>NC_138344.1:37929799-40329799 GCF_046562875.1 Panthera onca | reverse complement strand
GTGTTTCTTTTAATTTTTTTTTTAATGTTTGTTTGAAAGAAAGCACAAGCATGAGAGGGGCAGAGAGAAAGGGAGACACAGAATCTGAAGCAGGTTCCAGACTCTGAGCTGTTAGCACAGAGCCCAACATGGGGCTCGAACCCACAAACCGTGAGATCATGACTTGAGCTGAAGTCAGACGCTCAACTGACTGAGCCACCCAGGCACCCCCAAAAAACTGTTTCTTTTTTACTCAGCCTGTATATCTCAGAATTTGTTCCATAGCAGTTTATTTCTAGTTGCTTATTCCAGTTCTTTTTAACAGCTACATAGTATTCTGTTATGTGGATGTACGAAAATGTATTTAATTGTTCCCTTTTTGAAGGGCATTTAGTTTAGTTCCCATCTTTTGCTGTTAAACACTGCTGCAGCAAATACCTTGTTTTACACTGAGAACATTTTACACTGAGAATATTTATAGGTAAACACCTGCAATCTTGACTGCAGGATTTGTTGGGTCAAAGAGTATGTGCTTTTTAAGAAAAGTAATGCCAGATTGCCACCAGAGGTTGAACCAACTATATATGCCCATTAGCAGTGTATGAGTGTGGCCACTTCCCTTTGTAGGCATATTAACAGTAGAAAAAGTTTAAAGATTTGACAATTTAACTATCTCTTTATATTTATATTTCTTAAAAATTGCTGCAAAAATTGTGGAGCAATATTGGCAATAAAGAAAGCATTACATACTTTAAGTTTATTTATTTATTTTGAGAGAAAGGGAGAGAGAACAAGCAGAGGGCAGAGAGAAGGAGAGACAGAATCCCAAGCAGGCTCTGCACCATCAGTGCAGTGCCTGACATGGGGCTCAAACTCGCAAAGCATGAGATCATAACCTGGGTCAAGAGCAAGAAGTCAGACACTTAACCGACTGAGCCACCCAGGAGCCCCTACATTATTTACACTTTGTGCCTGACACAATCCCCTGGCACATGTTGATGCCTAATAATTATTGGTTGATTCATCTCAGGGGAGGTGGACTTTCTTTGTGGAAGTTTAGTAATTGAGTTGGTCACTACATTTCAGAGAAATTTTAACTCTTGGCTAAAGGAGAATGCTACTGAGAACCCACTGCCTGCTGTAGATCACTTTAATATCTTATTGAAGTATAACATAAATAAAATGCACAAGTGTTAAGTACATTGTTTGATGAATTTTTACATATGTATATAACTTGGTGACCACTACTTAGATCCATAATTAGAACATTATCAGTATCATGCCCTCTCCAGTCAGAACCACCCTAAAAGGTAGCCACCATTCTGATTTTTATCATAGATGAATTTGCCTATTTTGAAATGTGATCTCATGGTATGAACTCATTTGTCTGACTTATTTCACTCAACATTAGGTCTGTGAGATTTATGTGTGCTATAGTGTGTAACAATTGTTGATTCTTCAGTGCTCTATAGTATTACGTTGTGAATATACCATAATTTATTTATCCATTCTATCCTTTATGGACATTTGAGTTGCTTTCCTTTGGGGGCTACTATGAATGAAGGTGCTATAAAGATTCTTTTACATGTCTTTTGTTGGATATAAGCTCTTTTTTTTCCCCCCCGAGAGAGAGACAGAGCATGAGCAGGGGAAGGGCAGAGAGAGAGGGAGACACAGAATCCAAAGCAGGCTCCAGGCTCTGAGCTGTCAGCACAGAGCCTGACACGGGGCTTGAACTCATGAACTGTGAGATCATGACCTGAGCTGAGGTTGGACATTTAACCAACTGAGCCACGCAGGGGCCTCTTATTTTTAAGACTTGCTGGGTCATATGGTAGATGTATGATCAGCTTTTGGGGATCTGCTTACAAATACATGAGTTTTGGTAGAAATAAAATAGTTCTTCAGAGTGCTTTTTTTTTTTTTTTTTTTTTTTTTTTTTTTTTTTTTTTTTTTTTTACAGAGAGCACACAAGCAGGGAGAGGGGCAGAAGGAGAGGGAGAGAGAGAACCTTAAGTAGGTTCCACACCCAGTGCAGAGCCCGATGCAGGGCTCAATCCCACAAACCGTGGGATGCTTAACCAACCGAGCCACCCATGCACCCCAGTTTTCCAGAGGGCTTTTGACAGTTTATACTCCTACTTAGGTAAAAAAATTTTCCAACAGGTAAATAGTGTCTAAAATGACATGCCTTATACTTCAGGCCTTATATTTTCTTTAGCTTAAGTCCCTTTGATCATTGTTAAAATTCCATGGGAAATAGCATTTTATCACTCATTTATACTTTTTAGTGCTTGTGTTTCACAGCATTTCATAGAATCACAGAATTTTAGAGTTGGAAGGGGGCTTGAAGTTCATCTAGTCCAACTCTCTCATTTTACAGATGAGGAAACTGAAACCCAGGAAGATAAAATAGCTTAACCAGAGTTATACTACTACTTATTGCCTCAGTTGGGTGAAGTAGATGTTTACTCAACCCACAAAATAAACCATTATTCAAACACTAATAAGACTCCTTAGGGAAGCCTCGATGGCTCAGTTGGAGGAACACACGACTTGATCTCAGGGCCATGAGTTCAATCCCCACATTGGGTGTAAACATTACTTAAATAAAACTTAAAAAAAAAAAAAAAAAAAAAAAAGCCTCAGTGGCTGTCGGTTAAGCGTCTGACTTCAGCCAGGTCATGATCTCATGGTTCATGAGTTCAAGCCCCGCATCAGGCTCTGTGCTGACAGCTTGGACCCTGCTTTGGATTCTGTGTCTCCCTCTCTCTCTCTGCCCCTCCCCCACTCATGCCCTATCTCCCTCTCAAAAAATGAATAAACATTTAAAAAAAATTGTTTTAATTACAGAAAATGTTTTTTTAAAAACGAAGCAAAAACTCCTTAGCTCCAGTATGTATAAGGATGGAACTACTTGGTTTTTTTCCCTTGAACAGAGTGTTTCTGTAGAGAAGTAGGAAACATTTATTCATTCAGTAAATGTTAACTGAGCACCTGCTATTTGCCATATATGCTCTTTTTTTAAGTTTATTTATTTATTTTGAGGGAGAGAGACGGGGGAGTGACAGAGGGAGAGAGAGAATTCCAAGCAGGCTCTTCACTGACAATGCAGAGCCTGACACAGGGCTGAAACTCACAAACCGTGAGATTATGATCTGAACCAAGATCAAGAGTCAGACCCCTAACCTACTTGAGCCACCCAGGTGCACCTGCTGTATATGCTTCTAGTAGTTACAGGAGTGAAAAAAACTGACAAAAATCCTTGCCTTCATAGAGCTTCTATTCTAATAGGACTGAACAGACACTAAAGATAAATAAATAGAATTTCTTCTATGTTACATATGGGTAAATATTTTGGAGCAAGAGAGAATAAGTAGGAAAGGGAAGTAGGGAGTATGTAAGTGAGGGGGTAGGAATTAGAGATGGCCTCACTGAGATGACTTTTGAGCAAAGATTGGAAAGAAGTAAAAGGAGAGGAGGTTTTAAAAATATGGGGGATGAAGGGTAGAATGTTATAGGTAAATTGTATGGCTAGTTTGGAGGCCCTGAGATGGGAACATCCCTGTTGTTTTCAAGGAACAAGTAGGTCACTGTGCTAGAGCAGAAGAGAATGATAGGATACAACTTGGGTTTTAACAGATCTCTCTGGTTCCTGTGTTGAGAATAGGTCAGAGAGGGAGAAGGACGAAAGTGAGTTAGGAAGCTGTTGCTATAACTTAAGGAGTGCTTGGAGCAGAAGTGGAGGTTGTCAGATATGGTCAAAATCTGCGTGTATTTTGAAGGTTGAGCTAACAAGCTTTACTGACTGTAAGTTGTGGGGCATGAGAGAGGAATCAAGTAAAACTTCCAAGATTTTTTACCTAAGCACCTGAAAGGATTGGAGATGCCATTACCTGAACTAGGGAAAATTCACAGCAAGTTGGTTGGGGACAGGGGCTCGAGGGCAGAGTGGATATAAGCTCAGTTTGGGTGATGTTAGGCTTGAGATCTCTATGTAGATATCATATGGAAATGTCAAATTTTCAATTAGATACATGAATCTGGAGTTCAGGGAACAGGTTGCGCTGAACAGAGAAGTTTGAGAGTCATCAGTTAGAGATGAAGAACAAAAGGTACTGAGAAGGAGTGACCAGAAAGGTAAGAGGGAGACCTAGAGAGTGTGGTGTCCTTGTCCTGGAAGCCAAGTGGAGGAAGTGTTTCAGAGAGTGGTCACCTGAGCCTGGAGATACTAGATCCCTGAGAGAAAGAAGGTGCTAGCAGAAGTGGTAAAAATGAGGGGCCTGGAGGTATCCCACTATTGTGCTTGGATCGGTCTTGGCTGCACAACTGTTTTGAGGCTTTGAATTGTCCTCTGAAACAAAGCAGTGCTGCTTTGGGATTGAGTTTTTTCTTAACACTACACTTGGGGGAGTGACACTTGGGGGAACCTGTCTGCTACCTCATACTTAAGTCATTTTCCCTTTACTTTGCTCCAGTATTGATCACCTGTAAGAAGGGAGAATACTCAGCACTCGAAAATGCAATGCTTAATGAGATTATGTCTCTGGGACCCTTGGTAAATATGAAAATAACCACCCCAGAGAAACAAAGCAGTATTTATTATTACTAATTTTAGCATTATTATCTTCAAATATGCCAAGCTTTTTCTTATTTTGTGAACACTGATTTAAAATAGGAAGCTTTCAGGAGCACCTGGCTGGCTCAGTTTGTGAAGCATATGACTCTTGATCTCAGAGTTGTGAGTTCAAGCCCCATGTGGGGTATAGAGATTACTTAAAAAGAAAAAAAAAAAAAGACTAAATAAAGTAATGATCTTGTTTCTTTAAAAAAAAAAAGTGTTTCTAAAATGAAAACCAGTTTTTCTCTTTAGCGTACTTGCTGCCCTAATAGAGAAACTAAGTCTGTTAAGTGTTATTTTCTGCTTTTCCTTCCTGTCCTCTTATTTCTTCCAGCTGTCTCAACTCAGAACCTTGTAGGAAGAGAGTTACACTTCAGAAAAATGTGTTTGCTTTGACATTTAAACAAGCCTCCATTTTGTTTTTCCATATTAGAATTTTTCCACTTCCCCTCTCCTGTTTCCAGCCCTCTGTCTGACCTGTCTTCTTTTCAGCTCATTCATTATTGCTAAGGTTTGCAGATTATACCAGAGGAAGAAGACAGATTTATAAACATGTGTTCCTGCCCAGCTGTTTCAAGAGTAGGAATAACATTCATCTTCTAATTGTATGTCTGCTCTCTATATACAGCTGTGCTCATCTG
The DNA here is from genome assembly GCF_046562875.1 of Panthera onca. Classification (NCBI taxonomy): domain Eukaryota; kingdom Metazoa; phylum Chordata; class Mammalia; order Carnivora; family Felidae; genus Panthera; species Panthera onca. The sequence goes on along the minus strand of NC_138344.1, from coordinate 40,324,558 downwards.
CCCTTATTAATGAGGTGCCTATCTCTAAGCCTTACGTTGTCTAGAAATAAATGGACTCTTTTCCTATTCAAATTGGTAATGCAGTAATCAGAGCAACCCATCACTAGAAGGAGACATCCATTTGAATTCACTTTGCTAATGGCCAGAGAGAATTTAGCCTAATTGCTTTCTTAGGAGGTTTGCCATTTCCCTTAAGATGCCAGAGCCCTTGGAAAGAAATAGAAATTCTGTCCTTTTCCTCTCTGAATGCCCCCCTGCAATCCTGTATGTGTCTTTTGTTTAAGATGAAGATAAAGGGACATTTTAAGGAAATTATGTAAAAAGAATCAAAATCCATTACAGATAGCTGTGTAATGCCTTGACCACTAATAAATAATGAGATCTTTGATAAATTACTTAACTTTGGGGTGCCTGGGTGGCTCAGTCAGTTAAGTGTCTGACTTGATTTTGGCTCAGATCATGATCTCATGGTTCTTAGGATCGAGTCCCGTATCAGGCTCTGTGCTGACAATGTGGAGCCTACCTGGGATTCTCTCTCTTCCTCTCTCTCTGCCCCTCGCCTGCGTACTCCTTCATGCTCTCCCTCTCTCAAAATAAGTAAATGAACTTAAAAAAAAAAATACTACTTTTCTGGGCTCTCATTTCCTTGTTTGCAAAGTAGCTATAATAATCCCTATATTGCCAGGATTATTGGAAGGATTGTGCTTTCTCTCTGTTGCCTGCCTCGTTCAAAAAGTGAACAAGGCTGTGAATATTTGATAAGATAATGAGTATGAAAGCACCTAGCACATAATAGATGTGCAATAAATGTTTGAATTAGAATTGGCTAAACCAAAATTCTTTCCTACCCTGATTTCATTAGTGAAACTTTCTAGTAGGGCAATCCTTTTTTTTTTTTTTTTTTTTCCTTTTCCTTCTTCTAACTCCCTTGTCTGATCTGTTTTTATGATCAAGCATCCTAAAATCAGATTTGAAAGAAAACAGGGACTAAATAAGATCTTATTTAAAGCCATGCTCAAGAGTTTAGGGCTCAAGTATTGATGCTCTATGGTTTTGTCTAAAGCACTCTCTTTGAATTATTGAAAGGCTATGTGGCTAGTTATATAATAACTAGTTTAATAATCTTATTATTTATTTGTTTTAATCCTAGAGTATTGATTAAAAGTCTGAGAGTCATAGAGGTTAAGTGACTTGTTCAAGATTGTACTGTAACAGAGTGAGGATATGGACTGAGGCTTTCTGATTCCAAGTCCATTGATCTTTAGACAGCATTCCACATAAAAGAAGAAAATGAATATAGGTGAATTACTACAGATAGGCCCTGGGAGTGCTAGATGAAATAATATTTTATGAGTATATGACCAAAGACAAAAGGCCGCTTCTACAGTCCCCAGACTTATTCTGCAGCTGTATTACATAGAAAATGTGGATTGGGAGTTCCCTTTTTTTTTCTTTTTTTAAGATTTTATTTTTAAGTAAACTCTATACCCAATATGGGGTTCAAACTCATAACCCTGAGATCAAGCTTCATGCTCTTCTGACTGAACCAGCAAGGCACCCCTGTGCTCTGGGATTTCCAATCAAGGTGATTTACTATGTTCACACTTTTGATATATCCCTTGTGTTCCAGACATATAGCAAGAAGTAAAATATATAAAGTGAAAATCAACATATTTGGGCTCACAAACAACAAAAACAGAAGAGATTCAAGTCACTGGGTAAAGCTGAAACTTTGGACCTGGGGCCTCCAGATTGAGGAACAGAGAATGGTGTCTGAGAGACAAGTTTTTCAGCAAGAACTAGATACTAAAATGCCCCATAAAGAGATAGAACTTGAAGCCAGGGGAGTGAGATGCCAAACCCCAACCAGCCTCATGAAAGGAGGCTTTAAAAAGTTAATTGAGTGGGGGAGGAAAGAAGCCTAAGGAGTTGTGAAGAAGTATGGCAAACTGCCTGCTGGTTCAGTAATTAGAACTATGATATCCTAAATTTCTTCTAATGGCACAAGCCATTAAAAGACCTGTTCAGACTAGGTCTTTAGGGGACTAGATGGAAGAAATTGCAAACTTTTAAACAGAGAAGAGAGGTAATTAGTAACAAAAACATCCCACTTAAAAAGAGTCTGCAAAGTATAATTTTATATAATAAAAATCTAATGCTAAGAAAGATAACAAACAGAAATTAACCAGGACTTCAACTTTGGGAGATGGCGTAGACATACTTTTCCTTATTTCTCCCACTAAATACAACTGAAAACCCTATACATTATATATAAAACAAATATAACAAGGTTGTGAAGGTGGGGAGAAGAAGCAGACTGTCTGGGGACCTCAAGTCCTGAGGAACAACATGGTGGTAAATTCCCTGGGTTTTCTTTTTGCCTTGTATATCCTCAGCATGGAGTCAAACATTATATTTAATGATGAAAGACTGAATGCTTACCCCAGTAAGAACAGGAACAAAGCAAGGATGTCTGCTGTCAGTACCCTTATTCAACATAGTGTTGGAAGTTCTAGCTAGTGCAATAACGCAGGAAAAGGAAATAAAAGGTATACAGATCAGAAAGGAAGAAATACAAGTGTACTTGTTTACAAATTACATAGTTGTCTAAATAGAAAATCTCAGTGAGTATACAAAAAGTCTTAAAACTAATGAATGAGTTTAACTAGGTTGTAGAATATAGGATAAACAAAAAATCAATTCTGTGTCTACTATATACTAGCTATAAACACATGAACACAAATTAAAAATACAATACCACTTACAATAGCTCAGAAAAGTGAAATCCTTAGATGTAAATCTAACAACATATCTACAAGATTTGTATGCTGAAACTGCACAATGCTGATGAAAGAAATCAAAGAAGATCTAAATAAATGGGGAGTACATAGTAGAGATGTCAGTTTTCCCCAAATTGATACACAGATTTAATGTAATTCCTGTCAAAATTCCAGCAAGATATTTTGTATAGACAAGATTATTCTAAAATTTATATGGGAAGGCCAGACAAACTAAAATAAGCTAAAACAGTTTTGAAAAAGAAGGAAAAAGTGGGAGGAATCAGACTGCCTGATCTCAAGATTCATAGCCACAGTAATCAAGACTGATACTGGCAGAGGGATAGACACAGACCAATGGAACAGAACAGAGAGCCCAGAATAGATACATAAATATACCCAGCTGATTTTGGCAAAGGTGCAAAAGCAGTTCTTGGGATGGGAAAGATAACCTTTTCAACAGCTGATGTTGGAACAAGTGGACATCATGGGACAAAACAAAGGAAGAGAATCTTACACAAAAACTAACTCTAAATGGATCAAGGACTTAAACAGAAAAACCTAGAAGAAAATCTTCAGTAGGCAAAGAGTTCTTAGATTTGACAAAAATACAATCCATAAAAGGGAAAAAGGATAAATTATATCTCATCAAAATTAAAAATGTTTGTTCTTTGAAAGACCCCATTAAGATGTGAAAAGTCAAGCTACAGAATGGATGAAAATACCCAGCAAAGGACTAGTATCTAGAATATATAAAGAACTCTCAAAACTCAACAGTAGAAAACAATCCAGTCAGAAAATGGGCTAAAGACATGAACAGACATTTCACCAAAGAGGATAATGCAGATGGCAAATAAGCACATGAAACATGTTTGACATCATTAGTCATTAGAGAAATGCGAATCAAAACTACAATATGATGGGAATGCAAGCTGGTGCAGCCACTCTGGAAAACAGTACGGAGGTTCCTCAAAAAACTAAAAATAGAACTACCCTACCACCCAGCAATTGCACTACTAAGTATTTATCCAAGGGATACAGGTGTGCTGTTTTGAAGGGACACATGCACCCCCATGTTTATAGCAGTACTATCAACAACAGCCAAAGTATGGAAAGAGCCCAAATGCCCATCGATGGATGAATGGATAAAGAAGATGCGGTATATATATATAAATATACACACACACAATGGAGTATTACTCAGCAATCAAAAAGAATGAAATCTTGCCATTTGCAAGTATGTGGATGGGACTCACGGGTATTATGCTAAGCGAAATTAGAGAAAGACAAATATCATATGGCTTCACTCATATGAGGACTTTAAGAGACAAAACAGATGAACATAAGGGAAGGGAAACAAAAATAATATAAAAACAGGGAGGGGGACAAAACAGAAGAGACTCATAAATATGGAGACCAAACAGAGGGTTATTGGAGGGGGTGTGGGAGGGAAGATGGGCTAAATGGGTAAGGGGCATTAAGGAATCTACTCCTGAAATCATTGTTGCACTATACACCAACTAATTCGGATGTAAATTTAAAAAGTTAAATTAAAAAAAAAAAACCATTACAATATGAGACACTACTACATAACTGTTAGAATGGCTAGAATTAAAATTTAATGCCAAATACTGGCAAGGATACAATGAAACTGGATCTCTCATGCATTGCTGGTGAGAATGTAAAAGGGAAAAAGGCACAGCTACTCTGGAAAACAGTTTGGCAGTTTCTTAAAAAAACTAAATATGCAACTACAATATGATCTAGTAATTGCACTCCTGAGTATTTATTTTGGAGAGATGAAAAGTCATGTTCACTGAAAACCTGTACTCAAATGTTTATAGCAGCTTAATTCATAATAGCCAAACCCTGGAAACAACCCTGATGTCTTTCACACCCAGCAGATGAATGGTAAAACAAATCGGTCCCTCACTCACCAATAAGAAAGACTGAACTGTTGAGACATGCAACAACTTGGATGAATCTCCAGATAATTATATGCTGGTAAAGGGAGAAAAACAGTCCCAAAGGGTTATATGCTGTATGCTTCCAGAAATGAATAACAGATTAGTAGCTGCAGGAATTAAGGAGGGATGAGTGTAAGAGGGAAGTGACTGAAGTTGTAAAAGGGCAATATGAGGTATCCTTGTGTTGATGGACATATTTTGTATCTTCATTGTGTCAATGTCAGATTCTGGTTGAGATATAATACTGCGGTATTTTTTTTTGCAAGACGTTACCAATAGGGGGAAACTGACTAAAGGGTACAATGGGGTTTCTATTATTTCTTACAACTGTATGTGAATCTCTATCTCAAAATATAAAAATTAATTTTAAAGTTTTAACCACCAGGAATTGAATGAATGAAATTAATGCATGGTGCAAACATTTACAGAGACTCTGTAAGGAGTCTGGTTAGAATTCCTAAAAAGAAACAGAATAATAATGTCTATTAAAAATAAAATTATGAGGACACCTGGGTGGCTCAGTCGGTTGGGCGTCTGACTCTTGATTTCGGCTCAGGTCACATGGTCTCACAGTTTGTGAGTTTAAGCACTGATGGTGCGGAGCCTGCTTGGGATTCTCTCTCTCCCTTCTCTTTATGCCCCTACACACTTGCTCTCTCTCTCACTCTCACTCTCAAAATAAATAAACTTATTTTTTTTTAATTTTCTTTATGTTTATTTATTTTTGAGAAAGAAAGAGAGAGCATGATCAGGGGAGGGGCAAAGAGAGAGGGAAATACAGAATCCAAAGCAGGCTCTAGGCTCTCAGCTGTCAGCGCAGAGCCCTCTTGGGATCCTCTGTCTACCTCTCTCTCTCTGCCCCCCTCCCCCACTCTCTCTCTCTCTCTGTCTCTCAAAAATAAATGAACATTTTTTTTAAAACTATGAACCAAAGAGCCAGAAATTAAATAATGTCATGTGGATATGAGAAAATAACCAGTTTAAAATTTTTGAAATGATAAACAGTCTTTGAAATATAATTATATACTATAGCCATTGAAATTCCTTTTAAGTCAATACCTTAGATAAATTCTAGAACAAATTATAAATTGGAAGAATCAAACACAGATCAACTCAGATGGAGAGATAATGGCTTGAGAGTCTCTAACATATCAGATAGGAGTCCTAGGGAATAAAAAAGATTGAAAGAAGGGCAGAGAGACAATAAATGAATAAATAATAGGTGATAATTTTCCTGAACTAGATTCTAATTAGAAACCTAATTGTTGAGGTAGGTTGTACGTTTGAAATATACCAGATAAATAAAAGTAAATGCATTATTTTGGTTAAACATGGTAGATTGAAAGTACATATTTACCTCCCCACTTTCTCCCTTTATAATTCATTCAAATGTCAGTAAAGGAGTTTTGTTTTTAAGATATAACACACAGGTTTCTTTAAAAACAGACCAAGACTACTTGCAAGCAGTTATAATCAGTAGAACTTTGGAAACTAGACAGCAGATGCACAAGTACTGATTTAAGAGACCTGAAAAAACAAAAGCTTGTTTTTTTTAGTTGTTTGTTTTTGTCTGAGGTTGGGAGGAAAGAGAGCTAAGAAATAAGGAGTACCCTTATCATGGTGAGTACTGAGTAAGGGATAGATTTGTTGAATCACTATATCGGACACTTGAAACTAATATAACACAGTATGTTAATTATACTAGAATTTATTTTTACAAATAAGGAAGAGAAACATTTACAGTAATGTGCTGTATTTATTTTTAAAAATCCAGATAGAAGCTGACCTGCACACTTCAAACCTGTGTTGTGTAATTAAATATCTTCAGAGAGATAAGATACTGCATCCATGAAACAATAGGATGCCTTTTTTAAACTTAAAGCTACAGTAGTAAAAATGGAAATTTCAGTATATAATTTAGAAAATGAAGGAAATCCCTTAGAATATAGACAAAGGAATGGAAGACAGATAAAGGAATGGAAAATAGTGAAAACATAAAAAAGATGATTAATCTAGAAGGTCCAACTTTCTAGAGAAATAGGATTTCCAGTAAGCAAGAACAAGGGACAAATAATTGATAAGAAAGCAGAAAATTAGTAGCAATATAGATTTGAATAACATTATCAGTCATTTATAGAACACCAAAAGCTGCAGAGTATACATTTTAAAATAATTCTTTTCAGGTGCCCATGGAATGTTCTTCAAGATAGATCATATTTCAGACTATAAATTAATTCTCAATAAGTTTGGAAGGATTGAAGTCATAGAGTATGTTCTCTGCCACAAATTATATTAGAAATAAATAACAAAAAGATATCTGGAAAATCCCAGAGAGTTGAAACTTTGACAACACTTTTCTAAATAACCCAGGATCAAAAAAGAAATTACTAGGGGCGCCTGGGTGGCTCAATTGGTTAAGTGTCCAACTTAAGCTCAGGTCATGATCTCTCAGTTCGTGAGTTCAAGCCCCACAGCAGGCTCTCTGCTGTCAGCATGGAGTCCGCTTAGGATCCTCTGTCCCCCTCTCTCTCTGCCCCTCCCTTACTTGCGCACACACTTTCTCTGTCTCAAGAAATAAATAAAAAACATTTTAATAAAAAAAAAAAATAGAAATCACCAGGGAGACTAGAAACTGTTTTGACTTGAATGACTCCAATGGGTTGGCAAACTCATTCCATAAAAGGCCAGGTAGTAAATATTTTGGGCTTTGCAGACCGTACAGCCTCTCTGTTGCATACTCAATCTTGCCTTGTAGTGTGAAATCAGGCATGAATAGTAACTGTGGCTATGTTCCAATAAAACTTTATTCATGGGTAATGATATTTGAATTTCATATGATATCACATAACATAAAATAATAGTATCCTTTTCATTTTTTCTATTACTAAAAATGTAAAAACCAGGCACCTGGGTGGCTCAGTCGGTAAGCATCCCACTTCTGCTCAGGTCATGATCTTGCAGTCCGTGGGTTCAAGTCCTGAATTGGGCTCTGTGCTGTCATGACAGCTCAGAGCCTGGAGCCTGCTTCAGATTCTGTGTCTCCTCCTCTCTCTGCCCTTTCCCTGCTCTCACTCTCTCGCTCTCTCAAAAAATAAAAACGTTAAAAAAATTTTTTGTGAGGGGCGCCTGGGTGGCTCAGTCGTTAAGCATCTGACCCTTGATTTCGGCTCAGGTCCTGATCTTATGGTTTGTGAGTTCAAGCCCCTCATCATGCTCCATCTGACACTGTGGAGCCTGCTTGGAATACTCTCCCTCTGCCCCTTCCCCACGCACTGGCCATCTCCCTCTCTCTAAATAAATAAACTTTTTTTTTTAACTTTTTTTTTTTTAACGTTTATTTATTTTTGAGACAGAGACAGAGCATGAACGGGGGAGGAGCAGAGAGAGAGGCAGACACAGAATCGGAAGCAGGCTCCAGGCTCTGGGCCATCAGCCCAGAGCCCAACGCGGGGCTCAAACTCCTGTAAGGCGAGATCATGACCTGAGCTGAAGTCGGACGCTCAACCGACTGAGCCACCCAGGCGCCCTGAGGAAAGCCTTTTGAAATATGACAAGAAAACTCTGAAGCCATAAAAGATTGATAAATGTAAAAACAAAAGTAAATCATTTCAAGGCATCTGACTGGCTCAGTTGGAAAAGCATGTGACTCTTGATCTCAGGGTCATGAGTTTGAGCCCCACATTGGGTATAGAGATTACTTTAAAAAAAGGTAAATAATTTCTGCATAGCCTTAACCACCATTAGCAAATGACAAACCAGGGGGGAATACCTGATTTGTACAACAGACAAAGGCTCACTCTGGTGTATTAAGAGTTACAAATAAGAAAAAGACTGTATAATTCAGTAGAAAAATGAGGAAAGCATATAAAGAGACAATTCACTAGAAAGGAAATACATTTCATAATGATGTCTTAAAATGAAATGATACACAGACTCATCATAGGAAACATTTCATTAAAACTACATAAAACACTGTTTTTCTCCTGTCAGGTTGGCAAAGATCAACAAGTTTGAGAACACTGTGTTGCCAAAGGAAAAAGACAGCTGGTGTTACCGTGCACTGCTGATGAGTGTATAAATAGGTGAATCTTCTTTGCAGTTCGGCAGTGTTTATCAAAAATCCAAATACAGGGGCACCTGGGTGTCTCAGTTGAGTGTCCAACTCTTGATTTCAGCTCAGGTCATGATCCCACAGTTTCATCAGTTCAAGCCCCACGTCGGGCTCTGTGCTGACAGGGAGCCTGCTTGGGAGTCTCTGCCCCTCCCCTGCTCACACTCTGTCTCTCTCAAAATAAATATATTTGGATTTTTAAAAATTTATTTAAGTGCTCCATGATTAATTTTACTTACAGGAATTACATCTTAGAGACATACTCGTGTAAGTATGCATTTGTACGGGGTTATTTTTGCATTATTTGTAATAACAAAATAGTGAAACAGCCTAAATGTCTGTCAACAGGGGACTGATTAAATAAACTGTGGCATGATTTGCAATCATTCAAATGCAGCCATTGGAAAGAGTGAAGTAGTTCTATGTGTACTGATAGAGAATGATTCAAAAAGTATTTAGATTTCATATATATGAAAAAAGTGTACAGAACATTGTATATTGCTACCATTTGAGGAAGAACATATAAGCATATTTGCTTATAAATGTATAAAATATCTCTGGAGGAACACATGGATATCCATGGATATTTCTGAATGGAGGCACCAGAAGGCTGCAAAACAGGGATACGAGGAAACACTTCATTCATATTGGGGTTTGTCTGCTACTGTTTGAATTTTGGAATATGACTATATTATCCACCCAAAAGCATTTTTTAATAATATGAACATGACAGGAATGTTCATTGTGAAATTATTCCCGAGTGAAATGCTCAAAATACCCTAAATACCCATCAGTAGGAGAATGTGTAAATTATGGTCAAATCATACAGTGTCCTTCATGAGCACAGTTAAAATAAGTTAATTAAGCTTTTCATGTCAACATAGATAAATCTCAAGTTTGTAATGTTATGTGAGAAGCTTAAGTTAACTTTACTTAAGTAACTTAAGTTACACCCCAGCATGATCCCATCAATATACAAAGTTTGAAAATACAGTAAAGAGTGCTTTTTGTAACCATGATGTTTTATACTTTAAAAGAGAAATCTGATGTAAGTATGGCACTAAATCCTATAAATCCATTGAGCTAAGTAGGCAGTTTCCATAATGGTATATTGGCCCAGTCCTGCTTGTCTCATGGGGACCCAGAGCAACCCTAAATCCTCCTCCAGGAACCAGAATGCTCCTCAAATGAAAAGTATTCCTCTCGGTGGCCAGCAGGGTTTCCCTTGTCTGTATCTGAATCTTCTTGTCTTCCAGGGATGTTGGTGGTAAATGTAACATGGAGGAACAAGACCTATGTAGGCACACTTCTTGACTGCACGCGGCATGATTGGGCACCCCCCAGGTAAGCACTTTACAGCTTTTTGGTGAATATTAGTCTGAACCGGTCTAATCGGTGATCCCTTCTTATCCCTTCTTCCTGTTAGAGTTGGATAGCTTTTAAGACACCTAACTTTTCAAGACTATGATGGTGTAGAGATGAGGAAGGCACTGCATTCAAGAATAAATCAATTAGGCGTTGGTGGGTTGGGTAGGAATGGGGAGGAGATCCTGTTTAATAAGCCTTTGGGTGAAATTATTGAATTCTGGCTTCTACCAGTAGTCACCTTGAGACTAAGGCCATCGAGTCCGCCTACGGGTGAACAAACATTTATTGATGATGCTTTTTGATAGTAGCTTTTTCTCAGGAGTTTAACCTCAAGAACATTTGCAGTTTTAAGAACACTGGACTATGTGTGTTTCACAAGGACCTTTCAGGTTGACATCGCAGTGAATGGCACTCTACAGCTTGTTCCCCGTTTGCCAGGGTTTGGGGAACTCAAATGTTGGGGAATGATGTACAGCTAGCATGCAGATAGCACCCTAGGAGCTCACCACTTAACGCAGTTCCCATGGTTTCAAAAGTTCCTTTAACAAGTCATATTCATTGAAAATGATAGTTACCATCTGGACAGTTCTGGAGGCACCTAAACTGGTTTGAAGGTGTTTTCTCTTCTTAACAATATCTTGTTGTGTTTGCCCTTTGCCAAGGTTCTGTGACTCCCCCACCAGTGACTTGGAAATGCGCAACGGCCGGGGCAGAGGCAAACGCATGCGTCCCAACAGTAACACACCTGTCAATGAGACAGCCACTGCCTCTGACAGCAAAGGGACCAGCAGCAGCAGCAAAACCCGAGCAGGAGCCAATAGCAAAGGCCGTCGGGGCAGCCAAAATTCTTCAGAGCATCGCCCACCTGCCAGTAGCACCTCTGAGGATGTCAAGGCCAGCCCTTCCTCAGCTAATAAGCGGAAAAACAAACCGCTTTCAGACATGGAGCTGAATTCCAGCTCAGAGGACTCCAAAGGGAGCAAGCGTGTCCGTACGAATTCCATGGGCTCAGCCACTGGTCCCCTCCCTGGGACCAAGGTTGAACCCACTGTTCTAGACAGAAATTGTCCCTCCCCAGTCCTGATTGACTGTCCCCACCCAAACTGCAACAAAAAGTATAAGCACATCAATGGACTTAAGTACCACCAAGCTCATGCCCACACAGACGATGACAGCAAGCCGGAAGCAGACGGAGACAGTGAATATGGAGAGGAGCCCACCCTCCATGCAGACCTTGGGAGCTGCAATGGTGCATCCGTCTCACAAAAAGGTTCCTTGTCCCCTGCCCGTTCAGCTACCCCCAAAGTTCGGCTCGTAGAGCCCCACAGCCCTTCTCCTTCAAGCAAATTCAGCACAAAAGGCCTCTGTAAGAAAAAGCTTAGTGGGGAAGGGGACACAGACCTTGGGGCCTTATCTAATGATGGCTCTGATGATGGACCCTCAGTAATGGATGAAACAAGCAATGATGCCTTTGATTCTTTAGAAAGGAAGTGTATGGAAAAAGAAAAATGTAAAAAACCCTCTAGTTTGAAGCCTGAAAAGATTCCTTCCAAAAGCTTAAAGTCAGCGCGGCCTATTGCCCCTGCCATCCCTCCACAGCAAATCTACACCTTCCAGACAGCCACCTTCACAGCAGCAAGCCCAGGCTCCTCCTCAGGCTTGACCACCACAGTGGTCCAAGCCATGCCCAACAGTCCTCAACTCAAGCCTATTCAGCCCAAGCCCACTGTGATGGGAGAACCTTTCACAGTCAACCCTGCCTTGACCCCAGCCAAGGACAAGAAAAAGAAAGACAAAAAAAAGAAGGAGTCCTCAAAGGAACTCGAAAGTCCTCTGACCCCTGGGAAGGTGTGTCGAGCAGAAGAAGGCAAAAGCCCGTTCAGGGACTCCTCGGGAGATGGGATGAAAATGGAGGGGCTCCTGAATGGCTCATCAGACCCCCACCAGAGCCGACTGGCTAGCATCAAGGCAGAAGCTGACAAGATCTACAGCTTCACGGACAATGCCCCCAGCCCTTCAATTGGAGGCAGCAGCCGCATAGACAGCACTACTCCTACCCAGCCCCTGACTCCCTTACATGTAGTGACCCAGAACGGAGCCGAAGCCAACTCGGTCAAAACCAACAGCCCTGCATACTCCGACATATCTGATGCTGGGGAGGATGGGGAGGGCAAAGTGGACAGCGTCAAATCAAAGGACCCTGAACACTTGGTTAAGGAAGGGGCTAAGAAAACTCTTTTTCCCCCTCAGCCACAGAGCAAAGACTCGCCGTATTATCAAGGCTTTGAGAGTTACTACTCTCCGAGTTATGCACAGTCTAGCCCAGGGGCTCTGAACCCCAGCAGCCAGGCAGGAGTGGAGAGCCAAGCTCTGAAGACAAAAAAGGATGAGGAGCCTGAGAGCATAGAGGGGAAAGCGAAGAACGATGTCTGTGACGAGAAGAAACCAGAGCTGAGCAGCTCCAGTCAGCAGCCTTCCGTCATCCAGCAGCGTCCCAACATGTACATGCAGTCTCTGTACTACAACCAGTATGCCTACGTGCCCCCGTATGGCTACAGCGACCAGAGTTACCACACCCACCTCCTGAGCACTAACACAGCCTACCGGCAGCAATATGAGGAACAGCAGAAACGGCAGAGCTTGGAGCAGCAGCAGCGGGGACTGGACAAGAAGGTGGAGTTGGGCCTAAAGGAGCGGGAGGCGGCACTCAAGGAAGAATGGAAGCAAAAGCCGTCGATTCCCCCAACTCTCACCAAGGCGCCCAGCCTGACAGACCTGGTCAAGTCAGGACCCGGGAAGGCCAAGGAGCCAGGGGCTGACCCTGCCAAATCAGTCATTATTCCCAAATTAGACGACTCCTCCAAACTGCCCAACCAGGCCCCGGAAGGACTTAAAGTGAAGCTGAGTGAGGCCAGCCACCTAGGCAAGGAGGCCTCTGAGGCTAAGACAGGCGCTGAGTGTGGCCGACAGGCAGAGGTGGATCCAATACTCTGGTACCGACAGGTAACTATTCTGGGAGGAAACACAAACACAGTTTGATAGTCTTTGTCTCTTTCTCACAAGTCAGGGCTCTCCTTATGTAGGGTGTCAGCAGCATACATATTGGCGGGAGAAATCTGTAATTTTAAAGATTCTTTACCTTTGTAAATCATTTTCATGTTTTTAAAAAGCACGGTTACGTCAGTAAAAGGTGTTTTTTCCATTTGACAAGAGAGACCAAGGTAAGTTAGCTTGATTTGTGTAGGGTAACTTGTGACTTCACTAGCAGAGCCACGATTAGAACCCAGGTAGCTCAGTTCCTAGTCGGTGTTTCTTCCACTATTTGGTTGTGTGGAGTGGTGATCTCTCCATTTTCTAGAGTAAGTTACTACTCAGACTGAGTTACTTTCGAAAAGATCTTATAGAGGGGTACCTGGCTGGCTCGGTCGGTGGAACATGCTACTCTTGATTTCAGGGCTGCAAGTTCAAGCCACGTTGGGTGTAGAGATTACTTAAATAAATAAAATTTAAAAAGAAAAAAAAAGATTTTGTAGGTAAACTTAGAACTGAGAACTTGGTCTCACGTCATGCTCTGCTCATGAGATTTAGAAAGTCTTCCCTTTCTTCTTAGTGCCACAGTTAGACCTCCCTCCTCTGAGCTGGGCAACACTCACACCTCTCTGCTCCGGAGCTTCCTCTAAAGAAGTGAAACAACCTGAAATTCCTTGGAAAAGGAGCAACTTCTTCTATTCAAGGACTCCTTTCCCCAGAATGCATATTCTCTCCTAGAGAAGACCCACTGATGGATTTTCCTTTTCCTTCTCCACATCTTGTTTCCTTTTGGGCAAGGAGGGGGGCAAGCTTTTTTAAAAAAGCAGGAGGGACCAGAGTTAATTGTAAATATTCTGCCCCGGTGTCTAGCATTAGCTGCTCTGGTGTTTCTGCTGCGACCTCGAACTTGAAGTCTCTCTCTTAACCTATACAACATTCAGTGCTCATTCTGTGACTGTTGTAGGAAGCAGAGCCCCGGATGTGGACGTATGTCTATCCTGCCAAGTACTCGGACATCAAGTCAGAGGATGAGCGGTGGAAAGAGGAGCGGGACCGCAAATTGAAGGAAGAAAGGAATCGGAGTAAGGACTCTGCCCCCAAGGAGGATGGGAAGGAAAGCACAAGTAGTGACTGCAAGCTGCCCACGTCTGAGGAATCCCGCCTCGGGAGCAAGGAGCCCCGGCCAAGTGTCCATGTGCCTGTGTCCTCCCCCCTCACCCAGCACCAGTCCTACATCCCTTACATGCACGGCTACTCCTATAGCCAGTCCTATGACCCCAACCACCCCAGCTACCGGGGCATGCCTGCTGTGATGATGCAGAACTACCCAGGTACAGCACCCTTCTTCCCACTTGTGCTCTATTAACGGGGAGGGGAAATGAAGCACAGATTTCAGATCCAGAGTATTCTTGCATGGCTCTAAGGCTTTTTTTTTTTTTAATGTTCATTTACTTTTGAGAGAGTGAGTGAGAGCGGCGGAGGGACAGAGAGAGAAGAGGACAGAGGATGTGAAGTGGGCTTTCCACTGACAGCAGAAAACCTGACATGGGGGTCGAACTCACGAACTGTGAGATCATGGCTTGAGCCGAAGTTGGATGCTTAACCAACTCAGCCACCCAGGCACCCCAGGCCCTAACGCTTATTGAAACTCAGATAGATGACTGCCCTGTTTTGAATGTAACATTCTGTGAGTGGTCAGTCTAGCCCCAAGCTCCTTGAATGACCCCAAACTACAATCTGTGAGACCACCTCTCCCTCCCTTGCTCCAGCTAGAGGCTTGCCTCTGTAGTCCATTTTCCTGGATAACTGAAGGCAAAACTCGCACTAAACCACTACCATCTTCTCTCAGCTGGGATTATTTAAAAAAAAAATTTTTTTTTTAACGTTTATTTATTTTTGAGACAGAGAGAGACAGACCATGAACGGGGGAGGGGCAGAGAGAGAGGGAGACACAGAATCAGAAGCACGCTCCAGGCTCTGAGCCATCAGCCCAGAGCCCGATGCGGGGCTCGAACTCACAGACCGCGAGATCGTAACCTGAGCTGAAGTCGGACGCTTAACCGACTGAGCCACCCAGGCGCCCCTAAGCTGGGATTATTTTAAACACATACTCTACATTTTGCAATGTAGAAATACAAAAGAAACAGGGCTAGTTCTTAAGGAGCTTCAACTTAATCGTAGCAGGAGAGACACATGGAACAAATAAAATTCAAACCAGGGCAATGCATGTATTCATTTATAAGACAGGTTCAGCTGCAAGGTTTGGAAGGCAGTGGGAGAGAGGAAGAGCTGTTTGAAATCAGAATGGAGGGGAAGTCCAATAGAAAACATTCAGCTTGGGAAAAATAAGCTCTTTATACTGCTGCCCATGACTTCTTGGGGAAGGGCACATTGTAGGGGTGTACATATTTAACTTGTTAGAAGAAAATGGTCCTCAACTGCACTCACTGGTTTCTGTTGCCCAGAGAGCCATGTGGGATGCTTCTGGGGTAAGAGAGCACTTCTTTCACTCCTCAGAGCTCCCACCTCCCTATTGGAGAGCAGCCTAAACAGTCTTGATACCCTGGCAGAACGTTATAAGGCACCAGTAAGCTTTTCAAACAGAGCTAGGAAATTGTGTCCCCTGTGGTGTTCCTTTCTCCCTATTACCCCATCTGTCCATATAAAAATAATATTTCCACTTGCTGAGCGCCTGCTCTGGGCCAGACACTGTGCTAGGTGGTTTATGTGCATTATCTTATTTCATCTTCCCTATGGAATAAGTATTGGTGTCTTCATTTTGATGGGAAAGAAACTGAAGCTCAGAAAGTTGTTAATTTGCTTAAGGCTACCCAGCTGGTAAGTCTCAAGAAAGGTGCATTCAAAACCAAGGTTGTCTGACTCCAAATCCTGTGATCTTTCCACTTCACCGTAATGCCCGTCCAAGATAAATCACTAGGGCTCTAGCGGAGCTGACTCCCCAGAAGTTGAGGACCCTGTTCCTAATATCCCTTAGCTAGTTTTGCCTCTAAAGCTCAGTAAAGAAAGGACAAACTAAAAGTTTCAGCCTGAAGACACCGTAGGGGGAAACATCTCAGCCTCTGCCTAGGAAAGCTGATGCCTGCCCTAACCGGGTTCACCAAAGCAGAGCTTCTTTCTTTTACTTCTCTCATTGACTGCTTTATTTCTCCTTCCCCAGGTTCCTACCTACCTTCCAGCTACTCTTTCTCCCCATATGGCAGCAAAGTCTCAGGGGGTGAAGATGCTGACAAGGCACGAGCCAGCCCCAGTGTCAGTTGTAAATCCAGCTCAGAGTCCAAAGCCCTGGACATCTTGCAGCAGCACGCCAGTCACTACAAGAGCAAGTCTCCCACGGTGAGTGGCACTGGCTGCTCCCAGAACCCAGGAAGGCCATATCCAGGCTCTGGGAGAAGGTGGGCAAGCGCAGGTCTTAACTACAGTGCAGCCTGGCTGACTTTGACACTGGCGTCACCAGGCAACTCCATGATTCTTAGGTGTCCTGTGTTTGTAAGGAGTCATAGTGTGGGCTCAGAGCATCTTGCTGTCGTGTGTGTGTCTCACAACAGTGCTTTGTGTCTGCTTTTTTTTTTCCAGATAAGTGATAAAACGTCTCAGGAGAGAGATCGGGGAGGCTGTGGGGTGGTTGGGGGTGGTGGCAGCTGTAGCAGCGTCGGGGGAGCAGGCGGGGGTGAAAGAAGTGTAGACCGGCCCCGCACCTCCCCTTCTCAGCGCCTGATGTCCACACATCACCACCACCACCATTTGGGGTACTCGTTGCTCCCAGCACAGTACAACTTACCCTACGCAGCAGGTAAGCCTCCTTTCCCTACTTTTCTTTTCTTTTTTTTTTTTTTTAAGATTTTAAGTAGTCGCTACACCCAACATGGGACTTGAACTCACAACCTGAAGATCAGGTGTCTCATGCTCTACCGACTAAGCCAGCCAGGTGCCACCCCCCCACCACCTATCTTTTTGACTCCATCCCAGTAGCATAGTAGCATCGCCTACAGCACAGGACCCCCAGCAAGAATCCTTTTTTTGTCTCTTGTTGAGCTTCTAATCTGCCCAGGATCTTAGCCTCCTGCAGACAGTCATTAAAGCATATGACATTTATTTCCTCCCTTGGAGCTTAGGGACTCTCAAACTCCTCTAGAAAATTGGCTTTGATATTCAGAAGAATAAGGACCAGGTGTTCCCACAGCCAGAGAGAAACAAGCAGCTGAAAAATAGAGCTTTACTACACTATCCGCAGCCACTCTCTCTGGCCAAGTGTCAGATTTTATTCTGTCAGCACCCCAAAACTCAGTGGAGCCAGGAATTTAAGGAGAAACTCCTCCCAATACCCTCCCATCTAATAAAGAGAAAGTGTTTAATCAGAGAGTTCTGGGAGAGTTACACTAAACATGCCGTCCTCTCTCACTCAGGGCTTTCTTCTACAGCCATTGTTGCCAGCCAGCAAGGCTCCACTCCCTCACTCTACCCACCCCCGCGGAGGTGAGAATGGTAAGTCACTTTTTAATTGGGGACAACACCTAGAACAGGGATAGTTGATAGGTATCACAGAATCCCTGTGGAGCCTAGGTGAGGGAAAGCCATGCGGGGTCAGTGGTCTGGAAATGGTGGACCGCCGGCCAAGCCTCTTGTACAAGCCTCCCATTAAGCCATGTGCGTCTGAGGAGAGCCGCGGAACACAGGTGTCCCCTCGGGGCCAGGAGTGGCCTCCCTGCAGTTCGTTTTCTCGGAGCGCCACCTTGTGGTTGTTACGCCAAAAGGCTGAGTGCCTGGTTATCTGTCCATGTTTCCCTTGCAGAACACCAAGTGCCCGGATAAAGTCAGCTTCACGGGCCCGGACTGGCTCACCCAAGGAGGTGCTGGAGGTGCCATTTAGACATCAGTTAAATGGTGTTGATCATCCTGTTTGCCGTTCCCACCATGACCGAAGGCAGACCCTTGGCTATCTCACCTCCACCAGATCCCTGGACTCCCCAACCCTCCCTCTTCCTCAGGAGCTGGAGAGCTGGTACTTAGCAAAAATATTTATTCTCTCGGCCACAGTTGAGACTGTTGTGGCCTCTGTGGAGATGAAGGCACGGGGAGCAACCAGGGGAACATGGCCTCAGCCCAGAGAAGTAACTGCTCCGTTCCCCAAGCCCCTGGTCAGCTGCCAGAGCAGTGCCAACCCCCACCCCCCAGGGAGGGACTCACAAGTACTGGGTAAGGTCTGAAGACAGCACAGCAGCCATACCCCTGTCACTGTCATTACCACAATCACCAGATCCTGCATCTCCCCAGCAGTTTGGGCCCTGGGAACTGGCAGCATGTGGAGGAATTAGAATCTCAGGAAAGAAATTGGGGGCTGTTTTCTCTGTACTTGTGAAAACAAAGTCTTCACCCATGAAGACTTCTCCCCTCTCATGTGAGCACATATAAATGCTCAGAGCCTAGCCTGGAAAGGAAGACCAAGGCATTTGCCCCACCATGGCCCTGGGATACCTGTCAGGCAGAGGGCTGAGGTCCCAACACCAGCACAGGGCTCCCCAGGGATACTTGGGAGTGAGCTGGAGCATGAATGGAGTCTGTGAAAAAGAACCTGCATCCCCACTAAGTCCTGCTGCTTCTAAGCCCCCAACTCCTTGCCCTTTTCTCTCTCTCCTCCTTACCCCTTGGTGCCTTTCCCAGGGGGATCCCCATGCTGATCTCTCCTTCTCTTTTCCACTGCTTGGCTCTTAAGACTCAGGCAGGTAAAATAGTATTCCCCCCAGCATGGGGAGATCTGGAGTCTGCCAGGTCACCTTCGGGCAAGGCCCAGGAGGGAGGCCCTGGGAGCACCCAGCAGTTCTTAGAGGTGTCCTGTCCATTCAGCCATCTGAGTATCCTCCTCATTTAGGGCCACAAATATATACAGCCCAGTTCCTCTGTATACAAGTACATGATTTTATATAGCTCAATCTATAACCCCACGTGTGCCAATATCAGCTGTGTTTCTTTGTTAACACACGTTTTTGTTTTAGGGGCCACTGGCCATGGAAAGTTACGGGTTCCTTAGACCCTGGGATAACACATCCAAGCCATTACTCCTCAGAGCCAGAGTGTACTCAGTGGAGCTGTGCTATGAGGCAGCAGACATTTCTCTGCTCTCCTTAGAAATGCAGTCTACCAACCCAGCTTTATGCTCTTTGCCCTGGGAAAGTGACCATGATTTGGTAGCTTTATTGGAGTCACTTCTTCCCCAAGGTATGAGGAGCTTTAGCTCTTATTTTGCTTTTGAGGTATCATCCCTTTGTTCTCCTTGGCTATCTTTCCTTGACCTTCTGGATTGAGAAAGACTGACATACACCAGCCTAAGGCTAGAGAGGGGTATTTGTGACCAGAGTGCCAAAGTGACCATTTAAGAGCAAGGACTTGGCTCGGACTCCATTTGGGGCATGGGGGTGGAAGACAATAAGCACAATGCCCAGCAGAGGCTGCTTTCCAAGAGCCCTGGCTTAGGGTCGTTTGCCCAAGAGGAGCCCCTTTCACCTATAGACCTCTCCTCTAGGCTTTCATGTCAGTTGTTTTTGTTCAAGTTGGGTTGAATCCTTCCCCAAAACCCACTGTTTTAGACCACTTTGCAGGCCCCCAAGCAGCCTCCCTTTTCCCCATCATTCCCTCGGCCTCCTGCTAAACCCAGAGGGCAGGGCTCTGGGCAGTGACTTCCCTTTCATCCATGGAAGTAGTTGGTTTGGGCACCTTCACCCCACCTAACCTGAGTCACCCCCACCAAGAGGATGACTCTGAATTTCAGCCTGACTGTACCCTCCCAGACTCCTGTGGGGTGGAGCCAAGGGCCCATCTCTGTTGCTGTTTGTTTTTAAATATTGTTATGTGTTTTGTAACTGTGGCGCTGGCTTACAGCGTGCTCTGTACATATTGTAAAGAAACCGTTGGAGTAATTTTCTTTCCCACTGGGCAGGCCTGGCCCCACATTCCTGCCCCTTCCACTTGGTTCTGTAACACAGAGAAGAGGAACTTGAAGGGAATTTTTTTTTTTTCTTTCCTTACAAAGAAACATTTGGCTCTCTGATCCTTATATCCAAGTCTCCCTAGAAGCGTAGGAGCTGAGCTCCCAGAAGAGCAGGTGAAAGCAACAATGGCAGAATAGCACTGTCTTTTCCTGGTCCCTGCTCCTTGCCAGGTCCAGTCTTCCCTCCCTGAAATAACATGCAGCAGCTGCATCAACGAAGGAAGTAGAGATCCTTGACAAGTGCTGAGTGAAGGATCTGCTGTCCACCTCCAGCCTCTATGGAGAGGAGGCACACAGGTAGGAGTACCTGTGGCACCCATGACTTGCTCAGAGAGATGAGACACTCAGCAGGGATTCCACCCCATGAGCAAAGGCTGGAATAGCTTGCTGGGACCAAGACCACCAGACCAAAGCTCTCTATGAGCCACCTCTGCCCCTTCACAAACCTCATTCACCGGGGCTCCACACAGAGGACCTACAGGGAGGGAGCCTCATCCCCAGTTAGGACAGCCAGGGCTGGGAGAGCTGCTCTTTAGGGTTCACATCTGCTTCCTCACTTAAGGTGTGCCGGTTTCCTTCATCCCCCTTCCCTGCCTGTACATGTACGTGTACATGTACGAAGTTCCCTTCTCTTACCTCATTCCCTCCACATGTCTCCAGGTCAAATGACCACAGGCAGAATGGTTAAGAAGGCACCCCATGAAATGAAATGGTGACTCTTGAATATTCTCTCCGGGCTCCAAGGGGAGGGTGAGAGGATGTGGTTTTGGGGGTGGGAGGGTGAGACTGTAGAAGGGCTAGAGTTACTGTACATGGGCTTTGAGGTCACCCTTGTTGCTCATTATGCTGTGTACCCTGTTACCATCCCAATGTCTACTCTCCTGCCCCTGTGATTTAACTGGGCAGCTAGTTGGCCCCATAATTCTGGGCCTTTGTCATTTGTTTTACTACTAGGGCATCCCAGGAAGCTCTCTGATGATCCTCTGCCATGGGCCCCTCCTGGGATCAAGCCCCTCCCAGGCCCCGCCCCCAGCCCCTCTTGCCCCAGCCCACCCGCTTGCCTTGGTGCTCAGCCCCCCATTGGGAGCAGGTTGGGGCGAGCTGGAGGCCCGGGCTGGAGGGGCAGTGTTGCTGTTCATAGCTTTTGTTCCATTGGCGTTGCTCTGTTGGATTTAATTTCAGTCTTCCTGATTCTTCCCTTCTGTAAAGTGTACATTACCAAGTTCCTTGTTTTTTATATATATATATATATAAATATATATATATACAAACTGTACTCTTTTTGCCTTTGTACATTCAGGCAAGAAGAGAAAATAAATCTTTTTAAGAGACAATCACAAATCTGTGAGGGCTGCTGGTTATTTCTCTTGGGAGTTTGCTGCTGAGCTGCCTCCTCCTCCTTCCCTGCTTTTCTGTTTTCCCCCAGCTTTCCTGATCTTCCTGGTCCTGCTCCATATGCATCCTCAGCTCTACCTTCCCTGGCTGATGGCAAACTGTTGAATCCAGTGTCCAGACTACCTGCCCTTGAGCCCTTTCTTGCCCAGTGGTGTTTTCCAGCTTGGCCACTGGCTTATCCAGGGCTTTATCCTGTGCCCTGGCCTCTCCTGTCTTCCCCCTTAGACCCCATTCACCAAAGTGGCTTTGGACCCCTCAAGTACCCTGAGGTCTATCCCCCCGGAGGCCCTGGCTTTGGACACTCACTTGTGAAACTATGCAGCTGGGAACTCTCTGTTTAAGACTTTGCACTACTTGAACTGCCTGGGAGTTAGAACGGATGGTTTTTAGGAATGAGTGAGAAACTGTCCCCTAATCCCCCTCCCCAATTCCAGCCTCCAGAGTGCTCTGATCCAGAGCCCAGAGAATCATTCCTGGCTGGAGGACTCCTATGGCTACCCCATCAGAACAAGGGCTAAGGATTTATGAGTCCAGAGCATTTGATCAGACTTTCAGAGGGTGGTATATTCTGAAACACAGCCCAACCAAACCATTGTTCTGCCTCTTGAATTTTCTCCTTTTCCTCTGATCTCCTGCTCCCCTTTTTTTCCCCTTTCTCTCTACTTCCTTTTCTTAATTGGCTTTGGAATTGAAGTATATTTTTAAATTATTTGTTGTATTTATTGAATAAAGTTTTTAATGTCCCTGTTCTTAAATTTAGACTTAGTTTGCCTTTCACATATCCTCCCTATCCCATCCCATCACCCCTCAAAATATTAACACCTTCTAAGTTACTTTTTTGATTGGAGTGCAGCTTTTGGGTACCATATTTCTTTCCTGCCAGAGGTCCTATCTAGCAAAATTTTTTTTTCCAAAAGAAAAGCTTAACTGAGGGCCTGGGTTTCCAATTCAACGCTTCTAACTCTAGCTGTATTGAAGGGGGTCCATCAGCAGATGGCAGCAGAACCTCCGATGTGTTTGTTCCCTATCAGTTTGAAGGACTGAGTTTGATCTTGGTTCTTTATTCCTGTCTTGGAGATTCCCCAAGTCTGAGTTCAACATAATCCTAAACTGCCTACATTAACTTGGCCAATGTCCGCATTCATGCGGACCTTTGCTGTAGGTATCTCACAGCAGTGACTGTTTTTCATTCGCTGCCTCTAGGGGTTATATCCATGGAGGACAGATTTAAGTCCTTCCCATTTCCGTTGAATATCCAGCCCCAGACCTTCCCCTAATACCATAGAAGATGGAGGTATTGCGCTCACTTTTATGAATATCAGGTGGAGTCCAAAGTTAGTAACTTGGCCAGTGTGAAAACACAAGTGCCACACAGAACACTGTGAAAATGGGCCAAAGACTCAGAAAAACTAAGGACAGCCACAGCTCAACAGCGGATAGTTCCAAAGCTATAGGAAGAAAAACCTGTCCATCACTTGGGAAAACAGAAGCAAAAGAGAAAAAAATGATAGTAAGCCCTTGAAAAATTTAAGGGACACCTGGCTAGCTCAGTTGGTACAGCATGTGACCCTTGATCTAAGGGTTCTGAATTCGAGCTCCCCACGTGTAGCCTACTTTCAAAGGGGGGTGGGGGGGGGGAACCTAGCTCCCTACAGTGCCACTGAGAGCTTACTCATCCAGCTGGTGGTGCAAGGGGAATGGCAGCCACACCTTTCTAGGGAAGGTATGTGCTGCTTCCTTCAAACACCTCCAGAAATGGGAATGTCAGGCATCTCCATGCAAAAGCCGAAACCCAGTTTCAGGACCCAGCCTCCTATACAAAAGGAAAACACTAAGAACAACCTGGATCCTGGGTATAGACTCTATTCTGGATGAAGCAGATGTGTACATACCTCTCTAGGGGGGTACTGGCAGTTTGTCCCAGGCTCCTAGCAACTGTGTTTTGCAGTATAATGGTGGCCCCAGAAGCCTCAGCTGGTTTATCTGTCCTGATGCAGCACTGCAGCGCTTTTCCTGAGAAGCATGTATCACACCCCTGCTACGTTAGGCTCTAGACTCAAAAGAGTAGTGGTAGAAAGCTGGTCCTGGTACAGGAATGAAAAACAGACCAACCACAACTTTAAATCAGTTTATTGACACAGTAACACAACACACTTGCCTCCCTGACACCCCCACCCCCCCTCACCCAATCTAGATCTCTCCCCCCTTCCTCCCCCCTTAGGATGAGCTGTTCAGTGAAAACAGAAAAGGGCAGGCCACTTCTACACCCCCAGTCCCACCCCTAAGCCCTATGGGGCAGGGTCTCAGGCACTACTCAGAACCTGTTGAGAAGAGGGGCAGTCAGCACTATGTTCGGCCAGGCAAAGGCATCCAGTCCCTAAGAGCAGATTCCCACACAACCCCCAGGCCCTGAGTTGCTTATTCCTCTTCCTCTCTGCTCTTTGTGACCCTAGGAAAGAGACACCTTGGGTCCTGGGCCTACAGCCAGGAGCAAGAACTCCTGGCTATGATTTGCAAATTGGGAGTTTGGCTAGTGTTTTAAGGCCCAGGCACCCCAAAGAAGCCCTGGTGGTGGGAGTGAACTTCAATGCCCCTATTTGAAATGCACTGATAACATTAAACAGATTAAGCCAGCTTAACCAAATGCCAGAACAACACTAAGCTGTAAAGAAGGAGGGGGTGAGACCTGGTTTCTCCAGACCAGACACAAATGCACACAGAGGAGCCCAGGTAGAGTGTCAAAAAACTCAAGGACACAGCCCAGGGGCTGAAAAGCCTATATTCAGGAGTCCTGGGTTGACAGGAAGCAAGGAAAGAAAATACACAGTCTTAAAAACCAAAAAAGAAAGCCCAACAACAGCAGGGGAACCTGAGCCTGACAGTGCCGTCCACCAGCCCCCCAAGCCTTGCCCCTGAACCCAGACAGTCCCTCCCCGTCTAGGCAATGTCCTCCCCTAGGCTAGATAGAGCACATCACACAGCGCAGTTTAAAAAGCTTCTAATGCCAGTTCATAAACATCTTCATTTACTATTGGTGATTACATGTGAATAATAGGTTTATACTGTTCTTTATGGAAAACAATTTCAACAAGTCAACTCGGAGAACACAATAGGCAACCCTCACCCTGAGCCCCTCAGCGTCCTTCCCTAGACAGCAAGGAGCCCCCTCCTCTGTCCCAGGGCTGCCTAACTTCCCCTCTCCCCCCACTGTGGCTCTTGGGCAAAGCATCCTCTATGACCATTAGTCCTCATCGGACAAGTTCTGGTCCAGGGGGTAAACCATGAACATCACATCTGGCCGAGAGGGAACACAGGGATGGCCTGGACGCACAATCTCAAAGCCCAAGAAGCTGAAGGTCTTCAGGAGTGGAGCTGTAGGAGAGTGTAAAAAGGATTCTGATAAACCAAGAGTAGGTTCAAATCAAAGGAAAACAAGAAACAAAGCTACAATAAAAGAAGTACTAGACCTTTACTTATATAGACCCTTCAAAAGCACTCCCACCCCTATGATTTCCCAGGGTTTATAAGGCAAACTCAAAAGCCCTACTTCACGCAATAAGAAGCCCCTTTTCCCCTCACTAGTTGCCCGCTGTCTGGGCAGTGGGTCTCAGGCTGTTTGGACTCCTCACCTCTGTCTTCCCGGCCCTTCCTGAAGCAGATGAAGACGTAGTTCACTTTCATCTTCTCTTCAGCAAACTCTAGCAGTGCTAACAATCTGCCAGAAGCAAAGAAAACAACTCAGGCCCACTACCACCTCTCTAGACTTTCCACCCCCCACCCTCAAAAAAAAGGCTTCTCTGAGGCTCACAGCCAGTATTATAAATAAGGAACTCCAGGGAGAAGTTTCTTATTTCGAGAGCTGGAGTTCAGAAAAAAATAAGCCACAATCCCAAAGAAAAAAGTTACTGGATTATCTCTTACTGGAGTAAGGATTCTTCATCTGAAATTAACAGTGTTAACCAACTTCACTAACACAGTTCACAAGACAGTAGGGGATCGAGCAAGACAGCCTGGTTTTTCAGGGGTCTTCTAAAGTTGCCAAGTTTGATGACCTTGGCTGCTACTGAGATGGACTCTGGGTCCTAACACTGCCTAAAAGGATTTCCTCAAGAGACAGGGGCCATCAAGAGAACTCTATCTTCAAAATAAAAAAAATTTAAAAAAAAAAGAAAGAAAACAAAAATCTACACCAAAAAAAAAAAAAAAAAAAAGAACTCTACAAGACTGTTTCTTACACACCTGACTGCCTTGGAGGGCCTGGCCTTGCCCAATCTAATGAAATCCCACTGTATCTCAGAGCTTCCTGGCCTTTTGAACTGCATCACTGTATGGTGGCTCAAGGGGGATTTAATGTCTGCTGAGAAGAGCAAACCAAGGGGTGATTAAATGACAGGGATTTGGTTAATGTGATAATGATTCCCTTTAACTATAACCTATGGCAGGCCTGTTTTACTGGCTAAAAATAACTTGTACAAAATGTTATCTGCTTGGGAAACCTAGAGCTAGGGAAGAAGGCAGACTCCCTAATTCATCTGTTATCCCCAATAAGCACATGCCTTTCTCTGGAATGGGCCCTCCTTCCCCTCCCCCAGCACTTGCTCCTTACCCTTCTTTGCTCCCATCAGCTAATAATCCATCTGGGATTTCTACAAACAGGCTCTGGCTGGACAGGACTGCATCCCAGGAAGAGACTTTCACCTCAGTGACCTCATACTGGAAATGGACAATGTGAGGTTTTCCATCGTTCACAGGGAGGTCCTGGGTCACAGTGAGCTTCTCGTCCTGGGAGGAGATCAGATCAGAGGACCAGATCACTACCGCTCTGGCCACATTATAGGCCCCCTAACCTAGGTGGGTCCTGGGAGTCTTCTTGGGCCAATCTCAGGGTAGCATGGGATAAACAGCACACTGAAAATATAGTGCTGCATGCTGGCTAAATAGAGCCATCCATCACTCATCAGGCACAAAGACAAATTGATGGCAGCGAAAAGCCAGCATAATGGGAAAGGAAATATTTACCAAATGTCCATGAGATGCCAAGTTCTGTGCAAGGTGCTTTCCCATTTTTCAATCACCACCTCAAGTATGTTAAGTAGTTACTAATATCCCCATTTAAAATCTGACACACTGGGGCCCAGAACAATTAAGCAACTGACCCAAGCTAGTAAATGGCAGAGTTGAGACTCAAACCAAGTCTCCCTGATTCTAAGCCCATGTGTGTCCCCCACCCCAACATCATGCTCTTTCTTCCCCTTCTCTCTCTGAAAGAGCAACATTAGCAACAAATGAAAATATATGTGAGGGTCTGGCTGGGGCCCAGCTCAACCAAAGCCTGCTTCCAGCTAGACTGCAGGGTCAATGTTGTCTCCCCTGGGCAGTCTCAAGAGACCAGAACTCAGCCACCCTGGGACCTTTCAATGCCAATCTTAGGGAGAAGCTAAACTTCTGGGCCTCAACCACAGGAGATTAAAAGGCAGCAAAGGGCTGACTGCACTAGCCCAGATCATTCTCAGGCCAGACTGCCAGCAATCTCTTAAGCTCTTGGGATGTACCCTATGCTGCCAGGATGACAGATGATGGAGCTGCAAAGCCCCTTCTCATTACCCCCTGCTACACTACCTGCCCGCCCCCTATCAGGCTAGTATGGGATGGACAGCAGAATGCCTAATAGTCTCCGACAATGGGAAAACTGCTCCTCCTGGCCCTTGGTACTTCAAAAGAAACCGAGGAGTCACACCAAAAAGAGTTCTTGCACCCCTCCCATTCATCATTCTCCCACCCACTCAGGACCCTGAACCGGCACTGAAGCGCTGACCACCAAGCTGAGAAGATGGCAGTGTTTGCTGGTGCACATATCCTCCCCTCCTAGTACTCCCCAAAAGCCACACGGCAGCCTCCACTGAAAAAGTTCTTCCCGATCCCCTACTGGCCTGGCCTAAGGGAAGACCAAAGGGCCGCAATTACTGCCCTTAAGCAGCAGCTCAGTGGTATCCGAGAGGGCTCTGCTCCAAGCCTTCCAGCCCAGCGTCCTCCTTACCTTATATATTAGAGCTGAGAGAGAAGGATCCCTGCCGCCCCCTCGCCCACCGGGGATCTTCGACAGTGGGTGAGGGGCATCAGGAGCACCACAGAGGCCCCGGAACAATGTGCCTGCAGCACTGGAGCTGGGGACAGTTACTCAAAGGCAAAATACTACTGCAAGAGACAGAGAAGGTAAGACTGTAAACACCAAGACTTGAAGACTCCTCTCAACATCCCCTCCAACCCCTGCCCGGTTCTCCCTAAACAAGCACTACACCACTGCCCCCATCCTTTTGGCTTTAGCTTCCAGATGGAGTCTGCCCTCTTAAAGCACACCCATCCTCCTGTAGAAAGCAGAGGGAATCCCAGAAGTGCTCAGGGAGTCAGTTGGACATACCTGACCAGAGGAGCACCTGTTAAACATCAAACAAATCTCTGTGGCACTGACAAACCTTGAGAGGAACCAGATCCTGGCTTGCCTTCAAGGCCTAGAACCCTGTACCCCCACCAGTCCCTTTCCTTACCCTAACAGTGTCTCAACAACCTATGTGACAGAATCTCAAAACCTATACAATCACTTCTGGCTGGAGAGGCATATAGGCCTCAAGATACCACATGGATGGGGTACCATGTCCTTGAGGACCCAAGGCCACTTTTCCTCCCCAATCTAAACAAAAGAACTGAACAAGAAGACAATGACCCAAATCTCTCCACGGTCAAGAACTGAATTAAATCCAGGGATCTGGCTTCCAGATAAGAGGTACACTATAGTACAGAGTATTATGTTCTGAGCTTGTCCCTGGTATGCCACCAAATGTTGGGCTTCCTTGCCCTTTGCTAGACTCTAACCAGGGCATGGGTGTTTAGATTATACTGACACGACTGGTATGGACACTCAGGTCCATGTGTATCAAGGATGGGGTGTTGCTAGAAGGTAGATTTGGTGGGAACTAAGTAAGGAAGCCAATAATCAGATGGATCAGAGAGGGTGAAAGGCTCCTCAAGGAGCTCCCTGTGGATCTCCAGGTGTGTACTCTTACTGCCACCATGATTTTCAGGTGGACCCTACAGGGCTCCGGATCTGCTCCACTGCCTTCTCTGAATCCAGTTTAGTAGTTCCTTAAGCTGAGATGTAGCTCACTTCACAGGACAGCGGCAAGTGAATCAGGGAAAGAAGCAGACTGCATGTACACAACTCAGCAATAGGTCTGTCCCTTGGCCCCAACACCCCAGGCAGCAGGCAGCTGGAATGCAATGGGTAACATATAGGAGGACACTGCAGTGGGTGCTGGAGCCAGCTCACAGGACTGTGCCCATCCCTTCCCAACTGTGTGTTTAATGAGGTCATGCTGGTAGCTTGAATGGCTCTGGGGGAAGTATTTACACCACAAAAATCATCAAATGCTAGAAGTCAAGGCTCCCCCCCTCCCACCCCCGCCAAAAGGCAGCTGCAAAATAATGCAAGGCCCCATTCTTCACACTATTTGCTTTATACGGCATGCCGGATTTGAGTTCTTCACTTGGGCTCAGAGTGACAGAACTGAACTCACACCTAACACGGCAATGGTACAATAACGCAAAGGGCATCCAGCTAAGATCCTCAGTACTAAGAGACAGCTGAGACAGAAAGTCCAAACCCTTCACTGCTCTAGCTCAGCTCCCCTTTCTCTCAAGGATTTCAACCAGGGGCCTGAAATTACACTTAGAAATTTCATTGGGAGATGGAGTTCCCAGGGCAATGTCAGTGGGCCCGGAGCAGCATCAACACCTGGAGGTAAAAAAAACACATGCACCATTTCCTGCCTCCTCTGGAAAACCTCAGGCCATCCTCATCTCCCCTACTCAGCCTCAGTAACAGAAGAAGCAGAAGAAGCATGACTGAGGATTATGCTCTTTCCAATGAGGGACTTATTGGACTTATTTTCTACTGAGGACAAAGAACGATTATAATGCCCCCATTCCAATGTGTTAAGGGATAGAATAATAGAGTATCCAAGCCAGAAAAAATTATGACCGGCGGGGGGGGGGGGGGGGGGGGGGGGCTTTCCCAAGCAAAGGTACACACACAGACACCACCACCACCCCCCCACAGTAAGTTCTGTTCCCATTCCCTAGGGACCACTTCAGGCCTCTGTTGAGGTTCCTGCAGGAGCACCAGGAAGGCTGGGCCACTGAAAGCCACCAGGAAAGCTGGCTTGCCTGTAGGTCAGTGGAGCTACCTAAGAACTGGGCAGACCTCTCCTCTGGGGTACAAAGATGAGATGTAGCCTTTTATACCAGAACTGCATGGGTTCACAAAACCAGATCACCAAAGCCCTTGCACTTCTAGAATTTTGGTGCCAGTTTCTCAATCTCAGACTTCTACTTCCAGAGAAATTATTCTTCCCTGGTCTTTAGATGAGAGAGCTACATTCAACCCTTGATGGGCATTCCAACCATCATCTTGATTATGAGCTAATTTTTACTTGCAAATGTCATAAGCAATGGGGCCAACCCAATGAAATGATCAGAATAAGGTGGATTCTTTTTTCTAGATCCAGAATCCCCTTGTCTTCTTCCTAGAAATAATCCCTAGAGCCTGCCCTATGTCCAGCACTAACCTATGTGTTCACTCCTCTTAAAGTAAATGCAAGAAGTCTATTCCAAGGTGACAAATCATTTACTTCTCCCACTCTTACACAAGGCTCCTGGAAACTCCTCCTCCTACCCCACAAAGTCTGCATGAGAAAGCAAGTGTCTGTGAGTGAGGGTGGACGGGTGTTTCCGGTCCCCATCCTGAGATCCACTTCCAGTTCCCTACCAGAAACAGCTACAGTTTAGGATAAACCTAGGAGACTGGAGATCACAGTCAACAACCCTCTTCATTGTCCATCATAATGGATCTGCTTTTAGTTATTTGCTGTGAATGGCAAATTGCTTCTCTTTCAAAAAACCTGATTGCCATTTCTGAAGTGAGAAGAACAGGAAGATGGGTATATACATGGTGGTTAAAGAAATTAAGGGGCATGAACAGCAATCAGGCAAGAGAAAGAAATACAAGGCACTCGGTCACTATTTGTAGATGACATGCTACTCTATACAGAAAACCTCAACACCTTCACCAATAAACTATTAGAATAAATGAATTTAGTAAGGTTGCAGGATACAAAATCAATTCATTTTATATAAATCTGTTGCATTTATATATACTAATAACTACCAGAAGGAGAAATTAAGAAAACCATCCCATGTACAATTGCATGAAAAAAAAAAAAAATAGAGGGGTGCCTGGGTGGCTCAGTCGGTTAAGCATCCAACTTCAGCTCAAGCCATGATCTCACAGCTCATGAGTTCGAGCCCCATGTCAGGCTCTGTGCTGACAGCTGGGAGCCTGGAGCCTGCTTCCAATTCTGTGACTCCCTCTCTCTGGCCCTCCCCCACTTGTGCTCTCTCTCAAAAATAAACATTTAAAAAAATAGAATATCTAGGATTAAATTTAACGAAAGAAATAAAAGACCCATACTTTGAAAACTGTAAGACACTGATGAAACTGAAGATGATACAAACAAATGCAAAGATATACCATTACATGAACTGGAAGAATATTGTTAAAATGTTCCTACTACCCAAATCTAAAGACTCGGTGCAATCCCTATCAAAACACCAATGGCATTTTCCTCAGAACTAGAACAAATAATCATAAAGTTTGTATGGTACCACAAAAGAGCCTGAATAGCCAAAGCATTCTGGAGAGAAAAGCAAAGCTGAACGTATCATACTCTCAGATTTCAAAGTATATTACAAAGTTACACTAATCAAAACAGTATGGTATTGGCACAAAAACAGACATATAGGTCAAACAGGATAGGGAGACCAGAAACAAACCCATACACATATGGTCAATTAATCTGCAACAATGAAGGCAAGAATATACAATGGGGAAAATACAGTCTCTTCAATAAATGGTGTTGGGAAAACTGCACAGCTACATGCAAAAGAATAAAACTGTGCCACTTTCTCACAAAACTAAACTCAAAATGGATTAAAGACTTAACATGTAAGACCTGAAACCATAAAACACCTAGAAAACATAGCAGTAAGCTCTTCTTTGGTCTTAGCACGATTTTTTGGGATCTGTCTCCTCAGGCAAGGACAACAAAGGCAAAAAATAAACAAGTGAGACCACAAAGAACTAAAAAGCTTGCAAGGGAAACTAACAAAACGAAAAGGCAACCTACTGAATGGAAGAAAATATTCACAAATGATATATCCACTAAGGGGTTAACATCCAAAATATATAAAGTACTCATACAGGGCTGCCAGGGGTGTCTGGCTGGCTCAGTCAGTGGAGCATACAACTCTTGACCTCGAGATTGTGAGTGAGCCTCACGATGGGTGCAGAGATTACTTTAATAAAAGTAAAACCTTAAAAACAAAAACAACTCATACAATTCAGTATCAAAAATAATCCAATTTAAAAATGGGCAAAGGAGGAGGGGTGTGGCAAAAAAAAAAAAAAAAAAAGGGCAGAGGAAGGGTGTCTGGGTGGCTTAGTCGGTTAAGTGTCTGACTCACTCTCAGTTCAGGTCTTGATCTCAGGGTCATTAGTTCAAGCCCCGCGCAGAGACTACTTAAAAAATGGGCAGAGGATCTGAATAGACATTGTTCCAAAGACAACATACAGATGGCCAAGAGGCACATGAAAAGATGCCCAACATCACTAATGATCAGGGAAATGCAAATCAAAACCACAATGATACAATCATCTCATACCAGTGAGAATGGCTAATATCAAAAAGACAAGAAATAAAAGTGTTGGTGAGGAAGTGGAGAAAAAGGAACCTTTGTGCACTACTGGTGGGAATGACACTGGTGCAGCCACTGTGGAAAACAGTACGGAGGTTCCTCAAAAAATTAAAAATAGATCTACCATGTAATCCAGCAATTCCACTTCTAGGTATTTATCTGAAGAAAATGAAAACACTAATTCAAAAAGATAACGCACCCTTATGTTCATCACAGCATTATTTACAACAGCCAAGATACAGAAGCCACTTAAATGCCCATCAATATATGAATGGATAAAGCTGTGATATATATATACACAATGGTATACTACTCAGCCATAAAAAAGAATGAAATTTTGCCATTTGTGAGAACGTGGATGGGCCTAGAGGGCATTATGCTAAATGAAAGAAGTCAGACAAAGACAAATATGATTTCAATTACATGCGGAATCTAAAGGAACACCACAAATGAACAAACAAAACAGAAATAGACTTATAGACACAGAACTGATGGTTGCCAGAGGATGAAATTGATGAAGAGGATTAAGAGGTATAATCCTCCAGTTAAAAAATAAATTAAGACATGGGGATATGATGTACAACATAGGGAATATAGTCAATAATATTGTAACAACTTTGTACATGACACATGGCACCATTTTGAAACATATATAAAAACTGAATCACTATGCTATATGCCTAAAAACCAGTAACAATATAGTATGTCAGTTATTCTTTAATTAAAAAAAAAAAAAAAAAGAACAGGGGCACCTGGCTGGCTCAGTCGGTAGAGCATGCAACTCCTAATCTTAAGGTCGTGAGTTCAAACCCCACACTGGGTGTAAAGAATACTTAAAAAATTAATTTAAAAAAGAACAGCCTTCTGTTCTTGTATTGGCTTTAATGTTCGAAATGGTATTGTGGCAAAATATGCCACCAATCTCAACAGAGAACAGTGAATCTTTTAAGAACTTAAGTACAGTGAAAGTGGCTTCTAAACACAGGTCCTTCTGTCACAAGATCCAAACCAAGTTAGGTTTCATATTCAGTTCAGTTGTGTCTCTACTGGTTCCAATGCCCAGCTTTTTCCATTTCTTCCTCACATCTTGCTCACTCCACTGGGGGGAAGGCATGATTTAATTTTTAACACCAAAAAGAGGATTTAAAAAGTCAGTCTTAGGGGCACCTGGGTGGCTCAGTCAGTTAAGCATCCAACTCTTGATTTCGGCTCAGGTCATGATCTCATGGTTCATGAGATCGAGCCCCTCATCAGGCTCCATGTTGAAGGTGTGAAGCCTGCTTGGGATTCTCTCTCTCCCTCTCTCTCTGCCCCTAACCCACTCACGACTGTGAGCTCTCTCTCAAAATAAATAAACATTAAAAAATAAAAATAAAAAGCAGCAGCTCAGTCTAGAGCCTGGAAAGATCAGGCTCATTAAGAACAATCAAATATATCAGCCTGAACCCGAACATCCACTTGGTCTGGTCTTGTTTTTGGAGAAGAAACAAATATACCATGCTAGAAATGAGGGTGTCAAGTATCCAAGTCAATTCAGAAGAAAGATGGGAGATCAGAGCCTATCTGTTAGTGTCTTTATTTTCTCAGTTATCAGACATGCCCTTGGAAACACTCCTCAGGATACATATGAGTGCTACGACAGATCACATCCTGCTGCCTCTAATTTAAAGCATTCTGTGAAACTGTTGCTTGAAATGTCTAATTTCATACACTGACTAGAGACAGGCACTGCACGTAGCAGATGTATTCCTGGGGAGTGTTGCTGGTAAATCAAATTTTTATAATTCAAATCCTATTTTTAAATCTCTAGGGTGCTTACTATTTAAAGGAAGGAACTTTAAATCTCTTAATAGAGTAAAGAATCTATTAAAGAATCACTGCCAGTTGATTTTTTGTCAGTTTTGATTTTTATATTTAGTTTGCTCAAAGCAGTGGATAGCCTGCTATGTAGAGATTTAATATAAAAGTAATTCTGTGGCTAACTTCCATTCAGCTACATCTAACAAATATGTGAATTCATATTCTCCTTGATACACTTTTGATCATGTTTCACTTGAATTAGTGGCCTGAGCTTGCTTAGGTCTGCACCCTTTCTCTCTGGTTTCCATTACCTATCGGAAGTGGTGTTAGATGGCCTTGGTATTACCTATTTTGTGGTATCAAGTGAAAAGACATAAAAACCACATTCCCAAGCATTCTAAATTCATTCCCCTCTCTCAACCTCTTCTGATCCATTCTTATCTCAGGCCCTACCTCATAGAACACTCTCTAGGCTCAGACTTCCCTCACACAGGCTGCTTTTACTGAGACTAGGAAGGTCTCTGATGACTAATCCCTACGCAAAGAGGAACCAATCCAGGGCTGCCATCACATTTAGCCAAGAAGAAATAGGAAGAAAGGTGGGAGGTGATGGCCACCTCCAGTCTAGTGGGACCTTAGAGGCTGATTTCCAGCTGCCAATTCCTTTCCCATATGAGAAAGGAACCCTGGGCAGATGCCAGGCATAAGTCATTTCACTAGGGCTGTTCTATGTGCCAAAGGGAGTCTACTTGCTAAGCACAATTATAAAGAAAATGACATCACCGCTCTGAATCACAGACTGAAAGCAAAACTGGGTTTTGGTTGATTCTCCATAAGAAACACACTTACAGTGGCAGCAGAATATCTGCCTCTGAGGTTTGCTTATAACACAACTGATACTGGTACATCTTTTGCCAAAGGTAGGCATAACCACATACGCCAGAGGTGGATGGATAGCTAGGTACTCATGCATTAAAATTAAACCTTAATTTTACATTTTAAGTACCTTGATCCAGTTTTTTTTTTTTTTAATGTTTATTTTTGAGAGGGAGAGAGAGACACAGAGTGTGAGCAGCAAAGGGGCAAAGAGAGGGAGACACAGAATCCGGAGCAGGTTCCAGGCTCTGAGCCGTCAGCACAGAGCCCAACGTGGGGCTCGAACTCACCAACCATGAGATCACGACCTGAGCCAAAGTCGAACACCAACTGAGCCATCCAGGTGTCCACCTTGATCTAGTTTGTATAGTGAACTCATCACCCAGTCCCAGACTCTCTTCCCAGGACAGAATTACTTCATTGTTTACATGGTATCAAAGGCCTAGGAAATTTTCCTAGGGTTTCTCTTATGCAAAGCATTTTATTCTGCTGCTAACAGGAAACTATCTGGTTCACTTCAAGTAACAAAATTCTTGCTCACCTACTTGGCTATTTCTGGTCTATAGCTTTCAGTTAGGCTTTACAGCCTTACGAGTCATGGAGCCAACTTGAATCAACACTGCATACTGTTTCAAAAAGGGATGAATTACTTTTTTTTTCTAGAAATGCACATATATAACATCCTCTAACCCACTCCGCAGTCCCCCTTTTTATATTTCTGAGCAGCTCTGAGGTTAAATTTGGATTTCTTGGCAGCATGAGGAATTACTATTATTAGTCCACACTGCTTTCTGAAGCATACCTCCAATTCGGGGGGATTCCCAACTATACTAGGAGTCTCTCTGGCTCTCTCTGTGGAAATGACCTTGAAGGTACATGGTAGGAAAACTTGCTCTCCTTACTATCCCATACCCAAAAAGCCATAGTGCCAATAAATAAGGAATAAGCAAAACCATATTCTTTGGGGGAAGAGAAAGAAATTCCATCACTCAGGGAACCATTCTGTGAAGATACCCAGGGTAGCTCTGATGTGCTCTCGTGCCCTGTCCACCTCCAAGAGAAAACACCTGTAGAACCAAATGCTTCTCAAAGCCCATCAGACAAAGACTGTTTATAATACAGATATAAGGCCCAGGCAAGCGCTTCTCCACATACACAGGTGCTAAGCAGGCCCTAGACAGAGACTGTCTTTTTGCCCCCACAAATCCAGGGGAGAGAAAGGCCATGAAGCTGGATTTCCTTGGATTTAAACCTCATGTTCAAAAACCTTAATAAAAGTGCTTGTTCCTGTGTCTTCTTCCCTCCGCCACCATCAGGAATTTTGACATTCTGGAGGTACTAATCAGAACAAAACTGAAAAGGAAGAGCTTTGTTTCCAAAACATACTGCCGGTTCCTCTGCAACTATTTCTTCCAGGAAACCAAGCCTCCACCTCTTGAGTATTTCACTAGAGCCAGGGAAGCTAGAAAGCCCATCCCCCACCCAATGAGAGCTCAACTCCTAGCCAGCTCCCCCTCCCCTCTGCGGATACAAAACACCAAGCACACAGACTGGGAAGAACATCCGGCTCTTATCGGGATCCCTAGTTAGGGCCTACCAGAATCCCTTTAGAAAGTTACAGGCAGGCCACAGAAGGCTGGGAAACATGTTATGGAAATAGGATTGCCATAACTCAAAGA
The DNA here is from genome assembly GCF_046562875.1 of Panthera onca. Taxonomy (NCBI): domain Eukaryota; kingdom Metazoa; phylum Chordata; class Mammalia; order Carnivora; family Felidae; genus Panthera; species Panthera onca. Next base: position 40,287,746 of record NC_138344.1, on the reverse strand, counting down.
AACCAGACACCTTGCACACACCACATCACACCACCCCACCCCCAGGCCAAAGTGGAGGAGCCTGATCCCAGGCCTTGCTCCTGCCCAGGACTTGGCAGGCCAGCTGGCTCCTCCCTCCACCTGCCTTTCATACAGCCAAGCCCCTCAAATTACCAACACACTAAGGGCCTTGGAGACAAGCAAGCCTGTTTTGCCACTTAGGAAGCTGGAAGGAATCTTGAGTTAAGCGAACCCAACCCCCTCTTTTTATATGGAAGCACACTAGCCACGCCAGAACTAGAACTCAGGTCTTGCAACCTCACAGTCAACCAAGGCCCTTATGTATTGGTTCCAAGTACCCAACTCTCAAGGCTCAGCCTGCAAAGGACTTGGCACCAGACCAGCTCAGTCCAGAGGACTCCAGAGACTGCCTGCTGAGACCACACCACCCTGCAAATCCCACTGTGGAGACAAAAACATAAAAACAGAAAAAAAAAAAACCCATCTCTTATACCCTTTTAGGAGACTTCCCCGTAGGTTTCTCTGCTTCCCTCCACCCCTGCACGTCATCCAGCCCTCTCTCATACCTGCTGTCTTATCCTCATCACACACGGCTTTCTTTATCACAAGCAATACCTTTTGCATCCACCTCCACCTCCTCAGCTCCAGAGGGGCTGGGTAGAGAAGATGGAATAAAAGCGGGAATTGCAAAGGGACATGGACGTGGATAGCCTCCGAAAAAAAAAAAAAAAACAGAATGGGACTGTAAAGAAGCCTTGAGAGGTGGGGGTAATGGGTCAAATACAACCATAACAAACCAGGAAATGAGGGGTGGATTTTCTTTCTGCATGTTGGGAAGAAATAGAGGTGTGGGGGCTAGATAAGAGTCTGAGAATGAGAATGTCTAATGCCTGAGAACTGAGTAACTCAAGGTAGGAGAACTTAAGAGGCTGTTGTGGGTATCTTGGGAATTTCTGGATAGTACCTGAGAAAGAAAAACTAAGAAACCCCTGAAGGAGACAAGGCCCTTTTCAGTAGAGAAAGAGCTGACATTCACTAAAGAAATATGATGGGAAAGGTCTTGAGGGGGAGGGGGCGGAGGCAGTGTTTCTTAACCCTGGCTGCACATTACAAAGAATTAACCTAGGGAGCTTTAAAAATACATACAAATAACCAAGCCCCACCCTAGGCCTTACACCAGATCTTTGAAGGTGGGGTCCAGGTGACTGATTTTTTCAAATGTGCAGCCAGTGTTGAGAAACATGGAGATACAAGAAAAGCTAAAAACACAGCTGGAATATTTAAGGATGGTGCTGCTAACGGACTGGGAAAAGGCAAGTTAGAGACCAGCTTAGGGAGAAGGGAGCCCAAGTTTGGGAGGACCCCTGAATGGTAGGTAGAGCCCTATGGGAAGAAAAGCAATAAGGAAGGGTAAGTTTGTAAAAAGAACTATAGTCTAGCTCTGGAGACACCACCACACAATTTAAGGAGGATATACAGGGAACAGACCTGCTTGCAAAACAATGAGGCCCAAGTATGGGGCAGAGGCCATAAGGCCAATTCTGGGGACAAAGGGTCTGGTGTAGAGAACTAAATGAGCTTCAGCCTCATTTCGGAAAGGACAGCAACAAGTCTAGGGGGTAAAATGAGGAAGACAATGAGACCCAAATTGTAAATAGAAGGCGTAAATAGAAGGCATTCTGATGTATAAAAAAACAACAAGGGTTAAAAATTGTGGGGAAACAGGATTATGGAGCAGTTTCAAAGAGTGTGAGGGCAGAAATACAGAGTATATTTGAAGAAGAGATGGATGACAACAAGGGCTGCCTTGGGAAAAAGAGAAGTAGAGAGAGGAAAGCTGAGTGATAAATTCTGCCTAGCTTGGGCAGGGGCAAGTATGTATGAGGCAAGTTCAGAAAACCACTGGTGCTGTTTCAGAAGGACGTGCAGCCTTTCTCTCCAATTAATGGGGGAAGACTGGGATCAGATTTTGAGGGAAGAAACTTGCAAAGGCCCAGTATCCAGAGTTTGGGGCCTGATCTGCAGGCACTGGAGGTACAGAGAAAGAAAGGAGGCCTTCAATAGAAACAGGGTGGGCTGAGTTCTGTGATCTAATGATGGGATTCAATTAAGAAGGGAAGAATAAGAGTAAAATGAGTTCCAGCTGAGATCAAGTGTTTAGAGGCTAGGAGAGTTTATAAGAGTGTTGGGGGGAACCCCACTAAGGGAACAGGACGGCAAACAGAAGTCCAAAGTGTTTGAAAAATAAAAGGAAGAAGGTTGGGAGCCAGGGATAAACGAGCTAACTGGGAAAGGGGTGTCGAGGGAGGAAGAATGGGAAAAGATAAAGCAGGAGTTAAGGGACCAGAGGGACAGTGGGGCATCACTGTAAAAACTATTAGGCCTGAGAAAAGCGGGGGAGGGGAAGGGGTAATGAGTCCAGTTGAGAGCTGAAGGTTGGAGCCTAACTGGGGGAGGGGCGGCAGTGATAAGACAGGGGTTTGGAGGATGCAGTTTCAAGGAAAGAGAGTCAAAGCCAAGGGTTAAGTAACTAAAGAGGGAGGAAGATAGATTTGGGGAAATGGGAAACAATCTGGGGAATGTGGATGAAGGAGAAAGCCCAGTTTGGGGAATGGGGCACCGTCCGACAGGACTTAAAGGAAATGGGGGCTGGATTCGAAGGTTGAGTCCTGGTTTGCGTGGGGGTTGGGGGTGGGGGCTTTGCGGGAGAAGGAGGCCCGGATGAGGGGGATGGGCCAGGCTGGAGGGAAGGGGCTAAAGGGCGGAAGGAGGCCCCGTTGCGGGTTTGGGGCTTGGACTGGGGTGGCTGAAGTAGGGAAAGGACCCAGTGGGGGGGTGGGCAGGACCCCGCTGTGGGAGCGGGAACCGGCCGGGGATGGGGGGAGGCCCTCTGAGGCAGATGCGGGGAGGATGGGGGCGGGGAGCCTGGGCCGGGCCGTTACCTGTCCTGGGTGTTTATCATCCTCGGCGACTCTGCTCAGGGTGAGAGGAGGCGGCGCAGGGAATGGGTAGGTGGATGAGAGGGTGGGTGTGGGGTCGCGCGCGCGGGGCCGATCTCTGCGGGCTAAGTCCCTGTCAGGCCGCGGGCCCAGAGCCCTCCTCCTGCCTCAGCGAGCGCCTGCCTTCAACTGACCCTCCCCGGCCGCCGCCGACGCCGCCGCAACCGCCCCGCCCCCGGTGCCTCATCTGCATAGCCCCACCCCAGTGCCGCACGGTGTCCTGGGAAACTGGGGCTCACAACAAAGGGCAAAGCCCGGCCCCGCCTCCGCGCAGGCGCACCAGGGCGTGAGGGGGGTCTGGATGCGGACCCTCCTCTGCGGGCGGCTATGGCCGTGGCGGTGGCTTTAAGTTGCGCAGCAGGAAGGGTGCGTTGTATTTCAAGTAGAGTTTTATGAGCATTGGCCCGACCTAGTCCTCGTCCCTAGGCCTTGTTTGCATGGGGCCGAGCAGAGGTGTGTCATTTGTAGGCCCTGGGAGGATATTTTATTATACAAAACAAAATCAGAAATCTGAGAGTAGTACACATATATTTGCGCTATTCCCAGACTAAGCCCAGGTTCACAGATCTCAGTTACCTCAGCTCACAATGTAGATCAATAATCTCAGCTGCCAGTTGAGATCAACAATCTCTGCATCTGAAAGACACCTCAGGTCAATGGTTAAGGTCTAACAGTGGCTGGTGGTCATCTGAAGCCAAATCTCTGTGGGTCAGGATCACAGTCACCTGACAGCAGTGATGGAAGACACTATCACTAACTTGTTCACTTGAGATCACAATCATGCAAGGTTCACAGTCACCTCCATTCACTATCCCTGCTGGTCCTTATCACAGGTCAGTGACAACAGGTCACAAACACTGGGGCACAGACCCCTCAGATGACAGTCACTGCAGGCCACAGACACAAGTACTTCAACACAATCTGTTCATAGTCAATCCAGACTCTGGAGGTCACAAGAGAGGTCACATTATCCTAGGTCATGGTGGGGTGATATTACCTCAAAGCCCCTTCATTGATTTATTCAACAAATAATTATTGAGCAGCTACTTACTATGTGCTCCAGGCATGTGCTAGAGTCCAGCGCTACTCAATGGTCAATTAGGCAAAGTTCTTGCCTCACATGTCACAATCTAGTCAGAAAGAGAGACGCAGGCCATCAAAATATGAAGTAAGTAAGTGCTCAATCTGAGACCACAGAGAAAATATGGAATTATGGATGGCTTCACCAAAAGGGTGGTCAAAATCACTCCAAATCAGAGTTCACTATAGTCCCAGATCACAAATGTCCCACATTAGAATCATCTCAGGACACTGCTACTTTCCTTCACAAACGCCATGTTTTCGGTTCTTAGATGATGGGGATACAGGGATGGAAGAAAGGTTGGAGCTACCAAACAAAGGTTTTTCCAGCAAAAATCAGAGCAGTAAATGATACTAGAACTTCCCAGATTATGACTACAGTCTCCCACAATCTGGTTCACTTTAGATCCTCTTCCTTGTCCCCTCGGCTATCCCTACCACCACTTCCAAGTTCAGGTGTGGAATATTCTTATGTCAGTATATAGCAGAACTGAACAATTAAATCCAGCCCTGATCTATTCCATCTTGTGGTCCCAGAGACCTGGAACTCAAAGGGAACTGGGATGTCTCATTTCTGCCAGCACATCCCTGAACAAGTAACATTTTGACCTGAAGGATAGTTTTTGACCAATCAGCAAATATTGAGAATTCACTACATCAGTATTAGGGACTATTTCTTGAACATCACGCTAAGGCACTAATTTTTACAATAGCTCCCCACTCCCATTCTACAGATGAAAAGAAACCTCAGGGAGATTTTGCCAACTAATATTTATTGAAGGCCTATACATACCAAGCAAGTTAATTTATTTGCTAATTCAAAGCCAGTGAGTGGTGGAGATAGAATTTGGACCCCAAATGGCCTGATTCTGTGCTTTGTCTGGATTCATATGATAGAGGAATGAGAAGGTCTCTGCACACCTTGCTGTTTGGGGGAATGATCATCCTGATGGCCACCTGGCCAGCAAGTGAAAACGTCACAAAAATGGGAAGCCACCTTCTTCTAACCTGTGCTGTCCAATATGATAGCCACTAGCCACATGTGGCTATTTAAACTTAAATTAATTAAAATGAAGTAAAGCTATGAGGTGCTCCGACTCTTGATTTTGGCTCAGGTCATGATCTTATGGCTCGTGGGACCAAGCCCCACACCAGGCTCCGTGCTGACCGTACGGTGCTCTCCCCGTCTCTCTGTCCCTTCCCCCCCAAAAAGAAATAAACTTAAAAAAAAAAAAATGACGTAAAGCTAAACATTCAACCTCTCAGTCCCACTGACTACAGTTCATGTGTTTAATATTCATGTGTGGCTAGTAGTTACAGTGCAGATTTTCCATCAACACCAAAAGTTCTGGACAGCACTGTGTCCCATCATTCCCCTATCCCTATTTACTTCAGTCATCACCACAGGTTCAAGCTCCCTCATCTATTATCACCTCCATCCTTGTCCTCCCACTAGGCATAAGTTCCCTGCTCCCTGCCCTCAGGCACATCCTTCCTCTGTGCCCTCTGCAACCTGTAATCAGCAATTTCTCCATATCGTCAGCCTTTTCTCAGAATGTTGTCTTCACCTCCTTGACTTACCTAAAATTTTGTTAGCCCTGATTTGTACACTGATTCTTTAGCAGCACTCTTAAGTGAATGTTATTTTCTTCTCATTCTCCTGTACCTCAGGTCAGGAAGTGGTAAGTGTATTCCTCTCCCAACCTGAATGCCATTTCTAAGCCAGTGCTCCCCCAACACCTCCTACAAAAACCCTGTTCCTTTGAAGCTTCACTGTCTGGGCATACCATCTTGGTTATTGTCCTCAATCAACCTCCAGGTCTCTCACTGTCCATCATTTAACTCTTGGCTCATTGCGTCTCTCTCCACCCTAAATTTTGTTATATTGAGTGGGCTCCACATCCATGTGATGGCCTCTCCATCACTTCCTTGACCACCTCATCTCCAGAGATATTTTCCACACTCCACAGCAGCTGCCCACTTCCGTAGTCACACCCTCAACTTTGTGTTCACCAAAAGCCATTCCACTTCCAATATGGAGACTTTCCAACTACAACCTTTTCCTTAATTAAATCTCCCTTAATAATTCTTTGACCTTTATCATGAGTTCTGATCCCTTGACTTCACTAATGTCTCACTACTCATGAGATTCACTTTTCATATTCCTTCTTTCTTACCTTCATTTTCATCATCCATTACTATAATCACTCTCTTGCTCTGTCTCCTCCAATTGTGTTGGCTTCTTTGTCTCCCTCTATCTCCCCGTCCACCACTCACACTCTGTCTCTCTCTCTCAAATAAACATTAAAACAAAATCAATACCTCAAAGTAACCAATCAGGTAATAAGAGAAAAAGGAATAATAGAACATCACCATTTTGTAAACCCTCAATGAGATCAAGATCATCAATAGCTCTAATGTTACAAAGGAGAGACACTTGAAGGTTATGTGCCTCCTGATGAAAAGACACAGCACCACCTATGGAGTATTCTTGATGAAAACCTGAACCTGAATCAAAGCAAGCCTTTATATCTAACAACCGTTTACAGAAAATGAAAGGAGATAGAGGAAATGGTTAAATGTCACCATAGGAATGCAATCAGCAAAATCCTGAATAGGAAATTTCTGAAGGACAAAAATCTCTATTTCTTCACCAAAAAGGGGGTGATAAAGAAGTGGAGAGGGAAGATCCATAGATTATAATAGATTTAAGAGAGTTGCCCATCAAATGTAACATTAGCTCTTTGAGGATGGTGCAATATAGGCCATATGACATGATATATGACAATCATATGACAACCTGACATCACTATTAAGTGATGATACCACTATTAACCTCACATGCCCACACCCTTGATTCCACCTGCCCCCTCAAACCTTGTCCCTCCCCAGGCTTGCCCATGTTTCCCATCTTCACAAATGGCCCCACCACCATCTGGTTGCTCAGGTAGCTACCTAGTTGTTGTTACAATTCCTCTCTTTCCTTCACCCTTCCCCTCTTGTATCCAACACATCATAACTAGTCCTGTCATTTCTGTCTCAGAAGGGGTATATTTCTTTTCCATCTCTTCCACCCTGGTCCAACCCACCACCATCACTTGCTCGGATCACTGCAGCCTCCAAATGACCTCCTGTCTCCTTTCTTGCCCTCTTCCAGCCCATTCCTTCCAGTGCAGCCAGGATGATTAATGTTTTAAGTATTTTAAAAATATGGGTAGGTGGCGGGGGGATTGGATGAGGGTGGTCAAAAAGTGCCAACTTCCAGTTATAAATAAGAACTAGGGGTAGAACATACAACATGATGGCTCTAGTCAACACTGCTGTGTGATGTATAGGGAGGTTGTTAGGTGGATAGACCTGAAGAATTCTCATCACAAGGAGAAGAAAAAACACATACTAATTTGTTATTGTTTTGGGGTTTTTTTTTTTTGTCTGTGGTTTTTTAAAAATATCTCTGTGAGATGATGGGTGTTAACTACATTTACTGTGATAACCATTTCACAATGTATGTAAGACACATCACTATGCTGTACACCTTAAACTCATACAGTGCTGTATGTCACTTACATCTCAATAAACCCAGAAAACAAAACAAACAAAAAAGAAATCATGTTGAACTCAAACACAGGTTACCTACCGTGTTCCAGAAATGAGCTGTTCATGCTCAGAAAAAAATAAACTAGCTATTTATCTCAAAAAATAGATAGATAGATAGATAGATAGATAGATAGATAGATAGACAGACAATAAAAATCAGAATATAGATCATGTCGTACTTTAAACCCTCCAGTGGCTTCCTAACTTGTAATAAAATAAAATCTAAATTCCTCACCTCTCCTTCATATAAGACTTTGTTGGACCTGAGCCTCCTGCATATTCTGATGCTTCCTGCATCCCTCTCCTTCCTGGAGTGACTCTGGCTCCTTTTCAGGGTCTCAAACATGACAAGCTCAGGGCACTTATTCCCACTATTCTCCTGGCCCAGATCTCTCTTTCCCCAGATCTTCATAAGGCTGGCTTCCCATCCTTGAGATCTCACCTAAAATGCTACCTCCTCAGAGAGCCCTTGGGAACATCACTAAACCCTGGGCATTCCCTTCACATCAACTGTCACATCTGCTGTCATTAGTCAGTTGTTGCCTTGTTCACAGTCTCTTACGCCCTTTAGACTGGAAGCTCTTCAAGGGTGAGATGCAAAAAAGCCTGGGCTGTAGTAGACACTCAAGTGTAGACACTTTTTTTATTTTGATAACATTCAGTGACTATTTTGTGCAGGCAGACTTGCGGCATCATTGGAGAGACATGATTTACACGTACGAAACAAACTAGAAGCAAGCGCAGATGCCAAGATTAGTGCAAAAGAGGGTTGCTCAGCCCCTCAGTGCAGGAGTTTAGAAGAATAAGCATCGGCTTCTTTGCTAAGAACAAAAGACAATTCAAATATCACTTTTTCAAGGTGAAAATAGAGCCTGAGGTACTAAAAAAAGTAGACAAAAATAGAGGTTCCAAAAGGCCCAAGCAAGAAGATTAGGACATCAAGTGACTGACATTTTTTCTTCTGTTCCCTCTCAGGGCTATGCCAACACTGCCTTTGGAAATCGTAGAAGGTTTGCAGAAAGACATTGCCCAGGAGTCAGAAAACCTGAGAGTCCCAGTTTTCTCCCTTTTACTGGTTGTTGCTCTTGGGCAATGCACACGCGCTCTTTGTGCCTGAGCTTCTCACCTACAATCTGGGAGTTTGGGAGTGGGCTCTTGAGCACTCTTCCCTGCTCTCAAGACTAGGCTCCCAAGTGGCCCCTTGCATATGGCAGAACTACACAGGGACAGAAATCGCTGAAGGAGGGAAGCCAAATGTCAGGGGAAGGAGACTGGGATTCAGGACTCATCTCATCCATCAGGAGAAAGGGCCTGAGGATTGGCCTGTTGTCATCTATCTGGTGAGCTCCCCTCACAAACTCTAACTTCTAACCCACTCCCTACTTCCTGAGTCAGGATCTGGGGAAGAAGAGGAAGCCTGGCTTTTAGAGGTGGCAAAGATTACTGAGGAACCCTGCCCCTTGGCTCCCAGGGCAGGAAGTGCCAGGCAGAAGGCAAGGCAGGGGAAAGCACTAGAACTGAGAATGAGCAAAGAGCAGTACTGCCTGGGGCGTGGGGTTCCGGACCCAAGGAGAACATTATTTGAGACCAATAAGGAAAGACTAAAGTAGTGGTTCCCACCAACTTCCCAGACCAAGGAAACTGGAAATGACTAGTGATTCCTTTCTGTTCCTCTGAGAATATGGCCCCAACAGGCCTGTGAGCGCCTCTATCCCCTCCTGCCCCATCAAGATGGCTCTGCCCAGAAGAGAGAATGAGGACTCCCGGGGGCTCTTGTTCCAGCACTCTCTCTATTTTCAGGACTTGCTTTCACCTCTGGAAAAAAACTTCAGGAAAAGTGACCCCTCCTTCCCACCCATACCCACTGACCAAAATTTCCATCAAAGCCTAGCTTCTGTCCCTCATGCCAGGAATCATACCCAAGAGGAAGCACAGACATCCCTGGCTACCATACAGCAAGGAAGGGGCCAACCCAGGAAAGGGGTGAAAGGTGATGTCAGCCATCTGAAGTTTCCCAAGGATGGTGAGAAGATAGGGGGGAAGGTCTGAGGAAGGCAACCTTCAGCAACAGCCACTGAGAGGGAGGGGTGTGCAGTGGGAGTAGGGCAGCCAGGGGCTGGAGCCCAGGGCTCTTGGCTCGGTGCCCAGTCTCTGATCTGCTGCATTGTTCAGCTATTTCCTTCCTTGGAAGTAGTAAGCGGGTGGAGGGGACCAGGATTGCATGGCTGGGAGTAAATGGAGCAGGGTGGAGCTTCCATTGGGGGAGGGGGCCTCCAGTCTGTTCCCATGACCAGCTGCCCTTCCGGCAGCCAGGGGACTGCGTGGGAAAAGTTCTTGGAAGTGCTGGGGACAGTGTGTGTGTGTGTGTGTGTGTGTGTGTGTGCACACGTGTGTGCGCAAGCGCACTTTTTCATTTGTGTCTGACTGCCTTGCTTGGATTTAGTCACAAGACAAAGCCCTTTGAGAAATAGTCACCAGTCTATGTTCCCACTGGGCTGTGCCCTGGGAGAGGCACAAGAACCCGCCCCAACGCCTGAGAGAGGGACACTGGAGGCCTAAGACCAACTCCCTGAAGTCTTGACTTCTAGTGAATCTACACTGGCTGACTTCCCCGGATTTATGAGGATGCTTCTGGAATCTTCTGCAAAGCTTCCAGCTTCCTGGCAGAACTCCATTACTAGAGGGATGTTGGAAAGCAGGTGGGAACCAGACATGGGGAGTGGAGTCAATAATTCTCACAGCATCTCCCTAAAAAGCCTAGAATCCTTCATAACCACAGATCTTAGAGCCAGGCAGCATGCCAAGAGATTATATGATGGTCCAGTACTCAGCCTTCAGACAAGAAGCCTTAATACAAAGGTCACAAACTAGCAGCATACAGGTGAAATGCATCCTGTAAACACATGCCTTGCTTAGCCAGTACAGCACTTAAGAAATTTTTGAACCAATATTGAAAGATTTCACACAAAAATCCCAATTTCTAAGTCTCTTGAAGAAATCAGAAGATATGGCTAAGACTGATGTCCTATTTCCCCAAGACAACATTGACTGGGCTGAGTAATGACTGCTCCCTTAGAAAGAGTGTGGGCTGTCCATTTTCCCACAGTCCCTACGGTCCCCATTGTCCTCAACACTGAGGCTAAGTATCACTTGCTGTTGCTCATCATACTTGTGTGATTACTACATAGTTTTCTGGGCCTTTGTCTCTATCAAAAGGGGGGGAAAAAAAGAAACCAAGAGGGCCACCTGTTTCTAGAGAGAATATTTCTATGCAGCAAGTATATCCATGAGCAAACAAAGATGGGATTGGGTGTCCTTCTGCCACCTTTTCTGCATCATCCCCTCCACTTTCCAGTGACATGATGCTTAATGCCACCCTCTGACAATACTATGTCACATGCTTTGTGCCAAAATTGTCCCCCCACTCCTTCCCTTACCCCCAAATCATAATTCTCCTTTTCTCAGTGAGCAAATTCCAGCTGTAAGCCTACAAAAGTAATGTACTGGAGCAATCCCCAGCACCTGCTTGCTAATGACCCTGTGATAAAGCTGAAACTCCTTACCTTAGGTGTTCTCTCATGCAGCAACCTGCAAGATGTGCATGTGAATACGCAGAAGCACACCTGAAGGAGCTAACACCAAACTGAAAACCAAGGTCACCTCTGGGGAGGTGAGGAGGAGACCAGAAATGGAGGTGATGGTCCCAAGCCTATCCCTAAAGCTTTAATATTTTACAAGGAGATTATAATCATGCATAAGATGCCTTAGCCTGCTAACTGTTAGTCTCACCTCAGTTTATCTTTCCTGCTTATCTCCATGAACTGATCGACTCACAGTTTCCTATTCCCCAATTTTTGTGCCCATAGCTTTTCTCTTTTTCATACCCAGAATGCCTTTCTCCTCCTCCTCTACCAAGCCAAATCCAGCCCATCACTCAAGGCAGTAGTCTTTCAAAAATTTACCCCATGAGGGCGCTTGGGTGGCTCAGTCAGTCGTCTGACTTTGGCTCAGGTCATGATCTCACAGCTCATGGGTTCAAGCCCTGTGTCAGGCTCTGTGCTGATAGCTCAGAGCCTGGAGCCTGCTTCAGATTCTGTGTCTCCCTCTCTCTCTGCACCCCCATTCCCTGCTCACACTCTGTTTCCCTCTCTCAAAAATAAATAAACATTAAACATTTTTTTTAATTTAGCCCATGAACACCCTAAACAAAGTTTTAAATTATGTACCCCTCAATAAAGCAGGTTTTTAAAAAACTATATATTCTCTTGAAGTTAAAAAATTTTTTTTCCAACTAGGTTTAAATACGGTTGACCCTTGAATACAGAGGGGTTAGGGGTACCAACTTCCATACAGTCAAAAACCCACATACCACTCTGACTCCCTCAAAACTTAACTACCAAGGGGCACCTGGGTGGCTCAGTCGGTTAAGCGTCCGACTTCAACTCAGGTCACGATCTCGCGGTCTGTGAGTTCGAGCCCCGCGTCGGGCTCTGGGCTTATGGCCTGGAGCCTGCTTCGGATTCTGTGTCTCCCTCTCTCTCTGCTCCTCCCCCGTTCATGCTCTGTCTCTCTCTGTCTCAAAAATAAATAAAACGTTAAAAAAAAAAAAATTAAAAAAAAAAACTTAACTACCAAGAGCCTAGTATTGATCAGAAGCCTTACCAATAACATAGTCTATTAACACGTATTTTGTATGTTGTATGCATTATATACTGTGTTCTTACAATAAAATAAGCTAGGGAAAATAAAATGTTATTAAAAAAAACATAAGGAAGTACTGTACTGTAAAAATGTACATATAAATGCACCCTTACAATTCAAACCTACATTGTTCAAGGGTCAACTGCAGTTGCAAAGGATATGATTTCTGGTGTAATGGAAATATTTACATTTTATGTTATTTTTTTTTAAGTTTTTATTTACTTAAGTAATCTCTCCACCCCACGTGGGGCTTGAGTTCATGAGCCTGAGATCCAGAGTCATGCTCTTCCAACTGAGCCAACCGGGTGCCCTGTTATCCACATTTTATTTATTTTTTAACTTCTTTTTTAAAGTTTATTTATTTATTTTGATAGAGTATGTGCGCATAAGTGGGGGAGGGGTAGAGAGAGAGGGAGAGAGAACCCCAAGCAGGCTCTGTGATGTCAGCGCAGAACCCAACACAGGGTTCGATCTCACCAACCATGAGATCAGGACCTGAGCGGAAATCAAGAGTCTGACACTTGGGGCGCCTGGGTGGCGCAGTCGGTTAAGCGTCCAACTTCAGCCAGGTCACGATCTCGCGGTCCGTGAGTTCGAGCCCCGCGTCAGGCTCTGGGCTGATGGCTCGGAGCCTGGAGCCTGTTTCCGAGTCTGTGTCTCCCTCTCTCTCTGCCCCTCCCCCGTTCATGCTCTGTCTCTCTCTGTCCCAAAAATAAATAAAAAAAACGTTGAAAAAAAATTAAAAAAAAAAAAAAAAAGAGTCTGACACTTAACCAACAGAGCCACCCCAGCACACCCGCCCCCCAATATTGACATTAAAAAAAACTTATATTAAATGTATTCACTGGAATCACAGTGATTTGATACTCATCATCACCATTTGCGAATTGCATAAGCAAGCTCTTAGAGGAAAATTTACATCATTGCTTTTGTCCTTGAATTTTCTTTCCACTTCTCCCATATAATGCTATCATAATGTAATACATAGTTTATGCTGGAAAATCTTTTATTTTTTTTAATATTTACTTTTATTTTTGAGAGAGAGAGAGAGACGGAGTGTGAGCAGGGGAGGTGCAGCAAGAGGGGGAGACACAGAATCTGAAGCAGGCTGCAGGCTCTGAACTGTCAGCACAGAGCCCGATGTGGGGCTCGAACCCACAGACTATGAGATCATGACCTGAGCCGAAGTCAGATGCTTAACCGACTGAGACACCCAGGTGCCCCTTGAAAATCTTTTATTGATCATCAAACAATACTTCTCTGCCATAAATATATATGTTTATATTTATATAAAAGTTAAAATTGTATTCTTTTCTTATTTTTTGTGGCCATAAGCCTCCAGAGTTTACGATTTTCTTCTGGATTGACTTATCATTACAATTATTATTAGTTTACTGTTTGTCAAACAACATAAATATTTTGCAAATGTTGATAGAGCATTATTAAACATGAGTAAAAAAAAGTTTTAAAGTAAGTTCTATGCCCAACATGGGGCTCAAACTCATGACCCCAAGATCAAGAGTCCCCTGCTCTACTGACTGAACCAGCCAGGTGCCCCAAATAGTAAAATTTATAAAAAATACAACTCAAAAGAAAGAAAGAAAGAAAAGAAAAAGAAATACAACTCATATTGAAATAGTCATATACATGCTGGAATGAGACAGTGATCAGCATCAATTTTATCTCTACATCCTATTTTTATAGATGATAATGCTGAGAAATCTCGTTCACATAAACACGTACATGGGAATTGAAGAAGTTTGGGCAGGGTCGCTCAATTCCACCTAATCATTCAACAGGTGACAAATGAATTTGTTTTACTTCCTTCAATTGTGGAAGGCAAAATATTGGGAAATTTTGATTTGCAAAACAATTTGTTGCCCAGACAACCCGAGTCATTTGCTTTCTCAATATTGAAATCACTATTTTAAATTGTTTCTTTGGGGGCACCTGGGTGGCTCAGTTGGTTGAGCGGCCTACTCTTGATTTCAGCTCAGGTCATGAGCTCACAGTTCATGGGTTCAGTTCATGGGGTCTAGCCTGGCGTTGCGCTCTGCATTGACAGTGTGGAGACTGCTTGGGATTCTTTCTCTTCCTCTCTCTCTGCCCCTCTCCTGCTCCCACTCTCTATCACTTTATCAAAATAAATAAATAAACTAAAAAAAAATTGTTTCTTTGGAGCCCCAGAGATTTTTACACACCAAGGCAACATACCAAAATGAGAGTTAGGATGGGCCAAAGATAAGTCTTTTGTACAATAGTATAGGTTAAATTATGCTATAGTAACAAGTAATACCAAAAATTTCAATTGTTTAAACCAACAAAGATTCTTCTCCCCTCTGTCCCCCAAACTCACAATACGTATCTATCGCAGGTCAGCTGAGGGTTCTGATCCATGCCATCGTCATTCAGGGATCTAGACCTCATCATCTGAAATGTCATTGGTCACCATGGCAGAGAGAAGGTAAGGAGAATCATACACTGGCTCTTAAATGCTTCCACCCAGAAGACACATTTTTGCTCATGTATCATTGTCCAAAGCAAGTCACATGGCCACACCTGACTTCTAAAAGGTGGGAAAGTACCTATAAGAGAACAGGGAACATGGATGAGCAGCACTGATGGCTAACACATTTGTCTTTTGTAAAATGGGAGCCAAGAAATTGTGGAAATGAAGGGAGGAGACACGTTCACAGGCACAGCCTAGTCCTTGTTGAAGATGATGTTCTGGAAGTTGATTCCCATCAACATAACCCTGCCACCTACCCTTCGCTAAGAAAGCCTTTTTGCACCTCTAGGGGTACATGTGCCCAAGTGTGAAGACCACTGCTGCCTTTGTGAAGCCTTCCCTTCAGATCCAGGGACCTCTTTGAGTTCCTGTCATTATTGCCTCTACTATCCATTTGGAAGCTATTAGAGGAGTTAATTACATTTTCATATATGTGTTTCGTGTTTTCCTAACAAGTTGTAGTTTCTTTGAGGATGGAAACCATATGTAAGTTTTTATATACCCCATATTATCTAGCAAGAACAGTTAGAACTTGTGAGTTCTGCTTGATGGCTGAATTGGTCACTTTTCTTGGTATGCTTCAATCTCATCTGTGCAGTGGGAATAACAAGGCTTCTTGCCCTTAGGATCACAATCAACATGACAGAAGTAGAAGCTCTTTCCATCCCACTCTCTTTGACCTAACAGGGATCAGCGTCTTGAGACTCCACTTCTGAAAAGCTGTATGTAATGATGAGTCATTAAAGGCTCTTGAAACATCTGTGGAAAGTGGGTTTGGGAAGATCAGCGTGACATTAGTGAATGCTGGGTGGTTGGGGAATCCGACAGGTGGGTGGCGGGGCAGGGACAGGGAGTCCAGGTAGAAAGTTGCACTTCAGAGGTGATGCAGGGAATGGCGAGCCATATTGCACCCTCAGGGAGTGACCCCAGCTGACTTCCTGAAATTCCAAACCTGGATTCAGGGCTGAATCAGGTGGTAATAACAAACCTCATGCTTCTGCCAGTCCAAACCAAGCGTTTTCTGCACCCTGACACTGCCCCCTGGTGGCCTCTGGAGTCATTGCCAATACAAGGAAGCCGAATTATCATTAGGGGGATCTGGGATTGATGTGGGTGAGGACAAGATGGCCAAAATTGCAGCTGCAGAAAAGGAAAGGAACTAAGGAGAGAGAGGAGGGGGCCATACACATGGGTTGGGTGTAGGCTGGGGGGAGTTTTTATCCCTGGACCTACTGCACAAAGTGAAGACTAAAAAGAGTCTTTGAGATGCAAACAACAGCACAAGGACATGGTTTAGCCCATGCAACTGTTTTCAAATTTTTGGGTTAGTTGCCAACGTCCCAAATCAGGTAATTTCACATTAAAATCGGAATGTCCAGTTTCTCTTGAAAACTCAAAAACATCAAGCCATATGAGGCCACCATCCTGCTGAGCCGCAGCTAGCTGGGGCTGAGAGCCTTTCTGTCCCTTTCAGCAGGGCAAGAGCTTCCCTGTCACCCAGTCACCCAGGCTGCCTTCCTCAGTTCCACTGCCCCCTTACCCTGCAGGCTGGGAGTTTGTAACTCCTAAGTGGACATTTCATGCTGGAGAGCAGGGTCAAAAGGTATCAGGATGGGACCAACCAATCATCCAATGCCTCCAGAATTTATCTATTACACATCATCCAGGGGAACCTGGGTAGCTCAGTTGGTTAAGCATCCAACTCTTGGTTTCAGCTCAGGTCAATGATCTCACAGTTCATGGGTTTGAGCTCCGTATCAGGCTCCGTGCTGGCAGTGTGGAGCCTGCTAGGCATTCTCTCTCTCTCTCCTCTCTTTCTGCCCCTAGGCTGCTCATGTGCCATGCTCTCTCTCTCTCTCTCTCTCAAAAATAAATCTTAAAACAAAAACAACAGCAACACAACAGAAAACAGCATCCAGCATATGCTTGAAGACCTTTGGGGACAAGAAAATCACTGCCTATTAAAGCAGCCCATTGCACCTTCGGATAACTCAGACCGCTTTCACAGGGTGGGAATGTCTGTTGAGGTTGTATTCTCTTGAGGATACAGGCCCAGAGAGAAGAGACTTGCCTACAATGTTGTCTCAAAAATTAAGCAGACACTTAGCAGGCATGTGTGAGGCACCACCAAGTGCCCGAGACTATGCTGGTGAGTGATGATGGCATGACCTGTGCCCTAAAGAAACTTCCAGTCTGGGCAGAGGTGGGCCAGGTTTACACAGATGGTAACAATACCTAGCAATGCTGATATAGTGACATCTGGGAATAGTGCATTGAAAGAGATCAGTCCAAATTTGAAATTCCAAGTCTCCCAGACATGAGACATTAGACATGTAAGCTCTGAAAATATCAACTGTGGTTATAAAGCTCTGTGCCACTCCTGGCACATTACTACAGACATCTGGGAGTTGACTCCATGAGCCAGAAGGGCATACAGGCAACTGACTTGATCTTCTTTGAAACAGTGAGTCACGATACCTGAGTTTTATGTCAGTTCTGCATAACTGAGCGAATTTGGGCACATCTCTTTGCCTCTTAGGGCCAAGGCTTCTCCATCTGTGAACACAAAGGGCTGAATCAAATTTCTCAGGGCTTAATATTTACCTTCATATCCCCAGTACCAGCACAGTAACGGGTTATCTAGAATACAAATTCAATAGGTGCTCCCTAAATGATTTTTTGTCGAATTAATTAATTATATGTTTATTTGTTTATTTTTAAGAGAGAGAGAAAGAGCAAGCTGGGGAGGACAGAGAGGGAGAGAGAGATCCCAAGCAGGCTCCACACTTTCAGCACATAGCTAGATGCAGGTCTCAAACTCACAAACCTTGAGATCATGACCTGAGCCAAAACCAAGGGTCAGACCCTTAGCCAACTGAGGCACCCAGGCACCCCTAACTTAATTTATTTCTTAAGTAAACTGTACTCCCAACGTGGGACTTGAACTCATGACCCCAAGATCAAGAGTCCCAAGCTCTGCCAACTGAGCCAGCCAGGTGCCCCAATGTTAACAATGCTCTCTAAATGTTTGTGATTGCCTGCTGACTCTGCTTCTGGGTGCATTACCCAGAACAGAGGCACCCAGAACAAATGGGCCCTGGAGTACCGCTCCTCACCCCCCCCCCCCCACCCCCCCGGCCAGTTCCTCCTGGGAGATTAAAAGGGAAAAAATCCGTGTGAGTGAGGCTTGTGGACTTTTTTACCACAAGAGGGCGCCAGAGCACCACTTCACCATCCTGGACCTGGGAAGAGGGAGGCCCCATCAGAAGCCACTTAAGTAGTGCTGTCTTGGGTGAACAGAAATGTCACCTCAGGCACCACTGGGGGCTGAGAAAAGATTCCTGAGATGTAAACACAAGAGGACATAGGACAAGGAGGCAATGGAGGATGTGGATGAGGGAGGACAGGGAAAGAGCCAAAGAGAGAGAAAGGGACTCACTGGAGTCACAGAACATGCCTAGAGATACATAAAGAAATGAGACCTAGGATGAGGTAATACTGGGGTCCCATGTTACCTCAATTTCATAGGGAAAAACCTCTCTCTGAGCATCTCAGAACCTGCACAGTGGTCAACAAATGTCTTCACTTGACTGCACAGTAAAGAAAGGGCCAGAAGACAGATTGGGGTAGATCCTGAATGCCTGACTTTGACCATCAGCCCGTAGGCTCTAGAGAACCATGAAAGAAAGTCCTTCAAAACTATGAAAGTGATATTTTGGAATGATTCATCTGCGGCTATGGACAAGAGAGATTTAAATATATACGTCCATAAGGGCACCTGGCAGGCTTAGTCACAGAGCATACAATTCTTGATCTCAGGGTCATGAATTCGAGCCCCTCGTTGGGTGTAGAGATTACTTAAATAAATAAAAACTTTGAAAAAATAAATATATACGTCCATGAAGAGTATATGCAAATAAACTTGGGGGAATTTGATCTTTAGGAAAAATCCTAGTGGAGATCATCACTTTGTGAACGGTTGCTCCCTCCTTATTTCCCTTCCTGGTGCTTCTCTCTTCATCTCTTTCCTGAGACCCAAATCACTTTCCAGGAGGCACACTGTTGGTTCCAGGGATGAGAACCTGGGCATGGAAAGAGAAACAGGCATAGCTGAGAAGCCTCTATTAGGAGAGGCCAACTTTAGCAGGGGCTGAAATCTAGGGTGTCCTGCTCTGGAAGTTGAGGGGTTATCTTGGGGTGAGAAATGGGAGCATGTCCCTCCACACCCACATCTTAAACCATCTATGTAGCTGTTCTGAGAAGCCAAGCACAAGACCACAAAACATGTCTCCAGAGCAGGGTCTGGACTCTTAGGGGAGGGGAGGCAGACAACAGGAGGGCAGCACCCAGGAGGAAAAGGGAAACTGAGCCATTTGGAACCATTGACTTCTAAATCTTTCCCTTCCTGGTTACTACCCCCTTAAGTAGATCTATAGCCCAGACCCCAGGCTGCACCCAGAGAACAGGAGCTTTATTCTCCACCTCAGCGCCAAACACAGGCGACATGGGGAGTATACGTTCAATAAGAGTTGGTGGCAAGGAAGAATGACTGCGGAGAGAGAATGGATGGTAATAGGGTGTGGTCCTTCCCCTTGGTGACAAGAGCCAAATACAACTTTGGCACCTCTCCAAACTGGAACTTCCTGTCTGTGAACTGGAGGTGGTTGTTCCCCAGACCACTTCCCAGGGCAAGTGCAAAAATCAGAGATACGAATGCTTTGTGGCTCCAGCCTTCTCTCCTAGCCCCATGATTTTAAGTTATTAAACACCAAAAA
Organism: Panthera onca; assembly: GCF_046562875.1. Taxonomy (NCBI): domain Eukaryota; kingdom Metazoa; phylum Chordata; class Mammalia; order Carnivora; family Felidae; genus Panthera; species Panthera onca. The sequence goes on along the minus strand of NC_138344.1, from coordinate 40,268,085 downwards.
CTCAAGTATTTCGTCTTGAATGATAAAAACTACTCATTCAGGCAACATTGTGAAGATGCAGTTGCTTACAAATGCTGACAAGATCACCAGACTCCAACATCAGTAGTTGCTGTAGGTACATGTGTAATCCTGCTCTTGCCAAATTAGGAAACACATCTACCTTCAGAGATTTCTGAGCTCTGATCACCCTTATCCAGGTTTTTTCCCTCCCACATACTGTAATGGTTGGAGCCTTTGGTTTTTGTTTAGCCTCTTTCTTAACCAGGTAACTAGAGAGCTTTGGGTCACTGCTGGCTCTTCTTCCTGCCCAAGTGGTTCCCAGTTCCCATGAGGCTCTCCCAGAGTCTCCCAGGAGCCCTGGCTTTTGTGGGACCCTGTGGCCCAGAACTGCAGAGAAGCATTTAACTCTGGACAGGGATGCCAGAAAACCGGGTCTTGAGCCTTTTGCTTTCTGTGGGACCCTCTTAACTTCGGTTTCCATAGCTGCAAAAAGTAGATAATGCCTTTCTTGCTTATCTCAGGGCTTTTATGAGGATCACCAGAGATGGTGTATGTGAACATGTTTTGTAAACTGTAAAGCAGTTTATGACTATATTACTATTAGTATGACTGCTATAATTGTCAGAATTCTCAGATCCTACAAGCTAGCTACAAGATGTTCTCTGGGATTCCTGGGCCGCTGCCATCTCCTTCCTCCACCACTCCTCCAGGTAGAATGTGGGGCTAAAAACCTGTTGAGAACCCTTGATCCACTGGGAAAATAACCAAGGAGTACATAAATTAGAATCAACTCAAATTTTATTACTTGTTAAGGATGAGAGAAAGATGACCAGGTGTTCTTTTAAAGATAACCATAGCAAACTGTTGAGTACCTACTGTGCTTTAGGCATATTCCTTACTATCATTCCTCTGTTACCCTCATAATACTGTGACAGAAGGACCCAGATTCAGAGGGAAGAGATGGGCTTTCATGGAATGATACAGCCATTCCTTATATGAGACTCATCTTACTAAACTGTGTTGCATTTTCTCTACCCCAGGCAGAAATGGAAATACACTATCTTGGTTCTTGCATAAGCAGAAAGCCAGATGGGTCCTATAGGCCAAAACCTTACCCCCTAGGTTAAAAGGCCAGAGAGACAGCACAGGGCTAGATAGGTCACTGAGGGCTTCTCTGTGTCCCATAAACCAGGAGTAGCACCCAGTATCCTGGAAAGAGATCAGTCCAGACTGAGACCAAGATTCCCTGGGCAGAAAGCAGAGAATGGCATGATAGGAAACCTGAACTCTAGTCCTGGTTTCTGGAACTGCTGGGATAGACTTCCAAGCCCATGGCCATCCTGTGGCTGCAGCCTCTCTGCTAAAGGGTGTGTGTGTGTGTGTTTCTGGAATGGTCATGCAGGGGATGGGGGTGGGGGGCAGTGGAAGGAGCCAGGCTAGGAGTCAGGAGACACGAGTGAAGCATGCCTTTGCCATCGTTCTTATAACTTTAGAGCAAACCACTTCCCCTCTCTGTTCCGATTTCCTCGTCTGTAAAATGGGAGAGAAGACTGGACTAAAAACCCTCCATGCTAACATTCTGATGGTCAAGGGTCCCTCAGAAAACCGGGTGAAGTGGTATGCTCTAAGACCAAGGGGCACCTGACCTCACTCACTGACCTCTCTCCGAATGCCTGCAGGGACTCCCACTACCCAACCCAATCAGAAGCCAGACGATGAGGGAGCTGTGGGTGTTGTCCACACTGACTAGAGAGTATGGTAGGGCTGGGTGATGGTCAAGGAGACCCAGGAGAAATGCCTTAGGAGCTCAGGCCTCTTTCCTGTCCCATTGCCAGGACAGTGATCTGCCCAGACTCTCCCTGCTCACAAGGGTGGGCCCTCAGCTGCTATATCCCCTCCTCTGTTCCTCAGGGAAAATGTCAGCGAGCAGGGTCTGCTTTCATGAAGGTGGCCCATTGACTGGAGGGGTAGGGGCCCAGAAGGCTATAGCTGGGTGGAGAGATTTTTGCTTCTTCCTCCCAATACTTTGTAGGAAAGTCTTTCTTCTTCCATGTTTACATTTCCTTCTAGGGTTCCCTTCTGGTACTTTCCCTAACCCTACTGAGGGGCTTTGCCCTATTTCTCAAGAGTATTTGCATTCTGACAAGAAGCTCCTCAAAAATCAAAAAAGCTTTATTCCAGAACTCAGAAAAAGGAGCTCAGCAGGGCACATGCATGACAGGCAGAGGAGCGGGGAAATGGCAAGGGATGAGGGAGTCCCCTTCCCTCCTGAGACTTCCGGGACCCCAAGGAGCCTAAGCCTTTACCCTGTACTGTTTCTCAAGGAAGCTGTCAGGCCACACAGCCTAAAAATTCCAAAGGTGGGCTGGGAACTTGCTCTCCTACAAAGGCTACAAATTCGGGCCAGGCACAGGGGACAGCCAGGGGCTCCCCAGTGCCTCAACAAGTATCCATTTACACAGGCCTCACTTGTGTGAAGAGGAGTGGAGATGCATGTACTTGTGAGGATCTCCTCTGCCATGGAGACCATCTCAGTGCTGCTGGCAAGGGGTCCCTGAGCCAAAGAACCTTGGTTGTTCCCAGATGCCTAAAATCCTTTCAGAAAGGAAAGAAACCTTTCACCTGTAATCAGATCAGGATTAAACCCCTCCAAGAAGGAAGAGGTGCTTTCTGGAAGGAGCACAGAATGGGAGACAGGGCCTGGCTGCTTCTGACTGGTCTTACTGTCCTTACTAGGAAGTCATTGAACTATTCGAGGTTCATAGCTTCACAGTTCAGTCCAGACATGACTATCTGCTAAGGCCTCTCACCCTGAGGAAAGGCCCCAGTGCAGCTGGAGGGCCCCTCTGGGATGGTTTCAGGGCCCCCTCCCCTTCCCGGCTCCTCCTCTCAGACCCAGGCCTGGGCCCTGCTCAGTAAGGCGTGACGGAGATCCCCCAGGGAAGCCAGAGGAGCAGGGGCCTTTAAATTATGGAGCAGCTTTCTTAGCCCCTCTCAGAAAGGCCCGGCGCCCCAGCTAAATAATTCACCACCTCAGGAAGACCCAGTGGTTCCTGACACTGCTGAAGTAGGTCAGGCATCAGCTTGGCCCTGGTGGGGGGGGCGGGGGGGGGGGTAGTGGGGCTCAGAGCAGCTCCTCACCAGAACTAGGAGAGGCTGCAGGCTGGGAAGCAATGCCTCTGGATACTGCAGGGAGGTGAGGGGTACAGGGTACACAGGTGAACACAGCCACCAATTCCCCTCCTCCCACCCGGACCTCTCCCTGGGGTCCACGTAACCAACCCTCTAGCCTGACACCCTGTGGCCTCCTCCTCCCTCAGAGCACCTGGGGTTGTGTCCTCTCTTTACATGCAGATACCAGCTGGGGATGCATGCGTCACCCCATAGCCTTTAACAGCCGACGCATTTATCAGAACATCTTAGACCCAAAACACCCAGTGCAGGACTGGGATTCAGAAAAGGTGAAACAGAGAGAGGGATACCAAGGTCACCCAAGACATAGGTGAGGAAGTGACCAGGGACAGCCACAGCTGCTCCAGTTTCGCCCAGAGCAAGACTGGAATGAAACCACAGAGTGGGGACACTCTAGGGCCTGTCCTGCCCTCCCTGTGTAGGCACAGCTCCAAGCCAAGCTGTGAAGGGTATGGGGTGGGGACACACAGATGGAAAAGACAAACAGCAAAGCCATGGGGTCAGTGCTCCAACCCACCAGAAGCAGCTGGAAAGGATTCCAAACCACTACTTTACAGATGAAGAAACTGAGGCTCCAAATCACAACAAGGAACAACTGGGTCCAGCTGCAGGTTCAGTGAGGTCCAGGGTCATGGCTCCACATGATTTCTCTTCATGCCCATGTACTCTGGCTTCTAGCAAAACCTCCCCCTCAGGAACCAGAGCCACCACAGGGAGCCTACAAGGGTGTGGGAGAGTGGCCCTTTCTAGGGTCATCCTTCTTCCCTCCAGCACAGCCTCACAAAATATATACCGAGACACTTCCGGGGGGAGCCCACCCTTCCAAACCACAGTCCGTCTCTGCTAGAGGGCCTGAAAAGGCCACAGGCCAGGAAAGGTCAGGCCAACTAAAGCACAGCACCCAGAGAAAACAAAGGTCCCATTTGGGTGCTTACTCTGGGTGCAGGGAATCTCCATCCATAGCCTCAGAACTCTGGATGAAGGAGTGAACGAATCAAACACAGGGTGGGCTGGCAGATCTGCCCCAGTTGAGGGGTCCTCTGTGAGTCTCTTTCCTCCAGGACTTAAGGTGCACAAGGAGGGAAGGTGGGAAGGGCTACATGAGCCGTAAGGCCTGGGCCCACCTCACCTCCCTCCCCCAGCTCGCAGCAGCTACCCTTCAGCGGTGCCCTCCTGGCGGCCATCTAGGTCCCGTGGAAGCAAAGGTCAGAGAGCAGTTACTTTGGATGACTTTTTATTTTGCATTTCATATATTATCCAGCTTCACATTCTCACAGGATCAGCAATTACAACAGCCACCTCGTCTCCCAAGTCTGAAAACGGCAAGACAGCCACACAGCTGCGGCCAAAGGCAAAAGCACTGATGTGCTCATGAAACAAAAAAATTGCACAATTTTTTTTCCTTCATTTTTCTGAAACTAACGCCTGAAACAAAGGCTCATTGCTGGAGAACGGAAACCCTTTTTTTCTTCATGCCTCAAACTAAACATTAAACTTATCTGACAAGGCGAACAAGGTCTCTTTAATAATTAATTGCACACACACACGAAAAATCCTTTATGATGCATAAATATTTTGTTACACAGGGTACAAAAATACTTTCACTTTTTGGTTGGTTTTGAAGTACGGAAAGAATGAGGAGCAGGGCAGGGGTGGGGTGCGCTGTGGAGAGGTAAGCAAAATGGGCAGAGAAAGGATTTTCTTAGCAGTTGTTGGCCCCTCTGAGGAGGACGCAGAGGACCCGGATTTGAAATGAAAAAGAAAACACTATCTCTGTCGGGTGGTGGCTGCTGTTCGGCCTGGAAGCACGTGGGGGTGGTGGGGGCGCCAGGCTGCAGGACCGCAGGGCGGGGCGAGCTGCAGGGCTGGTCCTCACTGAGACAGGGGCTGCAGGGGAGGGTGTGCACAGAGGGACCCGGAATGATGGACCATTGGTGGCCAGGACCTGTTGCTATGGTGACACAATGTGAGAACAAACTGTACACTCACATATACACAAATTTAAGTGTCTTAATTCATGCCAGAAAACATGCAAAATTAAATGCCTCGTTTCTCTGAGGTGGAGCTGTGGAAGCAAGTCTGGACCCAGGGGGTCAGGCCTTGCTCAGTCCCAGTGAGACCTCCGGCCTGGGGCTGGGTGTCCCTGCAAGAAGGCCCCTGAATCCTCCCGGGAGGCCTTGGCGAGGGGCTCTGGGGAAGGACAGGGCTGAGGAAGAGGAGAAAGGAAACAGGAAGCAGTCCACTGAGTCAGGCTTAAAATTCACAGTCTTTGGAGGGAAGCAGCAGCTCTCCACAGGCCGCCTGGGGACAGTGGAAGCTCAGAGCGGCTTCCTCCCCAGCGGGGCAGGGGCTTCAAGCTGCGGTGACAAGACCTGGAGGGAGGGGAGAGAGGTGGCCGTGAGCAGAGGTGAGGGACTAGAGATGAACCCAGGCTTCGCCCTTGTGAGGAGGCTGCAAGATGGATGGCAGGGGGTGACGGTGGGAGGAGAAGGGGAAAAACCAGCCAGAGTGCCCTACCACACAAGCCCAGGTGGACGCCTAGCACCAGTGAGCTCTCCGGCTCAGGCAGAGGGAGGAACCACGGCCCTGCAGTAAGCCAGGCTCTAGAACACTTATCCTGGGCCTCTGGGCCAGCACTTACTGAAGAACTAACAGAACTGACGATATTTCCATCCTTGCTGGGTGGTATCAGAGGAAGGGTACCAGCGCACCTGCAAGAGAAGCCAACGTCAGGAGCTAGCTGTGCAGTCCCTTCTCTTGACTGGGGAGTCTTCAGTGTCCCTGCTGGAGTCCTGGTTCTGTCACTGACTGGCAGACGCCGGGCCACTTACTCACCTCTAGGCATCAGTTTCTTCATCCTGAAAATGGGAGAGCGCCACCTGACCTGCCTCCTCCGCAGGGTTGAGGTTCAAATGAGAGAATTGTTACCAAGGTGTTTTATGCTCCACTGAGCCCAACTGTACCAGGTGGACTTTTGGCAGTGGGGGTGCTGGTCAGCATTCTGCCCTTCCCCCTTGACTTGAAGGGTGTAGAATTTCTGACGTTAGGAGCATGAACCTAATACATTTTTGCTCTGTTTCCTTCTGTCTCAGTGCCCTCACCCAAGTACAGGACAGAGATGACTAAGTCACAGGGTGTCCGTGAGGATCAGGTGAGACACAATGTACAAACACTTTAGAAACCAAAGTTGCTGTGGTCTCTAAGGGGTAGGACTCCTGTCCTTGTAGGATTCTCTAAGGAAGTCATGGCTGAGACCCAGCTGATGCTTCCATCCCTTTCCATCCCTCTTGTTCCCTCCATTATCAGCCTCCCAGGTCTACAGATTTGTAACCCACCAGCTGAGGCTTCCAATGGGGGCCTGGCAGCTGTCTCAGCCCTGGCACTTGCCAGAAGGCCCTTCAGAGCAGTAGCCCCTAAGCAGGATTCCCAGAGACGGGTCAGGAAATCATACGCCCTCCCTTTCTAGGCACGGCCTCCCCATGGGTCAGTCTGGGCAGTAAGCTATGCTGGGTGCTAAGCCAAGACTGCAGGAAGGCCACCTGCCCCAGTTATAGACAGCATGTCTGCCCCAGCCTAACCCATGGCTGCCTGGGATCAGTGGGGGAACACAGCATCACAAGACCTTGAATGAGGGGTAAGGGGAAGAATGCCCAGGGAGGGGAGTCCAGGGTCCCCTCAGGAAAGGAAGGGATGGCACGCCAAGAGCCAATGTAGAAAACAAGTAGCAGCTGGGCCCACAGACAACTAGCTTGACAGTGTGGTCGTTGGACCCAGTTACCCACTTGGCTGCCTGGAATCCCCGCCTCTGTAAGTGGAGAAGATGTCAAGTAATGTCAGGTTGTCTGTGGGCTGATGGAAGCTTCCTGAGAACACACTCCTGTGTCTCCTCCAAATCTTACATGTTTTGTACACCCCAGGACTCTGCTCACCACATGCTCAACAGCAAGCAGAAGCTGGTTACCCTAAAATGCCAGGACACTTGGCATATAGCAGAAGCAGGTCCTAGGCCACCTAATCAATGCCAGAATCTTCCCTGGGCTCCAAGGATGTGGCACTGCTCTCACCAGGACACTGTGGACCCGGGCTGCTAGAACCACCTTGATTAAGCACCATATCACACAGAATAGGAGATCAAGTGCCTCTTCTTGCCTTTGAGCTGTCCAGCCTCAGAAGCCACTATTTTCTCTCCTGCTGCCTCAACATCTGGAAGCAGTTCCCTCCCCTCCTGGCTAACAGCCAAGTGGGAGGCCAAGTAGGAGGAAGCCTCTCCTCCCCTTTGCTGAGCTGTGGGATGCACTCCCAGCTGGAAGCGTGGCTGGACAGAAGAGCTCATTCCGTAAGAGAGGGACAATAAGGAAACCAGCATGTGGCTACCAGATAAGCTTGTGGCCCACTCCAGCTCAGGGAATCCCCCGGTGGACCCTGACCACCACCCCTCACCTGGCTTCCAGCTGGAGCAGCCCCGTGACAAGAGATCCTGACAGGTGAGGTGCCTTGTAGGGCTGGACAAGATGCAAATGTTGGTTAGTGTGGGAAGGGCTCGGAGGCTTTTGACTCTCACCACTGGGGAAGCCAGTGGCTGCTTAAGGGGCTCCCTTGGCAAGCCTGCTTCATGGGGTCCCCCACTCCCTCCATTAGGTGCTGTGACTCAGTCTCCAAAGCAGCAGCTTTCCCCCCAGCCTGAGATGAGCCACTACCCCTTTGGGGAAGAAGCAGAGGAAAACCTGCATTTCTGAGCTCGGGATGGATGTACCATCCCAGTGGACAGAACATACTTGAGGGGCTGCCTTTCCATTTCCTCAGACACAGGTAGAGGCTGGCAGTCAGGGTCCTCTAAAGAAGTGCTGTCCCTTCCTGCCCCAGCTCAGAACAGGAGACACCCCCAAGGCCCAGGGATCAGGGCCAGCACATCAGGGAGTGAGTGAGCAACCCACTCTCAAGGCCTCCAGTTGTTCATAGGGATTCTGGGGGTCCTGAGAAGCCACCGCACAGGGACAGGCCCATGGGCATCTGGAATGACCAGCTCCAAGAAGGGCAGCATCAAATCAAGGGAGGGGCGGGGCACATGAACTCCTTCCTCTCTCAGATCTTGGGACTAACTGAGAAGATAGACCAAGAGGTGGAGAAAGGAATAAATCCACATGGGAAGAAATATGAATAGCCAATAAATATGGGAGCCTCACTCATCAGAAAGTCAATTAAAGGAACACTCAGGTTGCCAAGTCTACACTGTGACCTTATAATAGTTCTAGGAATTTATGATAAGGAAAACCAGCAGGACAGGTACCCAGGGAGGGGAGAACAAGGGCGTCCGTGGCAGCACAGCCTATTATTGGTAGCAGAAAATTGTGTAACAACCTAATTTACCATCAATAGGGAGCTGGACACACTTATACAACAGTGGGCTTGCCAGGCATCCAGAATGTAGATCTACATTTACTGATGGGAAACAATGTCCTAATATTTAAGTTTTAAACAGATTAAATGTGTAACTTTTATAAAAGCCACCTGGGTGGCTCAGTCGGTTAAGCGCCCAACTTTGCTCAGGTCATGATCTCATGGCTCACGGGTTTGAGCCCCGCGTCAGGCTCTGTGCCAACAGCTCAGAGCCTGGAGCCTGCTTCAGATTCTGTGTCTCCCTCTCTGCCCCTCACCTGCTCATGTCTCTCCCTCTCTCAAAAATAAACAAACATTAAAAAAAAAAAAAAAAAAAAGATCCACAACTATGGATTTATTTATACACGCACACCCAACTATCTACTAACCCTATGGACTAAAAGTAACTATTTTTGGGGGAGCAGAATAATAAGCAAAGGGAAAAGAGAATCTTACCATCTCCATTATACAGATAAGAAAATAGAGGCAAGGGAGTTCATGTAACAGGAAGGTCATTAGCAAGCGGTGAGCCAGTATAAAGAGGGGGAAAAGAGCCCTGGTCAAAGATCCCCACCATCCTCAGGTTGAAGTGGAAAATGAAGTCAAGTCTGGGAGGACTCTGGGATGCAAGGGGACACAGAGAATTCCCACTTTTAGGCATGTGCCAGACCCCATGCCATCTACACCTCTTGTGTGCCTCATCCTCTTAAAAGAGAAGTTTCTATCAAGAGGACCAGAAGGTTGAAGAGCACCTGGGTGGCTCAGTTGGTTAAGCTTCTGCCTTTTGGTTTCAGCTCAGGTCATGATCTCATGGTTCGTGAGTTCGAGCCCCACACCAGGGTCTGCTCTGACAACGTGGAGCTCGCCTGGGATTCTCCCTCTCCCTCTGCCCCTCCCCTGCTTGCTCTCTCTCTCAAAATAAATAATAAACTTAAAAAAAAAAAAAAAAAAAAAAAAGAGGACCAGAAGGCTGAGCAATATGGCCTCACACTAGACAGAGCAGGACTAAGCCATCTCCAATGCCCCTCCTGTAGGTCTGGGCGCCGCCGCCACATACGGATGCCTTGGCTGAGGCTGAGCTAGTGGCAAAAGGCATGCAGTCAGGGTATGTATGTTGGGACACAGAAAGGAAGGACTGCTTTTCATCCCCTTTTTCTACTACCTTCTCTCCAAGTCACTTCCTTGCTCATAGGCCCAGAATCAGTTCTGTTGTTCCTCTGGGTTCAGAATAATGCCCTCAGGATGAATAGCATCCACTTCTGGGCAGCACTGTCAGGGGGCAGGGAAGGAGCTCTTGGAAGGAAAAGACACAAATGCTATTACTGCATTTGGTTTGGGAAGTGCATTCTACTGTTGTGGAGACGGACATCCAGAGAAGTCCAGTAGCTGGGACAGAACTAGTTACTACCTCGTCCAATCTCTTGTTGCTAGCCTGCCTCCCAACAAATGTCATTAGCCTTCGAGGTGGGCTTTATCCCCATCCCAGGGAGTCCAGAAACAGGGACTGAGACACAATGAGGCCTCCAGCCTCGGAGAGGACCCTGGGGGCACTAGATAATAGTGATATTAAATAATAACCATGATAACTGGCACTTCTCTAGCATTCCCTCCATGCTAATATCAGAAAAACAAATACCTACAAAGTAGGTATGATTATCACCATTCCAAAGAAATTGAGACAGAGGTTAAGTAACTTGCCCAAGGTCATAGAGGTGTTGGAAGAGCCAGGATTTGGACTGAGGCAGCTGTACTGGAGTTGGACAGCCACTGGGCAGGGACAGGGTGGGAGGGAGGAAGCTAGAAAGGAAGAAAACAGGAGGGCACATAGCCCTGCAGTATGGAATTTAAGGACAGGTAGTAGCGTGCCCCTTTCAGCCAGCTGGAGGAGCTACCCCAAAAACAGCAGAGGCACCTCTGCTTATTAACTTGACATACTATCTCTGGTTCCCAACCTCTGCCTCACCATTGTCATGGCCAAGCATCTTGGAGCAGACGGGGTAGAACCCTCTCCACCTCATCTAGATTGCCCTCTCATTTTACAGATGAGGACACACACAGAGGCCCAAAGGTGAAGTCACTTGCAAAAGATCAGGTAGTGAAATGGTTGCACAGCTAGGATCGGAGCAAAGCGCCCAGCAAGGCCTCATAGGGCTGCTGCAGTGAAACTCCCTGCGTGGCCAGGAGCACTACTGCCAGCCTCCTGCACTCCACCAGGTCACGGAGGACAAGGACAGTCTCCTGGGCTCACCCGCTCTTTGCCCACCACAGAACCTGGTTTGTGGTAAATACCCAATCATTTCCCTCTGGGGAATGATCTTTACCACCTTCCTATCCCCTATCAATTTTCTAGCTGCCTGTGGTGCACAGCTGGGGAACGGTGCCAAGTTTAACCACACTTCTGCCCTCAGTACAATCTAAAGCGGCCATGGCCAAGGGGACCTCCCCTGATGGGGGAAAACAGCTCGCTAGGGTAGTAGGTGGGGAGTCTGTACCTTCCACCTCAGAACTGAGTAGATCCAGATGTCACTAAGCCCTTCAGAGGACCTGACATAGACACACACTGAGCCCCCCGCCTTGGGCAGAGCACCTAAGTCCTCCCACCTTGGCTTCTGGTTCCTGTGAACTCTCTCTTCCTGGCTTCTTATATCCTGTACTTCCTCGTGCCCTACTGCCCTGGTAAGGCGACCTCTATCAACAGCAAAGCTCGCCCGGCCAGGTCGCTCTTCCCAAGGCTCAGCTCTTGCTCACTCTACTGATCACAGGCCAAAGTGGGCTTGCCATCACTCCTCAGCCCCCTTGTGCTGCCTGGTGGCACTTTGTCCATACACCTGGCAGTGCCTCCTGTCACTGCACCAGGGAGGTCCAGGCCAGAACGGACCGTGGCTCACTGGCCTCCCCAACTCTCCCCTAGAAGTGCTCATTCCCTCTTTCTCGCCATCCCTGCACAGGTTCACCGTGGAGAGTGTCTAGGCTTCATGAAAACAAGCACTAACACTCACTGAGCACTCCGTGTTCCAGGTGTGGGGGGGGCCTGTGGTGCCGGCCCTTCACAGGTGTTAACATCTAATTCTCTCAACAACCCTGACGCAGATAATACTGTGCTCATTCTTCTAGATAGTAAAAAAGTCAGGAATTTTTAAGTGCTTTCTGAAGTTCATAAAGACCAGAGAGGCAGAGGCAGGCGGCCTGGCTCCAGAGAGCACACTCAGGTTGGGATCTGAATTGTGGCTGTCACCACAGGCAGAACGCAGTATGGCACCCGCCTGGACACGTTCGGTCGGTGGTGGGACCATGGCTGGGTCTCTCTCACACTCACATTCTGCCTCAGATCCCCGATGTGGCCTCACAGCTAATCCTCTCCCTCTCCTCTGTCTGATCCGAAGCCCTAAAGAGAATGTCGTGGGAGACGGCAGTTCTGCAGCTCTAGAGGCATCAGTGGCCCTGTGGCCATTCAGGAACAAAGTCTGGCCAGCTTAGAGCCTCCTTCATCCTCTCCCCGCCTCTCCCCCAGAGGGGCTTACCTGAGCATGTAGGGCGGCAGCGGCAGCAGCAGTGGCAGCTGGGTAGGTGAATGCAGCGTGTGAGATGGCTGGGGTCAGCTCTGTGGTGTACAGAGGGTAGGGGGCCCAGGCCTCTGGGGATGCGGGGATCAGGGCAGCCCCCATAAGGTCATCTACAATGGGAGACAACAGCCCCCATTGTCAGAACACTGGTCTCCCCTTCCACTACCATTCCAAACAGAGAAGGGGACCTATCACTACACTATAAGCTCCCTACTCAGGCCAGACTTCCCTCAAGGACTGAAAGACCAGGGGAAAAAAAGCCATGTTAACTTGGCCTGGCATGGTGAGCATCCTATCTGCTTTAAGAAGCCCTCAGATGAGGGGTGCCTGAGTGGCTCAGTCGGTTAAGCGTCCGACTTCAGCTCAGGTCATGATCTCGCGGTTCATGAGTTTGAGCCCTGCATTAGGCTCTGTGCTGACAGCTAGGAGCCTGGAGCCTGCTTCAGATTGTGTGTCTCCCTCTCTCCCTGCCCCTCCCCGGCTCACACTCTGTCTCTGTCTCTCTCTCAAAAATAAACAAACATTAAGAAAATAATAAATAAAAAATAACTCACGCTCTTTAAAAAAAAAAAAAAGAAAAAGAAGAAGCCCTTAGATGGGCTTCTGCCCATCTCAACCAAGAAAAATCAGAGAAGGCTTCAGAGAAGTTGGGCAATGCTGACAGCTCAGGAGCTCAGTCTGTCCACAGCCTAGCAAAGGCTACAAGGGGAGGAAGGAAGCATGGAATCCGCAGAGACAGGTGGCTGTGGATACAAGAAGCCTCCTGGAAAGGACTGACTCCCTCAGTGAGAATCTCAACAACTTCCCTCTGTATGCAACTGCACTCAGGCCCCTTGCCTGGGGCAAGTAAAAGGACAGCAGACAATAGCTGGACAGCAGATGATAGCTCTGAGCACCACTCACAGGGGTCCCGTGCAATGAAGTGTGCTCCTAGGGCGGGGTGAGCGTTGGTAGGATTTGGTGTAGCCATTAGCTTGTTCTTGGCCATCTTGGTGTTGGCTTTGGCAAACTCTAGCCTCAGGGTCTGCGGGTTCTCAGGATCAAAGCGAATACCCTACAAGAGAAGAGAAGAGAAGAGAAGGGAAGGGAAGGAAAGGAAGGAAAAGACTTTACTTTGTAGGGCTCAGACAGTCTGTCCACTGCAACAGGTACAGAAGGGCCCCAGAAATGATCTTGCCTAAAAGACTCACCCATGCAGGGGCCAAGACAGACGACACACTGCTTGGACCTTGTGAGTAGTGGCGTTTGATAGACAAAGCAGCTAGGGACTTTGCCCCAGATGTTGGGGGATTAAGGTATATCTGTAGGCCCTTTTTAGTGGCATGGAGTGGGGGAAAGTTTGTAAAAGATAGAACAGGAATACTTGTTGTCTAGAGGTCTGTGGGTCAGAGAAAGCCTTGTCTACTCACATTCAATGCATTCTTGGCTGCTTCTGCTCCTGCTCGGCTGTCAAAGATCACAAAACCAACAGGCTAGTAGGAGAAAGAGAGAACATCCTCATTTCTCTCCCAACATTCCATTTTCCCCTCAAAAATAAAACAAAGCAAAAACAAAAAACAAAAACAACTTCTTGCCTATATCCTATGTTCAGCTAGAACAGAAGTTTCTCATGCACCCAAAGTCTCCCATCCAGGTACTACATTGTGGGAAATGATTCCAATACAGCTTTATCCCACTGCATTAAACATTACCCTCTTGGTAAATCTTTTTTTTAAATGCACGCAAGTAATTAAGTTCCAGTGTTTTCGCCAGCAAGAAAGGGGGCACCAATGTATTAAGGACATGGGAAGGCCCCAGGTTTGGTAAAGGGGCAACAGGTTGAAAGCTTCTCAAAAACCAGAGAGGGAGGACCTGAAGCTGACTGGTAAGGAGAGGGGACCTGTGGAGGTCGCTCTTTCATCAGTTCAGAACAGAAACAAGATGAGAAAGAGCAGGTCTCAGCTGCCAAATGCCTCAAGATGAGGAAAAGGTAGTAGGCTCAGGTCCAAGCTCAGTAGTCGGTCTGGGCTGGGAGGAAAAAAAAAACTTTGGAGAGAAATTACCTGTCTCGATGTGAGTTTGATCAGGGACCCTTCATACCCCTGCAGAGAGAGGTGGTTATCACAGGGAAGGTCAGAAGCCTGTTGTGCTAGCCCAGCCACCCATAACGTCAGCCCCCCTTTCTCCACCAGTGCTTGCCTGCATCATTCTCACACCACTCCCACCACGTGTCCACCACCCTGACCTCCACCAGTGTTGAGTGCCCTCTGCCCTTGTGTTCTGTATCACATGGTGTAGCACACGATGTGGGCATCATGTGGTAGCGTTCATCATTTCGTGCGTAAATTCCCACTTGCTCCGCTAACTTGTAATGTGGAAGCACAGACCCCACCTTTTTAAAGTTTTCTCAAAACTTGAACTGAAAAGACTACACTGAATCTCAAAGATTCCTTATATGGCAAAGCCTACTGAGATTCTCTCTTGTTTCCACTTTGCAGATGAGGAATGAGAGGCTCAGAAGGGCTAAGCAATCGACGAAAGCAACATGTGAATTAACACAACCGGGACAGAGAGCTGGGTCTGCGATCAGTTTCTGACACACTGCCCTCTGCCTTCCTGCTGCCCAATCCAGGTCGGATTCACTCCTGATGCTTCTCCTCCACCCTAGGCTCCGCCCGTGGGTGGCTGGGTCCAGACTCACCTTGAACGGCCTGAAGAGCAGGTAGAGTTCTCTGGGTTTAATGTCCACAGGGAGGCCACTGACGAATAGTGTTCGGACCTGGTGACAGAGACCACAGTAGACAGGGATGATAGCTCTTCCTCCAGGAAGGAACTAAAATCCTTCCAGAGTTTAAGGAGGAAATCTGTATTTCCTGGGCTTCCTTTGGAGGCCAAGGCAAATGAACACTCAGAGTTTCATAGTACTTAACTTTTCAGAGCCCTTTCTGTACCCTTTCCTTTCTCTACATTCATCCTGCAGTTGACTCAACAAGCACCTGCTAAGTACCTCTGTACACAGACTGAGCTGAAGAGCTGCAAGAGGGGAGAGCCCTGTGTCATAAGCACACAGATCAAGGATCCTTTTTCAGATCAAGGATTCCTGAGACTTGAAGAAAGCTATGGTGTCTTACCCCCAAGAATATACAAGTCAAAACATATATATTTTTCAGAAGATACAAATGGACCCCAGATTGAGAGTCTCTGCCTAGTCTAGAGAAGAGGCAAGGATGTAAATGGATAGTAAGCCCTATACCACACTACACCAGGAGTGATTTCAACAGAAGGCCTGGCGTGTTCACATCCATCTCCTAGTGCTTTCTAAGCTAGATGTAAGCTCTTCGATGGCAGGGAATATGTTGTGTGTTTGCCTCTATGCCCAGGTCTTAGCATGGTGCTGTATTAAATGTTTACTAACTAAGAGACCGGGTTAAGGAGTCAGAGATGGAACAATTATGCTGGGTTTTGAAGAAGGAGTACGATCTTACCGGCTTCAAGTGAGGCAGATGGTGCTATAAGTTATGAGCCTTGCCCTCAACATGGTTACAAGCTGATGGGAAAGCCAAAGCTAGACACCAGGTGTCCATCCTGTGACTCCAACCAAACCCGACCTCCTGAACTGTGGGTGAGGTCCCTAAGAGGGTTGGCAGACACTCTAAGTTATTACTGCTAGTTAAATGCTGCTGGCACCAGATGCTCAACTAGCAAGGCCAGATCAGCCAATAATTATAACGGGGAGGGAGGATTTCCCATCGTTTAGATCCCTTAGAAATATATATTAAAACCGTAGCTAAGTTGTGAAAAATCCAAACGAACAGAGCTTCCCTATACACTTGACACCTGATTTCAAGTCTCTTTTTTTAAAAATTTTTTAAAATGTTTGTTTATCTATTTAAAGAGAGCAAGCCGGGAAGGGGCAGGGAGAGAGAGGGTAGAGAGAGAATCCCAAGCAGGGTTTGTACTGTCAGCACAGAGCCCGACAAGGGACTGGAACTCACGAACCCGAGATCATGACCTGAGCCAAAATCCCAGGAGGTCATGCCCTGAGCCGAAATCAAGAGTCAGACACTTAACGGACTGAGGCACCCAGGCGCCCCTCAAGTCTCATTTCATACCACCAAGCAAGCCAAGCATAGATCTTCTGAACTCACCCCTGCCAGTATAAGAAAAAGCTCATGCGCCTCAGCCTGCCTCCCTGCCCTGTGGCCTTTCCTGATACCATTTAGATGCCCTACCTACAATGGGCCACATTCCCTTCTTCAGAGGTACCAAAAAACTTGCTCCATATTCCAGTGATGGCCTGCCAAACCCACGTGACAGCCTTTTCAAAGTCAGTGGCTTGAATCAGGAGCCTGGGCAGCTAGGCAAAGTTACACCCAATGCATGCAGGCAGGCAGGCCAACAGGCATAGACACCCCCACCACTCTACCTCTGCCCAGTCAACACACAGATCTGAACAACAGAGCCAGGAATGGCAAAGGCAACCACCCCCAACCAGTGTCACCAGCCCCACCCACACAAGAATGAGCCCAGCACGTGGCTAATAAAGAATGGATGAGGACAACCTTCTTCTCTTGCATGGGTTTTTGCCAAGAAGCATACCAAGCAGGATCCTTTGCCATTTAGGATGCATCTTCCCCCTTTGGTCATGCCTTTCCCTCACCAGACACGCCTCTGCTTCCAGGCCTGGGGTGAAGATTCTGCACATTTCACAGGCCTTGGCAGCTCGCATTGCTGTATACACAGTTCTCAAGCATGGTCCTGTTGCCAGAAGCACCTGGGAAAAACTGGACAGCCCGAGCTCCAGGGTAGCGTAAACCCAGCTCCTGGGCTCCAGAGAGCAACAGTCCTCTACACCCCTGCCCTTTGATAAAAGAACCTTTAATTTACACGCATACCACCAAACAGAAGTGACTTATTTGGGTCATGCAGCAAACCCAGGTCTCCTGACTACTCATCCAGGCTGCTTTTGGGTGCCAGAACATGGGCACTCAGCCCACCCCCCGAAGATGGACTCAAAGAGCGCAAGCCAGCCAGGGCCCTGCTGGAAGAACCTGGATCAGTACTACTCCCTCCTCCTTGGGACGTGGCTTTGGTCAAAGATGTGGAGCCAGAGCCGCCCCACAGAAACCTCTGCCTCAGTTCTCCCCAGGGGCCACCCATTTCACCCAGGCTAATTTTAAACCCTTCCTCAAATGGCTCCTTTCTGACCAGACCTCCCCAGAGGCCCCCTTAAATAGCAAGTTCTCAGCACAAAATTTCCTGCATGGGCTGGGGGTGGGGTTGAGGGTGAGTATAGGGGAGCTTTCCCTCATTCCCAGTTAGGATCCTTGTTTCCAACCTTCCTGCTGGGCCAGATGACCTTTTTCCTCTGCCTCCATCTTTTAGGTTCTCAAGTGTCCAAAATGCTACAATGCAGAGCTACCACCCTGTCCCTGGCCACCTCTCAGGGAATAAGCTGAGGTCAGGCAGTTATGGACTAGGTGGGAGGTCCCTTTCTGCCAGGTCACAGGAAGCCTAACCTGAATACTCTTCTTGGTTCTCACTTGACCTTGGTTGCCCTGGAAGATGATGTGCCCTCTGCCTATCCCCTTGTGCAAATAGGGAAACTAAGGCCCAGATAGGGAGCATGCAGCTTAGGAGCTGAGCTGGATAAGATCCAGGGACCCTGACTTAGTCATCTATGCCATCAGCAATCCACCTTGCTGTGGGGACAGAAAGAATGGTACCCGGGTGGCCTCGCTGGCCCCATGGGTGGGTAAAGAGCTGCCACTGTTCATTCAGTAGCCAGTCCCTTCCCCAGGCACTTGTTTAGGATGCCAGCTGGAGTAACGGGGGAAGAATAAGAAGAAGCCGGCAAACCAGAGGTGGCAGGATGTATATAACCTTAGCAGGCTGGTCAACTACATGTGGAGAGGACAAAAGGTTGCAGAGCCTACCCTCCCTCCCGCTCCCAACCCCATCAGGTCCTGCCCCAGCCCCAACTATTCCAGGCCCCAGACAAGCACCCACACAGGCCTGCCTCAGGCAGCTGCTTGTGCTGCCCCTCAGCACTCCCCTTCCCCTTCCTCACTCCTTTTTTTTTTTTTTAAGTTTATTTATTTACTTTGAGAGAGAGAGAGAGAGAGAGAGAGAGAGAGAGAGAGAGAAAATCCCAAGCAAGCTCCGCGCTGTCAGCATGGAGCCCAACTCGGGGCTCGAACTCATGAAACCACAAGATCATGACCTGAGCTGAAATCAAGAATCATATGCTTAACAGATGCTTAACCGACTGAGCTACCCAGGCACCCCTCCCCTTCCGCATTCCTTAACTAAAGGGCACTCATCTTGTGGATTCCTCTATTTCTTCACTCCCCTTTCCTTCCTCAGAAGTCCTATGGGGACAGGACCCCCTGCCTTACATCGTTCCCACAATCTGAACTTACTCCCTCCACCTGGACTGTATAAAACCCCAGAGACAGGAGCCAAATCTTAAAACTTTCCTATCAACCAAGGTACCTAGAGTCAGGCCCCAGCACTTGAGATGCCCCCCCCATCTCTATGCACCTCAGCCCCCCAAAGGAGAAATTCCCAGCCATAGACAGATGTGGCCCAGCAGGGCAAGGTGACACCACACATGGGGAAGAGAACAGGCTTCAGTTGGTTACACCAGAGTCTGTACCCTAGCTTTATGCTTGACTTAGGGAAGTGGTTTCACCTCTCCAAATCTCAGTTTCTTCATCTGTACAATGCAGATACCATCTACCTCCAGGATAAAGAGCTCACTTTATGCCCGGCATGTAGGAGAGGCTCAACAAAATACTGGTTCCCTTAGGGCTCCTGTAATCACAGCATTCACCTGCACAAAAACCTCCCTATCAGGTACCATAAGCCATTTATTTATAAGGTTGCCTAGTGAGTCTGGATTGGATCCAAGTCAGTCTGGAGCTGGGAATGCAGATGAGTCAACCTTAGGTAGTCACTGGATTCTTTAGTGTTCCTTCCTTTTCCCCAGGGAGGGAATGACCAAGGTGGAAGGCACCATGGAGACCAGCTAGTTCAACATCCTCATTTTGCAGATGAGAAAACTGAGTTTCAGAATAGGAAGGTGACAGAATAAGCTGATGGCACACTCAGGATTCTTCAGGGGACAGTAGGGACAGAGACACACAGTTACTTCTCCAAGGCCTTACAACTCCTGTGTCCCAGGCTGGCACTGGAGATCACTCCTTCCATGCCACTTACTGGAGCCAGTCTCATGGCCATAAGGTGCAACATTCAGGAAAGAGTTTGGGTACAGACAAGGATTCAGGCACCAGTTGCCTACTGATGCCAAGATAGAAAGATTAATCAAAGAACACACGTCCTGCCTACTCCACACGTTTAGTACAAGAATTCAACACACAAACACACAAAGGTGCTCAAGTATTTGAAGAAAACATAAGGGGTGGTTCACACAATCCCAGGCTGCTAGAAGGCACCAAATTTGTTTACCTGGGCCCTTCTCCTTCCATACACTTAACTCTTTCTCCAGAAGTGTCCAGACAACCCAAAGGGTTATACCCGACTCCCATCCTGAAACATGGAAAGCACTGCAATCCTTTTAAAACGGTCATCTTTAGGGGCACCTGGATGGCTCAGTTGGTTAAGCGTCTGACTTTGGCTCAGGTCATATCTCCCATGTCGGGCTCTGTACTGATAGCTGGGAGGCTGGAGCCTGCTTCAGATTCTGTGTCTCCCTCTCTCTCTGCTCCTCCCCCACTCACACTCTGCCTCTCTCTCTCTCTCTCACACAAAAATAAACATTATTAACAAACAAACAAACAAACAAAACTCATCTTTATGGCAAGTACCAGTAGACAGGGCTGGACCGTAGTCACATCCTTAGCACAGGTGGAAGGTATGTCTGGAACAGTGTAGAGAAGATATTAGGAGAGAAATGGAAACAGTATGGAGAATCTTCAGAAGTCAGTGAAAGGGGTGCCTGGGTGGCTCAGACGGTTAAGCGTCCGACTTCGGCTCAGGTCATGATCTAATGGTCCGTGAATTCGAGTCCCGCATCGGGCTCTGTGCTGACAGCTCAGAGTCTGGAGCCTGTTTCGGATTCTGTGTCTCCCTCTCTCTCTGACCCTCCCCTGTTCATGCTCTGTCTCTGTCTCAAAAATAAATAAACGTTAAAAAAAAAATTAAAAAAAAAAAAGAAGTCAGTGAAAGAATAAACATGCTGAGGAACAGCTTTTCTGGTGGAACCTGCTGGAAGCACCAGATTCAACATGGATTAAAGAACTGGCTAGAGAGATGTGCCCATACAGGTCACTGCAGACATAGCCATGCAGCCTTCATGATGGTCAGCAACAGACTCAGCCACACTATAGATCCCAGCTAGCATCAGGTTTGCCTAGAGGAACCAAATGGCCTTTGGCACAACTGTGTCCCCCATCAAGTAGGTTTTGGGGACTGGGCTGCTCTTCCTTTAGGCAAGTCCTGCTGCCTGTCCTTCCCCCAAGTTGCTGGGAGTGAAGGGGTTGGGGAGGTCTAGCCCCATCTGCTAAGTCCACACCACAGGCTATCACCGGTGGACAGACTTCCTGGGGTTGTCTAGGTCTTTGCTGTGTCTTCTTGGGCCCTTTCCCACTAGCTAGTGCTGGACCATATATACTGCCATGGAGGTGGGGGGCACTGCTCACCTCTTCCACAGGAGGCCCCTGAGCTCGCTCCCAGTGCTCCAGGGGAGAGGAAGAGAGGGCAGGACCTGGGGAACTTCCCTCACCCCCAGAATTACTCTTGAGGTCCCTGTGGAGGGAATGTTCCCTAGAAGAAGCCTCTCAACTCACTTTCTAACCCCAGCGTGATAGAGCACCCAGGCTTCCCAGACTCCCTGGCTCTTCTCCTCGGGCCTCATACTGGAAGTCTCTTTCTCCCTCTGTAGTCCTCCCCAGCCCAGAGTAAGATCACCTTCTAAAAAGAAGTAGGAAGAAGGACTCTGACAAACTCATTCTTACCTGTACGTCTGTTGTTTTTCCTTTAGACAAACTGACATTTGTTTATAGATGTTCAGAAAAATGAAATCAAAAAGAAGGCTTTAAGAGCAAGGTGACAGTGACACCCACTGTATCAGCCTTATACATTTTTAACATTTACTTTATTTTAAAAAGTTATGTTTTCTGAGAAAGACAGAAAGACAGAGAGAGAGAGAGAGAGAGAGAGAGAGAGAGAACGTGAGTGGAGGAGAGATGGAGAGAGAGGGAGAGAGAAATCCCAAGCAGGCTCTGTGCTGTCAGCATAGAACCTAATGTGGGGCTCTCACTCAAGAACCATGAGATCACGACCTGAGTGGAGGAAACCAGTAGTCAGATGCTTAAATGACTGAGCCACCCAGACACCCCTTATTTATTTTAGAAAGAGAGTGCAAGCAGAGGAGGGGCAGATGAGAGGGGAGGGGGGAGGAGAGAGGGAGAGAGAGAGAAGAGAAGACATGAGAAGAGAAGAGAAGAATCTTAAGCAGGCTCCACATCCAGTGCGAAGTCCAATGTGGGCCTCAATCTCATGACTATGGGATCATGACCTGAGCCGAAATCAGGAGTTGGATGCTTAACTGACTGAGACACTCAGGCACCCCAGCATCAGCGTTACAGCACAAGTTCAGGCTTCTGTGGGAAAGGCTTCTAGGCAGGACTCATCCTCTATCAGTCCTGGTGGACATCTCTCCTGGTCCTTAACACTCATACAGGGGGACCTGTCATTCAGTGCTTCCAAGCCAGGCTAGCTCTCTAGTCACTGGCTGCTCAGAGGGCTCCCTCCTCCCCAGAGCACACAGGGGACCCAGCTCATCTAGAGGTCCTGCAAGAATTACAGGAAGGGGGCTGCGGGGCTGCTGGGAGAAGGGGGTGGGTGACCTACACAGAAGAAAGCAGCCAAAAGCTTCCATGTGGCACAAGACTGGGGTGGCAGTCAGTGGGGGCCCTCCTCCAATAAAAGAGGACCCTGCGCTCAGACTGGGGCCTGGCCACTCTGCCCTCACAAGTGTGTGCCCTCTTCTGCAATGGGAGGGACAGTCCTGATGCCAAGGGCCCTGTAGCTCCAACTCGCCCCAACTTTTTGACACAAGACTCCCTTCACACTGAGCATTAAACATACAACTTCACAGTTAAGGGCGGCAGCAGGGTATTGTGACTGAGAGGACAGGTCCATAAGCACCAGATTTTGTTATGAGACAGAAAGGGTAAACACTGCTTTCAAGAACAGTGGAATGCTAATAGATATTAAACCCTCTTATCCTTTAACTCTGAAGGACAAGCACAGCCTTCTTCAAAACCCCAGACTTAATCATCGCCAAGACCACACCCTGGACTTCAGGGACCACCCAGCCAGAGGACAGACTTTTCTCCACAAAGGATGCTGAGCTAGCCACCCACCCCCCACCTTTCCCCACCCCCAAATAAACACTATAGGCCCACTAGGAACACTCTGCCCTAGAAGACAGACTCCTGCCTTCCAGGCAAATCCCTGCCTCACAGGGCTGGGACACAGGAAGGACATGATTGGGAAAACTTGACTCTGGGCAATAGATACATCCTACCAAAGAGATAAAAATGACACTTGAAAATGGATTCTTTGCAGCAATCCTTTAGTATCTCTGAAAGTTGGAATTCAATCTGGAAAGGAAAAACTATTTCAATTGTCCATTTCATCAAATCGTTCAAGTGATGGGCTCACTTTGAATCCCCCCACCTACTCGATGCTTAGTGTGAGCTCTGGTGTCATCTGGATGGAAAACACCACTTAGGGAAGGGAGTGGGGGGAGAAGGGAAATCCAAAAAGGGAAAAACAAGCCTCTCATAAGTCCCTCCCACATCCTTCCCTGACTCCCAGCCCTCTGAAGCAACTGAAATGCAGAATATTTGAGCTAGAAGAAACCTTATTTTTAGATAAGGAAACCAACACCCAGGGGTCCAGTGAGTTGCTCGTGGTCACTGAGCATGTCAGAAGCAGCCCCAGGGTCCCCAGGTGCTCGTGAGTCAATGCTCCTTTGCAGACCTTAACCTTACACACCAACTTACTCAGACCCCAGTCAGGTCAGCCTTGGGCTTCTTGAAAATAAGTGGCCTTGGGGCACCTGGGTGGCTCAGTCAGTTGAGCAACCGACTTCAGCTCAGGTCACGATCTCACGGTTTGAGTTCGAGCCCCGCATCGGGCTCTGTGCTGACAGCTCGGAGCCTGGAGCCTGCTTCAGATCCTGTGTCTCCCTCTCTCTCTGCCCCTCTCCCACACATGCTCTGTCTCTGTCTCAGAAATAAATAAACATAAAAAAACATTTTTTTTAATATATAAAAGAAAATTAGTGGCCTTTAGGCTCTGACCTAAGGAGCCAGAAACAGCCCCTTGCAGAAGGTTGATTCAGGGCGGGGGGTTTGGGGTATGCTACTGGATGATGCCATGGTTAGTTGTCAACAGAATTAAGTACAGGGAGGTGAAAGGGAAGACAGACAGCCAATTCCCAGAAGTTAGTGGGAACAGCCTTGTGTCCCACTGACTTGGAGGCAGGGGCCAGAACAGGGCCACACACATGCCTCCGACAGGGCAGTTGGGCACATGTGGCCCCAGGAAGTCCCAAGTCCAAACGGAAGCCCAGGCCACCCCATCCTGACCAAGGGAGTTTTTGAGATGTAGCCTGCGTTCCATACAGCTTATGGCTCTCCTGATACAAAGATGCTTAAGGTCCTTTCTAAGCTTGCACCAACCACCATCACACCCAGCTCTGCTCTGTCTTCTCCAAGGGGAAGAAACCCCATTGAGAGTCAAGAAACTCTACTCTTGCTCAGCAAGAACCTGTTGATCAGACATGGAAACAAAACAACCATCAGGAAACCTGGGTAGAAGTCCCAGCCTGACCACCAGCAGGCAGGTAGCTTTGTGGCCTTCCTCTGCTGCCTCAACTGTAGAGGAAGGGTGCACTAGCCTCAGGGCCCTTCACATTCCACCTTGTAAGATACCAAGGAAGTAGGAAAAGGTGACTGAACCGCAGTATAAGACTTGGGCATTGCCCTCCTCCGTCTGCTCGGAGCTGAAGCGCTTCCCTTCCTTCTGCCCACAAGAAGGCAAAGTGGTGAAAAAGGGAATAGAGAACAAAAGGGTGACAGAGCAGAAAGTCAGCAGCCAGGTCCTGGGCCAAGGTGGGCTTGGAGGTTTGGGAGGGGTCTCTGCCGGGGCAATGTTGGGGTTGCCAAAAAGAAACCTCAGAGCAGTCTCCCACATATACCCCCCTGCCCAGAGATCTCAGAGGCCAGGGTTTTTTTTCTTTTGTGCATGTGTATAGAGGGCAGGGTGGGGGATGGGTTCTGCCCAGGTCTCAGGCTTAAGCTTGGCACCAGCAGGTCGCTCTTACCCCTCCCGGGGAAAGAAGTCCCTCTGAGTGGGGCCACTTGACGAGAGGTGGATGGAATGTGGTGACATGGCCCGCAGACGCAGGACTTATAAGGGCTGAACAAGGACACAGGGAAAAAGAGCAAACAGATACAGCCAGACATTGGATGTGAATTGAGACACACGTTCCCAGAACCTCAGTGCTTCCCATGCTCCTTCCGAGGAGCTCTGGGCTGCTCAGCTCCCAGACTAGGACGCTTCCCAGCTTCTAGCCTCCCTCCACATAGGACACCTCCAATGCCATTAGTCTGACCTGGTGTGAAGTTCCAGGCTTAGGATCTGTTCCACAGCGTTTTGCCTGCCCCTGCTAATTCCAGCCCCAAATCAAAGGGTGTGGCTCTCAGGACCCATTCTGGGCAGCACTTTGTGGTTTCCAGGTCTTTCATACCTACCATCTGGCATGTGAGCCTGGCAATCCTTTGATGTAACAGGCAAAAAAGTACTGGCCCATTTTACAGATGAAGAGCCAGCTCAGGGATTAGGTGTCTGGCCAGCCAGTGGCAGAGCCAGCAGTAAAATCCAGGTTGTCTGGGAACCTGAGGCACTTCCCCTATAGCCTGCAGTGTGTACTAGAGTCCAGACTGTGTGTGTACAAGAATCAAGGGAACCAAGTTGGGATGGTAAGAAGTTCTCTAAAGGGTGGGACAGGGCTGGGTATGTAGAGAGTGTTAAATAAAATGGCTTCAGACCTAATGCTCCAAGCTACTTCTAGCCTCAGGAACAAAAGGCATAAACATCTTGGGAACACACCTGGTCAAAAGTCTGTTGTGAGTACCGGCCTACACCTCATTTACAGGGAACCAGATCTAACTGTGTGAACTGCACCGTGCAGACTCAGTGGCATGGCTGGGTGACTGCTTTCCATTTGGTTCCAGACAGTGCCAGGGGCCATGGTTTTCAGAGGCCACTCAAGTGGCAGGCTCACAGGGCCCCCAGCATGGAGGCCTGCTGGGCAAGGTTTCCTTCCCTTCTATGCCATCCACCTCCCCATCCCTCCTGGGGCTGTGGGGTCAGCCAGCGCAGATCCATCGCTTGTCCCAGTGCCTGGTAAGGGCTGCAGTTGTCCTCACTGAAACACACCAACCCATGCATTAAAGAGTTGGCCTGGGGGAATCTTACACCCCTTCCCCAGCTCTGAAATCAACACCTCCAACCCTTAAACCACCTTATGGTATTCCACTGTGAACATAGCACTGAGCCTACCACACCTGTATACTGCCTGAAGGAAGCAGATGAAGCCTGAGAAGGGATGTTTCCTAACATAATGCTACACTGTTCAGGAATGGAAGCTGCTTCAAGGGCCTGTATTCTGGTTTAGAGCTCCTCAGTCACAAACATCCCAAGCTGTGCCTGGATATGGCCACAACCATACATCAAGAATGAGGACCAGTCTGGGCAGAAGTTCTTCACACAGCCTTCATTTCAACAAACATTCTCAAAAAAGGGCCTTAGATCCTATTCAAGTAACCTCTCCTGACCACCTCCCACTCCGCCAATAAAAGCCCAAACCCACTTGGGGAAGAAGGTGGCTAACCACAAAAGGGAACTAGGTACTCCAGACACTCATCCCATGGCCTGGTCCAGGTCAGGTTCTGTCCTTTCTCCCTGAGAGTCCCAGGCCTGTTCACAATTAAACAGGCAGCCTTGATGACTTCTGACAGCCAAGAGCCTCTGCTCAGTCAGCCGTAAATGACTAAAGGCCATGGCAGATAGACCTACACAGACCCTCCCACTACACACAGCCTTTGCTATACCCCAGAGGCCCCCAGCACAGACGGATCCACCAGTGGACTCTTCATGAAGGGAGGACCCCACCTGTCAGCCTTGGCACATCTCAGAGGTAACCATATTTTTTCCATCCAAGGATAGGATGGGGAAGCAGCGGAAAGAGGGAAGCCATGTTGTCCCTGGGCAGGGAGTAGATGGGGTTCTGGCATACAGAGCTTTGTGGACTATCTATAGTTCTGGCCTCACAGCAGCATGGTTTCTGAAGTCTAGTGATGGGCTCTGCCCCACTGCCTCATGGCTTTGCCAGGCGTGTGAGGATCCCTCTAAGGCAGCCATGGTCAGGGAACGGCAGAGAAACTAATACGGTAGCAGATGTCAGTGCTACCCAAAACCAATGGCCCAGCAGAGGCTGGGGGCCATTGGGTGGTACCAGAACCTAGCACTCTAGCTCAGCTCTGGGTAACCAGAGGTTGGAGGCCATGGAGCAGGAATCCAGCCCCCAGGCCAGGTGGGATGGACACCTATATCTCTCAGGACTGTCTGGAGCCCCAATGGGATAAATGGGTTAGAGACCATGAGAGCAAAAAGCGAGGCACCCGCACTTCATGTCTTGACTCCACTCTGAGTACTCACCAGACCCCCTCTGGAGATGAGAACAAGAAGAAATCATTATGTCCAAATGTTCAATGGATTTAGAAGCTGGTTCCTACTGGGATAAGCTAGCCAGGCTGCCCATGAGCCGGGAAGGAGGAGAGGAGGATACCCAACGGAATGACCCACCCCCACAAAAATGACAGGCAGCTGCTTTAGAGTGGGTACCGTTTCCTATTTAAGATGTCCAAAACATCAGGGTACCAGGGCAAGGGGGTGGGGTAGGGGAAGGAATGAAAGCAGTAAGCCCCTGCACAGGCAACAAGGGGTTGTATTGCCTGTAGGGAATTGAACAATAATAAAATTGACTTGATCTCATTTTATTATCACCCTGCACTGGCAATTCTAAATCCTGTCGGTGATAAAGATGTTCCTTCTACAAGGGTTGCCAGCTTCCATCACCCAGTCTTCAGATACCTATCCCAGCCCAAAGGGAACTAATCTGGAACAGCAGGACCCAGAGCTCAGGCCTCAAAAACTTTAGTTGCAGGATCTTTTTTCCCCCTACCCCCCAAACTCACCAAAACCCTAATATAAAACAAAACAGCAGATACAGTGAGTGTGTGGTTCAGAGCAAACTCTGGGTTCAAATCCCAACTTACCTACTAACTACATAAAAGTTATTTAACCTGTCTCAGATTCCTCATTTATAAAACAGTAATGACAATAATTCACAGTGCTGTTATTGTGCAAGTTCAAGGAGGTAAAAGGGTGAATTACTTCAGGTAATACCTGACTCAAACACTGTGTATGGGCTTACTACTACTAATCGGACAGCGTCTCTATTAGGTTATTTGAATAGAGAAGACACATGCACAACAACCCCCAGGGAGGAAGGCAGCCCAGCCTATAGCATCTGCCTGGGTCTACCTGCTGGGACCCTGTGTCCAGGTAAATGCCCAGAAGTATAGACTCCTCCCTACCTTCATATCAAAAAAGAGCTTGCAGATACAGCATCAACACGCCCCAGATTTTGTCAAATGTTTTTAATGGCAGAGAAAAGAGGAAGTGGCTGAGTCATATGTTGGGCCCCAGAATTCCTTCACCTTCATCTAGAGTGCAGAGACCTCTAGGGGACACACGGTGGACCCAGAGGTGTCCTGCCTGCAAGGAGCCACAATGGCCTAGATCCACTGGATGTAGTGGACAAGCAAAGATGGGAGTGGGAGGGCAGTAAGGGGCCAAGACCCTCCAGTCAAACTGTAGCCCCTTCGGCTGCCATTAATGCCTGCCTCTCTACAGTTTACCATTAGGCTGGCAAAAAAACTTCAACTCTTAGAAACTTGAACTCCACCCACCCAAGATTCCAAATACTACTTTCCTTAGCAGCCCCCCCACAATGAATAATTACTGTAACTTAGTATTACCTTGTACTATGAAATTAAAGTCTCCATTTTCAAAATAGACCATGTTTTCAAACCACATGTACCCCTCCCCAGAAACATTGTAACTCTCTAGCCATCCCTAAAGAATCACTAAGACAAGCTTGGGTCTGGGATTCTACAGCCTCACAGGCAAGCCTGTCCTGGGCTGTCTGACCTCACCTTCTGGAGTTCCAGCACCAGCTATGACGCACCTGGGTTAAGGTAGAGGCTCTAGACTGAAAGGGACACTCAGCTCTTCCCCTGAAGACCCTCTCCTTAATTCCTCACTGCCCTCCTTAGCTTTCAAAGGGTAGCAGAGCTTCTAACACCTCTCCTTTCCAAGTGACAGAAAATGCCAATTTTCCCAACCATGCATGATCTCAGGCACTTCACAATGTGGCCCCCACTACTGCTGAAAGCTAGCAAACTCCTGGAAGTCATGTGGCTCCACAATCCACCTCTCACTTTTACACATGCTATTCCCTCTTCTTGGAATGCCTTCTGACTGGCACAAGCCTAAGAACCTCCTACTGAGCTACATCTCAGGGAGGGCTCACTTCTACCTTCTCAGTGGTACCACTGCATCACTTGGTGATATTCCCTCATTTCACCACATCCCATTCCCTCCTGGCAAGTCCTTCTCACCTCCAGTCTGTGATCTTTCACCTGGAATCCTGACCCCTGGTCCAGAAAAGGAACCTAATGCCTGTGATAGAGACAAAGCCCCAGTGGGTAGGGTGGCCAAGCAGGAAGAGTCAAGCTCCTCATGCAAAGGAGCTTAAAATGAGGAGCCCCACTGATACCCCTTCTGGAACCACGAAAACATACCCCTTTCTCCAGAAACCTAACGCCTTTAGAAATGAGTAGGGGGAGTAGGACTCTTTGGTTCTCTAGGCTTGCTTTACCTAATTTCCAACAGCCAGCCTGGGTTAGTCATGAAAGTAAACTAGCACTGCTAACAGATTCCCCAGATGGTGGCTCCTGGGGGATGCAGAAATGACTGCCTAGGGGACATTGAAGCTAAAGGAAGGAATCCAGGTCCAGCTCAAACCAGCAATTCAAGATGGAACCTCAGTAGGAGAGATCTTGGCCCAGAGGGCTAATAAGGGGAGGGGGCTCATCCTTGCAATTACCTGGCCAGAGCAGACACTGGGCTCCAGGAGATTCCCAGAGCCTTTAGTTTTAGACTTCTATTAAACACAGGGCTGTGCCCCTCCATCAGCACACGGCAGCACTAGTCCTATAACCCACCTCTACCTGCAAGGAGAAGTTAACAGGGATTCCACTTCTTGAAGATCCTACCCTCTCTCTCAGAACAGGCACTTAGAAAAAAAGTGACCAATACTTCACATGCTTTAAGACTTTAGCTTGGCCACATGGTTCACCCTTCCCACTTCAAAGGGGTAAGTCTGAGGATCAGCACAACCTCTTGGGTAAACTCCCTGTTGAAGTCAACCTTCTAGCATTAGCGGTATTCTGGGTCCTTGCCCAGCTTCACAGGAGATGGCTTCCCTCTCCCAGTTTCAACCCCCAGGAGGCCAAGCAGCGATCTGCCCCCCCCCCCCCGCCCCCGCAACACCAGCAACCCTGTCACCCTCCCCCCAACTCTCAAGCGAGATTCTGAACAACCAGGTGGTGTCAGGATGGGGTTAAGGTTCTCATCAGTGCCACGGGCCTGTCAGCATGTCAAGGTCCAAAGAGGACAGGGCCTTCAGGGGGCAAAACCACCCCACCGCTCTGGAGCCCACACAAAACTAGCGGACAAATGTCAGGCCCTCCCTTTCCACCCTTCAGAGTCAAGAGTTATATATTCCCCCACCCTCCCTCCCTCCCTCCCTAAAAAGTGAGATCTAGACCTAGATTCTCAAGATGCCATGCCATTGGTGGACTAGGGTTGGCAGCAGGCCTCTGAATTACTAAGAGTGGGAGCTGGTGGTGTGACCCTCCCACCATCCCTCCCACAGTGAGGAGCCCAGCCCAGCAGTGGGCCACTGCCGCCATTCTGCACCAAACCCAGAGCACGGTCAGCCGGCACCACCGCCACTACATTGGAGGGAGGTGAGGGAGGTCAGTGACACCAGCCTCCACCAGGGGATCTGCGGTTTCTCCCCCAGACCAAGGGGAAGGGAGCTCAGGGTGGATAACTGGCCCTTGGTTTCCTGGGCAAGAGCTTGCCAGGACGCGGCAGGAAGGGTCTCCTAGCCTTGGAGTGACACAGCAGAGGCCAGAGGCCCCTGGAGAGAGATGCAAAGCCTGTCGTCCCCTTTCCGCATCAGTTTTTGTCTCTGTCGGCCCAGCTCCTGGTCTCCATTCGCCACCCTCAGCCTTAAGGCTTCTATTCACCACCTCATCATCACCCCTGCCACACACCCTCCCCGATTTCGCCATCCCATTAACCACACAGCTGCTGCTGATTCCACGAAGCCAAGCCGCCTCACACTCACTCCCTCCTCATACTTAGCACATGTCTGGTGGACAAGATAATGTCGCCTTTCCTTGCAGAATCCCACCCAGGCCAGCTCTGGGGTCCTGAATTGCCTGCTGGGGCAAAACCGGGGTGGAGGGGGGTGGCGGGGGGGGGGGGGGGGAGGGAGAACCGGGAACGAAGTATCTTTAGGCATCTCTTTCTCAACTCTAATTAACTGCCCCGCTGACCTCTTTGCCAAAGCCCAGGTTCTGGGGCTGCAAGCAAAGCCCGTCCACCTCCCGTGACTACAGCTCAGTTACAGTGAACCAAGGTGCCGGGCAGCCGTCCCGGGCCTCCAAGGTCACCGGGAGGGGTCAGGGTGGAAAGTGCAAGAGGGTGAGGGTGCCGCCCGCCCGTGGTGCTAATCCCGCTCAGTTCCTTCCAGCAGAGGCGGGAGTCCCAGCAGTACCGGAGGAGCTCCTCGGGTAGCGGCCCGGGCCAAGAGTGGAGAACGAGGGACGCGCGGGCAGCAGGCGTGGGGCAGACGCCGAGCCGCTCGCCCACCACGGGACGCACGGACGACGGCCGGCGCGCGGCCCGCCCCGAGCCCGGGAGGGCGGGGAGACAATGCCCGCCCGGCGGGGCAGTCCAGGCCGCGCGCCCCCGCCCGCCGGACACGGGCTGCTCCTCCCCGACCGAAGGGCAGCGGCGGGAAAGAGCCCCGAGCGATTGCCAGACCGGCCCCGCGCGGCGCGGGAGGCCCCGCGCGCCCTCTCCCCCGCCCACCTCCGCGTGCACTTCACCCCAAGTCCCGGGGCCGCAGACCCACCTCTTCCTCCAGAGTGCCGCCGGAGCCCGAGCCCGTGCCGGTGCCAGTGCTGGTGCTGTGCTCGCCGTCCGGCTTCAGGTTGCTCATGGTGCGGGGGGTGGGGTGGGGGTGGCGAGGGGAAGGGAACGCTGAGGGCGAGCGCGGCGCCCGGCCCCGGCGAGGAGGTGGGAAGGGGCGCGGTGAGCGGTGCGCTCCGGGAGTGCGGGGCGGAGTGGCGGTGGGGGGCGCACGGGGCGGTGAGAGGGGCAGCCGCCGCGTCAGGCTGGGGTCACATCAAGTTTGGCGGGTGCGGGATGTGGGGAGGGGGTGCGGCGGGGGAGGCACTGGGAACCGGAGCCGAGCCCGAGCGGCCGCCGCCTCCGCCTTTTCACTGCGACCGGCGAGTGCGCCCGCGGCGGCGGCGGCGGCGGCGGGGGGCGGGCGCCGGGGGAGGGGGCGGGCGCCGGGCGGTGGCGGGGGGCGGGGGCCGGAACCGGCCTCAGCTGGGGCCCGGCCAGCCCCCTCCCCCGCCCTCCTCGCGGTCTCCGGGGGAACGCGCAGCCAATCCCCGCCGCCCACTGCGGGCTCGCCCCGGCCGGGGCCGCGGCGCGCCAGCCTCTGGCGGGGCTTTTCCCCTCTCTCCCGCGGCTTCTCTCCCTCGGTCTCCTTTCCCCTTTCCCATCTGCACAAGTTTTTAAACTTTGATGAACTCGCCCAGTGAACTTTCTTAAAGGGTCCGCTCGCACCGTGCAGTCCCAGCCTGCGGGAGGTGGAGCTGCGTGCGAGGCACCCGCGCCCCCGTGTCCCTAGCCCGCCGCCACCCGGCGGCCCCAAGAGAGCGGCGCCCGCGCCCGAAGCGGGTCTCCTGGGTCGTCAGCTTCAGGAAGGAGACCCCCCCCCCACCTTGGACCATGATTTGGGGTTATGGGGTGTTCGGCGCTCTCATTTCACTCCCATATCCAGCCTCCCAGTCCCAGTCCACATTCCTGCCTTCCCCGAACGCAGAGCTGTTGGGGGCCGGGTTCTAAAGACTATGGCCGTCGGGGGCCCGACACCTGGGCTTTGGCCCTGACTGGCTGCTGTTTTGCTGCGTGACCTTGAGGAAATCACTTCCCCTCTCTGGCGTCAGGCTTCCAGCCTAGAGGGTGGGACTTAGATCAAACTCCCTTCCCGCTCCCAGTCACTGAATAGAACTCTGGGCGGGGAGATGAGTCTTTGGAACCCAAATAGTTATTAGCCCAGGGAGGGGGTACCTCGAAGGATCTAGAAGATTCCATTCGCCTTCCTGCCTCCAACCCCCAACCCCGCCTTTGGGTCCTCGCCTCCCTCTGCTTAAATACCGCCTCCCCACACACACCTTTTCTCCTCCTATTCAGAGCCCCAGGGCCGGGGTGGGGGGTGGGGAAGAGCAACCTAAGGGCATGGCGGGGTGGTGGTGACACCCCTCTGCGGGCCTGGAGCACGCGGTCTCCCAGCTGGTTTGCCTCCGACTTGAAAACCCACGCAGACTGGGCCAGACCCTGCCGTCACCTTGTAAAAACCCTTGTTCCCCTCCGGTCGCACTGCCCTCCGTGTCCGCCCCGCCTGGGAACTCGACCCCCGACCTGGGGGATCCTGTCCAGAGGCTGTTTGGACCTGGGAAGACACTGCGGGGGTATTAGGGGACTCCTGTGTGACCCCAGCCGAGACCAGGCGTCTGTGGGTGTGATTCTGACTTTCCTTGCAAACCGGGTAATGGCACCTGTGTTTTGAGATTGGAAGTGATGTGCAGTGTGGGTGGAGTGAGAGAAGCTGTGTTTGCAGTTGTCAACTAGTTAGGACCCCGACCGTGAACAAGTGACTCAACCCTTCTGAGCCTCAGTGTGCCGACCTCTAAATAGGGCTGGCTCTACCATACGGGAGTGTGAAAGTATACAATGTTCCTGTGACATGTCTCCCCCACAAATTATAATTTCCTTCCTAATCTGCCATTTCACAGATGGAAGCCTGAATGGAAGCCTAAATGGAAACCTAAGTGGAAGCCTAAAAAATAGGAGATATCTTTCCCAGTGACACATTCCTTTAATAAATTGTTGAACACCTACTGTGTGCCAGGGAACCATTGTGTGCTTGTGTCAAGACCAGGAGCACCATGGTTTCCCACCACCCCCATTGCCAACACATGATTCAGGCCCTGTGATGAAGAGAACAGCCTCCTATAGGAATCAGGTACTCATATTAGTGATAAGTGTGTCACTTTACCCAGAGTTTTCTAGGTACTCCCAACTTCTGGCACCTCCAGATGGAGCCAACCTGGTGAACCCATGGATCTCCTGACCATCTTTCAGAGGCCTCAGTCCATTTTGGCTGTATTCCCACTCTTAACCCTTCTTCCCTAGAATAGATCTTCCCATCAGGCATGTCTCCAACTTTGGCCCAGCAATATTCTTCCTCTTCTTCCCCACCCCTTACCAATCCAAATCCTTCCTTCCCTCAAAATCTTTCTTCAGCCCCACTTTTTCCAGGTGGAGGAGCCTGGCCAGTTTTCTAAACTCAGGTATCCTTTAGAAGTTAGTTTGAGGAGCGCCTGGGTGGTTCAGTTGCTTGAGCATCTGACTCTTGATTTCCACTCAGGTCATGATCCCAGGGTCATGGGATCGAGTCCCCCCACCCCACCCCCACCATGGAGCCTGCTTAAGATTCTCTCTCTCTCTCCCCTGCCTTTGCCCCTCTGCCCCCTCCTTGGTTCTTTGTGTGCACACACACACACACACACTTTCTCTCTCACTCTCAAATAAAAAAATAAAAGAAAGTTTGAATTTTTCAAAGAGGAAGGGATTCTCATCTTGTCCTCAGGTCTTCATTTTATAGATGAGGAAGCTGAGGCCCAGAGAAGTAACAAATGGGCACCAGGCTGGCTCAGTTAGTGGAGCATGTGACTCTTGATCTCAGGGTCCTGAGTTTGAGCCCCATGTTAGGTGTGGAGATTACTCAAAACTAAACAAAACAAAACAGGGTCCACAATTGACCCCCATCACTGTATTTTTCCATGATATGAGACTGATGATTATTTAAATAATCTTTATTACTTTCATGATGATAAGAACAATACATGCTTATCGTTGGACAGTTAGAAGCTACATAATAGTTTAGAAAACAATTTGAAATCTGGAGAACAAGATTATTATTTCCCTCTAGTCTCTTTGTGCATATTTTAAAAATCAAAATTGCCAAATAGTCTGAATACTCCTTTCCCCCCCCCCTTAAATTTGTCATGAATGTTTCTTTTTAAGTTCTTTAGTCATAATTTTTTTTTTTTTCAAGTTAGGCACCACACCCAACGTGGGGCTCAAACTCACAACCCTGACATTAAGAGTCGCATACTCTACCAACTGAGCCAGCCAGGCACCAGTCTTTAGTCATAATTTCTAATAATTGCTTAACTGCTATTAGGTATGCCAGAATTTCATCTGTTATTAGACATTTGCATGATTTCTATTTTTTTTTTTTTGCCTTCTTAAGAAACACCTTATACAAGGATTCTTAATGCCTCAGAAAGTTTTCTGTGTGACCAGACCTTAAGCACGTTTTTTTAAAGATTTTATTTATTTATTTATTTTTAACTTTTTTTTTTTTTTTTTTTTTTTTGAGAAGCAGAGAGAGAGAGCACAAAAGGGTTAGGAGCAGACAAAGAGGGAAACACAGAAACTGAAGCAGGCTCCAGGTTCTGAACTGTCAGCACAGAGCCCGATGTGGGGCTCGAATTCACAAACTGCAAGATCATGACCCGAGCTGAAATCGGCTGCTTAACCAACTGAGCCACCCAGGCACCCCTTAAAGATTTTATTTTTAAGCAACCTCTACACCCAATGTGGGCTCAAATTCAGAATCCCAAGATTAAGAGTCACATGCTCTTCTGACTGAGCCAACCAGGCACCCCCAGACCTTAAGCACTTTAGGGGCAGCAACTTATTCCTCTGTATATCCTCAATAACCCCAGGATTGGAAAACTGTCTGGCCCCAAAGTGATTTGGAGATCATACAAATGCAAAGCTTCTACCCAGCCTGGCATGAGTACCCATTGATGCTAACTTGGGGTTGATGCAGATGGGGCTGAAAAGAGGAGTTCGGGGTGTACAACTCTGACAGACTGCCCTGTTTCTCTGTCTTACCCAACTGTGACCTAGTAGCCCAGAGTCTAGTAGCCTTTTCAGCGTTCCCATCCTCTCCACATCACCTCTAAACTTCTCACATTTCTGTTCCCTTTGCCTGGAACCACCCCCCTTTCCCAACTTCCTGACCTTCCTGAATGTTCTCAGAGTGCCTTCTCTGTGTCCTCGTGATCCTGGAAATCCTGGGAATCCCTTGTCTTTCAGTCTTACCTACCACATGGGAAAATCTCTGACTCTGAGAAGTGTTCACAAACCCTGCTAAGTGAATAGAGCCCCCCACCCTGGATCTCTGCAGCCACCTGGCCTCCAGCAGAGAGCTCCATGAGTGGTGGGCATTTGCAGTAGTAGGTGTTCAATAAACCTTTGTGGAAATGGTACTGGGCCATTCCTGGGGCCTCCAGGTTATCTGACACCTGTGGCCCCTTCTCTCTGATCTACTGTACAGACATTATCATTTGTTTCATTCTTAGGATAAGGAAAAGAGTCAGATGTCCTCCCTCTTGAGAAACACTGCCTGGGATCTAGCATCCTGAGGGTGGGCCTGGCTACTTCCAAGCAGGCCTCCTATTCTAACTCCACCTCCCCTACCATCAGGAAAGCCTGAGTAATAAGGCATGTAAAGAAGGTGACCTTGAGGCCCAAAGGCTAGGATGTATATGAGGTGTATTTTTTGGCATTTATAGGTTTAAACTCCACTTGGGTGCAAGAGGTCTCAGGAAGGGAAGGGAGCAGGATGCTGTCATTTATAAAGTACCTGCTTCTTTCTACCCTAGGCAGTGAATATGCCTTCTCATACAGTCCTCGCATTGTTCCTGCTATCCCTAGTTATAGATTAGAAAGCAGGGGCTCAGAAATATTGGGGGAACTTGCCTAGCTACTGGTGGATGGCATGGGTGGTACAAGAAGCATGAAGCAGCCCTATGATGGGATTCTGATTTGGTGACCTTGGACAAGTTCCCAGCTAAGTATCAATCAATTCATCTGTAAAATGAGAAACTAATCCACAACTTCAGGGATGCATTACATAAGACAAATAACCTCATGGTAAATTCTTGGGGGTTGTGATTATTGCTGGTGGTCCTACTGCTAGTTTGAAGGCCAAGGTCAGAGTGGTGCAGATCAGGACCAGAGATCGGGTCATTTCAGCCCTAAGTGTCTGAGCTCTCTCTTTCTCCTCTTGCCTCCTTTACTCTGGGCCACATAGTAACATGTATCATAAGTTCAAATCCAAGGCAAACAGTATTTCCAAAATACCTGTGCCAGAAGATCTAGGTTTGAATCCAGGCGACAATAGCAACCTGTATGACATGGGCAGGTAGTTTACTTTCTAAGACTTAGTTTTCTCATAGTAAAACTAGAGATGCCTTTGGCTTTCATGAGTATTATCCAGGCTCACATGAGTGCTAAGTGAAATCCTCGTTCTGGAAGTTCTCTGATGGTCTCAGAGCTGTAGGGCAACAGGAGGAGAGGTTATAAAATCAGCAAAGGAATAGAATCTAGAACTTCACTTCAAACCAAAGAGCAGCATCTCCCTCACTTCCAAAAAAAAAAAAAAAAAAAAAAAGCTATTTCTTCCATCCCCACATGGCTGAAAATTAGGGGAGAACATCATCCCTGAGGACAGGGATGATTTTTTTGTTTGCTTGTTTGTTTGTTTTTGTATCTCTGAATCCTTAGGACCCAGCCCAAGTCCTTGTAGAAGGGGTTCAGTAATGAACATTGAATGAATGGAAGGCTTGGGTTACCATGGAAAAATCCCTGAGAGAAGTACTTTTATACTAATATGTCAATGACTACATTTCTTCTCCCAAGATGGGAGAGAGAACGGGATGCCAGGAACCTGCAAGGAAAGCAGAAGATTAAAAAATAATGATCAGAAACCCAAAAGGGGTGTCTTGGCAGACCACAGTTTCCTAGGCTGTGCTCTGGGCTCCCAACTTAACATCCTCCCTTTCAGCAGCCAGAGCCCCTGCCCCAGCGCCAGTTTCTACCAGACCACTGGCCAGTGGCCTTTGCAGATGGGGAAACTGAGGTTCAGCAGCTGAAATCCCCTAAGGTCACACAGTATGGTACTGAATTCATACTTTCTATTTAATGCCAAAAGCAGGTGGCATAGACATTTTCTGTTTAAGAAGAAACAAAACTAATCAAAGGTAATTTCTTGTAGAGTCCTCAAATTTTATTACCCAGTAAGTCTATGTTTTTAAAAAAAAAAAAAAAAAAAGAGTTTTGGCAATGATTACATGGTACTTGCTAAACTTTTACCGGCTTTGAGTCCTTCCCAGGGAACCAAAGGTCACTGAGAATGCCTCTCTGGACTGCCTCCCTGCCTGTCACTGGCCTCCTAGAAGCTGGGAGAGGACCCTGTGGACCAGACAAACTCTGCAGAATTGTCTGATAAGCCTGGGAAGCTGACCCCACTGGGCAGTTTCAGAGAGAGAGCAAGGGGCTGAAAGTAGGAATGGTTGCACTTGACCAGGGTCCAGTAGGGCACGTGACAGTTTTGGGGCTCTGCATGGGGTGGAGTAGAGCGGGCCAAGGAAGGAAGATGAGCTGGCATCAGGTCACCACTGAAAGTGACAGTGAGGCTTCTGTGCCCTCCATCTTTGCTATCTTTTTTGCCTTCCCAAAAGCTTGCTGCACTCATTTTCTCTAGGGCCTTAGGAATTTAAGAAGGCTGTAGGAGGAGAGGGCAATGCTTTGCCCAAAGGAATGCTTTCCCTGTCATGGGTGTTAAGGCATTGCGGATCATGGAATCGACATTAGAAGGGACCCTAGCGCCTGGGTGGCTCAGTCGGTTGAGCATCCAACTTCAGCTCAGGTCACGATCTCACGGATCGTGAGTTCAAGCCCCGCGTCGGGCTCTGGGCTGATGGCACAGAGCCCGGAACCTGCTTCCGATCCTGTGTCTCCCTCTCTCTCTGCCCCTCCGCCATTCATGCTCTGTCTCTCTCTGTCTCAAAAATAAACATTAAAAAAAATAATAAAAAAAAAAAAAGAGAAGGGACCCTAGAGGTCATGCAAGCCAGGGGACCTCACATGTGGCTGCAGACCTGAATCGTCTTTGGAAAAAGACACATTCCTGGGAACCATATGAAAACAACTACAGCTAAATCTCTGGGGACAGATCTTGGGAATCTCA
Source organism: Panthera onca (assembly GCF_046562875.1). Taxonomy (NCBI): domain Eukaryota; kingdom Metazoa; phylum Chordata; class Mammalia; order Carnivora; family Felidae; genus Panthera; species Panthera onca. The sequence continues at coordinate 40,229,325 of NC_138344.1, read as the reverse complement.
TACCCTCACAATTAGAACCCAGGACTCAAATCTAGTCGATTGTATCAAACACTTGAATCTCTACCAAAAGCTAATCCAGCCTCTGCCTGAACTTGGGAAGAAGCAACTCATACCCTCCACCTCAAACTGCTCACTGCATTGCTACACCTCCAGCTCTACTTACAGCAATATTGTTATCACGTGATGATTAGTGATCATTCACATTTGTCACGTACTTGGCCATTGACCCCTTAGCACAGACGCTAAGCTTCCAAGTTCTAGATTGAGACAGGCCTGGGTTCACATCTTGCTGCACTTTACATTTTGTCATTTTGGGCACAGTGACAAAGGACTCTGAGCCTCAGTTTCCTCATCTGTGAGATGAGGACACTTTGTGTGGAATCATGTAACAGTGCTTAACACCATGCTTGGCATTATGTCCTGTCAATTAAAAAGTTGTTCCTCCAGGTAAACCCAAATTCTGTCTCCCTGTGTCTCCACCCAACTCCTCCACATATATGGCCCTGGGATCCATGGCTCCATAAAGCAAACCCATGCTCCCTGTCCCTGGGAAGTCCTAGGCAGACAGCAGGCCCCTTTCCCAGCACCTGACCTTGACTCCTGTCCCCTCACAACTTGTTTGGCCCCTCTTTTGAGAGGTTTGGCTTTAGAGATGATGAAATTGTGGGAGGAGGACTGCTCAGCAGGCCAGGCCTCTAAGAGTTCCTTGAGCATGTGGGGAATCAGAGCATCTTATGTGAAAGGGGCTGTAGAGAACAGTGATCCCAGGAGAGAAGAGATTGTCTCCTGCACTCTGCAAGTGTAAGGCCATTAAACTAGGCAGCCAGCTGTGGGCCAGGCATAGGCCCAGGCATAACACATCACAGCTGGCCAGGTAGATGATTTCTCCTTATTTTACATTTGAGGCACAGAGAGGTTAAGTAACCTGTATAGTGATGCACAGCTATAACGGACAGACCTGGGATTTGATGCCAAGTCTTCCTGTACACCATACCCAGAACTAGAATGAAACAGAGCAGTGGAATTTGAATTGAGGTCTAAGTCCAAAATGCATTTTTCTTTCAGAAATCATCTACATAAATATTTGCTCACTCCTTACCTAACAATAACCCTTTGCATTTTTACAGTATGCTTTATTTTTTTCCCATTATGTACACCTTCTTTTTTTTTTTTTTTTTTCTTTTCTGGGGTGGGGGAAGTGCTGATATTTGCTCATGGGGCTCATGGCATAAAATTCACAAGGTACAAAAGAATACTGAAAACAGTTTTCAGTTCTTCAATTACCATATGACCCAACAGTTGCACTCCTAGATACGTACCCCAAAGAATTGAAAACAGGTATTCAAGCCAAAACCTGTACATGAGTCTTCATAGCAGTGGTATTCCTGAGAGCCAAAAAGTGGAGACAGCCCGACTGTCCACCAACTGATGAACAGATAAACAAGGTGTGGTACATCCCTAAAGTGGAAAATAAAAGCCATGACGAGAATCAGCATGGATGAACCTCAAAAACATGCTAAGTGAAAGAAGCCAGACACAAAAGGTCACATACTGTATGATTCCATTTATATGAGATATCCAGAATGGGCAAATGCATAGAGCCAAAGAGCAGATTAGGGGCTGGGGGAGAGGAGATGGAAAAGGACTGCTAGTGCATATGGGGTGTTCCTTTCAGGGCGATGAAAATGTGGAACTACATCGAGGTGATGGTTGGACTATATGGAAATTGTACACTTTAAAATGGTTAAAATGGGGGCACCTGGGTGGCTCAGTCGGTTAAGTGCCCGACTTCACCTCAGGTCATGATCTCACTGTCCCGGAGTTTGAGCTTTGCGTCAGGCTCTGTGCTGACAGCTCAGAGCCTGGAACCTTTTTCGGATTCTGTGTCTCCTTCTCTCTCTCTGCCCCTCCCCTGCTTGCATTCTGTCTCTCTCTCTCAAAAATAAATAAATAAACATTAAAAAAATTTTTTTAATAAAATGGTTCAAATGTTTCATTTCATGTTATGTGAATTTTACCTCAACTTTATAAAAAGAATATTGAACATTGAGTCTCTCCCCCCAATCCTATCCCCTAGCAACTGGCACATGTTCCAGAGATATTCTGAGCATTTCTAAACATTTGTGTGTATAGTTTTTCATATAAATGGCAGCATGTTGGATACGTCGTTCTGTACCTTGTTTCTTCTACTTAACAGATTTTGGAGATTATTCTACGTCAGCACGTACAGACTTGCTAGGCTCTTGCTTTTGACATCTTTATACTGTTCCATTTTCTAGATGTGCTCTGGTTTATCTAGCCTGTCTGTTCCCTTTTGATGGAAACTTAGATTGTTTCCAGTATTTTGCTATTTCAAACAAGGCTGCTGTGAATAGCCTTGTACATGGGTCATTTCACACATGCCTCTATCTACAGGGATTTCCTAGAAATGGAATTACTGGGTCAAAGGGCATGTACATTTTAATTTTTCCAGTTGCAAAAATAATACATATTTGTTATACAAATTTCAAACAACTCTGAAGCTCATCGGCTAAAAAGTGAAAGAAGCTCTCCCCACAACCCATATCCTCCCTCTCCTTGTCTGCCTCCCTTTTCTGTGCACTTCCTCCTTGGCTTCTGGCCTGCAGCTCTCAGAGCCTTCCCTGCCTGACTGATTCTGGGTCTCCCCCTCCTCCTACTCACCCCTCCCCCCACCTCCTCCTTCCCTTATCCCTCAGTAGAGACTTTCTCATCTGTCCCCAGGGCCTGGGCTGGGACTTAGGCTCACAGTCAAATATAGCCTTTACCACCAAACCTACCAAGAGCAGGTCCCTGGCAAATGTTTTTAAATCATAAAATGTTCAAACCAAAAGATTAGGGGCTTCTCACCCAACCCTCACATTCCACCTTACATAGGAGGCAACTGAGACCCAGAGAAGGGAAATGTGGCTCAGTGAGTGGGTTTACAGAGCCAGGAAGAGAAGCCACATTGCCTGACACCCTGTCCAGGAGTCATTTCACTAATTTAGTAAACAATTATTGAATACCATGAAAGCCCAATGGGTCAGGCACTGTTCTAGGCACTAGGCTCTAGCAATGAATGAGATAAACCTCACGTTATGCTTAGGAAGACCAACAAAAAACAAGTAAACAAAATATTTCACATGGTGGTAAGTGCCCCGTGAGAATAAAGAGTGACTGGAGCCCAGGAGTTTTAATACCCAGGGTGGTGGCATCTGAGCTAGAACCTGAACGACAGGAAAGATCCAGCTAAGCCAACACATGCAAAGGTCCTGAGGTAGGAAGAATATTTTTGGATTCAACAGGCAAAAAGAAGGCACTCAGGACTAGTCACTTAGGGCCCTGGAGGCAGAGTGAGGTCATTCTTCAAATCTATAAGGTCAGCTTCAAACCCCTGTCCCAACCGTTCCTCCCAATAGCTCAGCCTAGAGGACACAGAAGGGGATCCTTGAACCCTTGCTGAATGAATGAATGAGTACTGTGTGTTAAGGTGAGTGAAGAAGCACAGAGGTGTGTTACAGGATCCTTGAACAGACAGATTCAAGCCCCAGGTTACTAGCTGCGTGCCTTAGATCCTGCTGTTGTTTACCTGTAATGGCAGCCAATTCTTCATGGACATTGTGAGCTATACAGTTACATCTGTATGCAAATCTGCTCTTGTAGCCATAGTGGGAAAGAAGCCATAGACAATACAAAAACAAAGGCATAGCAGTGTTCCAATAAAACTTCATTTGCAAAAACAGGCTGTGGGCCAACTCATACCTTAGAGAGTGCTTAAAATGTACCAGGTACTGGGCCGCCTGGGTGGCTCAGTCAGCCTAAGCATCTGACTCTTGATTTCAGCTCAGGTCATAATCTCATGGTTTGCGGGCTCAAGCCCCACATCAGGCTCTGCACTGACAGCACAGAACCTGCTTGGGCTTCTCTTTCTCCCTCTCTCTCTGTTACCCTCCCGACACACACACCCAATAAACAAACAAACAAACTTAAAAGAAATGTACCAGGTACAGTCCTAAGAGCCTTATGTATATTAACACCTATATAATGAGAAGCTCAACAGATAAGTTGTTCTGTATCACATTTGGATCTTGGACACCCCTGAGATTTAGGTGGTGTCTCTGTGTGTTCAGAACACACACAGAGTTGTGCACACAGTTGGGGACGTGAAGGACCTTCTGAGGCTTTTGTGGGTCCCCTGGATGGATAATCCTGAAGGCCCATGCTGCCTCAAACTTTGTCCAGGTGGTAGTACAAGGAATTGTGGAATGACATTGGGAAAGATCTGAGAGATAGAGTGGGAATGAACCAGAGACTTCCAGAGTGGATGGCTCCCCTGGGACAGGGGACCTAGCTGAGAAGGGTCTGTAGTATGTGAGCTCTAGACAGTTGTCTTCCCAGGAAAATGTAGCCCCTGGAGGGCTTCCTTTCCAAGTGAATGGCAGAAAAAGCCTAGCCTGGGGTGTAGCCCTGCAGGAACCCCCTCAGTCCTGTCTCCTAGTAGCAGGGTGCACATCTCTTCAACTCTGTGCCTCCACTGTAAAATGAAGGAGTTGGTTTAGACTCATTCTTTACAGCTACAGGCATTTATGGGTACCTACTGTATGCCAAAGACTACATCGGACCTCACCAGCAGTGAAGCAGCCTTAAGCACAAAGAACTATGCCCAAGCAGAATGGGAGGCCACAGCACTAGAGCTGGACCCTGAAGATGGGTAGTTGGGGCATTCCAGGCAGAGGAAAGGACATGGGCATAGAAAAACTCAGAGTATGCAGAGCCTTGTTTGGCTGGAGTGTCAGGTGAACAGAGAGGAGCTCTAAGGAGCAAGGCAAGAAGTAGAATTGGGTCCACGGGTTGTTAGGACCCTGGTGGGAGCTAGATCAAGGGTCATCAAGAGGTGACAAGTGCAGGGCCTTAGGGGTCGGGAAAGAGACAGCACTGAGCCTTGCAGAGCTTTGTGGGAGGGGAGTAGGAGGGAGGGATAGTGATACCTGGGGCCTGGGTGGAGGGCACCAGGGGCAGGACAGAGAAGAAAATGGGATTTGATAGGACATTTGTCTCTCAGGCTGGAAATGGGAGGCTAGCTGGGGATAGATTAAGGAAAAGCCCACCCAATATGAATGGCAGGCAGTGGCTGCCTTCCCAGAGAAGAGGTATTAGTAGGTGCTGCAGGAAGCAAGTTCCATTACTCCCCTTCCACCCCTTAACACTATTCTGGGAGGCCCACAATGCACATTAGCATGAGAAAAGCTCAGAGTGGGCATTGAGATACAGGTTTAGTTGATTCTATAGGCTGCTTTGAGTCCAGGGGCTCATTGAGGCTCACATGTGGACTTACTGGAAGAACATTCCAGACAAATTAAATCTAAGCAGGCATCAAAAAGATTTAACCATGGGGGCATCTGGATGACTCAGTTGGCTGAGCATGCAACGCTTGACCTTAGGGTCCTGAGTTCGAGCCCAACGTTGGGTGTACAGATTACTTAAAAAAAAAAAAAAAAAAAAAAAAAAAAAAGGATTTAACCATCTGACAAAGTTGAGTATATTTTTAATTGAAAACAATTTTTTTAAGTTTATTTTTGAGGGAGAGACAGAGTGAGCAAGGGAGGAGCAGAGAGAGGGAGAGAAAGAATCTCAAGCAGGCTCCACACTGTCAGCACGGAGCCCGATGTGGGGCTCAAACCCACAAACCATGAGATCATGACCTGAGCTGAAACCAAAATTGGATGCTTAACTGACTGAGCCGCCCAAGGCCCTGAATATATTTTTTAAATGTTTTGAAGTAAAATAGCTTCGTTTAGAGGGATGGATAGAGTAAGCGTGCTGCTTCAAACAACCTGAGCCTTGCTCATCTCTACTGGAACCCATTTCCCCATAACATTCTAACCCAAGAGGTCGGGGTTTGTTATCCCTGTTCTAGATGAGGCAGCTGTGGCTCAGAGAGGTTTAGAAGCTGCTCCAAGATCACACAGCAGGAAAGTAGGGAAGCCAGGACAGGACTGGAACCCAAGTATCTCTGATCTCTGATTCCTTGCTCTTAACCTGCAGGACATGCAACCCACCAATCACATTAACTCTTCAAAAGTCGGGATTAAAAATTAGTTAGCAACGGGCGCGCCTGGGTGGCTCAGTTGGTGGAGCATGCGTCTCTTGATCTTGGAGTCCTGAGTTCGAGCCCCACAGTGGGTGTAGAGATTACTTAAAAAGAGAAGTTAGTAGCCACATTAAACCCATGGTTGACACAACAGTCAAGTCCCCCTTTGCCTCCCACCGCATCAGTGCAGATGGCCTATCACCTGTCCTGAGCCCCCAGCTCTTTCAGAGCTGCTGGCTGTCCTGAGACACTGAAGCTGAAAGAAATGGCAAGGTCTCAGGCCTGGGAGCTTGGTGGAAATGGGCAAACTGAGAAGAGGAAACAATTTAGCAGGATGATTTTAGTTCATTTGTAATCAGACAGACTTGGATCCACCACTTACCAGTTACGGGACCTGAGACAATGAATCAACTGCCAATGAATATACTTCCCACGATTGTAAAGTACCTACCTCACAATGTATATGAAATAAAATCAGTACTGTGTGTAACACACTGAGCCCAAGGCCTGTGTATGTACGTAGCAGCATTCTTTGATCCTTAGTGTTGATCCTCAGGTGGTTGGGGTGGGTCTCTTGAGGTTTCTTTGGCATTCTGCAGGACTTTCTTTGGCATTCTTGGCATTTTGAATCTAAGATTCCCCCAACCTGTTGGAGCTGCTGGATAAAGGGTCAGGAGAGTGAGTGGAAACCAGCCTGGGAGTCTGAAGCAAAGCTCAAAGGTGGTCTCTGGGTATTTGGAGCCAGGGTAGAGGGCTTCTGCACAGGAGCTCAGAGATGCTGCTACCTGAACTTTTTTCCCTTTTCAATCCCTGCTAAGCACTTACCCAGCAAGCTCCCTCCTCCCTACACTCCATTTGAAGTCAGCCTTGGAGAGCGAGAGCAAATCAGGGCTCTCCAGTCAAAACACTAGAGGTGACATCTTGCTCTGTCAAGCTGTGTGAACTTGGGCAAATCACTCAATCAATGTCTCTCATTGGTAGTTTCCCCATCTGTGCAATGGGATGTATAATACTACTAATCTCAGGGGAGAGGTTGAGAAGGTGGGTCTACATTGTAAAGAGAGGATACGAAAGCACTTAGTAAACTTTTTTTTTAAATGTTGATTTATTTTTGAGAGAGACAGAGCACAAGAGCATGTGTGCAGGCAGGGGAGGGGCAGAGAGGGGAGAGAGGAACCCAAGTGGACTCTGTGCTGACAGCAGCGAGCCTGATGTGGGGCTTGAACTCACAAACTGCGATATCATGACTTGAGCCGAAATTGGATGCTCAACTGACTGAGCCACCCAGGTGCCCCGAGCACTTAGTGAACTTTAAAGGCCATGCAAATCCTGGGCATAAGTTTCCTCACAGAGCTGATACTGGCACCTCTTCCATGAAACCTTCCTAGACAGCCCAGTTGGAAGTGATTTCTTCCTCCATTGATCTCCCACTGCTGCTCATTGGAACATTACATATATACACGCTGCCCCTATCAAGTGACACAATTCTGAGTACAGAACAAGCCAGGTGTCCTGAATTCCAGCTACTATCTTGGTAGTTTCTCTTGGCACTCCTCTTGTGGTCTGTCCACCAAGCACTTCCCTAGCACTTGTCCTGTTCTTCATCCGTAGATTGTAAGACCAGTCAGGTTCATCCTTTGTGGCTCTGCCACCTGACCCCATACCTTGGTGCATGTTGGGGCCCTTAACCCAAATGGATCAATACAGTCCTTCCCTGAGAATTTACATTTGGATCTGTGATTGACAGGGAGTTAATTCAGCATCCTGAGTAATTAAGCCTGTAACATACAAAGCTCAGAAGCTGGTAGCTTTTCTTTTCTACCATGTAGATGGGGAAACAGGGAAAGCTGTGATCAGAGAAATAAAGATAAGGGATAGGAAAAAGTCTTCTGGGATCCACGGGGCTCCATGACTTTCTGAGGCTTCCTTCTAGTAAATTCCCTTTTTGGCTTAAACTAGCACTTGTAGTTTCTTTTTCTTTCTTTCTTTCTTTTTTTTTTTTTTTTTTTGAAATTAAAAAAAAAAATCTTTATTTATTTTTGAGAGAGAGAGATAGAGCATGAGCAGGGAAGGGACAGACAGAGAGGGAGACCCAGAATCTGAAGCGGGCTCCAGGCTCTGAGCTGTCAGCACAGAGCATGATGCGGGGCTCAAACTCATGGACCGCGAGATCATGACCTGAGCAGACAGATGCTTAACCCGCTTAACCCAACTGAACCACTCAGGTGCCCCAAGCACTTGTAGTTTCTATTACTTCCTGAACTTTACAGAAAAAAAGCCTCAGAAAGGCTTACCACCATGCCTGGGGTCACATAGCAATTTAGCAGCAGAGACATCACAGGAACAGCAGGGAGCCTGCTTGGGATTTTCTATCTCCTTTTCTCTTGGCTCCTCTCCTGCCCGCCCCACCCACCGCCACCCCACCCCCCCAAGCTGCACATGTGCTCTCTCAAAAATAAATACACATTAAAAAATAGTGTTTTAAACATTAATCAAGGTGTAATTGGCATACAATAAATTGCACATTGTAAAGTACAGTTTGGGAAGCTTTTTTCCCCCTTTTTTTGAGAGAGAGCACTTGTGAGAGGAGGGCACTGACAGAGAGAGAGGGAGGGAGGGAGAGAGAATCCCATGCAGGCTCTGCACAGTCAGTGCAGAACCCAATGCAAGGCTCAATCTCATGACCCTGAGATCATGACCTGAGCCAAAATCAAGAGTCAGATGCTTAACCAACTGAGCCACCCAGGTGCCCCATTTGTAAGCTTTCATGTAGATATACATTTGTGAAACCATCATCACATTCAAGATAATAAACATAACCATCCCCCACAAAAGTTTCCTCCTGTCCCTCCTTAATCCCTCCAGCTCCCTGCTGACTGTCACCCCAGGCAACCACTCAGCTGCTTTCAGTTACTATAGACTAGTTTGCATTTATAGAATTTTATATAAATGGAGCCATACAACATGTACTCTTTTTTGTCTGTCTTCTTTCAGTCAGCTTAATTGTTTTGAGAGTCGTCCATGTGGTTGTATATCTTAATAGATCCATTTCTGTTGCGGAGTAGTAATCAATTACATGGATATATAACAATTTTTTTATTTACCCGTTGATGTACATTTGGGTTATTTCCAGGTTTTGACTATTGCAAATAAAGCTACTACGAACATTTATGTGTAAGTCTTTATACAGAGATAAATGCTTTTATTTCTTTTGGATAAATACCTAGAAGTGGAATGGCTTCGTCATTTGGTAGGTGAATACTATGCTTAAGTTTTGCTGAGCTGTTGTTGAAAGTGGCTTTACTATTTTACATTCCCACCAGCAGTGTATGAAAGTTCTAGTTGCTTCACATCTTCACTAAACCTTTAGTTTCAGCAATTTTAATTTTAGAAATTCTGGGGTGCCTGGGTGGTTCAGTAGGTTAAGCGTCCAACTTTGGCTCGCGTCATGATCTCATGGCTCATGAGTTTGAGCCCCACGTGGGGCTCTGTGGTAACAGCTCAGAGCCTGGAGCCTGCTTCAGATTCTGTGTCTCCCTCCTTCTCTGCCCCTCCCCCCTTGCGCTCTGTCTCTCTCTCTCTCTCAAAAATAAACATTAAAAATAATAATAAAAAAATAAAGTGGTAACCAAGAAGCGTTTAAATTTTTTTTAGAAATTCTAATAATTGCCTGTAATTTTAACTCTTAGGTCTGTCATCTATTTTGAGTTAGTTTGGGCATATATATGAGGTGTCAGTCAACTTTCTTTTTTTTTGTGTAGCTATGAATATCCAATTGTCCCAGTGTCATTTGTTGAAAGATTATCCTTTTTCACTTTTTAAAATAGATATAGGGCTGTTTTGATTATTTACCTTTTCTTGGGTTAGCTTTCACGCTTTGTGTCATAGAGAATTAGTCCATTTCATCTAGGTTATCAAATGTATTGTAATAGAGTTTTTATGAATCATGTCAAGCACCTTTTCATGTGTTTATTGGCCATTTGTGTATCTTCTCTGGAGAAATGTCTATCCAGATCTTTTGCTCAATTTTTAATTGGTTTGTTTTATTATTATTATTTTATGTTTATTTATTTTGAGATAAAGAGAGCGTGTGCACATGTAAGTGGCAGGGGGGGAGGTGCAAGGAGGAACAAAGAGAGAGGAGAGAATCCTGAGCCGCCTCCATGCTGTCGTGGGGAGCCCGAGGTGGTGCTTTACCCCATGAACTGAGAGATCAAGACCTGAATGGAAATCAAGAGTCAGATACTTAACTGACTGAGCCACCCAGGCGCCCCTTTTTACTATCTCATTGTAAGAGTTCTTTATACTATATACAAGTCCCTTATTAGATATATAGTTTGCAAACATTTTCTCCCACTCTGTGTTTTCTCCCTTTCTTAAGAGTGCCCTTTGAAGCACAAAACTTTTAAATTTTGATGAAGTCTATTTTATCTGATTATTCTTTTGCTGCTTGTGCTTTTGACGTCATATTTAGGAATCCTTTGCCTAATTTGGGATTTACTCCTATGTTTTCTAAATAAGAGTTTTATAATTTTAGCTCATACATTTAGGTATTTGATCTGTTTTGAGTTACTTTTTGTATATGATATGAGGTAAGGTTTCCAACTGCTTTTTTTTTTTTTTTTTTTTTTTTTGTGCACATGACTGACTATCCAGTTGTCACAGCACTATTTGCTGTAAAGACTATTCTTTCACAATTGGTCTTTTCACCCTTGTTGAAAATCAATTGACCATAGACACATGGGTTTGTTTCTGGACTCTCAATTTTATTCCACTGACCTATATGTCTATCCTTATGCTAGTATCACACTATCTTAAATTATTGTTGGCTGCTTTGTAGTAAGTCTTATTTTATGTTTTTTAAGTTTATTTTATTTATTTTGAGAGAGAAAGAGCAGGGGTGTTTGGGGCCCCCAGGTGTCTCAGTCAGTTAAGCATCTGACTTTTGATTTTAGTTCGGGTCATGATCTCATAATTCGTGAGTTTGACCCTGCATCAGTCTCCGTGCTGACAGTGTGGAGCCAGCTTAGGATTCTCTCTCTCTCCCTCTCTCTTCCCCTCTCCTGATTGTGCTCTCTTTCTCTCTCAAAAAAATTTAAAAAAAGAAAGAAAAAGAGTCAGCCACTTAACCGACTAAACCATCCAAGTGCCCCTGTAGTAAGTTTTAAAGTGAAGAAGTATAGATCCCCCAACTTTGTTCTTAATTTTCAAGATTGTTTTGGCTATTCTAGGCCCCTTGCAATTTGAATATGAATTTTAGCATCAGCTTGTCAATTTCTACAAAGATGCAACTGGAATTCTGACAGGAATTGTGTTGAATCTGTAGATCGAATAAATGGGGAGTATTGCTATCTTAACAATACTCAGTCTCCTGATTCATGAACATGGGATGTTTTCCATTTATTTTGATCTTTAATTTCTTTCAATAATGTTTTCTGAGTATAAGTTTTTCATTTCTTTTATTAAATCTATTCCTAAGTATTTTGGTACGCACTTTTGCAGCATATGTACTATTCCTAAGTACTTTGTTCTTTTTGATGCTATTATAAATGGAATTGTTTCCTTAATTTTATTTTCAGATTCTTGATTTATATATAGAAATACAATCAATTTTTATATACTAATCTTTCATCATGTAAACTTGCTGAACTTGTTTATTAGTTCTAATAGTGTTTTTTTGTGTGTGTGGATTCCTTAGGACTTCCTATATACAAGATCAAGTCATCTACATATATAGTTGTATGTTCTTCCTTACCAATCTTGATTTTTTAAATTTCTATTTATTGCCTAGTTACTCTGACTAGAACTTCTAATACAGTGTTGAATAAAATTAGTGGGAGCAGACATCCTTGTCTTGTTCCTGATCTTAGGAGGAAAGCATCAATCTTTTACTGTTAAGTACGATGTTAGCTGTGTAGTTTTTTTTTTTTAAGTTTATTTATTTATGTTGAGAGAGACAGAGATAGTGTGAATGGGCAAGCAGCAGAGAGAGAGGAGACCGAGAATCCTGAACAGGCTCTGTGCTGCCAGCAGCAGAGCCTGATGTGGGGCCTGAACCCATGAACTGTAAGATCATGACCTGAGTTGAAACCAAGGGTCAGATGTGTAACTGACTGAGCCACGCAGCCTCCCCCACTGTGCAGTTTTTATAGCTGCCCTTTATCATGTGGAGGGAATTCCATTCTATCCCCCCCCCTTTTTTTTAAATGAATGGGTATTGGATTCTGTCAACTGCTTTTTGGTTTTTTTCTACCTTTTGAGACAATTATGTGCTTTTTGGTTTTTATTCTATTGATAAAGTTTATTACATTAATAGATTTTTGGAAGTTAAACTAACCTTGCATTCCCAGAATAAATTCCACTTCACCGTGGTATAATTCTTTTTATATATTGCTGGATTCAGCTTGCTAGTATTTTGTTGATTTTTGTCTCTGTATTATTTTTTTTTAATTTTTAATGTTTATTTATTTATTTTTGAGAGGGAGAGAGCACAAGCAGGGAAGGGGCAGAGAGAGGGAGACACAGAATCCAAAGCAGGCTCCAGGCTCTTAGCTGTCGGTACAGAGCCTGACGCTGGGCTTGAACCCATGAACTGTGAGATCATGACCTGAGCTGAAGTCAGACGCTTAACCAACTGAGCCACCCAGGCGCCCCTTGTCTCTGTATTCTTAAGAGATATTGGTCTGTGGTTTTCTTGTGATCTCTTTGTTTGGTTTTGGTATCAGACATAATAAAATGAGTTGAGAATTGTTTCCCTCTCTTCTGTTTCCTGGAAGAGTTTGTGGAGAATTGTATTCATTCTTCTTTAAATATATTGTAGAATTCCTCAGTGAAACTATCTAAGGTTGTGGGTGATTTCTTAAATTAATACTTCGATCTCTTTACTTGTTATAGGTCTATACAGATTGCCTATTTCTTCTTGAATTGGTTTCAGTAGTTTGTTTCTTTCTAGGAACTTGTCCATTTCATCTAAGTTATTAAATTTATTGGCAGAAGGTTGTTGATAGTATTCCTTATGCTTTTATAATCCTTTTTATTTCTGTAAAGTTGGCAGTAATGTTCCTTCTTTCATTTCTGATTCTAGTGATCTTTCTCTTTTCTTGATCATTCTAAGGGTTTGTCACTTTTGTTGACCTTTTCAAAAAACAACTTTTGGTTTATTGATTTTTCTCTATTTTCCTATTCTCTATTTCATTAATTTACACTCTAATCGGGGCGCCTGGGTGGCTCAGTCGGTTAAGTGGCCGATTTCGGCTCAGGTCATGATCTCGCGGTCCGTGAGTTCGAGCCCCGCGTCGGGCTCTGTGCTGTCAGCTCAGAGCCTGGAGCCAGTTTCAGATTCTGTGTCTCCCTCTCTCTCTGCCCCTCCCCTGTTCATGCTCTGTCTCTCTCTGTCTCAAAAATAAATAAATGTTAAAAAAAATTAAAAAAAAAAAAATTTACACTCTAATTTTTACTGTTTCCTTACCTCTGCTTGCTGTAGATTTAGTTTGCTCTTCTTTTTATGGTGTCTTAAGGTGGAAGGTAAACATTTTAGGTTGATGTTGTATTTTTTATTTCTGTATTTTATTTTTATTTTTTGTTTATTTTTGAGAGAGCGTGCACACACACACATGTGAGCTGGGGAGGGGCAGAGACAGGCTCTCCACTGATAGCAGAGAACCCGATGTGGGCTTGCACTCACAAACCTTGAGATCATGACCTGAGCTGAAGTCGGACGCTTAACCCAACTGAGCCACCCAGGTGCCCGTTATTTTTATTTTTTCAAGTTTGTATTTGTTCATTTAAGTAACCTCTACACCCAACATGGGGATTGAACTCACGACCCTGAGATCAAGAGTCACATGCTCTTCTGGCTGAGCCAGCCAGGTGCCCCTCTTTCTGCATTTTAAAAATGTGGCGCCACTATTTTCTTGCTTGCACAGTTTCTGACCATAATAAATCCATTAGCCTTATTTATATTTGTATGTAATATGTCTTTTTACTCTGGCTGCTTTTTAAAAAAATTTTTTTAATGTTTATTTATTTTTGAGAGACAGGGAGAGACTGAGCATGAGCAGGGGAGGGGCAGAGAGAGAGGGAGACACAGAATCCGAAGCAGGGTCCAGGCTCTGAGCTGTCAGCACAGGGCTGGACATGGGGCTCAAATTCACAAACCGAAAGATCATGAGCTGAGCTGAAATCGGATGCTTAACCGACTGAGCCATCCAGGTGCCCCTACTCTGACTGCTTTTAAATTTTCTCTTTATCACATTTTATTTATTTATTTTTTTTTTAATTTTTTTTTTTAACGTTTATTTATTTTTGAGACAGAGAGAGACAGAGCATGAACAGGGGAGGAGCAGAGAGAGAGGGAGACACAGTATCTGAAGCAGGCTCCAGGCTCCGAGCTGTCAGCACAGAGCCCGACGCGGGGCTCGAACTCACGGACCATGAGATCATGACCTGAGCCGAAGTCGGACGCTTAACCAACTGAGCCACCCAGGCGCCCCTCTTTATCACATTTTAAAAACAACTTACAATATACCTTGGTATAGGTTTTTTGGAGGGAGTGGGCTGGGTTCAGTGTACTTTATTGGTGGTACATGACCAGGAAGGCTCCCCAAGCTCCTTCCACTCTTTAGGGGGTCTGAGTTGGAAAATACAGTGTGTTGGGAGATTGAGTTGGGGCCCTCAAGCAGCTGAGGGCCTCTGTCTTCCTCTTGTGTTCTTGCTGGGGCTCTTGGTCTGGGAGACTCTTACTCCTTGGAGGTCATGTGGATTGTAAGGTCTACCACCATTTTGCTGTAGTCACATTCATCTTCATACTAGGAAATGAGCTTGACAAAGTGTTCATTGAGAGTAACACAAGCCCCAGCGTCAAAGGTGGAAGGGTGGGTATCCCTATTAAAGTTGCAGGACAAACCAGGTTCTCAGTGCAAATCAGGATGCCCATGAGGGGGCTGATACCTGCTTCACCACCCTCTTGATCTCATCACATATGGCAGCTTTCTCCAGGCAGCAGGTCAGATCCTGCTGACACATTGAGAGTGGAGACATGGCAGACCATGTTGGTGAGCTCCCCATATAGCTCAGGAATTACCTTGCCCATAGCTGTGGCATTGCCAGTAGGAGCAAGGGTGATGTTCTGCACAGCACATGGCTGTCATGCCACAGCTTACCAGAGGGGCCATCTACACTCTTCTGGGTGGCAGTGATGGCATGGACTGTGGTCATGAGTCCCACCATGATGCTAAAGTTGTCATGGATGACTTTAGACAGGGGGCACCAAGCAGTTGGTGGTGCAGGAAGCATTTGATGGTCTTGAGGGAATTGTCATACCTCCCATGGTTCATTCCCATCACAAACATGGGGGCATCAAAGGAAGGGGCAGAGATGATGACCCTTTTGGCTCTACCCTTCATGTGAGCCCCAGTCTTCTCCAAGATAGTAAAGACATTATTGGACTCTACAACATACTCAGCACCAGCATCACACTATTTGAGGTTGGTGGGATCTCACTCTTAGAAGATGGAGATGTGCTTTCCACTGATGACAAGCTGCCCGTTCTCAGCCTTGACTGGGCCATTGAACTTGCCATGGGTAGAATCTTTCTGGAACATGTAGACGATGTAGTTGAGATCAATGAAGGGATCACTGATGGCAACAGTACTTTGTTAGAATTAAAAACAGCCCTTGGGGTACCTGGCCTGGGTAACTCAATTGGTAGAGCATGTGACTCTTGATCATTGTGTGTAGAGATTACTTAAAAATCAAATACTTTTTTAAAAGCTTTCTAATTTATTTTGATAGAGAGAGAGAGAGAGAAAGAGAGAGAGAGAGAGAGAGGGAGAGATGGGAGGGGCAGTGGGAGAGGGAGAGAGAGAATCCCACACAGGCTCTGTTAGCACAGAGCCCGATGCAAGGCTCGAACTCATTAACTGTGAAATCATGACCTGAGCCAAAACCAAGAGTCGGATGCTTGACTGACTGAGCCACCGAAGTGCCCCAAAAATAAAATCTTTAAAAAAAAAAGTGGCCCTGATGACCAGGTATCCAATATGGCCAAATCCGTTTACTCCAAGCTTTTCCATTGTGTCTCAGGGAACCAACTGGCAGTGCACAAGGAGATGCAACAGTGTGTTGAGCTGGGAGGAGCAGAGAGCTTGGTATAGTTTCTGTGTATTGTGCTTGGGGTTCATTAAATATTTTAGATCTAATGATTTATCAGATTTTCATCAAAGTTAGAAGTTTTTCAGTTCTTTTTTCCTTTTCCTTCAAGTATTTCTTTTTCTCATCCTCTTCCCTCTTTGGGGGACTCTAATTACACACACACATTAGATCACTTGAAGTCATGTCACAGCCCGCCAATGCCGTGTTATTATTATTTTGAAGCTTTTTTTCTCTGTGTATTTTACTTGGGATAGCTTCTGTACTATATATTCGAAGTTCGTTAGTCCTTTGCCATGTCTAATGTTCCATTAATCCATCTAGTGTATTTTCTATCTCAGACATTATAGTTTTCATCCTTAGAATTTTAATTAATTTGGGTCTTTTAAAAATATCTTCTATTTCTCTACTTCACATGGTCAGTCTTTGTTTTATCTTCTTGCACATGTGGAACGTGGTTATAATAACTGTTTTAATGTCTATGTCTCTTAATCCCATCATCTGGGTAATTCTGGGTAGGTTTCAATTGATCGGTTTTTCTTTTCATTATGGGTCATACTTTCCTGTTTCTTTGTATATGTGCTAATTTTTATCGGTTGGCAGACACTGTGGATTTTATTTTGTTGGGTGCTGGATATTTCTGTAATCTTATCAATATTCTTGAGTTTTGCTCTGGGGTGCAAAAGCACTTGGAAACAATTTGGTCCTTTTTCAGATCTTGCTTTTGTTGGGGTCAGAGTGATGTTTTGTCTTCACCCACTTCTGAGTCAAAAAGTCTTGTGAGTGCTCTACTCAATGCCCCATTAATTGTAAGGTTTCCACTCTGGTTCCTGGGAGCCAGCACTATTCCTAGCCTCGTGTGAGCTCCCAGGATTATTCCCTCTAACCCTACTGGTTGATTCTAACCGTGCTTTCGAGTAGTTTCTTCAAATGCAGGCACTATGCTGAATGACCAAAGGGGTACTACCTCTGTAGAGCTCCACAGTTCTCTCTGTGTGCAACTTTCTCCTTTTTGGTTCTCTGTCTTGTGTCCCCAGGCTCCTGACTTCATCTTGTCAGTGCAGGAGACTGCTGGTCTCCACCTGCCCTTCTCTCCCTGTGCTTTGGTCTGGACACTTTCTTTAGGCAGTAAGGTGGGGCATTCATAAGCCTCTCCCCATTTGGTTCCTACTCTCAGGAGTCACTGCTTTTCCTAGTCTGACGTCCAATGCCTTGAGAACCGTTGTTTCACATATTCTGTGGGGAATTTTAGTCATCTCAGGTGGGGACATAAATCCAGTCCCGGTTACTCCAACTCAGCTGGAAGCAGAAATTCTCGTGATGGTTTGTTCATTTGTCCAGTGGGCACTTATTGGGGGAGAGCTTGCTGGGTCCCCCTCACAGTGGTCTTGTGGCTCTCCAGACAGTCCAGATTTTCCTATCTCAGGGCCTTTGCATGGGCCCTCTCCTCTGTCTGGACTGCTCTTTCTAGCTGTACTTCCTCTCTCAGCTCAGAGGCCTTTTCTGACTACTTACTCTGTGTAAAGCGAATTGCTCTCTTTTTTATTTCCCATCACACTTCTGCTTTCCTTTACAATTTCTTTTACTAGAGTGTAGGCAGGAATTTCTGTCAGATTCCCTGGAGCCAGCTCAGGGCCAGGCACACTATAGGTATGCAATAAATATTTATTAAATGACTGAGGTCTTTGTATATTTCATGGTACCTGTCATATAACAGAGCTCAGTCAAACTGGGGTTGCTTGTCTGATGGGGGCATAGCTCCTCGCCCTAAGTCCCCACCAGGGAAGGGATACAGGGCCCCTGGACTGAGGCCATGCACTCCTTAGTGATAACTGAAGGCCCCTGGGTACCGGCCAGGGAGGGTTTGACAGGTGGGGCTGATGAGTTCCAGACCCAGGCCTCTGGGCCCCGGCACAGGCCGACAGAACCGGACACTGGGCAGGAGCCAGAGCCAAGCTTCCATGACGTCGTTGCCTTCAAGGGCCATGCTCCTCCCTAGGCTTTTGGTGGGACTTCAGATCTCACCCAACCCTCTTAGAGCTATCTGCCACCAGATTCTGGGGAAAGATGGAGGCGTCCTCCCTGGTTCGAGTCCCAGATCTGGTTGTATGACCATCTACAACGATCAGAACACTCACAGAGTTGGCTCTATAAAGTCAAAAGTACTTTCTACATGGAAAACCTCTGTGAACTGAAAACAAGTGCTCACTGAACTGGCAAAGCCTTAGGAAGCTTCTGTTCCAAACCCCTACTTTTAACAAAGGAAGAGCCTGAGGTTTAAATGAAATAATGTATGTAGACTGCTTGGCACCGGGCTTGGAACTTTGTGTTTTTATGCCAGCTACTAGCCACCTGCCTACCCCAGGCTGAGCGACCAGTGCCTCAGTGCCTCCCTCCTTCCCAAAGTCCTTCCTACCTCAGCTGGGGGCCTTGATCCATCTTTCTTCAACAAGGATTATAGTTATCATTTTCTTTTTTTCTAATGTTTATTTTTTGAGAGAGAGAGAGAGAAAACACAAGTGGGGGAGGGGCAGAGAGAGAGATGGGGACAGAGGATCTGAAGCAGGCCCTGCACTGACAGCAGAGAGCCTGATGTGGAGCTTGAACTCACGAACTGTGAGATCATGACCTGAGCTGAAGTCGGACACTTAACCGACTGAGCCACCCAGGTGCCCCCGTAGTTACCATTTTCTGAGCATTTGTGAGGTGCCAAGCCATGAGCTAATAAGCACTCTACATATATCATTTAACTATTTTGTCATAGGATGAGATAGTATTATTGTCCCCATTTTACTGGTGAGGAAGCTGAGGCTCAGAGACATTAGGTAATCTCCTCAAGGTCCTATAATTACTAAGTGGCTGACAGTGTTTAGACCTCGGAAGTCTCCTAGTGTTTAGGTTCTGGCTTCTCTTCCCTTAGATGTCTCTTCTAATAACTTGTATTTCCTGCCAGCTATTCCTTCCTGGGCCTTTGGGAAGGTTTCTGAGAATCCACTGGGTCAGTCATTGGAACAGGGCAAGAGAGGGTCTAAAGCTTCTAGCTAAAAGCCTGCCATGAGTCCCCACTAGGAGCTTTTGTGGAGTTGGCAGTAAGGCTGTCTCTGAGGGTCAAAGATAATCCCCTGTCAAAAACACAGCCCTGTAGGAAGGAACAGGGCATGGGCAGGAGCCCACAGACCCAGCCATTCTCTCAGCAAGCATCCTGCCAGCTGGTTGTCTAGGAGCTCCCAGTTGTGCATTCCCCACAGGACGGTGGGAGCTGTAGATGGAGGCAGTCCAGCCCTGTAGCAGCTCCACATGGGCAAGGTTACCTCTGATGGGGCTGCTGGGGGGCCTGGCCTCTCTAGGAGGGGGCAGTACTGGAACCAGCCTTTGAGGACCTTCCCAATTTGGATGAAGGAGAGTGGGGGTTGGATGGGCAGCCTTTCCAGCACAGGGAAGACAAGAGTGCTGGTCAGGCCATCCAGCGTTTCCCCCAGGCTCTTCGCATGTGCCCCAGTGTGTCCATAACAGAACCCTCTAACTCAGGGGTTGTTAGTGCCACTTGGCACATGAGGAAACTGAGTCCAGGGTCCAAGACTGCAGGCAGGATGTGCTGAATGCCAGCTGATGAAGTGAATCATTCTAAGGGAGGCCATGGGAGACCACAGGAGGTTCCTAAAGCCATTTTACCTGGGTGATGTGTGGGGTGGAGGAGAAAAGAGTGGAGACCAGAGACAGTGCAGAGACTGTTGGAGCAATCTTTGTGAGCCACAAGGGAGGTCTGGGCCAGGGCAAGAGCCAAGAAATAGAGGCCTTTGGGGATGGGCGGGGCTGATGGAAGGTGCAGGAGGTCTGAGCCAGAAGGGATCTCAAAGATCATCCACCCAACCCACCTGTTTTACACAAGGAAACTGAGGCCCAAGGAAGTAAGGGAGCTTACCTAAGGACACACAAGAGGTTAACAATAGAGTCACACTGGGGTGCCTTGCTGGCTCAGTCAGTAGATCATGGGACTCTTGATCTTGGGGCCATGAGTTTCAGTCCCAGGTTTGGCATAGAGTTTACTTTAAAAAAAAAGAAAAAAAAAGTATGGGTGCCTAGGTGGCTGAGTCGGTTAAGCTTCCAACTTTGGTTCAGGTCATGATCTCACGGTTCATGGCTTTGAGCCCCACGTTTGGCTCTGTGCTGACAGCTCGGAGCCTGGACCCTGCTTCAGATTCTGTGTCTCCCTCTCTCTCTGCTCCTCCCCTGCTCATGCTCTCTCTCTCTCTCTCTCTCTCAAAAATAAGTAAATATTTTTTTAAAATTAAGAGAAAAAAGTATCTGACTCTTGATTTCGGCTCAGGTCATGATCCTGCGGTTATTGAGATAGAGCCCCGTGTCAGGCTCTGCGCTGATAGCAGGAGCCTGTTCGGGATTCTCTCTCTCCTTCCCTCTCTGTCCTTCCCCAGCTCACGCATATACACTTTCTCTCTCGAAATAAATAAGTAAACATTAAAATAATAAATAAATAAATACATAAATAAATAAATAAATAAAATAGTAGAGGCATGCTAAAAAAACCAAACCAAAACAAAAACAAAACCTTAGAAGCTCAATGACACTCCCATTAAATATGGAGCCAAGTTTCCTCCTATAATAGACTCCCCTCCTCCAGGGATCAAGCCCTTACCTGGGGTTATCAGGGGTTCCAGTATGGTCCAGTTCAGCTTCTGTCTTACTGTGGGACCCAGAGCCTCCCCTCTCATTCCCTGGGCCACAGCTGGCTCATTTGTTGAGGCCATTGGACCAGCGGACTGCTATGATCCCTTTCTGCTCTGAGTACCCAAAGAAAAACAGGCTAGGGCTTCCCCTAGTGCCTAATCCAGTCTGACACTAACATGTGTTGAGGCTGGTCCTGTTGCTGGGGCTCACATGCCTAGGGAGGGAGTACCTGGTCCTGAGGAGGCAACATGATCTGTAAAGGATCCCTGACCCTCTCCTTTTGAACCCTGGAGAGGGCATCTCAGTCATGTGAGGACCACAGGGACATTAGCCATGCAGAGATGGGAGGCTGGGGAGGTGGCTACCTGGGGGAAAGACTAGGAAGAGGGGAGAGAAGGAAGTAGGAGAGGGTGGCCTGGGATCTCAAAGGGTAAAAACTGAGCTGTGGGAAGGGCCCTGCAGGGGTCTTGCAGTGAGAAGGTGCCCAGCCTGCCTCCTCTGGAGGGTTGTGGGACATGCCACCAGCCACCTATAATTTTCTCTGTGTATGAACCAAGTCGAGGTGAACTGTTCTGGGCCAGGCTGGAAGGAGTGGGCCTGGGCCAGAAACCCTGGAGAAGGGGAAGGAGAGGGGTGGTAAGCCTGGATGAAAGAGGAGGGAGGCAGAAGGGAAGGAGTCAGGGACCCCCACCTGGGAGCTCTGCAGGCAGAGGAAGGGTGTGTGCAGGGGGCTTTCAAGGATGCCTTGTCCCTGATAAGGGTCACTCTCAGGTATCACATATAGGCATGCCAGGCATGAGGAGACCTGGTATGAAGGGGAGAAAGCATTAAATTTAAGCCAGGCCAGGCCTGTATTTCAGACCCTTCTGCTCACTAGCTGTGTGGCCCTGGGACGGTCTCTTGGCCTCTCTGAGTGTCAGATTCTAGAACCAAAGAACTGTTGTGTTTCATCCTTCATATAGGCAAGATGTGGAGATCAGATGTCAATCCTACCCTAGACCCTCCCATTCCCTTTACTGGTCACCCTGGTCATGCCACTTCTTCACCCAAACATACACCCATCCTAGGCCCTGGGACTGGCATTAGTCCTCATCTCCCCACCCCCACTGCCTATAAGGGGCTGCATGAAGCATTCTGGGAGGATCCTAGCCCCTCTAAAGGGGTTTGAGCCAATAGAGGACCTATTCAGTAAGGGGACCAAAGGGGAGGCTGGGAGTGGGAGGTGGGGCAAGGACCTTCCTATACCTGCTTCACCCCTATCCCCCTCCCCCAACTCTCTGATGGGCTGTCTGGGGCTCCCCTCCCCTTTCTCTAAGCTCAGGCCTTGCTGGTCTTCTCCACAACAAGAAGTGAATGTTATTTAAAAGGAGATCAGGAGATTTGCCTTAAATAGGCATGGAGTGCTGTGCCAGGGCCCAGGGTGAGAGGCGGGGGAGGAGGCCACCCTGAGTGGAGAGGGAAAAAAAGAAAGAGGAGAAGACCTTCTCTGGGGTGTGCATAGCCCTTCTAGTTTACCCAGCACAATCCCAGGCTATAGGGCATCGGTCACACAGGGCTTACTCCCACCCTACCCCATTCTGAGGATAAGGAAACTGAGACCCAGCTCAGGGAACTGACAAGCACGAGCTACCAGATGCCAGATGCCATGGTCTCTCCACAACACATAGTCCCCAGGAGTTCACAGAGGAATTGTGTCCAGAAGATAAGGCCCCCATGGTGGGGATGGGGGGGCTCCCACAGGGTGGGGGCATCTTGGGACTCCCCCTGACATCTGCTCCCACCATCAGTTCCCAGGCCTTTGGCTCCTGCCCCCATGTTGCCCCTGCCTGACCCCCCAGCACCAGCATGTAATTGGACGCCCTCCTCACCCCACACCTTCCAGGGGAGCTGGGGCTCTGCTTACTGAACCCAACACCAGCCAGCCAGGAGGGAAGTGAGGGGGCGTTCCTGGCAAGGAGGAAGCTGGAGCCAAGGGAGTAAGAGTGGGAGGAGTGGGAGGTGGGCTAGCAGTCAGCCCCCTCCCACTGGGGCTTGTCTGGCACTTCCCTATTCAGGGTCTCTGTCCAAGCCCTTCCCCTTCCATCTTGGCTCCTCCTAGCCATTTCTGCCCTAGCAGGTGATGCTCTTGGAATCATAAAGAAATGGAGACTTTTTTTTCCCCCTTTTTAAACTAGGTTTGAGCCCAGCACAGGCTCAAAGGAACTCCTAACCCTGAGATCAAGACCTCAGCTGAGATCAAGAGTCCAACACTTAACCTACTGAGCCACCCAGCTGCCCATCCCCCTTTTAAAGATTCTATTTTTAATCTCCACACCCAACGTGGGGCTCAAACTTACAACCTGGAGATCAAGAGTCTCATGCTCTACCGACTGAGCCAGCCAGGAGCCCCCAAGAAAGGGAGTCTTGAGTGTGGGGTTTCTGGGACAAAGCTGGGGGCTGAGAGGCACTCATGCCTGCTCCTTTTTTCAAAGGCTCTGAATACCAGGGTGAGGCCTTATGCCCATCCTGGCTCTGCCATTTACAGCTAAGCAACTGTGAGCTGCCCACCTTCTGTGAGCCTGTCTCCTCCTCGATAATTGCAGTCTAAAGATCCCCTCCAAGAATTGTCAAAGTTTTGTTAAGGGTTTTGAGTTCAAGCCCCATGTTGGGCATGCAGCCTACTTAAAAAAAAAAAAAAAAAAAAAAAAAAAGACAGAAGAAAGAAGAGGGCCATTTCTGATAAATGCACTTACTGACTAGGGCTGGAACTTTATGTTTGTTGGGGGAAGTAGGGGGCCTTCATTCTCCCCTTCTCCATAGTGTGTGGGCACAGCCTGGGTCCCCTAGGAGGGAAGACTGTGAAAGAGGACATTCATTTACTCTGGATCCTGTTAATTCTCTTTGTTATTCTCTGGGCCACTCAAGAGGCTGGGAGGGTAAGGGAGGGGGGAAGTGCAGGGTGGTCACTTAAAGTAAGTGTAATGAAGACAATAGGAGCTAACTGTGAGGGTTTACCCATGCCTGGCTCTACCCCAGTTCTTTACTTGTCCTAACTCCATTGATGGCTCTTAGACCCATTTCACTGAAGATGAAATTAGGGTTGAGGATTTAGGTAGCATATTCAAGGTCACACGGGAAGTGGTGGAGCCATTTGGAGCTTTAGGGCTCTCTGTTGACTTTGCAAAAACCCCAGTACCCTGTAGCTGGGACTTGGGTTCTAGACCCAGCTTGCAGTGTGGCTAAATCATCTAACCTCTCAAGAAATCAGTTTTCTCTCTATACGGTGGGGATAGTGTCCCACCGTCCTCTCAGGGTTATTGTGGAAAAATGAACAAGAGGGCTAATGAACACAAACCATGAGGCACTCCACACATACCCAGTGCAAGTTTCTCAACAAAGGAACCTCCCCCTCCCTATACCTACAGGCACCCAGCTCCTGAGGTGTCCACGAGCCCCTCCCTAGCACAGCAAGGAGACAAAGGACGTGCCAGGTCTCTGGGAAGGGACTAAATGACCACTTAGTGCCACCTAGTGGTCTTTAGTGTGTGGTGCTTGGGGAGCGGAAGGGCCTATTATTCTGGGATTGGGGGTCTGAGCATGACCATTGGCCCTGTGGAGGTGGGCAAAATATGCCAGGACCTCAGGAAAGATGTGATCATGCTGAGCTAAGCCCTTCCCCGGGCAACCCCCCCCCCCCCCCCCCTGCTGAGTAGGGTGCAGCTGGGCACTCCATCTGTCTGCCAACTCAGCCCCACATTTCACTTCCTCTGGACAGCTCCAGGAAGACAGTGGGGGGCAGGGCACGGAGTTCTAGTTCCAGCCCAGCTACTGCCTAGCTCCCCAGGACTCAGCTACCTCGTCTGCAAAATCAGAGTAAACATCCCTGCCTCTCAGGGGACGTTTTCTTTCATTTATCAAATATTTTATGAAGTATCTCCTTTCTGAAGTCCATCATGCTGAGTGCTGTGGGGACGCAAAGACATCGAAGCCAGGTCTCTTGCTCCCAAAGGCTCCACCTCATTCCAGGAGAAGACAGACTTGTGAATTGCTAATTACCATCAGAGGCAGGTCACTACTGAGTGCTCCATCTTCAGGCACAGAAGAGGGGGGTGGGGCGGCAGAAAGTGGGACTCACAGGAGCCCCTCTTAGCCCCAGGAGGGGCTCTCACCCCTGTGTTGAGCCCCCTCAGGAATATGTCTGCCTCCCCCAACAGCCATTTTCTCTTGCTTTCCAGTGTAATAAAGTGGGATGTCAAGCTCCATCTTTCACACTTCTATGCCTTTGTACTACACAGTTCCCTTTTCCAAAATGGCTTTCTCCAACTTGTCCACCTGATAAACTTCTCTCCAGCCTTCCTCTGGAGAGTGGAGGGGAGAAGGATGGGAAATGCCCATGACTAGGCAACTAGAGGGGACACAGAAGGTCTCCCAAGCAGTGGCACAGGAACCCCCATCACCTGGACAGCATCTTCAGGCAGGTGGGAAGCCCCCTGGGCCCCTAACTGCGGGATCTCTGCATTCTTTCATCCTTTGTTCATTCCATGCTGCTGGCCTGCCCCAGTCCCTGTGCTGGGCTAGGTGCACCGGTTGCAGGAAGCAGGGGCCTCAATCCTGTTCTGAGGAGCTTTCTGGTGCAGGAGACAGACCCACAGGCAAGGACAACACAGTGGATGTGCTGAGACTGGAGCCTTTTTTCTAGAAAGGGGCAGGGCTAGGTCCTGGGAACAGAGGTGATGTTTGAGGTGAGTCATGAGGGGTTAATCTGGACATCTCAGGTTAGCCCAAGTCAGGGAGGTATGCAGGGGGAAGGCACCCACCTCCCAGTCCCTTTCTCCAACCATCCTCTAAGTGAGCTCTCCTCACCCACAGGTACTCCTTATTTGATCACTTAGTTAGTTGCTTGCTTGTTTATAAATCTGTCTCCCTGTATTCACCCTAAGCATCCCAGGGCCATGTCTTTCTGGTTCACTGGGGTCTTCAGGGTCTAGCCCAGCACCTGGAACATTATAGGTGCTCAATAGGTAAATATTTGTGGAATCAATGCATGAATGAACACACAGGCTGGGTGGGAAGTCTCTTTTATCCCAGAATGACAGTGATTACTGGAGATATTTTCTCTGTTCTGACCATACTTATCTGTCCACCACACCCCCATTTTCTAAGCAGGGTCACTAGGCCTTTGGGCTTCTTTGCCTCAAATCCAGAGGCTACCTGAGAGCACACTCTCCTGGCTTTTGCTTCCAGTTTCTTGAGGAGATTATGCTGGGGGGAAGGAGAGGCAGAGAGAGGAGGGTTTCCAAAACTAGGGAGGGGTGAGGGGTGAGTGAAGGTGGCCTGGGAGCACCACAAGGAGGTGGCAGGGCTCTGGAGGGCAGAGTGTGAGGCCCCTGGAGAGGCTATGACCTCTCCTCCACCCTTACCTTTCCCTAGGGCCTGGGTAGAGTCAAAGCCTATGGAGCTTGTCACTGTGGGTATCAGCAGCCACTATGAGGCCATGGACACGAGAGACCTGCTCTTGCAAGCCCTACTCCCAGCCTGTGTGACGCCAGGGGTGAATGGGGAGCCCTCAATTCTAAGATGGGGTTTCCCTACACCCTCAGGGATATAGGTTTGAAGTTAGATTAAATTAGATGCCAAGAACATAAAGGACTGTGAGGTTCCTTACACATATCCCTCTGGCCTGAGGGCAGCTCCTCCTCACAGGGGACATGTGTGCCTTTCTCTGGAGCCTTCTGGAGAACATCAAGAAGGGACTTTCTGGTATACAGGCAGTCCCGTGAGGAAGACATCTTTAAGCAGGGCAAGTCCATATGAGACCAGGAAAGCTAAAATCAGTCCTTGGGGGAGGGGAAAAAATCTGGGGGTAGTGGGACATGCCTACTAGTGTGTAGTAGGAGAGCGGTCAGAGAGGAGAGCCCCAGGAGAGGATGCAGAAGAAATGACTGCATCACCAGGATCCTCAAACATCTTCAACAGCCTGGCTCTGGGGGATGATGGGACATTCGTCTCTTGGCAGAAGCCCTGGTCCCTGTCGTACCTTGATGGTATATCCAACCTCTTGCTAGGTACTCTTGCTAGTAGCTGCAGGGCTTGCATTGGAGACCAAGCCCCACCAGCCACATAACTGCAACTGCCTTTAGGTGTGGGCTGAGTGAAGCAAGGAGGCGGGAAAGTACAGGATTCCTTCCCTGATGGCTGTGCTTGTGTCCAGGGGACACAGAACTTCCCCCAGCCCTCTGCCCCCAGCTCCACTCTTGCCATTTGTTCTAGCTTCTCTGGTTCCCACTTGTATCCAAGCTTGGGTTTCTGGGCTTCATATCAGTTCTTTGAGCTAGCCTTTCATTACCTTCCTTTCCTGCTCATTATCTTGAGTCAAGTTCTTCTGTTTCCATCCAAGAACCCCCAAGGTGCAGAGCTGCTAGGAAGCACAAGCAAGTGCTATCTGTGCTGAACTGGATGGTTCCCAAACTGTGTTAAGTGGAAAGAGTGAAAAAAGCAAGTGCAGCCAGACCAGTAAGCCCCTTGAGGGCAGGGCATGGTGAGATCAGCTCAGAGCTGGTTCTGCAAGGAGGGCTATGTCATATAGGCAGATGGGAAACACTGACTTTCAAATGGCACTACATTTAAAGACCACCATGATTGCCCACTTGTGGGTGGGTGGGGGGTCACCCTGATGGGCTTGGTTCCTCCTAGGAGTGTTTTCTATTTGGGGCAAAGAAAAGGGTTCAAGCTACAGAAAAACAATCAACTCCTCAAGATCAGGAAAAGTGGTGACAAGAGGGAGACAGGCAGGGGTTGTACAGGGGTGAGGCTGGCACCCCTCTGAGGCTCCACATCTTGTCTGCCAAAGGAGTGTAGGAACCAGATATTATGGTGATAATCGTTAGTGATCATAAATGTTAATGACAGCTGCTGACCGAGTTCCTGCCATGTGGCTGGCCTTTCTCCTAACAACCCTACATGAAAGTCACAGTTACCACCTGCACTTTACAGATAAAGAAACCCCCCAGAGAGGCTGTGTAACATGCCTAAAGTTACACAGCTGGCGAGTGGCAAAATCAGATGGAAAGCCAGGTCTGTCCCCTGTCAGTCTAATTCTCCACAAGCTGTAACCCTGCCTCTTCCATGAAGCCCATGGGGAAGGTCTGAGGATCCATAGCTCCTCCGAAGCACCATAGCACTGAGCTGCCCTACCCATGGTCTCCACCATTTAACTAGACACTCCTTGAGCACCTGCTCTGTGTGCTGGGGCCTCTGCTGGCTCTTGGAAGACAAGGATAAATGCTCTCAGGTACCCAGAATTCATGTCTTCCTGCAACCAGCATGGTTTCACTCCTTACCGTTGTCAACTTCATATTTAAAATACATTTACTCATAAGCAGGGAACCTTAGTTTTAGCCAAACTATAAGGGCCCCTCAGCAATTTCCACCTGACTCTTTGAACAACTGAAGTTAGTTTGCTGATGATCCCTTCCCAATTGGAACATTCAAGCTGGAGCCTCAGCAAGGCACAAAATAAAAAAGTTGCAACTGAGATCCCCAGCACTCAGTCATTGTGACAGACCCATTTCCTGCCATGTGAATTCTCTTGTGTGCCTTTGTCTGACTACTGGGCAACGGTGATTCACCTTGTCATTTCGTTGTGAGTCTCAATCTTGGGTAACTCAGCTTTCCAAATAACCGGTAATCCTAATAAAAGCTCATATAAGGGTACCGTGAGCTCAGCCATCGTGATGTAAACAAACACCTCTGTGTGTACCCACGGGGAGAGGGCCATGGCAACACTTATAGCCAGTGCCTCAGGCAGGGATGTGCCTTTGAGAGAGAGTGAGCATGTGAGAGTGAGAGATGGGCAGAGGGAGAGATAGAATCTTAAGCAGGCTCTATGCCCAGTGCAAAGCCCAATGTGGGGATCAACCTCATGACCATGATCATGACCTCAGTGGAAATCAAGAGTTGGACGCTTAACAAACTGAGCCCCATGGGATGCCTTCTTAAGGAGAGCAGAAGACTCAACTCAGAGTCCTTACACAATTCACAAGTTTATTTGTCCTAAATAAATACGATCTGAGAACATCCATCTCAGTACCCCTAAATATGATTTCTTCTCCAAAAAGGGAGCTTAAGATAATAGGCACATGGTTTGCATTGTGTGTTCTCAGGTTAAGCTCAGGAGAGTCTGTGTCCTGGCTTGTGCTATCCTGGGCCTAGCTGTGATGATAACCCCAGGTTCCTTTCTCTGTGTGGGGCCTGTATTTGGCCTGAGTCCCCCAGTTCAGGACTGTTATAGCCTGTTCCTGCTCCTGAAGCACCTGTCTTCACTGCCTCTCCTCTCTGCAGCCCAAAGAGGGCAGCATTCACAACCGTGTGGCCCTGGGCTAGCCCTCGCAGAGAGCTTTGTCCTATAACACCAGGTGCCACCATAAGCCCTTTCCCAGTTGGCACAGAAAGGGTTACTCCTGTCCCTGGAAGTAGATTACCCAGGGCAAAGGGAGAAACTGAGGCAGAGCTGGAAAAGGGGTAAGAAGTAGTCTCCCTTGAACCTGGACCAGGAAAGACCAGGAGGCTGAGAGCCCTAATGAAGGAGAAAGGGTTGACTATCTTCCCCAAGTTATCTTCAGAGGCCCTGGCCCACTAGGGAGGAAGAAGTAGGGGAGACCATCATGTGTCTTCTCTTTGAGGCTCAAAGGTTTGGGTCCTCATTCTCTTGGTCTGAGGCTGCCTCATCATCATTTGGAGACTTCTGGATCAGAGACAGAGAAAGCCAGTCATCGGTTCATGCTGTCCCCTAAGGCCACAGCCCAGGGGCCAGCATCTCCTTCTTCTTGCCCCTGTTCCCAACAGAGCCAGAGAAGGCTCTGCCATCCCTACCCCAGGATCCCTTGGCCTTCCCTCTGTCCTAGTTCCCAGGCTTCCCACACTATATGGCCCACCATCAGGTGATTCCATCTTACCATCTTGAGGCCCCTGCCCCTCCGCAGAGTGGCATAGAAGCTCAGCACACGAGGGTCACAGCGAACCACCATGGGATCAAAGTCCAGCACACGCAGGCCCTGCAGGCTGCGGGCCCGGGAAAGGGCCACATAGGCCTGGCCGCTGGCAAACACTCGGCCCAGAGAAATCTCCACGCAATCCAGGGTCATGCCCTGGGGGAATGGGGAGACACAGCTGGAGCCAGCTCAACCTCTTGTGCCCAAGAGCCTGACCCCACCTACACCAGTCCAGCTACTGCCTCTGGAGCTCCTCACCCAGTCTAGAGATTCTCAAGGCAGAGGGACAGATTGACAGCAGCTGGGTGTCTGAGTGGGAGGAGGTCCAAGAGACACAAATTCAGTAGAGGGATGGTGGTGAAAGGAAAGAGCACAGGCCTGGGTCAGACAAGCATGGAAATGAATCCTGGCTCTGCCTCTCACTCTCTGTGTAACCTTGGGCAAGTTACTTAACTGCTCTGAGCTTTAGTTTTCTCTTCTGTAGAACAGGAATGATGATCACATCTATACCTTGCACAGTTGTAAGGATTAAATTTAACATCTGGTAGTGCCTCACAAAATGGCAGAATAGGAGATTATGTGTTTGGGAAAGGGAGAGGAAGCAGGATGGGAAATGCACTAAAGAAAGGTTAATTCTGCCACTGGTGTGGAACTCTGACTACACTTGATCTTAGCCAAAAGGCCAAGAAGCGATGGTCTGGAACTTTCTATCCAGAGCAAACTCAACCTCCATAAAGCCTTTAAGAACCCCCTTCAACATGCCCTAGGTCTATTCAGTCCCCCCATCTGCCCTGCCCTGTCCCCATCCCCCACACTGACTGCTCACCTGGCTCTTGTGGATAGATATTGCCCAGGCCAGCTGGAGGGGCAGCTGCTGCCGACTGAGGAGTTGGCCGCCAGTGGCCTGCACCGTCCAGCGGTCAGCACGGATGACCTCGGTGACTCCACACAGGAACCGCACCTGGGGCAGCCCTGAGGGAGGTGTGGAGAAATCCCACCTTTCAGCCCTGCTTCAGGGCTCAGAGGTGAGGAGCAGGCCTTCTCCTCCTCACATACCCCAGGGCCCTGCCGCAAACCCAAGCTGTAGGACTGCTCCCCCACTGCCTACCTCTCCCCTCTGTCTCGAACCCAACAACCACCCCACGGGCACCATTCACCAGGCCTCGGGACACCGCTAAGTTCTTCACCAACATCACCTGCAAGAGAAAGAGGACTTGACCCATGGAGAACAGCCCATTCCTATGCCCTGCCTCAGTTCCAGACTTGCTGTAGCAGTCCCAGGAGGCTGGAGGCACTCATGGAGGGGCACTAAGACCTAATCCTTAACTCTGCCATCTGCTGACTGTGACCCCTATGGCAAGCTGCTTTATTTTCCCTGGTCTCAGTTGGACCTAATGTCAAAGTGGAATGACATTTGCTGTTTGCCTCAGGAAGAGGGAAACAGTAATAACGTAACAGACCTCACATGGCTCTGAAAATGATCATGTCTGTTTTGCAATATGTGTATGGGCCGCAATCATTAGGGACAGCCCCAGGTCCTGCCACCCCTCTCCAGCCCTTAAGTGCCCTTCGGAATCCAAGGCAAGTCTCCCATTTGGCCCACCCCAACACCATGGGAAGAAGCAGGGCTCTTTCACACTACACAGATGTGGAAACTGAGCTTCAGCGAGAGAAAGGGACTTGTCCAAAGCATTGCTGCTGGTGCCCCCAGGCCTAGCAAGAGGAGGGCAGTGGGAGGCTGAAGACGGGAAGGTGGGTAGAAGCGGGAGGGAGGGAGTTCACTGGGGTCACAGCTAGGCTTTCTGGCTGTGAAGCAGCCTGGGGAGAGCTTCAAGGACAGGAGAGGCCCAGGCTTTCAGGGTCTTGGCCCTGCTTCCCAACTCACCTGGGCCCCCAGCTTTAGTTGAAGGATCTGGCTAACAGGACAATGGGCATCCAAGGTTCGGGCTTGCTCGGGGTCACTGTCCATGGCCTTAAAGCTGTGTACCTCACCTAGGAAAAAAGAGTTGGGCAAACAGATTACAAGTCACTGACTTGTGGTTCAGTTTCCAAAAACATATTAGACCAGGGTATGGAAGGAGGTAGTGGGGACAGTTCAGGCAAGCCAGGGCTTTTGAATCAGGAGCCTGGGTTCAAGTCTTACTTCCAACATTTACTAGTTTGGTGACCTTGACCCATTCAAAGTCCTGCCTCTCCAAGTCACAGTTACATCTACAAATATAAAGGCCTTTATGGCCAGAGAAGTTAGGGGCCTAAATATCCAAGCTGTTGGGGGAGGAGGGCCCACATGTGCCTGATGGCTTCTCCCAGATGGTCTTGCCCAGCCCTGGCTCTCTGCTCACCTGGCAGTTCCTGCAGTCGCCTCTCATTGGTGAGGGCCACGTCATCCTGGTGAGTGCAAAGCCTCGTGGCCACAATCCCATCTCGCCCCACCTTATGGGAGGCTGTGGCCTGGAGCTGGTGGGTCACTTCATCTGAGCACCTGTAGAGGCTAGGCTGTCAGGGCAGAGCACCTCCCTGAACACCAGGGAAGGCAGGGCACAGAGCTGATATGGCCCAAGCAATAGGCCACGGGTCAGGCTTAGGGATTAGAAAGGGTCACCAGGGCAAAATGTGCTGGCCCCCAGGCTGACCAAGTTGCCCTTCCCCACTCAGACCCCAGACATGGAGAATGATCATGGGCAGGCTCCCTTCCCTGTAAATATCTCCAGGTAGGAGCTAGCCACCCTCCCATTCCGGTGCTCCAGAGGAAGTTGGATATGATGAGTGAGCATAGGCCAGAAGTTTAAAGGACCTAGACAAGGTGCTGATGTCGATAACCTGTCATACTGGTAGCCTATAATCAAATCAGTCTCCAGGCTACTATCTTCTAGCCTCTTGCTTGCTGCTTTGGGGGCAAAAATCTACTGTGTATGTGTGTGTGTGTGTGTGTATATATATATATATATATATATATATATATATATATATATATGTGTGTGTGTGTGTGTGTGTGTGTGTGTGTGTGTGTGTGTGTGTGTGTGTGTTTAAAGTTTATTTAATAAATCTGTACACCCAATGTGGGGCTTGAACTGGGGACCTCAAGATTAAGAATCACATGCTTCTCCGACTGACCCGGCCAGGTGCCCCTAGCCTGTGTTTCTATCTCAAGCTTTCCTCCACACGAGAAAGCCTGGGAACAACAGCAAATCAGGTGGAAGAAGGGGGAAAAACGGGACCATCTCTCACTGCTCTGCCACTCAGCCTTCCTCTTGTTCCCCACACATGCTGGTGTATGCTATGCATCTTCCTACCTGCCTTCTCTGTCTGACAGGGGTCCCTAAGCATAGAAAGCCCCTCACCACAACCACTTGCTCCCCATCCCATTTCAGTCTGGTTTTCAAAGCCCAGCTCTGGGCCATGTCTTCCACCTTCCTATCCTCCTGTCCACTCTCACATTAGACTAGTCCTGGCATTTCAGCCTTTTGTCCTAGCTGGGGTGGGATCATGTCTGCAATCTCCTTCCCTCATCAAGTGACCCCATAGGCTCTGAGAGTGGAAGGAACTTGGGCTTTAGAATCAGGCCAGGTTCAAATCCCAGCCCAGGCACTTACTGGCTGTGACTCTGGGCAAGGTACTTCACCTCTTTGAACCCCTGTTTCGGCATCTGTGAAATAGGAGTGTTAACATCTCTGATTTCCTCTTGTGTGTCCATGTGCCCACACTTCCCTGACACCTACTCTGTGCCAGGGCCTGTGCTGGGTGATGGGGACCCAACCTTGGAGGAGGCAGGGTCCCAGTGCTCACATAGTGACCATCTTCTATGGGGCCATGAAGCATTTTTCCCCCCTTCTCTGGATCCCTGTGCTCCCCTGTGACCCACACTTGGATCCTTATCCATGGCCCCTTCTCTGTTCACCAGGGCCCACCTTCCCAGCCTGACAGCCTGCAGCAGAGAGATGAAGGTCTGGTCTGCCTGCCTCCACACCTTGGTCAGCTCCAG
This sequence comes from Panthera onca, assembly GCF_046562875.1. Lineage (NCBI taxonomy): Eukaryota > Metazoa > Chordata > Mammalia > Carnivora > Felidae > Panthera > Panthera onca. The sequence goes on along the minus strand of NC_138344.1, from coordinate 40,195,448 downwards.
GGTCACTGGGACACATCTTCTCCAGCTCTTGGCCTGGTGCGGGGAGAGTAGGGGTATCAGGGAGAAGAGCAGACATCTATGGAGGACAGGGCTAGAGGGTGAGTGATACCTGAAAGCAGAACTTTGGGGGCTGGGAGCCCTTGGTTACAGGTGGCAGCTGCAGGAAGTCCCCACAGATGATGAGCTGGATCCCTCCAAATGGTTTGTTCTGCTGCCGGATAGCTCTGGAGAGGAGCACGGGGTACTTTAGGAGCTGGGATGGACAGGTTCCATATGGAAAACCACCAGAACACAGCCCTTACTGCATATACTGACCTGGCCATGGCTTCCAGCTTGTCAAACAGGTCGGCCTCCACCATGGAGATCTCATCAATGACTAGCCGCTGGCAGTTCAGCCAGCCCTGCCGCACAGCTGGCCGCTGAGCCAGGGCTACACATTGGGCCAGAGGAGCCTGGCCTGAGCCAATGCCTGTGAGTGATGTAAGAGAGAGTATTTAGCCTGAGACCGTGGCCCTGGCCCAACCCTGACCCCCTCTCCCTCCCTTCTCAGAGGCCTGGCTTGCTTCCAGCTCAAGCCCTAGAGGTTCCTACTTACCTGCAAAGGCATGGAGAGTGGTACCCCCGATGTGGCAGGCTGCCACCCCAGTGCTGGCAGTAGCCACAGTACCTGTGGGAGGCAGCAAGCCCAGGATACGCTTCAGCAGATAAGACTTCCCTGTCCCTGGGCAGAGGGTAAAGTCAGGGTCACCTGCTCCTCCACTGTATCCCACCTCCGTTCCCCCAGCCCCTATTCTGCCCTCCACTACCTGCACTCCCAGTGAAGAAGATGCTCTGGCCTTTCAGGACAACCCTCAGCACAGCAGCCTGTTCTTCAGAAAGCTGTGGTTTGCTCGGGGGCAAGCTCAGCCTCTTCACAGGCAAGGGCCACTTTGGGGCTTCCTATAGGGGGACAGGACTCAGAGCTTCCTACCACCCCTTAGGCATTGCCCCTCCCTTCTTAGCTTGCGCACAATGCTAGGTCTCTGCTGGCTTCACTCCTTGAAGCCCCTCCACTGATCCCTGGTGCCCTGATTACTGCATTAAGTAGGTCTAAGGGAGGTCCAGACCTTCCTCAGCTCCCTCCCCTGGTTTCCCTAAATCTCCTGGTTCTCTCACAGGTCCTTCCTTCTCACTTCTCTTTCTGTCACAAACCTGTCTCTCTCACTTCAAAATACCCCAGCAATGGGGTGCCTGGCTGGCTCAGTTGGTGGAGCATGTGACTCTTGACCTCAGAGTCCTGAGTTCAAGCCCCACAATGGATGTGAGGCCTCCTTAAAAAAAAAAAAAAAAAGTAAACAAAACAAAATACCCCAGCAAAACCCTGCCTGGACAGGGCCCCTTTCTTGTTCCATCTCCATCCTTTCACCAGCTTAGTCTTGAACCCCTGTAGTCTACCATCCATCTGCCCCAGTTCACAAACCCACCAGGCTTTGCACACTGCCCCCCCAATATGATCAGACCCGTTGGCTGCCCAGACACTGCTGACCAGTTCTTTTTTTCAAAAGCTTCTCTCCTTCTCCAGGCTGAATAGCTTCCTACTTTTTCTTCTAAAGTCACCTTTCTTTCTAGGCCTCCTTCTCTTTCCCTTTTAACGTGACCTGGGCCTCTTTTCCCATTCTAGCTTACTCAGGAATTGCACTATGGGAAATACGCACAACCCTCATCTCTCTGTCATCCTCCTACGTCTGATGGGCATCTCCTCTGAGATAACCAGCAACCTCCTCGAATACTGCCACCATCCTCCCCCCAACCCCAAACTTGGACCTCCTGGGTCTCTTCCATCTCAGTGGCACACCCACTCCCTAAGGCGTCCCCGCTTTCCGGTCCTCACGTTGCTGGGATCAGATCTCGCCCGGAGTTCCCTCGGCCGCTTCACGGGCGTGGCGTGCGGGACGCCGGTGGGCGCCGCGCGCCGCAACTCCTCCGGCTGCACTGGGCTGATGGTGACGAAGTCTCGGGGCCGCGGGCCAAGCAGCTGTGCGCGGGCGGAGGCCGGTCCGGGGCCCGGGGCTGCGGCCAGCTTGAGACGCAGCGTGCGCAGGAAGCGTCGCAGGCGGTCGGGGGGGCAGTCGGAGAGCAGCAGCTGCACAGCGCCCGCGCGGGGAGCGCTGTCAACTGGGAGCCGTAGTGTGCTGCGCCCGGCCGCTGTGAAGCGCGTGAAGAGGCGCACCGCCCTCAGAGGGAAGCAGCGCGGCCGCCCCGCGGGCCCAGGCGCTTGCAGCCGCAGCAGCAACTCGCGGCGCTCATTTCGTCCCAGGCTCAGCTCCGCGGTGCGTAGGGCCTGGCGCTTTCGCGGCTGCCCGCTGGGGCTCAGCTCCTCCACAGCCACGCGACACCGCAGCTCTGCGTCCTCGAATTCCACTGGCGCTGCCTGGGTGCCCGACAGCATCTCCACCGCCTCCGGAGGTCTGCAAGAGGCCGGAAGCACAGGGGTCACGAGGACTCAGGGGCATAATAGGTGGTATAGAGATTTTGACGGGAGCCCGGTCAAAGCCAAATAAGGTCACGGAGGCTGTCACTGGTAACACAAAGAGGTCATGGAGACGGTGAGAGACCTGGGCCAACCAGAATTCACAGAGACATTACTCTCCTACGCAGTAATTTCCAGAATGGTGGATGGGCAGCATCAAATGCACCCAGGATTGGAGAGCCTCGGCTGTCTGACAAGCAGGCTCCGTAACAAAAGAGAAACCTGTTTCCAAAAGGCCCAGGGAGGACAAAGGAATCCTTAGTCCTCTCCCAAAGAAGAAGGGAATGAGGAGGGATGAGGGATGAGCAGGGGGCTGACTTGTAATAAGCACCTTCTTTCCTCCAGATACGTTCACTAGTTTATATGCAGCCAGGTCAATCTCTTTCCCGTGTACAGAAAATGGAAACAGACTGAGGGGCTACAACGACTGGTAGGAGTCAGGGTTAGTGTGATTCCGCAGCTCTGACTCTTCTTCCCAATCTCTAAGGTGGGCATAGGGTGGAGAATATTTGCCAGCGAAAATCGCTAGGGATCCTGGGGCCCAGGAATCCCTGTTTCTTCCGTCTGACCCACTCGTCTGCACCCTCCCGGCAGAGACCTTTTGAAAAAAGCATAACTTTGTCTCCCACCTCCGGGATCGCGTGGACACTCACTTGCACCGGCACTCGGAGGAACGCGCTGAACAGAGCCGGCCAGTTAACTAAACTTGGGCACTAAGAACTTTCAAATCTAGGAGTAGAGAATCATCCTATCACCGGCCGGATCTTTAAATTCTCCAGCCAATCAGAGACAGGGGCGTGACAACGGGCGTGTCTTTCATTGGGTTCCAACTCCCAGAGCTTGGGCTGTACCAATCGCAAGCTGGAGGAAGGAGGCTTATAGTGGTGGGCGAGCATACCAAAGCCGGTGGACCAGTGGAAGTGGAAAGGGGCGGAGGGCTGCAGCAGGGCGATGCGTGATGTCGCGTCACACAACGCGGCTTGAAGATTTGTTTTCAGAACGGTGCCTCCAACACACTTTTTCTCTGCTTTAGCCCCCACACAGCGGCTGAACTTGGCCTTGGGGGATGAGCTGCCCCTGATCCCTCCCACCCGTGTTTACCTTCACCTGGCGCTTGCCGATCCCTGGGCCTGTCGCTTCCTCTGCCCCCGCCCCCTACCCCTCTTTTCCTCCTTCTCTGCCTCTGTAAGGGTCATTTTATGCATTTGTCTCCAAGCAGGCTGAGGCCCATCGTTCAGGAATTCCTAGACCTGTGTTAGGTGCTCAGGGAGTACAAAGGAAGCATGTGAGCCTCTGTCTTCAGGGAGTTCGTATCCCTTTTGTCAAATGCACTGGCTGCTCAGAGAATGTATTTTTAATTATCTTTTCAACCCCCTCATTGACGCTTGTAATTACATAGCTGGAAGGGATCTTACAGGTGAGTCAGCCCCCTCCTTTATTGGCTTGTCCTCATTTTTCAAATGAGGAAACCAAGGCTCCAAGAGATTTTACCAAAGATCACATAGCTTGTAGACAGCAAAGCAAAGCCTTGAACCCAAGTCTAACCCAGCGTGAGCACCTGCTGTTTAACTATTATGCCACACTGCTCCCAGGTGACTCGTCTAATTTCATGAAGGGAATCCAGGCCTGGACTGGAAGCTCAGCTCCTGACAGCTGCTGCCATGACCCAGCCCTGCCAGTTAGATGTTACTCTAAGCAAGTTTACTTTGTTTCCTCATATATAAAAATGGTCAAAGATGAAAATTTTCATTGATTGTAGAACTCTGTGGCTATACTAAAAACCATTGAACTGATGCTTTAAATCGGCAAATTTTTTGGCATATGAATTATATCTCAATAAAACTGTTAGAAAAAAAATCAGGAGAAATATTTTTCCTCTTCAGTTCTATCTTGACATATCAGTCCCCAGTGGCATGGGAAAAATTTCAACATCACTGTGGTAGGCAGAAGAATGGTCTCCCTAAGATGCCCCCATCCTAATCCCCAGAATTTATGAATATGTTACCTTACATGGCAAAAGAGATTTTGCAGATGTGATAAATTAAGGATCCTGAAATGGAAAGATTATCCTGGATTTTTGGGTGGGCCATGGAATCACAAGCATTCTTATAAAGCAATCAGGAAAGCAAGAGAGAACAGGAGATGAGATAAAGAAGCAGAGGTGTGTGTGAGAAACAGAAAGATTTGAAGAGGTTACTGCTGGCTTTGACAGAGAAAAGGGTCATGAGTCAAGACATAGAATACAGGAGGCTTCTAGAAGCTGGAAATGGCAACAAAGTAGGTTCTTCCTCCCTAGAATCTACAGAATGAACACAGGTCCTGATTTTAGCCCAGTGAGACACACGTCAGACCTCTAGAACTGCAAGATAATAGATTTGTGTCGCTTTAAGTCACTAAATTTGTGGTAATTTGTTACAGCAGCAACAGCACTAAGAAACAAGTACAGTCACACAACTACAACATGAAAAGAGCTAGGATTATGAACCCAGGTCTGTTTCTAAAGCCTCTGTTCTTTCTTCCCGCTACCCTTTGCTCAAAATGGGCCCAGCACACCGACAAACAGCCTGCTTCCTTCCCCTTTCTTTCTGTGCAGTACCCTTGACTGCCTCTAGAGAAGGCACAGACACTTCCACATGGATTTTCCCCCAGTGTTTTTTTTTTCCTTTTGGCTTTCAAACTTAAAAAAAAAATTGTACAATGTAAATAACATCAAAATTTTACCATCTTAACCATTTTTTAATGTTTATTTATTTTTGAGAGACAGAGAGGCACAGAGCACGAACGGGGAAGGAGCAGAGAGAGAGGGAGACACAGAATCTGAAGCAGACTCCAGGCTCTGAGATGGCAGCACAGAGCCCGACACGGGGCTCAAACTCAGGAACCGCGAGACCATGACCTGAGCCGAAGTTGATGTTTAACTGATCGACCACCCAGGTGCCCCAGCATCTTAACCATTAAAAAAAAATTTTTTTTAATGTTTATTTTTGAGAGAGAGAGAGAGAGAGAGAGAGAGCGAGCACAAGCAGGGGAGGGGCAGAGAGAGAGAGGGAGACACAGAATCCGAAGCAGGCTCCAGGCTCCGAGCTGTCAGCAAAGAGCCCGACGCGGGGCTTGAACTCATGAATGAGATCATGACCAGAGCCGAAGTTGGATGCTTAACCGACTGAGCCACCCAGGTGCCCCTTAACCATTTTTAAGTGTACAACTCATTGCCATTAAGTACTTTCAAGCACTGCATAACCATCACCACTAGTTCTAGAAAATTTTCATCATCCCAAACAAAGTTTGTACCCATGAGAAAATAACTCCCCACTTTCTCCTCTCAGCCCTTGAGAACTCCAGCATTTTATTCTGAACATATTCCAACATAAACAGAAAGGTTCAAAGAATTGTACAGTGAACACCCATAAACCCACCACCAAGATGCTACAATTAATGTTTTATCATGCCTGATCATCTGTCCATCTCAACATTCGTGAATCCATCTATTATGCATTTTGAAGTTGCAGACAACAGTACATTTCATGTCTAAACACTTTAACATGCATAGCATTAACTAGGGTTTATGCTTTTTTTTTTTCTTAAGTAGGCTCCACACCCAATGTGGGGACTGAACTCATGACCCCATGATCAAGAGCCAAGTATGCTCTACTGACTGATCCAGCCAGTTGCCCTAAAGCTTACCTTTTTATCAAGTCCCCTCCCCCACTTTTAAGTTTATTTTTGAGGGGGGCAGGGGCAGAGAAACAGGGAGACAGAGGATCTGAAGCAGGCTCTGTGTTGACAACAGAGAGCCTGATGTGGGGCTCCAATTCAGGAACCTTGAGGTCAAGACCCGAGCCAAAGTGCAATGCTTAACCGACTGAGCCACCTAGGCACCCCCTAATGCTTGTCTTAAAAAAAATTTTTTTAAAATGTTTATTCATTTTTGAGAGGCAGAGAGAGACACAGCATGAGCGAGAGAGGGAGACACAAAATCGGAAGGAGGCTCCAGGCTCTGAGCTGTCAGCACAGAGTCCAACGTGGGGCTCGAACTCGGGAGCTGTGAGATCATGACCTGAGCTGAAGCTGGACGGAGTGACCCAGGTGCCCTGATGCTTATCTTTTTAATGTAAACTTCACAAATGATGAAATGCACAACTCTTACGCTTATCATGAGAAGAGTTTTGACAAACATATATATCTGTGCAGCCAAGTCCTTATCAGGATATAAACCATGCTGTATATGGTAGTTACCAGCCACATGTGGCTAATTTTAAATTCAAATGAATTAAAATTAAATGAAATTTAAGCTTCAGTTTTGTTTTTCTAAAGGTTTTCTTTTCTTTTTTATTTTTTTGAGAGAGAGAGTGCGCCCGTGCGAACGAGCGAAGGAGGGGCAGAGATAGAGAGAGGGAGACATGCTTCACGCTGTCAGCCCATAGCCTGAGGTGGGGCTTGAACCTAAGAACCGTGGGATCATGACCTGAGCCAAAGTTCAATGCTCAATTGACTGAGTCATCCAGGTGCCCTAAAATTCAGTTTTTGAGTCGTACTGGCCACACTTCAAATGCTCAGTAGTTGCATGTGGCTAGAAGCTATGGGACAGTTTCTTCATTGCACAGTTCTAAGAACATTATCATCACCTAGAAAGTTTCCTCAGGTCACTTTGCACCACTCAATTCCCACCCTCAATCCTCAGGCAACTCTGCTCTAACTTGGTTTTCACCATAAATTTGGTTTGTTCTAAAACTTCTTATAAATGGAATTATACAATATGTATTCTTTGTGTACAGGTTTCTTTCACTCAGCATAATTATTTGGAGATTCATCCATGTTGCTGTATCAGTAGTTGGTTCCTTTTTATTGCTAAGTAGTATTCCATCCGTATGGATATACTGTACTAGTTTTCCATTTTACTGTTGATGGATATCTGGGCTTTCTGTGGGTTTATGCTTTAATTTTTAAAAATAAATACCTCAGTGAGGGGCACCTGAATGGCTCAGTTGGTTAAGCTTCAGACTTTGGCTCAGCTCATGATCTCCAGGTGAGTTCCAGTCCCGCGTCGGGATCTGTGCTGACAGCCTGCTTCAGATTCTTGGTTTCCCTCTCTCTCTGCCCCTTCCCTGCTCACACTCTGTCTCTAAAAAATAAACAAACATTAAAAATAAACAAAAATAAATACCTTGGTGAGAAACTGCTGAGTCATCGAACAGGTACACATTTACTTTTATATGAAACTGCCAGAGCTTTTTCCAAAGTGGTATGCCCTCCCAAAGTTTTGTAGGAGCAGCAACAGTGAACCCTTGGAGGGAAAGGAATAAAATGAATAACTGAACGGGGCTTAGTGGTTATTAACTGACCTCAGGCTCCGCCCTGTCAGTTGGATCCTGATTGGCCCGTGGAGGAGGGAGGCGGAGCCAGAGATATCTCACGTTTGGGGCCGGACTTCCTCCTTCTCAGCTTCGAGTTTTCCATCCGCCCTGTTTTTCTTACTGCTATCGCCGCAGGGTTAAATTCTAAATGAAGCGCAGCATTGCTCCCGTATCTCTCGCCTAACCCCAAGCCTGGTTTTGACGCAAGCTCTCAGGAGTTTTCTTCATTATGAAATTTACTTCTTGACAACTCTTTCTGTACGTCTTATGCGCTCTCCCTCACCGGTGGTCTTAATTCTAATCGCCAGCTCATTAATAAAAACCCAACAGTGACGTTATCACAGGACTGGGCGGCTTACAGAATGCGTTTTCGGCCATAATCTCATTTGATACTTAAAAGAAGCTTTATGGTCCTTTCTCTCTTTCTCCTTAACAACTCTAAGCTTACAGGGACAATTTGTAGAGATGCTGAAATGGTCTTCCAGCTTCCAGAGCACTATTTCACTTGGCATTGCTTCATCACGGGGCAGCTGACACTCATTTATTGAGCCTCTGATACAGGTAACCCTCCTTCCTTGAAATCCTCTTTTTCCACAACACACTCCCCTCGTTTCTTCATACTTCTACTTCATACTCGTTACTTCATACTTATCGGCTCCTCCTTTGCTAACTCCCTTTTCCTCAACCAGACCTCTCAATGTGGGGAGGACTTTATCTTTTTTTTTTCTTTTCCATCTTTTCTAATCTCATGGCTTGATTATCAGCTATATGCTGATTCCCAACATTGTATCTCTAGCCTGCCTTTCTCCCCTGAACTCCAGACTGTCTCCATTTGTTCTTCTGATATCACCACACAGATGCCTAGCAGGCATGTCAAACTTACTTTCTCCAAAACAGAGCTTTTAATCTCCGCCAACACCATATACACCTGTTTTCCTCCTGTCTTCATTTCAGTAAATGCACCACCATACCCTTGATTCCTTCTTTACTTACCACATCTAACCCACCATCAAAACCTGTTCTGTCTGCCTACAAAACGTAATTTGGATCTATTCTCTCCGTCTCCACCCCACACCCTAGAGCTAGCAGCCTATCGTCTCTCCCTGGATCTCAGTAGTAGTCTCCTAATGACACTGGATTCTGGGCTTCCACTCTGTCCCCCTACAATCCAGTCCTTTCTCCAAACAGCAGCAGATGGGATCTTTTCAAACATATAAACACAGGTTGCTTTTCCCTCCATGGGAAAACCCTCTGTGCCTTTCTAGGCAATTCCTCTTAGAATAAAATCCATAGTCTTTACCACAGCCAACTCCCTCCCTTCCTTCCACTGTGACCTCAAGTCTACCACTTTCTCCCTTACTCAATATGCCTCTGTCACAATAGCCTCCTTGGTGCTCCTTGTACACCCAAAACCCATTCCTATTCCTGAGTCTTTGCGCTTTTTTTTTTTCTCTGCATGAAATACCTTCCTCCAGGGTGCCTGGTTGGCTCAGTTGGTAGAGGACACATCTCTTGATGTTGGGGTCGTGAGTTTGAGCCCCGAGATGGGGGTAGAGTTTACTTTAAAAAATTAAAAATATTTGTTTGAAGGAAGAAAAAAATACATTCCCCCTCACCTCTTTTTGTGGCTGTCTCTGTCTTCATCTTTCAGGTCTCAGCTGAAATATCCATATATTGTGAAATTAGTACTACAATAGGCTTAGTTAACATCCATCATCTCATAGATCCAATAAAAACAAAAGAAAACAAATTTCTCCTTGTGATAAGAACTCTTAGGATCTACTCTCTTAACATCTTCCCTATATATCATACAAAGGTATCAACTATAGTCATCATGTTATACATTATAGTCTAGCACTCATTTACCTTATAACTGGAAGTTTGTATCTTTTAACCACTTTCCCCCAATTCCACCCCCTTCCTCACCCCCACCTTACTGTCTCCTGAATCTCTATCTGTCCCTACCATCCTCATAAACACTGGCCTGGTTCAGGCTCCATCACCTTGAACCTGGATTTTCTGTAACAGTTTGCTACGCAGTGGGCCTCCCCATCTCTCGTGCTCTGTCACCATTCTTCACATAGCAGCCATGAAAATGAGTTTTGTCTTTGTTTGGTTTGGTTTTTTTTTATTTCAGAAAGAGTGTGCATGAGCAAGGAGAGGGGCATAGGGAGATAGAATCTTAAGCAGCCTTCACAGCACAGAACCGGTGGACACAGGACTCCATCCCACAACCCTGGGATCATGACCTGAGCTGAAATCAGGAGTCTGCTGCTCAACTAAGGCACCCCAAAAATGAGGTTTTAAAATGAAAATCGTGTCCACCCTGCTTCAGTGGCCCCCTGCAACTTGCAGGAAGAATTTCAAATACCTTAGGTCAGCACTTAAGGTCCTTAATGCTCTAGCTCCTGATGCCTCCCCGATGGTACTTTTCTGAAATCTCCCACCACCCCAGCCACCACCACACACACATGACTGCACAAATCTGCTTACAGTTCCCCTAACAAGTCACGATGTTCTACAAAAGTTACTGCTTTTGTAAGATGTCCACCCTAGTGGAATACAACTCAATCACTCCAGCCCTTCCTCTGGGAAGCAGCTTTCACCATACACTGTGTGTTCTTTCATCAGAGCCCTTCTAAGGACTTGTCTACCCTCCTACTGGCTCTTCATCTCTCCAAGGCAGGGCCTGGATCTTGTGAGGCCTGGTCATACAATGCTGCCAAAACATTTAGTAGACAGCACATACTCTGGAGTCAAGGGAGGTTTGAATCCTTGAAACCACCACTCACCAGTCAAGTGACCTTAAACAGGTCTAAGCCTTGGATTCAAGATCTGTTAAATGAATATAACAATTGTATCTATCTCTCGGGTCATTATCCACTTGTGTGAAGATTAAAGGAGATATGTGTGAAGAGTTTAGTACAGTGAGCAGATGACAGAGGCTCCCTAAATTCTTTTGAGTGAATAAATGCCAGGATGAAGTATTGGAAAGCACCCTACTTAAAAGGCCCCCAATAAGTTTTGTTGATTAAATGGTGTACATGCAAAACAGACTCCATCCCTTCCACAGCCAAAAACTTTCAATGATTTCCCATTACCCTGAGGTTAAAATATAGTCCCCTCAATACAGCCTTCAAGGCCCTTTCTCAGACACTGAGCTCTTCTCCAGCTTAGCCGCTCCCCACCCCACCCCCCAACACACACTATACTGTTTCATGCTTCTTTGCCATTGCTTATACTCTCCCCTCTGTCTAGAATGCCTGTGTTGACCCTTTGTCCTGGTTTTGGTGCCCTTCCTATGTGCATTTACCCTCACATTTAACATACGGTTTTCTCATCTGTTTACACACCTTTCTCTCCTGATGGAGGACAGGAACTGTGGGTCTTGCCATTATCTTCCAGATATTAGTGTAAGGACTGATGATCAAGGCAAAGAAAATATTTATGTTGAATGAATGCATGTGGTGCGGGAGCAACAACCAGAGGGCCAGCATGGCTCGCTGGATGGGAAAACCGATGCCAAAGTGGTTATCAGTGGCTCACTCCCAAAAGTGACAGAGCTCACTGGATATGAAAACTGACCTTACCCCAACCGAACCATGAGCTGTGCAACAACACAAATTCCTCAGGGTCTCTGGGCTCCTGCAGGTGGAATCTGAGTTTTCAGATACAGGATCTTCTGAGTCCTCAGGCATGAGGTGCCCAGCTCTGGAGAAGGAATAAACCATACTGAGGGAATAAAACCATGTGGTTGCCATATACATTGACTTTCTCAAATCCATAGCCTGGATTTTCCTCATCCTTTTAGATAAAGGAACCCAGGCCCAGGCATAAAGAAAATGTATGCCCCCATCTTCCTCCCCCTTGGGCCCCAAGCTACCTTTTTCCATGCAGGGCTGTAAGTGGCTGGGGGGCCTGAGGACCAGCAAAAGGCAGTGAAAGGAGAGCTTGGTCAACTGGTGCAGCTGCTGCTATAGCAGCTAGAGCCAAAGGAGGTCACCATTGATCTCACACATACTTAATTCTTCCTGCACAAGCATGCTTGGGCAGGGTTGGCTATGAGAGCCGAGACGGAAAGGGTGGAGGGTAGGAGGGGAGCTGGAGGCTGGGATGTAACCAGTCACTTTCTCTCTCTGGGCCTCTTTCTCCCAAGTATAAAATGACGGCCCGCGGTATAACTAACACTCCACTCCCACCCAGCAAGGCTGTCGAGGTTGCAAGATCACCGCTGGATGGGGGTGGGGGTGGGTGGAGGGTGACCCTCAGGTATAGGAACCAGAGAGAACAGCTCTGAGCAATGTCCAATGAAGGCAGGAGAACACTGCATTTGAGGATCCCTGAAAAATAGGGGAAGACTCCCTCCCCCGAAGTCCAGCCTCCCAGCCCCAAGTCTTCGCGTTACCGGACTCTCCGGACCTGACTAGAGGTCCAGGCCCAGCCCTGCCAGGAGGCTCCTGGGAGAAGAGGACCAAGTCGTCGCCACTGCCCCAGCGTCGGGGAGGAAAGAGGAGGAGCCTCTTGCTGCTCCCATCTCTGGGCCGCCCAGGGCGGCATGGCCCAGTCCCGCAACCCCGGCCCTCTGGGGCCTGGAGACTTCAAAGGCGCAAGCAGCCAGCGCCTCGGGCGCACGCTGGTCCTGCCCCACCCCGATCCCGCCCTAGGGCCCCGCCCGCGTCCCTCTCTTCGGCCTCTAGCCGGAAGCCCCCACCCCCTCCCTCCGCCCGGTCCCCGCACCCTCTGTCCCCTTCCAGTCCCTCTCCCTCGGCGGTCGGGGAAACCTCTCTCCGCCCTGCCCCTCCTGCTTCCTCCTTCTGGCTCCACCATCCAGTCCCCAAACCCCCACCCGGCCCCGTCCAGGCTCCACCCCTCCGCCCCGGCCCCGCCCCACCCGTTTCCCGCCCCAGCCCTGGGCCTCCCAGCTCTGCTAGTCCCTTCCCTGGGCCCCGCCCCCTCGCCCCCGGAAGCCTCTCCCCGCCCCCAACCCCGCCCCCCCGAAGTTTCTTGGGCCCCGGGCGGCCCGCGGGACAGAACGCTGAGAGCCGCCGCCCGGCCGGGTGTGGATGGAGGTGGCGGAGCCCGCGCGGCGCGGGGAGTGAGCGGCGGAGCGGCCGGACTTCTGCGGACTCGCGATGGAGGAGGAGGTGAGGGCCAGGCCAGACGGGGGGGGGGGGGGGGGGGTCTGGGCTGGGGTCTTCGAGCCCCTTACATTTGTTGGGGTCGCAGGCTCAGGCCCTTGTTCCGATCAGCCCTCTCTCTCCGGACTCCGACACCTAACCCCTACCCCACCCCCATCTCTCCAGGCTGAGGCTAGGCAGATAGAGCAGGGGTGGGGGTAGTGTTCCGTGTCCCGCACTTAGCAGACACATCTTTCTACGTTATCTCTTTGGCTTCTCACACCAGCTGTGGGCATCGCGGTTGTTATAGTTCGCATTGGATTGAGGGGGAGACTGAGGCTCTGGTCAGTTGATAACTTGCTGAAAGTGGCCTGGAACTGGGCTCGAACCTGGTTACCGTTGACACCCCGTGTCGGCCGGGTCTGATCCTGAAGGGGTAGATTGAGTGTCCTGGAGAGTCTGTGGGGTCTGGAGTCCCTGTGTCAAGGAATCTTGAGTCTGTGACCGTGTCTGGTGGTGAGGATTGGAGAAGTTGCCTTTTTCTCCCCTGTATAAGTCCCTGTGATCCTCTTTCTCCTATCTTCTCCCTTGCCCCAGAATCAGGCCCACATAGGAGCTGATCCTGGCCCCTGCCTTCCCCACATCCTTGGGAGGGCCAACTCCCTGGAGGAGCTGGGCAGCCTTGAGCTTCCCTCTTCCCCCTCAGGACCCTCTTGATCTGGAGTCGGCTCTGGCACTCAGTGACCCCTGCCCTTGAATTGCAAACTCAGTTCTCCCATCAGCCCCATCACCAAAGCACACAGTGAGCACTTAATGTATATATGTGGAATGAATAAATTAGAGCCGGGACCTGCTGAGTCTCAAGGACTTTGCTTCTTGTCCTCTGAGGGGGTCTCAGCTTTTGTCCCTCCCAGCCCAAGGGATGGGGATGTGTTTGCCTGGATAGATGGAGGGAAAAAATGAAAGCTTCACTCTTGGGATAACCCTGGCCAGCTGGAAAGCCCTGAGGGGATCAGGCTTCCCGTGTCCCCATCAGTGTCCAGCTCCCTATTTCCTGGGGCCAGTGTCTGTCAGGGTTCCTTCCAGGCCAGGCCCTGCATTTCTGTGGGATGGTAGATAAGTCACTTCCCCTCTCAGCCTGCATTTCCTCTTCTATAAAATATAGGGCTTGGCCTCCTCCCTGGGTCCTGTGTGATTGTGTCCCCCTCTCTCAGAGTGGGTGGAAGGAGGGGGCAAAGTCAGGCCACTATGATTTGCTGTGGTTTCTTTCTGACAGGGGTAGGGCTGCCCTCCCCCACCCCAGGCCCCTGCTGTGAGGGTTAGACTGTCTGGTTGCGGCCCCTCCCCTTCTCCCAGAGGATGTGGGACAGGATTACTCCATCTCCAGATCTGCTCTGGCCCCCAATTAAGGGAAGTTCTCCTGGGGCCTCCTGGGCCAATGGTTTGTCTCCTGGCCAGCTCAGCCCAGCCCTGCACTCCCTCTAGTTCTGAGTTTCTAACATTGCCATTTACTGACTCCCAGATGCCAAGAGCTCCCCATATACCTGAGCCATCTAAGGGCTTGCCCACCTCCTCCCCACACAGAGGGGCTCCCTATCTCCTGCCTTGTCTTAGGCATCCCTCACTCTTGTCCTCCCATTCCTTCTCCTAATCACTTCTTGTTTCTCTAGGTCTTAGTGCTTGCCCATCTTTGTTTCTCTAAAACACCTCTTAGATCATAGTCACCTGCTCTGCCCCATGACCTCAGGCTGGCCTCACCTCACTCCCACATGGCTGTTTGCAGCCCTTCCCCTAGCTTACATTTCTCTCCGGGGGCCCCAGCTACCTTAGTGCCAACCCCCCTCAGCTTCACTGACCTCCTCTGTGCAATAGCTTGGTAGTCTGAGGCTACCAGGCTGAGGCTGAGGCTTAGTGAAGAAGTTTGGGTCCAGACACTGGGCATTTGTCCATTTGAGTTCTCAGGCCCTCAGTTTCCCCATCCACAAAAAGAGGGAGGTGGGCAATCCAGAAATGTGATGATATGCATGCAAAAGCTTTGAAAACTGCAAATATAGATGTGGGATATTGTTGCAGCCACTGGAGTAAGGTTGAAAACCCAGAACCTAGGGTTTCTTTCCTGTTTCTGCCCTGGGGTTCCACCCCCACCTTCTCTCTCTCAGTCATGCCTTTCCCTGCCTCGGCCTCTAGTGGCTCCAGGCGACTCATTTGTCCACGTCCATCTAGAGAGAGGCAGGACAGTGTCCTGTCCAGCCCTGGTTTTGTGACCTTGAGCTAATCTCTTGCCCTTTCTGGCTATACTTTCTCATTCCATAATGAAGGGGTTGAATGAAGGGTCTCTTGATACCCTTTGTGTCCTCCCTTCTCCTCTGGGCCAAGGTGTGTGTCTCTTGCCTGCCTCACACTCCTACTAAAACCTTAGTTTCTGCAAGGACTTCCTAAACTAACCCCAAACCCCTACTGCACCAGAGAGCTGGGACTCATGTTTCCTTCCGGGTAGGTCCTATGTTCTCCCAAAAGGCTGGGGCCCTCAAGAGCAGGGGATGCCCTCCCCACCCTCAGACTGAAGACTTACCTTGTAGGGTCTCTGTTGCCCCCATCAGACTGCAAATTCCCTCAGGGCAGAGTCTATGCTTCCTCTCTGATAACCCCACCCCAGGGCTCT
Organism: Panthera onca; assembly: GCF_046562875.1. Taxonomy (NCBI): domain Eukaryota; kingdom Metazoa; phylum Chordata; class Mammalia; order Carnivora; family Felidae; genus Panthera; species Panthera onca. Next base: position 40,179,806 of record NC_138344.1, on the reverse strand, counting down.
GACATGGTGGGATCTTAGCAGAGTTTGGTCAGCACATCATTGGGCTTAAAGGGCAAAGGTTGTCATAAGCTCCCTGTGGTGTGAGGTGCCAACAAGGTTTCTTCTGCTTGTCTCTGTCTTTCCACCATGGCCTGTGTTGTGGCTTTCCACCTGTTCCCTTCCCTTCTGTGCATAGTGTTAGGGTGACCTGACATCTTTTTCTTTTTTTCTTTTCTTTCTTTTCCTAAAGGAATGACACAGAGATCCTCCCACCTCAAGCAAAGGGGAGCCAATCTGGTGCTCAGGAGTGCCTCAGGAGCTGCTCACAGTGGGCAAGGGAGGGTCTGAGTGAGGATGGGTGGGAAGAGAGAGGGTGAAACAGGAAGAACAGTGGTCAGCTGGTCAATAAGAGGAGAGAAGGCCGTGAAACTGGGCTGAGCAAGACAAAACCTCCCCTGTGAGCCCTGCCAAGAGGAGGGGCCACTTATTAAAACTTACTGGGGCATAGCCAGGCCCCCTGGTGGAAGTGTCTGAGGGGCAGGGAGAGGGGCAGGGTGGAGGGTAGCAGGCAAGCAGGACTCTGGCCTCTAGCCAGGCCTCCCTTTGGTGGCTGTTGCTGTGGCTAATTCCTGACAAGGAGACCCTTCCTGGGCTTTGGTTCATGCCATCTCCAGCCCCTTGTCACTTCCCCCCACATCCCCAAAGTGCCTTCTCTCCTCAGTCCCACCCTGTTCCCACCCAGCCCTAAAGGCTTCTTTAGCTAACTCAGTCCCAGTATTCACTGGGCACTGCTCTGCTACACCCTGAGAGGACAGTGGTTAAGGCACAAGCTTTCAGCCTTGCCCCCTGGGAGCTTCCAGCTGACAGGAAGTTTTCATGTGTCAGACAGTGGGTGAGGCAGGCCTAGGAGGTCACAAGGGGAAGGAGTTTACAAAGGGGTGTGAGATCCCATGGGGTGGTGGGTGGGCCCCTGAAAAGCAGGAGGCAAGCTTGGAGCTCAGCAGTGGGAGACCAGTGCCTACTGCTCTGTGCAAGAGACACTGAGAGTCTGCAGGCTGAGGAGGTGGCCAACAGCACCACTGTAGTTGCTGATGGAGGGGTGTGATGTGTGAAATGTGGGGTGGGGTTTCCCATTCTTCCCTTCTAGCCCTGGGCCTGGGCCAGCCTGTAGGGCTCACTGAGGAGATGAGGCCCCTGCCAGTCATGGTCGTGCAGCTAATGGGGGCTGAATACAGGGTCTCTGGTGTTGGGAGTGGTGCACGATAGGATGTGAGAGCCTCCCCCTTCTTGTCAAAGGTCCCTGAAGTCTCCTCTCTCCGTGGTCAGGGTGCCTCAGAACTGGCCTATAGGCAAGCCTCCCACTTCCACACTCCTCCCATCTGGGAAGATACTTTGGGACCATCTGACTTCCCCACTTGTCTAGTCATCTACAAGTTAGGGAGAGATGCTGAGGGGCACACCACATTCCTAAAGCTCCTAGGGTACTGAGACCCAGCAACTAAGCCCATAAAGGCCTTCTCCCGAATTCTGAACCAGGCCCAGGGAAAACATCCCTGAGAGCTGGAAGGGATGCCAGTGACAACAGTGACAATGACAGATACCATTTCCCAAGTTTAGGGTATTCTAGGCACCTCTTTATATGCCATATCTTTATTCAACAAACATTTATTGAGTACCTACTGTATGCCAGATGCTATCTAGGCACTGGGGATATTGCATGAAACAAAGCAAAAATCTTTGCCCTCATGGAGTTAAAATCCTTGCAACTTCTGTTATTATCACCATTTCACAGATGAAGAAACTAAGGCTTAGAGAGGTTAAGTGACTTGCCTATGGTCTGTGTGACTTGGGTGTCAAAAGCTCAGACTCTCAACCACTGGAGTGTGCAGTTCAGAGGGGTGGGGCCACAGTGAGAGCCAAGCTGGGGCTCCCTTGCCATGATATTGAGCAGGGAGGTGCCCAGCCCCTTGCCCAGCCCCTGACAGCTCACCAGTCTTCTGCCTGGGCTTGTCTTTCCAAAGCCAGCTGTGGCCACAGGGTATCCCTGGGGAGAGGCATGCTCCTTTTAACTGGGGCCCCTTTTTTGAACTTTATGTAAATTATAAAGTACTCAAAATTAGTCAGTGCTAATTTCCTTCTAGCATCCTCTAGATTCGACACGCTCTTGACCTCCTCTCTTTTACCCTCTCCTTCACACTCACTGCTGTGGGCACCAGTCACTGAAGCAAAGTGGTTAGCAAATCGGTGTATTTTTATTTTCATTTCACAGATATTTCTCAAGCACCCATTATGTGTAAAGGAACAGTGCTAGATGCTGGGGACCAGAGGTGAAATGAGCCCATCTGAAAGGCATGTACCTGACACCCAGCCACCTAAGTAGATAATTGAGGGCTGGCCTGGAGGCTCCAGGGTGGCTGCCCATGTCTGAGAAGAGGACTCGAGTTTACCTCCTGTACCAGCCTGTGGTCGAAGGCAGAGTCCTTGGAGCCCTTACCAGATGGATGGCCGCCCACAAGTCCTGGCCTGTGGTGGGACTAAGAGCAGAGGACCCCCTGCTTTGGGGCAGGAAGCCGTAGAATGGATTCTCTTGAAGGGCAGGGATGGAGAGGCAGATTACCACTGCCTGCCTGCTTCCTTCCATCCTTCTTCTCCTGCTTGAATGGTCCTTCTCTGGGACGCCTTCCTGGGCCACCCAGACCTGAGCCAGGTCCCCCACTGTCCACTCTCACTCCCTTCTTCATGCCCCTTTCACTGTTCCCTTCATAGCGTTTCATGCTCCTTAATGTATTTATGTCTGGTGTTTGTTCAGCTTCTCCTTCCCTGCATCGCCAGCTCTATGAGGACAGAGATGCATTATTTTTATTGTTTCCTGCTTACTCCGGCACCAGTGACGTTGTCAGTGCTCAATATAGTGTTTGTGGACTGGTTGAATGAATCCATGAGGCAGAATGGTGGAGCTGGAAGAACCTGGGGTCAGAGACCCGGTTTGACTTCTGGGTTTGTTTGTCCCACTGTGTGACTGGGAAGTCACACAGTTTGCTGCACCTCTCTGAGCTTCAGTTTGCTGTACCATGTGAATAATGATGCTTCCACCTCAGAGTAGTTATATCATTTAAATGGGATGATGTGTGGCTCAGTATTGAGGTGGCTATTGCTATTATTATTGTTGTTGCTGTTGTCATTACTGTTAATTCTTTTTTTAATAACTGTTTTTAACGTTTATTTATTTTTGAGAGAGAAAGTGCATGTGAGCGGGGGAGGGGGAGAAAGAGAGGGAAACAGAATCTGAAGCAGGCTCTGTGCTGTCAGCACAAAGCCCGATGTGGGGCTCGGACCCATGAATTGTGAGATTGTGACCTGAGCTGAACTGGACACTTAACCAACCGAGCCACCCAGGCACCTCTATTACTGTTATTTCTGATACTTGATTAAGGAAGGGTACCTGCCTTGGGAGTTGTGGGGAAGCTCATGTAGGATGATATGAGTAGGTACCCAGCAGAGGGACATATCCCTTGTGTGGCCATCGGACTGTGTGACCCCATGTCAGCAGCTTTCACGACATGTCCTGTTGCTATCTTACAGGGTGTGAAGGAAGGGGGCGAGAAGCCTCGGGGAGCGAGGATGGCCGACAAGGCTGGCTGGATCAAGAAGAGCAGTGGAGGCCTCCTGGGGCTTTGGAAAGACCGATATCTGCTCCTCTGCCAGGCCCAGCTGCTGGTCTACGAGAATGAGGTAAGGACTCACCTGGCCCTGAGGTTGGGATTACTGGGGCAGGAAGCAAAGGGATGATGGCAGCCCAGGCCAGCAGAAGGATCCCAGAACTGGGACTGGAACACCTGCTCCACTTTTGACATGCTGTGCAACTGGATTTGGTTTGAGACCTGAGTCCTTGGGCAAGTGCCTGATCTTCTCTGGGTCTCTATGGTATGGGGACAATACCTCCAGGTGCAAGTCTCGGGCTCGTGCATGAGGGGCCCTTTGAAGTGTATGTACATAGAAATGTGTGTGTCTCCTCAGTGTATTTCTATACTGTAACTCCTTGTCATTGGGTTAGGTTCAACATGAGTGAGTGTTCCAGAAAACTAGAGCTTCTTCCATTCAACCAAAACTTTGCTTGTTTGGAGTTCTTGCATACCTCTCATATGAGGCTCATAGTAGTCCTGTGAGGGTGTCATCACATCACATTCTATAGAGGGAGATATTGAAGCCCAAGGTGGCCAAATGATTGTTCAGCATCTCTGTGAATGAAGGAGTTGGGAACCCAAACCAAATCCAGTGCTCTTTCTACCCATAGATTCTGGCGAGTAAACTCTGACACTTATTTTTGGTGGAAATCCTCTAAAATATGTTGAATATCTTCTGCCTTATTCAACAGAAGGTGTTGGACTAAAGTGAGTCTTTCCTTCGTGGCTCAGAGTCCCCTATCATCAGATTATCCTATACTGCCTGACTGTACTTCTCAGCTTTTCTCTTTCCTTTAACATCAAGTGCCAGTCGCCACTTCTGCTGTCCTTGTGCTTCTCAGAGACCTCAGCTCCCCCCTCGGGCTTGTGCTCCTACTCATTTCAGTAGGCTTGAAACTTGGACAACCAAGGATGTTAAAATTGTGTGTTAAGTAAGAGTCGATGAAGCTCTGGGTGAGATCTAAGGAGGAAAGATGAATTTTGCTTGTGGATGCTGTTTGTGTTCTGGGACTGAGGCTGTTAGAAGGCCCATCCACTGAAAGTGGGCTATCACTGTGTGCCTCTGACAGATGGAATACATGGGGAAGAACTGGTCTGGGGGCAGAAGAGGGATTCTGCCTGTCCTCTCATCCTTTCTGAGCATCCCTCAGGTTACCTTGGCAAATTCATAATGACCCAGGCCAAGAAAGGTTGGGCAACCAGATCTAACTGTTTAGAGGAACTGCCTTTGAGAAGCACCTTGCCTTTCCTGCCTGAGTCCATAGGCTCATGGAGTTGGGGTGTCAGAGAAGCAGCTGGAGGAGGGCAAGGGAATGAATTATGCAGGGAGCCCCCCAGATGTTCTCAACCGCTGCCGTCACCAAATTAGGATGTGCTGTGGCGGCAGCAGGGGGATATTTTTATAAATAAAGGCAGTTGTCACACCTTCCTCCAGTCCCAGCTGTCGTAATAGTTGAGTGACAAGCCCCCAAGCTGTCAGCCTGTCAGGCGCTGCTAGACTTGTCCTGGGCTGTGTCTCTGCACCTGGCCACAGCTGGGAAGCAGGAAGGATTTTACATCCCGTAAACATGAAACATCTAAATCAGGCTTAAAAAAAAAATCACTATTAAAAACCTCAGTGCAGTTTCAAGAACTTTGCACTCAGGGGTGGGGGAGGTTGGCCCAGGAGTAGGAATTGAGAAATGCTTATTAGTTCAATTCCTCTTTCTGATGTAAGGAACTAGGCGAGTGCAAATGACTCTTGGCTGTTTCTTTGCTGTCAGTGAGGCTGACATTCCAAAAATGCTGCCCCCGCCCAGTGCCTGCTGGTTTATCCGTTTTTCTGAGCTGCAGAAGGGCCAGATGATTCAGCGTTTCGGGTGGAGAGGAGACCCAGGTCAGGCAACCCTGGGGAGCCGGGTGGTGGGGATGGACTGACTTTTTGTTCCCAGAGAGAGGAGGGTATATTTGGGCTACTAGTTGTCCAGTTGAGGGAGGCTTCTGCACATGGGGAGCTACTCTCTCTGGGACTGGGCATCCTTCCCCAGGCAGCTTCCTTTCTCTGGATGCAGGTGGGAGGGGACTTCCTGGGGTCTTACTCTGAGTCAGGTATTCAGTCCAGCAAACTGGTCCTATGTGTGCCCCTGTTGAGGGCTGCCCTTTGTAGGCCAGAAAAGAGAGCAGACACATGCAGCACAGGGTAGAGAGAGATGCCCAGCAGGGAGTTAGAGGACTGTTCTTCCCCATGGCACGGTGTCCCTAGAACCTAGTATGGTGCCTGCTCCTGGCAGGTGCTTTGTGGATGGGGGACCTCAGAGGAGAGAAAGCATCAGGGCTCAGGCTTGTAGGTATGGCGGGAGAGTTTCCTGGATCTTACTAGTCTTCACGTTGAGTGGAGGAACTTGAAAAGGATTGGAGACTAGGGGCTGCAAAGAGATGCTTGGAGGCAAACACGGGAAAAGACACTTAACTGAACCTGGATGGGAAAGATCAGGCCACCCTGACCATCTATCTGTTCTCCTTCCCTTGAGGGGCCAAACAGAGAGCAGGTCCGTGGTTATCACCCTTAGCTTTCCTTTGAAAAATACTGATGCCTGGGTTCCACATGCCCAGGTCCTGATGAAATTGGTCTGGGATGTTGCCTGGGCATTGGGGTTTTTAAAGCTCCCAGGTGCTAACAAGGTTGAGATTCTATGGTGTAAAGCAGAGGTTCTCAAACTTTTGCATACATCAGAATCACCTGAGGTGTTTGCTAAAAGTCAGATTGTTAGGTCCATTCTCCTATGGTTATGATTTAGTGGGATGGGGCCTGAGAATTGGCATTTCTAACAAGTTCTCAGGTGGTGCTACTGCGCTGGCCCAGGTACTACATGTAGAGAACCACTACTATAGAGCGACCTGTTGCTAAGGCATTGATCACCAAGCCTTTGACTGGCTGGGAGGAGTGTGGTGTGCTTGAAAGAGCTCTAGCCTGGGCATCAGGATATAGGTCTGAGTTTGGCTCTGCCCCTTGCATTTGTGTCCATGCTTCGTGGGCAAATCAGTTCGCCCCCAGGCCTCATTCTCTTTCTGTATACAGTGAGGTCAATTCTGGGGCTCTGGGCTTTCAGGTGATTGAGAGGTTCAGGAGAATCAGAGATGCAAAAGTGCTTGCTAAGTGTCAGGGTTTCTTAAAATATGCAGATTATCATGGAGGGAAATCAGGATCATGGAGGGAAATCAGGGCATTTCCTCTGCAAACAGTTGAGTCACTGCCTCCCAGATATTCCACCCAAAATGGCAGAGCACCAACGCAGTCCCTGGGGATGCTTTTGCTGGCTCTCTGAGTGATGTCCAGTAGCAAGCATGTCCTTAACTTGTTGGCCAGCATCTAGGGCAGCTCTCCCCTCTAACTCCCACCCCCAGGGCTGGCTTCTTCTTCCCTGGATGCTCAAGGGTGAGAACGCAGCACAGTGAGAAGTTGTTCCATCTGGGTCTCCCCTGGAAGAGGAAGCAACTGACCAACATTGGGGAGCTTGTCCCAGGCAGCTTGCTGGAGAGGCACCTGGTAGGTGGAGCCCAAAGGGAGAAAATACTCAAGTGCCAGGGCTGTTGGGCAGGAAGGCAGCCCTGCCAGTGTCCTCGGTGGCCTAGAAGAGGCTGGCCCACTGTCCTGGCCACTGGTCTTCTTAGTGATGAGGCCTCAGGGTGGCAGGCTAGTGGGGGGATTGCTTTTGAAGGAACCCTTGCCATCTTCATTGTGTAGGCCACAGAGAGTGGCCTCTTCACCTAGCCAGGGGTCAGCAGAGGAAGATGCCAAGTGGGGAAGTCACTTCAGGATCGTTGTGGTAAAGGCAGGCATGCAGCCCCAAACTTCCCTCTGTGGCTCTGCCTGGAAAGCCTTTTCTTTTTTTTTTTTTCCTCTCATTTTGTGATATCTTACTCCCTCTTCCAGGCTGCCTCTTCCACAAATCTCTGCCTGGCCTCAGGGCCTACATGGACCGCCAGGCAGGCTTCTCTAGCTTCCCGTTTCTTCCTTTGGCTTTAGGCACATTTGAGTCGGCCCTGCTACCCACCTCCAGGCTGGCTGCCCCATTTCTCATGTGGATGCTGAGCCTTGAGCCTCCCTCCAGCCAGCATGGACTGAATACTGTCTACTTGCCGGGGTTTGAATACATCTTGTGATTGATTGGCAGCTCAAGGTTGCCTTCTGATGGATTGATACCCTCACTGACTGAGATCAGGGTCTGCGGTGGGGCTTGGGTGTTGGAGGGTCTGGGTGCATCTGGCTCTCACTAGTTTATGGCCCCTCTATCTCCCTCCCCAGGACGAGCAGAAGTGTGTGGAGACAGTGGAGCTGGGAAGCTATGAGAAGTGCCAGGACCTTCGTGCCCTCCTCAAGCGTAAACACCGCTTTATCCTGCAGCGATCCCCAGGGAATAAGGTAGGGCTATGCCCACTGCTGCCTGACCTTCTTCCAGGTCCACCTGGGTTGGTTTGGGAAGATCACCCCTGGAAGGCTTTCTAATGCAGGCCAGGCCCCTGGATGTAGCTCCTGGAGGGTCTCTGGAGTGTGGCTGAGGCTCAAACCCAGAGGCTACCACAGGTTAGACCTTTTGCTCATTTTGGCCTGGAGTCTCCCCACTGCCTGGTTGATAGGAGATGCATTCGGGGCACTGCTTTGAGGTCTGGTCCCCTCTCCCCTTCTAGGCACTGGGGCCTCCTTCCCAGGCTGTAGTTGGAGGTGGGGTCCTTGGCCTTTCCCCACATCCTGGACACATGAGGCACAGGGGCTGAGACAGGAAAGCTGGGGACTGAGGCCTTCAGCCCACCAGGCCTGCAGCACTGATACAGTCTGGGGCAGAGGGGAGGCTATGGCCTCCACTTCATCTCAGGCCTTCTTGGGTGGGCCACCCATCCTGCCTCTGTCCTGGACTCAGTGCTCAGAGACCTGCGGCCCCCCAGCTTTCTTCCCTTTGCACTTTCCTTTTTTGGCTGAAGCCGGAGAAAGTCTCTTGCCTGGGAGGTTCTCCCCCTGGGACATGCTGTGTATGCAGATGATGTTTGCTGCTTGCACATTTCTCTGGCAGGGAGTCTGGGTGGGTGTTGATGCATGGTATAGTTTCACAGATGTCAGGAGAGAGTTTAGATTTGAGGCAGGCATGTACAGCACCTCTTTCCAGCTCGCGCCCATCTGCAGCTGGGCCACGCCTCGTCCCAACCCCTGCACATCATGTGGAGCCTCGCAGAGTCAGGCTGAGTCACAGAGGCTGGGGGTTGGGGAGCATCTGGTCTGGGCCTGCTGGAGGCTACTCTGTCCTCCCCCAGCTTTAAGGCCCAGGAGCCTAAGTCCTCTGAGTGCTGGGGCTCAGGGCTTGGGGCCCTGGAGGAGGCTGTGGTGCGTTATTTACTAACCCTTTGTCCTACTCTGCAGTGGGTGGAGCACAGGAACAACTGTGGAGCTCTGGGAATTGGGGGTTGAGCCCAGGTTTCACTTGACATCTGCTGCTTAGGGCTCTTAAGAAGAGGAGAGCCATATTTTGGTCTTTCAGGCCAGTTAGCCCCTGCCTGTTCCTCTCTGAGCAGGCACTGTAGTTGTGTATGTGTGTGAGTTACATGCAGAGTACATTATGTAGAGGTGAGTGTTCACCTGACCATGGGTCTGCCTGGGTCTTCGTGTGTCTCTCTGAGTGAGCTTATATGGATGTGAGGCAGATGGGGTCATGCTTCTCTGTCCTCTGCCAGTGCTGTTCTTCTCTCCCCAGCTCTGACAATCAGCTGATGGTGGGCTTAGGTGGGTGGGGCCTAGCTCAGTGTGGGACTTACCTTTAGAGAGGCCTATTTGTGCAGCTGCATTCTTAGCTGCTTTGGCCAACACCCTGCCTTCCACCCCCCAATCCTGCCAAGAGTTCAGATCGGCTCTGGGTGACTCTGGGAACAGGATGATAAGTCAGGGAGATGAGGCTGTGGAGCAAGTTGTGGGGGCTGTAGGGCGGTGGGAGGACAGCACATCCAGTTCCAGCTCTCCCTGACTCTCGCCGCCCGAGGAACTCATACAGACAGCAGGGTTCCCCAGAGGTCAGATGGTGGACCGCCCGGAGCACCAGGTCTCCCATGTCTTCTCACCCTCCTTTCCTATCGCCCTGGGTGTTCCCCATCCTCAGTGAGGCCACACGCTGGCCAGGAGGTCACATGACCCTGGCTGTCTGGTCCTGAGGCCGCCTTTTTCCCCCCTCTAATCAAATAAACAAAGACGCCAGTGTCTTGCATGCCCCTCTCCCCCTGCCTCCCATCCCCACACCCCTGCCATGAGGTCACAGGCGGACGCTGCCAGGAAGCAGGGTGGCCTAGCTGGGCCTTGCTGCCCTGCTGGTCTCGGCCAGCTTGGCCCGTTCCTCTTTCCTGCTGCCTCTCTCCCCCTCCCACTTTTTTCCTCTCTGCCATTTTGTCCTCCCCTCTTTCCCAGGCCATGTGGGCCTATTCTGTGGCCAGTCCTGTTGGTTCTGAAACTCCAAGCAGGGCCTGTGCCCCAGGGCTTCTTGGAAGGGCTTGAGAGGGACCTGTGTAGCCTGTGGCTCTTTAGGACATAGGGCCAGGGGCGGGGCCAGAGGAACAACTTCTTGGTATTCCACTTGTCCCCATTCTGGTCCCCCTTGTGGGATGCCTGGCTCATTCAGCCAGGATAACAAGGTTCCTTAGAGTGGGACTGGGTCCCATTTAACCTTGCATTCCCTCTCCTAGGGGGTTCCTTTGGCCAGTACAATAGGTCTTCCTGAAGCCACCTCCTTCACAGGGAGCAGAAGAGAACACAGGCTGGGGCGCCTGGGTGGCTCAGTTGGTTAAGCGTCCAACTTGCGCTCAGGTCATGATCTCACAGTTTGTGAGTTTGAGCCCATGTCAGGCTCTGTGCTGACAGAACCTGGAGCCTGCTTCAGGAACCTGGAGCCTGCTTCGGATTCTGTATCTCCTTCTCTCTCTCTGCCCCTCCCCCACTGGTCTCAATAAATAAATAAATAAATAAATGAATAAATGAATAAATAAATGAATAAATAAATAAGAGAACACAGGCTGACCCCTTTTCCATGCCCAGGCCTGCCACAGGTGGGCTGGTCATTGGGGAAGGATTGCAGGTTGGGTTGGGCCTCTGATCTTGTCCCACTGAGGCCCCAAGTAGTGCATAAGCCTGTGCAATGTGGGTTTGTGGGACTAGAACTCTTAGCTTGACTCCCAGGCCAGTGCTCTTTCTCTGCCCTACTCTTGCTCCATCTGTGGCTGATTTCAAGGGTATGCCTCTGCAGCTCTCCGGCATGCTGAATCCTCCACTGAGCAGGGGCCCACCATCTCGGAGCCTGCAAGAAGGAGCAGCAGCTAGGCTCCAAGGGGCTGGCCCTGGGCTGCCTTTCTGGCAGTCCCCATCACAGGGCTGGGTAGGCCCTTGCAGAGCCTGGATGTTGCCACCGTCCCTCCCTGAGCCCCCTGCAGCCCTGATGGCTGGGCTAAGAGGCAGTTGCCAAGGTGCCCTGGGGTTTCTGACTTAACTGCAGATCTGCTGCCAGGATCGAATTTACCCTGGTCATGCAAATGAGCATTTGGCTGTGCCTGGCATGGGGAGGTGGGTGGGACCCAGGGCCCTGTATGAGGAGGAGGCGGCAGCAGCCAGGAAGAAGTTATATAACGAGGATGCTGCGGGGGCCAGGCAGACTGTGGTGTTACATAACATTGAAGGTGTCCGGAGGGAAGGCGCTATCTAACACCAGGGTGGGGGATGGGCACACTGGCAACCCGCCCGACAAAGAACTAGGGCATCTTGAGGTCAGAGTGGGCAGTGACCCAAAAACAGGGCAAGGGAAGGAACTTTGGGCCAGTTCATTCATTTACTGGCTCATTCATTCAGTAACTATTTACTGAATACCTACTGTGTGCGGGGACCCTGGCATCAGTCCTGTTTAATTCCCTCAGCATTGTTTGGGTTAGGCATTATGCCTTTATCCAGATGAGGAAACTGGGACTCTTTTGTCAGAAGGAAGGCAATAGTGATAATTCCTTTTTTTTTTTCTTTATTCTTTTTGAGAGAGAGAGAGAGAGCAAGTGCGTGCACAAACGGGACAGAGACAGAGAGAGGGAGAGAGAGAGAATCCCAAGCAGACTCTGCACTCTCAGCACAGAGCCTGACACAGAGCTCGAATTCAGGGACTGTGAGATCATGACCTGAGCTGAAATCAGGAGTCGGACACTTAACCACCTGAGCCCCAACAGTGATAATGCCTATTGCTGAGCACTCACTCTATGCCCAGCTCCACAGTCAACACTTCAGATACATATTTGATCTTCACAGCTCCATGAGGCAGGTTGTGGTGGTCTTGTCTTTTTACAGATGAGGAAACTAAGGCTCAAGGTCAGCCAGCTGTAAGCAGTGTTCTGTCCAACTCAGAGACTCTACTGCTATTGTGTCTGCCATGCAAAGTGGTCCCTCTGTTTGTGTGGTCTTGCTCCTTCTACCATTTCTTGTCTGATCTTGGATCCTGGCAGGGAGGGGGTTCTCTGAGCTGCTGTTTCTTCTTCTTTTTTCTTTTTTTTAAGATTAAAAACATTTATTCTTTTTAAATTTAAAAATTTTTTTTTTCAACGTTTATTTATTTTTGGGACAGAGAGAGACAGAGCATGAACGGGGGAGGGTCAGAGAGAGGGAGACACAGAATCTGAAACAGGCTCCAGGCTCTGAGCTGTCAGCACAGAGCCCGACGCGGGGCTCGAACTCACAGACTGCGAGATCATGACCTGAGCCGAAGTCGGCCGCTTAACCGACTGAGCCACCCAGGTGCCCCTAAATTTTTTAAACATTTATTCATTTTTGAGAGAGACAGAGCATGAGTGGGGGAGGGGCAGAGAGAGAAGGAGACACAAAACCCAAAGCAGGCTCCAGGCTCTGAGCTGTCAGCACAGAGCCTAACATGGGGCTCAAACTCACAGATTGTAAGATCATGACCTGAGCTGAAGTCGGATGCTTAACTGACTGAGACACCTAGGCACCCCAGAAACACTTTAAAATTAAAATGAATTTAATTTAATTTTACTTTATTTTATTAAAAACTTTTTTTAATGTTTAATTTTGAGAGACAGAGAGAGCGCAAGCAGGGGAGGGGCAGAGAGAGAGGGAGACACAGAATCTGAAACAAGCTTCAGGCTCTGAGCTGCCAGCACAGAGCCCGACATGGGCTCCAACTCACGAACTGTGAAATCATGACTTGAGCTGAAGTCAGATGCTTAACCGACTGAGCCACCCAGGTGTTCCTTATTTTATTTTAAGGTTTATTTATTTATTTATTTTGAGACAGAGAGAGAGAGAGAGAGAGAGAGAGAGAGAGCACGAGAGCACAAGGAGGGTAAGGGTAGAAAGAGAGGGAGAGAGACAGAGTCCCAAGCAGGCTCCACACCACCAGCACAGAGCTCGATGTAGGGCTCAAACCCACGAATGGTGAGATCATGATGAGCTCAAATCAAGAGTAGGACGCTTGACCGACTGCACCACCCATGTGCCCCCCAATTTTTTTTATTTTTTAAGCAGTTTTTTTTTTAAATTTTTTTTTAAACATTTATTTATTTTTGAGACACAGAGAGACAGAGCATGAATGGGGGAGGGGCAGAGAGAGAGGGAGACACAGAATCAGAAGAGGCTCCAGGCTCTGAGCCATCAGCCCAGAGCCCGACGCGGGGTTCGAACTCACGGACCGCGAGATCGTGACCTGAGCCGAAGTTGGACGCTTAACCGACTGAGCCATCCAGGCGCCCCTAAGCAGTTTTTTTTTTTTTAACATTTATTTATTATTGATAGACAGAGACAGAGTGTGAGCAGGGGAGGGGAAGAGAGAGAGGGAGACACAGATTCCAAAGCAGGCTCCAGGCTCTGAGCTGTCAGCAGAGGCCAATGTGGGGCTCGAACTCATAAACTGCTAGATCATGACCTGAGCTGAAGTCGGATGCTTAAATGACTGAGCCACCCAGGCGCTCCTTCTTTTTTATTTTTGAGTAATCTCTACACCCAGCATAGAGCTTGAATTCACAACCCCAAGATCAAGAGTCACATGCTCTACCAACTGAGCTGGCCAGGTGCCCCTCTCTGATTCTAATGTAAGAACTGGGAGCTCCTGCATGAGATGAGAAGGGATGCCTGGGGTGGGATGGGGTGTAGAGTCCTGAGTCATGGGATTACTTTATGTCACCTTGTGCAAGTCTCATCCCATCTGTGAGCCTCTGTTTTCCTCATCTGTAAGATGAGGGGGTTGAAATTGACCCTCATTGCCCTTTCTCTCATACAACCTATGATTCAAGGCCAGAAAGGATACCCTGGGACTTTTTCACTTGGCCAGAGCTGAGTGTGGGGCCTTCTGGAGAGCTGCATGTGGCCCTGGTTCCAGTGGGCCTTCACCAATGGACACCCTTCACACCTGTCACCTCTGTCACTGTACTCAGCCTGGTGTGGATGTAGACTGGGACAGCTCCTACTTTATGGAAAAAACAGGCAGCTGGTCTGGGGAAGTCACATGGAATAAGACCAGATCTTGGCTCTTTCCACAGGGCAAGGCTGATTTGAATCCAAATCTCTGGCAGCATCATGCTGAGAGCCAGCCCCTTCTCTGCTTGATCTATCTCCTTCCCTCCCCCAAAGCCCCTTGTCAGACCTGTTGTGGGGGGTCATTTCAGTTTGCTCCTGACCAGCTGTGCCATCACAGACTTTGGGATCTGGGATGGGAAAACTTCCTTAAGACCCCAAATGTGAACTCTGTTAAACATCTGCCATCCACCCCATCCATGTCCCCTGCAGGTCAGCGACATCAAGTTTCAAGCAACCAGTGGGGAGGAGAAGGAATCCTGGATCAAAGCCCTCAATGAAGGGATCAACCGAGGCAAGAACAAGGCTTTTGATGAGGTGCGATGCAGTCCTATGGATGGCTCTGTGTCTCCTTTCCCGCCATGTGTGATCTCAGAGAGGATCCTGCCTGCCCCGCCCCGCCCCCCCCCCAACTTCAGACAACCCTGAGATTATGCTACAGACACTGGGACATCTACAGTTGTTACCTCATTTAATCACAACACCCCTCAAAGTGTTCTCATTTTAAGGATGAAGAAACTGAGGTGTCAGGAAATTAGTTTGTTTTAAAGTAAAAAGTGAATAGGTAGAGAGTAGAATTTAACTGGCAGCCATGCATCCTTTCCAACCCAGCCTCAGCTGAAAACAGCAGGTGGGCCCAGGCCAGAGGGGTCTGGGCGGGGGGTGTCTGAGAGCTTGAAAGCTCTCTTTTCAGTTTGGCTGTAAAGTCCAGGCTGGGCTGGCTTTGGCCCTGGGCCTCCCCATCCGTCTGCAATGACTACCTAGCCCCCTGTACTGTAGTGTGACTCTAGCACCAGTGGCTGTGATTAGGTTTGAGGTAGGCAGGGTATCCCATGGGGCCAGATCTCCTAGGGTGGATTGTCTTTGACATCATGGATTTGTAGCTCTTTGAGCTAAAATTGACCTGGGGTCCACCTAAACTGACCCCTTGGATTGCAGAAGCCGAAGACCTGAGGGGAGGAATCTTCCCAAGCAAGTCCCTCTTAACACCCAGGTCTCCTGACTCATAGCCGTGGTTTCTATGTCATGTTTTATGAGACTGTATCTTGCTCAGCCCTTCACTAGCTAGAGAAACTGTCCCCGTTTCATGGGTGAGGGGTGATAGAGCATATTGCAGGTATTGGAGGCCCCAGAAACATGGGCTGGATGTCAGCCCAGTTTTGGTGGAACAGTCAGAAACAGAGACAGTTGAACCTCACCCCCATCCCCACCCAAGGTGGGCCTGACTCTGAATCTGACCTAAGGGCTGAAGAGTCTTAGCCATACTCCCCATCAAGGACAAGCTACTTCGGGGTTCAGAGTCTGGATTTCCCATGCAAATCTTATTTACTCTTCCCAACTACTCCTGACTGTCTTTCCTTACCATCAGAGAGGATTTTCTGTCTTCTAGACACCCTGGCCCAAAAGGGGCAGAGGCCTTGCTCTCTCCTCAGCTATCCCCAAGGGACCTGGGAGAAGGACTGGGTCCATTTTCTGGAAGGCAGGCACCAGGGGATCATGGGCTGCCTTCTCTCTGCTCCCACAGCTAAGCATAAAAACAGCCTCAGGGCTGTTTGTATATATACGCAAGTATACTGAAGGGCAAGGGCTGGTAGCCCATATCCAGGCAGGAAGACTGAGGCAGAGAGCGTGGCTGCAGAGAAAGGGAGAGCCTCAGATTGCAGAGAGATGACAAAGACAATATAGGGACAGGAAGCAAAGCAGAGGTCCAGACACAGGGAGGTGCCTTAAAGAGAGGGCCAGAGGTAGGGCCCTGACCCTATAAAGGGAAGATGTGGGTGTAGACCCTGCCTTTGAGTCAGGTTAATGTCTGGGCATTTCTTCCTCTCCCCAAGGCCTGCTGGGCACTAACCTTGTTCCCTCTTCCCAGGTAAAAGTGGACAAGAGCTGTGCACTGGAGCATGTGACACGGGACCGGGTGCGTGGGGGCCAGCGGCGCCGGCCACCTACAAGAGTCCACCTGAAGGAGGTAAGACTTTGTCCCAGCTTAGACAGGTAGGAGGTCAGGTGAGCCTGGGACCACAGCTCCTCAGGGTGGTAGCCAAGCTTGGGGCCACCTTTTTCCTGGAGACTTTTGGAGCTGGGGCTTCCTGAGTGGTATATGGGGTGTCTGTGTGTGGAGGCTCATGTGTTATATGCGCTTGGGGTGTAGATGTACCTGCTTTGCTTATTGAGTCTGCACATTGCCCTTACTCAGAGTTGGTCCCTAAGGGACACTAAGACCCTGAGGCTGGTCCCTGCTTCTCAGAGCTCAGCTTCCAGATGGAAAAAAGACCTGTCCACAGACTGCTTCAAGCAGAGTTATGACTAACTTCTATACAGAGGAGGGCTCTCAGAAGCCAGGCAAGAGAGACCACAGAGGGCCCATTGGCACTTGAGCTGACCCATGAAGGACAAGAAGGGCTTCAGTTGTCAGACTTGATGTGAGGGAGCTCTCTGGCCACAGGAATGACCTGAGCTGAGGCAGGAGGGTTTAGGGAGTGCTGAGTCCCTTTGACTACACATCCCTTTGGGGTGTGCAGGAGCTGGGGATGGGATGGATAGGAGGGTACATTCCAGAGGTCAGTTTGATGCCCAGGGTAGCATGGGTTGGGTTAAGGGAGAGAGAGGCAGGGGGCCAGGAAGAAGAGGGAGGAGGTGGGCCCTCCAGGGCTCAGGAGGGGCCAATGGGAGAGACCCTGGGAAGCAAGAGACATCTGGGCTTGCCACTGAATACAGGGCTAGGGGAGGTGGGCCAGACAGAAGGGGAGGGTTGTCAGAGGTGCCCCAAGCCTGACTGGGTGAATGGAGGCCCTGGACCAGGAATTGGGAGAAGTTATGGGCACAGTGAGGGTAAGGGAAGAGCCCTTTTTTGACCAATGTTGCTGATGGTGAGTGGATGGTGAGGGGAAAGATTTTGGAGGCCAGGAAAGAACCTCGGCAAATGCTACATTTGGTGGTGGGGGGGTGGGGCAGGCAGTAGACAGCCAAGGAAGAGAAAGCCAGGGAGGTGAATGGCACCTCCAGAGAGAGAAGGGCACAGGATGTGTTATCAGCCAGGTTGGCAGCCACAAGTCACAGGGGCAGGTCTGGGGAAAGCGGCAGGCGGTGACCCCATCAGAGAAGGGCTCAGCTTAGGTTTCCCAAGGGGTGCAGAGCTGGGGGTGCCAGAGGGAAGGGGACCGTGGTAGGGAAGAGGGAGAAAGGAAGGGGCCGAGGTCATTGGGGAGATTGTTTTTGAAATGTTTTTGGTTGTTTTTGAAATGACACGTCTGTCAGCTGAGGGAATAAAGCCCGCAGAGGGAATGTCTGAAGTAGCCAGAGAGAAAGGGAATGCCCCAGGGGGAGGGCTACGTGTTGGGGAAGGGCCAGTCTTGGGAAGAAGGACCCCCTGAGAAGAATTCAGAGAGGCACTCCTGTCCCAGTGACTGAGCAAGTGTATGTACTGGCCAGATCCCCTGTGGTAAATGGGAGTGGGGTTCTCAGCCAAGACCCCCACTGTAAGGGACCTTGAGAGAGGCCTCCTGCCCAGCCCTGCTCCGGGGCCTCTGAGGCTCCTTGGGAGGGTCTCCATGACCGTGGGGCTGCTGGGTGTCTCTGTAGGTCCCTCGGGCCAGGTGCGGGGCAGCTGCCAACTCAGTGCAGCTGTTCTTCTCTGGCGGTCAGCTGCGGTATGGGGCTGCCTGTGTCTGGGGTCACATCTGACGGCATGAGGAGAGTAGGCACTGGCTGCTGAGCAGCTGGGCAGGCAAAGGCTGCAGAGATGTGGGCTGGAGGGCTGGTCGTGAGGCTGGCAGATCATACAGCGGTCTCCAGAGAGGGGAAGCAGAAGTAAGTGGGCTCGAGACAACTTGGGAGGCCGTGTTTGAGTCCTGGTCCCATTGCCCCCCTGGATGGGTGCTTGCACAGATGGAGTTCTCTCAAGGCCATAGAGCCAGAAAGGGTCAAAAACAGGGCTGGAGCCATGTCTCTTGCTGCCCAGACCAGTACAGTTGCCACTAAAAAGCAGTCTTTTTCACAGGCTGGGGCACCAAGACGACACCCTATCTCTGACCTGGCTTGTGATTCCAAAACAGGGAGTTCTGTGGGAGTGAGGGAGAGGAGAGGATTCATCAGAGGATCACTTCAGCATCTAATCATGTGACCTTGGAAGCCAGGGCAGAGGATGTGGAGAGTGGGAGGCTGGGGGCCTGGGCAGCCTGGATGGGAGGACTTGAGTACCTTATGGGTGGGCACAGATCCAAATGCCAGTCATCCAGGATGACACCTGTATACTGTCCCTTACCAGGTAGCCAATGCAGCTTCTGATGGGCTTTCGCGCCTGGACCTCGACGTGCCAGATAGTGGGCCGCCAGTGTTTGGCCCCAGCAATGATGTCAGTGCAGCCCAGCCCCAAGAGACACTCAGGCCCCCTATGCCTCCTACCAAGCCTTCCCCACTGCCGGAGACCACCAGCCTCAGTGACAGAGTGGAGACTCCTGCCGGGGAGAGAGCCCCATCCCCTGTCTCAGCAAGCTCTGAGTCCCACCAAGCGAACTCAGAGACTCCAGTACAGGAGGACAGTGGCCCTGAGCAGACCCCCAGCATGGTGCTGCCTGACAAACTGAAGGTGAGCTGGGAGAACCCCAGCCCCGAGGACGCCCCTGACTTTGAGAGTACAGAACTCCAGGTGCCCTGCTCTGAGGATTCTGAGGCTGTGCCCAAGGAGGGTGGGAAGCCTCCTACACCCCCACCCAAGATCTTATCAGAGAAACTGAGAGCTTCCATGAGTGGGATGATGGCTTCTGGGCCAGCCCAGAGTCCTGAGGCCTCTGAAACCTCGGCCCCAGATCCAGCACAGATGTCAGTGAATGGCGTGGATGACAGTCTGGAGCCCGTCAATCCACCCCAGGCCTCGGGCATCCCAGAAACAACCCCAAAGGATGCAACAACGTCCACAGCACTGCCCTGCTGGGACCTGCCATCTCATTTCCATCCCCGCTGTTCCTCCCTGGGGAACCTGCTTGGGGAAGGCCCCCGGCATCCACGGCAGCCTGGAGAACGGCTGTATCGGGCCCAGCTGGAGGTGAAGGTGGCCTCAGAACAGACGGAGAAACTGTTGAACCAGGTGCTGGGCAGTGAGCCGGCCCCTGTGAGCGCTGAGACATTGCTCAGCCAGGCTGTGGAGCAGCTGAGGCAGGCCACCCAAGCCCTGCAGGAAATCAGAGATCTGGGAGAGATGAGCCAGGAAGCACCTGGGCTACAGGAAAAGCGGAAAGAGCTGGTGACCCTCTACCGGAGAAGTGCACCCTAGGGCCTGCCAGGCCAGGGCGTGGTCCCTCCTAGCCAACCCAGTCCATCAAAGCCCAGCCCTGCCAAAAAACATGCTTCTGCTCAGGCCGTAGAAAGGCCATCAGGCATGTTGGGGGTATGGCCAGGAACTATGGAGATTCCTGGTATCCTTCCTGCCCTGCCCTGGCCAATGGTGCCAGGAGCCACCCAGGACCACTATCTGACTATCTGGCCCAGTTTCTGGGCTTGGGCAGGGAGCACACACTTGGTTGCTTGCATGGTTGTTCTGAACTGCCCCAGGGCTTTAGCATGGCACTTGGGGTTTCTGGGGGTGGCATCATCTCTGCTTCCCACTCCCAGTAGTTTACATTCCTGACTTCTGAATAGAGCACAGCTGAGCCCCCCCTCCTCCCCACCCCGCCACAGCTCCCACATCCAGATGTTCCCGGGCAGAGAGCGTTATGGCAGAGGCAGCTTTGAGCCGTAACTAGCCCTCCCTACCCACCTACTCGCAATAGCTGCCAAGGCCTTGGGTCCAAGTTATACGTTTTTCTGTCAGCTGAGTGAGACCTGGAATCCAGCCAGGGCCTGTGAAGGCAGGTGGAAGGCATCTGTGTGGGATTCCTATTCTGCAGGCCTTCCTCTCTGGTGAACTGTGATTGGAGGACTCCAGGGTAGAGGAAGAACTTGAAGGGTCTCCTAGTCTAGTCTCTCCCCCTGGACCAGCTTGTGTCCAGCCCTGCACATTTCCTGTAGAGGTGAACCCGAGAATAGCTCTGAGGTCAACATCAGAAAATCCTGTACCTACTTCATTATAAATGAACCTTCAGAGGAGAAGCCACCTCAACTTCTGTGCCTCCCCAGATGGGATTTATATCTGGCTCTCTATGCTTCCTCCTGAACCCAAACAGGCCCAACATCCCAATCATTTCTTTGGATGCTGATGGGGGTATGTTGGGGCCTGAAATCACTTCCCTTTCCCCTCTTCCCCTCTGGCTCAGGCCCTAGATGGACTGCTCTTCCTGAACTTCCTAGTGGAAGAGGCATTTCCTTTTGTCCCTTTCCTGGTCCAACCCCGCAGCCTGGGCCTCTCCCTATCTGTCGCCTCCCCTCCACCCCAATTCTCCCCGCACTTGTCCCTGACTCTGGGAACACACCCAATCTCCATCTAGGTGCAGAGGCCCTGAAGGCACAGCCACTCTCCCTGGGACCTATAGGAGTAGGAGCAGCTTCTGAAAGGCCTGCTCAGGGGGTTTTTAGCATGTGCACTTTTATTTACTGAAAGAGGACAGGGAGGGTCACAGCTGCATGTCCTGGCCTTTCTGCCCACTGCTCCACCACCAGTCGTGCCCACTGAGACCTGCCAGTACAGGTCAATGCCTTCTTTACTGTACTTCTACTTTGTTCTTGAGGGTAGTGGCCAGGGATCAGGAGGGGCAGATATCCACTCTGCAGCCTATACTGGGCAGAGGTGGAGGTAAACAGCAATGTCCTGACCCATGAGCCCCCACGGGCCTTCTCAAACTACACTCTTTGGACAAACGAGGCTCCCATGCCACAGTCTGCCTGTCCTTCCATCTGCCTTCAGTATGAAAGCAAGAATGGCATCAGGTGCCTAGTCACATGGCCCCCTGCACTCGTCTTTTGGGGAACAGCTTTCCCCCACCAGCAGCCTGGACCAGCTGGGGCTTTAGCCAAGTCACCTGTTTCCAGGAACTAGAGCCTCAGTTTCCTCCTCGGATAAATGACCAGATTGAGCAAGTAGCTCTGGGGCCATCTCAGTGACCTAATGCCATTATGGTGTTCTTAAGGGATTCCCTGTGCCTTGGTGACCTGGGCCCCAACGGGAGGGGTAGAAGGATTGGGAATATGCAGGGTCTGCCTGGCCTGCCTCCTTGAGGAGGATAGCATTCCATGTCTTCTGTTTATGAAGCGCCTTTCTCAAAGTTTGGCAATAAATCCCTTTTTATGGAACTTCTCTGCTGCAAGCCTGTTTGTTGGTGTGGGGACCAGCTCTAGGGCTGGCCTCAAGGAAGCAGAGGGTAAGCAGTGGTTGGTCAGTGGCATCACTGGTCCTTTAAGCTTCCTTCTAGTGCTTCCTTCCCATAGGCTTGGCTGCATCTTTGCTAAACTCAGCCAGGCCCTCCAATTTTACCCCCTCCCCACCCCTACCTACATGTTTCTATAGGCTGGGAGCTAAGTGTCATAAGGCACAATGCTTTTCAATTTTTAGAAACTTCATTTGGAAATGATTTCGAATAGAAAAGTTGCAATAATAAGACCAGTACAAAGAACACCCACGTATTCTTTATCAGATTGACCCATTGGTTTATCTTTTGAGTGCTTTGTGTCTTTAACATATATAATTTTTTTCTGAATCATTGGGGAATTAGTTTTCATGGTCCCTTATCCATAAATACTTCAGTGAGTATTTAAGTATATTCTCTCATGTAACCATAATACAGTTATCAACTTCAGTAAGTTTAACACTGGCATACTTATTATCGCTCTTATTTCAGTTTTGTCATTTGACCCAATAATCTCATATTTTTCCTCCAGTGGAGGCTCAAATATTGTATACATGTCTCTCTAGTCTCCTTTAATCTGAAGTGTTTCCACAGCCTTTATCTTTCATGATGTGGATATGTTTGAAGAATATAGTTCTTCCTCCCCACTGTTTTTAATAGATCATTCCTCACTTGGGATTTTTCATTGTGAGGTTTCCTCTGAATTAGATTGAGGTTATGGATTCTTAGCCAGAAAACTGTATAGGGGATACTAGGTCCTTCTCAGGGCATCACATCTGGAGACATACGAACTTCATTCATCCTTCATTGGTGATGTCAATTTTGATCTTCTGGTCAAGGTGTCTGATTTTTCTATTGTATAGTTACGATTTTTTTTTCTCTTGTAACTAACAATCTGGGAGATATTTTAAGACTGCACAAGTATGTTACACCTCATCAAAATTTCCCCCTAGATTTAGTATTCATTGAGGAGTCTTGCCTGAACAGGTGTTCCCTATAATGATTCAAAATGATTCCAGCTGTTATTTTAACCTCAGAGCCTGGTCCTGATTAGGGGTTAGCCTGGGCCTTGCCATGTGCCCATGGAACCCCTAATGCATCTCAGCAGGATCCCAGGGCTTCACTGAGTGCTTTTTGGAAGCCCCTGGGCCAGTGTACCGAGCTCCAAGTCAAACTGCCAAGGTTCAGGTCCCACCCAGAGACCTTGGTGACTCCTCAGCCTCAAGGGCCTCAGTTTCTTCACCCATGAAAGGAAGATTTACAATGTCCCTACTCCCTGATGTGAAAAAGCACTGCTGTGCTCCCCAAAGGCTGGCTCCCTTCCTCCTCTGTGAGGGCTGCCGGACAAGTCCAGTGGCCAACATAACAGGAAGCACCTGACTCAGTGTCTATTGACTGGCAATGACCCTTGAGTCCTGCCTGAATTCCCCTGCCACTGGCCTATGTGTCATAGCCATGCTGAAGAGTGGCCTGCAGACCCTAGGTGAATCATTTCACCTTCACAGGTCCCTTATCTCTGAGGAGGAATCAAGGTAAGGGAGAAGAACCCCTTTATTGGTAGTGGTGTCACTTGCCCCTTGCCCAGGAATGAGGTTCCCTCTGGAAGGTCACCTTGGAGACAGCAGCTGCTGGAAAGGTCTTAGTGGCCAGCTATAGGGCTGAGGAAGGATGTGGTGAGAACTTTCCCTCTGGTTCTGGAGGCTGAAGGCCTATGTGGAAAAGGGGAGGCCTTTCATTTGAATAGTGGCTGCAATATCTCAGTGGCCTGAAGTCCTGTGGGTAGTTACAATGCAGGGTTTTGCAAACCACAAGGTGGCCATATTCAGACAGAGGGGAAGGGAGTGTTGGGGTGGGGTGGGGGGTGGCATTTGGATTGCCCCTACCTCTGCCCCTGCCTGAGCCTGGGCCCTGGAAGCTCCCTGTATCTTTCTGGTGCCACTGTGTTGTGTCCCTCCTCCAAATCCTGTTTCCTGCCTCCTGACCTTTATTCTCATGTCCCTGACACAAGACATGTCAGAGACATATGAGACATAGCTGTCAGAAAAGGCCACATACACACTCAGGTGGAGGTTTCTATGTCGTTATGAGGAGGCTCTGGGGGGGAACATGGGGGTAGAGAGATGATGGTGAACATTCCTCCCTGTTGTCATAATTTTATTAAAGGAACAAAGATCCTGGAGGAAGCAGCAGGTAGAAAACCATGACTTTAGATCTGGAGGTAGACACAACTAGAACAAGTGACCTTAGGCAAACTGCCTCAGTTTTTCCTGTCTATAAAATGGGCTAATTCTCCCTTTTTCACAGAGTTGCTGTGAAACACTCAGCCTGTGGCCTGCCTCATAAAAAATGTTTAACAAACCCTGGTGGCCTCACAGGACACATCCTATTTAGCAGGCCTATACTCACCTCCCATTGTCACCACAGTGGCCTCATGAGAAAGCTGTATTTATGTTCACTCCATTTACAGGTTAGTAATTCAAGCTTAAACAACTTGCCTAGGAGACAACAAGTTAGTGCCAGGATCTGGATCTGATCCCCTGGGGCCCTGGCCTGGGGCCACCATGGGCTTCCTGCTTTTTCTCTGGACAGTCTGACTTCAGATGGACACTCAGCCTAGGGAACCTCTGGCTGACTTGGGGCTTGGGGTATCCCCACCTTTTTTGGAGCCTGGAGGACACTCCAGGCTGGCTGGGCTCTCCACCAGCCAGCCATGGCCCAAGGGAGAGGCTCAGGAGGCCCTTCCCTTATAAGGACAACAACTCAGCTGTGATGAAACTCTTCAGCCTCCCAGCTGGGTGGGCGGAGGAAGGGAAATGACAGGCTCCAGCAGCTACAGCTGAGCTCGAGCCTCCACAGGAACTCGCCCACAGCCTCCTCTCTCCCCTTCCTGTGTTGCGCTATGTGGGGCTTTCCAGAGGGTCCACTGGCTAGAGGGGGGAGAAAGAGCCAGGGCCTAGGAGACCACAGCCAGTGGCCCAGGGAAGGGAAGACATGCAAACTGAGGCCAAGAGAAGGGACAGGACCCCTGAAGGCCCAGCAGGTAGCACGCAGTCTTCATATTGGTCAGGGCCATCCTAGGGCCTGGGAGAGGAGGCCGGAGAAGGCTCTTGGGCAAGTGTCTTTCTCCCTTTGGACCCCTCAAGTCAAGTCATAAAGGGGAGGGGGCTGGTCTCCTTGCAGCCCAGCATGACCCTATCCCCCTCCTCCCATAGCTGTGTTTTTAGGGTACTGCTCTCCCCAACAAAATTCACCAGCTGACTATCCACCTGAGAAACTAGCCATGGAATCACAGATATCAGGACTGACAAGGATCTTTGAGACCATCTAGTCCCTCTCACTGGTTTTAGAGAAGAGGAAGTAATAGCTCAGAGGGAGGACCTGAATTTGCCCATTGGTTGTGTTAAAAATATGTGTGTGTGTGTGTACATATAGGGGTGTGTGTGTGTGTGTGTGTGTGTGTGTTTGCACACACTTGGGGGGAGGGACTTTCCCTTCATTTCCTCTTAAAAGTTCCTTCTTAAGAAATCCCAACATGGGGACTCCTGGGTGGCTCAGTCAGTTAGGTGTCTGACTTCGGCTCAGGTCATGATCTCATGGTTCATGGGTTTGAGCCCTGTGTCAGGCTCTGTGCTGACAGCTCAGAGCCTGGAGCCTGCTTCAGATTCTGTCTCTCTCTCTCTCTCTCTCTCTCTCTCTGCCTCTCCCTGGCTAGCACTCTTTCTCTTTCTCTCAAAAAATAAACAACCATTAACTTTTTTTAAGAAACCCCAACATGTTAACTGAATTAAAGGACAAAGGACTTGATCTACACCCAGGTCTGGTTAGCTGTGGGGATTAGTGGTTCCCTGGAGACCATATCTGGGCTTGGCAGTGCGGTGAAGCCCTAAGACCACCAGAGAACCAAGTATGGCAGCTGGTGAATTGGTCTCTGACATTGCCGTGCACAATTTGTGTGACCTGAAGCAGTTGCTCAGCCTCCCTGAATCTCAGTCTCATCTCTCCCAGCAGAGTGATTTTGAGGATAAAATTAGGCAATTTATAAAAAGCATCTAGCCCAGGGCCTGGCACAGTACGGGCTTAGTGAATGGGTAACAATATTGTGTGCTGGGCACCTACTCTATGCCAACATTATATTAGGTGCTGTGGATTCCAAGAAAATGGGATCCCTCCCCAAATTGCTCACTGCCAGTCAGGAAGACAGGCACCCCCACTCAGAGAGTGCAGTGGGATAAGCTGTGTTAGATGGGCAAGTTCTGCAGCAGCACAGAGCAGAGCTCAACAGGCTGCTCTTGCTGAGGGAATCAGACAAGGCCTCCCGGAGGAGGTGACTTTTGTCTGGGCCTTGAAGGAAGAGTAAGAGTTTACCAAACAGGGAAATTGGGAAGGGCATTTGAGACAGAGGGAACAGCAGGCTACTGGCTCTAGAGCAAATTCTTTGTGTGGTATCCTGCAGGAGGAGATGCTGAGGAAGGGGTGGGGGGCTGGGACACGGGGTGGCAGAAGGTTGTGATGTTCATTCAGAAAGCTTGGACTTTGTCCTAGAGACCGAGGGGAGTCATGGGTGGGTTTTAAAGAGGGTAGAGACAGGCTGTGGTGTGGAGACTGGAGGCAGGGAGACCAGTTAGGTGGCAATGGACAAGGTGCGGAAGAGTAGAATATTTTAGGAAGCAGGATGGCCGGGGCGGGGGCGGGGAGGGTGGGTGTTGGGTCTCATGGATGTGGGAGGACTAGAATGGGAGGAAGGAAAATCAGATGACTCACAGAGTACTTGGGATATGGAGGTGCCCTTTCCTGAGATGGGGAGCACCAGGGAAGAGGCAGGTTGAGGAGAGGATGGAAGCTACATGGAGGGGTCCAGTGAACTACCAGAACTGAACTGGAGCAAATCTGAAGATCACACGCATGCAGACAATGGGTGATTGAAGCCATGAGTATGGTAGAGTTATATCTTAGATGTTGTAGGATTAGATTTGACTGTGACTGGCTAGAGGCCATGGTGTCAGGAGAGTTCATCAGAGGCCAGAATCTGGGCTCTGGGGGTGTTAGGCCAAGATAACAGTGACACAAGTTTAATTTTCTCTCATGTGAGTCAAGTCCGGCAGTAGAGCCCATGCCTATTATAGCAGCTCCATGGTCATCTATTATAGCACCTCTTCTCTTACTGTTCTGCCATCTTATCACTTGACTCCTACTTCATGACCTACAAGCAACAAGATGCCAGTCACATAACTTGTATTCTGACTTCTGGGAAGGGAGAAGGGATCATAAGGACATACACCTTCCCTTTAAAGACACTTCCTGGAAAAAGAAAAGACACTTCCTGGAAGTTGCACTTTGCCGACCTCTCATTGATCACAAATGGCCACACCTAGCTGCAGGGGTGATCTTGCATTTTCTTGGTCTTTTTTTCCCTGGTGACTGTGTGCCAGCTGGAAATCAAAAGTCCTATTACCAAAGAAGACAGAAGAATGCATCTAGAGCAGTGGTGTCAACTGGGGGCCATGTTGCCCTCCAGGGAACATTTGGCAAAATCTGGAGGTATTTTTGTTTGTCACAACTGCGAGGGGTGCTACTGGCATCCAGTGGGTGAAGGCCAGGGATGCTGCTAAACGTCCTACAATGTACAGGATACCCTGCCCCCCCCCCCCCATGCCACAATATTTGGCCTAAGATGTCGGTGGTGCTGAGCTTGAGAAACCCTGACCTAGATGGACAATTTCTAGTCTCATTGCTGTAACCAGGAGAGCATGCGGAGTGAGTGGACAAGTCGCTTGTGGCTGTGTAAGACACCTGTCCCTGGCAGGCCACAATATCAGGGGAGTTCAGCAGCTCAGACTTAGGCTCTGGGCATTTGTTAGATTTGCCCCAGCTTGGTGGGGCTCCTGCCTTCACAGAAAAGCAAAGAAGCTTTGTTTGTGCCTCTTTGTTTCATTCATTTCTTTATAGTGAGCTCAGAAGTGCAGAGTTACAGGCTAGACTCTCAGGGAAGGGGCTTATTTAACATATGGGCATTTCTTTGCCCACCAACCCGACTTGGCTGCTGGTGGGGGGGAAAGCCCTATACACTGGGCCACCAGGGCCAGACTCTGGTTCAGTCCCTTATTTTCACTGTGACACAATCAGGACTCTTCCCCCAGCCTCTTGGCCACAAACAGTGCTGGGTGGTCAAGGAGAGGCTCTTGTGGCCCTGAATCCGCAGAGATACCCAGGCAGTTTTTCTGGCTTTGCCCATAGCGCTGGGCTGGGCCTTTCTGTGCTTCTTCCCTCCCAGTCAGCCTTCCAACCAAGTCAGCATTTCTGGGCCCCTCCCACCTTCATTTCCTTCCCGGCCTGTGGCCTTGGGACTGAAGGGAAGTCGACCTGCCCCAGCTGGGGCCAGTGCCAGGCCATGCTGAGGCTGAGGCCTGTGGGTCCCCAGAATCCCAGGATGTGGTATGGCTGAGAGTGTGCCTATCAGTGGGGTGGGGAGTGTGTGAACAACTCTGTCTCTGGGGAGGGCTTTGGGAAAGGAATAGCCTCCAAGCCATTCTGAACTGTTTGCGGTCCTTGCTATGGGTGAGCAAAGGTCTCCCCAGGCCAAAGAGTCCCCCGCTCTTGTCTGGCTGTCAAAAGTCCCCTGAAAGGAATTGGTCTCAGAATGACCCCCTGGGCCTGGGCTAGGCCAATCCTTTCAGTGGGCCTGAGAATCACCGCCTCCATGAGCTTAGGAAGGGTTAAGCTCCCACCTTCCAACCTATTTCTGGAAGCCCAGAGGGACTCTGGAGGTTTTCAGCATTTTCAAATATCTTAGCTCTTCAACGGGACTGGGTGATGGATTTGATTGGTGGTACAGATCTTCTGCCCTGTGACCTCTGACCAGTTGCTGAACCTCTCTGATCCTCCAGTTTCCTCATTTGTTAAATGAGGAGAATAACACCCAGCTGAGGGTTGCGAGGATTAAGTAGGATCGTGCATGCATAGCATCTGGACAGTGCCTGGCCCACAGGAAGAACCCAGGAAGCAGCAGCTGTTCTTACTATCACTGTGTTGTCACCCTGTCTCTCTGGAGAGCGTCACTACTCCTCATCAGAAAGTCCTCCCCTGAGCTGCCACTCTAATTCTTAGCATGGAAAGTTTACAGTGGGAATGACCCTGATAACCTGCAATTTACAGATGGAGAGGCCAGGGAAGAGAGTTGCCCAAGGTCACACAGGAGCCTGTGGCAGGGCATCAACCAGGTGGAATCTGCGCGCAACACTCTTCTCCTGCTCTCCCAAGGCTCTCATTTCCCACTCCCGCTCTTCTCGTTTGCACCCTTGTTAGCAAGAGCCCCAGACACCAAAAGGCTGTTTTCCTTCTGTCCAGTTCAGTGTTGATGCCTGTAGTCAGGAAATGGGGTGATGGGATGTCCTTTCTGACATCCTCCTGGGTCGGCGGGGAGCAGGGGGGGGGAGGGGGGGGAGGTTGGCGGCAGCCCCACAGGGCTGGGCTTCCTGAAATATAGCTGCGGCAGCAGCTGCAGGAATTGGCATAACATTTAGCATTCGTTTTTAAAAAGTCAAATACTGAGAATGGGGTAAGAAGGGAGGAGAGACGGGGCAGATGCAAGGAAACTAACTTTTCCAGCAGAGAATGAATAGTTATTCTAGGGTGGATACATCAAAAAACAGAGGCATTAAACATACCACTTGCAGATAGGGAGAGAATTCACAAAAGGTAAAAATCACTTACTACTAAAGTGGTATCTCTGGGCAGTGATTCTGGAAGTGGGAGAATTTAACCTTTCATCTGATACTTTTCAGTACTATTTGAATTATTACCATTCGTATTATTATTTGCCATATATGTATGTTATGCCTACTAATGAAATAGTTAATGCTGAGCTCAGAAGCAGGCAGGTGTTAGTTGGGCAAAGATGCGATGTGGCCTTTTTTTTGTCTCTAGATTCCTTGGATATGACCCCCTCAAGAAGTCCTTGGTCAGGTTTAGGGGGAATTCTGTGTCAGTCGGACTTCGCTGGGCCCTTCCTCCCTACCCCCTCAAAATCAGTTAAGATTAGTTCCAGGAAAAGAAAAAGAAAAAGATTGGCTCTAAGACTGTTCAACCTAGAAAATTCAGTTATCCATATGGAAGAGAAAGAACTCCTACCTCACACCACATACAAAAAAATCACTTTAGACTGGAGTGATGGATCGAGAACTTCAAAGTTAACATGAAGCCCTTTAGAAGAAATCCGATATCTTAATTTGTTACAATTAAGAACTTCTCATCAAAAGATACGTTGAATAAAGTGAAAAGATAAGGCTACAACCTGGGAGAAGAGAAATTATTTTATATAACCAAAGGATTAGTAGTAAGAATATATAAGAAAAAATAGAGAATTCCTACAAATCAGTTAACAAAAAACATAAACAATACAAGAGAAAAATGAACCAAAGATATGAATAGGCATTTTACTGAAGGGAAAATATAAATGGCTAATAAACATGTGAGGGCATACCTAACCTCATTAGCATTCAGGAAAAGCAATAAGCACCATAATAAATACCACTGTATGTCCATTTTGCTGACAAAGTTTTCAAAGTTTGACAATACAAAGGTAGAAGGGGATGTGGACCATAACATATCTTAGGCAGTTACTGGGGATATAAATTGGCACAACCCCCTCAGAAAACAATTTGACAGGGGCGCCTGGGTGGCTCAGTCGGTTAAGCGTCCCACTTCACCTCAGGTCATGATCTCACAGTTTGTGGGTTCGAGCTCCATGTCAGGCTCTATGCTGACAGCTCAGAGCCTGAAGCCCACTTCAGATTCTGTGTCTCCCTCTCTCTCTGCCCCTTCTCCACTCATGCTCTATTTCTCTCAAAACTAAATAAACTTAAAAAAAAAAAAAGAAAACCTGACATTTCTTAAAAGGCTAAATATACTTCTACCCAATAGTAGATTGAATTATCATTCCCATTTTACAGAAGAGGAAACTCAGGCACAGAACGGTTAAGTGAGTTGGCCAAGGTTATAGCTAGTAAGTAACAGAGCTGGGGCTTGAATCAGACTGGCTCTAAGGAAGGAGAAAGGACACTGATGAAACATTCCCAGACACTGGGCAACCGCTGGCTGGGCCCGAGGTTGTCTGTGACCCCAGAGGAGAACGCTAAATGAAATTTCTGAAAGCAACACAAATGTAGACATGTGATCATAGCCTCACAGGGAGGAAGGGGCCTTCCTGAGCTTCTGGCACTGCTGCAATGGAGTTCTGGAATAGTAATCACAGGTGCACCGCCTTCCCTGCCTCCACTTGGCCAGTGTGCACAGTGGATGTGAGTATAAGATGGGAAGGCGCTGCTCTCTCGCAGGAATCAGCCCAACAAGGAGACAGACATGTAGGAAGCCTAGACAAGGGCTGTGTTGGGTGGGAGCATTGGCCCTGCAAACACTGGGAGGCAGGGTGGGTGCGCACCTTTCCCTGCAAGTCACCTGACTTGGGAACCCATAGATGCTCAGAAGATTCTGCTGACTTGAGGATTATCACAGGCCTTGTATAGGAAATCTAGGTCCAGAGATGACCAGCAACCTACCCACAGGCACACAGCTTGGGTGTGGCTTAGCAGGGTCTGCCATCCAGGCCTTCTGGGGCTAAACCCTGCAAGATTCCTAGCAGGTCACACTCCAAGCACCCAAGCCAACAACTGGTTTGAAAATGCCTTCCTGTGAGCCAACAGCTCCGCACCTCCCAGGCTTTCCTCCTCAGAAACAGATGTTTCATTATTCCATTGTCTCTCCCCTCAACAATGGTTGAGACAGGGTGGGTGAATCACATCTAAAGCAGAAGCAAGTCTCTATCACCCCAGTATCTACTCCGTCAATTTCCTGTTTTGGGTTGGGGGTGGTAGTGGTCATTCTTTGGGAGTTTTCAAACTCCTACCCATATTCAAGACCAGACTCTGCCTACATGTGTGGAGATATGATTTCAGGGCTGGGTAGGAATATGTGGTAGGGCCCTCTGGTTAGATGGATCTCCCCACCAACCACCACCCACCTGAAACACCATCCATTGTGTCATTTCTCCAGAAAGGCCCTGCTAATTGAACTTGTCAGCCATGAGTCCCATATTATAGCCATAAAAGTGCTTTATAGTTTATAAAGTGATTTCACATCTAAAAATGTTTTTGATTCTCATAACAGCTATGAATTTAAACATGGGTAACAATTTAAACTTGTCCATGCAATAGATGAGGACACTGAACAAGAATCCAAGAGGCAGTGGACTTTCTAGTTAATCAGATCCAATACTTGAATACAGATCTTTAATTACAAATTCCACGTACCTCAGGTAACTGGGAGTTGTTCTGGAGAGCAGGGGCTGAAGGGACACAAAACAACTGTTTTTTATTTTTCGTTTGAGCAGGTGGGTTTTGATAAGAAAGCAGAAAGGAAAGGATGAGGGGAAAATGTTCAGGAGCAAGCAAGGATGGTGGTGGACCTGGGTCACATGGATGGGCACAAGTCCCCAGGTCACTGACAATGTGGGCATGGGGAAGAGTGTCCCAGCGGTGGGTAGGAGGCTGCAAAGGAGTGGGGGATGAGCTCTGGGGAGTCAGAGCCTTGAGTTCTGGCTGAGCCACTTCCTGAGGCCTGAGGGGCCGGAGTGGATCTCTTCTCTAGGCTTCTGTTTGTTCCCTGGGCTCTGCGGGCCTCCCAGCTTGCCGCCAATGTCTGTGGCCTGATTCCCAGCCAAGTGTCTTGTGAGCCTGTCAGCGCTGACCTAGTCACACTGGCTCGTGACTGTGCTCCTCCTGCACTCGAATGAGTCAAGAGGGGAAACAGGCGCCTAAAGGCTTCCGGGGGATTCCCGTGATGCAGGCAGCTCTGGGCCCTGGGTGCAGAAGGCCTTGAGAGGCCTCAGAGTCCCCGGGAGGCTGGAGGTTCCCAGGGCTGGGCTGTGAAGCCACCCTTCTCCCTGGGTTGAGGGCAAGTCAAAATAACCCCAGACTTAACTCAATTCCTCTCCAGCTGACTGGTATCAGTGTGAGAAGGGACATATAAGCCACTCTGGTGGAGGAAGGTCTGGCTCAGGGCTGAGCAGTCTGTGGGCATCTGGGGCACAGTGCTTCAATGTAGCCCTAGGAGTCCATTTTCCCCAGAAGAATGCTGAGTGGAGTAACCACAGTAGATGCCTGAGGAGACTCTCAGTTATTGAAATCTACTATCTGCCAGGCACTTTGTTTGTAAATTTAATCAGATTTTTAAGAACTATGATATAGGGACGTCTGGGTGGCTCAGGTGGTTAAGCGTCCAACTTTGGCTCAGTCATGAACTCACAGTTTGTGAGTTCAAGCCCTGCATTGGGCTCTCTGGTCAGCACAGAGCCTGCTTCAGATTCTCTGTCCCCCTCTCCCTACCCCTCCCCCACTCATTCCCTCTTTCTCTCTCTCTCTAAATACAAATAAACAAACTTAAAAAAAACAAACAAACTATGATACAATTACATATACATGCTATGAAATAAAAGCTAGAACCAGACCAGGAGTTCTAGTCTAGGAGTTGGGGAGTTGGAGTCTCTGTGGAATCCTCAAAGATCTGAGAATAGAATTCAAGGACTCTAACAATTTGGAAGAAAAAAAAAATACATCTTTATTTTCACTGAACTCTACCTGAATTTTTTCTCTTCAATGATGTGGCAACAAACCACAGCACTGTAGGCAGGACCTGGGATGGTGTCACTGATAGAATTACTGATATTTTCAAATCACCATTACGGCTTTTTCAGATATTTCACAATATGGTTTACGCTCATCACTATTTCAAAATTATAGTAGTTATCAGACCTATTGCTAGATCTTGGTATTTCGTGCATCAATTAGGAAGCACTGTTTTTTTTAAATAAATTTTTGATAAATATATTTTAATATAGTTGTTTTCCTGTATGTTATGTTATTTTATTGTGTGCATTTAACATTATTCTGAGACAGGGTCTATAGGTTTTACCAGATGACAAAGGAGGCTATGGCACGTTCTCACACAAAGGGTACGACCCCCTGATGTAGGTCTGTCCTGCAATATTTAGGAGATACCCACATTTAAAAAGTGGATCCTGATGTTTTTTAAGCTTATTTTCCAGTTATATTGGAAAGTTGAACACTGATATGGGTATTTTACTTAATCAAGTGAAATTCAACTCTCCACCATCACTGGACAGTGAGCAATCCACAGCTCTCCAGCTGAATGCTTCTAATCGTCCATTAGCCGAAAAATCTTTCCCCCAAACAGGCATTTACACTGTTGAACTTAACTGAAACAGCCTTGAGTCTTCTGTACATTTTTCTTCCTTTACATGTACACTCACCATAATTAGACAATGTCCTAAGAGGAATGGTTAAGGAACTGAAGGTCTTTTGGCTAGAAAACAGGCTGATAGTGGGAGAGCTAGTGGGGGAAGAGGACAAAGGAAGCTGTTTAGCTTTCACAAAGGGTCGTCCTCACATTCCTGCAGGTCCCTCTGGAAGCCTAGGAAGGGCGTGAGGTTTAAAATTCAGGACGGCCCTAATGTCCAGAAAGTCTCTGTTCTCTCCTTACAGCCCACTTGTTTCCCGCCCCCCCACCCCCCGCCCCACTCCCGGGGCCCTGGGCCCTCCTGCTAGCTCCTCTCCCTCCTATCAAAATGTGCTCTGGGAGAAAAGTCCAGAGAGAGAGGGGCTGGCCAGGGCACTGCAGGACCCATCACCACTTTCCTGGGTCTTGGTTTCCTCTGTAAAATGGACATTATATCTGTTCTTGTTGGCATGGACTAAATGAGATGGTACGAAAACACTTATGATACTAAGGTCACAATGGTCATCAACTCACACTAAAGTAGAGAAAAGTGATAAAGCTTCAAGGGTGGCTTTTCCCAGTGAAAAAGCCCACCAGTGGCTGGGCTTTGTATTTAAACTGAGGATCAAGTGGGGTGCCTGGGTGGCTCAGTAGGTTAAGCGTCTGACTCTTGATTTTGGTTCAGGTCATGATCTCACGGTTCATGGATTCAAGACCCATATCGGACTCCGTGCTGGCAACGCAGAGCCTGCTTGCTTGGGATTCTCTGTCTCCCTCTCTCTCTGCCTCTCCCCTGCTCTCTCTCCCTCTCTCCAAAAAAACAAAAAACAAAAAACAAAAACACACCACTTTAAATTGGGGGTCAAGTCTAAGTTGAAGGACTGACTTCTTTTCCAATGGTGAGCTCTCCTTTCACAGGGATGGGGGAAACAGCAGAGGTTTAGAATCAGATTGAATCCTGGCTCTTTCTTGCCTTATGTCTGGCCTTGGGCAAGATAGCTCACTTCTCTGAAATACCATTATTCAGTGTTCCGATCCTGAGTGAGTGAATAGGTCATGAGTGATTAAGGCAGACTGGGCAGGTCCGAGGGCTAGAATGGTAAGGGGGCTTAAGGAGAAATGGAGCTCCTCCCCATACCCCACACCACAGCTTTCTACTGACAGGGAAGATGCTGTCCTGCTGCCCCGGGGGCTCTTCTATGTTAGCTTTGGAGCGAGACACTCGACCTCCTTGATGACCTGCCCCCAAGGGACTGACCCCCAGACTGCAGGGTCAGCCAGGCAGGCCCTCGCTGGGCTCTGCATCCTCCCTCAGTCCCCTGGGTCCAGGAGGCCGGCCAGCTGCCAGGCTTGCTGTTCGGCCGTATGGAACTGGCTCCCTTGGCCAGGCCCCGAATGGAGGGCCCAGGAATGCAGTTGCCTCCTTAGAGAGGCCCAGAGCTTCCCTCTTGCCTGGATGGCTCCTCAGACAATGAGCAAAGCTGAAACTGATACACGGACAGAGGAGAGTAGGAACTGGGACTCAAAAACGAGGACCTAAAACTGAGGGAGGAAGGGACACCCACACCAGGCAGGCCAAGTGGAGAGCTTCAGCCTCTCCTCAGAGCTGACTGCAGGTGTTCTGTGGCTATATCTCATACTTCTGAGCCCCCACAGGCCTGCCCTTCTTCCTGCACAGCGCCTCCTTCCCCAGAAGCTGGGCCCATCCCCTTCCCCATCTCACATCTCCCTGGGAGTGGTGTTACCCAGGATGAACTGCCCCCTCCACATACACACACCTGATCCCAGGCCTGCATGGCCCAAAGGACTTGGGGGGGGGGGGGAGGGTCACGCTCAGGAATCACTCAGGTATTTGCCAACTAGGGTGGCCAGGCAAAGACCCACAGGCCTCTGACCAGGTAGTTTCAAGCACTGTTTCTAAATCTCCAGCCATTCACTCATCATTTCCCAGATTTTTGCTACCTAAATTATTATCCATTTAATATTTTTCTTTGAATCAACTCCTTTTCAAAACTTAGTCTAGAGAAAGAAGAACAAAGTTGTAGGTATCATGCTCCCTGATTTAAATCTCTATTACAAAGCAATAGTAATTAGTACAGTATTGGCATAAAAACAGACAGATCAATGGAACAGAATAGAGAGCCCAGAAATAAGCCCATGCATATACGGTCAATTAATTTTCAATAAAGGAGGCAAGAATATACAATGGGAAAAGGACAGTCTCTTTAATAAATGGTGTCAGGGAAACTGGACAACAGAATACAAAAGAATGAAACTGGGCTGTTATCTTATAGTACATACAAAAATTAACTCAAATTAAAGACTTGAATGTAAGACCTGAAACCATAAAACTCCTACAAGAAAACATAGGAGGTTGGGGCACCTGGGTGACTCAGTCGGTTAAGTGTCTGACTTTGGCTCAGGTTATGATCTCACGGTTTGTGGGTTCGAGCCCCACATTGGGCTCTGTGCTGACAGCTCAGAGCCTGGAGCCTGCTGCAGATTCTGCGTTTCCCTCTCTTTCTGCCCTATCCCAATCACGCTCTGTCTCTGTCTCTCTCTCTCAAAAATAAATAAACATTAAAAAAAGAAAAAAAGAAAACATAGGAGGCAAACCCCTTGACATAGGTCTTGGTGATGGTTTTTTGAATTTGACACTGAAAGTAACAAAAGGAAAAACAAACAGTTAGGACTACATCAAAATGAAAAGTTTCTGCGCAGCAAAGGAAACCATCAACAAAAGAAAAAGACAACTTCCTGAATAGGAGAAAATATTTGTCAATCATTTATCTGATAAGGAATTAGTATCTAAAATATACAGGGGTGCCTGGGTGGCTCAGTTGGTTAAGCATCCAACTTCGGCTCAGGTATGGTCTCACAGTTGGTGAGTTTGAACCCACATTGGCAGGCTCTGTGCTGTCAGTGCAGAGCCTGCTTCAGATCCTCTGTCTCCCTCTCTCTCTGTCCCTCCCCTGTTCTTGTGCACAAGCTCTCTCTTTCTCTCAGAAAAGTAAACATTAAAAAAAAAGTAAATAAAATATATAAAGAACTCATACAACTCAGCAGCAAAAACACACAAACAATGTGATGGAAAAATGGGCAGAAGATCTGAATATATATATTTCCAAACAAGATGGCTGACAGGTACATGGAAAAGCTGCTCAACAGCACTAACCATCAGGGAAATGCAAATCAGAACCACAATGAGATACCACCTCACACCTATCAGAATGGTTAGTATCAAAAAGACAAGAAATAACAAGTGTTGATGAGGATGTGGAAAAAAGGGAACCTTTGTGCACTCTTGGTGGGAATGTAAATTGGTGCAACCACTATGGAAAACAGTAGGGTGGTTCCTCAAAAAATTGAAAATAGAACTACTCTATGATCCAGCAGTTCCACTTCTGGGTATTTATCTGAAGAAAATGAAAACACTAATTTGAGAAGATATCTGCACTCCCATATTCACTGCAGCATTATTTACAACAGCCAAGATGAAAACAACCTGAGTGTCCATTGATGTATGAATAAAGAAATTGGGGTGTACGTATGCAACAGAATATTATTCAGCCACAAAAAGGAATGAAGATCTGCTCATCTTGCTGCCATCTAAGACACACTTCTGTATGTAAGTCCCCTTAATAAACCATTGCTTGTCAAACTGGAAAAAAGGATGAGATCTTGCCATTTGTGACAACACGGATAGGTCTCAAGGGCATTATGCTAAGTGCAATAAGTCGGATAGAGAAAGATAAATACCATATGACTTCTCTTACATGTGAAATCTAAAAAAACAAAAACAAAAACAACCTCAAGCCCCAAGCTCATAGAAAGAGAACAGACTGGTGGTTGCCAGAAGTGGGGGTTAGAGGGTGGCAGAAATGGGTGAAGGGCATCAAAAGATAAACAAAACATTTTTTCAGCCTATTTCTAAGCAATAATATCTGTGAAATCTTGAGTTTGATGAGCTGATTTACCTTTACTGACTTGCATTTGGATCAATGTATTATTAAAAGAAAAAAAAAACAGTTCACACACCTATCACCTAAACTCATCTAATGGACCATGTTTTGAAATTCATCTTGTGGTCCATGTTTTGGGAAGTCATTTAGTGGAAAGAACAAAGATTTTGGCATTGTACCACATAGGTCCTACAATAGCTGACCCTTGAACAGTATGGGTTTGAACTGTGCAGGTCTGCTTATATGCAGAT
The DNA here is from genome assembly GCF_046562875.1 of Panthera onca. Taxonomy (NCBI): domain Eukaryota; kingdom Metazoa; phylum Chordata; class Mammalia; order Carnivora; family Felidae; genus Panthera; species Panthera onca. Next base: position 40,141,799 of record NC_138344.1, on the reverse strand, counting down.
TTTTTGTTTTACACAGTACAGTACTGTAAATGTATTTTCTCTCTTTTTTTAATTTTAAAAAATTATTTGTTTATTTATTTATTTATTTTGAGAGACAGAGACAGTGTGAGTGGAGAAGAGGCAGAGAGGGAGGAGGAAGAGAAAGACAGAATCCTAAGCAGGCTGCATGCTGCCAACACAGAGCCCGATGCGAGGCTCAAATACACTAACTGTGAGTTCATGACCTGAGCCAAAATCAAGAGTCAGATACTTAACTGACTGAGCCACCCAGGTGCCCGTCTTATGATTTTCTTAATAACATTTTATTTTCTCTAGCTTACTTTATTGTAAGACTGCAGTATATAATATGTATAATATACAAAATACATCTTAATAAAAAAAACCTAAACAAACAAAAAAGCACCAAAATACATGTTAATCAACTGTTAATCAACTTATCAGTAAGGCTTTAGGTCAACAGTACACTATCAGTAGTTAAGTTTTGGGAGAATCAAAAGTTATACTTGCATTTTCAACTGTGCGGGGATGGTCAGCACCCTTAACCCCTGAGTTATTCAAGGATCAACTGTACTTTCTGGCTGTGTGACCTTGGGAAACTCACTTAACCTCTCTGAGCTTCAGTTTCCTCATCTAAAAATAGGGATTCTCTTTTCTACAGCTGTCATAGGCATAGGTGTGAGTCCTGAACATGGGGCCTGGCCAAAGTAGATTTCTTCCTCCTTCTGAAACCTTGCCCCCTTCCCTGCAAGATAACTTAAGCAGGAAACCTGGTCTCTCCAGCCATCTTCCTAACCACAAGGAGCTACTGCATTCCAGTGTATCCTACTTTAAAAACACATCTGGGAGGAGGTGTTACTTTGGCACCTGTCCAAGTCTATAAATCCTAGGTACAGAAGTGCTTCCTGGCATCTACTCCAAGTCTCTGTGCTGCAATGTCAACTCCTTTTCTTGTGCTCTACCCTCAGTAGAAATGAGAATTAGTTAGAGAGACTTCTTCATGGAGGGGTGGCCTGATGGTGTACAAAAGCCTGTGGGATTTTGCCTGTGGCAATTCTGGCATTGCCACCATCTCAACTGTGTGTCTTTGGCAAGTCACTGGTCCTCTTTGTTATATGGGTTTTCTCATCTGTTAAACGAGGGGGCCAGCTTTGACTGTGAAACCAGACTCTGCCCCATGTATTCTCGCCCACTGTAGATAGGGTGGGTGGAAGGGGCAGGGACTCTTGCCTTTTCCTATTGAGGAACTAACTTGTTTCTCTTCTGGTTGAGGATGTGGGAACTGGGAGGGAGCAGGGCATGGTGGGGATGGGGGCGAAGAGGAAGTTACTGATGAGGGTGAGAGACTGGCTGCCACCAACTCCTTCCCGGTGGAAACTTCCTTCCTGTCCCCTCCCCTATAAAACCACAAGGAAGAGTCTAGGTGTTTCCAAGGATGGCCTGAGAAGGGTTAGATCAACAGAATGAGGGACACACTCCGTGGGATATCTGGATTGTGAGTGGTGTCTCCCTCTGAAGAGTATACTCTGGATACCAATCTGGGTCTCCAAAACTGACGGAGTAGGAGGGTTCAGAGATCACCCAGTCTAATCCCCCATCCTTTTACAGAAAGGGAAACTGAGGCCCAGAGAGGTACAGTGACTTGTTTAGGGTCATGCAATGACTTGGCAGCAGAATAGGTAAGAACCTAGGACTCCTGCCCTCTGCTCCCATCCTCCTGCACTGCCTTCCCACCTCTCTTCCCCCAACTCTGATGACACTTCTAGGGAGATGTGGGGCTTCTATAAAAAATGTTCTAATTGATACTCAACAGGAAGTGTGGGCTTTTTTGCTCTGAGTTGACAACCACAGCAATTACACACATACACACAAACAAGCACACGTGCCCCCACATAGACACACTCACACACACACCCAAATCTGTACACAGCTGTGTGTACACAAAGCCACTTGCTTATACTCATCAGCATTTAGGTGCACAGATGGGACACACCTATGCACTTCCTCCTGGGTGCCATGAGACACCAAAATAGAGGCTCCCAGCTTGTCCCCTCTGACCTGCCTCACGCTTCCATAGTGGAAAGTGGATTTGAAAGGCAGAGAGCTGAGACATGGAGATCAGGGCAGCTTCAGCAGGTAGCAAAGGCCCCCGTGCCCCAGACAGTCTTGGGCCTAGAGGGGCTGCTCATAGTTCACAGGGCAGACTGATGGGGAAACCACCAATTTGTCACAGGGTTCCCAACGAGGCTGAAGAAATGGGGCATTGGAGGAGAGCCTGGGTGGCTCAGTCAGTTAAGCTTCCAACTTGATTTCAGCTCAGGTCATGATCTCACGGTCCATGGGTTTGAGTGCTGTGTCTGGCTCTGCACTGACAGTGCAGAGTCTGCTTGGGATTCTTTCTCTCCCTTGCTCTCCCCACCCCCCCTCATTCACAGGCATGTTAGCATGTGCTGTCTCTCAAAATAAATAAATAGACTTAAAAAAAAATTAATGGAGCATTGGAAAGGTTAGCTGACTTGCCCACAATGGCTCAGCATGCAAATGCAAAGCCTAGATTTGAACCTGGGTTTCTCTGACCAAGAGCCCAAGTTCTTGGTCCCACAACCAAACTTTTGTCATAACAAAGTACCTGGTTCAGGCAGTAGCAAACTTGTGTACCTATAAAATACCACAGAACTTCTCAACAACAAAATAAAGGAATCAATAATAGTACTGGGAGTCTAGGTAGGGTTGAGGGAAGCTTCATGGATGAGTTGGCATTTGAAACTAGTTTAAGGATTTGGAGGTGTCTGGGTGGCTCAGCCAGTTAAGCAACTTACTCTTGGTTTTGGCTCAGGTCATAATCTCACAGTTCAGAGGTTGTGGTTTAAGCTCTGCATTGGGCTCTGCACTGGCAGTGCGGAGAGCCTCCTCAGTATTTTCTCTCCCTTTCTTTGTCCCTTCCCCCCTCGTGTTCTCTCTCTCTCTCAAAATAAATAAATATTTAAAAAAATTTAAAAAAAAAAGAACGAATGAAACTTTATTAGAGAGAAGAGTAGAAGGGATAGGGAAGGGCATTTCTAGCAGAGGGAAAGCACAAGCAAAGGCAGTGCAAGAAAGTGTGAGGGGCAGGGCACAGAGGCAATGGAGTATGGGAGACTGGACAAACAGGTGTGGAGCCAGAACTCTGGGACAGGGCTGGAGGACTGACATGCATAGTCATGGGGGTTTTAAGGGCCTTGGGTGCCAGGCATGGCATTTGTGGGTGAGAATATCCTGGCAAATACTTAAGGAAAGGTGGGACTCCATTAGTCCTGTGTCCCAGAGGTTCACCCCGACTCCAGGAAGAAGGATGGTAGTGAGTGGATGAAAAGACACAAAGCTGAGGCAGGGAGACCTAGGAGCTGTTACAGGTGTTCAGGCAGAGGTCATGGGGCTAGAACTAGGCAGGGATCAGTAGGATGGAGAGGAGGGTGGGTGGGAGAAAAGAGATAGCATGAGAACAGACAGGGGCTCTCCAGGGATTCAGGCAGGGATGATTATGCAGCCACAAGGTGGAGTCTTCTGAGACCACCCAGTGCCCACATCCACCCCAGCTCAGGCCACTGGGCTCAGGCTGGAAGGCCTCAGAGAAAGTCTCAACATCACCCTAGACCCCCTGCCATTTCTAGGTTCTACCCACCAACTCACTTCCTCTGGGGGGAAGCAGCAGGGATCCCCACCTACAGGCAGGGCAGGATTTTCTCCTTTCTCCACTAGCTCTAATGTTCAATCTCTCCACAGAGCTGGAAGGACAATACTACCTGCCACCATTGGGCACAGACATTGGCTCCACCAGCAGTGAATGAGAGACTCTGTCCCTATGAATGGTTGTTGGTGCCTCTGGAAGCCAGATGGGGCTCCTATTGTCCTTAACTGACTGCCACGATGAATCAGTACAGTTACTGCCTCAACACAGAGTCTGGGGTGGTTGTACTAATCGGTCAAAGTTGGTCACATGCCCAGCCTCAAGCTGCATGGGAGGCTGGGAAATGGAGTATCTGGCATACTTAGTCTCAGTAGTGGAAGTTGGGCTCTTCTTCATGAGTGAAGAATAACCCCACACATAGGAAGGGATTTCAGGTGCTGGGTGGCCAACACAAATGACAAATGTCCAATATGCTACCTTATGGGGATGCTGGTGAGAATTAAAGTAATATTCCATGTAAAAGTGTTTTGTAAAGCATCTGGTGTAAAGAACATGCTCAGGGGTGCCTGGATGGCTCAGTCGGTTAATCTTCTGACTCTCAATTTTGACTCAGGTCATGATGTCACAATGAGATTGAGCCCCAGGTAGGGCTCCATGCTGACAGTGCAGAGCCTGCTTGGGATTCTCTCTCTCCCTTTCTCTGCCCCTCCCCTGCTTGTGCTCAAGCACATGTGAGCACACAGGTGCACTCACTCTCTCTTTCAAAATAAATAAACTTAAAAAACAAAACCATCCCCAATAAAAGTTAACTCTCATTCCATTTAACTGTAGAGCTCAATGGAGGCAGGAAGTGGACTTTTTGCTCCCTGCTATATCTCTAGTGTCCAGTGTGGTGGCTGGTACATAGTAGGAGCTTGATAAGTGTTTGTTGCATGAATGTCTTGCTCTTTAAATCTGCGCTCTGTCCAACCTTTCTGTCTTCCCCTGTCTCTTTTTTGCCTTGGATGCGACCACAGCATTTTCCAAGGAGGAAATACATGCTAGAGGAGAAAGAACATCGTAGGAGGAGTCAGGTACCCACACCTCAGCTCCACAACCAGCTCACTGTGTGATCTTGGGCAAGACCTCACCTCTCCTGGTCTGGGTTTTGAATCTGCAAAATGGGTACAATAACTTCTGCTGCTCTGCCCTGTATCTCTGGCGTAAAGGACAAATAGGAACCTGTGAGAAGCTGATTGTAAAGCAGCAAAAAGTCTTCTGCACCAAGGCAGGAGAGGAAACAGCTGCTGAAGCCATTCGCGGAGAAGTGTTAGGACTCCACCCCAGAGGATCCACTTTTAAAGAGGGGCTGAGGGAGAATACAGTGGAGAAATGGCCTTCCTCTTTGCTAAGTAGAAAGGCCTGGTGATCATGTAGCGTCTGTGAACTGAAGCTATTTTTAGGTAGCACAACTGCGATTATAACATGTCCTCTTCCTGAAGGGGAAGGGTGGGGAGTAGACGTGAGTCATCAGTGGGGTGGCAGGCTGCACAGGCTGCTACAGGGCTGCCCATGAAAATCAGACCTATCTCCCCAAAATTACTCCTTGCCTCTGCCTTCCTCAGAGAGAGGCTCCAAAAAGGGAAGTGGGGCGGGACACTCGCTCCAGCAAGGACTAGGTCAATCATTGGATTTGGAGCCTGTCAATCATTGTTGGTGTCCAATGAGCAGTGGGCTGGAAGCGTCCCGGGGTGGGAAGACCAGGAATAAATGGATAGAAAGGATGCCTGATCCACCCTTCCTGCTCCCTGCAGGGTTGGCTGGCTGGAATTGAACGTTCAGCTAGGGGTTATTGGGCATGGACTGCATGCCCACCCTATGCTTAGGGGCTTCATGTGTCCCCTTTTATTGAAGTCTTCCAACACCGTCCCCCTTAGGAATAGGTGATTTGCCAACATTTCATAGGTAAGGGCACTGAGACCCGGGGGGAGTTGGGGGGGGGGGGGGGAGGCACGATTGACGCAGCCCCACAGCACTCCTCACTGTGAGCCCTGGGTTGATGGAGCCAACAGGAAGGTGATTATTTTCTTTACTGGGACGACAGGGAAAGGCTTCCCAGAGAAGGTGACATTTGAGCTGGCCTCTAAACAATGAATGGGATTTAGCTCCCTTGTGAGGCAGGGAGAGGGGAGAAGTCAGGGCATGTGACACAGAAGGGATAGAGCATGGCAAAGGCATGGAGGTGTGACAATGCTTGGCTTGTTTGGGGGTGTCAGGTGACTCAAGGTCGCTGGTGAACAGAAGGAGTGGTAGGGCAGAGGATGGGGCTTGCATGCCAGGCTAAAGAGTTTGGGCCTTTTGGGGTTCCTGCAGAGCTGCACAGTCCCTAGGCATACTGCCGGAAGTGTGGTCATGCAAAGAGGGGGTGGGTTAGCCCACAGCGGAGGAAGGATAGGGGGTGGCCTGTCAGGCCCAAAGGAAACCAGGTAGGTTTCCTGCTCTGGAGCATGAGCTCAGACAGTGGCCAGGCCTGGTGGTCCTGCTGTGCTCCACAGGCCCAGCCTGAATCAGGGCTCTAGGGCTTGGCTCCTTGAGACCTGCAGGGCCCCTCTCCTCTACTCTCTGAGCACCTTCTCTGTGCCAGCACGGCTGCATGGGGTATTCCCTTTATTCCACACACTTTCAAGGTGAGTATTAACACCCCCACTTCATTGGGGGAGGGGGCTGAGGTTTAGAGACGTTAGGGGACCTGCCCAGGTCACACAGCCTCTCTGGGTGACTTCATGGGGCTCCTACCATCATTCCACTTCCTTCCTTCAGGGTGAAAGGGACCCTGCCACTGAATTCAACTGTAACTTATTTGCTTCCCAGGCAGCCTCAGCACAAACTCAAGATGTTAAATCCGGAGGGCCCTTTAGTGATCATTTTGTCCACTACATATATTACAGATGTGGAAACTGAGGCCTAGAAAGGAAGAGACTTGTTTTGGGGTGGTGCGAATTGCCCTGGAGGTGATTGGCCAGTCCATTTTGAACCAGTCTCTAACTGGAACTCTAGCCCAGCTGAGAAGTTGAGGAGCGAGGGACAAGTAGGTTAGAATGCAAGGACTTGGAGCTGGGAGGAGGTACGGGGGGGACAGGGGACAGCCTGGGGCTTCTGGGGGAATCAGAGCCCAAATCCACTTGGCCCCTTCATCTCACTTGAAACACCTCAGACAATTCAGGAAAAAAAATGCCTCTTCTCAGGACACTTTGATCTTCCTGAAAAGTATGCTAATAATGCAAACTTTGGTGGCATTGAAGGGACTGCGCCCCCTAGAGTTGTACAGTGCACAATTTGCACAACCGTGAGCAGCCTTGAAAATGGAGTGAGGTCTCTGGTAATTCTCTTCACTTCCCTATCCCCTCCCCTCTTTTCCTTACCCTTCCCTACAGAGCCAGGGACCAGGGGGCCATTTCTGACCAGGAAGGGGGAGGGGAAGGAAGGGCAGAGACAGAGGAGGAGGAAGGACGGTGTGAGGGGCAGCAGAGGGAAGGGGCAGGACTTGTTTCAACTTTCAGAAACTGAAACCAAAAGTCCTGACAGGAGTCCATGTGAAAGGCAGGTCTGCAGCAAAATGCTAAGGTTGCAAAGCTGTGCAGAGAGAACAAAGCCATTGTAGCTGGGCAGCAGGTCCAGTCAGAGACACTCTAGGTGCAACCTTTTGATGCCTATGCCAGGCCTTGCCCCTCATCCTGACAAGAATTGTGCAAGGCAAGAGTCTGTTTTCTCTGAAGATTCAAACAGCCCCACCAGACATCACAGTGCCCAGCACTGGGGTTAGGATCATTGCTTGAGTGGGGAGTGGGTGCTTACCCAAGCCAATGAGTCACTTAATGACCCCAGAGTGGGTGACCCTCAGCTTTGGCTGGTGTTAGAGTCTGTGTGGACATACACACACCCATGAAGCTGAGACAGGTGTCATCTGTGTGGTTGGCCCTATTTCTCCAAGTTAAGCTGAGGACATGTGAAGTAACATAGATTTTTGTTGTGAGAGGTCATTTAGGTGCCACCATATTGAATTCTTTGGGGGCACTTGAAGCTTTATCCAATAATGGATTAGAATGGTTAAAACTTGGACTGTCTTAAAAAATTCAGATTGTGTGGTCACCATTTCTTGTGACCCGTATGATTCAATGAGCCAACTGTGTCCTCTCCCTGGAGGTTTCCTGGATCTTCTATGTAGGGAAGGATGCTGCTCCTGGAGGTCTGTGGCTCCCAGCTCCAGACTGAGCAGCCCTTTGTGAGCTGAGACTGTGTTTAATTCATCTTTGTATCTCCCATGATGACAGGTGTCTTCCCTCCCTTAGGGGATTCTCAGAGTGTAAGCTTCTAGCTTCTCCATTTGCCTCCTCGTGCTCCTTGTGGGCTGACACTCACCCTGTGCTGGCCTCAAAGACACAGAGAAGAAGGGGACAAATACATGGGTGGGGATAGACTGATGGATCAGGGCACAGAGGAAACTGGTTCCACCATTTTCCAGCCTTGTGGCCTTGTATAAGTTCTATCCTCTCTGAGCCTCAGTTTCTTCATCTGGAGACAGGGATGATATTTAAAAAAATTTTTTTCAATGTTTATTTTTGAGAAAGAGAGAGAGAACACAAGCAGGGGATGGGCACAGAGAGAGGGAGACACATAGTCCGAGGCAGGCTCAAGGCTCTGATCTGTCAGTACAGAGCCTGATGCGGGGCTCAAACTCAAGAACAGCAAGATCATGACCTGAGCTGAAGTCAGATGCTCAACTGACTGAGCCACCCAGGCACCCCATGAGATGAAGATGATTTAAATAGCTGACTTTTACCAAGTACGTACTGTGGGTCAAGCACTGTGTGAAGCGTATTGCATTCAGTGACTTATTCAGAAAGTGCTTATGAGGGTCTCCAATGCGGGAGGGCCACCAGGAGGTCAGCTGAGGAAATGGAGGCTTGGAGAGTTAGGTGACTGTTCAAGCTCATATGCAGATGAGTGACAGAGTATGTACCCCGGAACCCACTCTTATAACCAGCCCTCTGTGCTGGATGGACGCCAGCGGACTTGGGTGGATAGCCTGAGGAGAGCTCGGCATGGAGCCGGCTCAACGGAAGTCTATATGGTGGTTCTATTATCAATGGAGGCCAGGCCTAGCTGTCCCAGAAGGCACTGAGCTGGTATCCAGTGGCTGGGCAGTAAGAGCTTCACCAAGTGACCCCACAGGATGCTGTGGGAGGAGGCCCTCCAAACCGGAATTCTGAAAGACCATGTCCAGCAGGAGGGGCCAAGCATCACAATGTCCCTGAGAAGGGCTGGGCCAGCCGTGGGCAGGCTCTTCACTTGTGGCCTCAGATGGCCCCACAGAGACCTGGAGCCTGAAAAGAAGCCAGCCGAGAGAGTGATGGAAGAAGAAGCAGGTCATATTGGGTCTGGCTGACCCATAGGGCTCAGGCTGAAGAGTGTGGATCTGGGAGTACCCCATAAAGCAGGTCACTGAAGTGGCAACAGTCAACTCACTGGGACTGCCTCTTGGGATCTGGCTTAGCCTCTGTTCCCAGTGCCCCAGGGGCAGAATCCACTCCTAACACTGGACCAAGGACTGGCAGAGAGATGGTCCCAAGCAGAGGGCACTGTAACTTGTTCAAGGATCCCTCCTGGCAGCGGCTGGCAGGCCTCTCAGAGAAGAGATAGGTCTGTGGTACCCGGAGGGATGGGACGTGAAGGCCAGGCTGGGTGGATGCAGGGAAGCCACAAGAAGCCTAGCAGTCCTGCTAAATCCAACAGGCCAGAAACCTTGAAGCATCCTTGCCTCCTTTCTCTAGCAGCCCACATCCAACCCTTTAGCAAATCCTGGGGGCTCATTCCTTCCCTGCTGCCATCCGAGCCACCAGGGATACTGCAAAGGCCTCCTCACTGGCCTCCCTGTTTCCACCCTTGAACTCTCACAGTTGCTTCTCCGTATGCAGCCAGAACCATGGTGTTAAAGATCAGTCTCTCCTCAGTCAGAGCCCTGCCTCCCAACACACACCTCTTTGATACCATGTTATACTCCTCCCCCCTTCCCTCTGCTCCAGCCACCCTGGCTTCTTGCTTTTCTTCAAAACGTTCAGACTTGCCTTCCCCTCTCCAGGCCTTTGCCCTGATATTTCCCCCTGCCCAGAACACTCTTCCCTTAGGTACCTACATGGCAGACCACCTTCCTGCCTTCCAGCCTGCTCAAATGCCACTGTATTTTCCAGTGTTCTAGCAGAATACAGAACTCAGATTAGGATTATTCGATGAATATTCACAAAGATGTGGATGTAAGGAAGCCCCAAGGGAGAGTGTAATGCCCAGGCCCAGAAGCATGGGATACCTTTACTACTCCCAGGCTTGAGGGGGAGGGAAGGAAATGACTGCTGAAAATAGGAAGGAGAGCACTGTGGGAGAGGGCCACCTGACAGGAGCTGAGACTATGAAGGGAGGGAGCCAGGGGAGTGAGCACTTTCGTCATCTTCTTGGCTTTCCTGCATGGGTTCCCCACTGGTGGACCAGGCTGGAGGGCAAATGGATGTTCCCCAGCAATACTGACTGCCTTCTCTGCTGCTCCCACCCCAAACCCCAAGGCCTTTTACCTTGCCCTATTTTCTTCTGTGGCTTCTATCTCCTAACATTTTATATATCACCATAGTTATTTTATGTCTGTAAACTCCACAAGGGCAGGGATTTTGGTCTACTGCATCCCAAGAACATGCACTGGCACATCCCAAGCACTCATCAAATGATCCCTGAATAAATGAGTGCCCACTCAGGCTCCCTGGGTGCCTCTGGGAAAGCCTTTGGGCCCCTGCCTCGGTAAGGAGGGGGTGGATGCTGCTGTCCGAGGCTCAGGGACTGGAGAGAAGACAGCGGAGCCCAGCAGGGTTGGGAAGGCAAGCCTGAAAGCCTGTGCTCAGAGCAGCCACGTGTACCTGTGGTTCCCAGAGCAGATCCCTGCCTCTCCCCAAGGCTGTGATGTGGAGACCAGTAGGATTGTCCTTGGCAAATGCCTTACTACTTGGTTTCTTGAACAAGGCGCCCCTCTGTGAAATCTCCTACCTCATGAATCAGCTCTTTGAGGAAACATCTGGCCCCTCTCCTTGGCCTCTAAGGAATGTTTCCTTTAAGGAGGCCTGAACTCACCATGCATGGAGGTCCAGAGTTGTAGTGTGGGGTTCTATTCTAGGCCTCCCTTGGCCAAGCCTTGGGTTCCCAGGGATAGGCCTGTGCAGGGCCTGCCTGACCCCAGGGCTGCCTTTACTGGGCTCTTGGGCGCCCTCCCTCAAGGTGCCCAGGGTACTGAGGCATTCCTGAGATGGCACTCTCACTCTCTCAATACGCCTCAATGTCCTACAGAAGAGAAGACTCAAAACAAGGTGACAATCAGCCCTGCCCTCCAATTCTAAAGTTGTGCATTTTCTCTAATGGGTTTATCAACTGAAAGTAATTTCAATCCAAATACCAATAAGATGGGGGAGGGAGCCTCAGAAAATGATATTAATCTTCCTCTGGAAAAATAAACATTTGAAATGAGCAGAAAAATTCTGAAAAATGAAAGGAACACACCACACAAAACCCAGAAGTGTTAAAGTAAGACTGACCATTTGAACATGTAACTAATTAAACCAAACGGAGAAAATTATCAAAAAACAAAGTCAAAAGGCTACACGCTGGGGAAAACTATTTGTAACATAATGTCAGCTAAAGAGCTAGTTTCCTCAGTATACACATTTTAGATATTAACATGAAAAAAAGAGTACCCAAATTTTAAAATGGGCAATTTACAAGGAAAGAAACGCTTCAGATGAACAGTAAATACATGAAAAGACGCTCACCTTCACTCATAATGAAAGAAACACATAACAAAATAACAGTGAAATGCCATTTTCCACTGCCAGATTAGCACCAGTGAAATGTTATACGATGTATAGTGTTGGTGAGGGGATGGGGAAAGACAGACCCAAACACTGTGGGAATGTAAATTGACCAGCATTTGGGAGGGCAATTTGGGAATAGCTACCATGGTGGAGTAAAGATGGGCACAAATTCTTTGACACTTCGTCCATAGAGAGATGGGGTTGATGTTCCCTTCCCTTGAATTGGGCTGGCCTGTAAGTTCTCTGACCAACAAAATCTAGCAAAAGTGATACTGTTCTAGTTTGAAGCATATCCCTTAATTTGCCCAGCAGGTTCCACTTCCCGCCTCTTACCTGAACTGCAATTACCTGACATCACCATGCTGTGAGAAGCCCAAACCATGTGGGGGAGCCCCGGAGGGTATGACATCACTTGGAGAGAGAGGTCAAGAAGTACTGAGACCTTGTCCTGTGAGTGATGAAGCCAGCCTGGCACAGAAGCAAAGATAAACCATCTTGCTGAGCCCTTCCTGAATTCCTCACCTACAAAATTATGAATAAAATAAAATGGTGGTAAGCATTGAGTTTGGGAGTGGTTTATCATACAGCAATAGGTGTCTAGAGTAGCTATCCAAATTTAAATTTACCCTTTAACCCAGCAATTTCACTTCTGTGAATCTAATCTACCAAACTGTTTGCATAAGTGCACAAAAACACCTGATCAAAGACGTTCACTGCAACAATGTTTGTGATAGCACAAGACTGGAAACAATCAATCTGTCCTCATTAGGGGAAAGGCTAATACATCTAGTTAATGGTATACGCTGTACCCATGGAAAGCCTGAACCAAGAAAAAGCACCATTTGTGGCCCTATGAGCCTAGAGTGACATAACAGTAGTTAAAGGCATAGGTTCTGAAACTGTAAACACTGATTCTGCCATCTGTGATCTGTGACTTTGGGAAAATTGTTTAACCCATCTATCCCGTAATTTCTTTATCTGTAAATTGAGGATGATACTCATAGTGCCTATTTCAGAGGGCTGTGGCAGGAAAGAAATGTTTTGAAATGATAAGCCTGGTATGGATCGGTGCTATATGTACTTTGAAGATGCAAAGAGCTTGAATTTAAAGTGGGTCGGACCATGGGGGCACCTGGGTGGCTCAGTCGGTTGAGCGTCCGACTTCGGCTCAGGTCATGATCTCTCGGTCTGTGAGTTTGAGCCCCGCGTCAGGCTCTGTGCTGACAGCTCAGAGCCTGGAGCCCTATTCAGATTCTGTGTCTCCCTCTCTCTCTGCCCCTCCCCTGCTCATGCTCTGTCTCTGTCAAAAATAAATAAACATAAAAAAAAATGTTTTTAAGTGGGTTGGACCAGACTTTTAATGTCCTTAAGGGACCACAAAGCAAAGGATCTGCCAGATTGCCATCCTGAGACGGGCTAGGGAGATGTGACAACTTGAAGGCAGTGGTGGGAGAATGTTTTTAAAGAAAAGGACTCATACTATACTTCCTGTTCTGTTTCTTGCTGTCTCTTAGACATTCTTCCTACCTCAGCACTTATAGGCCCATTCATTTCTTTTTAACAACTGCTCAGTATTGCACTGTATGGCTGCATCTCCATTTACTTAACCGTCCTCTATTTTTTTCCAGATTTATTGAGAAATAACTGACATATCACTGTGTAAGTTTAAAGCACACAGTGTGATGGTTTGATTTACATATACTGTAAAATGACCACCAATCCCTATTAGTGGTCTCTTGGGTTGTTTCCAGTTCTTTCCTGCAGTTACAAATAATACTGCAGCAAATGCCCTTGCACATGTATCTTGGCCCTATCACTGCTATTATTTGTGTGAAGGTTCTGCAAAATGGAGTTATTGAGTGTAAAGTATATGTACACTTAAAAAAAATTCTGATAGCTCTTTTTCAAATTGTCTCAATATCTGGTCCCATCCTCCATCCCCACTGCATTTGTTTTCACAACTCTGCTGCCTCTTTGTACTTTTTTTTTTTTTTTAATGAACTTTAGTATCATTTTGCAAAGTATTATCTGGACTTGTTTTTGAATTAATGCAGAGATGAATCAGCCACCATGTCTGCCTTGAGAAATTCAGTCTGGCAGGGATGTGGGCAGGAAAAGCAGTATAGTGAGATGGTGGTAGCTGCAAAATAAACAGTCACCCCATCAAGGCTATAGGTCTGGTATGGAAGGCTGGACCATGTGCTCTGGGAGCCCCCAGGAAAGAGCGGCATTCAGGGTCTGAGGCAATCAGGTAGGCCTCTATGGAAGAGGTTTCCTGCCTAGACTTTGCACTGGTTACAGAGAATTATCTAGAACACTGACTCATTGAATGCTCACAGTAGCCCTTAGCATTATTATCTCCATCTTCCAGATAAGGAAACTGAGGCCTGGAGAATGAAGGTCTTGCCTAGCTCCAGCCTCTGAGCTCTTAACTTCCCTTTTCCTCTCTCTCGTCACCGTGCTTCCACTATCATCCCACCAGCCCCAGCCTCTCCTGCCCCGACTCTGAGCCATGCTGGCAGGGCAGGCAGAGCCCTGGGTCTTTAGCACTGCTTCTGGACACTGCCTGTGGTTGGGTGACCTTCTGACAGAGGCTGAGACGCAGACCCCATGTGCCCAGGTGGCACCCTGCCCCACCCTGCCCCACCCTGCAGCCCAGGTCACGCCGCGCTGCCTCACATCCCAGCACGCAACACCGTATCATCCCAGCCCTCCTCCAGGGAAACACCTCTCAGAAATTGGGCCTTTAGAAGTTCTTCTGGGTGAAGCATTTGCTCCATGCTGCAGTGTTCTAAATGTCCATTACTCTGACAGGAGCCCATAGTCAATTGCCAAACTTTCTATTTGAATAGCGTTATTGTATCTTTTCGCTCAGGTTAATGAAGACCTGAGGCTCTCTGAGAGGCCCTTAGTGAAGGGGTAAGTCAGGGGACGGGGAATTAAACATGCAATTCCCCCTTCGGTCCTTACATCCCTGCAACTCTGCCCCCTTTCACCCGCCCCCAAGGACCTGCACCTCGATTCTGGGGAAAGCCTCAGAAAACAGAGCAGCAGACAGTAGGCGTGAAGGACCAGCTCCGAGAGACTCGGAGCTGGCGGGCGGGAACCCGCTTCTCCGCGTGGAGCGTCCTCCTTGGCAGGCAGACCCAGCCAACCTCAGGTCAGACTACCGCCCCGTAATCCCCGGCAGCTCCCTCCTCACGCCACTCTGGCTTCTGTCACGCTCGTGCCCGTGGTGGGGGCCCACTAAGGTGCGCACACCTGAGGCAATGAAAGTATTCACCGCCGGCAGCTCTTGGCCGGTTCTGGTTCTCCCGCGTGTAGACCACAGGAACGGCAGTTGGACGAGCTGCGCAGCTGCAGAAGCGACGTGCGCGCCCTCTGCGTGCTTCCCACGTCTGGCTCCTCCGCCCCGGAGTACGTGACTGCGCTTGAGGTTTTCCTCCAAAACGCTTTCCTACCCCCGTGAGAGAGCGCCCCCTAGAGTCAGGGCGCCCCTGGGGACGCGACGGAAGAGACGTTCTTGGCCTCGCCTGGGGGCTACAGTGCCGTGTGGATCAACGAGTTAGCCTTGGGAGAGAGGCACGCCTGGATTCCAAGCTCAACTCCCCTGTTCTCAGTGTGTCCCTGGGCAAGTCATTAACCTCTCTGAACCTCACTTGCCTTGTCTGTAAAATGGAGCTTAGATTTACTAGTTCTTGCCTCACAGGATTGTCCGGATGATTCAGTGGGACGAGGTGGAGGGTAGAAAGCAGGGAGATAATAATTATCACGGTGATGAGTCACTCAGTATGTGCCGGGGACTGCTTTAGGCAGTTTGAAATGACCCTATAAAAAGTATTATACAAAGATGAAGAAATCGAGGGAAGAAATTGAGATGTAGTGATTTGCCCAAGGTCACACAGATAGAGAGTGGCAGAGCTGGAACTAGCCTCAGGAAGACATGAGTACACAAGTGTTGGGAAGTGTGGGTGGGGTCCAAGGTTTGTAAGTTGAGGGGCTGCCCAGGGCCCTTAAAAAGAAAACAGCCCTGCCTTCTTTTGGGTCCTTCATGCTTTCTTTTTCTAATGAATTATTCATCCCATCTTAGTATAATGTTTGCGTGGGCAGGGAACTAAAAGACCATCCAGTCCTATTTCCTTATGAAGAAATGGGGAGACTTTTCCAGGGTCACACGGATGGGCACTGCAGAACAGCACTGGAGCCCATTTCTAACCTTGTGCTGCCTCCCCCTACCCAGAGGGGAACCTCTGGGTAAGCAACACTCAAACTACCCACTCAGTACTGGCACCTCTCCAGGGGCTGCCCACTGGCCACTCCTGACCCTGCTTGGTCAGAACCTTCTGCCATCACCCTTCTCTTCTTTTCCCAGGCATTCCAGGCCTCTCTCCCCCAACAGGGCTGATGCTCTAAGCAGAGAGACCAGTGCAGCCTCTGGCTTCCACGTGCTGGCACATGACCAGTAAATATTTTGCCGTTGCGTATGTGTGTGCACGCACGAGTATCTTCTTTCTTTTGTTAGAATGGAGCTAGCTATGGTAGCTACACTTATGGTGAGCATAGCATAACTTATAAACTTGTCCAAGGGTGCCTGGGTGGCTCAGTTGGTTAAGCATCTGACTTTGGCTCAGATCATGATCTCGCAGTTTGTGAGTTTGTGTCAGGCTCTGTGTTAACAGCTCAGAGCCTGGAAGCCTGCTTCGGATTCTGTGTCTCCCTTTCTCTCTGCCCCTCCCCCACTAGTTGTCGTTCTTTCTCTCTCTCAAAAATAAATAAACCTTAAAAAAATTCTTTTTAATTAAAAAAAATAAACTTGTCTAAACTTGCCGAATCATGATGTTGTTCATCTGAAACTAATGTAACACTGTGTGTCAGCTAAACTGTACTCAGAAAAAAGAAAGAAAGGAAAAGAGAAAGAGAAATAAAGGGGCTAGCATAATATACAGCAAGGGATTCCCAGTGTCATTTTGGGGTATATGATTGTGGGTATAGTTTTCCTTGTTTAAAGCTGTACTTTAAATTTTCTTTGATAATGAACAAACGTTTCTTCATTAATAAGACAGGAAATAAAAATTGTTTTAAAATTCTTTTAAGGAAAAGGCCAACAATCATAAAGAAAATGAGCTAGAAATAAGAACAGATTGTTCTCGGGGTGCCTGGGTTGCTCAGTTGGTTGGGTGTCCTACTCTGTCTCAGGTCATGATCTCACAGTTTGTGGGTTCGAGCCCTGAGTCAGGCTCTGTGCTGACGGCTCAGGGCCTGGAGCCTGCTTCAGATACTGTGTCTTCCTCTCTGCTTCTCCCCTGCTCACACATTCTGTCTCTCTCTCAAAAATAAATAAATGTTAATTAAAAAAAAAAAAAAAGAACAGATTCTTCTCAGAAAAAAAATGAAAATAGTTCTTAAACATAGACAAGATAACCAACTTTGCTCAAAACACAAATTAAAATTACACGGAGTTACCATTTTTTACCTATCATATTGGCAAAAATCTGAGTTTGACAGCATGTTCTGTTGGGAAAGCTGTGAGGAAACAGGCACTCTCATACATTGCTGATAGAGTGCAAAATAGTACAGATTCCATGGAAGGGATTTGGCAATTGCTAGCAAAATCACATGTGCGTTTACCCTTTAACACAGCAACCCCGCTTCTAAGAATAGATCCCATAGATGCGCTGGTAAAAAAAAAAAATGTCAATGATACATGCATGAGGCTATTCATTATAACTATTGTAATAGCAAAAGATTGGAAATAGGGCACGTATCCATCAGCAGGGACTGGTTGACTAAGCCACACAATGAAGGACTCGGACTGCAAAAAGAATGAGGAAGATCGCGACATGCCCCTGCAGACAGATCACCCTGGTGGGTTCTATGAATAAAGCAATGTGGGTGTCCACAGTAGGCAAATCTGTAGAGACAGAAAGTAGGTTAGTGGTTGCCGGGGCCATGGTGGCAGCAGTAGTGGGATAACAAGAGCTATAAGGTACGTTGTTTCTTTTTTAGGTGATGAAAATGTTCTAAAATTGAATGGTGATGATAATACAACTCTGAACAATACTAAAAACCATTGGAATGAACACTTAAATGGGTGACTTGTATGGTCTCAATAAAGCTGTTCAAAAAAAGGCAAGGTGAGACAATTGTATATAGTATGCTATTGTAGGAAAGGGAGAAAAATACATGTTTACATCAGGTTACATATACGTATATATGATTGAATTAAACAATATAAGGGTAAGCAACAACAACAAAAAAAGTTTATTGTAGTCCATTAGGATTCAGTTGGAGAGCAGAATCACTCTGACATTACAGGATAGGGACTTTCTTTTCTCTTTTTTTTTTTAGGATGCAGACTTTCTTAATAGTAATTTGCTTTGCACAGTTGTGGAAGGAGCTGGCAAAGATAGTGACTGCAAGGGGGAGTTGGGGAATCAGAGGAGTCACTAGCAAGCCAATCTGAGAAACCAAGTATGTCCAGCCGCCCAAACGATTACAGGGGAAGCTGCAGGGAGGTCTATAGGAAGCTCTTTCCTCAATAGAGGATGCCTCTCGGTCTGCTTCTGAGCATCCGTGGTGGCCTAGGGCCACTGTTGGTCAGTAGGGCCATCAAGTGGGAAGAAAAGCTAGACGTGAATGAAGGAGAGCAAGAACCAGCTGGAAGCTGCTGGTCTATGACAACTGACCATGACAACCTTCACAGACTTGACTTTGAAACTATATAAATATTTTACATATTATAAACAAAATTAACATTTAAAAAAAGCAAAAATGAAAGAGACCTATGCATTTTTTTTCAAACCTATGCACATTGAGTTGGTGGCATACCCACACAGGAACTATTCCAAGTGACTTCAAAATAGTGATGTGATTATATGCCCCTAGCGGGATATATCCAAATGACAAGACAAACTTTTATACATTTTTTTACTTGCAAGTAATCTCTACACCCAACATGGGCTCGAACTCACAACCTCAAGACCAAGAGTGGCATGCTCTACCAGGCACCCCAACAAGACAAACTTAAAAATACCTAAACAGTTTTTAGGAATCGTGTTGTTGTTTTCTATGCTGGAATTGTTATTCTCAGACTGTTGTGAGTACTTTATAGGTAAAGTGAATGAGGAATTATGTTGGAGTCACTGAGAAGTGGGACTTCCAACATGGGAGAAAGAAAATACAGATGTAATTTTGATAATGTTAGGTAAAACCCTGTTGTCTTGAATTTGAGCTTATATTCAGTCATGAGTATGAATACATTTCATCAGGAATGATAAATGATGCATTTTATCGGGAAACAAATGAAACATTTCCTAGGTCTATCCACTGAAAGGTCCTAGAAATAAGACCAACCCAGTAGCAGTGACCATCTCTAGAGCCCAGACTGGTCTCTAAAAATCTTTCCCATTAAAGGACCCGAGACTCCCTGGAGAGATAGCTGATTCCAGGTCTGGTGAGAGGAATGTGCTAGATGAATCTGGAGTATCTTGTCACACCAGAAGCAGGGAAGCTGACTATGGTTAAGGTAAAAAGGTTTAGGTGCCAGTTGACCAAAGAGGATGTAATTTGAGCATCAATAAGGAAAATAACTTCAATGGATAAAGCACACTGAATATGGTTGAATATGAATTTACTTCAAAATAATGCAGGGGAGGGCGCCTGGGTGGCTCAGTCCATTACGCTTCAGACTTCAGTTCAGGTCATGATCTCACGGTTCATGGGCTCGGGCCCCGAGTCAGGCTCTGTGCTGAGAGCTCAGAGCCTGGAGCCTGCTTCAGAATCTGTCTCTCTCTCTGCCCCTCCCCTGCTCATGCTCATGCTCTGTCTCTCAAAAATAAACATTAAACAATTTTTCAAAATAGTGCAAGGGAGAGAAGGAAGTTAGGATTGTTAACAGCTAAATCTGGATGATAGGCATATGAGGATTATTATATCATTCGCTCTACTTTTATGTACATTTGAAATTTTCTATAGTAAATTTGTGTGTGTGTGTGTGTGTGTGTGTGTGTGTGTGTTTTTTACAAAATTCCTGTGTCTTAGATAAGGCAAATATGGCAAAATATTAATATGTGGTACTATTCCTTCAACTCTTCTGTAAGTTTGAAATTTTTCTAAGTAAAACATTAGGAGAAAAAAATCTCCTTTGTCTCTTTGTCTTGATCCTTTTATCTCAGCTAGAGGCCTCACAGCTCAGACCTCAGGGCCCCAGGAACCACTCTGAGCAGTTTTTTGGAACTGAGAGAAGTGTTATGGTCACAGACCACCAAATGGAGCAGCCCCCAAACCCAGCAAGGTCAGAGCGAGGAGTAAAATCTAGGAGTCTCTGGACTCCTTCTAAATGTTGCTTGGGGCACTTAGAACTTCAAATCTACATGTCAGAGCTTCCATCAACTAGTGGAGTTGTGTGCTATTAAGACTTGCCTTTGGGGCGCCTGGGTGGCGCAGTCGGTTAAGCGTCCGACTTCAGCCAGGTCACGATCTCACGGTCCGTGAGTTCGAGCCCCGCGTCAGGCTCTGGGCTGATGGCTCAGAGCCTGGAGCCTGTTTCCGATTCTGTGTCTCCCTCTCTCTCTGTCCCTCCCCCGTTCATGCTCTGTCTCTCTCTGTCCCAAAAATAAATAAAAAACGTTGAAAAAAAAATTAAAAAAAATAAAAATAAAAAAAATAAAAAAAAAAGGGTGGGGCTGGTAAATAACAAGCAAGTAGACAAATAAATATTCACATGGCATGTTCAAAAGTATTAAACTATAAGTCTTTACAGCGTCTGAAGGAGGTGACTGGCTGCTTGTGGACACCCCATAGGGCTGTTGGGGTGATGGGGGAGATCCCAGTGGCAGGACTAGCTGAGCAGACAAAATTATTCTATATGAAAAATCAGGCTGTGCAGTGAACATTTGGACATTACAAACAGAGAATCTGATTCGAAGAGAAGCAGAGATTTGGGAGAAATGGGGGCCCCACTGGAATCAGTAGACCTTTGGGGAAAGATACTGAAGTATGGCTTTCAGGAAGTTTGGCTGTGTCTTGTTAAAAAAATGAAAAATCAACTGAGTAAATTTTAAGATCTAATTGGCTTTCTTAAGCGCTTCAAGAATCAAACCACAGCTCATCTAGCACATAGAGGGGAGCTCCTGAGGAGTGCTACAAAAGGGAAGGTTTTTATAGGAAGGAGGGTGGGACAAGAAATTATTAGCAGAAGAAAAGAAAGGATTGTTCCAGGCAAAGAGAGGGCTCCTGTGACAGATTACCTCATTGGTGCTGACCAGAAAATTCCTGGCTGACCAGTTAGGACTACGTTGGGGGGGGGGGGGGGGGAGGTCAAAATTGCACTTAGGTATTAAGCTTCTGTTTGGTGACTTGGCCTAGCATAAGTGACACCATCTTGGACCTGTGATTTTCTTTTTAACAGTCTGAACTGTCCTGAATTCCCTGCCACTTTAAAAATAATAACTTTCATTATTTTTCAAGGCTTTGGACCAGACGAGTGTTTCTTTTGTGCGTGAAATGACAGGGCAATGAACTCTGAGTAGGAATAGGTAGACCCAGCTTGTTTTTTTTTTATCTTTATTTATACAAATGTATACGTGTATATATATGTATTGGGTTTTTTTTTGAGACAGAGAGAGAGAGCGTGCGCGCGCGAGCGGGGGAGGGGCAGAGAGAGAGAGGAAGACACAGAATCCGAAGCAGGCTCCAGACTCTGAGCTGTCAGCACAGAGCCCAATGCAGGGCTCAGACTCATGAACTGTGAGATCATGACTGAGCCAAAGTCAGATGCTTAATCGACTGAGCCACCCAGGTGCCCCATCCCAGTGTTATTTGTGAGTCACAGAATTACAAATTGTAGCTGTGTCCTGGAGGAAAAGGCTGCTATGAGAGGGACAGTGAGGGTAGTGGTGGCACAACTAACATTGGGAAATTGACACTTAGGCCAGTCAAAAAATGACAAAGAGCTAGTCATGGAAAAAGGAATGGGGAAGAATTGCTCCAAGTAAAAGGAAATGGTAAGTGCAAAGCTCCTGAGGCAGGGCAGAGAAAATTTCATTCTACTGAAGGAACTTTAGCAAGTTTAATTGTTTTTTTCCTCCCCCAGAAAGAGGACTTCAACTACCTCCCTTTGACTCCATCTGTTCTTGATTGATTGATTTGTTGATTAAGTTCTTTCCAGTTTATCTCTTAACTCA
Organism: Panthera onca; assembly: GCF_046562875.1. Taxonomy (NCBI): domain Eukaryota; kingdom Metazoa; phylum Chordata; class Mammalia; order Carnivora; family Felidae; genus Panthera; species Panthera onca. The sequence goes on along the minus strand of NC_138344.1, from coordinate 40,120,068 downwards.
GGCAAAAGACCCTGCAGGCAAAGCATCCGGTGAACCAAAACCACCCCCTCAAGCAATAGGGACTGCTCGAAGCCAGCGTGACTGACCCCAGGACAATGATGGACCTGACCTGTACTGCCCACCTGCACGTACCCACCAACCTTTGTCCCACATTTTCCTTATACAATCCTGCAAGTATTTTCAGTGCTTTGGAGATGCTAGTCCGTTATCTTCTCGGTGTTGGCCTCACTGAAATAAATACCTTTCTTGTGCCACCACCACTCGTCTCTCTGCCTTTGGATTTTGTCTGTAGCCATGGTTGGGCCTGGTCTGTCTGGGACCCCCAGAGCCACGTGCTCTTGCACCCCTGTGCCTCAGTTACATGGGGATTGAAAAACATTAAAATGATGTGCGTCATTACTAAGCTACAAAAAGGCTAAAACGATATGTAGAGCTCATAAATGACTATAATTGACATTATTTTTCCACAGTCAAACCAGGTTTTCCATCTGTGTTTCCTCACTTTGATATTTCCTCATTATTTCTAGTCAGTGTTTAGGTCAATCATGTCCCCCTGTCACACACACTCACACGGGTCCTGGAGCCACCCCACATGCCCTACCCCAAGCTCCAGCAACTGTGTTCTCAGGCTCTCTCTCTATCCCTGTCAACTGTGCTGGTCTCTGATTTACCTCTTCTTGTCCTCTGACCCCACAGTCCCTAATGCTAAAGGGATGGAGGCAGCATGTATGTGTGGAACTGGGTACTGTCTTCTTTGAGAATGACCTGGGGGTCACCAGAGTGAGTGAGTACGTGGGGGAGGATGGGTGGGGGGGTTAGGTTGAAGGCTGGAGAAGCAGAGTGAAAATGGGCTCTGCATACCCTCAGAGACAGGAAAAAGACAGAGCCAGGGTTTGGTTCCCCCAAATATCTCCCTCCAAATATTCCCAAAGATAGAGCAGTGTGAACACCCAAGACTCTGCGGCCCTTGTCCAAAGTGGCCCACTGGATTTTGCATCTTACTCTCTTGCTCATATAACCTTGGTTATTTAAAAGTTTAAAAAATATTCATTTATTATTGAGAGACAGAGAGAGAGAGAGCATACTCGCCCATGCACACACACACACGTAGAGGAGGGGCAGAGAGACAGGGACAGAGGACTGGAAGATGGCTCTGCACTGATAGCAGACAGCCGGATGCAGGGCTTAAACTCATGAACTGTGAGATCATGAACTGAGCCAAAGTCGGACACTTAACCAACTGAGCCACCCAGGCGCCCCAACCATTTTTATGTTTTAATAAAAATGCAACTTTTCTATCCTCTCCCGGGCATCATGTAAAATTGAAGTCCTGACCGTGGTTTCTGTGGCCCTCGTTCACCACCGTGTATCCCAAGATATGAGCATCCTTGTTTGAGATGCAGAAAGCAGCAGCCACTTCTTTCTGCTGGCCCAGGGCAGTGGATATCATAGATGGCAGGTGGACAGTCATGCCAGCCAACTGCTCCCTGGCACCTCTGCATCCATCTGGGAAGCCAGGGCTTAGAGAGTGACTGACTGCCTGCTGTCTGTGCTTTGACTCCATCAGAGTCCTCTCCACCTGCCAGATGTTCCTGCTCTGGCTCTTGAATCAGACCACCCTGGCTCCAGCATTTACCCATGTGAGATAGGAAGAGTTACTTACCCTCTTGTGCTTCAGTTTCTCTTCCATAAAATGGTAATGCCCATTTCATATAGGGTGGTTTGGGAGACAAAATGAGATAATCCACACAACGTGCTTAGCTTGAGGCTCATTAATTATTAGCTATTTTCATTATGTTATTTTTCAAAAGCCATCCCCAATACTTCCTCCTCCAGGAAGCCCTCCTGAACTACACTAACGACTAAAATATATTCTTCCTTCTCTGATCCCAGAACTAGTAACAGCTCTTTGCCTTGCCGTAGAGATGCCTGGGACTTCACTATCCCTAAATCTAAAGGGGCTGTAAATGCCTTAAAGCCAAAAAGGCAAAGAAGAGAAGACATGGCAGTCCCTCAGGGGTCTGATATGCCACCCATTCTGATGTTTGATGTGTATCTTTCTGTTTGTGTCTTTTCAATCTGTGTTGTCTTGTGTGCATGCATTTATTGGTATTATGTTAAGGGTCTCATTGGGTTCTTCTACTTTTTCAGCTCAGCACTGGATGTTTGTTTGAATCCCTGTTGCTATGAACACACCTGGTTGTAGAGGCTGCTTTTAGGTAACAGACTTGAGCAATGGAAACTTGAGCAAGGCAAAAGGACCCACAGTGACCACCAAGCTGAATACAAACAGGCTCATTAAGTGACCCACCTCGAAACAGCCCTAAATGACCAATGGGTTACTTGTATACAACCAGGCACAGTTACCAAAAAAGAGGAAAATTCCATATATTCCCATACTCCCTCACTCCACCCTATAACTATACCCTCCCCGCCCATCGCCTTGTTGCAGTCTCTCCTTTATTGTCCTGCCCCCTGCTCCCTTGCAGTGTATCCAAGAAACTTCTATCTCTTTTGTTCTGCCTTGAGTGAATTCTTTCATGGTCTGTGCCCCCAGCCCCCACCCAATCCGGAGGCCTCACACTGATATCTCTGGTTGTATACTATCACATTTTACCCATCCACTCCCTCAATGCTGACCCTCAAGTCACCTCCAACTCCCAGCAACCACAAAACAACAACACAGCAAAGAACATCCTTTTACATGTCCTTTTCTGAGGCTGTAAGAGAAAGAGCTGCATTTTAGGGCCAAAGTTCGCTGTGTTTAGTCTCCCTCATTACTGCCAGACTGTTTTTCCAGAATGGTTGCCCCAGGGGACTCCCACCAGCAGTCCACCTGACTGTCACAGCTCCTCATTCCCCTACCTACCAACATCTACCTTTCTAATTTTGCCAGTCTAATTGAAAATTATATTTCATTGTCATTTTAACTTGTATTTTTCTGATCATAAATAATCTGACCATCTCTTCATATGCTTACAGGCTTGCTGGGGTGTCTGTTCCTTAAATGCCCGCCTAAGCCCTTGGAGTCTTTTAGCTTCTCCGGGCAGCTGAGCAGGCTCCAGAGTCTTGAGGATGGGGCCTGCCAGAGGCCTTGCACGAATGTCCAGGGCCTGGAGGCTGGGACAGTCCCCCCGTCCACGGGGACCTGCAGAGCCCAGAGTGGCCCCGACCCCCCAGCCTTGGATGTGAAAGGCGCGGGGCCATCGGCATGGGATGTCGAGGGAGCTCCAGGAGGCCCCTGCAGCCTGGTCGGGGATGGGGACGGGGGTAGGTGATGTGCAGCTGCGCCCACATCATGCTCAAGGGCCAGGAGGGACCGAAGGGTCTGGAGCAGCGGCTTTCGCGCGCACCCTGGCGCTCCTGGGGACCCATGCCCTTCGACCCCAACTCAGCGCCCCCTTCCCTCCGCTCGCGGCGCCGCGCCCAGGCGGACGCGCGGCGGGCGGCGGGCGGTGGGGCAGAGGCGCGCGCCCGGGCTGCGGAGCGGCGGCATGGAGGAGCCCCCGGCGTGGGAGAACGACGGCCGTGAGTCAGCCATGCCGCGGGACCCGGGGGCGGGCGCGGGCAGAGCCCAGAGGATCCCCGAACCCCCGCGGGGAGCGACCAAGCCTGCGATTGGCGCTGTCCTCGTGGCCACCTCGGTCGTGGGCTTCTTTGTGGCGCCCAGAGGAACGCGCACCGGGGTGGGGGGAGCATTGGCTGCGCGTCTGGGACTTGGCGGCGCCATCGGTCCTGAGAGCAGGGAGCTGCTGCGGTGGAGACATTAGCTAGAAATAAGATGGTTATGCGATCCTTTATTGAGTACTTACTTTGTGTGCCGGGAAGAGCCAGGACAGGCATGTTATTTGATCTTCACAGAGGCCCTATGGGTAAGACATATTGTTATCGCCATTTTGCAGAAGAGAAAGCTGAGGCCCAGGGTGATTAAATAAGTTACCCAAGGTCACACAGCCGTTAAGTGGTAGCAATGCTGAAGGCCCCACCTCTGCCAGAATGTTGAGATTGGTTGGGGAATGAAGACCATAGCAGATAGGGAAAATGAAACCCACAGGAGGGGAGCTGTGGTGTGCTGCAGGTGGGATGAGGGCACCTGAGAGTCTTGCTCAAGGAGTGTGCTCAGTGCCAGTGTCTCTGGGCCGGTCAGCATCCGTGTGAGCGTCAGCCAACCTGGGAGGCTTTGGCTGCACACCCTGGGAGGGGGAGAGAGAAAGATTGTGCCAATGTCCTCACACTGGGTTAAGGGGCTCTATCAAGGTGCTGTTTCAAAGGGTGCAGGGTTCTGCCTGGGTCAGAGGATCTCTTGAACCCACCCTCAAAGAATGTACAGCAATGGAGCATTCGTGTGTGGGGGAGGGAATTCTGGGCAGACCATGCATCATGGGGAAGGTCTCCCAGGCCAGGGTACAGTGTATATTTGATGTGGCCAGAAAGAGGATGCATGGGTTGAGGTGGATGGTAAAGAGATTAGGCTTGATTTCACTGGGGTCATGCAGGGTCTGCTTGCTCCCATTCAGACCCTTGGCTGTTTGCTGACACAAACAAGCCACTAAAAGGCCACCTGTAGGCTTCCACTAAGAGAAAGGGAGTCAGAGCTGGAAGGCATCTCTACAGATACCTTTCTTCACCCTTCTGCAGTTTTACAACCAAAGAAACCAAGGCCTCTGAGGGTCACATGGCTAGCCTTAGGAACCTGCTGCTAGAAAGTAGCAGACTGGGTACTAGATCCCCAGCTTCTCTAAACTCACATCTAAAGTGCCAGCTTTTTTCCTGAACTTGGATCATGGTGTTGTTCAGCCAAGAGGCTAAGGAAACAAAAGCTCGGGACCCAGGGCTTTTGGAGGTGTTTGAGATCTGAGAAGGGTTCTTCCAGAAGAGCCCTCTTCTCACCTATAAGAAAGGCATCCCTTTTGGGGGTGGGAAAGGGTGGAGCTAGCAGTGGAGACCACACCTGGAAGATGGTGTTTTCCCCACTCCCCTGCAATATTGACCTGAAGCTGCCTCTCCCTCAAAGCCTCTTTCCTGCCATTTACTTGAGCTTGTGGTTTGATTTTCCAGGGGACTAATGAGTCTTAATTGGGACAGCATCTTATGGTTCCAATGCCTGTGAAGAGTTTTAATGATTTGTATGTCACTCATTCATTCAACAAATGTGTGCCAAGGCCTGAATTTGGGGATTCAGCAATTAACAAATAAGACCTCCCCTGTCATGGGCTTATAATGGGGGAAGCAGACAATAAACCTCATCAATATGTAAGTATAGCATATGTCTGTGGTGAGGGGTGCTATAGAGAAAAATAATGCAGGGGGGCGGGTAGGAAAGGTGCTTTCTTTGGTTGGGATTTCACAGGCTTAGAGAGCCCTGAGTGAAGGAGGCCCTACCACTTCCATGTCTTTGGCCACCAGAATTTATTCTCTGACCCCTTTGCTTTGGAGAAATAATAGTGATAATGATGATGATGGCTCTATTTGCCAGATACCATGCTAGGGGCTTTTCATATCTTATATCTAATCATTACAATAACCCTACAGGGTGGCACACATTCCCCATTTTGCAGATGAGGGAACTGAGGCACAGGATAATTAAGTAACTCAAGTCACATGGCCGGGAAGTGACTCAGAGCTGAACTTAGGGCCATGTGATCGCCCAAGGGCAGCAGCTCCAAGGTCCTTAGGTTGTATCTATGAGGCCCAGGAAAGCACAAGACCCTCTCCCATATCTGGAAAGCAAATTGATGGCAGGCCTGTCACCTCAGTGCTTTCCAGCCTTCTCTGACAAGTCACTGGCCACCTGTCCCTGGATACACCAATGGGCTAGATCTGGACATTCACATTGGACCAAACATGTAGGATGATGTGGGTTTGGGGGCAATCAAACCACAGATTACCTGCCTTGTGATGACTGTGCAAAGGGCCAGCAAATATTTGTGCCTTGTGCTAGTGTATCTAAACCTTTCTGGAGGAGGGACAGGTATCTATAGTCTGAGGATTTTTGTGTCACTGATAGAAGCAGAATCTTATGGGTTCTTCCTTATGCCCAGCTTTGGGCCTGCTGTGAGCTGTAGGTGGATCAGCAAGGGTCAGATATGGCCAGGGCCCCAAGGAGCTTGCAGTCCAGCCAAGGACACCAGACATCCTCACAAGACAAGAGCAGTCAGAATGACAGCAGTGTGGGGGTCTGGTGAGAGGTGCCCTGGACCACATCACCAGGCCTGGGTCCTCCTGGCTTGGCCACCACCCCTCTGAGCAGAGCCCACTGCTGCCAATGGCAGGAGGCCAGCAGGGGGAGCTCTGAGGCTCCCTCTAGTCGGAGATGATGGTGCAGCATTGAGGCAAGAGGAGCCCTGAGAGAAGGCAAATCAGGGTGGGGCCTACAGCTGGGAGGCAACAGCTGGTTAGGATTGGGGATGAAGAGAGATGAGATGGAGGGACGAGGACAGAGAAGCCGGGTGATATGCCTCTGGCCTTGCCCGTGCCTGATGAAGTAGGTGGCTCAGTAAATCCTGGCTGCCTTCTTCAGTGGACAAAGCCATAGAAAGGTAGTCATCAACTCCAGTGGGAATGAATTCCATTCCCTTCCTCAAGAGCTGCTCTTAGGGTCGTGAAAACTGGATGATGGGGCACCTCTGAGGGCCATGACAGGCACACACCTGGCTCCTGTGGATGGTCTTGCCGTGCTGTCCCATCTTTAGGGTTTTGCTGAGTCCTGGTTGTGTGGACATGGGTTGAGTTAGTGAAGAAAAGCAGCTTGTCTGGGGACGTCCCCTAAAAGCGGGGAGAGGCATCCCTGCCACCATTTCCAGCTGGAAGACCCCCTGTCTGGGACACGTTCAGGGCCAGGGAGGAGCTGTTCACCTCTCCTCTGTATGCAGTGTGGGGTGCTCTCCCCCTCATTCCATATCCCCTTTTCTGCCCCTAGTGCTTCCTCTGGAAAGGCAGCTCCATGAAGCTGCCCGTCGGAACAACATCGGAAGGATGAAGGAACTGATCGAGAGGAAAGTCAACATCAGGGCCAGAAACCACGTTCGTAAAGGGGCTCTTCCAAATCAGGGTGCCTGGATAGGAATAGTGCCTGCATGATGACACCTCCATGCAGGAGGAACAGTTCCTGGAGCTGGAGGCAGGAGCATTTGCATATGTTACTTGGGGGAGGCTCAGATTGTCCACTTTGGCTTAAGGTCTCTGGGGCGTCTCTGAAGTCAGGGATTCCTAGCCAGGCTTGGGCAATTTGAGAACTCACGCGCTCAATCCCCATCCCCCACCTGAAAGGCACACACAAGGAACAAAGGTTAGAGTCAGGAGGGCAGGGGGGTTGAAGGTCAGGAATCAGAGGCTGACAGATAGGCAGATAGGGGCAGAAGACTGGAGGGAGAAAGATGAAATGATGCCTATGGTCAGAAATCCAGGGGTTCAAGACCATGAAAGGCCAGACCAAGACAGGCTGAGCATGTGTGAGGAAGCAATTTAGTTTAGATCTCTGAGCGCCCACTATGGGCCCAGGCAGATCCTGGGGGGCTCAAAGACCAGACAGGGAGGCAGACCTAGCCCACTGATTAGACCTCAGGGAAGGCTGCTGATGGAGTGATCTATAGCCCCGCTGGGGGAGGAGACAGAGAAAAGCCATTCCTTCTGATGGGGAGCCCTGGGGATAGTCCTGGGTGCCACTCAGGGTAGCTTTTCCCTACCATGGGGCTTCTGGCTGCCAGGCTTGTCTTAGGGGGATGTCAGCCTGGGTGGGAGGTCAGCGGAGGCTGAAAGGGTTGGATGTAGGATTCCTGCCTGCAGCAGAGGCTGCTCTGTCTGGGGTGACACGACAAGGGTATGACCTGGGTCTTCAGGGCCTGCCTGGGGCCCAGTAAGAGTAAGAGGAATTCCCAGAGATGTCTGATGTGCTCATCCACCTGTTTCCTGGTGGTCCTCACTCACCCCCTGAGAGGTGAGGAGGGCAGGAAGGATTAGTCCTATTTATAGATCAAGGCAGGCACAGACAGTCACCAAGCCACCTCAGGTCACACATTTCATTGATAATTGGAGCCTCAGTCTCAGCTCCTGGGCAAACACTTGCAAGGAAGCATGGACTTGTAGGATGATAGGATGCTAATGCCAGATTCATTCATTTACTTGTTTGTTTATTCATTCAATCCGTCAGTATTTCTGAAGGGCTTACTCTGTGCCGGCACTGTGCTAGGTGCTGGGGACAGAGCAGAACTTGTGCAGATGGAGTCCCTGCCCTCTTGGAGTCCGGGTGGGGAGAACAGATATTAAACAATGTGTCTCATGAACAGTTCGTTCCCACTGTGATTAAGTTGAGAGCATGTGGAGGGTCTGAGGGGGCCCCCCTACCTGTAGCAACCAGGGATTTTTGCAGGAGCCTGAGTGAAGACAGGAAGAGGGGATAGTGTGGGCAGAAGCCTTGAGGAAGGAAGACCACACAGAAAATTAGCATTTCCTTTTGTTGTTCCCTTTTAAGCTAAAAACCGCAGGTCATGAGCTGGAGGAAGGAGGATTCCCCCAGTCCTGCTCAGATGTGCTGAGGCCAAAGACCATGATGAACTTCCAGGGTAGTCTGACAAAGGGGTGGGGGACCAGGCCCCTTCAGCCCATTCTGAAGGAAGAAGGGGATTGACCCAGGTGGTCAGGGGCCCTCAGGGACTAGGACAATAATCCTCCGACTGGTGGCTGTCCAGCAGAGGGAGCAGCAGGAACAAAGACAGGCCGTGGGGGAGTAGTTTGGCATTTCTAAGCCGTGGCAGGCAGGGCCTCACAGGGCCTAGGGTTAGGAGTTTGTCCCAAGAGCAGTGGGAAGCTGTGCAGTTTTAGGTGAGAGACGGATGGGTCTAGTCATTGTGTTTGACTATGTTCATTTCAGCTGCTGTCATGTGGAGGAGGAGAAAGGGGCCTGAGTGGGGCTGGGGCCCTGCCCTCTTGTCACTAGAGCCAGCAAAGGCCCTTCCACCCTGCAGACCAGCTGAATTGCAGCTAAGGAAGTGGGAGAGGGTGGGGAGGTGGGCCAGGCAGGCAGCTGGTGCCTCACAGCTCTTCTCTCTCTCCTGGCAGGTGGGCAGGGTAGCCCTGCACTGGGCTGCGGGTGCAGGGCATGAGCAAGCTGTGCGGCTGCTCCTGGAGCATGAGGTTGCTGTGGACGATGAGGATGCGGTAGGGGACCCCTCATTCGGGTTAATATTTCCAAATGATCCTGAGATCATATTCTCTGCCTCTCTGCCTCTCCCCTCACCCCTCTCCCCTCAGTCTTCAAGGGCCAGTGACACTGCAATGATCCCAGTTTTCCCCTGTACAGCCATAAGGACCTCTCCAATTTCAAGAGCTTTTTAGTTCTCAGCCTTTCAGTCCCACATGATACCATGTGAACAGGGAGAGATATGGGCTGTAGAACAAATAATTGGGTGGATTGATAAAGGACTTTTTAGTAAAATACTCAGGAGGTAGGTCTCTCATGATATGCCATGGGACTCTGCTCTTTAACATTTTAACCAGAGACTGGAATGAAAACTAACAGTCTTACTAACAAATTGGCAGGTGACACATTGCCGAGAGAGAGCACTAAAGAATAACAGGGTCTAGGTTTGAGGAAAGGGCTGGGTCTGACAATGACATTTGACAGGGATACACTTAAGAATCCAAGCTTAGGGGCACGTGGGTAGCTCAGGGGATTGAATGTCCAACTCCTAATGTGTTATTATTTTTAATTTTTTTAAATATTTATTTTTGAGAGAGAGAGAGAGAGAGAGAGAGAGAGAGAGTGAGCAGGGGAGGGCCAGAGAGAGAGGGAGACACAGAATCTGAAGCAGGCTCCAGGCTCTGAGCTGTCAGCACAGAGCTGGATGCAGGGCTTGAACTCGAGAACGGTGAGATCATGACCTGAGCCAAAGTAGATGCTCAACCAACTGAGCCACCCAGGCACTCCTGAGTGTTCAACTCTTGATTTCGGCTCAGGTCATAATCCCAGCACTGTGGGATCAAACCCCATGTCGGGCTCCATGCTGAGTGTGGAGCCTGCTTAAGATTCTCTCTTTCTCTCCCTCTGCCCCTCTCCCCAGTTCACTCTCTCTCTCACTCTAAAATTAAAAAAAAAAAAGGGACACCTGGGTGGCTCAGTCTAAGCATCTGACTCTTGATTTTGGCTCAGGTCATGATCTCACAGTTGGTAAGTTTGAGCCCTGTGTCGGGCTCCGTGCTGACAGTGTAGAGCCTGCTTGGAATTCTCTCCCTCTCTCTTTGCCCCTCCTCTGCTTGCATTCTCCTTGCCTCTCACAAAATAATTAAATAATGGGGTGCCGGGGTGGCTCAGTCAGTTAAGCATCCAACTTCAGCTCGGGTCATGATCTCACAGTTCATGATTTCGAGCCCCGTGTCGGGCTCTGTTCTGACAGCTCAGAGCCTGGAGCCTGCTTCAGATTCTGTGTCTCCTCTTCTCTCTGCCCCTCCCATGCTCATGCTCTGTCTCTCTCTGTCTCTCAATAATAAATAAACGTTAAAAAAATTAAATAAAATAAGTAGATAAATAAATAAATGTTAAGGCATTATAAACTTCCCTGCAGAGATTTACCTTTAACAGAAATACTTTTCTTTGCCCTGGATTGTCTTTGCTCCCAGGCCCCAGCATGAGGGGGAGCTTAATTACAAACTGGGGCTAGGGGGTGCGGCAGCAACACCTTCTTCCCCACTCCTGCCCCATCTCCTCGTTTAGAGCTGACGCTAAAAGGAGAGTATCAGGGCGCCAGGTGGCTCAGTCGGTTAAGGGTCTGACTTCGGTTCAGGTCACAATCTCACGGTTGGTGGGTTCAAGCCCCCTGTCAGGCTCTGTGCTGACAGCTCGGAGCCTGGAGCCTGCTTCTGATTCTGTGTCTCCCTCTCTCTCTGTCTCCCCCCCCCCCCCCCATTATATCTCTCTCTGTCTCTCAAAAATAAATAAATGTAAAAAAAAATCTCTTAAAAGGAGAATATCTAGGATCCTTAGTCTGAGTTTCCCAATAAAATACTGGAATGTCATGTGATAGGCCTTTGCCCCCAAAGACCCCTCCACTGTCACCACTGTGCTCTGTTATTTCTTATTTCTTCCTTGAGGGAATGAGTGAGAAAAGAAGGTATGAGGAAGAATAGTAAGAGAGAGAGAGTGCTTTTATAACTCTTCTCTATTTTCTTTGCAAATAGTAATAAATGTATTTTGAAAATTAAGAAAGGTGATGGATATGCCTACTTTAGTAACAGAAGGGTGAGGGAGACAAGAGAGGGAAATCCTGCTGTTGGGGGGAAGGTCTCTAGGGATATACCATAGGGCTCTGTCCTGGACAGTTCTTGGAACTAGGATGCAGAAGTATCCCTGGGGTTCCCACTGACAGGAGGCTCTGGCTCTCATGACTCTCCTCTCCCAGCCCTGAGCCTTGATCCTTTTCATTCCCAGTTTCCTGTGGGCTTCCTGCCCCCACCCGCCCGGGGCTGGGGATGAGTATACATTCTCTCCCTCAGCCAGCCAGCCCACAATTACTGATATTCTACCCAGTGCTGGGTCTTCCGCATAACCCCATGAGGGCAGAGGTCAGGGAAGGGGCTCTGATGATCTCAGAGTGCTTCACAGATGCAGGAAGAGCTCCTGCAAACAGGTGGTGAGCCGCCATCAAAAAAGGGCCCAGACATATTCTCAGTTGTTCCAAAGGGCATGTGGGGTGGAAGGCACCAGGGATTCAGATTTTAGTACAGCGGAAAGAGGGACTTTCCAACAGTGAGTGGTGTTTTTCAGTGCAGTAGATGTCTTTGTAAGGTGGCAAGGCGTCTTCTGGCTTAAGCCATCTGCCTGGAGGACGTCCTGTAGGAGATTCAAACAGTTGGTTCTCAAACACCAGTCCAGGGTGAGGTCTTTACCAGTCACAGCAAATCAGAAAATAAGAACAATGTAGTGTGTTTTTCATGAAGCTGTATTCGGAAAGAGCATCTTCTCTAATTAGTTTCTCCCCAACTTTTTGTATTAAAATATTCCTGCTTTTTTTTTTAAAGAACTTTTTTAATGTTTATTCATTTTTGAGGGGGGGGGGGATGAGGGGCAGAGAGAGAGGAGGACAGAGGATCCAAACCAGGTTCTGTGCTGACAGCACAGACAGTGTGGGGCTTGAACTCATGAACTGTGAGATCATGACCCGACCTGAAGTTGGACGCTCACCCGACTGAGCCACCCAGGCATCCCTAAAATGTTCCTTGTTTATTACATGCTGGGGAGAATAGATGGTAACTGTTTTCTTTTTAAATTTTATTTAGCAAAAACAAAAGTTTGCAATAATCAGCCCCTATTTTGGGCTTTACTAAAAAGTCCTATTTCTATATTTTGTCTCAGCCTCTATTTTTAAAAAATGCCATGGTTTTTATATTCCTAAATCTTGGTGCTCCCCAGCCCGGGTGGCACTTATGGTCCCTTATGGTTGTATGATTTTCAGTGCAGACATGGGCCCAGGTGGCACAGCCATACCTGCTTACATTCTTCTCACCTCCTCCCTGTGTCCTCTCCCCCAGTTTGGGATGAACTCGCTTCTCCTGTCTGCCTGGTTCGGCCACTTACAGATCCTGCAGATCTTGGTCAACTCTGGGGCCAAGATCCACTGCAAGAACAAGGTAAGGCCTCAGATGGCAGACCCCTTGCTCCCGGAGTCTCTGCCGCCTCTGTGCCCTGCCCCTGCAGCATGGGTCTGCCCCCACCTCTGCTCCCTCCTACTCCCCGGGTGACTCTGCTGCCCCAGCTTGCCCCTGCCTTCTGAGAACCCTCTGGAAGTCGCAGCTGAGCTCAGCCCCGTGAAGTTGGGACGCTCAGTGTTTCCACTGGGGCTGGGAGAAGCTGCTGGGGTGGTTCTTCCATCAGCATTAAAAGCCTCTTTCTTCTAATGCCCCCGACCCTTTACCACTCTGCCATGTTGGAACAGTCCCTAGCCCTCTGGACAGCCTCCTTATTCACACAGGAGGAGTCAAAGTAACACCCTCAGAGGGTGGTTAGGAAGATTTAATGAGAGAGAGAGAGAGGTTGGGGCCTCCCCCCCCCCGTCTTCTTCTGGGCGCTGCCTCCCTTGTGGGGTGGAAAGAGGAAAGTTCTGGTTACCAAACCCTGGGACCTTGGGCAAATTACTTCAGCATCCTGAGCCTCAGTTTTCACACTGGGGAAATGGGGATGCTAGTACCCACCTCTGAGCTGAGGGAGAAACTCAGTACTCTGTATAAAGTACCTGGCTCAGTGCCTGGCACATTAGAGAACCTGGCAGTCTCTCCCGGCTCATTGGTGTGCTCTGTGGTATGAGGGAGGAGGGTCCCCAGCAAGTCAGATCTCTGCTGGGGATCTCTGCACTGGTGTCTCACCTTTTAGGGGGTCATTGGCCCTTATGAAAATGCAAACATTTCTGGACCAAACGCTGTCAGCCAGGGGGTCTCAATCTGGAGATCCTTAGAACTCAGGGTGGGGAAAAAAGGGACATTTTTATTTTTACAAACTTCTATTTAAAGGTTTAGTATTAGTTGCAATGATGAGCGAATGCAGAGTGGAAGTGGCATGGTCTTTTGAAGCCAAGGCTGGGAAGTCACACGATACCACTTCGACCATATTTTATTGCTTGAAGCTCCTTGCAGGGCCAGCCTGGATTCAGGGGATAGAGAATATTGGATTCTCCCCCTTAATGAGAAGAGTACACAATCCCATTGCTTTGGGTGTTTCCAGAGGTGTGAGGAATAGTTGTGTCCATCTTTGTAAGCAGTCCCACCGACTACTTTTCTATTCCTTGTTCGAGGACCTCCCTGGAGGTATTTATCTCACCTGTAGAGGAACCTTGAGCCAGGCCATGACTGCGCCACACTCTGGCCCTGGAGTTTTCTTCCCCCCCCCCCCCCCCCCCCCGCTGTTTACCTGGCTCTACTTTGCCAGGTACTGGTGATATCTAGAGTTTTACCAAACTATAGGCTGTATTAACATTTCAGCAGTTTTTCTGTTAATGTCCTACAAAGTATTTAATCATCTTGTCTCCTTACTCTCCTCCAATTTTATGACAATTTCTCAGTCTTTCCTTGTTTTTCACGACCTTGACACTTTTGAATAGCACTGGTCAGGTATTGTGCACAATGTCCTTTAATTTGGGTTTGTCTGATGTTTTTCTCATGATTAGAATGGGGTCATGGAATCTGGAGTAGAAAACCACAGAGGTTAAGTGTCCTTCATTGCCTCCTGTCAGGAGAAATAGGATACTGTCCAGTGACAAAACAAAAATAATTTATTTAAATAAACTCTCTGCCATCTTGAGCCACCCAGGCACTCCTGAGTGTCCAATGCAAGGCCTTGGTAGTGTGGGACTCGAACTCCCAACCTAAAGATCAACTGAGCCAGCCAGGTGCCCCCAAAAGGCAGCTTTGTAGCAAGTTTGATGTCCTTTATTCGAAAGAAAACAGTCCCTGGGTTGGGGGAGTACAGCCCTTCACAACAATTGAACACTCTTCTGGAGAGATTTTGGGTAAGAGCGAATTTTATAGAGCCCCCAAAGCAGCAACACAGAAACGGCAGGATTGGCTGCTAGGGGGTTTCTTTGTAAGGCTAGTGGGTCCTGTTTTCTAGGGTCAGGGGAGCTAGTACAGCTCAGTGTATGTTAGATTGTCATTGTTCTACATTAGGTTTCCTGTAAGTGCAGGCTGAGGTAGATTTAGATTTGTGACCTGGGCCAGGTCACTGGGGCAGCCTTCATTTTGTAGGTCTCAATATAAGAATTAACTTTATCAGTACCAACATGGCCTGTCACTGGTGATGTTACCTTGATCCAGTTCTGATACCAACTCCAATGTGTGTGCTTTTTTCCACATCACCAAGCAATTAAGTCAATTCTCCATGGACACTGACTGGGTTTCCCACAAATTTAACTCAATTCCAATACTATCTGCCTAAAGATAGTGTCAGATTCCACTGGTTAAGGGTTTAGACCTCCAAGACCACCCCCATTTCAGAAGCCAATCCCAAGTCCAGGCTGTTACCTGGGCTTCTGACCGATTAGGTATAAATCAGAGGTTCCTACCACCCCCTCCTTAGTTTTGATTAATTTGCTAGAGCAGCTCACAGAACTCAGGAAACTAGTTTACTCACTAGATCATAAATATATTACAAAGGATATTAAAGGATACAAATCAATAGCCAGATGAAGAGATACATAGCGTGAGGTCCTGAACAAAGGAATTTCTGTCCTTGTGGAGCATGGGACCCAGCACGTGGATGCGTTCTTGAGTTCACCAACCTGGAAGTTCTCCAAACCCGGTCCTTTCCCGTTTTTATGGCAGCTTCGTTTCATAGACAGGATAGATTAAATTCTTGACCATTGGTGATTGACTCAACCTCCAGCCTCTCTCCCCTCCCTGGAGGTCAGGGGGTGGGGCTGAAAGTTCCAACCCTCTGGTCTAGTTGGTTCCCCAGGCAACCAGTCCCCCATCCCCCTCCCCCCACCACGTCTTCAGTTACCTTGGGGCTTCCCTTGTCACCAAATTAACGTTAACAATAGACGTCTTAACCGCTCTGTACACTTGGAAAATTCCAAAGGTTTTAGGACCTATGTGCCAGAAACAGGACCAAGCCCAAATATATATTTCTTATTATAAACCATAATTTCAGGCTTGATCACGTGGTTAAGTGGTGTCGCCCAGGTTTCTCCATTGGAGTGTTAGCATTTTTCCCTTCCCAAACTCTATTGTCAGAAATGCTTTGTGGTTTTAATTTACATTTCAATAATGACTAATGATGTTAGATATCTTTTCATATGCTTCTTTGCCACCTATATATCTTCTTTGTGTCCAAATGACTTTTTAATTGGGTTAATATCTCATCGATGAGTTTTTAGAGTTCTTTATAAATTTTGGAAGTGTTTCAAGATAAATTTTAGACATCACTATACTTCCCTCTAAATACTCCGTATGCATAACATTCACTAGAATTCAATTTCTTTGCTTAAAATGAAATATACAAGTCTTAAGTTTATATTCACTGGGATTTGACAAATTTTACTTCAGCGTAATCCAAATTACTGTCAAGATGTACAACATCATTCTGTTGATTTTTATGATCTATCGATGGTTGCAATCCATTTGAAAAACAGTGCTCTAAACAATCTAGCTATAATGCAATGCCTTGGTAGAAGCTCTGGGCTATAAACAGGATTTGCAAACCTCCCTCACTAAAATATTGCTTCTGGAGCCAAGAGACCATCTTTCTGCCGACCCCTTTTCCCACCCTGGCCACTTCTGTCTGTTAAAAAACAAAATTCAAGTGAGTAAATTTAAAGATCTAATTGGCTTTATTCAATGATTCATGAATTGGGCAGCATCCCATCTAGCAAATAGAAAGGAGCTCCAGGGAACTGTATAAAATGAAAGACTTTTATAGGCAAAAGGAAGTGGGGCAAAGAAGTTATTCCAGCAAAGACTGGATTGTTTTAGGCAAGATCACCTTCCTTCAGGGGACAGTGGGGGTGGTCTATCAGGTGGTTGTTTGTTTTTTTTAAGTTTATTTATTTGGAGAATGGGGGAGTGACAAAGAGAGAGGGAGGGAGGGAGAGAGAGAGAGAGAGAGAGAGAGAGAGAAAATCCCAGGCAGGCTCTGCACTGTCAGTGCAGAGCCCAGTGCAGGGCTCCAACTCATGAACCATTAGACCCTTAACCAACTAAGCCACTCAGGTGCCCCTGTCAGGTGGATTTCCTCCCTATTATTGACCAGGAAGATCCAGACTGACTGGCTAAGATGACTTATCTGGGAGAGGCTGAAGCTGCAATTAGGTTAGGTATTAAAGTCTCGATTTGGTGATGGGTGGGCCTTAGCACAGGTGACTCCATTTTGGGTCTGTTTTCTCCTTTTTAACACCTCCTAGTCCTTGCAGACCCCATCAGCTCTCACTCCTCCCCAGAAGGTTAGGAGGTTACCACCTAGAGATAGACACTGGGTGCTTAGTCACCTCCTTCTTCTTTTGGGGCCGTTTCTAGGTAAGCAGATGCTAGAACCTTTTAACAATGTCCTGTGGTGGGTAGCATTCTGAGGACTATTAGTGCTATACAACCTCACCTTACATCCCGAATTATTTTTCAGCGTATAACAAAACTTGCTGTAGAGGATGCTGTCCAACCCCCTCAGCCACCCACTGAGGTAGTCAGGGGTTATTATCCTGATTTGACCTATAAGAAAATGGAGGCTTATAGAGGTACAGATAACTTGGTCAAGACCAGACTGCATTGCTGATAAATGCTGGAGCTGGGATTTGAACTCTGGCGTCCCAATTCCTACCAGGCTCTGTGAGGCTGAGTGGGCACTTGTGGTTTTCCCCATTTATATACTGTGTTGTTTCCATGGTAAAGCTGTGTTCTAGGTTGCAAACATTCACCGTTTGGGAGACAGCCAGTGGGTGAGAAGGGTCCTCCTTGGTAGACTGTAGGGACCACCCTGGGCTTGTTTCCAGGACGGCCTGACCTTACTACACTGTGCAGCCCAAAAAGGCCACGTGCCAGTGCTCGCATTCATAATGGAAGACCTGGAGGATGTGCCCCTGGACCAAGCTGACAAGGTAAGAGTGGCCTCAAGGCTGTTTGTCCTTCCCGTTGGGCTTGGGGCTCCTAGGGCCACTCCTGCCCATTCCTTAAGTGCATCCTTTGAGCTATGAGGGTAGTGCAGACTGGACCCTCCCTCAGGGAACTGCGGGCCTAGAAGGGGCATTAGGGCACAAATGAGTCAGATAAAGGAGGAACATGATAAGTTCCCTCAGAGAGGTTCTGATAAGGACTAACTAGGTAGGTTAGAGACAGGAGCCACTGCTTTCTGCTTCCTGGAAGAGGTGGCATTTGGTGAATGAACTGGGTTAATGAACTGGGTTTTGTTGGTAAGATTGGAAAGCGGGGAGGTTTTATAAATAGAGAGGAGAGCATTGCTAAAGCTTTAGAGGTAGAAAAGGGCCCTTTGTGTGTGAGTTTAGATGGTTTGTGATTTGGGGAGTGAGAGCCAGGGGGCTTGTTGGGAGCCCCGCATGGAAATCTCCACTGACTTCAAGACTCAGAAATCTGTCCTTTATTCAGTATGCGGCAGGGAGCCACAGAAGGATTTCAGTGGGGGAGGAACCCCACCCAGTGGGATCTTGTTGGAGAGTTCAGTCTGAGCTTTCCAGGGAAAGCATGTAGGGTAAGGGGAGGGGAGAGCTTCTGGGTCAGGAGAGGCCCTCCGCAAGCCCAGAGTAGTTGGCTAGGTGGGCAGGGTGGGCGTGCCCACTGCAGGGTGCAGAAGGGCCACTTTCTTCCCCTCCCCCGTCAGCTGGGAAGGACAGCGTTTCACAGGGCTGCTGAGCATGGGCAGCTGGATGCTCTGGACTTCCTTGTGGGCTCTGGCTGCGAGCACAGTGTGAAAGACAAGGTACTGTAACTGGGTCCCAGGGGAGGGAGGTGACCAGTGTGGCACTGGCGGCTTACCTGTGCTGCCTTCTTCTTCTTTGTCTTCTTCTTCTTCTTCTTCTTTTTCTTTTAAAAGCTTATTTATTTATTTTGAGAGAGAGCGCAAGAGATCACGCATGCGAATGCATGCAAGCTGGGGAGGGGCAGAGAGAGAGGGAGAGAGACAATCCCAAGCAGGCCCCGCACTGTTGACACGGGGCTTGAACCCATGAGCCATGAGATCATGACCTGAGCTGAAATCAAGAGTTGGATGCTTAACTGACTGAGCCACCTAGGCGTCTCTTACCTGCACCTACTTCTGACTCCAGTGTGCTGGAGGGGCAGGCAGCTTAAGGATCAGAGAGTGTCTGATGTTCACCCGGCAGCCATTTCTTGAGCACATGCTATGGGTCCTCCCTGTGCTGCTGGTGAGAAGCACAGATATCCAAGAGTCATAGTTTTGTTTTTTTTTTCTTAATTTTTTTATATTTATTTTTGAGAGAGAGAGCGAGCGAGCAGGGGAGGGGCAGAGAGAGAGGGAGACACAGAATCAGAAGCAGGCTCCAGGCTTCACACTGTCAGCACAGAGCCTGACACAGGGCTCGAACCCACGAACCATGAGATAATGACCTGAGCTGAAGTCAGACGCTTAACCAACTGAGCCACCCAGGCGTCCCCCTAAGACATAGTTTTTCACTCAAGGAACCTGATGCCACAGCCCTAGTGGAAACCTGTGATCAGAGTGGGGAGCCAGGATGGCACATCTTTTGGCTGGTGGTGCTGCCTGGAGTGGTTTTGAGCAGCACTGTGATGCCCCTGAGGATGTCTATTGTTGGGGGTGAGGGGAAGAGTTAGGGGGTGGTGGTGGCCCCACACCTGCTGGTTATTTACTTTCTTTGTGATTTAGTCATCTACTATGGTTATGGCAAAAATAGAATGAGAGCCAGAAGAGGGAGTGATTCGTTCAGGGTGGAGAGTTTATTAGCAGGATTTCACCAATCTGAGAAGAGGGGAGGGCTGGGGATTGAAGAGGTGACCCTGCAAATGACTCCTATCAGGGGCCATTGTGAATCATTAGGCAAGTATGTTGCAGCAAATCCTAAACAATGCTTCCAACAAAGGGACAGACTTCATTATTTTTTTATTAAAAAAATTTTTTTTAAGTTTATTTATTTTGAGAGAGAAATAGAGCACAAGCAGGGGAGGGGCAGAGACAGAGGGAGAGAGAGAGAATCCTAAGCAAGCTTCATGCTGTTAGGCTTAGGAGTGGGACTTGAACACATAAATTGTGAGATCATGACCTGAGCTGAAACCCAGAGTCGAAAGCTTAACTGACTGAGCCACCTAGGCACCCTGGGACCGACTGCATTATTAATCTTCTGATTAATGTGCTTGGCCAGCATAAAGGAGTTCTGTTTATAAGTTAGTGACAGAGAGCTCATAGATAAATTCACCACAGGGTCTTAGAACTGGAAGTGTTCTTCATTAAGGGCCAATTCAACATTCTCATTTTATAGATGTGGAAACTAAGGTCCAGAGAGGGGGATGCTTTAGCCAAGGTCACACAGCAAAGACAGAGGTTCATCTGGGTTTGGAATTAGTAACCTAATGTCCAGCCCTGGGCTGCTGCCTCTCTTCAAACTGCCTCACGAGACACTAAGCCCTTGGGGTCTGCACTGAATCCAGCTGTCCACACTCATCCTTTTGGTCCTGAGAATCAGATCAGGCTGATTTCCTTCATTCTGGAAACATGGGCTGAGCAGGTCACGCTCTGGACTAGGCTGTGGGCCAGGAACTGGGAGTACAGAGAGGAGTAAAGGACTGCGCCTGCCAGGACCCATCTACCCAGGAGGCAAAAACATGATTGTACTCAGGGTGCCAGGAAGGCTGGAGCACCAAAACCGGAAACCAAGCAAAGCCCAGCTTTGATGAGCTTACCCAGAATCTTGCAATCAGAAATTCTAGAAAGAAGATTTTAAAATTGCATGCCCCTGTTATGTTTTGTATTTTCAGGTGAAAAGTGTTTTTATTTTGAATTTCTTTGAGGGAGGAGGCATAGTAAGCTTCTCTAGGCTCTGGGCCACTGAATGTCTGACTCCTGCTAGGACCCCACGGCCTGCTAAGGTAGACCTCTGAGAACCCCGCCCCCCCCTCCCCCTCCTCCAGCAGCAACACAGGGCACACCACAGGCCTTGTGATGATAAGGAAGCTTTGAGAGCCTGAGAGAGTGATTAGTTCCACTGGGAACAAGGAGGAGTTACTGACAAGGCCTCCCAGAGGTGGACAGGCTGGGCATCCTCACAGGAGGAGAGAAGACGGCAGGCACTGGGCCCAAGGCCATGGCCTCCTTCTGCCTAGCTCCCCTGCCTCTGAGCACCCCAGCCCTGCTCAGATAGAGAGCTGAGTGCTCTGTTAGGGGGTCTGTGCCACCTGCACCCTCAAAGAGCATGATGTGGATATTTATAACCCAGAAGGAGGACAAAACTCTGCCCCTGTCTCCATAGTCCTGCTACCTGGGGCGTGTGTTGGCCCCCCACGGCTCACCGCTTCTTTTGTGTCTCTTTGAACACAGGCTTCACAGTGTGGCCACCTTCCCACAGCCTGGTCCTTGCTTGCAGCAGCCAGGCAGCTGTGTGCACATCTGCAGAGAAGGTGAGAAAGGAGTGAACAAAGCTGTCCAGGGGATATTTCATTGTTGTTGAGAGGATGTTTTAAACTTAACTTTTATTTATTAACACAAAATGGTAATGATCATAGAAGAAATTTAAATGTTTCATCTTGCAGCCCAGAAGGTAGTTATAGTTGTTTTATGTATGTATGGACTTACCTTGAGGGGAGGTATGTCTATATCTTTTTAAAGTACCCCTTTGGCATTGGAATATGTTCACACCCTCATTGGGCCCTTAAGAGTTCCGTGCCTTGGGGCACCGGGGTGTCTCTGTTGGTTAAGCGTTGACTTCAGCTTAGGTCATGATCTCATGGTTTGTGAGTTTGAGCCCCCTGTTGGGCTCTGTGCTGATAACTCAGATCCTGGAGCCTACTTCGGATTCTGTGTCCCTCTCTCTCTGCCCCTCTTGGCTCACAATCTGTCACTCTCTCTCTCAAAAATAAATAAAATTTTAAAAAAGTTTTTTCAAAAAGAGTTCTGTGCCTGATGTGAATATCTTGATTCCTTCCTCAGGAAGGTGCTGAGGTAGACCAGGGCTGAGGAAAAGACCTTGAGCTAGAAGCCCCCATGACTGGTAGAGCTAGATATGTCCCAGAGCCCTTGTGGGTATGATGAATGGCTAAAGCTGGATTAGCTCTTCTCATGCCTTTGTGGGTTCCCTCAGGAGCCACTGCTCTGGTCTTCCATCTGTGGTTCTTCCTTAGGGACATACTTCTTCTCTGGCTGGTCCCTTTCAGCTCTTCTCCTTCTTGCTTGGCCCCCTTTACCATCCACTTGCCCTCCACAGAAAGATCCTTTTAAGGACAACCCCACCAGGGGCACATGGGCGGCTCAGTTGGTTAAGCGTCTGAGTCTGGCTTAGATCATGATCTCACAGTTTGTGGGTTCAAGACCCACGTTGGGCTCTGTGCTGACGGCCTGGAGCCTGCTTCGGATTCTGTGTCTCTCTCTTTCTGTCTCTCTGTCCCTCCCCTATTCCCCCCCTTCACTTGCTCTCTTTCTCTCAAAAATAAATAAACGTTTTTTAAAAAATGTAAAAAAAAGGACAACCCCACCTGACTACCCTTGACAGGAGCCAATTGTGATACAAAGAAGTTGGGGAGCCTTTGCCCCACCCAGTGGCACCACCTCTCTTGGCTCTGTTGCTGTCACCTTTAGACTTCTCAAGTGTGAGACAACTACCAGCCCTGTGGCTCTCAAGTTCCAGGAGACACATGCCAGTCTCTCCATCATAGTATTTACTCATTGAACAACTATTTTATTGAATGTCTGGCACATGCCCCAGGCCCCAAACATTGAAGAACAAAGTAGACAGAAATCCCTGCCCTTGAGGCATTTATGTCCTAGCAGGAAGAGTCAGACAATAAACAATAAGCAAAGTATATAAGCAAATTATAGAGTGTGTTAGGTTATCAGTGCTATGGGGGAAGAGGGAAAGAAGAGCAGAGCAGGATCAGGGGATCAGGAGGACACGGGGTGGAAGTTGCGGTTTTAAATAGTGTGGTCAGTGTGGCCACACTATTCGGTGAGAAGCTACCATCTTGAACTAGGCCATGTGGCTGGCTGCCTGGGCACAGCCTGAGCGCAGAGGAGAGCCTTGGCCTTGAGCAGGGGAGGGGATGGATCTAGGAGGGACTGGTTTTAGAGAGGAGCGTGGAAAGGTTTTTTGTTTTTTTTTCCCCCCAAGTAATGTATCTGCCTTGACATGTAATAGGAAAAACCAGGACCTGGCCCTTGTAAGTGCCCCTGGTTGTAGTTTGAGGCACACTTCTCAGGGGCAGGAGATACTGGCCCAGTGTTCAGGGCTGCAGTTTGTTATACACTTGCTCTGTGACCCTAGATAAGTCACTTCCCCTCTTTGGAACTCAGCTTCCATATCTATAAAATGAGGGTGGTTCCAGCAGGTCCCTGGGGCCTTCAAGGGTCTATGATTCTACTGGTCCCTCAGGAGCCCTTCTGCCTGCAGGAGGGGAACACAGCCCTTCACCTGGCTGCTAGCCGCGGCCACCTGACTGTGTTGCAGCGACTCGTGGACATCAGGCTGGACCTGGAGGAGCAGAATGTGGTGAGTCACCACCCAGAAGATGCAGAGATGCGTGATGCTTGCTCACTCTCTGCTTTCAAGGAACCCCAGCCTGTGGTGTAGCCTGATTTTCCCCTGCTAGAGACTTTCTGTAGTAAAAGGGAATAGACAGAGGGCAGGGGGTGAGGCAGCTTGGAGGGTGAGAACATGAGCAGGGGTGTGGGGGCGGGAGTGCATATATCACATGCTCCTCAAGGTGAGAAAATCAGGTATGGGGCTCAGGGAACCACAAATAACCCAGGTTATTGTCCTGAGTAGCATGGTGGTGGAGAGCTTCAATAGCCCTGGAGCCATGGTGCCAGGGGGGCCTTCTCATCTCAGGGTCTGGCCTCAGCCTCCCTGCCATCCTCATACTTCTCCCTGTGTATTTCAGGAAGGTCTGACTGCCCTACATGCAGCGGTTGAAGGCAGCCACCCTGACTGTGTGCAGCTGCTCCTTGAGGCTGGGAGCAGCGTGAACGCCCTCACCCAGGTAGTCAG
Organism: Panthera onca; assembly: GCF_046562875.1. Taxonomy (NCBI): domain Eukaryota; kingdom Metazoa; phylum Chordata; class Mammalia; order Carnivora; family Felidae; genus Panthera; species Panthera onca. The sequence continues at coordinate 40,096,417 of NC_138344.1, read as the reverse complement.
GCCTCCCCAGGACTAATGTCTTCCCTTGGCTACTGAGCTCGCCCTAACCCTAATTGTGTGGGAATAGAGGCCCTGAGGGCAGGCCCAGGGTGTGGTCTTGGCTTCTCCACTACTGAGCACTGTGACAGTGGGCAAGTTACTTAAATTCTCTGAGCCTCATTTCCCAAAATGGAGATGCTATGTAGTTACTTTTTTTACATTGCTTTTGGGGAGTAAATACCCCTCATGGTGTCTGGGATGTATTAGGAGCTCAACACCTGTTGGTGTCTTCTTATTGCTGGGTATTTGGTAGTTCATGAGTCCCCTTTATAACTATTACTTCAGAAAAATTTCCCCTGTTTTACCTATGAAGAAACTGAAGCTGTAGAGAGATTCAGTGCCTTTGCAGGTCACAAGCTGGTAAGAAGCAAAGCTGAGTCTGAAAAGCCCATTCCCCTGACTCCAGAGCTCATGGCCTGGAAAGTTTGCCCTGTCTGTGAAGGGGCCACACCAGCCCTCAGAGCTGGAGCCTGGGAGAGGCCTCCTCTCTCTCACTACTGTATTCCTTAAGTCAGCTGTTGGAAATTCTCCTCTGTGCCCTGGAAAGGGAGGTTGTAGCCTTTCTTTAGGTAGGAAGTTGGTGTTTTTGTTTTGTTTTGTTTTTGCTTTTTGTTTTTAGATCAATGACCAATAATCTTTCTTGGCTGATTGAATGGCTTCAGGATCTGGAATTCTCTATTTGTTCTAAATTTCAATCAGAAGGCGATAATACTAATAAATAAAAATAATAGCAAAAATAGTTAAAAAGCAGAGGAATTAAAATATGCTAAAAATGTTTAACACAGAAGAAGGCAGTCAAGGAGAAACAGAAGAGCAAAAAAGACAGGAGACATATAGAAAATAAATAGAAAAATGGCAAATGTAAATTTAATAATGATATCAGTGTTAAAGTCCCCTGAATGTGAATAATGCTTAAAAGTCACAAAACACTTAATTTGCAGAACTTCCCTAGCAGGTAGCACCCTCTGCCCCAGGGTGTCGGGATGACACCACGGCCCACCCAGAGGGGGAAAGCACCTGCCCCAGGGCACCCAACTATGTCCTTCCATCGGCCCGACGTTGCTCTTTGGTCAGCAGCCCTTTCTCTGTGCCCAGCACAGTGCTCAGTACTGAGAGGGGGCAAAAGAAATGAAATGTCAAGGCTATCTCCCCAGCAGTAGCAGCATAGGAGTTGAGAGACTGGGGAGGTGGTGTCCAGCTGGCGGTCATTGGCAAGGCTGGAGCTGCCCATTGCACTGGGCCTCGTGCTCCAGCCTTGGCTTGAGGTTTCTGGCAGAAGGCACATTCTATTTGGACACTCCCACCCCTTTCAGGCTCTCTGAGAAGGGGGCTGACCCAAAGCGATTACATTTCCCATTGGGAGGTGGACTGGTTCCCATTCACCCTTGTGCACTCAGCTCAGATAGGACTTTGGGAGGACGACCAGCTCGTCCCACTTTGCCCCGTACTGGCCTGGTTTTGAAAGTGAAAGTCCTGGGGAACAGTCTGGGCAGTCTGCAACAGTTGGCTACCTAGAAGGGTCTGCCTGGAGGAGTGGAGGGGTATTTCACGTGAGCTCATCGTTTGGCCAGGGGTGTGCTCTGATTGAAGAAGAGCACTTAGAAAGCCCATCAAGGTGAAGCCCTCGCACTGGCTCTGCCAGGCTCCTGCCTGGGCACGTTGAGACCCACTCCAGCAGGTGTGCACCAGGTGGGGTTTACTCTGTACTGGCAAATCTTATTTGTTCCCCTCTTTGATGTACATTCTCAAGTTTGTGAAAGGAGGCACGGAAAAGCTCAGACCACAGTGAGCTCCTCTTACCAGTCACCAGGCCTAGGCAAGGCATTGATTTCTCCAGCTTCAGGGTTTAATGGGGTAATAGTCCCCGGGTTGTGAGACATAAATGGAATAATGGATCCCAAAGCCCCACTGTGAGGGGCTTTCAGGACATTGCACTGATGCCTGTTTCCCTCTAGAAAAAGCAAAGCTGCCTCCACTACGCAGCCCTTGGTGGCTCTGAGGATGTGGCCCGGGCCCTCATCCATGCAGGAGGCCACACCAACATAGCTGATCATGTAAGTGTGGGGGCTTGGGTTGAGGGGGGTCCCCACTGCAAAGTCTTCATGACCTCACTGGTGAAGCACAGCAGGCAGAGATGGGCACTTTAGGTCCTTGGGGTTGGGATGGGGGCCAGGACTGGGGGATCTGGCCACATGAGGGTGGGCCAGATAAGCTTCTAGCTAGAACAGGGTTAGCAACCAAGTTGCATTTCCTCCCAAGTGAATTATCTGCTTGTGTTCTCCACTCATTTATCCATTGGGACCTAGTGATGATCTTTCATATTACAAATCTAGCCTCTTGGTTGTTCATTTTGTCCTGTTATATTGTGTGGTATACTCACAGGTGACAGTATATCCTGTGGTTAAGACACGGACTTTGTCAGATAACCTGGCTTGGAGGCCTAGCCCTGCCATGCACTGAACGACCTTGGGCAAGTTGCTTTGACCTCCCTGGGCCTTTGTTTCTTTATCTATAGGCACTCTTATTATTCCCATTATGTAAATGAGGAACTATCTGTTGTTTAGATTAGAAAGAGGTCATATTGTAGCTGAAATAAACACTATATTTAAAATTACTGTAAAAGCAGTATAACACAATTCTTTGGAATATAGAGATCCCTAATCCCAGCACCCTAGTAAAGCAATGACTTTTCCTTATTCCCTACCAGTTTTCCTCATATGTGTGGTAACTAGGCTAAGGCAGAATTCTGGAAAGGGTGATGCTTATTTGTTTTTACCCATAAAGACATCAGAAGTTTGATTCCAGTCCAGTGGAGATTATGCAGCTCAGGTATCAAAGGTTACGAGTTTTTCTAGCAACCTTTTTAATGCCAGATGTAGTTCAGTGACCACATCACACTTAACGGTACCTCAACTGTTTGGTATTTAAGTCGTTTCTAACTTTGCCAGGATAAATGATGATTTTATGAACATTTTTTTTTTTTTTGAGAGAGAGAGAGGGTGCAAGTGAATGAGGGTGGAGAAGAGAGAATCCCATGAGGGGCAGAGAGAGAGATAGAGAGAAGTGGGGCTCACCCAAAGCGGAGCTTGAGCTCACCGAAAGCAGAACTCAGTATCTTCTAGTTATGATTTGATTTTTTATGTTTAACTCTTTAATTCTCCTAAAATGTATTTTTGTATATGGTGTGATATATTATTCAATAGATTTCCCCTCCAATTTTTTAATACTTCTATGTCAAGTGAATTTATTAAATAATTATAACATTTCTTAGTGCTTTTTCCTTCTTTCCTTTATCACATACTTGCAGTTTGATATATGATGGGCTTTATATCTGGGCAAGTGATTCTCTTTCGGTAAGTTGTATATCTAATCTTGAGCTGGTACCATATTATTTTAATTATTATTGCCTTATAATTTATTTTAAAGGCATATAAAGTTAGTCTCCTTTAATTATCCTTGTCTCTTAGTATAATCTTTTATCCTTTTGTATTCTCAAATGTTTTTTTTTTCCCCAGCTGAAATTTAAAGTATTTTTTCAATTAAAAAATTCAACTTAAGGATACAAAATCAATGTACAGAAATCTGTTGCATTCCTGTATACTCATAATGAAACAGCAGGGTGAAATTAAGAAAAAAAATCCCATATCACATCAGTAAGAGAAAGTAGAGAAACCATATGATCATTTCAATAGACGCAGAAAAGCATTTGACAAAGTACACATCCATTCATGATAAAAACCCTCTGCAAAGTAGGTCTAGCGGGAACATATATCAACATAATAAAAGGCTTTATATGAAAAACCCACAGCCCATGGTGAAAAACTGAGAGTTTTCCACTAAGGTCAGGAATAAGACAAGGATATCCATTCTCACCACTTTTATTCAACTTAGCACTGGAAGTCCTAGCCCCAGCAATTAGACAACATAAAGAAATAAAAGGCATCCAAATTGGTCAGGAAGAAGTAAAACCTTCATTATTTGCAGATGACGTGATACTACATATAGAAAACCCAAAAGATTCCATCAAAAAAACTACTAGAGTTGATAAATGAATTCAGTAAAGTCACAGGATATAAAATCAATGTACAGAAATCTGTTGCTTTCCTATACACTAATAATGAAACCGCAGAAAGTGAAACTAAGAAAATAATCCCATCTGCAATTGCACTAAAAACAATAAAATATCTAGGAATAAACTTAACCAAAGAGATAAAAGACCTACACTCTGAAAGCTATAAAACACTGATGAAAGAAATTCCAGACAATGCAAAGAAATGGAAAGATATTCTATGCTCATGGATTGGAAGAACAAATATTGTTAAGATGTCCATATTACCCAAAGCAATGTACAGATTTAATGGAATCCCTATCAAAACACCAACAGCATTTTTCACAGAACTAGAACAAAAAATCCCCAAAATTGTATGACACCCAAAAGACCCTGAATAGCCAAAGGAATCTTAAAAAAGGAAAACAAAATGGGCGGTATCAAGTTGTATTTCAAAGCTGTAGTAATTAAAACAGTATAGTACTGGCATAAAAACAAACACAAAGATCAATAGAATAGAAAGGAAAACCCAGAAATGAACCCACAATGTCATGGTCAATTAGTTTTTGACAAAGGAGCAATGAACATACAATGGGAAAAAGTCTCTTCAACAAATGGTGTGGGGAAAGCTGGACAGCCACATGCAAAAGAATGAAACTGGACCCCTTTCTTTCACCGTACACAAAAATAAGCTCAAAATGGATTAAAGAACTAAATGTGACACCTGGAACCATAAAAAATCCTTGAAGAGAGCACAGACAGTAATTTCTCTGACATCAACCATAGCAACTTTTTCTACTTAGGTGTCCTGGCACAAAGGAAACAAGAGCAAAAGTAAACTATTGGGACTACATCAAAATAAAAAGTTGCTACACAGTGAAGGAAACAGTCAACAAAACTAAGAAGGAACCTACAGAATGGGAGAAGATATTTGTAAATGACATATCTGATAAAGGGTTAGTATCCAAAATATATAAAGAACTGATACAACTCAACACCCCCCAAAATAAATAATCCAATTAAAAAACAGGCAGAAGAAACGAACAGACATTTCTCCAAAGATGACATATGGATGGACAACAGACATATGAAAAGATGTTCAACATCACTCATTGTCAGGGAAATGCAAATCAAAACTACAATGAGAGATCACCTCACACCAATCAGAATGGTTAAAATCAAAAACATAAGAAATAAGTGTTGGCGAGGGTATGGGCAAAAAGGAACCCTCATGCCCTGTTGGTGGGCATGCACACTGTGCAGCCACTGTGAAGAACAGCATGGAGGTTCCTCAGAGCCTACTGATGATGACATTCGGTCTGATGAATGGAGGCACCATGATTTATTAACCTCCTCAACTGTGGTAGAGCATCAGGTTTACTTGCTAATGCAGGTAGCATAGTTTTGTGCAAGATTTGGGGGCAAGATTCTCAGAAATAGGGAATTTGAGGTCAAATATTGTGAGCATCTTTCTAGCTCTTGATATGTAAGCCGAACCCTTCCTAGAAGTGTTGTGCCAATCTGCAGAGTCACTAGCAGTGTCCAGGCTGCTTGTTTCTTAGTCCTCTCACCCGAAGTGTGTATTAGCTTTTTCGTTTTCTCCCAATTAAAAAAGACCCCAGGAGTGCCTGGCTGGCTCAGTCAGAAAGAGCATGGGACCCTTGATCTTGGAGCCATGAGTTCAAGCCCCACGTTGGGTGTAGAGATTACTTGAAAAAATGAACACCTGGGTGCCTCGGTCCGTTACTCAGTGTCTGACTCTTGATTTCATCTTAGGACATCATCTCACAGTTCATAGGTTCAAGCCCCACATTGGGCTCTGCACTGATGGTGCAGAGACTTCTTGGGATTCTCTCTCCCCACCGCTCTCAAAAATAAACAAATAAATAAATAAACTTAAAAAACTAAGATCTTAAAAAAAAAAAGAACAACACAGGACCTTGTGAGGAAACTGTTGTGTATCTTGACTATGTAGTGGATACATGAACATACACATGTGATAAAATGGTGTAGAACTAAACATACATGTACAAATGACTACAAGTGAAGCTGGGGGATCTGAATAAGATGGTGGTTGTTGTCAGAGTCATTATCCTGCTTGGGATATTACTAGGGTGTTGTAAGATATTACCATTGTGGGAAAGTGGGTGAAGGATACACCAGAACTCTCTGTATTATTTCTTAATTGCATGTGACTCTATAATTATTTCAAAATAAAAATGGAAAGTTCTGCCCCGTTAAAAAAATTTAAAAGTCTCTGGAAGGACACACATAAAAGCAGAGATTTAGGTTACCGATGGGGTTTAGGAGTAGGGGGTATGAGCAGGTGTGTGAATGCAGGTAGAAGAAAGCTTTTCACTAGATACCTGTGTACTTTTTGGTTCTTTTGGTTTTTATAAATAAAATGTAAAACAACTAAGAGCCATATTTGCTCTCTTTCCACTCCCCTTTCTGACCACATTCCCCCAGATGGGTTTCCAGGATGACCAAGGCTATATCCAGTGTATTTGGTTGTTTTATCTCCATGGCCTTCTGCTTCCTGGAAAGCCCAGACTTGTAGTTCTGGACAGATTTCCAGGCTCACCTGAGTCGTGCATTTGAGCCAGTTTCTAGTCTTTGCCTGTTCACTGTCACAGCAGACCTTTTTGGGGCCTGATTTTTATTTCTATTATCTGGCAATGATCTGAGGCCATTGTTGAAGTTGAAATTCTTATGGTAGTTTTTACCTGTGTTCAAATTTTTTTTCTAGATGTGTTTCAAAATAATTTTTGGTATTTATTGAAATTTGAGTTTGGGATTACGTTAAGCTTATAAATAATATAAAATAGTCATCTTTGTAATATGTTTTTTTATACATTTTTTTCAATGTTTACTTTTGAGAGACAGAGCGTGAGCAGCGGAGGGGCATAGAGAGAAGGAGAGACAGAAGCCGAGGCAAGCTTTAGGTCTGAGCTGTCAGCACAGAGCCTGATGCAGGGCTCGAACTCACAAACCATGAGATCATGACCTGAGCCTAAGTCAGATGTTTAACTGACTGAGCCACCCAGGAGCCTCTCTAATATATTTTCACTAGGAGCATGAAGTCTTGCCATTTCTTTATGTCTTCTTTTATATCCTTCAGTGATGTTATATAGCTTTTAGTTTGCCTTTGATATGTCCATTTCCAATTATACTCTACATAAATACTTGATATTTTTTGACTGTTGTGAATATTTTTTTTAATTATGCCATTTCTTGTAGCATTCAATATAGGAATGCTCTATGACTTTTAATTTTACTAGAGTTTTTTTTTTTTTTTTTTTTTTAGGGGGTAATAGCTTTTTTAAACCTGTCTAGATATACAATCACATTGCCTACAAATAATTGTATAGTTTAAATATTCTTTTCCAATATCAATAAACCTTTTTTTTTTTTAATTTGCTGGCCTAAATTAATAGACATTGGTAGTGGACATTTTTGGGGGGTGTGTCTATGTGTGTGTGTGTGTGTGTGTACTCTGTTCTGTAATCTTTTTACACTTAAAATGTGAGCCTGTTTTTCCACCATCAGTTTTTTGGCTTGGTACTCTTCCACTATGTGTCTGTCACTATATCACCTCGAGGGAAGGATGCTATTGCAGTATCTCTACTTTGCCATGTGGTCAGGCATCAGAGGGGACGACTGATGAAGGAGTCTTCCAGCCTTGAGTGAGGCCTTGGATGTGTGTTGCCTTGGAGTGAGATCTCTGTTCTGGTCCTGGCTGGCTCCCTCGTTCCTTTCTTCCACACATAAACAGTAATCAGGCACCTACCTGAGTATTGAAGGGAGAAACTCCAATAACACAAGGTTCCTATTAGCTGTTGGGCAAGTCACTTATGTCTTGTGAACCTCAGTGTTCTTGTCTGTAAGTTGAAAATACTAGTAACACCATTCCTATATATACTTCCTAGGTTCGTGTGTGGATTCAATAAGATATTAGAGAACTTTAAGTGTTGTTGCTACAAGGGACCTCAGCAAACATTACTTGCTAGGTGAAGAGGAGCAGAGAAGGGAAATGACTTGCCCACAGTTCCACAGTGAGTTTCTGGCATAGCAAGGTCTCAAACTTGGGTCTTCAAGCTCCCACCCACCTTGAGGATCAGTTTTGGGCTCCAGGGATTCAGCCTTTGGGGTTATAGATTCCTCAAGCCACCCATGTCCTCTGAGGAGCAAGAAGGGACAAACCTAGAAGCACTATATCTATATACCCCTCCCTACTTCGATTCCCCCAGCACCAGGCTGTGCTGGACAGTCCTGGGAGGGACCGTTCAATTGATTCATGTGTTTTCTCCCCCAGCAGGGAACCTCTCCTATGCACCTCGCTGTGAGGCACAACTTCCCCGCCTTGGTCCAGCTCCTCATTGACGCAGGCAGTGACCTGGATGCCACTGACAATGTAAGTGGTTGCAGAAACCATCTGGGCACCCTCCCAGGTGGGCAGGGCTTGGCTGTAATCTCCTAGCATGGCCTAGAGTTGAGGAATTAATTTTTTGAGCTTGTAAAAAGCTGTCTAATATTTGTTGAAGAGAACATCATTTTATGACCCACTCTATTTTGAACATTTTGGTGGTTTTCAAGCTGTTGCCATGGTCTATATAACACTGTAGTAAACATCTTCCTGTGTTCAACCATTTCCTTTTATTGATTCTATTTTCCTTTGGGAAAATTCCCAGGACAGGGGTGACTGGGGCAGTCTTGTGTAACAAGAAGCTTCTGAGTCCTGAAGTTGTGCTCAGTCAGGCACCCTTTTAATTCCCCATCCCCACAACTCTCCCCCTGACCATCTAGTAGTCCTCAGTGCCAGCACATACAGCCACTAGTGGTGGAAAGCAGCTTTGCAGGATATATCATGTACCTTCAAAATTGTCAGTATTTGCACTTCAGCGAATTGAGCCTCAAGAAATACATTAAAAGCTCATGCACAAAGATATCGATTGCAGCATTGCTTATCAATCTTCAACATCAATCTTGCCCAAATATTTAATAAGAGAGAAGTGGTCAGGTAGATTATGGTTATAGACGTAGACTACTATGGAGCTGTTAAAAACATTGTTTATAATATGTGGAAATGTTATGTTAGGTAGAAAAATGGATGAAAAATGTATATACGGGATGATCTCACATAAAACCAGTAAACCAAAAGCATTCTGCATTAAAGACTAGAAGAAATGTATTAGGATCATTACAGAGGTTGACTTAGCCAGCAAGTGGTATTTTTTCCTTTGTTCTTTCTGCTTTTTGTTTTTACCAAGTTTTCTCTGATATTAGGCTTATGACTAAACCCAGCTTACCCTCTCCCATAACTTCTTAGAAAAACTTTTTAAGGCCCAGGTAAGAGTGTACTCACCTTGAAACTGTCTTGGCTTTGAGTCTTGGGCCACTCATACATGCTTTTGTACTCCCCTGTCCCTTTGGCTTCTCCAGAGGCAGCAGACGCCCCTCCACCTTGCTGCTGAGCACGCCTGGCAGGACATAGCAGAGATGCTCCTCGTCACTGGGGTTAACTTAAACCTGAGAGATAAGGTACCTCTCCTCCCAACCAGCCTCCCTTTCAAGCTTTCATGGCTCCCTCTTTGCCAGAGACCCTATTACAAATGCCTCCTGGTCTCAGACTATTCAAGGCTTCCCATCCTTTATATACTAGCTCAAAAGCAGCCTCCTCCGGGAAGTCTTCCTGCCCCTCCATCACTTTCCCCTTCCTCCTCTGAGGTCCCTTAGGACTTGGCCTGCCCTTCTCCTGGTCTAGAATTGTGATGTGGTCACCTTCTGTTTCATGGCTGCTCAGATTTTGAGCTCCTTGAGTCGCCTGGTGGGGAGGGGGAGAGGGAGTAGAGGAGCAGGGTCCCACAGCCCCCTAAATATAGGACAGGGGTGGGGAAGCTACCTGGCTCTTTGTGCCTCTGGGCTGACTACTTCCTCAGGTGCTGAAGGTTCCAGACCAGCTGAAGATTTGGTCTGAGGCCGAGAATGTCACAGGCTCATGAGTGGAAGGGGCTTGCACCTGTGGCCCAGTATGGTGTGGGGAAGAATTGGAGGCAGAAATGGGCCCTGAGGCTGAATCTGGGAGGGGCTCCCTGCTTTGAGCTGGGCCCCAGGGTAGCTGGCCATATGTAAAGAGGAGCTTCCCAGCTCCCTGCAGGTGCCTGGAGAGATTGAGGCCAGCCCTGTGCCAGAGGTCTGGAGCGAAGGGCCTGGGAGCATGAAGTGGGGAGGGCAAATGGACCTAATGAACCTGGTCCCCTTCCCTGGGCTCTGGTTTCATCTGAGAAGTGGGGCAGGTAACCCCTATTTCAGAGGTAATGCTGAGGAGTTGTGTAGGCTGAGTTTCATAAGCTCTAAGACTTTCTAAATTCTAAAGAAACAAGAGGTGGTTACTGGAATTATTATTATTGCCTCGTTCAATCCTTCCCCATGCCCAGAAAACTTTTCTGCTCTCCGGTGTAGACTGCTGGAAACTGCTTTCTTTGGGCAGGAATGTTTGCAGTCAGTACTAGAGGCTACCCCACGCCCCACCTGTAGCAACTTTGGCTTCCATTCTTACTTCTTACTTGCAGCAAGGGAAAACTGCCCTGGCAGTGGCCGCCCGCAGCAACCACATCAGCCTGGTGGACATGATTATAAAAGCTGATCGCCTCTACAAATGGGAGAAGGTACTGAGACCCTGCACTTGGTCTCTCCATGTTGCAAAGGGACTGTGTGGGCTTGGCTCTAGGTGGGGCTGGCTTTGAACCCCAGCCCTGACCAATGCAGGACCACCCTCAGTTTCTGAGGAGGTGATAATCCCTGCCTTACCTAACACCAGGGTTGTTTGTGAGCATCTGGAGATGAGTGAGCACCTAAACCACACTGAAACAAAGCAGACTGAGGTCCATGCCAGTGTGGAGATGTTACTGGACACTGTTACAGCCCCTGGTTGATGGATTCATGTGTGCATGCCGGCATGCATGAATAAAGAGATGGCAAGTTGGTTTTAGCTCACTGCCATCTTCAGGTGATTGGAATTGCTGTTCGGGGTGTTCTATTCAGGCAACTTTCTGAGCCCAGAAGGAAAGTGTGCTGGGATTAATTAGTGATGTCTGCTGAAGAATTGGGGAAGAGTAGCAGGTGTTAAGGCCATGCTTTCCCAGTCCTCAGGAAATGGGGGTGGGGTGGGGTTTTTTTTGACATCTTTGAAGGTTGTTTTTGTATACAGAAAACAATTTTTGCATTTACTTGGGTTTTAAAAATTAATACTAAATTTATTATGAATTTTAAAACCTAGTTTTCCTTAAACTTTTAAAATCATTTTATAAATCTTTTTTTTTAATGTGTATTTGTTTTTTTTTTTTTTTAACTTTTAACGTTTATTTATTTTTGAGACAGAGAGAGACAGAGCATGAACAGGGGAGGAACAGAGAGAGAGGGAGACACAGAATCTGAAACAGGCTCCAGGCTCTGAGCTGTCAGCACAGAGCCCGACATGGGGCTCGAACTCACGGACCGTGAGATCATGACCTGAGCTGAAGTTGGACGATTAACCGACCAAGCCACCCAGGCGCCCCTAATGTGTATTTGTTTTTGAGAGAGACGGAGACAGAATGAGAGTGGGAAAGGGGCAGAGAGAGAGGGAGACACAGAATCTGAAGCAGGCTCCAGGCTCTGAGCGGTCAGCACAGAGCCCGACGCGGGGCTCGAACTCATGGACCGTGAGATCATGACCTGAGCCGCAGTCAGACGCTCAACAGACTGAGCCCCCCAGGCGCCCCTCATTTTATAAATCTTATTCCATTTATACAGCTACTATATTTTAGGAATTTTAGGAATTTCCACTTTCAAGGAAGCCTTTTGGATCCATGTTTAAACTTAGTTAATTAAACTATCTTAAACATTCTAAACTGAATGAATAATAGATTTTTAAAAGTACTTTGAATGCTTCCTAAATTCTTAAGTTATCCTAGTATATCCAGTAAATTAAACCTATAAATAAAGTGAGTCTCAAATATCTTAAACATTTGAATATTGTTTGCAAACTGAGTAAACTTCTCTTATACCTCTCAAATTAAAAAAAAAAAAATCACTATTCCAAAATTAGTTAATAACACATTTCAATAGCAATCATAAGATATTCTCTTTTATGGACATGCTAGATTCTCAAAAACATTATAGCCCCTTTATGTCTAACAGGTTACTCCTCAATGTAACCCCAAAATATTAATACCAAGGGCTTGATTAACTGATTCATCTCTGTGTGTAATTCTAACACCTCAGACTTCAAAAGTTCTCAACGTCAAGGTGGCGGGGTGGTTAGAATCACAGCCTGCCCCCCACTCCCACCCTAAGGCCAGTTCATTCAGAATCTCTGGTGTGGGAACCAAGCATCAGTAGTTCTTAAAGCTCCTGGATGATCCCAATGTACAGATGCGGCTAAGAACACTGCTCTGAGGAACCACCCACATGAGAACCAGTCTCCCTGGTCACCATGTCATAGGTGACTGAACATTGTTGACCAGGATGTAAGATTTGCAGCTGCAGACCCCAGAACTCACCTGAGCTTTTTAACAACCAGAACTCTGTATCCACATCCTTTAGAGGGGCTTACTTAGGCTTTTGTGGGTTTAACCGATGCTATCACATTGTTCTTTTATAACTTCTCATTTTATCACCTGCTTTGCATAGAAAGAATTCTGTAACCCCGCCCTTCACTACTTGTTGAGATTCTGCAAATCAGCTTAAGTACCTGATCCTTGGCTTGACTGGTGTTAGCCACAGCTGCTGAGCCCTTCTGCTGGCACTTGTGCTGTGAGAACACAGAGAAAAGAGAGGAATTGGGAAGGCTTCCTGGAAGAGATGGCATGTAGATGGCCTCTTGATTGTGGTGATGGGGTTGAGGGGCAGGGAGGTGAGAAAAGGAGTTGTGGATGGAGGAACAATGTGAGCAGCTGGGGTTCCAGAGGTCAAAGCAAGGCACAGAGTGAGAAACCAGAAACCCCAGGCCTGTGATGATGCCAGTACCCCATCCAGGCTCCCGAGGGAGAGCCTGGCAGGGATGTCCCCCCGGGTGGCAGCTGCACTTTTGGGATCTGCCCCACAGGATCACGTGTTGTGCAGGGACCCCAGGGATCCCTCTGGGAAGAACTTGACCTTTAAGCAGGACCATCGGCAGGAAACGCAGCAATTCCACTCTGTGCTGTGGCGACTGGCTTCCAGGCATCTGCGGCCTCAAGAGTGGAAGAAGCTTGCGTATTGCTGGGAGTTCACCGAGGCCCACGTCCATGCCATCGAGCAGCAGTGGACAGGTACCACCCGGCCTCTCCCCACCCCAGAGCAACCAGTGGGTGGAAGGGGGGCACTTGTGTGTTCAGTTTTCTGCATTTCTGGGGGAAAAGCCAGTGCAACCTGGCAAAGTTGGATGGCAAGCCACATGTCATCGCCAACATCCCGTGTGCTCCTCCATCCTTCCAGGCCTTTGCTCAGGCTGAGCCCTCTGCCTCTCCCTCTCCCTTGACCTGTGAACTTCACATTCTTTGTGAATGAGCTCATCATTCACACAAACTAAAGGCACTCTCCATAAAAAGTAGAGGACCAGCTCTTGCCACCAGTATTTAACTTCTACTTGAAAATGTTGGCTCTGGTACTAAGGGAGAAAACAGAAACAGAAATAAAGACTGAAAATATTGGAAAGGAAGAGAGATTTACTAACCTCAGGTGCTATAATCCTATACATGAGAAGTCCAGAAGAATCAACTGAAAAACTTAGCATAAAATAATTCAGTGAAATGGCTAAAGATATGATAAAGTATACAAACACCATAGTATTCCTATGTACTATCAGTAAGTGGGGAAAAATATATAGGGGTATTTTTGAAAAGATATTCCATTTACACTAGTGTTTCTAAAAAGAAGTATGAATGGCATATGAGTAAAACAGTAAAAATTAGTTCAACTATTAAAAAAAGACTTGGGTAAGTGGAATGACATTCTGTATTCTTGGCTAGAAAGTGTCAGGTAGACATTGGTTTTTCCCAAACTAGATTAAAAATTTGAATCAGTTTTTTAAAGAGTTTTTTTTAATGTTTATATATTTTATTTTATTTTTAAAACTTTTAAATTAAGTTTATTTATTTATTTTGAAAGAGAGAGCAAGCAGGTTAGGGGCAGAGAGAGAGAGGAGAGAGAGAATCCCAAGCAGGCTCTGCACTGTCAGCACAGAGCCCAATGCGGGGCTCAAACTCATGAAACTATGAGATCATGACCTTAGCCAAAATCAAGAGATGCTTAACCGACTGAGCCACCACCCAGGTGTCCCCAAAATTGATTGTTTTAATCAAATCAAATCAAAATAGAAAGTTTTTGAAACTTGACTAAAGGATTCTAGAGTTCACTTGAGAGAATAAAGAGGGAATATTTAAATGAATATTCTGGGGGGAAAAGTGAAGAAGGTCTAATCCAACCAGACCCAACCTTTTATAAAGCTCCAATAAAGCATAGAGAGATACCCGACATGTTTTCCCAAACATAAAAATATGCACACCAGTTAGTGAAATAGAGCAGGGAGTCCAAAAGTAGCATCTATGATGGATAAGAACTTTCACAGATGATAAAGGAGTACTGGTAAATTATGGGGCTGGGGCGAGGAATAGTGAATAAATGGGTCAAATGAAACAGCTACACCAAGGGCAGCACCATGAGGAAGTGCCTGCTGAATGTGCCAGTGAATGGACTGATTTGGCCCTGATGGCTGTGCCCAAACATGTGTGTCCCCGACTGGGAGAGCAGACCTTGTCACAGAGTTTAGTAACAAGTTAACGCCCTCCTCCGGCACTGAAGAGTGTGGGCAATTATTTTCAAACATGGCTGTACATTGGAATTACCTGGGAAGATGTAACACTGCTTAGCGCCCAGGCTGCACCCAGACCCAAGTAGGTTGGAATCTCTGGGGAGGGTAATGGAACCTAGGTGTCACTGTTTTCTAAGACTTCCCAAGGGTTTCCAATGAGCAGTTACAGCTAAGAATCACTGGTGCAGGGGAGAGAACATGGCCACCTGTGTCTTGCACTATGCTGGTTTTCTCATCTGTAAAATGGGGCCGCTAGCGTGCAAGGCACAGATGAGCAGCCAGAGATGAAGGGAATAGTCATGTGCATCATGGAATCACAACAATAAGTGCCAAATCTTTCTCTCTTCAGAGCAACACCAACAGGATGCATGGTGGATGCTCAGAAGAAAGCCTGGGATTGGGGACGTTCTAGGATACAAAACCTCCACCCCCACCCCATCTGAGGCTGTCTCTTCCCTCCTCTCCCCATCTCTGGGCTGAGCTCCACTGGAGCTTGGAAAAGGGCCTCTTGGCTCTTTCCCACCTGGACATGTGTACTACAGACATCTGCTCAGACTTGGCTCCTTCTCTTTCTCTCCTCATGGTCCTCAGGCATCAAGAGCTACCAGGAGCATGGCCACCGGATGCTGCTTATCTGGCTGCATGGTGTGGCCATAGCCGGTGAGAACCCCAACAAAGCACTGTTCGAGGGCCTCATGGCCATTGGCAGGAGGGACCTGGCTGGTAAGTGTCCTCTGCTCAGGGCAATACTGGGCCCCAGAGTCAGAGCTGCATGGCCCACCTTGGAGTGTGACAGGGCCCCCAAAGTTCTGCCCAGGCCATAATGCTGTGGGGCAGCACCTTCCAGATTGCTGGTCCTAGCCTTGTCTACTGGAATTCAGGCAGAGCCCTGAGCAAACCACAGTACCTCCTGGCCCCCATTTCCCCATCTGTGCCATGAGGGTTTGGGCTCAGATGATGCCTGCAACTTTCACAGCCCCAAAGCCACTGGTGTTATCATCTCTGGCCCTCTGTACTTTGATTTTTGTTTTTGTTTCTAGTTTAAAATAAGGCTGGAACAGCCTATAGACTTCTTTTTTCACAAGCAGTAATATATATAGGCCAGAAGTAGCTTAATATGAGTTGAACCAGTCAGAGCTGGTCAAATAAATAAAATATCTGAGGCCATCACGACCTTTTGAGTCTGTCAATTCCAAAAGCCTGGTTTGAGATTCAGGGCACCCTGTGGAATCATCAGGCAAGCGAGATAAAAGGTTCAGTACTAATCCCTCATTAAAAACAAAATCAGCTCATGATGAAAGAACCTTAAATACTGTAATACACGTCCCTGGCATGGTGCATTATGGGGCTACCACAGGACAGGGTGTTAGGCGGTCACCAATAATAACGAAGGCTAGGTTAGTCACGCGCCAACAGTAAAAACATGGGTAGCATGTTATTGAGAGGAAAAAGGAAAGCCCCCCTTTGTAGTATCTCACAGCTGCTGCAGGCAAAGTGGGAAACAGTCACTTCAGAGTGGAGGAATTAGGGATGACTTTTTCTTTTTCAAAACGTTCTTAAATATTATTGCTCTATCTTTTTTTTAACACAAACTCTGGCAGGCAATTAAAACATTTTTAAAACCAGCTCTGTGAGGCAGAGCTTAGGCAACATGAAGCAATAGGATTCTTCTGTCTTGCAGAAAGCATCAGGAAGAAAGCAAATGCTGACCCTGGTACCCCCAGGAGGTGTACAGCCATGTAACTGGAGAGGCCAGACCTTCAGGGGCATGGAGACTCAGAATGGGGGCCCCTGAACAGAAGAGGACCACCATTTAAGGGCTTTTAAAAAATCACTGTTAACAGACCTCCAGCTGCTTGTACTGAAACACCCAGCCCTGCAGGACCAGCAGGCACTGTTTGTAATCTCTTTCACAGGGGTTAGTCCAGGGGCCAATTCAGGTTTTGCAGGTAATCCCTTCCCACAGGTGCAGTCCTTTGCGGCTCTTGGAGCATCACAGCAGTCCCCTGAGATGCAAGGGCCATCTTTTCAGAGAGGACACTGAGGCTCAGAATGGATAAGCAGCTAATCGGCTGTTGAGGTCAGGTGCCAAACCCAGCATTCCTGTCTCCCCAACCTGGCAAAAGGACTCCAACTGTCACTTACAAAACGGACCTCCTTTAACTCATTCACTGGCTTTTAATGAATGCTGTGCTTACAAAAACAGTGTTTCTGTTCACAAGCTTATTTATATGCTTTGACAGTTCTAAGAGGTACACACATTCTTTTTTTCCCATTTTGTTTAGAAATTTAATTTTAAAAATTTATTTTTATTATTTTTTTTTGAGAGAGAGAGAAAGAGAGAGAGAGAGAGAGTGCATGCATGGGAGAGAGGGAGAGAGAGAGAGAGAGAGAGAGAGAGAGAGAATCCCAAGCAGGTTCCATGCTCGGTGCACAGCCCCACGTGGGGCTCAATCCTACGACTAAGATCATGATCTGAGCTGAAATCAAGAGTTGGATGCTTAACCGACTAAGCCACCCAGGCACCCCTAGAATTATTTTTAACTTTAAAATTTTATTTTGAAATCATTTCAGACTTACAAAAACATTGCAGAAACAGTATGAAGAATTTCTGAATATGCTTCACAATACAACTTCCCCAAATATTACCATCTTATGTAATCACAGTATAATTTTCAAAACCAGGAAATTAACACTGATACCATACTATTAACTCATCTTCAGACCTTATTCCAATTTTGTTAGTTGAACCATTCATGTCCTTTTTCTGGACCAGGATCCAGTCCAGAATCACACCTTGCATTTAGTTGTCATTCTTTTTTTTTTTTTTTTTTTTAAGTTTATTTATTTTAAGAGACAGAGAGAGTGCGTGTGCACAGGGTGGGAGGGGCAGAGAGAGAGGGAGAGACAGAATTCCAAGCAGTCGCCACACCCTCAGCGCAGAGCCTGATATGGGGCTTGAACTCCTAAGTTCAAGACCTGAGCCCAGATCAAGAGCTGGATGCTTAATCAACTGAGCCACCCAGGTGCCCCAGGGACCCCTGTCTTAGAAAAACTCCCCACAGAGTTATCCACTGGGTCTGAGTCTCAGGAGGGAGAGACAGAATAAAAACTGTTAAGAGCTGAAAGGGGCTTCAACCGTCACACATGGCCAGTGGGAGGTCACAGTGGAACAATCCTCTGAAAGGCAGGCGGCATTATATCTACCAAAATTACAAAGGCATTTGCCCTTTGACCCAGCAATCCCACGTGGAGGAATTTATCCTACAGATAAACCTGCAAACATTAGATACCAAGACCAATGCAAGTTAATATGGCAGAAATTGCTGGGCAGAGGGGTGTATGGGAACTCTGTGCTATCTGCTCAGATTTTTATTTTTTATTCTTACTTTTAACATTTTTGAGAGACAGAGCATGAGTGGGGGAGGGGCAGAGAGAGAAGACACAGAATCCAAAGCAGGCTTTAAGGTCTGAGCTGTCAGCACAGGGCCCAATGCGAGGCTCAAACCCACAAACCATGAGATCATGACCTGAGCTGAAGTTGGACTTAAGTGACTGAGCCACCCAGGCATCCCTGCTCAGGTTTTATTTTTAACTGTTTTTAAAAATAAAGCCTATTAACAATTTTTAAAAAATACCTGAGGCTTATGAAAAGAAAGAAAAAGAGGCTTTGAAACCAACCTATTTTACACACAATCACCTATAGGACTGAGGCTGCACAGTCACAGCATGATTTGGACCCCCAGTGCAGCATGTGGCCTCTATGCCCTTCTCTTCAAGTGCTGTGTTGAGGGGGAAAAACCTTCTCTTCTATATATTCCATTTAGGAAATGTATTTTGTACCACATGGGATTTAGACTATTTATCTGGATGAGTTTTGTGAAATGGATTTTGTGTTTTGAGACAAAAAAGCAAGTTCTTAAAGAAAATAAAATTGAAATGTTGAAATACATCTTTCACATTCAATATGGTTTTTTTGTTTGGGAGAAGTATGGCAAAATTTCAAGTCAGACAAGCTGTTGTGGATTGGTTCTCTGTAACCACACCACTCAACTCACTACCACCAGTCAATATTTACTGAGTGTGTTCCATGCCGGGCAGTCTGCTGGGAGCTGGGCTGCAGAGCTGAGTAGCCACGGTTCCTGCCCTCTGAGACCTTGTGATGGGGTGAGGGGGGGCTGGGACAACAATAATGTACTATCATGTGTTGGGTGTATACAGAAAACTGTGGGATTTGTTCTTCCTTGGGGAAGGGAAAGGGGAAGAGAAAGGGAAAGAGGAAGGAGAAGGGGAAGGGAAAGGAAAGGAAGGTCTGAGAAGCTCACAGAGAAGGCAGAAGTGGGGGGAAGCACATTCCAAGTAAAAAAACCAGTCTGCGTGATGGCAAGGAGGTGTGATGTATCTATTTGGGGGATGGTGTGGTTGGAACACAGGAAGCATGGAAAGAAGAGGAGAGAGGAGCTGGAGAGGCAGGAGGGCCTGGCTATTTCAGCCCCTCGGGAGACTATTCCAATGGGCACTCTTAGCTCAAGAGCCCTCTATGTGGTCAGCCGGTGCTTGGGGACGCCTGTGTCACAGCTCAGCTTCTCCCCTGCCCAATCCACTTCCCTTCACAACCTCTTCTCTTTGACCCTAAATAACCATCTTGCTCCCAAAGTTTCATCTTGGTATCTGCTTCACCTTGAGACTTGGGGATGGGGTGGGATCCAAGATGGCTGTTTCTAGCTGGGGCATCTGGGGAACAGTGATGCTGGGAGTTGGGGCGGTGGGTTAAGGAGAGAAGGGTTAGATTTGGGCACTGGGGTCATGGGTGTGGCTTTTGCCAGGTGGAGTCTGGTGTGCCTGTAGAAGTCTGGCCTGATGTACAGGCATTCAAGGCCAGCTCAGAATCCGTTGGGGCTGGAAATGGCAATCCTCAGGGCATAGAACCAGGGAGTAGTTAAAGCTGTTAGGGGAAAATGGCTCCCACGGGGAGAATGTGAAAAGAAAGCAGAGGGCAGTCTCACAGTTCATTGCTGTATCAGGAGAGGAAGGGGCTACTGGCCATGTGTGGCCTGGCTCTGCCCACAGGAGTTCCTGTTGGTTGGGAAGTAGTCTCAGATGGTAATAGTTAAAAACACTAAGCTCCTACCTTCATGGCTTCCCAAGTGCTTCCCATAACTCACGACAGTTCTCGAGTCACAAGACAGAGCAGACACTGGCCTACGTGGAAAGATCCTTGGTTTTGTGGTGGTCAGATCCAAGTTAACATCCCAGCTCTGCCCTTTCCTGTGTGATGATGAGCAAGTCTCTTGGCTCCTCCCAGTCTCCATGACCTCACCCGTAAAAATCAGTTTAATCAGGGCTGTGGTGGGGATTAAGTCAGAAATAGGGTGGCTAACTCAATATACTTAAAACTTAAAGGGATCTCTCGGGGTCTCGTTTCCAAGATGACCAAGAAAAGAAGGAACAATGGTCGTGCCAAAAAAGGCCGCGGCCACGTGCAGCCTATTCGCTGCACCAACTGTGCCCGTTGCGTCCCCAAGGATAAGGCCATTAAGAAGTTCGTTATCCGGAACATAGTAGAGGCCGCCGCGGTCAGGGACATATCTGAAGCGAGTGTCTTCGACGCCTATGTGCTTCCCAAGCTGTATGTGAAACTGCATTACTGTGTGAGTTGTGCCATTCACAGCAAGGTAGTCAGGAATCGCTCTCGTGAAGCACGGAAGGACCGAACACCACCACCCAGATTTAGACCTGCCGGTGCTGCCCCATGACCTCCACCAAAGCCTATGTAAAGAGCTAAGTCGTTAAGGATTGAAGAAAAACTGTTCTCTGGAAAAATAAAATAAAACAGATTGTACTTAAAAAAAAAAAAAAAAAAAAAAAAACTTAAAGGGAAAGAAGCATTCATGATGATTTTTCTGTCTCACTTGTACCTCAGAGAAACCAAATAATTGATGAGGGGAAGATTTTTGTTTTTAAATCAGAGAACTCTAGTTAATAAATGGGATGATAAAAATTAGAGTTATCGTCACTGTTTTGCATCCTCCAATGAAACAACACATCTGTGCCGTGATAAGCAGGGGCAGCTAAACCATCATGTTAACCACTTAGAAACCACCAGATGTTATGTGCCTCCTGAGTGACATAATGGGAAGCACGCAGCCCTATGAAGCATTCCTGCCAAAAAGACTGAATTTGAGCCTGACTGACCCTCTAGATGTATGTACCAGCTTATGGGAAATACCAGGGACACAGAAACAAGTTAAAGGACACCATGAGACTGCAATCAGCCAAATCTAGATCGTGGGGAATTCCATAGAGCAAATGAGCCTATTTCTTCAACAAATTAATGGCAAGAAAAAAAAAAAAAAGGAATATATAGTTTGAAAGAGATTTGGGGCAGTTGGCTGGTTCAGTAGGTGCAGCATGCAACTCTCAATCTCAGGGTCATGAGTTCAAGCTCCAAGTTGGGCGTGGAACCTACTTAAAAAAAATGTAAAAAAAAAAAATTAAAAGAGATTTAAGACACATTCCCATTGAGGGGGAAGAAAGAAGGTATGAAAAGTAACTGGTACATAGTAACAGCTCAATAAATGAGACCTACTGTTACTTTACAATGAGCAAACTGCAACTTAGAGAGATTAAGTAACTTATGTAATGTCATACCAAATTGGCCAACACCACCACGGTTTCTTGTCAGAAAGTCCTATGTCTATGTAGCCCAGTTGGGCAGCTACAATAATCACCAAAGCCATTCGCTGAAAGTGAGTTTTTATTCCAAATGACTGTAATGGCTAGAAAGACAACAGATAAAACTGAAAATGATTCTGTATAACTGGAAAGTAGAAGTAGTTGATGTTGCAGGGAGCACACAGTAGGGTGACAGCTTGGCACTTGATAACGGCAATAACCAAGAATTCATAAAAATAACTGATGTCCTTCTGATACACAATCTGGATGTGCAGCATTTACAGCAAATAACATAAAAAGAAAGGAGGAAAGAAAAGAAAGGAAACAAACCCTCACAAAATCCCAAACTTCAGAAATTAATATTCGCTTAAGAACACAGTGGTGATGACTTTTGGTAGCAAAATTTTCACAATTCTTAAAATGGGAGTCTTCAAAAGTACTTCCTCAAATTCAAAAGCTAAAAAAACCGAAGAGGGAACAGTTACACTGGCTTAGAAGAGCTGCCGCCTGTCACAAAGACGACAATCAGTCCTACTTCCAAACACAGTGATAACCGGTGAACCTGACAGCCGAATGGAGAGGCCGCCGGGCGGGCACTGACGCCATGATTGTACAAGAACTCTCTGGATCACGCATCATTAACAACGAACACCACAACTATTGCTCCTCCTGACTGACGCTGAGGCTGCCTTTCTGCACCTCAAGTTCCTCAGCACTGACCATCGACGGATCAATGGCCGCGTATTTGGTTCCATGGAATTGCAGCAAATGTATCTGTAGAAACACAGAATTGTTCTTTTAAATGTCACTATGGCATATTTTATACTTCTAAAATTACACAGTAATATGTACTAATAAGAGACAAATTGGAAAACACAGAGAAGTCAAACAAGTATTTTTAAAAACCACAATTTGAGGGACGCCTGGGTGGCTCAGTCAGTTAGGCATCTGATTCTTGATTTTGGGCCTGGGTCATGATCTTGCAGTTTTTGAGTTCAAGCTCTGCATCAGGTTCTGTGCTGACAGAGCAGAGCCTATTTGGGATTCTCTGTTCCTCTCTCTCTGTTCCTCCCGATCCCCTCTCTCAAAATAAATAAGCATTAAAAAATAACACCCACAATTTGGGATCTTTGTTCCTTATTTAATATGTAATAAGTCTCTCCCAAGTTCCTATAAATTTCATCAACATCTTAAATGGTGGCACACTGCTCCATAAGTTGTTGTTTACCCTCCTGTCCTGCTGCTGTGACTCAGGTCTTTCCCATCCTCTGCTGTTCAGAGTAAGATCATCAGGAAAGGCTCCAGGCATCAAGTTTTTCTGAATTTAGGGTCCTCTACTTAGGATCCACTGCCACAGTGGATGACAGGACCAAAGGACATGACTGTTTTTTGAAGTTCTTGATACTTCTTGCCAAACTGCCAAAGCAGTAATTTCTCATTGCTATTTAAACTTAAAAAAAAAATTTTTTTTAATGTTTATTTATTTTTGAGAAAGAGAGAGGGAACACAAGTGGGGGAGGGGCAGAGAGAGAGAGGAAGACACAGAATCTGAAGCAGGCTCCAGGCTCTGAGCTGTTGGCACAGAGCCCTATGCAGGGTTTGAACCCATGACCTGAGCCCAAGTTGGACGTTTAGCCGACTGAGCCACCCACACACCCCCTCACTGCTATTTTAATATCCATTTAAGGTAGAGGACAAAGTGGCAGTTTTTGTCAGTTTTTGCGTGTATTATTTTAATGCACTAAAAATGGATCAGGAAGTTGCTTCATGAATCTGGTATCCTGTTCTGATTGAATTCATTGTATCCAGGAGGCAAGGTCACATCATACCAAATGGCTACTTCTAGGTATGTGGATATAGGCCTGCTGTTCTTAGAAAAGAGATGGTAGGCAGAGAGTCACCTGACTGTCTCTAACACACCTGCTTGAATTCTGCTTTAAATTATTAATGTAAACCACTTTTATCAAGCAAGTGCCTCATTCTTACAGAGAATTCTGTAGTTCTCCTATTCCACCATTAAAAAAAAACAAGCTTTGTGTTTCAAACTATACACTGTGGGTTCAAAGTGCCCTGGCTTCCAAGCTGGGACTTACCTGTACATAAAGATTCACCTCTGCACTTCTGCACAGGTATGGGAAATTGCCTCCTGTTTTAAGGTGAGCCCTCCGGGCATTAGGATACAGTTTGTACATTTCTTCTTTAGCTTCGGTTGAAAGTGCACTCTGGTCAAATACCTTTAAAAAAAAAAAAAAAAAAACAAAGGCTGGAACCTACTGGTATTTTAATATGTTCTTTCCACATCACGGAAAATGCTTCCCAAAGCATTTCTTTCTTGTGAAGAGATGCTGCTGAACCTTGCCCAGCCTGGGCCACCTCCTCCTACTGATCCCTGGTGATTTCTAACATAAGCTACAGAATTTGTTGTTGCATTCTTTGGGAGAAAAGTCTATCATGAATTTTTTCCCCTCAAACAGAGTTAACTGAATTAAAAGAATATTAATAGTGAACAATCATTATTGAAAATGCCAGTTAATTTCAAAAAGATCACTAAAATCTCAAAAGAACGTGTAAATTTTATTACTACTTAAAAACAGTTACATAAATACTATATGCTTAGTGAAAAAAAAAACAAAAACAAAAAAAATTTTTAAGAGTATAAGAAAAAGTCCAGATCCTTTCCTGGGGGAACTACTGTTAACAGTTTGGAGTGTATGATTCTAGACACCATTTACTGCCCACATAAACTTATGTTTACACACACATTCAAGCAAGTTTTCAGAAAGTAATTTTTTTTCAAAAAGTAGTTTTTTTAATCGCGCACGCGCACACACACACACAGCACCTCCAACTTGCCAAAGCTTAAACACAGTTTCCAGTGACTCAAGCTTTGGGTACATGAGCTCAGCTTTGAAAGATGGGCAAACAGAGCAAACGCACTGTGAGGACAAAATATTTTACCAACAGTACTGAAAAGCTTGTTCTGTGTCATGGTCAATGTCGGAATGTAGAGATTACAGTGAAGAATGAGAAGTTATTATTTACATGCTTGTAAATTTCTGGACAAAAATCAATTCGTTAAAAAACATTATTTGAATCTAGGAATAAACCCGTTTTTGAGGCAAAATAGTTACATGATTTAAAAAAAAAATAAGCCAAACCACAATGAAATACCACTTCACACCCATTAGAATCACCGTTATCAAAAAACAGAAAATAACAAGTGTTGGGGAGGATGTGGAACATTTCGAACCCTTGTGCATTGCTGGTGGGAATGTAAAATGGTACAACCACTGTGGAGGATGGTATCACGGTTTCTCAAAAAGCTAAACAGAATTACATATGGCTCAGCAATTCCACTTCTCCGTATATACCCACAAGATGTGAAAGTAGGTACTCAAACAGATATTTGTACACCAATGCTCACAGCAGCATTATTCACAATAGCCCAGAGGTGGAATAACCCAAATGTCTATCAACAGATGCTGGATAAACTAAATGTGGTACTTGCATACAAGAGAGTATTATTCAGCGTTTAATACACACCACGACATGAATAGACTTTGAAAACATTCTGCTCAGTGAATTCAGCCAGACACAGAAGTACAAATATTATGTGATTCCTTATAGTCTATGTACCTTACGTGAGGTACATGGAATAGTCAAATACATAGAGACAGAAAGTATAATGTTGGGTACCAGGGTCTGGAAGGAGGGGGGAATGGTGAGCTAGTGTTTAATGGGTACAGAGCTTCAGTTTGGGATGATGAAAAGTTCTGGAAATGGATGATGGTGATGGTTGCACAACACTGTAAATGTACTTAATGCCACTTAAGTTTACTTAATGTACACTTAAAAATGGTTAAAATGGTAAATTTTGTAACATATATTTTACCACAACTCGAGCATATAAGTAGCAAGCTTTTGTGCTAATTAGATTTTATGGAATTCTTGATTTTCTGCCCCCATGAGGCAACTTTTCTTTGCTACATAGATGTGTAATAGCTAAAGTGCAATATCTGTTGATGACTGTAGCAAAAATATATCAGAATGGGTAAGGACTACCATGTTTGTTTATGTTTATTCCTACTTCAATGGTGTTATTCCTATCAGGAAAAAAATAGGGTAAGCAATACGTTGATTGTTTTAGAACTGAAAAAGTGGGTGGGGGGAGGGTGTAAAAAAAATCCAAGGCAGCATTGGAAGAGGTACATTGAAAAATTATAAAATAATTATGAGGATTTTGATATATACAATTAAAAGGGTAAAGCCATCTATTTGACTTAAAAGGAAGCTTACATCCATAATGGTTACAGGGATGTCCCGAATTTTATGAGGTTCCACATAAGAATTTTGACAATTCAGGGTCAGTCTTGAAGCCAGTTCACTCTGACCCAAACTTTCCAGCTGTAGGAAGAAACACAGGCAAAGGTTTTGAATTAATTTTGTTTCCCACATTTCCATTAAGTGTAATATTTGTGCTTATAAAGGTGGTATCACGTGTGGTGGGTCCAGAAAGATCACCAAGGAGGAAATATAATGTATCTGTGAGACCATGGGCCTCCCAGGTGGTGGCATTTTTCTACTGTGGGAACCTGGCATCCATAGCCCTCAACATGAATTGCTTCTTCAACCAGGTACCTGTGGGCAGCAAGCCACTTCCTATAACTCACAAGTGACAAACATTTTTAAGAGATTTTGGAGCTGGAAGAGACCTCAGAAAAACCATCTAGCCCCGTAGTCCCTAAATCCAAGTCTGTAGACCTGCTATTTCAGATTCACCTCAAGGAGAAAGAGGGGGAACAGAGTAAAAATACAGGTTCCCAGATCCCACACCCAGGGATTCCAGTTCAGTGGGCTGGAGAGGCCTTGGAATCTGTTTTTTTTTTTTTAAATGTAGGCTCCATGCCCAACATGGGGCTCGAACTCATGATCCCCAGATCAAGAGTCCCATGCTATACTGACTGAGCCAGTCAGGTGCCCCTGGAATCTGTATTTTTAAAAGCTTCCCCCAAGTGATTCTGTTGAATTACTTACCAACAGTAATAATCTGTGTGGGTGTGTTAAAGTTGATATGGAAGGCTGTTTAGCAAACATCTCTAATACATACTCAATGAGACAGATCTATCATCAGGAAGCAAGGAGACACAAAAATTTCTAGTATAAGGTGTCCCCACCCCAACGCCATGATCCTTACCCTGTCCACCATGAAATCAATAGCATCAGCCATCAAAGGGTCCACTGGGCCAGATGAAAAGTTTCCAAGAACTATTTTTTTGAGCATAAATGATGGCATCAGCCAAAAGCTGTAAAACAAGGACCTGATAATTTAAATTTGCAAGGTTACACAAAAGTAGCAAATATTCATTCAATATTGAAGCTTTGTATTAGCTATGTTCTTGGGATCTAGAGATAAAAAGACCTATCTCTTCTTCCAAAGAGCTAGCTTTAAAGCATCTTGTTTTTATATACATTTTCCCGAGCTCCCAAAGAGTTACGGTTTAATATGATTAAAGTTTTATTTGAGAATTTAGAATAATTATAAGTGGTATTTCAAGTTTCTTTGCCAAGGTAGACATTTTGATAATACTGAGAATTTTTTATTTATTATTATTATTATTATTATTATTATTACTATTTTTTTTCTTTTTTTACTATTTGGCCTTATTTCCAATGGCTAAACTATTTCCTTTAGAAAACTGAAAAATTAAGATCCCAACCTTCAGGTTTATATCACCTTGATTGATTGATATTTCAAAATAGCAAAATGAAGGAGCTGTTATACTGCCAAAGTTTTCTCCTAGTAGATTCAATTAGGCTAATTCAAGGCAATTCAATCTATGGATTTCTGTAAGTGATTTTTAGTTGATATTTATTCCATTAATTACAAGAATTGAGAGCCATTATATACGGTAAACACTACTTTCTCTAAACCTATGGTGAAAATGATAAAAAGTGCAGATCACCTTCTGATGCGTGTTCTCAATGGACTGGCTTGTTGGAGGTTGAGCTTCCCTCACAAGGCCAGTGGGCCCTCTTTCAGTTACCTTTCTTCATCCCGCCCATGGGTTTCCTTATTTTCTCAAGGTGATGTTGCCTAGGTACCCTCTGTGAGGGGTAGACCCTGTTGGCTTTGCTTGCCCCTGTAGCCTCAATGTGTGGCACAAAGTAAGCACTCAGATATTTGATAAAATGTAGCTCATATGCAGGGGCACAAACAAAGTAGGGGCAGTCTTGGCTTGTGACAGTTAAAACAACATTAAAAATCATCAAAAATAATCAATGAGCTTTAGTGCATTGTCCGGACATGAACTATTTGTAGCTAATGTATGTAAGAAATTGTTGCACAAATGCTGAGTAAACTACTGAGATAACACCAGAAAACATTTTTAAAGAGAACAGAGTACAACTTGTTTTTGAGTAAGCTATATGCCCAACGTGGTGCTCAAACTCATGATCCAGAGATCAAGAGTTGCATGCTCTACCTACAATTTTAAAGAAATGTGAAAATAACAAACACAATGTTTACCTAGAGAATTCTGTGAAAAATCAACCTGATCATACAGGTATGATGTCTTTGTCTTTTAGGGTAGAGTCTAACCTTGCTAGCAATGAAAAAAAAATCACATTACATTAGCTTTAAGGTACTATTAGATACTTATCAAATTACTTAAAATGTTATCTTCAGGGTGCCTGGGTGGCTCAGTCAGTTAAGCATTCGACTTTAGCTCAGGTCATGATCTTGAGGTCTGTGGGTTCGAGCTCCATGTCAGGCTCTCTACCAATAGCTCAGAGCCTGGAGCCTACTTTGGATTCTGTATCTGTCTCCCTCCCTCTCTCTCTCTCTCTCTCTCTGTCCCTCCCCTGCTCATGCTAGGTCTCTGTCTCTTAAAAAAATGAATAAACATTGAAAAAAATTAAAAATAAATAAACAAAATGTTATCTTCAATAACTTTTCTTTTTCCAGTGGGGGGAGGGGGAGGGGGATAGGAAGAGAAAGAGAATCCCAAGCAGGCTCCACACTGTCACAGCAGAGCCTGACACGGGGCTCAATCCCACAAACTGTGAGATTATGACCTGAGTCAAAATCAAGAGTCGGACACTCAACTGACTGAGGCACCCAGGCGCTCCTAAAGTGGAATCTTCAATGAAAGGATGACTCAGAGGAAACAAGCGCCCCATGGGTGGCCCCACGAAGCAGGCCACCATTTCCATCTTTCCGAAAGCAGACTAACGCTAAAGTGTCATGATGTGCAAGACGTGCTGGCAGACGAAATGTATTCTCTCTGTTTTTGGAAACACATTTCAAGGAAATAACCCAGAAAGGGAAGGAAAAAAGCAACGTGTACAATGATTTGCAGAACATGATGAAAAATTGGGGGAAGCCAAAATGCCTAAAAACACTGTGTCAGTCAATATACAGAACTGTTTAACAACACAGTAGGCGGAACAAGCAGAACACCATATTAGTTACATATGCAACTGAAGAGGACCTGTTAGGATCACATGAATGTATATTAAACAAAGCTAACCCATAATTCAGAGTAATAGAAATAGCTAAATTCAGAGTTCATTCCATTCTTTTCTTTGGCAAAGGTGATTGTTTCTAGTTTTAAAAGCCAAGGCAGTTTCAGAAGACAGAGGTAGATACAAGCCCTTTCCACCCCCACACCCCCACTGCTTAGTGCAACAACCCCCTGCCCCCCGCCAAGCCAACATTTTCAAAATTCCACTGAATGAAAATCCTAAGAATTTTGGCCAAATGTTCATGTTCTTACCTGTTTGCAGTCCAAGTTTGGTTGAAGATGGAGGTGTCACTGAAAGAATTGCAGAGGATGAGGGAATGGACTCTGGGAGATGTGTGTGTGTATTCAGCAAATTTCTGGGCCAAAAAGCCTCCCAAAGAAGCCCCAAACAGGTGAACCTAATTGCAAACAAACACAAGAAGAATACTACAACAACAATCAATCCTGAACATAAATACCAAAAAAAAAAAAAAAAAGTAGTTTTACTTCCCACCAATCACAGAATACATAATGTCATCATAGTCCTTAGATGAAAATATCGATAGCAGTTCAACATTTAGGAAACACTGCACTTAAGTACAATTTATACATCCCGTCAAGAAAACAATCTGTGCATGCAAATACAAGTAAGAAAATATTATCTACAGATTACACTAGAAAATGAAACCACTCAGTAATTTATATTTAAGAAAACTATGATTTGGTAATTCTACTCCTAGGTACAAACTCAAAAGAACTGAAAACACATGTCCATGTTCGTGTGTCCACGAATGTTCACAGCAGTGTTATTTCTTTTTTTTTTTTTTAATTTTTAAAAATGTTTTATTTTTTATTTTTGAGAGAGAGAGAGAGAGCAGCGGAGGGGCAAAGAGACAGGGAGACACAGAATCTGAAGCAGGCTCCAGGCTCTGAGCTGTCAGCACAGATCCTGATTCAGGGCTCAAACTCGCAAGCTGTGAGATCATGACCTGAGTCGAAGTCAGATGCTTAACCAACTGAGCCACCCAGGCACCCTACAGCAGTGTTACTTCTAATAGCCAAACAATGGCAACAATCCAAACGTGCATGAACTGACAAATGGATAAATAAAATGGGGTACACCTATATAGTGGGATATTATTTGACAATAAAAAGGTGGAGTACTGATACATGCTACAACATAGATGGGCCTTGCAAACATTATGCTAAATGAAAGAAGTCAGTTAGAAAAGATGAACACTAAGAAAATTAAAAAAAAAAGATGAATACTGCGTGATTCCATTTATATAAAATACCTAGAATGGGTACATCTACACAGGCAGAAAGGAGATTAAGTTGCCAGGGGTAGGAGAAGAAAGGTGAGGAGTCACTAATAATGAATATGCGGTTTCTTTTTGGGGTGAAAAAAATGACCTAAAATTGACCCTATTTGTGAATATATTATATTTATTTATATATAAAATATATTTATGTTTACATATAAATATATATCGCACCTATCTATGAATATATTAAAAACCATACTCACACACTTGAAAAGGGTAAATTGTATGGTATGTGAATTATATCTCAAAAGAAGTATCATTTAAAAACAAAGACAATACCAGGCTTTACAATGTAAATGCTGCATTAAAATCACATGTAAATATTTAGTTTTAGGGTACTCACTTTATCCAGTTGTAAATGATCTAAAAGTTTTCTAAATCCATCACAGAATTCAAGATGGTCCCAATAAACTGGATACTGCAACTGAAATAATAACATTATTAATTAATAATAAATATAGGGGAGCCTGAGTGGCTCAGTCAATTCAAGCGTCTGACTTTGGCTCAGGTCAAGATCTCAGAGCTGTTGAATTTGAGCCCCATGTCGGGCATTGTGCTGACAGCTCAGAGCCTGGAGCCTGCTTCGGACTCTGTGTCTCCCTCTCTGCCCCTCCCACACTTGCACTCTGTCTCTCAAAAATAAATAAATATTTAAAAAATTAAAAAAAATATATATATGCAAAATTTAGGACTCCCATAGTAGCATTTCTCATTTGCTCAAGCTCTGCTCCTTTTATTTTTGACACACACACACACACACACACACACACACACACAGCATGAGCAGGGGATGGGCAGAGAGAGAGGGAGACACACAATCTGAAGCAGGCTCCAGGCTCTGATGTGACAGCACAGAGCCCAATGCAGGGCTCACACCCATGAACCATGAGATCATGACCTGAGCTGAAGTCAAACGCTTAACCAACTAAGCCACCCAGAT
Organism: Panthera onca; assembly: GCF_046562875.1. Lineage (NCBI taxonomy): Eukaryota > Metazoa > Chordata > Mammalia > Carnivora > Felidae > Panthera > Panthera onca. The sequence continues at coordinate 40,065,054 of NC_138344.1, read as the reverse complement.
GCCCCTAGACCAATTTATTTTATTATTATTTTTTCAATGTTTTATTTATTTTTTGAGAGAGAGAGGGTAAGTAGGGCAAGGGCAGAGAGAGTGGGGGACAGAGGATCTGAAGCAGGCTCCGCACTGAAAGCAGCAAACCCAATGTGAGGCTTGAACCCACGAACCGCAAGATCAAGACCTAAACTGAAGTCTGCTGTTCAACCGACTGAGCCTCCCAGGTGCCCCCTAACAGACCAATTTAAAAAAAGAATAGCACACAAGAGATATTATGTGAATAATAATTTCAATTCATGTCTGTTTACTTTCCAAATAGCTAAGAAACTCTGAGGTTCAAGGGTGAATAGGAGCAGAACCCTTTCAAGTAAAAAAATACTGTTTTCCCTTTAATCCAATTTAATTCTAAAAGTATGGCTCAGGAGAACTCGAAATAAAATCCTAAGGAGAATTCCCTCTCTTTTTGGCAGCATTGCTTGAAGTGCGTATTCACTAAAATTGTTCCTCTTTTCTTAATTGACTCAGGCATTATATCTGATTTCTTGTACCTTTATTTGTGGCCAAAAAAGTATGGTGCTTGACCTTAAGTAGCCTATAAAAGCTGAGGAAGAGGAAAAGAAATACAAGTCACTACCTCCTTTCTAGAGGACTGCAGCTTGTCACCAAAGAATTCTACTCTCTTTAATAATAAGCAAAACCTGTCTGACAGGCTAGTTGTTTTAAGAACTTAGATTCCTTTTGTCATTAACAAGTTGCTGGAATTGATACTATCATGTATATAATAGGATAACTTTAGATTTGCTGTAATTATGTTACTTTTACTATTAAAAATTTCATTTGTGGATGAGATTCCACTATTCTGACAGGATGAAGAACAGCTGCTCCCTAGCAGATAATCTGAGAACTGGAGTCGGATGATAGAAAAGAAAGCTATTATAGGGCATCTGGGTGGCTCAATTAGTTAAGTGTCTGACTTTGGCTCAGGTCATGCTATCTCGGTTTGTGGGATCGAACCCCGTGTCAGGCTTTATGCTGACAGTTTGGAGCCTGGAGCCTGCTTCGGATTCTCTGTCTCCCTCTCTCTCTACCCAACCCCCAATTGTGCTCTCTCTCTCTCAAAAATAAACAAACATTAAAAACAAAACAAAAAGGAAAAAAAACCTATATTGTAAAAATATTTTTTATGAAGCCTTTAATTTAAAAATATCTATGCCCAAGATAGGGGTAAAACTGTACACAACTTGACACACACACACACACACACACACACACACACACAGAGTACAAGTAAAACTGGAAATCTAAGATTGGTGGATTGTATTAATATCATACCCTGGTTACAATATCCTACTACAGTTTTGTAAAATGTTACTATTGAGAGAAACTGGGCAAAGTATAAAAGGGATATCTCTGTATCATTTCTGAAAACTACAGGTGAACCTATAATTATCTCAATAAAAATGTAAATGACAAAAGGACTGGTACCTTTCAACTGCTAGATAAGTATGTAATAAGTTTTAAAATCTTGTGAGGTAGGGGCACCTGGGTGGCTCAGTTGGTTAGGTGTCTGTTTTGGCTCAGGTCATGATCTCACGGTTCTTGGGTTCAAGCCCCTCATTGGGCTCCTTGCTGACAGTGTGGAGACTGCTTGGGATTCTCTCTCTCTCCCTCCCTCTCTCTCTGCCCCTTTCTCACTCTCTCAAAAATGAATACATACATTTTAATAACTACATAAATAAAACAAACCTCGTGGGGTTAGGCACATAAGGACAAAGTAACTTTGAAGACATCACTGGCCTTTTCTTTTTTAAGTTTTATTTTTAAGTAATCTCTGCACCCAATATGGGGCTCAAACCCACAACCCCGAGATCAAGGGTTACACGCTACACCAGCTGAGCCAGCCAGATGCCCCTGGCCCTTTCTTGATTCATTATCTAGCTAATGAAATAAGGAAATCCCACATCAAGAAGCTTGAGGGCAAGAAGAAATATCCAGCCAAAAGGCAAAGCAATTTGGACTTGCCAGCTTGGAGCAAAAAACACACAGTCAACTTCAGACAGTGCTCTGAAGTGGGAGAGACGTCTGTGGCCGCTCAGTTTCCCCTCCCTGGCTGATCAACAGAGGCTACCAGGAAAGGTACTGTCGTGTCTTAGGCTGTGGAGGGCTGGGATGAGTGTGCTTGCCACCCCGCTTTCCTGAAATGCCGTCAACCAAGAGGAATTATGAAAACCCAGAACAAGGGAGGATTATGTTGCAGAGACTCAAAACATGCCACATGAAGAATGATCAAAGAATGTGGAGAATTTCTCCTGAAAGAAAAGACCTGGGGGGAAGGCAGCAAGTTGACAATAACTCGTTTTCTCGAGAAGGGCTGTCAGGAGGAAGAACTGGATTTGTTCCGTGTGGCCCCAGTTGGTGGTAAACCCAGTAAAACTTTAAGTTACCTTCCGAGAAAAGAGATCTGGTCCACATTTTCTCTCCTTCAGATAGTAAATAAAATGTACAGTAACAGCAATATTCCCACAGGGAGACCCGTTTTACATGTTACTGTTCCGGCTCCCAGAAACAAGTGCCAACTCCAAAGCCCAAGAATCTCTCCTTCCTGAGAAGTAGGGAGACCAGCCTCCATTATTTTTTGTTTTTAAAGTTTATTTATTTAGTATCGAGAGAGAGAGAGAGAGAGAGAGAGAGAGAGAGAGAGACAGAGGCAGATTGTGAGATCAGGTTTGATCTCACAAACCTGAGCAGAAATCAAGAGTTGTACACTCAACCGACCAAGCCACCCAGGAGCCCCTGGCCAGCCTCCATTGTTACACAGTCGCGTCATGAACAACGGTGCCTTCCTCACCTACACTGTTCTTCCAGAAGAGATTCAAGAATGACCAATGGGAAACTAGATTTAGACCAAACTCAGTGATAAAATAACAATTAGAAACAAAAAACTTCTTAAGTAAATGCTGAGAGTATGGGCTATAATAAGACCCATCCCAACAGTCAAAGACTTACATTAAAGCAAGCTTTCAGTCAGCTGAATGTCAGCAGACCCCTCCGCTGTATAATATTGCACATTCAGCTCCCTTGCAGGCAGTGGTGTAATGAACCAGGAGTGGAAATGGAGTCAGAAGACTCAGACTGGTTCTCCTTCCACCACCTAGTGGTCATGGCCTGCCACGATCACCAAAATGGCTGGACCTCCATTTCCTCATCTCTAAACAAGGACAATGCTTCCTACCATTCAGAGTTAAGAGAATGTACATAAAAGCTGGGCGTTGAGGTTTCCACAGAAGTTTGTACCCTCTGCATCTCTGTATGTCCATGTACTACACCGCCTTCCTTCCAAAGGCTTCATTTCACATTTTAAAGAAGGAAAACAATCTTACCTCAACTAAAAAAAAAAAAAAGCCCATTATGATAGTTAATCAGGAACAGAAGTACCCACATACAAAAAACAAAACAAAACAAAAAAACAACCAAACCCAAAAAATGTGGACTTGAACTGTAATACTGAATCAATAATACTTACAGCTATAACCCGGTAACCCCATCCAGTCAAAGCCAAAATCTGCCGGAAAAATACATCTGCAGTTCCGCTGACAGGAGGAAGAAATATCAGAGGACACCTGATATTTCTGGGGCCTGCATCATACAGCGACCATATTTTACTATCATCATCATCCACGATAATCTGGAGGGAAAGTTATAAAAAAAAAATGGAAAACCTTATGGATTTGGTTTGATATTGTTACTTTACACTATAATTTCTGTGACAATTTTAATGCCACCGCCTTGGTTGTTACAAGGTACCCTGGGGATCACACCAGACTAGCGTGTATAATAAATAAACTGCTTTGGTCTCTTTTTCCTTCTTCTATGTGCTAACATACTGTACAGAATTGCCTTATATCCTTCCAAAGACTATAAAGCTTTTTTTAAAATCAGTTTTTTCATTTTCCTTCCCATCCATGATTATAAAAGCCTGTTTTGTTTACCATTAAACAGTAAACCCTGTAATTGGCATCTTATTTCTTCCCCATGCTTCTGGCTTTGTGTGGGTGTAAGAGGCAATTTGCAGAGTCATTCTCCAGTGCTGTCCGGAGGGGAGGAAAGACTCCAGGCTCTAGGGACAAACTAGGGAGAGATGGTACCACTCAGGAGATGGTTCTGGAGCCTGATCTACACCACGTCTTTGAGGGGGAGACTTTTGCTAAAGAGGAAGGACACAGCAGGTGTAGGTGTCCCTGTTCTGGAAGAATGTTTCAAACCAGTCAGTCAGGTGTAGGGAATGGGCACAGGGAAAAACTGGTTTTCTTGAGAAAAGAGGGTTGGGAGGAGGAAGGGCATCAGAAACCTTCCTGAATTAGTAGTTCTTAACCCAAAGGGAAAAAAGATGGGCATTAAGTGAGCTGAAACAAGTCAAGGGCTCAGCGTGGAGTTGGGCAGTGAGAGTTTCAGTGAGTGTTAGATATTAGTATTATTCACTGCATGATAGTTTACTTTTTGTTTTCTGTGGCTGACTTTTTCGTGATATTTGGAAAAATACCTGAACTTTCTGAACTTTTGCCAATGCAAATCAATTATTTATCCTACTTTTACATTAAAAAATTCAAGGCCTCCAGGTTCTATTTTCTGAGAGCTCCTAGCTGGCAGTGCTGTGGGCCACTGGTGTCATTGTGGATGGTAACACACTGACTGGGATCACTGGCATCACTGGGAGCAGACAAATGGGGCAAGGCACAGTCCAGAGGAATCTAACAATTCCCTTTTAGACATCCCCAGGTCACAGATGATGACAGTAATATCTCATACTCATGTTTCTGCCCTTGGCATCTTGCCACACACAATTTTGCTCTTATTTTATTTTGGGAGGCTATGATTGTGGTAAAAATCTCTTAATGGCTTTTGACAGTGCACACAGTAAATCCCAATCTTGTAATAATAAAATTAATATGAGGTAAGAATATTTAGATCTCTGAAATTTTCCAGGAAGTTATTTCAATAATCTATTTGGGAGAAAAGTAACAAAAATAGCATGTTCTCTCCCCCCCTTTACTGAGATATAATTGACACAGTATGTTCTGAATATAAGCCATAAATACTTAAAAGTTGTTTATCACTTCAATTTTCTCAGAGTTCTCTGAATGGCAATTTTGTCAGAAATCCCTTAGAAGATGCAATATCTACCTGATAATTTAAAATCTAGCACCACGAAATTTCAAGCAAACTTATCATGACTTGTGGACCAAACTGATCTCACAACTGGAGAAAATCACATCAACCAAACTACCTCCTATAACTACTTCTAAGAATATTTAGCAAAGTGTGGGTTGTTTGGGGTCTGGTGATCAGCTTGCTGAGAAAGTGAGCTATCAAGATGAGCGCACATGAATTATTTGAGGGGATGGGACAAGGCAGAGGGACTGCAAGACCCAATTATCATTTAGCACGGGCAGGAGTTTCCCAGGGAACAAGAAGGAAGGGCAGCTCCCTTTGGTAAGCAGTCAAGTACTTCTGACTCTGAAGTCAGATTAATTTGATTTTAATGGGCAGACTCTACCAGGCTGAGTGACCTTTAACATGTTAACCTCTCTGGACCTTGGTTTTCTTATCTGCAAGAGGGGCACATCACTACCAGCTTTGTTAAACTGTTAAGAATTAAATAAAGTATCTGCTGACCTCCTACAACAGTGCCAGTTGTCTAGCAGATACTCTGTTTACACTTGGAGAACTGTATCTCAAATTTCTATATAGAATAGTTTTGTTGTTAATTCAAACCTGCATGGCACTTCCACAGATGTCTACCCTGACAAAATAATTATAACAGAGACATAGATGATTTTCATCTCATACTTTTGCAAAGGGATCAGCAAAGACTTTGCTCTGTGACTTAACTAGCTTTTGTCCAGTATGATCCCCAAACATTTGGGATTAATTAGGGACTCAGAGTCGACAGTCAAACTTCACTGTGAATGACATCTCAGGCAAATAAGATTTCCTGAAAATGGCTACCATTACAGAGGATCTATAATGTGGCCCATTGAAAATCTTAAATCTGAGGGACAGGAAAAGGCTTTATAATCGAATCTGACTGCACGTACTGTATAGTTGCTGTTGCTGCAAGCTTTCCACTATCTACAGAGTACACATATTCCTGTTTGCTTGAATACACAAAAGCAATTATAAAATAATGAGTACAGTTATACCCACTTTTACTCTTGAATGCGTCTCAAGAGTTCACTGCACTTGACAAAGAAGGGGTGAACTTTATGCCCTACGACCCAGACTCCTGATATTTGGCAATAACCTTTCCTCTCAAACACTGTTAAGGCATAACATCTAAGTCACAAACAAAAACAATACAAGATTTTGCAAATAAGAGGTGTAGTAAAACCATACATACCTTTTTAAGGGGAACTGTACTTCTAAACCAGTTATAATCAGGAGAGACTTTAATCTCTCCCATGATTAGCTGAAATGGAGGTTAACCCTGAAATAAAAGCATGTGATGTTTCATGTCAAGAATTCATGTTTACATCAGAACCAAATGTAGAGTCTGGTCTAACTATAAAAACAATACTTTAGATGGTAAAACCAAAGAAATGGGCTATTTTACCTTGTCAGTATATACTTAAACTACAGAAAACAATTTGGTGAAGTCCTATAGTCATAGAGCAGAAGGGGACCCTGAGAGATAATTACTTTCTTAGTTCCTCCGGATGAAGAACCTGGTCTAGAAAACTTAAATGACTTACCAGCGATCTCCTGTCTATTGCAGAGCTAGGACCAGAGGTAGGACAGTGTGTTCTGACACCAGAATGCCTGTCCTAGGTAAATGATTCCAAACTGCAGTACCATCACCTATGTGTTGACAGTATCTTAAGAATCCATTTTAACAAAGATGTCTGATAGAGTTTCAGGGAACAGTCCACACTAGAGAAAGGGGGTAATAGAAGCCTGCGTCCTGATCAAGTCACAAAATGCCATAAATCTAACTCTAGCAGAACATAGTTTCAGAACCTCACATGTAGTTCTTAATGCAGTTCTTGATGTGATTAAATGTGATATACCCTCCTCTGAAAGATCTATGATCAAATACCAGGACAGGCTTGAAGGCACTATAACCAGCAACAAAACATGGGTCTTTAGAAGAAATACGCAGTCTCTTGTGGTGAGATTAGTGATTTCTAGCTTTTATAGCTGCGTGACCTTGGAAGAGTCACTGACCTTCTTTGAGCTTGCTTTCCCATCTATGACTGTTTCACCACTGTATTTTCAAAGCCTAGAACAGTGCTTGGCACAGAACAGGCATTATCTGTTGACTAAATGGATGACTATGTCCTAAGGAGACTGGATCAGGCAATCCTAGAGTCTCTTCTGACCCAGGGATCTAACAGCTTTGGAATGGCTGGGCATCTTCAAGGGAAAGGCTGCCCCTCCTTGCTCAGGCATCTATATTGTCGTAACAGGAACTTGAAATTATAGCTCCCTGTTGCAGATTCTTATTGCCAAACGAGGAACTTCCACCCCCTGGTTTGGAAGGATTCAAATACTTGCTGTGTATCCTGTCCTCTACCCCCAGAGCAAGTCTGGATTTCCTAACAAGGCTAGGATGTGTTCAAGACCATAACACTTACCTCCTGGGCTGACTCTGAATTGTTATTTTGAGTGGTTGGTCAGCGGGTGCAGTTCTCTGGACTGGCCAGGAGCTGGGGACTCCTTTTTGGCCCTCCACATCTGCCAACTCAGGAGTTCAGGGAACTTAGCAATCATAACAGTTACCTCTAATCTTGGAGAGGTTACTAAACCCCAAGGAGATGGGAGACGTAGGCATCCATTATTAAACTTGATTTACAACCTTGACATTGCAATAATGGTCTGTTCCCTCAAGGCTAGGATGGTAATTTTAGAAAAGTTTGTTAAAATCATAAGCTGTTCTCAAAAGTACCAAGAATATCATTAGCCAGTCTTACGCTGAAATCAGTGTGCACAGATGTAGTTATAATTCATCCTGGAATAAAGAAAATCGTTCTTTGCATATCCATTTTCTCTTAACGAATATTAACATGTTAAAAAAAAAAAAAATCTAAGCCCCTGGAATCTACTCAGTAGGTTTATAAAACATCTAAGCTACTTAAAGCCAGAAAGGTAGCTTCTAGATTTGTCAAACTTGGGATAAATTAATTCAGTCTTGGAATCAGCTGCAAGGTACAAACCAAACTATCATAGACATACAGATCATACACAGGCACACACATTCACTGACATCCACTTCTTCCCAGAGCAACAAGTAGAAAGATGTGCCTTACCACAGTCCTCAGCATTATTCACAACCACCTCAGTATAACATTTTATAACTAATCTCACTGGATGGAGAGATTCCACCCAACTGTGACTAAATTTTTGTAGAGGCAAGTGATTTTAACACTTGTGTTAGTTTGGCAATACATGAAAGGTAAGATAGATACCAAATGTTGCATCTGACCAACTGACATCTAAGTTAAAAAAAAAAAAAAACAAAAAAACTCACTGCTGCAAAGAGAAAGCAGCTGTGAGTGGTATGAAAAGGAAGTCTGTTCTCCGAGCTCTCTTTCATTCACTAAAGGGGTATACTTTTCCAAGTCACGAGAGGAACATTCTGTATATGGCAAAAAAAGGTTAACTGAGATTGTGACCAAGCTGGTCAGTATTAAATAAGAAAGAATGTCGACCAGGAGCTCAACACTGATCTGATCTCTCACAATTCAATTCTTCGCAAAAACAAAAGCACCTGTTCATGCTGGTGGGAAAAGGGCTACAGAGATCAGCCTTAATCTTGCCTAAAGAAATCCCTCCTCAGGGAGTACTTTGGACAGTTAGTCCTCTCTGGCCCTGTGGTGCTAGACAATAAAATTGCCAATTGTGAGTGTGCACTTACCCCTCAGGGATTCAACAGAACCTGCCAGTTTACAGTCAATGAAATCATCTTTAAAAATGTTTAAGTCACATAACCAGATTAACTAGTCAGAGGTTTTTGGATCCTTTATCTCAATCTGTAGTTGATCCACATATGGACAGTCTGTAATTATTAATGCCAGCAGTAACTAAATATTAGGACCTGAGAGTCTCTAGGCAATGCAGTTGGCTTTTTTAATGCAAATCTCAACAGCTCACCACACCAGTACACAGCTATCCTTTCTTCCTCCAGATTTCTTTAGGGGAACATTTATCCCTCTTTTCTTCAGGAACTTACTCCATTATTGTCTAAACCTCATGGGAGGAAAAGCTGCCAACTTGACATTTCTTCTGTGACACCTCATCTTGTACTGTCTTGGTATAAAAGCTCTTGGAAATTTGCACACAGCTATTAAGTTACTCCTCGGTCTCTTGAATCATGCTGCTAACAGGAGCTGGAACATTGTACAAGAAGACAAAGCAGCAGCATAAATGCAGAATTTATAACTCCCTAGGAAAGCCAGAAGAAGGAAAGCAACGCACTCTAGTCCTGTTACTTTCCTCATCCCCCATTCACAAGTCTCACACCAGGTACTGAGCAATGACAAAGACATTTGTCACTTTCAGGCTGAGGTGCAATCTTCAAAATAACTAGCTTCTGCTCAGAGTTCTTAAAAGTTGAAAAACATATTCCTGGGCTGCAGCAGTGTATCCCCGGGACCAGATTACAATAGTATGCCCTGGTCAAGAGACCCGCACCCCCATCCCCAGATGATCCAAACACAGACCCCACCCTTTCCCAGTCCCGCCTGTGAAAGCCACAAGGCAGGGTCACAGTACAACGACCACCTCAGGAAGTCAAACTTGACCTCAGACAGATAGACAGATACACATACACAGAGGGACATGCGGTCACGTGCATGATCACATGGACCGGCCCACTAGGGGCCACACTAACAAAGTCACACCAACAGAGGCAGCCGCACACAGTACATACACACCCACCTGCAAACCTATACACATCACACACCCACACCCCGCTTCCAGGGCCTCGCCCACCCCTCACCTGCCGTGGCCTCCCCCACGTCCCTTTCCCTCCTCCCCAAGGCGGCTCTTCCCTCCAGTAGGGGCGCGGGCCGGGGAGGCGGCTGGGTCCAGGTCACCGCCGGCTGCCGGAGCGCTCAGTACCCGCAGGCACAGCGGGCTGTGGGGGCGAGCTGGAGGGCGGGCCTCCGAGGGGCGGGGCGCGCGGCCCGGCGAGCCTCAGCTGCCGCGCTCCCCCCTCCCGAACGGTTCGCGCAGTGGGCGCGAGCCTCGCGCTTCCGGGTTCGGAGGAGGCGGGGCCACGTCATGAGGAAGGGGCGGGGCTGCGTGGCTCCGGCGGTCACCATGACGACAGCGAGGGATGGAGACCAAGGTGAGACACTCCCGGCCGGCTCGGTACATCCTGCCGGTTGGGAGTCGGTGTCCGCCCTGGAGGTGGTGGAGGGCGCGGGGAGGAGGTTCGAGTTCCCTTTGGGTCTGCTCTAGGTCACCCATTTGATGTGGGCACCGAGGGAGAGATTGTGCGAGTGGCAGAAGGGGACGCCTGGCCCCTTGGGACCTCCCTCTGCCTTCAGTTTGCGCCCTCCTGGAGGAAGCAGGTGCGGACCATTTTCTCTCCCCTACGTAAAGCTTTGAGGGGACCCCCTTTGGGTCACAGGCTTTAGTGAGCAGCGCTTTGTATACTCTCTTTGCTTGGCAAGATTTTTTCCTCTTGGCACGAGCATAGTCGCCCTCCATATCCTCCACTGTAACACCCCTCACAGCACTTTGCAGACTTGTGCTGTCATTCTCCAACCAAGCCTCCAGCTCCTGCATCACTTTCCTTTAAAAGAATAGAGAATATTAATATACTTATAAACTTTCTTCTTAAGCAAAATGTAATGGAGATTACTCAGTAAAACATTTGCAGTTTGCTGAAAGAATGTATGATAAGGATGGATAACATGTAAATCTTGTTTGAAGTCTTTTTGTGATCCTGCAACAAGGTCCTGTTGGAAGTGCCTGCCCTAATCTTGTTTTAGGGAAAGCTTATACCCTGTTTTAAAGGCCTTTGGTTTTTGCCCTTACCCAGGCAACTGTTTATGGGATTAAGGTCAGGGGAGAATCTGAGTAAATTGCATCCTTAGTCATGACCTCTTCTTTCCTGCTCTTGAGTGTTGGGTCCTAGTCTAGAACTTTGACAAATCCCAGATGCATTCCCCAGGAGCACAGTAACTCGTTAGCCTCTGGCTCCCCACCCCATCACTTCTTTCAGAATTTCCAGTCAGTGTAATGACCAGGAAGTGGTCATTTATTATAAGTACCACATAAGTGTATAGGGCATGTTTCTACAGAAGATTTTTAACCTTGTGGCTTTTTTTCAAAACTTCAGAATAGTTTAATGAATGGAATAACTGGCAAATCACTGGTTGCATGTAAAGACCACTATGGGTACTCATTACATTATTTGTGTCTCCCCAGGTATGTTGTGAACTTTTTTTAAAAAAATTTTTTTTTAACATTTATTTATTTTTGAGACAGAGAGAGACAGAGCATGAATGGGGGAGGGTCAGAGAGAGGGGGAGACACAGAATCAGAAGCAGGCTCCAGGCTCTGAGCTGTCAGCACAGAGCCCGACGTGGGGCACGAACCCACAGACTGTGAGATCATGACCTGAGCCGAAGTCAGCCGCTTAACCGACTGAGCCACCCAGGTGCCCCTGTTGTGAACTTTAATTTAGGGCAAAAGGAACAGAGTAATTCAACCAGTGTCTTAGTACATGATTTGGCTCATAGTAGGTACTAAATGTATATTCAGTGAGTTAATGAGAGAATAAATAAATCTATCCACATGTATTCCTAACACCGGATTCCTTATGTCCCACACCCCCAGACCTCACTTTAGTAATAGCCCTAATGAGATTTAAGCTATGGATATGCCTAATTAGAAGTCCTTATTCTGTTAGTTTGATAATAATTTTTAACTCAACTGTTGATAATGAAAAGCCATTTCGTTATGTAGACTTTTTGTTGCATGTGAACTTTTGTTACAGTGTAAAAGATCAAACCCAAAGTAATGAATGTTTTTTTTCCCCTGAGAAAAGGACCCCATGGTCATGTTTGGATATTCAGTTGCTCTATAACACATGGCAGGCACATTATCCATTCCCTAATCTGAACAAGGAACATTTAATCTCTGTGAATTCCAGCTGTCCTGTAGTTGCACAACTGCAGGGAGCAAACTTTGACCCAGGGCAGGCCATAGTGCAGGCAGACCCAGTGGATATGGCTTTGAGGGTTTGCAGCTGTCATGGTTGGGGTCTTCCAGATGGTTCCCACAGCACCAATCCCTGTGTGAGAATCTCACTTAAAAACTGGAATGTTCACAAAATACTCTGTGAACACCAACAAAGTAAACAGATGGCCAGCTGGTTCTCAGAATTGTCCAAACCAAGCTCTAACCTTCAAATTGATCTTTTGGTAGGATAGTATTTGTTTTAAAACACTTGTGCAAAATAATCCTAGCTGTATCTCCTATGCATGTATGTATATACACCAGATGGAATAGTGGTTACCTCTGAGGAAAACCAGAGGATGGAAGGGTAAAGAACCTTGGCTTTAGATTTAGTATTTGTTTTCATTTTCATTTGTATTTTTGAGGGTGGGGAGGGGCAAAGAGAGAGGGAGACAGAGGATCTGAAGCGGGCTCTGCGCTGATAGCAGAGAGCCCGATGTGGGGCTCAAACCCACAAACCATGAGATCATGACCTGAGCCCAAATCGGACACTTAACTGACTGAGCCACCCAGGCATCTCTAGATTTAGTATTTCAATTTATGTAAGAATGTATTCATATATTATTGTGTGATTCAAAAATAATTAAGGGGCGCCTGGGTGACTCGGTTAAGTGTCTGACTCTTGATTTCAGCTCAGGTCATGATCTCAGGGTCGTGAGATCAAGCCCCACGTTGGGCTCCATGCTCAGCATGGAGCCTGCTTGGGATCATCTCTCTTTCTCCCTCTCTGCCCCTTCCCCATTCATGTTCTCCCTCCCTCTCTCTCTCAAATAAAAAATAATAATAATTAAAAGCAACTATATTCATACCCTAAACCCTGCTGTTCCTTTAATAGTTCCCTACTGCCTTCAAACTAAAGTCCAAGGTCCACAGGCGAGAGAAGGTCAGGCTCTCTGAAAGGACCCCAAATACCCAATGAGGTCTTAAACCTCTGGGTGATTATATACTTTTCCCTCCACTTAGAATGCCTCCTCCACTTAACCCACTGGAGTGAAATACCTCTATTTTATCCCAGAAACCATGGATGTGTGAAAAAGTGAAACAGAAACAAAACACTTAAGTTTTTTAAACTAATACCTGTTCTTGGAATACCATCCTTTAAAGCTGTCCAGGATACATTATATGTCAGCATTGTATATCAAATTATGCTGAGATCCAAGACTGAAAAATGAATGCTGTTTCCTTATTGCCAGACCCAGTCTGTGTCAGATACATACTACACTGAATTATGGGGATCAGACACAGAATGGGGATTCGGAAACTGCCCACGAAAGATGCTGACATGTCTACTCTATAGCTTGCTTCCTAACGAACAAAGGTCGTATCAAACAAGTTATATACAGTTATTTGTAATTAATAATTCATTATCATCCGGGAGTTAAGAAACCTGAGTTCTATTTTTGGGCAAGACAGTTCTTCTCTCCAGTGTGGTTTCCTTCTCTGTAAAATGAGTCCAAGGTTAGACTAAATGATCTCTAAATTCTTTCCAATTCTGAGATTTTATTTTATATATTTTTAATATTTTTACTTTGTTTTGTTTGAGAGAGAGAAAGAACATGTGAGTGGGAGAGAGGGGCAGAGGAAAAGAGAGAGGGAGAATTTTAAGCAGACTCCATGCTCAGTGCAGAGCCTGACACGGGGCTCAGTCCCACGACCCTGGGATCATGACCTGAGCCAAAATCAAGAGTTAGACACTCAACTTGCTCAACTGACTGAGCCACCCAGGTGCCCCTCCTTTTCTGAGATTTTAGATTCTATATATTTATGACAGATATATCACAGAATCTTTATAAATAGCCTTGCCTCAAAGCTGCTCTTCTCTGATAATCTCCCACTGCCTCTCCCTTCCAGTCAAACTTACCAAAAAAAAAGTAGCCTGCACACAAAAATGCTTCTCTACAGAAACAATATTTTAACTTCTTGGATAACACTTGTCCATTGTTTTTAAAAAATTTTTATTTCTTTATTTTTGAGAGGCAGAGAGAGACAGAGTACAAGTGGGGGAGGGGCAGAGAGAGAGGGAGACACAGAATCCGAAGCAGACTCCAGGCTCTGAGCTGTCAGCACAGAGCCTGATGGGGGGCTGAAGTCACAAGCTGAGCCGTGAGATCATGACCTGAGCCGAAGTCAGACGCTCAACTAACTGAGCCACCCAGGCGCCCCAACATTTGTCCATTGTTAACTTTTTAATATAAAATTTCCTGAGCAAAGGTATCAAATCTTTAAAAAAAATTTTAAGTTTATTTTTTATTTTGAGAGAGAGAGCACATGCAAGCAGGAGAGGGGCAGAGAGAGGGATAGAGGGAATCCCAAGCAGGCTCCGCATTGTCAGCACAGAGCCTGACATGGGCTTGAACCCATAAACTGTGAGATCAGGACCTGAGCTGAAATCAAGGGTCAGACACTTAACTGACTGAGCCACCCAGGAGCCCCTCACATCTTTTTCTTTTTTCTTAATGTGATAGTTTAGCATCTCATTAATGTTTCTTCTGTAAATAACAATGTGATAAATCTGTCTTCTGGAAGAAAAACTGCAATAAAGAATCTTGGAAAGCAAGAACTGCACTATTATACTACAAAATAAGCTTCTGTCTGTAAGGTTCTAGAAAACTTTATGAATTCTTAGAGGTGGTAAAGAGAGTGATTAAATAGTAATTGAAATGAGAAAATCTTTTTGAAAGAAGTTGTGTAGCATATTGCCTGCATATAATTGGCACTCAATTAACAACAGCTCCCATTTCTTTGTTCCTGAGCACTAAGGCCTAACACATTAAATTCCCTAATCAAAGATAAAAACATTTGCAAATAGAGGCAGGGTAGGAAAGTGGTTAGGCCCATAGACTGGTGTCAGACCAGTGGAGTGTGAACTCTATATGTACCGCTTATTAGCTATTTAATGTTTTAGAAAAATGAGGATTGAGAACATTACCTGCCTCACAAGGTTATTTGTAATGATAAAATGAGATAGTTTAGGTCAGGTCCTTGGAAATCTGGCTGGCACTCAATGTTAGCTAATAATGCTTTTGAGAACCTGCTGCGTTCCAGACACTGTACCAGGTGCATTACATATATATATATATACACATACGTATGTATATATATATATGTAATATATATGTATATATATTACATATATATATACACATATATATATTACATATATATGTAATATATATATATATATAACATATATATGTAATATATATATATATATGTTATATATATATTCCTCATGACACCCGTTGCAAAGTCGGTACAATTTTCATTTCGTAGATAAGGAAACACATTTAGAGAAGGTGAGTAACCAGCCTAGAATTAGGGTCAGTGGCAGGGCCAGGGCTCATGCCATGTTTGTTGAATCTAAGACTCTGCCTCTCCAAATTGTATATCTTTACTTTGAAATTGTTTGATGACTATTAAGAAAAATGGTGAAAAGAAGCTTAAATATAAAGTATAAAACAATAAACATCTTTCAGCAGCCGAATTCTCAAGAGCTCGAGTTTATGCTCAGATATACTTTTTTTGTCACCCAAACCAAACCAAGAGTAAAATTCTTGTTTTTAACAGAATTTACTGTGGTCTTGAGGTTCTAATCCTAGTATTGTCACTAGCAAACTGTTGCTGAGTACTTGTTTCATCATCTCTTAAAGGAAAAATTTTTAAAGATCTTTTTTGTTCTTTTTTTTAAATGTTTATTTATTTTTGAGAGAGAGAAGAGAGATAGAGTAGAAGCGGGAGAGGGGCAGAGAGAGAGGGAGACATGGAATCCAAAGTAGGCTCCAGGCCCTGAGATGTCAGCGCAGAGCCCGATGCGGGGCTCAATCCCACATACTGCAAGATCATGACCTGAGCCGAAGTCAGACGCTTAACTGACTGAGCCATCCAAGCACCCCTAAAGATTTTTTTAAATGCTTATTGAGAGAGAGAGAGAGAGAGAGGGAGAGGGAGAGGGAGAGGGAGAGGGAGAGGATCTCAGGCAGAATGCATGCCCTAAAGATTTTTTTAAATGCTTATTGAGAGAGAGAGAGGGAGAGGGAGAGGGAGAGGGAGAGGGAGAGGGAGAGGGAGAGGGAGAGGATCTCAAGCAGAATGCATGCCCAGGACAGAGCCCGATTTGGGGCTTCATCCCACGACCCTAGGATCATGACCTGAGCTGAAATCAAGAGCTGGATGCTCGACCAACTAAGCCACCTAGGTGCCCCTTTTAAATTTGAGTTACTAAATTATAGATCCTTTCCCCCTCTAAAATTCTTTTCCTCCTGTTGGTCTAAAGGCATCTCAGCAAGCTGTTGCTGCCATCCAGAGGAGGAAATATTGTTGCAGGCCCAAAGAAGGCATTATAGCAGTGTTAGACTGTGGTGACAGTAATAGCTAGCACTTATGGAGTATCTACTATGTGCCAGGCACTTCCTTGGGCATATTCTATATGTATTTCTATTCTGCAGCATAGGTATTACCCATGTTTTAAACTGAGAAATCAGAGTTTAAAGAATTTAAGTAACTTGGGGCACCTGGGTGGCTCAGTTGGTTAAGCATCCGACTTCAGCTCAGGTCATGATCTCACACTCTGTGCGTTCAAGCCCCGTGTCAAGCTCTGTGCTGACAGCTTGGAGCCTGGAGCCTGCTTCAGATTCTGTGTCTCCCTCTCTCTGACCCTCTCCTGTTCACGCTCTGTCTTTCCCTGTCTCAAAAATAAATAAACATTTAAAAAAATAAAAAAAAAAAAAGAATTTAAGTAACCTGTCCCAGGTCACTCAACTTGTAATGAGTAACTGAATTGTTTTGAGTCTGATTTTTTTCTGCAATGACAAGAACTCAAATAGAAGCATCTTGCATAAGGAGGCAATGTTTTTGCAAATCCATCCTTTCAGCCAGAGCACAGAATAGGCTGTGTTCCACTCTTCCTGGGAGGACCCTGGACCTAGGGGTCAGCCCATAGTTCCATGTGCACCTCATAAGCTAGTTAAAGCTGTTACTACTCTAGCATAAAAATTATTTGTTGAGTGTGATAAAAGGCAGAGTCCCATATCCACAGACTCAGATTCAAGGTCTGGAGTTGGGCCCAGGAATCCACATTTTATTATTTTGTTTTATTTTTAGATTTAATTTTTAATTTTTTTTTTGAGAGAGAAAGAGAGAGAGAGGGAGAGAGAGAGCACAAGCAGGGGAGGGACAGAGAGAGAGAGAGGGAGACACAGAATCTGAAGCAGGCTCCAGGCTCTGAGCTGTCAGCACAGAGCCCAACGCAGGGCTCGAACCCATGAACTGTGAGTTCATGACCTGAGCTGAAGTTGGATGTTTAACCGACAGCCACCCAGGCGCCCCAATTTTATTTTTTAAAGTTTATTTATTTTGGGGTGCCTTGGGTTACTGTGTTGTTTAGCTAATTACCGTTGCCCTTGCTGAGCAGAATCTTTGGTGGTAGACTACCTCTAGCCCTTGGCCAGACTGTGAGTCAAGGCCCAGCCCAGTCCAATGATTTTACCTGCACAAAAAATACAGCCTAATACTGAGTAGGGGGCTGTAAGTGAGGCTGTGTGAGCTGGAAAGGGAAGCTGGACGTCATGATTAGCATAGTGGGTATACCATGAAATACCTTTTATACTAATGAAATAGTATAAAATGTGGGGTGCAGACCTGAGACCATTCACCATTCACCATTAGGTAGTGGGAGATCAGAAGAGATAAGCGGAAAGCTGTGCCCTCAGTGAGGTTCTCCACTCCCTGTGGTAGTGTCTGAGTGGGCACTTAGGTCGCCTGCAATCACTCCTACTGCACACCTGCAGACTCCTAGATGGCACTGATTTTCACTCTCTCTGAAATAACATGACAGTAGCCCCTACAGGAGGAAGGAGGGGGGGAAGTGCTCCATGCATATTAACTGAAAAACAACAGCAAAAAAAGCACTTCCACACAGTCACTGATTCTCAAAACTATTTGGGTAGTGTTTTGTTGTTGTTGTTGTTGTTGTTGTTGTTTAACCTTCAGCCTCATTTCACATATGAGGAAGCTAAAGTTCAGTGATGTTAAGGGACTTGTTAGAGACCAAAGAGCTAGTCAGTGGTGGAGCCAAAACTCTCCATCACGCGATATAATACCCGAACTACAACCCACATTCTCACGTCTGAAAGCAAAAATCTTGTAAATCCTTTTCCTCTCCCTCATAACTGCTGCTGTAACTCAGATATTCATACTTCTAACCTCCCAACAGATCTTCCTGCCACAGGTTTTACCTCCACTCTATCTTCCACCCCACTACCAAAGTTACCTTTCCAGAATGCAAATCTGGTCTTCTCCGATTATTGCATGCAAGACAAAGGTCCGATTCTCATGGTTTTCACAGCCCTCTGCGAAGTGGCCCTCCTGATTTGCTCTTCCAGTCTCATCTCCATCCATTCTATTCCTTTCATGTCAGTTCTTTCAGGTTCTTCAAAACATTGTGCTTCCCCACCCCACCCCCCACCCCGTGTTTAACATGCCATTTGTTTCTCTTCCATGATCCAGTTAGCTTTTTTCCAGCTAGCTGCATATGTCTGTAAGTTTATATAACTGGCTCATACAATGAAGAGAATGCATAGCAAATTTATGGTTTAGAAAATGATAATAAAAGGCTATCATGCTCCCACCACCCAGTTAACATTTCCATAACCCCCTATGAGAGATAGTGTTCTTTTATGCCTCCAAACCTCTGCACATGCTAGAATGCCTTAGTCTGCATGGTGAACTCATCATTTGGAACCTCAGGTCAGCTCTACCTCCTCCAGAAAGCCTCCACTGAGTCCCTTGAGAGAGACTTAATGCTTCCATTATGCCTCCATTATGTCATTCCTAACAGTATTATATTTGCTTACATGTTTGTCTCCCCAGTAGATTGAAGATTCCAAGTATTACTTAATCTCTGAATCTCCAGCAAGCAGCATAAAGGCTGGTAACACTGTAAGCGTTCAGTAAATAGAATGGATGTCCATACAATCTGGTTTGCCTAGGAGAGTCCTGGTTTATGCTTGTTGTCCAAGAGTGATTTTTCTAAGTGCTTCCTTTACTCACGAATGTGTCTAATGTAAATGACCAATTACATAATCACCCTGTCAATACATGTGAAATGGATGAATTAATGAATGGAAGATTTTCAGGAAGAGCCAATATGTAAAGATTTTCAAAAATTCAACAGCTGGCCACTGTATCTCCTTCCTGTTTG
The DNA here is from genome assembly GCF_046562875.1 of Panthera onca. Classification (NCBI taxonomy): domain Eukaryota; kingdom Metazoa; phylum Chordata; class Mammalia; order Carnivora; family Felidae; genus Panthera; species Panthera onca. Next base: position 40,045,616 of record NC_138344.1, on the reverse strand, counting down.
AGAAGTGCTTGACTTTCTTGGAGACAGAGATGAATTTGTACAGACCAGATGTTCAATAACCTATATTGCACAATTAAGTTGAAAAATGTTAGCATATTCCTACTTTAAGAAAATCTAGATGTAAAATATGAATTTATACTATAAATCCATGTGACAGAGATGATTAAATATTATGTTTACTACATTGTAAAAACTAGAAGGTGTATAAATTTTTATTTATTTATTTTAAATGTTTATTTATTTTTGACAGAGAGAGAGAGAGAGACAGAGCATGAGCGGGAGAGGGGCAGAGAGAGAGGGAGACACAGAATCCGAAGCAGGCTCCAGGCTCCGAGCTGTCAGCACAGAGCCCGACGCGGGGCTCGAACTCACAGACCGCGAGATCGTGACCTGAGCCGAAGTCGGACGCCCAACCGACTGAGCCACCCAGGCGCCCCGAAGGTGTATAAATTTTTAAGAGCTGACTTTACTGCTTGTTGAAAGTCAGAAATGTAGATTAAATACTGCTGAAATGATAGCATAATCAATGGGGGCACACACACACAAACACACACACACACACACTAGTTGCATTTGCTTTTATGGAAAGATAAAATCTCCTTGAGTTTCACATTATAAATAAAAATTTTATTTTAATTAAATTTTATTTAAAGCTTTTTTTGGTTATTCAAATAGAAAAGTAGTCTTTAATTACTGTTAAACAAAAAATGGGAAGTGAGGTAATTCATCTTTTGACAATAATCTTTCCCTCCAACAGTGTCATCTTCTTTGAAAGTCAAGGTAATTTCCCGTAAAGAAGGATTTTAATAAATTACAAATACGTAGTAGATTCTTGTCCATCTACTTCCTAACTACTTAATGCACTGTTGCATAGCAACAATTTTGTTTTCCTGCTTCTTCTTTGTTGGCAGTGTGAGAGTCTGAAATCTGCACTGGCTTGGTAGAGCTCGGGAATCTTTCTGGTACCAGGGGTGCAGGTATCCATTGTAGAAATCAGTAGCTGTTAGCGTTTTCTTGAACATCACTGATCGAACACCAATCCAACCGTCCTAAAGAGCAAAAGACAGTGACTAGACAGTGGTGGCAAAACTCTTACATTTTAGTTTATAGAACTTTTATCATGAGAACAAACAAACCTACAAATCTTACCAAATGCCTAGCTGCAGACAGCACTGTACTAAGTAACATACACGTTTCTTTGCATTTATTACTGAGTGATAACAAATGTACAGACCTGAATAAATTAAACCTATTTAAACATAAAGGAAGCAGAATAAAGATGTTATATTTGCATGGTACTTTACAGTTTTTAGAGTATGTCCATATATCTTACTATGACTGGTCATCAAAAATAGAACTGCTCTAAAAGGCAGATCCACTATCATCCCCAGAGGGAATTGATTTTAGAAGAGAAAACCGATGCTCAGAGGTGAGTGATTTGTCCGACGTGACATAACTGGTGGCACTCAAACTCACATGTTCAGACAACCCCATCTTCTATGAGAGTAAACTGCAGATTTGCAATACAGATATATAAAGACCCAGACAAGGACAGCAAACATGTGCACCCTACATTGTTCGAGAATAAGTTGAAGAAAGATGAAGAGAGGTTGATGTGGAAGCTCTGTATCTATAGTCTATGTAGGTCAGATCACTCTAACACTCTTTCATTCATTCATTAATAAGTTTATTATTTATTTATGTTTACTTATTTTGAGAGAGAGCAAGCGAGCGCACAAGTCGGGGAGGGAAGAAAGGGGGAGAGAGAGAATCCCAAGCAGGTTCTGTGCTGTCAGGGCACAGCCCAATGTGGGTCTTGAACTCATAAGCTGTGAGATATGACCTGAGCTGAAACCAAGAGTTGGACACTTAACCAACTGAGCCACCCAGGCGCTCTTATCACACATTTCAAACACAACCTCTTGAGCATGAAACATTGCACATAAACACCATGAAGGAAAATACCAGGAAATGGAAAAAATGTGCAACAGCTCTCAGGCCACTGTCATTAAATAATAATGGTTCTAAAGTCATTTTATGTTGTTTTATTTCATTTTTTAATGTTTATTTTTGAGAGAGAGAGAGAGACTGTGAGCAGGGGAAGGGCAGAGAGAGAGAGAAGACACAGAATCCAAAGCAAGCTTCAGGCTCTGAGCTGTGAGCTGTCTGCACAGAGCCCGATGCATGGCTCAAACTCACCAACAATGAGATCATGACCTGAGCCAAAGTCAGATGCTCAACTGACTGAGCCACCCAGGTGCCCCTCAAGTCATTTTAAATAGTTAAGAAATCCCCTCTTTAACCACTGTTGAACACTAAAAGCAAGTAGGATACCAGCACTGTGGTAGTTCAGCTACATACTTTCATATGTCTGTCTTCTGTGATCATCATATTAGCAAGACAACTTGCTAGTTAAATAAGACTTGTTAGTTTGTTTTTTTTTAAGTTTGTTTGTTTGTTTGTTTAGAGAGAAAGAGAGAGAGAGAGAAAGAGAGAAAACAGGGGAGGGACAGAGAGGATCCCAAGCAGGCTCTGTGCCATCAGCATGGGGCTCAAACTCATGAGCTGTGAGATCATGACCTGAGCCAAAATCAAGAGTTAGTTGCTTAACCAACTGATCCACCCAGGTGCCCCAAGACTTGTTAGTTTTTTGTTTTTTAATTTTTTTAATGTTTTATTTATTTTTGAGACAGAGAGAGACAGAGCATGAACAGGGGAGGGTCAGAGAGAGAGGGAGACACAGAATCCAAAGCAGGCTCCAGGCTCTGAGCTGTCAGCACAGAGCCCAATGCGGGGCTTGAACTCACGGACCGTAAGATCATGACCTGAGCCGAAGTTGGACGCTCAACCGACTGAGCCACCCAGGCGCCCCAAGACTTGTTAGTTTTAACAAGATCTTGTTAATTACAATGGATTAGTGAGAATATACAAATTTCTTTTAAGAAAGCACTAAGGTTACTGAATCTTCTTTGAATAATAATGCTTTGGTAAAACATCACTTTAAAAAAATTATACTAGAGATTCAACTATTTCTTAAGAAAATTAAACTGCCCAGATTGAGGGGCGCCTGGGTGGCTCAGTCGGTTGAGCGTCCGACTTCGACTCAGGTCATGATCTCACGGTCTGTGAGTTCGAGCCCCGCGTCGGGCTCTGTGCCGACAGCTCAGAGCCTGGAGCCTGTTTCAGATTCTGTGTCTCCCTCTCTCTCTGACCGTCCCCCGTTCATGCTCTGTCTCAAAAAACTAAATAAATATTAAAAAAAAAAACAAAAACTGCCCAGATTGAGACAATGTTCAATCTGATGGATAAATAGTTGAGTAAAATCTTAACTAAAAATGATTAAACTCAGTAAAACAAGTATAGTTTAAAACTAAAAGAAAAATGTACCTTGCAACAAACCAGCAGTATTTGTGACTGTTTGTGATATATTACTGATCCTGGAATAACAGGTTGTCCTGTTAATTTTGGATCTAAAGAATGGGGGGAAAAGGATATTAGAATAAATAATTATTATAAATAACTTCATGGCGCTTCTGAAAAATCAAACAAACATCCTGGGAGGCAGTACTAATACTGGAGAGGGCATACCTGCTGATGTCCTGACTTTGTAATCCAAACTTACAATGGAGCCATAATGCTGTGTGTATCTCAAACTCAAAGGGAAGCTTTCAGTATGCATAGGAACTTATGAGTCCTTCACCCAGTCTCCCAAGATTAACTAAAAATGCTGAATTTAGAAATTTTGACCATTTGGGGGAAATAACTATCTACCAGTGGAGAGGTATACAGGAAGCTTAGGATCTAAGCTGACCCTTCTATCCATGACCAAACAAGTCTTAGATTCCTGGGGAACTCTGACTCCTTCTGTGCTGGGCCAGCTCCCTCTGTGACTCACACTCCTTCAGTCCACCACATCTGGAGGCACTGATGGGCTTTAGAATGAACAGACTGTGTCATGAAATGCTACACCCTGGTCTAGGATTCTCACTAAGATTTTCATTATGATATTCACCAGAATGAAACTGACCAAATCATTTTGCACTCCCTGAAAACCTTAGTATAAAGAATCAGAGCTTAAAATAGGATAGTAACACTGCTTTGCCTACTTCCCACATTCTTATAATGACTGAATGAAAAAATACATGTGAATGGACACTGCAAAGAGCAAGACAATAAATGAATATAAAATATAATTATTGAACTGACACAAACTAAAAGAACTCTTATTTTTAGTAACTGTAACCTGTGGTAAAAAAGACACATTTTCAAATGGACTATAGTGAAAACATTTTCCACATCAGCTATTCAAAAGTTAGTACCAGTGAGGATTGAACTATTAACTTCTACCAGTTCCAGAAGTTTAATGGCATTATCCATCCAGAGTGTCTGCAACGGAATCTGCAAAGAAAATTAAAGAAGGTATAATAAAAGAATACACTTAACCCCCAAACCCTTTTCAACTACTATTTTGTATTATTATGGTCTGACTTCTCTCCCAATTACAGAGGAATTGGGAGCGAAGTCTCTAAACCTTACAAAACAGAACACAGGTGTGGCCTTCTACATAAGTCTCCAAGATTGTAAGACCTTAAAACACTCTTTTAAAATCAATGTTTGGGCCGCCTGGGTGGCTCAGTCGGGTGAGCGTCTGAATTTGGCTCAGGTCATGATCTCACGGTTCGTGAATTTGAGCCCCGTGTCGGACTCTGTGCTGACAGCTCAGACCCTGGAGCCTGCTTCGGATTCTGTGTCTCCCTCTCTTTCTGCTCCTCCCCTGCTCATGCTCTGTCTCTATCAAAAATAAATAAACATTTAAAAAAATTTTAAAAATAAACAAATAAAATAAATAAATAAAAATCAATAGGGGTGCCTGGGTGGCTCAGTTGGTTAAGCGACCAACTTTGGATTTCAGCTCAGGTCATGATCTCCATGCTGGCAGTGTATACTTGGGATTCTCTCTCTCTCTCTCTCTGCCCATTTCCAGCTTGCTCTCTCTCTCAAAGTCAATAAATAAACTTAAAAAAAAATCAGTGTTTATATCTTTATTAACATTTCTAATGTAAGGGGCACCTGGGTGGTTCAGTTGGTTAAGCGGCTGACTTCGACTCAGGTCATGATCTTATAGTTCATGGATTCAAGCCCCATGTCAGGCTGTGTGCTGATAGCTCGGAGCCTGAAGCCTGCTTCGGATTCTGCATCTCCCTCTCTCTCTGCCCCACCCCTGCTCACGCTCTGTCTCTCTCTCAAAAATAAACATTAAAAAAAACCAAAACATTTCTAATGTAAGATTTATGTTCATTATAAAAAATGCATTACCACAATTACATTAAAAAAAACTTAGTAAGTATTCTGTACTCCCATCCCTAGAAGTAACCACTGTTAACAATTTGATGTGTATAACCTTGTAGTTTTTTCTACAAATATTACAAAAATCTAGAGCGTACTGTTTTTCAAAGGGACTTCTTTGCTTAACAATAAGCGTGGGCAACTTTCATCAGTGCATGTGTGTCTATTTCAGTCTTTATCTGCTGTACTTGTACAATATTCCATTTTATGACTATGCCATAATTTATGCAACCAAAACCTTTATGATGGACATTTCAATTACTTTCCATTTCTTATTACTATTAATATTTTTTTCCCAGTGTGTAGACTTTGAATCTTGGGTACAGTAATTTTTTCCTATGTGTAACTTTTTTTAGTTTTTTGTAGTAATATTAGCCAATCTTTTCTCTCATGACTCCAGTGGTTCATGTCAAACTTAAAAGTGCTATCCCACACTTTAAGATTACTAATATTGTAAAATTATTCAACTGTGTTTTTTCCCCAGTTCTTTGTGGCTTTACTCTTTTATATTTAAATGCTTGATCCATCTACATTTTATGTTGACTTTGAAAGGCAGGATTTGAGGGCTTCCTCCTCTAATGGCTAACCAGTTCAGTTGTCCCAACCCTATTTACTGGACAATCCATCTCACCTTTCCCCACAGTGTGAAATGCCACTTTTGTCACTTTTGATTTTAGACTCATAAAAATTAACACATACCAGGACACAAGTTCTCTCAAATTTCTGAAGTAAATAAATTGATTTTCAGGCTGTAGTTCAATCCTCCATTTCATAGATGAGGAAAGTGAGGCCCAGAGAATGCAGCTATATTCCCAAGTTTAGACACAGTTAGTTAGGAGAGCCAAGCACCGGAATCTGTGTTTTCTCACTCTCAGCTCAATGCTCTTTTTATGAGATTCCCTAAAGAGGACAATTTAATTTTCAGCAGAATTAGGTTGTTGCAAAGATTTGAACATTGCATCAAAGAATTAAATACATTTGATTCATAGGTGTTCATGATCTTCAATGTGACATGTCTTGGTACAATATCCTCTTTTTTTTTTAATTTTTTTTAAAATTTTTAAACATTTTTTAAGTAGGCTTCATGCCAATTTGGGTCTTGAACTCACGACCCTCATTTCGATATCTGAGCTGAGATAAACAGTCGGACACTTAACCGACTGAGCCACCCAAGGCGCCCCAGTACAATATCCTCTTCTCAAATTTGCTGACTTATTTTTCTTTCACCCACTTCCAGTAAGAGTTATGAAACAATTTTCATGTAACTTTTTTCTTTCAAAGAAATCAAAATATTTTTGAAACATGCTGACTAAAAAAAGGTTTATGTTTACTGAGAGTTATAAACATGCAAGACATATAGTTCTTGTTCAGAATATATTCTTCTTGCTCTTGAGGAGGGTAAAGATCATCTTCACCTTATCATCACAGCATTACAGAAAGCAAAGGGATGGTAAGAATATAGTCATTTCAGTATCCACCATCATTACTGTCAAAATCATATGTTTGCACGGATTTAATTCACAAGGTTTATCTCCTTTGATCTTGGCAGCTGTGGACATGGTCATTAACCCCATTTTAGAGGTAAAAAAGCAGAAACCCAGAAAGGAGTTTTGCTCTTGGTTAGTAAATGGGAGCTCTAGGAATCAAATTTTACCTCCTGGCTCCTAGGTTCTCATTCTGTTATAGCACAAGCTTGTTCTCAGTAGAGAGAAAAGGTGAATTATACAAGATAAGGATCATTATATAGTAATGTAACTGCGTTTAATATTTTAAGGAACTATCAAACTACTTTCCGTAGCACCTGCACCCATTTACATTCCCACCAACAATGTATGACGGTTCCCAATTTCTCCCTATCCATGTCAACACTTGTTATTGTTTTTTTTAATTATAGCAATCCTAGTGGGTATGAAGTGGTATCTCTGTACAGTTTTGATTTGTATTTTTGTGGCAACTAACGAAAATCATCACTTTTTCATGTTGTTAGTGGCCATTTATAGATCTTGGAAGAAATATCTATTCAGATGCTTGGCCCATTTTCTAATGACGATGTTTTGTCTTTTTGTTGTGGAGTTGTATAGGATCTTTATATATTCTGGATACTAGACAATTATCAGATATGTGATTTGCCAATATTTTCTTCCACTCTGTAAGCTGTCTTTTCATTTTCTTGATAGTGTTCTTTGAAGCCCCAATAGGTTTTAATTTTAAAATCCAATTTCTGGGGCGCCTGGGTAGCTCAGTCGGTTGAGCGTCCAACTTCAGCTCAGGACATGATCTCACAGTCTGTGGGTTCGGGCCCCGCGTCAGGCTCTGTGCTGACAGCTCGGAGCCTGGAGCCTGTTTCCAATCCTGTGTCTCCCTCTCTCTCTGCCCCTCCCCCAGTCTCACTTTGTCTCAGTCTCTCAAAAATAAATAAATATAAAAAAAAATGCAATTTCTCTATTTTTAGTTTGGTTACTTAAGCTTTAGGCAACATATTTAAGAACCATTGCCTAATTCAAGATCATGAAGATTTATCCCTAGGTTTTCTTCCAAGAGTCTTATCATTTCAGCTCTTATATTTAGGTCTCTGATCCATTTGGAGTTCGTTTTTATACATGGTGTGAGGTAGGAATCCAAATTTGTTTGAGTGTGGATATCCAGTTGTCCAAGCACCATGTGTTAAAAAGACTATTCTTTCCCGGGGTGCCTGGGTGGCTCAGTCAGTTAAGTGTCTGACTCTCGGTTTTGGCTCAGGTCATGATCTCAACTTTGAGCCACGTTGGGCTCTGCACTGACAGCACAGAGCCTACTTGGGATTCTCTCTCTTCCTCTCTCTCTCTGACCCTCCCCTGCTCATACTTTCCATCTAAAAAAATAAACTTAAAAAAAAAAGACTATTCTTTTCCCATCAAATTATGGTGGTACCCTTATCAAAAATCGATTGACCACAAATGTGAAGGTTTATTTCTGGGCTCTCAATTCTATCCCATTGAGAAACAGGTCTATTCTTATATCAGTACCCAACTGTCTTCATTAGTGAAGCTTTGTAGCAAGTTCTGAAATTAGGAACGGTGAGTTCTTTAATCTTGTCCTTCTTTTTCAAGATTTTTTGGCTATTCTGGGTCTCTTGGGATCCCATATGAATTTTACGATAAGCATGTCAACTTCTGCAAAGACGTCAACTGGGATTTTTATAGGAATTGCGTTGAGTCTGTGGATCAATTGGGGAATAGTGCCATCTTAACAATATTCTTCCAACCCATGAACAAGAAGCTCTCTCCATTTACTTAGGTCTTCTTTACTGCTTATTAGCTCTAAAAGTTTCTTTCGGATTCTTTGATTCTGTACATAGAGCTTTAGTTATTCCTTTCCAGTCTGATTCTGTACTGTTTCTTTTTTCTTGCCTGATAGCCTTAGCTATAACCTCCAGTAGAATGTTGAAGAGAAGTGGTGAGAGTGGACATTTTTGTTTCATTCCTGATCTTAGGGGGAAAGCTTTCAGGCCTTCACCATTAAATATGTTAGCTGTGGGTTTTTGTCAGGTTGAGGAAGTTCCCTTCTATTCTTAGTTTGTTGAACATTTTTATCCTGAAATGGTGTTGGATTTTGTCAAATGCTTTTTCTGCCTCTGTTGAGTAAATTATATGCTCTTTATTCTATTAATATGGTACGTTAATAGATTGATTTTTGTATGTTGATTCAATCTTGCATTCCTTAGATAAATCCCACTTGATCATGGAATATAATCCTTTTTTATACATTGTTTGATTTGGTTTGGTAATTCTGCTGAGGATTTTTGCTGCTATATTCATAAGGTGGTTTTCTTTTCTTGTAAAGTCTATATTGTAAAGCCTATTTTATTGTGAAGTCTATTCTTGTGAAGCCACTATATTCACGTGGCTTTCTTTTCTTGTGAGGTCTTTATCTTGTTTAGTCTTCCTTAGGTTTTGTACCAGCTGCTCCCTCTGTCTGAAATGCTCTTTTCCTGAACTTGGCATGACTGGCTCCTTATTGTCTTTCAGATCTAAACTTAAATTTCAGTTCAGAGATTCCTTCCCCATCTACCAAGTCTAAAATAACCTCCAGTTAATCTATCATATTATCCTATTTTAATTTTCATCAAAAAATTTATCACACTGATATTTTTCTTATTTGCTTGTTTCCATCTTCTCACATCATTTGTATTTCTAATACCTAGAACAATGCCTGACACATAATAGGCTCTCAAAAAATATTTTGTTTAATGAATGCACGAATATGTGAATAATAGCAGATAACATTTAATGAGTACCTACTCTTTGCCAGAAACTATACTAGATGCTTCTTATACATTATATCAGCCCTAATTTTCAGATGAACAAACTAAAGCTCAGAAGCTAAATAACTTTCCCAAGTCTACCAAACTAGGAAGTGGCAGAGACAAGAGGGAACCCAGCTCTGTCTGGCTCTAAAGTCCATGTTCCTTTCCCTACGTCATTCTGCTGCAATGGGGAAAGTACAAGGTTTACAGTGAGACAGATCTGGTTCAAAACCTGACTCTCACTAACTAAAAATGTGACCTTGTGCAACATCATTCAATAACCATCCATTCTCTACTTCAAGCCTCAATTTCATCAACTTAAAATCAGATAATACCCACAATGTGCGATTGTGATCTTCACTGAAGAACTTGGCATGCTAGAGATATTCAGCGACAGCTCTCCTTTTTAACCAACATTAATAACAGGTGGTCCATTAAAAATCCCACACTTGGTAGGCCTGGAGTTCAAACAACACAAGAGACTATCAAAATGAAGGGGGAAAAAACAGTATATTTGTCAAAGAACTGAGAATTTAACTCAGGCATTTTATTTATTTATTTTTATTTATTTATTTTTTAAAGTTTATTCTCATTTATTTTGAGAGAGAGAGAGAGGGAGAGAGAGAGAATCCCAAGCAGGCTCTGCACTGTGCAGAGCCCGACATGGAGCTCGAACCCACAAACCACGAGATCATGACCTGAGCTGAAATCGAGAGTCAGACGCTTAACCTACTGAACCACCCAGGCGTCCCTCAGGCATTTTAATAAGTATTTATTTTTAGTTTTTAAAAAAGATTTTAAGTAATCTCTACACCCTCAACGTGGGGCTTGAACTTAACAGCCTCGAGACTGAGAGTCACATCCTCCACTAACTGAGGCAGCCTGGCACCCCAGATATTTTAGTAAGAATTTAATAAATACTGTAAGTACAAATAAAGAATTATGTAATAAATAAGTAATTTAAAGTTACAACTCCATTTGGTATACTATCTGTAGAAATTGAGTATTTAAGAATTCTGTTGTAAAAAATTGGCTACAGGCAGAAAGACGTACTGGAAAAAGCAATAGATTAGGAATGAGATTTATATTATTTAGTGATGGGGCACCCATCATTCCCCTCATCCATGAAATGGGTAATAAAACTTGGTTATGGGAAACTGCAATATATATATATTCAAAAGTGCTTTGTAATTCTAAGGCCCATATAAAAACTTAAAGGAATGACATTCTGATACATGCTACAACATTGATGAACCTTGAAGACATTATGCAAAGTGAAACAAGCCAGACACAAAAGGACAAATATCGTATGATACCATTTATATGAGGTACCTAGAATAAGCAAATTCTAAGAGACAGAAAGCAGGACAGTGGTTACCAGAGACTGTGGGAAGGGAAGATGGGGGAATCAGTGTTCAGTGGGTACAGAGTTTCAGTATGGGATGATGAACAAGTTCTGGAGATGGACAGTGGCAATGGTTTGCACAATGAAATGAATGTACTTAATGCTACTGATTTATACACTTAAAAATTGTTGAAATGGTAAATTTATGTTGTATTTGACCAAAATTTTTTTTTAAAGTTTTAAAAATAAAATGAATTTCAGGATTCTTAGGTTTGAGATTCAGTCCTAAATAAAAATATTCACACACACACACACACACACACACAAAGACAATTAAGTAAAACTGCAATCTGACTTCCAACTTACTATATTTCCAATGGCACGATAAAGTCTGAATATTTGCTCTGAAGTTTGCTCCTCCCATTTTATACAGCTGGTACCAGCAGAAATCTTAGGGGCTGAAAGATAAAGCCAACAGCAAGAATAAATATCAGGTTCCATGGCCATGAATTGGTAACATTGATGCTGAATAATAGATATAAGAGAACTTGTATTATTTTCTCAACTTTTGAATATGTTTGAAATTTTCCATAATATGAAGTAAAAATAAACAAATTAACTATACAAATACTATGAAAAATGGGTGAATTTCTTTATAACCTGGGTGTAGAAAAAGCCCTCCTAAGAATGACTCAAAATCCAGAAGCAATTAAAGAATGATAAATATGACTACATAAAAATAAGCTTTTACTAAAAACAACCTTTTGTAAGATGGAGAGGTCATAAATTAAGTGAAAAAACAAACTGAAAGTATCTATAATTTTTATCACAACACTTTAGATTTATAATAAATATAAGTTATATGCTAATCTATGTATATATATCTATGTAATATTATAATAACATATCTAGGAGTACTTTATATCATATAGATTTATTTAAATCTATTACATAGAGGCACCTGGGTGGCTCAGTCAGTTAAGTGAAGTCTGACTTCGGCTCAGGTCATGCTCTCACAGTTCCTGAGTTCAAGCCCCTTATCAGGCTTTGTGCTGATGGTTCAGAGCCTGGAGCCTGCTTCAGATTCTGTGTCTCCCTCACTCTCTGGCCCTCCCCTGCTTGCGCTCTGTCTCTCTCTCAAAAATAAACAAACATTAAAGAAAAATTTTTAAAAATCTATTATATAAAGTACTCCTAAAAGCTGAGAAGACCAAAAATGTGATAGAAAAATGGGCAAAAGATATAATGTCCTTTCCCAGAAAAAAGAAATGCAATTAGTCCTTAAACATATAAAAAGATCCTCAACCTCACACATAGAAGTAACGTAAACTAAAACTACTCCAAGATGCAATTTCTCATCTATTTGATTAGGAAGTAAAATATGCTCCAAGTTATCTACAATGGGATTATCTGAAATAGCAAAAGCTTGGAAACACCCAAAGTGCCCATCAATAGGGGTTCTGTTAAATAAATTATGATCTATCCACACAAGTAAGAACTATGCTGCCATAAAAAGGAACAAGGTGGGGTGCCTGGGTGGCTCAGTCAGTTAAGCATCTGACTTCAGCTCAGGTCATGATCTCACAGTTTGTGGGTTAGAGCCCCACATGAGGCTCTGTGCTGACAGCTCAGAGCCTGGAACCTGCTTCAGATCCTGTGTCTCCCTCTCTCTCTCTACCCCTACCCACTCACTCTCTGTCTCTCTCTCAAAAATAAATAAACATTAAAAAAAATTAAAAAAAAAAAAAAAAAAGGAACAAGGAAAATCTCTTCTTACTGATAGGAAAGGGTTTCCAGGGTACACTGTTAAGTTAAAAAAAACCCAAAGGTACAAAAGAGTGTATATTTTATGCCACCTTTTGTGAAAGAAAAAAAGGAAAAATCAATAAAAAATATGTGGTTTTGCTTATTTTGATAAAAGGAAACAACTGGAAGGCTAAATCAGAAACTCATTTAGTTACTTATAGAGGGAGGGAAACCGGAAGGAGGAACTAGGGATGGAAGCGAAACTCCTCTGAGTATAATTCCTCAAATGCCTTAAATTTTTTAATCACAGAGATGTTTTATGTGATTCAAAAAATCAAATTTAATCATAAAGAGGAAAAAAAGCAACTATGAAAATTAAAAACAAACTGAAGCAAATAAATTTAACTATATATCAAACTAGGTAACAAAACCACATGGAAAAAATAATCATCTCCAGTAAGTTTTGAACACGGTACTCTGACTGCACACTCTTAGCAGTCTATGGACAAAAAAAACTGCAGAGAAATCTGAAATATTACTCAGTAGTTTTACTGTTTATAGTAATACTGGTGTCGTAATTTTGAAACTATTTTATGCCTAGCAATTAAATAAATAGGTCAGTGTTAATTTTTGAAAGTATTAACAGTTTAAAAGAAAATATAAGAAAAGCCCTGAAATTAAAATTTAAATCAGTAACAGTATCAACTCAAGTATTATTTTAAAAATATAATGCCTCAGGATGCCTGGGTGGCTTAGTTAAGTGTCTGACTTTGGTTCAGGTCATGATCTTGCTGTTCAGAGTTCAAGCCCCGTGTCAGGCTCTGTGCTGACAGCTCAGAGCCTGGAGCCTATTTTCAGATTCTGTGTCTCCCTCTCTCTCTCTGCCCCTCCCCTGTTCACACGTGCGCGCGCGCTCTCTCTCTCTCTCTCTCTCTCAAAAATAAACATTAAAAAAATATATATATAATGCCTCACCTTGTCTATTGACACCTTAACCTGGAACACACAGTTGCACCAGACTGTTTCTAAATATCACCCCCTGCTAAAATGAACAACGCTGAGAATTCACAAAGTGAGCCTGGGACATCTTAGAAAAAGAAAGCAAGGAAGCACTCAAAAACTACCTGGGGTTGTCAAAGGATACAGAACCAGGGGTACCTGGGTGGCTCAGTCGGTTAAGCATCCGACTTTGGCTCAGGTCATGATCCAGAGTTTCGAGCCCTGTGTCCGGCTCTGTGCTGACAGCTCAGAGCCTGGAGCCTGCTTCAGATTCTGTGTTTTCCCCCTCTCTCTTTCTGCCCCTCCCCTACTCACACTGTCCTCTGTCTCTCTCAAAAGTAAATAAACATTAAAAACATTTTTTTTATTAATAAAAACAAAATAAAGGATACAGGACCCAACTTTAAGGGGCTCCCACTGGCCAAATTTGGGATGACTTGAGCAGTATAAAGAATTATAAATGCAACTAACTGTAAAACACAATAAATGAAAATTCATGAGTCATATAATAATTTAAAAATCTCATTTGCTACCATAATTGAAGGTGATTATGGCACCCACTTCTTACTCTAAAAATTGGTAGTTACAGAAAGAATCAAGCATTGATCCTACCATTTTTGGATGAACTAAAATTCATCTTCAATTAATGATGAAAAGCTCTTCTTTACAGAATAATGTCAAGTATTAAAGGTAAAAGGAATTGGAAAATCACCATTTTTGCAATCCCTAATGAAATAAATCATTTAACGAAGAAGCATCAACCCATGCCAAAATTATTATGTGAAAGGTTGGTAGAGAACAGGATGTTTGCATGGTGCCAAAGCATTACCCCACAGATTACCTACCCCTGCAAAAGCGGAAATAAATCTTTGTACTGGACTCAACCAAGTGATCCAACTTAACCTCACCAGCCTCGATACAACCCTGGTATTATGGCTCACTGATGTGACATCCAAAGACTGGAGTAGACTGGAGTAGACAGAGGCAACACTTCTCTGAGTATACCCTTTTAAACAGTTTTGACTTTTGAATCACGTAAATGTTTTACATGTTCAAGAAACAAATCATAAAAATAAAAAGCAATCCTTAAAATTAAAAACAAACTGAAACAAATATCATTGGAACACAATATCATCTATGAAATACCCTTTTCAAAAACTTCAAGCCTGAGTCTAATCAAGGCTTTAAAACTTCCAATTCACAAGAAATCTAAGGGCTAGAAAAACAAGTTAAAACAACACCGGAAGGAAAGACAACTAGCCTGGTCTCTTCAAAAAGTCAATGACAGGGGCGCCTGGGTGGCGCAGTCGGTTAAGCGTCCGACTTCAGCCAGGTCACGATCTCACGGTCCGTGAGTTCGAGCCCCGCATCAGGCTCTGGGCTGATGGCTCGGAGCCTGGAGCCTGTTTCCGATTCTGTGTCTCCCTCTCTCTCTGCCCCTCCCCCATTCATGCTCTGTCTCTCTCTGTCCCAAAAATAAATAAAAAACGTTGAAAAAAATTTAAAAAAAAAAAAAAAAAAAAAAAAAAACAAAAAGTCAATGACATGGAAGGAAAAAATTTGTGGAGAAATTACTCTAGATTAAGGAGACATAACAACTAATTACAATTAGATGTTAGTTTGAAAAAAATATATGGTTAAAAAATAAGTTTTTAGACAATTAGCAACATTTAAATATGCACTGGATATTAGATGCTATTAGGGAACTGTTCATTTCTCTTAAGAGATGCATGCTGAAGTATTTAGGGATGACAGGTTACGATGCATACTTCCAAACGATTAAGCAGAAATCTAAAAATATGTACTAAATAGGGGTGCCTGGGTGGCTCAGTTGGTTAAGCGTCAGACTGCAGCTCAGGTCATAACCTCTTGGTTCATGAGTTTGAGCCCCATGTCAGGCTCTGTGCTGACAGCTCAGAGCCTGCTCCTGCTTCAGATTCTGTGTCTTCCTCTCTCTCTGCCCCTCCCCCACCCACGCAGTCTCTCTCTCTCTCTCAAAAATAAAAAACATTAAAAAAAGATTAAAAAAAATATATGTACTAAATACACACACACACACACACACACACACACACACACACACAGAAAAAAAATGTGGCCAAACATTAATAATTGTTGACTCTGGATAAAACAGGTATTCACCATCTTTTAACTTCACTCTGTTTGGTACTTTTCCATATAAAGAAGTGGGAAAAAATTTCTACACCTTCATGAGGCTACAAGGGTAAGAGGGGAAGGGAGACCATACCAACCATTCTTTGGAAAGGGACATACAAGTGGGCACTAAATCTTTAGTCAAAATTAAGAGAAATGTGCAAGTGAGGAAGTCAGGACGTTCAGGTGCTATCAAGACAGACAAAACCTCATGGAGGAGGGAAGGGTCTCCGCAGTCCTTGCTCACCATGTGTCACTCCCTCAGTTGGCTGCTGCCTTCCATTGCTCAAACTCTCAGGCAAATTTTTCAAAACTGAAATAAGCTTAAAAAAAAAAGAGAGCAACACATTCAAGATGAGAACAAAAACAGAAATACATTATAATTCAGTACCATGACACTATCAAACATTTTGAAGGAGCTGTGTGGCAGGGCAGGGCAGTAAACTGGCTTAAGCTGTGATGACATGTGTCTACTCAATGGAGTTTGAGTGTGGATGTTGCTCTCTGCAGGGTATGGGGCAATGTTATGCTTTTAGAGAACGCTGAGCTTTGCCTGGCTATGCAAGCTCTGGTGTCAGGACAGCATGTGCTCCAGAACCCACACTCTGACCCTGAGGGAGGGAAGGGAGTGGAGCCTCAAAGAAGGAGAATGTACTCTGGAGTCACACAGTTCTGGGTTCAAATCCCAATTCCACCACCTACTAGCATGTATTGTGGAAAAGTTATTTGAGAAGTTTATTGGGAAGGTAAAATAATAATAATAATAATAATAATGTCTACAGAGTTTCTAGAATAGTCCTGGCACATGAGCCAGTGCTCGATAAATGAGAGCCACTATTACAAAAACACTTCTGAGGCGAGTGCCTAGATTAGAAAGCACCATCTAGATGGGGGAAAACTGTCCTCTATAGAAAATTAACTAGTTCATGTGAAAATCATTAATTTGGTCACTAAGCATTCACTCAGACCTACTGTATGCAGATTCAAGCTACACAAAGCTGAAGAGCTCGTGTATAGCCAGGGGGTCCACAGAGCTCCAGTGTGTGTGGAGGCGATGGTGGCCGCACAGGCACAGAAGTGGGAGAAGTGCCCAGTCACCGAGTGAATGGCCGCTGGCCAGTCTGACGGGGGCACCAGGTGATTCTATGAGACTAAGGGTGAGACTGGCAAGAAGAGTCTAAAGGGCTCTGAAACGTGGTGTGGTGGACCACAGAAACACATGCATTTCATTTGAGAGCCTTTATTAAGCACCTACTCGATAAATTTCTCAAAGACTTACATGAGAAATGCCAACCTAAATTTTAGAAAGCCAGGGACAGAAATCACTTAAAAGAAAACAGCTGCAAATTTCACATCATGGAAGTGTTCCTTTCATCATAAACAGTTAGGAGACCTACTGAATGAGTAGAAAGCAGTGGGATATGGGAGAACTGTACCATGTTGGCACCCAGTCTTGACAGCACTGCCTCCAGTTCCTTTGCGGTGCTCTTAGGTGGCACAGGAACCGTCTCCTGTTTGAGAATTGGGCCTACGTCAAACCTATAGAAAAGCAAAAGCAAATGATAACATTACTATTTTTTAAGATCAATGTGTTTGTCTACATGAGTGTTTACACATCACAAGAATAGTTTAACCCTGGCTGTGAATTTCACTGTTAGCCATTAGCCAAAGAGAAAGGTCAGTCTGAAATAAGTAAAATCTTGCCTGTATTTAGATCTTAAATCTATTTTTTCCCAAAGGAAATAAGTATGAAGCTGCACATTAGGGATTTAATTGCAGTTACAAATAAGTCCACCTTGGTGCTCCTCGGTGGCTCAGCCTGTTAAGCGTCCATCTTTGGCTCGGGTCATGATCTCATGGTTCATGGGTTTGAGCCCCGCTTCCGGCTCTGTGCTGCCATCTCAGAGCCTAGAGCCTGCTTTGGATTCTTTGTCTCCCTCTCTCTCTGTCCCTCCCCTGCTCACACGCTGTCTCTCTCTCAAAAATAAAAAATAAAAAACATTAAAAATAATAATTATACCTTTAGCAATAAATAGTATTTAAAAAGTTTCTATTTATACAATGAAGGCATAGAGCAAAAAATTGATTTTCCAAGGAAGTACAATTAAATTCATAATGATTTCTTCCTGTAATTCCTTTCTCAAAAGACAAGAGTTTTGCCTGGATTATAATCACTGGTGATTATAAGTAGGCACAAGTGTATTTGCATTCCCATAGTCTTACATTTTTACATCTAGCTCTGTAAATACTGGCTATCAACTTTTATTAGAAATATGCTTTATTTTAAATATTTAACTTTGTGGTTGTTAATTATAGTTCCAATTTAATTTCAATTTAATTTCTATTCTATAAGCTTTAATAAAATTCTTACTATGAAAAATTACAAACATCCATAAAACTAGAGTGAATAGTCACCTGATCCCCAAATAACATCACCCAGATTTTAGAATCATCAAAGTTTTGCAACTTGTTTCACATGTTCCTCCCTTTTTCTGAAGTTAGTTAAAGCAAATCCCAGATATACAGCTGTTCTTGTGAACCTGTGAATTATTTTCTATGGGGACATTAGGTGATAACAGATAGCAACTTAATATAATCCTGTTTCTTAAACCACAGTATGATTTTAAAAAAATTAAATGTTTAAGACAGTTATATTACACATTGGCATACAATATAGTCTTATTTCAGGTTCCAAAAATTTTTGACCACAGAAACCTAGGCTAACAGAACTGAGATTTGTAACAACTAATATACAAAAATCCACCTCTCATTTACACATCTTTTAAAGAAATCCACTTGTTAATGGTATAATTTATTTCAATCAACAAGCCACACATTTCACAAGGACTTTAAAGAGATACTTCATAATACAAAACCACATATAGTTTGTGTTAAAAACCAGGAAAAGACAGAAAGGGAAGGCACTCTGGAGTTAAGAGGAATTAGCACCATCCATTCATCTACTTCCATGTCCCTTCCAAACAGATTGACAACAACAATGAAAATTACAAAGTCTAGAGAAAAGAAAATATCTTCTACCTTTTAGGTCTAATTTGCATAATTGTCACTCCAGTAACTGTGTCTCCATGAAGCACGGTATGGATTATAGGCGCTGGACCACGCCACCTCGGGAGGCAACTGGGATGGACATTCAATATACCACTGAGTCAGAAAAAGGCAGAAATTAGTGTGCAAATGGGCTTTACCATTTAGTTCCTGCTACCTAAACAAATATGCTACTTTTTATCATTATACTTCCCTAGAAAGTTTGAAAAACAAGGTTAAATCTAGTCTTATACCTGAGGTGCCTGGGTGGCTCAGCTGGTTAAGCACCTTACTCTCAATTTCAGTTCAGGTCATGATCTCACGGTTGGTGAGTTTGAGCCCTGCTCTGACAGTGCAGAGCCTGCTTGGGATTCTGTGTCTCCTCTCTCTCTGCCCCTTCCCTGCTCGTGTGTTCTCTCTTTCTCAAAAATAAATAAAAGAAAATCTCGTCTTATATCATCAGTAAAGGAAGCCAGAGATTAAGTTTACTTTATTACCATAAAAGGCCAATGAAACTCAATTAAAAACAGAACAAGAACAAACTCACTGTTCCAAAGGTGTTCCACAATAATCTGTGATGTCTGGGAGTTCTTAAAGATTTTACTTTTTAAGTAATCTCTACGCCTAACATGGGGCTTGAACTTAAAACCCCAAGATCAAGAATCACATACTCCACTGACTGAGCCAGCCAGGCGCCCCTTGGAGTTTTTAAATAAAAGCAAAAAATACCTTTTATACTGTATGAGAAGAACTACTCAAACCCTACTGTGCATCTCATGGACAATGTGAATGTTTATAGTTTAGTCACATAATTACCCTTGTTTCACTTAGTTTGCATATAGAATGCCTAAAACAAGCTTCTTGAATCCCCATCCAATGATGTATTTTTTTTACCCTAACACACGTATTGCCCATAGATGAGCAACTTAAATCATTTACTAAGTAAGCTATCTTAGTTTAATGATGTCTCCACCGCAGGAATATGCACTTGGGAGTGTATGTCTAAGAGATAAGAGTCTTATATTCAAAGCTCTGTTCAGACCAGTCTCATTGATCCAACAAATATTTACTGAGCACAGTTCATGTGCTGGCATTGTTCTAAGTGCTGGGATACAAGCAACACTGAACCAAAGGAGAAGAAATTCTGCCCTCAGGGAGCTTATGCGCAAAGGGTGGGAGATAAACAACAACAAAAAGTGCAAAAAGTCTGCCAGATGGTTCTAAGGGCTGTGGGGAAAAATAAAGCAGAGGAGTAGGAGTATTAGGTAGGAGACTACAATTTTAATAGGAGTCACAGAAAATTTTACCAGTAAGATGTGAAGAGGTGAGGGAATAAGACATGCAAACATATTCCAGGCAGAGGTAATAAGTACAGAGATTTTGAAGAAGGTAAATGCTGGGCAAGTTCAAGAACAGCAGAGAAGCCAGTGTAGTGTGGCTGGAGCAGAGTGAACCTGAGGAATAACACTAAGACAGCAAGGAGGGGACCAAACCCAGTAGGTAGGCCCATATAAGGACTCTGACCTCTTCTGAGATGGGAAAACACCAGAGAATTTTGAGCAGAATGACATGATCAAACTTCTGCTTTAAAAGGATCATTTTGGGGGCGCCTGGGTGGCTCAGTCGGTTAAGCGTCCGACTTCAGCTCAGGTCATGATCTCGTGGTCTGTGAGTTCAAGCCCCGCGTCAGGCTCGGTGCTGACAGCTCGGAACCTGGAGCCTGTTTCAGATTCTGTGTCTCCCTCTCTCTCTGACCCTCCCCTGTTCATGCTCTCTCTCTGTCTCAAAAATAAATAAATGTTAAAAAAAAAAATTAAAAAATAAAATAAAATAAAAGGATCATTTTGGGGCACCTAGGTGGCTCAGTCAGTCAGTGTCTGACTCTTGAGTTTGGCTCAGGTCATGATGACTTCACAGTTGTGAGACTGAGCCCCGAGCTGGGCTCTGCGATGGGCGTGGAGCCTGCTTAAGATTCTCTCTCTCTCCCTCTGCCTCTCCCCTGCCTGGCTGCTGGGTTGGTAAAAGATTGAGAAGGCCAAGGACAGGAATAGACACCAGTTAGGGGGCTACTGGTTAGGGGGCAGAATGACAGTGAGAACAGCAGTAAAAGTGTTGAGAGAGCCAGTCAGATTCTAGATAGAATTTGAAGGCAGAGCCAATAGAATTTGCTGATGGACTGGATGTGTGGGGTGAGATAAGCAATAAGAATGACTGAAAGGTTTTGAGTCTCAACAACTAGAAGGGTGGAGTTGCCATTTGCTGAGATGAAGATGTAGGGAGAAGCAGGTTTGGGGCACAAGTTCAGGAATGCAGTTTAGGACATCTTCTGTGTAAGGTGCCTATCAGACACCCAAGCAGAACTGTGGAGGAGGCAGTGTGCATCAGCGGCCTGGAATTCAGGGAGAAATCTGAACTGGAGGGACAAATTTGGGAGCCGTCAGTATATACATGGAGTTTATTTTATTATTCTTGTTAATGTTTATCTATTTTTGAGAGAGAGAGAAGACGCAAGGAGGGGAGAGGCACAGAGAGGGGGGTAGAGGATTGGAACCAGGCTGTGTGCTGACAGGAGCAGAGCCCGATGGGGGGCTCGAACTCATGAGCTGTGAGATCATGACCTGAGCTGAAATCAGAAGCTCAACCCACTGAACCACCCAGCTGTCCCCATAAACAAGGAATTTAAGTGAGGGTGAGTGAGAGCCCATAGATCAAGAGCATCATATATTCGTGACACCAACACAATTTTTTTTACCTTAAAATACTAAAGACAGCAGAACTAGAATTCAAGTCATTGCACTTTAAACACCAGGCCCATATGCAAAGACCAAGTCCTCTATACTTTATTTCCTTTAAAAAAAACTTACTAGGGAAATTTAAGAATAAGAGCCTCACTCAAAAGTCGGCCAAATGAAGCTACCACTCCAACGTCATATTCTCCAGATCCCACATCTGGCCACTCATACACGGGAAGCTGAGATTGGACAGCATATTGCTTCACTGGCAGTCCTTTTGGTGATGGGGAGGGCACTGTGACCACCTCCAATTTTTCAATTAACTCTTCCTCTTTGTTTTCCCTACGTTGGAAAGATTGGAAGAAAATGTTAAGACAATGACTCAAAGCTAAACTACCTCCCATACTTCCACAGTACTTTTGTGGTTAAATTCACAAAACATTTAAGGGTAAGTGATTAAAACTAGTACAACTGACTGAGTTTTTATTTTGTATTTAATTTTAATTATTTTTAAAGAGCCACATGTGGCTAGTGGCTACTGTTTGGATGGCATGACTCTAGAAATTTCCTGTGCATACAGAAACACACACAGTACAGACATTTTACACAACTAGGATATTATATATATTGCTCTGCATTTTGTTTTTTTCCTCTTAACACTATATATACCATTTTATGAGTCTTTTTAAAAAGTGGGTTCAGTATACACTTGCTTGTATATCTGTCGGACATTTCTAAAATAAAAAACTGGAAACAGTAGCTGTCTGTGAAGAGAGGAACTGGGAAGTGATAGAGGCAGAAGGAACTGCCTTTTCACTGTATATCCTTTGAACCTTTTGAATTTTGTACCACAACCATGTGCTGGTCAAACAATAAATACTTTACACACACACACACACACACACACACACACACACCCATGGGCATCATTTCATAGCAGTACATTTAGTACTACTACTTTCTTTTTACCTGCTGTGTAGTATTCCAGTATCCGGGGGTGGGGTTAATTAATTTAGCAGGTATTGCATCAGGTATGGAGAAGTAATAAGGAAATGAGTATATAGCGACAAAGCATAAGAATAATGGAGTTGCCAAGTGAAACATCAGCAAAAAGGTCAGCACACAAGCAGTGAGATTCTGGAGGCACTTTGGGGAAAGCAGCATGTGGAGAGTACATCAGGGAGGGTATGCAAAGGGACCATGTATGAAGGGAGTGTTTCCGGGTGCCAGGGCAGAGCACTAGAGGGAGGGATATGATACGAGGGGATTGACGGGGGAGACAGTAGGAGGGCTGCTGTGTAGAATCTGCAGGGAAGACTTGGAGAAGGCAGAAATGAGTGTTGGAGACACATCAGGAAAAAACGGAGTGGGGAAATAACAAACAGAAGTTGGGAGAAAGAAGGCAGAGCAGTATATTTGGGTAGAGCCACTACCATATACCATATGGACTTTCAGAACAGAGTGGATCTCAATTTTTTCTCCTGTAAATAAGATTTGTTAAATTTCAGAAATACTAAATGTATACCTTATGGACTTTCAGAACAGAGTGGATCTCAATTTTTTCCCCTGTAAATAAGATTTGTTAAATTTCAGAAATACTAAATGTATACCTAAGAGTTCTGATTTGTAAATTTATTCAGTTGAAAGTAGTTCGGTTTTGGACTATGTCCTCATTGTGGCTCCAGAAAACTGAGTCCCGTTGCATACAAGGAGATGGGGGGCAGGGAAGTGAGACATGGGTATGCCTGTGACCGGCAAGAAGCCCAAAGGATTGGTGGGTACAAATTAGATGAAGAGGAGGCAGAAGGAGTAAGTGGAAAGGGGAGGACTTTGAAGTCAGACCCTGTTTCAAGGCCGAACCAGCTCATTTGATGACCTTGGGCAATCTCCTAACCTCTCCAAGCTCCGGTTTCCTTACACACAAATGGGGCAAGGGGGTGGTGGCTGTGGTGGATGAGGTATGCAAAACGACTAGCGCGGGCTTGGCCCCTTGAAGCGCCCGGTAGCGCCAGGAGAACGGATGAAGCCGGGAGCCGGAGTGTAGACCGGAGGGACCAGACGGGAAGGGTGCACCTTCCGGGCGCCCGGAGACGCCAAGATCTGGGCCCAGACCCTTCCGGCGCCGCTGCTATCCCTGACGAGGAGTCCAAGCCCTCGGAGCTGGCGCAGTGGCTCGGCAGCAGCGCCTTCGGCAGCCGGGCCCCCCAAGCCCCGGCCCCGGTACCTGGCGGCGTGCAGCGCCCGCAACGCCTCTCGGGCAAACTGGTCCGTACCGAAGAAGAGCACCCGCCAGGGCGGCTTCTCGCGGACTCGGACGCCCCGGCCGTCTTCCCTGCCAGGGGACGCACCAAGCCCGGCCAGCGCTCGCCACTGGGGGGTCGGCCTTGCGTCCGGACCACCACCAGCCGGCCGAGAACCCCAGCAACGCCGCACCAGCACCCTCATAGCCTCTGAAGGAAGCCTACCCTGCGCAGGCGCGTCGGAATGGGAGGCGTGCGCGTGCTAGGCCGGAGGGGCGGGGCCGGGGAGGAGAGCTGAAGGGCGGGTTCTGCTAGCGACTGGGGGCGTGGCCTGCACGGTTGGAGGCGTGGCCCGCCTGTGTTGGAGCTCAACTAGGAATTTGCGGGCTCATGGGTCCCCGTGAATTTTGTTGCATTTGTTTGCACGATTTAGGCAGTCTCCCAAAAGAAGTCTTTTGGGAACAAATCATGTGTTTTCAGACAATAAAATATCATTTATTAAGTAATTATGATAAGTAATATTTACTGAGTATTGTATGCCATGCTTTGGCTAAGCATTTTGTAGCCATTTTATCAGTTAATCTTCCTATCAAGCATACAAGGCAAATATTATCATTTTATTGAAGAGAATCCGAGGTTCAATGAAATCAAGAGAATTACCTACCTGAGGTCCTGACAGCTAGTTCATGTTGTTCCAAAGTCTGTGATCCTAACCACTTGGTCTTCATCGCAATCCTATGTACCAGGCAAGTCAATGTCCCCCATTTTGTTCCTGAGGAAACTGAGTCTCAGTTATTTCCTCACATTCTGATGAATCGAAGGCCCCAGTCTTGCCCCTATCCTGTGGGTTCCCTCCCACACAGAACGATGCTATGGGGGAGATTCTCAGGGGAAAAAAATCAGAGAAGCTGTCTCCAGAAGATCTGTAAGGGCCATTAGTGCTTAGATTCTGTATTCTGGAGGCCCACACAGTGGCTTTCTCATGTATGATCACACATCTTTTTTATAGCTATAGAGTGAAGATTAGATTCCTTTCTAATCTTACTCTTAACACATTTTCCCATCACATAGTCTTAGACCCAGCGACCTTGGATCAGTCCTTTTCCCTAAATTATGAGCTCTGCACATCCCTACTTCTGTGTCTTTTCTTGCTATTCTTTCTAGACTGCTCTCCTCACATCACTTACTCTCTAAATGATATCCATTATTCAATGCCAAGTTCAGATATGCTCCCAGAAGCCTCTAGCTCTTGCCTGCATGGATTTAATGTGCTTTTCCATGTGCCTCCTTCATGTTCTGTGGGAATCACTGCTTCTCACCACAGTTTGGAATTACTGAGGGAAGTTGTCTTATTATGCATAAACATTGACAAATTCATCTGTGTGTAGAATAGAAAAGAGAGAAGCAAAGAGGAAGTGAGAGACTGTATTTCCAGTGATTCTGCTCATCTGATCACATATGAGGAGGGTGAACTGGGAACCCAAACCTTCTATTCCTTCAATCTAGTTTTGTTCCAGTATCCTCTGCAAGTAAGCAAAATATGATTCTAATATATTAAAAATGGTCTTTTTCCATACCACATGACCTATAAATGCAACCCACATAGTCATTTGGGTTTTCACCCCAGAATCTGGCTGCTGTCTTTTTTTTTTTTTTTAAGTTTACTGATTTATTTTGAGAGAGGGAGAAAGAATCCCAAGCAGGCTCCACACTGTCAGTGCAGAGCCATGAACTGTGAAATCATGACCTGAGCTGAAAGAGTTGGGCGCTTAACCGACTGAACCACCCAGGTGCCTCTAAAGTGTGACTGTTTGTATTTACCTCATCTCCTTGAGCTAACCTGCATTATGCTACGATTAATTTTCTGCAATCCAAGGTCCCCACAGCTAGTCCTGTTCCCTAGAGTTGCAGGAGTTGTTCACAGCGCCCTCTGCCGACCACAGAGCGACTGCTTGGTCTGAGGACCAAGGCCAATCCGGTTTCTTTCCCTTACAGGGTTGTCTCCTGCCATTGACTTCTTATTTTCTAGTGGATGGTCTTTTTTTCTTTTTCACGTTTATTTATTTTTGAGAGAGAGAGCGAGAGAGCACGAGCTGGGGAGGGGCAGAGAGAGAGAGGGAGACACAGAATCCGAAGCAGGCTCCAGACTCTGAGCTGTTAGCACAATGCAGGGTTTAAACCATCAACCATGAGATCATGACCTGAGCTGAAGTCGGTTTCTCAACCGACTCAGCCACCCACGCGCCCCTCTAGTGGATGGTCTTTTGATTTGCAGCAAACTTCTTTTTTTTTTTTTTTTTTTTTTTTTTTTTCAACGTTTTATTTATTTTTGCGACAGAGAGAGACAGAGCATGAACGGGGGAGGGACAGAGAGAGAGGGAGACACAGAATCGGAAACAGGCTCCAGGCTCTGAGCCATCAGCCCAGAGCCTGACGCGGGGCTCGAACTCACGGACCGTGAGATCGTGACCTGGCTGAAGTCGGACGCTTAACCGACTGCGCCACCCAGGCGCCCCAGCAGCAAACTTCTTTTTAAAAAATTGAACATGATATGATTGTAATGGCTGAAGTTTTCCCATGATGCGAAAATGGAAATATTTCTGAAACCCGTGGTAGTAATTTAGGAATGTATGGGGAGGTCCACTTCTACATCCAGAAAATCCATTGATGGAACTACAATAAAGCACACAGAGACAATGTGAACTCCAGTCCCTGATGGCAAGGAGTTTTAGGTAATAACTTAAGATGTCCAGAAAGCACACCCAAGAGGACTGGGATATAATATTACCCTGGTACTCCAGTTTCCAGGGAGTTCTCTCTCCTGATGAGCGGAATAAGTGTGTATGCTGAATCAATGAAATTTCTCCACGTTCTGAGTCTGGGTGACAAGACAAGAGCAGGGTCATTGACAAACAGGAAGACTGCTAGGTGGTAACTGTGATGACGGTTCAGCTTCATATGCTTTGGAATGGAAGTGGAGATGTTTGGTGGAAATCTAGAATGTTAGATTGACCTTAATGTCTGGAGGGTGGGACAGCTGATCTAGAGAGGAAGCAGGAACATCTCCTCTCCCTATTCCCCATCATTTCACCCTAATCCTGAATATGTGTACCTGATTTCTGAGGAGTGGGGAGACCTGTTACAGATTAAATTTCTGTGTGTGCGTGTGTGTGTGTGTGATCAGCCCTTTAGTGCTGAGAGTCAAAAAGGAGGAACAGAACAGCAAGAGCACTGGGAAAGATGGAGAAGGGGCACAAGGAGGAAAATGGTCAGAGCTCTGATTGGTAAAATGGCCAATGCCTGAATCCACAAGAATTCCTGAATGTGGTCTGGATGGCAATGCCACATGTGACCAGGAGAAGGTCTACCGTACACAGGCATCTGGCCAGTGCCACAGTCAGGAACCCAGCCACAGGGTGCAGTCCAATGAAGCCTTTTGGGATGCCAACCCCTTAGTGAGAAGTTCCATGTTATTACCACCTTCTGCCTGTGATTGCACCAGAATTCCGCAAGGGGGCACTGCTCACCAACCTTTCCTGTCGTTGAGACTGCTGGACAATTCATTCACAAGCTCCAGTACTTTTCACTTAGATTTGGCTGTCAGTGTTGTTACTGCCCTCTTTACTTTCAGTAGACGTCCCTCATCAAGTGTCCAGCTGCTCTGTAAAGCAGGACTGGGACTGCAAAGCCACCTGCTGGGGACAGACAGGGATAGGTTGCCCCAACCACCTCTTATAGATGATGACACAAATAGTAAGGAGGCTGTTTTCTGGACAGACTGTCCCCTGCTAGGAGCCTGAGCGTCCTTCCGTCCCAGGAAAGAGCTTAAGAGGCAGCGTGGGCCCACAGGATTGGGTGTCCTTGAGGAGAGAAATTGGAGAGATCAAATGACATTTGATGAATGTCAGAGCCCCAGGAAGGGAAGCCAGTTGTGGTACTATGGGAATGAGGAGCAGCCTAAGGGTAAGGAAGTTTTCCCTTGCTGCTGTAGGTAACCTAGTAAACCAAGAGAAATACCAAAATAGACACAAAGAGATCAAATCTTAAAATCTTTGGTTCCCCTCCCCCCAGGCAAAGAGCTGTACAATATTAACAAAGAGAAGGAGTATTTCTTTTTTTTATAAAGTACATTTTCCTAGCTCTGCAAGGAAATTGACAAGATAGTAATACCTCTCACATTTCATGGAACTCATAATTTGACTGGTCTAGAGACTGGTAACCATTTATAAAAATTATTCTTGAGAATAAGGGTCTCAAGAACTGCTGGGAAAATAATAGGAGGAAAAAAAAGAACAATGGAGTTTTTGTTAATAGAAAGTGTCTGGTTACAATATAAGGAATGAAAGATATCCAAATAGATATTAGGCCGGTCCTAAGAAATCTTTCTGTATATGACTTTTAAACCAACGTCTTAAAAGTTGTATCAATACTTGATAAACAAATAGAACAGATTATACAAAATTATAGTTTCACTTAATACTCTCGATTATGGTGAGGCGCCAGGGTGGCTCAGTTGATTAAGCGTCTGACTCTTGATTTCGGCTCAGGTCATGATCCCAGGGTTATGGGATCGAGCCTCATGTCTGCCTCTGTGCTGAGCATGGAGCTGGCTTAAGATTCTCTTTCTCTCTGTCCATCTCCCCAACTTGTGCTCTACTTAAAAAAACAAACAAAACTCTTGATTATGGTAAGTACTTGGACAAGTTAAATATGTTTTAAATAGGTGTTAAATATGGTTTAAAAGAAATCCATTGCATATATCTAGAAAAGGGCTTGTATTCAGAATATTAAAGAATTTCCATAGATCGATTTTAAAAGGCAGGTAACCCAGTGGGAAAAAGAGCTAGACGCCCCACAAAAGAGGATATCCCAAGGGTCAATAAGCATATTAGTCAGCAAGGAAATGCACATTGAAACTACAATGAGATATAAACACATGACTATCAGAATGGCCAAAACCAAAAAAGATAATACCAAATTTTGGCACTGATGTAGAACAACTGGAATTCTCATACACTATCGGTGGGAGAGCTACTCTGGAAGATCATTTAGCAGTGTCTACTAAGGCTGAAAATATGCATATGCTGTGACCAGCAACTCCACTCCTAGTGTATACATGTTCACCAAAAGACAAATTCACAAATGTTATAGCTGGACTCTTCATAATAGCCCCAAACTGGAAGCAATCGAATGGATAAACAATTTATGGACTTGTCAAAAATTGGAATACCATACAGCAATGGGAATGAACCAGCTATCCCTACATGCAACAACATGGATAGATGTCACCAACATAACACTGAGTCAGAGAAGCCAGACACAAAAGGGTATATTCTGTGTGGTTCCACTTACATAAGGTTCAAAACACACACTAATCCACGGTGTTAGAATCAAGACAGTTGTTATCCTTGTAGGGAGTTTGGTAGCAGTGATTGGAAGGGAGCCCAGGAGGGCTCCTAGGTGGCTTGTCACACTCCATTTCTTGGTCTGGGAGCTGATTGCACAGTTGTGAAAATTTATCAAGGTATGCATTTGTGACTTACGGATTCTATGTGTATAGTATACTCCAATTTTTAAAAAGACTCTGATTTTATAACAATATGAGTAAAGTGCCAAAAAAGCCATTTTAGCTCATGTAAGGATTGGATTTATGTTCTGATAAGCCTAATTAATTGAAATTTCCAAATTCCTTACACTGTGCTTGTTTTACAGCCATTGAAATTGTCAACGCTAAAAATATAAGACTATGTAGATATAACCATGGGGTCTCAGCTAAATTTAATTATAATAACAAGTATAGTATGTAAAGCTCAGGCAATGTTGTAAACCATGTGGAACCACAGAATTACATTGCTTGCATTACCTGAGTAATATTTAGCTTGTGTATTTAATACCAACAGCTATTCATTTAGTAGTTAATGTCAATTTAAATCATAATTCCAAGATAACCAATTAACTTGAAGAGCTAGGCATATTAATCTAAAATAATTAATAAATGAATTTTTGGTTATCTGAAAAAAAATTAAGTAATTAAAAGAAGTAGCTTGAGACAATACAAATACTTGGAGATTGCACAATATATTTTACAACCAGTCACAAAGACCAAATAAATGTAGGGTTCCATCTACATGAAATGTCCAGAACAGGCAAATTTATAGAGACAGAAAGTAGGGCAGGGGTGGGTGTTGGTTGAAATGAGGGGTGCCTGCCGTTGGCACAAGGTTCCTTTTGGGGTGGATGAAAACGCTCTGAAATTAATTGTTGGTAATGGCTACATGACTCTGAACATACTAAAAGCCATTGAAGTACACTTCCTTTTCTTTTCTTTTTTAAGTTTATTTATTTGTTATGTGAGAGAAACAGAGAGAGAGAATCCCAAGGAGGCTTTGCACTGTCAGCACAAAGCCCAATGCAGGGCTTAATCTCACCAGAGATCATGACCTGAGCTAAAATCAATAGTCAGAGGCTTGGGGCACCTGGGTGGCTCAGGATGAGCATCCGACTTCAGCTCAAGTCATGATCTCACAGTTTGTGGATTTGAGCCCCATATCGAGCTCTGTGCTGACAGCTCAGAGCCTGGAGCCTGCTTCAGATTCTGTGTCTCCCTCTCTCTGCCCCTCCCCTGCTAGCACTCTGTCTCTCTGTCTGGCTCTCAAAAATGAATAAAAACGTTAAAAATTAAAGCAAGCAAGCAAGCAAACAAACAAACAAACATTAAAAACACGTCGTTGAAGGCTTAACCGACTAAGCCCCCTAGGCACCCCTAAAGTACACTTTAAATGAGTGAATTGTATGTTATATAAATTATCAATAAATTGTATGCTATATAAAAAATCATGCTATGCTATGTAAAAAATCAATAAACCTATTTAAAAGTTGTTTTCAGATACTCTTGTATGTATGAAATGTACTTTTTGCCTCATATTCAAGTTACAAGAATAAAATTAATGCAATAAAATTATCTTAACATATACTTCACAAGGATAATTTTATTTTTTAAACCAAAATTTAAAGCTTTAAACAATATTGTACCTATCATTATTTAGTACACTTATTTATTTATATTAAAAATTTTTTTAATGTTTATTTTATTTCTGAGAGAGACAGAGCACGAGCAGGGGAGGGGCAGAGACAGAGGGAGACATAGAACCCGAAGCAGGCTCTAGGCTCCGAGCAGTCAGCAAAGAACCCGACTCGGGGCTCGAATTCACAAACTGTGTGAGATCATGATCTGAGCAGAAGTCAGACGCTCAACCAACTGAGCCACCCAGGTGCCCCTAGTACACTTATTTAAAATATATATGTAATGAGGCATATTAGTACACTTAATGAGGTATATTTAGTAGACTTATTTAAAATACACATGTAATAGGTATATCAAAATTAATTAAATAATTGGGATGCTTATATATAATAGAGTATTAATAATGCAACTTAGTACACTGATCACATGCCTGACCATGTGTATATATAGTCGTGAGTCAGTGTGAGGTAGTGAAATACATTTTTATTTTTCCTTTGTATAGATGACAGAAATTTTTTGTTGTAACTTCCAAAATGTAGACTATTAAAAGAACCCATTAACTTCCATGAAGTTTTTGGAGATATAAAATCTGCAAACAATGATAAGCAAACAAACAGAATGATAAGTGATTCCTCATTTCATATATACAAATGACACCACAAAGTCTTCCAAGGAAATGGCTTATGGATTTATAATCTTACAGGTAGTAAAGGCTGCCATTTCTGGGCAGGCCAGAAACACTGACAAACTTTAGGGAGCTAGAGAAGAGATTTGGAAACTGATGACCAAACCTGGTGAGGTGATTAGATGGTGCTCGTTTTCTGGCCTCAGAGCAAACACACTGATAAGGTCAGTAGAAAGCATTTCTGGCACCATGGAAAGAATGGA
Source organism: Panthera onca (assembly GCF_046562875.1). Lineage (NCBI taxonomy): Eukaryota > Metazoa > Chordata > Mammalia > Carnivora > Felidae > Panthera > Panthera onca. The sequence goes on along the minus strand of NC_138344.1, from coordinate 40,013,812 downwards.
AACTTGCCCCCAAGGCCTTATAAAATTTACAGGGAAGAGTTAATTTTCTGCTTCTAATCTTATGATTCTAATTTGGCTCACCATTCAGCAAGGTCTTTGTGCATTTATTGATGCCTCTTTTGGATCTGTGAATTAAAACATGACACATAGAGGGGCCACCTGGATGGCTCAGTCGGTTAATCATCCAACTGTTGGTTTCCACTCAGGTCATGATCTCAAAGTTCGTGAGTTTGAGCCCCACATTGGGCTCTGTGCTGACAATGCTGAGCCTGCTTCGGACTCCCTCTCCTTCTCTCTCTGCCCCTTCCTTGCTTGCTCTCTCTGTCTCTCTTTTAAAAATAAACTTAAAAATAAATAAATAAATAAATAAATAAATAAATAAATAAATAAAACATGATACATAGAATAACACTTAAATAATTCAGGCTCGTAAACTGCATGAAATTGTTACCACCAGAATGAATCATCACACAATATTCATTTAGAAACTCTTCCCGAATATGCAAAGCTGGTTGAAAGGAATAATATTAATGTGATCATGAATACTTCTGGCAACGATGATTGTGTATGTTTTGTATGCCTACTTGCCTCCATTTTTAAGAAAATGCAGGGGTACCTGGGTGGCTCAGTCAGTTAAGTGTCTGACTCTTGATTTCAGCTCAGGTCATGATCTCACAGTTTATGGGTTCCAGCCACACATGGGGCTCTGGGTGGACAACACGGAACCTGCTTGGGATCTTCTCTCTGCCCCTCCCCAGCTTGTGTGTGCGGGCTCTCTCTCTCTCTCTCTTTCAAAATAAATAAATAAATTTTAAAAGATGTAAAAAGTGGGGGCGCCTGGGTGGCGCAGTCGGTTAAGCGTCCGACTTCAGCCAGGTCACGATCTCGCGGTCCGTGAGTTCGAGCCCCGCGTCAGGCTCTGGGCTGACGGCTCGGAGCCTGGAGCTTGTTTCCGATTCTGTGTCTCCCTCTCTCTCTGCCCCTCCCCCGTTCATGCTCTGTCTCTCTCTGTCCCAAAAATAAATAAAAAACGTTGAAAAAAAAATTAAAAAAAAAAAAAAAGATGTAAAAAGTGATCATCTAGGTAAGAAATGTAATTAACATAGAGACAGCTCTTTTTTTTTTTTTTTTTTTTGACCAAGACAGATCTTTAAAAATAATCTGAGACAAAAGGAGAGGCTTTAAAAGAAAAATTGTCAACTGAGGGTTTATGGGGGGTGGGAGGGAGGGATGGGTGGGTGATGGGTATTGAGGGCACCTGTTGGGATGAGCACTGGGTGTCATATGGAAACCAATTTGACAACAAATTTCATAATAAAAAAAAAAAAAGAAAGAAAAAGAAAAATTGTCCCAAACCTGGTTGAGGAAAGAACTTTTCTCCTTTTTTAATGATTTAATTCACAACTTCCTTCTGGAAAGAAATTATGATTCCTGGTAAAAAAAAAAAAAATGCTTAGAAAATTTTCTGCTAAATTTAAGACAATTAAGACTTGTTCTAGAAAATGGTCACCCACCCACCCAACTGACACCAGTTAAGAGTCTTAGTGACCTTTTCATCAAACATTTTTCTCCTTTTAAAAATCTAGTCTAACAATGATTATCTAACCATTTACCAAAGGTGAATTTGTAAACTAGGAGTGCCAGAGGCCTTTCCCCTTATAGCAAGATTGTAATAAAACTTTAAATGGTCCTAACTAAAGTGTCACAAGTGTTTTCTTTGGGGCACCTGGGTGGCTCAGTTGGTTAAGCATCTGACTGTTGATCTCAGCTCAGGTCATGACCTCATGCATGGTTTGTGAGTTGGAGCCCTGCATTGGGCTCTGCACCTACAGGCAGAGCCTGCTTGGGATTCTCTCTGCTTCTCTTTCTGCCCCTCCCCTGCTCATGAGCACACATGCACTCTTTCTCTCTCTCTCAAAAATAAATAAATAAGCATTAAAAAAAAAAAAGTGTTTCCTTTAATGCTGGTGCCAACTGTATGCTATGTAGTTCCCCTGAAAGAATACTTGCTTGTGAAAGGTGATAACAACAAAATTCAGATAGATTAACACACAAGGCTTTCTTACCAAATGGTTAGTCATTCCTCACATTATTTAGCAATTCATTTTCAAACGAAGCTATTCCTACAGGGCTGTCTACGGGAATGATTAAACTTCACGTGTCCCATATAATTAAAATGAAAGGCTGAGAGACTGATTTTATTCTGCTTACTCTTGGACTTTGATTTAGTCAGGAACTGAAGGAGATAACTGGTTAGACTGTAGCCAGGCGCAAAAGGTCAAAGACAGAAAAGTGAGGATTATAAAGAAGAGTCAGCAACATAGAAAGTTTCAAATGCTTATAGCTAAGATGAAAGTGGTGGCTGCAGAATGTCCTCTCTTGGAGAAAGTACATACTTTGTTCCATTGCTATACACCAGTCTGCCCAAACTTCCAATACTTTGCAAATGTTCCTGAAATGCTTCCAGCAAGTTATGGATCTGTTGAAAAAGAATTTGCTCTCTTAGATCATTTTACTTCAGCACAAAGATGGCTTCCCTTTGGATACCCATCTCTCTTCTCAACCACCATCTTGCAGATGGAGGCATCAAGTCAGTGCTTAAGCACCAGTAATTTTGGACTTAATTGCCCTACCTTTTCAAAAAATGCCCCACTGATTCTACTATATGTTTCCTTCCTCCAGGTTTAATATAAAAATTGGCCCCTAGAAGAAATATGTGGTTCTGTTGGTATCATAATTTAACCCCTTCCCAGATCTTGAACATTTCATCCTTATCCATCCATCTCAGCTCCCATGTGTTGTCATTTCCTTACATCACTACTTTTAGATTTCCTTTGCTATTTATTTATTTATTTATTTATTTATTTATTTATTTATTTATTTAGAGAGTGCTTGTGTATGAGTGGGAGAAGATCAGAGGGAGAGAGAATCCTAAGCAGGCTCAATGCCCAGAGCAAGGCTTGATCTCACCACTGTGAGATCATGACCTGAGCCAAAATCAAGAGTCCATCGCTTAACCAACTGAACCACCCAGATGCCCCTAGATTTCATTTTATGTTCCATTAAGTTTTCTTTACTGAGAAGAGAATGTGCTGCTATTGGGGACTTTCCAGAATTATTGTTTGAACTGAATTATTCAATTGGCTTCTGAGTATGTGATGCTTATGAAAATGGAGGTAAAAACAAACAAGGGCTTGTCTGCCCTTCCTGGCATCAGCTGATGATAGATGGCCCACTCCAAGGAGCAGAACAGGCTGACCTGGAAATACAGAGCAGTCTCCACCACCTTGATGCTTCTGCTGGCTGTCAGCCTCGAGGGCATCATATCCTCAGTGTGAGAAGCAGGAGACTGAGGGCAGGAAGATGCTTATCCTTAGACCCTGGAGCAGGGCAGGACCCTACCTGGTACCTTAACCCTGGGCTGAGATTAAAGTGCCCTGAGCAGAGGAGTCAAGACCCTGGACAACTCAGTGTGTATTTTTCTATTTTCACCACCCGTTGTTATTAGGAAAAAAGTCCTTTTTCATGGTGGGGTTTTTTTTTTAACATTTTTTTTTTTTAAAGCATCAAGAGTCTGATGCTGAACCAACTGAGCCACCCAGGAGACCCTCTTTTTCTTTGTTTTGTTTTTGTTTTAAAACAGAAAAGCTAACTGGTTGGGCCAGGTGAAAATATCCTGAGTTTAAAGGGCCTGTGTTTTGTCATCACATAATTGGCTCCTCTTGATAACAATTTCTAAAATACCTTTCTTTTTTACTTCTTTTTGAAGCTTATACAGTTTGATAAGAAAAAGAGGTCCACATGACAAGCTCAGGGGTGCATGGCTGGTTGTAGAAGGATGAACAGGATCAGAACTTAGTTCTTCTAATGCTATGGTATTCACTTACTCAGCAGTTATTAGCCACAAATAATGTATGTATTAGTTACAGTACTAGCTAGATTTTTGTAGTGAAGAGATCCCAAGCACAGTGCGACCTCGAATCATGTCAAAGTTTACTTCTCTCACATAGAACACTCCAGAGGTAGTCAGTTGGTCCAGGGAAGGTAGGCTGCTCTGCTCCATGAGGTCATTCAGGGAGCCAGATTCCTTTATCTCATTGCCTGGGTCCACAAACTTTCTCTGTAAAGGGCCAAAGAGTAAACATTTAGGCTTTGCAGGGTATACAATCATTGTCACAACTGCTTGATTCTGCTAATGTAGTGTGAAAGCAGCCATAGACATTATGTAAGCAAATGGCATGGCCATGTTCCAATAAAACTTTATTTACAAAAATAAGCCGCAGGTCAAATTTGGCTCATAGGTTGTAATATAATGACCTCTGTCCTTAAATGTCCTTTTCACCATTTTATCTGTATTCAAGACAATGGAAAGAAGTAGATGGGTTGAAATTTTTCTTCTGAAAACAAGATCCATAGATAAAAAGTACTGTGACATAGTCACACAATGGAATACTATGTAGATAAGAATGAATGAATCACAACTATACACAATAACATGGATGAATGCTATAAGTTTAATGTTGAGCCAAAGAAGCCAGACACAAAAGATTGCATACTTGATTGATTCAATTTACATAAAGTATAAAACTAAGCCAAACTAATCTATGGTATTAGAAGTCAGAATAGTGGTTGCCTTTGTGGGGGATAGTGACAAGAAGTGGACACAAGAAGACTTCTGAGTTCTGGCAATGCTTTATTTCTTAAGGCCCCCGTGACATTCCTCCAAGACAGACAGAGAGGATAGTGGAAGATTGAGGTCAAGGAGTCACTCCAGAGACCCACAGGAGTAGCTATCCAGTTCACAGCCACGGTTATGCGATGGGCATGAGATTTGAGCCATCCAAGGTACCTCACCTCCCGGCCATAACAACTGATCCTAAACATGGATATATGATCAGGGCAAGGACAAACAGAGCCCTTTTACAGGAACTGCCAAACTGGATCTGAGAAAGGGGACTTCCTTCCCTTCCATCCATAAAGATATGAGCCTGGATTTCCTGCAGCCTGGTCCAGGTTCTTGGAGATGACTAGCCTGTGGGAACAAGGAGCCTGATATCCAGAAAGAAGCAGGGAGAGAGCTGAAGAGAGAAAGAGCTAAGGATCTTCAGGCTCTGGGTTCCAGCTATCCCTAAGGTCAGCTCCACCCTGCCTTTCCCAGTTATATGAGCCAATAAATTCCTTTTGAATTCCTTCTGTGCTTAAGAGAATTAGTGCTGAGTTCCTCTCTCATGAAAACTATCATCTGCCTTTCTCCTCAAAATGCACGCTGAATCAGAGCACTTCTTATTGTCTCCATGGTCACTATCCTGATCCAAACCACTGCTGTCTCTTGCCAGGATGAATGCAACAGTCTTCTAGTTCCTCTTTTGCTCTTTTACAATCCATTCTCCACCCAGCAGGCCAAGTGATCTTAGATAAATGTCAGTCAGACCACGTTACTTCCTGTCTAGTGATTTCTCATCTCACCCAAACCCATCCTGTTTTACAAAGCTCTGCATAATCCGCTTCTAACTTTATCTCTGGTCACTTCCCCTTATCACTATCTCTCAACTCCTTTACCCCCTCCCCATTTTTTCATTATTTCTTCAGTGCCTTAACACCTGCTGTCCCAGATCTTTGCATGGGCCTTGGCATTTGGTTTTTAGCACAGTCATATAGGAATCACATTTCCCCCACCCAATCTCTCTATATATCATTTTGTTGTTTAAATTATTCACAGAAATTGTCACCAGCTGAAATGATCTTGTTTTTGTTTCCTTTTTTATTGCTTGTCCATCCTTCCCCTAAAGAGAGAGCTCCAGGAGAGCTGTGTCTTTGTATCCATGTATCCATGCAGGAGGTGCTCAAGTAGTATTTATTGAAAGAATGTTAGGAAATGAGTTAGGAAATGATGAGGAGCTGGGGTTCCATGTAGGACTAGGTTCTCCTAGTGGGTCTCCTTTTCTCTGCACCACGCCATCATCCACATCGTTAACCAGTATTAACTTAGAGAGGAACCTGGACCTGTCACCTGACCTCACTCAATTTGTTTGCTCATTTGTGAAATGGGAACTCCTTGCTGAGCCAACTCCAAAGACTGTTGGAGATGCAAGAAGGCAGTGGGTGGGAAAGCCCAGAGCCCACTGACAATCAGAATCAAATGGGTCTGGGGGCACCTGGGTGGCTCAGTCGGTTAAGTGTCTGACTTCGGCTCAGGTCATGACCTCACAGTTTGTGGGTTCGAGCCCTGCATCAGGCTCTGTGCTGACAGCTCAGAGCCTGGAGCCTGCTTCAGATTCTGTGTCTCCCTCTCTGTCCCTCCCCAGCTCACTCTCTCTCTCTCACAAAACTAAACATAAAAAAAAAAAAAAAAAAAAAAAAAAAATCAAATGGGTCTGGCCTTGCTCTGCTTCCCCACCAAGTCCTTCCTGCTTGATGTTGTTCAACCTACTCTGTGGAATTCCTCCTCTCTGGGTCACTTGCCTTGCCTCCCCCAACACTTAGCCCTCCAAAGGTCTTGTTTTACTGCTTCTTGTAGGGAATTTACATAAGACCATGACCTTCACTGTGAGAAAGCACAGGCTATAAAAGGCCAGGCTTGGCTCCCAGCTCTGTGGTTAAATATTGATAATAGCAGGAAACAGAGGCCTGGGGCGGGTATACCACATATCCCCCTGCAGTAATGGAACACCCAGACTGAGGGTCTTCCCCAGCCCATTGCCTGGGCTGGAAAGACAGTCCACATGTTTTCTCTTTACTTCAGATCAACATATAGGAAGGAAAGTATGGAGCTGCTGGCTCTTGCAGATCGTGAAAGCCAGGCGGAGCCTGTTTGTCATCTAAGGCCACTCATTCAAGAGGTCATTCACCCTGGAGTGACAGAGGAGGTTCCAGGCCTGGGCGTGTGCTAAGGGCAGAGCTACCAGCTGGGCCCCACTGCCACAGGCTCTACAGCACTGTTCCCCCAGGTGACGGCTGTGACGGGTGCTCAGGCACAGAGACCATCCAGTGCTCCGGTAAGGGGAGGACATAGAAACCAACGCTGCTCCCAGCAGCAGATCAAGGCAGGCCCAGGAAGTCAGATCCCAGGTGAGTGTCATCAACTTCCCATGGGGATGGGTGGCTCGGGCTCTTTGGCAGGAATCATGGTCCCATGGCAGATGGTTAAGCCCTGTGTAAAACACAGGAATCTCCCAGAGGGGCCTAAGGAGACATAACTAAATGCAATGGGATATCCTGGATGGGACCCTGGAATAGGAAAAAAGACATTCACAGAAAAATGAAAGCCAAATAAATCATGAAGTTTAATTAATAATAAAAAAAATTATTTATTTTTGAGAGAGACAGAGACAAAGCATGAGTGGGGGAGGGGCAGAGAAGGAGGAAGACACAGAATCCGAAGCAGGCTCCAGGCTCCGAGCTGTCAGCACAGAGCCCAATGTGGGGCTCGAACCCACGAGCTGTGGGATCATGACCTGAGCTGAAGTCGGATGCTTAAGTGACTGAGCCACCCAGGTGCCCCTAGTTAATAATTTTTTTAAAGCAGGTATATTAATACGATGCCCATTCTAGAAGGAAACTGGATAAGCGCTCTGAAGGAAACGTGTCCTTTGTTCCTGTGGCCTCTAACACAAGCAGGGAGGGCTGGCTCTCAGTTCTAGGCTTGTATTCATGTTGTCATTGTTTGTTGGCGTATGTTTATTATAACAATATTATACATATTTAAAACACACATTCCACTGTGGACATCAGCCCACATGCAGATTTGTACACCATTGTCTTGTCCACTGTGGCTTTATAGTAAGTCTTGAAATCAGGTAGCATCAGTCCTCTGATGTTTCTCTTCTCCTTCAGTGTTATGTTGACTAACTCTGGGTCTTCCTCTCCATATAAACTTTACAATCAGTTTGTCCATATCCATAAAATAACTTGCTGGGATCTTGGATTGATATTGCACTGAATCCATAGATCAAGCTGGGAAGAACTGACATCTTATTAGTTCCATTAATTAAACATCCAAAATTGGAACTGTTGTCTCAAAAGATAGAATATACACAAACACTAAAAAAATACAAATACGCTAAATAATACTTAAAATATACATACAAAATATATACATTTAAAAATATATAATTACATGTACTGTTTGCATGAAGGTAGTGTGTACTCATGAGAAACGTATACAGTACAGAAATGTTCAAAGTGAACACCCCACATATCCAGGCCCCATCCACTTCCCCAGAAAGAGTCAGTGTTGGCTATCTTGACCTTCACACTCTTTTCTCTGTGGGTCTGGGGGGGGGGGTCTGCATATGTGACAGGAGCCTATGGCCAATGTTGCTAGTTAATCCAGACCCTCCTGCATCTGAGACTGGACAGAAAATCACAACCCTTCTTAGCAAGTGCTCTGGACAGACAGCTGGAGCTGGAACAGCAAATCATACATTAGCCATTCCTGTAACTTTGTCTTTTCCTTATTCAACAGATGTTCAGTAAGTAATGAGTAAGTAGGTAGTAACCTTCCAAGTCCAGGAAAGTCTAAAAAAGATCTTTCTTGGGGGCGCCTGGGTGGCTCACTAAATGTCATCTCAGGTTTTGATCTTAGGGTCATGAGTTCAAGCCCCACACTGGACTCCACATTGGGCATGGAGCCTACTTAAAATTTTTTAAAATAATAAAAATAAAATAAAATAAAACACTTTCTTTCTCCTTGACTTCCATCTCTATCTTGACACGCAAATGATCATTCATATATGAAAAACTTAGCTCAGTATTTAAAAAAATTTTTTATAAGTTTATTTATTTTTGAGAGATAGAGACAGAGAACGAGCAGGGGAGGGGCAGAATGCAAAGCAGGCTCCAGGCTCTGAGCTGTCAGCACTGAGCCCGACGTGGGGCTCGAGCCCATGAACTGTGAGATCATGACCTGAGCTGAAGTCGGACGCTTAACCTACTGAGACATCCAGGTGCCCCAAACTTGCTTAGTATTATATTTGTGTCAAAATATTTCCCCTCAAAATATGTAGATGCTTCTTTATTTCTCGCAGAACATTTAGAGTTGGAAAAAAACTCTGATGTCAATCCTTTTACTAGTACTTTGTTTTTCTAGTTGGCTGTTTGCCATCCAGCTATCTTTGGATGTTCCTGACTGAGCGTCCAAAGCTATTGCAGAAAGCTGTATCAGAAGAGGGGAGCTTGAGATTGCCTCCGAGACCCTCTGTTCTCTTTTTGTGTTTGTTTTTGGTTAGCCCCATGACATTTTCACCGTGGGTCTGCTCAAAACTCTTCTGTTTTACTTCTTTACTTTTATTTCCATTCCTGCCCCCTTTTTCCTCTTCCCCCAGAGATAACTATCCTAATATGTGTAATGTGTATCTTTTTTTAAAAATGTGTTTTGTAAAACGTGTAGTTTTGTGTGCATATATTTTGAATTTTCCTAAGTGGTATGGCATGCCCCCTTATCTGTTGGGGATAATTTCTTTGGGATATATACATACTCAGGAGCAGAACTGCTGTGTCGTGAGTCGTGTACACTTTGGCTGATTTGCTCTAGATGGCGGCCTGTCTACACGCCCTCTGTTAGTGCCTAAGGCTATAGTCCCAGAGCTCTACCAACACACAGCATTATCTACCATTTAAACTATGTCCATCAGATAGATGTCAAGTGCTATTTCATTTTTGTTTTAATTTTCATTCTTTTGATTACCAAAAGATTGATCACTTTTTCATATGCTTGCTAGCCTTTGGGTTTCTGATTTTGTAAGTTGCCTGTTTATATCCTTTATCTTTTATTACGGTTCCTATCTTTTTCTTGTTAATTTGCAAGAATTCTTTATATACTCTAGATAGCAGTCTTTTCTTGATTTTAAGCGTCATCAATATCTTATCCCAACTGGAAATGTGCTTGTTACTTTATTGAGGGTATTCTTCATTGAACGGATAATCTTATTTTTGATATAATCAAATCCATCAGTTTTTTGTTATTGAAGATTTGAGCTTTTAAGAAGTCCTACCTTGCTTCTATTAACTTATATTTTTTCCTCTTCCAATTAGGTCTTTAATTTTGGTGTCTACTTCAGTTTGCTGTTTGTTAGATGTGCACCTCGCCTTCCTTTTCTTCATCAGTAGCTAGTTTCCCTGACATCATCCACTGAACAATTCCTCCTTTACCTACTGGTTAGTGTGTCCAGTTCCCACGTGTACATAGGTCTCTATGAAATCTCTGTTCTGATCCGTTGGTATAGTGATTTGGTCTTGTGTCAAAACCATATTTTAAAAATTTGTTTAGAGAGAGATTGAGAGAGCACGTGAGTGGGGGAGAGGGACAGAGGGAGAGAGAGAAAGAGAATCTTAAGCAGGCTCCAGGCTTAGCTCGGGGCCTGATGCCGGTTCCATCCCACAACCCTTGGATCATGACCTTAGCCAAAATCAAGAGTCAGACATTCATGTGACTGAGCCACCCAGGCACCCCAAAACCACATTTTTTATCACTATGTCTCAACCTCTAGTGGGGTCAGTCTCTCCTCTTTTTTTTTAAGATTGACTTAGCTACTTTTATATGTTTACTTTTTCCATATAAATGTTAGAATAAGTTTATCAAGATCCTCAAGAAGTCCAACTAGAATTTTGATTGAAATTATATTGGATTAATAGATTAACTTGGGGATAATTGACATGTTCATAATATATTTATCCTTTCCAAAATCATAGATGTCTCTCCATTTATTCAGACCAAATTTTTTTTTGTCCTACAGTTTTAAAATTTTCTTCATAGAGGTCTTTTCTATGCTTGGAAAAGTTTATCTAGATGCTTTATGGCTTTGATGCTATTATGAGTGACGTCTTATTTTTATCGAATTTTCCAATTTCACTAATATTGTGAGAAATGCTATTGAACTTGTATATAGCAACTTTACTAAATGCTTCTATTAGTTCTAATTGTGTGCCTTTCTAAGTAGATGATCTTGTCATCTGAGAATTATGAGTTTTACATCTTTCCTAACAAATTTTACACTTTATTTTTGTATTCATGTATTTAATTGAATCTATATTACATATAATATTGTGTAAATTTCATGTGTATATTAGTTTGATACATTTATATATTGTAATATGATTGTCTTTGTAATTGTATTTATCACATTACATAATTATAGCATAATATTATTGTCTATTTTATGCATTAGATCACTATGGCTTATTTACTACTAGTTGCAAGTTTGTACCCTTAAATAATATAAAGCTTATCTCCCCCCCAACATTTCCTGGCAACTACCATTTCCCTCCATTTTTTACAAGTTTGACTTTTAAAATTTTTTTTATTTTTTATTTTTATTCATTTTTTTAAGTTCTTTATTTTGAGAGAGAGAGAGAGAGAGAACATGAGCAAGATGGGGCAAAGAGAGAGAGAGAGAGAGACAGAGAGAGAGAGAGAGAGAGAGAGAGAGAGAGAGAGAGAGAATCCCAGGCAGGCTCCATGCCTAGCATGGAGCCCAACCCGGTGCTCCATCTCACAAACCATGAGATCATGACCTGAGCCAAAACCAAGAGTCAGGCACTTAACTGACTGAGTCACCCAGGTGCCCCTAACTCTTTTTTTTAGAATCCACATAAAAGTTATATCATACAAGCTTCTAATGTCAAACTGTCCTTCCATTCCTGGTATTAAGCTTCCTTGGTAATGATTTTCTTAATACATTGTTGAATTTGGGCAATTAGTACTTTATTTAGGATTTTTTCATCTACTTTCATAAGTGAGTGGGCCTATCATCTTTTCTTTTTGCATGGTCCTCATGTAGTTTTGAAACCAGTGTTAAAAGAACAACCCAATTGGTGCTGTTCATTTTGGGGGACAACTTATTTAAAGTAAGAATTATCTGCTTATTGAGAGTTTATTAGAACTCACAATTAAAGCCATCTAGACCTGGACTTTATTTTTCTGAGAGTTTCAAGTATCTTGTCTAGTTTTGACATTTTCTATTTTTCTAGAAATTCATCCATTTCTGGTTTGTCAAGTTTATTAGTATATAGTTCAAAATACATTTAAAAAATTATTTGAGAGAGAGTGAGAGAACAGGGGAGGGGGAGAGAGAGAGGGAGAGAGAGAATCCCAAGCAGGCTCTGCACTGTCAGCACAGACCCCCACACAGGGCTTGAACTCATGAACCATGAGATCATGACCTGAGCCAAAATCAAGAGTTGGATGCTTGACCAGCTGAGCCACCCAGGTGCCCCAGGTTCAAAACACATTTCTATATATTTAAATCTCTGGTCTAACTTTGGTTCTATTTGTATCTTTTCTCTTTTTCTGGATCAATCTTGCCAGAGATTTATTTATAAATATATTTTTAAAAAACAGGTTTTGGTTTTGTTCATCTTGTCAATTCCCCCCTGCCTTGATTTCATTGATTTCTACCTCTATTTTTATTATTTCCTTCAGAGGACCCAGGGATTTGCCTAGACAAATTAACCAGAGGCAGAGCCAGATGAGGGGCCAGCCCCTTGGTCTTAGATCAAGGCTCACTTCCCATGGCCTGAGGCCTCCTGTCAGGAGCCCAGAACAGCTGGGAGAATCAGCTGCCACAGCCGGGCCCCAGCCTGGGCACAGACCTGGGATGTATCATACAGAAGCCTCATGTGTCTAGTCAGAACTGAGACGTGCAATAAGTGTAAAATTTACACCCAATTTCAAAGACCTGGTACAAAAACATGCAAAATATCTCAACCATTTTTATATTGATTACATTGAAATGGTACTTTTGGGGATATGTTGGATTAAACAAAGTTAATTGCACCTATTTCTTATTTTAATCTGGAGAGTGGGAATTTTTGTATGAAGTAGTAATAGCACAGGTAGTATAAGAGTATGTCAAGCACGATGTGTGACTGTTTTGAGACTGACTGAGGTTTGGTAAACACAATTAGCTTAACCTGTTTTGTTTTGTGGGAATGGAAACAGGCTCAAATTAAGGAAGGGGTTTATCCAGGGAACATGAGTTCAGTTTTTTCTGTTGCAAATGGCAGAAAAACAATTCTGACAACATGTCCACAAAAGAAAAAGAGAAAGAAAAAAAAAGTTATCAGAGGTTTGCTGAGGACTGACCAATCTGGCCTAGGAATGGTGATGGAGAAAGAGGAGAGCCCAGCTTTCAGTAGCAGGAGCTGGCGACTACCTTTCTCTGGCACTTTTTCCTATTCTCAGCTCTGTGTCTCAGGTCTCCAGAAGAGAGACTGATAGGCCCAGGCTTTGTGGGGAGACAGGAGCCTGTGATAGGCTATTACATGGCATCAATGGTGAGAGGTGGGACAATTTGCTAAGAAACCCGGGTGACCTAATGCGTTGGGCTGCAGAAGCTGGATGGGGATGCTGGGCAGGCAAAAATGAAAAATGTCCCCTACAAGGGTCCCACAGCCTACCAGTGACTCAATCCTCCTTACTCCCAGGTCAGTGCTCCTCTCCACACATGATGAGTCTCAATAAATATTTGAGTGTCACCCACTTCAATGGTTTCTGCCTCTCCAGACCCTACCTGCCCTGAGGCAGTCTTGGTCCAGTAACTCTGCGCCAGAGGAGAGCTGGGTTAGGGTAGTAAGGGAGGTCAAACTGGGGTGGGGTATCCATCCATGCTCTCTGCTTTGTTTCCAGGGGTCTTCAGGGCTTTGCTCAAGGGCCAGAACCTAGGAGCCCAGGCGGGCAGCTCGGGAGCAAAGGGGCCTAAGGATTTCATTGTCAGAAACGTATCCCAACCGTGAACAGGGGCATGGACCACAATGACGGTGTCATCCAAGCTCCAGCTGGCACCGTGGTGCCTCAGGAACTGCTGGAAGAAATGCTTTGGTTTTTTCGGGTAGAAGATGGTAAGTGGTGGGGGACTGGTCGGGGGTGGGGGTCTGTCCTCAACACAGTGGAATTTGGCTGAAGCCTCCTGACACAGCCTCATCCTTCAGGCTGCACATGTCCTCCAAGGTGGGGACCGAGGCTGAGGGGTCTTAATTCCCCAAGGGGTCTGGCCTACCCGCACCCTCCTCTCCTTGGGCTGTGGTCATTCATTCACTCATTTATTCAATCGTTCACAAGTATTTATTAAGTTCCTTCTGTGCAGCAGGCACTGTTCTCAGCACTGAGGTTACAGCAGTGAATAAAGCACAAATACAAATGTCCATGCCCTCATGGAGCATACATTCTAATGAAAGAGTAAAGAAACCAGACACACAAGTAAAATGCATAGTATGTTGGTGATGAGTAATAAGGAGAAAAACTAAGCACAGAAAGGGAATAGAAGTGTAGGTACTATGGTCAAGGAAGGCCTCACTAAGATGCTCTTGTTTGCATAAAGGCTTACAGGAGATGAAATGATTAGCCACGCAGATTATGTGTGGGAAGAACATTCCTGGCAGGGGAACAGCTAATGCAATAGCTTTGAGGCTGGACCCTGACTCGCTTTGGCACTGTGTGGACAGATCTTATTATCCAAATTCAGATTAGCCACTTCAGGTGTTCTCTTTTGGCAGTTGTGGAACAGTTTTACAGCCATCCCTTCCTTCCCACCCCCAGCCTCCTTTCCTTCCTTCCTTTCCTCGCACTGCACAGGGCTGGCCTCTGGCACAACTCTGAAGAGTGTGAAGTTTATGTCCACCCACACCCCCGCTTTCCACACAATTATCCAACTGCCGTGCTGTCCCTCTTTAGATTAGGGCTTCTGTAGAGCAGAAATCATGCCTCCCGGTCTCTCTCCCCCACAACTGAGTTCCTGCAGGGCAGGGGTCTCTCTATGACACCCGGCCTACAGCAGAGGACGATTGGTGCTGTGAGCTGAGGCTGAGCCCAAGCCCCAACTGTTGGTGGGCCTGAGGGGCACCCAGCCTCTTCTCAAGGCTCCATTCTGTGTGTCCTTCCCCAGCATCTCCTTGGAATTATTCCATCTTTGCCCTGGTGGGTGTGGTGATTGTGATAAGCATCGTCCTCCTGAGAAAGAGCATCCAGGCAAACAGGTGAGGAGCTGGCCTAGGGGTGGTCTCTGGGGAGGTGGGGAAATCTAGGGAGGGGTCACATAGGGGCTTGGCTAGCCACCCTTTGGGACAGCAAAATGCAGCCTTTGGGGTCCTTTGACAACACAAAGCTGTTGAAAAACTAGCAACTGTCCCTGATTACTACCCCCTGTCCCTGGCCAGTAAGCAGATGTCAGGATCTCTGGTTCTGGAGTCACATAGGTCTGGGTTCAAATCCCAGCTCTGCCACTCTCACAAGTAAGAGATTCTGATACAAAGGGTCTGGGGTGGTCATTGGCATTTTGCTAAATTCCCTGGATGATAAACTTCAGGGCTGACTTTTGAGAGTTCCTTGAGGACACAGACCACATCTGACTCAATTTTGTTTCCCCAAGCAACTGGCAGTGTTGGGTTCTAGAAATGATTCAATAAATGCTTGGTTCACACATCTTCCTCCCTCCTTCCCTCCTTCCCTCCCTCCCTCCCTCCCTCCCTTCCATTTTTCTTTCAACAATTACTATATACCCACCAGTCATCACTATCAGTAACCTTCAAACAAAAATAATGAGAACCCCTCCCTCATATCCGTACCATGTTTTACAATTTAAAAAGTACCTTCACATTCTCTCATTTGACCCTCAAGACAGCTCTGTAAGATAGGGCAGGCACAAGTTATTTATTTCCATTGCACAGAATAAGGTAATTAAGGATCTAAGGAAATGTTGGCCTAGCTTCTGTGCTCTTCCTTCTATGCTTTTATATTATGCATGAATTTTCTTCATAGTTCTGCTATAAAGTAAAAAACAAAAAACACACCCAGTGCCCTTTGTTCACACTGAGAACTAGTACTTATGAATTGCTGTGGCCTCATTCACTACTCATTCTGCAGGTAAGAGCTGAGCACCTGCTCTGTGCCAAGCTCTGTTCTGAGAGTGGGAGCCATAGTCATGGGCAAGAGGGATTCAGCCCCTGCCTTATAGAATTTACAGTTTGGTAGGGGGACAAGTGTAGTTCAGAGTGACAGATGCTCAGTATGGGACATACAGAGTACAGTGGGAGCACAGTAGTGGGATCTGGGGCCTTCAGGGCAAAGAGATAGAGGGAGGGTGGGCCAAAGAAGCTTTCCAGACTGAGGGAGAGCAGACATCAAGTTTGACGCGCTGGAGGAGGAGGGCCCAGCCATGTGGCTGTGGCATGTGAGTGGAATGGGGATAGAGGGAGGACAAGAAGGGGGCAGGACCCAGAATGTATGGGTCCTGGGGGCCATGCCAAGGTATTCAGGTTCTAGCTCATGGGCACTGGGGAGCCAGGGAATGGCTTTGAACAGGGACGTGAAAGTCTTATGTTTTAGCAAGGTTAGTCTGGATGCAGGACATAAGAGGAACCAAAGGGATATAGCTTCTAAAAAGGTGACCTTGCCTTTCTTACCCTGTCAGGAGGCATTGCCCTCAACAAGGTCAACTCGGGAGCAAAGTGGCCGTCCATGGGAAAGGCAGACAATGAGCTACTCCTCCTGTGGCCCAAGCAGATTCTCTGGGCAGTCAGCTCTTACCACAGCTCAGTCCCTCTACTCTGGCCAGGAAATCTAGGGGTACCTTGAGTAAAACCACCTTCGGGGAGATGACATTTAGGGGAGTTACTGGAAGGAAGGCTGGGTCTTGAATGCCAGGTTAAGGACATGGGCAGTCGGGAGCCACTAAAGATGCTTGAGTTAAGGCGTGATGTGTGCACACTGCGGTTTTAGAAACATGACTGATGCATGGGGGCTGGTTTGGAAAAGCAAGGACCTAGAAGCAGGAAGATTACTTAGGAATTTCCCTAAAGTAGTTTGTCTGAGGATGGGGTGGGATGAGGGTGGAGATGGGGTGTGGGGTAACAAGGACCTGCACTAAGTAGAACGAAGTCCTGGGATAGAAAATGTGTGGGTTGGTGAAAAGAACACGGAACCCAGAGTCAGGAGACTTAAGTGCATGTCTAAGGTATGTGCTTTTTTGACCTTTTTGAGCCACATGTCACCTTGAAGGGGAGCCTGTAGCAATAATAGTTGAGCTCATGGTGGCAATGAGGATCTGGGGAGACGATGCACTGGTGAGTATAAACTGTTTCTCTGCCAAAAGAACATCACACTATCTTGGCTTTCTCCCCCAGCAGTTCCCAGAACTGCCCACTGGATTTTCCACCTCACTAGTCCACTTGCGAGACCTAGTCTTGCCCCAGCCCCTCAGTCCCCCAGCTCAGGGAACCCCGATTCAACAGCATTTTCTCTCCTCCCAGAAATCAAAAGACACTGAGGAAAAACAAACTGGAAACAACAACTCTGGAAGTCCAAGACTTGGCTGAGGCCGGAGCCAGAGAGGACAACAATCTGAACATGCTAAGAGAGACTTTGCTCTCAGAAAAGCAAAATTTGGCCCAGGTGGAAACTGAGTTAAAAGGGAGAAAGGTGCCACTGGTTCTCCTTCCAGACCCACAAGAATCCGAGAGCTAGAAGGGGTCCAGAGCACCGCCCCATGTTGTCAGCAGATTCAGTGAATGAACTGCAATCAAAATACTGTAATGAAAAAAAAAAAACCCTCCTTTTTATTAAAATGCATCTGAAGTGGGCATTTAGAAATGCAGTTTGTGGGGCGCCTGGGTGGCGCAGTCGGTTAAGCGTCCGACTTCAGCCAGGTCACGATCTCGCGGTCCGTGAGTTCGAGCCCCACATCAGGCTCTGGGCTGATGGCTCGGAGCCTGGAGCCTGTTTCCAATTCTGTGTCTCCCTCTCTCTCTGCCCCTCCCCCGTTCATGCTCTGTCTCTCTCTGTCCCAAAAATAAATTAAAAAAAAAAAAAAAAAAAAAAAAAAAAAAAAAAAGAAATGCAGTTTGTTCCAATGGGGGTGGTTCAACACAAGGGGCTTGGAGCAAAATCGCAAAATCCATAGCTGGCCTGTGGGTCAGGAAGCTGGGCTACGACTTCTAGTGTGGTTTTGAGGAGTTCATAGCCTGTCTCTGACCTCAACCTCTCCATCTACATAATGGGGCTGAAGGCTGGATTATAGCTGTTGTTCTTTTTTTTTTCATATGTAAACTTTTTTTTTTTTTTTTTTTTTTTTTGAGAGAGAGAGAGAGAGAGCAAGAGAGTGCGAGCACAAGCAGGGAAGGGACAGGGAGAGAAGAGACACAGAATCTGAAGCTGACTTCAGGCTCTAAGCTGTCAGCACAGAGCCTGGCGTGAGGCTCGAACTCACAAACCACGAGATCATAACCTGAGCCGAAGGCCGACGCTTAACTGACTGAACCACCCAGGTACCTCTAGAGCCGTTGTTCTTAATCCAAGCTCCTGGAATTGCCAAGAGCAGGATTCTGGGCTCAGAATCCCCTTGCCACCCCTTCCTCCTACCAGAACCATTTCCTTTATCTGCTTATCTGCTGAGGGTCTACGAGAGATTTCCTTTGGGCCAGGGGCCCTGAGGTAAACAGAGTTAGAAAACTATAGAGCTCCCTGTGCTAACAATGGAATCCCAAGAGAGCTGTCCTGATCCCACATCTGAGCCACAGTGTTATGGTATAAGCTATGGTGGCCAAAAATGCTTTAGGTTCTATCTTTCAAAAGTGGACTTTGAACATTCAGACCCATTGCCAAAGGTACTGGGTCTTGCTGGACCAGACTACAAACTGCTCTACTGTGTTTCTGCCTACAAGCCTGGGACAGGCTAACGGTGCCCACCGGATGTCTGATACTGCCAGTTACAGGCTCTCTGGATCCTGTGTGATGGTCACTAGAGAGAATGACTTTTTACTGCAGCTTCGATCATTAAGCTTCAGGAAGCTGGTCCTGAGGGTCTGTGGAGAGAGTCCTTAATTTAAGATGGGAAAACAAGGGGGGTCTGCTTCCTAGTGACTAAAACACTGGATGCTCACTACCCTAGGCAACCTAGAGCCCCCAACCTTCTATCCTCATTGAGAGGCAAAGTACCAGAAACAGCCCTTCCTGAGAATTTTGCTTCTCACAGGCTGTCCCATAGGATTATTTAAACTAGATTTTACTTGGATAAACTGTGGGGTTTGGTGCTTGGGACTTCTGTGAAATCAGAAGACAACAGGAGGGCCAGGCTCAGGCCACCCAAAACCTGTAGCCGCTCTGCCCTTTCCGTCCACTAGGTGGTGCCAGGACTTCAAGTTTGCTCCTGTAGAATGTTCTCCGGCCTCCTTGTACGCAGGGCCTACTGGTGCTGACCATCCATCCAGAGCTGTCCACTAGGGGCCACATCTGGCCTGGCTGTTGCTGGAGCAGGAAGGGGTGATGGCACCATGATGGACACTGCAATTTCCTTCCACCTCAGCCAGACCCAGGTCTCCGTGTTGTCTTGTGGCTACTTCCCTTCAGGGTGGGGGAACGGCAGTGGTTACCATGGAAACCAAGGCCTGGAGGGACTAAGAGCAGCATTCTGCCTGTCCCTCCAGCTCACACAGTAAACTGGGTGTCAGGGAAATTACTTGGTGCTGGAAGAGGGATCAACTGTCCGCCAGAGGGCGAGGGCTATTGTTCCATCAGAGGGAAAGCCAGTGGTGAGAAGTCAGCCCCTATCCTGCAGCCCTGCACAGCCCCTAAGTCTGGGATCCTTAGGGGTGCCCTCAGAAGATCTTGAAGCCCTTCAACAGGGTCAGGGTGGGTGCCTTGCGCTTGCTCTGGGCCCGGGATGCCTTCACAGTGACCAGCTTGGCCTGGGCCACGGCAGGTATCTCCTTCAGACTGACGGTGGAAAGTGTGTTGAAGGTACAGCTGGCCAGCCCATGCCGGGCAGTGAGCGGAGCCTGGTGTGGCAGGGCCCTCTCCTCGGAGATGAACAGGGGCCGGGGCAGGGAATTCTTCTCCAGTTCCCGCCGTGCCTCCCGCACGGCCTCGTGGAAGACATGCTGCACATGCTCAAAGTCTAGGCAGGCAGAGACCTCGAAAAACAGGCACCCAAACTTGCCAGCCAAGGCTGCACCCTCTGCCTTGGTGACCTGCCTGGTGGGGAAGCAGGGCGAGGCAGGGTCAGGAGCATGCATCCAAGTGGGGCAGGCCTAGGCCTGCACTCGGCTCCCCACTCACCAGCTTGGTGAGCTGGAGTCATCTCATCAGTACAACAGGATAGTGACCTCTACCTCTCAGGGTTGTTAAAAGAATTAAGAAAGACCACTTGTATTGTGTGCCTAGTGTAGTACCTGGCACAGAGTCAGTGCTCAATGAATGATGGCTGACCTCACCAAAGCCAGAATTTAGGAACAAAGCTGTAGGCAAGGGAGAAGCTTACTGGTTAGACCCTGTTTGTGCACTGAGGAAGACGGTCATTCCCAGCCCTGCGTCTATGCCAGCATGGGTCCTTGGTCAGGAAATGAGCCACCCTCAGCCCAGGTCTGTGGGATTGACTCTAGAGAAAGGCAGTGGTTTGGACTGAAGGGTGTGACCCACAGAGGCAGGGTGGGTGAGGTGACTCAGGATGCCTGTGGTCAGCAGAGCTCTCAGGGCCCATGGGGAGTTTTGCCTGCCTGTCCAGGGGAGGGGGCAAGAGAGAGCAAGGGTGGCATTTCATTGCAAGGAGGGAGAAAAGGATAGAGGGAACAGCACCCATTGTCAGCTTCGTCTTATACTCCTCTTTTGTGACGGTGGGATCGAATACTTAACTGGGGAGGTCCTGGAAGTTTTGGACCTGAAAGCCATGGGACTAAAGGTGAGAGGAAAACAATTGGCTCTTGGGTAGGTCAGATATCCAGAAGAAGGAAGGGGTAGGGGGTACCTGAGGTCTTGAGGTCAAGGTTCCATTGGCTGGATCTTGGTGATCACCCTGCACTGCTGATCACCCCATCCGCCATTCCCAAGGACAGTGGCAGAGCCCATGAGACAGGTGGGTATTGGTGGGAAGAGGTTCCCGAGCCAAAGTTAAATTGGCAGGGGGAGGGGGATTGGGAGAGGGCTAGTTGCCCAGAGGAGTATCAGACAGAGAGTAACTGGGACAAAAAGGGCCAGGGCCAGAGCATCTAGACTCCCCACCCATGGCTGATGTCCTGTCTGGAAGCTCACTGCTTCCTAAGAAACCTTTGTGAAGGAATACTTGGTATTATTTGCTTTTATGATGGGCTTGAATCCACAGATTTGTCACTCTGGAGGCTTGAAACGTGAATTTTTAGAATATGCAGCACCCCGTACATGTATATATGTTTGTGAATGGGTGACACAGGTATGTAATATTATCCTCTTATTTCGTTGCAGCCTGGTGACAATTTTATCAGTGGTTCAGGAACCACTGCTCTAACCCATGTTTTACCTTCTAGCTGCAAGACAATTATGGGAGACACACCAATGCTCAGCTAGAAGTTTTACTGCTCATCAAATCTTGATCCACTAACCTCAGGACTTGATCAAAGAAGGAAATGAAGATAACTGTCATGACTTTTCTTAGGGAATTGAAACTGCTTCATTTGAGTCCCATAATCTTTGTTATTTGCTACCAAACCATTTTTAGGCAATCCCTTTGGCAAAGATCAGGATCAAAACAGTTGTCTAAATTTTTTCCTCATACTGAAGACAATTTACCACATTTCAGTCTTCTGACCCCTCTGGCAGGCACTGTGAGCTCTATAATTCCTCAAAGATCACCTTTTGGTTTTAAGATCACACAACTTCCTTCATTTCCTGAGATGAAATTTGTCTTGGTCTGAGGGCTGAATGGCCAGTAAAGGCTCCTACCATGGCCCCTCTTCATGAGACTGTACCCCCTGTCCCGCTGCCCATCTGATTTGTTCTGCACCTAAGTCCCCTCCCTGCTAATACCAGAATGGGCCTTTGAGGCTTGGGGAAGCAGGGTACGAGCCACACACAGGGAGGGACAGGTGGAAACTGGGTGGAAGGTGCCATACTTCAAAGGTGGGCTGGCCACATAGGACAAATGTCAGTGTTGAAGAAGGCCAGTGGGGTCACTCATCAAGTGTAAGCATCATGCTTTCAGGGGCCAGGCAAGCAGCTCAAATGTATAGGGAGGGTGGAGGTAAGCCATGGGGAGTGGTAAGGCCTGTGGTCAGCTGGAGAGAGCATGCCCCTCCTCAAAGCATTCCAATTCTAGGTCTTTTAAAACTCTGTGCTCGCCAAGCAAAACGATGCTGTATTTGCTGGTAATCTGCCCTCTGGCCCAGTCTGTGACCTCTGATTCAAGTCCAACTCAGTCTAAGAGAACCTGCCCTCAGCACAGCCAACTGTGGAGTGAGCCTGGGGCCATGCTTGGGTGAGGCTAGAGCTGGCTGGACCAGAGCAGACACCTGATTACAGAAGCCAATCACAGCCTTTCTTCTCAGACCTGGAATTGGGCACTGAATAATCAACAAGCTATGGAGAGTGAGATGGAATGTCCTAGAGACAGGCAAGAAGGGTGAGGCCGAGAAAGACCACAAAGCCCCATGAGGATGGAAGGGGTAGCATCTCTTCTAACTTTCAGGGTCCAACCCCTGTGTGGGCCAGAAGCTCCTCCCTTCCTGCCCTTGCCTGTCTGGAAGACCACTTACCCTTTAACCTAAATTTGAGGGAAGTATTCAAATTTAGCTAAACAATCCCCAATGATGACACCCAGCCTTTACAAATGAGGAAAGTGAACTCCAGAGAGGAGGACAAACTGTGCTCACCTGTACTGGGCCATGTCCAGCTTGTTGCCCAGCAAGAGGGCAGGGGAGCTGCGCTGTGTCTCCTTGGCGTGCAAAGCAAGCAGCTCCAGGTAGCTGCTGCTGTCCTCGAAACTCTGGCGGCTGTCCATGCTGTATACCACCAGGAAGGCGTGGGCCCAGTTCAGGTAGCGCTCACAGTTCCTGGGGGTATCCTGGGGTGAAGGAGGGAAGCCTCGGTGGGGGCAAAGGCCTTCACCTGAGCTGCCCACCCACCTCCCCACTCTCTGGGTCTTTGTATATTGTTCCCAACAGAGTCCTTTTTAAAGGGGCACTTGAGTGTGGATTTGGCTTGGTGTGAAAGGAGACATTGTCTTGTAAGCCTCACTCCCACCACCCAGTCAGAGACTTGGAGACCTTGGCCTCTGAGGCACAGAGCCAAGACTCTGGCATGGCTGCTACAGAGACCTGGCTATCCCTGGGCACTGCTGGTTTTGCGTCAGGTTGATGGTGTCCCCTGGCTTTTGAGAATAACTGGTATCCAGTCCTGGCAGGGGATGGTGAGAACATAGGGAGAATGTGTGCACTGAGGGGACCTGGGCCGAAGAGGGTCTCTGTGTAAACACTTGTAAGCACCTGTCTCCATGGGTACGTGAGCATCAAGTCCCAGAAGAGAGGATCTCTGAGTTGATGCCAGCAACCATCAGGTCTCCCCAGGCCCCATCCCATTCCTTCTCACTTGGCAAACGAAGAGATTCCGGAATGGAGAGGTCAGCACCTCATTCAGGGTCACACAGCAAACTAGAGCTTAAAAAGTTTACACATTCCCATCTGAGGCATCCACTCTGGGACCAGGACTTCCCAGGAGGCTGCATGGGCTCTCAGCTCTCCAGGGGTAATGGGGGTACTGTTACCAGGTCTGCAGTATCCATAACCCTCAGGTGGACAGGCTGGTGGTCCACTGTCTCTTCGGAGCTGTAGGTGTCCTCTGCAACAGATGGTCAGCCAGGTCAGAGGCAGTGCAGGCTGCTCAGTGGGTGATTGGGTCTGAGTCCCCACCTCCCTGTGCTAGACCCTGGGGGATCTATTCCGGAGCCGGCTGAGCTGGGACAACTGGGGAGGCCTTGGCTGGCACCCAAATGGAGAACACAGACAGAACCTCCCACCGAGGAGAGGCTGCTCTACCTGTCAGGGGTCAGAGCATAAGAGGTCACTCACAGAACATGCCATAGGAGTTGGGATTGTGTTCTGGGTCTGGCCACCAAGCCTACAGGATCAAGTGTGTGGCCCATGGTCTTGTTTAGCAGCAGAGACCTCTGGAGCTACACTGCCAGCCTATCCCCTCCAAACCCCAAGCTTCTGCACTCTCTTCCCTCTGACCACAATACCTGGCCCCCAGGAAGGCCCCAAGGACAATCCTCCTGCACTCAGTGGTACAAGAGATGGGAAAGGAAAAGCACACAACGTGTGTGTGTGTGTGTGTGTGTGTGTGTGTGTGTGTGTGTCCAGAAGTCCCAAGAAGGTTTTACAAATATTCCTCATCAAAATAACAGCAGAGGAGTCTAGCATAGTCAAACGTTTTAGGTTGGAAATGTGGAATCAAACCCAACTTCAGCTACCTTTTAGCTATGTGACTTGGCCAAGTCTTTGAAGCAGTTCTTTGAGGCTCTGTTTCCTCACTTTAAAATGGGGATAACATGATAACATTGGCTAAACATTTTTCAGATTTTACTCTGTGCCAGGCATTGTGCTAAATGCTTGTTCCTGCATTTCATAGGGCTGTGTGAGGACTAGATGGGCCCCCAGGCATGGGGCCTGGCCCATCATACATGTCTGGTAAAGGACAGGGGACTGTGGTGCTCCAAAGCTGACAGGGCAGGTTCACATTCCTAGCTGATATTTTTTTTTCTTTTTCTTTTGAAATAATTTTAGACTTGTGTGGAAATTGCAAAATAGTACAGAGAGTTCCTGTGTGCCCTTCCCTCTGCTCCCCACAAGGTTAACACCTTACATAACCGTAGTAAAATGATCAAAACCAGGAAATTGATATTGGTACCATACTATGAACTAAACTACTGACTTTATTTGGATTTCATGAATTTTAACTTTCCTTCCTTCCTTCCTTCCTTCCTTTTCTTTCTTTGCATCTCACACCCTCAAACCTGAGAAAGCAGCAGATGGCCTGGCATACAAAGAGGACCTCATTGTCATATTGACATTCTTTCTATCTCCAACCTTCCCCTGTGCCACTGGCCCATGTGTGTGAGCCCACTTGGCCATCATGTTTCCCTGGGTGCCCCAAGTGACCCCAAGAAGACCCCCTGGGCAGAACTGGGGCCCTCTCTGCTTTCCTCCACCTCCCCAACCCTGGCTGAATTCACCACCACTTTTCTCTGAGGGCCACTGGCAGTCAAGCCAGGCCTGGACACATGCCAGGTCCACTAGCAGCCAGCAGGAATCACAGACAGCTCCCATCCCCAGCCTGTTTGGGGACTTGGATAAATAGCTACTCTTATTCAAAGACAAAAAAAAAAAAAAAAAAAAAAAATCTAATGGAAAATATGCCCCAAATGTTTGACTATATTTAGTGCAAGAAGAGCTGCCCCTAGATGCCTACATCTTGTTCAGATTTTTCTTTATTTTCCTGCCAAAGTTGTCTGATGCACCCCTTTTAGTTGTGCCACACCCTCCCTCCCCAAACAGTCACTGAGTCCTGCCCAGTCTAGGGGAAAATCTTAGCTTAGTGTTGGTCTCCTGTGGTTCCTCACAGCATAACAGCCTTTCAAAGTTACTGTTAGCACCACTAGAGAGAGATGAAACCCAGAGGAGGAGGGACCTTGCCCACTGCCACACAGCACTCCATCAGTAGAAGGAATGTGAACTCAGGCCTTCTAGACTGGGCTGCCTCCCCATGGCGCTGCCCATCACCCTCTGCTCAGGGGACCAGCTGATCGTCCAACTCTGGGCAGAGCACAGGGGAAGAGCAGAAGCTCCCAGGCCAGCTGAGGAGGAGGAACATGTAGGGGTGAGCTTGGAGAAGCCTCAGATGTCATCTTATCTGGCTTCCTCCCCCATGGCAGGGTGAGATAGGGGGTCCTTTCCAAGTCACAGTATTGTCCTGTCTTCCCATCACCAAGTCCTGCTCTCCAGAGCATTCTGGGGTCCTTAACCACATGGGTTTCATAATTCCTAGTTCTAAATAACATTCTGGGGACTTTCATGCTGAGAGAAGCTTCTTTTCCCAAACTATTTTCCCCTCATTTACAGTAATAGTCTTTTTATTTTTTTTATTTTTGTTTTTTAATTTTTTTAACGTTTATTTTTGAGACAGAGCATGAACGGGGGAGGGTCAGAGAGAGAGGGAGACACAGAATCTGAAACAGGCTCCGGGCTCTGAGCTGTCAGCACAGAGCCCGACGCGGGGCTCGAACTCACGGACCGCGAGATCATGCCCTGAGCCGAAGTCGGCCGCTTAACCGACTGAGCCACCCAGGCGCCCCAGTAATAGTCTTTTTAAAGGTGCCAAAGGAGGGGCGCCTGGGTGGATTAGTCGGTTGAGCGTCCGACTTTGGCTCAGGTCATGATCTCTCACGGCTCGTGAGTTCGAGCCCCGCGTCGGGCTCTGTGCTGGCAGCTCAGAGCCTGGAGCCTGCTTCAGATTCTATGTCTCCCTCTCTCTCTGCTCCTCCCCGGCTCGTGCTCTGTTCTCTCTCCTTCAAAAATAAATAAAAACATTTAAAAAATAATAATAATAAAGGTGCCAAAGGGAGCTCTGGTCAGAGTGCATGTAGGATGATGCTTCAGAAATGGTGCCTGCATCTTTGCTGGAGCAGGATGAGGACAAGAGAGGTGAGAAGCTGTCATTCTGCCCTGAGAAAGCCAGGCAAGGTGCTCCCCAGCTCCTCCTTGAGAGGACTCCCTCCTGGGGACCCCTCCGCTTCCTGGAGTGCTCAGCACAGGCACAGCCTTTCCACAGGCACTGATTCTCTCAGCTCCTACCAGCAATCCTAGCCACAACATTTAAAAATTTTTTTTTAATGTTTATTCAGTTTTGAGAGAGAGAGAGACACAGACTGGGCATGAGCAAGGGAGGGAGGGAGGGCCAAGAGAGAGAGGGAGACACAGAATCTGAAACAGGCTTCAGGTTCTGCACTGCCAGCACAGAACCCAACGCGAAGCTCAAACCCACAAACCATGAGATCATGACCCGAGCCAAGTCAGATGCTTAACCGACTGAGCCACCCAGGTGTACCATTCCCAGCCACAACCCTTATGCAGACAGAGTACAAGCTATTGGTCCCATCTTCCAGATGGGGAAACCAGAGCCTAGTGCCATGCAGACCTCTGGTTCCAGGCCCTCTAGAACATAAGGCCATCCTAAGTGAAGAGGCACTGGAGTGATACTCATCTTCCTTTGTACCTGAGGTTCTCCATAGGGAAATCACTGAGCCCTCTCTGCCTCAGTTTCTTTACCTGTAAAATGGGGATAATAGTCATAGTTCTTCTTTAAAGGCTAAACCTAAAACCAAAATTCAATCTCATGTTTAAGAGTATATATGTCATGCCCAGTACTGCACTCCATGCTAGAAACAGAAATGAGTAACACAGGTTTCCATGCTTGAGAAGCTCACTTTGGGTTCAAGGAAGACCTCTGAAAAGGAGCAAGAGTTGTTTTACATGTCCTGATGGCTAACTCTCTCCTTGGTCTCCTTGGTCTTTCTCCACAGAAAGAAAGGCTCTGGTCCTAGATTCCACTGTTGCTGCAGGCAGTCATGGGATAGTGGCTGGAATGTTTAGATGCTGGGGCGGAATCCCAAGGAGGAGTGGGACTGGTCTCCCAGAATGGCTGAAGGGGAGCATCTGGTCATCTCTCCAGCTGACAGGCTCTCAGGCCGGGGAGAGAGACCTAAGCCTGGGGTGACTGACCACTGTGGAGGGCTGCCCTGCCCCCCCCCCCGCCCCCAGACAGTGTGACCACACATTCCACTATCAGGTCAGAACTCCAAAATTACTCAATCAGGAAGCCCAAACCACCACTGTAGTAGGCTCTGGCGAGACCCGGCAGGAAAGGTATGAATTGGGGGCAGGGACGAAGAAACTGGAGGCTGGATGCCAGATAAAATATAGGATGACCAATTAAACTTGAATTTCAGATAAACAGCTAATGTTTTTTAGCCTAAGTATTCTCCATGTAATATCTGAGCTAGGCAGGATCTGTGTTTTGAGGAACCGCCCTTGGAAATCCTCATTTTCCCTTCCCAAATACCCCCTGCTTGTATGGCTTTCCTTCCCACCTCCTCCCTGTCTTCAATTCCCCCACTGCTTCTGATTCCATGTTCTGGCCTCTCTCAACACTCCCCTGACCAGCACACAATTACATCCTGTTTCCCACCCCCATGGGCATTGACCTCTGCTAATCAAGAAGGCTCCCCTCAGGAGGCGCCTGGGTGGCTCAGTTGGCTAAGCTTCCAACTCTTGATTTCAGCTCAGGTCACGATCTCACGGTTTGTGAGTTCAAGCTCTGCGTCCAGCTTTGCGCTGACAGCATGGAACCTGCTTGGGATTCTCTCTCCTTCTCTCTCTGCTCCTCCCCTGCTTGCTCTCTCTCCCAAAATAAATAAACATTAAAAGAGAAAGACCCCTCAGACCTGCTGTGTGACCTTGGCCCAGAAGCCTCAGCTCCCTGGGCCTAATTCTTCCACCGTTCCACTGAGGGGCTGTGTCATAGCGCAGGTAGTCAAACCAAGCTTTGAGAAAACAAATCCCTTAGGGACTATCAGTGAGTCGCCTGCCCTGTACTCTTGACTTAACCATGGGACCCCCTCTGCTTTCTCTTTGACATCTTGGGGTTCTATTTAAGATCACCTTGGAAGAAGGGATTCTGCTACTTAGGGAAAAAATTCTAGAACCCAATAGACTAAATAGCCCTGAGGTCCCTTCCTGCTCTGACACTGGGATTCAATATTCCAGTGTGAACTGAGGGCACCAAGGGGCTAAGGGGCTCTTTCCTTCAGGTGTTACAGCACATTCCCTCAGAGCACTGCTGCACACCCTGCTGTACTGCGGTTTCCAGTCTGTGCCCAATATCCCTGGGATTCCCTGGAGAGCCCTCAGGGTCCCACAAATGCTTCATTTCATTCTTATCAGTGGAATGAGTGAAAAAGAATCCAAGACTGCAACCCCCCATTTTCAAAAGGCTAAGAGTATCCAGACACACCATTTTTTTCAGTGAACAGTTTACAAAAAACAAATGTTATAAATGTAAACGTTAAGGAAAAGGGCAGGAAAAACGAATATGCATTGTGCCTACTGTGAGTCAAATACTAGGCTAACATGTGTCATTTCTTTAATCCTCACAGTTATTTTCTGAGATAGGCATCTTTATGCCCACTTTTCAGATGAGGAAACAGAAGCTCAGAGAGATTAGGTGACTGCTTCAAGGCTGTACAGCCAGTAAATGGCAGAGCTAGGGTTCAAACTTAGCTCTGACTGATACCAGAGCATCCTTTTTTCCAATATACCATGATATGGCTATAAAACAAGATGAGTTTTCTTGTGTGGTTCAAAAATGGGTCAGCAACCAGTAGCACTAGATAGTTTCTCAAATGCTTTGTCCAGCTTTTCTGGAAAAGTATACTGAGTGGCCATCTTGAAGACCAACACTTAATGGTTGCAGACGTTCTGTTATGTTTGATTTTTTTTTTTTGTAAGTCTCAACATACCTCATAATTTAGGACAAATCAGCCTATCTCAGTTTTCCTAATTAAGCCAACCCCCAAATTGTCTGGGGTGGGCTGTGGAAGGATGTATTTCTGGCATGTAAAACATTTTGTCCCACGGGCTGAGTCATCCTGGGTGGTTCCTCCCCTCTGCCCCCAGATGTTCAATCCTGGTCAGGTCTGGGCCCACCACAGTGTAGGTGGGTGCATGGGGGCAGGGGTAGAGGGGATCCAAGTGGGACACAGTAGGAGGATGGGGAGGAGTGGTTCCTTACCCAAATTGGGGTCATATTCGCTGATAAACCTCCTGGTCAGAAACTTCACCGTCAGAGCTGCAGGAAACAGAAAGAAGCTGGCTCAGTCATCCCCTGCTGTCTTTGGCTGCTGGTTCCCAGAGGTTGCCCCTCTCATTTTAGGGAGGACTTATCTAGCCTCTGTGACTCCTGGCTGACACTAAGCTCAGCTCTTTGGGGGAATGGGTCTAGGAGCTGGGGAGTTGGTTCAAAAAGCTCAGAAGAAACCAGAAATATAAGGAACCATGTCCCCCTAGTTGCATCCTGGCCTTTTTTTTTTTTTTTTTTTTTTTTTATGGCAAGAAAAACCATGAGAGGCAAGCCTAACAGGTGTTTTTAAAGACTCAAACTGAGGGGTCCAGGACCCACTCAACCAGTTACCTAGACGTCCCCCACCCTGGTCAAGTCATGAAAATTCTGAAATATGGGACTTTTATTCCAGTTTTGGCTATACACCAAAGACTAAGAACTCAGTTGATCAGTCTGTGATCCCCAGGGTGAGTATGAACACCCATGTCTCAAGTAAACACATTCTAGCCCTTGGTCCTCTATATCTCAAGTCTTAGCTCCAACTAGGGCCTCCACACTCATCATGGATGCCCCAAAGAATGGAAAACCTAAAATGAAGTTCTCCCCAAGTGTACTTCATTAATAGAACTTTGATTTTGTTCAGAATTTAGTGACATAAAGCCCCAGGGCCAGCCAACTATTGTGCCAGACTCTTAAAAAGAAATGTGAGATTTTAAAGAAAATCCTTAAAATTCTTTCCCAAGATTCCTTACAGTGTCATTCTGCAAACTAATACCCAGGGAATACACATACTTTAAAATTTAAATTCCTTCATTCATGTAGTCACTGGCTAAACTATACCAAAGACAGAACTACAATTTGATTTTGAAAGGGAAAAGGGCAAATCTTTTCTGTAGGAAAACATGATTCAGAGTCCCCTCTCTGAGTCAGGGGGCTGGTTTCAAAAGTGGAGAGTAGGATCCCAGCGAGTCTCAAAGAACACTCTGGGGAAAGAAACTCATAGCTAATTGAGCCCTTGTTGGCCAGTCACTAATGGCTGTAACTGGAAAACAGCCCTCCCACCTTTAGCTGCCTGGGACTGTGAAGTGGCAGGACGGAGGAACGAAACCTTTTTCTGGGTCTCTGCCTATGGGGACACCCATCCACCTGGGCTTCACTTGGGTGAGAGCTGCCAGGAGTGGTTAAGCCAGAGTTCGGTGTTGGCAGAAATGATCTCAGTGGCAACCCAAAATCTAGGTTCATCAAGAACAAGGCCCAGACACCTGGGATGGTAGTCTAAGGGGTTTCCAGAAAGTCAAGAGAGGGGTCTACCTTGAAAATTACGTTTGATAAGAATGCACACTTTGTTCCAGAATCCATTGAATTGGGGTGGCCCCTCCCTGGAAAATCCCAATAGCCAGTGACCTCTACCACCTCCCTTCATCCCCAGACTAAATTGAAGAATAGCAAAGCTGTAACTAAGCTCCTAGGGGCCTGAGCTAGAGATCATGTCCTTGCAGTGCTAGTCACCAGGGCCGACTGCTCGCCCCAGGGAGAGGAGATGGAAAGCAGTGAACAGCAAGGGAGAGATCAGCAGAGGACCGTGAGACACAGATACAGGCAGAGAGGAAAGACAACTGGTGTCCGAGACACAAAGGGAAAGACAGGCAAGGAACAGAAGACAGATGAGAGATGGAGGAGCTGAGAACATAGTAGAGAAACAAGCAACAGAAAAACTGAGGCAAAGAAGAAAATCGCGGTGTCTCACTCAACCCACCTGGGCGCAGGAAGCCCCAAAGCCAGTGGGAGACAAGTCCACAGCGTCCACACCTGCTCCCCGTCTCTCGGGTCTTCCCCTAACTCCTTATCTTCCGCCCCGCTACCCAACTCACCGGACTTGCCAGCCCCGCGGCGTCCCAGAATGGCCAGGTTGACCTCGAGGGGCGCGCTCTGCGACCCGCTGCCCACGCGGGGTTTCCCGAACACCGAGGACATGGCGACCCTGCTGAGAAGGTCACAAGTCCTCTGCCGAAGGGCCCCGAGCCGCGTGCCCGCCTGTTGGGGCTCTAGGGAGCTAGTCGCCGGCTCCTTTCACACTCGCGGGCTCGGGCCCGTCGATGTCCGCGTCGGGCCCGGCGTCGAGAGCGGAGAGGGTTGCGTTCCCGCGGCCCGGCCCAGCCGGGCGGGAGGAGGGGCCGTGGAGGCTGGCGGGCGGGGCCGCCCGGAGAGCCGCCAAACTCCTTGTAAGGGCTGCGGGAGCCCCCCGCTGGGAGGGAGCTCTGGCCGGCCGTACAGCCCACAGCAAGGCTCCGCCTGGAAGACAGCGCTGTCGCCACTTGGAGCTCCCCCGGACCCTGCAGGCAAGGCCCAGGACCGGAGAGAGAGAGGCTGGGGTAGGCGGAGTGAGGGGAAGGATGTTTTCAGCCTAGTCTGAACCTCCGTGCAATCTCTTTCCACCTGCAAAAAAATCCACTCCTTCCTTTGTTCTACGCAGCTGGCCCCGCCTCCTCCTCCGGGAAGCCTGCCCGGTTCAATTCCCAGCCTTGCCCTTTTCTCTAGGTCACAGTCACAGCCAGCTCAGCCTTGGCACACAACTCCCCCAACTACATTACCCTGCCCTTCGGTGTGGGGACTCTCAGGCATCACTGCAAACTCCAGGCAGAATCCTGACTCCTGAGAAGGGGAAGAAACTTCTTTACTAACATTTCATGGTCAATATGTATCCAGCTTCAAGAAACCTAACCCATCCTGGATTACTATTTTCTCCCTGATGGGAGTTAATGAGTTGCATGTGTTTGTGGCCTAGTGTGTAAACGGAGCATTTTACTTATCCTAAAACCTGGCACCCTCTCATGCCTATAATGATTCCAGGATTGATGGATGAGCCTGATAGGGGTCACCTGACATTTCTTTTGAGACCCAGGATAAATCTGATCATGATGGAGACAGAGCAAAGGGCCTACATAGGGAATCTAATGCCAGCTCTTTCACTAGGTGACCTTGGGCAAGTCACCTCACTGCTATGAGCATTGGTGTCCCCATCTATATACTAAAGAAAGGGGAAAATAAATCCAAAATCCCATTATGTGATTCAAGCCTGAGAGTGACAGCATCAGCCCTCCGTTCTAGGTCTGAGTACTTTCTAGAACCAGGTGGAGCCTCTCTTTTGAAATATACTCCAGGCTAGAGTGGGAAGGGGCATAGGAGTCTGAGACCTCTCACTGCAGCCCTTCTCCCTCCAACCCCACATCCCCAATTCCCTCTCTTTCCCCCAGTTAATCTACCCACCCATGTGAAAAAGAAATGGAAAGCCAGATCAGAAGGCAGTCTGGGGTCAGAGCCTGATGGTAATAACTTCTCAACCAGGAAGGAAAATTCTTTCCCAGAATAGGACATGAATACTGACTCAGCCTAATTGTATTTGTAGGAGATAATGGTAAACCAGCTGTGTTAAGACTGAAAGGTGAGGGGCGCCTGGGTGGCTCGGTCGGTTAAGCATCCGACTTCGGCTCAGGTCATGATCTCACGGTCTGTGAGTTCGAGCCCCGCGTCAGGCTCTGTGCTGACCGCTCAGAGCCTGGAGCCTGTTTCGGATTCTGTGTCTCCCTCTCTCTCTGCCCCTCCCCTGTTCATGCTCTGTCTCTCTCTGTCTCAAAAATAAATAAAACATTAAAAAAAAAAAAAAAAAGACTGAAAGGTGATGGGAAAAATTTGTTTAGATTACACCCTCGGGCCAAATTCACGCACAGAGCTAATGCCCAAGGGTTTTCCTTTGAGTTGTAGGTGGAGAAAAAGTGGGAGCCAAGTTCCAGCCACTTCCCTGGGCTGGCCCCAGTCTTGAGAGGACAGACTGGTTCTGGAGGGGTCTATGGGAAGAGAACCAAGCTCATTGGCGAACTGCTGGAGGGTAAGCTGTGGACCCCTGCAGATCCAACTGGGTGTAAACCTGGGCTCTGTTAGGTCCCTGCCTGTGATGCTGGGCAAGTTACTTTCCTTTAAAATGCAGACCAACCAGTAGATGGGCACTGTAAGGAGGCAGGTTCCAGGTTGGTGTGTGAATGCTAACCATCTGAGCTGTAGTTAGAAGGGGCTGTCTTTAGAGGAAGTGAGCCCCCCAATATTGAAGGCAACCAAGGGGGTGACCACTTCCAGGAGGTGTTGTAAGGAGACTCCATCATGACTTGCAAGATGGGATGAGATGACCCTTAACTTTCATCTAGGTCAGAGACTATTTGAACAAGTTGCCAGCTGGTTACTCCGCCCTCAGCTGTGACTGCTAAGTGCCCACAGTGTGCCTCTGGTATGAGGCTTGGGAATAAAAGTGCCAGCCTCACAACTGCAACCAGCCCCTTTCCCCATCCTCAGTCTCCTCATCTGTAGGCTGCTTGTCCACCCAGAAGTGCCAGTTGCACTTCTGGACCGGAAAGGCCTTTGGAACGAGCCATTTACTGTCAGACCATGGAATCAACTACTTTGCCCTCCTGGGCTTCAGTTTCTCATCTTTAAAATAGGGATAATATTAAGGATTAGATGAGATAACATGAAAGTGTCCCAACCCAGAGCTTAGCCCATGGCCCACAAAAGCAAAAGATAGTTTTCTCCACTCCCCTGACATGAATAGCACATACTTCTCACCCATCTACCAAGAAGCCACAACTGTTTAGCAAACAGAAGTTCGGACACTGAAAGTCAAGAGACAGGTTATTCTGCCAGGGCAAAGTAGCCCGACCCTCCTTATCCCCTACACCCAATCTTTGAGGCTCCTATAAGGGGCCCTCAAGTGCTCAAAATGACCCTGCCCAGCAGTGGACCTGGAGCATGTATTTGATAGATGTCTCTGGAGAGAATGAGTAGGACATGTACAGGTCTAGACAGGTAAGGCCTGTGAAGATTTCCAGATGCCAGGTCCTACCCTTGCCACCCACCTCCCAGGAGCCATTCCACATAAAACTAAGCTTTTGGGACCCCTTTGTGACGTCACTGTATTCCCTGGAAGCACAATATGACAAACACTTCTGTGGTCGTTCAGTGATAAATTCAGATGTCAAAGCTAAACAGAACCTTAGAAGTCAGATCCAAGCTCCATTTCACAGATGAAGAACTAAGGCCCAGAGAGATTGGGTAGCTTTTGCAAGTCAGTGGTGGTACTGGCATTAGAACCTGGCAAGAATCCTGCCTCCTAGTCCACTGCTCTTCCTCAGGCCCAGGCAAGCACTTCGCTACCCTGTGTGCAGAAACACTGCCATGGGTGGCAAGGTCAAGGGTCCACCATCAGGCTCAGGGCATCTTGTGGCTATGTCTCCTTTATGAGACTGCAGGCACTTTGGGGAATGGGGTTGTCTCTTCCATCACACTGGGGACTCCCACTTGGTTTAGGGCCCAGGAGTCCACTTAACAGACCTGGTGCCAGGTATTGTGGATAGAGAGATGAACAAGGCTAGGTGAGTGCTCTAGAAAGGCTCAGAGTCTGACACAGACAGATTCCCCCTTTCCTTGCCCCCACCCTGAACCTCACACAGTATGGGGGTGCAAAGTGGAGAGAGAGGTTGGTGTGAGGTCGGGCAGGGCCTGGGAACTCTGTGGGCTGCCTACAGCCAGGATAGTTCCTCGTCCTCTCCGAGTCCCAGAGGGATGCTCACTGTCTGGTAGAGGAAACTCTCACCAGCTGCAGACAACACCCCACTGGGGCCTTGGGAGGAGGGCCAAATGGCTGATCCTCAGGCCAGTCTTAGAGCCATGAACCCCCCCCTTGGGTGACCCCCTCCCCACTGCCTGGCTGCTGAAGCCAGAGCTGGGTGTGTACACAGTGCCCCAACCCACTGAAGCCAGAGCAGGACTAGTGAAAAACTGGGACTGGGAGCCAGCTTCAGCCAGGAAGAGTTGCTCTCCTTCCACTCCTCTCAGGAGAGGGCCAGCCAGTGTCTCTATCTGCCAGTTACCAGGTGCCTGGAATAGGCCATTTGGGAGAACTGTGTCCCCCTGTCCCTTAGGTTGGGCCTGGCAGGAGGCAGCTGTTTCCCTCCTCTAAGAAAAGGCTAGTACTGGGCTGGAGCCTGGGGTCAGTGGACAGGGTTCAACCCTGTCCCACATCTTCGTTCATAACAAGGAAAAGCCCAAGCCATCTACAGGCCTTCCTCTCCTCATCTGTGAAATGGGAACAGTTGGATACCTTCTCCCCACCCCTGAGGCCACCAGCAAGGACAGAATCAGGACTGGGCACCGCCGAGTCCACTTTCCTCCAGGAGGGCGACTGTCAGGCTTTCAGCCAATGTCTGGCTTCAGGGAAGGAGGGAGGCTGGCAGAGGGCCTGGGATAGTATTTGTGAGGACTCCTGCCCACCCCCTCTATCTCCTCCTACTCTTCCTGTCTGGTCCCTGGGGCAGAGCGTCCTGGATATTTCTGGCTGCCTCCTCCAGGCCTTTGGCTTCCCAGGCTCACACAAGTGGTCCCCATATCCCTGCCCTGCTTTGATTGAGTGAACTGGGTGGGAGTTCCCTGGCAGAAGAGGCACATTTGCATTGGCCTGCAGATTCATACGTGAGGATCTGTGCATGTGTGTGTGTCCTAGCGGTGAGAGAAGTTCCCCTGCCCCCTCTCAACTGTGGCTTTGTCACTGTGAGCCACTCCATCTTCCTAAAGAAAGCCTGGAGTTGAACATGTCCTGAATGGCAGATACCATCCTACACAGGTCTGGGCCTCAGTTTCCCCACCTGTAAAGTAAGGTGGCAGAAGAAAATAGTCTCTAAGCTCTCTTCCACCTGACATTTTGGAACCCAAAGTCTTAGCTGGTCACTCAAGGAAGTTTCTTGCAGTGGGGAAAATGCCCTGCAGTCAGCAGCAGGAGGCTTAGGGCTGTCTGCTCCAAGCTACAGGACCCAGGCCAATTCCCTTTTTGGTCCTCCACTGTAAATGAAGGGGTTAAACCATAGGAGCCTGAAGTTTCTTCCAATTGTGACCTCCTGTCAAGAGGTGAATACCCAGCATTTGTAGCACAGAAAGGCAGCAGAGCACAGTAGTCAGGGGAACACTCTCTATGGTCAGATTGTTTGCAAGCCAGTCCTAGCTCTGCCACTCTCTTGCCATGTGACCTTGGGCATGTGACTAAACTCTTGGTGCCATGGTCTCTTCATCCATGAAATAGAGACTCATAGTGTTTCTGTGAGCAATACATGGATAACATCTATTAAATGAGGAAAAATGAGACTATCTATTCATAGGATTACTGCAGGAATGACAGGAGTCGAATGGCTTACCAAAGTGCCTGACATACCATGCAAATTAAGTGTTAACTATTATTATTTCAAGAACCCTTCCCCTTCCCATCTACATACTTATGATCCTCTCATCAGCCCCACTTACCTTTTCCCAAGGTCCAGAGCTACACAGCAACGGAGGGACGAGTGGGGAGCAGACATCAGCTTCCCATTCCTAGCTCAAGTCAAGGAGTACTTCCACATTCAGAGGTTTGAAGGACGCTCACCTGCTACCCTCCCATTTTTTACAGAGAATGAAATCAAGGCTGAAAAGGAGACTGAACCAGCCCAGAGCCAGGGGCAGAGGTTCAGGCTAAATTAGAACCTGCTCCCGACCCCAGTCCGGTCCACTCTATTTGCTTTATCTCTGCTGCCTCTCCCTCCAGCGTCCAAGAAACTTAGCTACCCACCAACCCAGTGGGGTGGGCTAGATGTTAATCCTGTCCTTGCTTCTTCCCAGATGAATGACCTTGAACAAGTCATGTAAATTCTCTCAGCCTCATTTTAAACATCTTACAGATATTATCCCAATTGGTAGATGTTCTTATTGGTCACACTCTGAAGAAACAAGGCCGAGTTGGGGTACTTGCACAGGAGCATACAGTCGCTTTAGTACAGGTTAAAAGGGGGTATCTTCGTAAGCAGCTCTCACAGTGCCCCGCATGCATTAGGTGCTCCATATGTGGTCACTATTGTTTCTATTTCCCACACGGAAGTGAGTGACCCTGCATGACTCCCAGATGCCCTCCGGCCAGCAGCCATCCAGCCTGCCGGCCACCACATCACATGAGCCATACTATCTTTAGCCAGGGAGATATTTATATCCCCCGGGAAGTTTTTTTCCGCTCTGGGGGAGCCCCAGAGTCGGTGGTGGCCGCTGAATCCAGGCCCCCGCGGCGGCCCCCCGCCAGACCCGCTCGCCATGCCGCGGGCCCCAGAGGCCCCCCCGGTGCAAGTGTGGGTGGGCGGCCAGCTCTTCCAGGCCGAGCGGGCCCTGCTAGTGGAGCACTGCGGCTTCTTCCGTGGCCTTTTCCGCTCCGGCATGCGGGAGACGCGCGCGGCCGAGGTGCGCCTGGGCGCGCTGAGCGCTGGCGGCTTCCACACCATGCTGCAAGTGCTGCGCGGCGAGCGGCCGGCGCTGGCGGCCGCCGACGAGCTGCTGCAGGCCGTGGAGTGCGCCGCCTTCCTGCAGGCGCCAGCGCTGGCGCGCTTCCTGGAGCACAGCCTCACGTCGGACAACTGCGCGCTGCTGTGCGACGCGGCCGCCGTCTTCGGCCTGCACGACGTATTCCACAGCGCCGCGCTCTTCATCCGCGACGGCGCGCACGACCTCGCGTCCGAGCTGGCGCTGCCCGAGGCGCGCGCCTACGTAGCGGCGCTGCGGCCCAGCAGCTACGTGGCCGTGAGCACGCACACGCCTGCGCCCGGCTTCCTGGAGGACGCGTCGCGCACGCTGTGCTACCTAGACGAGGAGGAAGACGCGTGGCGCACGCTGGCCGCGCTGCCCCTGGAGGCCAGCACGCTGCTGGCGGGTGTGGCCACGCTGGGCAACAAGCTGTATATCGTGGGTGGCGTGAGGGGCGCCAGCAAGGAGGTGGTGGAACTGGGCTTCTGCTATGACCCGGCCAGCGGCACGTGGCGCGAATTCCCCAGCCCGCACCAGCCGCGCTACGACACGGCGCTGGCTGGCTTCGACGGCCGCCTCTACGCCATAGGCGGCGAGTTCCAGAGGATGCCCATGAGCTCTGTAGAGCGCTACGACCCCGCTGCGGGTTGCTGGAGCTTCGTAGCCGACCTGCCGCAGCCGGCTGCCGGCGTGCCCTGCGCCCAGGCGTGTGGCCGCCTCTTTGTGTGTCTATGGAGGCCGGCTGACACCACGGCCATAGTAGAGTACACTGTGCGGGCCGACACGTGGCTGCCGGTGGCCGAGCTGCGGCGCCCGCAGAGCTACGGCCACTGCATGGTGGCCCACCGCGACAGCCTCTATGTGGTGCGCAATGGACCTTCCGACGACTTCCTACACTGCGCCATCGACTGCTTCAACTTGGCCACGGGCCAGTGGACGGCGCTGCCTGGCCAGTTTGTCAACAGCAAGGGAGCTCTCTTCACAGCGGTGGTGCGCGGCGATACAGTCTATACGGTCAACCGCATGTTTACGCTGCTCTATGCCATCGAGGGTGGCACCTGGAGGTTGCTCAGGGAGAAGGCCGGTTTCCCAAGGCCCGGCTCCTTGCAGACCTTTCTTCTTAGACTGCCTCCTGGCGCCCCGGGGCCTGTGGCCTCCACGACACCAGAACTGTGACCCTGGGCTGGTCTTAGGAGGGGATATCCCGGAGTCTTCGCTGAGCCATGGCAGAGTCTATAAAGCCGGCCTTTGGAGCTGTGTGGAACTTCTGTCTCCCTGGTTGAGACATCCAGGTCTTGGGCATTCTGGTGATATGAACATGTCCAAGAAATTCAAAGAGTAAGGGCGACGCCAGGGTCTGAGCCCTCAAATTACTTGGGCTCTGCTGAGAGATGGTGGGTCACAATGCCAGTGAGGGGGTAGGATTTCAGTAATTCAGGCTTGTATGTGAATGGGCCAATAATTGAGAATGGCTAGGAGTGAGTTAGGTGATGTTAATCGAACTGCCAGTCAGTAGGCAAAAATCAGGCACCTACTGTGTGCCCAGCACAGTGTTAGGCTTAATGTAGCTGTAGTTGCCAGAGGGGTCCACAAAGCCCTAGAGTCTAATCCAAGACAACAAAAGGTTTACACACACTTGTCTTGATCCATGAGGGCTAAAGGCAACAGGCAAAACAAAAACCCTCACAATGGAATAAAACAAAATATTGAAGAAATCCGGGCAAAGGGAAAATACGGAGAGGAAAGATATGTAACTGCAGGAAGGAGGATCGTATACAAAGTGTATGGAGAAGACAGGCAGGATAATTAGCTGCTGCAGGGGAGGCTCAGAAGGTGCAGACAGCTCAGAAGAGGAGATGGGGGAAAGCTGGGGCAGGTGGCAAGAGGCTCTGAGAGCCCAGCCTTTAAGGTGGAACAGCTGTAGATGGAGGCATTTGGGGAGGAGGCAAGGCTAGGATGGCTTGCAGAGACAATAACTGAGTTAAACCTGAAGTGAGATGGGGAGCGGGGGTAGGGTTCCCCACACCCCCTTACAGGATGTGGACTGGCAGGGGAGAGCTCATTTGCAAGCCCCTTGCCCACTTACTTATTTACCATCACCCTTTGGGCAGTGGATTATTAACTTCCATGACTGTAGGTTACTCAAGGTAGGAGCCCAGTCCTGGCCGGGTCTCACTGTCACATCTCCCTCAGTTGTATCCCTCCTCCACCCTCTGCAGGTTCATTCTCCTCTAGCCTCTGCTCCTGCCATTCTCTGGGCCTGGAATGCCTTTCCTCTCCACCCCTCACCCTTCTTTTGGCTCTGTACCCACCTCCTCTGTGCAGGGTTGGCTGTTCCTGACCTTGGCTACCTGCATTGCTCATTGGACCCCTTACTGACATCATTCTATGTGTGAAGCCATGCACGTGTGCAGATGGCAAGCGCAGAGATCCTATTGTCCTGTCAACTGACCTGAGCACTTTTCCACCTACAGAATCAAATAATGAGGTCCTGAAAGAACCTCAGGCTGTAGAGGCTGTACTCCTTAGGAACCTGGTGTTGGATGAGGACTCTTGTGCCTTCTTTAGAATATTCCTACCCTGATGTCTGGTCAGATGTCCTCCAGCTTCTCCATGCCCTTGGGCAGACTTCTCTGGGTGTCCCGAATGGTCTCCATCCTCTTGGACCTGAGACCCATAGGAGATCCTAACCTCATCACAAGCCTAGAATGCAGCGTCAGCATGGAGCCTAGCATTAGGGCTGCTCTAGCTGCCTTTTTCCCTGACCTATGTCCCAGGCCCTGGAGAATGCTGCCCTCAGAAGCCCAGGACCTGCTTGCCCTGGAATAGCCTAATCTGATGAATCACATCAATAAATCCTGATTTTTGCATCCTGTGAATAACGCGCAAAGTACTTTCACATCCGTCTTCCCTCTCCAGTCCTACCTCATTGTGGGAGTTGGATACCTTCTCTCACTTTTTGATTCTGTCAAAGTATAATTTTTATCACATGTCAGAGGTTTATTTAACCCATTAACAAGAGAACCAAAAGAGTGGTTCAGAAGACCACTTGAGATTTGTGTCTTTAGTTGGAAAAGACATATTGAAGTACCTTTGCTACAATAAGAGGTGAAGCTGGTTAGTGTCTTCCAGGGCAATAAAACTGTAACTTTGGTGGTTCTGTACTGGACTTCACATACATGCATATACCTGTTTATACATGCAGCTACTAGTTAGCACGTAGCTTTGCAAAGTCAGGACTCTAATCAATAGTAAATTGTAAAACAGAGGTATTTAATTTTTCCCGAGACAATTAAATAATGCTTAACTGTTCAACTCTGCCCCACAATGACATTGAAAAGATACATAGTCCTTTTGTCTATTTCTCTCTCTTTTTTTTAATGTTTATTTTTGAGAAAGAGAGCATGAGCAGTGGTGAGGAGAGAGAGAGGGAGAGAAAATTGCAAGCAGGCTCCACCCTGTCAGCACAGAGCCCAATGTGGGCTCAAACCCACAAACCATGAGATCATGACCTGAATTGAAATCAAGAGTAGGATGCTTAACTGGCTGAGCCATCCAGGTGCCCCTACCTATTCCTAAGTTATGGATAATTTCTCTTAACAGTTTAGAGCACTCTCCTTACTCCTCCCGACCAGTGCTGAACACCCTGAGATTTGCCATCTTGAGATCCATCAGCTCACCTGTCCTCTCAAACCACAGAGCTTTGTGTTTGTCAGCTTTTGCAGCTCGCTGTGTGAACCTGTCCACAGGGTGGGGTGGTATTCCTGGGGTGGTGGTATTCCTTGGTTCAGAGCAGCCCTTTCTGAGATGTCTTTTGTGCATGATAATGGCAGTGTTCACAGTGAGCTTTCCTACAGTTGATTTAAGCTCTGTAAGAATTTTAAGTGGTACACAGCTTGGCAAAACCCCTACTCTTGAAGATTAAAAAAAAAAAAATCCAAACACTCAAAGGTCACGTGATTAGAAGAGGCACAACTAGGAAGTAGCAGAGCCCAGCTTTGAACCCAAGGCCACATGTTTGTTGTCTGTAGCTGCTTCCCTCCTTCATGGACATTCTGAGATGGACAAAGTGTTTCTGCCAGTCTCCTTAGCACTCCTCTCCCTGTTACCCTTCTCTCTGCACCACCTCTTATTGGGATTTACCTGCTCCTCTAAATGCCCTTTCCCTCTGCCTGTCATAGGAAAATTAACTTTCCTGGGTTATCTTGCCTTAGGATCTAGCTGGTATTCTAAGAGCCTGCTTCCTGAGGGTGCTAATGACTTGTTAAGGCTCTGAGGGCTGTTTGCACTTTCACAGATTGTCCCTCCCTTTCACAAGGTGTGGAGAGGTTTTCATAATGCAGCCCCCCTTCTCTGACCTTATAGGTCAGGCTCTGTCGTTCCTCCCACCACCCACTGCAAGGGTGCTCACCATGTCTGTGTGCAGGTGAGCAAACCACCTGAAAGCTCAAATGAGTCACCCAAAGTCACACAGCCAGTCAAGTGGAAGAGCAAGGACTTGGGATTCTCAGCCTCTTATACCCTGGCACCTAGACTTGACCACATGTGAAGGTGTTTGGGAGGCCAAACCAGGTACAGGTGGGCAAATACACATAGACACCTAGGGGTAACTAAACCCAGATGGCAGGGTTTAAAAAAATCTCTCTGTCCCAGCTTGGAAACCCACTCTTGAGAAGTCTGTCCTCCCAGAGAGATCTGCGCGCGCACACACACACACACACACACACACACACAGAGCTTAATGCAGTAAGGGGCATTTTCCTGAGCCTCCATGACAGCCCTGCAGCCCAATTCTTTGGATCTTTCTCCAATCCGCCACACACTTTCTCCTTGACCCAGACTCTGGAAGCCTTGCACTCCAAGCTTTCCTTTCCCTGGAAACTATCCTGTTTTGGTTATATAGCCTGCCTCACAGAGGCAGAAGGAGAAGCCGGAACTTCCCACCCTCCACCCAGGGC
This sequence comes from Panthera onca, assembly GCF_046562875.1. NCBI lineage: Eukaryota > Metazoa > Chordata > Mammalia > Carnivora > Felidae > Panthera > Panthera onca. Next base: position 39,970,873 of record NC_138344.1, on the reverse strand, counting down.
CTGCTTCCCTTCAGTCTGCTCATGTGTCAGCCTGAGCCATACTAATGAAATGCCAGCCAGACCTTGTTATTTCTCCATTCAGTCCCTTGGGTGGTTCTTCATTTCACTTGAGTGAAAGCCCAAGTCCTTTCAGAATCCCCTGCCCCATTTCCTCCCTCACTTCATCTCTTACCACTCTATCCCAGGCCACATTGCTTCAAACACACCAAGCACATTCCAACCTCAGGGCCTTTGCACAGGTACCTGTGTCAGTCATACCTGCCCCACTTAGCCCCTGAATGACTGCTTACCTCCTACAGGCCTTTGCTCAGATATCACTTTCATTCTGAGGACTTTCCTGAGCCCCCCCTGCCCCCCCCAATAAAATCTACTTCCCCCTTCTCTGCTGTTCTACTCCCTTCTCCTATTTTCCTCCATAGCATCTAGTATCATCTACCATGCTAAACTTACTTCTTTAGTGTCTGTTTCCTCCTACTAAAACCTGAGCTCCACAAAGGCAGAGTTTTTCACTGCTCTATCACCAGGACTCAGAACAGTGACTAGAACATAGTAGGGGCTTAATTATTTAATGAATGAATGGTGCTCAATGAATGTCAAAAGAATGAATGAACTGATCAATCAGAGGAAAAATTCATAGAGGCTGTCAGATTTCAGAGGAGAGGAGTATCATTTCTGGCAGGGCAGGCGACCAGGGGAGGCTTTCATGGGGAGGTGATGCGCTGTGGGGTTCACTGTACTTCCAGGGGAGAGTGGGATCTGAGAACAACAGCAGCTCTGCCTTCACTTCTCTGCCTTCAGTAGAGGGGAGGAGACTGGAGTTGGAAGTGCTAATCATCCTGTGAGGAATCGCTCCTCTCTGCAGTGGAATACTGGAATACGCACAGGGCTGTCCATTTATTTTCCTTTGGTCCCGAGCAGCTGGGTCTCATTTTCACCCTAATTGCTTTGCTTCAGGTTGCTGTCATTTGCCAGGAATAGGGGCAAGTTAACTGTGCTGATGGGAGAAACAGATGTCAGCTCAGAGTCCTCCTCTGAGCACCTGATCCTGGGCACAGAACATGGGACCCCCATGGAGGGGTCTTTAAGGATTCATCCACGTGGTGTCCTCTGCAACCCACATGATTTGGCCCCAGCTGGAGTGGGAAGCATGGAAAGGTGGAACCCCTCTCTCTGGTTTCTCAGCAACTAACACAAGGTAAAGGGAGCCTTCTGTGGGGCTGCAGGGTCTTGGGCCAGGGTATAAACATCTCGTGCAAGGATATTCTGTCTCTTTTTACAGGGAGGAAAGGGAAGTCAGGGTTGGGGGGAAGTAACCAGCCCGGAGACATACAGCAACGCAGGGGACCACCCTGAGCTAAAACCCACATCTCCAGAATCCTCTTCCCATCACACCATGCTGCATCTCTGTGCTGCCTGCAGGACACCTGTGGGAGGTTCCCCCAAATGACCGATCAGGCCTGCCCTCCCTGATTCCAAACCTCCATCCTTATTTTTCTAGTTAAGTCTCGCCCTTCTGGCGTCCCATTCTTTCAGCCCTCCGCTTTCATTCAGTGGACAGAGACGAAGGAATTGAACTCTAATGTGGCATCTGGGCACCTGTGCCCTTCAAATCTCTCACACACACACTAATTTTGATAATCCTGAGCGTGGCCCAGTGTGCTTTGCTTTTCAGTAACATTTTCATTCTAACAAGGGCTTTCTGTAGATGCGCCTAACCCCCCCACTCCCAGTCCTGATTAGCAGAGGGAAGTGCAGGTGCTCAGAAAGGGAGCTTGCTAGTGGGGTGGGGGTGGAAAGAAGGGACTGAGGATCTTGCAGGCTCAGCAGAGGGCCAGCTGTGTCTGCCAGGCAGCCAGCTCATCTTGGAGTCAACCCCAGCTCTGACAGTAACTGCCCTGTGACCACAGCTAAGTACCTTCATGTTGCTAAAATGAATGTGTCTCAGCTCCAAACAGGGAGGACAGTTCCTGCCCCGGAGGGTTGGTAAGAGTGATGTGAGAACCTACAGGCCACCATGTGTTATGCTCACCTTCCACATCCCTTTCTCCACCCCCTCCCTTTATCAGGACTCTCTTCATGAGGCAGGCAGGCTTTGGATGAGCCAAGTACTGTCCTGTAGTCTGTGCATTTATCATTCAGTGAGGAGACAGGATGGCATGATCAGTAAGCATCAGCTTTGGCATCAGGGGACCTGGGTTCATACTCCAGCTCCATTACTTGCCAGCTGTGTCACCTGGGCAAACTTGGTTTCTTTATGAAACGTTTGTGATTATAAGACTTAACCGTATACAGAGTCGTTGTGCAGATAACTTATGTGAGGCACCACTAGCCTTCCCATTAGGGAGGTAGGTTGGAATCTGAGTGTAAACAGCCTTGAATGCCAGGCTAACTTGGTCCTTATTCTGTAGGAAGTGGGGAGACACAGCAGGTGTTTGAGGTAGTAAATATGGAAACTAGATAACATGTTTCCTGAGTTCAGTGCCAAGCCCCTCACCCTGCCCTCTGCTGCACGGATCCCATCTGCCCTTCCAGGTCCACTCTCCCCTTCTCTTGCTCCTCACCCCAGGAAGCTGCCCTTGGGGGGTAAATCACTGGGCTCCCTTGACTGCAGTTCAGAAGAGAGGCACCAGCAGAAGGTGAGGGGTGGGGAAGATGGGAAGTCAGGGGACTTTGTTCTCGGCCCCCTCCCTGCAGGGCTGCCTCACACTGATCTCCCTTCAGTGGCCTAAGTTACAGCTCTTCTCCCACTCACTCTCCAGGCCCAGGAGTGGTGAGAGCCTCTGTGTCATTAGTCTTGCACTGTTCCTGTAGTAGCCTTCCAGCCCTTGCAAAGAGCCTCTGATGACCCAATTTGAGTGTGCCATCCTTTCCTGCTGAGATACATGCCCTGTCCCCTCTGGCCCTGGTCTCTCCAGGCATCTATCACTGAGTGGCTAGGTTTGGGCACAGCAAAGGATACTGGAAAATGTCCATCAGGCCTTGGCCTGATTACACAGTGATGGGAACCAGAAGAACATCTTACCAGAAGGGGTGGTGCCTCCGTTTCCGGAAGCTAGGGCCTTTGCCTCCCGAGCCACTTGAATTTGAGGGGAAAAAAGTGACCTTTAGAGGCTCTCTGAGGAGTGGCTGGGAACGGAAACAGGACCAGATGCATGAGCTTCAGGGAGCACAGCTTCTGCTGTCCCGTCCCAAGCCAGGGACCAGGCAGCTCTGCAGCCCCGGCATCTAGGTAGGGCCTGGTTCCCTGCAGCCCTGGCCAGACCTGACCTTTACCAGGTTTAACGAAGGGTTCCTACAGGACACATAAGGGGGGCCCTGGAGACCTTCGCTGCCATCCATTTTGCTGAGTAATGTTGGCCTGGTTGCATTACTTTTCTGAGCCCTCCATTGTATCTGTCACTGAAGATGATAGCCTATCTGTGCACATGTTTGTCATGTGGTCAGATGAGGGCATGTGTGTGCCAGGCCCATGGTGAGGGGAGCCAGAGTACTCCAGCTGCTAGCTCAGACCTTCTGGATTCTAACTCTAGCACTTTCTGACCATATGACCTAGGGCAGGTGTTAACCTCTCTGAGTCTCAGGTGGCATCTGTCAGTGAGGGCTGTTGCGAGGTGAGTGAGATAGTACACAGAAGGAGCTTAGGACAGTGTGAGGCCCACAGCAAGTGCCGGTAAACCAGAAAGCCCTGTGCCCTTAGGCGAGGGCAGTGGGTTGTCCTGCCAGTAGTAGTCGCTCTGACTCCAGATGGAGAAGGTAATTAATGACTATATGGTGTGGTTGAGATTGCCAGAGTGGGGCTTTGGCCTTGAAGGTATCTGCCACCATTCCTCTTGATTAGGCATTGTCTCCAGAATATAACTCCTTGACCCTGCACTGTCTTAGGGACCTAGGCCCAGGTAAGGTGGAGGGGCAGGCATGTGAGTCCTCTCACCACATGCTGAAAAGTATCAGCCCTATATTCTTGGTCCCAGTAACTGAAAGCCCTGAACACTTGGGGGAACGCCCAACACTTAGCTTCAGAAGTAGTGACCTAGAAACCTGGAAAACAGCCCTGAACCGCTGCTAGGCCATCTCCTTGGTCACCTGTCTCCACCTAGCCTGGGGTTGGGATGGCTCTCGCAGAGGCCCTCATCATAGAGACAGAAGTGGTCCTTCCTTGACCTGCAGCACCTGCCCTTCTCCTCAGAGCTCAGCCTGGTCCACCACACAGAGTGTGGTCGCTGCTTCTGGCCTGTGGGACAGTGACCCATGCTTGTCTCTGCTCAGCTCTGCTACCAATCTAAAAGGGGCCACATTCTCTCCAAAAGAGCACATCCAGGGGTCATGAGTCAACTGGGCCCTCTATCCCTTCCCTGAGGTACTAGGAGGCCTTGTGCCAATTAACACCAGGCCCCTCCCAGTAGACACCAGGCCCCGCATGTGGTCCCTCCAGGCTCTGAGAGGCAGGGCACTTAAGAAATGGGGACTGGCTGCCTTTGTCCCTTGAAATCACTTCACTGATGGTGTTATCCCAGGTACCTAGAGCTTTCCTTAATACTTTCTGGTGAGTCTTTCACCTGGCAATTTGGTGAAACCTCTGTGGAAGTCAGTTTCCTTTGAGTATGGGCCACCCTTCGGTGGGCTAACTTTCGTGGGTTTTCCTCCTTCCCTTCCTTCCTTCCTCTTCACTCAGCAAACACTTTGGAGCACATTCTCTAACCACCGGTTGTGGCAGGCACCAGGGTCAGAGAGACAAACCAGGTTTAGTCCCTGCACCCAGGGCTTCACAGAGGAATGAAGGAGGCAGCCCCTTTGGCAGTTATAGGACCACAAGGTAGGCTCCCTGATGGAGAGAAGTCCCTTCAGTGAGAACCAGGGCTTGCAAGCCTCCAACCACCTTTCCCTCATCCCACTTTACAGTCTTAGACTTTTCTCTAGGTTCCAGAAGTGATAGGACACACTCCCTACCCCATTTGGCTGCTGCCTTTACTCGTGTTCTCTCATTGCATCCATCAGGGTGCTGTGGCTGTCCTCAAGAGCAATCATCTTTGGCTAAGTTAAGGAGAACAGGATTCTGTTGGAAGGACTTGGGGCAGCTCCAGGCTTCCCGGGAAGGCCAGAGCACCTGTCTGGGAAAGGACAGGAGCCGAGCAGTGGCAAGGGTCCACTGCAGCAGGAACTGTCTACAGCCCTCCGAGGCTGCAGCCAGAATGAGTATGCTCAAGATACCAAGGTTACACAGAAGAGTCAGCCTGGCGCTGTGTGGGTGGCACATGCCCATGCCCTGGTCAGGGGAGGACAGGGCATCTTGACTGATGACACACTAAGATGGCCCACAGCTGGGGGAGGAAATTCCTCCACGTTCACTGGTGTCACTTAAAATTGGGAGTGACCTTGGAATAGAATGGAATAGGTAGAAGGGAACGGAGTAGGTGGGTGTCCAGAAAACTGTAGTGACTGCTAAGGTCTCTCTTCCATCATCCTTGTTGGCTCCACTGTGTTGACTGTTGCTCCCTGGCTGCAGCACCAAGCCCAGACTCCTTAAGAGCCAGCCACAATGGTCCAGGCACACTGACGAGTTCACCATTCCCCTCCGGCCCCAGGTTGTCCTGCGCTTGGGTGACTGCAGACTGGAATGTCCTTCCTCCGCTTCTCTATGTGAAGAACTCCTGCCCATCCTGCCAGGCCTGGCTCAGTTGTGCTCCCTTCCTAGATCTCCCAGCCAGGCACAAAGCTCCTGCAGCATGGGGTCTCACCTCTGCCTGGAGGCTGCCCTCGCTGCACCAGAATTGGTGGCTTATGGATTTTCTGTCCTCATGGTGGAGTCCCCGATGTCCCCCTCCGATCGCCATCCTCCCTCTCTTCCTTGTGCTCAGCACAGGGCCTGCTGAGGTTCATGGGATTATTTGACTGCTGAGGGTATTCAGAATCTGTGATTAAGCCATGCCCTGGGGCCAGTCTATCCTGGGTCCTGGGCCCCAGGCTTTCATCCTTCTGCCTTCACCCAACACCCAGTTAATGTCTCTGCAAAGCCTTAAAACATTCTTTTAATGACAATAAATAAATAAATAAATAAATAAATAAAATCATAGATTAAAAATCTTGAACAGTAAAACAGCCGATGACGCTGTGTGGGCAACTTCCCAGAGGACAGACAACACACACATCTCCTGAGTGGGTGGCCTTATAAGGACAGGTTCAGGAAGAGAATGGGCAGGAGGCAGGGCCACTCGCCAGGAGAGGGAGAGAGGCAGGGACAGGGGTGAGTGCCCCACTGCTGAGTTGGGAGCAGAGCCAGCAGGGGTGCTGGCTAGGACCCAGGTCTACAGGGGGAGCTGGCAAAGTGCGACCTCCAGCGCCCTCATTGGCCCAAAGCCTGCCTGTGCTTCTGCCTCCACTGCCATCGTCACCAGCACAGGCGCTGACCTGCTCTCAGCCAGCTGCCATGCTGACCCACGCTGGCCAACCTAGCACTGGTGACCTGCCTGCCCCAGGCCGGGCCATTTCTCATTCTTCTTCCCACCTTTTCCTAATTGTGGGTCCAGCAAGGCCTGACACCCAGCTGGTATGCAATAAAGGTTTCTTGGGTGGAAGAATTAGTAAGTGAATGGTTCTTTGGTGGTAGCTTTGGCTATACCAACTGAGTGTAGCACCTAGAAACAGGGGCTGTGTCTTCTTAGAGGGACTAGTGCAGGGCTGAATTCATGGGAGATGCTTAAAAGATTTGGTAGTTGAGTGGGTCCTCTCTGGAGTAGGACTGAGTGATCAGTTCTTGCCCCACTCAGGACCACCCTTGTCCCTAGCACGCAGCCATATATGTCCCACAACTCCTCCCTGAGGCCAGTGAGTGTGTGCGTACCAGAGAGAGTTTCTGGGAGAGTCCTGATTCTTAAAGCTTTCCTCTGACCCCAGCATGTCTGGGAACAAAGCCCTGGCCCTGACAATGGAGAGTGAGGAGAGGTATGTACTGGGAGGTCCCATGCTGGGGAGGAGGGGGGTGCTCTGGAAACCTCTCCCCATCCCCCATTAGCTCATTTCCAGAGCTCCCTAGAGCCTCAGATGTTCCTTGCAGTGAGTTTTACAACAGACAGAATTGATAGTCAAATGAGATGAAGAGACGGGAGGGTCACCCCTTCCAGTTGCCAGCTTTTACTGGGCCTAAAAACCATCACTTAAGAACCACTACTCATGAGTTAAGCATTGATCTCTCCCTAAATCCTCTTTTAACAGGCCAAGAGTGCTCCCTGCAGGGGCCACCAAAGGAATTCTCTAATCACCAGATAAGAGGACAGGGCAGCTAGAGGTCAGCCTGGGAGGGACTGGGAGGAAGTGTGGAGGGAAGGGGGCTGAGAGAGAAGGGGGGTCCAGGAAGGGGAGGATCCTGACTTCTCCACTTGATCGTTGGAGGCCAGCCCTCACCTGAGGGTGTACCCCCTCCACCATCCCCAGAATGGAAAGGTCAGGGGCTGAGAGGAGGCTCTGGCAGCCCCTCAGCTGGTGCTGTTCCTGGTGCCAGGAGACTGTTGTCAGCTGCAGAAGGCTGACTCAAGTTGAAGCAAGAGCCCCCAGAGGCTCCTACCAGAGGTGGGAGAAGAGTGGAGCCAGCTGTCAGCCTGAGCCTGGTGAGCGCCCAGCCTTGCCTGAGACCCTGGCCTCTGGGTAAGGCCTGCTCTGTAGTCGTTCTGTTCCAAAATAGAAACGTCCCTTGTATAAAGAGTAATGCAAAACACAACAAAACTCCTTTATGTGACTGCTTGAAATTCCACCATTAGTCACATATTATTTTGGGTTAAGCATTGCCCCTCTGTGGTACATTGAATAATGGTCCCCTGAAGACATCCATGTCCTAATCCTTGGAATTATGTTACCTTACATGGTAAAAAGGACTTTGGAGATGTGATTAAGTTAAGGGTTCAGGATGGGAGATTATCCTAGATTATCCAGGTGGGTCCGATGTAATCACAAAAGGTCCTTATAAGAAGGAGGCAGAAGGGTCAGCTAGAGGGCAATATACACACACCTCCCCCCCCCCCCCCCCCCGGAAAGGGAGCAAAGAACTTGAGAGTTCAGCCAGAAATAGTCTATGAGACACTACCTCCCCCCACCCCTAAACTCCCAGAGTCAGGAGCCCTTCTTCAATCTGCTGGCACTGAGCTCTGAGGGAACATGGTGGGAAGACAGGAGGCAGAGTAGAGGGGAAAGAAGTGACAGCAAGAAACAAGGTAGAATTTGCTTCATTCTGCTTCTCCAGGCCAGACCTCGGTTGCCACCCAGTGCCCTGGCTCCGCCATCCTCCTGGCCCCCTCTCCAAGAGTCATCTTGTTAAGATCCTGCCTTCAGGTAGCAAAGTGTGTCATCTGCTGCTGTTTCAAGGGGCCACCAATACAGTCACCTGACCCTTAGTATTAGCTGTAGAGATTACCCTCTCAGGTGGTACTCCCAGAATCCTCTGCTGTGGCTTCCTTACACTCTGCTGACCAGAGAGGCTGAGTCATGGGTGGGGTTGGAGGCGTTCTCCCAGGTTTTCTGAGTTCCATTATAAATGCTAGAGATTTGTTGACCATAACAGTGATGAGGAGGATGATCAGAGTAAAGGTAGCAGTGATTACAGAACCACGGCAGGGTATAAATATGTATAAACCAGTAAATAGCTACTAGATACCATGCCACAAGCTGCCTGTGTGCTATCTCATTCAGTCATCCCAACTGGGAAGTTTCAGAATCCATATTTGATAGATAAGGAACTCAGGTGCAGAGAGGATATGGGACTTTCTAGAGGTGACACAGCTAGTTAGTGATAAGGCTACAGTTTCAGCTCAGATCTATGCTTTCAGCTTCAGAACCCATGCCTTTAACTACTACACTATCCCACCTCCTAAAAATATTTTAAATTTATAATGTGCCGATTGATGCCCCATTTTATTTATTTTTTTAACAAAGTAGTTTTGTTTTTTTAAGTTTATTTATTTATTTTGAGAGACAGGGTGTGAGCAGAGAGGGGAAGAGAGGGAGGGAGAGAGAGAAAATCCCAAGCAGGCCTCACACCATCAGCACAGAGCCTGATATAGGGCTCAAACTCACTAACTGAGAGATCATGACCTGAGCTGAAATTAGGGGTCAGATTGATGCCCCATTTTAAATCAGGCAGTAGTTTCCTAGGAGTGGGAAGTTTTGTGCAGGTGGGCAAAGGATGGGAGGAGTGGCATAGCGGAAGGACGTGCAACATGAGTGAGGAGCCTGCCAGTTGGCCGCCTCTAATCAAGGGCACTTAATAAGGTGGCAGGCCGAGGCCAGACTACCTTAATCAAAACACACATAGCTTTGAGGGGCACCTAGCTGGCTCAGTCAATGGAGCATGTGACTCTCGGTCTCAGGGATGTGGGTTTGAGCCCCATGCTAGATGTAGAGATTACTTAAAAAATCTTTAAAAACAAACAGAATACAAATGGGTTTGGATTTAACACTGCTTTTTTAGAAATTGAACTTGAATTTTATTCTTTTCAAGTGCAGTTTTGTTTTTGACCAACTTTATGCCGTCTTGCCAATGTTCTCAAATAGTTTTGCATTGCCCGCAAGTTACTCAAAGCAAGTTTTAAGGCCAAATAATATTTTTAATGTGATTTCAAGTTGGCAGGCATTGAGGCTTAGTGGAAAGCACCCAGGGGCTGGATAGACCTGAGGAGTCCTGGGTTCTGGTCCCAGACTTGTTGTTTAGGCCTGTATAGGCCTGCAGAAGTCCTCACTACACATTCCAACAAGGTGTCTGGGTTGAAGCCATGAGAAGCATGGAAGATTTTGTTTTTTTACGGACCTCTGCTCCAGGTCCAGTCCTGCTCGCTGGGTGGAGATGTCTGAGAGGTCTTGATTCTCTGGTAACTGCTGCAGGTCTTTGCACAGGGCCAGTTGGGAAGGGCAGGGGCGCTAATGTCTTGGCTTCTGACCTCTGCTGCCTCATCATGGAACAGTTCCCACAACTGGTCCTCTCAATGCCTGGGGTCCTCCAGAGGGTAGGCCTGGGTGACTGGAGATAATCCTGGTCCCAACCTGTCTGCTCCACAAATAAGGAAAGACTGCCAGATTGTCAGAGCAGAAGAAGGCCTAGATCTGCTGGCCCTGAGGGTCACACACACTGGCCATGGGCCCATTATATTGAATAAGAATCCTCAGAGGTACTGGTGTAAAAACAGACACATGGATCAATGCAACAGAACAGAGAACCCAGAAATAAATCCATACATATATGGCTAATTAATTTACAACAAGGGAGCCAAGAATATACAATGGGGAAAGGATAGTCTCTTCAATAAATGGGGCTGGGGAAACAGGACAGACACATGCAAAAGAATAAAACTCAACCATCATCTTATACCATACACAAAAATTAAATGAAAATGGGTTAAAGACTAGAATGTAAGACCTGAAACCATAAAACTCCTAGAAGACAACATAGGCAGTAAGTTCCTTGACATAGGTCTTGGTGATGATTTTTTTAATCTGACATCAAAAGCAAAAGCAACAAAAGCAAAAATGAACAAGTGAATGAACAAAAGAAAATGATTCTGCACAGCAAAAGAAATCATCAACAAAATGAAAAGGCAACTAATGAATGGGAGAAATATTTGTGAATCATATATGTGATAATGGGCTAATGTCCAAACCATATAAAGAACTCCTATAACTCAACAACAACAAATTTTTTTTTCTATTTAAAAATGGGCAGAAGATCTGAATAGACATCTTTTCAAAGAAGACATACAGATGGCTAACAGGTACATGAAAAGATGCTCAACATCACTAATTATCAGGGAAATGCAAATCAAAACCACAATGAGATGTCATCTCACAACAGTTAGGATGGTTATTAACAAAATGATACGAAATAACAAGTGTTGGTGAGGATGTGGAGAAAAGGAACCCTTGTGTGCTGTTCGTGGGAACGCAACTGGTGTAGTCACTATGGGAAACACTAGGGAGGCTCCTCAAAAAATTAAAAATAGATCTACTATCTAATAAATACCCAGAAGTTCTACTTCTGGGTATTTATTCAAAGAAAACAAAAACACTAACTCAAAACGATAGATGCACCCCATGTTCACTGCAGCATTATTTACAATAACCAAGATATGGAAACAACCTAACTGTCCATACATGGATGAATGGATAAAGGAACTGTGGTGTATATATACAATGGAATATTATCCAGCCATAAATGGAATGAAATCTTGCCATTTGAGACAACATGGGTGGACCTCAAGGGTGTTATGCTAAGTGAAATAAGTCAGACAGAGAAAGACAAATACCACAATGATTTCTCTTATATATGGAATCTGAAAAAAAAACCATAAGAACAAAAACCAAGCTTGGAGATACAGAGAACAGATTAGTGGCTGGAAGAAATGGGTGCAGGAGGTCAACAACAACAAAAGCAATTAAAAAAAAAAAAAAAAAAAGATAAAAAAACCCCAAAAAACAACCCTGGAGAGTTTCTTACAAAAACAAAACAGATTCCTGGGGCTGCCAAACTGGACTTTTAAAATCAAATCACCCAGGAGTAGGGCCTGGGACTCTTTAACACACTCTCCAGGGGATTTTTATGGATAGTAGCCATGTCTAGTCTCTCCACTTTTCCCAGGGAAACTGAGGCCCAAAGAGGCCTTGAGCCAGTCATTAGCAGAAACAAAATAAGAATTAGGTCTTCTGAACCAGTTAGATGTTCTTTCCACACTATGACCAGGAGCCCACAGGACCAAAAAGAACTGCTCACCATGTATTTATTTATTTTTATTTATTTATTTATTTATTTATTTATTTATTTATTTATTTAAGTAGGCTCCACACCCAGCATGGAGCCCAACGCAGGATCCAAACTCACAACTCTGAGATCAAGACCTGAGCTGAGATCGAAAGTCGGATGCTCAACCAACTGAGCCACCCAGGTGCCCCTGTTTTAGTATTCTTAAAATCAAAATTACTAATGCACACAGAGAGTCCAATACAGGTAGTTTTACAAGGCTTGTATGAAAAAACACAGTTCCTTGTCCATGCTCCCCCCTCTATCCCTCCCCAGAAGCAAACACTTTCAACTCTCAGCTGATTGTTTTAGTATTGAAGGAGACCAGAATATCACCCCAAAATATGCCTCTTTGACATAAAAATTATTTTGAGCTGAAGGTAATTAAGAAGCAGCAAATGCAGGAGCACTTGTGGGGGCTCAGTCAGTTAAGCGTCTGACTCCGGCTCAGGTCATGATCTCAGGGTTCGTGAGTTCGAACCTATGTCGGGCTCTGTGCTGACAGCTCAGAGACTGGAGCCTGCTTTGGATTCTGTCTCCCTCTCTCTCTGCCCCTCCCCCTCCCCTGCTCACGCTCGCATGCTCTTTCTCTCTCTCTCTCAAAAATAAACATTAAAAAAAAGAGCAGCAAATGCAGGAAAAAGGCCCTCCCTACCCTTCCTCGCCTCCCCACCCCCCAATTTTGCCTAATTCTAAGGTATAAATTCCCCTTTTCTGGAAATAGATTTTTATCAGCCCAGTGATGCTCCAGAGGGATCTGCAAATACTCCTACTCCTTAGTTTATTTCCACATATTTACCCTCCCCACAGCATGCCATCCCTGGAAGCCTAAAACCGGTTTCCTTTGTCCTGTATTTCTCTACAAATTTACTGTCTTTGTTGAAAACGCTATAGAAGCCAGAGCTGTAACTGCTGCTTTGAGTTACTTTTTTACTGAGGTTTCTCCCACATGATGTGTGCCACATGCATTAATAAACTGTTTTTCTCTTCTTAATCTTTTTGTTCAAGAGCCCCAGCTGAAAACCTAAATGGGTAAAGTTTGGCCTCCCCTACAATATTTACCTCCACCTTTGGCATTATTTACATTTTTACAATGAGCACACCTCACTGTTATGCTTATGTAGTCTTTTTTTTTTTTTTTTTGTAAGTTTACTTACTTTTTTTTTTTTTTTTTTTTTTTTTAGTAATCTCTATATCCAAAGTGGGGCTTGAACTTACAACCCTGAGACCAAGAGACACATGCTCCAACTAAGCCAGCCAGGCACCCCTCTTATATAGTCTTAATAACAGAGCTGGAATGGATTGCCAGGTCTGGCACGGGTTGAGGGACGCACAGGCATTGTGGAAAGCGCCGAGGTCACTGGGCACAGGCCACCAGCTCCTCCAGGGCTTGCTCACGGCGGTTGCCATGGACCAGCAGTACTTCCTTGATCCGGTCCTGCTGGAAGCCCATGTCACTGAACTGTTCCCAGAGGCGCAGGAATTCCCCTGCCTGAGGAAGTGGAAGCAGAGAGAGTGCTGGGGACTCTGCCAGGCCAGCCATCTCCCTGTGGAGCCCCCTTCCTGGTGCCCGCTGTATCTATTCCCAGAAAGCTAAGGACTCCCCAAGCCAGGTAAGCCTGATCCTGGGCAGCACCTACATTTTGCCTGTACCTCTGGCTGACATGGGCATGGACCTCCGTTCCTGTGCCAAGGAAGGAGGCCCTGGCTTGGCCACTGGCTCCATCCTGTCTTTACTCCCTCACTCTGGCCCATTCCTGACTCTCTGTGCTCTGGTACTCGGACAAAAAGAAGGAGGCTGCATACGGGTGCCCAGAGGATGCACAGCTTGGGGTCTCTGCCCAGGCCCCAAACCCTGCCGAGGTTTCACACAGTGCAGCCTCTGCCTTCCTTCCTCCTCTGATCCCAGTGCTTGAAAAGTCTCTGCTTATCCTCCCTCCCTCCTCCTCAGCATTTCTCCCATCCCTCTGTCCTTCCCTCAGCCCCTGTGAAGAGCTGCCCGGCAGAGCCTAGGCCAACAGCACACTGTGGACAGTTCATATACATTGGCCACTCAGAATGTACTACTGGGCCCCCGGGTGCCTGCATTCTGGGTTTCCAGATAGGCAGCAAACGCCCCAAGCAGAGTTTAAGCATCTTTGTGCTGCGCTTGGCTCCTCCCTGGGTATCTGACAGACCAGACACTTTATAATATTTGTGTACTGATTCAGCTACATGACACAAAAGCCGTGCCTCCTGTTTCCCTCCCTTCCTCCCTCCCTCTGCCTCCCTGGGCTGTCTCCCTCTCCCCAGGGCTGAGCAAGCAGGCTAGCTCCTGATGGCCCCCAGGCTGTGCCTCTGGTACGGGTGTGCCCCTGTATGCTAGGCTCGTGTGTGCACCCACATCCCTCCCCTCCTCTTCCCCTGGGCCTGGGCAGGTGGCCCTGCTGACCTGGCTCTCAGAGAACTGGAACATCTCCATGGCCTCCTCCACCAGGCCCTCCTCATAGCCTTGCCGCAGCAGCCGATCACAGGCGCTAAGGTAGCTGAGAAACTGGGCCAGAAAGAGGAAAGGGGTGTGGTTAGAGGAGTGGCACGGTCAGCCGATGGAACAGATTAAGAGGAACCTTGGGGACCTCGGTGAGGCCTGAGCTCAGACCAGGCTGACCAGTCGACCCACCATACATGAAATGGCCCCAGAGACCCTGTGAGCCAATAAAAGAGGGACAAAGGCCTCCTCTGGGGACCTAGGGACGGGTGGGCAGCAAGTTCTGACCAACTGTCCCAAACTGGGGGCTGTAATCCAGGGAAAGGGCTATCAGGATGACCTACAGGGTTCCCAGAACCTAAGCAGGGGAGTGGGACTGGCCTGAAACACAGGTGTCTCCCCAACACCCATCCCGGTCTGTTCACCCTCTCTGGTAAGCACCCACCCATGTGAAAGCAGCCTCCTCACCCTCCATGCCTGTGAGCACCCCCGTCCCTGGATACATATGTGTCCGCCACCCAGGACCATGTGAGCCCCAGTGCCGGGAAAGGGAGGACAGAGGAAGATCCCACAGGCCTGAAAACCTGTTCAAGTCACTCCGTGTTCAGTCACCACAAGTTGCTTTTGCCCTCAGGATGAAGTACTGCCTCCTTACCAGAGCTCAAAGGCCTGTCCCTGCCCATCAGTGGCCTTGACTCCCTCAGCAGCCCCAGGCCTCTGCATATCTAACTCCCTCCGCCAAGGTCAGTCTCACTCCTCTTCCCTGGGAAGCCTCAGCCCCCAGTCTCCACTGGGTGCCTTGCCTGCTGCTCCCACAGCACCCATGCTTCCCCTATCCGAGCACATACGACTCTGTAGCTGTTCTACTATCTTCCTCAATGTTCTCATCTGCTGACTTCTCGCTCCATGAGGGAAGGGTTGTATCAGTCTTGTTCACTGCTGCGTTCCCAGAGCACCCAGCATGGCAGGCAGAAGGAGCTAAATAAATGTATGCTGTGTTTATAAAATGAACTAAGAACCACCTCCAGGGAGCTCACAGCTTAGTGGGGGAGATGAACCAGATACGGGAAATCATGAGTGCCAGGCAAATCAAAGCAAGATTTATAGAGAGTTGATGCCAAGTGAAGGCTGCAGACCACAAGAATTACAGGTATAAGTGGAAAAGAAACAGGTCGGGTTTCTGCAGACCTTCAGAGCTGGGCAGAAAGCATGGATCATACAGATTAATGGTTTTCAAACTGTTTTAGCTTCTGAACTGTCCAAGCATCAGGAGGCTTCAACAATAATAGGAAGGTTGGAGCTGCTCTGGGAGAACTGGGGGCAGGAGCAGGGGAGTCAGGAGTTCAATGCTCCTGCCTCAGGACACCTAGACCTTGCTCTGAGCATGTTTTGTAAACCACCGAGCCAAGCCTTCCTAGCACAATTGAAGAAACAGGTCCAAGCAGGGTGGACAGCTTGCCCAGGGACCCAGGACTACAGCCTAGATCATCTGACCTCTCAGCCTTGTCCATCAGGGGCCCAGCTGCTAGCAGAGGGGCTTCAACTGCTAGAGGAGGGGCTTTGAGCTGCATTGAAAAGTAGACAGGATTTCCAAAGATGGAAACAGGAGTATGTCAAGAGCAGGTGATGGATGTGCCCTTTGCCTCTTGGTTCACCCACAGCAAAGGTTCTTGGCCTTGGTGCTGACTGTAGCTGCCTGGGAACTTTACCCATAAACCACTGATGCTTGCCTCCAGAGGCTCTGATATAACCAGTCTAGGGGGCAGTCTGGGCACTGGGATTTTTTTTTTTTTAAGTTTATTTTGAGACAGAGAGTGTGAGGAGGGGAGGGACAGAGAGAGGGGGTAGAAGAGAGAATCCCAAGCAGGCTCCACACTATCAGTGTAGAGCCTGACATGGGGCTTGAACCCACAAACCGTGAGATCATGATCTGAGCCAAAGTCCGACACTTAACTGATTGAGCTACCCAGGCACTTCAGGGCCCTGGGATTTTTATAGCTTTCCAGGTAATTCTAATGTACAGCCAAGGCTGAGAACCACTGACTCAAGGGATGGCTGACCTCAATCCATACCAGTAGACTCCATGCCAGGCTGCATATCAGAACCACCTTCAGATCTTTAAAATGATAGGCCATTGGCCCCACTCCAGATTCACTGGCTGGGATCCTCCAGAGTAGGTCCTGTAGATCTGCATTTGTAAAGATTCTGCTGGTTGGTCAGCTTTTGGGCCTATAAGACTGTAGAAGTCACCAGGTCTGCCTCAGGACCCAGGGTGGGTAAGGATGTCACTTTCACACCCAAGGATGTGACTGTAAGTAATTGATTATAAACACATATTCCCCCTCCCTTCTGTGAATAGGGAAAGTGAGACTCAAAGAGGGGCCCTTAGGTGCCTGGAGTCCCATAGCAAGGTGCCTGGCCTATGGATGCTCATACACACTGCCCATGCTGTCCTATAAGCAGTCAGTGGGCACATCCATCCTTGTGGAAGGAACGAAGCAATCATGGACAAAGCTTATCTTTTGTATCTCCTCTTTTCTCCCTGGCTCTTCTAAGAGCTCTGTCTCCATAACCTCCCTCCTGGACCATCTGTCATTAATTTCTGGCCAAAGAGGTTTACTATAGTATATATCCTTTAAGGTGAGAAAGAATCTGAACCCAAAGGAGCTGCTCAGTTAATGGCAGAACTTCACAGAACAGCGGGGAATATTAACTTGGTGGGGGAGGACAGATGAAGTCATCCAGTAGTCCTTCAGGCCCACACCTCAGGGCTTGGCTCCTGATTGACCACCAGGGAAGAAGGCCACCCAGAGATCTGGCTGGCCAGGCAGGTGGTCAGTACATATCTGGAAACACAATGTTCCTGATATAATGTGATTCTTCCAGCCCACCCACAGGGAGGCCAGTGCCCTGTGCTGGCTCCAACTAATGTGCAGACCCGCACCATGGGCCTGGTCCTTCATAGTCCTCTTGGCCAGTTTCTTGGCCAAGGTCCTGGCTTTCAGCAGCAGCTGAAGGTGGGGGCAACTTTAGATCTACTTTTAAATTTCATATCAGCCTGGGATGCTTCCCTGGAAGGTTCTCCCACAAGAAATGAGAGAAAAGAAGCATGCAGCAAAGCTTCAGAGTCAAACCAGCCTGGCCTCAATGCCAGTTCTGCCACTGATTGTTTATATGAACCTCCCTGGCCTCAATTTCCTCATCTGCAAAGTGGGGACAGTGGTGGCAACTGTGCAGAATTGAGAAGGCCTAATTGAATACTCTCTGATTGAGGGACTGGCACAAAGAAGGTGTTCAAGAAATGTCAGCAGCCTCCATGTTAACCACACGGGGGACAAGGCACAGACCAATGAAGCCAGAGGAGAGCGGAAGCAGGAATGGGCAGGGAAGGGGGCTAGGGGCATTCGCCCACCTCCTCAACCTGGCAGCAGCACATCCTGCTTCAGCTCCAGTCTGAGAGTTACTCTCCTTTTGTCACTTCTTATCCAAGAGCAGGCAGCTCCAGACCTCAGGGACCCAGCACATAGCAGTCATCTACATGACTGTTGAGAGAGTGCCCAAGCCCTCTGATGGTGGGGGGGCACAGAGACAACTAAGTGCCAACTGCCCTGGGACCTTTTGATACCTTCAGCTCAGCTTTCCAACCAAAAAAGTCCCCATGTGTCAGAAACAACGTGAAGTGGGATGTTACATTCAGGTGGGAGAAGGGAGGTTCGGGCAGTGGCATTCAATGTTACCTCCTGCCCCAACTCAAAATCCTTCCATGCCTTCCTGTTGTTAGTGGGTCATTTATAAACTTCTCAGCCCAGTCTTCAAGGCACCCTCAATCTGCCCTCAACTCCCTTTCCCTGTCTTTTTTTTTTTTTTAATGTTTATTTATTTCTGAGACAGAGAGAGACAGAGCATGAGCGGGGGAGGGGCAGAGAGAGACACAGAATCAGAAGCAGGCTCCAGGCTCTGAGCCGCCAGCACAGCGCCTAACTCAGGGCTGGAACTCACAAACCGTGAGATCATGACCTGAGCCGAAGTTGGTTGCTTAACCAACTGAGCCACCCAGGCGCCCCTCCCTTTCCCTGTCTTATCTCCTACCAGCCTGCATCATGCACCCTGCACTCCAGCAAGACTGGTGGGATCAGGGCCTCCCAAACCCTTCCTTGCTGTCTCTCCACCCCTTTGCTCATACTGTTCCTCCTGCTTGGAATATCATCCCTTCTCTTTCCTTCAAATTCAGAGCTTATTCATCCTTGAAGTCTAGCTGAAGACGTGCCACCTCCATGAAGACTTTCCTGATCACTAGAACCTCCTTGTGGTCGATTAAGAATGGCCATAAATTCTTTGCAGGCCCTTCCATCAAGAGGGAGTTTTCCCCATAGCTCCCCACTGCATCTAAACACCTAGGAAGTTCCCAGTAAATGCTGTTGATTAGATGGATGGATGGGTAGATCAAAAGAGAAAGAGATGGATATGAATATAGATAAACTGTTCATTGAAGGAAGTGGTTAGAGCTGTGCCTTCCAATATGGTAGCCAGCAGCCACATGTGGCTATTTAAATTTAAATTAATTATAATTAAGTAAAAAAATTCAGTTTTTTAGTCACACTGTCCATATTTCAAATAGCCACATACAGCTAATGTCTACTGTATTAGACAACACAGGTATAAAACATCTCTCTCATTGCAGAAAGTTCTATTGGGGATCTCTGGAAAGATTATTGGTTGCCCAAAGCTCCTGTGCTTGGGGCAGAGACTGGGACAGGAATAGAATATTAAAACTCTCTGGGCACAGGGATTCCTGATAAACTCTTATGGAGAAAATAGCCTTAGGGTCTAGAAACTTGCTCATAACCCTCAACAATTAATGCCAGGCTAAGGTTCTGCTTCTAAAGAGGAGAAAAAACTTTTTCATGTTAAAGATAAAAACCACTTGGCCCCTCCCCTGGCTCCAGACCCACAGCTCCCCCAGCTCTGGGCCCCACGCACCTACCTGGCTCAGGCTCTGTCGCCCTGTCTTCTGCAGAGCCCCGATAGCCCTGTGCAGGGGATACCCCAGGGCAACCACTGGCCCGATGAGATCTTGCTCCTCCTGGCTCAGGGCAGACAGCAGGTCAGCAGAAGCAGGGTGTGCTCTACAGGTGCTGAGACTCTGAGACACCCCCCCAAGAGGTGGCAGGCAGGTATACGGGCTGAGGGACTGAAATACAGACAGGTTGGATGTGTCAGTTACTGGAAGTGACACCTGGCTGGGCAGGACATTTTTACTGACAGGCCAGTAAATGATAATATTTCCACAAGAGAAATATCATAGGTCCACCCTATTATCCCATTTTACAGATAGTGAAATCAAGGTTCAGAGAAGTTAATGACTGAGTAAGCAACACACATTTGGGAGCTGAGCCCTACTCAAAATCAAATTCAGGATTCTTTACTCCACACCTTAGTGAGTGGGGAGCAGAGGTGGATCTTCCTCCTTCTTCAGTGTGGCTGGACTGGGGCTTGGCAGGGCATGGAACAGGGCAGGGACTGGGCACAGCTGTGCTGAGAGGACCCGCACAGACCCTAGAGTAAGGAGGGTGGCTGGAAGGCATATCAGTTTGGCCAGCATCACCCCATTCCCTGTCAAGAAGCACCCGTCTGCCAACTCTGAACAAACTACCCTGATCCCTTCTCCCCAAGTGAAGCCTAGCTGCTGCCCTGGCTCTTGGGGCAGAGTGTGTATGTGTGACATGAATTCCCCACCCATTCCTATCTTTTCAAGGGGTTCCCTGCCAGGGAAACTTACTCTAGGGTCTGCTTTACCCCCAGTTTTAACTGGAAAACATCAAAATCTTAGGATCTGAGTCTATTCTTTTGACCTTAAAAAAGATTCTTAGTGGGACACCTGGGTGGCTCAGTCAGTTAAGTGTCTGACTTCAGCTCAGGTCATGATCTCATGGTCCGTGAGTTCAAGCCCCACGCCAGGCTCTGTGCCAACAGCTCGGAGCCTGGAGCCTGCTTCAGATTCTGTGTCTCCCTCTCTCTCTGCCTCTCCCCCATTCACACTGTCTTTCTTTCTCTCAAAAATAAGTAAAATATTAAAAAAAATAATTCTTAGCTGCTCTCTGCCTCAATTTTCTCCTGTACAGAACATGTGCCCCAATCCTCCCCCACCCAACAGGGTTGTTGCTAGAGTTAAGTTTAATGTGCACCAGGAAGAGCCATCCTGGCATCACCATCTGGCCCTTGATGCGGTGTGGTCTGTCCAACTTACAGAGCCTCTTCTCTGAGTTTGCTCTACGCAACTGTGCGAGGTCAAGTGGCCCACTTCACAGGTAGAACAGGGATAGCTCAGAGCAGTTCAGTGACTTGTCAAAGGTCATACACCAGTGAGTGGGAAAAGCCAGACTTCTAGTCTGTCTTTGGGATTTAAACTTCAGCTGGGCCTTATTCTGTTGCATCTCCTGGCCTGACTGCAGGGCAGCTGGGGGGCAGAAAGCTGTGCCCAACTGCCACCTTTGGCTATCAATCCTGACCCATTCCATCTGCTCCAGATCCACGTTTTGTGGAGTTTGGTACTTACATAATTTGGATCTCTCAAGGCACACAATTGTGAAGATAAAATTAGGTATAAGGCCTTGGGAGAGGCAAAGTGAGGGGTCTGAGGCTTAAGTTTCACTGATTTTACTTTTTTTTTTTTTTTTAAGTGTAGTTATTTTGAGAGAGAGAGAGAAAGAAAGAGAGATCAAGTGCGACAGGAGCAGACAGAGAGGGAGAGAGAAAATCCCAAGCAGGCTTCACACTGTCAGTGCAGAGCCCAATTTGGGCTTGAACTCACAAACCACAAAATCATGACCTGAGCTGAAGTCAGATGCTTAAATCACTGAGCCACCCAGTCACCTGGGTTTTACTTTAAATTCACTTCTGCTCCCCTTTCTTGCAGGTGCACATCCTCTGTCCCAAAGCCCCCCAGTCTGCAAAAACTGTCACCTCCTCTCAACACCTGATCCCTCTCACTATTCAGTGCTGTCTTGTCCCACACCCCTTTGGCCAACTCTCCTTGTCCTGTGGTTTTGACCTTCTCTCTTTAAACTCAGGGCCCAGCAGCAAATAACTGCTCAGTGAGTATTCTTTGAGTCGCCAGCTCATCCATCCTACAGGAAGCTCTTGCTCTGTGGGAAGCCCTAGATTTGAGTCACATTCATTACTTCAACAGACATTCACTGAGCACCCCCTACTGGCCAAGTCTGCAGCTTGGTGCCCTGGCAACAAAAATGGATGCCATCCAATCACTGCCCTAAGAGATGGACAGGTACTGGATGATTACAATTATTGTGGCATGTGCCCTAATAGAAGCAAAACAGCGGGAAACAGGGAATGGGGGCCTCTGAGCAGGGAATATTCTAGGCCCAGGGCCACAGGAAGGACAGCATAGTACGTGGCCAGATGAGAACAGTTAAAGGTAAGGAGGAGGAGAGCAGAGAGGAGGAGACTAGGGCTACGAATCAGGCTAGGAACCCAGACTATTGGCCTGCGGGCTTGGCGGAGCTAGAAGGTTCCTTACCGCGACCGTGGGCTTGTGACTCCGCAGCGGGGGCATGGCGCCGGCCGTGGAGGGCCGCGGGGGCGGCGCGGGGGTGCTGGGAAGTGGGGGCGCGGGCCCCGGGGGCGGCACGGGGCACTGACTCGGTGCCGGGCTGGGGCAGAGGCTCAGCGCCCGGTGGCGGATGCGGTGCAGGAGGGCGCGGGGGCGGGCGGCCAGCCTGCCCTCAGAGAGCCGCCGCCGCGCTCCGGCCAGCTCCGACCTCATGCCACGCAGCACGTCCAGCGAGCACCGTGGATGGCCCGGGCCGGGACTCGCAGGGGGGGCGGGGCTCGCAGGGGGCCCGGGCTGGGGGCTGCAGGGACGTGGCTCTTCCTCGCTGGCGGAGGCGGCTTCTTCTTCGTCGTGGTCCTCGTCCTGGTTTTCTTCCTCCTCCACCTCCTCCTCAAGCCGCTGCTGGGGTCCAGCCTCAGGGCCCATGTCTGCGGCAGGCATCGGCACCGGCTCGCGGTTGGGACTCACCAGCAACAGCCAGGCGGGAGGCGCTGACGCCGTTCCCGGGGCGTCGCACTGGAACGGGCAGGGTCCCCGGAGGACAGCCTCTACCCAGAAGAGCGCCCTCCTCTCCAGGCTGAAGTCGTGCTGCAAGTAGATGGCGACGTGAGGCTCTGGGACCCAAACCGGGGCCAGAGGGCGCACTCCTACTCCCCGGCCTTCCGGGAACCTATTCAGCCAAAAATTTGCCAGGTCTGGGTAGCTTCCGATTCTTAATCCCAGGCATCCATCACCACCCGACTCTCACCCTCAGTTTTAGCTAGCAATGGGGTGGATGAATATCAACGACAAGTGAATAGCAAATTCGGCCTCCACGGATGCAGGTAAAGAATAGGAAGTCCAGAAAGAGACTTTGATATCTGTGGGGCTTTAGTAAATAATAAAGGTGGCATCTCAAGCAATGGGAAATAGAGGGACGGACTAATAAATGGTGTTAGCTAAAAACAAAAACAAAAACAAAAAACAAACATAAATGGTGTTAGCTAGCTGGAAGAAATTCTCTTATACAAGGATGATTTCCAAAAGGATCAAACATTAAATATATGTATGAAACCATAAAAGTACTAGGAGAAAACAGGAAAGAAATCCTTGATAAGATCAAGTGGGGGAAACCTTTCTCACTGTAAATCAAAATCCAAAAGCCATAAAAGTACAGATACACACATGTACAAAATCTGCATGGCAAAGATACAATAGGCGAAGTCAAAAACAAATGACAAACTAGGGGAAAACAGCACTCACATCACAGACAAAGGGCTACATTTACTAATATAGTGAGTGCTAGATATAGACTGGAAAAAGACCAACAGCTTAACATGAACAAAAGATATGGATGGTCCACAGAAAAGAGCCATACAGATGGCTTTTAAACACCCGAGCAGTTGCTCAACCTCACTCTTGACAAGAGAAAGGCAAATTAAAACTACCCTGAGATACCATCCGCCTAGCCCTCAGCAAAGATCCAAAGTCTGAGGACATTCTGTGGGAGAGTGTGGGAGGTACAGGCCTCTTGTAGAGTGCTGCCTGGGATGTAAATCAGTGACCCCTATGGAGAGCAATTTGGAAAAATACTTACAAAAATTCAAAAGGACATTTGCATATAGTCATTCCATGTAACGTTGTTTATAATTGGAAAAGACTGGGAAGAACCCAAGTGATCATCAAGAGGGCACCCATTCAGTAAAGTAGGATATATCCATATAATGCACAATGCTATACAGCAAAAAATAAAACTGAAGAAGCTTTCCGTGTACTGATATAGAAAGATCTTAAAACATATTAGGTTAAAAAAAGGTCAAGAAGAACAGTGTATGTATAAAATGCTACCTTTGTGGGGCGCCTGGGTGGCTTAGTCGGTTAAGTGTCCAACTTTGACTCAGGTCATGATCTCGTGAGTTCGAACCCCACATGGAGCTCTCTGCTGTCAGCACAGGGCCTGCTTCAGATCCTCTGTCCCTCTCTCTCTCTCTGCCCCTCCCCTGCTCTGCGTGCTCGCTCGCTCTCTCTCAAAAACAAATAAACATTAAAAAAAATGCTACCTTTGGTGTAAAAAGGGAGGCAATAGCTGTACTTATTTGTGCATATATACAGAAGAATCCCTGGAAGAATACATAGAAAATGAGTAACAGCTCTCTCCAGTGAGGGGGTGGAGCTGGGAAACTGGGTGGATGAGAAGGTGTCAGTGGGAGGCTTTTCACTCTCCCTAGATATTCTAGCTGCCTGTGGGCCAAACTGACCCCTCACCTAGCTTTTATAAATAAAGTGTGATTGGAACACAACCATTCCCACCCACCCCTTTCCAAAACTATAACTCTTTCCCTACAACAGAGTTTAATTGCCCTAGTTTTTTACTATCTGGCCTTTTACAGAAATGTTTGTCAACACTTGCTCTCTACCATTTTATAGATTTTTTTTCATTTTTAAACTATGTGAATGTACTTTTCTTCTAAAAAAATTTTTAACAGTGATGAACTCTCATTAAAGGGAAACTCTGAAACAACAAAACACAGACTTGCCAAGGCTCTGAATATAGAAGGAAGGGAGAGGGCAGCCAGATGTATGGGTGGACATGGGTTTCTGGGGTCTGACAGACACATGTTGGAGTCTGGGTGTGTCACGCACAGGCAACATAACCCTGTGTATCACTTGGATGGGAGCTTTGGCTTCCTGTGCTATGGGGTGGGAACACATACCTGCTAAAAGGGTTATCATAAATCTGAGAAAGAAAAAAGAGTGAATGTAAAAACAAAAAACAAAAAACAAAAAAAAGAAAAAAGAGTGAATGTATAAAGAGCACCTAAGCATAGGCCCAGTGTACAGCAGGTGCTCAGTTATAGTAGCTGTGGTTATTATTTTTTCACAGGTAATCTAACCTCTATCTGTAACATTGTTATAGGAAAATATATTTTCCCATATTTTCCCATGTTATATATTCCCATTGTTATGGGAAAATGTATTCCAAGTTCCAAATACTGGGAATACAGCCCAGTGAACTCAGAGGACTTACCAGGAGAAGCTGTAAATCATACTTGGAGTCTCATGCTTCTCTGTTAGATTGGCCCAGCAGTAAAAGAAATGGAGGCCCAGGAAGGGAAATGGCTCAAGGGAGTGCAGATACCCTTGCTGAGAGGAGGGGGGCAGAGCCAGGGTCAGCAACTTGGCTAGGACACCAGATGTGGACTTGGCAGAAAGGTGCCCAGTTCTGCTTCCAAGAGAAGTAACTTTCAGAAAAGCCTCTTCCCAGCTTGGCCTGAGCTCAGCATGTAAGGAAAAGCTGTAATGATCCACCTCCAGTAAAGCAAATTTCTACTCCCAACCATAGAGGCCGACTTTGACTCAGGGCAAGAACCCATAGCACAAGCTGCCTGGAGAAAGCAAGAGCTCCTGCCCTACAGAGGATGGGCCCCTGGACATGTGCTCTGGGCTCTACAGAGCTTCTTTCCATTCTGGAGACCTTGGTCCTAAGGAGCCTCAGTGCAACCCCAGGTTCTGCAGATAAAACAAAAACCACACTGAGTCTCTTGCTCCTGTGCCCCCAGGCCACTAGAGCCTCTTTCTCCTTTGTGGACTGGACTCTCTGCACCTGACTTCCTACAACCTGTTTTTTTTTAACCTTGGAACAATCCATGTCCAGTGTCTCTTACATTCCAATCCTGCTCTTAGCTAATATGAAATGATTTGGAGTCAAGACCTGAGTTTTAGTCTTGCCATGGCCACTAACTTCAGACGAGTCATTTCCCTTCTTTGGACCTCAGATTTCCCATGTGCAAAATGAGTGAGGGATGACCCAGAGCCTCAGAATTTTTTACAAAGCCCTCTGCAGACAGTGGAGAATGAACATACAAGAGTCTGAGAGGCCCCACATCAGTTCCACAGTTCTTTGCAATCTTGTTTTTTCATTTTATAAATTCATGTGAATTTTGTGTTCTAGTTCATGATACACCTGTGTTATAATACAAATGCAATAGATCTCCCCCTAAATCTTCAAGTAAACTTGACTCTCCCAGAAGTTAAATAATCATGTTTATCTTGAGGGTATGTGATACCACCACATACACTGGGTACACATCGCAGTGTGTGAGCTGTGGGGCATGGGGTGTTTCGAGGGTGCCTCTAGGGCTGATGTGTTTCGGGTCTATGGAATAGTAATCCCTTCTAATGGGTTCCCTGTAACTGTCTGCATTTTAACAGGGGATTCTGGAGATAGTGTCTTAGCTCATAAGAGTGATCCTAAACGGTAGAGTTTTAGACATGCCAGGAGGCTGGCAGAGAAGGGAGCAATTGGAGCATCCTTGCAATGACTCTCAGTTCTTCATATAGGCAGGCTTCCAGTTATCCTAAGCTTAAAATAAGACCCACTGAATAATCCCCATCACAAGCCACCAGACTTCATGATGCAACACCTTTCCTCTTGGGTTATTTCCAAAACTCTCTAGAATATAACAGAAATGGCCTTGTTGCCCTTTAAAATCAAGGAACAAGCGGCACCTGGGTGGCTCAGTCGGTTAAGAGTCCGACTCCTGATTTCAGCTCAGGTCATGGTCTCACGGTTTGTGAGTTCAAGCCCCCATCAGGCCCTATGCTGACAGTTCAGAGCCTGGAGCCATCTTCAGATTCTGCGTCTCCCTCTCACTCTGCCTCTACCCTGCTCACACACACACTCTCTCTCTCTCTCTCAAAAATAAATAAATATTTAAAAAAAAAAAAAAAAAAGGCTTTGGGACACCTGAGTGGCTCAGTCGATTGAGCATCCAACTTCGGCTCAGGTCATGATCTCATGTATGGTTCGTGAGTTCAAGTCCTGTGTTGGGCTCTGTGCTGATGACTCAGAGCCTGGAGCCTGCTTCAGATTCTGTCTCCATCTCTCTGTCCCTCCCCTGCTTGTGCTCTGTCTCTCTTTCTCTCAAATATAAAATTAAAAAAACATAAAAAAAATTTTTTAAAGGCTTTGTAGCTCCTTTCTTAAAAAAATTAAAATAAAATAAAATCAAGGAACCAAGCCCAAGTCTCAGCATCAGATCTATAGACCCAGAGACAAGGAGATAGATGGACAGAGAGATATACTTACCATAGAACCCAGCAGAAGCTCCCTGCAAGCTGGGACGCTGAGCTCTGGCCCAGGAAGGGGCTCTGTGCCTATCACAAAGCCGTTGGGCACCTTGAAGGGGACATCATCGAGGGCATTCATTCTGTCAGAGGAGTGTAGAGATGGCTGAGCAGGACTGGGGCAGGCTGCCTGGTGGCAGGGAGAGAGTGTAGTCCTGAGAACCAGGCTTGGTCTCAAATGGCCTTACCACTCTCCCGTGTGGTGACTTAGCTGAGCCCCACACAGCTGGGAAGGAAAAAGTAAAGTGGCTGGTGCTGCATAGGGAGGAAATGAACAAAAACAAGAGCATTCAAACCGACAAGAATTGACTATTTCATGTTTAAGTCTTGCCCTAGACAATTGTTTCCCAAAATGTGGCCTATGACACTAGTGCTGAAGCATGTCATCAAGAGTTTTCATCCAAACATTTAAGGAAAATGTCAAATTACAAACACTTCCAGAAAAGAAATACTTCCTGACTCATTTTTATTTCAGCACCATCCTGATACCAAATCTGACAAAATTAAGGTCAATCTCTCATGAACATAACTGCAAAAATCTCAATAAAAATAATTTTGGATAGAAAAATACAACATTGCTGGGTTGAGTTTATTTCAGGAATGAGAGATTGTCTTAATATTCCAATATCAATCACTGGGAGTAAAAATAAATGTCAATAGAATAAAAATTTTAAGTTATAGATTATCTATATCTGTAGATGCAGAAAAAGCACTTGATAAAATCAATGCCCGTTCATGATTTTAGGAAAAAACAAATAAGCCCATTTTAATAACTTAGGAATAGAAAGTAATTTCCTTAGCATAATCAAGAATATCACTAAAACATCTAAAGCAAACAGGCCACTTAATAGTGAAATACTGAAAGATATCCCCAAGATTGAGACAAGGATATCCCCATTGTCTCTTCTGTTCAGCATTGCACTGGAGATACTAGCCTGTGTAAAAAGAGAAAAGAAAAAAATAAAAGTATAAGGATTGGAAAAAAAGAAATTAAACTACCATTATTTGTAGATGATATAATTATATGTAGAAAATCCAAAGGAATCTATAAATAAAACTCTTAGAATTAGTAAATTAATTTAGCAAGGTCATTGGATACAAGGTCAATATATGAAAATCAACTATATCTCTCTATACAAACAACAAACCATGAAAATATTTTTTTTTTAATTTTTTTTTAAACGTTTATTTATTTTTGAGACAGAGAGAGACAGAGCATGAACAGGGGAGGGGCAGAGAGAGGGGGAGACACAGAATCTGAAACAGGTTCTAGGCTCTGAGCTGTCAGCCCAGAGACCGACACGGGGCTCGAACTCACAGACTGTGAGATCATGACCTGAGCCGAAGTCGGACGCTTAACCGACCAAGCCACCTAGGCGCCCCGAAAATATTCTTTTAAAAATGTCATTAGAGAGTGAGATTTTAAATAAGATATCATGTAATATTATCAACCAACCTTCTAGGACTCAAACTAACACAAGATATATAAGACCTCTATGTGAAAAACTATAAAATATTTATTGGAGGAACATGCCATGTTCATGAGTTAAGACTCAATGTCATAAAGATATTAATTCTCCCTGAATTGATTTGTCGACCCCACATGTCAAATTCCATCTTATTTTTGGGGGATAAATTGGCAAACTAACTGAAATTTAAATGAAAGACAAAAGACTAAGAAAAGCCAAGACAATCTTGAAGAAGAAACAGCACTGTTGGAAGATTTATACTATATCAACACTTACTTTAAAGTTACAGGAATTAAGACAGTGTGGTACTAACATGAGGACTTACAAAGAGTCCAATAAAACAGAACACAAAGTCCAGAAACAGATCCATATTTATATGGATCCTTAACTTATGACAAAATTGGCCCTGCAGAGAGCATAAGGAAAATAAAAGTCTTTTCAGTAAATGGTTCTGGATCAATTGGATGTCCACCTAGAAAAAAATCCTGGCCTCTACCTCACATCACACACACAAATCAATTCCAGGTAGACTACAGATCTAAATGTGAAAGGTAAAATGAAGCTTGAAGATAAAATAGGAGAATGTATTCATGACTTTAGAATAGGTAAACATTTCTTAGGCAGGTTGCAAAAAACTAACCCATAAAGGAAAACACTACCAAACTGGCTTCCATTCATTGGAAGATACCATTAAGACAGTAAAACAACAAAACAGAACCACACAAACAAAAAATAAAAAACACAAATCAGAGTGGGAGAAGATATTTGCAGCACACCTATCTGACCAAGGACTCGTATCCAGTAAGTACAAAGAACTACAAAGCAGTAAGAAAAAGACCTAATTCAAAAATGGGCAAGAGATGTTAACTTCATAAAAGAGTATATCCAAATAAACATCAAAGTTGTTTAACCTCATTAGCCATTGGGAAAATGCAAAACAAAACAATGAGATACCAACACACACAAACACACACACACACACACACACACACACACACACACACACAAATGGTTAAAAATAAAAAGCCTGACAATATCAAGTGTTGATGAGAATGAACTCTCATGCACTATTGAGAAAGTTAAATTAGTATTAGTCAACAGTATCTACTACTAAAGCTGAAATCTAAGAAAAATTAATTCATACATAGCTTCTGGGCCTTTTGGCTGAGATCAAGTATAGTATCTGTTAGTTTAATAATATTCACAACAGCAAGGGATTTTATTTGTTATGTATTTTAAACTAAAGATTCTGTTCTCTTAACAAAATGAAACTCACAAAGAATTCAAGCTCTTGAGACTGCCTATAATATATACTTAAATCTAGACTCCTGACCACAGTCTGGCATTTTGCAAACAATCAGGGTTTACCAGGGACTGCACCAGGGAGTATCTCTGGCTTACTACAATGTCATCCCTACTAGGATGTTGCAAACCCCTGTTGCGAGGGGTCACTGGGGTCATCCCCATGCCCACAGGAGATCATGAGAAGAGGCAGAGTAAGTAATCTGAGTGCAGAGAGGTCAAATGAGGCCAGATGGGCAAATCCTTTAATTCCCTCATCTCCACTGCCTGCCCACTCTAGTCTGTGTCTACTGTATGTAAGACTCCAAAGGTTTCTCCACCCCATGCCAAGAGACAGTCTCCCAGAGCACTGGGAGCGGCTCTTTATGCTACAGGATCAGACAAGTCCCATTGTGATCAGTAAGTTATCTGCCCCATCAGCCTGTTCCATCAGGGGACCTCTGAGGCGTAAGGAGTTGTAAGGGACATAAGAAAGTTAGCAAGTTTTGGCATTCTCTGATTTATCATCCACATTTTCAGCTGTCATTAGAATTCTGAGCTGTGGGTAAAGGCCACAGCTTTGTTGAGACCCACGTGTGGACCGCCTGTCCACTGAGCAGGTACAGGGCCACCCTCCTCCTCTCTTACTTCTGACCCAGCATCTGCATCCTAATAGATATTCTCTACTCAGTTCTACACTTGTTTCTGGAATAATTTAAGAATTTGAGAATTCTGGAAATAGGAATAGGAAGGGCTACAGTATAAGACATGATCTAGTTAGAGCACACTCTAAAATGACAGTCATCTCTGCTAAGTATAAAATAAACGGTACAGATCATTAAATGATGATATTCTTCAATGGAAAGAAAGTATTCTAGTCCTTATGTGAGTTGGGCAAGCTTCAGGAAGGACCCTGACAGGACCCTGACCTGGATCCTGAAGAGTATGGGAACAGCCTGTGAGCAGGTTAAAGGTAGAGTGGAGAGCATAACTCCAGGGAGGGAACAGCTTGAGTCAGGGAACAGAGGCAGGGCAGAGAGAGGTGGGGGGAGGAGGGGGCGGGGACAAAGCATATGACTCAGATAGTTTGTGCCGGGAAGCAGCCTGCCTTAAGACTGAAGGGATAGATTGAGGTAGAGCTGGCGAGGGCCCTGAAAACGGAATACTGACTCCATTCAGTAGGCAGTGGAGAAAGCTTTGATGAGTCTGAAGGGGTGGGGTGGGGTGAGGATGGGGAAGTGGGGATATTGGGAAGGCCAGTCTGTGCATGCTTCAGCAGGCTGTAATCTAGGACCTCTCCATGGGTCTGTGCCTGTCTGGCTGCATCTGAGCCTAGGGGTGAGAGGCAGGGCAAGCGGGGGTTGTAGTAATTGGTCTACCTGGAGCCCAGGCACTGACATAAGTATTATTTTTTATAAAGGTCTCCACTATACTCTAAATGACTTCATCCTTGCCCACAGCATCAATAATCTATGTGCCAATGACTCATATTAAATTCTCCACTTCTTCTCAGAGATCGAATTCATAAACACCACTGCCTACAAGGCATCTCCTCCAAGATTTCTCAAGGGTGCCTCAAACTCTACATACCTAAAGTGAACTCCTGATTTCCCCTCCCCCAAACTTTTCCTCCTCCCCAGAATTTCTTGTCTCAAGGAACGTCTAAGATATACAAACTGAGGACTCATGCCTGACACTCTCTTCTCCCTCACGACCACTCATCTCATATCCCTGCCAATTTTCCTCTCTTAAATCTCTGAAATCCACCCATTTCACGCTACCTCCACTGCTAACATGGGAGTCCAAGCCCCCATTATCTCTCACTTGGACAACTGTGTCCAACATATCCTCTTATGTCCTATCATTGTAATTGTTTCACACACTGGGACAAAAGTGATCATTTCAAAATAGCAAACTAAGCCAATCCCCTGCTTAAAAGCCCCAAATGGTTCCCAGCTCTCTCAGAATAAAAATCAAACTCCTGACAAGGGCTTCCAAAGCTTTGCAGTGTCTGGCCCCTACCCCCTCCCCTCTTGTCTTACTCTAGCCATGCTAGTCTTCAATTGCCTTGGTCTCTTAGCCCAACACAGGGCCTTTGCATATTCTATTCCAAATTCTTGCCACATTCTTCTTCCGTGTCTCCTCTGCACTAGTGAATAGCTGTTTATGCCTCATAGCTTAGCTGAAACATCATCTCCTCAGAAAAGCTTTTCCTAGACTCTTCAACAAATGCTGTTGTGAAACTGGACAGCTACATGTAGAAGAATGAAACTGGACCACTTTCTTACGCCATACACAAAAATCAATTCAAAATGGATCAAAGACCTAAATGTGAGACAGGAAACCATCAAAATCCTAGAGAACACTGGCAGCAATCTCTTTGACCTCAGCCAGAGCAACTTCTTACTAGAAGTTTTGTCTCCCTTACCTTGTCGCTGAAGGCAAGGGAGACAAAAGTAAACATGAACTATTAGGACTTCATCAAGATTAAAACTTTTGCACAGTGAAGGAAACAATCAACAAAAGGCAGCCTACAGAATGGGAGAAGGTATTTGCAAACGACATATCTGATAAAGGGTTAGTATCCAAAATCTATAAAGAACTTATCAAACTCAACACCCAAAAAACAAATAACCCAATTAAGAAATGGGCAGAAGACATGAATAGACACTTTTCCAAAGAAGTCATTCAGATGGCTAACAGAAACATGGAAAGATGCTCAACATCACCCATCATCAGGGAAATACAAATAAAAACCACAATGAGATACCACCACCACACCTGTCAAAATGGCTAAAATGAACAACACAAGAAACAACAGTTGTTGGCAAGGATGCAGAAAAAGGGGAACTGTCTTGCACTGTTGGTAGGAATGCAAACTGGTGCAGCTACTCTGGAGAAGAGCATGGAGATTTCTCCAAAAACTAAAAATAGAAGTACACTATAATTCAGCAATTGTACTACTAGGTATTTACCCAAAGGATACAAAAATACTGATTTGAAGGGGTACATGTACCCTGATGCTTATAGTAACATCAATAGCCAAACTATGGAGAGAGCTCAAATGTCCATCAACTGATGAACGGATAAAAAAGAAGTGGTACGCGCGCGCGCGCGTACACACACACACACACACACACACACACACACACACACACTGGAATATTACTCAGCCATCAAAAAGAAAGAAATCTTGCCGTTTGCAATGATGTGGATGAGGCTAGAATGTTATGTTAAGCTAAACAAGTCAATCAGAGAAAGACAAATACCATATGATTTCACTCATATATGGGATTTAAGAAAAAAACACAGATGAACATATGGGAAGGGGAGGAAAAAGAGAAGAGAGGGAAACAAACCACAAGACACTCATAATGATAGGGAACAAACTCTGGGTTGATGGAGGGAGGTGGGTGAGAGATGGGCTAGATGGGTGATGGGCACTAAGGAGGGCATTTGTGATGAACACTGGGTGTTGTAAGTGATCACTGAATTCTACTCTTGAAGCCAGTATGTTAACTAATTACAATTTAAATTTAAAAAAAAAAAAAAAAGCTTTTTCTGATCCACCCCCCCCCCCCCAAACTTGGGTAGATCTACCCAGTACAGTGGCTTTTAAGACTTTAAAGGGCCTGGGGGCGCCTGGGTGGCTCAGTTGGTTAAGCATCCTACCTTGGCTCAGGTCATGATCTTGCAGTTTGTGGGTTTGAGCCCTGTGTCGGGGGTTCTGTGCGGACAGCTAGGAGCCTGGAGCCTCCTTTGGATTCCGTGTCTCCCTCTTTCTGCCCCTCCCCCACTTGCACTCTGTCTCTCAAAATAGATAAACATTAAAAAAGAAAAAAAAAAAGGGCCTAATCTCATAGAACCATTTACCTTTCCTTCAAAGCACTCAGTACATTTTTTGATTGCTGGATCCATTAATTGGATATTAACCTATCCCCCTCACCATTATAGCCCTTATACTTAGCAAATTAATCTGAGTTTCAACAGGCATTTAATAAATATTTGAACAATGGAAAATATAAATGATGACTAACCACTTTTTCTTTGTAGCACATATCACAACTAATTATCTGTATTCTTAAGCTTTTCTACTCTAGATCTAATTCCAGGAGGGCAAGAATCCTGTCTTTTTGCTCCCTTTCACATCTCTAGCACTTAGTATCATTCCTGGCAAATGGTAAAAACCATTTTCTAAGAACACAGTTCAAGTCCTAGAATCCATATTCTGGCAAGCATGAGCTAATTAAGTTGAGAGGTGCCTACTGCTCTGTATAGTTATGCGCTCTAGCACCAACTGCCTCAAAGACTTTGATCCTTGCTTCAGAGACTGTGAGAAACTCAGTTTATTCCAAAAGGCAAACAGAACCTGCATTGGAAACAAAATCTTCATAGATAGCCAGATGTGCTAAGTCAGGAACTACTGTATGGGTACACCCAAAAGTTAACAGGGGCACCTGACTCGTTGGAAGAGCACATAACTCTTGATCTTGGGGTCATGAGTTTGAGCCCCACGTTGCGTGTAGTAATTACTCACACTTTTTTTAAAAAAAAGTTAACAATTATACAGGAATAGTTTATTGGTTATAGCATTAAAAGAAAAAAAACAGATTTAGTTGGAAATGCCTCATGTAGTCACTAGTCCCTAAAATAATCACTGCTAATACTTCACAGCACTCACATTCCTTCTATATATTCTATATTATTTGAATGGAACAAGACATACTTTGTACTTACCTTGTGATTCCCAGGATAGCTCCCCTGTGGACAAAATATGTAGAAGTGAATTGCTACAGCAGATGGTATAATGCTGTCTAAGCTTCTTGATACACCCTTGCCCAAGTCACATGGACATAGGAACATGAATGGGTTTAGAGTGATTAAGTTCATTGGCTTGTAGCAAATTCTTTGACGTCATAAACTCAGCCACTAAGAACACTTAGTATTTAACATACAACTAATCTATTTCATTTTTTAATCTTTCTTGTATTTACCTAATTTCTTAAAATAAATGCTTTTTGTTAGAGTATCTCCCAACCCAGGGTCTCCTCTTTTGGGAAATAAGATAAACAATATTCTTGTATATACAGGACATGATGAATCAACACATTTCTGATTCATCTTTGAATGAGTTTATTTCTCTATTTTCATTAATTTATGTTCAATATAAAAAGAACATAGGTACAGGGGTGCCTGGGTGGCTCAGTGGGTTAAGTGTCGACTCTTGGTTTCGGCCTAGGTCATTACCTCGTGGTTCGTGGGTTCAAGCCCTGCATCAGGCTCTACACTGGCAGCTTGGAGCCTGCTTAGGATTCTTTCTCTCTTTCTCTCAAAATTAAATAAACATTTTAAAAAAAGAATATAGGTATAAAAAAGGCATGATTTAGAAAAAGGCTGATGGCTCAAGGGAACTGTAATTCCTAGTTCTGACTAAAAGCATAAAAACCAACAAACAAGAAGCAGCAATAACAATGACCACCCCTATCATGCAGATTATGGCCTATAAATACCTTTTCCACTAATTTATTATTAGATAAATGACTGTTTCCAGGTTTGGAATAGGCAATATGTAAAACAAATTTGGAATGGAATACTGGAATTGAAAGGGAATTCAGAAACTGAGTTAAAAAGGCTCCCAGCAGGGGCACCTGGGTGGCTCAGTCGGTTGGGCGGCCGACTTTGGCTCAGGTCATGATCTCACAGTCCATGAGTTCGAGCCCCACATCAGGCTCTGTGCTGACAGCTCAGAGCCTGGAGCCTGCTTCAGATTCTGTGTCTCCCTCTCTCTCTGACCCTCCCTCATTCATGCTCTCTGTCTCAAAAATAAACAAATATTAAAAAAAAAAAAAAATTGAAAAAAAGGCTCCCAGTGGCCAAAGATGAGACAATTGATAAATAATAACAATGGGTTGAAAGACAATTATGGTTAGATCTGAGTTCATAGTGATACTTCAAAATAAAACTCACTTGTTACCTTTGGAGGATTCTAGGGAACCAGCTCATTAATTTGAAAACTAGTAAATAAAAAAAATATGTATTTGCCTTTCCTGTACCAATTGTACCCTGCAGTAACCAAATGGTTGATGAGGGGATGTTTCCCCTTTTAGAAGTATTCCAGCTAATAACTAAAGAAAGAAAGGCAGAATTAAACTATCACTGTTTTGCAACTCCAAAGGAATGACTTTAGGTCTTGATTACCAGTGGCTGCTAAGATCACAAAAACAGA
Source organism: Panthera onca (assembly GCF_046562875.1). Lineage (NCBI taxonomy): Eukaryota > Metazoa > Chordata > Mammalia > Carnivora > Felidae > Panthera > Panthera onca. The sequence continues at coordinate 39,934,984 of NC_138344.1, read as the reverse complement.
CAACTAGACATTAGTCCTCCTGAATGGAGTACACACCAGGTGTATAATATATTCTTCAGAAAACTCCAATCTGTATGTGGTCAAAAAATGTGTGCACTCTTAATCAGTGCTGTCCAATAGAAACGTGATCCATAGGTGTAATTATTCAACTCAATTCAAACTCCATTTCAAACTCTCTTTCAAGTGCCCAATAGCGATACATATCTACCATACTGGGCAATGCAGCTCTAACCACTAAATTAGAGATATGGAAACAGAGGAACATGCTATCACAAGGCTGCAACAAGCAAAATTCAGACTGGAAACTTCAGGAAAAAAATTTCTTCAAGTAATAAATCTCAAGGGTACAAGAGTACACAGGAGGAAGCAAGAAAGACCTACGGATTATCAGAAACTTAAGAAACATATCAACCAACAGTGTATAGATTGCATCTAGATCTTAATTTGAGCCAAGTGTAAAACACACATTTATGAGATAAGGAAATCTGAACACTGGGAATTTGATGATATCAAGAAGTCATTCATTTCTTTCAGTGCAATAATGGCACTATGGTTACATTTTTAAAATATCTTTTAGAGCCACATACTGAAAAAAATTTTTTTAAGTAGACTCTATGCCCAAAGTGGAGCCCTACATGCTGAAATACTTAATTAATATAATGTCTGAGATTTGCTTCAAAATAGTCTATAGAGTAGTGGGTTGCAGATGAAACAAGATTTGCCGTAAGTTGACAATTATCTGAAGCCAGATGATGGATATACAGAAAAAATTATACTATTCTCTTTATTTTCGGATGCTTGAAGGTTTCCACAATAAAAGAAGATTTTTGGGGGGAAAAGATTACAATGATACTGTCTATATTCTCAGAAGTACAATTCATCAGGCACTACTCTATGTCTTTCTAAACCCATCAAGTACCAGTGGCTGTTGCCACCACCACCATGCAAGGTGATAAACGAGGAAAAACTTACAAAACAAAGCCAAACAATAAAAATAATGTTTACTTTATTAAAACTTTGCAGAAGCTGAATGAAAGAGGGAAGGCTTTTTTTCCACCTGAGGTTAAATCCCTTCCTCTTGGGTTCTGCTGCCTATTTTCCTGAATCCCTCCTTCACACTCATGCCCCCATCAATGCAGATGTCTTAGTGACAAGGCTGCCTGCATACTGAACACATCATACAATTCATCTTTTATTTCTATTCTTCCTACATCTCATCAGACAGCAAATGGTGGGGATTTATAAAAGGGCACACAGGCCTATGGGGGTTATGTGAGGCTAATCACAACAGATTTTAAGGTATATGAACTTAGACACACACTTTGGAGCGCTGGCCCTCATATCCTATCTGTTAACTCTGAAGTGCATACTATATAAATTTAACAATGCAGATTAAACAGAAAAAGAACAAAGGTGTTAGCATCTTGTACCCCAGAACTTCCAACTACACGAAATCATTTCCAAGGTTGTCGTCCTTTCCTGCTTATCTAGAGTTGGATTCCACAAAGTTTGGTGCTGGAGATTCACCTTCTCCTAGCAAATGTCTATTTGACAAGTTTGCATTTTGGAGTGAAAATGTGTTTCATTCATGTTAAAGTGTGTGTAGTGATTTGGTAGGCAACAAATTTGGGGGCAAAGGCTCAAACTAAAAAATAAAAATGATATTTATTTAGCTTTTCGGAAATATAAATAACACGATAAATGACAAAGAGCAAAACAAAACAAAACAAAATAAAACAAAAACCCTGGCATGTTATGATTGATCATTCCCAGGCACAATAGCATTTATTAATGAATATAAAAAAATAAATTTTACTATTTTTATCTGCTTTCCTCCCAGCTTTAACTACATGGGTGTTTTTGAAAGTTTGAGTTCCTAAGAAAATTCCACAGCTATACCAGCCCCTACAATATGACTGAGGGAGGTTAAGATAAATTTCTATCATTGGGGATTCTGAACAACTAGATCTTCAGGAACTTAAATAACACGTGTTTTTGTTAGGATCCTTCTAACATGGGAAGATGCAGCCATTATCCATTAAAACACGATCCAATATGGATACAGGTTTTCCAAGTTCTCCACATGACTACCAGACTAGGCCATGAGCTTTTCTGGCAGCCCAGTCTGTAGCCTCTCAAGCTGCACCAAAAGTGGGATTCATAAAACCATAGATAAAGCATTTCTGACCTTTCCTCCTAGAAGTGAGAGGGTTCTTTGGGTAAAGAGGGTAAAGAGGTTTTACATCAAAGCTTGCCTTCACACTCAGTACTGGGGGAAGGGCTGAGTCTACCCAATGCACATTTGTGTTGAGTGTATGCAGTGTACTTACCCATCACCACACAAGAAGTTAAAGAGTAAATTAACAAGTCACTCTGAACCAAGCCCCTTCAAAACAGAGGCAAATTCGGCGAACCAAGGTCACTTTCTGTGGTAATAACCCCAGTTCACCTAGGTCCTTTCCTGAAGAAACATATTAATCTCCTGATTCAAGAGGCATCTCTGGCCAGGACAGAGCACTCAAGGAAAACGTAACTTCTGGGTAGAACAATGCCACATGGAGTTTAGAGGTTGTGGTTTAGTCTATAGCACGAGAAGATGGTGGCATCACTAGTATTTAGAGCTGGAAAGAGCCTTGGCCGGACCACACTTCTGGAGTGTCTTTACTAATGCAGCTTAATGGCTGTTGCCCAGATGTCGTTGCTGGGGAGCGGGGGAAGGACCCATCCTTGGGGAACGGAGTTGCCTTTGGGATGATCAGATGGCACCAGGTACTGATCCCAATCATGCCTTAATAAGAACATTGTAGAACAACTGTTTATTTGTTTTATTCCAAGCAAGATGTTCAGCAACTAAATACTCTATTTCAGGACTTAGCTTTCAAGTGACTGATGTACCAGTCCACTCAAGAATTTGACTTCTAGGCATTATGCAAAGGACAGTATTTCTTAAATGTACACATAAAGGGGGAGAAAACTGCAAACAACGTATGATCTTATGGGTAACCCAACAATAAATATACAGTTGATCCTCATTATTTGCAGGTTCCATAATCGCAAAGTTGCCTATTCACTAAAATTTATGTGTAACTTCATAATCGTTACTTGTGGTGCTTTCATGGTCACTTGCCAACATGCAGAGCCATGAAAAATCTAAGTCACTGACAGGTACATTCCCAGCTGAAGTCAAATAAGGTGACACTGTCTTCACTGTCGTCAAATAAGGTGACACTGTTTTCAGCCTCATATTGTAAAGTGTCCTTTTTGCAGTGTATTTAGTACTGCATTTTTCACATATTTGTGCTTTTATTGGTTATTTTGCTATTTAAGATGGCCCCTAAGTATACTGTTGCAGTGCTAGCTAGAATGAGAAGGCTGGAATATGCCTTACAGAGAGTACATGTATATTAGAAAAGCTATGTTGAGGCAGGAGTTATAATGCTGTTAACTATGAGTTCAGTGTTAATGAATCGACAATATATATTAAACAAAGTGTTTTTTAAAAGAAATACACATAAAACAATGTCATGTATTGATTGGTTCACGAAAATGTTGTGGTCCGAGGCTCACAGGAACCAAACCCTGTATTTCCTTTAGGAACAGAATTTGGCATTCCCTAATTCAACACTGCAGCTTTTATAGAACATAACTACCGTGAATAATGAGAATCAACTGTACTTATATTTAAAAGCTACAGCTTGGGGGTGCCTAGGTGGCTCAGTCAGTTAAGCGTCTGACTCTTGATATCAGCTCAGGTCATGATCTCACAGTTTGTGGGATAGAGCTCCACGTCGGTCTCTGCACTGACAGTGCAGAGCCTGCTATGGATTCTCTCTCCCCGCACACCTCTCCCCGCCCCCGCAACCCCGGTCTGCCCCTCCCCTGCTCTCAATAAATAAATAAAAGCTAAAACTTATATATTAACCAGAAATATACTTTTCCCAGAACACAAACTTGGTATGCTAATAACCATCATTAGAGCTTTGGAAGGAACCTGATAGATCACTTAGTTCAGTGATTGTCAAACCAGGCTTTGAGGACCACTAGGCCCCAAGCAGATGTTCTGGGGAATCTAGAAACAACAAAGTGCTTCCAGTCAATAACAGATTTAAACTGTCTACACCTACGGAACCCATTCATTCAAACTGTTTTACAAATGGATTTCTCAAAAGACTGCCTTTGGGAAGAGCACTACTGCTAAAGTTTGAAGGCCACATTCCAGTCTAACATTTTCATTTTATAGGTGAGGAAAGTGAGACCCAGAAGAGTTGAAAACTCTACCCAGCTCATTAATAACTGCAGGTTAAGATGAGACCCCCTGTTCCTAGCTCTCTTGGCTTCGACCTGTAAGAACTCACAAGTCAGTTTGGGACTTAATCAGTCTCCACAGGCAAGTAGATAGGGAGGGTTTCTCTCCCTTGGTCTATTTAGCAGCAGAAGAGAATTAGGAAAAGGAAGCCGATGCTTTAAGTCAATGTAACAACTACAGCATGAGATAATACAAAGGGCAAGTCACAACCTGAGTTTCAGTTTCTTCACCTGTTAAAAGAGACATTTATTTCTCAAGGACTGAGGACTAAACAAGATTTATGTGGCATCCTCAGAATTAAAAACTTTATATAAACCTGTACGGAACCTAAAAAAAGAAAAAGCAATACACCTCAACAAAATAAACACTGTAAGTGCTTCTTGCTACCTAAGGGGAAGGCGGCATGGAGAGTGCCCCTCTGACCTTATCTGGATGAGTGCTGGCAGGGAGTGCTCAGCCTGGAGGTAATACTGTCGGAAGGGTTGCAGAAGGTGTGCAAGTGGGAACTCATCTGAAAAAGAAAAGGCACATTACCACATCATCATGTCTCATACCTAGAGGCAAGCTGACTGAACCTATGACTATGACAGTACAACAATGCGATCAAACGTTTCATCTTTATCCATGATTTCCAGTACACAGTTCAGAATTTTAAGTCTCAAAGGTTTCATTTGCTGCCTACCACCTTAGTTTAGGTTGAGATCATCCATTAGGCAAAGAGCTGCCAATCTAGCATCTTTCTTTTCTCCACTGGTTACAAAAGAACTTACGTGGATCCCCAAATAACTTGGACTCAATTTCACGCTTCTGAAGTAAAATTTTCTCTTTTTCTTTCCTCTGTTTCTTTTCAAATTCTCTTTTCCTCTCTTCTTCTTGTTCTCCTTCCAACATAACTCTGAGGGCTCTCTCTTCAGCTTCGTATAATTCAGAGCGTTTTTTAATGAGTTTTCTTAGTCGCTGAAGATGATGCTCAAAAGTCTCATCTGCTGAAGCTGGAGGACAGACCCCTAGGAAGAGATCCAAACAGCATTTTAGATACAACTTTTTATCCCCAACATGTGTTCTACTGAGCAGACACAAAGTCCTACTTACATTATGAATTTGCTTAGTTTATAAATTCTAACCAATCTTCAAGGCTCAATTTGATCTTGAGTCTCCAATTAATCTGACCTCACCCTGACTTTCTCTAAGTCCTCTCTTTGGATCATACCACTTAACCTTTGATTTTATTTCTAATGGTTTTGATCCTTTGGTTGGACAGAGAGCTCACTGAAGAGAGAAACTCTTATACTTCTTCATTGTGATATTCTCACAGCACAGGCTCCCAGACCAAGTAATAAACAATTTACCTTCTGACTGAATCTGAAGTTCTAAGAGAAGACACTTGGATAGTGAGGAAGAAATACATGTAACCAACCTACTAACCTCACAGTCTGCTGCTTAGTGTAGGATGACCAAATATTTCAGTTTGCCCAGTTTTAGTACTGAGAGCCCAGCGTCCTGGGAAACCTGGGATGGTTAGTCACCCTGATTTAACTGTGAAGTCAGCTAAAAGGATGGCCAACACAGCTAGAGCCACAACTGTGAAAATTTTATTATAGACTAGTTATTAGGTGATACCAAAGAATTATTACTAATTTCATTATGTGTGACAGGGGCATCATAGTTGATTATGGGTATTTTATTTAGGTGTTCTATTTTTGTGCATGTGTGAAATTTTTCATAAAATTCCATAAGGAAAAATATTTTTTATATTTATATTTATTTTTTAAGTAAAATACCTTAAAATTTAATGAATACTTGAGTAGACTGCAGTTGTGCACTCACTAGCCACATGGCTCTGTGACATAAAAGCTGCTGGAGCTGCTAGATGATTCATCCTAGAGTGACATGGGTGCAGTCCATCCTGTTAGTTCTTGCAAATGTATTTATTATGGGAGCATTTTAACAATACCGGATACCAGGAAGAAAAAAATTCAAATCCCACTAACACAATAAACCATTTTTATTTCCCCCATTGATTCTGCAGTCATTTTTGTCCATACATTATCAACTTCACATAGTTCAACACAGTATGTGTAACTTCTACAGCTCCAGGTCAATTCTCTACATTCTTTTCTAATTTTTATAATTATTTGTTTAATGGCTCTATCCTGTTTCATCAATTCAATGTACCATAATTTACTTAACAAGCTCCCAACTTCTGGACACTTAGGCTGTTCCAAATGTCCTGTTAGCATATACTGTTACAATCAATACTCCTGGGCACGTTACTTGTTTCCTTCTATTGATTATTTCTATATGATAAATTCTCAAGAGAAGAAATGTTCATGAGTACTTTCAAGACTGCCTAGGGGCGCCTGAGTGGCTCAGTCGGTTAAGCGGCCGACTTCGGCTCAGGTCATGATCTCGCGGTCCGTGAGTTCGAGCCCCGCGTCAGGCTCTGTGCTGACAGCTCAGAGCCTGGAGCCTGCTTCGGATTCTGTGTCTCCCTCTCTCTGACCCTCCCCTGTTCATGCTCTGTCTCTCTCTGTCTCAAAAATAAATAAACGTTAAAAAAAAAAAAAAATTTAAAGACTGCCTAAATGTGGTAATAAACTGCTTCCTAAAAGAGTTGATCAAGGCCTTTGGAGGTCTGCTTCTTTTCTCCTTCAACCACTGCGACTAAGTGGTTATGGAATTAGCTCTCCTAGCCTCACCTCCATGGCTAACATTTCTCCAGATCATTTTCTCATGGCTGGCACTCATTCCCAACTAAGGAAACTCTACAACTCAAATCCATCTTTTACTAAGTTGCCAAATATTTTCCAAATACACACAAAATTCTTACGCATGGAGAAGTTCAAGCTGTCACTACGTTGTTTCATAATAATTTCATGATTTTGTTTAATTTCTTTACCTAAACCAGGAACTGGCAAATTTTTCTGTAAAGGGCCAGACAGTACTAAAATCTGCCAGTATGGTGAAATTACAGACACTGCATCAGCCCCAAAGTGCCTCCAGATCCCATGAGGAGCAGTGGCCTGTTCCCATCTCAGGCTGCTAGGCCTGAACCACGAACCCACACATCCCTCACCCTTTCACTGATCACTTCTGATCACCATGACTTACTCCCTCAGAAACGACAACCCTCACCCAGTCTTCCTCTTGGCCCCATGTACTGACACGGTCTAGTTAGTTCCTTCCACCTCCACCACTCCTCATCCAGTTCCTGCAGTTCCTACATACCAGTACCTTCTTTTTTCCCCTTCAGCCACCCACACCTTAGGGCTTTGTCCAGTCTTTGAGCCTTGGAATGATCAAAAAACCCTGCTACCTCTGTCTTAAGCACAATTCTTTTCTTCCCAAACTAGGACTTTCTACCTTCCCAGTAGTCTTATCTCCTTCTCCCCAGAGACTCTTGTCAGCCTCACTAGAAGTTCCAAATGAACATATCCAAATCTACTCGCTTTTCTAGTAGTCTTCATCAAAACCTGTGGTCACCCATAAAGCAAAACCCTAACAACTCTGTGCTCTGTGCTCACCTGCCAGCTGCAGAATACTCCTGCAAGTACTGATATTGTAGCCTAGTGCCAGTATAGAACTACATCAGCTGGGCCCACAGCACCTGCCTACAACCAAACTCCCATGGGTTTCTAGTTGGCTCCCACTCATTCTTCACAGCAGTTATTTCAAACCTTCACTGCTCTCCTAAAGCCTTTCTCTTCTATTGCCTCTCAGCAAACCATCCAGCCTATCTTACAGAACACAGGCTAGCAGGCAGGACATCTCTTAACTTTCGGCCCCCGATTTCACTCATCCGCATTAATACCCCTCCTTGTCTCCTTCATTTTCTTTCTTTCTTTTTTTTAACGTTTATTTATTATTGAGAGACAGAGAAACAGAGCATGAGCATGGGAGGGGCAGACAGATGGAGAGACACAGAATCTGAAGCAGGCTCCAGGCTCTAAGCTGTCAGCACAGAGCCCGATGCAGGGCTCGAATTCACAAACCACGAGACCATGACCTGAGCTGAAGTCGGACGCTTAACCGACTGAGCCACCCAGGCGCCCCCTCCTTCATTTTCATTCTAGTGGAGACAGATCCTTCTACACTTAAGTTAATACCTCCACCTGGGACCGGAGTCTTCCTACCTTCTACAGGACTTTGAGCCGTCAAGTATCCTTCCTGTGTCTCTCTGACCCTCTCCCTCTACTCATTCCGCAATTATACATGTTCAAATTTTCCCCACAACCCTAAGGGTACCACCCCGCCCCTCCACACTACCACTCCACATATATTGATCTTGCTCACTCCTTTCTTCATTTTTTTTTTTTTGAAAGTGCAAATGAGCAAGGGCGGAGCGAGATAGAGAAAGAATCCCATGAGGGGCAGAGAGAGAGGAAGAGAGAGAGAGAGAGAGAGAGAGAGAGAGAGAGAGAGAAGCAGGGCTCACCCATGGTGGGGCTCGGGCTCACTAACCATGAGATCATGACCTAAAGCTCAAGTCAGATGCTTAACTGACTGAGCCAACCAGGCAACTGCTCACTCCTTTCTTTTTTTTTTTTTTTTTTTTTTCCAACGTTTTTTATTTATTTTTGGGACAGAGAGAGACAGAGCATGAACGGGGAGGGGCAGAGAGAGAGGGAGACACAGAATCCGAAACAGGCTCCAGGCTCCGAGCCATCAGCCCAGAGCCCGACGCGGGGCTCGAACCCACAGACTGCGAGATCGTGACCTGGCTGAAGTCGGACGCTTAACCGACTACGCCACCCAGGCGCCCCTGCTCACTCCTTTCTTCAGAGGCAAACCTTTTTTTCTTTTTTTAAACTTTATTTTAATGTTTATTTACTTTTGAGAGAGACAGAGACAGAATGCGAGTGGGTTAGGGGCAGAGAGAGAGGGAGACACAGATCTGAAGCAGGATCCAGGCTCCAAGCTGTCAGCACAGAGCCTGACGCGGGGCTTGAACTCACAAGCTGTGAGATCACGACCTGAGCTGAAGTGGGACGCTCAACCAACTGTGCCACCCAGGTGCCCCACTCCCATTTTTTTTTTTTTTAAAGAGAATGCAAGCAGGGTAGAGGGATGGGGTGGGGGGGAGAAGGAGAGAGAGGGGAGAGAGAGGGAGAGAGAATGAATATCTTAAGCAGGCTCCACATCAACGCAAAGCCTGACTCGGAGGTTGATCCAATAACCCTGGAATCATGACCTGAGCCAAAATCAAGAGTAGGATGCTCAACCAACTGAACCAGGTGAGCACCACAGGCAAACTTTTAATAAGTTGAATTCACTGTTTGCTTTTCTTAATCTCTTATTCCCTCTTTAATGTAGTCTAGTCTGGGTTCAACCCATACCATTTCACTGAAAAAATGCACCTAGCATAAGTCACTGATCATCTGTTGGGTACTAATTCCCATGGATGTTTCTTTTCTTTTCTTTTTTTAAAGTTTTTGGGGCGCCTGGGTGGCGCAGTCGGTTAAGCGTCCGACTTCAGCCAGGTCACGATCTCGCGGTCCGTGAGTTCGAGCCCCGCGTCAGGCTCTGGGCTGATGGCTCGGAGCCTGGAGCCTGTTTCCGATTCTGTGTCTCCCTCTCTCTCTGACCCTCCCCCGTTCATGCTCTGTCTCTCTCTGTCCCAAAAATAAATAAAAAACATTGAAAAAAAAAAAAAATTTAAAGTTTTTATTTATTTTTGAAGGAGAGAGACAGAGAGACAGAGCATGAGCAGGGGAGGAGCAGAGAGAGAGGGAGACACAGAATCTGAAGCAGGCTCCAGGCTCTAAGCTGTCAGCACAGAGCCCGATGCGGGGCTCAAACTCACAAACTGTGAGATCACGACCTGACCTGAAGTGGGACGCTTAACCTACTGAGCCACTCAGGCACCCCTCCCATGGATGTCTCTTAATCTTTAGAAACATCCTTCTTACAGATGAGGAAATCAAGGCAAAGAGAAGTTTAAGTAACCTGCCTGAGATTACACAATCTTTCTGAGCATTTGCCACTTTCCAGAAGGAGGCAGAGGACCTACCTTTTTCTCCTATCTCTCTGACCTCTCTTGTGGCCACCTGTTTATCCATCTTTATTTTTACATTCCCTAGGATTTTGTCTTTTTGGCCTCATCTCAGGCCACACAACTCTTTTAAGGTTATTCCTACTTGTGGCTACATGCTGATGAACAGGCACCTCAAACTCAACAGGTCCCAAACTGAACTTGTCAACACCAAGTATATTCCTCCTACTACTGCTGAGTTCCCCAAGTTATTTATTTATACACGTGTATTCTCCCTCGCTCCTTTATTCATTTCTTAATGACCCATAGTTCACACTCCCATATTATCTGTGCCCAGACTATAACAGCCTTCTTAGTCTCTCTCCTTTCCTCCCTTCTTCCTAGATGCTGCAAACCTTTCTCTGCTCTGCCCACCAATCATTGTTGTCATTTCACTTTCTGCTTAGAACTTTTCATGGTTCCTCTCACTTTTAAGCATAGGTGAGAAGTCTAGTCTGGCCCATAAGACACTTTGCAATGTGGCCCTGCTTACTTACATATCCAACCTCATTCTCTCAGTACTTAGTTGGAGGTATATGCACCTTGAGAGAGAACTATTAAGTATATAACGCAACTAGCTGCTTGTTACCAAATCATTTTACGCCCAAGCCCATTAACTCCACAGAGGCTGCTTATTTTTATAGATCACAATTCCTCCAAAATTTCCTCCTTCTTTTGGATGAAAGTGAGGAAGACTAAGAGTGAGAAATTATGCTAGTAAATTCACTTGGCAAAAGTTTACTGACCACTCACCTCACAGAGGACATAGGGTAGGGGAATATTAAATAATAGCTCTCAGGTTTTCATTCTCGTAAAAAAGAGGTAAGGCTAGACACAGTAGATGCAAACTCCCCTTTGACTCATGAATGTGCTATGGGGGTCATCTGAGGCCTGAATCTGAATCAACCGCTCTAAAGGCTGGCATGCAGAAACTTATCATTTAGCTAGTAAATGAGCTTGGCTGAATACATAATGATCACAACCCAATGAAACTTAATTACGAAGGGTCTGACTCACAGTTTTCATTTATATTTTAAGCCACACAGGGGAAATAATTTGCTACCATGGTACTTGCTAATTTGTGTACTCTCAAATATCCTTGGTGAATATTAACGGCCTATAGCCTACTAAATAAGGCAGTATGTGGTCCAAACCAGGTACAAGTGAGAAGGAGCAGGTCACCTCAGCCCATTTCTGGTAAGGATGGAGGATGCTGCATCTGTATTTAGTTTTGGAAGAACAGTGAGAACTTAAAATGGCAAAGATGGGACTAAAGGCCCTCCACACAAATAGACTGGCAAAAGCAAAGACCAAGATAGGCAAATGTTCAAAGCACAACTAGGGAACTTCTAGAAAACCAGTGCTACCTCTAGAGGCAAGAGGAAACCAATGAGATTTTCTGATCCAAAAGTGACAGCCATGTAAGCTGAAAACATTCATGTACACTCTGCAAGGTGCTCCCTGCCCTATCCAACCATTCATAACTCTAAAAATATCAATGTTTCAGGTTTGAAATATATCCAAAGGAGCATGCCAAGTTTTCAACACCTTCTAAAGCAAAGTAAAGTAAACAGTAAATATAGGACAGCTTCTGCCTTGGCACATGGGCAAAGGTGACTAGCCATGCCAACCTCACTCAGAAAAGTGGCCAGGAATGCCTGGGGGCGGGGGAGGAGGGGATGATGAATCAAGGGAAAGGCAGTGCAGTGGGTTCCCACACCTGCCTCTCTTTTCAACCCTGTCAATCAAGATATGAACAATTTCTGAGGCTTCCTGCTTCAAAGGTTCTGAGGTACTACTGACAAACTTTGTTACCTTACTGGGTGAAAATAATTAATTATCAAACATTTTCCTTCAAAAATTTGGGGGAGAGAGGGCGCTAGGATAAAGAAAGGGAAGGAGTGGGGCATGAGATGAATAAATCCAAGTAGAAATGCAAAGCCATGGTTACCCTTCCTTGCTGCTGCCTCTTTCCTGAGTTTCCTCAATTTCTCCAAGGCCCGAAGAATGTCCACCATTCTTTTGGTGTCTGCTTGTTTTTTCCTCACTTCAGATAAGACACCATCAGCAGCAGCTTTAAGTTCCTGCTCCTGGAAAAGAAAGAGAGTCTATGAAACCTAGTATTAGGAACAACCTCAAAGCAGAGAACAGCTGCCCAGCAGTGAGATTTCAGAGGATTAGGCAGTCTCAGGGATAAGAATTTCCACAGGATCTACATCCCAATTTCCTGGGCTATACACAACTGCTCTCCACTCCGGTCCAGCCAAGGGGTTAATCTCTGCAGCTTCCATGTGGGAGCTCATCTTTGTTTTTTCCTCAGAATTTCTCCAAGTGCAGTCCAAGGAACATCTGCATCTAACTTACTTTAAGTTGGAGCTCTCTTGTTCAAAGTGCAGATTCCTGGACCCAAAGACTTAGATTAGAATGGAAGATAAGGAATGGGGTTGGAAAGGCCCAGGACTCTACAATTCTGTCAGTGACCCCCAACACACATAGCTTGCACTCCAGTGTTCTAAAGTGCCAAGGATCTTGTGACACGACAGCCTTTCAGACACGGAAGACCCTATCCTACTCGTTTTTGTTTTTTGTTTTTTTTTTTGAAATATACACCATTACCATCTTTATTTTAATTTTTTAATTTTTTTTTAATTTACATCCAAATTAGCATATAGTGCAACAATGATTTCAGGAGTAGATTCCTTAATGCCCCTTACCCATTTAGCCCATCCCCCCTCCCTCAACCCCTCCAGCAACCCTCAGTTTGTTCTCCATATTTATGAGTCTCTTCTGTTTTGTCCCCCTCCCTGTTTTTATATTATTTTTGTTTCCCTTCCCTTATGTTCATCTGTTTTGTCTGTTAAAGTCCTCATATGAGTGAAGTCATATGATTTTTGTCTTTCTCTGACTAATTTCACTTAGCATAATACCCTCCAGTTCCATCTACGTAGTTGCAAATGGCAAGATTTCATAAGACCCTATCCTACTCTTAAGTTGGTTCACAAGTAGACGAAATAACTCTGGTTCTTTAAACCACCACTCACAGGACCCTGTCTCCAACCCCCTCATTGTGGGTGGTAAGAAAGATCCTTTTGCCTAAAGCTCTCAACCCGTGTATCAAATAAGTGCCTGTAATTTCACCAATACCACCACATCATACAGACATCATACAGTTTCCTTCTTCTGCTTGTACTACTCTCTCTGCCTGGAACTGCACCTGTTGCTTTCACTTGGCTTTGACATTTCCTTCAAGACTCAGGTCAAAGGTCCCCTATCTCATACACAAAGCCTTCCCTTACCCTGTTTCCCAACAGATTGGATATTCCTTCTCTGGGTTCCAATAGCACTTACAGTTGAAACCCTAACACATACCATGCTGTATAGACATGGTCCCCATGAGGCTCTAAGCCCCTCAAGGACAAGCACTATATCCTAATCGTCCCTATCACCAGCACCCAGCAGTGGGTCTGGCACATAATGGGTTCTTATTAAATGTCTGTGAAACTGATACAAACTCCTTAGATTACAGTGTTGCCTCCAAGTATTCTCCTTAAAAGTACTGATATTCCTGGAGGTGTGAAGACAAAGTTTGCCATCACTACATTTCTGGAAGGAGTTGTATCAGAATCTAGGCAGTAACAGACACAAGGAGTATGAGAAGGAGGAAATACTAACTAGTTGTAGAGTGAAGGGACAGGGGAAGCACCTACAGGCACTCAGAAGTAATGAGAATGCCTTAAACAACTATCTGACCAATTTCCAGTTTCACTGTGGCCCCTACTTAAGAGCTTAAGATCAAGAGGCTTTGGAATCAGCCAACCTGGGCTCAAATCAGGAGCAAAACAGCTAGGAACCAGTTGTGTGACTGTTGGCAAGTTAACTTCTCTAGGCCTCAATTTCCTAATCTGTAAAATGGCTTACCTTTCAGGGTTGTTACAAGGATTAAAGATCTGTTATATGCAAGGAATTTAGAGTAGCACCTAGTATTTGGCAAGTGCTCAAAAACACCATTGTTTAACGGGGCGGGGGGGGGGGGGGGAGGGTGTTGGTAATATCTGGTTTAAAACTCCTAAACAAAGGGATCCTGCAGAAGTCATCACTATAGCCCCATCAGTCAATTAGAGTATATGTTCCTTGCGTCAAGGCCCCACGTGTTCTATATTTTGTATTCTTAAAATCACCCAGACCAGTACAAGAAGCAAGGACACAGATTCTTGTTTGCCTTGAATGTTAGTAAGCGGACAGAACGTTGTAATAGGAGGCAGGGCGTCCGTCATCCCTGCAACGCCACTGTGTAATCCTATACTTTATGTTTACAGAACTCGCGGTGCACCTAGACCATTTGTGTTTTGTATTATACAACATTAACAGGCAATCAGTATAGGGATACGATGTCGGAAATGCTGGATACCTTTTAATTTACGGCTGAGGAAAAAAAAGGCTTAGCTGTAGGAAACGACAGCGCAAAACCTCACGGCCCTTCAGGTTCCAGACTTGAACTACCCCCCAGCCTCCGCACATCTGCCGCTCTTACCCGCTTCTTCTCCTCCACCTCCTGCACGCACTTGACCCTCCAGAGGTCAATCTCCTGCTCGCGCTCCGCTGCTCGCGCGGCCTCCGCCTCCCGCTCGGCCTCGCGTTCCCGAGCCCTCTCGCGAAGCCGAAGCCGGCGGCGCCGGACCCTCTCCAGCCTCCGCCGCGCCTCACCCACATAGGCGGCCTGGGTCAGCAGCTGTAGTCTCTCGGACAGTTCGGCGCGCAACGGCGCAGCCTGGGCATGCAACAGTACCCAGGCCGCGCCGTCAGCCTCGGCCTCGCGCAGGGCCTGGCCCAGGTTGCGCAGCCGTCGCACCAGGCGCAGAGCCCCGCGCAACCGCGCGCGCACTTCGCCCAGGCTGGGCCCGGCGGGCGCGCGTGGAGGGAGTGGGCAGCCCGCCCGCCGCGGGGTTCCGAACACCGCCTCTAGCCACTGCCGGTCGCGCAGGCGCTGCAAGGCCGCGTCCCCGAGTACGTCGGACGGCGGCGGCGCCTCAGGCCAACGGGGGCTCCACGGCGGCCCCGGGCCTGGCGGCGGCGGTCGTGGCCGCTCACCAGCGTCAGTCCCCGGGAAGGGCCGGCACTGGGGCGGCGGCGGAGGCAGCGGCGGTGGCGGCACCGGGTAGTAGACGCCGCCGCCGCCACCGCCGCGAGAGGCTTCCCCGGGGGCCCGGGGCTGCAGAGCCAGCGGGGGCTGGAGGAAGGGGGCGGAGGCCCCCGGAAAGGGGCCGGGCCGCTGGGGAAGAGGCGGCGGGAAAGCCGGGGAGGGCAGCGGCGGTGGCGGACAGCCGAAGGGAGCGGGAGGCGGCGGCTGCGGGGGCGGCGGGCCTGGGCGACCTGGGGCGAAAAAGGGCGGCAGAGCCATGTCCACGACGAAGGTAGTCAGAGAAGTGACAGGAATTTGACTGGTTCCTGTAGAGGCGGTAGGGGGAAGTGACGTACTACGCGCGCGACGCCTATAGAACGCTTCCGGCCCAGAGAGCCTCGCCAGTAGGTTGGCATTCCTGCAGTTCGTTAATTCCTGAATATGAGTAAGTGTTCGTCTTGCGGAGCTAGCTGTTTTGCGAACAATTTAACAGCTACAGGTCTTCTTCTCGTAGAACTACCTGCCTAGTAACGAAAACACATTAATCAAGTAATCGTGCAAACAAATGCAAAGGTGCAGCAGTAAACGGAAGTACAAACAAAGAGGAAAACACTGGGTAAGAAGAACTTAAAAGAGGTTTTGACTTAGTCAAAGAAGTTAGGGAGGTTGTCCTAGGATTTGAGCCTTTATCGTGACTTGGGAAATAAAGGCAGAAGAAAATGGTAGATAAAATTAAATTTCCTTTATAACCTGCATCCCATTGACAAATACTTGAGGCAGGCAGAGTGTAACATTTCTCCAGGAACTCCCAACTGTCTGATTAATGTTTTTTGTTAGAGAGGAAAACAACCTTAGCTTGACAATAGTTAAGCCTCCAGAATCCTATGAGCCTTTAGCATATGACTTTGGAAACTTCCCATTGACTTTACCTCCACCAACTCCCAAGTATATAACCACTCTTGTCTCACAGTCCAGGCAGCTCTTTCTGCGCATGGGTCCTGTCCCTGTGCTTTTAAAAAAATCACCTTTTTGTATCAAAGACATCTCAAGAATTCTTTCTTGGCTGTGGGCTTCAGACCCCACCATCACTCCAAAACCCCATCAGGAACAGCATTTGCAAAAACTCCCCAGAAGGTCAAGCCGGGGAACTGAAAGAATGCCAGTTATGGATGTGATGTGATGTTGGCGTCCCAGAGCCAACCATCAAGAAAGAATTCTTGAGATGTTTCAGTGCAAAAAAGGTGGTTTCATTAAAGCATGGGACAGGACCGTGGGCTGAAAGATCTATACTGGAATTGTGAAGAGCAATTGGTTATATACTTTTAAGTTGGAGGGTGGGGTAGAGACAGTCCTTCAGAAGTGACAGCAGTGAGCCCAATGCAAGATCGAGGCCTGAGCTGACGTCGGAGGCTCAACCAACTGAACCAGCCAGGTGCCCCTCCAAAAGGACTTTCATATGTTAACGAGGACTTGCAGTGTCCTGCAGGTCTGGTTATTGTTAAGCTAAGGTTGCTTTTTGCCTCTAGTAAAGTATTAAGACAGTTGAGAGTTCCTGGAGGAATGTCATAATCTGCGTGTCTCAAGTATGTCAAAGGGCTGCAAGTTGTAAGGAAATTTAATTTTATCTACATTTCCTTTTTCCTTTGTTCTCCTTCTCAGATGGAACACAGAAATCCTGAAGGGAGCTGGCAGTCCTGGGAGGAGGACAGATTTTAGCATTCTAGGATCTCATATCTTAAGAACAATGGAAAACCACTGGAGGGGAAGGAAAGACCATGCCACATGATTAATGATGAGGGAGCATAACACAGCTGAGGGCAAAATACAAACTAGCACCACCACCACCTACTAGCCCTGCCCAAGGTGGAAAGGGGTTTAAGTGCTTGCCATGGTGATGTGGGAAACTAAGGCAAATGAAAAATTCCCTTACTTTTGGAAACTTCCTTTATCTCAACTCCCCCAAGGTATATGCCGGGAATCATATTCCAAACTTGTGGTCCCCTGATATACATCTGAAGGGTCTCATAACAGAGAGATAAATACCGTTTTTACTAAACGGTAATAAATGCCATTTTCCTAACAACAGCTAGCCCCTCAAGGTCCTGGAATCCTTGCCTCCAAAATTTCTTAGAGACTTACGCTGCCCCTAACCCCACTCCCAACATGAGGGTATATAATCAGTTACCCGTCACAATCCCAGTGCAGCTCTTTCTGTCCACAGGTCCTGTCCCGTGTTTAGTAAAAACACCTTTTTGCACCAAAGATGTCTTCAAGAATTCCTTCTTGGCTGTTGGCTCAGAATCCCACCATCACCCCAAAACCCCATCAATTAGATATTTAAAATTAAACTATTTTGAGATAATTGTAGATTCGTTTACAGTTGTAAGAAATAATAGAGGGAGATCACGTGTACTCTTCATCCCAGTTCCTACCAATGGTAATACCTTCCAAAACTGTAGTACAATATTACAACCCAGATATTGACATTGATATAGTCAAGATACAGAACATTTCCTTTCCATAGCTTCCAGGATCCTTCATTTCCCCTTTTATAACCACACCCCCTGGCAACCACTAACCTGTTCTTCATGTAACTTTGTCCTTTCAAGAATGTCATGTAAATGGAATCATGCATTACACAACCTTTTGGAATTCTCTGCTTTCACTCAGCATAATTTTCTGGAGATTTATTCAGGGTGTTGTATCAATAGTGTTCCTTTTTAATAAAAGTGTGCAAAAAAGGTATGAATAAAATGAAATCACTTTTTTTTAGTTTTTATGTATTTAAGTAATCTCTATGCCTAATGTGGGGTTCTAACTCATGTGCCCAAGATCAAGCGTCACAAGCTCCTCCAACTGAGTCGGCCAGGTGCTAAAATGAAACTACTTTTAAAATCATTCACCTATTGAAGGATATCTGGGTTGTTTCTACTTTGGGGTTGTCATGAATAAAGCTGCTATAAACATTTGTATACAGGTTTTTATGTTAAATGAAAATCTTTGGGATAAGTGCCCAGGAGTGCAACTGCGAGGTCATATGGCAATTGCATGTTTAGTTTTTTTATTATTATTGTTTTAAAAGTTTATCTGGGGAGACTGTGTGTGTGTGTGTGAGAGAGAGAGAGAGAGAGAGAGAGAGAGAGCATGCGCCAGGGGAGGGACAGAGAGAGGAGAGAGAGAAGCCTAAGCAGGCTCTGCGCAGTAGGCACAGAGCTCAACTCAGAGCTTGATCTCATGAACAGTGAGATGATGACCTGAGCTGAAATCAAGACTCAGACACTTAACTGACTGAGCCATCCAGGCGCCCCAGTTGCATGTTTAGTTTTTAAAGAAATTGACAAATTATTTCCAGAATGGCTGCACCATTTTACAGTCCCACCAGCAATATGGGGTGATCCAGTTTCTTTGCATTCTCAGTAGCATTTGTGTTACTAGTTTTTATTTTATTTTTGTACTTCCTTAATGGCTAGTGTTGGACATCTTTTCATATGCTTATTTGCCATCTGTATATCCTTTTCATTGAAATGTCTGATCATATCTTTTGCCCATTTTCTAATTGGATTGTTTTTCTTACTGTTGATATTTAAGAGTTCTTTATGTATGTGTTCTAGATACAAGTCCTTTGATATGTGGCTTACAAATATTTTCTCCCAGTTTACAGCTTGTCTTTTAATCCCCTTAACAGGGTTTGCTTTTTTTAAAATAGAACTTAAGTCCTTAATTTTAATGAAGTCCAACTTACCAGTTTTTTTCTTTTATGGATCATTCTTTTGGAGTCAGATAAAGTATTCTTAGCTCTACATCCTGAATTTTTTCTCGTGTGCTTTTTCTAAAAGTTTTATAGGTTTACATGTAAGTATGTAAGTCTGTGATCCATTTTGAGTTAATTAAAAAATATTTCTAATATATATATATATATTGAGGAGAGGAGCAGAGGGAGAGAGAGAGAGAATCTTAAGCAGGTTCCACACTGAGTACGGATGCAAGGCTCGATCCCACAACTTTGGGATCATGACCGGAGCCGAAATCAGGAGTCAGATGCTTAACTGACTGAGCCACCCAGGCACCCCCTGAGTTAATTTTTGTATAAGGTGTGAAACTTAGGTTGAGGTTCTCCACCTCCACCCCTTTGGATGTCCAATTGCTCCAGCATCACATGATTAGATCTTCACTATTCAAAGCAATAATAGATGACCCGTTGGGTAAGAGTCCAGATCTATACCATGAAAACAGATCAATGCCTGACCCCACCTTCTAAGAGACTTCTTATATTTCTGAGATTTTTTTATAATGTTCTATATTTTACTTGTATCATTTTTTGTAATACTGTACAAAATACTTAAGCACTTCAATTTTTTTTAAGTGGACTTCACACCTAGTGCAGAGCCCAATGTGAAGCTTGAACTCATGACCCCAAGATCAAGACCTGAGTTGAGATCAAGAGTCGGATGCTTAACCAACTGAGCCACCTAGGCGCCTCTAAAGGCTCCTATTTTTATCTAAAACTGTATTAGGTAAGTTATAACTTATATTTTCTAGATACTCAGTTGTCAATATCATTTACTAAATATTCTTTTTCTCATTAATTTGAAGTATCACCTTTTCCAATACTAAATTCCCATATGTATTTGGCTTCATTCTTTTCGAATTCTAAATTCGCATATATGTTTCTGGTTTTTCTTTTCCATTGGTCCGTTCATTCATGCACTGTTACACACTTAAGCTTTTAAAACTTTATATGTATAGCATAAGGTATATATATGTGTGTGTGTATGTAATATACATATTTGTATTCTCTCTCTCTCTCTCTCTCTATATATATATATATATATATACATAATTTTTTTTTAAATTTTTTTTTAACGTTTATTTTTGAGACAGAGAGAGACAGAGCATGAACGGGGGAGGGGCAGAGAGAGAGGGAGACACAGAATCAGAAACAGGCTCCAGGCTCTGAGCCATCAGCCCAGAGCCTGACGCGGGGCTCGAACTCACGGACCGTGAGAATGTGACCTGAGCCGAAGTCAGACGCTTAACCGACTGAGCCACCCAGGTGCCCCTATATAATTTTTTTTAATAGAAGAGGCAGCTCCTCTTCATTCTTCTTTCAGTGTGGTTAAATGGAGAGGTTCTGGAACCAGTCTACCTGGGGTTAAATCCTGTTATTTACTAGTTATGTCACCTTGGAAAAGCTACTTAACCAGTCAGGGCTTCAGTTTATAAGAAGGGTTGATAATAGCATCTACTTCATAGAGTTGTTGCATTAAATGCATGCAGGGTAACACAGAGTAAGCACTATATGAGTGCACATTATCATTTTGCTAGCATCTACTTCATAGAGTTGTTGCATTAAATGCATGCAGGGTAACACAGAGTAAGCACTATATGAGTGCACATTATCATTTTGCTTATCATTCTTGTTTACTTTTCCATAAATTTTAGAAATTTAAAAATTTTTTGGCATTTTATTGCAATATTAAATTTATAAATATAGGGTTAATAGACATCTTTATAATACTGAGTTCTCCCATTGAAGAACATAGGATTACCACTTTTTATCAGACAGATTTGCAAACACCTACCCAATCTGTTCTTCCATTTCCACTGCTATCACCTTAGTCCAACCCATTATATATATACATATTTTTAATATTTTTATGTTTATTTTTAAGAAAGAG
Organism: Panthera onca; assembly: GCF_046562875.1. NCBI lineage: Eukaryota > Metazoa > Chordata > Mammalia > Carnivora > Felidae > Panthera > Panthera onca. Next base: position 39,913,850 of record NC_138344.1, on the reverse strand, counting down.
AGAGACAGAACATGAGCAGGGGAGGGGCAGAGAGAGAGGGAGATACAGAATCTGAAGCAGGCTCCAAGCTGTCAGCACAGAGCCTGATGTGGGGCTCGAACTCAGGGAATGTTGAGATTATGACCTGAGCCAAAGTCAGATACCCAACCAACTGAGCCACCCAGGCGCCCCATTGTCTTCTTTAAATAGGCCTGCGTGTGTCTGATTTCATCCTTGTTCCTCTATAGTCTGTTCACTTATACTGCAACCTGAGTGGTCTTTTAAAACTTAAGTCAGGTTATGTCATTTCTCTGTGCAAAACCTTCCAAAAGCTGGTCATCTTGCCCAGAACCAAAGCCTGAAAGGGAACTAGAAACAGCAAGACCAATTTTTATTGTGGAGTGGATGTGAATTCATAGGAGTTCTGTTTATTATGATGAGAGCTGATCTGAAAAACAGGAGGAAAGTGATGGTTGGAAATAGAGGGGCAAGTGCTGGAGGAATGTCCACAACTAGGCCTCTGGTCCTGTTTCCCTCCATTTTCCTCAGAGCCTTCCCTTCCCAACAATCTATAAAACATACATCTAACAATGCCTAATTGTCATGGTTAATACTCTTTTAATAATGCCTACTACTTTCTGTATAAAATTATAACTTAACCTGGCATACAAGATATTCTTCTAAAAAAAATTTGGAGACACAGAATTGGAAGCAGTCTCCAGGCTCTGAGATGTCAGCACAGAACCTGACATGGGGCTCAAACTCACGAACCGCAAGATCATGACCTGAACCGAAGTCAGATGCTCAACCGACTAAGCCAGCCAGGTACCCCTGGCATACAAGATATTCTATTGTTTTAAAGTGTATGGAGCACCAAATATATGGGACATTATGGTTGGTGCTGATTATAGTTAACAAAATATGTAGTCTTCACCTTAGTGGAACTTAACGGTATACTTGAAAAGACATGTGAAAAATAAGCTTGGGATTTCTCAACTCCTAAAGCTCCCTAGTTGTTTCACATTTATTGAGATTTTGATTTAATTTTCATTATTTCTTTCTGGCAAATTCCTACTTGATGGTCCAGATCTGTCTGGGCCATCACCACCTTTTGTGTCACCACACCCAGACCTACCTCATTTCTATTATTACGATGCCCTGATGTTTTTGTTTGCATCCCCTAGTAGACTAGTAATCTTCTTGAAAAACTTGGTCTAGTCTAATGTGGGGCCTAGGCAGGACATTCAGGGGAGGATTTTCAATAAATGCTTAACATAAACTTTAATAACAGACTTTGTGAAATCTACAACTTTGTGGAATTTATTAGAGGGATATGAAGGTGCCAATGATTAACCAATCACTAGAATAATGCAGCTCTTATCTGTGTCCTTTTAAAAATGGCACTACAGGGCACCTGGGTAACTCAGTCGGTTAAGCTGGATCAGGTCATGACCTCATGGATAGTGAGTTAGAGCCCCACATTGGGCTCTGCGCTGATAGTGCAGAGCCCCTTGGGATTCTCTCTCTGCCTCTCTCTCTGCTCCTCCCCTGCTTGTGCTCGCTTACTCTCTCTCAAAATATATAAACATTTAAAAAATAATAAAAAATGGCACTACATATGGACATACCACCACCACACTCGCTTTCATTTAGTACTTCTGTTTTATTCAAATGCCAAAACATAAGTTTCAAGTACAAATCGTAGTTATACTCAGTTTGGTTTAAAAACATCGATTATGCTTTGTTAACAACTTCCAAAACCAAATGTAAGTTGTTGTGACTAAAATGTCTCCCAGTCCATTTCTGGAGGATTACCCTTAATATATTTAGTAGCTACTCCAATTTTCACTCTACAAAAAGGAAAATGATGATGCTATAAGAAAAAGATAGTGAACAGTTATAATATGAAAGACTTCCTGAGAAAAACTTTTAACCATTGCTAGAGAGACTAAGAAGGATACCTGTTTCTGTTCCATATTATAGCAAACAGGTTTAAACATTCTGCAAAAGTGCATTTCTGGTCCTACCCAGCCATAAATAGATATCTCACATCTCTTATTACATCATAGAAAGCCCAACTTTTCATCAACAGGATTTAGAATCTGCATGAGGTTCTTTTCCTAAGAAAAAGGGGGTAAGAGGAAAACTCAAGTGTCTATAAACCAAATAATGAAGACAAATATTTAAATGTACTCTGATTTAAATACTTTCAAATGAGGTTGAACTGAATGAATAGCATAGAAATTTGTATCATCAACTTTAAAAGATACCCAAATATTTTAATATTTATAGAATCAAATGAAGTAACTTCCATTGTTAGGTCCCTCCAAATTTTCCCCACTGTTTAGTTTTGTTATATAAAGAAGGTTAAGAACTTATATTTTAGTGTGAACACATTCATTTCTGCTGACAGCAAAGCATAGATTTTCTTTAATGTTCTATGAAGACAAGGAATTAGATACCTAGGATCAAAGAACAAAACAAAACAAAACTAGGTGAGTAATTTGGTAAGTGCACAATATTAGGGTATTTTATTTAGTTTGACACATGGCTGTTACTATGACTGATGCTGCATGCTACTTTTAGAATTAGATGGTCTTTTCCTGAAGATTTAAGGCAGACTTCAATTCTATCTGCACACTTATAGTACTAAAATGGATCAAAGATGGTAAATAAATCAGACAAGTCAGCAAGGGAATAATGGCCCTTTTTATAGTACCAATTGGAAAGTTGGTATCATGCATTAGCAGATAAGACCAAGAACATAGCAAAACAAATCAGCAAAATATAGTTCTTTAGGGTACTTTTTCCATGACATTTTTAACTACTTGGAAACTACCTGTTCCAATTTTCAAGATGAATAAAATTCCAATATTTTCAGGAAACAAATATGGGTAGAAAAAGGATAAACTAAAAAATGGTATCTTGATCTTCAATTTTAAAGAATTTATTTTCCCATTTGTAGAGTAACATTATTGTAAAATCCACAGTTACTGCAACACCTGCATTGCTTAAAGGGTCTCCTAAGAATTTTGTTAAAGCATATTTTTAAAAAACTGAACCAAAATAATGTACATTTTATCTCCGAACGTTGTATCATTAAAGTCCACACAATGTCCTTTGTATTAAATCAATGTGATGTTACATAATGTACATGATCTCATTTTTATCCTAAAGGCTTCTGACCATGTATGATATCCAAGATAGATCCAATGCTTTTAATGTCAGACTGTAGAGACATTTACGATCCTAAACAAAAGAAGGAAAAGTTTTATATACAGGACGGAAGTCTGACAGTTTAGCTGTTTGCTGCATCTGCTTGGCGAGGCCATCCTTCTTCTTCAACTCCAGAGTCATATTCTTCTTCAGAGGATTCTTTTGTTGGAGCCCTATAATAAAAAGTCATCAGGTTTTTTAAAAATAAAAATTAGGTTTTTAAAAAATTTTTAAATAAATTGTTTAAAACAAATTTATTTAAGTTAAAATTTAATAAAATTAAATTTAAATTAGGATTTAAATAAACATGATTTCTAGACTCAAAATAATGTATTAACCCACCTAGCTAAAAACAACACACAAAAAAAGTAAGATATTAAGAGCACTTTTAATATTCAGATTGCTTAGTGGTGAAATTTGGGAAACATGTAGATCACATAGCCAAGAGTTGCAAGTAATTTCCCAATATTTTCCCTAACAAATTTATTCCTGAAATAAGTTGACAAGGCTTCAACTGTGAAGTCTTAAAAAATCCATTTCTCCAGAAAAAAAGTAGAATCTATTATTTCAACTCAAATGCTTGACATTTAGCATATATCTATAGGAGAGAAAGCTACAGCTTCTGACCAAATCTGATTTGCCTCAATTTAAAATTATGATCAGACCACCACAACTTCTTTCTATATTGTTATCAACCAATAAAAGACTATGTCTCTGAATAACTAACAATCAATTTCCTCCTAAATTATCTTAGAAGATACGCAAACATAAAACATAACATACCTTGTGACTTAGCTAAAACAGAGATCTAATTTTTGGTATGTAACATTACTGTCAAGCACTGTACAAGAAATATTTATTGAATAGGTCGGGTCAGTAAAGTACAGCCTGCAGGCCAAATAAAGCTCATCATCTGTTTTTGTAAATAAAGGTTTAATGGAACACAGACATGCTCATTCATTTATGATTATGCTATGAAGGCAGTGGTGAGTAGCTGCAATACAGACTTGTACATCCCTGTGGTATTCATCTAGCCCTCTATAAGAAACTCTGCTGACCCCTGGGATAAATAAATGAAGCAGCGAAAAATGTGTCAAATCTGTCAACTGACGTGATACAACAGAAAAATTTGTGAAAGACATGAAGCAAGTCACTCATAAATGACAGAATTAGCAGCAAAGTTCATTTAAATCTCTTCATTTGGATGACTTTTGTCTCTTATACTTGTTACAGGAAAAAAAGTGCAGGCTAATTAAAAAAAAATTTTTTTTAATGTTTATTTATTTCTGAGATAGAGAGAGACAGAGCATGAGTAGGGGAGGGGCAGAGAGAGAGGGAGACACACAATCCGAAGCAGGTTCTAGGCTCTGAGCTGTCAGCACAGAGCCTGATGCGGGGCTTGAACTCACAGACCGTGAGATCATGACCTTAGCCAAAGTCGGACGCTCAACTGACTGAGCCACCCAGACGCCCCATAAAGTACAGGCTAATTTTAAAGATCAAATTTCAGACTCACAAAATACTATTATTCTATAAACCAAAATTAGAACATTTTTTCTATAGAAAATTTGAGATTATTACTTCCCTTATGAATATAAGTATGCAATTTTTGTGACAGACCAATAAACCATAGCAATAAAGAGCTGATTTTAACTTTTAGATTTGGTCTAGCTTGACAATACACTTTACCGGATATATCCTGGTTCCTTTTTCCCTTCTACTACTTCTTTATCAACCTCCACACATACGATATCAGAATTAGGAACTTCAAACATTGGTTCTAGTAACAGCTTTTCCTAAAGAGATAAAAAGTGATAAATTACATGGAAAACTGAGGTTACACAGAAAATACTTATATTCCATAGACCACCAATCAAATTCATTAACTCAACAAATATTACTGAATCCCTATTATGCACCAGGAACTGAATGTTGAAAAAATATCACTGTAAAAGCTTTCACATTCTTCATATTAAAGCAGCTGCTGACTAAATTCAGAGAGAATTCATTTTATAAGGGAAAGCTATTTATCTGTAGTTCTGCCTATTTAGGTCACCACACACATATAAAAAGACTACACTTCTGGATTCAGATGTTCCTCAGCATTCCTGGCATTACCAAAGAAGTCAACAGGTAATCCTTACTATGAAAATGATTTAGTCCTAAACCATCTCTATCAAACTCTTCAATTTTGAACTATGACTTCAAATAACCACTTGTTTTAAGGGTTGCAGTAGATTTAAGGAAAATACAGTAGATCTTTAAAAAAGTATATAAGGTTTCTTTCTTTCTTTTTTTGAGATCGAGAGAGAGAGACAGAGAGGGAGAGAGAGAGACAGAGAGGGAGAGAGAGAGCAGGGCAGAGATGAGTCCTGTTGAGATGAGAGAAGTAATAAAAGTCCTATTGAGATGAGAGAAGTAATAATTAGCAGTGAAATTCTTAAAATAATAAAGTGGATGATGGCAGAAAATAGGCTGGGTCACTAGAATTTGTAACAAAATAAAAAATAGTGAGTTGCTATCATATGACAGAATTTAGGGGTAAAATATCATGATATCTGCAATTTAATTTCAGATTTTTAATTTGTTAAATTTCTGCAATTTAAACAAATAAACAGAAAAGAATGAGGATTTCATTGGGTCTGAGAAGGTACTCCGGAGAATTTAGTCAAAAGGCCGGAGTAAAATTTTCTAAATTCTCCTTCCTAGATTTTCTCTATTTCATTAATGGTACTATGTGTGTATCCTTTATTGCAAATGCTTTAAAGTTCCTTTTTTATAATAACAAAAAATATAATCTACAGAGACAAAAAAAAAAAAAAAAACAAAACCCATAAGAAACAACATCAGGCCAATTCTCTGGATATGCTTCCAAAGAAGTAACATGGAGGCTTAATATTTGCAAAACCCAGACCAAGAAATAATCTCATTTTGTATAATAATGCCAACTTACCATTATGGACCGAAGGCCTCGTGCACCTGTTTTTCGTTCTAGTGCCAATCTGGCAATAGCTTTCAAAGCATCCTCAGTAACATTCAGTTCACACTACAAAGACATAAAAAGAAATCAGAACTTAGATAATACTTGATGATATTTTCCTAAGATAGCTATAGAGCATTTGATCTATTAACTATTACTACCTCCCATCATTCCTAGTCTTTGTAGAACAGAAAGGGACTAGTGCCCTAACTTTACAGATAAAGACTGACCCTATCCCTTTTCAGACTAAAGCATTTTTTGACTATCACTTTCTTCTTAGAAAATACTCTACTCATCATTCATTTTATAGAGTGTTACTAACCACCCTCTCATCCTACAGAACACAAAGGCAAAACTTTAGACAAGTCTGTCTACATTACCACAAATTTCAAAACAGAGTTCAAATTACTGATACTAAATTTATTAACATACCCAAAAAACATAAATCAAAATCCTTTTGGAACATCAGACTTCACAAAATTTTGGTATTAAACAAATTTTGGTTACTAATTTCTACATCCAGAAAACGCAATATTTAAGCAAGGCAATTCTCTCTCATAGTGCCTTAGAACCTCACCTTCAAGCACTTGTTTCTCTCAATTAACCTATGAGAAGGCAATAGTATTCTGAATCACAAATTTGTCATTAGTCTTTGAAGATGTTTTCTAGATTAACATGGACTTTCTAGGACTTTATTCAACATTTATTGGATGCCTACGTGTCTACATATTAGAGACTAAATGATGAATTACCATTTTTGCCATCAAGGAACTTAAGTTCTACTGGGTGGTGACAAATAAGCAAACTAGCATTTATAGCACAGCATATGCACATGGTGCTAAGGGAGCACCAGTGTGGGAGCGTTAAAATTAGGCAAGGGGACCACTGAAGGATTTAAGGAGAGGACTAAAATAACTAGCGTTGTATTTATTCATTCACTAGATATTTATTAAGAATATCTATTTGCTGGGCACTATGTTCAATAATATAAAAATGATGCATTCTGGAAGTAAAAAAAGGAAGATAATGATATTTTGGTGGTGGTGGTCAGAAACAGACTTGAGACAGGGAGGCCAATTAGGAGCCAAATGCATAGGTCAATGTAAAGAATGATAAAGGAGCTTGACATGAGGTAATGGCAGTGGAATGAAGAGAAAGAAACTGATATTTAAAGACCCTAAGTTCATAAAACCCAAAACATAAGCTATGTGATCGGAATTGTGGGGATGTGGGATTGGATGTCTGGTTACACAGAAGTAGATGTGGAAGGTGATAGAACTTTAGACAAAAGTATATAAAAATATACACAGTATGTTGTAACAAAAGCATTTAGAATTTTAAGGCTGAAAGGACAATCCTGTGTATATGGCTTGAGGGGTAGGGGATAGGCTACTGGTATAAATTCTCTCTCTATATATGTATACTTAGGCTTTAAGCTTCATTAACAATTTTAATTAAGACAAAAAAATAAAGCCAACTCCTAAATGTTTAATGTAACACGCTGCCTTTCCCAATACTTAGATCCACATTTAGTGAGGTATAGAAATACCAGGTATAGGCTGGTATTCTGGATAAGGAGGACTGCTTTTGCTTTTTGTTGAGCTAATTTATGCAGAGTTCCAACAGCAAAAACCCATAAATTAACTAAGTATGAAAAATAAAAATCTAACCTTATCCATGCTGAATAAGGCCTGGTACTGAGGAATAACAGCATTACGTGGCTCAGTTAGTATTTGTACAAGTGTTTTCTCATCTAGGCTATGCAAAGGAACTACCACAGGCAACCGTCCCACAAACTCGGGAATCATGCCAAATTCAATGAGATCTCTGGCTTCAACGTGACGTAATAAGCGATCTTTTTCTTCAATGTCTTGGTGAGTATTTGATTCTCCACTTCGATTGGCAAGGTCTGCAGCAGCTGCAGCCCTTCTGCCTTTTCCCAAATTAGATGGCGTCCCAAATCCAAGATACTGCCAAGAAAAGACAGGCATTATAAATAGAATGAAATTGCATTGTACTAAGTACTCTGCATATATTTCTCACATGACCTTTGTAATAGAAGAAAGTTCTATTATCATTCACATTTTATAAGTGAAGAAAATGAGCTTGGAGAGGTTAATACCTTGACCAAGCTCTCCTTGCAGTAAGTGGTAAATCCAGGATTTGAACTCAGGCCTATCTGTCTTCAGAATTGAGAACTAAACCACCATTTAATAACCAACTCTCAAAGAATGAATTCTAGGGGCGCCTGGTGGCTCAGTTGATTAAGCGTTCGACTTCTGCTCAGGTCATGATCTCGCAGTTTATGAGTTTGAGCCCCGTGTTGGGCTCTGTGATGACAGCTCAGAGCCTGGAGCCTGCTTTGGATTCTTTGTCTCCCTCTCCCTCTCCCTCTCTCTCTGTTCCTCCCGTTTGCTTACGCTCTTTCTCTCCCCCCCCCCCCCGCCCCCTCCCTACTGCTTATATGCTCTCCCTAAAAAATAAAAGATTAAGGGATGCCTGGGTGGCTTAAGCGTCTGACTTCAGCTCAGGTCATGATCTCACGGTTCATGAGTTTGAGCCTCAGGTCGGGCTCTCTGCTGGCAGCTCAGAGCCTGGAGCCTGATTCAGATTCTGTGTCTCCCTCTCTCTCTGCCCCTCCCCTGCTCACTCTCTGTCTCTCTCTCAAAAATTAATAAAGGTAAAAAAAATTTAATTAAAAAGTAATAAAATGTGTAAGAACTATAAAAACGGAGATAGTAATTACTTTGTAACCAAAGTTAATTTTGTAATAGCGTAAACAGTAGTAGTAGTGACTAAGGAACAAGCAGCCTTATGAGGAAATTATGCCCAAGTGTCTTAAGTCACTGCTAAGCATTCTATTAAAATCATGATCTGAGGTTGCAGCATACATCAACCTATGAGAATAACTCTGATTTTATAAAAAACATATAAGAATGACATCAAATAAGAATACTACTTTAATGCAAAAAGCTGGGTATCGGGGTATCTCGCTGGCTCAGCTGGTGGAGCATGTGACTTGATCTCAGACTGTGAGCTCAAACCCCACACCGGCTATAGTGATTACTTATAAAAATAAAATCTAAAAACAAAAACAAAAAACACCCATTGTTTAAAAAAAAAAAAAAAAGCTGGGTATCTAAGGTGTATGGATCTTGCTTCAGTCAGTATAAAAGAACTATACTCCAGGCAACCGTCAGAATGTTTTGACATTTTGGTATTTCATACAGCTTTTGTCAGAAGTACAAGAGAAGCACATGGTCAGCCTAAGTTAAAAATCCATTCCTTGGGGCTCCTGAGTGGCTCAGTCAGTTAAGTGTCCGACTGACTGTTGGTTTCACCTCAGGTCGTGATCTGTTTGTGAGTTTGAGCCCTACACTGGGCTCTGCCCTGGCAGTGCGGAGCCTGCTTGGGATTCTCTCTTGTTCCTTCTTTCTGCGCCTCCCTCAGTCTCTCGCTCTTTCAAAATAAATAAACTTAAAAAAAAAAAATCCACTCCTCTGACTCTCCACATGGACAGTAGTGTATCAGAAAAAAAAAACCAAACACCTTCCATTCAATACTATATATATATGTATTTATTATATATAAACATATATTAAAATACACACATTTATTTTGTTATATGTTTTGTAAATTATATATAATATATAATTTATGATTCATATAAATATATATTTTAATATATTAAATTTATTTAATATTTATTAAATTTAAATTATTAAATAAATATTAAATACATTAAGTTATATTACATTTAATATATTAAATATAAATATTAATATTTATAATTTATATAATATAAATATATATTATATAATATATATAATTTATAATTATATATGTATATAATTTACAAAACATTATAAAACACTGGAAATACAAACCTGAAGACAGCCATTATCCTAAAGGGGCTTATTCAGAGTGAGAACACATGAAGGCGTTAAAAGTATCACAGGACTGTACAGGACTGTAGCAGTGGAAGTAGGAAAAGAGGCACATAGCAGGGAGGGAGGGTAGAAGATGATCAAGAAAGCCTTCACAGATAAACTGCCTGATCAGTTTATCAGACTTGGTAACAGACTGAGTCTTAAAAGATGAACATATATTTGCCAACTTGATTGAGGTAGGGGAAGGCATGAACAAAGGCAAGAGGAATAAAAGTTAGGAATGCAAGCAGTCTGATATGGTTGGAATATAGGTGCAGTATTTAATATTGTACCCCTGGCTTTCAGTAAGAGTCGATAAAAATAGCCACATGGATGTATTTAATCCTCTGTAAAATCACTACTGACGACTGTCTTACATCTCTCTCTTTTTCATAAAGATCTATGTGACAAACTCTTTTTTTCCCCCCCCACACCCCCGAGCTCAACACCTGAGCTGAGATCAAGAGTTGGAAACTCAACTGAGTGAGCCCCTCAGGCACCCTGACAAACTCGTTTTCAATCTCGGTCTCTCCTGAAGACCTCATACACTTCCTCTTTCAGATAATAAGAACTAGAGCCCAGGATATCTCCCTACTTTTTGTTAAGAAGTTCAAATGACCTACAACCTGAACCTTCCTTCTACGTTTCTGATCTCTTTTTGGACATTACTTTTAACTGTTCTTTTCTACATGTTCCAAGTTTCAAATTTTTTGGAATAGCTAATTATAATTAAGTATCAGAACATGTTCTTTGTTTTTTTAAAGTACACTCTACACCCAACATGGAGCATAAACTCACGTCTCGAAGATCAAAAGTCTCATGCTCTAGTGACTGAGCCAGACAGGCACCCCCAGAATTTTAAATATAAAGTTATCTCCCTCCCTCTTTCTCTCTCATGTACGCACAATGAAATAATTTCTTCCAATTTGTCAGTCTAAGCAGAATTTCAAAAGCAAAAACAAATTAACATGAAAAATTAAAACCTAACCTTATCCATGTTGAATAAGGCCTGATACTGAGGAATAACAGCATTACATGGTTCGGTTAGTATCGTACGTGAGTTTTTCTTACCTAGGCTATCCAAAGAACCACCACAGGCAACCATCCCATCAGCAGCATTATTTTTTTACTGCTACTAAACTACTACTTACACTAGTGGGTACAAAGCCAAGGAGACTTAAAGCAAGCAATGTAGCACAGCTGATCTATGATATATTCATTTAGGTAGAATATTATGTTATATAAAAGAAATCATTTGTGGTTACCAATTATGTAAAACACAAAAACATGGAAAATACTGGTGTGTTTTGGGCTGCTTGACACTATGTTGACATTACATTTTATTGTAATCAATCAACAAATAGTTACTAGGCATGTACCTTGCAGATATGAAGAAGTGCTCCATCCTAATAACCCTTCAGAAAAACTTACCTTTTCATTTTTCCTCCTGCTGATGATTCTGTCTAAGCCATTGAAAGCACCAGATGCAACAAACAGGATGTTTGTTGTATCAACTTGTACTGTTTCTCCACGTAACTTGCGGGAATTCTTTTCTGGAACATTAACTATCGTGCCTTCTAGTAGTTTTAATAACCCCTAAATAAAGAATAAATGATTTATAACATCATTGTGTAAGTGTATTATTTATTGTACTTTAGATAATGAGATTCAAAGGGGAAAATAATGTGGTTATGGTCAATGAGCATAATTAAAGAAAACTGCCACATTGCTACAACTAACATGAAAATCAAATGCACTATCACACTAACAATTCGTAAATTTATTTGGAATAGTTACAGACTCCTGATGCACTCAGGAAATAGTCAACTTAAAAAGCTGCTTTTGATGGTAAAGATAGAATTCTGACCTAAATACAGGATTATGACTCTGTAAGATGGTAGGCAACCATGGTAGGAACATTGAAAATTTGAAAATAGTTGATTTGTCTTTCATAGAAATTAAAATTCTTTTCTACTCCTACTATTAAACTTTGAGACTACCTATATTTTGGGAGGCTTTTATAAAAAAATTATCTAGCACATTTTATAAGTGTGACCTTTTTGTCTTGGTCAAAATAAAAATGAAAGCAATTTTCCTTACCCTACAGTTTATGTCATAATTAGTTACCAATAAAAAGTCAAGTTGCAAATAGATCATTAAGACTTCACTTATGACTCTCCCATGAAATGAAACACTATTTTATCTATTTTATCCTATTGTCAAGTGAAAAGAATAAGATACATGTACATACTTCATTTATGTCTAATTAGAACCAGAACTTTCAAGAGTCATCTAGAAATGTTTAACTGGGCCTCTAAAGAATAAAACCAACAAAAATCAAATGTCATTTTTTCTATTCTTTAAAATAATTTTAATTTCCTAAGAAAGGTAATTTGGTACTTAAAATCACCAATAGCTTTCTGAACTACTTTAAAATGGTATGTGGAGTTTGGGGTGGAAGAAATAAACAAAACAGAATCTAATTGAATGCGAAACCAAACGTACAATATTTGGGAGGTTGATGTATTCCCTTCCTTTTAGTGGGCTTGAACAAAATATTCAACTGCTTACTTGCTGAACGCCTTCTCCACCTACATCCCGTAACTGATGAATGCCTGGCACACTGCCAATCTTATCTACTTCATCCAGAAAGACAATTCCTATAATTTAAGGAGGATTCTATTTATAATATGAAAATGATATACACAAGATAACCTCAGTTTTAAAAGACTAAGTAGCTAGAGAGCAAATATATACAAAGCTTAATTTTATAAAAATACACTGCCTGATCTCCCATTCATCATTGTGTAAATGTTTTAGAATTTATTTCATAGAGCATCACTAGGGTATGATAACAATTCTGACATTAGTTATCTACCCCACTAATGTTTTCAGGTTCTTTATTCTAGGAAGCTGAGATAAAGGTATAGTCTTGAAGCAGGAGGTATATACAGTGCTGGTACTAGCAAAACTTTTTACTCTTTCCCACCTATATTCTTGTCTTAAAGGAATTTGGACAAGAACTTGTCAAGCTCTTCATGTAAATAAGGACAGATGATAGATGGGGAAAGGAGAAATGCAGCATCTAGGACATCCTGTAGGTCAACAAGCTAATCTGTTTCTAGATTCATCCTATACTCTCTTGCCCTTGTCCTCCTAACCCACCCCAGGATCAGGAGTCTAGAGGGAAGTCAGAACAGGAAAAATAATGATAGCATTAAGGATCTAATGGAATAATAATCTGGCCTGTTTTCACCCTAGTACCCATCTTATGACAATAGGGCAAAAGCAAACTTTGTGGCCCTTAGTATGCTAGAAAATGTTTAACATAGCTACCTTTATACAATTACAAAGTTTTATTCCTCAACTCAAAACAAGAATTATAGGATCTCTTAATGCTTTCCCAATAGTCTACATCTGGGGATAGACAAACTATACTGAAAACATACCTTGCTGTGCTTTTTCTACATTATAATTGGCATCTTGGAGCAGTTTGGCAATCACAGATTCAATGTCTTCGCCTACATATCCAGCTTGAGTCAAAGTTGTACAGTCACAGATAGCAAAAGGAACATCAAGGCATTTAGCTAGAGTTTGTGCCAGCAGAGTTTTACCTACAAACAGAAATAGCAACTAAAAGTTTACGAAAAATATGTTGATATACAATTTCTCTACAAAAATGTAAAATGTATTAAATCTAAATAGTATATAATAAAAAATTACTTATACATCTTTTCTCTACTATTGTTCAGATTTAATGGTATGTTATTTTTATTACTCCTATTAAGATGTTAGGGATTGGGCTAAAGGGCATTGCCAATTCCTCAAATTCAGCCTGAAGTCTATGCACAGATACTGATAATGTATCCAAAGGACTGGCCCTTAGATTTCTTCCCAAGAGCCAGAATCCCCCAATCATAAGACACAGCTTACAGAATCATTTATATTCTTTTTTTTTTTTTTTTTTTAATGTTTATTTATTTTTGAGAAGAGAGAGACAGAGCACGAGCGGGGGAGGGGCAGAGAGAAAGGGAGACACAGAATCTGAAACAGGCTCCAGGCTCTGAGCTGTCAGCCCAGAGCCCGACTCGGGGCTCGAACTCACAGACCGTGAGATCATGACCTGAGCCGAAGTCGGCCGCCGAACCGACTGAGCCACCCAGGTGCCCCTCTTTTTTTTTTTTTAAATGAGTAATTTTTTCAGGAAGTTATTTACCTGACCCAGTTGGTCCAAGCAGCAAAATATTACTCTTTTCAAGTTTTATGTCATCATGGGAAGAATCCAATACTTCACCTCCTCGTTTTTCCTGAGGTATTTGTTGATTTACCTGTTGCTGCATTGATGCTCCTAGAGCATTACCATGTGGACTAATTCCAGCAATCTGAAGCAATTCTGAAAGAATGACAAAGAAATTCTTAGAGCTTCATTTGATCTTACTTGAAAAAATACCCAATAAAACCCTAAATCTAAGACCAATCACATATTTAGAAAAACAAATATTCTGATATTCTGTCTTACCTCAAAAGGAAGAAAACCTCAAATTATCTAGTCACAAATGTAAAACATATGATTATTCAGGGAACCTTAAGTAAAATAAATGGATTCTTTTTACCCTCCGTATTTATGTAAATCCCTTTAACTTAAGGGAAGGCAGTGTAAAGGAAGGAGAACAGTGCTGACAATCACAAAGCTTTAGCTTTGGTCTTTCCATTGTGTCTAAAAAGATCTGTGATCCTGGGCTAGTCATATAAACTTTGTGTTTCTGTTTCCTAACCTAGAAAATGGCAATAATACCTGCCTTATCAATTTCAAACACATGGTTGGAAGGTATAAGAATAAAATGCAATTCATTTGGAGGCACTTTAAAAGACAAATATATATAGATTTTTTCATTACAAATGAAGGACTGTAGAAAAAGCAAGACACATTGAACACAGTGAACACAGTAAGACAACCAAGACTAAAACAGAGAAATAGGGAACCTGGGTTCCAGTCCTTTTCTATCACTGTGTGGCTGTAGGACCATGGCAAATCACTTAACTTTACTGGGCCTGCTTCCTTACCTATTAAATAAAATTATCAAGATACATGACTTCTATAGTCTCTTTCACATTTAAAAAATGATTCTGTGAGTCTACCAGAGGAACCAAATACAGTAAGACTCACTATCCCTGGTTCTATCTGAATTTTGATTTTATAGGATCTTGAATGGATCTTTCCAGTCCCTTTATTAGACACACAATGCTTAACTAAATGGGAATGGTATTGCTGGTGAACTATCAGTTTATCAATTGGGTGCCTAAAAACAGAACAACTTTGTTCTTACTCTCTCGGCTGAAGGAAAGAATTCCAATAGTCTTTTCAGTTATCCAGATTTGTAAATATCCATACTGCTCCTCATCATCAGCATTTGAGGAATCTGTGCTCATACCCTACTTGTTTATATTTTCTGGATTTGTTTTTAGGTTGTTTCTAATAAATGGATTAAGAATATCAGTACTTTCCAATGCATTACTGTTTTAATCAAACCAATATATAGATGTTCAGTCAACATAACTATTATTATGGTCCTATTCCATCTGGCTGGCACTTTCAAATTATCTTAGGGTCACACTTAAAGTAAATGGTTATCCTGGGGCACCTGGGTGGCTCAGTTGGTTAAGCGTCCACCTTCAGCTCAGGTCATAATCTCATGGTTTGTGAGTTTGAGCCCCACATTGGGCTCTCTGCTGTCAGCACAGACAGCTTCAGATCCTTGGTCTCCCTCTCTCTCTCTCTCTGTCCCTCCCCCACTCACACTCTCCCTCTCTCAAAAATAAATAAACATTAAAAAAAAAAAGTAAATGCTTATTCTAATCATCAAAAATAGGCATTCAAGGTGCGCCTGAGTGGCTCAGTCAGTTACGCATCTGAGTCTTGATTTCAGCTCAGGTCACGATCTCATGGTTCGTGAATTCAAGCCCCATACCCGACTCTGCACTAACAGCATAGAGCCGGCTTGGGATTCTGTCTACTTCTCTCTCCGCCCTTCCCTCGCGTGTTCTCTATATCTTCCTCAAAATAAATAAAGATAAAGTTTAAAAAAATAGGCTTTCAATAAACATTTTAAATTGTGCTACATTTGATAGTTATTAGCGAATAATTCACAATGCTATGCCTCATTATAATCCATATCAGGAAAAAAAATGCTGTCTCTTAACATGAGTTTAGTTAGTTAGCTAGTTGTCCCCAGTAAAAGAAAATTTCTTTTTTTATTTCAGCAAAATCTAGTTAGGAATTGTCACAATATAGGAAGAGGCTTTGCCTCGAGTGTAGGTTGGCCCAATGGGGTAAAAATTATTGAGGTGAACAAAAATTTGAACAGAAGTGCAAGAAGCATATTAACTACAGTAGAGTCACAGAGTAAATGTGTTTAAGTTTTTTAAAAAATTATTTATTTTGAGAGAGACAGTGGGAGCGGGAGAGGGGCAGAGAGAGAGGGAGAGAGAGAATCCCAAGCAGACTCTGTGCGGTCAGTGCACAGAGCCCGACATGGGGCTTTCGAAACTGCGAAATCATGACCTGAGCTGAAATCAAGCCACCCAGGCACTTCAGGATAAATGTATTTAACTTACACATGATTTAAGTTAAATTTAAAAGAGAGGAATAATTTAAATAGTACATGATGTTTGTCATTCCATTTCATGAAATTATGCTCCAGAGTAAACTTGAAATAACTCTCCTTTCATTTAGTTTGTTTTTCTGCATCTCTCTCAATGCATGAAGCAGCTCTCTACAATCAGTGAGCAGACTAGTGTATGGTTAGTTGCATGGAGTTCATTAGCCATATGGCCCTGGGCAAATTCCTTAAAATTTCCGTAGTTCACTTTTCTTATCTATAAAATGGAGGTGAAAATAATAGTTTCTGTCTCATGTGTTAGGAAGATTAAATCAGTTAAAATATGTAAAACACTTAGAACTGTACCTGGCAGACTTTTAGAAATGTTATAAAAGAATTTGCTATCAGTATTCCTATTTTCCTAGTGTTTAAGTTACTTGTATAACATAGCCCTTAATGCAAGCCAACTGTTTCATCTGGTGCTCAACTTAAGAAAGACATTATGTTCCAATGATGGAGACAAAATCTATCAGTCTTATTGAGAGTAGTATATCTGACATGTGATTTCCAAAAGAAACTTTAAAGAATATTTTGATTATGTGTCATTTTAGATCTAATGTCCTAACTTTAGAACCTATAACCCCACATATAACAAGTGGAAACTATAATGAAAATAAATTTAAGTTTTCAAAATATTACTTTCCAAGTCAATCTGTCATTATAATTATGAATTGCTTTTACCTAGGTTCTTAGATAGTGTTACTTGTTAACATTTAAATTTCATTAAATCACTACAATATATTTCTTTCAAAATATTCATTATAGACTTTCCTTTACTAATTTAATTCATACTAGCTTCACTAGCTATCTGTCCAAATTTATGAATATAGCACTGACAGCATATTTGATTATATTTTTGGTTTAGAAAATAAAAATTATACATGGACTTAAAGTTTATTATTTAGATCTTACATTCTTATATATAATCTAATTCTACTGCATTGTATTTAATCTTACCATGCATGATATACTTATTATTTCCATACAATTTAAGAATAACTAGAAATAGTACAATTTTATTACATGCACTAGATCTCATGCCAGAATTGGTAAACTAGTTATATTCTCATGGCTCATCCAGTATATACAGTATACTTCAAACAGTAGATACATAATATAGCTTGGTTCAAAGGCAAATATAAAAGTACCAAACTTATAGGTAAAATGTGTTCATAGTGGCTTATCTGTTTTATTTTGTTATTTTAATTACTGAAACAAAATGCAACGTGAATTTTTAAAATATTTTATTTACTTAAGCAATCACTCCATCCAATATGGGGCTCGAACTCATGACCCCGAGACCAAGAGTCGCATGCTCCTCCAACTGAGCCAGCTAGGTGCCTCTTTTTTTGTGAGCCTTTACCATCTGTGAAGCACTACATATCCACATCCAAAAAAATACGTGCAAGACAACAGAATGGCCACTATCCTTAGAATATCAGGTCCTTCCACACCCTCCATCAGACTATCTGATGCTTAAAGAGACAATCCAGGGCTGGAAACACTGAGTTGGGGCTTAGTCATAATTTGCAAGAGTATACCAAGTTTCATAAACACCAAAAATAAAAAGTGTGGTTTCTGGCAAAGGGAATCTGGAAGATAATCTGTCTCCCCCAAAATTTCTGTCACACATAAGCAGGCCAACTCTGCTTGTATGGGGGGGAAAAAGATACAAAATAGCAAGCTACAGATTTTAAAAAACACAACTCCTGTTAATATGCATATAGGTATATATTTATAGAGAAGAACTATATATAATATTTTTTATTTCTCTAACATTATACTTTAAGAAATATCACAACAGAAAAGATAAAAATTGAATATGTGAAGTAACCCAACATATATAAAGTACACATACTAGCTATGAGAAACTGTTCCAAAGTTATATATACCATGTATGATAAGCATGTTTAGATAATATACAATATCTTTCTTGGTAATACACAAGCTAATATATATCTACCATCACTACTGCTGACATCCTTCACTGAGATAAATCTCAAAAGGAAGAATGATTACAGAGGAGGACCTGAGGAGAGGTCACTTACTTGTAAATCTGTACTCATCTTCCCGTCTTCTTATTTCTAATTCTAAGAAAGAGGATAAAATGACAACATGAAAATGTATATTTGTTTAGTTTGGAGGAACAAATGAGGGATATCTCCCTTCTTGCCCTCTTCTAAATATATATAAAGAATGTGTTCATTAATGCTTTGTAGCTTTTCACATTATGAAAAAATCTATATGTTACATCCTGTCTATATTAAAAACATTAAAAACCCAAACATGTTAACGATGGCTGTCCAGTTGCTAATATATCCACATTTGTCAAGTACTGACTTGGTATTTAAGAAAACAGAAGCAATAATTTAAATTTTCAACAAAAGTTTAAACTGCTCATATCATAAATACCATATAACCATTTGTTTTCCCTATACTTTGAACACCTTAACTACTGATTTGCTGACTGAGAGAACCAGAAAAAATCGTTTTGTGTCATGACTAGATAATGCTATTTGGACTTTATAAAAATGAAGGCTCCGGGTCTTCCATTAGTTATGACTTATACTTTCTAAAAATAAAGTAACTGATACTACCACATAACTATTTACAGTAAATTCAACAAGTGGACAAGTTGTCTTCAATGAGCCAGTAAGTTATATATTTAATAGCTACCAAAAGTAATCAAAGGGTATTATATAGTTTTTTAAATATAAGTATTTAGTTGAACTCCCTCAAACTGTAAAATGATGACTAAAAGAATGTAAAACGGTATATTATAGGCCTAAATAAGAAATCAGGGCTCCCTGGCCAATTAAAAACAAAAAAACTTAAAAAATTTGCATTTTACTCTATTCATAGTTTTTTAAATAATATCATCCTATTAATATAACACACATTATTGTCTACAGTAAATTTAAATTATATAGTATATCAGTAGTATTAGAATCTATCATTAATAGGCATTATACAAATTTGCCCTTAATCTTACATACACTCTGTAGCTGGGGTCTAAACAGGAAAGAATGCTGGATATGTTGTGTGACAGTTATCATCTATCTTCATACATCTCTGACTGAGGCACATGATCTGGTAATAGGGAACCAATTGTGGTGAAGTCTATAATTCAAAGATTATGTCTCCATCTCTACTCCAGTTACTTTCAAACATTTTTCACTGAGACCCTTGATAAGAAATACATTTCACTCTGTGACTCAGAACCCATGCACATATAACTGAAAACAAAGTTTTATGAAATACTAAAAGAATTTTAGGACAAAAGCAAGGAGTTGCAAATAAAGATTACGTCTAAGTATGTACACTCTATTTTAGTCAGTTATCAAAACACTAACCTCTAGGTGTTAATGATGTCTGCTTCTCAACCTCTGCTTGCTGTCTCAGATTAGCTGGGATATTGTTATATATTCTCTTATAATGATTGTACACAGCAACTGAAAGCACCTTCTTAGCAAATGATTGGCCAACAACATACTTGTCGAGGTAGTTATAAATCTGAAAAATGATTGGTTATGAATAATTTACTATGAGCTATCATAAAAAAAACACATACACACATTAAGAAGTTATACAGTGAGCATATTTGCTCACAGTTTTAAATTTGAACAAAGACCCATCAAAAACAAAATGCCAAGGGTATGATACTTATGTAGCAATGATTCAGAAGCCCCAAACCTATGTGGACAAAAACACAAATCATTTGTTCTTTAGCTTAACAAAGTATCACTGTACTCATATAATGCTCTGCTGGTTTCTGTTCTATATATAATGTCATTAATCCTAATTTTTAAAAGTTGATTATTAAAGTCACTTGGAATACCTACATATGCCACCAGGAGTTTAAAAATATCATCAGTAATGTAAATCATTAAAATAAATCCTTTATTATTATTATTATTATTACTATATTCATTTATTTATTTTGAAAGAGTGTGTGTGTGTGTGTGTGTGTGTGTGTGAGAGAGAGAGAGAGAGAGAGAGAGAGAGAGAGAGAGAGAGCGAGCGAGCGAGCAGGGGAAGGGCAGAGAGGGAGGGAGACAGAGAATCCCAAACAGGCTCCGCACTGTCAGCGCAGAGCCTGAGGTGGAGCTCAATTCCATGAACCCATGAGATCATGACCTGAGCTGAAATCAAAAGCCAGGTGCTTAACCAACTGAGCCACTCAGGTGCCCCAAAATAAATCCTTTCTATACCTCCCTCAATCACATGAATGATATTCTTCAGAAAGATAACATATTATAAATCTACTCTTTTAAAAACTAGGCATTATATAATCAAAGCCATTACCAGCAGCTATATGTTTGAATATTCACAAATATTTAGGTTTTTTCTCAGACATTAACTTTAAAGCTACTCATTTATCTACATGGCAATCTAAAAAACCTTATTCTTAGAAACTAAAGCTCTGTTTGAGACTTGGATATTGCTAACAGCATGGAACCTAGGGTAAATTCCTTCAGCTTTACTAGTAAACAGAAATTAACTGTTAGGGTGCCTGGCTGGCTCAGCTGAGCGTCCAACTTCAGCTCAGGTCATGATCTCGCGTTAGTAAGTTCGAGCCCCGCATCAGGCTCTCTGCTGTCAGCATGGAGCCCACTTCAGATCCTCTCTCCCTCCCCTGCTTGCTCTTTCTCTCAAAAAATAAACTTAAAAAAAAAAAAATTAACTGTTAATATTCACTAACTCCTGAAAATAGTTAAATTACCTATTTTCTATAACTTTAACTCTAATATCTAAAGTCTAGACAACCTAATGGAGTATACAAAGGTTAATAGCTATATTTACCATTACAATATATTTACATGATAAATTCTTTAGTTGTTGACCATATGCTTTTTATTATGTTTTTTTAAAATCTTCTTGATTTCTGGGGCTCCTGGGTGGTTCAGTCAGTTAAGCATCTGACTCTTGGTTTCAGCTCAGGTCATGATCTTGTTGTTCAAGAGTTCAAGCCCCGTGCACTGTTAGTGCAGAGCCTGCTTAGGATTCTCTATCCCTCTATATCTGCCCCTCCCTGGCTCTGTTTCTCTCTCTCTCAAAACAAATAAACTTAAAAAAATATTGATTCCTCACAAATTATATCTATGAATTATTAAATCTGCCACAGCACAATGGAAATAAATGGACTGGTGTCTTAACAGCATATGAAAGCTACACTGAAGCAGGGGATGAGAAATAATCTAAGTGTGCAAACATTTGAGACATGCAGAACAGAGGGCACATAGCCCCAGGGCAGGGCTCCCTGTTCTCAGAAAGAACAGACCAAGTACCCAATGTACCTGGTAATACATTCTGCCATGTTTCATATGGCCAGATCACAGTCTGTCTGAGACTCCTGGAAGGAGCCCACACCACAAAAGCCACACTGCTATCTAGGACAGCCCTGATACACTAGTTGTGAGAAAATTTTGCTTCCATTGTTAACACTGAGGCTGTTTTACCAGACAATAGACTAATTTATGGGGAGAAATTGCAGCCTGGTGTTAATAAGGGGCCCCAACTAAGAAAAAGAAATCCATAGCTGCTCAATTTTATTGATATTATTTTTTTATTTTTCTAAGTAGGCTTCATGCCCAGTGCAGAGCCCAATGCAGAGCTTGAACTCATGACCCTGAGATCAAGATTTGAGCTGAGATCTAGAGTGGGACGCTTAACCAACTGAGCCATCCAGACACCCCTGGGTATCATTTTAGATTAATTTAGTATGAACACCATTTTAACAATCATCCAACTCTATTTCATTGCTACTGAATGCAGTAATCATAACATGGGAAAATAGCATTGGGACTCCATACCTAAATTCCAAGTACCAAATATCAATAAGAATTTAGCCACATATAGTCTATATTAAGAACTTAATACTTGTTTAGGTACTAGCATTAAGATCCAATGTCAACTGGGAGAGGGAGCAATGAAATGTTTTCAAGACAAAGTGCTTATAGGACTGAGCTAAGACCTATACCTTCTTGGGGGGAGGAGGTGGTTTCTGTTGGAAAGCCAATTTTACAGCTTCTGCTGCTGATTCAGGTTCTTTAATTATGCTTTTCTTGGAGTCTGCTTCAGATAGCACAACAAAAAAATGATGACATTTTTCACACTTCACAAAGCGGGTGGATGCTGTAAAAGGAAAGGTCAGCAGAGAAAAATAAATAATTCAAATAGCATTTAACATTAAAAACTCACTGTAAATGAAAACTACACACTTGACAAAAAGTAGGTTTGTAGTTCCTTCACTAGACACAACAAACAACCTAGCTTACATCTAAGATAGATGATACAGATAAATGAATTCATTAAACCACATTTTGTTCATTTCCACTAGGTTCTTTCATTTTGTGATATACTTCATTAAGAGAAAAGATTGGCTGACATTCTTTCAACTTCCCATTCATTAAATTTAATTTTAAAAACAACCACTATAAAAATATTAATCACTTATTTTATTGAAATACTTGAATGAAAAACTGTGAAAAAAAAGTAAAGCACAAATAAATTATTCTATTTTTTCAACATTTCCTTATGAAAAACTTCAAATATACACAGAAGTTAAAAGAGAGAAATCAGGAGTGCCTGGGTGGTTCAGTCAGTTAAGCATCCAACTTTGGCTCAGGTCATGATCTCGCAGTTTGTGAGTTCGAGCCCCAAGTCGGGCTCTGTGCTGACAGCTCAGAGCCTGGAACCCGCTTTGGATTCTGTCTCCCTCCCTCTCTCTGCCCACCCCCTTGTGCTCTCTCTCTCATAAATAAATGTTTTAAAAAAAATAATAAAAGAAATCAATTCCAATCCCCCAGAAAAAGGGAAAAAAAAAGTATATTCTTTAGGTTCCTTTCAAACCTATGAACATTTTTATTTTTTTTTTAATTTTTTTTAACGTTTATTTTTGAGACAGAGAGAGACAGAGCATGAACGGGGGAGGGGCAGAGAGAGAGGGAGACACAGAATCGGAAGCAGGCTCCAGGCTCTGAGCCATCAGCCCAGAGCCCGATGTGGGGCTCGAACTCGCGGACCGCGAGATCGTGACCTGAGCTGAAGTCGGATGCTTAACCGACTGAGCCACCCAGGCGCCCCTTATGAGCATTTTTAAAACCATGATTTGGTAAACATAAAATTGTTTCATGCCTTCCTAATTTTTATCTTTAACAACTCCACTAGTTCTTATTTCTTTAGCCTAAAAACCACTAAGGAACTAACAAAATAACATTCTCATTCATATTGACTTATAGATAATCATACAGCTTTTGAAAACAATAAAATAACAATTAAAAATGAGGGTAAAAAAGGTGTCTCAATTCCAGTGCATCAGCTATAGAATAACCTATGTTAAACCAAAGTGGATTTTTTTTCTCTCCTTTTAAAACACAGCTGTAGGATATATGTATATGGACATAAACTCTTAACCTTCTCTAAGCCTACCCCTACTAATGGTAAAGGTACCTTGGAAAGCAGCACAGAAGAGACTCTCACACAGATTACTAACAGATACAGAACAAAAGATACACAGGAATTAGTTATAGGTTGGTAGGTCTGGGTAATACATTTTTGTATTAACCTTTGTGTAATCTAACTAGAAAAACTGCAAAGAAGAATATTTAAATCTATGAGAATCTCTTATGGGAATAGTGTAACTACCTATTCATAGATTACAAGAAAAACTGTACTGGTAAGCACACCTAAATCTCACAAAATAATCTATATTAAAAAAACCCCAGACAATTCCATATTTCAAAAATAAATCTAATTATTAATTCAATCTAATGCTTATTTGTCTATTCTTAGACACAAGGCCAATCAAAAATACATCTGGATAAACTCTAGCAGCAAATTTTAAACTAGAAAAGAGATCATCCATGTTTTCTTTGTATTAATCACCTATAAATGCTTACCTCAAGAAAAAGACCAAACTATTCCAAGTACCTTTGGTTTACACAAGCCCCAATACATTATCACCATTCCCCACCATTGGGAAAGATAGTCAATGGCCTTTACTCTAAAATGAAGCCTCATCTTACAATTGTTACTGATGGTAAACAGGGCAAGGATTAAAGGGCAGAGAATCCTCTGATCTAGTTCAGGCTGTTTGACAGGAAAATCTGGCCTGAGAACATAAGAACAAAATATTTCTCTAAAGAAATTAGGTCAAAGGGAAAGAGACTAAACACCAACAAATCTCATTCCTCTTTGCTTACCACAGATGAGTTATTTACATTCTATTTGAATATCACAATACCAATTTGACGATGGAACATGTTCAATGTATACCCAGGTTAATTTTATTTATCAAAATGCTGTCTCAGAAAAAAAAAATAATACAAGCACTGCAATGCTTATTTTTTACTCATACAGACAAGTGGCAAAATCTAATTTTGTTGAATTGTCAGGGAATAAACTTTCCTTTAAATGATTACAAGTAATACTATATTCTTTTACATACAGAATACTAATCCCAGTAAACATGCTTGTATTATATGCCAACAATAGATTACCTCAGTAAAAACTCTCTCATATTTGTTGAAATGAAAGTTCTTCATGATTTCGAACATGTTTCAGGGCCCAACATTAAATCTCCAAACCAAACAGAAAAGTTTAATTCCTACTGTATTAAGACATGTAAGTACAGTAAGCCTTCAAAAAGTATTATATACATAAAAATAAAAACAACTAAAATAAATAAGTGGGGAGACTATTCACATTTGACAAGTTATTATTTAAATAGTCAAAAGAAAACTGAAGAAAAATATACATTTGTCCTTATAATAAAAAATTTCTTAGATATTATTCTTACTTCAATTCCTGATGACTTTCTATGCATTCATAATGCTATCTATAAAAATGGTATTTTATTTCCACAAAGTCAAACAAGAATAATACCACAGTAAGAGAACATAAAAATCCCTACATATACATGTGAGATGGAATATTACAGACAGGTCCATGAGCTAGTAGTTCTTACACTTTGGGAAAAAATGACAATAAAAGTTATATGAAATTCAAATTTCAGTGTCTTTATACAAAGTTTTATAGGAACACAGCGATCCTCATTTGTTTACATTGTCTATGATTGCTTTCTCCCTATAACAGCAAAGGAGAAGAGTTGCAACACTGACTACAGGGCCCACAAAGCCTAAAATATTTACTATTTGGCCTTTCATAGTAAAAGTTTGTTGACTCCTGCTATACGGTATTTATAGGAAAGAATTACCCATAGAATGAAAGAATATGTTCGCAAATCATACATCTAGATAAAGGTCTAGTATTCAGAATATATAAAGAACTCTTTGTAACTTAACAACAAAAAAGATAACCCAATTTAAAAATGGACAAAGGATTTAAACAGTCTTTTCTACAAGAAGATACACAAATGGCCAATAAGCCCATGAAAAAAATGCTTAACATCTTTAGTCATTAGAGAAATGCAAATCAAAACCACAATGAGATGCCACTTCCTATCTCTAAGATGGTTACAATAAAAAAGAGCAGTGTTAAAGAACATGTTGAGAAATTAGAACCCTCATACATTGCTAGTCAGGTTGTCAAATGGACAGAATAACATAGGTTATTCTATAGCTGATGTAAAGTTTGGTAGTTTCTTAAAAAACTAAACACAAACTTATCATTTCACTCAGCAATTCTACTCCTAAGCATATACCCAAGAAAAGTAAAAACATGTACACACAAAAACTGGTATACAAATGTTCACAGTAGCATTATTCATAGTAGTCAACAAGCAGCAACAGCTCAAATGTCCATCAATGATGAGTGGATACACAAGGAATACTATCAGCCACAAAAAGCAATGAAATACTGATATATAATAGAACACAGATGAACCCTGGAAACCTGAAAGATGAAGGCAAAAGAAGCCAGACATAAAATGCCACATATTGTATAATTCTATTTATATGAAATACCTGGAATAGACAAATCCATAAAGACAGCAAGTAGGTTTATGGTTGCCAGGGAGGGGAGGGAAAGGGGTAGAAAGTGACTACTTAAGGGGGATGGGGCTTCTCTTTGGGGTGACAAAAACGTTCTGGAATTAGATAGTAGTGATAAATCTAAAACTTGATGAATATACTAAAAACCCCTGAAATGTACACCTTAAAAGGAAAGGACTAGACCTGTATATATCAGCATACAACTCTTAAAAAATTGCTGAGGCGAGGGGCACCTGGGTGGCTCAGTTGGTTGAGGGACCGACTTCAGCTCAGGTCATGATCTCACGGTTTGTGAGTTCGAGCCCCGCGTCGGGCTCGGTGCTGACAGCTTAGAGCCTGGAGCCTGCTTCGGATTCTGTGTCTCCCTCTCTCTCTGCCCCTCCCCCACTCATGCTCTATCTCTGTCTCAGAAATAAACATTAAAAAAAAAATTTTTTTTTAAATTGCTGAGGCGAAAAAATTGGTAAAAACATGAACAATTTGATACCATTTATGCTTTTTAAAAGTTACATGTTTGATGAAGATATATTACAGAAATGTATCTTTAACTTTTACCTACAAAGTTCTACCTTTTTTTTTATAAAGGGGGATACACACATACATTCCTCAGGTAATTAAAAATAATTAAAAATGACCAAAAAAGTAGATAGCTATCTAAACATGCCATTCATGGGATGCCTGGGTGGCTCAGTCGGTTGAGCGTCCAACTTGGGCTCGGGTCATGATCTCACGGTTTGTGGGTTTGAGCGCTTGTGTCGGGCTCTGTGCTGACAGCTCAGAGCCTGGGGCCTGCTTCAGATTCTGTGTCTCCTCCTCTCTCTGCCCCTCCCATGCTCATGCTCTGACTCTCAATAATAAATAAACTTCAAAAAAAAAAAATCTAAACAGGCCATTCACAAAAGAACTACAAATGACCAAAAAGCACATAAAAAGATGTTTATGAACCAGTAACTAAACAAATGCAGATGCAAACAAAATGAAGGGCCCAAGAGTCAACAAAACTCTCCAATTTTCAGTGAGTAGACACAGAAGATCCTCAGCATCCAAAAGAGATGCATTCTGAAGAGACTTGTACTATAGGTGAATAAAACCAAGAGAGGAGGGCCTCATCTCACTGTTGAGGGCCTACCACTCCTATGGAGTAAAGTTCCAGAGGATAAGACAGTGTCATGTTCATCTCTGTTTATTTTCTGAGCCTGGCAGTGTCAGTCTCAACAGATATTTGCTTACTAAATTATTTATAAGGATCTACTCTTCTTTTACTCTTTTCTTCCCTATTCTCTACTTCCACATCCCCCCACCCCAATTAGAATTCTCAAAGGAAACCACTTCAGTCCTAAGTTGATTAGATAACATTAAAAATCGTGTTTTCGGGGCGCCTGGGTGGCTTGGTCGGTTAAGCGTCCGACTTCAGCTCAGGTCATGATCTCACGGTCCGTGAGTTCGAGCCCCGCATCGGGCTCTGTGCTGACAGCTCAGAGCCTGGAGCCTGCTTCCGATTCTGTGTCTCCCTCTCTCTCTGACCCTCCCCCGCTCATGCTCTGTCTCTCTCTGTCTCAAAAATAAATAAACGTTAAAAAAAATTAAAAAAAAAAAAAAAATCGTGTTTTCCACACTTGGTCTCATTGTTAAACATACATATTCTAGGATACCACCCAACATCTACAGAATCTTATCTCCAGGGAAGGAGAGAATCTGTATGTTCAAGAACCACCCTGGGGTGCCTGGGGGGCTCAGTGCCCAGCTGGCTCAGTTAAGCTAAGCATCTGACTCTTGATTTCAGCTCAGGTCATGATCTCAGGTTTGTGAGATTAAGCCTCACATTGGGCTTTGCATTGACAGTGAGGAGCCTACTTAGGATTCTCTCTCTCTCAAAAAAACCACAACCAACCACCCTCAATGATTAATACAACCTGGCAAGTTTTGAAAACACTGTGCAGAAGAAAAATAAATTTCATCTATCCCTAGAGAATTCCAGTTAGTAAAAATGTATGGAATAGGAACTTCTGAATAGCAAATCTTCACTGCTCTGTGACCCTGGATGAGTTACTTACTTGCTAAAATCTTAGCTTCTTCACTAAGCTAAGAAAATGAGGATATGCTCTCTCCTGACAAAAGATTGTGAGAATAAAATTATATATACTGACATTTATTAAATATTAGTTTCTTTCCTTTTCTACTCTAAGAAATTATTCTTTAAGTCTACAAAGATTGAAATCTTTCTCTGGAAAAAAAAAGAAAATTCTTGATTAAAAATGTATGCCAATAAGACATTGCCATTATGAACTGAGCAATTCTCAGACTCTCTAAAAGAATTTTATCGCTTCGTACCAGATTTGTTAATAGCAAATGTTATTTAGAAGTTTTATCATCTAGTTCTACCACTTTCATTTTATGTTGCAACCAAATTAGTATTCATTCAGACTGATTCCTCTCTTGGATCTCTTATGAGGCAAAACCACGAAGAGAATCTCAAACATTCCACCTATAGAATGGAACGACTTTAAAAGTCTTTCCAAAAATTGTAAAAACATGCTACATATTACTTTCTCATACAGTGGCCAATTAGTATTAATAATAAACATAAAACTGTAACTGAGATCTCAATATTTGGGATAGCATATAGAGACTCCTCTGCAGCTAATCATCAGAAACTGATACTTCTGACAAACCTCACCAATGACCTTTTCAGTTTGACTATACAGAAAGGCTGACATGGTAGTGTAACATAATTTACTCTTGAATTACCATTACCTCTAATCATGTAGGAAATGAGTTGTTTGATTCATGAAACAAAAGATCTGTAGTAGGATCTTTGTATTTCAGAGAATTACTGCTGACACTAACAGCAAAAGTGGGACTGTTGACTTCTTCCTTCTCTCCGTGTCTGAATCATTAATAATTATCACACACTTTATAGAATTAAGGGTTTAGTTCCTCTGGTTCCTCAGCGAGGGAAAACACCTTAATATTTGAATGACCGACCTCTCCAGCTATATGAGATGCTCAACAGGTATTTGAAGAATAGAGTAATAACAGAATAAATACTCCTTGGTTCTCCTATAGCTCAAATTTGAACACTCACAAAATCCAAATTTGAAATAAACACACACATGGAAAATAAAGAAATAAATAGTTTTCTTAAATTATTTCTTATACCACATTGCAAAGTATTACCAGTTATGGGGATTTTTAGTATCTGGTGAACATAAGGGAGAATCATGTTAAGTTCAGGAAGAACATAACTCTGGTTTATATAATTTACACATTTCTATGCAATTTGTGATTTGTAGAAAAGGTAAGGAAGAAAAACAACAGAGGAAGTAATACTTACACACGAAGGTCTCTACATGAGTGCATAAGTCGCCACATTTAGGACAACGCAGCTGGTTTCCACCTTTCCCTGAACTCCCAGAGCCTGATTTTTTACTGCTTCCCTCACTTGCTGATTTCTAATGTTCATACAAGAGAAAAAAAGAATGTCAATTATTACTTTCAGGCAACCAATTTATAGGTAAGTTAAATATAAGCATGTTAGCTTGTAATTAATCTTATAATTTTTTTTTTTTTAACGTTTATTTATTTTTGAGACAGAGAGAGACAGAGCATGAACAGGGGAGGGGCAGAGAGAGAGGGAGACACAGAATCTGAAACAGGCTCCAGGCTCTGAGCTGTCAGCACAGAGCCCGACGCGGGGCTTGAACTCATGGACAGCGAGATTGTGACCTGAGCCCAAGTCGGCCGCTTAACGGACTGAGCCACCCAGGCGCCCCTATAATTTTTATAATTTCTATAGTGGAATTATTAGTATTATTTATAACTCTACTATTACTGGTATCAAAAGATCCATTTACCACAAAAACAAAACCAGTTCTGGTAAACACATGTATTTATCTGTATTCCTGCTTTACATGGTATGAGCCAGCATATATAATAAACAGCTTTCTTTCCATGACTCAATCAACACTAGGAAAAAAAGTTACTACAGGTAAAATACATTTCAGTGAAACTGTATCAGGAGCTACTATCATGACAAGTAGTGATTCATAACTTTCTTCAATCTCTAAAATGGGGATTTTCTCATCTCTAAAATGGGGATAATTTTACCTACTTTGGAGAGTCATTGTTAGGATTAAGTGTTGATATCAAAGCACCTAGCATTTTGTCTTATATATAACATTACCTCAAGTGTTAGTGAAATTCACATAATGAAAAAAACTGATAATAATTCCTTGATCCAATACAATCACTGATCATCTACTTGCTAGCTACAGAGTAGCCCAACATTAAGTTGTAGAGATATCCAAAATTTTTAGGTAGAGAATGAGGTGGGGTTTATACTATCATGAATTGTTAAGAGTTGTGAAAAAAGACGGCTATTCCTAATTTAATCCTACAGACTGCATAGATTTAATGAAGCTTCTTAATACTTTGGAGTGTTAGAAATTTTAGTTAATGCTAAGTGCAATACTTATATAACTAATTTATGGTTGAAACTAAAACACAAAATAAAATTACATAAAATTCTTCACCTGATTTTATATATTTCACATTTCCTACAGAAAACATATAAACCAATGGAATAGAGAAAACTATTATTACATTTAATTGTTTGAAGGAAGGAACTCAAAAAATATATATATATTCCAATAAAGGTAAGATACCTTATTTCCATCTCCAGAGCCATCTTTACTTATCCCATCTTTTGATGCAAAGTATGCTGGTGTTTCTGTAAAGGTTCTAAAGGGAGCTCTTCGTAGAATCTGAGTTTCAAAGGTCCCGAGCCTTCCTAAAACAGGTATATGAATGCGACCACAAGATATACCTAGAAATACAATGAGATTTATTAGTCTACACATCAAACATTAACATGCCTTCAGTAAATCCCCTGAAAACAAAAATTCCTTAAGTATAAAGGAGGTTGAAAAAACTGTAGTTTTCACAGAGGTAGTAACAAAATGGTAAATGGTGACACCATCAGAGGCAAAGCCCCTTTAAAAATAGGCTAGACCTGGGCCTCTGGTAAATAAAGATGTTTCTTTCTGGGCCTGTCCTTTGATAGTGAGGAAAGACCATTTGGGTTATTGCAATGAGTGGCTCTTTGAAAGTGTGAGAGATGAGCAGTTCAACATCTGCCTCATCTGTAGGGGAAAAAGGCCATTTACACCCTATATTCTAATTCTTCTTTTATTATTTCTATCAATGAGAATAAGCAATTGACATAAACACATGTGTTTTAATGAAACATTTCAATCCTATAAAAAATTTTAGTAAACACTAAAACCACTATCTTGCTTTCAAACATTTTAACCTTTACCATGTATTTTTTTAAATTTTTAATGTTTATTTATTTATTTATTTTGAGGGAAAAAGAGCGTGAGCAGGGGAGGGGCAGAGAAAGGAGAGAGAATCCCAAACAGGCTCCACACTGTCAGTGCAAAGCCTGATGTGGGGCTCAAACTCACAAAGTGTGAGATCATGACCTGAACTGAAATCAAGAGTTGGATGCTCAACTGAATGAGCCACCCAGGCGCCCCTTACCATATTTGAAGTTAAGATTATTAAAAAGGATATAGGTTAACCCCTGACTTATGTGGCAAACTTTTTCTGTAAAGCACCGGGATGGTAAATATTTTCAGCTTTCTGGGCCATCTAGTCTCAGTTCCAACTACTCTGTCTGTAACATGAAAACAAACAATATGTAAACAAATGGGTGTGGCCAGACTTGGTCCATCAAAGGATCACTGTTGGCTGAACCCTGGTTTTTTTTCTCATATAAATACAAAATAAACTCCTAAATAAACTATAGTCAATGGCAAAAGAGCCATAATGTAAGGCAGCATTTCCCAAGTTGGTCTTTAAAAGAGTGTTCCCTACACAAGAAAATCAAATGATCTTAGATCAAACAAAATTCCACAGATTCAGTACTGAATATTGTAGGGCTACTCAGAACCCTGCATAAGTTAACATACATTAGTGAATTATAATGAATCGCCAAAGAAGGAAGTTTCCCAGCAGTTTATCACAGCCATTAGGAGGTGATAACAAAAAGGGGGAAGGGGATTAAGTTAATACTTAAATAAATTTAAGAAACTGATTTTATCTCCCTCGTTTTGTTCCCTGCGAAATTTTCAACCCAGGCTTTAAATTCTTATTTCTTTACAAGTTAGGGCTTTTAAGAGATCATGCACATATGCATGTACTATATCCAAACACAAAAATTGGTTTAAAATTACATCCTTCTAACAACTCAAAAGCAATTGTTTAGTTATATAACTGACTGACTTTATTAACTCCAGTTTTCCAAAACATTTGTGTACACTGTTAGAACTAGTTTCTAACTAAAATAAAAACATCAAACTTAACAGGAAAGATACAAAGTTTCTCATCTCTACACGAATTCACAAACACTAAAAAATGAATAAGATTTATGACACTCTAGTCCCTAATCCATAGACTGTAAAATGCTGCTGAATGCTAATTAAACTAATTAGTGCTGATCAATTAATGCTTAATTAATGAATATCAATATTAAAATACATTTGATGTTTTTCTTCTAAGTAATGTTTTCAAAAGACATTTCAAACTTTCTCAAGCATAACATTTGCCATTTTTTTGCAGTAAATGATAGCTACTACTCTCATTAGCATGAGATTTAAAGTAGTTCATGAATTTTAAGCCAAACATTAATGATTTTCAAAGGACATAATATGATTAAACATAATATGGTTTAATACGTCAATCTAAAAAGCA
Organism: Panthera onca; assembly: GCF_046562875.1. NCBI lineage: Eukaryota > Metazoa > Chordata > Mammalia > Carnivora > Felidae > Panthera > Panthera onca. Next base: position 39,880,381 of record NC_138344.1, on the reverse strand, counting down.
AATCTAGAAAAGTAATGGGGGAAAGGGATAGATGAAATGAAGAATAGAGAAACTTGAGGTGCCTGGGTGGCCTCAGTCAGTTAAGCATCCAACTCTTTGGTCATGATCTCACAGTTTGTGAGATGCTCTGTCTCCCTCTCTCTCTCTGCCCATCCCCACTCACACCGTTTCTGTCTCTCTCTAAATAAAAAATACGAAATTTAATGGATGTTAAGGCTAGGTGATGGGTATTTGGGTGTCCCTTGTTCCATTTTGCATATGTTTCAAAACATCCACAAATTAAAATGAATGGTAGCATAATAAAATAATTTACTATAATCTATGTAACAAGTATAACTTTTTAATCAAAACATTACAACGTATTGGTTGTAATGCAAAAAAACTACAGTTACAAGCTTTATATCAGACTATGTACTTGGATGTTTAGAATAAAACTTAACCCTCAAGTATCACACACAGTGTATTAATTCCCATTTACAATAAAATACATCTTTTGGGGCGCCTGGGTGGCTCAGTCGGTTAAGCGTCCGACTTCAGCTCAGGTCACAATCTCCCCGGTCCATGGGTTTGAGCCCGCGTCGGGCTCTGGGCTGATGGCTTAGTGCCTGGAGCCTGCTTCAGATTCTGTGTCTCCCTCTCTCTCTGCCCCTCCCCCGTTCATGCTTTGTCTCTCTCTGTCTCAAAAATAAATAAACGTTAAAAAAAAAAATTAAAATACATCTTTTAAAATTGTGTTTAACAATTTATCAGAGCTAATATTATTAGAAAATAAGCTGAAAATAAATTATCTTCAAAAATTTAAGAGAAATAAAAATTACTAACAAGACTTTCAAAGTCTACTTATTCTGAATAGAAAGAAAAATAAGTCCTTCACTTAAATAACTTACCAAGTAACATATAAAACCAATGCAATCATACAGTTACCATAAAAAAATACTGTCTGAAAAACATGTTCATGTCATTTAAATTTCTAAATTTGAGAATTTCTTGGCTGGCTCTGATGCAGTTTTAACATTCTATACATAGCACGGATTGCAAGGGGTATTCCCTGGTTCTGACTCAGAAGGTTGCAGGTGGGATCCAATAATGCATTTCTTTTTTTTGTTTTGTTTATTTTTGAGAGAGGGAGAGCAAGAGCGAGAGACAGAGTGCACTGTGCACCAGCAGGGGAGGGGCAGAGACAGAGAGAGACAGACCAGAGAGCCAGAATCCAAAACAGGCTCCAGGCTCCGAGCTCTAAGCAGAGTTTAATGCCAGGCTCAAACTCACAAACTGTGAGATCATGAACTGAGCCAAAGTTGGACACTTAACTAACTGACTGAGCCATCTAGGTTGCCCCCAAGAATGCACTTCTTTTTTTTTTTTTAAAGCAGGATAAATTATTTTCTTTTAGCGGGGGCAGGGAAGCAGCAAAGGGAGAGGGAGGGGAAAAGAAAGAGAAAAAGAGACAGAGAGAGAGAGAGAAAGAGAGAGAGAGAGAATCTTAAGCAGGCTCCATGCTCAGTGAAGAGCCTGACACAGGGCTCAATCCCATGACCCTAGGAGCATGACTTGAGGCAAAATCAAGAGTCAGAAGCTCCATCCACCAAGCCACCCAGGTGCCCCCCACCCCCACCAAGAATGCATTTCTAACAAAATTCCAGGTTATACTGATGATGTTGGTCTGGGACCACACTTTTTAAGCTACTGTATTGAACAGTTTAAATAATTAGTCACTCACCAATCCTATAAAATCTTCACAGAAATCACTGTAACAACCTAATCAGGATTTTTAAATCCTTTTTATGCCATGAACCCCTTTGGGAGTCTGGTGAAGGGTACAGATGGACCCCTTCTCAGAATGTTTATAAATGTATAGAATAAAATACATAACAAAGGAAACCAACTGTATTGAAGTGGTTATCAAAATATTTTTAAAATATGCTTCTTGCCAACATCATACTTAATTGGTGGAAAATGGACAGCTTTTCCTCTGAGGTCAGGGGGAAGATAAGGATGTCCACTCTCACCACTTTTATTTAACATAGTACTAGAAGTCCTAGCCACAGCAATTAGACAAAATAAAGAAAAAAAGGCATCCATGTTGGTAAAAAAGAAGTAAAACTCTACTTGTAGATGACATGTATAGTACATGTAGAAAACCCCAAAGATTCCACTGTAAAACTACCAGAACTGATAAATGAATTCAGTAAAGTCACAGGATACAAAGCAATGTACAGAAATCTGTTGCATTCCATATACACCAAAAAAATGAAACAGGAAGAGAAATTAAGGAAACAATCCCATTTACAATTGCACCATAAACAATAAAATATCTAGGAATAAACTTAACTAAAGAGGTGAAAGAAAGACCTGTATGCTGAAAACTATAAAACGCTGATGAAAGAAATTCAAGACGATGCAAAGATATGGAAAGACATTCCATGTTCATGGGCTGGAAGACAAATATTATTAAAATGTCCATACTATCCAAAGCAATCTACAGATTTAATGCAATCCCTATCAAAATACCAACAGCATTTTTCAAGTAACTAGAACAAACAATCCTAAAATTTGTATGAAACCACCGAAGACCTCAAATACCTAAAGCAATCTTTAAAAAGAAAACTGGAAAGATCTCAATTCCAGACTTCAAGTTATATTACAAAGCCGCAGTAATTAAAACAGTATGGTATGGGCATAAAAATAGACACATAGGTCAATAAAACAGAAAGAAAAACCTAGAAATAAACCCAAAATTATATGGTCAATTAATCTTCAACAAAGCAGGAATGAATACACAATGGGAAAAAGTCTCTTCAACTGTCAACATCCCAAAAGGTGTTGGGAAAACTGGACAGCCACATGCAAAAGAATGAAACTGGATCACTTTCTTTCACCACACAGAAAAATAAACTCAAAATGGATTAAAGACCTAAATGTGAAACCTGAAATCATAAAAAAATCCTTGAAGACAGCACAAGCAGTAATTTCTCAGACATCAGCCATAGCAATATTTTTCTAGATAGGTCTCCTGAGGCAAGAAAAACAAAAGCAAAAAATAAACTATTGGGTCTACAACAAAATAAAAAGTTTCTGCACAACAAAGGAAACAGTCAATGGCAACCCACTGAATGGGAGACAACATTTGCAAATGATATATCCAATAAAGGGTTAGTATCCAAAATATATAAAGAACTGATACAACTAAACACCCAAAAACCAATCCAATTAAAAAATGGGCAGAAGACTTGAACAGACATTTCTCCAAAGAAGACATCCAGATGACCAACAGGCAAATGCTAAGATGTTCAACATCACTCATCTCTAGGAAAATACAGATCAAAACTACATTGAGATATCACCTCACACCTGTCAGATTAGCTAAAATCAACAACATAAAAAACAACAAGCATTGGCAAGGATGTGGAACAAAAGGAACCCTATTGCATTGTTCATGGGAATGCAAGCTAGTGCTGCTACTGTGGAAAATAGTATGATGTTCCCCACAACATTAAAAATAGAACTACCCTATGATCCAGTACCCAGTACTACTGGGTATTTACCCAAATAATACAAAGTCACTAATTCAAAAGGATACACCCCTATGTTCATTGCAATATTATTTACCAAACTATGGGAGCAGTCCAAGTGTTTATCGATAGATGAATGCATAAAGAAGAGATGACACACACATACACATCACTCATTCAACCATAAAAAAGAATGAAATCTTGACATTTGCAAAGACATGGATAGAACTAGAAAATATTAGGGCACCAGGTGGCTCAGTGGGTTAAGCATCTGACTCTTGATTTTGGCTCAGGTCATGATCTCATGGCTTGAGCCCTGTATCGGGCTCTGTGTTTACAGCACAGAGCCTGCTTGGGATTCTCTCTCCTTCTCTCCCTGCCCCTTGCCCTCTTGCTCACTCACTCGCTCTCTCTCTCAAAATAAATGTAAAAACAAACAAAAAAAAAAAAACAAAAAAAAAAAACAAAAAAAAAAACCCCCAAAAAAACAACTAGAGAGTATTAAGCTAAGCAAAATAAGTCAGTCAGATCACACCATATGATTTCACTCATGTGTGGAATTTAAGAAACAAATGAGCAAAGGAAAAAGAAAGAGAGAGAGAGAAACAAAGAAACAGACTCTTAAATACAGAGAACAAAACTGATGGTTACTAGAGAGGAGGTGGGTGAGAGGATTGGTGAAATAGGTGTTGGGGGTTAAAGAGTACACTTATGATGGGAAAAAATAATAAAATTAAAAATAAAATAAAATATGCTTTTTAATTAACATAATTAAATAAGATTTAAAAGCTTTTTAAATAACTACCATGATTTCAAAGTAGTAAAAAGTATAAACGATTTTTTGAGATATGAACAACTGTAGCATGACACAAAAATATTTGTGATTTTGATTGGTAACAAATTCATAGATACTGCTAATACTACTGTGGGTTGTTGCCTACGTTCAAAATTGAAGGAAATGCTACATTTCAGTTAGTGATTAGTGAAAATAAAGTTACAGGAACTTCTGAATTCTATCCCTGGACACTCTGGAGGCCTGTGAATTTCAGGTGAAGAAGCCCTACAAAAGCCAAAAAGGGAAGTATTTCTGAAAAGTATATTTCGAAAGAATACTTGGCAGCAACAAGAGAAGATAGTTAAAAGCTAAACCATTTACAAAGCTTTTGTCATACGGATAAAACTTTGAGTTTTAGATCTGCTTTAAAAAGAAACAGCAGAATAAGGTACCTTGATTTTAGAGCTATTAAGAACTAGCAGAGTAATTTATGCAACTTTTAAATATTTGAATTTCTATATTCAATCTTAAACCAAGCTTTCTCTAAAAACATAAATGATTCAGCTTAAAAGATAAACTAATCTTTAAATTTTAGAAACTAATGAAAATTTTTAAATTATCATCTCTCTCTAGTGACAATATTTAAGTGTATAACAATTGATGAAATGGCAAATCAAGTTAAATGCTTGCTTAACCACCTAGCCTCTAAAGACCTCTAACAAAAATTGGAAAAAAATTTCTACAAAAACAAACAATGCCAATCAACTTAGTAGATGCTTACTGCTTTTATTAGTCTTAAAAATTCAATTTATGCCCGTTATTGTTTCCTGAATTCTGAATACTTCTTAATAAAGAAAAATACCATCATTCCTATAATAGCTTTCCTCAAGTTTAAAAATGTTTCATGGGTTTTCAGCAAGGCTAGTCTGCTGGTGTGAAGAGGAATATGCCAAGAAAAGAGAAACGTTTATCAAGAAATAGTTTGCGATTCCAGAAATAAAGATTCTCTAACATTTATTCTAATTTGTATTGTATTTAAATAACGAGACTTAAAATCTAGCTAAAACCTGTTAAGATAGGCACATTATGCAACTATCATGAAAATTATGATGGGCACCAACATGTTTGAGCATCTTCACATTTACACCCTCATGAGGTGACACCCTTTCACTGGACATGAACTTAAAGTAGCCAAAAATCAAGGGAATTACAGGTGATTCCACAATTGTCACAGCCAAATTCAGACCAAGTACTGTCATTCAGAGTTTCGTTAATGGAATCAAGCATTCCTGAATGCACATATTTAGAATGTTAATTGTTCTGTATGCAAAGCACATTTAAAATACGTATGTATTTACACATATGTACAAAAATAGATAACAAATTGAAAAATACCAGCAATTTGGGTAGAAAAAAAATATTTAAAATTTCTCCTTTACTACAAGTTTCACTCAAAGAGCATAGTGTGAAAAAACACATTAAATAGGATACACATAGCCCACCAGGAAAAGAAAACAGTTCCAGTATCTAATATGACAATTTACCAAATTTTTCTTCAAACTACCATTTAAAATTTTTATTTATGGGGGCCTGGGTGGCTCAGTCAGTTAAGTGTCTGACTTTGGCTAAGGTCATGCTCTCATGGTTCGTGAGTTCAAGCCCCACATCAGGCTCTCTGCTGTCAGAGCAGAGCCCACTTAGGATCCTGTTTCTCTCCCTCTCTGCCCCTCCCCTGAGCGTGCTCGTGCTCCCTCTCTCTCAAAATAAATAAACATTTAAAAAAAGATTCTGTATTTTAAAAAAGAAAAAATAAAAATTTTATTTTTTTAAAAAATGTTTATTTTTGAGAGAGACTGCACATGAGCAAGCGGAGAAGGGGCAGAGAGAGAGGTAAAGAGAGAATCCCAAGCAGGTTCCAAGCTGTCAGGGCTTCAGCACAGAGTCCAACTCAGGGCTCCATCTCAAGATCATGACCTAAGCCAAAATCAAGAGTTGTACGCTTAAGGGACTGAGCCACCCAGGGGCCATCCATTTAAAAATGTTAAAGTCTAACATGACAAACAGAGATAGAGAATAGCATTATATTTCAAGAGAGCTCTGAAATCTTTTTATTCTTACTTCATTGTATAATTTCTTGTTGAGACTATTTTGATTAAATTTTTTGTTTATGGATAGTTTTGAAATTCTTAACTTTATGTTTATAAGAATAATAAACTAACTGAAGTTCAATTCTGATTTTTCTCTTTTGCCCCTTTTCCTCTTTTCAAGAATCCTAAACAAAAATAACTTTTCCGGAGTTTTTTAAGTCCTTAAAAAAAATCTCTATATTGAAGACTAGTGTATAATCTTAGAGTTTCTACTACGGAAAAGAAACATTTTGTGTAATGAAGCCTTAGGAAAGTCTTAAATTGATGTGAAAACCAAGCTGTTTGACTGTCATGTAAAAATATTAACTTCTATAATGATATGAGGTTATGTCCCATATTTTAAGCTTAATTTACTCCTTTACAGTAAAAATGGTTTAATCACTTCTGAAAACTTATGGCAAACTTATAGTAACAAATAATAATACCTAAATAAGCCATTAATTTGTGTTGCTTCACCTAATGAGTCATTAAAATTTTAAAGCAGTGGTTGTTTTGAAAAGAAAAAAAAAATCACCACGCACCGCCTATGATTCATAGTTTTACCGGAAAATTGATTGAAACAGATGAAGAACTTTGTCAAAGAAGCCTTCTCTGCCCAAAGAGAACACACACCTTTTACCCAACTCCTAGAAATGATATTATTCTTTGTGAGCTCCAGTAGATTTACACTTGCAGTTGAGGACTTATTCACTCTATCTCCAGCACCAAAACAGGGCCCAGCCTCAAAAAAAGACGCCAAATAAGTGAATTTCAATGTCACTTTCACATGTTTCCAACTCAAATTCCTGGAGTTCAGGTTTAACAATGTCTTGAGACTAAATTCACTCCTTTACATTTAAGTATCACTTTATAAATGCTTCTGCCCACATTACTTCATTTCATCCCTCTTTGTGAAATAAACTGTCGAAAGAGATACCTTAAGTATACGGTAGGAGCTTTTATAATTAACCTAAAATACAGGAAAGGGGGGCCTTTTTAATTTATTTAGTTGACAAGTCAAAATAAAATAACAGAATCCAGCCTGTAGTCTGACACTCATAGATTTGGGGGAAGAGGAAAATGGTTTCTGTTCCGGAATCCCTTGACTGGTATGACACTCTTTCACAGCTCCTGATAAACAAAGTAAAGGGTTAGCCTTAAAACTATCTCAGTCAAGTTGGGAAAACCGGCAAACGACCAACCGAGACACTGAAGTACTTCAAAAACAACTTCTACGAGAATTTCTCCACCCCGGCCGCTTCCCTGCGGGCCGCGAGGTTTTCCCGGCTCCGGGAGGGCCATGAGCCCCGCTTATGCCCCGGTGGAAGCGGCCGCACAATGACAGTGACACCGTGGGTCTCGCGCGGCCTGCGTCTGGGACAGCTGGCTCGGCGCCCTGAAGGGGGGCTTCAACAGTAGCAGCCCCTCCCCCGGGCCCTTCCGGGAACCCCCGACAGGCCGGAAAGGAACCCGACCGGGCTCCGGAGGAAAAGCCGAAGGTAGGGAAGGCGGCAGTGCCCGGCGGACCTGAGTAGGGTGTGGGGCACTTTTTAACGGAAGGAGCATTTTGTGCCTCTTCCAGGCTTTCTGCTAAGTGACCACATTCCGGCTCCAAAGTCAAGAGGCCTGAACGCGCGCGGGCGGGCGAACAGAAGAGGTCTACTTCAAATTTGAGAAACAGATGCTCCAGAGGTTGGCAGAACCCCATCCTAAAGTGGGGGAGGGGGGTGCCAGGAGAAATCCCATCACACCCTCAAGGCAGGGTAGACCTCTTGCCCTCCCCGGGATCCCCACCCCCGGCCGGTACACTCCTGGGCCATTGGCTCACGTGAGGGACTACTTCGTTACCTCTCTGCGCGGAGGCGAGCGAGGAGGTGATGAGCCGCGCGGCGGCGGCGCCGCAACTACAAGCGCCGCAGCCGGACATCTCCGCTGGGCCTAGGCTGGGGCTTTGCCCCCTGCTGCCCTCCGGTCTCAGCGGCCCGACTCCTATTCGCAGGGCGCGCTGACTTGGCTCCGGACCTTCCCGCCGGCCCCTAGACTCCGTGCAGAGTTCACCGCCCGGGAGCCAGGCCTTCGCGCTCTCGGTGCCCGACTGCCGTCTACTCTGTAGACACTTAGCCCCCCTCCCTCCCTCCCCCTCCTTCTCTTACCCTCACCCCCTCCGCCTACCGAGCCCGGGGAGCGTGCGCGCGCCTGCGTCCTAGGCCTAGGGAGGGGGTGTGGGCGCGCTCTGCGTATACGTGGGTGATACGCCGAAGAGCGGAGAGGGGAGGGGGGCGGTAACCTGGGCGCCAATGAGCACGCTACGGCGTACGGCCGACCCCCACTGGGATAACTACAATTCCCGACATGCAATGCTTCCGGAAGCCCCTTATCCTATCATCGAAAAGTGCTACAGATGCGGGGAGATGCGTGCCGGGAGTTGTAGTCCCAACTCCTGGCAACTTTCGGTTTGTGGTGAGGAAGGTCATAATGAGACCTGTTGGTGGCTTAGTTGGCCGCCGGACTCTTTAAAATCCTTTGGCTGCTGCTGGACGCTTCAAATTGAATAAGTTTCTTCCACCGGCGATTCCACATCTTCTGTACCTTATCTTCTTAGTTTCCTCACTTACAACGTGGAAGAGGTATTTTTACCTAGTTCCCCGAACAAGAGCTGTTGGCAGACAGCTCTCTTTCCTTGTTCTCTCAAACCAAGTGGTAACTCTTCCAGCTGTTATTAGTCCCTGGATGCTTAGTGATCCTTTGTCGGTTCCCTTAAGGACTTAAGCTGATCACACCCTAGTAAATAGTTTTCTATTAACCTTTGAGCGTCTGCAAGGCTGATTCCTCTCCGGACAGCTAAAGCAGGTGTACAAGGTGGAGGATGGTGACAAATGAATCTGACTCTACATTTTGGTTGGCACCAGATATTTACTTTGTAAGATTTTGTGAATATTTGCTAAGATTTTTGGCAACTCCAAAGCTCAGGAAAATTGCCATGTGCGCTTGGATGCCTTTAGTTGTGAGCTTAGGTGAAGGGAGGGGGGTGGGGGGCAGGGAGAAAAGGGACAAGTCCAGTCACACAAGTTATCTAGCCCTCATTATTCTTGGATCAGAGAAATGTAGCATCTGGTTCCCTGGGTCTGGCCATGAGGAGGGGCGTTGGCCTTGGCCCAGGCCACACGTGTTCTGTGTTTTTCTCTCGTAGGGAGTTGACTCCTGTTATCTTTTCAACTTAAAGTGGTAGAGACCAGAAGGTAGCGCAGGTATTCCTTAGCTGCCTCTATTAATTGAATTTCGAGAGAGGAGAGACTCTAAAGTTTCCTCAATCCAGTATTTTCAAACTGTGTTCCTAAAATCCGTCAGAAGCCATAGCTCTGTGGTGGGGGTGAGGAGACTTTTAAAAGGGTGGACCTCTTTTGTCTCCTTCTCCATGCCACCCCTACATCAATGAGAGCGGCTCTGTTTTTATCTATTTTATTTATTGGGGTTTTGTTCGAAGACAGAATTATTCTGCTTTAAAAAAAATTTTTTTTTTAACATTTATTCATTTTTGAGAGACAGAGTGTGAACAGGGGAGGGGCAGAGAGAGAATACACACAGAACCCGAAGCAGGCTATCAGCAAAGCCCGTCGCGGGGCTTAAACCCACGAACTGTGAGATTCTGACCTGAGCGAAGTCAGACGCTTAACCGACTGAGCCACTCAGGCGCCCCCAGAATTGTTCTGCTTTAAAACCGTGTTCGGGAAACCAATTTGACAATAAATTTCATAATTAATAAATAAATAAATAAATAAATAAATAAATAACAGGGTTCAAAAACCATTGATTCTAGTACAAAGCTCTTTTAGCAAGGAGCTAAGTCACATTGACCCTAACACCCAATTTAAATTCCTTTCATCCCACCCCACTTCTATTTCAATTATATGCAATTTCCTTCTTATACAAATAAAGAAGTTGTTCCTAAAACCCATAGGTTGGGTGCCCAGGTGGCTCAGTTGGTTAAGCATCCAATTTCAGCTTAGGTCTTGATCTCATGGTTCCTGAGTTTGAGCCCTGCATCAGGCTCCACACTGACAGTGCAGAGCCTGCTTGGGATTCTCTTTTTCTCTCTCTCTGCCCCTCACCCACTTGCACATGCTCTTTCTCCAAATAAATAAATAAGCTTTTAATAAAAAAAACCTATAGATTGCAAGGGGCACCTAGGTGGCTCAGTTAGTTGAGCATCCTACTCTTGATTTTGGCTCAGGTCATGATCCCAGGGTTGTGGGATCAAGCCCTGCTTCAGGCTCCGTGCTGAACATGGAGCCTGCTCAAGATTCTCTCCCTCTGCCCCTCTCACCTACTCATGCTCTCGCTCTCTCAAATTAAAAAAAAAATATGTAAAAATAAATAAATAAATGGGGGAAAAAAGGAAAAAAAAGTTAAAGCCTATAGATTGCAAGCTGAAGAAAAGCATAGCTCAGGTTCACCTGAGGCTTTCCTTTCTCTGACTCTTGAGAAATTTGAATTCAACAAATATTTATTGAACACCAATTATATGCCAGGCACTGAGGAAATAGCATTGAATCAAAAAAAATGTTTCTCTCATGGAGCTTCCATTCTAGTGGGGGAAAGATAAGATAGACAGTAAGCATGTAAAACAAAAACATATGCTACTGGTATGACAGGAATACCCTTACGTTGTTGTGTCATATATCCTTATATTATTCCCAGAATGATGAAGCATTTAATTTTATTTATGGATTGATGTTTTGTGTTTAGCCTGTATTCCCAACTGGACTTGGAGCTCTTTGAAGGCAGGTATTTCATTATATACTTGGGCTAAATACACAGTAGAAAATCCGTAAGTACTTGACTAAATACTCCTCTTCCAACAATGCTTTTGCTTGGCAGAAACCTGGGGTGGTGTTTTTAGAAAATCCTACATATAATCAGAGCAAATTATAGTTGACAAAGAGGTGTTAATGGATACAAATGCAAATTTATACAATGGTTAATCCAACTGATGAGTGTCCCAGAAGGAATTCCTAGGAGATGCCTGATTAGCAGCACATAGACTTTGCCCTACAAAGTGCAAAACAAAGAGAGCTGTACCCAACTCAGTTTAACTTTTTCTCAGCAATGTGAACAAGGGTCATATGGCTTTGGCACCAGACTGGTGATATTTTCATCACACGGACAACATGAATTTGGTAGTTTTGGTGCATCATCCCAATTCGGTGCTCGGTGGGACAGAACATACCTGGATTATTAGGAACAGCTCCCAACAAGCATGGATTGGGACACTAACTTTGTGCTAGGGCCTTTAATGGTGTAAGTCTTACAGCAGTGTTTAGATTGAGGAACTTGTACCATGGGGATACACCAAAACTTCCCATTTGGTATTGGAGCACAGAAGGTTGTCAAGTTTAAATAAAATAACATCTATTTGGGAAAGGGTTCAAACGTAAAGGACCATTCTTTGGGAACTACTTTGCTGTTTGATAAAGGAGCATATTCCATTTTATAAGTGTACATTCCCTGACCTGAAATTCACACGTTGGGACAGTGTTCTTGCTCCAAGGTGTGGCCAGGTAGCTAAAAGATGGAGCAGACATAGCTGTCTGGGCAAAGAGCAATGAGGCTCCAGAGGCACATTAAGACCTCCTCTCTCACTTGGCACTATGTGGACAACCCCTGCTCAGGTTACTCTCAGGTCATGCCTCCACATTCTGGATTTGGAAGCACAGAGTGAGACTTTCCCTGTGATAAAATGGATCCTCAACTAGGAATGTGATATCATTGCATAGTCACATCTTACCAGCTTTTTGGAACAAAATACTTCCATATCACATCTACTTTCAACTCTTTTCTGACAGGTTAATGATACTTAAAAAAGAAAGTGCAATTTTCCAGCTCAAATAGTTTCATTCAAGTAGCTGACTCCTTATCCTGAGTTATTTACCTTTTATAACCTACATAGCTGAAAGCACATAACTTGTAATGTCTGCATTTTTTATAAAATTCTTTTTTCTCTTTTATATTTGATCCTACCTGCCAGGACTTTGAACCTTATGAGTTGCTAAGTGAAAAAGATTTTTATAGGTTAGAGTCAGCGAGTCATCCAATTTAGCACTGGATTTTTCAGATGAGGAAACAGGCCTATAAAAAGTCAGGGACTCATCCGACGTCACATAATGAGTCTAAACAGAGAGAGAAATAGAGTCCAAGTCTCCTGATTTCATTTTATTTTTAAGTTTATTTATTTTCAGAGAAAGGGAGAGAAAGCAAGCGTGAGTGGGGGGAGGGGCTGAGAAAGGCAGGGAGAGACAAACTCCCAAGCAGGCTCTGTGGAACCCAAGCCTGACGCATGGTCTGATCCTATGAACCGTGACCCGAGCAGAAATCCAGAGTTGCCTAACCCACCAAGCCACCCAGGTGCCCCAAGTCTTCTGATTTTAAAACTGTGTTCCTCAGTCATCGATTCTTAAACCAAAGACTCTTTTTGATAAACATCAAAATCTCACCTTCTCCACCAGAGATTCTACAGCCTCTGAGAGAGCCGTGATTCTTTTGGGAACCACTGTATCTTCCGAATAAAGACATTTCTTTTTAATTTTTTTAATGTTTATTTTATTTTTATTTTTTAAATGTACATCCAAATTCGTTAGCATATAGTGCAACAATGGTTTCAGGAGTAGATTCCTTAATGCCCCTTACTCATTTAGCCCATCTCCCCTCCCACAACCCTTCCAGTAACCCTCTGTTTGTTCTTCATATTAAAGAGTCTCTTATGTTTTGTTCCCCTCCCTGTTTTTATATTACTATTGCTTCCCTTACCTTGTGTTCATCTGTTCTGTGTCTTAAAGTTGTCATATGAGTGAAGCCCTATGATAACTGTCTTTCTCTGACTAATTTCGCTTAGCGTAATACTCTAATTCCATCCACGTAGTTGCAAATGGCAAGATTTCATTCTTTTTGATTGCCAAGTAATACTCCATTGTATATATATACCACAGCTTCTTTGTGCATTCATCCATCAAGGGACATTTGGGCTCTTTCCATACTTTGGCTAATGTTTATTTTAGAGAGAGAGAGAGCACGAGCAGGGGAGGGGCAGAGAGAAAGGGAGACATAGAATCCAAGCAGACTCTAGGCTGTCAGCACAGAGCCTGATGCGGGGTTCGAACTCATGAACTGTGAGATCATGATGTGAGTTGAAGTCGGATGCTTAACCGACTGAGCCACCAAGGTGCCCCTGAATAAAGACATTTCTTTTACGTGGCTGGACACTGATCCTTCAGATTAGCAGACATTGATACTACCAGGCAGGTAACAAGAACTCAACAATTATATTTAAAAAAATAAGGACAAAAAATAAAGTGGGGTTTATGCTCGTAGGTAGTTTGAGACTCAAAATAATACTAACAACATTGTGTAGAACTCTACAAAGTTACTTCCCACCTACTTTCTCATCTGATTTTCATAGCAACACAGTAAGGTATTGTTATTATCTGCATTCTGGTCTTAGCAGCTGAGAAAATTAAGACATAGAGGGTTTAAAAACACTTGTCCAAGGTCACAGCAGAACCAGGACTCTCACCCTAATCTCCACGAGTATTTCCATTACTTGCCTGTATCCTCTTACAAAATCTGATAAGATTTAAGGGGTCTGCAGAGTCTCCCCTCCCTACCCAGAGATATCTCACATCAGGGACTAAAAAGCCGCCATTCCATGAAGGCGGTGATCCCCCATCCTTCCTTCTCTTAAGAATGACCTGGGTATTTGTTAAAATATATGTAGGCTCCTCCCCTAAAGGTTTTGATAAAATAGTCTGTAGTGGGGCTCAGGAATCTATCTTTTTTTAAGATTTTTTTAAGTTTATTTATTTATTTTGAGAGAAAACGAGTGGAGGAGGGGCAGAGAGAGAGAGTCACTGAGGATCCAAAGTGAGCTCCGTGCTGACAGCAGAGAGCCCAATGCGGGGCTTGAACTAATAAATTGTGAGATCATGACCTAAGCTGAAGTTGGACGCTTAACTGACTGAGCCACCCAGGCACCCCTCAGAAATCTATTTTTATTCCTAGAATCATGAGATGCTAAGGTTTATTTGCAGAAATGAATAAAGTGCACTTGCACTGTGGTGGTAGAAACCTGTGCCTTTATTTCTTACGGTCTCTTTTTTAGGTTCTCTCCAGTTGCCACCATTTTTCCCCTCAGGGAGCAGCTGCCCAGCCTTGATATTGTAGGGAGACCAAGGGGTCTATAGGAGGGTGCTCACCATTCTCCTGGGCCTGCCCTTGGGGGCCGGTAATGACTTCAGATAGCACAAGGCCCCTTTTGTCCTTGATTAGAGGACAGTCCTTTATCCTGATGTTCAGGAAGATGGTCAGCAGGTGGCACTAACTCACCAAAGTTTCCCTCTTTGAATCTATAGGGTAGAAGGGGTGAGGGTGAGGGGAGTGTTCGTAAAGCTAATCTTTTGGAACTTTTGGTGTACCAAATCGTGAAGACAGTGCCAAGAAATCCTTGTTTAGTATTTTCTAAAGGGCAAAGATGTCAGAGGGAGAAGGACTGGTGATTCCAGCTGGGTTACTTACCAGCTGTGTGACTTCTGGCAAGTTACTGAGTTTTATAAGCCTGTTTTTTTTTTTTGTTTGTTTTTTTGTTTTTTTTTTCAACTATAAATTGGATGCTCTTGACTTCCTGGATTAAATGTGAGGAATAAATGATTCTTTGACCTGTAGTACACAGTAGGTACTTAATAAATAATAAAGATCTTTTTTACTGTGCAATGCTGTAATTTAGGGCTTTCCTCTTATGCCTGTAAAAAACCTTTTAGTTGTGTTTCTTAGCCAGTTTGTTGATGACCTCACCCTACTCCATTGTACCTCAGTGTTGTAAGGAGCTTGCTTGATTTCAAATGAAAAACTGAAAGACAATTTAAATAAAGACTTGGGGGGAAAAAGGAAAAACTGAAAGAGAGAGGTGAAAGAGGAAGTAGACCCTTGGTTTATAAGTCCTTTTCAGTTTGCAATTAACGTACATTAGGCATAATATTAGATAATAAAAGTGATATTTACTTCAGTAACAATTGTAATCATTTATTATTTTCAAGCAGTATTTATTTATACACAAGCAACCACTAGGCTTTGTGTGTAAAGTAGTAAATTAGTAATTGGTAAATTAGTCAATACTGAGGAAATGAAAAAAAAGGCTTTGAGTCACCAAAATAAATGTTGCAAAGCTGGCACATCAAAGTTCATGTGCTTTGCTCATACCCAGGCATTCAGGATTTCACTTTGAGTCCGTTTATTCTTTTTTTTTTTTTTAACATTTGTTTTTGTTTATTTATTTTTGAGAGAGAGACAGACAGAGCATGAGCATGAGCAGGGGAGGGGCAGAGAGAAGATGGACACAGCATCCGAAACAGGTTCCAGGCTCTGAGCTGTCAGCACAGAGCCCAACGCAGGGCTCAAACTCGCAGACCTCGAGATCATGACCTGAGCCGGAGTCGGACACTCAACCGACTGAGCCACCCAGGAGCCTGAGTCTGTTTTATTCATTTTAAATATTGACTTGGTCATATGTATCTCTATCCCACAAGTGAGTACGTTACAAAGGGGAGAGGCACTTGAAGCAAGTGAATTAATCACAAAGAGTTTTCTAAGAGTCTGACAAAAAAGAAGGAAACAGAAAAATGGAAGCAAGAACTTAACAAGAAGAGTATATAGTCTGAATTTATCTGGTATTGGTCAAATTTCTTATATATCATATCAGCCCTGGATGCCATTTTATTGTACTACCATAATAATTGGCATTCATAATTACATTCCTGATACATCAAGAAAGATTCAATTGTGTTATTTCTGTTTTTAAAAAGATAGAATATATGCTTTCTTACAAAGATCTCTGCTCAAGGGGTGCTTGGGTGGCTCAGTCGGTTAAGGGTCTGGCTTCAGCTCAGGTCATGATCTCATGGTTCATGGGTTTGAGACCTGCCTCGGGTTCTGTGCTGACAGCTCAGAGTCTGGAGCCTGCTTCAGATTCTGTGTCTCCCTCTCTCTGCCCTCCCCTGCTTGTACTCTGTCTCTGTCTCTGTCTCTGTCTCTCTCTCTCAAAAGTAAATATTAAAAAAATTTTTTGAAGATTTCTACTCAAAATAGATCAAAATGTTAAAATTTGGAGCTTAAAGAGAGGTAATAAAATTGAATTTTCTGGAAAACTACTTCTGTAGAACAAATGAATCTCCTCCAATACCACAAAAATGAAGCATCACCTTGTTAAATCTAAACACATTTTCAGTCTTTTTCATTTCCAGCTGTGGGTGCATAGTAATAACAGCAAACATTTATATAGTGGTTACTATATATGCCAGTAACTAATATATACTATGTTCATGTATATGTTCAACTAATCCTCATAATAGCTACATAAGGTATGTATTATTTCCTCAAGTTTATAGTTGAGGAAGCTAAAACATACAGAGGTTAAATAAATTTCCAATATTGCATTGCTAATAAAAGAAGCAATATTTGAACACAGATGGCCTGGTTCTAGCGCCATGCATTTAACCACTGCCCTATGCTCTGCAGGACTCACTATTAGATTGTCTTAGATGAAACACATTTTTTATTGCATTGGTGGGCTTACAAAAAGAAAATTCTCTAAGAACATATATGCCAACTCTTATGTTACTGCATAGAATGAAAATTTATCATATGAGTATTTTAAAGAATCAATAATAAGTTCAGGAGGGGCGCCTGGGTGACTCTTTCGGTTAAGTGTCCGACTTTGGCTCGGGTCATGATCTTGCAGTTGGTGGGTTTGAGCCCCGCATCAGGCTCTGTGCTGACAGTTCGGAGCCTGGAGTCTGCTTCAGATTCTGTGTCTCCCTCTCTCTCTGCCCCTCCCCAGCTTGTGCTCTGTCTCTGTCTCAAAAAGTAAAAAAAATTAAAAAATAAAATAAAATAAAATAAAATAATATGGATCAATTAAATTAGTATTTGTATAGTGGCAAAACTATCTTCAAGCATTAGGACAAAATAAAGACATTTCAGATAATAAAAACTTGGTAGAACAAAGTTGGACTCATACTTCCTGGATTCAATACTTACTACAAAGCTGCAGTAACCAAGACAGATTTGTACTGTCATAAGAGTAGATATACACAGCAATAGAATAGAATTAAGGGTCTAGAAATAAACTCTCACACTTACAGTTAATTTATTTTCAACAAGAGTGCCAAACCCATTCAGTGGGAAAGAAGAATCTTTTCACCAAATGGTGCTGGGTCAACTGGATATCTATATACAAATGAAGTCGGATCTATATATCATCTCTGTCTAGATCTATATCTAAATATCTATTCATAAATTAACTCAAAATGATTCAAAGACCTAAATGTAAATACTAAAACTATAAAACTTTTAGAAGAAAATATAGATGTAACTTCATGACCTTGGATTAGGCCACAATTTCTTAGATATGACACCAAAAGCATAAGTAACCAAAAATAAGTAAATAAGACTTCAACAAAATTAAAAACTTCTGTGCTTCAAAGGACCCTGTTAAGAAATTGAACAAGCCACAGAATGGGAAAAAATACTTGCAAATCAAGTATTGATAAGGGTCTGGTATTTAGTACTCAACAATAAAAAGATAACCTAATTTTAAAAATAGGTGCTATAGACTGAATGTGTGCCCCCAAAATTCGTATGTTGAAACCTAATCCCCAATATGATGACAGTAAGAGATAGGGTCTTTGGGAGGTGATTAGGACATGAGGGTAGGGACCTCATTAATGGAATTAGGACCCTTATATAAATTTGTCCCTAGCACCACACATTTGTGAACCAGGAAGCAGACTCTGACCAGATACCAAATCTGTTGGCACCTTAATTTTGAACTTCACAGCTGCCAGAACAATAAGAAATACATCTCTGTTACTTATAAGCCACCCAGTCTTTGGTATTTTTGTTATAGCAACCCAAACAGATTAAGAAAATAGGCAAAGGATTTAAACAGACATTTCTTCAAAGATATAGAAATGACCAGTAAGTATATGAAAAGATTCTCAACATCACTAGCCATTAGGGAAATAACAAATCAAAATCATAATGAGATATTTCATACTCACTAGATAGCTATCACTTAAAAAAGTAGAAAAAGGGGCACCTGGGTGGCTCAGTTGGTTGAGCATCCAACTTGCCTCAGGTCATGATCTTGCAGTTCGTGGGTTTGAGCCCCACATTGGGCTCTATGCTGTCAGCTTGGAGTCTGGAGCCTGCTTCAGATTCTGTGTCTCCTTCTCTCTCTCCCCCTCCCCCACTCACACTCTATCTCTCTCAGAAATAAATAAGAATTAAAAAATTAAAACAATTAAAAGAACAGAAAATACCAAACACTAGCAGGGATATGGAGAAATGAGAATACCCTTGCTGGTCAGACTATAAAATGAGGCAGCTGCCATGGAAAATAATTTGACAAAAGTTAAACATAGAGTTACTACATGACCTAACAATTCCCCTCCTGGGTATATACCTGTGAGAACTGAAAAGATATTTTCACACAAAAATTTGTATATGAATGTTCATGCCAACATTATTTAAAATAGGCAAAAAGTAGACACACTCATCAACTGATAGATAAATGTGGTACGTCCATACAATGGAATACTATTCCACCATAAAAAGTAACAAAATATCAATACATGCTGGGACATGGATGACACTTGAAAACATTATGCTAAGTGAAAGAAGCCAGACATAAAAGACCACATACTGTATGGTTGCATTTATATGAAATGTCCAGAATAGGCTAATTCACAAAGACAACGTGGTTTGCCAGGTGCTCAGTGGAGGAGGGATAGGGAGTGATTGCTAATAGGTATAGGGTTTCTTTCTGGGATAAAAATGTTCTGGAATTAGAAAGTGATGGTGGTTTTACAACTTTGTAAATACAGTAGGGGCACCTGGGTGACTCTGTTGAGTGTCCAACTCTTGGTTTTGGCTCAGGTAATGTGTGACTGAGCCTCACGCTGGGCTCTAGACTGATAGCATGGAACTTGCTTGGGATTCTCTCTTCCTCTCTCTGTGCCTCTCCCCCACTCATGCGTGCTCTCTCAAACATTAAAACAAAACAACTTTGTGAATACACTAAAATCCATTGAACTGTGAATTTATTGTATGTGGATTATATTTTAATTTTAAAAACCTTATTGTTCTACCAACAATAGGCCTTCCCTAAAATTATTTCTAAAAGGTATTCTTCAGGAAGAAGAAAAATGGCCTTAAAACAAGGTCTGAGGTGATAAACAGTTAAATAAATCTAAACAAACATTGTACAAAATAATAAATGCTTATTTTGAGCAGCAAAAATACTAAATAGTTTAAGGGCTGAAGATACAACTAACTTTGACTTTGTTACAATCACCATATATAATAAAAATTCAAGAGAAAGCACTAAAAGAATAACAAAAGTGTAAAACTTACAAATTAGTATAAGGGAAAGAAATAGAGTAAGAAAAATATTACTCAATCCAAAAGCTAACAATAAGAGAAAAAGTGATTTAGAAAGAAACCATCAAGTAAGATGGTAAAATCATATCTAAACATAACTATAATCACCATATGTATTTAATAAACTCACCAGTTATATACAGATTTTTAGATTTACTAAAACAAACTAAAATCCAGCTATAATGCTGCTTACAAGAAACACATCTTTTAAAGGATACAGAGGGGTGCCTGGGTGGCTCAGTCAGTTCAGCTCAGGTCATGATCTTGCAGCTCTTGAGTTCGAGCCTGGTGTCTGACTCTGTACTGACAGCTCAGAGCCTGGAGCCTACTTCAGATTCTGTGTCTCCCTCTCTGTCTGCCCCTCCCCGCTTGCACCTGTCTGTCTCTCTCAAAAATAAATAAGCATTAAAAAATAAAAATAAATAAAAGGATACAGAAGGTTAAAAGTAAAAGATATGAGCAACTACTAATCCAAAGAAAGTTGGGAGCTATATTATTAGACAAAACAGGCTTTAAGACAAAAACCATGATAGGAACAAAGAACGTAACTACATAATGATAAAAATTCAACTTGCAAGAAAGCACGAAGATTCAATACTTAATATGCATCCATTAAAAGAGCTTCAAAATATATAAAGCTGAAATTTAATCACAAGGACAAATTACATGCACCATCTAGTGGAAGATTTCAACACATGCCTTATTTACTGAACTGAACAATTAACAAGTTTGAGTTAATGGTTCTATGTAGAGCCCGGCACCCAATGATTAGAGAATACACTTTGTTTTCTCCCAGGTGCACAAAGAAACTACCAAAACTGACCAAGTACTAGGTCACAAAAAAAGATTCTACAGATTTCAAAAAACAGGTACCACACAGATCTTATTCAATGTATTTAAAATCCCCTGATGTTTGGAAATGAAAAACCCTAAGCTCCCAGTAAACCCACTATCTGCTCACTATCCCGCTGAAGTATTTACCTTTTGGGGTGTCTCCACAACTCATCAGGATTCCTTTTCTTGAATTTCTGCCACCTCCCCCAGCAACCATCACTGTATAATAGGACTGCCCTTTAATGCCCCCACCCCCCACTATGGCCACGTTGATTGGACCAGAGATGGAGTGCTGATTCAAACTGGGCCAATCAGTTGCTCTCTTCAGGGAATCTGGGCTTAGAGTAGAGCTCTTCTTTGACTTGAGGAGATGACCACCTCTCCTATGAACCCTGGGGAGCAGAGAAACCTGATCTGCAAAGAGAAACTAAGGGATCCTGCAGAGTAGAGACCACACTATGACAGGGAAAGGCTGAGAAATAGACTGGCCAGAGGGACCTGGAAAGCTAAGACAGCTAGAAACAAAGAAAATCTGAGACAAAAAGCATGTACAACAAGACTGAGTTAGAGACTGAGAGAGAGCAAAAACCACTGAGAGAGAATAAAAGAGAATCAAAGCCAGAGAGAGTGATGACCTGGATTCTGATGGCTTTGCAGTGCCCGATTCCATCCTTCCTGATGTCTGCTAACATGGCACCCCCTGTTACTTGTAACAAAAGCCTTCAGCGTGCAGTCCCACCTCTGCTCCTCAGCTCTAGCTGTCCCTTTGCCTGAAACTCCCACCTTCCCTGTTCCTCCTCCAAATTGGCTTAAGTCCTCTCAATCTTTCCAAACCGTTCTTGTCCTGACATCTTGGTGATATTTTCCTCTATCACCTCAGCTGCTAAAGCTGTCTAAACTCTAGAGAGCACTCTGCCTGGAAAATGTCCATGCTTGGAAACAAAAGCAGCCTATCTGATTATGCCCTTTATCCCTGCCATCTGGTATGCATCCTTATACAGTTCATTCTTGGTAACTGGCTGATCAGCCTGTGTACAGCAGGCTGAGACTGAAACCCCAGGGCTTTTCTAAAACGAATGTTCTGTCCACCCAGTGTGTAGAGTCTCCACAGGGGAAGGAAACACCCGATGAATCATCAGCAGTTTGATGAAGCAGAGGCATCCAAGAAACTGTTCTCTTAGTCTCACTGAAAATCATGGAAAAGACTTTAGAGATGGTTTAGTTTCTAATCTAGATCAACTCCTTCATTAAAAAATTCCTGCTTCCTTCCTTCCTTCCTTCCTTCCTTCCTTCCTTCCTTCCTTCCTTCATTCATTCATTTTTGAGATATAGTTGACATATAACATCATATTTTAAGTATACAACCAACTCTTTCATTTATAGATGAGGCAAATCTTGGGGAAACCAAAGTCACACTGCTAGCAGGGAGCACATCTGTCTTTAGAAGCAAGATGCTTAGAAATTAGGTAACATGAGTTCAACTTGATAGTGTTTCCTTGTCTGAAAGAGAGTTATCTGCCATCCCTTCTCAGCCTCTACCCCTGTTTTTGCATAAGCTGTTTCTGCTTGTGCCATTGAGCCTGACAGCCATATCTTCAGCAAACCAGCTCCTAGCTATCATTCAAATTAGATGTCACCTCCTCCAAGAAACCTCCTCTGACCACCAAGTCTGACCACAAGACCTCCAAGTCTGGTGCCACCATGTGTAGCATATTTTATATACACATGAAAGCCTCTCTGCTTGCACACATGGTTTGGCATACAGTAGGCACTCAATAAATATTTGGTGAGTGAAGAAAAACATCAGGTACCACTTACCACCTGTTGAAGTCCATTTATTCAGCACCTCAGTGGAAAACAGAAAAGGAAGGGCATGGGGTGAGAGCCCAATCAGCTCACTTTTCCTAGCACCTCCTCTTTGTGAGTTTGAAGGGAACTGGGTTGTCAGGTTGAAGCACCATGCACTCACTCCTGAAGCAGGGAGGCATCTGTTCTGCAGTTAGCTAAAGAGTGACCCCTCAGCAAGGACAGTCAAGCTTCCCAAATAGTCAATGATGGCTGCTCCCTGGGAAGTGTAGTCTGGAAGCAGGTCAAGGAATAATCACAAGGCCACTAGGCCCCAGCCCTGCATTCACTCATTTTCTTGGGAGTTCATGAGAATGGGGTCTTCAGCCAGAGAAATTTCTAATTGATTATGAAGCAAACCCTTGGGAGCTGGGCAGATACTCTTCCAAGAGTATAAACGTCCACTCCAGGCCAGAGGTGGCCAAGAGGAGCTGCAACTCCAGGAAATCAAAGAAAGCTTTTTATCTTGATTATAAATGATGCCCTCTCTTCCCCCAGGCTCCAGGGCCTCTTTTCTGTCCTCTGGACAGATTCTGGAGGGGTTGGGAGAGGGGCAGTCTACATCTTACCCAATCCCATGTTCCACCGCCCTGACTCTAGATGCCTCCAAGATTACTCTGGTGCCACCCACTGGCCTCTGGTTTACTATTTTAAACCAAATACTTTTTCCAATAACAAAGCCCTGTCCATTTGGACTAGTTGTTTTACTCAAGGGGCAGAGACTATTACACACAACAGAGATGTGGTATCTGGAAAAGGTGGGCGTCTTTAGAAGAGCTTGGAATTAAAAAAAAAAAAAAAAAAAAAAAAGCCCATCATCTCTGAGTGAGATCAGCCAGCACAGCTGGAGAAGGCAGCAGGCTATGGGGGGTTGCTGAAGGAGCACTCGGCCAGCTTGCCAGACCCTGGGCCAAGCCATTGTATAAGCTCCCCAGTATTGGAAAGAAAGAAAGAAAAAAAAATGGGACATGTTTTTAGCTTTGCTCAGGAGCCCAGAACATACTCACAACTCCAGGAATCTTTGTTCTTCTCTGCAAGTGGAAAATATGATCCATGAGAACAAACTTGACCGCTGGAGCGTATGCCTAGTTACTCAACCCTGTAACAGGAGGTGGGGGTGGGGGGTGAGCTGTGCCTCATGCCACCTTGTGACCACTTTCCAGAGTCTCCTCTGTCCCTCTGAGCAGCTGGCTCACTTTAATAGTTAAGAGACAGGACAGGGGCCTGAAAAACAAGTACAAAATGTGCATTTATTGACAGTTGCTCTAGGGTACACTGGGCTTCTAGCAAGAACAAAAGTAGATGTAAAGGGAAATGCAGAGTTCCAAATTCAAGTAACAATATTGTAGTTTATTCCTTTATTTCACCACCGTTTATATGCATGAACTGTGATGGAGGCCTTGCTTACATCCTATAGACCAAGGCCAAGAAACATGCCTTATATTGGTTAGTTGATCTTTAACATCAGATTATCATTATTGTAGAAGTGAGCAAAACCCCGCAAAAAGAAAAGGAAGTACATTTTCATTGATGGCCACAGACTTTACCACTGGTCATTTTCTTGTGTTTCTTTTAAAGAACAGGACAAAAGGACTTTATTTTGCCATTTTTGGGGCTCTGTGCAAATCAGTATCATGGAATAAAGACAGTAAATAAAGGCATGGAGAAACCAAAACAAGCAAACTGCACCAGAACAGATGTGCTTAAATTAACCAAGTGACAGTTTATGCATCAGTCTCACAATGGCTGTTGCATGGGGTGGGGGAAGAGAAGTACCACAAGACTTAGTTGCTCAAAGGCTACTGAGCAACCCCAAGAAACCTCAGAGAGGTGGCCCCTTCACGCCAACTCTGGCTACCCCTACTTGCCCGCTGCTGTCTCCTTGAGGGCACTCTTCCTCTGACAGTGTTTGCGGCAGGGGTGCGGACGGGGGTGCTTTGGAGGTACTGGAAGGCACTCTGGCGGCCCACCTGCCTCTCTGCACAGTTAAAAGTGAGGGCCACTCCCACATTGCTCTTCATGACTCTGGAGGAGCCATCGGATGTGCCATCAAAGCACCGGCCAAGTGCAATCTCCTTGGCAGTGCGAGGGTCCTGATCAGTGACGGTATAGATGCCATAGTTGTGGCCCAGTGGATCTAGGGGTGCCAGCATGGTGTATTCACTGGTGTCATTGTTGACTGCTAGTGGTAGGTGGTTGACCAGGTACTCATGAAGCATGGAGTTTACGCTGGCTCGATGGCAACTGCCCTGAGGGATGACCTTCACCAGTGTACGGTCCACACGGTCCTGGTCATAGAGCATGCCACTGCACTTGAACTCTAAACAGGCAGATGAGACATTGGGTTGGTCCCTGTCCCGTGTGCTCTTCACATCCCGGATTCCGTACAACTTTCCCACTGTCTGCCGGTGAGTGCCCCCCATGTTGCGGGAGCGCACATTCACTTCCACTGGCCCCACAATCTTCACCTTGATGTAGCAGGCCCTGAACTCCATTGGCTTGGGCCACCATGCCAGGTAGTCTTCAGTCCAGCTCATAGGGTCATCCTCGTTGAAGGGGACAGTGTTGTAGTCATACCGATCCCCCTCAATCTGATAGAACCGGAAGTGGGGTGCACTGGGTGGTGCCTCCTCACATGCCTGGAGGTTCTCAAAAGCATAGATGGGCCCATTGCTCTCCTCAGCTGAGTTGGGCCTTGGCTTGGCCATGCTGATCTGAAAAGCTGTCTTCTTAACCCGTGGGTCCTCATGGTCTGTCCGACGGTACTTGAGCTTATTGAGATAGGGCTGAGGGACACCAATAGCATTGGGGTTGAATTTAGGAGAAGACTGCACTGCTTCCAGTTCTTCCCCAGCCAGGCTTGCCAAGACATAGGCGGAATAGGCATCAGGGGACTGGTCATCACAGAAGGCAGGCACACAGGCCCCGTTGGGGCCTGTGATGACACTGTCAAAGCGGCCCCAGGCCCTGGGGTTGGATGAGAAGCCAGCCCTGGGCTCCAGGTTGATCACAGAGACCACAACCCCCTGGATCTGCTCACTGGGCAAGAACCGCTCACTCCGGTAGGCCCTAACCTTGATAAAGCACCTCCTGCTTTCTGGGACATCCAGATTAAAGAGTCTCCTTTCACGGATCTCCATGTTTCCCACCAGGAAGGTTCTCTCTTCCCTTTTGCTCCGCTTTTGGCTTTCAAATTTGAAGTCACCTTCCTCCTCCCACAACCCTGTATCTGGATTGAGCGACCAGAGTTTCATTGTGGGCACGTGCTCTGGCATCTTGATCTGGGTTGAGTCAAGGTGGACCTTCACCTTGCCAACATTAAGTGACTCTGAGGTGGCCTCATCTGTGAAGTCCACAGAGAACATACCATATGTCCGAAGGGGGAAGGTGTCTCCTTCATCATTGATGAAGTTCAGATCACTCTGGGCAGTTGTGGCTGTGGAAATATTCCGGGGATCCAGGAAGGTCACACTGGCCTTTACTTTCCCTGTGTAGGGCTCCCCGTTCTGCCTGTAGAAACTCTTGGATGGGATCTCCAACTCTCCCACAGGGTCTTCACCAGCCATCTCCCCCAGGGGGATAATGTTGGTGTCCATGGCCTCCAAGATGATGGGCTCTTTCTTCCGAAGCACCTTGATCTCATGGAATACCGTACTCCCCTTCTTGTTGAAGGGCAGCACTTTAGTGGTGTTGACAAATTTCTGGAACCTGTCCACAAATGTGAGCACCAGCCTCTCAGTGTCCTGGGGGACATGGAGGGTAAAAGTGCCCTTGTAGCCAGTCATGCTCACACGGTTGCTCCCCATGTACACATGGCCAAAGCGCATGGGTTCCCCATTGTCAGCAGCACTGACACGGCCACGCACGATACTCCGAGTCTCTGTACACCGCTGGCAGCTGCACTCCGTGGCCACCTTGGTGGGCAGCGTGTACCCACTGCACTGGATCTCCCTCTCCTGTGTTTTGGAGATGCCACAGCAGTTCTCCACAGCATCCCGGCACCTGATCCCATTATCCTGCTGCCCTGCACAGGTCTTGATAGGACAATGGCCCACGTCATAATAGAAGGAGTTTGTGGCATTCTGGAAGCAATCATGGGGCAGCCGGATAAGGTAGCTCTCAGGAGTGGGGTTGCAAGGAGTCTCATAAGGGGCTGTGGAGGGAAATGGTATGAATATTAAAAGTAAGTTCACGTCCTACACAAAGGGTATCCTTACCTCACCTCTCTGCAGTGCCTTATGGTTTTCAAACCATATGGTTTGGCTTGCATATCCATGCTCCCGATTCTCCTGAATTTTTCTGAGGGAGATGGAATAGCTATTATTTTTTTCAATGTTTATTTTTGAGAGAGAGAGAAAGACAGAGTGTGAGCAGGGGAGGGGCAGAGAGGGAGACACGGAATCCAAAGCAGGCTCCAGGCTCTGAGCTGTCAGCACAGAGCCTGATGAGGGGCTAAAATTCAGGGACCACGAGATCATGACCTGAGCTGAAGTTGGACGCTTAACAGACTGAGCAACCCAACCACCCTGGAATCGCTATTATAATCCCATTTTATACATGGGGAAACAGAGCTGGTTGCTGAGACCATCAGAGTCATGGTTCTCAATAAGGGGTCTTGAAAATTTGTGAGATTGTTTTGAGTTACAACTAAAATTGGGAGTGCTACTGGCATTTAGTCAGGGGTGGGGAGCATTGTTGTTCTGTGTCCTGTAATGCTTGGCACTGTTCTGCATTAAGAATTTTTCTGGCACCTGGGTGGCTCAGTTGGTTAAGCCTCTGACTTCAGCTCAAGTCATGATCTCCCGGTTCATGAGTTCGAGCCCTGTGTTGGACTCTGTGCTGACAGCTCAGAGCCTGGAACTGCTTCAGATTTCTGTGTCTACCTCTCTCTCTGCCCCTCCCCCACTCGTTCTCACTCTTTCTCTTTTTCTCTCAAAAATAAATAAAAACATTAAAAAAAAAAAAGAATTTTTCTGCATCCTGCATGATGTTCACATATCCCAGCAGACACTCATGTAGGTAGAAAGCCTGTTTAAAATGATCAGAGCCTACAATTTTGTATGTGGCTTTAACTATATGTTGAATTTTTAAAAACTGTAACTACCATATAAATCAAGCTAAGATTATACCTTGTTTAGCTTGGAACAATACCAAGAACTTTTCCTTGGTTCAGAAAAGCCATGTACCTGCAGCGACATTAGCCAAGGAATGTGAAGCACCAAAATGATACCTCTGGATCCGTCAGGATTTGTAGCTGTCACATTCATGGTTACTGGATTGAAGTGCAAGTGTCTGACCACTTGGTAAGCCTTCTCATGTCCTTATGCCAAAACATTTACACAATGAAATACATACTTTTTTCTATTAAAGTTATTTTATTTCACCCTTATGTTATAGTTAGGGCCATGTACATATATATTTGGAAATTAGGTATAGTTATTATCAATTTAACTTCAGAATGGTAAAGCAGTGTTAAAGTTAATTGTAATAAGTGGGAGCATTGATATTATGGATCGGGAACCACTGCAGAGGGGGCTCCACACTTCCTCTGCAGAGGTCCAAATGCCCTGTGTCCTGTCTGTCTGAGGTCTGTTGCTCAACCTTCTTGGAGTCTGTGAAATATTGCAGAGTCCTTCCAATAACTTTCTCTTTCTGCCTTTTGTTTGGTCTTGTTTAGGCTAATTATTAAGATATCTCCCCCCCCCCCCCCCCGCTTCCACTTTGCAAGTACAGGTTCTCGATTGGTCTTGGCCTGGAGTCTCTCCCCCTCAAGATCACTTCTTAAAGCTGGCTCTAGTCAGGTCACCCTTTCCTATAAACCTTAGCTCACGTAAAGCTGCCCCCTCGAGCAGTCACCCATGATCACTCACACTGGAAGATCTCTGTGTCTCATCTCTAGAATCCATGGCCTTTTATCTCCTGTTTCAGGGCATTTTTCTATCTTTACTTATTTGTGTCTTATTTGTATTTCTTCACCCTTCCTGAACTGGCAGTTCTATGAAGGCAGGATTCAGGCCTGTGACATCTTTATGTCCTTGAGGGCAGAGCACTGTGCTCAATGCAGAAAAGCCCAGGCTATTACTGCCCAGATATGCCCACTAGGGTGCTCCCCCGCCCCGTGCCAGACTCGGGGATGCTGACAGGCTTACCTATGACAATCAGCTGGGCAACCTGGGACTTCATAGCCCCAGCATCACTCTGGGCCTTGCAAAAGTACTCGCCAGCCTGGTCTTGCCGCAGGTTCCTCAGCACCAGCTTGCTCTCATGCTTGTAGAGGGATGGGTGCAGCAGTGTGTCATTGTGGTACCTGCAAGGAATGGAGAGGGGAAGCCTGAGGGGACAGTGGGAGGGCATGTATCCCTGGGGAGAGTGCCAGGAGCAAGCAGTCAGGGAGACAGATGATGGATGGGGCTCTGTAGATGACTCAGCTCATCCAAGAGTACTGACTGACCTGGGAGCCAAGAGACTTGATTCTGAATCCCAGCCTCACTACTAACTGACTGTGGATCCTTGGACAATTCATCTCATCTCTTAGAGCTTCAACCTCCTGGTCTGTAAAATGGGAATGGTGATCCCTAGCTGAATTCACACAACTGTTGGGAGCATCAAACAAGATAATGGCTGTAAAATATCTGTGAAGGGTATAAGGGACTCACAGCCACTGGGGACTCTGACCTTGTGTGCTTTGGTCAAGGGAAGCAAGGCTGGGGAACTTTGTTCTGTGTCCCAAGGATATGCAAGTCAGAACCCTGAGTCCAGAGCTGCTCTGTGGGGATCCCAGCTTCAAGAGGGTAATGACAGGGCTTCCTGGTTGTCCGGGAGGCCTCAACCTTGCTGGCTCCCACTTGCAAATGCCGATTTATGGGCTCTGTGCCAGGGCCTTACCAATAACTCTATTCTATTCATTATTATTACAATTAATAAGTCCAGACCCAATGCAAGAAAGATCTGGTTTCCAAGAAAAAACTTGGGTAAGGTAGCTGGCAGAACACTCACCAGAAATACTTGTCTGGACTGGGCTTCCCTGTGGCCTTACAGCACAAGGACACGCTCTGCCCAGCTCTCCGTGCCTTTGTCTCGGGGTTCATCACGATGTATGGAGTCTCTGGGAAAGAAGACAAGAAATGGTGATTTGGTTTTTTTCTTTGTGGCTGACTGTCTAGAGCCTCGCCCCTCAAGTTCTTTGTCATGTGTTAAAATTGTATGACTTTATCCCTACTCCCACCCCCAGCTCCTCTCTAAGGGAACTGGTCCAGAATGGAGTCCACCCCCTTGGCCTAGGACCAGCTTCTGTGGCCTTTCAAGCAGCATTTGGGTGGGGCAGTAAAGAATCAAGGGGACCTTGTGTGAACCAAGCTTCCCAAGCACTTCTGTTGGGACAGAGCTGGCTGTTTTGAATAGTGCAATACTCCCATTCTGCTGCCTCCAGCAGAATTTTCTGGCCATCTTTAGATAACGTGGCCAGGGAAGAACTCATACATTTGAGGGAGCAAGCCATGTCAACATCTGTGCGAACAATTCTCCAAGCAGAGTATATAGCAAGTGCAAAGGCCCTGAGGCAGGGCTGGAGTAGAATAACTCAGTGGGGGTGGAAGGGAGAATAATGGAAGAAGAGCAGAGAAGTAGTGGGGGAGCCAGATGATGTAGAGCCTTGTGGGTCATGGTAAGGATTTGGAATTTTACTCTGTAAGCTGGGAAGCCAGATCTTAGCACTACGATCCCTTTATTTAAAAGTCCAGGGTGCCTGGGTGGCTCAGTCGGTTAAGCATCCGACTTTGGCTCAGGTCATGATCTCACGTTTTGTGAGTTCAAGTCTCGCATCAGGCTCTGTGCTGACACCTCGGAGCCTGGAGCCTGCTTCAGATTCTGTGTCTCCCTCTCTGCCCCTCCCCCACTCATGCTCTGTCTCTCTCTGTCTCTCAAAAATAAATAAATGTTAAAAAAAAAAAAAAAAAAAAAAAAAAAAGTCCAGCCTTCCCATCTAGCCCTTCCCTGGAAAACAGTACCTGCCCTCATGAACTCTGCATTGACAGTGGCTGCCTTTAGGCTGGTCTTGGGCATCGTGAGCATGATGGGGGCAAACTTGGCCTTTGTGATCTTCAGAATGCTTTTGCCATCAGGGCACACGCCAGGGACTCGGAACCTCCCACTGCTGTCTGTCTTGGTCAGTGGCTTAGGTGTCTTGGTCAGCAGGTAGACAGTGGCCCCTGATGCTGGGGCACCCCCAGGTAGGGAGACAGTTCCGTGTAGCATGAAGTCCTGGCACATGCAGGCATCGCAGTCGGCATTCACCTGGCCCATGGGGCAGGTCATATCACAGGCTGTAAAAGAAGGGGCCGCATCAGGAGGGCTTATATGGACTCTGGCCCTCCTTCAGGCACATATCAGCCTGTGGACTCACACATGCTTCCCCTTCTCCTTAGGTCTTTGTTACCTTTCTGTATCAGGCTGAGTGACTAATTTCTACTCATCCTTCAAGACTTAGCCCAGGACACCTCCTCCAGGAAGCCATTCTTGGTTTTCCTAAGCTATAATTGACCCTGTGCTGTGCTCCCACATTATCCCCTGCATTCCCCTACAGAGTACATTATATAGATACTCATTTAATACTTGAGTGAATGAATGAATCTGTTTCAGTCTGACCCTCTGACCTGTCCTCCTAGACTACTTTAGCCTCAGTGGCATGTCTTTCTAGTACCAGGAGCTAGAGCAGTACCTGTACAGGCCTGGTCCATGCAGAGCCGGCCCTCCTCAGAGGCCTCAGTGCACAATGACACTGTCTCCGCCAGGCAGGTGCGTGTTCGGGTCTGGACTCCAGTGTGACCACAAGCAGCAGAACACTTGCTCCAGGGAGACCATGGGCTCCAGATGCGCTCTGTGTCTCTGCGCAGGGACCCTGCAAAGCAGGACCAGCAGATGGTCTGACTTACCTCCCAAGGGGACTCTGTCAGGAAATCTGACCCTGAGGCTGTTTTTCTCAGAGAGACAGCGTCTCTGCTTATATCATACATGTCATTGATATTTATATTTACTGCAGTGACTTTTCCAACAGATGGAAGTCAAGAGTCTTGAGGAAATGGTGTCTCTAATTTGCACAAAGGTACCATATAGACTAGGCATGGCTCTGAAAGGGACTTTTTGGCCAAGCACTGGGACTTGAGTATGCAGTCCTAGGATGTACAGGGATAGCACCATTTTCCCTCTCCACCAGTGTGGAAACAGCCATATGTTCCTATGGACGCACTCCCTGTGAAGTCCCTGGAAGCCAGGGCCTGGGACCTCAGTGACTCAGATATCAAGTTCCCTCCTCACTTCTGCTCTGAGGCCTGTGTGCAAGAATGGGGACCTCAGACCTTGTCTAGGAGACCTTGCCCAGCCTGGGCTCCCACTCTGAATGACCATCACTCCCACTTAGGCCTGCAGGGTTAGGCTGTGTGCACTGGCAGAGTCCCAGGAAGGGAAAGTGGCTATCTGAGAAGTGGGCAGCGTTACAGATGGCTCTGTATAATCCTGTGTGGAGAGGGAGGATGTGGAGATGAACTCTTGGACTCTGCAAACACAGACATGGGTTCAAATCCCAGCTCTCTACCTATTAGCTGTGTAATCGTGAGAAGCTACCTAACCTCTCTGAATCCGGGGTAACTTGCCAAAATGGAGATTCCTCACAGGTCAGTTGTCACTAGTAGATAACCAGCCCAGTGTCTGGCACATAGGAGTTATAATAGAAGCTAACACTTAGTGAACGTTCACCTGGGTTAAACCCTCTACATTCATTATCTTATTTAATCCTCATAAAATCCCACATCAAGATTTACTAATAATTACTAATATTACCCCTGTTCTATTGGCGGAAAACCTGAGTCTCAGAGAGCTTCAGAAAATTTGCCTAAGGAACACAGTTCAGAGGGTAGACCCAAGATTCTAACCCATGAAACCCAACTCCAGAGCCTGTGGTCTTCACCACCTTGCCACACACATTCAATAAGTGGGCTGAATGGGAAGTATCCATTACCACAGAACACTCTAGGGAAGATTATGGCTCTCTTGACCCTAATGCGTTATTCTGAGGGAGCTGAAGCCTGTGCGTGTGTGTGATATCCAGAGTTCCCATGGCCACGTGCCAATCGTGGCCTCTCCCTGTGCCGAGGCTGCTGGGAGGTTGTGGGTGGGGGACTGTCCAGGCTCACCTGGGGGGCAGAGGAAGCGCACGGTATAATTGGAGCAATTCTGGCCGGACCTCTGCTCCCTGTTGAGACACCAGAAGCCCTCACGGGGACTGCCATGGACCACCTGGCCAGTGCTGCCTGCAGGCATCCAGTCAGTGGTCCGAGCCTCTAGCCGCAGGGGCCGAGCACACACACGGTCCCCATAGTAGAAGCGAATGGCATCCAGCCGCTCATAGTCACCCTGCCCGCCTGGGTGGTCAATGTTGAACCACGTTGTCCACTCACCAGGACCTGAGAGAGAGAGGCAGTTCAGAGAGGAGCCAGGCCCCAGAGGCCCAGGTGAGCTCCATCCTACTTCCTGCTTAACTCCTGGAAATCACTCATGATATCTCTCATCCACCCCCGATAAGTCTCAGGCCCTATTGTATCCATCTCTCCAGTCTTTTAACCTTCTGCACCTGCCACTCCATTAACACTCTCAGCAGCCTGGCTATACCATGTTAGCAACTCCCTACCTGGTCTCTCTACCTCCAAGTTCCCCCTCCACTCATCCCCACCCCTCCCCAACACTGCAGTCAGGGTGAGCTTTCTCCAGGTGGCTTGGATCACACCACTCCCCAGGCTTAAATCCCTTAGCCAGGCATTCGGGGTGCTGGTGAACTGGCCCTCCAGCTCTTATCTCTCCATCCTCATCTCCCACCCTGTCTCCCCTCCAGCCTATGCTCTGGCCCCAGCAAGCTCTATAGCATTCCTGAATATGTCAGGCAGCTTCACATTCTAAGCTATCCTCCTATATACTAGGTCTCTCTGCCTGAACAGAGATGTAGGCCAAACATCTTATAAAAGTGGGTTTCCATGGAAACCATGACATTGTGCCCTGGCTTCAAAGATCTTCCCAGCAAGCTCAGTAAAGACCCCCTCTCTTGACCCTCCCTGCTCCAGCCACAACTCACTTTCCAGTGGGTCACCAGGCTTGGCAAAGAGGCTGGAGATCCTCTTCCCAGGCTGGACTCTTCTTACCGACTGAGTGAGCATCATCTGCCTCCCTGAGGGAAAGAAGAGGCCAGGACTGTTAGTTACAAGGGCCCAGTAGGATCCTGCTACCAGCCTCTCAAGATGCAGAGAAGCAAGTGATGTGGTGGATGGAGCATGAATGCTGAACATGGGTTCAAATCTCCACCCTGCCACTAACTGGCTATGCAACCTCACAAAAGCTTTAGTCTTCTAGTTGTGTTTCCCATAACACAGGGCTGCATTAACAGTTGCTACATCATAGGGTTCTGATGCATATTCGGGGTGATAATGAATATAAAGAGACCTGGCACGTAGTGTATGCTCAGCAAATGATGGCTGTCTTTTTGCTCTTGTTCTAGAAATGGATCATTGGATGCTGCTAAGCAGCCAGCGGGCCAGGACTCCTATGTTACGATCTGGACCTGTCCTTTTTGGCAGAATGGAGCCTTATTTTCCTCATCTGTAAAATGGAGATATTAGTTCCCATCTCGGAGAGTGATGGTCCAGCTGGCATGAGAATTTCATGTGGTAATACAAGTAAACATCTCTGAACTATACAGAGCTTGAGAGTGTGAGCTCCAGAGGCTCTGCCACTTCCTGCTTGACCTTGAGCCAGATGCTTAACTCATTTGACCCCTGTTCCCTCATCATAAAATGAAGATAATAATAGTTCTTGCCTCAGAGGATTGTGGAGATTAAATAAGCTCATTCATAAAACCCACTTAGGACAATGCTTAGCATAGTGTTTGCCCAATTAGTGTTAGCAACTCCTAAGGATGGGTCGAGGGTCTTCAGGCCATAAGCAACTTCCAGTTCCACCCCATCTGGGGTCTCCAGAAGGGGAAGGAGGAGAACAGAAGGCAGCACCAGCTTTAAAAGGCAATTAACTTCTCATGTGAGGAGCCAAATCAGAATTCTCTATGCTGCTTAATTGGGGTGATAGGAGCACTTTTAATCAAACTAATCTGATTTCCCCTCAGATGACTGAATGTTAATCATCTTCACAAACAGAAGCCGTCAGGGTGGAAAGAGCAAGGTGGGAGGTAGGTACACACAAGTTTCGGCAAGATGCGGAGACAGCCTTTGTTCCCACACGGGTACTCACAAAGGCTGCAGCGCATGCAGCTTTACAAGGGGGCTTTGAGCATTTTTTGCCTTACTTGAGTATGTGGTTAGAAATCAGGAGAGGAAGGGGAGATGGGAGAGAACACACAGGGCAGTGCTGGGAGCCCTGATGCTTAGATGCACCAGGTAAATTCCCTCTACCTGCCCCTTCAAGAACTCAGTGTCAGGGTGCCTGGGTGGCTTAGTGGGTTAAGCGTCTGACTTTGGCCCAGGTCATGATCTCACAGTTCATGAGTCTGAGCCCTGCGTTGGCTCTGTGATGACAGCTCAGAGCCTGGAGCCTGCTTTGGATTCTCTCTCTGCCACTCTCCTGCTTGCGCTCTGTCTCTCCCTCTCTCTCTCAAAACTAAATAAACAGTAATAAAATAAATAAATCAAAAAAAGAACTCAGTGTCACCAGAGGGTGGGGTTCTGGTGTCTGTGAAATTTGGCTGCAGGGTCTAAATGAAATTGAACTTCAGGCCAGAAGAATTTTTATGAAACTAAAACCAGACCAGCTCCCAAACCTGCTTCTGAGGCCCCAGTGATCCCTTATGATTCCCTTTTGCTTTGACTGCCAGGAATCTCAGAGCTAAATTTAGCACTCAGTAGTGATAATCCTTTTATCTTTTTCCCTCCCTTTGAGTGACAGCTAATCCCTCTCCTCATTTAAAAGATTCTGTTCTGTGAGTTTTAATATTGGGAACTATCTCAAATTCTTTGGGGGAAACAAGCAGTGTATAAATTATTAATAAGTCTATAAACCAGCCTGAGGTCTTAAGGCCCTTGCTGAGGCTTATGGCAGATAAACAGTTATGTCCCAGACCAGATATGACTTCACAATGGGAAGTAGAGGCTTGGGAGAGAGCAGATACTTAGCCCGTACCCAACACGGAGGTAACTTCCAGGAGCAGGAAGAAGAACACCCAGGCCTTGGTCCCCACCATCTTTCCCTCAGGCCCTGTGGGGAATATGGGTGAGGAGATGGGTGAGAGTGCTTCAAAGTTAGGTCCTCCTTGGAACGTAGTCCCCTGGGAAGTTTCTCAGATACAGTCACCTGCAAAGAAAAAAAATGCTTATCAAGCTCCACATTTCTGTGTCATTTCTTACGGCTAGAACAGAACTATTTCTTGACCTATCCAGGGTGGAAGGGTAGACAGAATAGTCTTGTGGGAGGTAACACCTGCCCAAGTTGTGAATCCGGGCAGCTTGAGAGGTGCAGAGGCTCAGAATTTGAGTTCAAATATGGCAGACCTGGATTCAGATCCTGGGACCAGGCGCCAGGACCCCATATCAAGATGGGGCACGAGAGAGAGCAGGGGTGAGGAGGTGCCTTGCCAATGACGAGGGCCCCAGGCTTACTCCCAGCAGCCTCTGGGTGACTCATTCATCACTTCCAAGACCTGGGCTTGGGGGCATGTTTTGCTACCCTTTGGTGGGGCTCACACTCTTGCACAAAGGAACTATGTTAAGACTGTGCAGCCCAGCCCTGACTACAGTGACCCCTCACAGGACAGGCAAGCTGGAGGGCGCAGATGCTTCAGACACACGACCTCCATGAACACATTCCCAGATGTGCACAGGCTGCAGCTGAAACACATTTCTGGCCTGCTTGTTGGGGCCTGGCTGGGAGTTACACAGACAGGAGCTCACTGAAGGAGAGCAGAGGGGAACACACTGTGAGAAGCATGGCTCCCCAATAACTGCTAAGGATGGGTTAGGGGCTCTAGGAGCGGGGAGAGGAAAGCAGGCACTGCAATAAGGGCAAATATCCACGGGGTGTGGCCCAGGCTCCTTCCAACTCATTTTTATCTCTCCCCAGAGTTCTGGCCAACCCAGAATCTGACCAGTTCCTGGAGATTCAGAAGTGGCTCCCTTTAATGACCATAGTCCAGGGTGTGGTGGGAAAGGGGAGATTCCTGCTTTCCAGAACAAAAGATCCAAAAGCACTTGGCTGTCCCAGAGAAGAACAAACCAGTCCCACATTGCGGATCCTCTAGCTCTAAGCCTGCTAACCCCCTCTCCCACCTGTTTCTCAGCCAAGAGAACAGAGGCATGGGGTCCCCAAGATCCCCACTGTGTGTCTTACCCCAGGCTCCTAGGCTCTGAGCAGGGAGCTGAATGCTCCTGCATTCAGTCGAAGACCGTTCTAGCACTGTCTGGGAGGCCAAGGTGGCTGAGGCACCTTGTGGAAAAATCATTTCCCATCTGGCAGCCCTCAGAAGTTTCCTCAGCATACGCTCTGTTAGTTAGGCTCCTCATTCCACACTCCTCAGAACTCTCGGACAAAGCAGACTGGCTGACCACAAGAAAAAAGCAGGCACCCAGAGGAACAGACCCTGACTGGTACCATTTGAGAGCCCCCGACCTCAGGTGAAGGAGGGGGACGACTTTGGACCAATGGGAGAAAAGAGAGAACTTCAAGGCAGAAACAGGGTGGGGGGAAGTGGGGGGACCTTCCCTGGGGGAGATGCAGGGTGGTCAGGG
The DNA here is from genome assembly GCF_046562875.1 of Panthera onca. Taxonomy (NCBI): domain Eukaryota; kingdom Metazoa; phylum Chordata; class Mammalia; order Carnivora; family Felidae; genus Panthera; species Panthera onca. Next base: position 39,843,033 of record NC_138344.1, on the reverse strand, counting down.
GAGGGTGGGAAGAGCTGAGTGGGGCTGTGGGGTGCAAGCATAGCGTGAGGAAAATGGGAGTGGAGCTTACCGGGGCCTGAGCAGAACTCCTCAGCTGGGGGGTTCAAGTCTTCCTCTCTCCAGCGTCTAGCCGCCAGGCCTTATATAGCACAGCTGGTGGCTCAGCCTGTGGCAGTGCGCCAGAGGAAGCGCAAAGAAACCAGATCTGAGCATGGGGAAGCTCAGCCTCCCCATCCCCTCCCCACATCCCCCGGAGGAGCTCCCCAGAGGCTGGGATTTCACTTGCGGGGCCTGGGGAGGGGCCAGGTGGGGAGCTGCTTGGGGCTCCACAGGCCAGAGCAGAAAGACGCAAGAGGAGGTAAGGTGGGCACTGGGAGCAGCCCTGGGAAAGGGCCAAGGGCTATTCTACATCTGGACAGCATTTCATAGCTCAGGGGGTGGTGTGCTTTTGCCTAAGCTTTGCTTGCTGATCCCCACATTCCCCTGGCCCTGGCCTGCCCATGCAGAGAAAGAACTTTGCTGGTGTTAGCACATACTCCAAACTCTCTTAGGCACACAGATCATCTGCTCTCTCAACTGAGGGTGCCTGGTCTGAGCTGGGTGACTACTCAGCTTCTCTGACCCCCTCAAGGGAAAAGGACAAAGGAATTATGGGACACAGGATGTCACCTGGTGAGAACAGTTCTTCCCTGCCCCTACCTACTTCCACCTGGGTGCCTGTCTATGTCCACTGGACCCCAGAGCCACTGCAGATAGACTCTGAGACCTTGCCAGATGCTCATGTTTGTGCGCGTGTGCATGTGTCTGCCTTCAGTTATGGGGCCTTCCAGCACATGACTAGACTTACCTGTAGGTGGCGTAAGCAGCTGCCTGTGTTTCTGGACTTCAGCAGCCTCCCTGCCAGCAGGAGTCTGCCTATTGTCACAGGCAGCGGTTCTACAGCTTTATCATGCCTTAGAATTCCCTGGAGGGCTAATTGCTGGGCCCCACACCGAGTTTGTGATCTGAGGTGAGGCCTGTGAGTGTATTTCTAAAACCTCCCAGGTGATATTGATGCTGCTGGTCCATGGACCACATCAGAGTCCCAGTTGGAGGCAGAAGATGGGGAGGGGTATACTAGGAACCACAGCAAGACCTGCTAGGACCCACTTTATGTGCCGGGCTCATCCAGCCTGGGCTGGGCTTCCTGCCCCATTCCAGGGCCTAGAGATGGAGGCCTGGCCTCATGGCCTCCAGTACCAGTGTCAGCTCACTCTTCCCATATACCCTCTTTAAGTTCCTATTCATGGGAGGCTTTAGGTTGGGCACTGGGAGAACACAAGGGAGGAGACATGTCCCGCATTCAGAGGAAGAAGCCTCATGTGGTAATGATCCCACAGTGAGCAGTCAGACCCTCATCCAGAGAGCTGTGTATGTGTGCTTGTATGTGTCTGTGTCTTTCTCTTTGAGTGTGTGTGTATGTGTGTAAGCAGGGGTTTAGGAACTATGCCTCTCTGATCATCACCCTGGACATGGACTGTTGGGGGAGAGGGCAGGTATAGAGGAAAGACGTTAAGCAGCAATGGCCCCAAAGCTGATCTAAGGCCCAGATCTGGTTTGCTTTGTCTCCTGGAGCCTGGTCTCCCTCCCAGCTCCTAGCCGTTGGCTCATAGATTCTGTAGCCAGTCCCAGTCTCGTCCAATTTGTTATCAGAGCCAAACCATGAAGCAGCTTCATGCATGACTTTGAAGGCAAAATCTGAACTGAGTAAATCTCGTAAGAGCTCTACTAGTCTGAGGACAAAGACTGAACCATAATAGCCAGATCAAAGGACAAGAGAAAAATAGGAACTTGGGAGTCAAAAGCCTTAGTACTGGCTTGTTGCTAATTCTGATGTGTGACCTTGGACAAGCAATGACCCAAGTGACCCTGGGCCTCGGTGTCTCCACCTGTGCCACAAAAATTTGGACAGAGCAAGCTCTGAGGCCCCCGCCAGTGCTGGCAATGTTTGATAAGATGTTGACAACAAACATTGTATGGAGGAGAGAAAGGAAGGCAAGACAGCTGTAAGAAGTCTGGCCAGAGATCAGGAGGGAGGCCAGAGAAGCAAACTGACCACTGAGGCTGGATAAAGAGAGCAAGGTATCCAGGAGGTAGGGGGAAGTAAACCAGAGGACCAGAGGTCAAGGGCAGGATAATCAGTTGCTTTCCAAGGCCTCCACTTTATGGACCCAAGGGTGTGTGAAAGGGACTTCCCCAGCCTCCCAACTGCACCCCTCTCTTCTTTTTCTGTAGTAGGAGGCAGGGTACCCTATGGGGTAAGGGTTTGGCAAAGAGGAGCCCTTTAGGCCACAAATCCTGCCTGGGTCTCCTTGCTTGGGCCAGAGCTCATAGTGGGGCCCCCACTTCCCTGGCCCCAAATGGCCATGGGTGTTGCCATGGTTGGCACAGGGCTGAGGGACTGTGAGCTAGAGTCCCTGGGTTCCAATTCCAACCCTGCCATTTGTGTTCCTTCAACCCATCTCCTCCCTCCCTGCCTTGCAACCTCCTACCCCCGCCCCCCATCAAAGGATCCTTTCCTGTCATAAGTGGGACTGAGCTGTGAGCTGTGCAGGGATAGACTGGAGGGAATGTGAGTCTACCCCTACCACCCCTCCCAGGATTCCTTTGAGGAAGAAGAGTCTGTTCTCCTCAGTCAGGACCCTAGGATAGGCAGCGCTTGGGAGGTGGCCACAGGTCTGGACAGTCAAGGCCTGGCCTGGATAGGTTAGCCCCAGCCACAAGTGGCCACCTGGGGCTTCTGCAGGCCAGGCTAGTCTGCAGCAGCTCCAAGCCCCTCCCTGGAACACACTGGAAACCCATCAACCACTCCAACCACTCTCCAGGGGATCAAGGGGCTTGGAGCCCAGTGTAGCCAGGCCACCTGTGACCTAAGCCTATGGCCACAGTTCCCACCCTGCTGAGGGTAAAGGAGCTTGGGAACACTTGTGTGTGTGTGTGTGGGGGGGGGGGGGGGTCTGATGTGATCCTCGTGGCTCCAGAAAAAGGTGCTCTGCCTCTAACATTCTTTCTGACCTCCTCTCCCATGTTCCTGTTATCGTCCACCTGTGGCCTGAGGAGGCTGTGCAGGCCTGGGTAGGGATAGGCTGCTGCTCATTCCTGGGCACCAGAGGACTTCAGCTCTGAGTGACCACCAGGGGCTGCTCATCCAATACTTGGGAGCCCAAAAACCCAGAGTCCAGGGCAGTGGAAGAGCTCACTCTCTGACCTCATTGTTGTCTTCCCTATCCTGTGTTCAGTCTCTCACTGTTCAGCCTCTGTGCCTTTATACTTTTATTCCTCAGCTTCCTATCTTGAAATCCAGCCCTTCCTCCCTACCCGTGTGAACGTCCCATCTTTCAAAGCCCCATCTCAATCTCTTCCCTCCTGCCATCTTTGGCCACCCAGGCCCACCTTGATTATTCCTTCTCAGGATAACGTTCAGTCACAGGGGGTTGGCATTGTAGTTTATAAAGCACATTCACTGTCGTCATCCTCAGCCTCACAGCAGATCTGTGACAATCACACCCATTTTACAAAGGAAAAACCGAGGCTCTGAAAGGTGAAGTCACCCAGACACAGTAGGTCTTAACTCAAAGTTGCCCCTGGAAACCAGTGAGAGGCCCTCAGCTCAGAGCAGCCACCATGGAAATCACATTCCAACTATGTGCTCCTCAATGAGAATATGCCTAGAATGCCTGCCTGGCACACACACCCTACTTCCTATACATACACTAATTCTAAATGTGTTCCCATCTAACATGATACAGCTGTCTATCACACCATGGCCACAAAGTCTCTGTAATTCCCCCCTTATGAGGTGGATTCTATTTACTCTCTCCTTTGACCTGGACTGGCTTTGTAACTTGCTTTGAGCAAAGGACTTTGAGAAACTGATGCTGTACAAATTCTGGAGGTTAGGCCTCAAGAGACCTTGCTACCTTCACTCCCTTGGAAAATTGTCCTGAGATCACCCTGTAAGGAAGTCAGTCTATCCTATGGGAGGATGAGAGAGCACATGGAGGAGAACTGAGGCTCCTAGCCAACAGCTATATATGTGAATGAGGCCATCTTGAACTTTCCACCCCAGCAGTTGCATGAGTGAGCCCAAACAGGACTAGCAGAGGAATGGGCCAGCCAACCCACAGAATCATGAGAAATAACAAATTATTAATAAACCACTGAGTTTTGGGGTGGTCTGTTATACTGCAATAGATAACTGGTACACTAAGAGTAAAAGTTCTTTCCATTGCAAGAGACGAAAGCACAACTCAGATTGGTTTAAGGAGAAAAGGAATCTGATGGCTCTCATAACTGAAGTCCTAGGGCAAATTGGATCCAGGTACTCAGACAACATCTGGGCTGTTCTCTTTTCATATCTCAACAGCTTCCTCTGAGATGCATTTATTCTCAAGGAGGGTGTGGCAGTCTGTACTTTCCAAAGATGGCTCCAACAATAGCTTCCATTGCACATGTTCTTGTACAATATGACTGTGCTATCTACCATTAAGAGATAGAATCATGGGGTGCCTGAGTGGCTCAGTTGGTTAAGCATCTGACTCAATTTAAGCTCAGGTCATGATCTCACCGTTTGTGGGATCAAACCCTGTGCTGTCAGCACAGGGCCTGTTTGGGCTTCTCTCTCTCCCTCTCTCTCTCTGCCCCTCCCCCACTTGCACACATGCTCTCTCTCTCTCTCAGAATAAATAAGTAAACTTAAAAAGAGAGTGAGATAAAATCCTGTTTCCCTCCCTTGAATCTAAGCTGGTCTATGACTTGCTTCTAACCAAGAATGAAGTTGACTTCTTTTTTTTTTTCTTTTTTTAAAATGTTTATTTATTTTTGAGACAGAGAGAGAGTGTGAGTGGGGGAGGGGCAGAGAGAGAAGGGAACAGAGGATCTGAAGTGGGCTCTGCACTGATAGCAGCAAATCTGATGTAGGGCTTGAACTCATGAACCTTGAGATCATGACCTGAGCAGAAGTCAGACGGTCAACGAACTGAGCCACCCAGGCTCCCCAAATGAAGTGGACTTCTAAGGCCAGTCACAAAAGTTCATGCAGCTTCCACTTGGATCTCTTGGGACATTCACTCTGGGGAAAGCCAGCTGCCATGTAAGAAGTCTAACTACCCTGAGACCACCATCTTGGAGAGGACTGCTGTAGTGTCCTAGTCAGTAGTCCCAACAAAGCACTAAACATGAGTATAGCTATCTTGAACAGACCAAAACAGCTCATCTACCAGGTGAGTGCCACTGAGTGTCCTCAACTGATGTCACAAAAAGCACAATTACCCACTCAAGTCCTCCATGAAATCCTGACCTATAGGTCATCATTAAGAATGAGAGACCACAGGGTACCTGGGTTGCTCAGTCGGTTGAGTGCCCAGGTCTTGATTTCAGCTCAGGTCATGATCTCATGGTTCATGAGACTGAACCCTGCAATGGGCTTCTTGCTGACAGCTCAGAGCCTGATTGCGATTCTCTCTCTCCCTCTCTCTCTCTGCCCCTGCCTAGCTCATGAGTGTGTTCTCTCTTTCTCAAAATAAATAAATAAACATTAAAAAAATTGTCATTTAAGCCACTAAGATTTGGGGTAGTTTGTTACACAACAGTAGTAACTGGAATAGAAGCTGTTTCCATGTCATATCTTCCAGAAGCTTCAGGCTCCCTCTTAGCACATTTCAAATCTCCAGTGGAAAGAAAATGTCTCTTCCTGAATTGTTCTAGCAGAAGCTCTCAGAAAGGCTCTCCTTGGCCCATTCCTGACCCAAACCCTGTAACCATGGGATGGAAAGCTCTGATAAGCTCACTTCTTGAGCCAGGGGTATGTCAGCCCCACTAGAATCACATGGACTGATTTTTCCCAAAGGAAAAGTGTGGTGCTATCATTGGAAGTAGGAAGAATGGATGCTGGGAGGAAAAAAATAACATGTACCTACTAAAAGCACAACCATGAACACAAGCATTCCTATCCTAGGAGGAATTGATCAAAAATGTCTAACTATTAACTTTGATATCAGGAGTTGAGTCTTTTTTTTTTTAATTCTTAAAAATGTTTTTATTCATTTTTGAGAGACAGAGAAAGACAGAGTGCAAGTCGGGGAAGGGCAGAGAGAGACAGGGAGACACAGAATCTGAAGCAGGCTCCAGACTCCAAGCTGTCAGCACAGAGCCCGACACGGGGCTTGAACTCACTAACCGTGAGATCATGACCTGAGCTGAAGTTGGTTGCTTAACCAACTGAGCCACCCAGGAGACTCAGGAGTTGAGTCTTGATATCAAGACACCACTTTCACAGCTATCAACCTGGAGAGTTTACCCTCCATTTGTTTTGTTACAAATCTACCCATGTATGACTCCTTCTCACCTGGTAATCACATCAACACACCCCAGAAGAGCTGAGCAAAACTGAACAACCATAATAACTCCAGCTTAGAAAATGGAAGAAAAAGAAAGAAACCCAGGGGCCCCTGGGTGGCTCAGCTGGTTAAGCATCTGACTCTTGATCTCGGCTCAGGTCATGATCTCACAGTTCGTGAGTTCAAACCCCATGTCAGGCTCCTCACTGATGGTGTGGAGTCTGCTTGGGATTCTGTCTTTCCCATTCTCTGCCCCTCCCCTGCTCTCTCTCACTCTCTCTCTCAAAAATAAATAAATACACTAAAAAAAAAAAAAAAAAAAAAAAGAAAAGAAAGAAAGAAATCTGTCAGCACCTTGTTTTACTTTGTGTAGGTTTTAGGTGGGAGCAGATTCCCTCAGAATGGGCTATGGGCCCAGCAGATACCCCAGAACATGTCCATTAGAGGACTCCACCTTGTATAATGTGTTTACTGCAGTCACCACAGAATGCTCCTCCAGCTCCAAATAGGGTCGGTTCACTGTCCCCATAGTATTGACCAGTCACAGCCTTATGTTCACAAGCAGTGCCTCTAGTGTTCACCATGCTTACCACAATACGTTCATGCCCCATTTTCATGACTGACTATGAGATTTCCACTATGTCCCCGTGATGTTCCCCAAGCTTGCCATGATGAGTCCGTTTGCTCACACCCAGGGATGTTGTAGCGTTTACTGCCTGAAGCAGTGAGTTCATACTCTATATGTGGACATCATAGTGTCCCCACAGTGCCTCCAGGATTTCTCAGAAACATCTACATTCATGATTTTGTGAAGGATTAGGGGGTGCACAACTTACTAGGGTAGTCTCTCACAAGTGTTCACACACCCCTCCCCTGACTTGTCACACTCATCATGATGTGTTTGCCCTGGTTGTTTGTGAAGCTCAGCCCATCGTGTCTACCTATGACCCAAGGCTTCTTTTCATGACTCCCTCAAGAGGGCCCTGGTGGCTCTGTGTGTGGTATGACCTCAGCTCTGACCAAGATGCTAGCAGTCCAAAAGAGCCTTCAGCAAAGACGGGGGCATCCTTGCTCAGGGATGAGGTGAGATGGATGCTAGGTGGAAGCCCTCCCTGGCTGGAAGTTTCCAGGACACACAGCTGTTTTACAGGCTAGAGCTATGGAGAATTGAGTGTGAGGAGCCTCCCTCTTTCCAAGAAGACTCTTTCGCCCACACAGCACCTACGCTGTGAAGATTTGGGACTCCAGATGGCCAGGGTGAACAGGAGGGAAGAAGGGGAAATGGAGGTTAGAAAGGCTTTGGTTAACAGGCTTAGCCAGACAGGGTGGGACAGAGGGAGAGAGACAGACACATGGGCCCCCAGAGAGCATTCTTTGTGGGCTAACCTTTTGTTCCCAGAAGGCAAGCAGCATTCAGGGTGGCTGAACTGGGACACTTTCCCCTCAGGAGAGCAAGAGCTTCGAGGACAAGATGTTGGTCAGTGACAAGGAAGGCAAAAAAAGGGAAGAAGAAATTTAAAAAGATTGAAAAACATAATTTTCATACTATAAAATTCACCATTTTGAATACACCATCCTGTGATTTTTGCCAAACGCAAGCAATCAGGTAACCACCATCATTTCCATCACCTCAGAAATTCCCTTTGTAGTGAACGCCTCCCTCCATCTTCAGCTGCTGACAATCACTGGTTTGTTTTCTTTCCCTGTAGTTTTGTCTTTTCAAGAATGTCCTATAAGTGGAATCCTTTGATATAAGCTTTTTAAGTTTTCTTTCTTTCATTTAGTGTACTCATCCATGTTGCTGAATGTGCCAATAGCTCATTCCTTTTTATTGCCAAGTAGTATTCCATTGTATGGCTACATGTGGTTTATCTATCAATTCACCACTTGAAGAATGGGTGGATTGTGTTCACTTGTTAGCAGTTACAGTTTAGCTATAAATATTTGTGTACTTATTTTTTAAAACAGTTTCTTTCACATTTTATTCACTTCTTTTTTAATGTTCATTCATTTTTGAGACAGAGAGAGACAGAGCGTCAACAGGGTAGGGGCAGAGAGAGAGGGAGGCACAGAATCCGAAGCAGGCTCCAGACTCTGAGCACAGAGCCCAACGCAGGGCTCAATCTCATGAACCATGAGATCATGAAATCAAGGTTTGGATGCTTAACTGATTAAGCCATCTAGGCACCCTGGTGTAGAGATTTTTGTGTACACATTTCTCATTTCTTTGGGTAAATACTAAGAGTGGGATTGCCGGGTTATAAGAAAGTGTGTGTTTAATCTTACAAGAAACTGCCAAACTGTTTTCCAGAGTGATTATACCATTTACGATCCTACCAGCAATGTAGGAGAGTCTCAGTTGCCCAGTATTCTCATCAGCACTTGATTCTATCAAAGTTTCATGTTTGCTTTTAGCCCTTCTAATAGGATGTGTGGTGTGATTTCATTGTAGCTTTTTTTTTTTAATTTTTTTTTTTTTTACATTTATTTATTTTTGAGAAACAGAGTGAGACAAAGCGTGAACGGGGGAGGGGCAGAGAGAGAGGGAGACACAGAATCTGAAGCAGCCTCCAGGCTCTGAGCAAGCAGTCAGCACAGAGCCTGATGCGGGGCTCGAACCCACGAACTGTGAGATCATGACCTGAGCCGAAGTCGGACACTCAACCGACTGAGCCACCCAGGCGCCCCTATTTCATTGTAGTTTTAATTTGCATTTCTGTGGTGACCAATGATGTTGAGCATCTTTTTATATTCTTATTTGTCAGGCATAGGTCTTTTTTGGTGAAGTTTCCGTTCAAATATTTTCCTGCTTTATATTTGGATTGTTGTCTTAATTACAGATATCCCCAGCTTCTCAAATATTCACCTTACACTTCACTTTTATAAAAAGACCTGCATTAGTGCCTATTTTCACTAACCGAATGAAATCTGAAGATGATACTCAGTTTTACCAAAAAATGTCAGTGAAAGCAAAAACGGTGTTCAGCATCTGTTAGTGAGCCATCATAGAGGCGGGGCACCTGAGCAGCGAGAGTGATGCAGCCAAGCTCCTTCCCTGGGAACTACACTCAGCATCCAGCTGCCACAGCTTTGAACTGTGTCTGTAAGCATCTGTGCTTTATCTCAATTTATTTTATGCTTTTGCTAGCAAGATGTGTCCTAAGGTATCAGAAAAGCCTAAGAAAGGTTAGTTTTTGGTTTGGGAAGGCTCAAATTTTTTTCCATATAAATTAATGTAAAATTCATTTCACATCATTTCAGCTAAGGAAAGTTTTAATGGGAATGCTCCTCTTTCAGATAGGAGTGGAAACCCATACTGAGTATATATTCTGGATATAAGTCTTTTATCAAATACTTACCTTAAAAATTTTTTCCCAATCTGTAGCTTGCTTTTCATTTTCTTAACAGTGTCTTTTGACAAGCAGAAGTTCTCAATTTTGATGAAGTTCAATCTATCAATTTTTTAAATTTACGGACTGTGCTTTTGGTGTTGGATCTAAGAAATTTTTGCCTAACCTACAGTCACAAGATTTTCTCCTATGTTTTCTCTAGGAGTTTTTTCATTTGGGGTTTTATCTATGGTTCACTTTTAACTAGTTTTTGCAAATAGTGCAAAACATAGGTCAAATTTCATTTTTTTTTTTTTTTTTTTTTGTATGTGAATGTCCAATTATTCCAGCACTGTTTGTTGAAAAGACTTTCCTTTCTCTTGACCAGCCCCTATATGTGTTTTTAACGCTATGGCTCTTTGAGGCATTGATGCCAGCCCTCTAGAGCTTTCTTACACAAAAGTCAGTAGCATAGCAGGGATGAATGCCTTACCTGATCCCAAAAGAGAACTGCTTATGCCCGAATAAAACACAGACTTTTCGATGAACAGCTCTTTTAGCTTTAACTTACAGCCCCTCTACTCTCCCGAGGACTTAGACAAGTCTGCTGAGACCTGCACCAGGAAATTGCTATGACTGTCAAGCACAGTCTGGGTCCAGAACTGCCTCTCTTCTCTGATGACACTCATATACCCCTGGAGGCTCCTTGATCAGAGAGGTTTTGAATCATCTGCACTCAACTAATCAGCCTCCATGAAAGAGAATGCCCTGAGAAGGCATCAGCTGCCTTTATCTTTCTGGTTGCTTTTACCTGTCAAAGTTGCTGTTGATTTTCATTTTAGCTTGATCATAATCAGTGAAGGAGAAAGTACACTGTGCAAGATATATAAAGCTTCTGCTGGGGTGCCTGGCTGGCTCAGTCGGTTAGAGCATGAGACTCTTGATCTCAGGAGCCATGAGTTTGAGCCCCATGTTGGGTGTAGAGGTTACTTTAAAAATAAGCTAGGGGACTGCAGTCCCTCTTCTGGGTAGGGTGAGGCCTCTGGCTCTGCCTTGAGATACTGAGACTTCCTCTTTTGGGGATGCAGGTCCAGCTGTGACCCCTGATGCCTGGGCAGCTCTGAGTCAGTTATGGGATGAACCTGTCTGCTTGATGGACCTTCCAGGGAATACTCACAGCAGACCCATAGACTGCATGATCCCACGTTCCTGAATGCTCTGCTTCCCACTATGGGCTTCATAATGCATGAGGGCTGGAGCTGGTGGGGGAAAGTGGGCAGGCAGACATGACCCAACTGCTCTAGCTTAATGAGGGATCAGAGCTGCCTGAAATGTAAATGGCAGCAACTCAGGGGACATCACCTGCTATGGAATAGCTGTGTGCATAACTCTGTGTGCCTGCAATGAGAGTGGCCATATGGGAGTGTGCAAAGCTGACTGGGTATGTCATGATGTGTATATGCTTGTACTCAGCTCTGATCCCCAAGTGCAGTGTAACTTGAGGCATTTCATCTCCTTCTCTGGACCTTAGTTTCCTTCACAGTAAAATGAGAGGATCTGAAGAACTCTAAAACTCCTCCCTCTTCCACCACTGTTCCTTCCACCTCCCTCCAGACTCTTCTCCCTGGTTTCAGCGGAGCAGCTCCTCCAGCCTCTGAAGCCCATCACTGCAGATGTCCAGCCACCAGTGGCCTCATCTTCTACCTCAAATTCCCAGTGAGGCCTTTCTTTACAGGAGGAACTCTCTCACTGAGAAGAATTCTGGAACTTTCTCCACTACCTTGTGCATGTGTGTGTGTTTATGTGCAATTGTGACTACAAGTGTGTTTGTGATCGGCCATGGGAAAGGGAGAGATGGCAGGGGTCTCCAAGGGGGCAGTGAATCCATTTGCTTGTGTCTCTGTGTCTCTTTTTCCAACCTCCCAGAGATAGGCTCCTAAGGGCATGTACCCACTCACAAGCTTTGTGCACATTCTCACAGTATCTATTTATAGCAAGACTCAGTCAAGTACCACTTCCTCCAAGAACTTCTCCTCATAGCCCCACACTGGGCTAACTGCCCTTCTGCTGTTTTCTACAAGCCCTGTGCCCTGAGCACTTTTCCAGTAGAACATTCATCACGTTCTACCAATGCTGTTTTCTTGCTTGCCCCATCTCTGTAGTGAAATCTCTAGAGGATAGGGACCGTGTCTCATTCCCTTGGCATCCCAGCATCTGGAATGTTCAGAACCTGTGTGTGGACTGGGGTGACCTCACCTCACGTACTCCCAGTAGGACATTCTGTCCTCAGTGGCCCCATACCCCTATGTTACCACCCGCTTTGGAGTGTGAGGTAAAACAAACCTAATATACCCATAGAGCTTTCCCCTTGGGGTCACCACCCCAAGACCTTCCTCTGGCCCAGGAGAGGCCTGCTCTAACTGTGAAAATGGAGACAGCCTGGGATACAGGGTGTGGGTGCTCGGCTGATCCCACCGTTTTAGGGCCCTCACCACAGGAAGCGTTCCTCCTCTTTTCTGCACTTTCTGGCCCTGCTGTGAACCTTGTTGGCGCCAGTGGGCTTTTAATATTTTCTGTTCCTGGCTGTTATACAACATTTCACCTCAAAAATGCATCCTTCCCGTCACCAAAGGGCACGCCTTTCCAGTGAAAGGAACCCAGGGCTGGTGAGTGGAGGTGACCCACTGCATTCTGGGCTCGGGGGAGCCCCAGCCCAGTGCTTTGAGAAAGAGGTGGCAGAAATGTCTTCCCAGCCAAAGGAGACAAGCTCCCTGGCCAGTCTGAGGCCTCACGGTCCCACAGGAAGCCTGGATCCACAGCAAGCAGGGGGACACCTTCTTGGTTCTATGTGGGACTCCAGCCCCATCCCTTCTAGTTGCCTTTACCTCGCTGAGCTCTACTGGCGCCTCTGTACAGTGAGGATGACAACAGTGCCCGTCTTTCAGGGTCCTTGTGAGGCTTGAATGCTGCACATTTGGGTCATGCAGGGAGCTTTAAAACACACCCAGCCCATGCCCATCAGAGATGCTGATTTAAAGATATGGGCGCAGCCTGGACATCAGTGTTTTTTAAAAGCTCTCGGTGATTCACTCCAGCCACAGCTGGAAACCACTTGCTTGGATGGGAAAGCACTGTCCTGGGGACTCGTTACAGGTACAACTGCTACTTTGATGAGCAAGGGCACCACACCACCCATTTTCTCGAACATGCAATCGCATGGATGCCTGAAATCCCCTGACAGAGTAAAGGGAAAAGCACTTTGAAAAGGCAGGTGAGGAGTCCTACAGGTTTACTCCGTGCCTTTCCAAGTCCACCCTGCCCACAGACAGATGCCTCTGAGCTACTAGCCCGGTCTCACGCTGGAGCCCCACAGACCTGCCCTAGTGACCCCTCGGCTGGGTGGGCCAGGTCCACCCCAGAGGGACTCAGACCTGTGGCTCCCTCCCAGACACGGGCCCTGAACCCGAGAGTGGGACCGTGAGGTGGAGGTGACCCCGCTCCCGTCACCCCTCACTGCATGTTGGGGTAAAGGGCAGCTGTCACTACAGAATTAACTGGGAGAGAGGCAGTGCCCCAGACTGGGGAGGAGAGGATGTTCAGGGGCCCGGTGGGGAGAGTGACATCTGCTTTCTTCACCTGCAGAAGGTTCCACAGCTCAGAGGAAGAGAACAGCTGAAGAGCTGGGCCCCTCAGGGAAAGCAAGTGGGGAGCAGCACATCTTCTCACGGTGACCCACCCCCCAGGCCACCCCTTAGCGGCATATCCCAGAGTTAGTCTGGTCTTGGACACAGGAGGAGAGAACAGGTTCTCCCCAGGGGGGCAGCACAGCCCCTGCCTGAGGAGCTTCAGCCAAAGTCCAGGCCCCCAGCAGAGGCCAGAGCCCACAGCCTAGCTAGGCCTGAGGTTCTACAACAGGGCAGTGAACAGGCCTGGGGACTGGGGTCACAGGAGAGGTGGCTGGTTTTCCTCAGGCACTCGCTGGAGAAGTGGTTCTTCTGAGGTTTACTCACTGTCCTGTGTCCCCAGCTCCTGGCCAGGGTAGGAAAGGAGAGGGAGGGAGATGAAGGGGGTGTGGTGGGGCACAGCATGGCAGGCAGGAAGGAGGAGGGGACAGCAGAGCTGCCAGACTGGGCCCCACCAGCAGGGAGTCCAGGAATAGCAGCAACCACAACCACCACCTTAGGGAGTGTCATCCTGCCCACTTTTGTTTTCCAACTGAGGGCACATTGATGGTGGGCACAGGGAGGCACCAGGCCTCTTGGACTATGCTATGGCATCCAGAGAAGCATCTACAGCCTCAGCAAGGTCAGGGGCAACAGGGAACGACTGAGCTGGAAAAAACTTCAGTCTCAACAAGTCTACCCCTGCCTCCTGATACCTAAGGTAGAAAATACACAGACTTTGAAGCCAAAAGAACTGGATTAAACCATGCCTCCACCACAAATTACCTGTATTCATGCATTCATTCTAAAAATAGTTTCAGCTTCTACTATGTAGCAGGCCCTGAGCTATGTGCTGGGGTTACTAACAAAAATGAAGCCTAGTCCCTATCTTTGAAGAACTTACCCAGAAAAGGAGTGATGGACCCATAAACAGATCTCAGGGAAGGCTCCCTAGAGGAGGTGTTGTCAGAGTTGGCTTGAAATATGAATAGCAGTTGGGTGAAAAGGAAGAGCAAGGGCACTCCAGGCAGAGAAGACAACATGAGCAAAACCAGCATGGTGTGTCAGGAGCTGCTGGGAGATGAAGCATGTGGCAGTGTCTCTGTCAAGATTCTTAGTTGAGAGCAACAGAAACCAATGCTAGCTAGTTTAAGCAGAAAAGGAATTTACTAAAAGGATATTGGATCCCACATTCCTGGAAGCCCTTTTTGATTTATTAAAGTTTGTTTAAGTAATCTCTACACCCAACATGGGGCTCAAACTCATGACCCCGAGATCAAGAGTTTCATGCTTGGTTGACCAAGCCAATTAGTTAGGTATCCGAGGCCCCAGTTTAGAATCTCAAAGCTAAACTCCTCAAACCCACACAGGGCAGGAAACATGGCAAAGTTAGCTCTGGAGGCACCCCAGAGGTCATTTTTGTCTATAATTCCTAATCTTGAGTCCATGGGAGCAAAAAGATATATAGAATATTTTGAGTAGGTGTAAATGTATTTTTCTGGGGACAAGGTCCATGACTTTTATCAGATTCTCAAAGGAACCCACACTATAGGTCAGATTCTCTCAGGAGCAAATCCTGAAGTGAAGATTCATGTGTAAATGATTTAGTAAAGAAATGTTCCCAGGAGAAGCCAGTAAGGTAGAAAAGGAAGCAGGATAGTAGGGAAAGGGGACGAAGCCAGGGAAGAGTGTAATTTTGTGTGAAACCACACTCAGCCTGATGCTTAGGGAACTCAGGGGCATTAACTGCACCTTCAAGTTTTTTCCTACTCAAGACAAAGTAGCTAGGCTTTTGTACTCTCATGGCAGTGGGTCATTGGCTATGGGCCAGGTGCCCTGCAGTTTTGTGTGGGTCATAAACTGCCGGGCACTTTCAGCTCTCCTAAGGGAAAAGAAGTCTCCAGCTCCCAAGGGCAATCCTTGAACGCTTAATGAAGGGTTGGAGGCACAAGGCTGGTAAAGGGAATCTGAGGGGATTTGGGCATGTATAGTTCATATTCCAAAAAATTCAGGAATCACTGATCTAGTACAACCACATAATTTTATAGACTAGGAAATGGGGAACACTTCTGATTGTATAGTGCCTAGGTACCCAACTAAACCTCATAAACCTTCTAAACACCACCAAATTCTAGATAAAGGAAAAAAAATCTTCTTTTTTCTTTTTGAAAAAAATCTTATTAAACACACTTATGAACTGACGGTAAAGTAAGCAATGCTCAGGCCAGAAAGAGACAAAAGCTAGAATTCAGAGGGCAATGAATGAAAAGTAATGAAATCAGCTTTTACCTTGAATACATTGAACTTCGTGAACTTGAGCTTCAGTTTTTCAGCCTCATGGAAATGGGACAACATTTAATAAGTCCATGCTTGTGGCACCTGCATGGCTCAGTCGGTTGAGCATCCAATTCTTTATTTTGGCCCAGGTCCTGATCCCAGGGTCGTAGGATCAAGCCCTATGTCCAGCTCCTTGCTGGCCATAGAATCTGCTTGAGATTCTCTCTCTCTCTCTCTCTCTCTCTCTGTGTCTCTCTCTCTAAAATAAAAAATTAAAAAGAATTAAAAAAAAGAAGACCATGCTTGAAACAATCACTAGCAAGAGACACTGGGACTGCTTTAATGACAGTAAACTAACAGTGACCCTCCTTATAGGCCCAGGCCCTGAACTACTTTCCCTAAAATAGTTCTTAGAGGAGAGTGAATACCTGAAAGAGGTTGGGGGCTGTTAGGAAGACAGAAGAGGGAATGGCCATTAGGGAGCCAAGCAGCAGGGTCTGCTTCACTGAGGGAAGAACTCTGGTATAATGAACTTGACCCAAGGGAAATACCTTACAGCTTGGGAGAGGCAGGGGAGTGTGGGAGGGTGAAGAATCTGAGTTCACTTCTAAGTCTGCATTCATGTCTGAGTCCTGTGGAGGAACATAGCATAATGAAAAAAATGTAGGGTGTGTGAACCAGACTGACACCATCTTGGACAAATCCACCATGATGGTCGCTCCATGATCTGAAGCCTTCTTGAGCACAACCCCACAAACATATTCTTTCTTTTTGTTTATCCACACCCTTAAGTACACCCTCAGGGCATAATGTCCTCAATATGCTCTGGAGATATGAATACGACAGACACCTATTTTCAAAAATTCTCCTCCTGGTGGTCCCAGAGCATGTACTCCCCAGCCTCTAGGCTATAAAAGCAGGCCTTATGGGAGACAGAGTTGTGGACATTTACTCATCTTTTGGTCGCCCAAGACATAGGCTTCTGTCCATTATGTCCGTTTAATAAATTGTTTCTTGTCAAACTAATGGCTCCTTTGGCCTTTAGAGATCATTTTGCATATACCTCTCTTTTATGGAGTAAAGATTTCAAGTAGCAAGCTGTTCTGGAGAATTCTCAAAGCAGAGAGAAGCATTCCCCCCTCCACAGTGGTATTCCTCACAGCTTTGGCCTCTCAAGTGCTCTTTGCCTCAATCAAAGCAGGGAAAGATAGGGGGAGCCCTACTGGAACAGGTTGCTTGTGAGCCCATAGGAGCTGAAGCCTGAGGACTCTCAGAAATAGATGGGTAGTTTTTCAGGGACTCCAGGGGTTCTTTATCCACCTCACCTCAGCAGGTGGATGCAAAGAACAGGTAGAATTTGGGTGCTTATTGTTTCATTTTTATTCATGTAGCTCCATTTATATTGAGGCCTTAGGATATAAATGGAGGAGTCCAGATTGTAAAAAATCTGAAAAATAGATCCTGGACTTGGTAATTAGTAGGTTCTTGGTGGTTTTAGAAAGAGAAGCTTCAGAGATTGAAATCACCCTCCAGGGATCCAGGAAGGGGAAGAAGGAAGTATGATGGGAGGGGACACAAAGACTGGGACAAGAGGTCTCCAGGAAGTTAAAGAAGCCAAGGAGGAAGTGTGAAGGGATTAAGGTTGTCCACCAGTAGGAAGGCTATGCTGGGTGTGGGGTTTGACATTTAAGATTTCTGAGGAAGAGTATCTTACCCAAATTATTTAATTACCAAATTATTTAATCTCGCTGAGCCTCAGCCTCCTAATTTATGAAATGGAACTAAATTTCCTACCTAGTAAAAGTAAAAACACCTTTTGTCTCTCAGGATTAATGGCAAAGCATGTAAGTGTGGTATGTGGGATGTGGCAGGCACTCGAGGGCTGTAGAAGGATGAAGGAAAGTGTGTCATTTCTCATCTATGGACCTAAATTTCCTAATCCTTACTAATTGCTGACTTTATCTGTCAGTTACTGAGAGAGATTAACATCTTCCACTGTGTTGTGAATTTGTCCGTTTTTATTTTGCTTTCCTTGCTTTCTCCTTTTGCTTTATGTATTTTGAAGTTATTAGGTATATATGCATTTTTTAAGTTTATTTATTTATTTAAGTAATCTCTACCCCCGACATGGGGCTCAAACTCACAACCCCAAGATCAAGAGTCACACGTTCTACTCACTGAGCCAGTCAGGCACCTCTAGATGTATATACATTTAAGATTATTCTTTTTGATGAATTGAACCTTTTATCATTATGAAGTGACCCTTTTGTTTCTCATAATGCTTTTTGTCTTAAAGTCTACTTGGACTAAGATTAATATAAATATATCAGCTTCCTTTGGTTACTATTTGAAAGATTTTTTCCATCCTTTTAAACTTTCTGTGTTCTTATGTTTTAAATGTGACTTTATGAATAGCTTATAAGTAGACTCATCACCTGGTCTAGTTTGGCAATATTTTTCTTTTAACTGAAGCCTAAAGTCCATTTACATTTATTAAAACAGTGATACATACATATACACTTATGTATTTATTTATTGGTATGCATGTATGTATTTCTAACCTATTATTTTTTATTTTCTAGGTTTCCTTTTATATTCTTTCTTGCTTTCTTGTTTTTCCTTATTCCATTTTTCTCTTTACTAGTTTGCAAATTATACCTTTTTTGCTAGGTTTAATGGTTATACTAGAAATTTTAACATGCATATTTTATTTGTCTGAACCTAAAGTTAATCAACACCTTTAATTTGTTCTTTTTTTAAATTTTTAAAAATGTTTATTTTTTAGGGAGAGAGAGACAGACTGTGAGCCGGGGAGGGGCAGAGAGACAGGGAGACACAGAATCTGAAGCAGGCTCCAGGCTCTGAGCTGTCAGCACAGGGCCCAACACGGGGCTCAAACACACAAACTGTGAGATTATGACCTGAGCCAATGTCTGACACTTAACCGACTAAGCCATCCAGGCACCCCACAATCATTCATTTTTATCTCTCATGGTTCCAGGACTAACTGGGATCACTAGGTAACTCTTGCTCAGGGTCTCTCATGTGGTTGCAGTCTGATGGAGACTAAGGCTAGAATCATCTCAAAACCTTGTTCAGTACACGTCTCACAGTTGATGCTGGCTGTAGGCTAAGTTTTCAGTGGGGCTGAACACCTACATTTGGCCTCTTTATGTGGCCTGGGTATCTTCATAGCATGGAAGCTAGGTTCTAAAAGGGAATATCTAAGCAGAGCAGTCCAGGAGAAACCATATTACTTTTTATGGCCTAGCCTTAGATGTCACACAGCATCACTTCTGCCACATTCTGTTAATTACATGCAAGTCATTAGACCAGCTCATATTTAAAGGAAGGTCAATTAGGCTCTATCTCTTGGTGGAAGAGTGTCAAAAAATTTGCAGACATGTTTTAAAACTATTATATACCCCTTCTGTATGCCAAGCACTAGACAAGGCACTTGGGATAGTGGTAAGTCACAAACCCTAACTTTATGGTACTTACAGTCTAATGGTAGAGATACACACTAATAAAATAATATTGCAAATATGTATAAAATTGTAAACTTTGATAGTGCTATGAAAGATGAACAGAGGGAACTATGAGAAATTATATCACATATTTGTATGACATGGACCAGGGACCCAAGGAAGACTTCCCCAAGGAAAGGCATCTGGGTTGAGATCTGAAACATTAGTGGATGCTAACTCTGTGAAGCATGTTAAAGAAGGGCCTTTCAGACAAAGAGACCAACAGCCACTGGCCCTGAGACAGGAGGAAAGGTGACCTAAGAGGCAGCCAGTATATCTGGAGGCAGATAGCAGAGGAGAGAGGAGTGAGACAGGGCTGCAGAGGTGGGCTGAGACCAGGCCCCTGGACTTTGTAGGCTAGGTGAGGATATTGGCCTTTGGCCTTAAAGGTGCAGAAAGCTGTTGAGGGTCACTCACTGGCGAGTGATGTAGGCAGATCTGCACCCTAAAGCTCACTTTGGCTGCTGTGTGGATGGCCCCTGCCAGATGCTGAGTCAGGACTGGGAGGGCTGCGAGACTCTTGTCTGCAATACCTCCCCTCTCCATGAGACTCCCATGCACATGCTAAAGCCAGCAGTGGCCTACATCATATATCTCTAGGCTGGGCTCCGATACTCTATACTTGGCTTCCTCTTCTAAGGTACAAGAAGTTCTGCCATTTTGCATTCTTAATTAGTCACTCCTTTAGTCTGTCAGTTAGTTGGTATAGCAGATTGAAGAGTAGTCCCCAAAAGATATGTCCGCATCCTAATCCCCAGAACCTGTGACTATTACCTTATTTGGAAAAAGGGTCTTTATGAATGTAATTAAGTTCAGTATCTTGAGATTAGGATATTATCCTTGATTATCTGTGGATCATAAATCCTATGACAAATGTCCTTGTAAGAATGAGGCAAAGAGATATTTGAAATGGACAGAAGAGGAGGAAGTAATGTGACCATGGAGACAGAGATTCGAGTGGTATGGCTACAAGCCAAAGAATGCCAACATCTGCCAGAAGCTGGAAGAGTCAAGGAACGGATTGTCCCCTAGAGCCTCCAGAAGGAGTGTGGCCCTACTGACACCTTGATTTCAGCCCAGGGATCTGGTTTTTGAACTTCTGGCCTCCAAAACTGTGGAAGAATACATTTCTGCCAGTTTAAAGCCACAGTTTGTGGTAATTCATTACAGCAGCCATAGGAAATGAATATGGTTGGGTACTTCTTTAGTTGTTCCTTCCTGATTGGATTTACTGGCTCCTTCAGGGAACTTCCAAATGCTGGAATGCCCCAGGCTCAGTCCTCAGAGCTTTCTTTGACTATTCTCTCTCTTTGTGACCTCATCCATTCACTTGGCATCAAAATACCACTTATTTGCTAAAATTCTCCACATTTTATCTCCTCCCAGACCCTTCTCATGGAGCCCAAACATCTTCACAGGTAGATGAAAAGATAACTCTTGTTTTCTACCCTTCCCACTTCCCCACCCACAGATTCTCCTGGCCAAGCATCCTCAGCCACTTAGTGCTCTAGGTAGAAATGTGGTAGCCATCCTGGATTTCTCCATTTCCCTCATGCCTTATATACAACTGATAGCAAGTCTTGTTGTTTAGATATCAGATGAGATCTATCCCTTCTCCTCCATTTCCACAGCCACCAGCATCTCTTACCCAGATGACTATCCCAGGCTCCCAAGGACTCCCAGCTTCTTCTTTTCTTCATGTTTATTTAGAGAGAGAATGTCTGTGAAGGAGGGGAAGAGAGAGAGGGGGAGAGAGAATCCCAAGCAGGCTCCATGATGTCAGCACAGAGGCCCATGCAGGGCTCAGTCTCACAAACTGTGAGATCATGACCTGAGCCAAAATCAAGTCAGACATTCAACTGACTAAGCCACCAGGCACCCCAACATTAATTGATTTTCAAATATTTCTTCAACCTGGCATTTCTCAATAAATCCCACTTAACTGATGAATTATCTTTTTATGCATTGTTGGATTTACTTTGCTAGAATTTTTATTTATTTATTTTTTTTGCACTTGTGTTCATAAAGGATATTAGTCTGTAGTTTTCTTTTCTGGGAATGTTTTGTCTGATGTTGGTATCAGAGTAATGCTGGCCTCATAGAATGAATTGGGAAGTGTTCATTCCTCTTCACTGTTCTGGAAGATTTTATATAAAATTGGTATTTTTTCTTCCTTAAATGTTTGGTAGAATTCACCAGTGAAGGCATCTAGGCCTGAAGTTTTCTTTATGGGAAAAATTTTAATGATAAATTTAATTTCTTTATTGGTTATACGGTTATTCAGGTTATCTATTTCTTCTTGAATTGTGTCACGCTTTTGCTTAAAGCCCTCAGTGTTGGGGCACCTGGATGGCTCAGTTGGTTAAGCATCTGACTCTTGATTTCAGCTCAGGTCATGATCTTGTAGTTTGTGAGATTGAGCCCCACATTGGGCTCTGTGCTGACAGTGCAGAGCCTGCTTGGGATATTCTCTCTCTCTCTCTCTCTCTCTGCCCCTCCCATTCTCTCTCTCAATAATAAATAAATAAATAAATAAATAAATAAATAAATAAATAGCTAGCCCTCAGTGTTTCCCCCTCACATCTACATCCTTGCTGTGGCTTGCAAGGCCCTGTCTGGTCTGTTCCTGCCCTCCTCCCCAACCTCATCTACACGGTACCTTCCCCTCACTCACCATGTTTCAGTCACATTGGTCTTCTGGTTAATTCCAAGATTATGTCAAACTCTTCCCTAGCTCAAGGCCTTGGCATTGCTGTTCCCTCTATCTGGAAAGCTCTTCCATAGGCTCCTTATTCTCATCCCTCAGGTCTCAGATTACATGTCAAGGAGGTCTTCCCTGAATATTATTTTCAGGGTAGGGCCTGCTGGATACTCTCTCACACAGAATCTTGTTTCCATCCATAATATATGTATCACATCCTGTCAGTGTTTTGTTTGCTTATTGTCAGCTCCCTAAGAGCAGGGATCTTGTCTGTCTTGTTCACTGCTCATCCTCAGCACCCAACACAAGATCTGGCACAAGTGAGGTGTTCAATTACTATTTTTTAAATAACTAGACTTACTTAGTGGTTTGGCCTATTGGTCAGTCAGGCAATGAGGAAGGCAGTAAGTCTTCTGTGAGCCCGCC
Organism: Panthera onca; assembly: GCF_046562875.1. Lineage (NCBI taxonomy): Eukaryota > Metazoa > Chordata > Mammalia > Carnivora > Felidae > Panthera > Panthera onca. The sequence continues at coordinate 39,820,734 of NC_138344.1, read as the reverse complement.
TATCAGTCTGAGGTTTTTGCTCAGCCTGGAGTAGGTCAGGCAGGCACTGAGTGGGCTGGTTGCCCTATGGAGTGGGTCTGTGTGACTGATGAGCCCGCCCTGTGAAGTCAGCCCAGGATTCTGAGGGACACAAAGAAGTGAAAAGCCGAGGTCTATTCCCCAAGAAGCTTCTGGCCCACCTGTCTACTTGGAGACTCACTGTTCCCTACTGCCCAGCCAGAACGTGAAATGGGATAGAACAGGGTAGACAGGGGAAGGTTGCAGAGCCTGGTCCAGCCTCTGGCAGCTGCTCCTCAGCAGTTCTGTTACAGGCCTTCCAAACCTCATAAAAACCTCACCTAGTGACTGACATGCTCAGGAAGAGCCTGTACAAGAGACACAGAGAGGGCTTTGTATCTTCTTCCCCACCCCACCTCCCAACCTCCCCTGACCTGGGTCCTCTGCTCATGGAAACTGCCCCACTGGACCTGGCTGCCTGGCCCCAGGAGACAGGCTGTGATGCACGTTGTCACTGCCTGCTCTCTACAGGGGCAGGACATGGGCCTGTACCTCTAGGGGCCACTCCTTGCAACTGAACCCATCCTAGGTACCCCTCTTCATAGACCAGAGAAGGCCCAGCTCTCTGGTTGAGGAAGAGACCTTGCATGGAAGCTAGAGACTTCATAGTTAATCCCAAGTTTCTTGAAGAATGTCCCGGCTATGAGTTATGGGTGTGGCTCGAGTCCCATCATGCATGAGTACGTGTAGGACGCTATCAGACCTGCTTGTGTGGGAAGCAGCTGCTTACAATAACTAGGCAGTGGCACCCAGGCCGCCAGCAATCACTGAGACTCACTCCTGCTCACCGACCAGCTCCATGACCAGGAGGCTCTGCTCTGGTGACATCACCCTCCTCACACACTGCTAAGGGAAATGAGCTCAGGGCCGCCATCAGAGGCGGTATGTTTACTTACAGGGACCCTGGCTGTCAGCAGCTCATTGACTAGACATTCCCTGTCCTAGCCAGCATGAAGCAGAAATTTCCTTAAACATATTATTTTGGCCTCAACCCACCATTTGCTCCCTTGCTTCCAGTTTTTTTCAAGAGGAAAATTCCCAGTTCTAGCCCCAAATGGAGAAGCCCAGAGGTGGTGGGGAGAGATCACAATGACCCCCTAAGGACCTTTCAGAGGTTAAGTTTCTCCCACCTCCCCAGTAATCCCTGGAGCTGTGAGATCATCAAACCAATTCTCAGTCACTCATGTGTGCATGGGATCAGAGGGATGGCCGGCATGACCTCAAGAGCAGACCCTCTCCTTCATGGCCTCCCTCATGGCTTCAGCCACCCTGAGCTCATACTCAAAGCATTTCCCAACTCAGCAACCCTGGCTAGGCCCTAGACCTCTCCCTCATTCCCTTCGGGTCAAGGATATTTCAGGAGAGCCCCAAAGCCGCCAGTTTTCACAGGCTCCAGGGGATTCCCAAGACGGGATCCAGGGGATTCCCACCCCCACCAGCCCTGGCTGAGAGGTACTGTCACTTGTCCCTCCCAATTCTCTTCCTGTTGTTCCTGCTGGAACTTAGCCATTCCGGGGGGCCCTGAGAGGAAAGGGGTCCTCAGTCCCCCCAGTGCTTTAGGATCTATCTGTGCCAGCAGCAGAGCGATGCCCTCCCAAGAGTATCAATCATGAGAGACAGGTGCTCTCTGCCTAGCTGAATCCGCCCACTATTGGGGCTGGTCACGCAGGCCCAGACATGTCAGGGAGTCTGAGGCCTTACCTGACCCAGCTCTGCCCTGTGGCTTGATCCTACTTAGCTCAGCATCCTATGGCACCAGGGAGGGGCCCAGTGGCAGAATCAGGTCAGAAGAGGGCATTGAACCTGCATTTCATAGTGCTTTACCAAAGACTGAGGAAATGTCAAGGGTCCACATTGGATAATGGGATAGAGGGAATGTCTCACACACAGATCTGAATTGGCAGCTTCTTGGAAGGTACTGATTTTCTTACGCAACTGTCCCTGCCCCCCAACCGGGCCAGAACTCCCTAAAACATATGGTTCCAATAATTTCAATTAGTCAACATGTCTAGTGAACCCAGAATTTATAAAGTAAGGAAGCTGGAAAGACCCTTGATGAGGACAGAAGCTAATATTTATTGAATATCTACCATAAGCCTGACATGGTACTCAACACTTTACACACATTATCTTATTCAATCCTCATAACTCTGAGGGAGATTAAATAACTCTAAAAGAGACACAGCTTGTATACAGCAGAGCTGGGATTCAAACCCAGTTCTGTCTGATCCCACAGATTCTACAATTATGCATTCTTCCATTTGACTTCTAGAAAGTAATTAACTTAGGAAATCAATCACATTTCTTCTGTAAACCAAGCAAGACCTGTAAGTTAAAGATGTGCTAATACAGTCTCTCCATTCTGCAGATGAGGAAAATGAGGCCAGATCACAGAGTGAGTCTTTTTATTTGTTTACTTGTTTATTTTTCTTTAAGTAGGCTTCATGCCCAGTGTGGAGCCCAACGCCAGGCTTGAACTCATGACCCTGAAATAAAGACCTGAGCTGAAATCAAGAGTCAGTGTTGCCTGGGTGGCTCAGTTGGCTGAGCATCTGACTGTTAATTTTGGCTCAGGTTATGACCTCACAGTCGTGAGATTGAGCCCTGCATCATGCTCTGTGCTGACAGTGTGGAGCCTGCTTGGGATTCTCTCCCTCTCTCTCTGTCCCTCTGCTGCTCACATGCACTCTCTCTCTCTCCCTCAGAAGAAACAGGCTATAAAAGAGAGGCTATAAAAGAGACAGACAGACAGACAGACAGACGCTTAAATGACTGAGCCATCCAGGCAACCTACAGAGTGAGTCTTAAATTGACCATAGGACAGTGGCTCAAACTCAGATCAGTGTCTCTCCAGCCACCCCAGCTGTCTCATAGTCCTAAGTCAACCCAGGCAAGACAAGGGTGGTAGAAAAGCTGTGGGCTCTGCCCTCTAGGAGACAAGACAGACAAAGATGAACAGAGAAACAAACAGACATATAGACATCCACACAAGCAGACATGAAGAGGCATAGGCACACAGGCAAAGATACACACATGGGTACTTATATCCATGTATTGTATTGTTCTCATCTATCTGTGGTGGTTCCTTTCCAGATTGCAAGTTCCATGAGGAAGCAGGCAGAAAGGGCCCTTACCCTGGGCTCACCTGTAGATGGCCACGCTCTTGCTCTACTCTGGCCACACTCCATTCCACACACTGAGAAGTAACCGGGCCCAAGAGGATGGATCCATGGGGAGCCCATTCCCCCATTCTAGATTATAAATCAGGTACATGAGACCCCATTATTTCCTGCGTAGAACCATTTGGGCAGACTTTGCCAGTAGTGTGCATATCCTGGAGCCCAAAAGGTGGCCAAAGGGCAGCTGTTTGTGGGGTGCATTCATGGAGTTTGGACACGTTAGGAGTAATACATGCTTGCAAGGCCACTCAAGATAGGGGACGGAGCCGGGATGGGGAAAAAGAGGCTGGGGCCACTTATTCTGCATTGCTGAATTCCAGCACAGAAGTCAGAGGAGTCAAGAATCCAAAATCAAACCCAGCCCTCTGGCTTATTGGGATTAAGTATTTTATTTAGCAGTTTGTTGTTTTGACTTATAACGTTTAAATATTTAGATGTACTGGGGCGCCTGGGTGGCTCAGTGGGTTAAGCGTGCGACTCTTGGTTTTGGCTCAGGTCATGACCTCACGGTTCATGAGTCTGAGCCCTGCATCAGGCTCCAGGCTAACAGCACGGAGCCTGCCTGGGATTCTCTCTCTCCCTCTCTCTCTCTCTGCCCCTCCTCTGCTCTGTCTCTCAAAAAAAAAAAACAAAACAAAACAAAAAAAAAACTTAAAAAAATATTTAGACGTACAAATGTACGTCTTGCCCTGGTTCTTAAAAACATTAGGAGCTGCCCTGGATACCTCCCTAAGTTCCCAGTGCACAGTGCTCACAGAACAAGCACTTTAAAGATGTCTGTTAGTAAACGAGAAAATCATTTAGTGAATGAATTGAATGAGTGAATGCTTTTGCACAGATATAAACAGACAGGCATATACACTTTCAGGCACTCACCAACACATTATTGACAAGTATATATACCCACACTCCCAGAGATGCACATACCTAATAAACTTACATCTAGAAAGCCTGGTACGTGTTTATAACAAAATAACCTAAATGTTCATATGCACACTCCCACAGAAACTTGCAGGCACGTGCAGACCCACTCACTATGCAGAGGCCCACATGTTCCCTTGAAGATACCCACATACATGAGCTTACACAGAGATAGGGACTCATCGATATGCTGGCAAACATGCTTTTCCCACTGAAGAACCCAGCTCCAACCAGAAATGCAGCCGCCCAGACATGCAAACAACAGAACAGTCACATAAACTCACACCGATACACGCAGCTAGACAAAGACAACGCTGTAGGCCTAAGACAGACTGGGAGTGAGACACCTGTCCACAGAGACCCCCTGGCTGCCCTGGGCTCCCACACTGTCTGCCTCCCTCCCACTTCTGTCTGCGGCCAGAAGGGGCTCCTAGAGGAATTCCTTTTGCAGACTGGCTGAGAAAGGCTACTCTCTCCTCCTCCACAATCCCAGGCCAGAGTCCTGTGGCAGAGAAGCAGATGGTGTGTGCTGGGGGGTGCTCCCCCTTGCCAAGGACTCTGCCCTCCATCCCCAGCCACCACCCATGGCCTGCCAAGCCTAGGCTGTGTGCTGGCCTCTAGACAGAGACAGAGCCCCACGCAGGTCCTGCTGCCCCAGCTCTGCTTCCAAAAGCATGATTTAGGAGGGGCTGGTGAACAGCGCTTTTCCAGAGGACTTACTTCCTCAGGAAATGGCTCGGCCACAAGCCTGATCTCCAAAACAGGCGTAGGATGAAAACACCTCTGCTCCTCTCCAAAAACATGGGCCGCCACTCTCACTCAGAGCCCCTGTGTCACTTTTAGCCCCAGCATCCACAGCATTCTAAGGTGATGGACAGCAATGAAAGGTCCAGCGTCTAGTCCCACTTCTGCTGCTGACTCGCTGTGTCCACCTCCATAAAATGACCCCTTTGGGTGTGATGCCTTCAGATGTAGTCAGAATGAGATAGGAGTCTCTAATTCCCCAGGCAGTCTCTGGATAAGGGTGAGGGGCTCCAATCCCAGGAGACAGTGGCCTGGTGTGGGCCTCCTCTTAAGTCACAGAGTCATTATTACATCCACAGAGCTTGTGCCAGGCAGTGGCTTGAAACAGAGGTGCCTCACGCTGAGGCAAAATGGGGACTCAGGCAGGAGTCAATGTCCTGTGTGGCCTGGAGACGGTGATCTCTCCTCTCCCTTTCCACCCTCTCGCCAGGTTCCCTAGGCCTCTGCTGGAGGTGGACACAGTGCTGCAGCCCCACCCAGTCGGGTGGGCCAAGAGACAGGAATGCTGCTCAGCACAGCTGGCCGGACAGGAGAGACTGTTTATTCTCTGCTGTCGGGAACATCCCAGACAATCAGGGGGATTTGGCCGCTGGCAACCCCTGGATTTGAGGACTCCAAGAAGTCAGCTTAATCAGAGCAGGCTGATGGCCTGAGCTCTGAGAAGGCAGCAGAGGTGGAAGGGAGGGGCCACCCCTCCCTGCCCCACATTCCATGCCATGTGCCTCTGAGCTCACCTCCTGGATCTGCAGTGACAGGGCAGAAAGGTGAATGGGGCTGAACCCAGCCTTTTAATCATGCAGCCATCAGGAGAGACTTCCTACAGTCTGACTCCCAGCATCCCAGGTGCCCCCTGCTTATGAGACATGTCAGAGCTAACGGCCTTAGCCTAGGAAGGGAGGTCATTTTGCATCCCCCAGACCCGTTCCAACCTCCCTGTGCTACCAGCCCAGATCCTTTCTGCTCAGGCAGTCCCTCTAGCTTCCGCCGTGTACTTGCCTGCCTTTCTTATTATTCCAGCTCGAGTCAGCTTTGGCGCTGCCTCTTCCAGGCCTTCTCACCTTGGGCAAGTCACCTCTCCAGGCCTGATTCTTCTGTAAAATAAAGATTACAGTATCCATCTCACAAGGACATTTTGAAGATTAAATGAGAGAATTCTTTCAATAGGCCCACCATGCAGGAGGCACTTGATAAATGGTAGTGCCTTTCTCTCCCATTCTTTCTATTGGTGCAGACCTCACCTCTGGTATTCCTGAGGGCCAGGCCTCTCTGGTGTAGCTTATAACACGTGCCCGGCCACATCTCTACCTATTGCTGCTCCCAGATCTCGGAGTGCTTTGGGGTTCCGTAGCACTCTGTAGAAGAGTCCAAGTTGACCCAAGGAGGCATTTTGATGCCAAGGCTCTAGAAAGTCCCAGAACATGGTGGGGGTTTTTTTTGTTTTGTTTTAGGTGTTTTTTGTTTTTTGTTTTTTTGTGGGGTTTTTTTGGTGTGTTTTGCCCATCTCTCATTTTGCATAGGTTTGAGTGCCTTATCTAAGGAGGTCAGGAAAAATTCATCAATCCTGGCTCATTTGTTTGGAATTCATCTTCCTATATATTTAATAAAGAGTTTATACCAAAAATAATGAAATTCCAGGATGGCAAAGAGTATCAGTTAAGGACCCCTCCTCACTGTATCTCCCACAAGTTCCAATTTAAACTCTTAAATAAAAAAGGAGTCTAATGGTTACACAGTGAAAAGTCTGGCTTTAGGCACAACCAAACTGAGTACTCAAACAACATCATCAGGATTTAGTTTCTCTTCCTCTCTTGGCTCTGCCTTCCACTGTGTTGGTGTCAGTAGGAGGCTTCCCGTGGCAGCAAGATTCAAGGCAGCAACACCAGGACCAGCCTCTCACACTGACAGCATGGGGGTGGGAGGCAAACGTCTCTTTCCCAGCAGCCCCTGCAAAAATCTTCTTATAGATTTCTTGGGAGTCACATGTTGGTATATGAACCAATCGCTAAGGCCAGAGAAATGCAGCTTGCTGATTGGCTCAGGCCTGTGCCACTGCTCCCTGCCTAGGGTGTGTGGGTAGAAGGAGCAGTCACCTTTACCCAGATCCAGTGAAAGTGGAAAAGAGGTTGGTTTCCCAGCAGGAAGCTGGGGTATGGTACCAGGAGGGTGAGTGAACGATGGACCACAAAAAGAACAGGTGTCTTCCAAAGGAAATCAATGGTCAAAGAACTAAGCAGATGAATACTTTTCAAGCACTCCCAAGCCCTTTAAAAATGTAATGGATGGAGCACCTGGGTGGCCCAGTTGGTTAAGTGTCCGACTTCGGCTCAGGTCATGATCTTGTGGTTCCTGAGTTCGAGCCTCATGAGGGGCTCTGTGCTGACACCTCAGAGCCTGGAGGCTGCTTTCCATCCTGTGTCTCCCTCTCTCTCTGCCCCTCCCCAGCTCACGCTCTGTCTCTCTCTGCCTCTCAAAAATAAATAAAACATTAAAAAAATTTTTTTAAGTTTAAAAAAATATATAATTGATGTGCTAGTTTTAAATCCCTACAGATCTCTGACAGGCAATGTGTTATAGGGCCCATTTGGGATAGGCTATACTTGCCCAAGAACAGTAAACCTACATCTTTAACCAATCTGTAATCCATACTTCCCAGGAATTCGGACTGGCCTTTTCCCTTCCTGTCCACACTGGTGGGCAGCTTGACTGAACTGACCAATGCTGTGAGGGCTGGAAGGCCCGATCAGCACCGTAAGCTATTTTCACCAAGGACTTCCCTTGGCTAAATGGGCACTGAAAGAGGGTTGACTCCAGGGGCCTCAACCTTCCCTTTCTCTCCTGACCCCCACAAGTCTCCTCTGGCCTTTGAATCTCCCCTGGTTGCTTTCTCTCTACTACCCCTCTTCCCAACTCATTTCTAAATCCCATTTTCTTAGGAAAGACTTTGTCACCAGTCACTTATATGTGTGTATGAAGCAGCATCAAATCAGTAATTTAACCCTTCTCAGGACCATGTGCATTTTAACGCTGAGCCTTTTCAGTGAAACAAAAGGCTTTGTCCTGCATACCCCCTACTGTTCCCAAAAGGTGCAGAGCAAATGGGACTCTGAAATCAGGCAACCAGTGTCCACAACCATCCCTGAAACCCTTGCTCATCTGCACAGCCTTGCCAGTGTGTTTTTTCTTCAAGTATAATTTCGATCACCTTTGCTGACATTCAGTCATTACTCTCTGCTGTGGCAGGGAAGTTTCTTGAATCCTTTCATCCATTTATTCACTCAGCAGACTTTTCCTGAGTCTCCATCATCTTTTAGATACTGAGTATGCCAAGACAGCCCAGGCCCTGCTCCCTCTGACAGCCTGCAGTTGAATCTCAATGCTGGAAACATCACCTGCACACCAGATTTTTAACACAAGCAAAAAGCCTAGCCCAGTGGCTGGTATTCAATAGGTATTCAAAAAGTGCTGCTTCCCCTTCCCAGGGCTGCACGATGTGGAGAACACTGGAAATTTTCTAAAACCTTTTCCAGGTGGACAGGAGTGCCAACAGAAGTGGGTGGAGATGGTGGTTTCTATCTCGCTTCAGAATGTCATGATTTGTTTTGGATGTTCCAAATGTCAGGTTGGAGATCATGCAAAGAAGAGGGGCTTATTCTAACCAGATCAGGGCTAGAGGCAGCCCAGGACACTGTCTCCCTGGTACACAGCCCCAGACAGTTTGGAAACAAACAGAAACCCATCCAGAGGAGGGAGACTGACAAAAGCAAAAACAAACAAAGGCCAAGAGATGGAAAACTCACGAGGTGGGGCCGGGTGGAAAGGAGGGGAGCGAGGAGAGATGGGTGGAGGCTGTGGAGGGGGCTTAAGGAGGGTGTGTGTGTGTGTGTGTGTGTGTGTGTGTGTGAGAGAGAGAGAGAGAGAGAGAGAGAGAGGAGCTGAACCCAGCTCCCTCCACCTTCCCAAGAATTACCATGGCAATGGGGAGGGTGAGTGCAGCTGATTCCAGGCCAACACAAACCTCCAGGGCTTAGCAGCAGGATTGGGCTCGGATGCATGGGGCCATGTTCTAAAGAAAAAGATCTGAATTGGGCTCTTTAAGTCACAAACTCCCTACCAGCTCTGATTTTGTAAGCAATCAGTATTTAATGAAATGAATTAATCAGAAATAATAGTGAATCACATTCCTATTCCATGTTTCTCTCACATACACAGGTACATTTATCCAAAAGCCCACAGAGTAAAACCTCTTCCCTTTGTGGGGAAAACTGACAGCTCATTGGATTCTTGGCACTTTCCAGAAGCAGTGACCTAACTTGTGGAAGGTCTTCTTGTCACCCCTGCCCAAATTGTCCCCACTGACAGTAGCATTAGTGATAGAGGGTTGATGGGTTTGCTTTCACAAGACCAAGGCAGCTGCAGCTCTGATGTGAGGTGGCTCCAACTGAACCATCTGGTCTCCTCTGCCATCAGTGGCCTGGTGAAGCTCTTGGCCCAGAGGGGGTGTATCAGCAAGGAGAGTGCTGCTTCTTTCTCCATGAAAAAATGTCTGCAGCATGAGCCCCTTGGGCCCCCAAACTCCAGCACTCAAATTTGCCCTTTCCTGGAGATGGCTGGCCTCTGGGGTCTGTTTCAGATGTCAGGTTGGTGCTAAATAGAACTGTGAGTCTTTAGAGTTTGTCTCCTTCCCGCCTCTCCATTCCTAGCTACCCAGAGATCTCACACTATCCCCCATTACCCTAGTCCAGGGTGGACCCATCCCTAAGGCATCATAGGCACAGGGCATAGAGTCCACATTACAAAAATGTTTTAATTTCCTTTAAAAGCAGAAGGAAGCATGCCTGGGTGGCTCAGTTGGTTGAACATCTAACTCTTGATTTGGGCTCGGGTCATGATCCCAGTGTCATGGGATCAAGCCCTGTGTTGGGCTCCATGCTGAGTGTGGAGTCTGCTTGAGATTCTGTCTCTCCCTCCCTCTGCCCCTCTCCCCCACTTGCACTCTCTCTCTAAAAAAAAATTTTTTTTTTAATTAAAAAAAGGGGTGCTTTGGTGGTTCAGTCAGTTAAGCATCCAACTTTGGCTCAGGTCATGATTTCACGGTTTCTGAGTTCGAGCCCTGCATCAGCCTCTCTGCTCTCAGCACAGAGCCCACTTAGGATCCTCTGTCCCTCCCTCTTTCTTCCCCTCTCCTGCTCGTGCTCTCTCACTCTCTCTCAAAAATAAACATTTAAAAATTAATTAAAACTAAAATTTTAAAAATCAGGAGGAAAAAACAAGCTTGTAAGTGGAAGCAAACATTTTAGTATTTAATAGTAATATATTCATCTTTATACCAACACAATCATAAAATATAATTTTAAATATTTATTAAGGAGTCCAGGAAGGCAAAAGTGCCCATGAAAGTCATAATGTAGTCCTGACCTACTCTCTGCTCACTCAGGGATTTCCTTCTGTCACATCAAAATGTACCTGTCCAATGGCTCTCCATTAGCCTAGGAGCACCTGGAGGATAGGACCATTCTTCATCCATCCTCAAGTTCCTACCATGCTCACTGTTTGCCCCATGCTCACATCAGGTATTGCATTGACTCTCTGGGGGTGGGATGGGGGCAGAAACCTCAGGGAAAAAGAGGGGGGACTAGGTTTTAAATAAATATTGCCTGAGAATTGCTGGAAACTGCACATTTCACATCTGTGCAGTTGGACTTTGTCCGCATCCCCTGTTGCTGAATGCTACTTGAAACTGCTCCCAGCAAGTTCGCTAATGGTCTCCAACTCAGTAAATCCAATGGATACTTCCCAGGTATAATCCCAACGGCTCGGCACCATTTGACACTGCTCATCAAGATTGCCTTTTTGGCTTCCATGACATTTTGCTGTCTTGGTTTCCTCCTATTTCCCTGGACATTGCTGCTAGCTGTCCTGTGCATGCTCATTCCCTCTGCTGGGCCACTAAAAACTAATAGCAGCTGAAACATGTCAGCTATTTGCTCTGTGCTGAGCCCGACTGTGTCAGTTCTTTTAATCCTCAAAATAATGCTAAATCTATTCTGCAACCACCAGCCAGAATGAGCTTCCTGGAAACCAAATCTGATCATATCATTTCCATGCTTAAAACCTAATGGTGCTCCCTGGCCCACAGCTTTGAGGGTCTTGCATGATCTGGCCCGTGCCCACCTCTTCCACCCCATTTCTCACCACAGCCTCTTCCTTTATGACCTTCCTGCTTTTAACTTCTCCAGCAAGAACTCTAGGTCCTTACATGTGCTTTTCCCAGTGCCTGAAACACTCTCCCTCCACTTGTTGGCCTGATACTGGTGGTTCTTTCGGGCTTCAGTTAAATATCACCTTTTCTAGGAGCCCAGGGGTGCTGCAGAGGATGGTGGTTGTGAGATTAACACTGAAACCTGCCATGTGCAGCTCCCAGCTCTGTGCTGCTTCCCAGCCACATAGCTTTGAGCAAGCTACAAAATTCTCTGGCACTTCCGTTTCTTATCTGTTGTCAGGATTAAATAAATCAGGGGCACCTGGGTGGCTCAGTCAGTTAAGTGTCCAACTCTGGATCTCAGCTCAGGTCTTGATCTCAGGGTTGTGAGTTCAAGTCTTGAGTTGGGCTCCACACTGGGTGTGAAGCCTACTAAAAAAAAACAAAGAAAGATAGAAAAAAAAAAGAAAAGAAAAAAAGAAATTTGCACACGTAGGTGCTTTGCAGGTGTACATGTGTCACTTCTGTATTTTCTCACCCCAGACTATGTTAAGACTTCTTGCCAAGTGTTTTCCAAAACTCCTTTATAACAACATGTAATCCAACCCCACTCCTGAGAATGCTTGTCTAGCTCCCGACCTTGCCAGACTGGCAGCTCCAGGAGGGCAGGGACACTTTTACCTTGATCCTGCTCCTATTTCTAGTGCCTGGCACATGGTAGGTGCTCGTATTTGTTAAATCAAAGACTAGCAATCTAATGCCTACTAGATATCCAGGTGATATATGGTGTCCAGAAAACTGTACCTTGAACAAAGGAAGAGAGGATAAGATTTTTAGCAACAAGGCATACATGGCAGACTCCCGCTGAGACTGAAAGAAGTCACAAAGGCCACTTGATAATTAGGAAAATACCTTTATTATCTCTGAAATCTTCCAATATTCAATGTAAAAACCATGATAGTGGCTTGTTCACAACTTCACAGATTATAGAAAAATGACTTTCTACCTTCTTTACAGAGATCTACCCCTCAAATCAGATGGGGCTCCATGATGGCTGAAACAGGGCAGAAAGGAAGGGCAGAGAACACAGCAAGGAGATCTGCAGCTCCCTGAGCAGCCAGAGGCTTCTTCCCCACTTTTAAAGCCCAGGTTGGGTCCCGACGACCTGTGAGCCCGCCAAGGGAGGCTCAGTCCATGCACGCTGGCGGCAGACTGAGGCAGGCCTGTGTCCTGAGGTCCTGCAGCGTGGCACTTGTGGCTGGGAGGCCACAATCAAGGCAGCTTCGTGAGAACAAGAACAGGTGGCAGGCCTGCAACTCAAATCCCTTTCTCTAACACATGGCCAGGAAAGAGACTATGGGCACTGACCAAAGAGTGCTCTCGAAATCTTCTCCTTTTACTCAGCTCCCAAAGATGAATTTGTCAAATAGCTACTTAAAAAAGCAAAACAAAACAGAAAACAAGCATGTGTTTCCATTTCAACTACAATCAGCAGTTGGTAATTTTTAGAAAAAGACTTGAGTTGCTGTTAAATTTGTCTCTTTTATCAGGTCTCTGGCTCCTTCCTTGCTCGTCCATGGTTGGGGCAGGGGGGTTACAGCTGTAGCAGAAGGCTGTTTGTTGATCTGAGAAAACTGTGAAAAGGTTTTGCACTCACATACAAAGGCTGATGGAATTCAAAACGATCCCACCAATTTTTATGAGAAACATGACTGTTCCTCTTGGGTGTCTCAGGTCAAAACAAGGCAACCGCCTAGTGATTTATAGTCCCCACTACACATATTCTGCCTTCCAGAAGGCATTAGAGAAAGGGCCAACGTCTGCCAGGAGTGACTGTAAACACCCCACTGACAGCTTGGACACTTTGTTTTTAAATGCAGCAGGACTTTTTCCTTTGGCCCTGGCAGAAAAACCAACTCCCTAGGACTGTTTAGAAAGGAGCAGACAGGAGGACTCCCCTGAAGCCCCAGAGCGAGAGACTCGTGGTCCCTACTGAGCGGAGTGTGGCTCAGAGCATCATCAAAGGCAATCAATACATTTATGGCATATGATAATTGTCCTGTGGTCCCCAACTGGCCCCCAGGCTCCACCTGATTGGACGCGGCGCATGGGAGGTACAGAACAGGTTGTCATAAGGCACATGGTCGAGGTGGCCCCCACACCAGAGAGATTATCTCTTTGCACGATTCCAGAAGTGTTGGAAAGCTGAGGAGTTGATGGCACTCACAATGAGCAGCAGCAGCAGATACAGGGATATCATGACCGTAAACCAATGGCTGGAAAACCAGGACAGCTGGCTTGAAGCCCTGCTTAAGGGGGGGAAAAAGTGATGTTGGCAAGAAGAGAAAAACATTTTTTTTTTAAGTGTATGCAACAACTTCTGGCTCAAAGATGATGAAATGATGAATCTCATCCTCTGGGTGAGCCATGAAATGAAGCTTCGTGCATGCTCCTTCGCTCAAAAAAATCTGGGGCTATTTGCCCTGGCACCGACACATCTTTCACCAGAACATCTTCTAAATGTACAAAGACAGCTATGCAATGAGCTCATCCTGATCTTCTCTTTCATAGCTCCTCTGGTGCCTTTTGTGACCCATCTTTTCTTAGGCAAGACTTTGGTATCTAGAAGAATGACTGTGCTCAGGGTGTCTGCCCAGATGGCAGCAGGTGGCAGGTAATTTAGCAGAAATCTTTTCACTTTTAGACATGTACAGATATCAGTCCGAGCTGGGGAAATCCTCTCTGGCCCACTGGGAGATGATCTAAACCGTCCAAGTGTGTACTGAAGAGACACTCCAGGGAGAAGTGGGAAAGGAATGGAATTTTCAAGTAGAAGAAGCCAGATGATTTTAAACCAGAGGATAATGTTCCTCAGACTCAGGAACCCTATGCAAATCTCCCCAACGTGGGGGATGGGGTGAGGATTTTACTGGTTTATGAAATCTTGAAGCATGGAAACACTGGTGTATACAGCCAGGAGTGGGGAGGATTACAAGTGACCCCCTTAGCTGCTCATCTGCTGCTTGTCCCCATCAGAAGCTCTGCCACAGACCCCAACAATGTGACAGGATCTCAAAGTGACCCTTGATCCCGGGGAACCCTGCCACCCACCATCACACTGCTGAGATGGGATGTGGAATCCACCACGGTTCTGAGGAGCTGACAGGTCTTGTCTGCTGTTGAGTCCAACACCCTCATCTTGGACATAAAGATGAAGCATCTCAGGTCCAGAGAGGAGCAGTCACCGCAGGAAGTGACCAAGCAGAGTGGCACATATTCCCAATCAGCATCCAGGCACCACCCTGCCTCTTGGCTTAACCTAAATCAGTGCATTTCTGACTACAATCAGGAGCCTGGGTGGCTAAGGGGCCTCATGGTCTGGAGCAGCCAATTTGGCTTCGTTCGGTCCCTCATGTTATTTGTATTTACAAATCTCTCTGTCTTCTTCACTAGAACACAGTCCTCTCAGGGCCAGGACCGCATCTTATTCCACCTGTCTTCCTCACCCCTCACCGTGTGCAGCATAGCGTTTTATATATTTTACACATAGCTGAGGCCTAAGGCTGGGAGCAAGGGATGCTGATAACTAGGGACACAATACTCTCAGCATTTAGATGTTCTCCTGGACCTCTAGCAGGGCCCGTCCTCCTTACCTCTTGGGCTGCTTCTGGGAGTACACCAGCAGGTACTTCACTCGCAGGAGCTGGTTATTGGTGACCACAAAGTACTTTGGAGGGATGTCTCCGCCTTCACTATGTTTGATTCTTGCTCTCCTGCGATCTATCTCCTTAGAATCTGAATAAGGAGAATAAAGTACAACTTCACCGGGGGGAAATACAATAATAAAAAAAGCAAATTACAAACAGAAATAAGTCAAGCCTCCTGGTCATGAGGGTGGGAAAGCCCCAGCAGGGTGAGGAATGGCCTCAGCTGTATATGTGCTGTATGTGAAGCAGCACTAAAATACAGGAGAGTCTGACAAGCTGGACGAGGGGAAAAAGGAACAGGAAGATAAAAGGGAGACAAGGGGGAAAAAAACCTGCGTTGGAAAAGCAGAGGGAAGAAGCAGACTGATGGCCATAACAAAAAAATTATCTGGGCCTAGGTACAGGGCTTGACCCAAAACAAGTCTCTTAGGCATTTTAAATTAATCATTCTGGATTTTTGAGCTTCTTAGAACTCTTATGTTCCACGCTTTGTACCAAGATTTGTTTAAAAAACAAAACAAAACAAAACAAAAAAACTAAAACTTTCCTTTTAATAATATGATGAAGCTTTATAAAAACAAACAAACAAACAAACAAACAAAGCCAAAGCTGTATGCAACAGTAGACTCTGCAAGGTTTTGTTTTGATGTTGATGTCACAGTTTGCTAACTTCCTAAGAATTATAAATGCAAAATATTCATGCTGCCTGGTGTGGAAGGGTAGTGTCAGACACGGGCCATTCCTCAGGATTCCAGTTGTTTTACATTAGAGGCCAGGAACAGACAGTTTCCTCAATTCTCCTTTTCTCAGTGGAACCAACAGGCTACTTCTGGAGACTAGAATAACAGTTCTGCGACTCTTCTGCCTTTGCGGGCAAAACAGCAGGGCGCACAAGGTACAGACTCTAAGAGACATATCGGAGGAGTGGACTGAGCTCTAGCTAGTCATCCACTCCCCCAGAGAGTCCAGGATTTACTCTCTGTGGCCTCAGTTGCCTCTCACATCCTCTGGGGGCTCAGGCACATACCAGAGTAGCCTGGAGGACAGGGTCTGGATCCACGTCTTTAGCTTCTATTTAGTGAATACCTACTGAATGTCAAGTAGGTTTCAGGCTCTCTGCAGGTATCAGGTGCCCAAGAGTGACTAAAACTCACTTTCTGCCTTCAAGGAGCCCACACTCTGGCCTCACACGCTCCCTTTTATCTGTCAAATCTCACTTCCTCCCAGGGCACCTGGGTGGCTCAGTTGGTTAAGCGTCTGACTTTAGCTCAGGTCATGATCTTGCCGTTCGTGGGTTCACGCCCTGTGTCAGGCTCTATGCTGACAGCTCAGAGCCTAGAGCCTGCTTCAGATTCTGTGTCTCCCTCTCTCTCTGCCCTTCCCCCCTCTCTCTCAAAAATAAATAAACATTTAAAAAAATCTTACCTCTCCCCAAAGTTTCCCCTGAATACTTGGACCTACAATCTTTGATTGCACCTTCCTGTGAGCTGCCCTTGTGGACCTCATCAGCCTCCTCACATGGCACTCTGTGCTTACCACCTTGTAGTAAGTGCTCAATCCCCAAGGAGACTGTTCACTCCTTGAAGGCAAGCCCCTGTCCCACATTGCTTTGGACCCAGCTCATCCCTCTGCATGCAATGGGTGATCCACCCAACAGATGGGTCAACGGCAAGAGCCTACACACTCAGAGGCCTGCAGCCTAGGTCCAGGCCAAGTCCTCACTCACCCTTCTTCTTCATTTGGCACTTGACATCTGGATGATCAATGACTTCACACACAGCCACACAGCTGAGGATGGGGCCAAGGAGGCTGTGCTGCCATCCAAGGCCATGGGGGCTATAAATGAGGGCCAGGCTCAAGTCACTGGTGAGGTAGGTCCCTTCCCCAAACAAGGATGTCTGGAATGGCAGAGGTCAACAGAAAAGAAACAAGGCTGGGTGAATGTAAAATTGGCACAGCAAGCTGACATAGGTCTTTCTTCAACAGAGTTGTAAATACAAAATTCTCAAGCCTCTTTATCCCCAGTAAAAGGCATATAATATCAAATTATTCTATGACATCATCACAGGGTTATTAGTAAACCCATTCCTATCTGATGACAGTTTAACTAATTGTGGATGTGCCCACCTAGCCTAGAAAACTAGCAGTTCCTATGGTCAAGGTTGAGTGAGAAAAACATAGGTATAAGAGTCCAAACAGACCTGAGTTTGAATCCTGACTATACCTCCAACGAGCTGGCAAGTTACGTAAACTCTCTCGGTCTCAGTTTCTACATCTGTAAAATGGTGATGTTAGTATCTCCTCTATGAGGTTGAGGATGATTCAATGAGATAATGTACATAAAGCATCGAGCAGGACATCTGACACATCGGAGGGGTGGGCGTTTATATTATAATGTATTAGCAATTCCTGTTACGTGAACGCATTTAGCATGGTTACACCAATGGCCTCGCAGAAGCAAAGTCACACACTTATGCACAGTGAGAGGGATCACACCTAAGGATGGAAGTAATCTAAGTCGCTACTTGAAAAAGAAATGAAGCTCTCAGACAAAAAACTGTAACCAAGTAGGGCAGGCCTATATTAGGGACATGGTAAGTTTTACTCTGTGTTGGTGTCAACCAAGGAGATGTCCAAAATCTAGGAGGCAGGTCCCTAATGGTAGGTGCTAACTTGATGTCCTCCATGAAGCAGCATGTCAGATGAGAGAGAAGGATATCAGGAGACATACCTACAAGTTGAGACTACAGCAGGCAGAGCAAATACATCTTTTGCCCACGGTAGACCATGGCCAAGGGTCTATAATCAACCATGATGGCCAGCATAAAAATATCAATCATGGCACTCATTCATACTGACTCAGAATCCTTCTCAACACAACATTTCAGGTAGCTGTTACCAATGGATGGAATTTGAAATTCAAGTTCAAATACAATTGCTATCTTTTGGCTGCAGTATTAGGATCTGTTAAGTGAACTCAAACTGCTCTCTGAACAGCCTATGCTTGGGAAGTGAGAAATGTCCTATTCAGTGGCACCGGGCTTCTACAATTCTAAGCTGGTTAGGTGAAGCTTAGGGGAAATGAAACAAGCCTTTGCTTTACCTTTGGGAAGCCCCTTGCCAAGTTAGGCAGTGTCCCCATGTCTCAAAAGCTGACACAGACCTTCTCCAAGGACCCTGGGTGTTGTCTGATCTGACTCTGCACCCATTCTAAGCTATAGCTGCCATATATACACAGACTAGACTCCATAGACTCAAGAGCTTTGAGCGAGACTGCTGTAAGCAGAGGCGCACCAGAGTGGGAAAGCTGAGGTATCTGTACCATGAAAACAATCTCACAGCTTCAACTGGCAAGTAGGCTCCCTCAAGCAAGCCCCTCACTGAAAACCCAGACAGAAGCAGCCAAAAGAGCATCCGCTTTACCAAAGGACTCCAAAAAGATGTCTCTAAGCAGCAAACTCCCTGGACACTGAAGAGAAGGTCTGGTATAATCTTCAGGCAACTTCTCCAAGGCCAGTTATGCTGTGAAGCAGAGCCCCCCCAGATTCCAGTAGCCTGGCCATAATAATAGGCCGAGAGCCAGTATAAACAGGCCCGTCATCGTACAAAAAACCCAACTGCACGCTAATCAGCTACAGCAGTGTTGGAAGTCTCTCTAGCCTCAGGGCTGCATCAGCCACAACGGAGCCCATGGCCATGGAGCCAACCCCTCAGACGAGGCAGATGTTGGCATGACTAGGGAAAGGCTGCAGCCCTGCCACTAGCCTAGATTCCCTCTCCATCCACCTATAAAAGCAGTCATTGCTTTCTTAGGGTCTAAGAACGGGAAGAGCCCTTTGCATATATAAACTATTTGAATCCTCTCAGCACACGAGACTGTGGGTGATAACGTCCTATTTTACAGATGAGGACACTGAGGCTCAGAGAGGTTAAGCAATTTCCCAGGACACAGAGTGGCTAAGGTGGTCTTTCTGGTTCCTATATGTACTTGTCTTCCTATACCTCACTAAGAGCCAAAATAAATGCCAGCAGAGAAGGGTGAGTGACACTGTTTTGACTCCAAAAAAAAAGGGAGGAAAGGACCTCTCCTTGGAGCATCCCTCAATATTTCTAAGGACTGATTCTGTTGGACTGTCCCCTAGGCAAGTGCTTCTCAAACTTCAGACAAATCACCTGGTGAGCTTGTTAAAGTCATCTCTGATCATGTGGTCTGGGGTGTACCTGAGATGTCGTATGTCTGACAAGCTCTTGGGTGATGTGGTGCAGCTGGACGAGGGACCATGCTGAACAGGGAGGGTTGGATACATAGTGGGATTACCTGGCTTTTATTTATTTTTTTCATGTTTATTTATTTATTTTGAGAGAGAGACAGAGCACGAGAAAGGGAGGGGCATAGAGGGAAAGAGAATCCCAAGCAGGGTCCATGCTGTCAGCACAGAACCTGATGAAGGGCTTGATCTCATGAGCTGTGAGATCATGACCTGATCTGAAATCAAGAGCTGGATGCTTCACTGACTGAGCCACAGGTGCCCCTTGGGATCCCCTGGCTTTTAAAGCATACTGTTATCTGGGCCCCACACCAGAGATTCTGATTGAATTCTTCTGGGATACAGCCAAGCATTGGGATTTTTAAAAGCTTCCCAAGTGATTCTAAATGGGCAGCCAAGGTTGGGAACCATCTTTAAATCCATAGTTCTTAAACTGTAATCAGTACAAGAATCACACAGAGATCTTGTTAAAATGCAGGTTCTAATTCAGAAGGTCTAGGGTGGGCTCAAGATTCTGCATTTTCACAGGCTCCCAGGTGCTGGTCTGCAGACCACACCTGAGTGTGGCCTCAGTGAACCTATCCCCCCCAGCCTCCCCCAGGAAACTCCCCAGGGTTCTGACCCTCATGTCATTAGGCTTAGGCCCCACCTTGTTCAGGTGGCAATGCAGCCCATTGTGGATGATGGAATGGAAGTTTTCGAGGCGGCTCCCGTGGAAGGCGTAGATTAGGTCTCGTTCTCCTTTGGTCTCATAAAATTTGGCGTTCGCTGGGTTGGAGTACTCAATTTCAAACAGGAAGTCCGGCACGGGGACAGGCGTGTGAGGGGCACCGGTCAGCTTTTGGATCTTTTCGAACTTGAAAACATGTAGGAAGTCGCAATTTTATTGGGGAAGCTGTTAAGTTGTGCTGCCAAAATGGCCTCCTAAAGCTTTGGGCTTAATTCCTATGGGGTCTGCTCACGAGAACTAGTTTCATGAGAATAAAGATAACAATTTATAAATAAGCTTAGAGCTTCTAGTTCAAGATTACTTTCCTATAATAATGTTTTTCCCCACACTAGGCCAAGAAGCACAAACTGCTCCTTTGAACTAGACACCACCCCTAGTTTTCATAACACTGTCACATCCCTTTCCTGCACTCTGTCTTTACAATAGTTTCAGGAGGTAGAAAGGTGTGATCAGTTGCAAAAATGGCCACAACCTTTCCACTCATCCTTGTCTATCACACCTCTGTAATGTGAGTCTGCAGGTAGAATTCCCGGACTCCAACAAGATGTGGCACCTCTGTGCCACCTTGAATCTGGGCTTGGCCATGTGACTTGCTTTGACCAATGGGACCTTGGCAAATATATAGCAAACAGACTTTGAAAGGGCTCGCCCTTAACCATCTGCTGCTGGGAACGCTTCACTGCCATGTGAATGAGCCCTGCTAGCCTTCAGGAGGGTGACAGTCTCGCAGAGGAGGGCCCCAACCACAGCAGCCACCCCAGCGGAAGATGGAGACATGTGAGACATACCAGCTGAAGACTGAGACACTAGATCATCCTGCCCCACCCAGAAGAACAATCCAACTCACTCACAGAATCATGAGAAACAATCAAGGTTGTTTTAATCAAGGTTTTTGGAATGATTTGTCATGCCACAAAACCTATTGATACAGAAGAATGAGCTCTTCCTAAAAGGCAATAATCCTTTTCAAGGCAGAGATGACATCTTTTCAGTGATTTCTAAACAGTAAGTCATAGACCAAAGCCAATCTGTGGCAAAGTTTTCTCTGGGTTGTGTTTAAATGAGAAAAATAAGGACAATGTAACAGATAGATTTATACTGCTGTAAGGTTGCCTGCCATCCTTTCTTTGGAAGAATTGTCCTTTTTTTGAGAACATCCTCCTTTTTTATATTAAAACATCCTTTTATAAAGTGATGATACATGGCAGCCTCACGTCCTTACTTGGACATGATAAAAGGCTGAAAACCCTCACTCCATATGGCGCCAACACTCCATATTTTAATGGAACTTAACTGGTCCATAATGAAAAGTTAAGGAGTCACACTGCCTTATCTACTTTACCTACAGCAGCCAACATCTAGCAGGTGCTTAATACCCACATGAAGAATGAATAAATCTAAATTTAGCAGATGACAAAAGTGAAACCCAGGGATCATCTAGCAGTTAGCAACCCAGCCTGGACTTGAATAGGGATCTCCTGACTCCCATTGTGGGGCTCTGTGTGTTATTTACCATTTACCAACAGAGATGGACGTCCCTAGACACCAGAATCAAAGATACCAAATTCTATGCCACTTAAGGAGGATTTCTGTCTTGAGCAGGAGCTTGTAAAATTAAATGTTCTTAAAATAAAATTAAGTAAAGACCAGTACAGATAAACCCCTGCTGCTGCTCAGAGAAAAGAGCACCAGATCAGGGATCTGCCTTCCTACACTCAGGTTCCTGCCATCCCAGCCTGTCCCTGGGAGATCCTGGCCAGGCAAGGGAAACCGAATTACAGAATGTCTGATCTGTGCCAGAAACTGTACTGGGGGTGGCATACATTCTATCATAGCCCCCCTCTGAGTTAGCTATTAATATTCACAATTTATAAATAGGGAAAAGGAGACTCAATAATGGATGGAAGTGGGATTTGATCCCAGAGCCTAAAGTTTTCCATTACTTCCGGTTCTGCCTCTCTGTTTCCTAACAACTGGATGAGGCCAATGTTTTTTAAGGTGTGGTCAAGGGTGCACCCTTACTGGATTTACCTGGGGTGCCTGTGATACCCAACATTTACTGAGCCCTTAGCAGAATGCTTTAAGGCATTCTTCTAAATGTGAAAAGTCATTCAATTCTCACAGCTAGTTCCCTGTGGAAGTATACTATTATTGTACCCATTTTATAGATGAGGAAACTGAGTTAATGAAATGCACCCAGTAACCTGCACCAGGTTCACAGTAAGAGGGGGAACACAGGTTTGCACTGCCAGTGTGCAAGTTCCTGAGACCACTCCAGACACAGAATCAGCATCTCTCAGGGCAAGGTCCAGGAATATGCATTTTCAACAAGCTTCCCAGGCCATTCTGGTACACAAGGAGGTCCCAGAGCCCTTTAGCTCTAGGAATGTGCTGTCCTACAGACCAAAGTCTCACCTCTGACTTCCCTGCACTGTGGATTGTCAGGACCTTTGAGGATAAAATCCAGCTCACCAGATCCCTGGCACGTTTGTCTTTGTCTCCGGAGGACTGGAGAAGTTCTTTCAGGTTGGGTAGCTTGCTGGCATCTGCAAGCTGAAAAGAGGAAAAATCTCCATTAGCAAGGATCTGGAACCAAATGATAACTAGGGGCCCTCTGGTGGTAAAGCATAGAATTGCACTCCTTTCATGTTTCAAGGAATTTCTTAAGAAGAAAGGTACAGGTGTGGATTCCCTTTCCAAATACCGAACTCTAAAAGCTCTGAATGCTGAAACATTGTTTTGTAACTCATTTGCTATAAAACCTGACCTGAGATGATGTGAGGTTCACTTAGTCTTTATTTTTAAAATCTTTTTTTTAAAGATTTTTTTAAAATCTTTGTTTTAATAGACAGAGTTTATTTATTTTTGAGAGAGACAGAGCGTGAGCATGGAGGGGCAGAGAGAGGACACAGAATCCAAAGCAGGCTCCAGGCTCTGAGCTGTCAGCACAGAGCCCGACGCAGGACTCGAACCAATGAACCGCGAGATCACGACCTAAGCCGAAGTCGAACGCTTAACCTACTGAGCCACCCAGGTGCCCTTAATCTGTACTTATCCCACTTCCTATTACTATTGATGTGATACATTTTGCTGCAGGAATATTAATGTCTGATTATGGAATACCACCTTGCTGGAGGAGTCACCAAATACATGGTATATACAAGTGTGGATAAAGGGCTATCAAGGCCTTTTCCCTTCAGCATCAGTTAACCTCCCGTCAACCTGTCTCCCGGAGACCAGATGGAAGTAGTACGTCAACTACGTACATAACCAGGCAACACTCCTTATGGTAAAAATGACCCAGGATGGTAAACTGGACCTGGACTGGAAGAAACTATGAGTGGGCAATCCATGGCTTTGGGTTTCCCTGAGTGTGGTGACTTTTTGTGAGGACTCTGGCAGCTGTGTCTACGGTGTTCTTACAAGAGAGCTCAGCCCCTGTGGAACATGGAGCTTCATTTAGGTAGGCACTCCCCCACCCCCCTCCTTACACCTCAGCTGTCACTCTAAGGAGGTAAAGACAAGCTCCTGGACCTCTGTGTGGGCTGCTATGGGGACTTAAGCAAGAACAGAATGCCGATGCTGCCCTGCAGCGAGTGTCATTGTCTCCAAGAACCATCCTGTTTAGGCTGGTGCCCCATGTGAACAGAGTCAGGAAGTTTAGTTGTGTGGGTGCAACACATTATTACCTTTGTAAAATTGGGCAGAATCTGAATTGAGAAACACATCTGATGCCAGGATTTCTTATAAGGGACAGGGGACCTGGATTTACAGAAAGCTACAAGGTTCTATAGCTTTTGCTCAGAAATTACAGCTCACTAGGAGCCAAATCTCTCCAGCATGGCATTTAAAACACTACAGACTAATGTTGAGTGAACATAGCTTGGGTTGTACCACCTCCAAGCTTTGCTCATTCAGTCCCCTGGGATGCTCCTTCCTCTACCTCTACTAACCCAGGCACCCTTCTCTCCTCTAAACCCGAAACCCCTCAGTCCCAATAATCCCTCCCCTGTATGGCTAAGACTCCTGGAGGCTGAGGACTATCTTGTGTTTTCCTTGTTCTTTTTTTTTTTTTTTTTAACATTTATTTATTTTTGACAGAGAAAGAGAGAGAGAGAGACAGAGCATAAGTGGGGGAGGGGCAGAGAGAGAGAGGGAGACACAGAATCGGAAGCAGGCTCCAGGCTCTGAGCTGTCAGCACAGAGCCTGACATGGGGCTTGAACTCAGAACTGTGAGATCATGACATGAGCCAAAGTTGGACGCTCAACCGACTGAGCCACCCAGGTGCCCCTATCTTGTGTTTTTCTAATTCTCTTTCCTGGGTGTAGAGGAAAGAGCAGACAGATCTGGGTTTGAATTCCTGGTCTGTAGGCAAAGCACTGGACCTCAGGACCTGAGGCTGTACCTCAAACTCCTCTAACACAGAATCCCTGCTGCTTCCATGTCAGGTTGCCAAGAAGATGAAAGAAAGTAGTAGATCTAAACATGTCCATTTCTTTTCTTCTCCATTTGTCTAGAAAGCTGGCTGTTGCTGACCTTGAGGATTTTGTTTCTTAACTCTGTTGTAGAAAATCAGAAACATTTCAGGATTGCTTTATTCCTGTCTCTGTTTCCAAAGAATCAATCACTAGCCTCAGACTTCTAATACAACAATCTCTATATGCCTTGTGGAGCATCAGTGAGGATCCAGTTAAAAACCGTGGATGTGTGGGTGTGTAAATGCTCCATGAGTATTGCTGCTCCACAGTGGGGGAGTCAGAAAGGTAAAGAATTATGACTGAAATCTATTCATTGTCATAACAAAGATGTATACTAACTACTAAGGGGACCAGGCAGGACTTTTGCTAAGTGAGGGCTGGGGGAATAAGGGGTTGTCAGGAAAGCTTCACAGAGGAGATGCCCTGTGACCTGGGCTTCAAATGCAAAGGAGCAGAAGCAGGAAAGTACGGTGTGTAGTCAGGGAGATGGATGGTGACTTGGTGAAGTGTGCAGGCTCTTGTCCCAGGCAGCCTGGGTCTAAACCTGGGCTCTTAAACCCCTACTAGCTGTGTGACCTGGGTGAGTCATTTGACCTCTCCTGTGAACTGTCAGACCTTGAATCCTGTGTCTCAGTTTCCTCAAACATACAATTTGGATAGTATTAGTAGCCTCTTCACGAGATCCCTGTGAAGGTTAATCAGGTTAAACAAACACGGTGTTAGAGCAGTAGGAGGGTATTAAGTGCTCTTGTGTTAGTAGGAGTGCCACAACTGTTGTCCTCGTTAGCTGCAGGGAGTTCCATGTGGCTGGAGGCTAGAGTATGGGGGAGGGGTCTCCAGAAGGAACAGGAGTGAGAAGGTAACATCAGTCTATGAAGGCCTTGACCCACCTTGCGGATTCAGGGCTTTGTTCTATAGGCAATAGAGAGCCACTGACAGTACCCTCTGGGGGCCATCCCCACAGCCTGCTACCTGCACAATCCAGAGGACACCCCTCAGCAGCCTGTGGCCTCCTCTGACCTTCTTTTCTACTCCTGATCCACACTTGTTATCCCAGAGCCAGAGCTCAGCCCTCCTTCCCACGATTACTGTCCCCATCACTCCTGTTCTCAAATCCCACCTGTGAGCCACAGCCCTTGCCAATAGTCCAGAACACAGGGAGCAGCAAAAGAACAGTTAGCTAAGCCAGGCCCCTTTTATGGGTTCAGTCTGGGAAAGTGGGAGACATCCCTCCTGGCTCTGAGCTGGACCTTGGCCTCCCCCTGGAGCAAGATCTCTTCCAGAACCCACGCCCTCTCAGTGCTACCTGCCCAGATAGGGCCCCTGTGTGTCCTGCCCACTTTGTCCACTCTTTAATCCCTCAAACGACCTCCCGTATGTCCCATTTCACTTTTCAAGCTACTCTGAAAAATAAACCTGCTCCAACAAGTTAACAGGAGTCTTCCTCTTATGACCAAAACCTGTCTGCATTTTACCAGGGCCTTTGAGGAATGAGCCATATAAGTAGAGTTGCCCGATAAAATACAGTCTGTTCAGTTAAACGTGAATTTCAGATAAACAACAAAATCAATTTTTTTAGTATAAGTATAACCTGTACAATACTGAAGGCATAATTGCACTTTCAAAATTATCTGTTACTTATCTGAAATTCAAATGTAACTAGGTGGCTTATCCTTACACTTCCCTTAACAAGACCCTTCTGCATCTGGTCTGGCTGGCCTCTCTGCCTAACACCTCTCGCCACAAACTTCACACCTGCTGCCCCCATGCTGTTCATCAACTGCCCTATGTCTTTCCTCTATGCTTCTGCAGCTACCTAGTGTGACATTTCACATCTTCAAGGCCAGCTCAAAGTCACCTCCCCTGTCCCTGACCACCCATGACTTCTGTGCTCCCCACCGCTCCATGCAGAATCCCATGCTGGTACTTGATTCTCTGGGGCCACCTCAAATCTGGTTGGGACAAACACTTCCCGAGGGCCAGCCACATCTTATGTATCCTGCTGGACCCCCTGCAACTGGCCTAGAAGCTGGCATGAAGTTCAGAACAAGAGAGTAACTGCTGCTATGTATTAAGGTCTTATCATGAACCAGGCACTGGGCTAGATGCTGTGCATGCATCATCTCATTTTATCCTCACAACAGCCTGCTTTTTTTTTTTTTTTTAAGTTTATTTATTTTGAGAGAGACAGAGAAAGTGAGCGGGGGAGGCAGAGAAAGAGAGGGAGACAGAGGATCCGAAGCAGGCTCCATGCTCACAGCAGAGAGCCCGATGCAGGGCTTGAACTCGCCAACTGCGAGATCATGACCCGAGCCGAGGTTGGACACTCAACTGAGCCACCCAGGTGCCCCAATTCTTTATATCACGACAGCCTGTTTTAAAGGAGGGAGGAAACAGGTTTGGACAACGTAAGCACCATGCTCAGGGCTGCACAGCTATTCATTCAACGGCAGGGCAGAGACATGAAGCCAGGCAGGCTGACTCCAGAGCCTGTTCTCTGGGAGTCTCTCCTACCAAATCAATGGAGAAATAAATGTATGTATGTATGTATTTTAAAGATTTTAAGTAATCTCTATACCCAGCATGGGGCTCAAACCCACAACACTGAGATCAAGAGTCACATGCTCCACTGACTGGGCCGGCCAGGCGCCCTTCAATGGAGAAATTTATAACGGACTATTTTAGCCCAAAGGAGCAATTCCAGCAGAACTTTAAGAGGCTGCTTGGGAAGCTAATACAACCAAGAGAGCTACTGGCTGAGCCTAAGCCCTGTCACAGGGACGGAGAAAGGTGTATGTAACTTGTAGAACGGAGCAGGGTCAGGAGGTGGAAAACCCTCCATGCAGACAAGAGTGACAAACCACAGTGCTTGACAGCAGAAGGCACTTACCAAAAACTTGACTGAGGAGAATGAGAGTTCAGGAGGAAGGAAGGCATTTCTGGGGGTTTAGGGGAGAAGGCAGAGGGGAGGGTTTACGGAGTGGCTGGGATGGGAGTGGTGGGGAGGATTCCGAGAGACAGAGCAGAGGGCACTCCCAGTGGTACAAAGCATGGTAGACAGGCAAAAGGTAGTCCCAGACTTAAAAGCACCCAGGGCCAGAGGGGTGATGCAAATGAGTATGGGGGGAGTCTAGGAAAGCGAGGTGAGGACAGTGTTGAACTGGAACCCCCTGGCTTAACAAGGGGCCCAGCCACCAACACCCAGCTGCAGCCGGGTTCTGCCGAAGGGTGACTTCTATCCAGGCTATGGAGCCTCAGATGTTTTTCTTTTAAAAAGAAATCACCAAACTCCTGCTTGTTCTTTTTTTTTTTTTTTTTTAATTTCCCAATTTCTAAAAGGTCAGAAGAACAAATAAAGCCTGTCATCCCACAGACCACACTTCTGCAGCCTCTGCTGTGAGAAATAAAGAAGTATTTAGTTGGAGCAGGGGCTGAGGAGCCTGGGCAGGGCTTGAACAGTGGGCCGTGCTGGGGGGTGGCAGGGGTTTGAGAAAGGAAGTGTCTCAGGAAACAGGTGGTTTGGGTAACAGAGAGGACAAGGGCAGGGAACCAGGAGGAGACGAGTGGAGGAAAGGGAGGGCCAATGACCCTGGAAAGAGACAACTCATGTCTTTGCTTTGAGTGAGGAAGTGACAGGGCAGCCCAGTGGGCACTCTGCAACCAGATCATAATCTCCTGATGAGGAGGCCTCAGAATGTGTTTACAGAAGCTGCCGTAGGTGATTCTTATCACTAGGAAAAGGTGGGGATACTCAGGTTTAGTTATTAAGCAGAAGGGCTGACAGCAGGAAAGAAAAACATCTGGAAAAAAAAAAAAAAAAGATCCTTGTCTAGGAAGATGCCAGAGGTCATAATTACTAGATGTGGGTGGAGGTGCTAAAAGGGAATGAACCAAGAATCTTGTTAAAATGTAGGTATTGATTGGGTAGGTCTGGGGTGGGGCCCAACATTCTGCACTTCTAACTAGCTTCCAAGTGATGCCGATGCTGCTGGTCCTCAGGCACACAATGGGTGGCAAGGGTCTGGAATTGATACAAAGGAGCCATTCCTCCTGACCTTCTACCCTCAGAAAGGGTCTTCAGGCTAATGGTGAACCAGGACATGATATTTACCGGGGGAAAAACAAAACAAAAACCAGTTGTGACACCAATGACAAGATTCTGTGTCAAGTGACTCAGGAACATGAACTGTGCCCAGGATAGCTCAACCTGAAGTTTGGGAGCCAATGGTCAAGGCTACAGGACATCCCAAGAATCTTAGAAATGCTCTGACCTGATAAGAGCTTAGCCAACCCTTTTCCCAAGGAACAAAGTCAGAAACCCTCAGCTGGAGGCAATCAGCACATACCTAATTTGATTCCTCAAATATCTGATAAGCAGCTCTCAGGCCAGGCCCTGGGAATACAAAGAACTCCCAGTGCAAAATCAAAGAGCTGACTCAGAATAGAAATGTCCTGGAGCACCTGGGTGGCTGAAGGGCATGATCTCACAGACTGTGGGTTCAAGCCCAGGTTTGTGGGTTCAAGCCCTGTGTCAGGCTCTGTACTGACAGCTCAGGGCCTGGAGCCTGCTTTGGATTCTTGTGTGTGTGTGTGTGTGTGTGTGTGTATCTCTCTCTCTCTCTCTCTCAAAAATAAATAAACATTAAAAAAAAAAAAAAAGAATAGAAATGTCCTCCAAATAAGGCATGAGAGGTAAGAGACAATTTGGGTGCTGTGATGAAATAAGGCCAGAGCCATTCCTAAAGCCAAAGCTTGGTTCAGCAAGGGATGTTCCCAGGAAAGCAACAGCCAATAGAGTAATTCAGCCAGAGTCCTAAATTTTGGAAACTGCAACACATGTGTGATAGGTGTGTAATGACACCTCATAGTGCTGAGAAAATGAATTAAAAGTGGCTGAAAAATGATACAATGAAAATGAAATGAAATGAAAATGTTCCCAAGTGCTTCAGCTAACAATAAGAGACTTTTTAACAGCTCCCTACCTTCCTTCTTCAGCTAACCACAATATAATCCAGAAGGACAACTCTGGACCTGATTCCATTTTCTTTAAAAACTAACCTTTGAGGGGTGCCTGGCTGGCTCAGTAGGTCGGTGGAGCCTGTGGCTCTTGGTCTCGGGATCGTGAGTTCCAGCCCCGTGTGGGGGGGGGGGGGGGGTAGAGTTTACTTAATAATTTTAAAAAGCTAATCTTTGGATCAGACACAGGTCCAGATGCCAAGTTCTCTGCATCTTTCCTGTAATTCATGTAACACGTGGCAAAACGAAACCTAAAGTATACTTATTTAAGAATGTGTGCATGCCCCCAGCCATCGACATGCCAGGCCCTGCCTGGTGAGTGGCTTTCTCCTGAGAAACTGCTCATTAAAACCATGCCTACAGACAGCCAAGAAGCTGTTCAGCCTGGGCTAGTTTCCCTAACAATGGTGCCCATATAAGGAATATGGCGACAGAACAAGGTGGTAAGAATCTGTCCATGTTTCTCCAGTGGCCCTCAAGAGAAAGGGTGCACTGTCTAGAGGTGGCACAGTGCGCCCCATGGCTGGACAGTCTGTCACTATAAAGGAGTGGCTATTTGGGGCTACCTGAATTGCCAATGCTCTCCCAAGGGACTTACAGGTACGAGAGGAAGGAAGGAAGTGCCTTAAACTGAGAGCACAGATACCTATGGGGAGGGATGTGAAATCGGGTGGGCTCTATCAGGGGCACTTTTCCTTTATTGGTATCGTTTGTATTTTTTTTTTAATTTTTTTTTTAATGTTTTATTATTTTTGAGACAGGGAGAGACAGAGCATGAACAGGGGAGGGTCAGAGAGAGGGAGACATAGAATCTGAAACATGCTCCAGGCTCTGAGCTGTCAGCACAGAGCACGACGCGGGGCTCGAACTCACGGACCGCGAGATCATGACCTGAGCTGAAGTCGGCCGCCCAACCGACTGAGCCACCCAGGCGCCCCTCGTTTGTATTTTTTATAACAAAAATATATCCAACCACTATTTGCAAAATTAAATTTTATGGGCCCCTGGCTGGCTCAAAGAGTACAACTCTTGATCTCAGGGCCATGAGTTTGAATCCCACAGTGGGTGTAGAAATCACATAAGTAGGGGTACCTGGGTAGCTCACTTGGTTAAGAGTCCAACTTCGGCTCAGGTCATGATCTCACATCCACAAGTTCAAGCTGCGCATGGGGCTCTGTGCTGACAGCTCAGAGCCTGGAGCCTGCTTCGGATTCTGTGTCTCCCTCTTTCTCTGCCCCTCCCCTGCTTGCACTCTGTCTCTCGCTTTCACTCTCTCAAAAATAAATAAACATGAAAAAAAACTTTAAAAAAACATAAATAAATGAATACTCTTTTTTTTTTTTTTTTTTTTTAAATTTTTTTTTTCAACGTTTTTTATTTATTTTTGGGACAGAGAGAGACAGAGCATGAACGGGGGAGGGGCAGAGAGAGAGGGAGACACAGAATCGGAAACAGGCTCCAGGCTCCGAGCCATCAGCCCAGAGCCCGACGCGGGGCTCGAACTCACGGACCGCAAGATCGTGACCTGGCTGAAGTCGGACGCTTAACCGACTGCGCCACCCAGGCGCCCCAATAAATGAATACTCTTTAAACAAATTTTTATAGAGTGTGAAGAAATCCAAACAATTACAAAGCTCCCTTTGCATTCATCCCATATTCATCAAACAAACCTTATTCTTTTTGCCAAGAAGACAGGAAAAGAGCACACTGAACGTTCTAGTCCACTTGGATGTTTCTTGGTAAAAATTAACAAGGTGCATTGTGGGGTACCATCTCTAGTGAGTTTGGTTCCTCTGACCCCAATCTCTCCTCCTCTGTCTACCCATCCTGAACAGATCCTCCTCTCACCCTGCCACCCCAGGGGTCTTTCAGAAATGCATCCTGGATCTCACCAATACCCTCCCCTGTCCAAGAATAAAATCAACACATCTTGGTAAGACATGCTCAGTCCTCTTTACTCCAGTCTACCTCATCTCTTCGTGTTCCCCCACGAGAACCACACTAAAGTACAGACTTGTCCTTCTCGATGAGCACCTGGCTTTCTGCCCATCCTGATACTCCTTCTAGAATACCCCTTTCCTCTTCTCTGCTCCTTCGATTCCTCCATGTCCCTAGGGACTCATCATGCCATCAGCCACTGCCTCTACTTAATGCTGCCTGACTCCAGTCCACTATCAAGGACTGGGATTCTGGCTCTGGACTCCCATATTATATATATAGAGCTTACCCACAGTACAGCTGAACACCTTGTTAACCTCTCCTTGAGTCTTTAATTCTGCATCCTTAGCACCTGGCCCACAGAAGGCATATCATCTACTGACAAAAGCGAAGGAAGTTTCATCCCCAAGGCTCTGGTATCAGAAACTCACAAAATTGAACATCTGAATTTTCAGAATAAACCATGGGGGAAGTCAGTTGGCTTATCTTTCTCCAAACTCCTGCTCCCTGTACTCTGAAATACCTGTGCACTGTGGTGTCCTTAACACATCCCCAGCCTGGGCTGCAATGGACAAGAGGCTGGGTCTTTGTCCCTAGACCTCCTGGGAGTGATAGCAAAGAGGGAACCCAACACTGACCACCTCATCAGAGAAAATTCTAAACATCTGTTGATTCTAAACATCTCCCTTAATCTTTAACATAGTTCATAACATTCATTGACTTTTTAAAAGTTTGTTTATTTTTGAGTGTGGGAGAGTGGGAGAGGGGCAGGGGGCAGGGGGCAAGGGGGACAGAGGATCTGAAGTTGGCTCACTGACAGCAGAGAGCCTGATGCAGGGCTCAAGCTGACAAACCGTGAGATCATGACCTAAGCAGAAGTCGGATGCTTAACCAACTGAGCCACTGAGGCACCCCCAATGATTTCTTTTTAATGTTTAACTAATTTTGATTTCTGGGAGAAATCCACTCTGTTAATGAAGAATTCTTTTTATACACTGCTAGATTCAGGATCATAATACTTTATAGAGGATTTCTACATTTATACTCCTGAGTGACATTGGCCTATAATTTTCTTTTCTTGTATTTATCAGATTTAAATCAAGGTTATACTAGCTTCTTTTTCAATACTCTGGAAGAATTTTACACAAAGTTAAACTGGAAACACTTAGTCCCTCATTGCTTGCTGGAATGCACCAAGGAAACCAGCTAGGCCTGGAGTTTTCTTTAAGGGAAAATCTTTACTAATTCAATGTCTTTAATGATTATAGGTTATTTTGATTTTCTCTTTCTTATAGAATCAATTTTGGTAAATTACATTTTTCTAGGTAATTCCAAATATTTGAATTACAAAGACAATTGATATCTGGAATGCTGACCTTTAGGTGAACTCTGTAAGAAATTAAGTGCCTTATGATTCATAGGAGAATAACAGCTTACATGTGTACTGTATGTTACAGTTTATAAAAGTACTGCCCATATATAACCTCATTTGAAGTCTGGGTATCTTTAGTGATTTTTGGTATCTTATTATTGGCAAAGGGATGGGTAAGTTCTGATTTAGCAGAACCATCTGATTCAGATCAACACCCTACTGTTGGCCATGCTAGGAAATTTTGTGGAGGCCTATGCAACTACTGAATTCTTCACTTCACTCCTGGGAGTCACTTGTCATGAACGCGGCAGACACCAAGTGTGTCGATATTAGGGTATGGGTGAGTATTCTGAGTTCATGGAAACCTTCCCTAAGGCCTGGCTAGGAACGTTAAGTCTGGGGGCTGGTATGTTTACTAATACGGGTCCCCAGGCCACGTGGCCTGGGATGCAGAGGACAGCACGGGAAGGGGTGGAGGGAAGCACACTCACCAGGGCCTCAAAGTCCTTGCAGTCGTGGCGGGCATAGGACGTAGGGAAGGGCCGCAGCACTGAGTCGCGCTTGTAGCTCTGCAGCGCCGAGGCGAAGAGGCTGCAACGGAGGTCAGCGGCCAGCATGTCGCGGCCCACCGCCTCCCTGACGGCCGCCCAGCCTGCTGGCTGCATCCGGGTGGCGGCGCGTTGCCGGGGGAGACGCGCGGGTCACGGGCTAGGGCCAAGCCTGCGGTCAGCGCGGAGCTGGGCCCAGGGACAATGGGCCAGAGGAGACCAGGGTTCCCAGGCCCGGGGTGGAGCTAGGCCGAGGGAAGAGCGACCGGGGTAAGAACGTGCTGACGAGTGTCTTCGGCGGGGGGCCGGGCCGGTATGCTCGCTGCCCGAGGAGACCCACCAGTCGAGTAGAGGCACCCGGCTGGGCCCGCAGGTCAGCCTAGGGGGTTGGGCCTGGGGATAATGGGGCCCGGTAGGGGGGTGTCCCAGGCCTGGGGGAGGGGCTATGACATGGGATGAGACGACAACGGCGGGAACGTGCTGACACGTGTCCTCTGCAGGAGCCTGGGGCGGGGGGAGGGAGGACACCCCAGGGGGAAGCCGAGGAAGACCCCCCCCTCCCCCCTCCGCTCCGGGCGAAGCTGCGGTGCCGCCCGTGCCTTCCTGTTCCGCCTCCAGTACTGCGCCTCCGAAGCTCCGGCGCTCGCCCGGCTGCCCCCGGCGCCGCCTGCGTTCCGCCTGCCGTGCACGTCCGCTCGTGGTGCCCTGCCTGCGGGATGGACTCCGGGGCGGACGCCCGGCTGCGCGCCCTGGCCTACAACCCCTAGCTGCCACGCTCCCCACGCTGCTCCGCGCTCCTCCCAGCCCAGCCGAAGGCCCGCCCCTTCCCGCGCCCTCCTCCTCGCGGGTGCCGGGTGTGTCGCCCCGCGGGACCCGAAGGGTCCCCAGACGCAAGGTGTGCGGCCCCGGTGGAGTCGCCTACGCCCCTGCGTGCTATCCTCACAGAAGCCCTTGCTGGGGACTAGCCCGGGCGCCCTTTGACCCGCCCTTGGATTTACCTTTGTTCAAGCTTCGTGGACTGAGCCTGTTTGTCTCGCCTGGGGAATTGCTAACGACCTAGGCCTCCTGAATCGTTTCCCTCCAAAACTGGCAGCGCCATTTAACACCCAGAGCTACTACGTCTTAAAGTGCTGCACTGCTTACCCACAGCCAGATGGGGGTGAATCTGGAATTCACATCCAAGTCTGAAAACCAAAAGACCTTTCCTCGGCTTTTCAACCTCCAGAATTCACTGCATTGCTTGTCTCTGGCCTCTCCCATAAGGTGTGGCAAGATTTTCCTTTGGGGTCTTGTCAGAAAGACAGCCTGGCAAAGAAAGTAATGGGGAAAGCCAGAGGGGAAATTGACCTAACTGCAGGAGGGAAGGGACTAGATTCCCAATTCACAACCCCAATAGAGAAAACCCCAGTTTGGCCTCATGGTCACATGGAAATCTAAGCACAAGTAATTGCTAATTCCTAGACCACGAAGCCGGTCTCGGTACCATGCCCCCAACTCCCATACGCCAGCATCCTCTGAGAGAAGCGCTTCCCCTCCTTCCCTGTCCAGGATGAGCAGGACTCTGGGTTCAGGGAAGAGGTGGTCCATGACTTTGCACTGTATCTATGACTTCGGGAGGAAGAACAATACCGGACTCCCAGACACCACATGGCTTCCCAGGTCAGGCAATGAGCGCTGGCTGCTCCCAGGAGTCCATATCAAACCTCTGGTTGCTGCGAAGACCGGAATGGTCCAGACACATGGAAAAGTGTTTTAGACCCTTATGTCCTCAGACAAGACCCCTAGTACCCCCAGGACCTTATGGGACCCAGGAATTAACATGGCTGCTGAAGCTCAGGCCCAGAAAGGCAGAGCTGGCAGCAGTGGGGCAGGAGACCTGGGAACCCTCCTTCATTCCGCCTCTTCTTCACTGTGACCCCTTAGACAAGGCCAACTCCTTGGCCTCAAGGATTGTTTGTTGAATAAAAACATGAAATGTGCTTTCTGGATATGTTTTCTCACATGAAATGAAAATCATAGTAAAACACCAACATCGCAACAGGGTTAAGGAAACCCTCTGAAGATGCAATTCTCAGGGTCTGGGCATTCTACAGAGCAAGTTGATCTATCTAGTTCCATGCCATTGTGTTTGCTTCCTTTTTTTTTAAAGTTGATTTATTTTTAGTGATCTCTACCCCAATATGGGGCTCAAACTCAGGACTCTAAGATCAAGAGTCCCATGTTCTTCCAACTGACCCAGCCAGGCACCCCTGTTTATTTCCTTTTCATATTTTTTTAAAAAAAAGCTTTACTGAAATATAATCTACAGCCCACACAATTCACCCATTTAAAGTGTAAAACTCAATAGTTTTTAATATAGTCACAGATATGTATAACCATCACTGCAATCAATTTAAAACATTTTCATCACATTCAAAGGAAACCCTATGTACTTAGGGGTGTTTTTCCATTTATCTAGATCTTTAAAAAAATTTTTTTCAGCAATGTTTTGTAGTTTTGTGAATAGAAGTCTTGTGCTTCTTGGGGTGCCTGGGTGGCTCAGTCGGTTAAGCGTCCAACTTCAGCTCAGGTCATGATCTCATATTTCATGGGCTCCAGCCCTGCATCTGGCTCTGTGCCGACAGCTCAGAGCCTGGAACCTACTTCAGATTCTGTGTGTCCCTCTCTCTCTACCCCTACCCTGCTTGTGCTCTGTCTCTCTTGCTCTCAAAATAAATAAAATATTTTTAAAAACTTAGAAGTCTTTAATTTAATTAAATTTATTCCTACATATTTAATTCTTTTTCACGCCATTGTGAATGGAATCATTTCTTAATTTCATTTTTTTTTTAAGTAGACTCCATGCCCAACATGGGACTTAAACTCATCAGCCTAAGATTAAGAGTAGCATGCTCTACCAACTGAGCCAGCCAGGCGCCCCTCTTGATTTCATTTTTAGATTGTTCGTTACCAGTGTATAGAAATATAATTGCTTTTTGTATATCAATCCTGTGTCCTCCAAATTTAGTGAATGTGTTCACCAGTTCTAACAGGTTTTTTTTGTACATTTTAAAGTTATCTATATATAAGATCATGTCATCTGTGAATAGAGATAATTTTCCTTCTTTCTTTCCAATGCAGATACTTTTTATTTATTTATCTTGCCCTGACTAGAACTTCCAGTATAGTGTTGAATGGAAGTAGTGACAGCATATATCTTGTCTTGTTCTTGATCTTACCAGAAAAGCATACATGTTTTTTTTTTTAGTATGATGTTAGCTGTGAGTTTTTCAGACCTGTCCTTTGCCAGGTTGAGGAAGTTCTACTCCTAGGTTGTTGAGTGTTTTTCTCACTGTAAGAGTGCTGAATTTTGTCAGGTACTTTTTCCACCTCTACTGGGATGATCATGTGATGTTTGTTTTTTATTCTATTGATACAGTGTATTACAGTGATTTTCAGATGGTTGAACCAACCTTGCATTTGTGGGGTTAAATCCCACATACTTATGGTATATGATTCTTTTGATATGTTGCTGGATTTGGTTTGCTAGTATTTTATTGAGGACTCTTGCATCCATATTCATAAAAATATTGGTCTGTAGTTTTCTTGTGATGTCTCTGTTTTGATATCAAGATAAATCTGGCCTCATAGAATGTGTTGGGAAGTAGTCACTCCTATTCTATTTTTTGGAAGATGGTGAAGAATTGGTATTAATTCTTGTTAATTAATAAATGTTTGGTAGAATTCAGCAGTAAAGCCAGATGAGCCTGGGCTTTTTTTTGTAGGTAGTTTTTTTGTTTTGTTTTGTTTTTGAACGTTTATTTATTTACTGAGAGAGAGAGAGAGAGAGAGAGAGAGAGAGAGAGAGAGAGAGAGTCATAGAGAGAATCCTGACACGGGGCTGGAACCCACAAACTGTGAGATCATGACCTGAGATGAAACCAAGAGTCAGACACTTAACTGATTAACCCACCCAGGTGTCCTTGTTTTGTTTTGTTTTTACTAATTCAATCTCTTCACTTGTGATCAGCCTATTCAAAACATCTGTTATTCTTGTATCAGTTTTGATAGTCTTTAAGAATTTATCTATTTCACCTAA
Source organism: Panthera onca (assembly GCF_046562875.1). Classification (NCBI taxonomy): domain Eukaryota; kingdom Metazoa; phylum Chordata; class Mammalia; order Carnivora; family Felidae; genus Panthera; species Panthera onca. Next base: position 39,783,437 of record NC_138344.1, on the reverse strand, counting down.
GTTTTCTTATTGGAATACAATTGCTCATAGTATTCCTCTATAATTGTTTTTCTTTCTGCAAGGTAAGTAGTAATGTCCTTTCATTCATTTCTGATTTTAGATTTTTTTAAAGATTTTTTTAAAGTAATCACTACACCCAACATGGGGCTCAAACTTATGACCCCAAGATCAAGAGTCACATACTCCACCAACTGAGCCAGCCAGGTGCCCCTGATTTTTTTTTCATTAAAAAAATTGTTTTAAATCTTTTTTAGCGTCTGTCTACAAAATCATAGTGTCTCTCATTTGACCTACTCTTAAAATTTTTTTTCAATGTTTATTTATTTATGTTGAGAGAGAGAGAGAGAGAGAGAGAGAGAGAGAGAATGTGCATGTGTGCACAACCAGGGGAGGGACTGAGAGAAGGAGAGACAGAATCCCAAGCAGGCTCTGCACCATCAGCACAGGGCCTGATATGAGGCTTGAACTCACAAACCACAAACTGTGAGATCATGACCTGAACCAAAATCAAGAGTCAGATGCTTAACCAACTGAGCCACCCAGAAGCACTAAGGTGTGTTACTTTTGTTGGTGTTATCAGCCAACCAGCTTTTGGTTTCATTGTTTGCTCTATTATTTAATAGTCTGTATTTCATTAAGTTCTGCTCCAATCTTTTTTATTTCCTTCACTCTGCTTGTTTCGGTTTAGTTTGCTCTTCTTTTTTGAATGTGTTAAGGTGAAAGTTTAGTTTATTGTTTTGAGAACTTTCTTCTTTCTTAATGTAAGCATTTACACCTATAAATTTTCCTCTAAGCACTCTTTGAGAAAATTTGTAAGTTATGAATTTATAAAATTTCCTCTAAGCACAGCACTACAGCTGCATCCCATGAGTTTTTATATGTTGTGTCTTCATTTTCATTAATCTCAAGTGTTTTATAATTTCTCTTTTGATTTCTTTTTCAACACATTGGTTATATAGGAGTGTGTCATTTAATTTCTGACTGTTTTTGAGTTTCTCAAATTTCTTTCTTTGTGGTCAGAGAACCACATTTCATTTCATTGTGGTCAGAGAACGTATTTTGCATTACTTCTATCCTTTTAAGTTATTGAGCTTTGTCTTATGGCCTACCATATGCCTATCCTGGAGAATGTTCCATGAGCACCTGAGAAAAAAAATGTATATTCTGCTGTTGTTGGGTCAAGTGTTCCATAGATGTCTATGAGGTCTCAGTGGTTTACAATATTTTCAAATCTTGTATTTTCTTATTGTGTATCTAGTTGTCCTATCTAATGTTGAAAGTGGAATATTTAAGTCTCTATTATTGTGGAATTGTCCATTAATTTTTGTTAAATTTTGCTACATGTATTTTGCTGCTCTCTTATTGGTGGGTACTATATGTTCATAATTGTTATATCTTCCTGATGGATCAGCCTCTTTAAAATTATAAAATGTCTCTCTTTATCTCTAGTAACATTTTTTGTTTTAAACTCTATTTTGTCTGATATTAGGATAAGCATTCCAGCTTTCTTTTGTTTGCTGTTTGAATGATTAATCTTTTTCCAGCCTTTAATATCCAATCTACTTGTATCTTTGAATCTAGTGTGTCTCCTGTAGACAGCATATAGATGGATCTTGTTTGTTTCTTTGTTTGTTTGTTCTAAATCAAGTCTGACAATCTCTGCCTTTTGGTTCACATTTAATGTTTTCATTGATATACTTAAACATATATTATACTTTTTGTTTTCTATATGTCTCGGATCTTTTATGTTCCTCTATTCATACTTTTACTGACTTGTTTTGCATTAAATGAATATTTTATGATTTAGCATTTTAAATCCTCTAGTGATTTTTTTAATGATTTTTTAAAGTAATTTGCCTAGTGATTTCTCTAGAGCTTACCATACACACCTTAACTTATCAGAATCAACTTCATATTTTTACTAACTTAATTTCTGCAATATATAGAAATGTTACTCTTATAGCTCTCTTTCCTTACCCTTTTTTGTAGTCTTATTGTTAGGCCACATCTATAAATATTACAAGCCAAACAAAATATTGTTATTTTTACTCTATATAATTTTATGTCTTTTTAAAGAGGATGAGAGAAGAAAAGAGAGTAAGTATATATTTATCACTTTTGTTATATTAACACTCTTATTTATCATTTCTGGTTGTATTTATATATTCTTCTGGATTTGAGTCACCATCTGGAGACATTTCTTCTTCTTTTTTTAATTTTATTTTTTATTTTTTAAAATTTACATCCAAATTAGTTAGCATATAGTGAAACAATGATTTCAGGAGTAGATTCCTTAATGCCCCTTACCCATTTAGCCCATCCCCCCTCCCTCAACCCCTCCAGCAACCCTCAGTTTGTTCTCCATATTTATGAGTCTCTTCTGTTTTGTCCCCCTCCCTGTTTTTATATTATTTTTGTTTCCCTTCCCTTAGGTTCATCTGTTTTGTCTCTTAAAGTCCTCATATGAGTGAAGTCATATGATTTTTGTCTTTCTCTGACTGACTAATTTCACTTAGCACAATACCCTCTAGTTCCACCCGTGTAGTTGCAAATGGCAAGGTTTCATTCTTTTTGATTGCCGAGTAATACTCCATTGTATATATATACCACATTTTCTTTATCCATTCATCCATCGATGGACATTTGGGCTCTTTCCATACTTTGGCTATTGTTGATAGTGCTGCTATAAACATGGGGGTGCATGTGTCTCTTTGAAACAGCACACCTGTATCCTGTGGATAAATGCCTAGTAGTGCAATTGCTGGGTCATAGGGTAGTTCTATGTTTAGTTTTTTGAGGAACCTCCATACTGTTTTCCAGAGTGACTGCACCAGCTTGCATTCCCACCAACAATACAAAAGAGATCCTTTTTCTCTGCATCCTCGCCAACATCTGTTGTTGCCTGAGTTGTTAATGTGAGCCATTCTGACAGGTGTAAGGTAGTATCTCATTGTGTTTTTGATTTGTATTTCCCTGATGATGAGTGATGTTGAGCATTTTTTCATGTGCCGGTTGGCCATCTGGATGTCTTCCTTGGAGAAGTGTCTATTCATGTCTTTTGCCCATTTCTTCACTGGATTATTTGTTTTTTGGGTGTTGAGTTTGAGAAGTTCTTTATAGATTTTGGATACTAACCCTTTATCTGATATGTCGTTTGCAAATATCTTCTCCCATTCTGTCGGTTGCCTTTTAGTTTTGCTGATTGTTTCCTTTGCTGTGCAGAAGCTTTTTATTTTGATGAGGTCCCAGTAGTTCATTTTTGCTTTTGTTTCCCTTACCTCCAGAGACGTGTTGAGTAAGAAGTTGCTGCGGGCAAGATCAAAGATGTTTTTGCCTGCTTTCTCCTCGAGGATATTGATGGCTTCCTGTTTTACATTTAGGTCTTTCATCCATTTTGAGTTTATTTTTGTGTACGGTGTAAGAAAGTGGTCCAGGTTCATTCTTCTGCATGTCGCTGTCCAGTTTTCCCAGCACCACTTGCTGAAGAGACTGTCTTTATTCCATTGGATATTCTTTCCTGCTTTGTCAAAGGTTAGTTGGCCATACGTTTGTGGGTCCATTTCTGGGTTCTGTATTCTTTTCCATTGATCTGAGTGTCTTCTTGTGCCAGTACCATACTGTCTTGATGATTACAGCTGTGTAGTATAGCTTGAAGTCTGGGATTGTGATGCCTCCTGCTTTGGTTTTCTTTTTCAAGATTGCTTTGGCTATTTGGGGTCTGTTCTGGGTCCATACAAATTTTAGGATTATTTGTTCTAGCTCTGTGAAGAATGCTGGTGTTACTTTGATGGGGATTGCATTGAATATGTAGATTGCTTTGGGTGGTATGGAGACATTTCTTTAGTCCAATACAGCTTTGCTCCCTCACAAACTCTATGTGCTCTTATTGGCAAATATGTTACATTTCCATTTTATAGGCCCAACAATACATCATATACATATTGTTTTACATAATTGCCTTTTAAATTAGTTAAGGGAAAGAAGGACAACAAAACTGCATGTATTCTGTCTTTTATAATTACGAGTGTTTTTTGGCTTCTTGTGTGGACTCCCATTACTATCTGAGGTCACTTACTTTCAGCCTGATGAACTTCCTTTAGTATTTCTTGTAAGGCAGGTTTGCTAGCAACAAATTCTCTCAGTTTTTGTTTATCTGCAAATTTGCCTTCGTTTTTAAAGTTTATTTATTAATTAATTTTTCTTTTTTTGAGAGAGAGACAGAGCATGAGGAGGGGAGCGTCAAAGGTTAGTTGAGGGAGACACAGAATCTGAAGCAGGCCCCGGGCTCTGAGCTGTCAGCACAGAACCCAAAATGGGGCTCGAACTCATGGACTATAAGATCATGACCTGAGCTGAGGTTGGCTACTTAACTGACTGAGCCACCCAGGTGCCCCTGCCTTCATTTTTAAAAGATAGTTTCGTTGGATATAGGATTCTGGTTGGCAGCTTTTTTCTTTGAGCACTTTGAACATGTCATCCTACTGCCTTCTGGCCTCTATTGCTGCTGATGAGAAGTCAGCTGTTAATTTTATTTGGGTTCTGTTGTAAGTGAGGATTTATTTTTCTCTTGCTGCTTTCAAGATTTCTTCCTTGTCTTTGGCTTTTGGCATTTTTTTAAATCTTTTTTTAAATGTTTATTTATTTATTTATTTTGAGAGAGAGAGAGAGATTGAGAGACAGACTGAGACTCTAGGGAGAGGGAGAGAGAATCCCAAGCAGGCTCCATGCTGTCAGCACAGAGTCCAGCTCAGGGCTTGAGCTCACAAACTGCAAGATTGTGACCTGAGCAAAAATCAAGAGTCAGATGCTTAAGCAACTGAGCCACCCAGGAGCCCTGGCTTTTGGTATTTTTACCATGATATGTCTATTGGTGGATCTCTTTGAATGCATCCTACACGGGATTCATTGGGCTTCCTGTATATGTAAATGATTGTTTTTCTATTATTTGGGAAGTTTTCAGCTATCATTTCTTGAAATATTTTTTCTGCTCCTTTCTCTCTTCTCTCCTTCTGGTATTCCCATCACATATACATTGATGTGTTTAATGGTGTCCCCCATTTCTCTGAGGCTCTGTAATTGTTCTTCATTGTTTTCTTCTATGTTCTTTGGATTACATAATCTCTATTGATCTATTTTCAGGTTTGCTAGCTCTTTCTTCTGTAGTTCTTCTGTAGTTTCTTCTGTAGTTAACATCTACTGTTAATCCCTGTGGTGAATTTTTTATTCCAATTTCTATACTTTTCAACTCTAGCATTTCCATTTGTTTTTATTAATTTTATTTTTTTTAATTTTAATTTTTAATTTAAAAATTTTTAATTTTTAATTTATTTTTAATTTTAAAATTAAGTTAAATTTATTTTTCATTTTAAAGAGAGAGAGAGAGAGAGCGTGCAAGTAGGGGAGAGGGGCAGAGGGGGAAAGAGAGAGAGAGAATCTCAAGCAGGCTCCACACTCAGCATGCAGCCCAACATGGGGCTCCATCCCATGACCCTGGGATCATGACCTTAGCCAAAATCAAGATCAGATGCTCAACTGATGAGCCACCCAGGTACCCCTCCATTTGTTTGTTTTGAAATAATTTTCATCCCTTTATTGGTATTCTCTATTTGATGTGACATTGTCCTCATATCTTCCTCTACTTCCTTAAACGTATTTATAATAGCTACTTTCAAGGCTTTGTCTGTTAAACTCAACATCTGGTTGCTTTCATAGGCAGTTTTTTGTTGACTGCTTTTTTCCCCAGTATATGGGTCATACTTTCCCTTTTTCTTTGCTTGTCTCATAATTCTTTGTTGCAATGGCAAATCCAGGTTGTCATCTGTGCCTCTGACAGACCAGCTACAAATTGGAGATTCTCATGACCCCGCCTCCTCAGATTTAATTCATTTGCTAGAGTGACTCACAGAATTCAGGAAAACAGTTTACTTACTACATCATTGTTTATTATAAAAGGGTATGACCCAGTAACTGTCAGATGGAAGAGATACATAGGTCAAGGTATATGGGAAGGGATGCAAAGCTTCTGTATTCTCTCTGGGTACACTGCTTTCCCTGTATCTCCATGTTTTCACCAACCTAAAGCTCTCTGAACCTCATCCTTTTTTAATTTTTATGAAGGCTTCTTTACTTAGGCAGGATTAATTAAATCATTGGCCATTGGTGATTGATTCAACCTCCAGCTTCCTCTTCTCTCTGGAGGTGATTAATATCACCATATCAATAGTGATAAGTCATGTTGATATATGTACCCTTGAAATGAGGTGGTGAAAATGGCAACATATCTATGTAGTCTTCCTCTCAAAAACACATTACCCCAGTCAAATTGTGAGAAAACCATCAGACCAGTCCCAGTAGAGGGACATTCTACAAAATATCTTACCTGTATGCCTCAAAACTATCAAGGTAATCAAAACAAGGAAAGTCCAAGAAACTTAAAGCCCAGAGGAACCTAAGAAGACATGACAACGACATATAATGCAGGATCATTAATTGTAACAAGTGGACCATACTAATAATAACATATTAGTGATGGGGCAAATGGGTGTGGGATATGCAGAACTTTCTGCAGTATCTTCCCATCTTTTCTGTAAATTTAATTTTTTTCTAAACAATAAAGTCTATTTAAAAATACATGAGTGTCAAATAGAGTTTAGGTTATGACTGCAGGGATGATTTATCATAGAAAATCTGTGAATGTAATTTTGCACATTAATAGATTAAAAGAGAAAAGTTATGATTATCTCAGTACTAACCTATACTACAAGAAAAAAAAAAATCACAGCAAACTAGGAATAGAATGGAACTAGCTTAATTAGAAGAGTTTCTACCAGAAACCTTTTGAGGCCCAGTACAAAATGAAAATACAGGCCCTGTTCAAAATTACTAAGACTTTCATGAAGGCAACTGTAGAGCTGGGCTTTATGAGCAAAGAGCAAGTGTATAGACTGCTTGCCCATGAAGCCCCACCTGTCTAACATCAAAGTTCGCATTTAATAGTGGTCCAATGAAAGCTATGACCAGAGTGGGAAAAAGACACCCACTATCATTGCTTCGGTTCAGTGCCTCCTCTATTAGAGTTCCCAATTAAATAAAACAAGAACAAGAAATAATAAAATGTATAGATTTATGAGGGAAAAACAAAGTTGTCACTTTCAGATGATATACTTGTCTACATACAACATCCACTAGAATCTACGATCATTAGAACAAGAGTTTAAGATCACCGAATGCAAGAGCAATAAGTAAAAGTCAGTTGTGGCACGCGGCCTCTTCTCTGCGGTCCTGTCCACCCATCCTTTGTGGAGTATTCAATAAACTTCTATCCCGTTGGAAAAAAAAAAAAGTCAATTGCGTTACTATATACCAACAATAAACAATTATAAATTCCGATTTAAGGGGCGCCTGGGTGGCTCAGTCAGTAAGCAACCAACTTCAGCTCAAGTCATGGTCTCACAGGTTCGGGAGTTTGAGCCCTGCATCAAGCTCTCTGCTGTCCAGGTGGAGCCTGCTTCAGATCTTCTGCCCGCCACCCCCCCCCCCCCCCCCCCCCCCCCCCCCCCCCCGCTCATGCACTCTTTCACTGTCTCAAAAATAAATAAACATTAAAAAAAATGCAACTTAAAAAATCTATACTAATCACAAAAAGTACAAGATATTAGGAGTAAAGTAAATCTTGGAGCACCTGGGTGGCTCAGTCGTTAAGCCTCGGTCTCTCAATCTCGGCTCAGGTCATGATCTCCAGGTTCCTGAGTTCAAGCCCCAAGTGGGCTCTGAAGGCTCTGCGCTTAGGATTCTCTCTCTCCGCCCCTCCACCACTTTTGCTTTTCCTCTCTCTCTCAACACAAATAAATAAACTTAAAAAAAAAAAAAAAGAGTAAAGCAAATCTAACAAAATCTCTATAGTAAAATTGTAAGACTATATTGAAAGACATAAAAGTAGGTCTCACTGAAGGGGAAGATTTATAACGTTCATGACTATGACACATGATGTTACATGATATATGAACATAACCAAATAATGAAATGAGACTTTGATGCTTCCTTCCCAGTTTAAGAAAAAGGATATTGCTGACACCTTTGAAACCCTCTATAGGCCTTTCCCCAGTCACAGCCCTCGCTTCCGACAGCAGGTGAACACTACCCTGAATTTTGCATTAACCATTACTTTGCTGTCCTCAAGGCTTGCCCCCTCTCCGCAGCTATCAGAAAATTCTTTTATTTGAAAGAAATCATACGCAAAGCTCCAATTTAGGAATAGACAAAATCAGAATGTCTCCAGTTGACCAGGACGAAATTGAGACGTCAGGCAGCTAAGTCTCCGCTTTGCCCCTTAAAAGTGGCCCCAGAGCACCGATTTAAATACTTAAATTTCCGGAGTCTAAAGGGCGATTACACAGGTTCATTTGCATACCCATAATACACCGCAAACAGTATAATTGTTTACAAGTAAAATAAACTTATTCATTATCCAACTTTTCTAAGTGTGAGCCTATTATTTTCAGAATTCCTTGAATAAATTTTTGCAGTGAGTAACGCTTGTGATAAGTAGCCACCCTTTGCGTACTAGGGGTTACATTTACTTGGGAAATGAGTTAGGAAACCGGTGTTATATGCTCTGGTTTCTCTTCAGATCGTATAAATCTTTCGCCTTTTACTAAAGATTTCCGTGGAGAGGAACAATTCTGAGTTTTAAACTAATTTTTCGAAGTCCTGTAATTTACAGGACTACCAATGTGGCTTAAAGGAAAGATTTTCTAAACCCGTTGTGCATTTGTTTTTTTGGTTATTTAGAAACATTGTTTAGCTGTTATTGTTAAGTTTAGAGCGTATCTATAACGTTTAAAGGCTACTAGTTGTAGGGGAATCATTAACAATTGGTGGGGTGTTTTGAGTTTCAGCTATTGTGCAAGTGTTTCCAATTACAAGAAATGTTTGTACTTAATTCTTGGTGAAATGAAAGGGGGAAAAGCAGGTCTGAGGAGAGAGAGTAAGTATTAAATCTCTTGGGCATTTACCTTACACTGTTTGCGTTTTACAGTCACCTAACAGTTTAGAGCATCACTACTTACAATACACAAAGTATCTGTTCTTCGCACCTATTTAACTGTATGCTGTTGTAAGTTACTTCACGAAAGCTATACATGTGATCTTTATAATGTGCACGAGGAATAAATATTTCCAAAATTCTTTTAGGAACCGTAAAAGTTTGGGCTCCCTGACTTTTAGCAGCTGGGCCTTGTGGCAGGAACTGAGCACTAAAAAGAAGCAGCGCCCCTTTGTGGCCGGTAGAGAGGCTGCAGCAGAATGAGCAAGGAGTCCTAGAAAGTAGGTAAATTTGGGGACGAGAGCTGAGACTCTAGAGGCTTTGTCCACCTCCGCAGGAGAGTCTCTCTCCACTGCAAGATCGGTAAGCGTGAGGTGTTGCTCCTATGCTCACACTTGCCACTTGTAGCGGTGGCCCCTGGGATCCGGCCACAACAAATATGAACCAAAAATCAATAAGAACAGGTAGAGGGGTGCGGTAAGGGGGCGGCTCAGTGGGTTAAGTGTCTCTCGGTTTTGGCTCAGATCACTATCTCAGCATTTCGTGACTTTGACCCCCAGGTCAGGTTCTGTTGTTGACAGTGCAGAGCCTGCCTGGGATTCTCTCTCTCTCTCCTTCTGTGTCCCTGCTCATACTATCTGTTTTCTCTCAAAATAAACTTAAAAAATAAAATAAAATAACGAACAGGTAAGGATGATTTAACAATCTCTTTTTAATTTTAAAGTTTATTTGAGAGAGAGTTCATGTGGGGGGTGGGGGGGGGGCAGAGAGAGAGGGAGAGAGAGAATCCCAAGGAGGCCCCAAGCTCATGATCTGAGCCAAAAACACTTAACTGACTGAGCCACTCAGGTGTCCCTGAATTAACAGTCTCTTAACGCAGATCTCCACTGGCAGAGATCAGAGAAAACCGTTTAATAAAAATCTCATGAATGCAGAAAAAGTATTTTATAAACTTGAATACTCATTCATTATACATATATTCATATAAACATAAATATTAATCTTAACATAGTAGAAATTGAAGGGAATCTGCCCAATCTAATGAAGAATATCAACCTAATGTTACATCACGTGTAACCTAGTGTTGTAAACTTTCCCTTTAGAGTCAGAAAGAAGGCAAGAACAAATCAAAATTTCAATTGAAAAATTACAATTAGGGCACCTGGGTGGCTCAGTCCTGTTAAGCGTCTATTGATTTCGGCTCAGGTCATGATCTCACCAGGATGAGATGGAGCCCCAGTGGAGTGCACTGACCTAAGGATTGGGATTCTGTCCCTCCCATTCTCTCTGCCCCTCCCTCACTTGAGCTCTCGCTCTTAAAAAAAAAAAAAAAAAAAAAAAAAAAAAAAAAAAAGGGTGTTGTGTGGCTCAGCTGGTTAAGTGTCTGACTTCGGCTCAGGTTATGATCTCACGGTTTGGGAGTTCGAGCCCCATGTTGGGCTCAGTGCTGACAGCTCAGAGCCTGGAGCCTGCTTTGGGTTCTGTGACTCCCTCTCTCTATGCCCCTCCCCTACTCATGATCTGTCTGTCTGTCTCTCTCAAAATAAACATTAAAAGACAATAAACAATTTCTTTTCATTCACCCCCGCAATTCAACTAATGGTTTTTATGTTTTGTATTTTTTTTTCAGGTTATATCTTGTATTAAATATCAGTATAAATTACGGCCAGGAATGGAACTGCCAGCCACATCATAAACAATGACATTGTTCCAGTCCCTCAAGCTCCACATTTGCAATCAGAGATGGGTTCACACTTTGGAATCAGAAGTCCCCTGGAAACTCCGTGACTCCCTATGGAGCCTGGAATGCTAAAGGCAAAATGAACTTTGTGGCTAACTGGTGAAAGCTGCCCAGAACCCTTCCAGAATGAAGCAGGGTAAGGTCCAGAAGATGAAGGTTCCCTCAAACTTAGGAGCAGGTAAGCGCTCTGATATTCAGAATTGCTCCTTTCCTGTTCCATTAGTGCCTTAGCCCCTAGCCAAGGCCTGTGAGGGTAGCTATTACATAGGGTGAACTTTACTTGTCCGTGGATCTCTAGCTTCCCATTACATTGTAAAATATTGCAAGCTTGCAAAAAAGTATCAAAACAAATGTATGCTTAGAGGAACCTCACAAACATCCCTCTAAATGAAAGAAGCCAGTCACAAGAGGCCACAGTTTGTATGCTTCCATTTATATGAAATATCCAGAATAGGCACTTTAGAGATAGAAAGTAGATTAGTCGTTCCCAGAAGCTGGGGAACGAGGTGGGGAGGGGGGCAAATAACTGCCAATGGGTAGAGTTTCTCTTTGAGGTGACAAAAATGTTCTAAAATTAGATAGTATAGGGGCGCCTGGTTGGCTCAGTCGGTTAAGCTCCCAACTTGGGCTCAGGTCATGGTCTCGCCGTACAGGAGTTTGAGCCCCACTTTGCGCTCTGTGCTGACAGCTCAGAACCTGGAGCTTGCTTCAGATTCTGTATCTCCCACTCTCTCTGCCCCTCCCCTGCTCACACTCTATGTGTGTGTCTCTCTCTCAAAACTAAATAAACATTAAAAAATTTTTTTAATAAAAAATAAAAAAAATACTAAAAATAAGATGGTGGTCATGATTGCATACTAAAGTCCATTCAATTATACACTTTAAATGGATGAATTGTACGTCAAGTGAATTATATCCAATAAAGCTGTTTTTAAAATGTATTAGACAAATTTAAATCAAATATATGTCCAATATGATTGACTTGTTAGCAAAAGAACCGACAAAGTGGGGGGGAAGTGCCAATTTAAAGAAGGGGTCAAAGTTGGGATGGAAAATGTTTATATAAGCAGGTAGAAAAAATAAAAAGGTGCAATTTCCTTTCTCAAGGTTGTTCAGTTACCGCAAATGCTAGAGAGGACCCTTGTACGCAGGTTGTATCCAACAACTGAGAACAGCACATTTTTGTGTGTGTGTATTTTAAGCTCCCTTTCTTTTTTTAAATATAATTTATTGTCAAACTGGGTTCCATACAACACCCAGTGCTCATCCCAACAATAGAACAGTCCATTTTAAAAGCATAGTATAAGGGTGGGGTGCCTGACTGGCCCAGTTCTGCCTCTTGATCTCTCAGTCATGAGTTCAAGCCCCACATTGCCTATAGAGATTACTTTTAAAAAAAGAAAAAAGAAAAAGGAGAATAAGAGACTTATTCTCTTAAGGAGAATAAGGAGACATGGGATCCGAAACGAGAATACAAGATTTCATCTCCCAAAGTAGTATCAGGTGGGGCAGGAAACCTGAAACTGAGCACATTAGGCTCCAATTTTAAACAGGACACTGCCAGGAATTTTTCTCAAACGGCAAAAATGCACACTGTTCAAGAGTGTGCACCTGGGAGCGCCTGGGTGGCTCAGTCGTTAAGCATCTGACTTTGGCTCCAATCATAGTCTCCTGGTTCCTGAGTTGAGCCCCACGTGGGATATGCTTGAGCCCAGCTTTGGGATTCTCTCTCTCCCTCTAGTTCATTTGGGCGCTCTCTCTCTATCTCTCTCTCTCTCTCCCTCCCTCTCGCAAAAAAAAAAAAAAAAAAAAAAAAAAAAAAAAAAAAAAAAGTACATACCCTGGAGGTGCACGATTAAAACAAGGACAAACAAAACACCAGGTGCTTACACAGCTTAAGAAAAAAGTCACTTTTAGAACTCTTGTATGCCCTTCCCAGCCTTACCCCTCACTCCCCATGGAGGAACCACCGCCCTGAATTTTGGGTCAATTACTTATTCTCTAATTTTCTCTCTTTCCATTTAATGGCAAAGTCTTCATTCAACAAAAATAAAATTCAGGTGTACAAATAACAGAAACCCGAGTCTCTTAATCAAGACGGAGTTTGGATCCCACTCAGCCAGTACTCCGCTCGCCCCCTAAGGGTGACGCCGAGGTACCGTGTGAATACTAACCTATTTTCTGAACCAAAAGAGCAGTGACCCAATGATTTGCATACCCACAGTGCACTGCACCCGATATAAGTTTAAAGCAACAAAATTAAAAAATTCTCCCACTTGCATATCTTAAAAATAGACCCATGCATACATATTATTATAGAAAATTTTACTAGAGCATTGACTCTTGTCGTTAGTTAGTCACCATCAGTGTTCCAGGAGATCATTTTACCCGAGTTGCGGGTTACGAGAAGTGGTTGTATACTCTGGTTTCTCTTCAGATCGTATAAATCTTTCGCCTTTTACTAAAGATTTCCGTGGAGAGGAACAATTCTGAGTCTTAAAACAATTTTTTGAGGCCTTGCACTAGCAAGGCTATATATCGTCTAAAAAAGTAGAATTTTTTTACTTGTGGTTTTCCACCAGCTTCAAGATAGGTAAGAGTTTCGTTCAACCCGTCTGAACTGCCGTTGGCGTGTTTCATTGCGCCTAATTCCTGTAATTTCGTGTTTGTTTCATGTTCTTTTCAGCTTCTAGAGACAGCCCCTTTGGGTTTTGAGGCTTTTTTTTTTTTTTATTTTTAAGCGCTTGTCCTTTATGTGGGTAGTTTTTTCGGGCGGAGAGAGAAGTTGGGGTACGTAATTAAAAAAGAAAGGCATGTGAGGATTATCGGGTTTATATTTGACCTATTAAATCTAAGCTCTTATTTCAATGTGAAGCCAATATAGCACTTTAGAAATTTTACATCATCTTTATGTTGTGTAGCTTCTTCAGTTTATACGTAATTTACTTTGAGAGCGAGAAAAGTATGAGCGAGTAGAGGAGGGAACAGAATTTCAAGCAGGCTCAATGGCCGCCCAGGTGCAGGGCTTTATCCCACCAATGGTAAGATCGTGACCTGAGCTCAGAACTAAGAGTCAGACGCCTAACTAATTGAGCCGTGCAGGCGCCCGTTGCCCTTTGCAATTTTCAATTAGTACTAGCTGCTTTGCAATGAAGTGCTCAACCAGCATGTGGAACTAATGGTATTGGGCAACACAGCTCTTTATAGTATTACACTGTATGGACTAATTTATGGATCCATTCTCTCTTCACGGAGGTTTGGTTTCTTTCCTTAGATCTGGGTTGTTAAAATGATGTTACTCACAGGGACCATGTGTAAGACTTTCTTTTCTTAATGTGTGGAATGGAACCACTGGGTCAGGGCAGGTAAGTGTAATAATTTGTTCCCCAAGTGAAGGTACCCATTTACATTTCTGCCAATGGCATTTGTGTATTTCGCATAGCTTCTCATCTTTACTGGTCTTTGGTATGCTGACTTTAATTTTTGCCCATCTAGTGGAACTAATACCTGACCGTGGTTTTTTGGCTTTTTGGGTTCTTTTGTTTTGTGTTTTGAGAGAGAGCGAGCCTGAGAGAGCAGGGGAGAGCGGCAGAGGGAGAGAGAGAATCCCAAACAGGGTACGTGCTCATTCAGAGTCCTAAGATGGGGCTTGATCTCATGATCCTGGGATCATGACCTGAGCTGAAATCGTCATTCGGTCGCTCACCCTACTGAGTCAGGTGCCCCTGACAGTGGTTTTAATGTACATTTCTCTAGGTACTACTAAAGTTGAATATCTTTTCAAAGAAAAAAAAATTTTTTTTTGTCATCGTGGTTTATCTTCATTGAAATGTCTATACATGCCTTTTGCCCATTTTTCCTCCTTAGATTGTGAATCTTTGTCTTATTTTGGAAGTTTTAACACCACCTTTAGACTGTAGAGTCTAAATAGTAATTCTTTGTTGGTTAACTTCTTTCAGGTAATAGCTTCCCTTTCCACTCTTCTTTTGTGTCTTGGTGAACTGTTCTTAATTTTAATGTCAGATTGATTTTTTTCTTCATTCTGATTTGTGCTTTTCAAAAGTGTTTTGTTTAATAATTTACTACCTCAAGCTATTTAGGAAACTATCTTTTCAAGTTATGTCTTTCATATTTAAGTCCTTGATTAATCTGGAACTGAATTTTTGTGCATAGTGTGAAGTATGGATCAATTTTTATCCCTCACCCCCTCCCCACTGACAGTTGTCCTGCACTATGTATTGATTGATGTCTCCTTTCCCCACTAGATCTTCTTTGACAACTTTGACATACATCGGCTCTCCTTATATGCATGGGAATGTTTCTGGGCTCTGTCTTTTTCCTAAACCAGTCGATTGAGGTATGATTGCATAGGAAAAGCTGTGTGTATTTAACGTATACAATTTGATGAGTTTGGAGGTAAGTATACATCCATGAAACCATCACCATAGTCAATGCCATAAACATTGTAGGCTCTCTATTCTGTTCCATGGGTGTAATTTGTCTTTCCTTGAGCTAATATCATACAGGAGTAACTTGGCTATCCTTTGATCTTTCAAAAATGTTTAAGGGGCCTGAGTGAGTCAGTTGAGTGTCCAACTCTTGATTTCGGCTCAGGTCATGATACTAGGGTTGTGGGATCAAGTCTTTTGTCAGGCTCTCACTGAGTGTGGAGACAGCTTCGGATTCTGTCTCTCTCTCCCCCTCTCTCCCTCTCCCCTCTGCCCCTCTCCACTTCTCACACCCCCTCTCTCTTAATAATATTTTTTTCAATGTTTAAAATTGCCTTGTTGATTTCTATGAAAATTTCTGTTGGATCTGAATTAAATCTGTAAATTAATTAGGGAGAATCGAATCTTCATCTTCTACATGGTCATGATTTCTCTCTCCATATGTTTAAGTTTTTTTTATTATCTTTCAATAAAAAATGTTAAAAATGTCTACTAAAGATTTTGCACCCTTTATTTTTTCCTTTTTCCCCCTACCCTTTGTTAATTTTTAAAGTTGCATTTCTTAATTGTACATTGCTCTTGTACATGAATGTAGTCGACTCTTGGGGCACCTGGCTGGCTCAGTTGGTAGGTAGAGCGTGCAATTCTTGATTTCTGGGTCCTGAGTGAAAGCCCCATATGTGGGTGGAGTCTAAAAAAAAATGTAGTTGACTCTTGTATAGGATTTTATATCTGGCAATCTTGCTTGACTCTTGCATTAACTCTAATAAGTTGTGTGTAGATTATTTTGAGTTTTCTATTTACAAGATATATTATCTGAGTTCATTTCTTCCTTTCTACTATTTAGATATATATTTTCTTTTTAAAAAATGTTTTAAATGTTTATTTTTGAGAGAGAGAGCGCGTGTGTGTGAGCTGGGGAAGGGCAGAGAGGGAGGGAGATACAGAATCCGAAGCAGGCTCCAGGCTCTGAGCTGTCAGCACAGAGACTGATGCGGGGCTCGAACCCACGAGCCATGAGTTCATGACCTGAGCTGAAGTCAGACGCACTAACCGACTGAGCCACCCAGGAACCCCTAGATATATATTTTCTTATTGAGCAGCCAGCATATACAATGTTTATTGTATAATGTTAAGTAGAAGTGATAGTGGAACTTTAAAAAATACATATAGACACACACATATACACATATATATGTGTGTATATAGATACATATATATTTATGCCTTTTTTTTTTTTTTTTTTTTTTAGAGCAAAAGCAGGGGAGGGGTAGAGAGATGGGGACAGAGGATCTGATGTTGGCTCTGCACTGACAGGCTGATAGCAGCAAGCCCAATATGGGGCTTGAACTCAAAACCGTGAAATCATGACCTGAGCCAAAGTTGGATGCTCAATCAACTGAGACACCCAGGTGCTCCAGAAATGATAGTGAAACTTTTTTTTGTGAGAGAGAGAGAGAGAGAGAGAGAGAGCGCGCGCGCAAGCAAGCAAGTGAGCTTGGGGGAGAGGGACAAAGGGGGAGAGAGAGAGAATCCTAAGCAGGCTCCACCGTCAGTGCAGAGCCCGGCTTGGGGCTGGATCCCACAACTCTGGGATCCTGAACTGAGCCAAAATCAAGAGTCAGATGGTCAACCAACTGAGCCACTCAGGTGCCTCTGATTTTTCTTTGAGATTTTTAATGTGGTGAATGGCATTGAGTTATTTCCAAATGTTAAGCCAATCTTGCATCTCTAGAATAAATCTGTCTTAGCTTGGGCTGCTATGACAAAATACCATAAACTGGGTGGCTCAAACAACAGAAATTTATTTCTCACAGTTCTAAGGGACTGGAAGTCTGAGATCAGGGTGCCAAATGATAGCTGCTGCCCTTCCCCTTCCCCCAGGTTGCAGACAGTTGGCTTTTTGTATCTTCTTCACACAGTGAAAAAAGAGCTAGCTAGTTCTCTGTCTTCTTATAAGGGCACTGATCCCATTTATGAAGGCTCCACCCCCATGACCTAATTACCTCCCAGAGGCCTTACCTCCCATACCATCACACTGGGATTGGGTTTCAACAAATTCATTTGGGGGTGGGGGACACAAACACCCAATCCACAAAACCCAACTAATCACACTGTATTTTTAAACATTGTTGGACTCAGTTTGCTGATATTGTGATTAGACTTTTATATTTAAATTCTCTAATGGGATTGGCCAGTAAAAATATTACTTAATTATTCTGCCCTTGTTTTATTATCAAGGATATAGAAATTTATAAGATGAGCTGGAAAGTATTCTTTCCTCCCTCACCCCCCTCCACCTTAACCTCTGGAAGAGTCTATATCACCTTGGAATGATCTAGATGTTCCTTGATGTTTGCCAGCAAAGCCATTGAGGCATGATGTTTTGCCAGTAATTCTTGTCTTTTTTGTTATATGACATTCAGGTTTTCTATTTCTTCTTGAGTCAGGTTTTTAAAGTTTTATAGATATGGATATGCAAGTTATATACATATATCTAAGTTATATCTAGGTTTTATGTATATAATATGTACATTTTCTACAGTTTTAAAATTTATTGGCATGCAGTTGTTGATACTATTCTCTGTCATTTGACTCTGCTCTGTCTGCAATGTCCTTTTTTCATCCCCAATATTATTTATTTCTGCCTTCTCTTTTTTTGACCTTGTACATCTGTCAGAAGTTGTCAATTTTATTAGCTTTTTTCCAAAGAACCAAATTTGGAGTTCGATGATCCTCTCTAGTGTGCAACCCCCCCCCCCCCCCCACTGCCCCACTGCCCACTAATTTCTGGTTATATCTTCAGTATACTCTTGTGTACTTTTTTGGTAGTTTTTCTATTGTTTCAAGAGGAATTTTTATGTTGTTCAACAAGCTGATTTAAAAATTCATTTAGGGGGAGGGGTGCCTGGGTGGCGCAGTCGGTTAAGCGTCCGACTTCAGCCAGGTCACGATCTCGCGGTCCCTGAGTTCGAGCCCCGCGTCAGGCTCTGGGCTGATGGCTCAGAGCCTGGAGCCTGTTTCCGATTCTGTGTCTCCCTCTCTCTCTGCCCCTCCCCCGTTCATGCTCTGTCTCTCTCTGTCCCAAAAATAAATAAAAAACATTGAAAAAAAATTTTAAAAATTCATTTAGGGGGAGCTTGGGTGGCTCAGTTGGTTGAGTGTCCAACTCTTGATTTCAGCTCAGGTCATGATCTCACAGTTTGTGGGATCAAGCCCTGTGTCAGACTCTGCCCTGACAGTGTGGAGCCTGCTTGGGATTCTCTCTCTCCTCTGACCTCCCCGCCCCTCATGGGCATGCATGTGTGCCCACATGCACTCTCTCTCAAAACAAATAAACTTAAAAAAAAAAATTCAATTTGGAAAAGAAAATGGCCTAGACTATCACAGTGATAACTTTGTCACTATACCTAGTTTCTCATGTTCCACTGGATGTTATCCTTGTTTTGCTTTTTCTAGAAGCTTCTAACACCCTAGTCTTATCCTTCCTTGTATCCCTGGCCAACACCAGGAAAATAGTATGTCCCAGGAAATGTGGAAGGAAGCAATAGGAGGAAGATAATCTCCCATTAAGTGGCTTCAAGAGGAGCCAGTCTTCTCTGTGAGAAAACAGCGATTTCTCCCTGCCTGCCTCACAGGATGTCATGAGAAGCAGGCAAGAGGATGGATACGAAAAGGAAATGTTTAAAAGTGATATGCAAAATAAAGCATTGCTCTAGTCTTCCAAAACTAGACAGTAACACAGAGGCTCAGCAATGTTGGGAGGAGGGTCACCTCAAGGCCTAGAAGCACTCCCCTCAGCACTCCCTGGGATCTCACACCAGCAAGCACTGATGGCCTCTTTTTTCAGAAGGCCCCCTACAAGACCCCTGTACCGTCCAGCCCCAGGAGGGTCTCCAGAACACATAGCAATTCGAATTACAAATTCGAATGTTCGCCTTTCTGGAACATTTGGGTTTTTGCCTAGGGGAGCCCCTTCCCTGTCAATAGAGCAGCCTCTTCATTTCCTCAAGGGTATTTTACCTCCTGAGGTAACAGGGGACTTTCTGATCCGTTCTCTCTCTGTCTAATATATTTATTCAGCCATTTATTATGAGATATTTATTTGGGCATTTAAAAAAAGTTTTTATTTAAATTCCACTTGGTTAACATAGAGTCATATTAGTTTCAGGTGTACAATATAGTGATTCAGCGCTTCCGTACATCACTCTGTGCTCATGAGGACAAGTGCACTCCTTAATCCCCATCACCTATTTAACCCATCCCCCCCACCTCCCCTCTGGTATCCATCCCTTTATTCTCTATAGTTAAGAGTCTGTTTCTTGGTTTGCCTCTTTCTTGTTTATTGCTTATTTGTTTTGTTCCTTAAATTCCACATTTGAGTGAAATCCTATAGTATTTGTCTTTGACTTATTTTGCTTAGCATAATACTCTAGTTCCATCCATGTCATTGCAAATGGCAAGATTTCATTCTTTTTTATGGCTGAATAATATTCCATTGTGTATATATATCACATCTTCTTTATTCATCAGTCCAATGGACACTTGGTCTATTTCCATAATTTGGCTATTGTAAATAATACTGCTATAAACCTCAGAGTGCATGTATCCCTTTGAATTAGTATTTTTGTATTCTTTGGGTAAATACTAGTAGTGCGATTGCTGGATCATAGGGTATTTCTATTTTTAACATTTTGAGGAACCTCCATACTGTTTTTCAGAGTGGCTGCACCAGTTTGCGTTCCTGCCAACAGTGCACAAGGGTTCCCCTTTTTCCACATCCTTGTCACCACCTGTTGTTTTTTGTGTTCTTGATTTTAGCCCTTCTGACAGGTGTGAGGTGATATCTCATTGTACTTTTGATTTGCATTTCCCTGATAATGAGTGATGTTAAGCATTTTTGCATGTGTCTGTTGGCCATCTGGATGTCTTAAAGAAATGTCTGTTTGTGTCTTCTGCCCATTTTTTAATTGGATTATTTGTTTTTTGGGTGTTGAATTTTATAAATTCTTTCTATATATTTTGGATACTAACCCTTTATCAGATAAGTCATTGGCAAATATCTTCTCCCATTCCATAGGTTGCCTTTTAGTTTTGTTGATTGTTTCCCTCACCGTGCAGCTTTTTATTTTGATGTAGCCCCAAGAGTTTATTTTTGCTTTCGTTTTCCTTGCCTCAGGAGACCTATCTAGAAAAAAGTTGTTATGGTTGAGGTCAGAGAAATTACTGCCTGTGCTTTCTTCCAGGACTTTTATGGTTTCAGGTATCATATTTAGATCTTTCATCCATTTGGAATTTGTTTTTGTATATGGTGTAAGAAAGTGGCCCAGTTTCATTCTTTTACATGTTGCTGTCCAGTTTTCTCAGTACCATGTGTTGAAGAGGCTGTCTTTTTCCTATTGGATGTTCTTTTCTGTTTTGTCGAAGATTAATTGACCATAATATTGTGGGTTCATTTCTGGGTTTTCTATTCTGTTCTATTGATCTGTGTGTCTGGTGTGTGTGTGTGTGTGTGTGTGTGCGTGCGTGTGTGTGTGTGCATGCCAATACCATACTATTTTGATGACTACAGCTTTGTGATATAACTTGAAGTCCGGAATTGTGATGCTTTCAGCTTTGCTTTTCTTTTTCAAGTTTTCTTTGGCTATTTGGGGTCTTTTGTGTTTCCATACAAATTTTAGAATTTATTCAGTTTTGTGAAAAATGCTGTTGGTATTTTGATAGGAATTGCATTAAATGTGTAGATTGCTGTGGGTGATACAGACATTTAATAATGGTGGCTCAGTCTGTTGAGCGTCTGACTTTGGCTCAGGTCATGATCTCATGGCTCTTGGGTTCGAGCCCGGTGTCGGGCTCTGTGCTGACAGCTCAGAGCCTGGAGCCTGCTTAGGATTCTGTGTCTCCCTCTGTCTCTACCCCTTTCCTGCTCATGGTGCTGTCTCTGTCTCTCAAAAATAAATAAAAAATGTTTTAAAAATTTTAATAATATTCTTCCAATTCATAAACATGGAATATCTCTCTCCATTTCTTTGTGTCTTCAATTTCTTTCATCAGTGTTTTATAGTTTTCAGAGTACAGATCTTTCACCTCTTTGGTTAGGTTTTTTTCCGATGTATCTTATTATTATTACTTTTTTTTCCCCTTTTCCTTTTTCCAGCTGGCACATTTATTAGCATTAAACACAAGACACTTCTCTTCCCTGACCCCAGGAAGCCATGCCCACAAAGTCTCAGGCTCCTGAAGTAGGGTCCCTCTGCCCCATTTCTGAAATAACTTCTCAGGCTTTGGCAGTGAGCTGCTGAATCTTCTGGCATGAAGCATGACAGCATGCTTTCCCTGCAGAGCTGGCTAGATTTCCTCCAGTTGGCTGGTGAGGAAGTCTATCTTCCTCTTGAAGGAGTCCCTGAAATCCTCAGCTGTCTTTTCTACATAGTAGCCTCTTCCCACATCAATGAGTACATGTTCCACATCATGTCACCTCCCAAGGACATACATAGAACTCAGCAGTGGGAGGAGTAATTCTTCCCCCTCATTGTTCTTGTTACAGCATGTTCAAACAGTCCGCAGCTTCCACATACTTGGTCTGCCCCACCTTGAGCTGGGCAATGGACGTGGGCAAGAACTCTAGTTCTTGGTCCAGTTCTTTTCTTTTTTCTTTTCTCTTCTCTTCTCTTCTCTTCTCTTTTCTTTTCTTTTCTTTTCTTTTCTTTTCTTTTCTTTTCTTTTCTTTTCTTTTCTTTTCTTTCTATTTTTGAGAGAGAGAGTGTGTGAGCAGAAGAGGGGCAGAGAGAGGGGAGGGAGAATCCCAAGCAGGCTCTGCACTGTCAGAACAGAGCCCGATTCACAGCTCAAACTCACGAACCATGAGATCATGACCTGAGCTGAAATCAAGAGTTGGATGCTTAACTGACTGAGCCACCCAGGTGCCCCTTGGTCCAGCTTGTTCTTGAGCATTTATAGCTGTAGCAGGTTCAGCTGGGTGATGTTAACTGACTATACCATGTTGGGAAGGAGGACTAACTATCTTATTTTTGGTGCAGTTATAAAATGGGATTGATTACTTAATTTCTCTTTCTGCTTCATTATTGGTATATAGAAATTGGTGTATAGAAAGTCTACATTGATTTTGTATTCTACAACTTTACTGCATTTGTTTATCAGTTCTAGCAGTTTTTTGGTGGAGACCTTCAAGTTTTCTACATAGAGTATCATGTTATCTGCAAATATCTTGCACTTTATTTCATTTTGTTGTGGGAGCTGTGCCTAGGACTTTCAGTACTATGTGGAATAAAAGTGGTGAGAGTGGACACCACTTTTTCCTGACTATAGAGGAAAAGCTCTCTGTTTTTCCCCATTTAGGATGATATTACCTGTGAATTTTTTATAAATGGCTTTATTATATTGGGGGATGTTCCCTCTAAACCTAATTTGTTGAGGGTTTTTACCATGAATGGATGTTGTACTTTGTTAAATGCTTTTTCTGCATCTATTGAAATGACATTGTTCTTATCCTTTCTGTTATTGATGTGATGTATTATGTTGATTGATTTGTGAATATTGAACTATCCTTGCAACCCAAGAGTATATCCCCTTGATTGTGATGAGTGATTTTTTTAAGGTTTTGTTTATTTATTTATTTTGAGAGAGAGAACACATGTGCACTTGTGAGCAGGGGAAGGACAGAGGGAGAGAGAGAATCTTAAGCAGGCTCCATGCTCAGCACCAAGCCTAATGCAAGGCTCCATCCCACGACCCTGGGATCATGACCGGAGCCAAAATCAAGAATTGGACATCCAATCAATTAAGCCATCCATGCGCTCCTTGGTGAATGAGTTTTTTAATGTATTGTTGGGTTCAGTTTGCTAGTATTTTGCTGAGGATTTTTGCATCTATGTTCATCAGAGATTTGGCCTGTGGTTCTCTTTTTTTGTGGTGTCTCTATCAGGTTTTGGTATCAGGGTGATGCTGGCCTCATAAAATGAATTTGGAAATTTTCCTTCTTTTTCTATTTTTTGGAGTAGTTTGAGAAGAATAGGTATTAACTTGTTAAATATTTGGTAGAATTCGCCTGTGAAGCCAACTAGTCCTGGATTTTTTTTTTTTTTTTTTTTTTTTTTTTTTTTTTTTGAGAGCCAGCATGAGTGGGAGAGGGACAAAGAGAGAGGAGGACAGAGGATCTGAAGCAGGCTCCACACTGACAGCAGCAAGCCTGATGGGGGGCTCAAACTCACAAACTGCAAGATCACAATCTGAGCTGAAGTCGGATGCTCAATTGACTGAGCCACCCAGGGGCCCCTGGACTTTTTTTTTTTTTTTTAAGTTTATTTATTTAATCTCTTGACCCCGAGACCAAGTGTCACACGTTCTTCCAACTGAGCCAGCCAGGTGACTCAAATTTGTTCTTTATTTTATTAGTTATTTATTTATTTAAAATATTTTAAGTAATCTCTACACCCAACATGGAGCTCAAACTTACAACCCAAGATCAAGAATTGCATACTCTACCAATTAAGCCAACCAGGTGTTCCATAGTTCTGGACTTTTGCTGGGGGTTTTTCATTACTGATTCAATTTCTTTGCTCATTATTGGTCTGTTCAAATTTTTTTTTTCCGTTTTAGTTTTGGTAATTTATATGTTTTTAAGAATTTATCAATTTCCTCTAAGTTGTCCAATTTGTTGACATATAGTTTTCATAATCTCTTTTAATTGTTTGTATTTCTGTGATGTTGGTTGCTGTTTCTCCTCTCTCATTTGTGATTTTATCTATGTGGGTCCTTTCTCTTTTTGATAAATCTGGAATGAAGTTTATCAATTTTATTAATTTTTTCAAAGAATCAGCTTCTGGTTTCATTGATCTGTTCTTTTATTTATTATTTAAAGGTTTATTTTTGAGAGAGAGAGAGTGCGTGGGGAAGGTGCAGAGAGAGAGGGAGATAGAGGATCTGAAGCAGGCTCTGAGCTGACAACAGTGAGCCTGATTCAGGGCTTGAACTCACAAACCGTGAGATCATGAGCAGAGCCAAAGTTGGATGCTCAACTGACTGAGCCACCCAGGCACCCCTATTTATTATTATTATTATTATTATTATTATTTTAATGTTTATTTATTTTGAGACAGAGAGAGACAGAGCATGAATGGGGGAGGGTCAGAGAGAGGGAGACACAGAATCTGAAACAGGCTCCAGGCTCTGAGCTGTCAGCACAGAGCCCGACGCGGGGCTCGAACTCACAGACTGTGAGATCATGACCTGAGCCGAAGTCGGCCGCCTAACCGACTGAGCCACCCAGGCGCCCCTATTTATTATTTTTTTTAATGTAACTTCTGTGCCCAACATGGGGTTCAAACTTGTGACCCCAAGATCAAGAGTCACATGCTCTACCACCTGAGCCAGCCAAGCCTCCCCTGTTCTAATGTTTTTTCTAGTTTCTATATCATTTATTTCTGCTCTAATATTTTTTTCTTAGATTTTTAAAAAAAAATATTTACTTTTTGAGAGGGCGAGAGAGGGAGAGAGAGAGTATCCCAAGCAGGCACCGCACTGTTAGCATGGAGCCCTTTGCAAGGCTCAGACTCATGAACTGTGAGATCATGACTTGAGCCGAAATCAAGAGTCAGATGCTTAACCAACTGAGCCACCTACACACCCCTTCTGCTCTAATCTTTATTATTTCCTTCCTTCTGCTGGCTTTAGGCTCCCCCCCCCCCCCCCCCCAGTTCCTTTAGGCATAAGGTTAGGTTGTTTATTTGAGATTTTTCTTGCTTCTTGAGGTAGGCCTGTATTATATGTACTTCCCTCTTAGAACCACTTTTGTTGCATCCCAAAGGTTTCGGACCATTGTATTTTCATTTGTTTCCATGTATCTTTTTTATTTCTTCTTTTATTTCCTGATTGACTCATTCATTGTTTAGTAGCATATTACTTAACCTCTATGTATTTGTGGTCTTTCCAGATTTTTTTCTTGTGATTAACTTCTAGTTTCATAGTATTGTGGTCAGAAAAGGTGCATGGTATGGCTTTGGTTTTCTTGAATTTTTTGAGACCTGTTTTGTGGCCTAATATGTGATCTATTCTGAAGAATGTTCCATGTGCGCTTGAAAAGAATATGTATTCTGTTTTAGGATGGAATGTTCTGAGTATATCTGTTAAATCCATCTGCTCCAGTATGTCATTCAGAGCCCTTGTTTCCTTATTGATTTTCTGTTTAGATGATCTGTTTATTGATGTAAGTGGTGTGTTAAAGCCTCTACTATTATTGTATTATTATCGATTAGTTCCTTTATGTTTGCTATTATTTTATGTATTCGGGTTCTCTGATGTTGGGTCCATAAATATGTACAGTTATTATATCTTCTTGTCAGATTGTCCCCTTTATTATTATATAGTACCCTTCTATGTCTTTTGTTACAGTCTTTGTTTTAAAGTCTATTTAGTTTAAACATAAGAGACTCTTAAATATAGAGAACAAAAAGAGGGTTACTGGAGGGGTTGTGGGAGGAGGGATGGGCTAAATGGGTAAAAGGCTTAAGGAATCTACTGAAAACGTTGTACCATGTGCTAACTAACTTGGATGTAAGTTATAAAAAATAAATAAATTATAGAAAGTAAAGTCTATTTTGTCTGATGTAAGGGGCACCTGGGTGGCTCAGTCAGTTAAGCATGTGACTCTTGATATTGGCTGGGATCATCATTTTACAGTTCATGAGATTGAGCCCCGTTTCTGGGGCTCTCTTTCCCAGATTGGGATTCTCTCTTTCCTCTCTCTCTGCCTCTTTCCCCTCTCATGTTCTCTCTCTCTCTCTCTCTCTCTCTCTCTCTCTCAAAATAAGTAAACATTAAACAAAATAAAGTCTATTTTGTCCGATATAAGCATTGCTACTCTGGCTTTCTTTTGACATCCATTCGTATGGTAGATGCTTCTCCACCCCTCACTTTCAACCTGCAGGTGTCTTTAGGTCTAAAATGAATCTCTTGTAGTCAGCGTATAGATGGGTCTTGTTTTTTGTTTTTGTTTTTTTTTAATCCATTGTCTTAATCTCTATGTCTTTTGATTGGAGCATTTAGTCCATCTACATTAAAAATAATTATTTGTTACTAAATTTTGTTTATTTTGAGAGAGAGAGTGTGCATGTGTGTAAGTGGAGGATGGGCAGAGAGAGGGAGAGAGAGAGAATCCAAAGTAGGCTCAGCTGGGCTGACAGAGTGGAGCCCACTGTGGGGCTTGATCCCATGAACTATGAGATCATGACCTGAGCCAAAGTCAAGAGTCAGATGCTTAGCTGACTGAGCCATCCAAGTGCTCCCATTCAAAGTAATTATTGATAGATATGTTTTATTGCCATTTTATTACTTGTTTCATGGTTATTTCTGGAGATTTTTCTCTGATTCTTTCTTATCTTTCTCTCATGGTTTGTTTATTTCCTTTAGTGATATATTTAGATTTCTTTCTCTTTATTCTTTGCATATTTATTTGTAATTTTTTAAATGTTTATTTTTGGGACAGAGTGTGAGAGGGGGAGGGGCAGAGAGAGAGGGAGACACAGAATCTGAAGCAGGCTCCAGGCTCCGAGCTGTCAGCATGCAGTCCAACGCGGGGCTTGAACTCACAAACTGTGAGATCATGACCTGAGCTGAAGTCAGACGCTTAACTGAGCCACCCAGGCGCCCCTATTTGTAAATTTTTTTTTTTTAACATTTATTTATTTTTGAGACAGAGAGGGACAGAGCATGAGCAGGGGAGGGTCAGAGAGAGAGGGAGACACAGAATCCGAAACAGGCTCCAGGCCATGAGCTGTCAGCCCAGAGCCCGATGCGGGGCTCGAACTTACGGACCGCGAGATCATGACCTGAGCCCCGAAGTCGGATGCCCAACCGACTGAGCCACCCAGGCACCCCAGGTGCCCCTATTTGTAATTTTTTATTGTTTACCATTAGGTTTGTATATAACATCTTCTGCATATAGTGGTCTGTATTAAGTTAATGTCTGTTTAAGCTTGAACCCATTCTGTACTCTGGTTCTCTCCATGTTTTTCATATATGTTGTCATATTTTATATCCTCTTTTTTTTTTTTTTTTGAAAGCGTGAAAGAGCAGGGTCAAGAGGGAGAGGGCGAGAGAGAGAGAGAGAGAGAGAGAGAGAAAGAGAGAGAGAGAGAGAATCCTAAACAGGCTGCACACTCAGCATGGAACCCAATGCAGGGTTCAATCCCATGACTCTGGGATCATGACCTGGGCTGAAATCAAGAGTCGGATGCTTAACCGACTAAGGCACTCAGATGCTCCATCTTTTTTTTTTTTTTTTTTTTTTTTTATGAGGTCCTTGACTGATTTTTTTATAGAAGCATTCATTTTTATTGCTTTTGTGTTTCCTATCTTCATACTGTCACTTTTGGTCTTCCTTTTCCATTCACAGAGTCCCCTTTAGTATTTCTTGCAGGGCTGGCTTCATGCTCATGAACTCCTTTAATTTTTTGCTTCTCTGTGAAATTCTTTATTTCTTCTTTTATTTTGAATTTTAACTTTGTTGGATAGAGTATTCTTAGCTGCAGATTTTTTCCCACTTAGCACTTTAAATATATCATGCCAGTTTCTTCTGGCTTGGAGAATTTCTGCTGAAAAATCTGCTGATAGCCTTAGGGATTTTCCCTTATAAGTAATTGTCTTCATTTTCCTTGTTGCTTTTAAGATTTTTTCATTATTACTATATTTTGCCAGTTTAATTATAATATGTCTGGGTGTGGGTCTGTTTTTGTTGATTTTGAGGGGAGTTCTCTGTGCCTCCTGGATCTGAGTATCTGTTTCCTTCCCCACATTAGGGAAGGTTTCAGCTATTATTTCTTCAGATAAATTTTCTGTTTCCTGTTCTTCTGGGACTCCTATAATATGAATGTTATTACATTTGATGGAGTCACTGAGTTCCCTAAGTCTATTCTCATGTCCCATAATTCTTCTTTCTCTCCTTTGTTCAGCTTCATTATTTTCCGTTATTTTCTCTTGTCACTAATTCATTCCTCTGCTTCTTCCAGCCTGCTGTTCATTGCATCAAGCCTGTTTCCAATCTTTTTTTATTATACTCTTCATCTCTGATTCTTTTTGAACTCTTTTGTCTCTGTGGTAAGGGTCTCACTGAAGTCTTCCATTCTTTTCTCAAGCCCAGTGAATATCCTTAGGATTGTTGTTTTAAATTCTCCATCAGGCTTGTTACTTATATCTGTTGCACTTAGATCTCTGGTCGTGGCCTTCTCTTATTCTTTCATTCGGAATAATTTCCTCTGCCTTGGCATTTTGTCTAAGTCTCTGCCTTCTTCTGTTTGTTAGAAAAGCCAGTTATGTCTACTGCTCCTGAAAGTAATGGCTTTATGAAGAAGAGATCATGTAGTGTCCAGAGCCTGGCACTTCAGGGAGTACCTCTGGTGCTGCATTCAATCTGCTATAGTGTTTTGGCTGCTCTAATCCTCAGGCCAGTCATCTGCAGAGGCTCTCCTTGCCTGCAATGGGCAGTGTTTGGTCCCTGGCCTAAATGTGGTGGGCTTTAACAAGGTGTGCTCTGGTCTGCTTGTAAAATGAGACCTGTCACCACCTCTACCAGAACTAAGGCCCTGCAGAACTCTTTGGTTGGGAGATATGGTATAGATAGGGGTTTGTGCTGATCTAGGGAAGGGGCCCACTGTGCTGGCACTGAGAAGGATGGTCCTACCAGAGCACAGGGAGGTGGGACTTGGTGTAAGCAAGTTAGGTAGCCAGTGTCCATGCTGCACTTTTTCATGCAGGTGGCTCTGTGTTTATTCTGGGGGAGGGGGAATGGCACTAGCCAGCTCCTTTGTTCTCCATCTCTTTGAACAGTGTCTCTCAGGGGCACACTCCAAGAAGGGTAAAGAATCTTCCTTTGTACCCCAGGTGCTCTTCAGATTGCTATTTCCTCACTGTCTGCCCATGGGTTGTTTGTCTGCCTTCTTTCCAGGAGCAGCCTGGATAACTCTGCACTGCAGCCGAGCCCAACCCACTGACACTTCAGATTTCAGGATTTAAGCCTCACTGGTTGCAATAATTCACAAAATTCAACCCCTCTCGCTTTCTAAGCCAATGGCTATGGGGAAATGCTCTCCTTGTGTGTTCCTCTGAGTGTTCTTTTCTCTAGCCCTTCTCCACGACCACATGTCCTTCCCCTCTACAGCACCTGTGATCTGTTTCTCCCCTAAACCACATCTCCACTCTTCCTACCTTCTCCGATGTGGTCTCTACTCTCCCTTTAGTTGTGGAGTTTGTTTTGTCAATCTTCAGGTTGATTTCTGGGGTATTGAGGATGATTTGATAGTTACCTAGCTGTGTTCATGGGACAAGCAAGCCTAGGGTCCTCCTACTCTGCCACCATCATTCCCCCTCTCTGACACTTCCTCTTGATGAAGAGACCAAAAAGCACTTAAGTTCATTCTCCTAAGGCTCCTGTTACACTGTCATCCTTCATCCACTCATTCTACAAACATTTTCAAGACTTTGATCAAATACATAATTTAATATTTTTTCTCATGACCCCCACATATTGAAAGAGTTTTGCCCACTGCATTTATCAAGTAAAAATTTATTCATTTCCATTTGTAATTAATCAAAAACATATTTGACCACCAGCCAGAGTTCTGATTAGCATGAGAATAGAGTGCTCTCCCAGAGTGAGTCTAATACCAGCCTAAGTTGGGGAGGACCATGGGGAGGGGCACAGCCATGGACATGTAACTGGGGCCCAAGGGTGCAAGAGCACTTGGCTCTGGGGATTCAAACAGACTAGGCTCAGCCACTCACTGCTGATAAAATACAGAGGCAGAGAGAAGAGTGGAAGTGGAACAAGAAAGGAATTTATTTCAGTGAGGCCAACACCAGGAAGACAGTGGACTAGCATCTCCAAAGTGTTGAAAATGCTTGCAGGTTAACGTAAGGCAAATGTGGGACTAAGGTTGGTACACGCAGGTGGGTAGTACAGGTCCATTATTGTCTTGGGGTCAGTCAAGGGTGAGGTCTCGCTGGCACAGAACAGTCCCTATTGCTTGAGGGGATAGTTTTAGTTCCCATCAAGGGATGCTTTGCCCACAGTCTTTTGCCTGAGTCAAGAGATAAGCTGGAAATAATTTAATCAATTAGAAAGTTCAGACTGAGGTCAAAATAGAGGTAGTTGAAGACCTCTTTCAGACATGTTGAAACACCTCCCAACTCCGAGACCACCTTCTCCTTGCTGTGTCCTCAGCCCTAGGCTGGGAACCATTGGCCTCTCATTTGCACACTGTGGGGCAGACAAAAGTTCAGGTAGTACAGTTGTGGCAAGAGGGTGAAAGTGGGTGGGGAGATGTGGATTCTTGTCCCAGCTGTGTGACCTCCTCCCGTTGCGGGTACCCTCTCCAGGGCTTGATTTCCCCATCTGTCTGGGGATGGCCTGAGTTAGGTAATCTCCAGGTTTCCCTCCAGGCTCTGACTTTTTATGATGCTAAACCCTAGGCTCAGGAAAGTGGAGATAAGAGTGTGACAGAAACAAACAGCCTGTGATTGTAACTGCCCCTGACTTTGGTTCCACAGCTGGTCCCACTAGGCCTGTCAGAGACGCTGCTCCCTATGGAGATGAAAGACCCCACAGGGCCATAGCAGGACCGTATGGTCATGCCAAGATGGCCAGGTTGGACATGCTGGTGCATGCTTATACACGTGCACACTTGTACACACACACATAGTGCACACACCTGTGTATAAATACACACAAACGTGCATGTGCCCATTCATCTACAAATGCATGTGCACGCACACACACATATGCACAAACACACTCATCCCAAGTGCTGCATGCTACACAACACCACCAAGTTTGCAGACCTGCCCTCTTCTCTGCCCTAGCTTGCCAGCTACTATTTCTTGGGGTTTGTCTGTGAGGCTGGGGTGGAGCATCCTGCTGGCCCAGATGTGTCAGCCTCTGTGGGTGGGGCTGAGCCCACAGGTCTGCAGCCTGCTTTTCAAGAGCAGAAATCAGGCACAGGATGCAGGCTTTCCTCTGTAAATGTGCTGCTTTGGGTCTCTGTTGGTTCCCATTTGCTAATATCACATTAATCTTTATTTTCTTCAGTATCGGCCACAGGGTAATGGAACCCAGCAAAATGGGGACTCACATTGCTGATGGGTAGGAGAAGGGGAGAGAGGGAATGAGACGGGGGTGGGGGGGCATGGTGGGCAGACAACAGGCAGGTGAGAGCAGCTGACTCCATTTTGGCCCATCATTCACATCTGTATCCCCTCATTTACCCTGCACTCCCTGGGCTCAAGAGATGTTTCTTGAAAGGATAAATTATTGCCTAACTAGATGTGACACAAAGACACAAAAGGAGGGAGGCTGGTAGGAGAGGGGAGATGAATAAACCTAAGCCAGGGAGGACAGGCCTGGGGCGGGGGGGGGGGGGGGGGGGGGAGCTTTTCTTTTCACATGGTAATTAAAAAGGGGTTGTACTGACACTGTAGGACTTGGTAAGAACATTAAATTATGAACATGGCATTTCTTTTCCTTCCTATTTTCTCTTGAGATAAAATCTGTCCCTGTTATGCTGTGATCCTGGGCGATCTCTCTTAGAGCCTCAGTTTTCCCATCTCTAAGCTGGGCCTTCCTTTCCCTCAAAGGGTCATCATGAAGTGAGATAATGGAATAAGAATGGTGCTTTGGAAAACAAACATATGTGCCTTATTACAGGGATGATGTGCCCACATTACAGTGGAAAGACAGGGCAGCCTGGGTGGCTCATGAACCATGAGATCATGACCTGAGCCAAGATCAAGAGTAGGATACTCAACTGACTGAGCCACCCAAGTGCCCCAACAGTGTTTTATCTAGAGTTTAATTTTTATTTTATTAAAAAAAAATTTTTTTAATTTTTTAATGTTTATTTCTTTTTGAGACAGAGACGGTGAGAGGGGCAGAGAGAGGGGGGAGACACAGAATCCAAAGCAGGCCCCAGGCTCTGAGCTGTCAGTACAGAGCCTGATATAGGGCTTGAACCCACAAACCCGGGAGATCATGACCTGAGCCGGAGTCAGACGTTTAACCTACTGAGCCACGCAGCGGCCCTTCAGTTTAGTTTTTTTTAACACTGTTTTATTTTTCATTTAAAAATTTCCCAAATGCTAAGTATTTGTATGCATATGTTTTAGCTTCATTACTTATTGCCTGGTGATTTAAATTTTTTAAAGATTTAGGGGTGCCTGGGTGGTGGTTTGTGAGTTTAAGCCCTGCATCGGGCTCTGTGCTGAAAGCTCAGAGCCTGGAGCCTGCTTCAGATTCTGTGTCTCCCTCTCTCTCTGCCCCTCCCCTGCTCACGCTCTGTCTCTCCCTTTCTCTCAAAAATAAATACACATTAAAAAAAATTTTTTTTTAAATTTTTTTTAAAGATTTAGTTAATGTTCTTGAATAGGTAATACATCCCCAGGGTACACAATTTGCAAGGTTTGCTGTGGCTTAGGCAGGTGGGATTCCTGGGTGAGCCTGTGCCTGGCTCATGCATGCATCCTGGGCCCGCTTTGGGCAGAAGCAAAGGGTGGGAACTTGAGTGGGGTTTTGGCCCAGTAACAGCAGGTTCACTCCCAGCCCTGGCTCCAGGGGCACTGTCCAGCCTGGCCAAGGAGAACTGGAGGGTCAGAGAAACAGGTAGACAGGGACCAGGGAAAAAGAAGGACACAGGGAAACAAGAAAAAGGCCCGGTGAGTGTTAAAAAGAAGACAACAGGCCCATAATAGAGTCATTTATGCCAAGCCCCTCATCACCAAACCAAGACTTAACTTACAGTTTTGGCTCTCCTAGAAATGCACTCTTAAACCGGTCAATCAGAAATTATCAGATCAGCACTAGTGAGGTCATCTGCTTGATAGATAGACCCCTGTTATCTCCTAAAAGATAGGGACTTTGCCACAACCAATCCAGATTTTTGCTAGTGTAACTTCTTTGTTCCCACACTCTTCTCCCTATAAAAGTTCATTTTTTATAGCTCCTGAGAGCTCCTTTCTATCTGCTAGATTAGATGCCACTCTGTTCATAAATCATTGAAGAAAGCCAGTAAGAGGGACACCTGGCTGGCTCAGTCAGTAGAGCATGCAACTCTTGATTTTGGGATGGTGAGTTCAAGCCTCATGTTGGGCATGGAGATAACTTAAGAAAATAGAAAGGGAGTGAGAGAGAGGAGGAAAAGAAAAGAAAAGAAAAGAAAAGAGAAAAAGCCAGTAAGAGGTTGAGAATGTTCTCTGTTGTGGGTGCCTGGCTGGCTCAGTTGGAAGAGCATGTGACTCTTGATCTCAGGGTCACAAATTAGATCCCACATTGGGTACAGAGATTACTTAAAACAGAATGTACTCAGTTGAATTTTGTTTTTTAACTAGATGATAATTCCAACTTGGAAACAAGAATGTCTAGAGATTCAATCATTTCTAAACCAGCTAAAATCAATGGATGGTGCTTGTTGGGATTGAACTAGGTGTTTACCAATAGGAAAAGCTCCTAGGATCTCTTTTATTTTTAAATTGTGGTAATATTGGTATATAATATTGTATGTTTCATGTATATAACGTTATAATTTGACTTTTTGGTTAGGGGGTTGGAGAGAGAGAGAGAGGGAGAGGGAGAGAGAATCTTAAGCAGGCTCCACTCCCAGCATGGAGCCCAATGTAGGGTTTGATCTCACAACCATGAGATCATGACCTGAGCTGAAATCAAGAGTCAGGCACTTAATCGACTGAGCCACCCGGGCATCCCTATAACCTGACATTTGTATGTGCTACAAAATAATCACCACTCAAAGTCCACTTACCATTATCAGCATACAAGTGAGTCCCTTCACCCATTTTGCTCACCCCCTCCCCACTCCCTTTCCCCTCTGGTAACAACCAGTCTGTTCTCTGTATCTATGAGTTTGTTTTTGTTTTGTTTATTTGTTTTTAGATTCCACATATGAGTGAAATTATATGGTATTTGTCTTTCTCTGTCTTTTATTTCACTTAGCATAATAACTTCAAGGTCCATCCATGTTGTCACAAATGGCAAGATTGCATTCTTTTTTATTACTTTTATATTACTCAGCTGTAATATTCCATTGTATGTATGAATATATGTATGTGTATATGTGTGTGTGTGTATCCTTCCATCTTTGGATCAATAGATAAAGAAGATGTCATATATATATATGTGAATATGAATAGACATTTAGGTTGTTTCCATTTTTTTGGTGTAAATAATGCTGCAGTGAACACAGGGGTCAGGTATCTTTTTGAGTTAGTGTTTTCATTTTCTTTGGATAAATACCCAGAAATAGAAAAGCTGGATCATATGGTAGTTCTATTTTTTTTTTTTTTTTAAAGGAGTCTCCTTCCTGTTTTCCATAGTGGCTACACCAGTTCACATTCCCACCAACAGCATATGAGGGTTCTGTTTTCTCTCTATCCTCTTCAGCACTTGTTGTTTCTTGTCTTTTGATAACACCCATTCCACCCTTTCTAACCAGTGTGAGGTGATAGTTCATTTTGGTTTTGAATTCCCTGATAATTTCCCTAATAAATTAGTGATGTTGAGCATCTTTTGATGTGCCCGTTGGCCATCTATATGCCTTCTTTGGAGAAATGTCTATTCAGGTCTTCTGCCTCTTTTTTTTTTTTTTTTTTTTTTAATGTTTATTTGAGAGAGAGAGAGAGACAGAGTGTGAGTGGGGGGTGAGGGTTGCAGAGGGAGAGGGAGACACAGAATCTGAAGCAGGCCCCAGGCTCTGAGCTGTCAACACAAAGCTTGACGCAGGGCTTGAACCCACGAACCATGAGATCATGACCTGAACCAAAGTTGAACACTTAACCAGCTGAGCCACCCAGGCACCCTGTTTTGTTTTGTTTTGTTTTTAAGTTAATTAATTTATTTTTTTTGAGAGAGAGAGACAGCCTGAGTGGGGGAGGGGCAGAGAGGGAGAGAGAGAGAATCCTAAGCAGTCTCCATGTTGTCAGTTGCAGAGCCTGATTCAGGGCTCAAACTCATGAACTGTGAGATCATGACCTGAGCCCAAACCAAGAGTCAGAGATTTAACCCACTGAGCTACTCAGGCACTCCCCTCTGTCCATGTTTTGATTGGGTTGCTTGTTTTTTTGCTGCTGAGTTATATGAGTTCTTGTCAGATATGATTTGAAAAAAATCTTATACCATTCAGTAGGTTGTCTTTTCATTGTGATGATGGTTTATTTTGCTTTGTGGAAGCCTTTTATTTGATATAGTCCCATTCTGGTTTTGCTTCCCTTGCCTTTGGAGTCAGATCCACAAAAAGTCAGTAAGATTGATGTCAAGAAGTTTACTGCCTATGTTTTCTTTGAGGAATTTTATGGTTTCAGGTCTTACATTCAAATCTTTAATCCATTTTGAGTTAATTTTTGTGTATGTTGTAAAATAGTGGACTACTTTCATTCTTTGCATTCTGGCTGTCCAGTTTTCCCAACACATTTGTTGAGGAGACTGCCTTTTTTCCATTGTATGTTTTTGGCTTCTTTGTCATAAATTAATTGTCCATATATATGTGGTTTTAACTCTGGCTCTCAATTCTGTTCCATTGATCCATGCATCTGTTCTCCTGCCAAACCCTATCATTTTGGCTACTAGAGCTCTATAAGTATAGTTTGAAAGCAGAGAATGGGATTTCCGAACCTCCAGGTTTGTTCTTCTTTCTCAAGATTGCTTTTGCTATTTAGGATCTTTTGTGGTTCCAGACAAATTTTAGAATTATTCTAGTTTTGTGAAAAATTCCCTTGGAATTTTGCTAGGAATTGCATTGAATCTGTAGGTTGCTTACACTAGTATAGACATTCTAAAAATGTTAATTCTTCTGATCCATGCACACAGAATATTTTTCTATTTATTTGTGTCTTCTTCAATTTCTTTCATCAGTGTCTTATAGTTTTCAGAATACAGGTCTTTCACTTCTTAAATTTACTCCTAGGTATTTTATTCTTTTTGATGTAATTGTAAATGGGATTGTTTTCCTAGTTTTTCTGGTTTCTCTTTCTAGTAGTTCATTATTACTGTATAGAAATGTCTCAGATTTCTGTATTTTTATTTTGTATCCTGCAACCAAATTCATTTATTCTTTTTTTTAATGTTTATTTATTTATTTTGAGAGCGAGTGTGTGCAAGCACGCACATGCACGCATGTGTCACTGGGGGAGAGGTAGAGAGAGAGGGAGAAAGAGCAAGTCCCAGGCAGGCTCTGCACTGTCAGCACAGAGCTCGGTGTGGGGCTCGAACTCACATACCATGAGATCATGACCTGAGCCAAAGTCACATGCTTAACCAACTGAGCCACTCAGGTACCCCTGAGTTCATTTATTAGTTCTAACAGTTTTATAGTGGAGTCTTTTGGGTTTTCTATTTATAGTATTATGTCATTTGCAAATAGTGACACTTTTATTTCTTCTTTTCCAATTTGGATGCCTTTTATATCTTTTTCTTGCCAAATTGCTATGGCTAGGACCCTCCCCCCCTTTTTTTAATGTTTATTTTTGAGAGACAGGAAGAGACAGAGCACAAGTCGGGGAGGGGCACAGAGAGAAGGAGACACAGAATCTGAAGCAGGCTCCAGGCTCTGAGCTGTCAGCACAGAGCCTGACACGGGGCTTGAACCCATGAACCATGAGACCATGACCTGAGCTGAAGTCAGACACTTAACCAACTGAGCCACTCCAGCACCCCAAGGACTTCTAATATTATGCTGAATAAAAGAGGCAAAAGTGGGCATCCTTGTCTTGTTCCTGATCTTATAGGAAAAGATTTCGGCTTTTCACCATTGAGTATGATGTTAGCTGTCAGTTTGTCACATATGGCCCTTATTATGTTTAGGTACATTCCCTCTCTACCCACATTGTTGAGAGTTTTTTTTTTTAATTTATTATTATTCTAATGTTTATTTATTTTTGAGAGGGAGAGAATACAAGCAGTGGAGGGGCAGAGAGAGGGAGACAGAGAATCTGAAGCAGGCTCCACGCTGTCAGCACAGAGCCTGACACGGGGCTCGAACCCATGAACTATGAGATCATGACCTTAGCCGAAGTTGGATGCTCAGCTGAGCATCCAGGTGCCTCGAGAGTTTTTATCATAGATGGATGTTGAATTTTGTTAAATGCTTTTGTTCTGCATCTGTTGAGATGACCCTATGATTTTTATCCTTCATTTTGTCAATGTGGTGTATCATATTGATTTACAGAAGTTAAACCACGCTTGCACCAAGGTCCTCAGAGCAGCCGTGGGAGAGAAGGAAAGAAAAACAGCCCTGGTCCTATCTTAGACTGCTGGCGGAGAGTAAGGATGCACAGTGTCTTGGGGTGGAGGGAATCATTAGGTGGGCTGGATTAGATTCACAATGCACGTGCCCCACACCCAGCAAATCCTCTCATTTCTGCCGTACAGAAACACATGCTGATGAGCACAGGGAAACAATGCAAGGATGTTCGTGAAGCACTGGAAATTGGAAACATTGTTTAGCATATCCATATAGGAAAGTCTGTATTCCACAGAAAAAGGCCCGGAAGGATACGCAAAACTGATAATGGTATTATCCCTAGGAGGGAACCGGGCTTGGAATGGTTGAGAGGGAACTTACACAACATTTTTTTTTTTTTCCTTTAAACAAGGAGAGGCTCAGTCTCTCAGTTGGTTAAGTATCTGACTCTTGATCTCAGCTCAGGTCATGGTCTCACGGTTTGTGATACCAAGCCCCACGTCGGGCTCTGTGCTGACAGTGTGGAGCCTGCTTAGGATTCTCTCTCTCCCTCCCTCTCTCTGCCCCTCCCCTGCTGGCATGTACACGTGCTCTCTCTCAAAATAAACTTTAAAAATAAACAGACAAGGAGAATGCTTCTGTGTATTGCTTGTTTGAACTAAATCAATACATTTTTCTTACACTTGAGGATGAACCAAGTTGATTGTGAAAGAGGAGGGATTTGGGCAAGAAGAGAAAGCAGAGAGGTTTGGAGGTGAAGGAAGACCATGAGATGATAGGGAGAAAGATGGGTGAAGAGGATATTTAGGACTCTGGTATGTGACCTGCGGTCTAATTCATCCGCTGGCACCTCTTCCAGGTTCTTCAGCAGACTTAAATAGCTTTTCAATTTGTTATTGGACATTGGGCTTTTCTTTCAAATGTAAAACTGAGGTTGCCCCCAAGGCAGGCTGGTGTTATTTGGATTATAGCTTTTTTGACAAATATTTATGGAGAACTTTCTATGGTGGGCCCTGGACATAGAGGCGGCGGTAAGAGCTCCCCAGTGACCTTTACTGCCTTAAGATAAATCACACAATGAGGCAGAAACAGAGGGTTGTGGAGCAGAGGAGGGAGCGTTTATTCTGAGACTTATGAAGGCCTCATGGGGGTGGAGACATGGGTGTTGAGCCTTGACACCAACACGGGAATGTTCCAGCGAGAAGAACTGGGAAAATGTGTCTTGGGCTGTTTGGTGAACTTCCTCCCAAGGTTCTACGTTGTAGTCTGTGGGTCGGAAGAGTCCTAGGAAGCATGTTCCTTTGTGGCCAATGCTAAAGGCACGCCCACCCTGAGAAGCCGCTAGAAGGCCAAGGACAAACATCAGTCTAAGTCCCTCATCACAAACTGTTGGCATCATGGGACTCCAGATGCTAAAATGAATATAGCATCACATGTGAATTGCTTGTGGCAAAAATATTATCTGACTCTCTAGTCAGGAGGAAACATGAGACAAATCCACACCATGGGTCACTCTGCAGGACCACTGACCTTGTCCCTTCAGAAATGTCAGTGTCAGGAAGAGCAGAGAAGGATGGGTCGGTTCTGGGACAACACAGAGTAAAGGGACATGACAGCCAAGAGAGTGTGTGAGCCTTGGTTGGATCCTGGATCTGGGAAACACAGCTAAGGTGGACATTGTTGGGATAACTGAGGACACTGGATAATGGACTATACATTAGATCACAACTTTGAATCTTCTTTCTTTTTCTTTTAATGATGGAAATAAAAAGAACTTTTACATTATGTTGTTTCCCTGGGGTGGGAAGACGCAGGGGAAGAGAACCCATTATTTTACAAGGAGAACAAAAGTTTGGGTTCCAATCCTGGCCCTGCCACTGCCTGCCTATGATAACTGGAACCAGGTGTGTTACCAATCCGAGCCTGTTTCAGTGATGGGAAGCAGGGATTAGATGGGGCCCACCTGGTGAGGCTGTTGAGGGCCAACCTAGTGCACACAGGAGAAGCCTCAGCCAGTGGGTTAACCCATGTCAGGCACCTGGTCACGCTGGTAGCATCCACAGAGTCGATCCCTCCAGGGACTCCCTTCCCCCTGTGGGGGAGAGGCAAATGGGGGTGTGTGTGTACCTCTTTGCGTCCCTCTACCACTTCTCCCCCCTTTTCCCAGCCAGCCCAGAATAGGTGCTGTGCTCCCAACTAGAGTTTTCAACCTGAGGGTGCAGCCTAGAAACATGGTTTAGATCCCCT
The DNA here is from genome assembly GCF_046562875.1 of Panthera onca. NCBI lineage: Eukaryota > Metazoa > Chordata > Mammalia > Carnivora > Felidae > Panthera > Panthera onca. The sequence continues at coordinate 39,743,708 of NC_138344.1, read as the reverse complement.
TTGTTGGTTTCCAGCAAATTAAAATTTATCTCTCAGGGAGGAAATGAGGGGGTTGAGGTTTTTTTCTTCTCCTTAATGGGTCCTGATGAAGGAAATGAATGCAGAGAAGGAATCAGAAATACGATCCGCCGCTTGCCGGCTTGGAAAGGTCTGGGGGCTCCCTGAGCCCTCAAAGGGGGCAGCTGGGCACAGGGTGTTTTATTGTATAATTAACCTTGACCCTTCTGGGTTCAAAGAGAAAGGTTAGCTGGAAATAAATCAATAGTCTGGTCTGGTCACTTCAAAGGCTTCAGAACCTGCTGGAAAATTTCATATTGTTTCAGTGTGTAAATTGGAATAGGGTGTGTGATTCTTTTTGAAAGGCTAGGAGGGTTAGGCCTAAAATTGAAATTAATTTTGTATCCACTTCCTTTAATCAAGCAATCAGGAGGCTTTATTGTGTATCTTGTTGCAGGGGCGGGTGGGAAGGCCCTGGAGAAAACACTCAGTGACCTTTGTGTGACCACTGGGCAGGGCTCTAGGACAAAAGGCATCTCTCCAAGCTTAGGAAGCACCTACCCTCCCCAGCAGTGAGCAGTCTTTTATTTGGACATGTCTGGAATTCTTAGAACTACCAAACCATCACCATCCTAATATATAACGTTCATTGAGTACTTACTGTGGCCCAGGTGCCCAGGATTTTTCTAGTTATTTTCTCATTTGATCTTCCCAACAGCCCAATTAGATTAAGTGCCATTATTATCTGTGTCACAGATGAGGAAATGGAGCTTCAGAGAGGCTAAATAGCAAGTCCAGAGCCACTGTGAGGTTTTCAAAGTCTTTTCAGTGCTGTGGCTTAAGGAGTGAAAATAAGAGCCCAGGAACCTGAGCTGCAAATCACCCAGTCTCCTGTCTCTTCCCCAAAGTCTTTGGTAAACATGGCCAGGGCTGGTTTCTCTTAAAGTCTCTCTTGGCTTCATTTCCAGGTCACCTTTCCCCTCTCTCTCCTCTTCCTCCCCCCACTTCCTTCTTTCCTCTCTCCCTCCCTCCCCCCTTCCCTTTGTCTTTGCTTTCCTGCTTTCTAGCTTTCTTTCCACAAGCATTTATTGAGTTAGTGCTACTCCATGTCAGCTCTCCCTGAGTCATAAAGAGATGTAAGACACCATGCTTGTCCTTAGGAAACTCACTTCCTAAGTTCTCCAGGCAAGGATGACAGACATTTTGTGCATATTTGTTGCAGAAGGAAGTAGCTCTGAATGAGAGGGTTAAGCAAGGTGCAGAGGAAGGGCAAAAGCAGAAGTGGTTCTAACTGGAGAGGATCAGGGAAGACATCAGGAGGAGGCAGTGTTTGAAAGGATCTCGAAAAAAGGGACCAGTGGAGTGGGCTCATTCCAGGGTGCGGAAACTTCTTGCGGAAAGGCTTGGAGGCACCATTGTGCATAGTGTGTACTAGAGAAGCCAGGAGTCCAACTTGAAGGATTGGACTCAATGATAGGAGCCAAGAATTAGGCTCTGTTCTGAATAATAATAATAATAATAATAATAATAATAATAATTAATAGCAACCAAGGTCCTGAATGCCTTATATAACTTACTTGTTTACTGCTCACAACCTGTGAGGTGGGTGCTATCCTTATCCATAGTTTATAGGGGAGGAAATGGTACCAGACGTTAAGGGATATTCACTGGGTCACAGCTGGACAGCGGCTGAGTGGGGATTACAAACCCAAGCCTGTGCTCTTAGCCACTGGATTACACTGCCTCTTGTGAGGGGACCTTGAATGCTAGGTCAAAGCTGTTGTACTGCTCTGGGAACAATGGGAAGCTATGGCAGGTTCCTGATCTAACCCGCATTTTAGGACATGCCCAACTTTGTCAACCATCCTACTCTTGGGTCTGACATTCCTGGGTCTCTCCTTAATATTCAAAAAGAAAATCATCATCTCAGCCAGTTTAGACCATTCCCTCTCCTCCCTGTCCCTGGGTTCCCCTGCCCCTTTCTCCTCAGTACACAGATAACAAGTCAGCAGACAGGGAGGCCCATGTTCCAGCCCTAGCTCTACAACCTCACTTCTCCAGGCCTCAGTTTCCACTTCTGTTAAACGAAAAGATGACATTAAGTTCAGCCCTGCCCCCCACGAGGCTTAGAGAAGACTCAGATGAGGTGATATGGAGGTATTCTACAAAATGCCACAAGAAATAATAACGGAGGTATCATCTTTATCGTGGGGGCACTCAGGACTCCACAGAGGCTCCATGCAGCCGATGATAGCTTCCTGGCTGCTCAAGCAGCACACCATGTCCTTTTACACTTCTATGCCTTTGCTCCTGCTGTGCCTTCAGCCTCAGAGCCTTTGCCTCCCTCACCATTCCTCTTTGAAGCCTTCCTTAATCCTAGACTTATGTGAATTGTGTTTTCTTTTTAAGTAATCTCTGCACCCAGCATGGGGCTCAAACTCACGGCTGCAAGATCAAGAGTCACATGCTCTTTCTACTGAGCCAGCCAGGGACCCCTGAATTGCATTTTCTTCTGTTTCCACAGCTTGTTGCTGCTATCATCCAAGTATTTGGATAGATTGCAATTATTTTTCTTCAAGCCTGTACAGAAAGTTCACTGAAGGCCTGGTCTGTTTCTCTCTTGTACGGGCTGAGCACATCATAGCAGCTAGCTTCTATCAGACCCAAGTCCCCATAACTGTAATCCTTGCTAATTCCACAGGGTGGCAGCAAACCCCTCCAGTCACAGCCCTTCTCCTGGGAGAGCGGAGCGTCCAGGCTGGGATGTTGTGTCCAGAGACTCCCTCCAGCACATGCACGCCAGGACAGGTGCAGAGGTCCCTTCAAGCTTCCTTCCTTCTTCTTCTTCTTCTTTTTAAAAAGTTTATCTATTCTGAGAGAGGAAGAGAGGGAGAGATAGCGCAAGCAGGGGGGGGGGGGGGGGGAGAGAGAGAGAAAGAGAGAGAGAGAGAGAGAGAGAGAGAGAGAGAAAATCCAGAGCAGGCTTCATGCTGTCAGCACGAGCCCATCAAGTGGCTACCTCTCATGAACTGTGAGATCATGATCTGAGCCCAAATCAAGAGTTGGCCACTTGCTTACTTTATTCTTTATCCCACTCTTCACCTTCCACTTGGGTCACCTTGCCTTGCCCACCCGTTTCTCTGTATGTAACAATGGGATTATTTGAACACAAACTGCACACTTCCCTTATTACAAACTCATTGAGTCCTTTCAGCTGCTTTTAAATGTTTTAAGTGACAGCTTTATTGGGCACCTGGGTGGCTGAGTTCAAGTCCCACATGTAGCTCTCTGCTGTCAGCACAGAGCCTGCATCTGATCCTGTCCCCCTCTCTTTCTGTACCTCCTCCACTCACACTCTCTCTCTCTCTCTCTCTCTCAAAAATAAGTAAACGTTAAAAAAAATAAATCACAGCCTTATCAAAATGTAATTCATATACCATACAACTTACCCATTACAGTAGGCAACTTGGTAGTTCTTAATATATGGCTGTGCAACCATTACCATAGAAAATTCTAAAACATTTTCATCACCCCAAAAAGAAACCCTGTGCCAATTAGCAGTCACTCCCCATTTTCCCCTAACCCCTAGCCCTAGGCAACCACTTAATATGTTCTCTGTCTCTATAGATTTGCCTACTCTGGACATTTTGTACAAACAGAATCATACACAATACATGGTCCTTTGTGACTAGCTTCTTTTACTTAGCTTAATGTTTTCAAGGTTCATCCTTTTTACTGCTAAATAATATCCTATTGTATGGATATACCACATTTTGTGTATCCATTCATCAGCTGGTGGACATTTAAGTTATTTCCAGTTTTTATCTATCACAGATTTTTTTTTTTTTTTTTTTTTGAGAGAGAGAGAGAGCAAGCGGGAGAGAGGGGCAGCAGGAAAGAGAGAGAATCTTAAGCAGACTCCATGCTCAGCATTGAGTCCAACACGGGGCTCAATCCCACGACCCTGGGATCATGACCTGAGCTGAAACCAAGAGTTGGATGCTCAACTGACCGAGCCACCCAGGAGCCCCATCATAGTTCTTGTAGTTATGAACATCGATGTACAAGTTTTTTTGTAAACTTTTGTTTTTTCATTTTTCTTCAATATATACTTAGGAATAGAACTGCTGGTCATCTAGTAACTCTATGTTCAGCCTTTTGAGGAATAGGCAGACTGCTTTTCACAATAGCTGCACAATTTCACATTCCCACCAGCAGTGTATGAGGGTTCTGATTTCTCCACATCTTCGACAACACTTGATATTACATGACTTTTTTATTCCAGCTATGCTATTAGCAACAAAGTCATATGCCATTGTGGTTTTACTGTTTATTTATTTCATCAATGTGCTTATTGGCCATTTGTGTATCTTCTTTGCAGAAATGTATATTCAGATCCTTTGCCCATTTTTATCTGTCTATCTATCTTTTTTTAAGATTTTAAATAATCTTTACACCCATGTGTGGCTTGAACTCATGACCCTGAGATCGAGAGTCGTGTGCACTTCTGACTGAGCTAGCCAAGTGCCCCACCTTTGCCCATTTTTAAATTGGGCTACTTGTCTTTTTATTATTGAGCTATTATTACTGAATCATGAGTTCTTTATATATTCCAGATACAAATCCTTTATCAGAAATATGACGTGCAAATATTTTCTCCCATTCTGTGCTTGTCTTATCATTTTCTTGATGGTTTCATTTGAAACATAAGCGTTTTTGATTTTGATGGTGCACACTTTATCTGTTGTACCTTTGGCATGATGTCAAGGAAGCTATCACCTAATCCAAGGTTACAAATATGTACATCTATGTTTTCTTCTGTTTTAGCTTTTACATTTAGGTGTTTGCTCCATTTTAATTTCTTTTTACATGGTGTGAGGTAGGGGTCCAAATTCATTCCATTGCATGTGAATATCGACTTGTCCATTTGTTGAAAAGTCTCTTATTTCCCTAAGAACTGTATTGATATCCTTGTCAAAAATCAATTGACCATATATGTGAGTGTTTATTTCTGGGCTCACAATTCTATCTCATTGATCTGTATGTCTGTCCTTATGTCAGTACCCCACTGTCTTCATTACTGTAGCTTTGTAGTAAGTTTTGAAATCAGCAAGTGTGAGTCTTCCAACTTTGTTCTTTGTTCTCAAGATTGTTTTGCTAGTCAAGGTCCATATGAATTTAGGCTTAGCTTATCAGTTTCTGTAAAGAAGCCAACTGAGTTAACAACCCTTTGAGGTAGGAGCATATTATCCCTATTTTACAGATGAGAAAACTGAGGCCTAAAGAAGTTAAGTCATCTGCTTGTGGTCGCATGATTAGGAAATGGCTGAGCACAGGGTTCAGACCACATCAGCCAGACTCCAGCTGGGCCAGAGCACCACCTCGGCTCCAGAACATACCATGCTTCTCACTAGGAGACAGAGCTCATCATTCTCAACAACAGAGTGTGAGCTCTGGGCTAGCTCCCAGGTAGCTAAAATCTGAGGGTATGTGGCCACTGAGCCACCAGTTAAACTCCAGTTAAAGAAGGACCTCTCTAAGCTGATACCTGAGCAGGGCATGGAAGAGAAATCACTCCTCCCGGGACTCCAGTTCTTCCTCCTCCCACCTCATCCCCAATAATTGGAGGCTTAGTCACGGGAGGAATGACCCCAAGTTTCCAGGTGCAAAACTCCCCTGTTGTTTAACCCAAGATGATACCATGCTAGCCAGGGATTGGCCCAAAGAGTTTTTTCTTTGTAACTTCATGACAGTGTCCCCAGCATTCCAGTTAGATGTCCCATTCCTGCATGCCTTCATTCAATAGGTACTAAGTGGGCCCTGGGAACACAAATTCCTATAGTGGGGAGTCAGACTGTGAGGCAAGGAAATAAGTGCAGGAAGTTGAACAGCACAGGACATTGGCATTCAGGGGAGAAGGAGCCCCAGGCAGTGAGCATTTTGGAGTGATGGCCAGGACCAGACCCTGCACTGTGGCAATAGGCACACGGCACAGGGTGACACAAGCTGTTTCATGAGAGAGTCACTGGTCCCTTCTGGCTCTGTCATTCTGGGGTCTAGCATCCCAGGCTGGGATGGGGCTGTTGGGCTTGCACCAGCTTCCCCCCTTACTGCACGAGGAGAGGGAACAGGCAGTAGAGAAGCGCCTTTCCAGGCATTCACATGGGCCTGGTTCCCCCCCGCCCCCCGCATTGGCCTCAGGACTGGACACCAGTGTCCATCTTCACTAATAATTGGGATGTGGCCCATATACAGGGCTTGTGTAGGCATCGGGAGCAGCCCTGGGAGCAGCCCCAGCAGCAGCCCCTTCATGCCATGTCCTCTGAGGGGGAGCTTTCCTGCTCACCCAGCCCCCCAGCTCACTTGTTCTCCACTTGTCCCCCAAAGTGGTCCTGAGACAGTTTTAAAACATGTCCATAACTTTGACTCTACTCCCTAAGTCTCCTCCCCTGGAACATGGCCAGGCTTAGTGACTTGATTCTAATGAGTAGAACATGGCAGAAGTGACACCACGTGACATCCAGGGTTAGATTTGAAATGATGATGTAATTTCTGCCTGGCTCTCTCTAGTTGCTTATCCTTGGATCCCAGCCACCATGCTGTGAGGAAGCCCAGGCCACATGGAGAGGCCACATGCGGGTGTTGGGGCCGACAGCCAGCATCAGCCACCAGACATGAGAGCCAGCGGGCCTTCAGATAATTCCAGCCCCAGGCTTCAAGCTGCCACTGCTGATGTCCCCACAACTGTCCCTGCTGAGCCCTGCCCAAACTGCAAAGGTATGAATAAAATAAATGTTAGATTAAGCCATTAAGTTGTGTGGTGGCTTGTTATAGAGCATTAGACAATTGGAGCAGGTTGTAAGTCCTAGCTGCTACTGTTTTCTGCCCAAAGATAGTGTGTGGTGGGGGGAGGATGGGGACGGGTGTTTTCAGCCTGAGGCTGTGGGACTATTTGAGATCAGGACTCAGATTCCAGCCAGGCCCCTCCGGCTTTGACGCCTAGTTCTGTGAATCTTCCTAATTGGAACTCTGCTTCCCTTTACCTTAGCCTGGTTTGGCCTTGTTATACAGGCCCTGCCTATATTTGCATGTAATTTGTATGTAATTTGCATACATCTACATGGGTCGTATTAGGTGGTTTCTAAATGTTTCTGGATGTCTCCCGAGGGAAGGTACTGGTATCTTGGACTCTTGGAGGGGAAAGGGACACTGGAGGTTCACCTGTTCTACTCTTACCCCCTGCAGGAGGTTCACCTGGTCTACTCTCACCCCCTGCAGGAGGTTCACCTGGTCTACTCTCGCCCCCTGCAGGATCTGCTTGAACAGATGACAAACCCACCATCTTCTCAGGCAGCCCTTGGACGGCTGGTTGTGTTGAAGAATTCCTGTGTTGCAAAGTTCCATGTAAAGAAAGGTGAGGTATTGCGTCTCTATTTGGGCTTAGATCTTTTCTCTGAGAAAATCAGGGCAAATCAACCACTTCCCCTGGAGACTCAGAACAGGTGCTGTGGTGGTCTCAGGCTTCTCTTTCTTGGTTCAGCATCCACAACACCATTTCTGGTCTGACCGTGGGCAGAAGTGCCAGGCCAGGGGCTTTCAAATGAAATCTCATGAAAAGTACAACATGTAAGACATAAAAGTGGAGCTGCTCTGGCTGAGTGTGGGCAGGGAGAGTGGAATCCCCCCGCAGAGAGGTTTGCCCCCCGACCTCTAGCCACAGCTGGAGAAGCCCAGCTTGCAAACCACTAGGCTGGTTTGCTCCTCCCAAAAGGTGCCTCTGGGTACAGATCCCAGCCCTCTAGACCTGCGGAACTTCCCAGGTTGAGCCTTGACTCTCCATTTCTGCAGTAGAGGCAACACGGACATTCTAAGCAGTTGCACTGTTGCCTTCTACTAAGCTTAAGGTCCTCTGAGATCTCCAGATTTTTGTCCGTACAACCACCTTGAAGCCAAATCTCTCTTGGCCTACCCCAAGCTTTGGCAGCTCCGGACACCTGGCTTCAGGAGCCTGGACTGAGGAGCGGACAGGGAGTAATGGAGAGGGCTGGCCACGAGTTCTGGTTGTGTGACCTGGAAAGAATCAGCCAGATGCCATTCTTCAACTTTGGAGTGGAGACGAAAATGGTCCTTTCTGGTAGACAGTGCATGAAAAGTACCTGGTTCAGTACTGGTGAGCTGTCACTAGGGCCAAGGGGCTAGTCTCAGACTCCTCACTGCCAGCTGAGGAGGTACAGAGCAGTGGTCAGAATACAGACTGTGGAATCAAGTGGCCTGGTCTGGATACAAACTCTGATCCTGCCGTAACTGGCTGAGATTTTAGACATTTCCTTCATCTGTCTTATCCTTTCTCCATTTCATCATCTGTAAAATGAGGGGACAATAACTAGACTACCGCTTGGGAAGGTCCTGAGGACCCAGGGAAGCTTCCTACGTGTGGAGAGAGCCCAGCGTGCATGGTGCCTGTAAGTGGTACACAGGGGGCTGTTGTTATCCTGGGCTTTGACTTGGGAGAGTCGGCCTGGCCCACCCCTGGCTGCCCTAATCCCTGTACTCCCACCCTCCCCAGGACCTGACACAGCCACCACCAAACTCGAGGTTCACTTTGGCAACAGGACTTTTATTCAGTCAGAATGAGTAGAGTGTGACAAAACTCAGGTCAAGTCAGGCCAGCGGGCTTCCCATCCCTCTCCTACCCCAGACCGCTCTTCCCACGGGAGAGGGGGTTCCAGGATGAAGGGGGGTGCAGAGAGGCCAATGCAGGGACAGAATGGGAGTTTTGAGGGGCCGTCGGCACAGGCCCAGCATTTGGGAGAAGGGGCAGGCTGCCCTTTCCCGAGTCCACGTGGACATGACTCCAGTCTCCTAGGAAAACACCACAAATTCTACCTTCTTCAGCTAGTTAACTAAACTTTAGGGTTTGGGGGTCAGGGACTTTATGGTCTAAAGTTTTACTTCTATTTAAAAAAATGAATTAACCAAAAATAGGTATTTGTTTCCTTGTTTTTTTTTTCTCCTACTTTAAGTATATTGAAAAACAACACAACAGAAAGGAAAAACAAGAAGTCACAAGAACATAAATCTTTAAACACACCTTGTATAAAAATATCTTCCAGCCACATCTGCTGACAGTGGTCGTTCCACTGTTCGGGGGTTGGGTCAAACAGGCCATGTCCCATGGGATAGAGCGCTGGGCATCTGTGCCAGGGAAATCTCCCTGTCCGACATGCTCACACACCTGTCACACGCCCAGTCCGCTCCAGGGTCTCCGTGTCTCTGGGCAGAATAGGAGGCAGGCCGCATGGTGACATCCCCCCGCCCCCACTCAGGCCGAGAGAGGGTCGTGGGGATCCAAGTTGAGGATCAGTTGGCTTGAGGGGTAGGAACGGGAGTGGACAGACGGACAAGGAGGAGCAACGGCAGCATGCTGGGAGGTGGCTGGTTTGGAGCAATTTATACTTTAAGGAACAAATTTTCCTCTCATTTTTGGCTTTTTTTTTTTTTCATATTTTCTTTGACCAATTCCATTTTTATTTCTGTAGTTCCTGAGAGGCCTGCCCTTGATGACTTAGCCTCCTCTCTGGGGGAGCAATAGAAGGGCTGCGGGCAGGAGGAGGGTCCAGTGATACAACCAGGCCCGGAGAGCCAGCGAGCCTTGAGGTAGATGTTTTCTTTCACACCTGGAAATGGGGAAGTGCTTTTTTTTTTTTTTCTTTTTCTTTTTTTTTTTTTTAAACTCTTGACAACAATATGGGAAGGGAGAGGGGGGTGCCCCTACAGGGGCTTGAGGTAGGAGTGCATTTGGGGCTCTGTTTGGGGATGGGGGCTGAGGCCACGGCCCAACTCCCCCAAGAACATTCATTCCGGCTGAGGTAGGTGCTGAGAGCCAAACAGCAAAAATCCATCCTGAGAAAACAAGGTCAGTGGAGGGTGACAGTGTCAGGGGCCCAGCCACAGCAGGGGCGTATTTTTGGAGTCTAATTCACCTTCCCCTCTCTTTTCTTTTTTTTTTTTTAAAGGAAAACATTAGTTCAGTTCCAAGTCATGTGGGTACCAGGCAGAGGTGAGGGGGGACATTAGTCCAAGGGAGGGGCTCCTGAAGGAACCCCTCCAGGTTCTAGGGAGGGAGGTCCCTGCTGAGGCTACTTTAGGTCTTGACAACCTGAGGGGCAGTCAGGACAGAAATGCTGGGAAGCCCCCATCCGAGTCCCACATGACAGGAGAAATCTTGCCTTTGACCTGAGAATGGGGGGTTGCCCCCTCCGGAGCCTGCCAGACACTGGCTACTGGCCTGAGTGAGCTGGCTGGGCAGCTGGTGCTGTGGAGGCCCGAGTAGCCTGTCCTTCACTGAGGAACCCGGGGCCTCCGTCCTGGGGTGGCAGGGCAGCTGCAGGGCCTGCGAAGGGGGACTTGGCTTCTGATGTCATCTCCTCCAGAAGGCTGAATTCCTCAAGTGGCAGCATGGAGAACTGGGTCTCCTCACACAGGGCAGGGTCCCCAGGATCCTGCTGAGGAAAGGGCCAGTCACACTGGCATCAGCATGAGGGCCAGAGCCCATGAGTCCCCAGCCAGAGGGTCAGGCTCTGGACCCAATCCCACTTGGGACTTAGGGTCTCTAGACCACTCTGCCTGATTCAGATGCTCAAACAGAAGCACCAGCCATGAGTTTTGTGCCTGGAGCTTGGTGAAGGCTGATGACCGAGGTGAAGGGAGGGCAGGTTTGGGAAGCTGTCAGAGCCTGAAGCAGAGGCTTGCTCGAGGTGGGGGCACTCACCACGGGTCTGGGGTCCGGCTGCCCCGCTGCCCCAGCTGGGGGGAACAGCTGTTCCAGTTCTTTCATGTCCACGCGCTTCTTGTCTCGGCCCCGCTCTCCCCGTCCTGCCCCATTCAGTGCCAGGATGCTAGGATCCCTTGGGCTCCGGGGGCCCTGAGGAGGGGAGAGCTGGTTTTCTACATCCTTACACAAGAGGACCCTAAGGGGGTGAGCCAAGAGTTAGGGGGAGGGCTGTGTGGTGGGGGGGGGGGATGGGGCAAAAACACAAGGATGGACACAGTGAGCCCCCAACTCTGCTTTCCAGTATAGCAGCACCTTCTCCAGGCCATCCCTGCCCCTCCTGCCCAGGACCCACCTGCCCCTTTGACCGAACAGGAGGAAGAGGACACAGAAGATGATGCAGGTGACCCCGATGTGGATGCCAATGACGATGCCTGTGGTGGACGTTTGGTTGGTGGGTTCCTCCTTCCGGCAGTCACATGGTGGGCTCAGGGCTAGGGGCAGGTGATGGTTGGGAGTTGTGGCTCTCTTGGCCTGAAGTACCTGGGACACGTAGCCTCTGGGGCTCCTCCTCCCTCAGCCACAGCTACCTCCATGTCTACATAGTCTTTGCCTATAGGACCCCAGCCTACTTTTTCGGTTCTCTTTACTAGTTACTGAGTACTAACTTTGTGCGAGATACTGGGAATAACACTTTACAAGGACCATTTCATCCTCACCACGGCTTTATAAAGTAGGTATTATTATCTGTTTTATAGAGAACAAAACTGGGGCTCAGAGAGGTTAAGTAACTTGCCTAAGGTCACACAGTTAGAATATCACTCCATTGAACTTCAAACCCCAATCCAAGCCTATGTTCTCAAGGGCCACATGCACTGTTACACTCTCCTACCGTCCCTGTATCCCTGTCCCCCTCCTCACTCAACACCTGGCCTCCCTTCCTGAGCACCAGTCTTTAGCCCCACAACCCCTCCCCAACGCCTACCTGTCCTCTCAGATGCTCCTCTCAAAGATACGAAGCGGACTGTGGCATTGCCCTCCCCATGCTGGTTGTAGGCCAGCAGCTTCACCTCGTACACCGTGGTGGGGTCTGAGGGAAAGGCAGCGCTGTGCTGAGTGACCTCAGCCCCCACAGGCAGCTCTGTCACAGCAGGGAAACACAGGGAACCCCTGCGCCCCACCTCCTGGCACCAGGCACCGCACCCCTGCCCAGCTCCCCACGCGTGGTCTGTGTCTGCCTCACCGAGTTGGCTGAGGTTGTAGGAGGAGACTGTTGCAGGCAGCAGGACAGGGCCGGTGAAGGAGGCCCTGCTTGCTGGGCGGTAAAACAGCTTGAAGCCTCCCTCATGCTGGGCCAGCCGGGGCCAGGGCTCCCACAGCAGCTGCAGGGAGGAGCCGCCCAGGACCCGCACGGACAACGGGGGTGGGGCAGGTGCTGCAGGCAGAGACCAAGATGTGAGGGGGGTTGCCACCTTCCACCGTGACCCATACCCTCACGAGTCTGGCAGCTCTCTGGCCTCTGCCCCCCAGGCCTCCACTTGCTCAAAGATACCTTTACATGAGTTGGAAAAGGACGCCCCTTTCTCCAAGTAGACCCAGCCCCCACTCAGCCTCAGGGCCAGGCGCCCAGTGTAGTGCACAACCTGAACAAGCGTGTGTGGTGTTTTGCTCTAATACCTGGACCTCACCTTCACCCAGGGTGCTGGCCAGCACGGGGGCAGAGGCTGAGCTGGCCCCCCTTGGGGTATAGGCCTTGATGTAGAAGCTGTAGGCAGTGGAGGGTTCAAGGTCGCTCACTAGGTGCTGAAAGGTGTTCTTGCTGACTGCCTCCTGGTACTCCAGCTCCGGAGGGTCTGGGGAGGTGAAGGGTAGGGAGGGGCAATGTAAGGGGCATGAGACAGTCTTACCAGCACTGGTGAAATGAGGGCATTCGGTGTGCAGGGGGTACAGTGGAGGGAAGGTGTTTGGTCAGGACATGCAGTATTGAAAGGGATGAAAAACAGTGAATAAAAAGAAGGGGCTGCAGAGCCCTCACCCACCAGCAGCCTTCCTGATGTGCAGGACATAGCCGATAATCTCCTTGGTGTTGACCAGGGGCTCATTCCAGGACACACGGACCTCAGTGGGTGACAGAGAGACTGCCTGCACATTGAGGGGGGGGCCAGGCAGCCCCTCAGCCCATAACACGGTCAGCCTGGCGCTGGCCTGTGAGGAGCCAGCACTGTTCTCAGCCACACACTGGTAGATGGCCTCATCCTCAGGGCCGATTCCAGAAATTGTCAGGGTGCTGCAGGGGGAGGGAGAGCCTCAGATCCCCTCTCCCTGGCAGAGTACCCCTAAAAGTTGGCCAAATTACCCCACGGGAGAGGTGGAGGAACTGAGCCTCTCCAGAAGACACATGACTTGTCTTGAGATCTTGCCACAAGCCAGTGGCAGACCAGGACTCAAACCCAAGTCTCCAGATTTAATTTAGTGCTCTTTCCTGGCACGAGGGGCACAGCCTGCTCTGGCCATTCATCCAGGCCCCCTTTCCCACATCCTCCCCCATTCTCACCCCGGCACACACCACACACATGCCTGTTGTTATTCTTGAGCCTGACGTGGCCTCCTGGCCCCAGCACCTGTCCATTCTTCAACCATGTGACATGAGGGGGCGGCTCACCCTGGGCTTGGCAGGTGAACATGGCTGTGGTCCCAGCTGGCCTGGAGATGGACTGGGGGTGCTGGACAAACTCAGCTGGGGCTGGGGACACAGAGGAGCACAAGGAGCCGTGAGGGGTAGGTGTAGGGAGACAAGACAGCTGTGAGTGAAGGGATGGGGTGCGGATGGGGACAGGGTAGCCTCAGGAAACACGGGTCTACCTCCTTGGGGAGAATCTTCCAGATGGGGCCCACCCTTCACCCTGGCCCAGGCTCCAGGAGATGATGGCAGGCCCCACCTCACCAGCCCCAGAGAGGCAGACCCAGGAGAGGACTCCATTTTAATGACTATTTAAAAGACTGACATTTGTATCCGAAAGCAATCAAGCTGAGCTCCCTGTTCAGGAAATTGTTAAATAAATAAATGTGCTAATAGGTTTGGCTGCACCTCCAAGGCGGTAATGACGGGGAGATGGATGAGCCCTCCGAACTAGCTCCCCTCACCCCTACATTCAATTCCGCCCTCCTCCAATCCCAGTTCTCCAGCTTCCATTAACACCCGAGAAATGAAATGCTCCATCACTTTCATTTGGACAGATTAACGGCACATGGAATGCTAAACAAACAGGCATTTAAGGTCCTAATTCCTCTATCTCCCACCCCTTCCCCAGCTCTCTGGGAGGGAGCCACCGCCGAAAACCCCTGAGAATGGGATCTCAGCCCAGTTCATGGGGACAGTTGAGCCCCAGGACAGGGGAATGGACAGAAGGACCTGATCAGCTTCAGAGGCTAACACCCGCCCCCTCCCCACACACCCTGCGCATGGAGACCAGCTGTGTGTGTGCATGTGGCTGGGTGTGAGTGTGAGAATGACAAACACCTGAGAGTGTGCAAGCAGGTGTGAGCTTGCAGGTGCCACATGTGTGTGAAAACAGCACGTGGGAGGGGGGACACGTGTGAAGAACATGGGGTTGGGGGAATCAGTGGAGATTATAAAATGGAGGTGGGGGGGTGGAGGGATGGCAGGGACAGCCAGTGGGACCCACAGGGGGTCGATAACCAAGAATGCCTTCCCATTCTTGTGAATGCAAGGTGGGAGCTGCCTTTTGGCCTGGCCTGGAGGCCTGGGGAGGAGCAGGAGCCACGGTTAAGGTTAGTACAGGGCCCCGAGCGTGTGCCAGGGATGTTGATGAAGGGAGGAAGGAATGGGGCAGGAGGAGGGTGATGTGGGGCCGGGGAGGTCCGTACCTTGCACCACCAGCCGGCCTTGTGCTGTTCTCCTCACCCGGGTGCCTGGCCTGTTGGCTGCACAGACATAGACGCCGGAGTGCTGGACGGTTACATCTGAGATGATAAGATTGCCAGTGCCCAGCACCTGGATGCCCTCCACCCCAATGGGGCGGCCATCTGAGAAGGGGAAGCAGGAGTGAGGAAGGGTCAGGGAGGTAAGTGTGGAAGAGGGGGAAGTGAGGAATGGTCCAGATTGTTGGACATTCCACCAGTCTTCCAGGGAACCTCCATCTTTTTACTTTTTAATGTTTTTTATTTGGGGGGAGGAGGAGAGAGAAAGCAGGGGAGGGGCAGAGAGAGGAGGAGACAGAGGATCCGAAGTGGGTTCTGTGCTGACAGCAGAGTCCGAATGTGGGGCTCGAACTCATGAACCAGAGCCTAAGTCAGATGCTTAACCAAATGAGCCATCAAGGTGCCCCCAAGGAACCTCAATCTTTGACCTCTGCACCTTCTCTCCCAAGCATCACAGTATTGTGGAAAAAGCAGGAGCAGCACTGAAAACTCTTGCCTAGCAGCAGAGACCTGGGCCCTAATTCTAGCATTTTTACTGATTCACTGGTGACCCTTAAGTCCCTTCTCAGGAAAGTAGGGGGTTTGGATTAGGTGGGTGGTTTCCCAGCCTGGTTTGTCTCTCCTGAAAAAAATTCCATGCTCAAATTTTCATTCTACTCGTGGACTGTCACATTGCCCTTTAATATAAAGCCTCTGAGAAGTCCCACAGCAAAGAGACCTGGTTAAATCTGTTTCCCGAACTTGTGAGAGGTTAGACCACCAAGCCATTATTTCCTCCCTGCAGATCATGCTTTGGGAAATGTTGGACCAGATGGTCCTTGCAGTGCCTATGGGCTCCTCCTAATGGTGAGGCCACTCTTTCCAGCCTCTCCCAGGGACTGGGCCCTTCCCCCCGCCCCCCCCTCGCCCTCACCCCAGGATCAGATTAGCACAGTCAGAATGCAAGGAGACAGCTCCCCATTCAGTCCCTGAAGTGGTGAAATCTACTCCATTATCCTGCCTGCTGCCCCCTCCTTCCCCAATCACTCAGCTGCTACAATGTGGCACAGTCTCCTTGTGAATGCGACCCCACCCCATCCCCTCCAGACTCTCCTTCCCCTAGTGACCTTTCCACTCAGACAATGTGGGCCCATCTGCACCCTTTCATTTCTCTCCTTCAGCTGCCTAGGGATTTAGGCTGGGGATTTAGGGGGCCAGGCTAGAGACTGGGGGGCCCAGAGACAGGGTGTGACAACTGGCTGAGACTTGGAGGGGTTTGGAGTTGCACCACTGGGGAATATAGCCGGGGTATAGAAGGCAGGGACACACAGGAGGGAAAAGAACCTGGGGAAAGAACGCTGCTGAGGGGTTCTGGAGAGCCTGATGCCACTGAGAGAGGAGCCTGGAGGCGGGAACAGCGCAGGACTGCTGGGGACTGGATGAGGTAACCCAGGGAGCTAAGCCATCCTCGCAGGGGGAGGGAGAATGTGGTGGGCAGGCCACCCTCCCCAGTCCTGCCAAGGAGAGGGAAACTTAGCCCCTCCGCAAGGCCCCAGAGAGCACAGACCCCCATGGAGAACAAACAGGATTCAAAGTCCCCCCCCCCCCCACAGCTGGGTGATGAGACCGCCCTCCCAGAGGGTGGGATAGGGTGGGAGAGGCTGGGGCTATAGGATGAGGCTCACCCAGGCGGCTCCAGGACACAATGGGGCGCGGGTTGCCCGTGGCGACACACTCAAGCACCGCAGTCTGGTGCACTGTCAGGGTGAGGTTCTCAGGCCCCACGAGTATCATTGGCTCCTTGTAGGCCCCGGAGCCTGAGCCTGGGAGGAAGATGCCATGTTTCTTCACTTCAGCTGTGACCCTTCCCACCTCATCCCACCCACAACCCAGGACATGGGGAATGGGCAACAAGATCCAGCCCAGAAGCCAGGTCCTGTGGGCAGAGAGAAGATGCCAGGGGCCCCAGGGCATGGCACACATCCACCCCTCCTCACCCAGCCCGGCCAGGCCCTCTGGCAATGGGAGAGCTTAACCCAGCCCGGGTTAAGCAGAGGATGGGCTTCCCCTGGTAGAGCTGAGCCAGAGAGCAGGCCTCATTCCTTCCGAACCTTCACCACCAGGAACACAGAGCTTTGTGCTTAGCAGGTGCTCTACATACACCTGGCTGATAAGTCTCCAGGGGTCAGTTGAAGAGGGACTGACTGGAGAGTGAGGATAAGTCAGGAGGCAGTTGGGGGCAGAACTAGGCAGAGCAAAAGAGCCTCACCTGACACGGTGAGCCTGGCCCCGTGGCTGACCCGGACACTGGCAATGTTCGAGGCTACGCAGTGGAAGACACCACTGTCCTCAGCCCGAAGTCCTGTGATCTGCAGGACCCCCTTGGGCAGCAGTGTGTACCTGTTGGAGCAAAGGGCACAGTCAACCACCAGCACAACCACCATCACCATCGTCGGCCACATGGACACTGACATCACGGCCCAGTCTGCAGGTGCTGTCCCGAGATCAACACTGTCATCATCGTCATCACACACACAAGCTGGGACTCGGGCAGGTGGATGCACCACAATTCTAGCCCTGACGACAGTCACACGCAGTCTTTAAAAATCCACCGAGCATCAAATCTGGGCCCTGCCAGCCACGTGGATACTTAATCTCCACACAGCACCAGCCCAGAGGCTGCATGAGGTCCCTCAGAGCCCAGACACTGGGCCTACCTCCCCGTCTTCCCTCCAGCTTTCCCTCGTGTGGCTCACCTCTCATTGTCCGTGTCAATGGGGACTCTGTTCTTCTCCCACGTGATTAGGGGTTTGGGCAGCCCGTGGATTTGGCACTGGAAGCGGGCCACACCGCCCTCCTCTCCCACGGTGGCCTGAGGATGCACGTGGAAGTCGGACATGGCTGGGGAAACACAGGGATGTGTGTATGGAAGAGGCATATGGCCAAGGTGCGAGGGGAAAGAGTGTTGGTGTGTGGGTCATAGTCCTATTTCCTGGAGCCCTGGAACTCACTGCCGAGGGTCATGGAGTTTTCCTGGAGCTGGTAGACGCAGGGCAACAGCGTGGGGGACACCTCGTCACTTACCCTGCCTCCTACCCTGGGAAGCATCTCCCTGTACAGGGCGGCATAGGGCTGGAACACTCTGAGAAAGGTCTGGACAAATTCTTGGATGCCAGACCTCAAACAAGGCGATCTCGGGATGACGATCCACAAAGGCCAGTTAGAGAAAGCCCTGTTCCCAAGTCCCACTCCCCACTTTTTCAGCTGCTTCCAGATTTATTTTTATAAACCCCCTCTAAGGTATCCAAGGCTGGAGGATTATGCTGCATGGTTTACGGACCAGGAACCTGAGGCTAGAGAGGGGAAACAGTCCAGTGTCACCCAGCAGAGACACCAGTCATTAAACCCCATTTTATGACCACGCCCAGCAGCCTCTTTTGCCTTTCCTCATCATCCCTGTCTCCAGTTCTTCTGCAGTCTCTCGATGCACCCCGAGAGAGTGGTATATCCATCCAAGGTGACAAGCTTCACAGAAGACTGTCAGACCTACAATCTACATTTCAATGTGTCATAAATATTCAGGGACACCCCCTCCCCACCTTTTGGGGATCTGAACTGCTTGAACTCTGGTCTGCAGAGCCCAGGGCAGAGGGGCTGTGGTGCACCCCACACCCCATTTCAGGCTAGTTAAGTGTGTCTACCCACCCTCACTCCCACCCAGCCCCAACCCCACGCTGTAAACCCAGGGAAGGCACCCCTCCCACGTGGGTTCCCAGCTTCAGCACCAGGGCTGCGATTTCATTAAAATCCACTTTGCTTCAAGTGCGGGAAGGCGGCTCACCATCTGTCCAGGCAGGCAGCCCCTCCCCTCCGGCACTCCATCAACTGGGACAGTCATCCCCTCCCAGAAGGAGCCCTCCCCCCACAGCAGGTTGGGCGCTGGAGCTTGTCCTGGCTCCTGCCCCTGGCTCCCTGGTGTGGGTGGGCACACCCCATCTCGGGCCCCCTCAATCCACCGGCTTGTTCAGGACTCCAGGGCAGCCCCAGAAGGCTGAGCCTTTGTACCCTTCTTCCCAGAGTCTCTGGGGGCTGACTCTTTTGTGGCACGGTCTCCATCTCATTTGCATGTGGTTCATTAAATATAAACATGCATAAAAATCCCCCGCCCTGCCTCCTCCTCTTTCAGGGCCTCCTGGGAGTGCAGCTGATGGGTGTGAGCAGCTCCTTGCACATGTGTGCAGAGCTGTCTTCTCTGGGAGGATGTGGCTGTGTCCATGGATGTGGGCTGAGTGTCTATGGCTGGATTTGAATGGGAATTTGTATCTCTCAGCTCCTGTGGCTAGTGTGTGATTCTGGTACTGTGCAGATAATCTCATGTATTCCCACGAAGGTAGAAGTCTTATAAAGGAGGCCCTCAGAGCAGGAGGTGGGGGCAAGTATCCCAGCTGGTGTCCCCATCAGGCTTGGTGAGAGGATCCCCAGAGGGTCAGCCTGCCCTCTCTCAGGCCAAAGGCTATGTTTGGCCAAGGACCTGCAGGTCAGCCCAGGAGTGCGTAGGAGGGGGCCAAGTCACTGCTGGATCCCCTCTGCTGCCTGCAGACCTCAACCTCCAGGAGGGCAGGGCTGGATGCAGGCCTAGGGAGTGGAGGGGGCACCTATGCTCCTGGATTTGCTGTCTGTGCGCCCTGGGCTCTGCCCATTCAGGAGCTGGGGCGCTACCTTCCCCCTCCTCACTCCAGCTGGAGAAGAGCTTGCAGCCCCCCAGGGACCTGGGGCGGGGACTAATGGCTCTGCTGACTACAGATGCCTCCTCATTAAGGAGTCCAATCCTTTTGTGTTTCTAGCCCCCAGCCTGGGCTCCCCGGGGGAGCCTCGACTGAGGGGCTGGCCTGAGAGTACAAGGGGAAGGACTGCTGCTTCTCGGGGCGCTAGACATGGAGCAAGTCTGGCCTCTACCATCTTGCCCCCTCCTCCTCCCCTCAAAACTATACAAGGACAACAGCATGGGTTGAATGTGTACTAGAGAGGAATGCTCAAGTAGGAAGCAGTCAGAGGTAAGAAGCCAGCCCAATACTCCTCTTCACACGGTGGCCAACAGGACTCCTTGGGGTCCCCCGGGGCCCCTTGGATGCAGCTGCACCCCCTCTGCCCAGGGCTCCACATTTCCCTTCCACCAGAGCAGCACCTTGCTGTACCTGTCAGTTTTGCTTCATTGCAATTCTGCCAAACATTTCATTTGAAGGGTAGCTTTGCCTTTAAAAGTGCTTGAAAAACACTCATCTAGAAGCTAACCCCTTCATTTTATGAAGGGGGCACTGAGGCCTAGGCCCTCTGCCGGGGTCTCTTAGATCTCCAGCAACTTTTTCACTCTCCAAGGGCACGTAAGCCCAGAATGGACTGCAGGACAGACCAGCCTCTTCTCACTGGTTGGGAGATGGTACTGTATTCCAAGTTGGGGGGGAGGGGGGTGGGTAGGGAGCTTCAGAGATGGTTCATCAGTCCCATCCCTTGGAGCCCAGCTGGCTGCACAGGTGTGGTCCGGGGGAGTAGGGTGTGATAGAAGGGGGTGGTCCTTTTTACCTGAGTTTCCTTTTTTTTTTTTTATGTTTATTTATTGGGGGGGTGGGAGGGGCAGAAAGAGAAGAGAAAAATCCCAAGCACACTCAGAGCCTGACCAGAGGCTCGAACTCACAAACCATGAGATCATGACCTGAGCTAAAAGCCAAAGTCAACCACTTAACCGACGGAAACACCTAGGCACCCCTTCCTGAGGTTCCTTCTTGCCTCCCCTTCCTCACTCCTAGCCAGCCCTTTGGTCTGGTCAGCCCTATGGATTCCTTAGACATCCAAGGGGGTTGCCTTGAGACCCTGGGTAGACAGTGTCCGAGCACCAGTCTGCTCATCCGTCAAGGGGAACAGGTACTTCTCAGGGCCCTTCCAGCTCTGACTCCCGCTGCCTTCATAAATAGGTCCTTGTTCACATGCACAATCTTCCATTCACTCCTAGTTCACAGGCAACATGTTTTTTCTTTAAGAAGTGAGAGAAAGTTTCTAGGGGCCACTTAGGCCTCCTCTAGTCTCTCAGGGTGGGACAGGTTTGGCTCACAAGTTTGTTTTTGTCCTGGCTTATGCTAGCAGGCCACGGAGCCAGAGGGAAGATGTCCTTCATCATGTCTCTCTGGGCAACCATAGGCATATGGGCCTGAGGACTGGACCTCGGAGCATACTGAGCCCTGAACAAGTCTTCCTGGGGCCACTGGGTGATTAGTAATGGAATACACAGGCTACTGTTGTAGCTGGAGACACTGTGTGTGGCGGGTGTCGTCAGTATTGTGCCTGTGGCTGGTGTACATGAAAGTGGTGCTGTAACTTGTGGCTGTTGATGCTTTTGGTTACGGAGGGATAGTTTTGGGTCCCTCACTGCCAGCTGGTAATGGGAGGGAGTACAGGGCAGTGGTTGGAGGGCCCTTTCAGTGTGAGGGCCGGAGACAGTGACAGGGAAGACAAAGGCCTGTTTGGGGGACTTTGTGGAAAAAGCACCTTTGTCCCCAAGCAGTCTGGGAGGGACTCTCCCAGCTCCTCCCTGCCCCCATCATGGGTACAGCCAGACAGTGGGGAAAGATGGGCAGAGAGAGCCCAGCAATCCACCCGGGCTGAAAGGGAGCAGGAACAGGCAGGAAATGGCTCCTGGACACCCCCTATAAATTACCCAAGGGGGGGGGGGGTCTCCTGAGAGCCAGATCTAGAGCAGCTCAGGGAGGGGAGGGAGGACTTTCCTCCTGGTCCAGGACCTCTGGCAAGGTCAGGCCTGGATCTGATTAGACAGGCTCCAGGGGGATGCTGCAGGGCAGGGAAGGGTCGAGGCAGAGTGCTGGGAAGGAAGCTGGCAGCAACCCCGGAGCCCAGCCTCCCACTCTTTGACTATAGCCACACTCCTATCCCATGTGTGATGACAAACAGATCAGTGGCACTTTAGGATGGAGAGTTCAAAACACAGTGTTTGCAGAAGTCGGTGGCACAGGGAGTCTAAAGGCACCAACTGCCACCACTCACACAGCCATTCAAGAGCAACAACCACGTTGGGGCGCCTGGGTGGCGCAGTCGGTTAAGCGTCCGACTTCAGCCAGGTCACGATCTCGCGGTCCGTGAGTTCGAGCCCCGCGTCAGGCTCTGGGCTGATGGCTCGGAGCCTGGAGCCTGTTTCCGATTCTGTGTCTCCCTCTCTGACCCTCCCCCGTTCATGCTCTGTCTCTCTCTGTCCCAAAAATAAATAAAAAATGTTGAAAAAAAAATTAAAAAAAAAAAAAAAAAAGAGCAACAACCACGAACCACAGATTCCTCCAAAGGCCACCACTGCAATCCCCTCCTTGTATCCATTCCTGCTAGGATCAGGAACGCCCCAGATGCCTAGCCCTTGCTCAGGTGATTGTAATGTTTTTCCTCACACTCCAGACCTGCCTGAGTCCCCTTTGCTTCTACCCACTGCCTCCAACTGTCCCCTCCAGACTCACATTTTCCAATATAGGAGCCAGGTTTTAAGCACTGGAAATGTGGCCAGTCCAAACTGAGATGGGATGGAAGTGTAAAAACTACACATTGGTTTTCAAAGATTTAGTATAAAAAGACACTAAGCATTAGACAAATGCAAATCAAAACCCTAATGAGATACTACCTCACACCCATTAGGATGGCTACTGTCAAAGCAAAAACAGAAACAAAACCAAAAACAAACCACAGAAGATAACAAGTGTTGGCAAGCGTGTGGAGAAATTGGAACCCTTGCGTGCTGTTGGTGGGAATGTAAACTGGCATAGCCATTACGGAAAACGGTATGGCGGTTCTTCAAAAAAGAAATAGGATTATCCTATAACCCAGCAATTCTACTTCTGGGTATATACCCAAAAGAATGAAAAGCAGGGTCTTAAAGAGATATTTGTATACCTGCATGTGCCACAGCATTATTCAGAATAGGTAAAAGGTGGAAGCAGCCAAGTGTGCATCAGTGGAGAGTGGATAAACACATACACACAAGGGAACATTACTCAGCCTTAAAAAGGAAGGACATTCTGACACAGGCTACCACACAGATAAACTTTGAGAACACTATGCTAAGTGAAATAAGCCAGACACAAAAAGACAAGCACCGTATGATTCCACTTACATGAGGTACTTAGAGTGGTCAAATTCAGACAGAAAGTCGAGCGGTGGTTGCACAGGGCTGGGGTAAGAGGGACATGGGCAGTTATATAATGGAAATAGAGTTTCACTTTTGGAAGGTGAATTCTGGAGGTGGAAGGTAGGGATGGTTTGTATGATAATATGAAGGAACTTCATGCCGCTGAACTGTACACTTAGAAACATGGTTAAGACAATAAATTTTATGTGTTTTTTACCACAATTTAAAACTTACAGGGGCCCCTGGGTGGCTCAGTCGGTTGAGCATCCGACTTTAGCTCAGATCATGATTCCGCAGTTTTTGAGTTTAAGCCCCGCATCAGGTTCGCTACTGTTGGCACAGCGCCCGCTTCAAATCCTCTGTCCCCCCCTTGCTGGCCCTCCCCCACTTGTGCTCTCTCAAAAATAAAATATTAAAAACAAAAAAACTTGGACAAATAATTGTAATCGATAGGAATAAATAATTTAAAATATTTATTACAAGTGCAAATAATATTTTGCATTTTAAAGACTTGGCTCAAAAAATGCAAAAGCCTTACTAATAATTAAAAAAATCATGATTACATTAGGGCACCTGGCTGGCTCAGTCAGTGGAGCATGCAGTCAAGGTCATGAGTTCAAGCCTCACATTGAGCATAGAGATTACTTAAAGTAAATAAATGTTTAAAAATAAAAATAATGATTATATATTGGAATATTTTAGATATACTAAGTAAAATAAAATTTATTATTAAAATTAACTTCACCTGGTTTAAAAAAAATTTTTTTTAATGTTTATTTAGATTTGAGAGAGAGACAGAGTGTGAGTGGGGGAGGGGCAGAGAGAGAGGGAGACACAGATCCGAAGCAAGCTTCAGGGTCTGAGGTGTTAGCACAGAGCTCGGTGCAGGACTTGAACTCATGAACCACCAGATCGTGACCTGAGTTGAAGTCGGACACTCAACCGACTGAGCCACCCAGGGCGCCGTCACCTGGTTTTTGTTTGTTTTTGGTAAATGTGACTGACCCCTAGAAAATTTTAAATTACCTATGTGGCTCACATTGTATTTCCACTGGAAAGAGCTGCTCTAGAAGATAAAAAATTTTGTTCTTCACACAACAGCCCTTCAAATACTTGAGGTCTGAGTTGTTCCGAGAGAAACATCTGAGGTAAAACACCGTCAACTCTTTCAGTTGTTTGTGATGTGGAATGATGTTCAGATGCCTTGAGCCTGGAGACCCTCCTTTAGCCAAGCTCTAGGTAGGCAAGTCCCCCTTACAGTGAGGTGTCTAGAAATGGCCAGAGCCCCCTGGGGATGGTCTGAGGACTTAGAGCAGATTTCAGCCATCAGCTGTAGTGAGTACCCCTGTGCTGTCCAGTATGGTAGCCACTAACCACATTTAAATTAAATTTAAACAAAATTCAAAAATTCAGTTCCTCTGATTCACTGACTACCTCTCAAGTGCCCAAGAGTAGGCTACTGGCTACATTATGGGTCAGCACCAATAGACCATTTCCATCATCACAGATAATTCTATTGGACACTGCTGGTCTAAGTCCAAGACAAGGCCTCAGATGCCCAGCTGCCTTCTCTCTTGCCACCCCAGCTGAGAGGCCCCCTTCCTCATACCTCACTAGCCTAGCATTGCCCCTGCTGGCTTCC
Organism: Panthera onca; assembly: GCF_046562875.1. Taxonomy (NCBI): domain Eukaryota; kingdom Metazoa; phylum Chordata; class Mammalia; order Carnivora; family Felidae; genus Panthera; species Panthera onca. The sequence continues at coordinate 39,719,201 of NC_138344.1, read as the reverse complement.
TCCCCACAAGGGCCATATTTGATCATACCTTGGTCTATCACACTGCATGGCAGAGAAAGCCTCACACAGCAAGATTTTAGCTCCCAGTGAGGAAATAGTTGCTAAGAGCTTTTTGAGGTAGTGGGACAGTTAATGGTATGGGCTCTGGAGTCATATAGTACCAGGTTCAAAACTCAACACCACCACTCTTAGCTGTGTGACCTTGGGCAAGTTACTTAATCTCTCTGAACCTCTATGTTGTCACTTATAAAACAGGGACGAATAGCTCATGTCACTAGTGCTGCTGCACTAGGGGATTCAACGTGAAATATTTGTAAAGTGCTTAGCACATAGTTAAATCCTTGCTAGCTGTTGCTAAGGGAAATTAGTAGAATCTTGAGTTAAAGGGAACTGAGAGGGAAGAGTGTAGTGGGAATGGGGGGGAGAGGTAGAAGCAGTCTTCCCCAAAAGGGTAGCCATCTTCCCTCAGAGGGTTAGTGGTAGGACCTCAAAGCCTCCAGAGAAGTGAATAAAGACAGAATTTGTAAGGTCTGTGTGGTGAGGGGGCATCAGTGCCAGGGGAGGGGGGCAGCCAGATACAAAGCAAGCCCAGCTTCTTCTCACTTCTGCCTGGGGGCTCCACAGAGGCCCCAATAGTGAGCTGTCAGCTGGAAGAAGCCATTGGGTAATTGAGGCCTTGATTTCTCTAGTAAAATGTTTATGAAGCCCATAAACTCATGCCTTTATTGGCCAGGCTCATTCCAGGGGATGGATGTGGCTCTCTGAGGTGTAGTTAAAGCACCTGCTGAACTCAGGCACCCGAGGGCTACTCTGGCCTCCACCCAGACCCACCAGGCAGAGTGACCCCTGGAGGGCAGGGAGACCAGCCAAGTCCCACCTCAAACACTCTTTAAACTTCTCAAAGCTTATAAATGTCCTATCTCTAAATGTGTATGGGAAGGAAGGAGGAATCCCCAAGTGCTGGGGATTTGCCATAATCCCCAGTGGGGTCTTGGACTTGTCCTCAGGGTTATCTGGCCCAGGCTCACCTTCCTCAGCACTCTGTCCCTGTCTCCTCACTATCTCAGTCCCCACGTTGCCCCCGACTTTTGCTCTGTTAGGGAAGAAGCTCCACATGGATTGGCCATTGTCACTTGGGGTAGGAGAAAGTATGAACTTAGGAGACCTGTATTTGCTTCCCTGGGCCTCCAAAGGGGAGTCTGAGAGTCGAATTAAGATGGTGAATCCAAAGAATATGTTTTGGGGGAGCTTTGTGGGGTTGGGTGTTGGATGGGTGTGGGTGGATGGTGTCTGCTTACAAACAGCCCCAGAGGACCGCAAGGTCTCAGAGGCCCTGCTCAAGCTTCACTGGGGGGTGATTGATTCCTCTGGGTCTTTGCCTGGTGACCCTGCTCTGAGAAGCCTCTGGATCCTTTTGTCTGCCTCATCAAGCCCCTTACCCCCTGCCTCAGCTCTGAACCCCAGCCCCTCCCACCCCAACACCAGCTCACCACTCCCCCCAGCCCCAATTCTAACACAAAAGGCAACTTTGTCTTTCAAGTCAGTAGCCATAAATCCACATTTCTCCCCTCCCTCCTGGCAGCCACCTCTGACAAATGGGGGGGCCTGGATGGGGAGAGGTAGGGAGCAGTGGGAGGCCAGGCTCAGCTTGGGAAAGTCCCTGCATCCAGCTGTTGGCCTGCTGTAGGGCTGGCGAGTATCGAACCTTTACGGCCTGATCTTTGATTCCAATGGACTGTAAGGCCCGAGGCACAGCTGCAGGGGAGGCAATCTGGGCCTCTCTGCACCTCTGGGCTGGGCTTTTATGACCCAAGAAGAATAAAACCTCTCAAAGCCCTACTTCTAATTATTCTGCCCATAATTCGGGGGCTCCAGTTCTTCCTCCAGATCAAGCCATAGGCTCCTCCTCTCTGCACCCTCCGGCCTTCAGTGGAGGGTATGATGTGTGCCTGGGGGGGTATGTGCTGCGGGGCAGGTAGTGTCTGCCTTATGCAGCTTGGTGGACATGCCACTGGGTGAGTGTGCCCACTGCTTTCATTGGTGGCCCCGGACACATTCAGGGAAGGGGAAGGAGAGGGAAGTATCACTTACCCCATGTGACCACCCTACCCTACCCCACTGCTAGGTTTTCAGAAGCAGCCCATATTCAAATATTTTGCCCTGTTTTCATCTCATATATCAGGCAATATCACATCAGAGGATGTGTCCTGGTTTTTGGTTTGGGAAATAGTCATTTGTCATGTTTACACAGCAGACCCACTGAGTGGACTCTAAGCATGCATTCGACAGATCCTTATTGACTTCTAATGTGTCAGGATGTTCTGGCACCCTATGAGCAAATGCCTTCCATCCCACAGGCCCTGTCTTTAGATATCCCCACCCAAGCTCCTAAGAAATATCAAAAGGGTGAGAGCACAGAGCCAGGATCTCAGGTACTATCACAGTACCACTCTGAAAAACAGACCTACAGAAGCTTCTGATGGTCAGAGGTTACATGTTATACTTGCTAGCATAACCCCGAGAAGTGGGGATTGCTACCCGTTCTGGGGCTCAGAGAGGTTAATTAACACAGCCACTTAGTGATGTTAAAGCAGACATTTGAACTCAGAGCGGCCTAACTCCACACCCAGTGCTCTTTCTCTGCATCAGAACTGGGGTGGGATGGGCACACGTATTCAAATGCTGCTCAAACAAGACTGATGATCCCTGCAGACACGCTTACAGAAAAACACAGAGACACACAGCATCCTAGACCCTTATGAGCACCATGCCTACACGCATTCAGAGACACCAGGGTCCAGCAGGCTCCATGCTAATGGTACTCGCCCAGGGCTTGGGGGCAGGTTTCACAGAATATAACTAATGCAGATAAGCACCTTGATAAGGTGGGGTTATCACCCCACTAATGGTCATGGAGCCCACACATGCTTCCTAAGTTCTGTGAACACAGGTGCTTGTCCCAGGGTAGCTCTTCCCTGAGCATTTCCAAATCAGCAATCTAGGACACGGAACTGTAGGGCCTTGAGAGGGTTGGGCCTTAGAAGATAGAGGAGTAATTTATTTTCCTGATTTGGGGCAGGAGGGCAAGGCACTGTGAAATACTAGTAGCTTTCATGGGGTGTGGGGCAGGGGGAGGAAGTGCTAAAGGGAGGGGAAGTTGTGAGACAGACTCAGACCTGTCATAACTGGATGTATGATCTTGACAAAACCAAAGCCCCTCTCTGGACCTCTGTTTCCTCTTCTGTAAAATTAGGAAGTTGAGTTGGACAAGTTATAAAGGCTTATCCAGCTTCAGCCTTTGAGGCACATTTGCTTCCAAGTGCTAGCCAGGGGTACAGAGTCAGGGGCTAGGAGCCAACTGGGGAATCGCTCTCTGCCTTACATTTGAGAATATCCAGGCCCAGCAGAGCCCCTCTCCACAGACTGCACGTCTCTGCCCGTGTCAGGGTCACCAATCTTCCTTATGTAAACCTGCCCAGGCCCACAACATCCTTAACTTCCCGTCGTTCTGGTCAAGACACCGGATCTCTCTCACCTCCCGGAAGGGCGTCTGGTTAGGCGGCCCAGGCTGGAGCTATTAAGTAAATTGCTTTCACATGACCATGAGGACAACTCAACAAAAACAGATACTTCCCCTAAATTTCCAGAGCCATATATTAGGTTTTGTAGGGACTAATACTGCAGGGGTCAGGTAGTGGACAGGTGACCTGGGATCATGCTTGGCTCTGTCACAGACTCCCTATGTGACCTTTCGATTCCAACCTTGGTTTTCTCATCTGTGAAATGTGAGTGGCACAGGATAGACAAGATAATCTCTAAGGTCCACACCAACATTAACATTCTAGGATAACACTGGGTAAAGTGGTCTCCTCTGCATCCATGGAAGGCCCTTCTCCTATTCTCAAACCTTGATCTGATGCTGCTTTTATGTTTCATGACTCTGCAGAATCCCTGGTGGCTCAAAACCAAACCACAGGAGATTAAGGCCTGTAGGCCCTCCACCCCAACAATACTCCAGAATAAGCTTCATCTGTTTGGGGAAGAGGGAGGCCTACACTCCCTAGGAGGATCATAGAGTTTCTTGGTTGCTATGGGGCTCCCAATTCTTTGAAACAGACTTATGTGGGGAACCCCACTACTGCCCTCCAGTTGTCAGAGGTTTTCCAAAGCCCTGGGAACCATCTTCCAGAGAGGATTTCCAAAGCTTTCCCATACATTCAAAGGCCTCACCACACCCACCCCTAACCTCTTCCTCTCCCTCTCTTACTAATGGCACAACATGCACCAGCTGCCCAAGCTACAAGCAAACCCAGGGGTTACTGACCCATCCTTCTCCCTCTCTCCCACAACAAACTGGTCACCAAACCCAGGTGTATGGTCTCTTTTGCATACCACTTGGCTTAGGCTCTGAGCACTCTCTGTTGTTTCTGTGATAGCCTCCCCGCTCCCTCCTCTTCTTCCCTCATACTGAAGCCATAATTGTCTTCCTAAACATCCAATATGATCATCAAACACCTTTGGTGGTTCTCCATTGCCTTGAATCAAAGCACTCTCCTTGAGATGGCATTCGAGGTCTTCACTATTAGGTCCTGTTTGCTCTTTCTAGCCTCAAATGCCAGCTCATTCTGCCTTCATGTGGTTTGTACTCTGACCATGTCAGACAAGGTTGCCTTCCCTGGATATATGATAGATGCTCACACTGCTATTTCTTTGCATTCTGCTGTCCCCTCTGCCTGGAACTTTTTGATCCTCTCTCTTACCAGCACCCCCATTCTCCACATCCCCCAAAGGAGGCAGAATTAATTGTGCCTCTCTCCTTGTCCTTATTGGACTGTATTAGAATCCATTGTTCACACATCAATCTACTTACTAGCCTAGGAGTCCCTTACTAAGAATGGCCTGCTGTACCTTTCTACCTCGAGCACCTAGAACAAATACTAGGTAAATAATAATTCCTCATAAACTATTTCCTGAATGTTGACTTTAAGGGGCATATGGTTTGGGGGGGGGGGGTCCTTCCCCATCATCTTCTCTTCCATCCAAGTCCCTTACCCCACTACAATCCAGTGTCTGTTCTTGGGCAAGTTACTCCTTTACCTGAGTCTCAATTTCTCCGATGAAAATGAGTCAGTTAGACTGGCCACCGTCTGGCACTGGGCCGTGTATCAGAATAACTTAGGAGGCTGGGTAACAATGCAGATTTCTGTACACCACCGCCAGAGAGATTCAGATCCTTTGGTCTGGCGTGATGCTCAGGAATCTGTATCTCCATTAAAGCTCACCAGGGTGTCTCAAATGCACAGTCAGGATTGGGAACCCCTGGTCTGGCAGGTTCTTGAGAATCTGATCTTTCCTAAGGCTCCAGCATCCCACAAGGGCAGATTCTCAGCCCAGCCTGGCCCCCAAGCCCCCACCCCACCCCCCTCAAGCCTTGTTCGAGGCCGGCTGGTCCAGGACGTGTGACTCCGATGCCACGAGGAGAGGCGCAGAGTGGGCAGCGGGCGGATGGACGAACGTGCGAGAACCCGGCCCCCGCGGGGGCCCCCAGCTCAGTCCCCGGGATGGCGGGCGGGGTCAGCGCCCCGAGCCTGAGGCCCTGAGAGCAGCTCTCTCCCGGCGGCAGGAGTAAGTGGGACCATCTGCTCCTCTCCTCGGAGGTCAGAGCTTTGTGTCAAGCTCCCATCCCCCTCGCTCCTCCCCCCTCCTCCCCACCCCGTGCCCTCTGACTCCCGGGACTGGAAAGAAAGAAGCCCTCGAGGTCCTGATGAAAGTGGCAGTGTGATGGGGAGCGACAGCGGCCGCCGAGCTCGGGGCGCGGGCAGGCCCCCGGCCGGCGGGCGAGGGCCGGGTCGGGAGGAGCGCGGGGTCCCGCGCAGCGGCCGCGGGGCCGAGCGGGCGGGCGGCTCCCGCGGGAGGCAGCGCCGGTTCCCACAGCCGGCCGGGCCGCCGGGCCCCTTTGAAGTGGCCGCAGCTGCACACCCCGACCCGCCGCTAATCCCCGCGGGGCGGGCGCCCTCGCCCCCCCGCATAGCGGTAGTGTCCGCGCTGAATGGCGCTGGCTAATTACCTCGCTCGCACCGCCGCGGGTGAATGAGAGAATCCGGCATTGTGCGCGGCGAATGGAGAAAATAAGACAGCCATTGTCCTCACACGCCAAACGAGGGTTTGATGTCGCTGGGGCGAGCGAGGCACCATTTCCCGCCGCCTCCTCCCACCGCCCCCCACCCCCACCCCCACCCCCACCCCGGCGGCGCAAATTCCCCAAGCTGGGCCCGGCCCCTGCGGCCGCGGGGGAAACTGAGGAAGCCGGGAGGGTGCAACTGCCCCAGGCTCCCTCCCGCCCCACCACCCGCTCCTCACCTGCCTTCTCCACCCGCAGGTTCTCAGGGCGCCTCCTGGGCTCGCCCAGCCCCGAAAACCAGGCTCGGCCCTGCGCCCACCAACCTGATTAGACGTCGTTGGGAACGCGTGAGACAACTGTCGAGGGAGCAGCTATTTCCGCACCTCGGTGCCCAGCTGTGTGCCATCAACCCACAGGGCTGGGGAATTTCGGGGCGGTGGCTGGAGAGACGATTACAGGAGGCGCGAGAGGAAGACTCCAGAGAGAATGGGAAGGGAGATGAGCTGTGGGGAGCCTGGACTGATGGAGGGACTGGCCTCCTCAGGGAGGAAGAGGGAAATGGTTGGAAAGGACAGGTCCGAATTATAGAGGGTCTGCAAAACCAGACCCTGGGGTCGGGACGGAGTGCCCCGTGCAAGGAGGCTACTGTTCTCAGTCAGGGAGAATGGTGGGCTGATGGGTTAAGACTGCAGTTACAGCTGCAAGGAAACCCACTCAACATCAGAAACCCTACTTGCCTCAGGCAATCTCCCCCATCTTTTAGGTATAAGGATATAAGGTAACTCAGCTGAGAAATCAGGACTAAAGGAAATGACCATGCAGATGGGCAAGCAGATGAGCATGCTGACCCATTCAACAGATGCGGGTGGGCTCTATCAGGCTTCCTTCTCTTTATCATCACCACCAAGTAAGGTGGGTTTTTTTTTAGTGGGGAGGGAGCAGAAAATTATATCCTTCAACATCAGGAAATGTCTTATCTTTCTATCCCTGAGTCCTTAGCTCAGAGGCAAGTAGGTACAAGATAGATAGATGCTCTTTGAGATTTGTTGATAGGAGAAATGAGCTGTTTTAATATCCCTCAATTCCACATTTCCTTTTCCTGGAAGCACATACTTCCTCATCCCTTCTGATGGGATCTTAGACTCTTTCTGCCTGAAGGAAGAATGTTATACATATGCTTCGATGTCCTATCAGGCTTATCAAATGATAAAAGGGTCCGGTCCGTTGCCCTGATCAACAGTAGGCTATTGGGCTGAACCAGTTAGCACCACTCATTTGGTGCATATCATAGAGCTCCTTCTGAGGCTGCAGTCTTTTCTAATTGTCTACATTATAAAATAGACTATAAACTAGATTATAAATTCGTTATAGGCAGCCCATAGCCAGACTCTCTAACAGAACCAACCATCTACTTACCCATTCATCCACTTATTTGAGAATAAAATTAAAGAATGAAAAACACTTGTTGAGTCAAAACTGTTCTTTGCTCTGACCCACCAACCCTATTTAACGTTAACAAGTACTAGCTGTAACAGGGATACATGAAAAGCATGCTTTTAAAGGAGAGGAAAATCTAAGCATAGCTCACTGTTTTTCTGACACAATCCTGAATCAAGGTTTAATCTAACCCTGGTCATCCCCTTGGATGTGGTCAGAATGTTTTTCTTTATAATTCTCCTAAATCTTTATGTTAAAGTCATATTTTTTCTGCCTAAGGCTCTAGAACTAAGCTTGCTAGGCATCACAGCACCTGCTGCTGTTGAACTACTCCCTGCTTAGGCCAATCTGCCTAGTTAGTTGATCTGCCTAGTTAATTGATTTAGAGAACTTCAAAACAACAAGAAGATAAAGCAGAGCTGCTGTGGATGGGGTCAATGTGGGAGGCCTGAAGCCCCACCAATCTGCCCCCCCCTTCCCCACCTCCAGCCCCTGTGCCCCCTCCACAGACCCAGGGACTCTAAGGAATGATGCTTCAAGTCCCCTGATCTAGAGGGAAAAAAGGACTTATCCAAGGAAACAAAAGGCAGTTAATACCAGTTAACTAACTGGAATTTAAATAAAAACTTGAAAGGGGGAAAAAAAAGTAGTTAGCAGATCAAACATCATTCTAATGCTATACAGGCCACTAGCTTCATTTTAAAAGACTAAAATGACCATTCAAACAGAAACTACAAATATAATTATCCCTATACGTGTGCCTTTATGGTTTGCCCAGATTTCAGCCAGAATGCCTGAATGTCTAATCCCCAGATAAATTATACTTTGGAAAATGATCCACTATTCAAAAAGTGAGAGGAGCCTCCAGGCCCAAATTAGAGACTCAATACTTTTAACTGAAAAAGTGCTTTTAAAGGAAGCCTATTTCTCTTCACATCTCTTCTTTCCCCAAACCGAACACCGTAAGCAACTTTAAAAATAACGCTCCACGGGTGAGACTTCTGATAGAAAGATAATGAGTATAATAATGACAGTGTGCCTTTTTCCCCTTATCCATTCCCACATGTGAATATTCACAGGGACTTTGTTATCATGGTTATGACTTTTCAAGATAACAGGAAGGTTGGCATGTACATGCAGGGAGAGCTCTTCCAAAGTTCGGGAAGCACAGGAAGCTGGACAGCAGAAGGATGCTGGTTAGCAGAGAACCTGGCATGGCCTGTTAGCTCTTTTGGGAGTAAAGCCACTGGTCTGGCATCCTGGGACTTTCTCCAGCTTGCCTGGGAGGGTGTCCCACCCTCAGGTGACCGAGGACCAAGTACCCAGTACCTGGTAGCCACCTCTCCTGTGGTGGCAAGACCAAGGTGTGAACTTGCCAGGCCAAGCCCTTCCGAGTCGCACTAAGTAGTAACACCTGGGTCTCTCTCACTTCCCCTAGGTGGCAAGCGGTGGGATCTTAGAAGTTGGATGTTTCAAGGAAGGGAACAGAGGAGGGAGATAGGGGTGCCCTTTAAGACCAGAAGAGGTTGGGATGGGAGACATAGGACACAGACGCAGACAGGACCACTCTCACCTCCTGACGAGAGGGACTCAGAAGGTAGTGGAGAATGGCTTAGGCAAAACCACACCTTTAGGCTCTGGAGGAATAATCCCTGATTTAACTTTATCTGTCCTCCTCCAACCCTGGGTGTTGGGCCCCAGAGGATAAGTGACTCCTAGCAGGCAGGAGGTATTCCTAGCCTCCCATTTCATGTATCTGTGGCTCCCCAGTCTTTTACCCTCATTGGGCACCAACTCTAGGCCAAGCACTGTGCTCAGCACTAAGGATGCACAGAGGAGCTAGTCCCTCCCCTCAAAGAGTTTGTAGACCAGTGGGAGGGACAAGCTATATACTAACTGTCCCAGAATGGACAGGTACATCTCCTAATTCCTCCCACCTCCAAAACACAAAGCTGGGCAAACAGCCCCATGAATGCTTCTTTAATTGATGTACTAAACACTGCATTGTTTTATTTCAGGAAAGCCTTGATCCCATCCATGGTACACTTGCCAGCTTGCTTGATTTTGATTTTTGTCACAGTTTGGTGGGAAAATGATTTGAGAAGCAAAACCAGAAACACAGGAGAGCAGGAATATCAAATAGGCTCAATCGTGAGGCTTATTCTATGTGATATGACTGGTGATCTGACATAATGGAATCAAGAATATTCTAACCCAATCTGCGAGGGAGACTAAATTAGGGCTTCTCTAAGGTGCTTGAGGTTTGAAATACAATTTTAAGGGACTTCAAAAAGTTAGGGTGAATTGAATTATTGCAGAAAAGAGGGGGACATTCCATATAAGCCAGAATGTAAGGGACAAAACAGTGACCCCAAAGGAGATTTGAGGAAAAAACAAACCAGATGTGAAGGTGGCAGAAAAAGATCCAAGAATTGTTTATCACAAGCCAAATACTGGATTTCAATTTCCTAAGATCTCGGCTCTGAATTAGAGCCCAAATCCTGTTTGGCCAATCAGCATGTTGGAAAGAACATCAGACCCCTTGTGTCCCAGCTGTGTACACCCAGGACTTGGGGCAAGGCCTTTTCTGGGCCTCAGTTCCCACAGCAGTCCTATGAGAAACAAGGTGGGAGGCTGGGGGAGAGTGGAAAGTAGAGTGAGTGTGAATGAGCAACACCCGGAGAGCTGACCCACTCCCCATTCCTGTCTACCCTGGGGTGCAAACACTCCCAAGCACTGTCAGGGTACCAAGCACGCATCCCTGTGTTCAAGTCCGCCCTTCTGCAAAGGCTCTGGGACCTTCTCTGCTTCCTTTCCCTCCTAGAACTGGCCCGTTTAAAGATTTGCCCACAAACTTTTGTCTAGCTCTAGCTCCTTGTCAAAAAATCCCTGGTTAATACCCCAAGATGATGGGGAGGAGGTGCGGGGGACCTCCAGACCTCCACTATTCTCCATTGTCACGCCCCCAGACCAGTTCCAGGCTCCAAGTTGGTAGGGGCGAGTTCCCAAGTTACCAAGTCAAATGTCCCTTCCCATCCTGGCCACGGCAGCCCAGTGCGAGGGGGGAGGGCGGGTAGCGGCCCGAGGCACCGGGTCCTGAAAGTGAGAGTGCCCTCACACTCACAGACAACGTACGCTCACACTTGCACCCGCACGCATGTCCTCACTCACACCCACACAGACACATCGGGCACTGTGCCTCGGCAGCCGGCGACTGCGCGGCGCGGGGTTAATTGAATGCACATTGATTCTGCCGCCCGCCCGGCCCGGCGTGGGCGAGAAGCTGAGCGCCCGGGGTGGGGACGTCCCTCCTCCTCTCGTGACACTGCGCTCGTCCCGAGGCGAGGCGGGGAGCCGGTCCCTGCGCGCGGCCGGGCTCCTGGAGCGCGCGCGCCTCGGGAACTTTGCTGGGCCGGCCCGCAGTCCAGGGTCTTGGGACACGTGCGCGGCCAGGAACGAGGGGTAGGGGTGGGGGTGGGGGGGTAGGCAGAAGCTGGGGAGAAGGGCCGGAGAGTTTTTCTGCCAAACTTTGATCCTGACATTTAAAAATGGAGGCGGCCAGGCCTGGCGCGCCAGGAGGGCCCTAGCGAGAGGGAGGTGGAGGAGAGAACTGGGGCGAGCCTGGAGAGGGGCACGGAGGGGAAGGGTTGGGAGGAGGGACGCTGTGCAAGACAAAATCAAGTCAGTGTCTCCGAGCCTCAGAAGTGAGAAGGGCCTTGAGGAATCTTTTAATCTGGTGCTTGTCACACCACCTTCCACCTATGAGGAAACTGAGGCCAAGGAACTGATGGGTCCAAAGTCACACCGGGATGAGTTGAACACTTAGATTTTAAAAGCTGGAGGTGGGATCCAGGGAGGGCACGGAAGTAAGGAGAATGGTGTCTGAGTGGATCCAAGCACTCCAAGCATGTTCATGACCCTCAATCAGCAGTGGGGCCCGGAGGTGTCCCCTCCAAACCAGTCCAAACCAGGCACCTCCTTTGGGGCCCTGTCTTCAGCCTTCCCCTCCAGCTCCTCTGCCTTGCTGACACCAAAGCCCACTAAAGCCTGAATAAAGGGTGCCTCCTTTGGTGGGTGGGGAGGGAGGGCAGGACCCTACACTCCACAAATGCCTGGATCCTACCCATTCTCTCCCCTTCAAAGACCAGGCAGGGCAGTGCTCCCTCCCCTTTCCCACAAAGACAGACTGAGGCCCAGCAGCTTTAAGAGAAGGAAGAAAGCTTGAACCCAGAGCCAGGCCTCAGTGCACATCTATCTGCATCTGTCACTGGCTCCAGCTCTTTGTCACTGGAGCTCCTCCAGCTCCAGGGTATGTCTGTAGTCCCACCACGGTCCCATGGTGGAGAGCAAGTGGAGTTTTATTACAGGTGGGGTCTGGGGACGAATTCTAGGTTGTCCTTGACTTCTCCCCACAAAATTGTGCAGTCTTTGGCAGGCACAATCCCAGGTGGGAAGGGGCTAGGTTGGGAAAGGACATGCCCATGACAGGCAGGGCCACAGGCCAGAGCACATGCCCCAGGAGTTACCAGCCTCCCCAAACCAAGAGCCTATAGGCTGGGGAGGAGGAGCAGGAACCAGAACTCAGCAGAAGCCAGGTTGCCAGAGAATTGTTATGAGGAAGCATTGAGTGCCCAGGGCCGCTGCTGGATTCCCAAGAGGATCTGGCTTTGTGCTTCCTGGAAGTACCCGTCCCCTGTTCCTGGCTGTCACCCCAAGACCTGCCCGCCCTGATCCAAGGACCCCAGCAACAAATGTCCCACTCCCCTTGCCTGTAAGGTCCCCTGCACCCTTCTAGCTGGCACAGCCTGCCCCTCCTGCTGTGCTGCTCGGGTTACCAAGAAGCCTGCCACGGAAAGCCTGCCATCCAACCCATTGTTCCTCAGGCCAGGAGGGCAGGGGCCCAAACGCAGACCCCTCCTCCCGGCTGGGGTGGGGGCAGATTCTCCCAGCCACCACAGCAGGCAGGGGCCCGAAGCCTTGGGTTGGGGAGCGGGATGGCGTGGAACTCCATGAGGCTTTAGGCCACCTTGCCCAAGCAAGGGGACAGCACAAGGACAATCAGCAGCCTGGCTCCTGGAGGCTGATTATGGCTCTTCTCTACTCCTCCTCCCCCCCTCCAACAGGACCCCTGGGGAGACAGATCCTTCTCTAGCCACACCAGTTCCTCTCCTGTGATTTGTTCTGAATTTTCAAACAAAGAGTAATTATGACAGATGTGGAGCAATCAGCGTCATTATGCGGAAACAAGAAAGGGAAAGGGAGCTGAGGGGGCCCCACGGGGGAGGGTAACTTGTCTTTCCTCCTCGGGAAGAGGCAATTCCCACCTCCACCGCCAGCAGCCCCAGCACCCTCCCAACTTCCTTTCCCTGCAGGAACCTGTACCCTGCACCCTGCACCCTGCCCCAGACAATCTGGGGCAACAGAGCCTCACAGCCTAACTGGCCCACCACACCATGGGCCTCCAGCAGCCACTGGGGGTGGGGGGCATGGAGCCCCGCCTGGCCCACCTGAAAGTGGCTCCCACTTTGGCCAGGGTTCAAAGCTGTTCTCTGCTCCCAACACTCCTTGCCTCCACCCTGTATGTGCCCTAGTACCCAGCTCTATTTCTGAGGCATTAATTCTGATTATGTTCTCAAGGGACTCTAGTCCCCTCTAAGGATCCTCAGGCCATTGAACTTTGGGTCAGGGAGACCTGGGTTTAAATCCCAGCTTCCTTACTTACTGTGTGCCCTTGAGCAAGTTAATTAACCATTCTGGCCTTCTGTTTACTCATCTGTAAAATAGGACTAGTAATACCTATCAATGCAAATGTTGTGGGAATTAAGTAAGTTAATACATAAAGGACTCAGGACAGCACAGCCCCCAAATTACTAGCAATACTTCTACTAGTTAGTTCACCACAAGTGCCAGCACATAGGTAGCCCTCAAATCACTCAGCTCAGTGCCCAATGTGCTTTGGAAACCTGGAGGCCCCTGAAATACACCATGGATGTCAGGAGCCCACACCCAAGGTTTGCTGGTTAACGCTCACATCCAGAACTACAACTGCCCCTGGGGCAGGGCAGGACGCAAGAAAAACGGAAATATACATATATGTGTACCAGTTTCCCCTTGGGGAGGAGCATACAAAAAGATCCCTCCCTTCCCCAACTAGAGAGGCACCTGGGAAGGCGAGAGGTATGACACACCCAAGAGGTCCTCTAACCTGCCCAGGCTGGAGGACGAGCCATGTCCTTGGGCAGGTTACCTCCTTGGGGACTCAGTTTTCAAGTCTGTAAAATGACAAGGTTGGACTAGATGAGCTCCAGAGTTTGTCTTACTGCTCTGGATGCCTGTGATCCCACTGGAGGCTGGGAAGCCCGCCAAGGTCCTAGCCAGGCTGGGAATTTAAGGGTTCTTTTGCTGTAGCCTGCAACTCAGTGAAAGAGCTAGGATTGGTTCTCTCTCACGGTGGCCTGCCCCTCCTCTCCATTTAGGTGGTCTGGTCTCCGTCTGCCCACCCTAGGGCCCTGGAGCCTCTTGCTAGTCCCCCCTCACATTCCAATGGCCTTGGGGCAGCAGCCAGACCAGAAAGTCCAGTTCCTGCCCATTATCACTGCTCGCATCTGCACTGCAACCCAACACCAGCATTCCAGAGAGCAGCCTAGGGCTGCCCCCACCACCCACCGTGGTCAGTGTCCGGGCTCAGAGACAGGCCCCAAGCAGGGGCCAGTGTTCTCAGATTCCTCCCAGGGAAGGTCTGCCCCCAGGGGGGGCTCTGGCTTGCTGGGGAGGCCATGGACCCTTTCCTTTGGGGTCATCTTCGAACCTCATCCTCTCAGCCTCTCCTCTTCCTATCTTTGTTCTGTGCCCAGGCCTGCGCTCACCTACTTTTGCTCCCGAAACAGAGGGGTCTCTCTCCCAGCACAGCAAGGGATGGTGGATGCAGGAATTGCCACAATTGGAGAAAGAGGCAGGAAGAAGGACAGAACAATAGAGAGAGGAGTTGGAGAAAGGACAGGGCAGAAGAAGCAAGGGCTGAGGGGTGATAAAGACAAAGACCCTAGGCGTGGCCTCACAAGAAGGCAGAGGTGGAGGGCAGTTTGTGGAAGAGTGTCAAAGGGCACTGAACCAAGATCCAGAGATGAGATAGACAAAAGTGGGTGGGAGAAGCTGGGATGTGAGCCCTTGGCATCCAATTTCCCTCCCTGGGCCTGAATCAGGTGGCTGTCTGGCTGCTATTAAGCCTATACTCTCCAACTCCCTCCATCTCCCTGGGGCCTGGGGTCTGGCCAACCACCTTTGCTCAACCCCTGCCTTCCCACCTTCACTGGTCCCGATATCACGTGTCCAGGCACCCCTCCTCAGGAAGCCACTGGGGCTGCTCCCATCTGTTTTCTGTCCTTCCCTTATATTTGAGGGCCATCACAAAGAGCGAGCATTTCTTGGAGCAGGCTGGACAAAGCTGGGGGCCAGGGGAACAAGCCCAGAAATCAAAGAGCAGTGCTTTGTGGGGGTAAGGAGCAGCACAGGCCAGCAGGCTCTATCGCAGCCAGATTGCTGGCACCTACCTAATGAATAAATAAGAGCACGGTGTAGGCTCCCAAGGTGCTATAGCTGTGACCGCACGCCCATAAGGTAAGCCCTCACCCTCCACCAATGACCCAGGACTTGCCTCCCTCTTCTCTCACTTCAGTCAGCTGGGTAAGTATCAGTCTTCACAGGACCTACAAATTGGCTACCACTACCTCCTGCCCTGCACCTGTCCTGTCCTGTCCACTCTCGCCTTCCAGTCTGGCCACAATGTCCAAGGGAAGTGGGATTCCCACAGCAAAGCCCTTAGAGAAGAGATAGACGCCAATCTTGGGCCCCATGCACATCCTTCAGGCACGCACCTGTATGCTCAGGTACCCACACAGCTCCAGGTGGCCACACACACACACACACACACACATACTACTGATGTCTACATTCCTTATTGCAACAAGGCTATGGCCAGAGAATCTTAGGGTGCCATAGGTTATTTACACAAGGCAGACACTTTTGGAATCACTTGGTCCTGTTTAAACAAAGACAACAGTGAGCTCTTTGGTTTTCCATCCTGGGTGCCCTTCTGTTCCATTCTAATTTTTTGAAGGCTGTGTAGAACAGCCTTCAAGCTGCTATGAAAAGTCTCTCTCTCTCTCTCTCTCTCTCTCTCTCTCTCTCTCTCTCTTACATGGACACACACACACACACACACCCGCAGGGACTCTAGAGAGGAGAGGGAAAGGCAATACAAGAAAGCCAGGAGTGAAAAAGTCCTTTCTCCCTGGGGGTGGGGAGGGGACAGGGGGTTAAGGGGGGCTGGGGGCCTGTTTCATTTGCAGGCTGCAAATGCCTCTTCTATTCACCGGCCTGCATTCCCAGCCAAGGCGCCCAGCCACGGACAATGCCGGGAACAGGAACAGAGGAGATTTGCACATTGTGTTCAAGGGGCCAGCTGGCTGCCTGCGACAGTGGAGCCAAGGTGTGGGAACCAGAAGCATTCGACTTCCACATTCAAGTCCTGCGGGTGGGGGTGAGCGGGGCCCTCCCCCCTCAGCTGGGGCCAGTGTGGCTAGGGACAGGGGCCTCATCCTGCCAGGGAATAAAGTCCAAGGCAGGAGACCCCGAGACCCAGGCATGAAGGGTACCGAGCAGTATGGTCTCTGCTTCATGCCCCATCTGGCGAGGAAGAGTCTCAGCTCCTCTGGAGATAAACATGCAGCAGCAACCACCCCCTGATCGTGCCCTGAGTGTGTTATATTCCCCTGCCGATCCGCCCTGTTCACAAGCTTCTGTTCCTTTGAGCTATGCTATCAATTACAAAGCCAGAAGAGACAGAGAGAGAGGGAGAAAGCAAAAGAGAAGCGGCAAGAGAAACAAGAGAGACAGAGCTTTCCACCCGGAGAGCCACATGTCCATTTAGTTTTTACCAAGCTCCACAGGCAGGGGACGTGAGAAATACAAAAGAGAAGCCCTTTAGGAGCTTAAAATCTAGTCGAGGAGACAGATGGAATACCCAGCCCCAAAACAGTTACTTAACAATGTAAGCAGCCATCACTGAAAGGGAGGTTGGGCCTGAATGCCACAGACCGCAAATACTGTGCTGCCACCGCTCCCCCCTCTGCCCCCCCCCCCCCCCCGCCGCCTTAGGAGGGGGAAGAAGAATTACTGTAAGCTAAGTGGTCTTTGGGGAGGGGTTGGGTAAGGGACAAATAGGGGCAAGAATGGACCGGGAAAAGGCCCAGCAGAGACAAGTGTGTCCCAAGGACCGGCTGCATGCATGGCAAGGAAGCCTTAACACCTTAGAGCTGAGATGAACCTGAGTCCAACCACTCAACTCTACAATGAGAAAAACAAACCCCAGAGAGGGTGAGTGATTGCCCAGAGCCACGCAGGACTCCTGGTGTCCGGGCAAGGGCCTTGCCATCACACCTCACGGCTTCTTAGGAGTGTCAGAGGAGTGTCAGTGTGGCGTGCTGACGGGTGTGTAAAAGGGCCTGACTTTTGGCCATTTGCAACGACCTCTGGCATGGTTATGGGCGAGCTGCCTGGCATTGTACCAGAGCAGGCCTAGTCATTGTCATTCATCTCCTCATCACACCAGTGACGTTTCAGCAACACCTGGTTCTGCTCTACCAGGTGGGCAGATGTCTGTGTTTGAGAGGCAGTGGGGAGGCTTCCTCAGGGCTGCCTCGGCTGAGCTGCCCTTCAAGGAGGAGAAAAAGCTTGGGTTCCATACCTCAGGTCTGAGCATACAGCCTCCAGGTGACACAGGCCTCTGAGGTTACCTGCCACTGTGCCAGAAACCACTTCCCTCCACAGCCACTGCCCTCCCCAGAAACACTCCAGGGTCCCCTCCCCTAAATACACTGAGCCCCACCTCCCCGCATAAGCTGTACTCCCCAGTAGCTCCAGCCCATAGTTCTCCCACCCCCTGCCCCCACAACCTGGCTCCACAGATCTAGACTCTGACCCTTCCCCAGATGCACACAACCGTGGATCTTGCTGCTGAAAGAGGGTTCCAGAGTAGCTGGTTAAACCACTTTCCCTCAGCCTGGTTGAGAATGAATCGGACTTTAGAAGTAGGTACCTGGGGGCCTGAGAGGTAAGTGCCTCCCTGAGATGGAGGTAGCAGGAACCTAGACTTGGACTTTCTCTCTCTTGCCAGCCCCCACAGCCTCTTTCTAGGAGTCTGGGCTAAACCAGGGGCCTTCCTGGAATCACCACAACTAGAGGAGCTTAGAACTTCGCATTTCTTCTTCTCATTTAATATTTTTATTTTTAGTAATTTAAACCATTTTTAAATGTACAGTACAGTAGTGTGTGGGGGGGGGTGGGCGGAGGGGAACAGACAATCCACAGAGGGCTCTATGTTGACAGCAGATGGTCCGGTGCCAGGATCGAGCTTATGAACCTCAAGATCATGACCCGAGTGGAAGTCGGACGCTTAACTGACTGAGCCACCCAGGCACCCCAGAACTTCTCATTTCTCAGAATCACAATGTTAACATTTAAGGAACATTTTCTAGGTGCCCTGCACTGTGCTAAGTTCTTTACCCATACTAACATGGGTAATCCTCACAACATTCCTCCTTGGTAAGCACTATTTCCCCTATTTTAAAGACCGTGAGAGGGGGTTGCCCGGGTGGCTCAGTAGGTTAAGCCTCTGACTCTAGATTTTGGCTCAGGTCACGATCTCACAGTTCGTGGGATTGAGTCCCATGCCCGCTTTGGATTCTCTCTCTCCTCCTCTCTGCCCCTGTTGCTTCCATCCACCCTAAATAAATAAATATTAAAAAAAATAAAGACTCTGAGAGGTTAAGGGGGCACCTGGCCGGCTTAATTGGTAGAGCATGATACTCTTGATCTCCAGGTCATGAGTTCGAGCCCCATGTTGGGTGTAGAGATTTCTAAAAAATAAATATATAAACTTAAAAAAAAAGTGGAGAGAAGGCTGGGTGGCTCAGTCAGTTAAGCATCCGACTTTGGCTCAGGTCACGATCTCATGGTTCATGGGTTCCAGCCCCGCGTCGGGCTCTGTGCTGATAGCTCAGAGCCTGGAGCCTGCTTCAGATTCTGTGTCTCCCTCTCTCTCTGCCCCTCCCCTTCTTGCACTCTGTCTCTCAAAAATGAATAAAACTGTTAAAAAAAATAAAATAAGAAGTGGGGTGTAAACAACTTGTGTTGGAATTTAAAAAGATAAAAAAGTATATATTATATCTATAAAATAAAGACTCCCAGAGGTTAAGTGACTTGCCCAAGTCCGTCCAGTTGGGGTATATTTGCTTCCACGGCCCACCCTCACAACCACCGCTGGGCCCACCCAGGCTGAACAGCCCCAGGCTGGGAGGGAGGCCATCCTGGCTCTTTGAGAACCTGGCCACCATGGAGATAGGCTGGGCCACACCCTAAATTAGTGGTCACTTACCTAGCACTAACAGTACTACTTGATGATCACTTTCTAGGTGTCAGGCCCTGTGCCAGAGGTTTATATCCATCACCTCATTTGATCCTCCAGTAGCCCTGATAGGCTGATGAGATTGTGACCATTTTGTCAGATGAGGGCACAAAGGCTCAAGAGGGTCATTAATTCATCAGTGAGTGGCAGAGCTGGGGTTCAAAGTCTGGCCCTGCACCCGTGTTCTCCCAACTGTTGTGCCACCCACATACCTGCCCCCTCCCCCGCAGTGATCATGACCTGGGGGTGGGCTCTGCTCTAGCACCTTGGACTGGCAGCGTCAGTCGGCTTCATCTGGGCTCTCGTTAGAAATGCAGAACCCCAGGCCTTGGCTTAGACCTACTGACTCAAAATATGAATTTTGCCAAGCTTCTTGGGTACTTCATGGGCAGAGTAAGATTTGAGAAGTCCTGGTCTAGATCATATAGATCTTTGCTCCAATTCTCCAAGGGACCTGAGACCAGGAAGTGAAGGCAGGGACTGAGAATATCAGTGGGGGGTGGGTGCTCCAATCATCTCCCCTCCTTGTATCTAGCCCATTTATCTCTCTCTTTTTAAAAAAATACTTTATTTTTAAAATATCTCTACACCCAACGTGCGGCTCGAACTCACACCCCCAAGATCAAGAGCATACTCCATGGACTGAGCCGCCTGGACTCCCCATAGCCCATCCCACTTTGGGGTCATCCAGGGGCACAGACCTCAACAGGTGAGAGCCAATGCACATATTCCCACTGGGTCAGGTGATGCACACGCCTTCCCCAGAGCCCTCCAGAGGGATGGCAGAGGGTCTCACAGGCCAACCCAGCTTCAGCCCGCACTCTGAGGCCCACACTCTGAGGTTTGGGAGAATCCCCAGGCCTTACCAGGAAGGAGTTAAAACAGAACAAGTTGCACTCTGGCTCCAATAATTCCACTCCCTGGTAGATTTCCCTGGAGTACTTCTTAACTGAATCCCAGTGAGGGAGAAAGCTGGGGGCTGGGCGCAGAGTCAGGCAGTTTGCTTTTGTTGGTGATGTCGGTAAATCGCCTTTAAATGAAGACTACAGTATTGGCTCCCATTACTGAGAGCCTCCTATGGGCCAGGCAAATAGTAGGGTGTGTTAGTCCTTACAATCATCCCACAGAGTAGGATTAAATGCACATTTCACAGGTGAGTAAACTGAGCCCCAGAGAGGTTAACTTGTCCAGGGTCTGTCTTATTACTAACAAATGTCTTAATTTGCAGCCTCCAGACAGTAAGCACATGGAACAGCAAGGCAGAGAACCCAGACATGCTGGACTCATGAATACTCTCAGGGCCCTGAGCCACTCCATCCTGAAAAGGAGGTATTTGGACCTGAAGCACTCAAGGGATCAGCCTGCGGTGTTGTCCACCCTGGTCAGGCCATCTTTGAATGACAGCATCTGAGACCACTGGGATGGAAGAGGGGGCGTTCCTAGCTGTCGCCTTTGGCCCAAAGGTCAGATGCCCCCCAGGGCTGCCCCCACAGACCTGGACCCCTGTCTGCCCTGACAGGCTAATCCGCTGGGGCTGGGCGGACTGTGTCTGTGAGCCGAGCTTAGCATGGCCCCTCCCCATCAGCCCCCAGGGAGCAGGCAGGAGAAGCAGGGGGCTCCAGAGGGCTCCTCACACCTTTCAGCAAGGCACCCTCCCATGTCACACAACATCTGCAGTGCCTGCAGGCACATGGGCAGGGAGTTATTACCAAAGGAGAAAACTCAGGCAGCTAATCAGCTTTGGAGGTTTCTAGGGACATCAGCTTGTGAAGTGAGAAAAGGAGATCCAGCCACCCGGTTGCTTGGTATCCAAGCATTCCCCCACGGGGTCACAAGCCTTGCGGGGAGGGGGGGCGGAGAGGGAGGCCGCATCAGACTGCCAGAGCCTGGAGGCAACCCCCCAGCTGTCCCCAGGACCCCAAAGGATTAACTAGGCTGACCTCACCCACCGGCCCTTCCCCCAGCTAGAGCCACAGCTCAGTTTCTGATACTGTGGGAGTTTAAGGAAACCAAACATCTTGAAGGTATTACCGTTTATAGAAAAGCACATTTACAATTAGCTATATATAAACACCTGGGGTTTATCTCCCAGAATTCTAGGCCAGCGATGCAGAGGCCAGTGTTGACACAAGCCAGGGAGAGTGTGGGGGTCATCACCCTGAGAAATCTCCTTTCTCTCATGGGCAGATCTTCCCGGGGGCCCCACCCCTGTGTCCACGTCCACGCTTCTCTTCCTCACACCCAGCCATCTGCTCAGGGGATGCGCCAGCCTTCCCTACACCGCCGAGGGCTGGGGTTGCGGGGTCACTGAGCCAGAAGTGATTCCGTCTCAAGGTCCAGAGAGCTCCATATGGGGGCCTGGATCAGCCTTCTTTAGAACAAAGGGGCATCTTAAACTCAATGAGAGGGCTCCTGCCTCAGAACGATTCATCACTCACCAGTCATTCCCAGCAACTGTGCACATGCCCTCAGAGCCAGGGAGAAACTCGGCAGCCATCAGCCAGGGAAGAGGCAACATGCCACAGGAGTCAGGGGGAGGGAGGAGGGTTCAGGCAGCCTAGACTGCAGTCCGGCTCCTCGGCCTACTGCAGTGTCATGGAATCCCTCTAAGTCTCAGTGCTGTCACCTGTAAAAGGGGGGCAGAAACTGCCTATCTCCCTGGGCCACGATGATGACTGAATGAGATCATTTATGTAAAAACACTGAGGCAGGGAGCTCAGCACACAGCAAGTGCTTGCTAAGTGTTACCTAGAATTATTACCAGCACCTTTAAGGTGTTGCCTCTTTAAGCAGCCTCTTTAGTGGACACCCCCTCCCCTAGATGTATGAAGTTATGGGGCAGAGAACACTCACCACTTCTAAAACTTTTGCCCTCTCTCAAGAGCAGCAGTTCTCAGCCAGGACCGCCCCGCCCCCACCCCCCCCCCCAGCCTGCCACCCACCAGATCCATAGGTAAGTCTGGGTTAGACACCCACGAGTGTGCACAAAGAACAACAGAATTTTTGCAGAACAGGGCAGCAGAGCACAGCCATCACTTCATCACAACTGGTGGTCCGTCAGTGCAAGCCGAGCACAATTCTAGAACAGAAACACCTTGCCTGGCCTTTTCCCTCCATCCAAAACACATCAGATAGCAAGTCGCCACAATGTACGCTTTGAATCTCTTAAAATTCTATTGTCAGTTATACCTCAATAAAGCTGAAATTGAAAAAAAAAAACCAAGTACATTAGCACGAAGGTGAATGGGAGTGACGTCATCATTGTGGTGACCCTGAAATTATTCTGCCATATTTTTTTTTGCAAAACAAATTGTGGACAAGCTTCAGAATATCACTACTGTATAGTGAGTCTTATCCTACCCAAAAGATTTGAAAGTCAGCACATAATTAAAAATGGCATGTAGCTAAATCACCCTTCAAAATTCTCTTAAATCACCCATAAAGTATGACTATTGTTTCTTTTTTCTTTTTTTTTTTTTAAATCTTTTTTTTAGTATTTACTTACTTTTTAGAGAGAGAGAGAGAGAGAGACAGAGTGCAAGCTGGGAAGAAGCAGAGAGAGAGGGAGACACAGAATCTGAAGCAGGCTCCAGGCTCCGAGCTGTCAGCACAGAGCCCCACGTGGGGCTCGAACTTACTAACTGTGAGATCATGACCTGAGCCAAAGTCGGACAGACGCTTGAATTGACTGAGCCACCCAGGCGCCCCAACTATTGTTTCTTTAAACACGAGAATCCTACTCAATGGCCTGGGTGCTCACAGTATACGGGAAGCTAAGGCACACCAGCCCAAGAATTGGCTAAGGCTCACCCTCTTTCTCTCCCTCTCCCAGCAACAGTGTTTAGCTACATTCTTGTCAAATTACATTCCAATCAATTGAAAGAATATGTGATATAATTCTACCACCACGAATGATTACTATGTACCTTTTAACTGACCCACGCTAAGAAATCCGTCCTCCGCAAGGCTGACAGTACTGCTCCCCTGCCCCCAACCCCTAGGCTGACCCTGGATACCCAGTCTGGGAAAGAACAGTAAAGGGTGTCCACTTACTTGCAGCCTGGATTCGAGCCTTCCGGCTGACCACCAGCCCAAAGCGGTTCTGAGCCACACACTCATAGTCACCCTCGTCTGAAGGGCTGCCTCCCCGATCCAGCCGGAAGTGATGGATCATCAGGGACCCATTGGCCAGCAAGGTGGAGTGGGTACTCTCCAGCAGCTCCACCCCATTCTTCCTCCAGGTGATTCGAACTGGAGGAGTCCCCTCCACTCTGCAGCCCAGCACTATAGGCTGCCCAGGGACTGCAACATCATCGCTTGGTTCCACAGCAAATGCCAGTTCAGCAGAGTGGCCAAGACCTGTATCGGGCCGGGCAGATGAGAGGAAAAGGAGAGGTCAGTGTCGAATGAACAGGCAGGGAGAACTCCATGCACAGGTGTTCCAAGTTCCCTGGATCTGCACACCCACCCCACCTTTCTGTAACGCTAGCAGAAATCTCTATTATATACAGAACTTACTTTATGCATTACAAAGTGCCATCTCATGCAGTATTTTACTCAGTCAGCAGACCATCTCAGAGAGAGGGAGAGAGATTATTTGTACCATTCCCTCTTTTACAGATAAGGAACTGATGTCCAGAGATATTAAGCAACTTGTCCAGGGTGTCACAATTAACAGTTACAAATCTGAGATCCAAAAGTAAGACCGATTGCAACACAACTGCTGCCTCTCTTGCAGTCACTTTGGCTAAATGCTGAAGCCTCACAGACTTGCAGGGTGTGACCTTAGGTAAAGTGTTCAACCTGTCTTAGCTTCCCATTCCTCATCTGTTTAAGTCAGGAACATAGGGGCCCCTGGGTTGCTCAATCAGTTAAGCGGCCAACTCTTGATTTCAGCTCAGGTCTGATCTCAGTGGGTTCCTGAGATCAAGCCCCACATCGGGCTCTGCGCTGACAATGTGGAGCCTGCTTGGGATTCTCTCTGTCCCTCCCCACCCCCCAAATAAATAAATAAATAAACACTTAAGAAAAAATAAATCAGGAACACAATGTGGCTTGTATCATAGAGTTGTTGAACAAGATGAACAGATTCAAAGTCACTATGAAGTTCTGGGAGCCTGGGTGGCTCAGGTGATTAATTTTCCAACTCTTGGTTTTGGCTCTGGTCATGATCTCATAGTTTGTGAGTTCAAGCCCCATGTTGAGTTCTGTGCCAACAGTTTGGAGTCTGCTTGGGATTCAATCTCTTCTTCTCTCTGTGCCCCTGCCTGGCTTTCTCTCTCTCTCTCTTAAAATAAATAAACATTTAGGATAAAAAAAAAAAAAAAAAAAAAAAAAGAGAAAAGGTAGATGTTCTAAGCAAAAGTATAGTGAGACAGTAATAAATCATTGCTTATTTTTGCTGGCAAAACCATCTGAGGCCTGGTCTGTTGCCTGGCAGGGAGCAGGATGTGTGGGTGCGGTACCAGGTACAGGCTAGGTTATGGCCCAGCCTGGCTGCTTCTCCCCTAGGATGCTCTGAGTTTGGGTTGTTCTGGCTGTTTTGCCTTTGCCATAAGGAGAATTGAGGGGATACCAAGCGTCAACTCAGACTTCCCAAAATTCAGGAACAGGGAGGTTTCTAGAACCTTTACTCTCAGCGACCTCACCACTCCTGTAGAAGAAAACACAGCTGGAAGAAGAGAAGGGGAAGAAGGTGATCCGGGAATCAGGAGAATCCCGACAGGAAGGACAAACGCTCCAATCCCAGGCGTGACGCCAAGTCCCCAACTTCTCCAACGAGCCACTTACCAGACCAGTTACAACTTCACTCCAGGAGGAATGAACCCACCTGGCCTGAAAGGGCAGCCACAGAGCCCTCGTCACATTTCCAGGGAACTAGCGATCCTGGAGCTGGCCCCTCCCCAACAGACCAGCGCCCTCCCTGGTTGGGGGAGATGGAAAGTGGGTGGGGAGAAAGGAGGAGGGGGGCTGGGGTTACGGACGATTCCCCCAAACACAGGGATATGTAATATTTTAAGACATTTGAGGGTTTACACCCCTTCGACCCCCTACCAACCCTCCCCCTGTCCTGCGTTTCAGCCGCCTCAGCCCCCAACCCAACCCCGGTATAGCTGTTGAGGGATAAAGTTTCTTCTCGTAGATGCGGACGCGATATCTTTCTTCTCCGGAGCTGAGAGAAGAGAGAACACCGCCCGGACGAGTGTCCGCTGAGTGTGTGGGGTGGGAAGGGAAGGGACTAGACTTGCACTCCTCTCCCGTGAGATGGGCCCATACAGCTACAGAGGGAAAGGGTGGCGATGACGGAGCTCTGAGCAGTAACGCAGGCGGACCCCCGAGCCTGGGGACAGGGGCGCTCCGCCTGTGCACCCTCCGGGGAAGGGCGGGCACGTGGGTGTCCCCGCCGCTCGTTCCCTCTCAGTCAGCTCCCCTTCCCCTTCCCCGGCTCGCGGGGTCTGTCTTGGGTCTCCCCCTCCCCTGGCGAGGCCCTCTGGGACTCTGCTTCGTCCCCTTCCTTGGTCTCCGCTGAGCACTCCCGGTGCCAGTCCCAGCTCTAAATCCAGGATGTGCCCTCTCGGACCCGCCTCCGCCCCCCCCCCCCCCCCCCCGCCCGATCTGCTGCGTTCGGTCTCAGCAGCCTCGGGCTACTCTGGTCCACCCGGCTCGCTCACTCCGACAGACTCAGCCCTGCGGTGCCCCGTGGCTCGTTTCCCCCTCTCCCCAACTCAGCCCGCTCGCCTAGCTCCTGCTTTGCCGCGCTCCTCGCATATCGGTCCGGGCTCGCGTCCTGCCGGAGTCCTGGAGCCGCAGCGCACTGAACCGCAGTCTCTCTTCCAGAGCCGGGTCCTCAGCATCCCCCTGCCTGCCCTGACACCGGCTTCAGTGCCCTCTCCCCCGGCTCCGCCCCGTCCCGCTCGGCTCCCCTTCTCCGGCAAGACCCTCCGGCCCTGAGTCCGCCGGCAGGTCTGCGCAGCTCTTCCCAGGTCCGCCTCTAGCGCCCACCTACTCCCTACTCGCCCTTCCCGGGGCTCGGTCCGCGGGCCCCCGGGGCGCTCACCGTCGCTCGGCGCGGGCAGCAGCAGCGGCAGCAGCAGCGGCAGTAGGAGCCGGGGCCGGCGCGGCGCGGGCGGGCTGCGCGGGGGCGCGGCGCGCGGAGCAGCCATGGGGCTCTCGGTCCGCTCGGCTCGGCGACGCGCGGCTCCGGGGCCTCTGGCGGCTCACAGCGTCCCGCGGGGCCGGCGCCGGGGCCGGGGCCGGGGCTCCGGCCGGGGCCGAGCCCGGGCGGCGGCGGGCTGGGGCCACATGCCTGCCTAGGAGCGCCGGGGGCGCAGGGGGAGCGACGCTTGCGCCATCTTGCACCCACCCCGGTGATCTGTCAGCCTTGCCCGGGGTGCGCGCTCCGCACTCGCACCGCCCGCGCCCGCCCCGCCCTCCTCCCTCTGCCCGCCGCCCCCCTTCCCTCCCCTCCCGGTCCCCTCCCCCAGCCCCTCTCCCCGGAGGCCCGGTCTGGGGAACAAAAGAGCCGGCGAGCGCTTTAAGCGGCCGGACATTCCCGGCTGAGCGGCGGACGCGCCCCCTGCGCTTTGAACTGTGGCTCGAGCGGCAGGCGCCGTCCCGGGCTACTGCCCGGTACCCCCTGCCCGCGGGCCAGCCCCGGACTTGGGGAACTGGGGAAGTGGAGACCCAGCAGACTGTCAAGTGGGTCCGGGCTGCGGAGAAGCACTCAAAGCCATGAGATTTGCTCTGACCCCGCTCTTTCTGCTGCGCCCTCCTCCACCGTGTCCAAGTGTGTATTTTCGAGATAATTCCCTAAAAGCTGCACAAACTTGTCAAAGGTTCGGTTTTCCATGGTTTCTGGTCCTGCCACCCAAAGGCTAGGACGTTTAGCTGCAAGACTGGTCTCTCTAGACTGCAGAGTTCTGGCGCTTGGGTGGACCGGAGGTAGAAGGGGTTAGGAAGCAGCTTCTCCCAGAGCCCTGGGGTAGCAGACCCAACAGGACAATGAGAACGCTGAAGTAACCTGGGTTCCGACCCCAGTTCTGCTTGCTGTCTAGCCCAGCCAACCCAGGCAGTCACTCTCTGAGCTCATCTAAAAGATATAGATAATCCTATCTCTCTCCTGCTCACCCCTAGGGATTTTTTTAAAAACACAGGTCCTAACAAATGCCCTGGCAAACTGAAAGTTAAAATTCTCAATAACATTTCTGTCACAAAGAAGATTCTAGGTGTTTCATGTCAGAGAACATATGAGGCAACCAGTAAGAATTTTACAGAAGCTATATAGGCACGTATCACCTCTTATGAGACGCATACCCATGCTAGCCCTCAGAGACCTTTTCTTTTGGCCACTCATTAGTAAATGATCTTCTGTTGAGTCCAGCATGATGAGCTAGTCCATCTACTAAGTTCTAGGAGAAGGAGATTTAAAGAGGGTAGTCTTTGCCTCACTCAGCTGTTTGTTCCTCTGGCATTGGGCTGGGATGGCAGAATAACTACGTCTCTCTTTTAATACCAGCTGTGGAATCTTGCAATCAGGAGTGTTAACCATACATGAACTTTGGTGCAAATGAATAAAGAAGTGCAGGCCTCCAGAGATCAGATAAATTTACTAATGACGGGGTTTGTGCAGCCCAGGGACTCCTTACTCTGCAGTAGCAATTGGAAGATGAGTCTGAGAGGCACAGCTTGAGGCATATGAGTGAGCAATGAGGGGTAATGGAGAAATTCAGGGTCAGGGGGCACACCAAAGAAATTTAGGATCAGGAGATGCACCAAAGCCCCAAACCTATTTCATTGTGAGGAAAGGCAGGAATGATGGGCTTCTACTGGCCATCGGAAAGGGACAGAAGGGGGGGCCCCCTGGGCCCAAAGTCCTGGAACTCCCTCCTGCCGGGCTTGAATTCTCAATAACCCCTTCTTGGCTTGTCCTAGACTCAGAGAGGTCAAATCAGTGTCCTGAGTTGCTGTCATTTTAAATTCATTTTGACAAGTGTTTAATTCTTCTTTATCACAACGCTTGGTCTGAGAGTGATATGCAAATAATGGCTATTCTGCTGCATGCAAAATGTGCATATCTCTCCCTATGATCTGTCAATTAACACCGGTCGGGCCCACCAGCCACTTTGGGGGTGGTCCAGGGCAGGGCAGCCCCTGGCTCTTGGTTCCCTCAAATAGAAAAGCAGGCACCAAGCAGGCTCTGTAAAGATCTTAGCAGAGCGACTGCCAACCACGAACCTGAGATGCATGTGGGGCGTGGGTGCAGAGTTTTGTATGTGGCTGTGTGCCCAGGTTTGAGTTAATGGACACCAGGGTGTTCGTGACAGTGAGTGTGCATGCGTGGGCACAGTGCCCCTATGTGTGAATATGCAGCCATGAGCAACTCTGGAGACCACAGTTACACAAAGGAATAGTCGTTAAGCCCAAACCTCTGGAGTTGCTCCTTCACTCCTCTTTTGCACCCAAGAAAGTTAAACAAATGTGCGCCCAGATGGAAAGAGGTCCCCAGAAAGCCTAAAAGAATGCCATCAAAGAAAGCATCTTTCCTAGGTTAAGTGCCTGTTGTGGGAGGAAGATAGTTCAGTTCTTTCCCAGAACCACCTGCTCTCTACCTTCCACAACCAGCATTTCCCCTCCTGGCAGGAAATACGTTCTCTAGGGGAGAAAGGCTGAGGAAATTCTAGTCATTCCACGTGTTTGGAAAATAGTTTATTAATTCATTATAGGGACAGATACATGATCAATGCCTTGGCTTAACACTAAAGACTATCATATTTGTAAGGAGGGGAAAATATGCTGGAAAAATAATTAAATAATACAGCATAAACTAAATACAGACAAATAATGAGCAGGTACCGATTACACATGTCATGCATCAAGAAAAGGAAGGTTTCTAAATGAAACTCAAAAAATGTAAGGCATCGATGGTAGGTGACAAAGGGATTAATACCCTGTAAAAGGCCAATAGACTCTTTTCTAATAAAAATACTGCTACTAAGACACAAACCTAACACTTCCAAATTACCCAGGGCCCAAATCATATATAAGGCTAGTGAGTAATGGCCACTTTCTTATCAAGTGTGAGTTATAGGCAGATACCAGATTTATTACTTATTTGCTTTTGAGAAACAATTTTCCACCCAACCTAATGGGTTATAAATTGTCTTATTTGCAGCTATTTAATTTAAACCAGAGCCTCAGTGCCTGTTAAACAAGAACATGAAAAATGACTATGTGGCGTAATGCTAAGAACCTACTGTTAAAACAGCCCTTTAATTCAGGGCAGTTTTTTTTTTCCCCTTTAGGAAAAAAAAAAAAAAAAAATCAAACCAGCGAAATAAAACGAAGCTTTTGACCTTCAGAGCAATGATGAAACATATACAGTGGTGTTAGCTACAGCAACGCCGAACGCTACAGAAATAGTACAAGTGACAATTCTGTCCCAAACGAGAGACGAACCAGCATGAATAATCTTTAGTGTTATCATAGGCTGGCTGGAGGAGGGGGAGGGGGCGGGGGAGGAAATGGAGGTGCGCGTGTCAAACGGGAGTGACGCCTGAGTGTAATAAACACAGATGCTGAAAGGGTCTGAGGAAGCTGCAACTCTGCTGAGAGACATTTCACCATTTAAAAAAAAAAAAGAAGAAGAAGAAAGAAAAAGAAAGGATAGACTGGTTATTTCCAATTTGGCCCAGAAGCCAGAGTTAACCCTTTATGTGCGGATCAGTTAAAAAGATGCATTTAGGGAGAAAAGTCCCACATTCTATGCTCCTATGAGAGGCTGGGGTGCAAAATCACATTAATGGCTCATCTTCTCTACACAGGAAATAGAAGTCCAGCTTGTCCCTGTGTGACAGGTCACAGAAAATGACTTTAGGATTGACTTTAAAGGAAAAAAATGAAATGAGCCAATTACCCTTGTCCTGTGCAAAGACCTCGCTTCCAGCACCTAGAGGGTGAAATTCCTCTCACCCCCGTCCAGCAGCTCATGTTCCTAGGGCACAGAGTGGAAAGTCGCTGGGCTGTGGTGCCCCCTAATCCTCACTCTCCTTCTCCAGCTTTGGCTGCAGCAGGGAAGGAAGGGCCCCAACCCCCTCCATCTAGCAACCCTGCCTCCCTGCCTAGAAGGGAGGGAATCATTTTATCCTGAGCCTCTAGGTCACATTCCCCTTTCTCGGTCTCAGAAATCCCCTTGCGTGAACTTGGATCCATCACCTCCAAGGAGAATCCTCCTGTCTCAATCCCAGGGAGAGAGATAGATGCAAGGGAAACTGGAAGGTCTTCTCCAAACCTGCACTGGGGCCGGCAGTCTGCCTGGGGAGTGGCGCGGGGGGGGGGGGGGGGGGACATACGTTGGCACAGAGAGAAGAGGGTCAGGAAGATGGCGAGTGAAGTGAATGGCGGACACAGAAGTCACGCTATGGCCTCAAAGCAGACATGAGGTAGTCATGTTGTTAGGGAAGGATGCAGAGATTGAACCCAGGCAGGTGAACTACACGATGCAGTCTGGGAGAGGTGTGAGAGACAGCAGAGACAGACAGACAGGAGACAGATGGACAGCGGAGAGGAAAGGAAAGAGTATCAGGGAGAAGAAGCAGGGCAGAACTGGGAGAGCGGGCTGACAGGAGCACAAGAGTAGTGAAGGGGAAGGGGGGAGAGGAGAGCCCGAGGGAGTGGATCTCCAAAACCAGGCACTTCCCAAATTACAAAATGAAATGCAGAGTTGCTCTGAGGGCAGCCAGAGTCACCCTCTCAATCTGGGCTGGGCGACAGGGGCAAGGGAGACGGGTAGCGATGCAACTGAAATGTTAGGCATTCAGAGCCTACTGCACTCAGCCCAGCCAGACCGGAAAATGGGCCGGGGCTGTCTTTGTCAGACAGGGCATTGCAGACACTCTCAGAGTGTGTAATAAACAGCTAGGTGACGGAGGTGGGCGGGGGGGAGGGGTGGGGGAAGGCCCACTGAGCTGGGGACTGACCACTCTGGGTCACTGTCCTGACCTGGAGGATCAATTAGGCCATAGTGACCACTGCCTAGACCAGAGTTCCTCAGCTCACCAGCCAGCACGTGCACATGAGTACAACACATACGGCCATGCCTCACAGGTCCCTCACATGTGTCACAGAGTGTGGGGGGAGTGAAAACACCATTTCTTCCTCTCCCCATGGCCAAAGCACCCCAGGAAGCTCCAAACAGCTTGACGATATTCAGGAGCTGCAGGTACACATGTGTATATACTCAGCCACACATGCCATGATTCACACCAGCCTGCCCCAAACTGCACCCTGTAGGGGAGCTAGGCAGAGGAGGAGACTGGGGTTCTGGGCAGGCTTGGGCTGGTTCCTAGAGGGCAGGGGGCCTTTGGCTGGCAGCTGTTCCCAGGGGTCTCCTCCAGAGCCTCACTAGGTTGGAGGTCTGGGTACGGATAAGAAGCGTTGGCTGCCTCTGGCAGGCAGGTAAGTCTGTCTGGCCCCGTGGTTGCCTGCTCACACCCTCCCAGCTCCCTGTCCAGCCAGTCTACCCCTTGCCCTAGATCCACGACACTCGAAGTGAGGTCAGGAGCCTCCGAAGACAGGGGATCCTCAGGTTCCAGGTCCTGGAGGTGGAGGTCAGGGTTCCCTTTGGATGCACTAAAGTCAGAGTGGACAATGACTTCAGCCTCCACCTGGTTCCTGCAGGCTGGGGGTGGCTTCTTCCTACCATTGCCCTGGTCAGAGCAGAGAACACAAAGACGAGGTAATCATCACTGACAATGATCATCAGAAGAACGACCAACATACTTGGCGTGGAGGAGGACTGACCCACTCCCCCAAGCCCCAGAGTGTGTATCACCTGGGAGTTGGTAAAGGAAGTACAATGATTGTCCTACAAGAGATGATGATCAGGCCGACGCAAAGGCAGAGAAGAATGGAATACTACCCATTTGCCCTTGCCCAGAGTTCAGAAGTACCAGATTTAGTCAGAGCCTCAGTGCATAGGAGGAAGGGCAGAATGCACTGAGGGCAGGCCCACCCTCAGATCCATGGTGATTCTGCCGGGCCCACATAGGTATGGGGAGAGGAGCGACTGTCTTCAACTCAGGTGAAACAGATTCCCGGAAACTGCCTGCCTTCCACCCGCCCACCTTCAGAGGCTCCAGGGGGTCTCTCCTAGCTAGACTTCCATCCCCAGGGAAATTACCCTCAGAGGTCACCAGAAAGCTCACTACTTACTCTTCACAAGCACAGAGCCCCTTCTCTCCTTTCCTGCCCCTCCTTCCCAGGACACTGACCTTTATGGCGTCATACACCAGAGCCTGCAGCAACAGTGTCTGCCCAGTTCCAGCAGGGGGCAGCAGGGCCCGGGTCAGAGAAGGCATGGCGCCTGCTGGGGGCAGCTCGCAGCCAGCCCAGGAACCTGCCCAGCTTGGCCCACCTGGCTGAGCCCAGGAGATCTGCAAGGGGGGAAAGACACAGGAGCACTGAAGGCTTGAGTGGAAGAGGAGAGCAGAAGAGAGGGAAGTGGATGGAGACTCTTGGCCTTCTTGCTACCTCCCCACTAGGGCTGTGGGGAGGGCCTGAGAGTCTGGGGGTGAATTTGAGGATGGAGAATTCTTCCTGCAGAAAAGCCAAATACCACCTGCTTTGGCAAAGCCTAGAAGTGTCCAAGCCAAGCAGGCTCTTCTTCACCACAGGGGCAGGGAAAGGGGGAAGAAGCACTCATGGGTGTGAGCAGGCTCTTCAGAGAAGGTCAGGATGAGCCACCGCTGCTGGCGTGGAAGGTACCTGCCCTATGTCGGCCTACCTTATCCCGGTCCTGGTCTCACTGGGCCACAGCCAAGCTGACCAGCCTCTTGTCCTGGTCAGGACTGGGAGGAATGGGTCTTAGAGGTTTCTCCAGCTCCCAGCACAAGGAGGGATCTGGGCGTTGTGGCCACTCCGAGTCACCGGCAAACAGTCCACAGGAGGCCCTTCCCTCCTTCCAGGAGAACCAGACTGACCTATTCTGCCAGGGATGGAGGCCCATCTGCTTCCCTGCCCTGCCAACCCTTTCAGGGAGGAAGGAGAGAGTGCCTTTTCTTCTACAGCTGGTCCAGGGAAGGGGAGGAGGAGGGTGGAGGAGTTTCTCTCTGGGTACACACATTGTACTCTTGCGCCCCCAGGTGTCCTATTTGGAAATGAGCTGTGGTGTGGGGCTCTGACCTGCCCAGGCTCCAGGCTTACCTTTCTCTTGGAGTGACCCCGGCAGTCTGAAGCACCGCCACCCATAAGGCTGTGCACTTCAGCCCTGTCCTCGATGTCTGAGGGCGGTGGAGACCAGTCCTGGGGACGGGGGTGCACAAGGGACTCCAGTTCATGGGCAGCTGGGGGGCTGGGGGGCCCAAGGCGGGCTCTAGAGTACAGTGCAGGGTTCCCAGCATTGGCCGTAGAGGACAGGCCCGGGAGGGCTTCTCTGGAAGGGAAGATAGGGAATCAGGCACAGTGGTCAAAAAGTGAGGGGTAGAGGCAGGACTGGGATCTAGTTCAGCCTATGTCCTTGGGCAGGTTCCTGCCCATCTCTGGAACTTGGTTTCCCTGTCTGTGTAATGATTAAGAAACTGTTCAAAACAGCTGAAACATTGCAAATGGGACCTTCCCTCCCTTGACTCCAGGTATCTGAAGATTTGGGGTCCCTCCTTCCAAGATGCTGGTACCTACAGAGAGAGTGAGAGAAGGCAGCTCTGCCTATGCCCGCCCTTGCTGAGGAGGTAGGCTGGGGGCTCCCCTAAACCCACTCCCCACTCTCATGAGGATATCACCCCCAATCCCTCCATCCTAGAATCCTAATTTTAATGGAGGCGCTGAGGGTTCCTTGGCAAATCGTGACCATTCTCCCTGCTTTCTCGTCTCTGGAGCCCTTCTGGAAATCTCTCCTCTCTGTAGTCAGACTGGCTTCTTCACCCACCTGTGGGGGCTGCGGCGCAGGCCGGCACACATGCAGGCCAGGAGGCAGAGGAGGCCCAGGCAGACACCCACAATGATGCCTGTGACTGAGTGCACGTCCAAGGAGTCTGGTGGTGGAGACAGAGGGGACAGAACAGGTCAAGGCCAGAGGCTCAGGGTTCATAGAGTCTCACCCTTTGGACACTCAAAATCTTTTTTTTTTCAAGTATTTTTTTAAGTTTATTTATTTTGAGAGAGGGAGAGAGTGAGTGAGCATGAGTAGGGGAGGGGCAGAGAGAGAGAGGGAGAGAGAGAATCCCAAACAAGTTCCACACTGTCAGCACAGAGCCCGATGTAGGGCTTGATCTCATGTGAGATCATGACCTGAGCCAAAATCAAGAGTCAGATACTTAACCGGATGAGCCACCCAGGTGCCCCCTGACACTCAGAATGCAAGAAGGGGTCCACCACTGCCTCTCTGACTATCCTCCCCATTGGAAATCTGAAGTTATGGTCCCTGTTTGTCAACCTGGCCTTTCAGTGAAACACAACTGGGACTGGTTTCGTGGGTGTGCTACAAGGGTGATCTCACGGGGCTCATACTTGGAAGGGCTCCGTGCTTGGTTTAATGCTCTGCTGTCCCCATCTTGAAATTCTAATTTTTTAAAAATAATATTTGAGAGAGAGAGGCACAGAGTGCAAGTGGGGGAAGGAGAGAGAGGGAGATACAGAATCCGAAACAGACTCCAGGCTCTGAGCTGTCAGCACAGAGCCTGATGCAGAGCTCGAACTCACGAATGGTGAGATCATGACCTGAGCTGAAGTCAGATGCTTAACCAACTGAGCCACCCAGGTGCCCCGAAATTCTGATTTTTAAAGAAAGGCCCCACATTTTCGTTTCACACTTGGCCCTGCAAATTATATAGCCAGTTCTGTTGCCCACTCCCACCCCATAAGGCTCGTCATGTCTCCAAACCAATCCTCCAATCAAAGCAATTTCCCAAAGAACAAAGCCAGTCTCCCACAAGTCTGACCTCTCTACTGAATCACCACTGAACTACACCCAATTTCCCTGTCAAATTTGTCCTCTCTGCACCAAACTACAAGGCCAGCTGTCCAAAACAATGAAATGGTAGTTGTGCCTGGGAACAGGGCCTTGGAAGAGATAACTTTAGGATTAGAGGTCAACTTGAGGGGCCTCAGAAGAACTTAGGCTGTCCCAGGATGGACCCACTTTTCCCTCCCTGCCCTCATACCTGAGAGCTTCTCCTGGAGAGTGATCACATCCTGCAGACCAGAGAAGGGCCCAGGCCCCACCTCTGTGCGTGCCCCCATCTTGAAGAAGTACCTCGTGTCACTCTCAAGGCCGTGCACCTCAGCACTGAAGATGTTTCCTGGGGGCAGGGGGAAGCAGGGAGAGCAGGGTTGGGGGGCTGAGTGGGGATGGGATGCAGAGATAGCCTGGAAAGCAGGACTCGGAAGGTATGCTCTCCCACTCAGGCACTAGCTTCTGCCTCTTCCTTCTAGAAAGCCCCGGGACAAACCTCAGCCACACTCTCACCACTAACCCAGCCACTGGAGAGGTTGGGAAAGGGAGAGAGAGTGTGGAAGCTCCTGCTCAGATGCCCTAGTGTGGGAGCCCTCACCCTCCGTGGTGAGCAGGGTCCACTGGTGCTCGGGCTGGGTGTGGTTGTTGCTGTATAGAATCAGATATTCCACGATCTCGCCATTGGGCTCCGTCGGGGGACACCAGTGCAGCCGAACGGTGGATGGCGTCAGGGGGCTCAGGCGCAGGTCGGATGGCGGCGTTGAGGGCCCTGGGGTGCAGGGGAAGAGATGAGGAGAGGCACAGTCACTGA
This sequence comes from Panthera onca, assembly GCF_046562875.1. Taxonomy (NCBI): domain Eukaryota; kingdom Metazoa; phylum Chordata; class Mammalia; order Carnivora; family Felidae; genus Panthera; species Panthera onca. Next base: position 39,683,422 of record NC_138344.1, on the reverse strand, counting down.
GAGCCCCAGCTCTGGGGGCAGCTGGGAGATGGGGCATGAGGACATGGCCTCCCTTTCTCCTCCTTCACTGGACAAACCACAAAACAAAATGAGATCTGATCTCTAACTGGGGAGTTTCTGGAAAACAGCTGGAAAGGTTTCACTATTTCTCCCCTTCCAGAAACTCTCCAAGTCTTCAAGTAAAATTCATTGATGCCCTATGTAGCCTTTGTCTATGTCTGCCCCTGACACAGGTCCTAAGGGTCATGGGAAGCCCAGTGTGAGAAGTACAACCTTGGAAGTCTTTGTGTTCTGTTTTTAGAGAAGAAGCTGATCCCAGGGGATGGGGGTGAATGAGGAAGGGTGAGAAGTAGGGACACAGGTGACTAATGAGTTGGAAAGGGTCAGATATTTGGGGTTTCAGGTCTTCAAGTCCTGGCAGAGGATGAGATGGGGACCCAAGGCTCTAAGGTGCAAGACAGCCACAGCATTACAGGCTGTCAGAACCCTCTTTGACTCTCAGCTCTAGTCTCCCACCTCCCCCCCCCATCTGCAAAAGGAGAAAACATCCCCTGTCTGTAGCATGGCCAGTTGTGCTGGGGAGCCAATGTCATAAAATCTCCTCTGAGAAAACAATGGGGCCCCCTCAACTTCCTATGCAGTTTAAGACCACAATAACTGAAGCCATAAGTAGGTGAGAAACAATTTGTAAGGAGTGCTTTTAAAGAACAAATCCATGAGTGCAGAACTCTCACCCCCACCCCGCAAACGTCTTCCTATATCAGATCCTGGGACAAAGGTCTTCTGTCCATGGGAAGGTAAACAGTTTTAGGGCTGATAGAACTGAAGAGCCTCTGCTATGAGAACAAAAACCCATTTGTCTTGGAATGCCATTTCTAGAGGTTACACAGTCACAGACTTGGACAGTGAGTGGCCCCATCCTTTCTTGTTACAGATGGGGAAACATAGGCCCAATGGGGAAGGGATCTGCCCAAGGTTTCCTGTGTGCCAGGGGCAGGATGGAGACCCAAGTGTAGAATCCACGACGCCTCCCTGACCTGCCCCTCTTCACCAACTCAGTGAGGTCTTGGCAGTCCCATAAAAGAAGCCACTCCTCTAAATCTTATTATGTTTATGCCTAAAGCACAGGACTGGCCTACACAAATGCAAAGTCAATGATAGACAGAAATGGGGCTCTGAGGGACGTATCAAAAAAGAAGGCCCGGGGTGCCTGGGTGGCTCAGTCGGTTGGGTGCCCGACTTTGGCTCAGGTCGTGATCTCACAGCTTGTGAGTTCGGGCCCCACGTCGGGCTCTGTGCTGACAGCTCGGAGCCTGGAGCCTGCTTCGGATTCTGTGTCTCCCTCTCTCTCTCTCTCTCTCTCTCTCTCTCTCTGCTCCTCCCCCACTTGTGCTCTGTCTCTCTATCAAAAATAAATAAATGTAAAAAAAAAAATTAAGAAAAAAAAAAAAAAGAAGGCCGTTGGGCAAGAAGGATTGCTTGTAAAAGATGGACTGCTGGCAAGGGGGCCACTCACGGTCAGGCAGGGTGGAGCGCTCCACCACGGAGCCGAAAGGCCCGTCCATGTCCACTCCGTGGGACTGTACTGCAAACTCATATTTGGTGAACGGCTTCAGCCCACCAATGAGGATGTCTTCTCCAGAACTGTTGAGGCAAGAAATGTGACTGGTGCTTCAGGCACCCCCTCCTAGCAGGGCATCCCCTCCAAATCCACTCCCCCAGTCCAGCCCAGCCCAGCTCCAGGCCCCACCCTGGGCAGGGAATCTACTCTCTGGCATGGGGGCCGCTGACACCACCCAGGGGCCCTATAGAGAGGTCCGGATGTACGCTGCTCCCAAGGTATTCTGTCCAATCTCCGAACTAGGCGTCCTGCTCCAGGAAACCTGCCTGGATTAATCCAAGTCATTGAGCACCCAAGGAACCATCTCTGATGCATCTTTTCCTTGACTTAATTGTCCTTTAGTTGCAGCTGTACGTAACTATCGTGTTTTTCTACTTTAGCCTATTTTACTTGCTTTGTAGTGTTTTCTATTATATTTTTATGCAAGTTTTCCTCTGCCAAACCAATAGCTCCTCAGGGCAATGGCTGTGCCTTCCAATCTGACTGGGGGCCCTCTCAGCATAGCATCTGGGCTCTCTCCTCCCCATCATGTCAGGAGGCCTCTGAGGTCAAAGAAATGGGTCTGTCCTGCATCACATTCTCTGGGGTTGAGTATGAGGTTCTGTGTGAGGGGATGGGATAACAGGACTCCCCTTTTCCACCTGTCACCATCAGGGCATCAGACCCTCAGTGTGCCACAGTGCAACATGCGAGCCATGAAAGGTTCCTGAATCCCTGGGGTCCCCCCCCCCCCATCACCAGCTGCTGCCTTCCTCCCCCCTCACAGCATTAGCTGGCTTCCCTACCTGGTATAATAGGTGACCAGGGAGGCATTCCTGAGCCCCCAGGGGCTGAAGCGCACAGTATAGTTTACAATCTTGACCGTGGTGAAGTCTGGCTTTTTCCACCGAAGCCAAATGGATGTGGAGCTGTTTGATTCTGCATGGACGTGGGCGGGGGGCAAGGGTGGTCCCCTCTGGATGGGCAAGTCTGGAAGGTGAAAACTGAGTGTGGGGAAAGGAGGGAGGACACTCATCCCGAAATATGGGCAGTGGTTTGCAGTTCCCAAGGCACTTATTTTCACCCTCTCTCCTCCAATCCTGAGAGTTGAGTAGCATCATTCCCACTTCACAGATGAAGAAACCAAGGCTCCCAAGAATTTAAGTGATTTTGGCCAAGGTCATATAAATAGCAAACTGTCTAGAGAGAGGCAACAAATCATGGCAATTAAAAGCACAGATTTTAGAGCCAGGTTACCCTGGTTCCAATTCTAGCTCTGCCATGTACTAGCTGTGTGACCTGGGAGAAGTTACTTAACCTCTCTCTGCCTCCAGTCCCTATTCTGTCAGTGGAGCTGATAATATACTTACCTCATAGTATTGTTATGAGGACTAAATCAGTTACTATTTGTTAAGTACACAGAAAAGCATCTTGCAGGGGCACCTGGGTGGTTCAGTCGGTTGAGTGTCCGACTTTGGCTCAGGTTATGATCTCGCGGTCCGTGAGTTCGAGCCCCGCATCAGGCTCTGTGCTGACAGCTCAGAGCCTGGAGCCTGCTTCAGATTCTGTCCCCTTCCCTCTCTGCCCCTCCCACACTTGTGCTCTGTTTCCGTCTCTCAAAAATAAATAAATGTAAAAAAAATTTTTTTTTAATTAAAAAAAAAAAAAGAAAAGCATCTTGCACATCGTTATGAACTGAATGTTTGCGCCTCCTGCCAGATTCCTATGTTGACATTTGAACACATGGTGGTGCCCTCATGAATGGGATTATTTCCTATCTTTGTCCATCCAGGCTGCTATAACAAAGTACCATAGACTGGGTGGCTTATAAAAAAAGAAATTTATTTCCCACAGTTATGGAAGCTGGAGTCTAAGATCAGGATGCCAGCATGCTCAAGTTCTGCTAAGAGTCCATTTGTGGGCTACAGACTGCCGACTTCTCCTTGTATGATATTATGGAGGACAGCAGAGAGAGAAAGTGAGCTCTCTTGTGACATTTATAAGGGCATCAATCCTATTCGTAAGGGCCCCACCCTCACGACCTCATCTAATCCTATTTACCTCCTAGTACATCATATTGGAGGGTAGAGTTTCAATGTATGAATTGTGGGGATGGAGGGGGAGACACAAACTTTCAGCACATAACTGCCCTTGTAGAAGAACCCCCCAGAGAGCCCTCCAGCCCCCTTTCTGCCATGTGAGGATACAGTGAGAAGATGGCCTATGGTCTGTAAACCAGAAAGTGGACTCTCACTAGACACTGACTCTACTGGCACCTTGACCTCGGACTTCCTCCAGAACTGTGAAAAATAAATGGTTGTTTAAGCCACTCGGTCTGGGGTATTTTTATTATAGCAGCCCGAACTAAGACATATATAGTGAGTACTATAGGATGATGTGTTCATTACATAAGTATAAAATAAAATAAACTCCATGACAGCAGGTACCTTATCTGTATTGTTCATCACTAAATTTCCAGAACAGGGCAGTAGACACTTAGTAAAATATTTGCTGAATGAACAAACTGGAATTAGAACTCAGGTCTCCTGGCTCCTGGTTGAGGGCTCCTTTGACAAAACCGCATGGTTAAAAATCAGCCTGGGAAGTCAGGGGTGAGGGGATCCATGATGGGCACCCAAGGTGGCCCATACAAAGCCAGTAGGCAGTGTACTACAGTGGAAAGACTCGTTGGGCAGCCCAGAGTCCTGGTTCTAGTCTAGGCTCTGTGCAACCTTGGGTAAAGTCCCTTTACCTGAGTCTCACTTTCCTGATGGGCCACATAAGGACACTCTCCCTGCCTAGAGTGGAGGGATAATCTGATAGGCAGTGTGATGTAGGTGGATGTATTTTAAAACATGTTTAAAGGTCAAACAGGGTCAGGAGTCACCGATTAGCCATGGGGTTTCTCTCTGTCCAAACCTTCCAAATTAGCACTGCTCATGGGTAATGAAAATACGGTAGCAGTCCTGAAAGTGCATCAACTGAAGCTTCTGTCTGCGACAGAGGCTGTCTGGGGCTAGAAGAGGACCTCTGAGCCTAAGAGCATGGGTCTGGGGGTAGCTGAGGCTACCGGATGGCCTGACCACCAAGGCTGGCCCAGAGGGAAGGGAAAGGAAGAGGCACACAGACCCTTCAACAGAGCCCTCCTCCCTCTCCTTCCCCAGCCCCCTCACCTGGCGTGGGAGCTTTTTCTGTCTTGCCCTTCCACACCGCTGCGTAGCCGTCCTCATGTTTGTTGAATGCCACAAGCTTCACCTCGTACAGCCGGCCAGGGGCTGGGGAAGGTCATGGGGGTCACTGGCTAGAGGGACCTCTGAGGCCACTCTTTCATCCCCAGATAGCACTCCATTCCCAACTCCCATGCCCAGCTTGCCCCGTTCCCAACCAAGGCTATGCCCATCTCCCTCCCTCCCCCAGCCCTCCTCACCTAGCTGGGTCAACTCATACTGCTTCACTTTCTTCTTGAGCCGGACAGGCCCCACATCCCAAGCCTGGTCTCCGCGGCCCCCTGGGGGACTCTCACCATTGGCCTCCTCCTCCTCAGCTCCCACCTCCCGCCAGTACAGTTTGTAGCCAGAGATCTGGGCAGGGTGAGGGGGAGGCTGCCACGACACGACCAGGGACTCCATTCTTGCCCGCACCTTCAACTCTGCAGGGGCAAAAGGGACTGGGGGCAAAGGAGCAGGATGGGAAGAAGGGGTGAGAGAATGGGAAGTGAGGAGAAGGAAGCCAGAGGTGGGAGAGGGGGACAGGTAGGAGGAAGCCAAAAGCAGGAAGCCAGCACTGAGTGAGAGCCTTGCCAGCCTCCTTGCAGTGAATGGACACTCAGCCACCACTCCTTGTGCCAGGCCTGGGCTCAGTCTAGAGGTGAACTCCCTATTCTACACACCCAGAGTGCTGAGAATGTAGGCGTGTCTCCTGAGCGCTTGCAAAGAGGTCAGCGAGGAGCACCTCTGGGGCGGTGCTGATAGTACCTGGCACAGCGTAGGGCTCCATAATTCTTCTGAAGGAATGCATGCGTGGATACTGACAGGCAAGGGGGTCGCAGGGGTTGCTGAGATTGGAAAGGAGGGAAGGAGCCATTGGTGTGGGGAGCCGACTTGGAGCCTAAGAGTGGGGCTTTATTATGTGTCAGACACTGTTCTAAGCCCTTTGTACATGTGTTTTATTCTCACAACCCTACAAAATAACAAAAATACTACTATCTCCATTTTACAGATAAGAAAACTGAGAAGTTAAGCGACTTGCCCAAGGTCACACAGAGAGCATATGTGCCAGGTTCTGTCTGCACTTAATCACTGTATTATTGGACCTCTTGACAAAACCAACAATCACGATCAATGAAAAGCAACTAGTATTTAACAAGCTCTTATTACGTGCTGAACACTTGTTCACAATGCATTATTAATCCCTATGCCACCTTTGGCAATAAATGAAGCCTCAGAGTTGTGAATGGTTTGTCCAAGATCACGCAGGTAGAAGGGACACTGTAGCCCAGGTGTGTCCTGTAAAGGCCAGCCCTTCGCCTCTACACCTGGCCTCCCTTACCCCTCAAGCAGGGGGAGCCATGGAAGGTCTCTGAAGGAGAGGGTGTTTGGGCCTGAGTTCTAAGGGCACACATACACTCCAGTCACACACACGGTCCTTCCTCTCCCCTCAGACCCCCTACCGTGGCTCTGGTTGTGCATACTGGGCGTCCTGTGCTGCATCCACTGGGAGGGCGTCCCATAGCCAGCCCCTGTGCCAGCCGAAATCCGTACTCGATACACTTTGTTGGGCTGAAGCGAACTCAGCGTAAACTGTGTTTCATTCCCAGGCACCTCGGTGGAGAAAACCTGATCTGCTGGGACAGGAAACATGGCTGCTGGGTGGCCACCTAAAGACCAGGACCCCTAAACTCCCCTATACCAACTATTCCACCCCAGATCCTGGTTCCTCGGCGCCCATGGGAGCCTGAGGCCCTCTCAGCACTGACCCCTCAGTCATGGCTCCAGAGCTGACTCCTGGGCCTCCAGCCTGGGCTGACACAGGCCATCAGCCTCAGCTCAGAGTGGAGAGAACCACAGCATGCACTCTGCACTTCCCCATGAACTGTCTGTGACCATCCCTTCATACACACTCTAGGACGCAGGCACAAGGGGTTGTCTCTGAAGGCCATCAGGTACCGCCTGCCTTCTGGAGCTCTGATGACCACCCCAAGCCCCCTTCCTCGTGCTTCCCTCCTTTCTCACTCTCACCCTGCCCCCCCCGCCCCAGCCACTTGCCTTCTCCTAACTCTTTATCCTTTTCACACCCTCTCCCCTAGATCATCTACATCTGCTCTAACATGCCGTCCCCAGTGCTGTTTCCCCAATCCCACAAGCACACCCTCTACCTCCTGTTCTCTCATCTGCTTTTTGAGCTGGAAGGGACCCCAGGGATTATCTAGGCTACCTGCCTCATTTCACAGATGAGGAAACTGAGGCAGGGACTTAACCACATTACCCACTATAGCTGTAGAGGAGGTCGGGCTAGAACCCAGGCCTCTGTCTTGAGCTTTGCCTCTTTACCTTTCCCTACACCTAGCCCACACTCCTCTTGTCCAAGTTCATATTTCCCTACTCTACCTCTCTGCTTAATTTCCTCAGACTCTCCCCACCTCTACTTGGGTCCTCAGCTGCTCTGGCCAGCCCTTCGCATCAATAATTCCCAGGCAGGTGAAGCCCTGACCCCACTTACCTTCCTTTCCCAAACCGTACTCTATCTTGTACTTCACCACCTGCCCATTGCTCAGGCTGGGAGGCAGGGGCAGCCACGCCACCCTGATGTCCAAGGGGCTGGGGCTGGACAGGGAGAGCTGGGGTGCTGCACTGGGGACTGAGACAGAAGAACATCAGCGTGAGCTCTGCTCCACCGACGTGGAAGGTGAGGCCCAGGAGCGATCAGAGACTTGCCCAGGTCACACAGCAAGTCAGAAGTAGGCCCGGGATCTGAGGGAGGAAAGGGAGCCTCTCAGGGGAGCCCCAAACTGGAGATGAGGGGACATCCTTCCCACCCCAAAGCTAGAAAAAGGTTTGGGGCACAATCTTCCACATCCAATGGTTTCATGTCACTGGCCCCTGCCTGACTGGATGGTACATGGATATTGAGAAGGGCCATATGACAGAGGGAATTAAGACCTGTCCTCAAGTCCCCGCTGTACTACTGACCTTGGGCAAGTCACTCTCATTTTCTGGGCCTCAGTTTCCTAAACTGTAAATTGGGAAGAACCATTACCCACCCCCTTACAGGGCACAAAAGATGACATGAGGCAGGTAAAAGTCCCTTGGCAAACACTAGTAAAGAGAAGCCGAACTACCATCCCCAGGGAATTCTCTGGAACCCAAGGGGCCCACTGCAGGTTTAGAGGCCCTACCATCATCCAGTGTGTGGACCAGTGCTGGGGTAGAGGTGCGGCTGGCCCCCAGCTGGGAGTAGGCCACCACGTAGAACTCATAATCGGTGTTGGGTTCCAGGTCTCGAACCTGTAGCTCTGTGGTGTCATTGTTCACTGCAAACTGGTATTCCACATTGTCCATGCCTGGGGCAGTGACACAGGGACAAAGAAACTATCACAAGGCCACCCCCAGAGGCCTACCAGCTGGAGGTTATCTAGGGATCCTTCACATTGCCCCAGTCTCTGGAATAGTCTGTAACTAAATCATCAGATCATCTGAGCCCCAGAGTACAGACTTCCCTGGCTTTTAGTCCCACTGTATTAATTCCTCTGCCGGCTAGGAAGTTCTTTCTGGCGTCTAATTGAAGTGGCTCCTGCTGCAGTTATAATAAACTGGCTCCAGGAGTGCCAAGGCATTTTTCTCTGGGAGGAAAAGCATCCTCTTCCTCTATCATAACAGGCTGTGGCTGAGGGGGAAATGTGCTGCACACTTTGACCTTTCCAGCACATCGAAGACTACTGCCTAGCCCATACCTATGCGGGTCTGTTCCACGGGCTCCCACCCCATCCCACCCTATCCCCAAAGGTACCCACACGGCAACCCATCCGTCTTCTAACCTGTGCCCCCCTCAGGGCGCCCCCACGCGGGTCCCCAGCAGACTTACCGCGTGCCTTCTGGTAGTGGAGGGAGAAGCCGATGATCTGCTCGCTGTGCAGCTCGGGCCGCTCCCAGGCCACGAGCACGGTGGAGCTGCTCAGCGGCGTGGCCGTGACCCGCGTGGGGGCGCTGGGCAGCCCCTCGCGCACCACTACGGCCAGGGGCGCGGCGGCGCACGCGGTGCCCGCGCTGTTCTCCGCCACGCACTGGTAGTAGCCGGCGTCCTGCAGGCCGATCTGCGTGATGACCAGGCTGCCGCCGCCGCCCTGCACCTTGACGCGCCCGTTGGGCCGCAGCGGCGCCCCGTCGTGCAGCCAGCGCAGCGCGGGCCTGGGCTCCCCGGCCGCTCGACACACGAAGCGCGCCGTGCTCGCCCGCGTCCGCGACAGCGCCTCGGGCGCCTGCGAGATGGCAGGGGCCGCTGGGGGCGGGGAGGGGGACGCTGACCGCGCGCTCCGGCCGCCAGGGGTCCTGCCGCCTCTCCGCATACCCCGGCCGGCTGCCGCGCCCCCCCCCCCCCCCCCCCGCTCGCTCCAGCCTCTCCCTGAGTCACCCCGGCCCCAAATACTCGCATGCGGCACCGCCCTACCCCTGCTCCTCCCCCGTTTACCCCAGCCCCACGCCGCCAGCCTACTCCTCCTCGCTCCCAGTTGTCCCCGGGCCTCCCGAGCCTCCCCTAAGTACCCTAGCTCCTCCTGGGCCTCACCCCTCTCCCTCAGGTACCGTAACCTCTTCCCCTCCTTCCAGTGTCTCCCACACCGGGGAGACTCCCCCCTCGCCACAGTTATCCCAGCCCTGAGCAACTCCGTCCCCCAGTTTTTCGTGCCACCCAGACGACTCCACCGTCTCCCCAACCCTCAGTCCTACCCCTCTCCCCCATTACCTAGGTCCCGCTCAGACCACCCGTCGCCACCCCCCAATCACCCAAGTCATGCCCTAACCACCCCTCTGCTTCTCTCCCTGCCTCAACTTCCCCCACCCCTTTCTCCTTTCCTTTCCCGCTCTTCCCCTCCTCCAGCTGTCCCCTGCACTACCCACCCTAACGAAGGGCCCCTCCCCTGAGCGCCGTCCCCCTAGCTCCAGCCCTTTTCCATCGTCCAGGGTCGCCCCTCAGTCCTTCTAACACACCCGCTTGCCCCTCCCCCCTCCCCATCTTCCCTTCCCCACTCCTAGCTGACCCGGCCCAATCCGGTCCCCCTGAGCCCCTACTACCGGGTCCTCCACCCCGCCTCACCCAGCACGCGGAGCTCGGCGGCGGCCGTGGCGAAGTCGCGCGTGCGGGGCTTGTTAGCCCGGCAGACGTAGACGCCCGAGTGTCGGGGCTGCGCGCTGCTGATTAGTAAGTTGGTGCGGCCCAGGACGATGACATCCGTGGAGATGGGCTTCCCGTCTAGGGGAGGAGAGGAAGAGCGGTGGAGGTGGGCACAGAGGACTGGCCCTCCATCTACTCCTTGCATGGGGGGGGGGGGGGGCCTCAACACGGAACACAGCATTCCCTTATTTGAATTTCAGTTCCTCCCTTTGCTAGACAAGTGACCCTCTGTGAACCCTAGTGTCTCTGTAAAATGGGGAGGGAGATAGCCCCTAGCTGGAAGGGCTGCTGTGGGGCTGAAACAAATAAGGTTTGTGAGAAGGCCTGGCACAATGCAGGCACCTAACAGGTGCTCAGTAAACTAGTCACTTATTACCGTTACCATTATTATTAAATTCATTTCTCTCAAGAACTCACTCCTCCTGTATGGTGTTGTCCCAATACTGCTTGGAATTATCTCTCTCTCTCTCTCTCTCTCTGCATGCCCACCCTCAAATAAATAAACTTAAAAAAAAAGAAGCCTGTGCTTTACGAACATGAACAGAAAATCTGGAGAAAAAATGCAAATGACCAAGAAATACAAAAAAGTGTTCAGCTTTACATAATCAAAGAAATGCACATCAAAACACAGATGTTAATTTTCACCTATCAAATTAGGAAAATTAAAAAAAAATTTAATGTTTATTTATTTATTTATTTATTTGAGAGAGAGAGAGAGCGAGCATGAGCATGAGCAGGGGAGTGGCAGAGGGAGAAGGAGACAGAATCTCCAGGCTCTGACCTGTCAGCACAAAGCCCCACAAAGGGCTCAAACTCATGGACTGTGAAATCATGACCTGAACTGAACACGTGAGCCAAAGTCAGATGCTTAACCAAATGGGCCACCCAGGTGCCCCAAATTAGGAAAGGTTTTTAAAAAGGTAAGCTGCAATGCCAGAGAAAGGGTAAATGCTAATGGAGTCTCCACTTTGACTTTGACCCAGGGATCCCATTTGTGGGCAGCTGTCCTGGGGAGATATGAACAGGGCTGATCACTGTAATGTTAACTGTAATAGTGGATAACTGGAAAGGACTTAAAAATTCAACAGTAGAAACTGGCAAGTTGTATTATGGCTATATTCAAATGATGGAATATAGTCATTAAAATTACTTTTTGGGGGGCACCTGGCTGGCTCAGTCGGTAGAGCATCTGACGCTTGGATCCCAGGGTCATGAGTTCAAGCCCCATGTTGGGCATGGAGTCTTAAAAAATAAAATAAAATTACTTTTTGAAAAAGTTTTAGAGGGGCGCCTGGGTGGCTCAGTCAGTTAAACGTCCGACTTTGACTCAGGTCACGATCTCGCAGTCCGTGAGTTCGAGCCCCGCGTCGGGCTCTGGGCTGATGGCTCGGAGCCTGGAGCCTGCTTCCGATTCTGTGTCTCCCTCTCTCTCTGCCCCTCCCCTGTTCATGCTCTGTCTCTCTCTGTCTCAAAAATAAATAAACATTAAAAAATTTAAAAAATAATAAAAATAAAAATAAAAAAAAGTTTTAGAGATGGAAAAATGCTTATGATATGCTGTGGACTGAAAGTAAGATTTGGAACTACTCCCAATTTTAGGGGAAAATGCACATATGCATAGAAGAAAATCTGGAAGAAAATACACTTGTATGTCAACAATTTTAATCTCTCAAAGAGAGATTAAATGGAATGTTTTCTGTTTCTGCTTTTCCCTAGTTTTCTACAACGAACACACACAACTTTTGTAATCAGAAGAAAACAAAACAAAAAGCTATGTCTCTTCCCTGACTTTGTGGAGTAAGTGTCTAGGAAAGGAACAGTGACCAGCATATCAGGAAGGAAATCCTTTTCCAGGCTTTCTCTTCCCAGTCTCTGTCCAGGAGTGCTATTAGCAGACTTTCTGTAAGGGAGCTCCCAGGACCATAGGTGTCAGGATTCTCTGGGACAGCAATTCTCAAACCCTCACTGTGTACGCGAATCACAGAATCTCAAAGAAACTTGTTAAGATGCAGAGGCCTAGGGCATGCCCCAGACTCTGCATTTCTAAGTAGGTGCAGGTGGTAGGTCCAAAGACCACACTTTCAGCAGCAAGGACCTAGGGCAGTTGTTAAACATTAAGATTCCTGGTTCACAAGTGACCAGGCATGAAGGGAGGGGGTCTGCAGTTTTAATAAGCTCCCTGGGTCATCATGATACAAAGTCAGGATTTGAGAAACACTGATATTAGAATTTCTGGGTGATACCACAGGCTCATCCCAATAATAGTATGAGGGTCCTGCTGGCCCCAGGATCCCAATAACTAAGTATCACAAATCCAATGAGGTGTGCAGGTTGGGGAGGCCCAAAGACACCAGCACTGTTACATCTCACCAGCTTGGGTGGGGGGATATATACTTTTCATTTTTTATTTATTTTTCATTTTTAAAATATTTGTTTATTTTAAACAGCAGAGAGAGGGGGCAGAGGATTCAAAGCAGTCTCTGTGCTACAGCCTGACAGCAGAAAGACGGACGTGGGACTTGAACTCACAAACTGTGAGATCATGACCTGAGCTGAAGTCTGACGCTCAGCTGACTGAGCCACTCACATGTCCCTGGGGGGCAGGGGGATACATACTTGTTCAGTTTATTATTTTTCCTTAAACTCTATGTATACATTTCTTTCTTTCTTTCTTTCTTTCTTTCTTTCTTTCTTTCTTTCTTTCTTTCTTTTCTTTCGAGAGCACACACACACAGGGGAGGGGCAGAGAGAGAGGCAGAAAATCTTAAGCAGGCCTCACACAACATGGGGCTCAATCTCACGACCATGAGATCATGACCTTAACTGAAACTGATTAAGCTACCTAGGCACCCCGATTGCATACTCTTTTGAATGTGAGATACAAACTTATGTAAAGGAGCCAGTGTAGGGTAGTAGACTGCGTCAGGGAAGAAAGGTAAAAAGGGCAGGGTTTAAGACTTACTTCTGCTATCAACTTGAGGTAAGTCACTTCTCATTGACAATGGAAACAACAATAATCCTTGCTTTTCTTCCATTTAGGACTGTAGGAAGTGGTGTACCAGAAAGAGAACAGGCTCTAAAGTTTGGGTCTTGACTCTCTGAGCCTCAGCTTCCTCATCTGTCCACTGGGAATAATAGTCCTCACCCCTATCCCCTTCAAAGGGCTCTTCCAGGCTCTGGCAGGAAGTGCTCAGCAGACTGCAAGGTGATGTTTGGCCAGCATCCTCATTACCCTGAGAGCAATGCAGTCCTACCTGGCATTTATCACGTGCTGCCCAATACAGGCAAACCTCTTTTCATGGTGTGTGTTTTATCACCCTCACCCAGACTATGATGAGTTCAGACCACAGAGTCCCTGTCTGTCTCTTCTGATTTTTTAAATTCACTGTGCCCAGCGTGAAGCCAAGCATACACGGCAGCAGCTTTGCAGACCAGCAGTGGGGGCCTGGTTTCACCTGATTCGATGGCTGCGCGGCACCCTTCTAGCTCTCACACATTCACTTGCAGTACTGTTGAGACCACCCTAAGTAGGGTCTCAATAATGGTTACGTGAGTGGCAGAACCAGAGTGTTTCATAGAGGAAATGCACTTCAAAGACTGATGATTAAGTTTGTCCAGGTTTCCCCCATCCCCATACTCGGCCCTAGAAGAGGAGTTCCCACCACACCAAAGGTAGGTGACTATAGAGTGGTCACCCTTATAGCTTCCCAACTTGGGGACACATGAGATGCTACCCCCTCCTTTCCCATGACCTTGAGTCCCCTCCCTCCACTTACCCTGTCGGACCCAGGACACGAAAGGGGTGGGGTCAGCTGAGGCCACGCATTCCATCACCACGCTCTGGCCAGAAACCACTGTGGTGTTCTCGGGGGCTGCCACGATGACCACGTCCTGCCCCCTGGTGGACGCCAGGGACCCTGGAGAGAGGGCAGGCCAGCAAGCAGCCTTACTATTAGGTGTCCATACATGCAGTAGCTCACCTGATGCTCAGAATCACCTGGTGAAGCAGGTGGGGCAGAGAACAGCCAGGGTTTCATCTGACAGGTGGCAAAAGCAGCCACATAGTTCTGCAGAGCTCTTTCTCTTGGAGCTTGGAGAGGAAAAACCTGGCCTCTGGCACACCACCGCCATTCTTTCCTGCCAAATCAAACCCTCCCTCCAGGCAGAGGACCATCAGGGTCATGAGAAGACTTGGAGCCTGGAGGTGGAGTCAACAGTCATAGTTTCTGGTTCCAGCACTGCCATTAAGGCACTGTGTGACCTTAGGCAAGTCCTTTCTTCAAAGGGCTTTGGGTTCCCCTGTGGGAAAGGTAGGAGGTAGGGGTTGAGTTTCCTCCAGTTTGGCAGCTCCCTGAGCATGGATTCCCTGCCAAGTTCTCACTGTGACCCTGGCCCCCTGGGTCAGCATGGCGAATACCTGGTTTGTCCAGCAGGTGGAGGCAGAGACCCTGGGCGCAGGGAGTGAACCAGACTTAAACCTACTTACCTGAGCGGGGCATTTGAGATGGGGGGATGGGAAGAGATGTGCAGAAGTGCAGGGTTCGGGGGAGATGTCATGGCAAAGGGAGGCAAGTGAAAGGCCCTTCAGAGGGGCCTGAACTAAGATCTGTTGTGCACCTGCTGGGTGCCAGGCGCTTTCCACTCTTATCTCAGCTATTCTCACAACCTCCCTGAGCTAGACGTTTGATAACAGCCCAGGGTCACATAGATGGCAAGTAGAGAGGCCAGGATTCAAACCAGGTCTTTCCGACCCCAAAGCCTGTGCCTTTCCTACTGTGTTACACTGGGACAGAAACTTTTCGGAGAAATGGAGAGGACAGGAGCACCAGACTGCAGGGAACCAGATTCTCGGTGCCCAGCCAATCCCCTAATGCCCAGAGTCCTCAGGAGACACAGAAAGGCAGGGACCATGGCTTCAGGGCACTGACACACCCTCTTCAGATGCCTCCCTTCCCCACCTCTGTCCCCAGCCCGGGATGTTCCACCCAACCCAAGGGAACACAGAGCCTCTGCAGGAAGAGAGCTGGACTGGGAGTCTGGAGTCTTGGGTTCCAGCTCCAGTTCTATTTCTGACTTGTTGGGTGGTACTCCACACCTGCCCAGTGGGACTGATACACTGTCACCTATTTGAAGGCAGAGCTTGGACCTCACGAGGTGCCTCCCAGCTCTGAGGTGGCTGGTCCAGAAATCCCCAGGTTTCCCCATCCAGCCTGCCCCCTTACCTCTGGGGGCCACACTGAGTAGGGCCTCCTGGCTGAAGCGCTGGCGGACTGAGTTGGTGGCCACGCAGCGGTAGGAGCCTGAGTCACTCTCCTGAATGTCCAGGATCTGGAGGACCCCGTTGGGAAGAATGATGAGCCTTGGGAAGGAGGAGAGGGCACCTATGAGGTGGGCAGGAGCTCTGCAGGGAGCTGTCCTAGGTCTACCTCTCTCTCCAGCCTGAACTACTGACAGCATTTTACTTTCAAGCCTCTCTTATAATAAAAAAAATGCAAATTAAAGCTGTAAGATGCCATTTTCACCTATCAGGTTGGCAAAGATCACTTTGGGTGTTTTCTAACACCCTCTGTGGATGAGGTAATGGAGGGAAGACACTCCTGTGTTGATCGCCATGCCAATGGATACAGCTTCCTTCAAGGGCAAGCTGGTAAGATCTTAAAATCAACCCTGCACATGCCTTTTGACCCAGCAACGCCACTTCGAGGACTCTAACCCACAGATATTCTCATACATGTACACAAAAACATGTTTAATGATATTCACTCCAGCACTGTAACTACAAAGGCAGAAGACTGGAAACGATCCAAGTGTCCATCTGTAGGGTGGGAACTAGCTAAATCGGTTTGAGTACATTCATACAATGGAATGCTAGGCAGCTGTTAAAAAGGAGACAGCTCAGAGTGCCTGGGCGGCTCAGTCGGTTAAGCATCTGACTTTGGCTTGGGTCATGACCTCATAGTTTGTGAGTTCAAGCCCCGTGTCTGGCTCTCTGCTGGAAGCTCCGAGCCTGCTTCAGATCCTCTGTTCCCTTCTCTCTGACTCTCCCCTGCTGGTTTTCTCTCTCTCTCACACAAAAATAAATAAACATTAAAAAAAAAAAATACTTAAAAAAAAAAAAAAAAGGAGGCTCCTCCATGTGTGCTGAAACAGGACAATTTCCAAAGTATGTTTGGTGCAGAACAGTGTGTGGGGATATGCACACTTAATATGCTTGCACTGAAGGCCCCTGGTAATGGTGGTTGTCTCCAGGGAGGGGACCTGGGATTCTGGGAGCTGACAATGCAAGACTTACTTTATATTACACAGCCTTCTATACAGTGTCAATTTGTTTACTCCCTGCCTATGTTACCTCCTCCCTCCCTGATAAAAATCCATTTTATTCATACAGTGTCATCTGAGCCAAAACAATCTGAAGAGATAGAGGACATCACAACCTCCATTTTACTGGTGACAAAACTAAGGCTCAGAGGCAGCAGGGTATTCTCCCAGGGTCTCACAGCTGGAGCAGAGTTGAAACTTGAACCCAGGTCTTCTGGTTCCAAATCCCATGTTCTTCCTACCTGCCTGTCTCACCAGCCATTAAATGGTTGAGAATACCCGTGGAAGGGACAAGGTCCCTAGCAAGCCCCAGTCAATGCATACATTACTTACGAGGGGTAATGGATGAAGGGGGTGTTCTCTGCCCTCTTGGTTAGAGGCTGAAAAGCCACTCAGATTAGAAAGGCTCAGAGACCTTGCTTGAGAGATAATGCAATCCGGGCAAGGCAGTGTCCATGGGTCTGGGGATGTGGTAGGCAGAATGGGCTCTGGCCCAAGTAGCAGGGGAATGTGTCTTCCTGAATCCTCCAACCGTGATCCTTGAAGGGTCAGCTCAAGGTTGAGAGTCCTAGTTTCTCCATAGAGCAAATGGCGCTGGTCCCCCGATGTAGACTGGGCCAAAGTTAGAGAGGGAGTGGGGCAGCAGTGTGGTTGATGAAGGTCCCTTGGCTCACTGGAAAATGGGCTATGAAAAAATCTAAACACAGGAGAGGGGGACTGGCTCAGGGTATTGGGAGAAAACTCTGGCCACAGGCCTAGAGACCTACTATGGCCCAAAGACTTAGAGAAAAAACATAAACCTGCTTTACTCCCTCCCATGGGTAAGCCCACCTCTGCCCCAGTATCTTACCCTCAGCTCCAGCAGCTGCCCATGTCAGTGCTGGGGCCAGCAGGGGAAAAGGGACATGGAGGCAAAGGGTAGTTGGAGGTAAAATCCTAGGCCAGGAAAATTTGATGGGAAAGGACCAGTGGGGAAGGACAAGCAGAACCCATGGGAAACAAGACCTCTATCCCTGTCCAGGTTTCCTCCACTTAATATACTCTGCCTCCAAGATCCTTCCTCTTCCTTCACTCTAGCTAGCTGAACTTGCCTGCAGGGTTTCTGCCAGACCAGTTCACGTTTCCTAACCCCAAAGTTTCCAAGGCTTTCCACGGAAATTGTGCTTCATGTACCCAAGAGCCAATACCTCCTTGGACAAGTAACATTTCCTTATTTATGTATGGGAACAAAGGAAGAAGGAAGGAAGGAAGGAAGGAAGGGAAGAAGGAAGGAGCGGGGAGGGAGGAAGGGAGAGGGAGGAAAACAGAGGGAGGGAGGGAGGAAGGAAGGAAAGAAGGGATATCTTTCCTCACATGTGGTGCTGTCACTGCAGCCAGCAAAAGCTGGATGGAACCACTTTTGTGTTCATCTAAAATCTTTTCTGTTTTGTTAAAATCTTTTTCTGTCCTTGGAAGTATATGCAAGATATTTTGGTTAGTGGGGGGAAAAGTCACAAAACAGTGTTTTTAGGAAGCAGTTCTATTTTTGGAAAACAGATAAATGATATGTTAGGATATGCTCAGAAAAAGTCAAGGATGGTGAAGCTTAACATCATTCAAGGAGATTTTTCTCTGGCAGTGTGATTACTGGAAATTCTTATTTGTTGTGTTTTAAAAAAAAATTTGGGGGGTGCGCCTGAGTAGCTCAGTCGGTTACACATCTGACTTAGGCTCAGGTCATGATCTCAAGGTTTGTGAGTTCAAGCCCCACGTTGGGCTCTGTGCTGACAGCTGAGAGCCTGGAGCCTGCTCCGGATTCTGTCTCCCTCTCTCTCTGCCCCTTCCCTGCTCACGTTCTGTCTGTCTCTGTCTCTCTCTCTAAAATAAATAAACATTAAAAAAATTAAAAAATGAAAATTTTGAATATTTATTAGTTTGGAAATATAAAACTTTTAAAAATTTCAATTGGGAAAAACATGTGCCCTTGTACACTTTGTTTCAAAACTCCAAGCTCTAACATAGAAGCAGCTGTGACATAGTGGGGAGAACTCGTTCCAGCATATGTGACTTTACCAAGTGATATCATATGTCTGGGCCTCAGCTTTCTCATCTGAAAAATGGGTTAAATAATTCTGTCCTGCCTCCTTCCCAACCCTGACTCTAATGTGTTATCATCTCACATTAAAAATATTATCTATTGAATCACAAATTCTAAACACATACTTACAATGATAGAAACTATACCCATATTTTGAAAGACCGGGAGGGAATAATCACAATAGTAACAACTGTCTGTGTTCAGTTGGTGGATGACTTTTTTCCATTAAATTGGTATGTTTTATTATTTCATTTTATTTTTTTAAGTTTATTTATTTATTTTGAGAGACAGAGAGAGAGAGAGAAAGAGAACAGTGGGGGAGGGGCAGAGAGAGAGGGGGACAGAGGATCCAAAGCAGGCTCCGCGCTGACGGCCAAGTCCGATGTGGTGCTAGAACTCACGAACTGTGAGATCATGACTTGTGCCGAAATCAGACGCTTAACTGCTTGAGCCACCCAGGTGTCCCTTTATGTTTTATTATTTTAAAATCAATTCAAATTTCAAATAAAAATAGCTACTTACAGAATGAAAAGCAACCTCTCTCCAAAAGGAAAGGATCATTCTCTTTCCAAGCCTGAGCTTAAGCCTGCTGCCCCACCTCCGAAAGGCTACTTGGAACCAGGGATTTAAAAATACAGTAGAGGGACACCTGGGTGGCTTAGTCGGTAGAGCATGGGACTCTTGATCTCCGGGTCATGAGTTGGAGCCCCACGTTGGGTGTAGAGATTACTTAACAATAACAAAAAGAACATAGTAGAAATGACATAGCTGCTCTGAATTTCATAAGGGCCAAGGAGCCCCGACCCTGAGCCCTTCAGAGATCCACCTAGAGAAAAAGGACACTGGCCAAGGGTCACTTGAGGTTGACAGACACCCTGGGCACTGGGAGATGGGTAGGGCAGGAGACTGGACTAGGGATCCTAAGGTATTGAGGTCCATTAGTGTCATGTTTTATTTATTTATTTGTGTATTTAAATGTTTATTTTTGAGAGAGAGACAAGAGTGTGAGCAGAGGAGGGGCAGACACACACACACACACACACACACACACACATACACACACACACACACACAGAATCTGAAGCAGGCTCCAGGCTCTGAGCTCTCAGCACAGAGCCCGACATGGGGCTTGAACTTGTGAACTTCAAGATAATGACCTGAGCTGAAATCGGATGCTTAACCAGGCGGTGCCACGTTTTTCAAGTGTGAATGGTGATAACAAAATTATTTCATGTGGCTCCAGACACAGACACACATTTTTTATTCCAGTGGTTATGTATTTATTTTTATGGCTACCTTCTATTTATGTCAAGTGTTGCTGGTTTTCCTTTTTACTGTGGGGAAATAATGCTCCTTTTCAATTCGTGTTAAAGTTACAAAAGAGGGTTGGTTTAAAGACATGTATTGAGTACGCGATTGAATAAATGGTTTAGGGATGGCCAAAATTATAAGGGGGGTTTGTGAAAGCCTGGGATTTGGGAAACATTGCTCTCATTGATTACTGGTTGCCGTGGAAGGAAAATGATCCCCTATTGTTAGAAATTAGTATAAGTACCAGGGAACTGCCTCAGGGTCTAGTCTTCGCCATCAGTTCCAAACATATGTACATATACCTTGACAGAGTGTGTTGATTAACTGCACACGCGCACACCCTACACCGAGGCATACGGGCTCCTTCACACCCTGGGCTGAGTTTATGAATAGCATATTTGTACATGTGCTATATCTGGGCATGTGTAAAAATACATACCTTGGGCACAATCAAGTTGCTGTTTTAGACATTTCTTTATTCCCCCTACACAATGTGCTGGGACATGTGAGCCTGGCTTATTTATAGATGAGGATCACTTTTCAGAGAACTTGGGGGCAAACACTCTCAGGGCCCAGGAACTGGCAGCTCCATACTCCTAGAAGAGGCCTGCGGCTTCATAGGGTGATGCCCGGACTAGATGCTGGGAGGCAAGGGAGCCCTACTATTTGCTGAGAAACTTTGGGAGAGTAACTTCTCTGCTCGGAGCCACAGTTGGACCACCCGACCTTTAAGCCCATCTGTAGCATGAACTTCTTCAGACCCCGCAGCCTCCCCACCCCAACCACCAAATCACAGGTGGCTTGTGTGTCATTCATGCCAAGTCTCTAGCATCCCACACTCTGTGTACTAGCTGTGTGACCTGGGCCAAGTTACTTCTTTTTTTAAAATGTTTATTTATTTTTGAGAGAGAGAGCAAAAGCAGGGGAGGGTAAGAGAGAGTGAGGGAGACACAGAATCCAAAGCAGGCTCCAGGCTCCGAGCTGTCAGCACAGAGCCTGACGCGGGGCTCAAACTCACGAGCCACGAGATCATGACCTGAGCCAAAGTTGGACGCTTAACCGAATGAGCCACCCAGGTGCCCCTGGGCCAAGTTACTTCTGCCTCTGATCCTTAGGTCTCTTGTTTAACGATCCAAATAATACTATCTGCCGTAGCCATATGTATAGACCTGGGAGGATGTTCGTGATGTGCTAAATTTAAAAAAAGTAAAAGTTGCGCTATAATTCTATTTTTGTTTTGGAAAAAAAGGTGATTGAGCAAAAAATCCAGTATGGGGGGGCCTGGCTGGGTCAGTAGGTAGAGCACGCAGCTCTTGATCTTGGGGTTGTGAGTTTGAACCCCACGTTGGGTATAGAGTTTACTTAAAACAAACAAACAAAAAACCCCAGTATGTACAGTATAATCCACATTTTAAAAGAGGGTATTTCTAAACATATAGGGGAAAATTCCAGAGGACAGACATCGAAACTAACAGAGGCTTTCTATGGATGATAAGGGTTTCTTCTTTTTTGCTTACATGAACATGAAAAACGCATCTTCTAGGAATATAAACTAAAAGTAAGTAGAGGAAAATATGGAAAATAAGAAACATCTACCTTGAAGGATGATGGGAAGAATTAAGTGAGAAAACACAGCCCTCATTAAATGGGTACCTGTTGTGCCTTTTGACAGGGGGAGACTTCTCTGCTCTCTCCTACTCTCTGGTGGCTGTCAAGAGTAGGCCCTCACGGAGCGCCTGGGTGGCTTGGTCGGTTAAGCGTCCGACCTCAGCTCAGGTCATGATCTCACGGTCCGTGAGTTTGAGCCCCGCGTCGGGCTCTGTGCTGACAGCTCAGAGCCTGGAGCCTGTTTCCGATTCTGTGTCTCCCTCTCTCTCTGCCCCTCCCCTGTTCATGCTCTGTCTCAAAAATAAATAAACGTTAAAAAAAAAAATTAAAAAAAAAAAAAAAAGAGTAGGCCCTCACTTGGTTCTTGCCCAGCAACTCTCAGGAAGCACCGACCCACAGCAGCAAGGGGCCCACATTTTGGAAGCCACAGAAGTTAAAACGTCAGCCCTAGAAAGGCCAGGTCAGCATTTCCAAGGTCACTCCCTAGAATGCTCATTCATGGGATGTTAACAGGGTTGCTGCAAGAGGGGCTGTGGGCAGATGAGACTATGAAGTGCTTGGTTCAACAAGTTTAACGGATTTTCCATACAGGACTTGTCAGAGCCTTGCCAGCTCCAAGAAGGGGATTTGTAGGTAGTTTTCCCAGCCTTATTTGACCACGGAGTACTTTTTTTCGAGAAGCACCTTTAGTGACTATTGTTTTACAAAGAACGATGATCTAATCTAACTCTTTCATTTATTTATTTTTTTAGTTTCATGGGTGGGGAGAATGAAGCTGAGTGTGAAGGGCCTCTGTGAGGAGGATCAGGCTAAGCAACCACCTGAATCAGCAGCTTGACCTCCTGCCCTTCTTCCTCCCTCACTTCTGTTGCAGGAATATGCCCTGTGGCCCTTCTACCAAATGGAAGTTTCTCCTATACCTGTACCCCTTACCTAGATGTGAACAAAAGTCAGAGCAGCTGGGACAACTCAACACTCAAGACAGATTAGTCCCAGGGCAGAGAGACCTGGAAACCAGTGTTTCTGAGGCCAAGGAGCCCCACCTCCACCAGGAGAGAAGGAGAAAGTGAGCTGGTAACTACAGCCAGAGAGATGTAGGCAGAGGACCGTAGGGTGACTGGGAAAGGTCTTGGAGCTGCATTTCCAAAGATGTAAGAATCCATGGGGTGACAACCGTGTCATGAGACCAACTCAGAGTCCACAGAAGCAAATGAGCCTCGTGCTCTCTGCTCGTGCTGCATGTACATCTGGGCCTAGCCAGGAGGCCACAGTAGGGATCAAGTCTTAGGACCAGCCTCTGCTCCTCTGTGGCCCTCAATCTCCTTTTCAGTAAGGCAAGTGCTTGGGCTAGATATGCTCTGAAGGGCTCTATCACTACGCCATACCCAAGCTCCACAGCTTAGTGGGTGGCATTCTTTGCAAGGAGTAAAAACTCTGCCCAACTTCTCTCGGGGACCGGATGTGAGCTGAGAGTCAGGCAGTGGTTGGCCCCTAAACCAGTTTAGGCAAATGGAGCCACTGTGGCTGTAAGAATCCCAGTTCCTGAACACATCCCAGAGCCCTCTCTGGCCTACCCACCGCCCACTCCCCTATAGGACACTCACCGAGGCTCCTCGGGCACCGGCACTTGGTCCTTCTCCCAAGTAATGACAGGTGCTGGCAGCCCTTCAATGTGGCATTCAAACCGAGCAGTCCCGTTCTCCTCCACCACCTGAGACTCCGGGTGCAGAGAGAAGCCTGCGAGTGCTGGGGGTGAGGACAGAGACGCGTGGGCAGAGACAGGAGAGGAGCCCAGAAAAGACAGGGGGCACAGAAAGTGAAACACACACAGGCACGCACATGCACACACAGAGACAGAGAAGTACAAGGTGACAGAAACACAAGCAGAGCAAATGCCAGCCAACAGAGACACAGTTGAAGAGGCAGCCGGGGGGGGGGGGGGGTAAGAAGTGGAGACTACTGGTCAGATGCCATGTCAGAATGAAGCGCAAAGCACTGCCCCCCAACCCCTAACATCACCATCATGGCCAGACTGCAGTAAGATGCACATTTCTTCTGGCCTAAAATTTCTTCACGGTGATCTTGTGTCTCTTGAGAACCGCCCCCCACCCGGGCTGGATGATGGGGCTTGTCCAGGTACTCCACCTGCTCCAGTGCCCCCCACTCTTACAAGCCTTTCTGAAGGGCTTCCTGGAGGAGAGCACAACTCTAGACTCTCAAACTCAAAGGGAAAGAAAAGGAGGAGGAAGGAAAGGGGTGAGGCGGGGGGAAAGGCAGCCACACCAGGAAAGGACCTACTGAGCAGAGGGAAAGTGGAGCGAGCTCAAGAGATAGGCCTTTGTGCAAGGAGCTAATGGGGACCACACTGCCCGCACCCCAGGCCTCCCGGGTCTCAGTTCAGCCCCCGGTTGCAGGCACTTACTGGCGAGCTTGACCACTGCGGCCTGGCTGGCCACCGCTCCAAGGGGACCATGGGCCAGGCAGGAATAGTTGCCCTCAATGAGCTCTGAGTTCCCAGGGCTCGCCTCGTCACTGCTATCAGGTGCTAGCGGCTGAGACAGCCATAAGGAGCCATTTGGTAGCAGGCGCAGGTGGTCGTGCTCAGGCAGAGAGCCTCCATCCTTGCTCCACGTGATGCTGGTGGGGGGTCCGGAAGCCCCCAGACCACAGTCCAGCACTGCAGCTTGCTCTGGGCCCAGGATCACTTGCAGTGGCCCTGCCCCACAACTCAGCTCCACTGTTGTCTCCGGGGGCCACGGCAGTTCACCTGCACAGAGAGGGCAAGGACCAGGGCTGTTAGTGTGGGTCCTCCCGCATTCCACAGCCTCCAGATCCTCGGTCACCTGCCCAGGGGCTGGGGCAGCTCGTGGAAGAAGAGGTCCCATAGAGAGATCTGCATCCAGATCCTTGGCTCCGCCCCATCACCTGTGATCTTGGGCAGTCTGCCGCCCTTCTCCGCGCCCACCTTCCCTGGCTGCTCAATTTCTTCATCAGCCAAAAAACACAGTTCACAGCAACATTCTTCATAATAGGTGAAAAGGAGAAACAACCCAAATGCCCAGCACCTGATGAGTGGCTAAATATATTCCTCAGCCATCAAAAGAAATGAAAATACCGCTATCTGCTACCTGGATGAACTTTAAAAACTTTCTGCTAAGTGAAAGAAGCCAGTCGCAAAAATGCTACATATTATACAATCTCATTTCTAGGAAATGTCCAGAATGGGCAAATCCACAAAGACAGAAAGTAGATGAATGGCTGCCGGGGGCTAAGGAGAGGGAAGAATGAGGAACCATGGCAAAAGGATATGATGTTTCTTTTTTTGGGTGATGAGAATGTTCTGGTATTAGCCAGTGGTGATGGTCGTGCAAACCTGTGAACATCAGAAAGACCACTGACTTGTACACTCTAGACGGTGAAATCTGTGCTATGTGGATTTCATCTCAATAAAAAAAGTACACAGTAACCCCTTCCTCATAGGGCTGTTGGGAGCATTAAGTGGGACAAGGTGTGGAAAAGGAACACAGTGCCTGGCCTGGCACAGAAATGGCCCTCGGAAATGTCACTCCTCCCTGGAACCTTACAGATCATCTTGACCACTATCACCCAACCCACTTCTGTCCCAGTGACAGGAGAGGCTAAGCACTCCTCCCTACATCTCAGTTCCCCTTGGTCATGCAGCAAGCCAGAGCCCATCCCCAGGAGCCCCAGAAGAGCCTGTAGCTCCAACACGGCCCCTGCCACAAAGGGAGGACTAGGGGGGAATTGGGGGAGGGGAATGTCATCCCAGGGTCAAGGCAAAAATACACAAAGGCCAATGTTTATCATCTTAACTACCATTTCAACAAGGCCCAGTAATAGTTATTCATAGAGAAATGCTTGGTTTTCCCAGTTGTGTTGACCAGAAGGTCGACCTGCTACCTCCCCATCCCATACAAGCTCAATGACCCAAGGTCCCTTCTTATCCTCAGGCCTGACACTTTGCTTACAGGCACAACGGCACATCTGAGAATGGACCGAGGACAAAGATGAGTACAATGGCACATACTTAGTACAGAGCAGGTCTGGGCTGATAGCCACATGAGGGCATGCAGAAAGCCAAATGGCTTGGGAATCAGGCAACCCTCAAGTTCTAGACCTGGGTCTGTCACAGTCTAGCTGTGTGGCCTCGGGCCAGTCACTTCTTCTGGACTTTCATTTACTCAAACGTAGCTAGCAGGTGATGTCTGAGATTCTAAGACTTTAGGATTATTCAGTGAAGAGTCATACGTGGATAAACCTATTCCCGAACATATAGAACACCATTTGGGCACACATACAGACCGTAGACACAACCTTCCACACCTGAACATATGTGCCCCAGTTTCTGCCATACTTGTCATAACCTGGACATATAGATGTCCATACTTAGAACCCCTGTCTGTCTCCAGGCTCTCTTCCCATCACTCCTAGAGCAAAATAAGACTGAGGGGCAAAGACAAGTCCCAACTGGCTGAGTAAGGAAGCCAGGGCAGAAGCCAGGGCTCTGACACCAATGGGGCCTGAACAGGGCCTCTGCCTTTTTCTTTTTTTTTTTTAATTTTTTAAATGTTAACTCATTTTTTGAGAGCAAGAGAGACAGACAGAGCATGAGTGGGGGAGGGGCAGAGAGAGAGAGGGAGACGCCCCGGGTCTCTGCCTTTCTTAATTCATCAGAAAGGCTCTGCTGGCACCTCCAATCGCACAACCAGCCTCAGCATCACTAGTGAGTGCAGGGACAGGCAGCCCTCGTCCTCACCCGGTTTCCATCCAGACTGGAGAAACCAGACTGGCCTTGACATCACTTTGGGCTATTTGCTGTGGTGGAAAGAGCATTTGACCTTGGGGCCAAAGATGTAGTTTTCAGTCTTGCTGCTCTGCCTACCAGCTGTGTGACAAGCCCCTTAACCTCTCTGGGCCTTAGTTTCCAGATCTGTAAAATGAAGCCCATATGACCAAGCCTGTGAGGAGTAAACAAGATGATGGGTGTCGGCGCATCAATCAAGGAAGGGGAGCTCATTCTTTACAGGCTCTTTATAAACTGTACAAATGTTTGCGTGGTTGTTTTTTTTTTTTTAATGAAAGATGTTACTTTAAAAAAAAAAACTGCACAAATGTTAATTACAGTTCTTAACAGCCAGTCCCTTCTACCTCTAAAGTCCTAGATTCTATGATTCAAACATAGGGTAGGGGGAAGACAAGCCCGGGCTCTCAGCCCAGTGGCTTCCAATTGCCGGGTTCCAGCCGCTGAGCAGTCAGTTTGAGTTTCAAGGGAGAAAAGCCCCACATGACACGAATCCCTGAGCCCTGCGGCAGCCTCCCCGCCCCCCAAAGCACGTCCGGGGCCTGGAAAATCCCCTGCCGCGCTGAACAAACAATGTGAACAGTTGGGGCCTGAGCAGCTGCTGGGTATGTCAGCAGCCTGGGCTCTGGCGGGCAGGACGGCAGCCAGAGAGGCCGGTGGCTGGCTGGGGAGCCCAGAGGAGGCTCCGATTCCCTTCCTGAATATTCATGGATCAGCAGATGTCTGGCTTCGCCACCTCTGAGGAGCCAAGCACCCAGCAAGGTAGAACAGGGAAACCAACAGGGATGTAGATGAGGAGGGAACCAGCCCACCCTGGCCCAGGTTGGTGGAAATGTCTTTGAAGCTTGAGATGCCTCATTTTATTTTTTTTTTATTTTTTTTTAAAATTTTTTTTTTTAACGTTTATTTATTTTTGAGACAGAGAGAGACAGAGCATGAACGGGGGAGGGTCAGAGAGAGGGAGACACAGAATCCGAAACAGGCTCCAGGCTCTGAGCTGGCAGCACAGAGCCCGACGCGGGGCCCGAACTCACGGACTGCGAGATCATGACCTGAGCCGAAGTCGGCCGCTGAACCGACTGAGCCACCCAGGCACCCCAGAGATGCCTCATTTTATAAGTGGGGAAGCTGAGGCCCAGAAAGGTGGAGGGGATGGGGTGTCTCATCTCTCCGGAAGACAGTAGGGGAAATGTCCTTTGACCTTTGGGGGCTGAACCCAGCACTGAAGAGACAGTTGCCTTTGAATATGAGGGTTCTCTCTGCCTCAGTGCCCAACCCAATTTCTGTGCCCAGGACATGCATCCCCAGGGGTTCAGCTCAGGCGCCAGCCATGCATGAAGCTGGCCCTGCCTCCTCGGACAGAAGCTTTTTATGCTTTACATCACATAGCCGCTTGCGGGTCCCTTACCCATCCTTCCTCTTGCCTAGACGGACACCAGGGTGTTGGATGGGGAGGGTGGTGGGGACAAGCCTTGGTCCGGAGTCAAGGTCCTGGGTCATTTGTTACATGACCTTGGGCCCACTACTTTTACTCCTTCCAGCCTCAGTTTCCCCAGCCTGAAAAGGAAGAGTCTCCACTTTTCTCATGTTCGCCAAAATTCTGCCAGAAGCAGAGGACAGCACGCTCAGGAGGCTTGCTGACTGCCCCCAAATGTTTTGATTTTTAAACCTGTGGCGAATTTTGCATTGTGCTCCATTACATAGCAATGCTTCTTTTCACATAAACTTGGTCCCTATACCACCAAATCGCTTCATAAAAGCGACTCTCTGAGGAGTGGACCTTGTTTGTCCGGTGGCTTCTTGGCCACCCCTTTCCTGCCACCCCCAGCCACTGTCATGGCTGACCCCCAAAGCCCTTCCCATGAGTCTTTCTCAGCTATCCCTCTCAGGACTGGGGCATTCACAGTGGACGCTTGCTGCCCACCAGCTTTGTGCCTCGATGGGGGCTCCTCTGCCACAATTCCTTCTCCTCAGCTTCCTTGGTGAGACCCTACCAGAGACACAGAGCTCCTATGCTTGGGAACCCTGAGGTCATCTCTCGATCTCCTTCTTCTAACAGGTTATTTTACCCACTTGCAGGATAAATTAGATTTTGTGAGGCCAATTAGAACCCAGACAGAAAGGAGATTCGCTTCCGAGTCTCAGAGCCAGCTCAATGCTGTTTTGTGCGGTTAGTGGGGGCCAGGTGTGAGCCAGGGTTCCATTTCCCCGTGAACTCTCAGGAAAGGGGCCAGAGGGTGGGGGAGGGAAACCAAGCCTAGATGTCTCCTCCAGGAAGCCAAGAACTTGCCACAAACATCAATGCCTTGTCACTTTTGAATTTCGGGGCCCAACAGATTTACATCTTGTGTTCAGTGTGGGGCCGGTTCTCCATGATGCTGTTATGTCTTTTCCTAGGAGACCCAAGTCAGTGTCTTCCAGAAACTTCCTTCCCCACCCCCCACCCCCCCAACCTTGGTGGCTTCCCTTACAAACACACTAAACCCCTCCCACCAACAGCTGAAAGGAGAGCTTGGGACAGTGGCCTGGGACACAAGGATGGGCACACAGTTCCCTTCATCTGTGATCCTGAGAGGCCCGGCCTCAGTGGACCTGACAGTAAAGCCACAGTCAGCTCCTGCCTCCCTCCCATTCCCTGTGACCCTCTATCCCCATCAAACCGCTTTCAGCTCTCTGAAAGCACACTGCTATTCCATATGTTGTTCCTGCTGCTCCCTCTCCTTACGACAGCCATGCTATCCCTGGTTCTGATGTTGTTGCCTCTTTTCTGCCCCATAGGATCCTGAGCACCTTGGTCATTGCAGTTATCACTCTAGAGTTTTTACTTTCTTTCTCCCCAACGAGGCAACAAGCTCAGAATCATGTCCTCGGCAGCTTTCTAGATCCCTGGTACCTGAAACAGTGCCTGGTACATACTAGGTGCTCAATAAATATTCCTTGAACAGACAAGGGGACATGTGGAGACACAGCCCCATCATGCTTTTCTAAGCTTCACTTTCCTTATCTGTAAAAATTATAGGAACTCCTTTAAAGTCTGGACATGAAGTGAATGATGTATGTGGAAAACTGCCTATGTGGCATCTAGTAGACACTTAACAAAATGCTTAGAAAGCACAGAGACAGAAAAGCAAACTCACACTGAAAGAAACTCTGTACTTAAACATTACAATCACTGGGGAGCTCACTACCTTACCAGTTCTCCTGCTGTATGGCTCATATGATTAAAAATATTTCTCCTGTGCCCGCCTTTCTCTCCCTGTATGCTCTGATCACTTGCTGGAACTCTCTCCTCCAGACTATGTGACAAGCTAGTAAGTCTCTTATGGGAACCATCCAGAAGTCTTGGCTCTGCACCAGCTTACATACTCAGGTCTGCACCTGAAAGAGAGCTTACTGAGCCTCTGCTTCCCTGACCTCAATGACTCCAAAGCGCCTCAAATCCAGAGGATGCCTCAGCGTCAGCCTCAGCAGTGAGGTAGCCAACAGCCCAGCTCGATTCTATTTCTCTGCATGTCAGGGCCAGAACATTAGCTCTTTGATTTTCCTCCCAACCCCAGCTCCCATCACCCTCCTCCAACCAGGCTAGGGCTGGCTTCCTCCCCCATCAGAGCTGCTCTTACTCCTCCCCTCTCCGCACACTCCAGGGGGCTGGGAGCCCCAAAGCCCACCTGGCAATGACATCTGTTCTGCATCTGGAATTCTGTGTCAAGTCTGGTTGCTGTACCTCAGAAACAGTGGAGGCCAAACAGGAGGCAGCGGGTAGGGATGAATGGAGAAGGGTGAATTCCAGAGCCCAGACTCAGACACACCAACTGAGGGAGGTCAAGCCCAAAGTGGGTAACTTCTCATGTGAGGGGGAAGGGGTGCAGAGAAACTGAACTTGGGTATGTGTGTACCAAACCCAGGGAAAATGTGGCTCCAAGAGCCAGGAGACTAGTTCCAGCCCCAGCTCAGTCCCTATCCATGCAGCTTTGGGAAGTCACTCAGCTTTCTCGTCTGGAAAATGGGTTCGTGCTAAAATTACTTCTAAATTCCCTTCAGTGCTGCCATTTACTCTACTTGTGAGATAGCTTAACATGAAAGAGGTACCTTTAGAAGAAAAGAAAGGAACTGCTATTTTACACATAATGTATGATGAATTGGGCCCTGAAAGTTCATAAAGGACCGATGAAGGTATGGAGAAATTCTGGAGAAAACTCACTATTAAGAGGAACTTGTTTGACCTCGTTCCTAACCTCGATATGGGGTCAGAGAGGGCCACCCCAATGGAAGGGAGGTGGACCTCGGTGTCTCCGGGCTGAGAAAGAGATGGGGCAGAGAAAGCAGCTCTCAGGTTCCTGGAGCCTTCTTATTACTGACCTGTGGCATCCCCACTCCCCAAATTTTGATTGGGTGGAAGGGAGAGCCCCACTTCTTGCACTCAGCATTCTCCCACCACCCCCAGACAGAAGCCCCATTCCTATAAGTCTCCCCAGTTCCAATCCTTGACTGGAGCCGTGTTGGGGGACACCAGCCCCTTCGCTCTGCCATGTTGAGGTTGCTGAAGCATCTATTATTTTTTTACTTCCCTCTCCCTCACCCCCTGCAAACTCAATCTATCTTCAGATCCTACTAATTCTCCTTTCTAAATATCTCTAGAAGCCTGGCCACACCAACTGCCACTACGCCGGTTGCCTCCATCCTCTCTTCTGGATTACTACAACAGCCTCCCAAGAAGCTGGAGCTTCCTGCTTCCAGTCCCGCCCAACCGACCGATTCTCCACACTGGCTGCAGGAGCTGATGCATAGCTGATTTTAAAACTTGCCAAGGGCTCAGGCAGGCTCTCAGGCCAGAAACCTTGGTGGGACTTATAAAGTCCTTCAGGAGCTGGGCCCAGCCCCCATCTTCAGCCTTCTCTCTTGACACTTGTGGTACCAACCCCACCCCCCCCATCCCACTCCATCCTGCCCCATTCTCATCCCTGTGCTCTCCTCTCCTGCCAGGCTTAGCTTCATTCAGTGTTCTAAACGAAGTCACTCTGAGCACTTACATGGGCAGTTCACTCTGGAAAACTTTGCCCATCATCACTCTCCTTTTACAGGGCTAACTGACCCTCTGCATGGAGCTCTATTATTCATCACTTCCTGGAGGAAGCTTTACTGACCTTTCCAGACTACCCGTCATGTCAGTCTCCCTCCACCAGACAGCAAGCTCTGCACCAGGGACCAGGTCTGCCTCCTTTATTTCCTATATGCTAGGCACCAAGCACATGCTAGTCAAAAAGGGTGCTCAGTAAATATTTGTAGAATGAATGAATGAATGAATGACCTCGGTCCAGATCAGGGTGGCTAGTCAGAACCCTACAGGAGTGTCCCTAGGCCTGTTAAGCTTTGCGCACTCAAAGAGTTTGGGACTGAGGGCCAGTAGCCTCGTTGTTTTGGCCATGCACACTGCTGCCAAGGGAGCCCCAGCTGGGCCCTGCCCCAGCCTTGTGCACTCAAGAGCAGGGAGAGGCCAGGTCTCCCAGGCAAACTGAACCCCTTGCAGGAGGCCCCACAGATATACCGTAACGATCGAGCGCAGCTCCCAGCCCTCATCCCGCTTTGCTGGGTGACCCAGAGCCGGTTCCTGGAGCTCTTGGAAGAGCGTAAGAGAGTCGGCACAACTATTCCTTAATCCCCTGGGCTCCCGGAGGACGGAGGCCTCTCCCGCACTTCCCCGCCCCCTTCACCTGACAATCCCGGGTTCCGAGCCAGGGCTGGAGAGGGGCGTGTCTTTGTGGGGAGAGAAGGGGTCCGAGCCTTTCCGGGCACTTTCCCACCCGCTGTTTGGGTTTCCTGGAGATGGGCCTGGGGCCGGCCAGACCAAGGTTCCTCCGCGGTCCCTGCCTCCCTCCGCCGTCCCAGCCTCCCTCCCACGTGGCCTGGCTGAGTCTCTCTGGAAAGCCGAAGCAGCTGGAGAGAAATCCCCCTCCCCACCCCCACCTCTAAGTCCCTCCCCGACTCGCCCCGGACACATCCTCAGCTCCCCCCTCGCCAGGGAAGGCAAGAACTAGGCGAACAAAGCGGGCAGCCCATCCCCCTCCCCAGCTCTGCCACCTACCTTCCCCCTGGGCCGTCCCCCAAACGCACACAACACGGAAAGCAAGAGGACTAGGGTGGAAGAAGGAGCCCTAGGCACAGAGCACTGGGATTCCGTCACCCCAGCCCCAGCCCTTTCTCCAGTGTGGACAACTCTGACCCTTACCCCACCCCCACCCCGCACAGAAGTGGTGGGGTGGGGGGGAGCTGGAGGAGGCCTTGTTGACCTGGTCAACGCTTCCCTGACCTGCCCCTGGTGGGTGGGGCAGGAGTGACACGCGTCCCATCACGAGAGCGAGTGTTGGACAAGTCCACGAAAGCAACTGGTTTCCTGCCCCCCTCCCCCCGTCCACTCCGAGCCACGGGTTGGGGGAGCAAAGCTAACTGTCCCCCCCACACACACACCGCCCCAACCAGCCCCAGGGACCACACCCACTGGGCAAAGTTGAGTGTTTTATCACCTCCGTCCTCGCTCAGTCCGGAATCGCCTGCCCTGTCCCCCCCACCACGGGCAAGGACACTCCCCAAAAGCCAAGGCCAAATATTAGCTCAGCCCCGTAAACACAATTACACACAATCTGGACACAAATGGAGGTGCAGATACACACCCCCCAACACCCCTCTTTCACACACTCTCAACCCACGACACGCGCGGGCAAGGAGAGCCCGCCCGGCGCAAGCCACCAACGCCGCAGCCGCGGCCCCGCGATGCCACGCCGCGACTGTGACACGCACTGCGGACACGTACGCCCGCAGAAGCCCCCCGTCCCCACCCTCTGAACGCGCGCGCGCACACCCTCACACTCACACACTCACACTCACACACTCCAGACTCCGCAAAGCAAGGACACACACCCCCTGCGGCCAAGTCCGTGCCGCAGACGCCCCCCCGGCCGCAGCCCGCAGCCCCCCAAGCACAGGCATCACCGGCACCGGGACGGGCCGCCCGCGCCCTGCGGCCCCGCACTCGTTCGGGACCCGGGACGCACGCCAGCCCCACGGCCAGGCGCAGCCCGGGGCGCGGGCGCACCGACACGCCGCAGCCGCTCCCGCCACTGCCGCGGCGCCCGCCCTTACCGCGCGCGGCCAGCAGGCAGAAGGTCAGCGCGACGAGCCCGCCGCCGCGGCCAGCGTCCCCCCGCGCCATGGGGCCCGGCTCGGGCCGCCGCCGCCGCCGCCGCCGCCACCGCCTCCCCGCGCCTCGGCCGCCGCCGCCGGGGGAGGGCGCGCCGGGCGTCAGTGGCCCGGGGAGGCGCGGCGCCGCGGGCGGGGGCGCGGCCTCGGGGGCCCGGGCCCGAGCGGGGGCCGGCGCGGGGGCCCGGGCTGCCGCCGCCTCGCCCGCCCCTCCATCGCCATCTTGGGCGAACAGCCGGGGCGGGGGCGCCCAGCGAGTGCGGCCGCAGGGCCCGCCGGGGACCCCGGCCCCGCGCTCCGTGACCCTGCTCCGCGCGGGGCTCTGCTCTGCCGGGGTCTCTGGGTCGCCTTGGGCCCCAGTTGGGCCGCTTGTTTCTGGGTCTGTTTGTCTCTTGGTCTCCCTGTCTCTGAGTCTCTTTCTGCCTCGGTGTCTCCGTTTCTTTTCCCTGCCGCTGCCTCAGGGTCTCCTCCAACTCGGTTCCAGGCTCTGTGGAGGCAGAGTCAAGGTCTCTGTCCGTCCCGCAGGCCCATCTTGCCACCTGAGCCCAGTCCATTTCCAGCCCAGATCCTGGCCTGAATCCTAGTTAGATTCTCCACAGGCTGCACCAGGAGATGCACTGAGGACAGGACAGTTCCCTCCTCATCCTCATTCGCATGGCCATTCCAAGCGGGAGACTTCTCTTGGCCTCCTTCTCTTGCTCTTGCAATTATCAAGCTAGGCAGAGCATACTCTACCCCAAGCCCTCGCACATTTAGACCCCTCTACACCCCTGGGAGGGACAAGAAGGTTTTGCTCCCATTTTACAAACAGGGAAACTGAAGATAGAGGAGGTGAAGTGACTTGCCTAAGGACACGAGGCTAGGGAGCTTTCAGACTCAGGAGCATCATTTTCTACTCGTTCTTCGATGGTGCCTTCCCTGACCTGGCCACACGGGTTGCCTCAATATCCCACAAATATTTCTTGTTCCAAAGCCGGGGATTCAATTATCAGGGCTAGGGTAGGGGAGGGGTCCAGATTAAATGACCTATTTAAGGTCCCTTCCAAGTCCAAGATGCCATGATTTTTTTTTTAAGTTTATTTATTTATTTTGAAAGAGAGAGAGAGCAGCAGGCATGAGTGGGGAGAGGGGCAGTGAGAGAGAGAGAGAGAGAGAGAGAGAGAGAGAGAGAGAGACAATCCCAAGCAGGCTCTGCTCCGTCAGCATAGAACCCGATGCGGGGCTTGATTTTATGAATAGTGCAATCCTGACCTGAGCTGAAATCAAGAGTCAGACCCTTAACCGACTGAGCCACCAAGGCGCCCCAAGATGCCATGGTTTTTCATTCCTTAGGTGTCCAGTGTTCCCATGACTTAGAGCCATTTCATCTCTGTACCTGCTAGGTGCCTTACCCATTTGTTGCAAGTTACCTTTAATTATGGCCTGTACTTTGCAGATCTAACGGGCCCTGGCACGTATTCATTTATTGTCAGGCCCATCGGCAGCATTTGACTACGTGAGCACTCCCGCTTTCTTTTTTAGTGATCTCATCTGGTCATCAAGGCTTTAAATGACATCTTTTTTTTTTTTTTTTTAAGTTCTTAGTTTATTCTTTCATGAAAAATCTGCACCATCACCACAGAGAAAGTCACTGCAGAATCTTTACTCCTTCTGTTGTCCAATCTCCAGCTCACTTTTCACCAGTACCAACATGGATCTGCAGTCCCCCTGACTTTCTTCATTCCATTCTTGCATTCCTTTTGTGTGTTCTTGAGGTCTTTATCTTCTACAGGCCATGTCTTACAAGTCTATGTTTGGGTTCCTTTTTCTTTGCATCATCCAATGAACCATAAAACATGCCAAAGCCAGTTGTCTTGCCACCACCAAAATGGGTTCTGAATGCAAATACAAAGATGCCATCTGGTGTGGTCTTATACATTCTGGGTAGTTTTCCCCAAATTTCTGCTTTAGTACGGTACTGCTGCCTTTCCAGCGTGAAGAATATCGATGACCATTTGTTTCTGCTGAAATTCCTGGTCTGGATAGTTATCATGTCAATCATGATGATGGCCAAGCTTCAGGCAGCCAGGGAGGATAAGAGCTTAAATGACATCTATCTTTATGCTAAAGATGCCCGAATATATACTTCCAGCCTGGACCCTCTCCCTAGAACTCCAGACTCATATCCTGCCACCTGCTCAATATTCCCATTGGATGTCTAATAGGCATCTAAATTTAACATGCACATCTGAGCCTTGACCTTCCCTGTCAAACTTGTGCCTCCCACAGTCTCCTTGTCTGAGGTCCTAGCAGCTCCATCCTTCCCCTACCACAGGATCCAAGCTCCATCAACTCTCATCTGGATTGTCACCCCACCTTAGGTCTCCTTTTTTCTGTCCTTGTACCTCTTCTGTCTTTTCCCAATACAGCAAAAGGCATCCTGTTACAGTGTGCACAAGATCATGTCACTTCTCTGCTCAAAACCCACCAGTACCTTCCATCTCAGAGCAAAAGCCAAAGTCCTTCCTGTGATGAGAAGGGCTGTGGTGGCCAGTTCCCTCCCTCCAGCCTCTAGACCTTTGCCCACCTAGTTCAGTGTGGAACTCTGCCTCCCCATCCCTCCTTCCTCACAATGTGCTCCCTCTCCCTACCCCCCTTCTTTCTAACATGCTCTACATTTTACTTATTTTATTTATAGTCTGTCTACTCAACAGAATGAGGGCTTCATGAGGACAGGGATTTTTGTCTGCTAGATTCCCTGCTGAATTCTTTTTTTTTTTTTAAAACATTTATTTATTTTTGAGACAGAGAGAGACAGAGCATGAACGGGGGAGGGTCAGAGAGAGGGAGACACAGAATCTGAAACAGGCTCCAGGCTCTGAGCTGTCAGCACAGAGCCTGACGTGGGGCTCGAACTCACAGACCGCAAGATCATGACCTGAGCTGAAGTCGGCCGCCTAACCGACTGAGCCACCCAGGCGCCCCTTCCCTGCTGAATTCTAAGCAGCTGGACCAGTATCTCTGGCACTGTGTAGGTACCAGGGGGTCAAGATAAAAAAGATACAAGTCACTGCCCACAGGGAGGGTAGTGTCCTAAGTGGCATGGGGTGGCAGGGAGAATGGGAACAAGAGAAGAACAGTGGTGTGTGTCTAAGGGGGTGGGGGTGAGGAAGGAGGCTTCACGGAACTGTTGATTGTTACAAATGTTTGACCTGGGTCTTGACAGTTTAAGGAGGATAGAACTGATGATGGGGGAAGAGGCCCAGTGGTATAAGAGCACAGGAAATGGCAGATCCAATCATTAGTGGCACAGATATCCATGGATGACCCCTATGGGTCAGACCCTGCTCTGGGCACTAGGGGCATAATGGTGAACAAGATGGTTCTTGCCTGCATGGTGCTTGGTCTAGTGAGGGAGACAGACAAGTAGGCAGGTAACTCTAATACTGTGTGATATATAGGCTGTGAAGGGGTACAGGGTGTATTAGAGTTACCTCATATCTCTCCCTTTTCCTCTGCCCCTCCCCAACTCTTGCTCTTGCTCTCTCTCTCTCAAAAAAAAAAAAAAAATCATCAATTTAGGGGCACCTGGCTGGCTTAGTGGGTGGAGCATGTGACTCTTGATCTCAGGATTGTGAGATTCAGCCCCACATGGGATGTGGAGATTACTTAAAAAATAAAATCTTTTAAAAATTTTTTAATGTTTATTTATCTTTATGAGAGAGAGGGTCAGACAGACAGAGTGTGAGCAGGGAAGGGGCAAAGAGAGAGACACAGAATTGGAAGCAGGCTCCAGGCTCTGAGCTGTCAGCACAGAGCCTGATGTGGGGCTTGAACCCATGAACCATGAGATCATGACCTGAGCCTAAGTCGGGTGCTTAACCAACTGAGCCACGCAGGCGCACCTTCCCAAAATAAAATCTTTTAAAAAAAATCATCAATTAAATGTGTTAAAAGTGCCTTCAATTCACCATATACTGTTACATATTTTTAAGTTTATTTATTTATTTTGCGAGAGAGAGAGAGAGAAAGAGAGAGAGAGGGAGAGAGAGCAGGGGAGGGGCAGAGAGAGAGAGGAGAATCCCAAGAAGGCTCTGCACCATCAGCACAGAGCCTGACGTAGGGCTCAAGCCCACAGAACCACAAGGCCATGACCTGAGCCTAAATCAAGAGTCAGAAGCTCAACCGACTGAGCCACCCAGTTGTCCCTATAATTTATTATTTTCTTAGAATAACTTCTGTGAGAAATTCTAAGACGGAAGTAACATCTTGGAGACCAGCCGACGTAGAGGCTGAGAGACCTGGCATAGGCTCCACCGAGGCCTGTGGTTTCTATTGGTTTGCCCAGGCGGGTGGGATGCTATCAAAGACGACCCAGGGAAGAGCCGGGCAGTGGCGTGGGACTCTCAAGTTAACATGCTGAGGGGGAGGTGCCTACATGGCATCCAGGTGAAAATATCAAATCACCAGCAATGCCATTTTCATCTGAGCAGAGAGATCAGAACTGGGGAAACTATTTTGTGAGCTGGCACTTCCAGCAGAGCACCTAACCCACCTTATTATAACATTCTTTATTCAACTGTCTGGCTGACCTGCAAGACAGTAAGCTCCTTGTGGCAGTAACCACACGTATCTTGCTCACTTTTTCCTGGCATCTAGCACAGTGCACAGCATATAGTAAGATCCCAATTAATGTTTTTTTTTTTTAATTTTTTTTTAACGTTTATTTATTTTTGAGACAGAGAGAGACAGAACATGAACAGGGGAGGAACAGAGAGAGAGGGAGACACAGAATCTGAAACAGGCTCCAGGCTCTGAGCTGTCAGCACAGAGCCCGACATGGGGCTCGAACCCACAGACTGTGAGATCATGACCTGAGCCGAAGTCGGCCGCTTAACCAACTGAGCCACCCAGGCGCCCCCCAATTAATGTTTTTAAAGTGAATGATAAAGTTACTCGTCGGGGTGCCTGAGTGGCTCGGTCAGTTTAGGTCATGATCTCACGGTTCATGAGTTCGAGCCCCACGTCGGGCTCTGTGCTGACAGCTCAGACCCCGGAGCCTGTTTTAGATTCTGTGTCTCCCTCTCTCTGACCCTCCCCCGTTCATGCTCTGTCTCTCTCTGTCTCAAAAATAAATAAACGTTAAAAAAAATTTTAAAAAAATATGTAGAAGTTCTCTGGCACTTCTCCCTTCGAGGAGTACCGTCTACTTGCCCTCCCTTTGAATACAGGCAGGCCTTAGGCCCTCAGCTCTAAAGGATAGGATGTAATGGAGGTGATACTGCTTGGCTTCTGAGGTTAGTCATAAAAGAAGACTCAAGTCCCACCTGGCTTTACTCTCAGGCACATGCGTCAGGGAGCCCTGAGCTACCCTGTCGGAAGTCTGGCCACTTGAGGCTGCCATGTTGGAGAGACCACGTGGGAAGACAACACGGACAAAGGGACGCTACGGTAGCCTCAGCTCTTGCACCCAAGGAGCCAAACGGGTAAGTGAGGAAACCTTCCCTGTGTCCAGCCCCAGCCCCTATCTGACTACGACCACATAGGAGACCCTGAGACCAGTCAATCCCCAGCACCGTGAGAGATAGTAATAATAACAAATGGTCGTTGTTTTATGCCACTAAGTTTGGGGTGGCTTGTTATATAGTCCTGGATAATCAGAACAGCTGCGGGAATCTTACTGGCCTGGGTTCACTGTTAGAACCACTCACTGCCTTCCCCATTCAGCCCCTTTAAAGGAAGATGCAAAAGTTAAATATGTTTACAATATCTTCACCCTTCATATTCAAAACTATCTCCCCTACTACATCTCTGCTCATACCCTCTGAGCCCATGGGATGTCTCGCCCCTCCACCTGAGATGCCTTTCCACCCCTCACCACAAAATCGCTAACCGATTCATAGAATTATAGGATATTTTTATTTTCGTCTTGGTGCTTTTCTATGTTTTAAACAAGTTGTCGGCACTGAACACATTTTATTTTTGCAATCAGAAATATTAATTTTTTTTTTCAACGTTTATTTATTTTTGGGACAGAGAGAGACAGAGCATGAACGGGGGAGGGACAGAGAGAGAGGGAGACACAGAATCGGAAACAGGCTCCAGGCTCTGAGCCATCAGCCCAGAGCCTGACGCGGGGCTCGAACTCACGGACCGTGAGATCGTGACCTGGCTGAAGTCGGACGCTTAACCGACTGCGCCACCCAGGCGCCCCGCAATCAGAAATATTAAATGTAACTTAGAAGAGAAAAATATAATCTTCAGTTTGGGATGATGAGGAAGAAGTTCTGGAGATAAACAGTGGTGATGGTCGCACAACAGTGCGAATGTACTTAGTGCCACTGCGGTGGCCACTGAAAAATGGCTACGTGGTAAATTTTGTTGTGTATATTTCATCACGATGGAAAAAGTATATACAGTTCCTGGGGCGCCTGGGTGGCTCAGTTGGTTGAATGTCCGACTTCGGCTCAGGTCATGATCTCGAGGTTAGTGGGTTCGAGCCCCGCGTCGGGCTTTGTGCTGACAGCTCAGAGCCTGGAGCCTGCTTTGGATTCTGTGTCTCCCTCTCTCTCTGCCCCTCCCCCGCTCACACTCTGTCTCTCAAAATATAACTCTGTCTCTCAAAAATAAACAAACATTAAAAAAACTAAAAATATATATATACAGTCCCTTAAAAACTCAAGTGCCAGTTACTTCAAGATAGATCATCTAGATCTTTCTTACCCATTCATCTGTATCACTCAATAGGCACTGGATTATTTCTGCCTCGGACAGGGATTTCATTATGCAAATGAAGTTTAATTATGTAAATTAATTGTGTAAATCAGTTTGTCTCAGTCTTGTGTCCCAGATGACACTGGAAGCTCCCTGAGGGCAGAAACTGGCATTATACAGGTGGTCATGCCCACAGTACCTTTATAAAACAATTGCCTGGAAATCAGAACACATTTCCTTAAAGAATCGACACCACAAATGAAGGCTGTGTTCTCAGACTAGCCAATCAAAATCTGTTTAACTCATTAAATAGCTGAAATGTTGTATATTGGCAATGAAAATATATTGCAGAAACACACTGAAAATACGAGCAATTAAACAAAACAGAAAAATCAATGGAAAGGTCGACAAGTTCGGGATTGAATTAGTAATAAATACATATATTTAAACAGAGATCATAATTAACAAGGTAAAACCAAGTTCTGCATGAATGAAAATGACTCAAAGTTTATTACATGACTCATGTCTGAACACATTTACGTAGTTACAATAACATAAGCACTGATATTGGTTTAAGTGAAATTGCAATAAAACTATATTGAGGGGCACCCGGGTGGCTCAGTCGGTTAAGCATTCCACTCTTGATTTTAGCTCAGGTCACAATCTCACAATTGGTGAGATCAAGCCCTGCATCAGGCTCTGTGCTGACAGAGTAGAGCCTGCTTGGGATTTTCTCTCTCCTCTCTCTGCCCCTCCCCGGCTCATGCACATGTGTGCGCACGTGCTCTCTCGCTCTCAAAATAAATAAATAAACATTAAAAAAAAAAAGAACTGGGGCGCTTGAGTGACTCAGTTGGTTAAGTGGCCAACTTCGGCTCAGGT
The DNA here is from genome assembly GCF_046562875.1 of Panthera onca. Classification (NCBI taxonomy): domain Eukaryota; kingdom Metazoa; phylum Chordata; class Mammalia; order Carnivora; family Felidae; genus Panthera; species Panthera onca. The sequence goes on along the minus strand of NC_138344.1, from coordinate 39,642,532 downwards.
CATGATCTCACAGTTTGTGGGTTCAGCCCCGTGAAAGCTCTGTGCTGACAGCTTGGAGCCTGGAGCCTGCTTTGGATTTTGTCTCTGTCTCTCTCTGCCCCTCACTCACTCACACATTCTCTCTCTCTCTCTCTCTCTCTTTCTCAAATATAAATGAACAAAAAATGGAAAATAATAATAATAAAAAAGAATTATATTGAAAAGATGAGGGGGATGGGAAATGTGTGTGTTTGGTGAAAATGGGAAGGAAAACAGGTAAATTCTAAGCTTTCATCGTGGAATGCCACTAAATAATGTATGAAAACTGAAAATAACCAGTGACATTATATACATTTTATTTAGAGATTTGTTTTAGAACTTGACTCTGTAAAGCCACGTGCCTGTGAAATTGGGATAAAAGTAAACCTAAAAAAAAAAAAAAAAGAAAAAGTGACACAAATGTCTGTATGGTTCAGTCAGAACCTGCCTTCCCCCTCAGCTCTCCAGGCAGACATTGATCCATTGCCCCATTCCCATCACTGCCCTGCTGCGCCCGGCAGCTAGTTCCTGTCTGCAGCCACTGCTCCACTGTGCAAGGTCAGCCCGCCCCGGCGAGTCTGAGATTCGGATGGCTCCTTTCTGGTACCCCTTTAGGAGGACCCCTGCACATCTGGCGTAATGGGCTAAGACTTGCTCTCTCCCAGGGGTTCTGGATGCCCTGTTGTAGCTGGACACACTGACCTTGGCAGGATGGGCACACTGCCTTCATCAGAACTGAGAGGTAGGTGAGACAGGTCACCTTGTCCACCTCCCCCATCCCGCTTTTGTTTTTTTTTATTAATGTTTATTCATTTTTGAGAGAGAGAGAGAGTGCACAAACAGGGGAGGGGCAGAGAAAGAGAGAGAGAGGGAGACAGAGATTCTGAAGCAGGTTCCAGGCTCTGAGCTGTCAGCTCAAAGGCTGACTTGGAGCTTGAACCCACCAAGCGCCCGATCATGACCTGAGCCGAAGTTGGAGGCTTAACCGACTGAGCCAGGCAGGCACCCATCTACCCCTCTTTGGAAGCTGTACCCCCTACTACTGGAGACTGTGTCCACCCACAGCCTCTGAGGGTCAGGGCCCTCCCCACAGGCTTGTCCTACCCAGTGGCCTTTTTCCTCCTCACTTTCCCCATCAAAGCATGTCTACCCAAAGACCCGCCCTCTCCCGTGGTCTCTCAAATAGACAGCCTGTTGAAGTGCAGCAAGCAGGAAAGCTAAGGGCAGAGGCAGAGCCCCCTGAGTACTTGTTATTCAAGGCTCTTCAAGGTCCACCCCTAGCCTTAGAGTCTGTTCCTTTCATTGCCCCCACATGCCCGCTCCCGGCTCCCAGTGAGCCAGCTATCTCTCCCAGCCCCTGCTTTATCCCTTTGTGCCTGTGAGTAAAGTATTTTCTCTGCTTGGAATGACTTCCTCCCACTTGGGGAAAGTTATCCTTAAAACGTAATCCAGGGGCACCTGGGTGGCTCAGTTGGTTCAGCATCTGACTCTCGATTTTGGCTCAGGTCATGATCCTGGGATCACGGGATCGAGCCCTTGTGTCAGGCTCTGTGCACTGAACATGGAGCCTGCTTGGGACTCTCTCTCCCTCTCTGCCCCTCTCCCCGGTGCACTGTCTCTCTCTCTCTCTGAAAATAAATAAATAAACTTTAAAAAATAAATAAAACTTAATCCAAATGCTACCTCCTTTGTGCAGCCTTCCCTGACCACCTTTCTCTTCGTTGCCCAGAAAAATTAATAGTTTGTGTTTGTTGAGTGCTGTGTACCAGATACTAGCAGGTTGGCATGCGTTTTCTCATAGCAGAGTTATAGCAGCTCCATCAAGTAGTACCATCATCAGTCCTATGTTCTAAAAGAGGAAGCTGAAGCACAGAGAGTTTAAGAAACTTGCTCAAGATCACACAACCGGAGGTGATTCAGCGGGAGTCAGGACAGGTCAAAGCCCTCACTCCTAACTGCTGTCCTGCTGTGTGTGCCTCCGTGGGGCTCCCACAGCACTCGATATATTTCTCTTTGCGCTTACCCTTTTTTGTTTACAGTCCATCTCCACGCCTGGATTGAAATCTTTTGAGAGTAGAGAACGTTGTCTGGCTCCTCTGAACATCCTCAGATCCCTGGATCCCTCAGCATGAGCCATGCCCATGGCAGCTGTTCAATTCATGTTGCTTGCTAATGGATGAGTAGAGCCAGAATTAGCATTCCACTTCTGCACCATGACCTTGGGAAAGACATACAACCTCACTGAGCTCTAATTTCTTTCTCTGGGGAGTAGGGTGAGGCAGCCACAGTGGGGAATAATACTAATATCTAACTGATGTCTCCTAACTCATTGTGGAGATCAAATGGAACAAGACACTGTCATGAGGAAATATTCTGTAAGTGCTCTTACAAATTACAAATGGTAGCAGTTGGTGCTCAGAAGGCAATGTGTTCTCTGCTCATAGGCAAAACATGTTATTCCTGCAAGGGCCTTACAGTTAATGATAACTTCATCCTAACCATGTGCAATATTGGAAAATCAGCCCTTGGGTCAGGCAGGTGGGAAATGTCTGAGCCCCAGGCAGAGTCTACTCACCCTCATGGCAGACTTCTGTACTCACCCTCCTTGATCACATCCCAGAAATTGCTGTTCTCCCAAGATCCCTGGGGCTGAGTCATGTTCCTTTCCCCACCCAGCATCTACCTCCTCCCCAGAGCTCGGGCCGGACAATTCAGGTCCTGGAGAGTGGACTGCTCCCACTCACAGCCTTGCACTCTTTGGAGGAGTGGGGTTAGACCAATGGCAGGAGTGCCAGCATTAGCTTCATCAACCACCTCCAGGCCCCAGTCGCATGCCAGGTCTGTGTTCGGCACTTTGGCCTCACTACGACTCTGTGAAGGAGGTATTAGAACCTCACTTTGCCCAAGATTAGAGAAGCAAAGGGTTTACTCAAAATCATGACTGTTGGACTTGACCCCAAGTCTATCAGGTTCCAAATTCTCTAGTCTTTCCCATGCTCCTCCTTCTTTCTCTGGGCAAGTTCAAGGAGATTTATATCCAAGATCCACCCAGGACATGCTTTCTCAGCATGAGCTCAGTCCCTGAAGGAGCTCAGATTTCAGGCAAACACCATATTTCCTTGATTTAAAATACATTCCTATTCACATTTTTATATTTCTGATATCGGGATCTTACAGATGGTAATATCTTAGATTTTAGGAAATTTAGTAGGAGTCCTAGAGACTGCATTCCAGTTCTCTGTTCAGCTACCAACTGGTTTTGTGCCTTTGAAGGAGTCACCTTACTTGCTTGTAGATCAGGGAGTCTAATCAGCCTGACTGTTGTCAGCTCTGCCACTTGACAGCTTGTACAGCTTTGCAATCTTCTCTGGGACTCGGGTTCCCCATATGTAAAATGATGGGAGGGGTCTCTAATTTTGTACCTCTTCTTTTAAGCTGCAGCATACATTTCCCCAGTCACAGGTAAGTAAACAGCTCAACTGTTCTGGATTAAGTAATGGCTGGAGGGCCTGGAACCCTGGGGTCTCCTCTACTCCCTCCACTTCTGTCAGGGCCATTCGGGCGGCCCCCTCAGCCTTCTCAGTTTGGCAAATTCCTCTGTTGAGCCCTGGTTTGGGAGAACAGTGAACGAAGACAATGCTAGAAGATCTGGGCTCAAGTATGGACTCTGAGCCGCTGGGATGGTGAAGTATAATCACTTCCTGGCTCTGGGTGTCAGCTTCTCATCTGCAAAGTCAGCAGTAGATGAGATGTTTCCTAAGAATCTGTTCTGGTGCTAACATTCCATGATCACAATCTTCCAATGCTCTACCTCAAAGGTGCTTTACTTTGGTTGCATATTAGGATTACCTAGAGAGCTTATGAGAAAAATTAAAAGATGGCAGGTCTCCTCACTGCCCTCCATGTTGATGTAATTGATCATAGGAGGGACTAAGACATCAACATTGTTAAAACTCCCCAGGCAATTGTGATAGCCACCAGGGCTAAGAGGCACAACTCCTCCGATGGGGGACAGAGAATAAAAATTCCAGTGACATTTCAAAGAAAAGGTCCTGGGGCACCTGGGTGGCTCACTCACGTCTGACTCTTGATTTAGGCTCAGGTCATGATCTCACAGTTCATGAGTTCCAGCCCCGTGTCGGGCTCTGTGCTGACATCACAGAGCCTGCTTGGGATTCTCTCTCTCCCTCTCTCTCTGTCCCTACCCCCCTCAAAATAAATAAATCAATAAACATTTTTTTAAAAATGATTCAAAACAAAGAAAGGGTCCTAAAAACTTAACTTAGGGAGAATTTGGGCTGTTTTTCGGCAGCCCTATTAGTGAATTGGTAGATAGGTACTTGGGAACCTAAGAAGCACCATCAAAATATTCATTTGAAAATTGTTTAAAGTCTCTAATAAGCCGGTCCAGAATTTGCCAAATGCAATACAGTGCGTACTCTCAGCGTGTGTAATCTAACTGGAGAAACAGAATGAGTGGACAAAAGTACGGTGTAAAATTAAGTGCTAAATCGGAGATGACCTTATTGGGCACTTCTGTTGCATATGCCAGGCACCAAGTTCTTCACAGCAAACAGAGTTAATCCTCACAACCATCTGTTGAGGAGGGTTCTGTTATTATTCCGATTTCCTACTTTAGGAAACTGAGGGTCAGGATGTTATGTAAACGTGCCCAAGCCCACAAAGCTAGCAAGTAGCAAAGGTTGAAGCCAGGCTCCAAAGCCAATGCAGGTATCATTTTGCCAACCCACTTATCTTTGGGTGGGGACATTCCCATAAGCTCTGTAGGGTGCCTAGAAGAACCCGGGCCTGACTTCAAAGTATATGTTCTACTAACTGGAAGAGGAACCCCTCAGGAGGCTTGTGGGGACCAAAGAGCCCAGGTGGGGGAAAGTGAGGAAAGGTCAGGTGACACGGGGCCTTGGATTGGATTAGGGCCTGGAGCAGGAAGGTGAGAATATAAAGTACATTTACGCAACTGGCAAGTGTCCTGCTGGGTGTGCTAGTGAGGGGGGTTGGTGGGGGTGGGGGGTGGGGTGAGTTGGTCCTGAGAACCTGGAGGACAAGGGCTGTTCCTCTTCTATCTTTGTTTTCTCCTGGCCCATCAAAGGCCTGGCACTTGATCGTTACTAAATATTCGCTGAATGAAAGCTGAGAGCAGCTTCTTTGAAGTCACTTGGAATTCCTAATCTTCTCCTCCAACTCAGGCTAGAGAGCTGCTACAGTTACTCACCATGACCTTACAGGTCCTCGACTGAGGTAGGAAGGGCAGCAATAGGAATGAGGAGGAAGGGACAGTGGAGACAACACAATTAACTGGCAGGGCCACACATCCTAAAGCTCCCAACTGCATCACATGCAGTAGCATTTACATGCATGCTTAGGGATGCAACGATGACCACGTACACCCCCAGAGACCCAGCCAACATGGAGAGCTCCTTCTACAGAAGAGCAATGTGCTTTCCAGAACCTACCTGGCCAGAGGACCTTCCTGCAGAGAATTCTCACCTGTGAATGGAATGTTAAACTAATCTATGCCACTTCTGCGGGATGCTTTTCCAGTGAGGACTGCCAGGGTGGGGTGGGGGTGGGGTGAAGGGGAAGGGGCGGAGTGTGTGTGTAGAGAGTTCTGGGACTGGTTAATTGTTTCCCCAAACTCTTTATTTCAAGGACTCAAGTTTGGGAGCCAATTTAGAGAAAGCATCTTTCAGTAAGGAGCACACACAGCAGACTCAACAACTCAGCTGAGCCAGAGCTGAATCCCACCTAAGCCATTTCAACGGGACCTCAACCTCTTCCAGAGTGGCAAGGCCAGGGCACCAGAGCTGTGGGCAGAGCTAGGCCGATAAACGTTTAAATCCTGGTAATTCCTCAAACCACTCCAAGCCCAAAATAAAATTACAACCATGAGATTCTCATACTGCAGTTGTTTCAATTCTGTTTCCCTCGAAAGCACCATGGGATCAATCATTGTTTCCCCATAATCACTGAGTGGGTGAGGTTAGGCCAAAGGGAAGTCCAAAGGCTTCAGGGCCATAGCACTTGCCCGGATAGGACTCTGGAGCCCTGAAGCCCTACAGCCACTGGGAGGTCTGCACTTCCAACACAGTATCTGCAGGACGCTTATGGCCAGGTTGAAAGCAGATTTTTTTTTTATTTTAATTTTTAAAAAATATTTTAAGTAATCTCTACACTCAAATGGGGCTCGAACTAACAACCCCGAGATCAGGAGTCACATGCTCTACCAACTGAGCCAGCCAGGCACCCAACAAAGCTGATTTGGAAAAAAAAAAATTTTATGTTTATTTATTTTTGAGAGGCAGAGAGAGACAGGGTGTGAGCAGGGAAGGGGCAGAGAGAGAGGGAAACAGAATTGGAAGCAGGCTCCAAGCACTGAGCTGTCAGCACAGAGCTCCACGTGGGGCTTGAACCCACGAACTGGGACACCATGACCTGAGCTGAAGTTGGACCCTCAACTGACTGAGCCACCCAGGTGCCCCCAGAAAGCTGACTTTTTAAAAGTTTATTTATTTATTTATTTATTTATTTATTTATTTATTTATTTATGTCTGTATGTATGTATTTATTTAAGACAGAGAGAGAGAGAGAGAGAGAGAGAGAGAACCAGCAAGCAAGGGAGGGACAGAGAGAATCCCAAGCAAGCTCCATGCCCAACGCAGGGCTTGAACCCACAAACCCTGAGATCATGACCTGAGCCGAAATCAAGAGTCAACCAACTGAGCCATCCAAGCACCCAGGCGCTCCTAGAAAGCTGATTTTTATTGGCAATAGATCCAGGCTAAATAGACCAAGGTAGGGGTGCCTGGCTGGCTGAGACAAAAGAGCATGACTCTTGATCTCAGGGTTGGGAGTTCAAGGCCCAATTTGGGTGGAGATTACGAAAAAAATAAACTCAGGAAAAAAAAGAGAGAGACCAAGGTAGTCTATAAAAGCGTGCCATTTTCTATAAAGAGACCAAGGTAGTCTATAAAAGCGTGCCAATCCCAAATGGGATTATATGTATGCTTTAGAGCCTTGGTGGGCCTGGCTGGTTACTTCCCGCTGCAAGCAGCCTCAACAGGTTAGTTAACCCGGTGTATCCTAGTTTACTTCAGGATCATACAAATACCTTTGTGTGTGTGTGTGTGTGTGTGTGTGTGTGTGTGTGTGTGTGTGTGTCTGTGACGAGGTAAAGGTTAGGAAGCACGGTCTGTAGCATTACCCTGCTTAAAGATCATCTTTATTTCTAATAATTTTTGTATACAAATTAAAAGCTTAAGACCCCGGGGTGCCTGGCTGGCTCAGTTGGTAGAGCACACAACTCTTGATCTTGGGGTCATGACTTCGACCCTCACGTTGGGGGTACAGTTTACTTAAGAAAATAAACAAAGGGGGCATTAAAAAAATAATAAAGGGGCGACTGGGTGGCTCAGTCAGTTAAGTGTCCAACTTCGGCTCAGGACATGATCTCACGGTTCACGGGTTTGAGCCCCACATGGGGCTCTGTGCTGACAGCTCAGAGCCTGGAGCCTGCTTCGGATTCTCTCTGTCCCTCCCCAACTCGCCTACTCTCTCTCTCTCAAAAATAAACATTTTTAAAACATAGGAAATTTTAAAAAATTAAAAGTTTATGAACCTAATATATAACACAGCAGTGGTTCTTTTGGGGTGGGGATCACCCTCCCTTTGGGAATGTGATAAAGCCAAAGCCTTTCTCCCCAGAATGCACTTCCACTCATTCATGCAATACTTTGCATACCACCTCAGAGGATTAGAGAATCCAGGTTAAGCGTCTGTTCTGGAAGGATTATCAGACAAACCCCAAATTTACTAATTTCAGAGGAGTTCATCTTTTCTCCAGTAGTTTCAACAGACCTGAGAATCGTCAAAGAAAGCTCTGAAGAAAGTATTACACTGAACTCCCGAGAAATTTTCCAGGGAGCATGCAGAGACCACCATCAACTCCAAGTGGCATCCCTAAGAAAATCCCAGCTGTTCAGGAAGGGCACTGGCTCCAGGCACCACCTACCCTACCCCTGCAGTAGAAAGTGCTGGTCGCTGGGCACCACTGGCAGGCACAGAGCAGTTCTCGGCACACCTCCGTGTGGGTTTGGATGCATTTTTGGCTAGGGTTTGTACTAGAAACCCCATGTAATCACCTTGCAGTCTTCCTTTCTCCATTGCAAGCACATGACCTTGGACACATGTATTAATCACTCCACATTTGCCACTAATCAAGGCAAGATTGTACAAATAGGGAATGGGGGCGGGGGGGAAGGAACATTTACATCAAGTAATTTAGCAGCATCTTTATTGCAACAAAGAACCTGTAATAAAATGCAACAAAACTAATGTTTCACTTTACATGATTAAAAGCCATGTAGCTGAAAATGAGAAAACCCATAAACTTACTGGAGTGAGACATGCAATTCTTTTTATACAAGTCAATGCTTAAAACAGCAGGCACTTTATATTCTAAAATTAAAGACCTGAACTCCAATTGTGCTGAATACAACATAAATTTGTATTTGGGTTATCCAGAAACAAACATACAAATATTCCTTTTTCTCTCTGCGAGGGACTTCTGAAACGATTACCTAGAACCGTCTCTTGACGAAATAAGAAAAGCAGGAACCGGCACCTTGCACTAATGTTTCCATATTTTAGGCTGCAAGACGGATAGGTGAGGCTGGGGAGAGTTGGGAAAGTGGGAGTCAGGCAAGTTTCTTTATTCCTTTATGTCTGCTGGAAGCGGACACTCACCTCAAAATCTTAGTTAGATATGGCCATGTCTCTTTTCTTACTTCAACTAGCTCTAAGTTAGGCTCTCAGGCTTAAGCAAGCACTCTATTCTACACCCCAATTCCCAAATCCCTCACTACTAGGAAGACACATTTAGTCTAACAGTTTTAATTAACTTCAGAATGTCATATACTAATTAGAAGTACTGCTTCAGTAATAAGCATGCTTAGCATTTACTTCAGAATGGAAAAATTAACCATTTTATGTTATCTTTAAAATGTTTCATAGGAATATATTAATAAATACTTCTTTAAAAATTTGCCTTTTCTATCTATCATTTAACTACCGTGAGTCAGGGCATCCGGATGGAGTCTAGTACCAGCTGAGCAGTAACTGGCCGCGTGGCAATGGGTATATTTTCTCTTCTCTCTCTATGTCGGTTCCTCCTCCAACAGATGAGAACATCAGATTATATCAAAGATGCAACAGCTTAAAAATTTAGGCTTCTATAATAATGGGAGATCTTATAGGAATCATTCCACCTAAAGAGAGAATTATGTTACAGACAGGTGGGCTACACCTTCTGTAAGGAATAAAACAAGTAGTAAAAAAAGGAAGCATCAATATCTGTATCTCATTCCTTTACAAAGTAATGCATGCCTTGTGACTCCATCCTCTAGTATGAGGCTTTGGAAATGAGCCAGGAACGGCATTGAGGGAAGAACCTTCATTCCAAAACGAAATCTCCAAAGAGGAGACATAGTTAGCGATACCTTTCTGCTGCTTTCAGAGTGAGAAGGGCCCAGTCATGATCACAGACGAGCAGCTGTACTTGACTATTGCTTTAGGTTTTTGTAAATCAGTCCAGTGTAAAAATCACCTATTATACTCTTAATCCAATTCCATTCTCTACAGAAGAGTCTGTGAAAGTAGCCCACAAACAACTTTGAATCACCTAGGAAAGGCGGTGAGAAATGCAGATTCCTAGTCTCCACCCAAATCAACCAAATTTAAAGTTCTAAGCGTAAGGTTCAGGACTGCATTTCTTTTTCTAAGCTTCCCAGAAGATTCTTAGATTGAGTCCTCGCGCTCAACACGTAAGCCACCACCCCTACCGATGGTTGCTCAAGTGCACCTACTTATCAAGCCTGCAAAAGCCGCCCCATTTGATACTTAACCTACTGCTTTTTGGTTCTTAACCAAAACTGTTGCTACTTTTATATACTCTTGCCTTTTACAATGTTCCCCATTGACAGGGTACAAATAGTTTCAGTGAGATTTCTACTGATTGCTTGGATGGACTAGGATGTTTTCCTCATCAGTTTTTAAAATAAAACTCAAACTGTCTTTCTGCAAGTGAATTCAGCCCTGTATTTTTCCCCCTTACACAAGGAGAATGGCATTTAATGAAGTGGGGATTATAACAGAGGCATTCCTTGTGATATGAGGAAAGGAGAAGGAAGATGCAAAAGGAAAACACTGGTGAATTCAAGAGCACATGAGGTTCTTTTAGGTTTGTTTTGGTAAAATGAGAGACGCCGTTTTGAACAAATAGCTTTAACGGGCAAGAGGTTTCAAATGAGTAGATGTCTAAAAGCCACTGTATACCATTTCTACTCTGCATATTATATAAGGATAGATCCCTGGGGGCCAACCAGTTCACAAACAAAAACCACCTTCGATAGTCAGATATATACTTAAATCAAGGGGGAAAATACTTTCTTGGGAAGAAAAATTACCCAAATCAATTTAATTTAACATTGAAAAAAATATAAACAGACCTTGGCATGGGAAAACATAAACAAAGAAATCAATACATACACAGACAATAAGGAAAAGTGTGGTACCTATGATACAGTATAAATACACAAAGAGCAAAACCCAATCCCCTTCCCAAGGACAGAGCCACCAGGTCACCTTGCCATTTCTGGACCTCCCCCACCTCCCACTCGGCCCTCAGTGATGAATTCACCTCTGACGCACAGTCATCATCCTTCCTGATGGAGGCTGTGCTCTCTATGGGAGAAATCTACTCTGTAGTGGTGAGAAAGAAAAACAGCAACTTTTTTGGAGCATTGTTTAAAAGTACTGGTAACAACTTTCCAAACACTGAGGCTTGTGATAAAAAGGGTCAAACTCATAGGTATCTTCTTTGCCGCTGGCAGTGTGACCCATCTAACACCCCAAGACTCTAAGATGACAGATTCCAATCAGCACCTGAAAAGCCTATGAGCTCCCTTAACAGTCAAGTGCTAGGGCTAAACCAGGAAATGTCATGGCCATTCAAGAAGCTGCTTAGAGGCTTTGAACACTGAAAAAGAGAGCCATGGCTGGCTGGGGATCAGTTTGTGGTAAAGAAGTTGTCTGGAAACCTCTTTAAGCTCACAATACCTAAATTATGCTCAAATAATTTAAAAAGGATAGAGAAAGTTTAAATTTGTAAAGTTTCCAAAATTAAGAGGAAAATAACAAAAACTTAGAATTAGAAAAGTAACTAAGTAACTTTTTCTCCCTGAATAACATCGGTCTGTAACTGCGCTGGTAAGAGAGTGATTTCTTAATTCTGGTTTCTGTAACTAACATTCTAGGAGTTTCAATTTCACCCCCCCAAAACTTTTTCATGAGTATTTTTGGTCAAATTATACTTCTACTTAGTTGTTAAGCAGACCCTTCTCCTCTCCCTGTCATTTTACACACCCTAGTATCCCCAACCCTACCACAATTCCCTTCCATCACCTAAAATTCTGAAACCTTTCAATAAGGAAATACCCAATGGAAACTGGCACCACTAAATTTTCTGAAGAGTGAGGTGTACTTTTTCCTTTTCTTAAAGGAGAAGAAATTGCCTGCAAATATTTAAGCTCTAACCATTTAAAATTTTTCCGCCTGTAATTATCAATATTGTAAGACTAATTAAACCATGCTACATGTACAGTTACTTGCCTTTGTATGAAAGGAAAAGCCCACTCTGTCATATCATCAGAGAGAACTATTTATACTAGATACAGTTGAAATTGGCTAAAATTGGTCAGAGCTTGAATGAAACAAAATAAGTGTCTTTAGGAGGCCACTAAGTTATCCTTGAAAAATCATTAATGACTGGTTAAGTCATAGGTTTAATAGTGATTAGTTCATAACATGCTGGATACACCCCAAGCAATGAAGCATAAGCTATTCAATTACATTTAAGTGCTATCAAATCTGTAACTAGTCAGAGATTCTGGAATTGAACCAAACCAATCACTAATATCATCATATTTTAACAAACTCAGAAGTATACTGTAAAAATACACTAATTAAGTCCATGAGGTTTATAATGCTATTAGAAGTGAAAATAAGGTAGTATGGATATATGGTGCTAATGTCTTATTTCCTTCAGTAATTCTCATGGTATTGCTGGGTCCTTTAGAAATACGTGTCATTCAATTTTGTGTGTGTATGGTTAAGGTATTAGATTACTATCCACAAGCTGTAGACGCCTGCACGGCACCGATTATGCTTTCCGGAGTAGATGTTACATGGCAGGTACCAAAATGTGTCGATCAATTCCGTGTTTTCTACTGATTAAACCTCCTTGTTTGGTTAAACAGCCAGTGTATACCAGAGTTCTACACAGGTCAAAATTATATCACTTTCAGAGCAGCAATACGCGATCCAAGGTTTTCTTGAAGGTAGTGCAAAAGATGCAGTTCGTAATGTTCTCCAGATTCAGGGACTCTTATGCTGTGTCTCTCCTGAGGATAGATCTTAAACAACAACAAAAAAATCAAAATACAAAAAGTAAGAATTTAATCATACACCTCCTTCCAAAGCTTTCCAGAGAGTTTCAACAGGATTAATAATATGGAGCACAGCCTCAGATAATACACACATATATCCTATCTAGAGGCCCCTCCCCCTTTGAAAAAACATTTTATCTGAGAGAGAGAGAGAGAGTGTTCGAGTGGGGCAGAGAGGCAGAGAATCTTAAGCAGGCTCCATGCTCAGCGCGAGCCTGATACAGAACTGGAACCCATGACCACCATTATGACCTGAGCAGAAATCAAGACTCAGACACTCAACTAACTGAGCCACCCAGGCACCCCTATAATTTCCTATATACCATTAGGCTTACAGAAGGATTTATCTATAGATCATTGGGGTGCCTGGTGGCTCAACTGGTTCAGGGACCAACTCTTGATTTCAGCTCAGCACTTCCAGCCCCGCATCAGGCGGTGAGCTGACAGTATGAAGCTTGCTTGGGATTCTCCCTCTCCCATTATCTTTGCGCCACCCCCCTCCCCGCCTGCCCCCCGGCTCACATTCTTTCTCTCTCAAAATAAATAAACTTAAACACACACACACACACACACACACACACACACACACACACACACAACCTCTCTATAGATCAGTGGTTCTCCAAGTGTGATCTACAGACTTCTGGGGTCCTCAGAAACCCTTTCAGGGGATACATAAGGTCAAAACCACTTTCAGAACAATTTACCTTTATTCATTGTATTGGCATTTGCACCGATAATGCAAAAGCAATGATGGGTAAAAAGTGTCAATGCCTTAGTATGAATCAAGGCAGGGACAATAAATTGTACTGAACTTGTAGTAAAAACAAAAATATCAATTTCACTTAGGTAGCAGTAAAAATTAGAATTTTATGAAACTGCAACCCTTGAATAGTTGTCTTTTTAAATATTCTGTGGTGATAAAGCGAAAAGAGTGCAGAAAGCAAGTCTGCTCCAGGACGTCTCAAGGAGAAGCACCACAGGCCCAGCTGCAGGCTGAGATGCCACTTCGTAAACGGAGCTCCATTTTCAGTTTGGAACAATGACTGACAACCATGGTGACTCAGACCGGGGTGTCTGGCAAACACCTGCTCAAAAATGAATGAAGTGAGCTGGTCACCTCAAGGACAACACTGCTACCAATGATAAACTTTGAGCTTTTGAGTGGAAATCAGAATTTCGGAAAACTTGTGGAGCGCCTGGGTGGCTCAGTCGGCTAAGCGTCCGACCTCAGCTCAGGTCACGATCTCGCAGTTTGTGGGTTCGAGCCCCGCGTCGGGCTCTGTGCTGACAGCTCAGAGCCTGGAGCCTGTTTCAGATTCTGTGTCTCCCTCTCTCGCTGCCCCTCCCCTGCTCATGCTGTGTCTCTCTCTGTCTCAAAAATAAACATTAAAAAAAAAAAAGAATTTTGGAGAACTTGTATCATGAGCTTCCCCCAAACTTACAAACATTTCTGGTGAGATCAGAGGTAATATTAATATATGTGACCTTAAAAATATTCTATAATGAAAGGAGTCAACATTTAGAAGACTGACGTCACACAGTGAACCAGTATTTTCCAGATGCCCAATGCATGTACAAAAGATCCATTTCAAATATAAGATCCAACAAATTTTAACGTAACAGAGTATGAAACATTTATAGATATGGCTTCAGATTCCCCACTAAAACTAACCTTTAAGAAACTAAGATTTGTCCAGTTTTGGTGTAGTATCAAAGAAGAATATCCACAATTATCCGAAAAGGCTAAAATATTCCTCCCCTTTCTTAACTACATATTCTGGGAGGCTGTAGTTTCTGCACACGGTAGTCCCCCCCCTTATCTGCAGGGGGCACATTCCAAGACCAACTCTGGATTCCTGAAACTGCAGGTAGTACCAAACCCTGTATGTACTGTTCCCCTCCATCTATACATACATATGATAAAGTTTAATTTATAAGTTGGGCACAGTGAGAGATAAACAATAGCTAATAAGGAAACAATCATAGCAACATACTGTAATAAAAGTTATGTGAATGTGGTCTCTCTCTCAAAGTATCTTGTACTATGCTCAGTCTTCTTCTTATAATGTGAGATGATAAATGTTTATGTGATGAGATGAAGTGAGGTGAATGATGCAGGCATTGTGATAAGAGCGTTAGGCCGCTATTGACCTTCTGACGCTATGTCAGATCAAGAGGATCGTCTGCTTCTGGATTGATCGCAGGTGACTACGGGTTAGCTGAAACCTTATAAAGTAAAACTGCACATAATGGGAAACTACTCTCTACTTTAGCCAAAACAACAATTCCCAACGGGTTGCATGTGTTGCATATGAGCAGAAAGGAGAATCTGGGTGTCTTTCTTAAGCCAGACATTAAAGGGATTTTACAAAAATGTAAAAACAATGCTACTTTTCTAAGTAATTTTTTGTTTGTTTTGGAAAATAGTTTTTCTCTCCCACAAAAACTGTGATTTGTGTTAACATATAATAGTTTATTATTGTTATTTAAAAATATATTTAAAATTTGTTTTAGTTCTGGGGCTGCCTGCCTCAGTTGGAAAAGCACGAGGCTCTTGATCTTGGGGTCATGAGTTCAAGCCCCATGTTGGATGCAGACAGAGATTACTTAAGTAAACAAGTAAATTTTAAAAAAACAGAATTTTTCTTAGTTTTAATATCTTATATGAAAATGGTGACAGATACAACCCACATAAATGAAAGTTCTTTGGTATGTAAAAGATCCTGAGACCAAAATGCTTGAAAACTGCTGCTATAGACAAATATCTCGCAGTTTACTTACATAAATGTAAACTGAGACATAAAAATGGACAAAGTAGGGGCACCTGCATGGCTCAGTTGGTTAAGCATCTGACTTTGGCTCCGATCATGATCTCACGGTTCAGGGGTTCAAGCCCCACCTAGGGCTCCGTACTGACCGCTCAGAGCCCGGAGCCCGCTTCCGAGTCTGTGTCTCCCTCTCTCTGTGCCCCTCCCCAACTCGTGCTCTGTCTCTGTCTCTCAAAAATAATAAACATTGAAAAAAATTCTTTTTTAAAAAGGGAAAAACAATATTTTTCATTTCTTAGGAGCACATCATCTGTGAAAGAAGTACAAAGGAGGAAGAAAGAAGGAACAAGTTTTAAAACCCCCTTTTTTTGAGTAAGGAGCAACAGAGGTGGTTACTTTGCTGCTTTCTGTTCCAATGTCAATATAACATAAAATTAAAAGATCTTTAAAAACCAATGATATCAAGTAGCACTTCCTCACCCTTCCAAGGGGAAGAAGAAAAGCAAAGGACACTGAATGGACTCCTGTCATCTTTTCCGTGATTACAAACTGAAAGCAGATACAGATACACCAGTCATATATTCTAATAGGCCAGTTTTTAGTCCAACTTCCACAGAATCTTAATTTTTATGCAACTGGAGGCACTGCTATCTGTGTCTATGACTTTATATCTCTTAAGCAGAGAGTGGCCACAGCTGAAAATCTAGCCTTACTCCATAGTTTACTATATTTCAAAGTAATCAATCATTAATCACTACTTAATTCCATCAGAAGATGAAGAACTCACCTGTAAATCATAGGGCTTTCCAGCCCTCACTAAAAAACTCAGTAATATACTGGTGTGTGCAAAATGGACATTCTCATCCAAGAACCCATGTAAAAGTAGTAAACGATTTGGTCTGGAGAAATGGAAATATCAGAGGATTAGGCAAAATAGAGTATTTGGGGAAAAAAACCACTTACCTCCTTTAATCACAATTACCTATTAGTAAACATTATAGTTATGTAATATATACAACTATATACAGTTATGTAACATAATTATATGAAAACATATAACTGTATAATATAATCAGTGTTAATAAAGTTAACTTCTACTATAAATGTTAAAATAAGAATTCAACATTTTCAATAAATTTATAATATATTAACCAGACACTACATGTAACGAAAGATTAAAAAAATTTTAAATATCACGTGTTCAATTTCTTATGAAGATATTAGCATATATCAATATAATAATTACAGCCTGTCCATAGGGAAAGAAAAATCATAAACATCATCCATAAAATATATTTAAGCAGAAACAGAGTATTTTCCATCTTGAAACAGTTACGTACTTATTAAACTTCTTTCAGCACCCTCATTGCTTCAAATATAACTTATAAAAAAACCTAAGTGTATGAACTGGCCTGTAACTCAGCTCTGAGAAAGAGCTATGCCACTCGAGTATTCTTTAGAACATTAGTCTTGGTTTTGCAGTATTTGTAGTTTTCATTATTATTAAAGACAAATTTTGACACTACAGTTTTAAATTTATAATCTTAACTTTAAAGCTTGAACTTACTCAGAGGGAAACTTTTCTGCTTGCATGGCCACAGATCCTAAGTAATAGCCCTGTTCATTCTGGTCAGGGTGGCCCATGTAACGTTCCGTGTAGCCTGTATCATAGAAGATCCACAGAGTGACTGGGGCCCCAGCAATAGCAACCTACATAAGACAACAATGACAATCAAGTGTGGTCCAGAAAAGAATGGCTAGCAATGAGAATGTTTAACTACAAATTTAAAGGCTAAAATTATCCTTAGGCTTTTGCCCCACATGCCCAACTGGGGCATACATTTCTGAGTTAGGCAACTCAGAAAATCAAAGTGGAGTGCCAAGATCAAGAATTTGATACTTTGTGAGTCAGTTAGCTTCAAGTTCCACAGGCATGCCACATACCAAACCCCTAACCTGGGCTAGTTGAAATATATACACGGGACACTTTGTTGAACAGGGAGACTGAACTAGAACATATGAATGCCTCAGTGTAAACTCATTCCTGCTACTGGGGAAAAAAAGTGTGACAAGTGTCAGCTTTTATATCAAAAAAGCAGTCATTTCTTTCTTTCTTCTTCTTTTTTTTTTTCAGCCTCTACTGGGAGTACAGAATTTTTAACAAAAATTATGAATCAAATATATTTAAGCACTAAATACTTCCCTCATTTTAAGGTCCCCACAAACAGTTTTACATTTAAATATTCTAATTATTTTGACAGCTGCAAGCCTGGGAAAATTATGACAGTTTTCAGAGTTCATTTTGTGGTTATTATAAAGCTTATGTGAATATACATGCAAGAACAAAAACTCTATTATTTTAATTCTTAAAAATTATTTTCAGTGTAAGATAAAATCATGTTATTCAAATATTAAGAAAGAAAAACACTTCACAATTGCCATTCTCTTAACAACTTTTAGCATCTTTATTTCCTTCTGGCGTATTTTTCAAAGAAGTTGTTTATAAAATTGTAACCAACGTTTACACATTTAATACAGTAGTCATTCAATAAAGATTTATTTAGGACCTACTATGTGCCAAGCAGTATGCTTGGCTACTGAGGATAGATACAGTGATGTGCACACAATCCCAGCCCTCAGAGCTTTCAGTCCAGTAATTAAATAAGTAATTATAATCCACATTGTGTGTGTTTTACTAATCATGGCTATCTCCCATAATCTCTGCATGTCTATAAATAGCCAATAACTGGTTATCAAGTTGACATGTGTTTTTTGTTCTAGATACAGACAAGTAAATATATATCTCACATGGCTATCACAAGTTGACAAGATCATCTATTATCTCGCATGACTGCAGATACACAAACTCTAACATTCCATAATATTGCCAACCCTGTAAGCCTTCAAAAAATAGGCATTTTCTCAGATCCTCAATTTATAGAAAATTCTACCCTTACTACAAAAAGAAGTACAATAGGAAGTCACATACCCTAAAGATATCCGACCTCTGCATTAATGCCATCAGGGAGAGGTATCCTCCATAGGACCAGCCATGGATGCCCACACGATCTAAGTCAATGAAATCATATTGAGAAGCTAGATATTGGAGTCCTTCCACCTGATCGTCAATTTCTATTTGACCCTGTCAAAAAAGGGAGAACATTTCACTCACTGACGAATAGAAGTCTCCTTGTAAGAGTGCTTTTAAAACTGATAAATGGGTTTTACTAAAAAATACCTGTAGTTTTTAAAGAATTCATTATCAATTGACATTCTGTTGGCCGAAAAAAAAATTTTTAACTCTATTTAGAGAGAGGGGCCTATAGCTTCCATTGCTAGTCAGTCCAGAGTTTTGTAACCCCTTAGTCATAAAGTTCTTTCCTACTAAGACCCAAACTGTTCCTGGTATATGGGTATCTCCCCTTTCCATTTGTTCTGTTGTCTGCTAAGAGGTCAGCATCTTCCTTGTAACAAGCCTTCCTATACCCAAAGACAAAAAATTAGCCCCCTTAAGTGGTTGACTAATTTTACTTCTTTTTAAAACTTAATGCACTAAAGCAGAAGGAATCACTCTTGAGGTCTTTCCTCCTATTTCCCCGTTATCGATTTCTAGGAATTGAACATACACTATTTCTTCAAAGTCCTATTAAGTCCTAATTCCTACCACCACCACCCTGTCTGTATTACTAGGCCTGCCAGTGCACACAATCTCACTTCACTGAGCCAAAAACAAAAATAAAAACAAAAAAACTTACATGAGAATACAACATAAGGTCAAAGAACTGGCTGTGGGAGAAAATCCCATGTCTTACTCAGCATGTCCAATACACTGGCAAACACAGTAACTGCCTTACTGTGTAAAAGGAACATCGGATTCTCATCATTTCCCAAAGCAGCAGAAAGGACATGGGGCATCTCTAAAAGGTAGCATTTAAAGCTTCCTGTAGAGAGAAAGAGGCTTGTCACAAGGAAGGCACTAATCAGTTGATTTCTCTCTTCACAGAGGACAGAACAAATCTCAATTATTCCTCTCAATAGGGGACAGGATGCTGAAAACTAAATGGTGCTGCCTTCTGGCTAAGCTGGACATACCAAATAGAAAGAGAAGGTACTTCTGTGTAAAAGTGGTTCTATCTCAGCTCCCCGAAGTTACATACAGGTGGATGTGAACTAGCCTAGTGAATATCAAGTTGCATCATCCCTCCCACCCCTGAACACTCTCGCTCTCCCTCCCTCTCTCTCTCTCTGTCACACACACACACACACACACACACACACACACACACACACTCTCTCTCTCTCTCTCTCTCTCTCTCTCCATCTCTTACGGCCCCTTCCCCCAACTCACTCTCTCTCTCTCTCTCTCTCTCTCTCTCTCTCTCTGGGACTTCACACCAAACAATGAACCAAAAAAATATAAATGTCTTAAAAAAGAAAAATGTTTGTATGCTCACACACCATTTTATATTTAAAGGCGCCTTCAAATTTAAGCCCTCGGTGACAGGATCCCCTGTTGTCTATCACTACAACCACATAACCCAGAGAGGCTAGGGTATTCAAGCGGAAATACTTGACTCCTTTAAATCGATTATTCACCAACTGCACCTGAGGAAGAAATACAATTTCAGTGAAATTTATTATATGGTAATATAAAAAAAGCATTAAGTGACAGGATGCTGTGAAAAGTAGAAAGCTTGAATTTTTTGTATTATTTTGCTTTTAGGACGAAATTTTATTTTCTTGTGGCAAGAACACTTATCACAAGGTGTGTGCCCTCTTAACAAAAATTTAAATGTACAATATAGCATCATTAATTGTAGGACAGTAGGATAGAAATCTCTAGAACTTATTCGTCTTGCACACTTGAGACTTTATGCTTGTTGATTAGGAACTCCCCATTTCCCCCCTCCCTGACTTGTTTTTAAATTAACTTGATATTCATTACACACAAGAGATTTAACCTATCCCATAAAAAATTTGATAAAATCATTACCGCTACCCTAAAGAACTATGCCATTCAGATGACAGAGACAAGGATCATTTTTTCCTCCCTATCTCTCTCTTCTGGGACTGTCCCTGACTAGCAGTGGAAAAATTCAGTATTTTAATGAAACACTGTGACCAGCTCAGCTTCCTTTCTCCTGTGACACAAATCAGTGCAAAAGGTAGGATAATTCTTAAATCGCTTTATCACCCTGGAACCTACACCTCAAAATGACTGAGAAATTAAAGGTAGTTTAGTGCCTCAACAGAAATAAACTAGTGAAAAGAGGACTTTAATTAGAGGAAAGAAACTGAGAGAAGTTCAGTGTTTGGTGGACACTAAGACCACACATTAAACTACGACAAAAACGGTTCTGGCAAAAATGAAAGAAGTTTTTTTCTGGCTGAAACCAATGGAAAAACCAAGTCAGCCACAAGTTAAAAAATAATCAA
The DNA here is from genome assembly GCF_046562875.1 of Panthera onca. NCBI lineage: Eukaryota > Metazoa > Chordata > Mammalia > Carnivora > Felidae > Panthera > Panthera onca. The sequence goes on along the minus strand of NC_138344.1, from coordinate 39,621,786 downwards.
CACATCTTCACACAATAACTATATACTGAGCATTTACTGGGCTAGACTGGTGTGCGTGTGCTGTGTGTCTAGAGATTCTTCTCGTTTTGAACTTCTGCATATTCAGTGCCACTGTAACCACTGTAACAACGGCCAAACTGGTCTTCCTGTTTCTACTCTTGCTCTCCTACAGTCCACTCACTTGGTAGCAGAGGGATGATTTTTAAATGTAAATTTGGTAAGACTATAGCTTAGCTCCCTGAAACAGTAAAGAGTTTAGATCTTATTCTAAGGTCCTTACCATTGCCTTTGAAATCTTATATTATCTGACCTTTGGCTATTTCTCTGACCTCATCTCATACCAAATCCCTACTTACTAGACTCTAACCCTATTATCAACCATATCAAGTTGACTCTAATCCCCAGGACCTTGACATTTACTGTTCCCTCTGTCTGGAATACTCTTCCTTCAGATCTTTAACATGGTCATTCCTTCTCATCTTATGTACCCTCAGAGACATTCTCTGAACTTCCTATCAGAACTTCCATTTTAGTCACTTTGCCATTGTCTTTCCCAACAATTACTATTTAAAAAAATTTTTTTAATTTGTTTTATTTTAATTACTTATTTTAGAGAGGGAGAGGGTGTGACTGTCAGAGAGGGGCAGATGGGGGGGGAGAGGGAGGGAGGGAGGGAGAGAGAGAAGAGAAGAGAAGAGAAGAGAAGAGAAGAGAAGAGAAGAGAGGGAGGGAGGGAGGGAGAGAGAGAGGGAGGGAGAGAGAGAGGGAGGGGGAGAGAGGGAGAGAGGGAGGGAGGGAGGGAGGGAGGGAGGGAGGGAGGGAGGGAGAGAGAGAGAGAGAGAGAGAGAGAGAGAGAGAGAGAGAGAATGAATGAATATCTCAAGCAGGTTCCATGCTCAGCACAGAGCCCAAAGTGGGGCTTGATCCTACAACCCTTTGATCATGACCTGAGATGAAATCAAGAGTCGGACGCTCAAGCGACTGAGCCACCCTCCAAAGAGCACTTCCATTATATGAAGTTATATCCTTTATATGTCTACTCATTTATTACTTTCCTTATTTAGCTCCATGAGGGTGGGGACCTTAGTCAGACTTGTTCGCTATGGTATCCTCGCTGCCTAAAATAGTACCTGGGACACACTAGGAACTCCAATAACTATTTGCTGAATGAATGAATAAAAAATACAGACAGGAGAATGATGTTTTCCCTTTCTTTAAAAAAAAAAATTATTTTTTAAAAACTTGAATTCCAGTATAGTTAATGATGTTTTTCCTTTCTATCTTGGGAGAAGGGGCAAAAAGGAAGGGAGCGGAAAAAAGTACTAGACATAAAACACAAAATAACTATGTAAAGAAAACTACTTCAGTTCACTTCTTTGCCTGTTGTCATGCAAAAAAAATGGCCTCAATTGCCTGATATGAATTTCCCTTGAGAGCCAGTGTTTCTGCCTTTGTAGCCAGAGCCCTGCTACTTCTGGAAGAAGGAACTTAAACGTAATGACCTCTGGCACTGAGGATTCAAAGTTCTTCTTCAGTATCCACTCTTCAAAACCTGTGTCCTGCTATCACTTAGGTCGCTCTGTTGGGCACTTCTATTTACAGAATGTGGCACATAGGAAACATCACAAGGATTTGTTAAATGAACATTTAAAACATACAGCTGTTATCAATGAAGAGTTTAAAGAACTAAGCCTGGATGACTTTAACTGGAAATATTTGTTGCTTTTCTTGGATTTCACTTTTGTCCAACTGCAGGCATTGTTGCATTTAGTGACAAAGTAATCCACTCCATGTTACAAATTGCGATACTGTTGCCAATCAACAGATTCCCACTTTGCACTGAATATACTCGGAGAAAGAACACAGTTTGGATTGCTTACAAGATTTAATCAAAGTTCACAAAGCTTTCTGTGCTATTAAAAAAGATGTGGCCTTGGGGTGCCTGGGTGGCTTAGTTGGTTAAGTGCCCAACTCTTGGTTTCTGCACAGGTCTTGATCTCAGTTTTGTGAGTTTGAGCCCCATGTTAGGCTCTACGCTGGCAGTGCTGGGCCTGCTTGGGCTTCTCCCTCTCTCCCTCTCTCTCTGCCCGCCCCCCCCCCCCCCCCGCCCCCCAACTTGTGCTGTCTCTGTCTTTCTCAAAATAAATAAGTAAACTTAGAAATAATAATTAAAAAAAGGTCTGCTCTTGTATTAAGGAATATCTTCATAATTAACCCAAATGGAGTCAACAAGAGGATGGATAATCCCAGTGCGTTGAAGGGCCAGAGGCATTCTATCATGCAAAGTCTCTTGGGGAAATCTTGCAAACTGAACAGAGTATTCTGAGAAGAAACTGTTTCTGTAAGTGTAAGTATAGTTGTACTCATAAAGTACTCTAAACAATTAAACAATTTTATTTTAACTGCATTGGCTAAGATTTTTTATTATGGTAAAATATACATAAAATTTACCATTTTGACCATTTGAAGTGTACAATTCAATGGCATTAAGTATTCACCCTGCTGTGCAACCATCACCACTATCCATTTCCAGAACCTTTTCATCACCTCAAAGAGAAACTACGTATCTTATTAAATAACTTCCTATCCCTTCCCCAGTTCCTGGCAACCTCTATCTACTTTCTGTCTCCATGAATTTGCTTCTTCTAGGTACTCATACAAGTGGAGTAATAAAATATTTGTCCTTTTGTGTCTGGCTTATTTCACTTAGCATAATGTCCTCAAGGTTCACCCATGCTGTACCATGTGTCAGAATCTCCTCCTTTTTTTTTTTTTTTTTTTAAATTTTTTTAAATGTTTATTTATTTTTGAGACAGAGAGAGACAGAGCATGAACGGGGGAGGGGCAGAGAGAGCGGGAGACACAGAATCGGAAGCAGGCTGCAGGCTCTGAGCCATCAGCCCAGAGCCCGACGCGGGGCTCGAACTCACGGACCGCGAGATCGTGCCCTGAGCTGAAGTCGGACGCTTAACCGACTGAGCCACCCAGGCACCCCTAGAATCTCCTCCTTTTTAAGGCTGCACAATGTTCCATTATATACCACGTTTTGTTTACCCATTCATATGTCAAAGGACACTTGGGGCGCTTCAGCTTTTGGCTACTGGGAATAATGCTGCAATGCACGTTGGTGCGCAAGTATCTGTCCAAGTCTCTGCTTTCAATTCCTCTGGGGATACACCCAGAAATGGAAGTGCTGCATCAGACTTAACATTATGTTTAAAGAACTGCCATATTATTTGCCACAGCAGCTGCACCACTTGACATTCCCATCAGCAATGCATGAGTTCCAATTTCTCCACGTCCTCAGCAACATTTGTTATTTTCCTTTTTTCTTTCTTTTTTTTTCATAATAACTATCCTAATGAGTGTGAAGTAGTATTTCATTGTGATTTGGATTTTCATTTCCCTAATGACTAGTGGTGCTGAATATCCTTCTATGTGGGTTAGACTTTTTAAACATAATTAGTAATGAGGAATAATATAAGGATTCCTTTTGTCTTAAAAATCTACACGAGCAGTTAGTTTTTATAGTGTCTTTGTCACATACCTCATATGTCACTTCTTCACTGGAAAGGAGAAACATCCTTCTTACTCAGCCTTAATATCAAAATAACGTAACAAAAACATGTAAAGCTTCTGAGAGTATCCTGTAATTTCTCTCTTGAATTTCTTTGTTTTAAGCCTTTTTTTTAAAGTTTACAAAGATTCAGCTTCAAGTTTTTAATGGAAGGCTAATTTAAATGTTTATGATTTACGTGTGGATGAGTATAATACAAATGTGAATCATGTTTGAAAAAAAGCTTAATGATGGCAAAGTGATTTAACTTGATATATGATCGTGATTGCTGAGATTTTGTGGCTTATGTAGTTATTTTGCTTTTATTCTTTGGATGTCCTTTTCTTTCTTTTCTCTCTCTTTCTTCCTTCCCCTTCCTCCCTCTCTCTTTCTTCCTTTCTCTCTCTCTCCCTCCCTCTTTTTTCTCTCTCTCTCCTTCTTTTTCTCTCTCTCTTTCTTTCTTTCTCTCTCTGTCTCTCTCTCTTTTTTTTTAAATTTTTTTTTCAACGTTTTTTAATTTTTATTTTTGGGACAGAGAGAGACAGAGCATGAACAGGGGAGGGGCAGAGAGAGAGGGAGACACAGAATCGGAAACAGGCTCCAGGCTCCGAGCCATCAGCCCAGAGCCTGACGCGGGGCTCGAACTCACGGACAGCGAGATCGTGACCTGGCTGAAGTCGGACGCTTAACCGACTGCGCCACCCAGGCGCCCCCCTCTCTCTCTTTCTTTCTTTCTTTAGCTCTGGGGAGCCTGGGCAGCTCAGCTGGTTAAGTGCAGCTGGTTACGTGCCCAACTCTTGATTTTGGCTCAGGTGATGATCTTATGGTTTGTGAGTTTGAGCCCCATGTTGGGCCCCACAGTGACAATGTGGAGTCCACTTGGGATTCTCTCTTTCTCCTTCTCTCTCTGCCCCTCCCCTGCTCTCTTTCTCTCAAAACAAATAAACTTAAAAAAAATAATAAAGCTCTACACCCAATGTGGGGCTTGAACTCAAGACCCTGAGATCAAGAGTCGCATGCTCTACCAACTGAGCCAGCCAGGCACTCCTATTTTTTGGATATCTTAGCATCTAAATACATTTCCAAATACTGGATAACTAGGTATAATTATAAAGGATATTTACTGCGTCAAGAGCTGCACTATAAAAACAGTGTAATTATATTCTAATTTCTTCAAGGGCCCAGTTTAAGATAGTCAATAGACATTTTTAAAAAGTGCCAATTAACCAATGCACCTACCCCAAATACTTTATTTACTCTGATAGTCAACAGAATTTACTTAATATTTACATGCTAATATTTCATCCAGAAAAAGGAATATCACAGTGTAAACTCTTATAGTGTTGAATAGAAGTATAACAGTTGCCTTAACTAGATGATAAAAATATTCTAGTCTGCTTGAGAGATACAGACTTAGAATGGAGAGAGGTAACTCATTAGGCTACCAAGGCTTCTGCAAATATCTATTAAGATTCTTTTTACTTACCAAGACAGTTAACTATTTAATTTCATTTCCCAAACAAGATTCTTCTCTACATAAAAGACAACATATATACCTACTGACATGAATATTTCATTCTCCAATGACTGTTACAGTCCTACTGTAAATTAAGAAATTGACACTTATTTACACATTAGCCATGTAACAAAATCCAACTTCTAAACAGGAATTAGAACATAAGCCAGAGTCAATAACAGCAGAGGCCCAACAATGTTCACATCTTAACTTAAACAATTGATGAGACATTTAAAATACAAATCACCCCCCCCCCCAAAAATATGTGTGTGTACACACACACACACACACACACACACACACACACACACACACACGTATGCATATAAATATGCCCACCTGAGAGGTGGGTGGAGGGATGAGTGAAATAGGTGATATCAGGGGATTAAGGAGTGTACCTGTGATGAGGGCTGGGTGATGTGAATTGTTGATTCATTATACTGTACACCTGAAACTAATATAACACTGTATGTTAACAATACTGGAATCAAAATAAAAAAATTAAAATAAATAAACAGGCCCACCTGAGGACCACCATATATGAACAGCACAGTGGGGTATTTCTTTCCAGGTTGTAGATCATGAGGTTTGTACAGCATCCCATACAATGTAAATCCAGTAGTACTTTCAAAAGAAAAAATTTCTGGAGGGGTATAGTCAGGCAGAGGACCTATGAGGAGATAACAAAAATGAGCATGTAAAGTGAGTTCTTATGGGAGCTCTAAAATCTGCGAGCAAGGAAAAGAAACCATAACCCACAACTCTACACACAAATAACTGACTATCTCCCTTTCAGGTGGTCAGCAAGAAATTAAGCAAAAACATTTATTTTTAAAAAAGAAAATCTACTGAACATATCACATTACCTATTTCAAAAGCAGATACAATGTATTCTGACTAGTCCATGGAGCCTAGGAGGTATTTAGATGCAGCACTATACAAATACTTAGTGCTTGGTTCAGTGTAACTTAATGATGGTTAAGCCACATATCTGATTAGAAATTGGAAGCACAAATTTAACTCAGTCAATTTAACTTGCTCATAGCAGGCGCTCAATAAACATCTGTTTCTGATCATTAGAGAATAAACCTAACCAGGACCCAGAAAAAAAGAAAGTCACAATCAGTCTTTGGTTTACCAAAGCTATAGAGATCTACCCTAAGAGTGTATATTGGATGATGTTACAACCTAAGCAGAGATCGTCACCATATTACAAATCCTACTTGTGGACAACAGAACATACCCTGTGGTTTTGCATTAAGTTCTTAATCCCTTAGCACATATTCATGAGTGAAAATACTTAACAGGAAAAAGAACTTGGGGAGAAAGTAGACTAAAGATATGCAAAATTAGTCCTTTTTTTTTAAGAAATCTAGCATTTAAAAAATAGTTAATTCTGTGTTCTTCACTCTTACATAGAACAAGCGTTCTATCTTTTATTAAGATGGCCATTGCAAATGCTTTAAAAGAAAGAAAGCTGCCACTTGGTTATTTGTTTATCTGGGAAATCATCCAAACATGTGAACAAATAGTTTTCAAGCTGATATTGTGACTATTTTATTCTTATTTTCAAAAAGGCCTTCCAGGGGTGCCTGGGTGGTTCAGGCCGTTGAGCATCCATCCGACTTTGGCTCAGGTCACGATCTCATGGTTCATGAGTTTGAGCCCTGCATCGGGCTCTGTGCTGTCAGTGCAGAGCCTGCTTTGGATCCTCTGTCCACCCCCCCACCCCGCCTCTCTCTGCTCCTCTCCCACTCATGCTCTCTCTCAAAAATAAACGTTAAAACAAACAAACACCAAACAACTAAAAAAGGTCTTCCAGGGGGCACCTGGCTGGCTCAACTGGAAGAGTGTCCAACTTCTGATCTCAGGGTTGTGAGTTCGAGCCCTACATTGAGTGCAGACATTACTGAACTTAAAACAAAACAAAAACAAAACAAAACAAAACACAATCTTCAAAAAGGCCTTCCAGACCTGCTCCTGCCTGAGTGGGAGGTTAATGCATCTTATTTGGTGGTTGATAGAATAGGAAGGGTGGGATCAATCAGGAACTCAGCAGCTCAGGGATAAGTGGTGGTAAGAGATGAGAAATGTGGACATATGAGACAGGTTTAGTGCACTTATGTACTAATCCTACTTAAAATCAGGTTCAGGGAAATGAGTACCTGCTGAATCCAAAATGGTGGCCCAAAATTCCTTTGTTTTGCAAGTTGGGTCATCTTCAGGACTTGATAGCTTGTAAAGGGACACACAGTGTGGATTCTTCTGGTTACTGTACTTACTTATAAAGAAGTCACAATGCTAGAGAAAGGAGAAACAATTACATTTTCCCTCATGGTGCCAGAGCAGGAGTATGGTTAAGAGTCTGATCATTTATGTCCATATATGATGCTAAAGTTAAAACCTGACTTTTTAAAGTTTTTCTTCAGAGAATCAGACTTCTGCAAGCCAATCTCACTGATTTTCACATTACTCAAATGGAGTATTATATGAGCAGAGAGTTTTTTAATTGATAGGAAACCCTTTTCCAACAGGGACTTAATACCTGGCTGATGCAGCAAGAGTGGGAATAGCCACGGTCAGTCAGCCTTGTCACCTCTCCAGGATTTACATAACTGACCACATACAGGTGATGTTCTAAAGGAGAGTCCTTGGTGCCTTCAAAATACACCAGTTTCCTGACTTCATCAACCTGGATCTGCCAAAAAAACAACAACAGAAAAACCAGTGCTAGCAGGACCTTGGCAAGGGCCAGTAATTCAACAAACAATTTCCAATCATTTGAGTCACCCTTTGACTTGTGCCTCTTAAAAAATTTTGCCACAAATGTTAGTAAACCTGAGTTGGTTTTGCTTATGACTTATACCTAAGAATATATCTTTCCCGGAAAGAAAAAGGACACTCGAATTGCATGCTATTATTAGAATTTCCTATATGGTAAAAATGTGTGCTTTTCTTAAAATACAGGAGTTATTTCAATAAAACATACCTTATAGGGAAAAAAAAATCCTACATTGCAGGTTAGGCCAACCATTCATACGTACTTAAAAGACTCTAACTGTAACATTCTGTATTTTTCTCAGTGCAGTATTAACTTAGGCAGTACTTTTTTGGCCTTTTGTACAAACTTGCAGAAGTATTTTATCTATTGGGTTGGGAAATAAGTGAACTCAGTTTCAATACTGGTATAGTTTGTAAATAAATGTAGGTAAGATCTTTTTAAGTCTTTATTCAGAACTCAAAAAACTAAGTGCACTCACAGCTGAATTCACTTCATATTCTTCCCAAATTACAGTAAGTGTTTAAATAAATGGCTTTTATTGTCTCTTTAAAAAAATCTACCAACCTACTCAGTGTTCAACGAAATTCAAATTTTTTAACACAGCAAAGAAAACATGGATACATTTACAAAAGCAAGTATTTTCAAATGCCACATTTTCTCCAGGAAGCTTCTTCATTATCAAATATATTTTAGCATACACAGGAACAGAAACACAGTTGAGATTAAGTAAGCCCATATGAGATATACAGAAAGGATACAAGTGATAGGAAATGCCAGAACAAACATTCATGAAGCTTCACAGGTATGCATTGATCTGTGCAAAAGGTTAGGACAGGTTCTGCTCTGGACCTAGCAGCTGGGGGTCAGGCCTTTCAAAACTGAAGAAATAACTGGTTAATTTCTCACCCCGGATTATAATGGTATTTTTCTTTGTTTCATGTAACTACCTTATTCAAGAAAAGTATCAGAATCACTTTGAGGGGCTTGTTAAGCAGAGGGCTGGATCCCATCACCATTATTTCTTTTTTCTTTTCTTTTTTAAATGTTTAATTATTTTTGAGAGAGAGAGAGAGAGAGAGAGAGAGAGAGAGAGAGAGCGCGAGCGCGCGGGGGAGGGGCAGAGAGAGAAGGAGACACAGAATCCAAAGCAGGATCCAGGCTCTGAGTTTCCAGCACGGAGCCCAATGCAGGGCCCAGACTCACGAACCGTGAGATCATGACCTGAGCTGAAGTCGGACACCCAATTGACTGAGCCACCCAGGCACCCCTCCCCCATTATTTCTGATTCAGAAGGTCTATGGTGGGCCTGAGAATTTACGTTTCTAAAATGTTCCCAGGAGATACTGAGGCTGGGCAGTTGGTCCAAGGACCATACTTTGAGTACCACCTCAATAATGAGTACATGGGCTTAAAAGTCTCAAAGCATTAGCCAATTACTGCCATTAAATATCTTTGGGTGGGAGGGGCACCTGGGTGACTCAGTTGGTTAAGCATCCAACTTTGGCTCACGTCCTGATCTCACGGTTTGGGCCCTGCACTGGGCTCTGTGCTGATAGCTCAGAATCTGTGGCCTGCTTCAGATTCTGTGTCTCCATCTCCCTCTCTCTGCCCCTCCCTGGCTCATGCTCTGTCTCTCTCTCAGAAAGTGAATAAACATTAAAAAAATAATAATAAAAAAAATCTTTGGGTGAGAACAAGGTCACTGGCAAAAGCAGAGAATGAAGAGGTAACTTAAAAAAATAAAACAGGGATAGAGGGGAATACAGAAGGGTAAGAAAGAGAGACACAAACACATTACATAAGTAAGCATGACATAAAGAAGAAAACTGATACACATAACGGCAAGTAGCAGGAAGATGTTTAGGTTGCCCAAATGAGGTTCAGATTTACATAAATACAATTCTGGGGTTTCCTTAAGTATTATCCAACAATTACAAAGCAGGAAGTTTACATCAGTGTAATTTTTTGTTATCAGAACTTCTTATCAGTGGAAATCAAACTTTAACAGTTGCCTATGATATTCTAAAATTTTTACCAAGAAAACCAAATCTGAGATGTGGATCTTCACTTTTTCTCCTTCATCACATTGGGGACTATGAGTGACTTCTAGAGTAGCCAGTATACCGGTATACATAATCCTTCAATAAATCTCCAAATCAATTTGAGGGAATCATAAGCCTTCACTAAATCCTGGTAGCATGTATCAACTTAACTATGTATCACACCTATAAAGGATGAAGTTCTTAGAGATCTCATGAAACTGACCACCTAACTGAAAGTTGAAACAAACACAAAATACTGTGAAAGGCAAAAGAATGAGAATTCACCAAAATGATACAGAAAACCGCACACTGAGAGGAAACAGAGGAAACAGAAGAGACATTTTCCCCCTTTTCCCTATCGGTCTACACTCTGTACATAGGTCCATCACTCTTGGCAGGTAGTGGATAAAATTTTACATTTGTGAGATAAACAGGTAAGTAAAAGAGAATCACTACCTCAGAAGTAATAAATGCAATTTTTAATGTAGAAATGACATGAGCAGTCTATAAGAGACACAAACATAATTTTCAAACAATATCCCAACTCACTTTTGCAGACTCAGAAAGTATGGCCCAGCCCCTTCCTTGTTAAGTAGCAACATTATATTTGAAAACACTGACCTTAAGTAACCAGTACACATCTGATACCAGAGCTATAAAATGGGGGAGATTTAGAACTTAACCGAAGATTTTTCCCTTCTAACAACTTGAGTCCTTTAAGTCCCTAATTTAATAGTTTCAAAACATCGGGGTCATATGAAGTTGCACTACTGCTTTTCGGTACCGCATAAACACAGCAGATGTTGACCAAACATATCAGTAGAATAAGAGAACATACATTAGATCCATGCCGGCCAAGAACTTCCCATTCACCACTGGTAATTGCTATTTCCTCTTTGACAGGACACTTGAAATCACCTAAAGAGAAACATAATTACAAGTCAGCACTCTATCAGACTATAAGCAAATGACTTACAGAATAAAGAACACTATTCTAAAACTCTTCTTTCCAAAAACGTACATTAAAAAATTCAAGTTATGTCTGGGGTAATAAAATGTTTTGAAACTCAGCAGAGGTGGTGAATGCACAACACTGAACGTACTGTTCATTTTCCTTTACTTCTTAATATTTTAATTTTTATTTTTAAAGTAATCTCTAAGGGTGCCTGGGTGGCTCAGTGATTAAGCATCTGACTTTGGCTCAGGTCATGGTCTCACAGTTTGTGGGTTCAAGCCCTGCGTTGGGCTCTGCGCTGACAGCTCAGAGCTTGGAGCCTGCTTTGGGTTCTCTGTCTCCCTCTCTCTCTGCCCCTCCACCGCTTGCACTCTCTCAGAATAAATAAATAAACATTAAAAATAAATACATACACACATACCTACCTACATGCATACATACATACATGTAATCTCTACACCCAACCTGGGGCTTGAACTCACAACTCTGATAGCAAGTGCCACATGCTCTACTGACTGAGCCAGCCAGGCGCTCCACCACTGTTTAATTTAAAATGTTTGTTTAAAATGTTTATTTTAAAATGGTTTATTTTAAAATGGTTCAGGGGTGCCTGGGTAGCTCAGTTGATTAAGTGTCCACCTCTTGATTTGGCTCAGGTCAGGAGCTCAGGGTTCACGAGTTCAGGCCCTGTATCGGGCTCTGTGCTGATAGAGCGGAGCCTGCTTGGGATCTTGGTTTCCCTCTCTCTCTGTCCCCCACCCCCACCAAGTTGTGCACTCACTCGCTCTCTCAAAATAAACGTATAAACCTTAAGATAAAATTTTTAAAAAATGGCTAATTTAATGTTATGTGAACTTCACCTTAAAATTTATTTATTTATTTTCAAAGAGAGAGAGTGAGAGAATCCCAAGCAGGCTCCACGCTGTCAGCACAGCACCTGACGTGGGGCCAGAACTCACGAACCGTAAGATCCTGACCTTAGCCGAAATCAAGAGCCAGACACTCAACTGATTGAGCCACCAGGCGCCCCTCACCTTAATTTTAAAAAAAGTCTACAGTTAAAAAAACCCCAAATTATGAGTTTTCACAATACTCTGCAATAATAGTGGAAGGATCCACGTAAATCAAGTGAAAACAACAAAATAGATTCTGATTACAAAGCCAGAAAAGAATTCAAAAGGATTTGTATTCCTAGACCTTTGATCAGACAAGGAAGTCTAATGGGTTAACAAGGCATTTCTTCCAGAAACGCAACAAAACCCTTAAAAAGCCACAGAAGAAAATTTTTAATAGAATTGTTCTTCATCTGCTAAAAAGTAAACTAGGTATAAACACAGTAAATGCCAACATGCCCCATTGTCTTTACAAGATTCTCTCCAGATAGAGAAGACTCTCTCAGTGGCCTAAGGAGGAGGTTCAAAAATGGAAAACCATTCCTGTTTGCCTAGCAGCACTATGGGGAGAGACAGCTGGGGAAAGGATGAGAAGGTGAGATAGTACGGGGTCTTAACTAGGGTCCCACTATAGTTAAAAAAGTTGATTTATTTTTTCCTTAGATGCAAAAATTCAACTTAGTACTTTAAACTTTATGACCAGAAAATAAATAGTACTTAACATATATTTAACAAATACTAATTATTTCACATTATAGCCACTTTAGAAAGAGGAGGGAGGAGGAAAATAAAAAGGGTATCAAGAAAAAGGAACAATGGGGCAAGAAAAACTAAGAAAAAAGTAAGGGAAGAGAAAGAAGAGGTAGATAAACTGAGGGACCTAGAAAGACACTGAAAAGGGAACAAAGAAGCTAAGCTTCTGAGATGAATGTTAACTGAGGTAATGGTTCTGACACTCTTCAATCGGACTAAGAAATTTTAAGTTACCACCTTTTTACTACTGTCCCCCAAATACTATGTTAATTAACACAATGTGGTCTATACACACCACTGAAGTTATTCAGCCTTAAAAAGGAAGGGCATTCTCACATATGCTATGACATGGATGAGGACATTATGCGATGTGAGATAAGTCAGACATGAAAGGGCTAATACGGTATGATTCCACTTATATGAAGTATCTAGAGCAGTTAAAATCATAGAGACAGAAGGTAGTTGCCAGGGGCTGAGGGGAGGGAGCAATGAGCTGAACTGGGTATTACTTGTTAGGCAGTTTCAGCTTTGGAAGATGCAAAAAGTTCTGGAGGCAGATGGTAGTTATGGTTGCGTGACAATATGAATATACTTAATGCCACTAAACAGTACACTTAAATGGTTAAAATGGTAGCTTCTGTTATGCACATTTTGCCACAATTTTAAAAAATGGCTATGTTGAGTCAATTAAGTTACAAAGGGCAGTTAAGCATATAACATTACCATAAAGTGCCTACTATTCCAAAACAAACTCTATTATTAAAGTAGAAAATTATAACTCCATTAAAACAAATAAGTGGGAAAACTATTAGATAAACCATCTCACTTTTTCTAGGCTTACATATCCATTCTGTATTACATTCCCCAGAAGGAAAACCATAGCTTTTTATTTATTTATTTTGAGAAAGAACGTGAGTCGGGGAGGGGCGGAGAGAGAATCCAAAGCAGGCTGGCAGCGGGGTGTGAGGCTCAATCCCATGAACCAGGACTTCATGACCTGAGTCAAAATTGGAAGTTGGGTGCTTAACCAAGTGAGCCACCAAGGCACCCCAAACCATCACTTTTATTAAAAAAATTTTTTTTACTGTTTATTTATTTTTGAGAGAGGGAGAGAGAGACAGAGCACGAGCGGGGGGAGGGGCAGAGAGAGTGGGAGACACAGAATCCAAAGCAGGTTCCAGGCTCTGAGCTGTCAGCAAGAAGCCTGATATGGGGAACCCACGAACAATGAGATAATGACCTGAGTCAAAGTTGGACTTCGACACCCAAAACCATCACTTTTTAAAGAGAAATTACTTCAGCTGACACAATGTTTAGTTTCACTTTGGGCAATATAATTGTATCAATGTGAAGAGCTACAACCATATTGACTTCAGTGTAGATGCAGACAGTATTTAAAAAAATGAGTATGGCGGCAGGGTGCCTGGCTGGCTTAGTTGGTTAAACGTCCAACTTTGGCTCAGGTCATGATCTCACAGTTGTTGAGTTCTTGAGTTTGGTCCCTGCATCAGGCTCTCTGCTGTCAGTGCAGAGCCCACTTTGGATTCTCTGTCTCCCTCTCCACTTACTCTTTCTCTCTCTCAAAAATAAATATTAAAAAAAAAAAAAGGAAAAAAACCTAGTATGTAAAAAACAAACCAAGAACAAACTAGTATATAAAAATATCTAATAACCAAATAACATTTTAACAGTAGCTTTTTAACGTCTAAATATGACATGGGCTCACTTTAAACAAAAAAAATTACAGTCAAAGCAAAAGTAAAAAGCAAAAGTAAGTAATTCCATTCCCAGAGATTACCCACTATTAATATACATATCCATCAAGAACTTTGTTCTGTGTTTTCACACGTGCACGTATTTATATTTTAGTTTAACTTCTGTATTAAGTTATTTTTCATGTTATTTTTGAGAGAGGGCACGTGAGCAGGGGAGGGGCAGAGAGAGAGAGAGAGAGAGAGAGAGAGAGAGAGAGAGAGAGAGAGAAAATCTGAAGCGGACTCTGTGCTGTCGGCGCAAAGCCCGATATAGGGCTTGAACCCACGAACCGTGAGATCGTGACCTGAACCAAAGTCGGTCCCTCAGCTGACTGAGCCACCCAGGTGCCACACTTATGTATAAAATTTGATGAAGCAAGTACCGATGCTTACAAAGTATACAAAAGAGACATTACATTACCTTGCCCCTCCCACCTTCTACCAACATATATATATATATATATTTTAAATAAAAAAGGATTTCTTACTTGGGGCAGGCAGCCCACCACTGGATCGTTTATATTTGCTCTCCTTTAAAATGGATGTAATTTTGTATAAATGACGAAAACCTGTTTTGCATTCAGAGGCAAAAATAAATTCAATTTCATCTTCATGACTTTGGGGAAAAACATGAAAGATGTCATGGATCTGTAAAATGAATAGCTGAATTTACTACACACATTAATGAAAATACTGCACAAACAATTCAATTAAGTTAGAGAAAGAAGAATTGATAAATACATTCTGAAATATAAGCAACTGTCAGTGCTGGGGGTAATGTATATTTATGATATAGATTTTGCCTGGGCCCTTCAGATTTATCTCACTTTAGACATAGACTTCCTCCATTGAGAAATAAATGTTTCCAAAAGGTGAAAAAAGAAAAATACGACCAAAAGCTTTTCTTACTCACCATCTCCGTAATCCTTTGAAACTCGGCATGATGGTTTAATTATACAAATCTTATTATAGAATCTTATTATTCTTTTTTTTATTTTAAAGATTTTATTTGTTCATGTAATCGCTATACCCAACATGGGGATTGAACTCATAACCAGGAGATCAAAAGTCACATGCTCCACCAACTGAGCCAGCCAGGGGCCCCTTATTACTTACTCTAATTCAAAATCTTACTACTTTTCTTTTCCAAAGAGAAATATTTTAACAGTTGAAGGGTGAATCATATGAAGACTGTATTCATCCAGGGAGTGATCTGGCTTTATTAATTTTTGTATCTTGTTTAAATTTTTTCCACTAAATTGGAAAATTGGTAAATTTTAATATAGTCTGCCAACTTAAAAGAGAAAGTCTTTTCCAGACCTCTACTGAGGTCCTCCTGAAAAGCACTCATGAGGCTGTTTTCAATACTTCATGTGTCCAGGAAAAGGGGAAATTTGTAGCCAAGGAGATGTCATTTCAATGACATCTACTTTCTATCTATAAGCCATTCCATTCTGGAACCATCATTCCAATTTGAAATGTCCAAACTTAGCACATAACATTCATGGTTACTTGAATTTAATAAATTCATTTTGATAGTTTGCTATAAAACTTCACTTGCTTTAGCATTCTGAGAAAATATTAACCAAGTACAGAAAACATACATTTATCCAGATGTCTGTTGTTTCTTCATAGATAATCAGTGGCGTCACAGAGTCAGGCACCGACTCGATGAGTCTCTGTCTTTCCATGGCATCATCTTCTACTGGGATAAATAATTCAGGTGAGATCAACACTATCTGTAGGCGAGTTTGGGAGCGATCTAGTAGAATGGACCAAGCACTATTTAAACAAACAAAACAAAAAAGCACCAAAAATAAAGCAGGCTCTCAGAAAATGAATATTCCCTTACTCTCTCCCCTGGTACCCATCAGTTATGTCTGTAATCACATTAAAGAATTGCTTTAAAAGATATTAAATTATCACCTACAAATGGCCAATTAGAAGTATTAGCTTACTCTATATTTATTTTTTAAAGTTAAGCTTGAATAAAGCTTTTTTTTTAAACTGGTTTTCTTTAAACTCCTAAAACCACAACTAGCCTGTGAAATTGTTTTCTCCCTTTAGTGTCACCAATTGCCAGCCTTGTGAAACTCCTGTTGTCTACATTAGGAACTATATGCAACCATCTTCACATGAAACTCTACAAAAATTTTTGCTTAAATTAAAAAAAAAAAAAAAAAAAGAACACACCCTTACATGTGAGCCCTAAAGTCATACAATTTAACCACAAAAAAACACTGAAACCACGAGTGGCTATGTAAAAGAGAGAATTGAAATGCAGTGCCCCTATGCTTATAGGAATAAAAAATCCACAAGGCCACTTAGCTCAGGAAAAATTCTCTGTGCAGAAATAACTACTCTGCAAATTTACATGTGAAGGCATCTCCAATTGAGGGGCAATCTCTAAAGTTCTGGATTCTAAATTATTCGTAAAGAAGTGACAATTTAACATACGCACTATTTTCCCTCTGGAGTCCATCCAGCTCTGGCAATATATTCAACTCCTTCAAACAGAATCTCAAAAGGTTGAATCAGTTCCTTATCTATGACATCGATAATCTTTTAAAAAAGAAAAAAAAGGATTCTAGTTACAGAAGACATAGATCAATAACCAGTTTACTAGTCTACTTAAATCATTATCTTTTTTTTTTTTAATGTTTATTTATTCTTGAGAGAGAGACAGACAGAAACAGAGCATGAGTCAGGGAGGGGCAGAGAGAGAGGGAGACCCAGAATCTGAAGCAGGCTCCAGGCTCTGAGCTGTAAGCACAGAGTCTAACGCGGGGGTCGAACTCACAAACTGTGAGATCGTGACGTGAGCCGAAGTCGGACTCTTAACCGACTGAGCCACCCAGGCGCCCCTTAAATCATTATCTTTAACAGCATGACACTTTTTCAGACTTAGGTATTTAAATAGGCATGAGGGATACAAAAAAACTAGCGGTAAGTTGTGGGTTACCTACACTAGTGTACTCTTTATGTCTAACAAAGTTCTAAGAACGAGAATTAGCACAGTCTAAAAGTCTTTTCCCAGGAGTTTACACTGACAGAGCCCTTGCTAATAAGTGGTAACAACAAGTTTTAATCACTTTAGAGTCTAGTATCAAAGAAAAACAATAGTTCCTAATTTCCTATATTTGAGCCTAAAATAGGATTTGTGTAATGTATTAATGAAATGGCCCTTGGTAAGCAAATTTTTTCCTTTAAAAATCTAGCCAACACAAA
Source organism: Panthera onca (assembly GCF_046562875.1). Lineage (NCBI taxonomy): Eukaryota > Metazoa > Chordata > Mammalia > Carnivora > Felidae > Panthera > Panthera onca. The sequence continues at coordinate 39,604,307 of NC_138344.1, read as the reverse complement.
AAGTAAGTTTTTTAAAAAAGGGCAAAGGATCTGAATAGATAGTTCTCCAATGAAGATACACAAATGGCCAATAGGCACATGAAAAGATGCTCAACATCAGTAGCCATCAGGAAAATTTAAGTCAAAATAACAGTGAGTACAATTTCAAACTTACTAGGATGGCTATAATCAATAAGACGAATAAAAGTGTTGATGAGGATGTGGAGAGATTGGAAACCTCACACAATGGGAATGTAAAATAGTGCAACCACTTGGGGCAAATAGTCTTGCAGTTCCTCAAAGGTTAAACATATAGCTATCGTGTGACTGAACAATTCTGTTTCTAGGTATCTAACCAAGAGAAGTGAAAAACATACACACACATTCATGGTAGCATTATTCCCAACAGTCAAAAGGTGGAAACAGCCTAAATGTCCATAACTGATGAGTAGATAAAGTGTTGGGGCATGTGGCTGGCTCAACTGGAAGAGTGTGCAACTCTCGACGTCAGGGTTCTGAGTCTGAGCTCCATGTTGAGTGTAGAGATTACATGCATACATACATACATAAAAACTTGAAGAAAAAAAAGCAAGAAAGTGTTGATACATGGTGCAATATAGATGGAGCTTGAAGACAAAATGCTAAGCAAAAGAAACCAGACCAGATACTATATGATTCCATTTATATGAAGTGTCCAGAATAGGCAAATCTACAGACAGAAAGTAGATATACTAGTGGTTACCCAGGGTTAAGGGACGTGGGAAGGTTGGAAGGTGATGATTAAGGGATGTGGGGTTTCTTTTTTGGGGTGATGAAAATGTTGCACAATTCTGTGAATACACTAAAAGCCATTTTAAACTTTAAATGAGTGAACTGAATCACACTTGAATTATATCTCAATAAAACTATTAAAACAAAGTCTAGCAGAGAAGACTTTTTTAAGTAATCCTCTGGGCATTCAGCTTATAAGAATTTGACTATCCAAATGGAAAGCCCCAGTACGAGAGACATGTGGGACATCTATCCAACACACAAGGTAAATCACTAGTCAATACTGCTATTTTAAAAATATTGATCTGGCATTAACAATGGCAAAGAGGAAAAACTTTTGAAAGAGTGGTAAATATGCATATCCCCATATTCCTATCTTGAGAACCAGCAAAAAGTTTTCAAAGCAGAAAATTAGGTCAACCTGAAACTGATGGTCCACAAATGTCTCAGCAAGTTAAACAAGTCCAAAAAATTAAAGAGTGAATCTAAGATATCTACTAGACTGACTAGTCAAAGGACACAAAAAGTCAACTCCACATTTTATACTTACCCTTCCTTCAGCATCAATCATTATTTCTGACATCTTAAAGGTGACTTTTGGATTTGCTGTGCCTTTAGAAAGAGATAGAAATGAACAGTAATGCAGATCCAAAATTATTCAAACAAATTTTGCCAGATCAATCCCCTTTACACTTTCTTTAAGTTGGGAACTTGGTAGAGTCAGGACTTTATTGTATAAGAATCTCAGAACTCCATCTCAAATTCATAATTTTCACCATTGGTATATATAAAAAAAAAAGAGGTTAAAAACATCAAGAGTAGGTACGAAATAAAGGAAGGAAATGCTGTATCATTTTGTAATTAAATACTATAAACGGGGTTGCCTGGGTGGCTCAGTTGGTTGAGCATCGACTCTTGGTTTTGGCTCAGGTCATGATCTCATGGTTGGTGGGACAGAGCCCTGCGTTGGGCTCTGTACTGACTGCGTGGAGCCTGCTTGGGATTCTCTCCCCCTGCACTCTTGCCTCTCCCCTGCACTCTCTCTCTCAAAATAAATAAATAAACTTTAAAAAATTGCTATAAACAGCAAAATGGGAAAAAATTACTGATTTATTAAGAACATAATCCCTTAAAAATCTTTATTTCCTAGCAAAGACACCTTTTTATTCATTCCTTGAAGTAACCAACCAGCTTTGTGCACTTCCCAACCTTTGAAAATAAATTAAAAAAAGATCAGCCTGTAATTAAAAAATCTACTTCAGGGGCACCTGGGTGGCTCAGTTGGTTAGGTGGCCAACTCTTGATTGTGGCCCAAGTCATGATCTCATGTTTCTTGAGTCCGAGCCCTGCACTGGGCTCCACACTGTTATAGTATGGAGATTCTCTCTCTGTCCCCTCTCTGTGCTCTTCAGTGTGCACGCTTTCCCTCAAAATAAATAAATAAACTTAAAAAATTTTTTTAATTTTTCTTCTGTGACACTTAATGAACAACCCACTTTTACTAAGTCTGTAAATGATCAATGTTGACCATACCTTTGGATGACTGCAGAAAGAATCTTGTTTGGAAAGCAGAAATGAGTGAATATAAATGCCAATGGAATATAGTACCTGTTTTAGGATAACGGAATGAATCTGCCCTCCTTGTTTCCAACATAGGGGATGTAACATGAATAATTTCCACCTCAGATTCATCATTTTCTTCATACAAAATTCTAAGAATTTTGCTGCCACTGGGAGCTTAAAAGGAATTTAAATATTGTAAATTTAGAAGAACTGTTCCATAGAGTAATCATAACTGACCATTTCCTCTAGTAGTATATTTCCCATAGTGAGAAATAATTTATGTATAAAATATACTGCATTTTGTGTATGAAACTATCACTAGCCTTTGTACTAAGAAGGTGAATTATTGTTAAATCACTTTTGCTGGTTAAGGGTTACTCCTTTTGGAAGGCAAAACCTGAAGATACTTATGTACATATATATATATATTTTTTAATTTTAGGTAGGCTTCATGCCCAACATGGGGCTTGAACTCATGACCCTGAGATCAAGAGTCACATGCTCTACAGACTGGCACCCAGACTGCCAGCCAGGCACCCCTGTACATATACATATTTAAACAGCAGAGGGGTGCCTCAGTGGTTCGGTTAAGCATCCTATTCTTGATCTCTGCTCAGGTCTTGATCTCAGGGTCGTGAGTTCAAGTCCCAAGTTGGGCTCCATGCTGGGTTCCATGCTGGGGGTGGAGCCTACTTTAAAAAATTAAAAAATTAAAAAAAAAAAAAAAAAACCCAGCAGAAACACATTTGTGAAGGTCTTCAGTCCCTGCGTACCTTAAAATGCATTCCTTGTTGAAAAGTGAATTACTTAATTATAACATTTCCCTTGATAAAATAGATGCAACTTAAAGAGTCCAGTTTTCTCTTAATAGTTACTCTAACTCATGTAAAATCTTGTTCTAACAAACACAATTATGGCAATTATGGCAAACATTTTACATATTAAAATTAAATGTCCAAATCTAAGACATGGCTTAAAAATAAGTATTTTTAATAGTCCCTTAGAGAAGTGTTTAAAATACGAGCTGCTAGGATGCTCCTTCAGTGCAGCATGAGACTCTTGATCTTGGGGTCGTGAATTCAAGCCCCACTTTGAAAGTAAAGCTTACTTAAAAAAAAAAAAAACAAAAGCTAGCTGCAAATAATTACTAGGTCATGAAATGTATTAATGGGTAATAACCAGCATTTAAAATGTATAATGAACAAAAAAAAATACAATATTAGAGTGCCTTTCACATAAGGATAAATATTGCTCCATGAAATTTGTTTTCAGTTTTTGTATATAATACATATATGAATTGTTAGGCTAGAATGTAAAGCAAATTTCTAAGTGGATCATGGACAAAAAAATCTGAAAGCCACTGCTTCACGAGATCTGCTTCTCGGGCAGAAAACACTTGTGAATTCACCCAGAAAACGGAGGAATTTGTGTCCTTTTTTCTGATCCATTCATACACTAATTTGGTCATATGCTCACGCAGACTCTCTAGTCAATCCTACATTTTTATAACAATGCATTCAGGTGTAGTATTTTTTATTTTTCCACCAATGTTGCCAGCAAGATCAGCTTCTAGAAGAAAAAGTGGTAAAGAGTTGAAGGACCTGAGGCACTGAACTGCAATGGAATTATTTTTATTAGAATTCATTATGGTGGGATATAGCCTGTATATTTTAAATAACTACTGGTAGGATCCAATTTTCAAGACTTCATAAGCTACTATTTAGGACTTAGAATCTATGCACTTAACTAACTGGGAGTTAAATCTCATAATACTTTGATTTATAATATTTTGAACTCCCTTACTTGTTTCAGCTTCTGGACACCACCAGTAGCCAGAGTATCTATCAAATTCTTCTTGAAGAACAAAGGTAGCAACTCCAGCTGATCTGGGATCTTCTTCCATGTTGGCTAGCTCTAGACAAACATAAAAGGCAAAATCACCACAGGAAATTCTCTTTTCATAGATACTAAGCACAATGATTTAGTTTATTGTGAAATGCAGCTGTAGTACAGTGGTGAACTCTGGAACTAAATGGACTGGATTTAAATCTGAGCTCCATCATTTACTAACTGACTGACCTTGGATAAATCACCCAACCTCATTCCACCGCAGTGTCCCATTTGTAAATGGGGTTGTTAGAATTAAATGAGTTAATTCACATAAAGCACTTAGAACAAAGCCTGAGCCAGAACATAAATGTTGGTTATTTCCCCATTTAGCTGGGGTCATAGGAAACAAGAATACATGTAGAGTGTCACAGTGATTTGTATCTTCTACACAGAAAAGTCCAACTTTAGACCTAGAATGGCTCTTACAGATCAGGTAATTCATCACTCTTCCTCCCCTTCTTCCATTCAACCAGAACATCTCAGCTTACATCTGTTTTACACTTTCCAGCAAATAGTTTCCAGCATATAATTTGAAGGGAACTCCTGCTTTAAAACTAAACCCCCCAATGGGGTGCCTGGGTGGCTCAGTTGGGTAAGCATGCAACTTTGGCTCAGGTCATGATCTTGTAGTCCGTGAGTTTGAGCCCCACATTGGACTCTTTGCTATCAGCATAGAGCCTGCTTTGGATCCTTTGTCTCCCTCTCTCTCTGCCCCTCCCCCACTGGTTCAATAAATAAATAAATAAAACCTCCCCAAACCATGAAGCCATAATTTTTAAAGATTTCATGACATGGAGAAATGTTTACAATGTAATTGAATTTTAAAAAGCCATATTACTAAATGGCATGTACACTATAATTTCATTTAAAAAATGTTAAACATATATTTTATTTTTATTTATTTGAGAGAGAGAGAGAGAGAGAGAGAGAAAGAACCTCAAGCAGACTCCATGCTCAGTGTGGAGCCCAGCACAGGGCTTGATCCCATGACCTGAGTTGAAATCAAGAGTTGGACTGAGCCGACTGAGCCACCCAGGCACTCCCCAACACTTTATTTCTTAATTTTTTTAAATGTTCATTCATTTTTGAGACAGAGAGCAACAAAGCATGAGCAGGGGAGGGGCAGAGAGAGAGAGGAAGACACAGAATCTGAAGCAGGCTTCAGGCTCTGAGCTGTCAGCACAGAGCCTGACGCAGGGTACAAACTCATAAACCATGAGATCATGACCTGAGCCGAAGTCGGATGCTTAAACCAACTGAGCCACCCAGGCACCCTATCCCCAAGATTTTAAAATGCTTGTTTCCGGGTAGTTGAACATTTGACTCTTGATTTCGGCTCAGGTCATGATCCCAGGGTGGCAGGATAGAGCCCCTTGTCAGTCTCTGCACTGGGCGTAGAGCCTGCTTGAGCCTGCTTGAGATTCTCTCTTTCTCTCCCCATCTGTCCCTCTCCCCAGCCTGCGCTCTCTAAAAAAAAAAAAAAAAAAAAAAAAAATGTTGTGGATATAAATCAAAATGTGGTTCTCTCCAAGTAATGAGACAGACTATGGACAAGCATTTTTTAAATTGCTTTATAATTTACAACATCTTAGGTATACTATTTGTGATAAATGTATATACTTGTGTAACCACACCTCATCAAGACAGAATATTTCCAACACCTAGAATGTATTTTCATGTCTCTTCTCAGTCAATGCCCATTATCACCCCAGAAGCAACCAATGATCTGATTTCTATCATCATAGGTTAGTTCTGCATATTCTAAAATATCACATAAGTGAACTCATACTTTGTCTGCTTTTTGAAATTCATCAATGTTGTTACACATATCAATAATTCACTTCTGTTAATTGCTGGGTAGTATCCCATAGTGTATCACAGTTCCTTTATCCATTCACCTGTTAATGCGTATCTGGGCTACTTCTAGTTATTGGCAACTATGAGTAAAGATGTTAATCTTTCTTGTATAGGGATCTTTGTGGGTGTATGCTTTCATTTCTCTTGAATCAGGACCCAGGAGTGGAATGCCTGGATAGTATGGTAAGTGTTCATAAGAAACTGCCACAGTTTTCCAAAGTATTTGTATTATTTTATATTCTTACTAGCAATGGATGAAGGTTCCTTTCTAGTATTTGTGTTCAGAATTAATCTTTTTCACTTTAGCCAGTCTAATGAGTGTATGGTAATACCTCATAGTGATTTCAATATTATATACCAGTTTCAATGTATTATTTTTGCTTATCTGTATTTTCTATATATTGTCTGAAACAAATATGCAAAATGAACCCATAACACGCTACCCAAAAATTTGAGCCCAGAAGTGTTTGGAACTCAGAATTTGGGTGATTTTTCATATATATTATATATATCTACCATAAAATCATGTAACATCTCCAGCAGGGGAATCAAATACCCTGTAACTGAATACACCAATATTCCTACAGCAAACTTATGAATAGACACACTAAGTAGGATTAAGATTATAAATATCCTCAGGTCAGTTCAGGTCAGATTTTGCCACCAAATGAGTTTTAGCACCAAGCCAGTGAAAAGTAAGCTCAGTTTTTAAGAGTTTTTTGAATTTTGGAGTGAATGATATAGCCAAAACCAGTGTTCAGTTTTCCTGGATCTTTAAACTACCCCAAAGGTGTATCCACGCTACTGTTTTATATTTTGTTCTCCTTTGGATGTGAGAACAGGTACCACTCATTTTTATCTCCCTTTCACTGACTACAGACCTCAATTATTAAGAGTTATTTATTAAATGAATAAAAGCTATCGCTTTGTTCATCTGATACATCATTTGATAGTAGAGGCTGGTACTGTATTACTTTTACATTCCTTTATCATACCAGGCAGAAAATAAACACATGCACTTGTTCATTGACTAAACTCACCTACAAGCAGACTTTCACTTGGAAACTTATTGTGAATAAGAGGAGTAAGAGTGAAGACACTTACTTTGTATTTACTTTTCTATTTAAACTAACACACTGCACTTACCATGTATCAGACACCATCCTAAACACTTCACAAACATTAACTCATTAAAACCTCGTAACAGCACTATAATGACCTGCCTTTTTAGATATGGAAACCGAGAGGTTAAATAACTTACTCAAGGTCACAGAACTAAAAACTGGTAGATATGGAACTCAAACTCAGCTCTCTGGTTCTAGACTACATCTTTAACCAGTACACTAATCTTGAAAATGACAGACATATCACATACCTACGTGCACAGAAAGGAAAAATAATAGAAACAATACTATAGCATCACACAGGGCTCCGGTGCTTTCTACTTTACATTCTGTCAATCCTCACCATAATCCTGTGTGAAAAACAATTCTACAGAAGAAAAAATAGACTTAAAAATGCCTTAATTCTATCAGTTACTGTCAGAACTTTGTAATCCCAGACTCAAGTACAATAATTAGTATGTAGTGAGTGTTCAAGGTCTGTTGAAAGCATGAACAAATGGCTAGGATTTCCAACCCAGATTTACGAATCACCGACCTAATCCTTCCACTGCCACTAGCAGCTGTTCTGATTCCCGGACTCCAAATGGAGACCCATTAAACACCAAAACATGTACTTTTCACTTAAAAACTTCCCTACTCCATCCCCTTTTAACTGATGTTCTAGTTTTAGATCATTAAACCTAGATCATTTCAACAGTCAACTTTTGGTGTTCCTGTCTCTAGTCCTATATATAACTAGTCAAATATAACTTTCACAAAGTATCCAAAACAATTTATCTATCATATGACTCTGCCCATACCACCCAACTGATAAAAATGTTTCCGTGGACCCCATATCATTCTAGAGACCCTGTTGATTTACATGAGATACAGGTTACCCCTGTCTTGGCTCTTTTGATCTGCCAGCCTTACTTTTCCCTTCTTCTTGACTCATACCTTACACTTTAGGAACCATCAGATTGCTTTAACTCCTCACAAACATCACTTTCTGCATCAAGACCTTTCTCATGTGGTCCCCTCGCCTGGAGTGTACAGGCTAATGTGTACTCGTATCTAAGATGAGTTTAGGTGCCAGTTAGGTGTCGTCTCTTCTGGGAAGCCCTTCCTGAACACTACCCTCACTGATGCTCTTATAACACCCTATGTTTGCTTATCACTGTTTTATTATTCATGTAGTTTCCTTGAGGGCCTGGGTTATGTCTTATTCAACTCTGTATTCTTAGTTCCTGCCGCATTACCTGGCACACAGGAACTTAATGTATTTTTCTTGACTGAATAGTTAGAACAGGTTTCTTGACTCCTAATTCAGTGTTCTTTCTACCAATGTAAATTGTTCAGGAAAAGCCTTCTTCTAGAACACTGATTATCCTAATAATGAAAAAAATATTTGTTGTCAATACACTATTGTATTCTAAAATAATTTATTAAGAAAGATGCCCAGGGACGCCTGGGTGGCTCAGTTAAGCATCCAACTCGATTTCAGCTCAGGTCGTGATCTCATGGTTCATGAGTTCAAGTCCCATGTTAGGCTCCACACTGACAGTGCAGAGCCTGCCTGGGATTCTGTGTCTTTCTCTCCTTCTGCCCCTCGCCTGCTCACTCTCTCAAAATAAATAAATAAACATTAAAAAAAAAAAAAAAAAGATGCCCAATAAATCAGATTTGTGAACATTAGATTAAGTAAGAGTTGAACAAATGAATTTTTAAAATTTTATTTATTATTATTTTTTTAATGTTTTATTTATTGGGGCTCCTGGGTGGCTCAGTTTGTTAGGTGTCTGACTTCAGCTCAGGTCACATTCTCAAGGTTCGTGAGTTTGAGCCCTGCTTCTGGCTCTGTGCTGACAGCTCAGAGCCTGTAGCCTGCTTCAGATTCTGTGTCTCCCTCTCTCTCTGCCCCTCCCCCACTCACGCTCTATCTCTCTCCATCTCTCAAAAATGAATAAATGTTAAAAAAATTTTTTTTTTAATGTTTTATTTATTTGGTGGAGGGAGGGGCAAAGAGAGGGGGACAGAGGATCCAAAGTGGGCTCTGTGCTGACCGGCTGACAGCAGCGAGCCTGATGTGGGGCTTGAACTCAAGAACCATGAGACCATGACCTGAGCTGAAGTCGGACACTCAACAGACTGAGCCACCCCGGCACCCCTGAACAAATGTTTCACTATGAAACTTACTAACTTTAAGTTGTTTCATGTGTTCAAAGAAAAAGCAATATACTATTTCCCATATTTCATTTGTATGAAAGCTTTAGAGGAAAACATTCACATCTTTAGAGGAAAACAAAGCACATCTGTGCTTTCAGTAGTGCTTAGTATTACTATAATCACTTAATGAAAATTAAGTATTTCCATAATACAGTTCTACCAAGTGTTGTTTTTCCTATTATGACAAAATAACTAAGTAGCCTCTCCAAAAGGGGGAGATAAATTTTTGGTGCATATTAGGTCTTTGTTTCCCAAAAACAAGATTAATTTTTTAAATTGAAATTTGATTTTAATTTTTTTTTTTTTTTCAACGTTTTTTTATTTATTTTTGCGACAGAGAGAGACAGAGCATGAACGGGGGAGGGGCAGAGAGAGAGGGAGACACAGAATCTGAAACAGGCTCCAGGCTCCGAGCCATCAGCCCAGAGCCCGACGCGGGGCTCGAACTCACGGACCGCGAGATCGTGACCTGGCTGAAGTCGGACGCTTAACCGACTGCGCCACCCAGGCGCCCCAATTGAAATTTGATTTTAATGAGAACCGTTTTGGGGTAATTCTGGCAGTCTTATTAAGCTAAAGGAACAATCATGTCAGAGGCATTACTGTTGTGCTTTCTGAAAATGAACATTCAAACAAGGTAGCATTTTGCATGTGGTAAGTACTATGTATCCTCTGTACTTTTTTATTAATTTTAAAGATCTGAATTTAAAATATGAAGGCCAGCCACCGTGCCTCCATTTCATAAAGTAAGCAAGAGCAAAATTTTAAAAATATTTTTCAGAAAAGCAGATTTGCAGAACTATGTGTTACCATTGTGCACATAGGTGAGCCTTCTTTCTTCTCTGGTTACAATGTTGGATATCCAAATATCATTGCTGTGTATAAAAGCAATCCAGTCTGGATCAGCCGGGCATAATTTAGGATCCATACGAATGTTGGGACAACTAGTCTCTACTAAATTTGGCCGTAAGGGTTGTTGCTAGAAAAGAAAAAAACATTTTTAGGAAAGTATCAGGTTGATACATACATACTCATTTGCCAACACCCTTCAATGAAAAATAATTCCAAGTAAAATGTCAACTATGGTAATTGCTCCTCAGAAAAATACACTTTTGGGGCGCCTGGGTGGCTCAGTTGGTTGGGCAGCTGACTTCGGCTCAGGTCATGATCTCACAGCTCGTGAGCTTGAGCCCCATGTCAGGCTCTGTGCTGACAGCTCAGAGCCCGGAGCCTGCTTCAGATTCTGTGTTTCCCTCTCTCTCTACCCCTCCTATGCTCACGCTCTGTCTGTCTGTCTCTCTCTCTCTCAAAAATAAACATTAAAAAAAATTAATAAAAAAGAAAAATACACTTTTGCATTCCTTAAAAGGACGGACTCTTTTTTTTTTTTTTCCTATAAATTAGAAAGCTAAGGGTAATAGGACAGTAAAGACAATATAAGAGCACTTCATAAATTTTGTTGTCCATACCTGTTTAATGGAGTAATTATTGTTTGTTAAATACTTTTATTAAGCACTTATTTATTGAATATTTATTAAATATTTCAAATTAATTTTACCAATATAAAACAGTTTGCTCAAAAAGATACAACAAAAGCCAGAATCATACAATTTTAACAAAAGGTCTAATACCATGTAAAAAATTGTCTGGGCTAAAACCAAACATTTAAAAACCATTTATTAAGATGGATTAAGCTGGGGTGCCTGGGTGGCGCAGTCAGGTCGGCTCCGGTTATGATCTCATGATTCAGGAGTTCAAGCCCCGCATCGGGCTCTGTGCTGATGATGCAGAGCCTGCTTAGGATTCTGTCTCTCCTCTCCTCCTCTCTGCCCCTCCCTTGCTTGTGCTGTCTCTCTCTCAAAATAAATAAACAGAACTTAAAAAAAAAAAAAAAAGATGAATTAAGCTTTTAGGGGAACCAAAAATAGATTGTCTTGTGATAACATTATCTTCCAAGATCCCCCTCAGCATTTACTCAGAAAATGGGCATTGATGCCCTTTACCATATCTTCCTATAGAGCAAGTGTCTTTAGCTTTTAAAAAATTGCATATTAATGTCAGTGTAAAAAGGATTAACTCTTACCACCGGAAACTAATGCCCATTTATCTTGTTTTCTTTACTATTAAATTTTTCACTTGGTGGGTAAATATAATTTTTTGGTTTAATTACCTTCCTGATTTGGATGCAAACAGCCTTTAGGATTTAACAGATTTAACAAGTAGTAACACCAACTTACAGTAAATCCTTGTGGCCCTCCATCTTTTACATGATAAATTCCACTACCAGCTTGAAAGAGAAATGTTCCACTTCCTTGGTGATAATCATAAGAAGCAATTCCAACGGTTCCAATGCGTTTTCTTTCTCTTAATAGTTCTTCTTCTCGAGAATACATTCCATAGTCCAGTGTTGCCTAATGCAAAAGGAAAGAGAAGTCACCTATTTGGTCTTCTGAAAGCTTGCTTTTTGCTTTTAGCAAAAACTTTCCACTGAAATCCTAGTATCTCCCATACTATGGAGTGTACATGTTGAGGGGGTCTAAAATGTGTCAGCAACTTTAAGCAAACTAATTCCAAGAAGTCTGTGGAAAGATTTCCTGGTAAAGGATCTCTAGATGATAACTGCATACATTAGAGAACAAGAATTGTCTTATCACCCTGGCGTGGCATTCTAGATCTTCTACAACCTAACTGAGCAGTGATGCACGTAGTTAAGAGCACAGACTGTGAAACCAAGCGGTTTGAATCTAGGCTTTGACCCTCAATAGAAGTCTGACTTTGGGAAGTGGCTTAATTTCTTCAAAAGTAATTTTCCTCACTTTTAAAATAGTTTTGTTATCATCTACTTCGGCTTTGTGAAGATTAATTTAGATAAAACATATCAAGTGTTTAATACAATGATTGGCATAGAGTTAAGTTCTCAAGTATCAGCTGTCATTAATACTTTTCCAACACATCTATTAATACTCTTCTAATAAAATCCTAGATTAGGCTTGTCACATCACTGACATAAAACCCAACATATGAGGTTCTGCCTCCTGGCCCTTGTTCCACTGTCCTCCTTTGAAAGGCTATTTTTCTTTCATCCAAGTTTTACCATTATCCCAAAACCTTAGCTCTAATTTAACCTTGGCAAGGAAATTTTCCTGGTCCACTATGGTGTACAGGGATTTCTTCTGTGAAACTGATATAAGAGTTACTACCTCTTTTACTTATTTGGCCATGGTACTGTTTTTCACTTTTTTTTTTTTTCAGTATTTCTGACCAGAAATAGTTAAAACAAACAAACAAACAACTTAAGACCAGAATCTGTGTCATTTCGTTTTCCTACCTGCAGGATCTGTTAAAATCCCTCTCAAAGACCGTTTGTAACTAATGACTGATAATGATAATAATTTCCTAAGCTAGAAATATTATTTGATAGAGGTATAAAATTTAAAAAGGAATATAAAGAAAACAAATTTAGTAAGTGCTAACAAAAAAATTACATCCACATTTTCCCTAAGAGCTCTTTATACTTTATTTGATTATGATAAATAAGGAAAGAAGACGTGGTTTCTGCTATCAAGGAGTGATACCCTAAAAAGGAATCTAGATTGAGTTTATTGGCAGGAATGCATCACTCCAAAACTAAGCTAGCACAATGAGAGTAAACATTGCTCAAGGATGGCAAATACATGTGTGTACTTGCAAATCTAAAACAAGGTTAGGTGAGGTTAAAAATGAAACACCCTGGGAATCTTGCTAAAAACCCATCTAGTTTTTTGTATTCTTTGTATCACTTTTTAGTGAATATTTAATTACATATATATACATTCGTACCTGTGTGTGTTAGACTCTAAAAGAAAAAAACAGCAAATTCAATGAACATATAGTTTTATTAATTCTGATCTCTTTGTTTTAAATCTCTGTTAAACTGTTTCCATTGAAGCCTAGAGCAATTCTGAGAATATGATCATATTTTAATTTCTCCCTTCCTATTCTCCCTGAATGTCACTGGAGATGGAAACCAATGGAAACCAACTTCCACTTTTAGCCAAGATGGAGTAACAGGGACTAGGCTTATCCTCCCACCTGAAACAACTGAAAAACTGAACAAAATATATGAAATAATGTTTTTAAGACACTGGACATTAGACAACAAAGGACCGTGATCTCTGAGAAATGGGAACCAAATGAGGTGAGCATTACAGTTGTCACAGCTAACTGCTCTGACAGTTTACAGATGTTGGCACAAGAAGGGTTAGTCAATGGATCAAAGAAGAAATCACAAAGGAAATCAGAAAATACTTTGAGATAAATGAAAACACTGTATCAAAACTTAAAGCATGCAGCAAAGCAGTGCTGAGAGGGAAATTTGTAACTCTAAGTATCTGCATTAAAAAAGAGATCTGGGGCACCTGGATGGCTCTTGATTTTGGCCCAGGTCATGATCTCATGTTTTGGGGGATCAAGCCCCGCACTGGACTCTGTGCGGACATCGTGGAGCCTGCTTGCTCTCTCTTTCCCTCTCTCTGCCGCTCCCCTGCTCACATACACATGTGCCCACTCTCTCTAAATAAATAAATAAACATTAAAAAAATTAAACTTAAAAAAAGAGAGAGAGATCGGGGCATCTACTGGCTCAGTAGAGCATGCAACTCTTGATCTCAGGGTTGTAGGTTCAAGCCCCATGTTGGGTAAAGAGTTACTTAACAATAAAATCTTAAAAGAGAGAGACAGAGAGAGAGAGATCTGAAATCAATAACCTATCTTCTACCTTAAGACACTAGAAAGAAAGAGCAAACTAAATCCAAAGCAAGCAGAAGTGAGAAAATATTCTAAAATAAACTGGAAATAAAATACAGAATAGAAAAACAACAAAGCCTAACGAACCAAAAGTTGGTTATTTGAAAAGATCAAATTTAGCTAAAATGAAGAAAGGTCATTTCGAATGATCTTAAAGAGATTAAAAAAAAAGATTATGAGGAAACAATATAAACAATTCTATGCCAACAAATTCAATAATGTAGGTGAAATGACTGAACTCCTAGAAACACAAAGCATCAAAAGTGACTCAAGAAGAAACAGAAAATCTGGGAACGCAAGCTGGTGCAGCCACTCTGGAAAACAGTATGGAGGTTCCTCAAAAAACTAAAAATAGAACTACCCTACAACCCAGCAATTGCACTACTAGGCATTTATCCAAGGGATACAGGTGTGCTGTTTCGAAGGGACACATGCACCCCCATGTTTATAGCAGCACTATCCACAATAGCCAAAGTATGGAAAGAGCCCTAATGTCCACTGATGGATGAACGGATAAAGAAGATATGGTATATATATAAAATGGAATATTACTCGGCAATCAAAAAGAATGAAATCTTGCCATTTGCCAACTTTGTGAATGGAACTGGAGGGTATCATGCTAAGTGAAATTAGTCAGAGAAAGACAAAAATCATATGACTTCACTCACATGAGGACTTTTAAGAGACAAAACAGATGAACATAAGGGAAGGGAAACAAAAGTAATATAAAAACAGGGAGGGGGACAAAACAGAAGAGACTCATAAATATGGAGAACAAACTGAGAGTTGATGGAGGGGCTGTGGGAGGGGGGATGGGCTAAATGGGTAAGGGACACTAAAGAATCGACTCCTGAAATCATTGTTGTACTATACGCTAACTAATTTGGATGTAAATTTAAAAAAATAAAAAATAAAATAAAAAAATAAAAATAAGAGAAATAATTAGAAGCAAAAAGAAAAAAAGAAAAGAAGAAACAGAAAATCTAAATAGACCTCTAATGAGTACAGATTAGGTCAGGATTCAAAAAACTACCGACAAAAAGCCCAGAACTAGATGGCTTTACTGATAAGTTCTACAGAAAGAATGAATACCCATCCTTCTCAAACTCTTGGATGAAACACTTTCCAACTCATTTAATGAAGTGAGTATTACCCTGACATCAAAACCAGACCAAGACATCACACAAAAAATAAATAAATAAAACTACAGACTAACATGCCCTAGGACTATAGATGCAAAAATCCTCAATAAAATACTGGCAAACTGAATATAGCAGGATATTAAAAGAATTATATATGACCAGGTGGGATTTATCCCAGGAATGTAAGCTTGGTTCAACGTATAAAAACCAATCAATGATATTAATACAATAACAAGGGAAAAAGTGATCTTCTCAACAGACACAGAAAAATCATTTGACAAAAGCTAACACCATTTCATGATAAAAGTGTTCAACAAATTAGGAATAGAAGGGAAATTTTTCAATCTGATAAAGGGCATCTATAAAAAATCCATAGCTAAATCAGTCTCAAAGGGAAAAACCACAAGTTTTCTCCTCAAGATCAGGAAAAAGAAATGATGTCTGCTTTTATCACCACTATTTAACAGGTACTAGAGGTTCTAGCTAAGGTTAGAAAGGAAGAAGAAAAACATCTCTATTTAGAGATGACATGATGTTATATGTGAAAAACCCTAAAACAACCTACAAAAAGTATTAGAGCTAATAAATGACATCAGCGAAGCTACAGAACACAAGATTGATACACAAATATCAGCTGCATTTCTGTACACTAGTAATGAACAGTATGAACATGAAATTAAGAAAATGACTTCATCAAAGGGGTGCCTGGGTGGCTCAGTGGGTTAAGCCTCAGACTTTGGCTCGGGTCATGAACTCACAGTCTGTGAGTTCGAGCCCCGTGTTGGGCTCTGTGCTGACAGCTCAGAGCCTGACGCCTGCTTCGGATTCTGTGTCTCCCTCTCTCTCTCTCTCTCTCTCTCTGCACTTCCCCCACTCACCCTCTGTCTCTCTCTCAAAAATAAATAAACATTAAAAAATTAAATAAAAAAATAACTTCATCTAAAATATCCTCAAAAAGAATAAAATACTTAGGAATAATTTTAACTGAAGAAGTACAAGCGTAGAACACTATTTAAGTAAAATAAACATCTAAATAAATGGAAAGATATCCCATATCCATGACTGGAAAACTTAAGATTATAAAGATGGCAATATACCCCAAATTAATCTAGAGATTCAAAGACTGCCTATCATATCTGCCTTTTTTCCAGATATAGATGAGCTGATCTTAATAGTATTGATATGGAATTTCAAAGCAATTTTGAAAAAAAGCAACACTGGAGGACTCACGTTTTCAAATTTCAATAGTACAAAGCTACATTAATCAAGCCAGTATGGTGCTGGCATACAAACAGATTTACAGGCCACTGGAATTGAACTGAGAGCCCAGAAATAAGCCTATACATTTATGGTCAATTGAATTTCAACAAAGGTGCTAAGGTGCTAATCAACAAGGGTGCTAAGACCATTCCAAGAGGAAAAGAATAGATTTCCATACGAAATGGTAGGGCAACTGGATTCCACATGTAAGAGAATTAATTTGGACCCCTATCTCACACCACATACAAAAAGTTAACTCAAAATGAATCAAAGATCTAAATGTAAGAGCTAAAACTATAAAACTCATATATAAGAGACAAAACTGTGTGACCTTAGATTAAGCAACAGTATTTTAGATATGACATCGGAAGCACAAGGAATCAAAGGAAAAAAAAAAGCACGACTGTACTTTATCAAAACTTAACTGTGTGCATCAAAGAATGTCTATTAGTTTCCTAGGGCTGCTTTAACAAATTACCACAAATTTAGTGACTGAAAACAACAGAAATTTATTATCTCACAGTTCTGGAGGACAGAAGCCCAAAATTAAGATTTCAGCAGGGTCAGGCTGCCTCCAAAGGCTCTAGGGGAGAATACTTCCTTGCCTCTCCCAGCTTCTGGTGGCTCCAGGGTTCCCTGGCTCATGGCAACATAATTCTAATCTTTTTCTATGTCTTCAGATGGTCTTTACCCTTTGTGTCTGTCTCAAATTTCTCTCTCCTTTGTCATATAAGAATACCAGTTACTGTATTTAGGGCCCACCCTATACCCAGGATTATCTCATCTTGAGATCTTTAATTACATCTGGAAAGACCCTATTTCTAAACAAGGTCACATTCACAGACACCTTTAGGATTTGGACATATCCTTTTGGTGGTGACTATTCAAACAATACAACACTATCAAGAAAATAAACCACAAAAACCCCCAAACAACCTGCATTAAAAAATGGGCTAGGAATTTGAATAGACATTTCTGCAAAAATAGACAAATAGCCAATAAGCACATGAAAAGATGCTCAATATCACTAATCATTAGAGAAATGCAAATCAAAACCACAATGAGATACCACTTCATACTCATTAAGATGACTACTATAAAAAGCCAGAAAATAATAAGTATTGGTGAAGATGTGGAGAAATTGGGACTCTCATACACTATTAGTGGGAATGTAAAATGGCGTAGTAGCTATGGAAAATATTACAGCAATCTCTCAAAAACAAAACAAAACAAAACAAAACAGAGTTATATGATCCAGCAATTCCATTTCTCAGTACATACCTAAAAGAATTAAAAAAGGAACACGAAAGCATATTTGCACACCCATGTTCATAGCAGCATTATTTACGATGGTGAAAAGGTGGAAGCAACCCAAGTGACTATTAATGATGAGTGGATAAATAACACAAGGGGTGTGTGTGTGTGTGTGTGTGTGTGTACATACATACATACACAGTGGAATATTATTTGTCTTTAAAAAGGATATTCTGATACAGACTACAACATGGATAAACTTTAAGTACATTATGCTAAGTAAAATAGGTCAGGTACAAACACGGTGTGATTCTATTTATATGAGACACCTAGAGTAATTATACTCCCAGGAACAGAAGGTAGAATGGTGGTTGCCAGTGGCTAGGTGGAAAGGTAATGGGAAGTTATTATTTCATTTGTACTGAGTTACGGTTTTGCAAGATGAAAAGGTTTTATGGATGGATGATGGTGATGGATATACAACAATGTGAATGTACTTAATACCACTTATGTGCACTAATGTACACTTAAAAATGGTTAAAATGGTAAATTTTATATTACACGTATTTCAGTGCAATTTTTTTTGTAATGAAGATGTAAGAACTTCAGATTAAGGTAAATGATGAATAGAAGAAAAAGGAAGTCTCAAAAATGTCTTATCTTCCATAAAGGAGAGACCAAAGCTATTGTGTTTAAATATACAGATCTAAATTAATGATTATAGTACTAAACTCTTGCCAAAGGTAATGATGACTGGTCGCATACTAATTAATGACTACTGCAATTCAAGAAATAAAGCAAAAAGGCAACTCACAGAATGGGAGAAAATGTGTGTAAATCAAATATCTGATAAGTCCCTTGTATCCAGAATATATAAAAAAACCTCTTACAACTCAAAATTAGAAAAACCCAATTTAAAATGGGCAAACAACCTGCACAGAGATTTCTTCAAAGAAGATATACAGATGGCCAATAAAGACATGAAAAACTGCTCAACATCACTGATCATTAGGGAAATGCAAATCAAATGACTGAGATACCTCTTCACACTCACTAGGATGGCTATAACCAAAATGACAGATAATAGCAAGTGTTAGTGAGGATGTAGGAAATTAGAAGCCTCATACGTTACTGGTGGGAATGTAAAATGGTGCGGCTGCTATGGAAAAGCAATTTAATACTTCCTTAAAAGTTTAGACAGTTAGGGGCGCCTGGGTGGCTCAGTTGGTTAAGCGACCGACTTCAGCTCAGGTCAAAAAAAAAAAAAAAAAAGTACAAATTTTAGACAGTTACCACATGACCCAGCAATTCTACTCCTAGATATATATACCCAAGAGAACTGAAAACATAAGTCTACAAAAAATCTCATATATGGTAAAAGCAGAATTAGTCATAAAAGCCCAAAAGCTAAAATGACACAGATATCCATAAGCTGATAAATAAAATGTGGTACAGCCATGAAATTAAACATTATTCAGCCACACAAATATTGTTATCTGCTACGATGTGAATGAATCCAGAAAATACTGTGCTGAGTGAAAGAAACCAGTCACAAAGACCCACATATTGTACGATTCCATTGATATGAAATGTCCAGGATAGGCAAATCTATAGAGACTCAAAATAGATGAATAGTTGCCCAGGTCTGCAGGTGAGCAGCTAGGAGGATGGGGAGTAACTGCTGATTGGTTTCCGTTTGGGATGACAAAATATTCCAAAATTAGATTGGGAGGATAGCTGTACAGCTCTGTAAATATACGAAAACCCAGTGAATTCTATACTTGAATGAGTGAATATGGTATGTGGATTATATCTCAATAAAGCTGGTAAAAAAAAAAATTAAAAAATGGAAAAGCACATTCTGTGCTAACACTAGTTAGAAGAAAGCTAGAGTGGTTATATTACTATTAAATTTCAGAGTAAAACATGTTGCTAGAAACAGAGAGTGTCATCTTGTAACAATAAATGAGCCAATTAATCAGGAAGACATAACCATCCTACCCACTTATGTACCTAACAACATAGCTTCGACATATATAAAGCAACAACTAATAAAGCTGCAAGGAGAAATAGTTAAACCTACAATCATGAAATGGAAGTTTCAACATTCTCTCTCAATAACTGATAAAGCAAACAGAAAATCAGTAAGGACATAGGAGATGTGAGCAATACAATAAACTAATTGATCCAAGTCGTTTATAAATGCAGTAATAGCAGAACACATATTTTTCTCAAGTAAACACAGAACGTTCACCAAGATAGATCATATTTGAGTCATAAGACAAGACTCAAAAACTAGAAAAGATTCGAGTCATACAAATTATGTTCTCTGAATACCACAGAATTAGATTCGAAAGCAAATCTCTGGAGAATACACAAATACTTGGAAACTAAACAGTACACACCTCAATAACTCATGGGGTAAAGGGAAAAATTGAAGTATTTTGAACTAAATGAAAATGGCAACACAACATATCAAAATATATGGGATGCAGCTACGATGGCACTTACAGGGAAATGTGTAACACTAAATGCCTATTTAGTGAAAAAAAGAAAGGTCTCAAACTAGTAACATCAGCCACTACCTTATGAAACTAGAAGACAAATGAAATTCAAAGTAAGCAGAAATAAAGGAAATAATGAAGATCAGGGGATAAAACAATGAAACAGAAAATAGAAAATGACAGAAAAATTAATGAAACCAAACTGATAAACCCTTAGATTAATTAGAAAAAAAAAAAAAAAAAGAGAGAAGACACAAATTACACAGAATATCAAGAATGAGAGAGGAACATCACCACAGATTCTGCAGACATTAAAAAGATTAGGGAATATTATGAAACTTATGTCAAAACATTCAGTAACACAGGTGAAATAGAAACATTCCTTAAAAAACACAAACAACCAAAGTTCAGTCAAAAAGAAATAGATAACTTGAATAGCACTACATCTAATAAAGAAATTGAATTTGCAGTTAAAAACTTTTCCACAAAGAAAGCTGCAGGTCCAGATGGCTTTACTGGTGAATTCTACCAAACAAATTCTTCTAGCAAATTAAAAAGGAGGAAATGACTTCCAACTTATTCTTGGCCAGCATAACACCATTACCAAAATCATATATAGAAATTACAAGAAAAGGGGCGTCTAGGTGGCTCAGGTTAAGTGTATGACTCTTGATTTCAGCCCCACGTCAGGCTTACATTGTGCTGAGTGTGGAGCCTACTTGGGATTCTCTCCCACTCTCTCTCTCTCTCTCTCTCTCTCTCTCTGCCCCTCCCCACATGCACTGTCTCTCTCTCTCAAAATAAATAAATAAACACTTAAAAAATTTACAAGGGGGACACCTGGATGGCTCAGTCAGTTAAGCATCCAACTTTGGCTCAGGTCATGATCTCACAGCTTGTGAGTTCAAGCCCCGCATCAGACTCTGTGCTGACAGCTCAGAACCTGGAGCTTGTTTCGGATTCTGTGTTTCCCTCTCTCTCTACCTCTGCCCTATTCACACTCTGTTTCTCTCTTTCAAAAATAAAGATTAAAAAAAAATTTTTAATTACAAGGAAATAACCTGACAGACCAACATCCCTCATGAACATATAAAACAATCTCAAGAAAATTATAGCAAATTAAATCAACAATACTTAAAAAGGATAATAAATCATAACCAAGTGATTATTGATTTAACATTCAATAATCAAATGATGCTTTACCATATTAACAAATAAAAAAGAAAGCCTTATGATCTTTTCAACAAACACAGAATAAAACACTTAACAAAATTCAGTAACTGTCCTTGATAAAAATTCTAAGCAACCTAGAAATATAAGAGTACTTCTCCAGCTACCAAAGGGCATTTATGAAAAACCTACAGCTAATAGGCTTACTGACAAAGGACCGAATGACTCCTCCCCTAAGATTAGGAACACAAGAACATCTGCTTTCACCATTTCTATTCAACTTGGCACTGGAGGAGTTAGCCAGCACAATAAGCCAAGAAAAAGAAACCGAAAGAAATCATATTGGAAAGCAAGAAGTAAAACTGCCAGTGTCTGCAGGCAATATGACTGTTTATACAGAAAAATCCAGTGGAAGCTACAAAAAACGAATGGAACCAATAAAAGGGTTTAAGCAAGGTTACAAGACAAGATCAATACACAAAATCAATTGTATTTCTAAATATTATCAATGAACAACCAGAAACTGAAATTAGAAAATACCATTTACAGTAGAATAAAAAAATCTCTGAAATATTTAAGAGATAAAACTTATCAAAGACTGTACATGACTGGTACCATAGCTGCCTGGGGATAGATGGGTAGGAAGATTACCGAAGGGTACAAGGAAACTTTTGGGGGTAATGACTGAGGTAATGGTTTCACAGGTACATACATATGCCCAAATCTATCAATTGTATACTTTAATATTTGCAGTGTATTACATGTCAATTACGCCTCAATAAAGCTTTAAAAAATGAAATCATGTAAGTACCAGATGAAAACATGGTTGAATTCTTTTATAATTTGAGTGTGGAAAAAACTGTTCTAACTGTGACAGAAGACACAAATTCTAGAAGCAATAAAATCCAAAAGAAATACAGAAAAGACTGATATATTTTATTATATAAAAATCTGTCACATGACCAACACACACACACACACACACACACACACACACACACACACCCCAGCGCACCCTACCATAAAGAGAGTAAAATTACAAATGACAACTTGGGGAAAATATTTGCCAACTGTACCACAGGCAAAAGGTTAATATCCTCTTTAAGTAGGTTAAAGACTTCTAAGAATGAAGAAAAAGACCGATCACCCCACAGAAAAGTGGGTTAGAAATATAATAAACAATTTACAGAGAAAGAAATGCAAGTAGCCTTAAACTGTATAAAAAGATGATCGATTTTGCCTGTAACAGAAATGCAAATTAAACTATACTGGGACACTATTTCCATCTAGCAGACTGGCAAAAATCCAAATGTACAACCATATATTTATTGTGTTGGAGAACTACGGGAAAACAGGCACACTTACAAATCTTGCTAGTGGGAATTCGAACGGCACAGTTCCTATGGAGGGAAATTTGGTACTATCTAGAAAATTTACAAAAGAATACACCTTTTGGTCCAGTGATTTTATTTCTAAGAATCTAGCTTAAAGACATACTGGCAAAATTATAAAGAGGTGTATGCCCAAGCCATTCCACTGTGATACTATTTATAATAGAACTGGAAATAACTGAAATGTCCACCAATGGGGAACTGGTTGACTATGATTAGTCTGCACAACACAACATACGTAAAAAGAAATAAAAATGATGTACGTATGTATCCCTGTGGAGTGATCTGAAGGATACACTGTTACTTGAAAATTGCAAGGTGGAAAAATGTATATTGGATGTTACTATTTCTCTAAGGGGGGATATGAATGTCTATATACTCACATTGTTTAAAAGGGATAAGCTATTTAGAAACAAAACCGTTATCTAGAAGGAGAGGGAGGGCAACAGATTGGAGGAGACAGGGAGCTTCTCTGAATACATTGTTCTGTGGATTTGAATTTGGAATCCTGTAACTATTTTATACAACAGAATTCAATTAAAAATTAAAGGAATTCCTGGGTCAACTGAGTGGCTCAGTAGATTAAGCGTCCAACTTTGGCTCAGGTCATGATTTCATAGTTTGTGGATTCAAGTCCTGCGTTGGGCTCTGTGCTGACAGCTCAGAGCCTACAGCCTGCTTCAGATTCTGTATCTCCGTCTCTCTCTGCCCCTCCCCCACTTGAGTTCTGTCTGTCTCTCTCTCTCTAAAATAAAGATTAAAAAATTTTTTTTTTTCCAACGTTTTTTATTTATTTTTGGGACAGAGAGAGACAGAGCATGAACGGGGGAGGGGCAGAGAGAGAGGGAGACACAGAATCAGAAACAGGCTCCAGGCTCCGAGCCATCAGCCCAGAGCCTGACGCGGGGCTCGAACTCACGGACCGCGAGATCGTGACCTGGCTGAAGTCGGACGCTTAACCGACTGCGCCACCCAGGCGCCCCAAGATTAAAAAATTTTTAAAAAGGAATTCCTAACACTTGAAAACAAAATGAAGCAAATGCACCTAACTGGATAGAAGTGGTAACATAACCACACAGAGAAGAACAATTCCAAGTTACTGTTATAAGTAATCATAGTGTTGATTCCTTTATTATCTTGAAACTTGTGTGTGTAATATGGAGTAAAGCAAATGAGTAATATGTTATTTAAACTGTTATTTAGCATCAGAGAAAGGAGATTCATATGTAAAACAAATGAGGTTAAAGAAAAATTCTGTATGTAAAATTCCAATTAGTTACATCAGTCTGACATTGTGGTTTATCTGACTTGATTTGGATACATATTGATACCTACACTTCAAACACACACACACACACAGAATGTATATATTCCCTAGTTTGTTCAATAAAAACCCTAGAAACGATGACAAACCCAATAATAATGAGCATTCCTAGTACCCACATCGTAGTCTCCTAATACCAATTTCCTCTAAAGGAACTAGAGCTCCTTGCAGAAATGATGGACTCCAAGCACGCAATAGGCAATGTGTAAGGTGGAAAATCTTCATTATAGCAGCAAGTATCATGCCAAAAGGATTTGACACGTCAAGTTGAAGGGGCTGTCACCAGCCAAAAATAAGACAATTTGCACAGTAAGAATAATAACTGTCAGTGGATCAAAAAACATCAAATAGGTTTACTCTACAAGTTTATGAGGATACACACACACACACACACACACACACACCCCAAAAAAACATTCCTCTGAAAAACCTAAGTGATCACCTATGAAGGACTACAGGAAACAAATTATTTGAACAATGATAAATAAGGGGAAAGAATCAAAATTTATTCTGCTTTTCCATTGTTTTTTGAGTTTTTGAATAGCAATTTCTTTTTATAGAAGTATTTCAGTTAATAAATGAAGAAGGAATGATAAAATACCACCATTTTTTAACTCCTCATAAATTAATGGATTTTGGCAATGATCCAAAGGGTGCTATCATCACAAGAAGAGAAATAAAGTTCTATATGCCTCCTGATGGAAGCAAACCTTATCTAAGAAGTATTCTTTTTTTCTAAATTGTGGTAAATTTGCCATCTTAGCTATTTTAAGTGTTTAGTTCAGTAGTGTTAAGTATACTCACATTGCTGTATAACCCATCTCTGAATTTTTCATTTTGCAACACTGAAATTCTATACCCATTAAACAACAAGTCCCCATTTTTCCCTTCCCCCAGCCCCTGGCAACCACCTTCTACTTTCTGTCTCCATGAATTAGACTGCTTTAGGTACCTCATATAAGTGGAATCATATAGTATTTGTCCTTTTGTGACTGGCTTATTTCACTTATTATAACGTCTTCATGGTTCATCGATGCTGTAGCATGTCAGAATTTCCTTCTTTTTTAAGGCTGAATAATATTCCATTGTATGTATATACCACATTTTGTTTATCCATCCATCTGTCCATGGACACTTGGGTTGTTTCCACCTTTTGGCTATTGTGAATAATGCTGCTATGAACATGGGTGTACAAATATCTTTTCGAGACCCTGCTTTCAAAAAAAAGCACACCTGGGTCTGATCAAGTTTCTAGATCTAACTACCTATTCATATTTACAGAAAATACAGGGGGCCAAAAAACATATCAAACAGCACCACAGATAAGCAATCAGCAAAACCTTCTTTCTTCAATGGATAAAGTACAATGAGGAAAAAAAGGATAGAGGGAAAACCAATAGATTAAAAGAGACCTATTAATCAATTATTACACGTGAACCTTACTTAGATCTTGATTTGAACAAATCAAGTGTAAAAAAAGAGAAATTTTATTTAAATATCAGGGAAATTTGAACACCAATTGAATATTTCATATGAAAAAAAGATCAGCAGTTTTTAAAGTTATGATAATGATGGTGTGGTAATTTCTAAAAAGAATTTGTATCTTTTAGACACACACTGACTTATTTACGAGTGAAACAACATATCTGGCTCTGCTTCAAAATAATCCAAGAAGTGGGGGTAGGGATTGCAAGGGGAGACTGGTAGGGCTGCAATAAAATGTAAATGGCCAAGATTTGATAATTCTTGATAATTACATACAATTTTACTAGTTTGAAATTTTCCACAATAAAAGTTTAAAATAAAAGTTTGATTTGTTAATTTGCAAACTGTTTCATTAGAAAACTACCATTATTTTGGTTCTTAAAAAAAGGAATTTTTCTGTTTTAAAGAAAAGTCATGAAGTCTATGTAAAAAACAACAATGATATATTTGCAGTCAAAATGATTAGTTATCATAGAAATTATTTTTTTTAATTCCTAAGAATAATATCACATTTAGTTCATTTAACCCAAAATGCTATTTAATAAGGAAATATTCAATGTAAAATAATAAATGAGAACCAAAAGGGCAAACGATCACACCCAAACTATCATCTTGTTCTTGGGATGTTTTCAACTATTTGCTTTTTGTCTAAAGATAAATATTGAGGAAAACAAACAAAAAAACCCCCCTAACAACCCCTAAGCTTTTGATTCTACATAAATTGAATTATACTATTTAGAAATAAAAACTGAACTTCGCGTCCTTACATTAGCACTGTTACTAAGCAGTAAAACTAAAGATTCAATTTAAAAATTTAAACAAAAAGCTTTCTGGAACTATACATTACTGCCTTTATATGAATAACTCCTCCCCCAAAATGTGAGAACTATATAACTAATAAGTTTATAGAAGGGAAAGGTGGTTTAACAGGGAGAAAGTAGTTTTAAAACCTGAATTGTAACATCCCTTAGTTTCAGATGTTGAGAATTAAATGGAATTTAACAGTCATACATTCAAAAATATAAACATGTTTTCATTCTTTTTGATTCACATCTACTTCAAATATAAAACCCCACTTGAATTTCTGCCTCTTAATAAAGGCATCTGAAAATGTACACCAAATCACAGGAATAGCAATGTTTAATCCTACCTGAAAAAGATCCAAAAGAGGCTTCCAAGAGAGCATTAAGACTGCTGCTCTGTTGATGGTTTTGGGAATTTCAGAATAAAACAGTGTATTTTCTCTGTTCTCACCAGACATAGCTATAAAAGAAAATAATCATTTAAAAATCATTTCCAGAAAAAGCAGTCTACTGCAATCGTAGCAGTAAGTACATAAAGCCTTCCACATAATGCGAAGTTTTGCACTCTCTGAGAAGGTTAACAGGTAGGAGATGCACATGCCATTTGCCACGGGAATTTTCTTCAGTAAAACCCAGGCTTCACAGAAGAATGCTCAAGTTTCATTTCAATATTCAGATCCTGGACCCTCTCAAAACAAACGTGAAAGTGTGTAAGACGATGTTAAGGACAAATATCTTTTTAGTTTTTTGAAAATTGTTAAGTCCTCTTACAAGTTGGCAGTAGATTCATGAAATGCAAAAGCACGGAGCTTTGTGGCAACTTCAGGTTACTAAGTTTCTTTTTCGCCTGAATCATTTAAAATTCCTATTTAGGGGCGCCTGTGTGGCTCAGCTAGTTGAGCATCCAACTCTTGATTTCAGCTCAGGTCATGATCTCACGGTTTGTGAGATCAAGCCCCACGGAGGGCTCAGTGCTGGCAGTGCAGAGCCTGCTTGGTATTCTCTCTCTCCCTCTCTCTCTCTCAAAATAAATAAATAAACTTAAAAAAATAAAAATACTTATTGGGGCGCCTGGGTGGCTCAGGTGGTTAGGCGTCTGACTTCAGCTCAGGTCACGATCTCATGGTCCATGAGTTCAAGCCCTACGTCTGGCTCTGTGCTGACAGCTCAGAGCCTAGAGCTGCTTTGGATTCTGTGTCTGTCTCTCTCTCGGCCCCTTCTCTCGCTCACGCTCTGTCTCTCTCTCTCTCTCTCTCTCTCTCTCAAAAATAAATAAAACATTAAAAAACTAAACAAAAAAATAAAAATACTTATTAAAAAAAAATTAGGGGCCAGGGGTTGCCTGGATGGTTCAGTCGGTTAATTTAAGTTTCCAATTTCAGCTCAGGTTATGATCTCGCAGTTCGTGGGTTTGAGCCCCATGTTGGGCTCTGTGCTGACAGCATGGAACCTGGAGCCTGAATCCTTCTTTGGGTTCTGTGTCTCCCTCTCTCCCTGCCTTTTCCCCGCTAATGCTCTGAATAAAAATTTTTTTTCATGTTGATTTATTTTTGAGAGAGAGAGAGAGAGAGAGTGCATGCACAAAGAGCCATGAGATCATGACCTGAACCGAAGTCGGACACTTAATTAACCAACTGAGCTACCCAGGTGCCCCTAAAAAATACTTATTTATAAGTATACATAGATCTAACTGAATACTACTTTTTCCTATTATAAATATCCTATAACCATAGTCAGTAATACATTTACATTACTGAAATGTAATACATTTCAGATCTAAGTATACTCATTAAAACAAAACAAAAATCTGCTATTTGATTTGCTAAAAATCTCTTTGTTCTTTATTGGGGAAGGATGAAGTAAAGAGGTCTATACTAAGTAGAAGTCAGATCTATTCTGTGAAATCATGCAATAACTGAATGGGAATATCACAGCAGTGTGGAATGAGCTACATACAAAAGAGAAGTAATAGAAACACATTATGATTATGAAGATGTGAACCAAAGAAAGTTCAAAGTAAAAACAAATCCCTTCTACCATAAAATGTGCTAGAATGGTATCATTTCCAAAAAATCTAGGGGAGAGTGAAGTAAGAAGAAAATAAAGCACAACAAGAAGACCAAGGAACTCTCAGCTAGAACAGATCCTCAGCCTAGTGTTGTTTTATTTATTTATTTTTTTAATGTTTATTTATGTAAGACAGACACAGAGCATGAGCAGGGGAGGGACAAAGAGAGGAGACACAGAACTTGAGGCAGGCTTCAGGCTCTGAGCTGTCAGCACAGAGCCCAACACCAGGCTTGAACCGACAAGCAGAGCCGTGAGATCACGACCTGAGCCGAAGTAGGACACTTAACCGACCAAGCGATCCAGACGCCCCCTTAGCCTAGTGTTTGTGATAATGGCAGAGGAGGTAGTCTATGGAAGGGCATGGTAACTTCCATGCTAACCCCTGCAAAGGCTGGGGATGAACTCCCAAATATCCATGTCTTCCTTTATTTCTTTATTTTGCTAAACTGTTCTTAAGCTTTCTTAATTTGTACTGCCTTTTGGAATAAAAAGATATCAACTGACATTCACTTTAGAACTTGACTCTGTCTTAAATGTATTCTGTAATTCTAGAGTTACTTTGTTAAAGAATTATCAGAATGGCAGTCACCTATCTATACCATTCATAATTTTATAAAATGTGATCATATCCTCCTTAAGCCTTCTCCTTCTAAGAGTCTTCAGCCCTGGGGCGCCTGGGTGGCTCAGCCGGTTAAGCGTCCGACTTCGGCTCAGGTCATGATCTCGTGGTCTCTGAGTTCAAGCCCTGCATCAGGCTCTGTGCTGACAGCTCAGAGGCTGGAGCCTGCTTCAGATTTTTGTTTCCCTTTCTCTCTGCCCCTCCCCCACTCATGCTGTCTCTCTCTCTCAAAAATAAACATAAAAAAAAAAAAGATTTGAGTCTTCAGCCCTCAAATATGAAAAACTTGGTTCTCATCTATTTTCAAATGAGAACCATTCCCCATAATCATTTCAGCTGAACCTCTTGAAACTGTGCCTTGTTCCACGTCTCCCCTGGCTTCATATGTGACC
Source organism: Panthera onca (assembly GCF_046562875.1). NCBI lineage: Eukaryota > Metazoa > Chordata > Mammalia > Carnivora > Felidae > Panthera > Panthera onca. The sequence goes on along the minus strand of NC_138344.1, from coordinate 39,574,719 downwards.
AATAAAAACTTCCAAGGCATTCTAGGTACACACACACCAGTTCCATATAAGCACAAAACAAACTTTTCCCATTGTTTCTCTCCTGATGACACACTAGAACACACTTATGGGTGTTCAAAGTATATTAAAACTTTTAGAACAACGGATGTATATAAAAAAATATTTTAAATTCAGATGAATATAAAAGACTTGAACAAATGAAAAGGCATACAACTTTCTTGAAGAGCTCAAAATTTTGAAGACTGTCAATTTTCCCTAACTTCACCTATAAATGTAACATCAATCCTAAAAGAGTTTAAACAGCATTAGGAAAAAAAAGCTATGTAGGCTATTTTTAAGTGTTCATAGAAAAACAAGCAAACAAAAATAGCCAAAACAAATATGAAAGAGAGTGATGAAAGGTGACTAGTGCTACCAAATAGGAAAACATATAGAGCTATGATAACAATAATAGTAATACTATGCTGCACTCGATCTGAGGGAGCAATGGAACAAAACAGAAAGTCCAAAATATATACAGATTTTAAATGACATAATCCTGGAGTTGGGAGAGCCTAATTTTTTCTTTTTATGTTTATTTATTTTTGAAAGAGAGAGAGAGCGCATGCACAAGTGGGGAAGGGCAGAGAGAGAGAGAGACACAGAACCCGAAGCAGGCTCCAAGCTTTGAGCTGTCAGCACACAGCCTGACATGGGGCTTGAGCCCACAAACTGTGAGATCATGACCTGAGCCGAAGTTGGAAGCTTAAATGACTGAGCCACTCAGGCGCCCCAGGGAGAGCCTTTGTAGATACGATGCCAAAGCCTACAGAGAATACAAATTTAACTATCAAAAAAAAAAAAAAAAAAAATCACAAATTTCTATGTGGCAAAAGGTACTAAAGGCAAAAGACAAATTAAACCTCAGAGGAAAATACAATGGTTTAATTCCCTCATTATACAAAAAAAAAAAAAAAAAAAAAAAAAATGTTTTAATAAGAAACACCCACAGTCCAACAAAAAAACAGACAAATGTTATAAATAAATCAGTCACAGAAAAGGGTATATAAAGGTCTCTTAAATATGTAAAAAGATGCTCAACCTCACTTATAACTGGAATTAAAACTATAATGAGATACAGGGATATAAGGTACAGAGTGGTGACTATAATTCATAATACTGTATTGCATATTTTAAAGTTGGTAGGAGAACAGATCTTAAAAGTAGGTAAGTGGGGCACCTGGGTGGCTCACTTGGTTAAGTGTCTGACTCTTGGTTTGGGCTCAGGTCATGATCTCAGCTTCATGAGTTTGAGCTCTGCTTGGGATTCTCTCTCTCCCTCTCTGCCCCTCCCTTACTGGTACTCTGTCTCTCTCAAAATAAATAAATAAACTAAAAAAAAAAGTTATCATAAAAAAAAATCATTGAAAAAAATTTTTATTAACTATGTAAGGTGAAACATATCTAGTTAAAATCTAGACATTATAAAATATCTAGATCATTTTGGTGATCCTTTTATATTGTATATAAATATCCAATCTTTATGCCATACACCTGAAACTAATATATATGTCAATTATACTTCAACTTAAAAAAATAGTAATTTATAAAACTACAATGAGATGGCTGTTCACTAATCAGACTAGAAAAGATAAAAAAATCTGATTACCCACTACTGGTACAGGTGTGTAGAAACAGATACTCTCAGACAATGTTAACAGGAATATAAACCCTCGAAGGAAGGGTAATTTGACAATATCAACCAAAATTCAGAATACATACAACTCTTGTCCCAACATTCCCACTCTCTGGAATCAGTCATATACATAATAAAATTCACAAATGTACAAATTGATCTAACACAGAAAATATTCATCGCATCATCTTTTCTAACAGTATAATAGAAAAACCTAAATGCCCATTATTAGGGGCATGGTTAAGTAAATATGGCACAATTATATAATGGAATACTCTGGAGTTGTTAAAAAAAAAAAAATGCATCTATAATTACTGATGTGCACTAATCCAGAGAATAGCTCTAAAAATATATGCATGTATATGAATGAAATAACCTTGAAGGAGAGGAATAAATTTATTTTTAAAAGGTTAATAAACAAAAAAGTAAGTCAGTGGCATAATATATTTAATTTAGATGGATCTTAAATCTGGAGTGAACAGGCTCAGAAAAAAAGACACCAAATCCAGTCTTGGTTTAAAAAAAATGAAAGTAGCAACTGATGAGAGCGGTTTTACTGTTTGTGTTCCTAATCTGACCATTCCCAAGGAAAGGCATTTTGAACTAGCTTTAGGAAGAAGTAATTTCTGGCATCTTTAACTTTGATTCTGAAAGGCAGGCCACAATCAACTCGTGGTTTCGTACCTGCAAGTGAAAATAATGGGACAAACCGAAATGACAACAGCACCAAAACTGAAGTTCTTCCAATCGTTTTTTTCCCTTGAATGGAACATTACTGATTCATTTATTTGTTCACCAATTGTATCTAGCTTGTAAGTTTGAATCAAGAAAGAATTTCCCCTAGAAACTATGACTTCATACTCACCGAGGTAATAGATCCTGTCTGAATGAGGCCCATCTGGATCATTCCTCTTCACAAACATAAAATCATGTGGTGCCTTAGCCATCATATAACCATGATATTTTCTGGTATCAGCAAGCAGCTTTTTAAGCTGACTCCAGGAATATCGCTCAACATAAAAGGGCTCCAATTTAGGACGATCCTGTGATTCAATATTCTCCTCACACTCTGCAGTTTCAAAGATCTCAACACCCAGCTGTTCTGTTTCCATTGCTGCTGCCATGTTGCATTTTCCTAGAAAAATAAGGCACGTGAAGTTAGTTGTTCACAGGCCTGCCTTCTTTTATATTAATCGGAATGACAGTTTGATAGTGCTCCCCCCCCCCCCGAAAAAAGGCAAGAAAAAGATGGTCTTCACCACATTTGCAATGAAAGCTAGCAAAAGTAATAGCTCCCTCTTCTCGGTTCAGTTTAAAAATGAGATTTTTTTTTAAAAATTGAGGTCATGTCTATTTCACTATGACTATAAATCGCTTTAGGACCTTTTATAAAAGGCTGTCCTTACATATCTCTTGCCAAAATTCCTTTTTTCTTTCCCACACTGGAAGGAAACAGGCCATATGCCAGTTGGCTGCTATGTTCCATCCAAGAGCATGTCAATAGTGAAGCTAAATGTGCTAAGGGAGCTAAGTGTTTTTGCACTTAAAAAAGTAACACATTTGATAAACATGAACTTCTTCAGTTAACAGAAATAACTGTGACCAATTAGAACAGTGATAAAATTGCTGTCAACAATGTATTGTAAGAATACAATGTAATGTAATAGGGCACTTACCCATGAAAATATAAATACTGTATCCTTTTAAATAGAACTCCAAACAACAAAAGACTTAACTGGCTGGTACATTTTTCTTTGTCTTCTGCTCTTGCCTAGACATCACTATCTTACCATCACTTTTGGTGACTATAAGGAATTTATGTAACTATGATTATAGATTATACAACTTTTACTCTCAGAGAGGAAAAAGATACTATTTTCAAGCGGCTTTAATTAGTTGAAATAGTTTATGCAAAAAGCATTTAACTTTTGTACTATCGATATTTGAAGTGGGAACCCAATTTACCAGTTCAACCCCAAAACAATATTAACATTTCATCTACTAGTGGTGTTTCTTTTCATTTTACAAATTCAGAAGAGGATGTATTTTCCTTTATTTCAACACTTAAATGTAACACAAGCAAAGTATCAGAGAAAATATCAAGAAGTGTTACCATAAGCCATTGTGTGATGTTCTGCCACGCATTATTCATGAAACTACCAAAAAGAAGCAACATAAAAATTCTGGAGCAACCTGCTCTTTTTGATTTGGGAGATAAATAGATTGCATTTATGTAACGGATTTCACATAATTATTAACTACTCCTAGAGCAACAATCAGTACATGATTGTATATTTAATACGATGTCTTTTTTAAAGCTCAGCTCCCCAGGTTAACAAGAGTTCGTGGTAACTACCAACCACAGAGAAAAAGTAATTAGTTAGCAGGTGTGGGTTATGAATTATTACACTAGGCAAGCTTTATGGCAGAACAGTGTGTGGCCAGAACAGTGTGTCTTTTTTCATGCTACAGCGAAACGTATTACCATTTTCAATGTAACAGTAGCACAAGTGGACAAAAAACCCACTCAAGAGTTTTATCAAGTATCCAACTTGCAATGCTACTAGGACAGGACATTTACCTCCAATGACCAAAATCCAAACAGTTTGGTAGAGAAAAGTCATTTAGCTCAACTGCTACTTAGCACACAGATAGTAAGGAGCAGTTTATGACAGTGGTGACTCCCCACCTAAAAGCCAATGGGAGGCCTACTTTCTATCAAATACGTAAGTGGATCTAGTTCGATTCCTAACAGAGTGAAGGACAAGTGAGAGAAGCTACACAAACCGTGCTCATTTTTTTCAACTCCCCATTTGTTAAATTTGGAACTTCACCTTCAAACCATTGCTCACAAGAATAAGGCTAGGGAACAGAAGAGGGAAGTTCAGAGGGCAGACTTCCCAAGGCTTAGTGCCCAGCTTCCTGAGTCACCATTAACTTGACATCTCTCCTATGTAAAAGTTGTGTTAGCGCGCACTTATTAATAGCAAATTACCTGCTATTCCTAAGTTGTACTAGGTCTCTGGACTATTTCTGTCTCTGTCTACACACACACACACACAAACTTCACAGTTCAAATGACATTCTACTACTCTATGTGCTTATAGTAAATGTACATCCTGCATTTTCCAGGATACATCTAATACTATATAATTTTAGTAATATACACAAGTGTGTAACTAAATGACTTAAGTTCCAGGTTTCCATAACATCTTATATTCAAATACATTCCTAAGATTCTAACTTCAAAAATTAGAAGAGAGAGTCAGCATACATTTTCAGCACAGTGCATATATTTCACTGCCCCCCTACCTCTTCACTTAAGGACCTTCCCTCATGCCTACCTGATTGTATTTTCATCTGCTCAGATCTCTTCCACATTCAAAGAGATCTTTTTCAAGTGACTCAACTTCAAGCATAGATCCCTCTGCTCATCTTGCTCTCTTCTCACAGGAGTCTTTCCTTTTCTCACCATCCAATCCTGCTCACCAGGATAATGAAATAAGATACAAGGCTGTTGTTGATCATTATTAAAACGGAGCATATGTGGCCAAAAAGATTAAATCTCAAATCTCAAATAGTACTTAAAACTGATACAGAAATAACCTTCTTGGTGTAATATATAATGCCTGAATTATTTTCTATCTACATTTTAGATTATTATAATTACAATTTTTTAAAAATCTCAGAAATGTATAGCCTAATTTACTCAAAAGGATATCCAAACACAGTCTAAATCCTGACATGTATATATACATTAAAAGGCAAATTATGGAAGACCTTCAAAAGTATAAAAGGCATACAAATGTGAGGTTACTCAGTGGCTACTGTAAATCCTCAAAAATGACAGATGATTAATAAAATTTATTTCTCTGTGCTTGTTCCTGTTCCTGCTTTTTTTACATTATAATACACACTGAGCTGGGTGGAGACAGACTCCGTAGAATAACCAGTAAAAATTATAAAACAGGCCATTTTCATGGAAAGGGAACTAACTTGCATTTAATAATTTTTTTCATAAGATGAAGAATGTGCTATCCGTTTAAAGTGCACTCCACTTTTGCTCCTTTCCTTTCCACCTATAGTCTGAAAACAGTTGAATTAGGTAACTTTTCCCTAAAAGGAAGCATTAAGCTTGTTGAAGTTTTCGCTTAGTAAAAGGAAAAAGAAAGGAGGAGCTGTGATGACACTTGTTACTTTGTTATCAGTTTTAATTCTGGGCTCACCAAGTAGGTGAAGGGGAGATGCGGTGAGAAAAGGTCAGTGGCAATGGAGGGAAAAGGGTGAAGCTATGCTAGCATACGAACGATGGACTAAGATGTCAAGACATGTTCCCATGCACTAAGCCCCTCACTCAGAGAAGAGCATGTTGGGTTAGAGAACGGCTTCCGGACTCCTGAATTTGGACCCACTAAAACGTCATTCTTAATTTTCAATCCAAGAGTCAACCAGTCGTCCAGTTGAACACCCCACGCGTCACTTGAGCCTAGCCATTTCACTTTTCTGGGTCCAGAGCTAGTCGAGAGGTTGATTATCACAGACTGGGCAAAGATCTTGAAAGGTGTGAATGGGGAAGAAGAGGATAGGTGTAGCAGAGAATGTTGAGGAGAATGCGGGGGGGGGGGGGGGAGGGGAGGGAATGCCAAGTCTTAGAAGTCTTAGGAGAAAAGCGTGTGAGAGGGAGAGGTGGGGGAGCGGGAAAGGAATGTATATATCCTGCCCCGGGTGGGTGAAAGAGAATGAGCGGGGGCCAGTGAAGCAGGGAGGGAATCGACCTAGAGTGGGACAGGAAAAAGGAAGGAACACCGGCTGGGAAACCAGAAAAATCTCAGTCCGAATCCGATCCGCCACAGTCGAACTTTAGGCAGATCCCTTCGCCTCTGCGAGCTTCTGTTTCCTCATCCGTAAGCCCGGGCATTACCCGGCTCCCAACCCCAGCGAGGCTCAATTAGGATAACGGACGTGGAAGCCGGGAGGCCAGCATCCAGCGCTCAGGGGGCGCCCAGTGAACGTTGGTGGACTCGGAATCTCAGAGCCTCGGCTTCCTCTTCCGGCAAGCGGGGCCCCGCCACCGGCCCGGATCCGCGCAGGGCGGCGCGCCGGATAAACCGCACAGCGGGCTAACCGGGAGAGCGCGTCGGGCGGTTCCTCCGTAAGGCGGAGCGGGCCCGCCGGGCTGGGGCCCAGGCCTCGCGGGCGAAGGGGAAGGAGAGGGGGCGGATACTGCACCTTCCCCCCCGGCCCCGCCCGGAGCGTCCCGACGCGTGCTACTGAGCGGGCCTGCGCCGCTTCATGCCGCGCCGCCTCCACTCCCGACCCGGCTGCAGCGGCTTCCTCGGCGACGGCGCCGGTGGCAACCCAGGCGGCGAACGCGGCACTTAAAGGCGGCAGCGGCAGCGGCGGCGGCGGCGCTGGCGCCTCGGAACTTCCGGTTCGTCGCGACCCGCCCTCCGACCAGCGAAGGCTCGGCGGGGCCAAGAAGGGCGCCGCTCCCTGCTGGGTGGGGTCCCTTGCCACAGTGCAGTCTAGTGGCCGGAGGAACGAACGCGGCGCGGAACGGACACCGCTGCGGTGGGGGACAGAGATGAAATCCAGAAACGGGTGGAGACTTGCTTGAAGTCGCAGGACGCATTGTGGCGCGTGTCTGCTCATCCATCTTTTTTTTTTTTTTTCATTCAACAAGTATATATTGAGTGCCTGCTATGTACCAGGCAGAGTTTGTAGACGCTGAGATCAGAGGAGGGAGCAAGCCAGTAAAAATCCCTGCCCCTTCTTGAAGATGACAGAGGGGAGGGACCAAGGCCTTAGGGAACTTCTGAGCGGCCCACTGTTGTGGTGGAGAGAAACCTGAACTTGGAGTCAGAAAGCTTGGCTCTGGTACTAATTAGTGATCTTTAGCAGGTCAGTCGATCTCTTTGAGCCATGGTTTCTTGATCTGTAGGAGAGAGAGAATACATTATGTAGTTGTAATTAAGGAAAACCGTATGTGTCACAATAACACTTACAGAGGAAGAAACTGGCTCCGGCAGGGAGGTGACCAACTTGCTGTAATCACAACCAGAGGCAGGTCTGTTAACCTGTAGTCTCTTCCTATTTCACACCATGCATTGGCTGAGAAAAAGAAAGAGAAAAAGGGAGGCTGGGGAGATGACTGGGAAAGTGGAAGGTGTATAACAAAACAGTGGAAAAGCTGGCCTCCCCTCTCTTCTATTACTCAAGGGACCATGTGTCAGAGGTGTGGATCATTAGGATTTATTATAATAGCACTAATAAAAGATCCATTTGGGTGCCAAGATTCCATTCCTCATTGTAATTACTCACTTTCACTTTAAATGAGTCTTCCCTCGGGCTTTTTTTTCAGTTGAGCTCCCCTAACAGAAAGGTACAGGCATTTTCACTGGGACTCCTCTGTGAATTTTCTGCAAATGACCTGAAAGTAGGTTTTAAGGCTTTGAATGCACATGCACATACTAACAAAACACAATGAAATATCTTGCAGTTCATTTCATTCAACCAAGTGTTTGTTGAATCTCTGCCATGTGCCTGTCACTGTTCTAAGCACTGGGGCTACAATAGTGAATAAAGTAGACAAGATCCCTTTGTGTGGTTTACACTCTAAGAAGAGGAAAAAGACCTCCCCAAAAGCAAGCAAACAAAACAATATATAATTTTATGGATTTTAAAAAGCAAGCTCTGGAGAGGTTAAGTACTTGCTTAAGTCATTTGACTAATTATGGATTGATCTAGGCTTGAATTCAGATTTCTTGGTTTTCAATCTCACTTTCTCTATGGCAAGCTTAACAAGCCTCAAACCAGAGGAAGCTGTGAGGGAACATCTCCACCCTGCACCCTGGCAACCTCACATGTTGCCTCACACAGGCCTCACGGGCAATCTTTGAATCAAAGCTTATCTGAGTCTTAGCAGAATGCTTTGTGATCTTCCCAGAACAGGAGAGGATGGGAGGCTTATAAGGATCTCAAGCCAATCTCCCCTGGCAGCTTCTCATTTCCCAGGTTCTGTTGAGATGTGGGCTCTCTGCCCCACCCACTCAGAATATTGCTGCAGAATATGAGAACCACTTAGCTGCAGTCTAGAATTGGCTTCTCAGCAGCTGGGTATGCCACAACTTACCCTGCAGTCATCTTACCCCTTCTGTTTGAGTATTCTCCATTTTGATTTGTGGGACAAGGACCACTGGCAGCTGGCACCTTAATGTGTTCTTCCTTTTGTTGTGTAAGTAAGTATTAAACTATCCGAATCTGAAGTGTCAGGCCGGGGTCTTGCCAACCTTGTGTATGTGCTTGACAAAGCCTAGCCAGCTTGTCACCATCCGGCACTCTAGGAACTCATCAGGAAAAGGCAAGTTGTCTAGCACACAACATCTGAGTAAGCAGTCTGTGTTAACATGGCGGCGTTGATACAAATTCATCCTTGCATTTAAAAAGTCGGGTTCTGGCATAATGGGCAGGGGCCAGTAAGTGTGAGTGAAAGCTGGGATGGCAAGGCCAAGTGAGAACGCTTCCTAGGGAAATCTGGGCTGCCTCCTGGAGCCATGCCCGTCTGAGGCAGTCAAGTCCTTGTCTGGGTCTAGCCTTATGTTTTAGAGATCCTGAGAGTTTTCCACACTGGGCCTTCTCAGAGACCAGCCTAAGAGTCCTTCTGTGTCTAACACTCCATGATCTTCAGGCAGTGGTACTTTTCCTCTGGTATTCACAGGTAAAAGCGTGCACTCCCAGAATCAGACATACCTGGGATCACATCCTGGCTCCTCTCCTTACGAAGGAGATACTCCTTACTCCCAGGCTTTTCTAAGTTTTATTTCTCTCATCTGTAAAATGTCTTCAGTAACATCACTGAAATGAATAAATGAAATATATAATGCATTTAAAGTGCTTAACAACACGTGGTGCACATTAAGCATTCCGTTTATTAATTCTATTTATGAATGGTGGTGATGATGATAAAGATAACAACAAAAACCTTTCCCAGAGGGGCATGCCCAAAGCCTCGCCTGGTAGCACTATCCATGCGACAATAAGCATCATTTGTCACAATTCACAAGCGTCAATTTGAACACAACATTCTGACATTCATTACAGAAAGATCCACCAATCTTCCCACTACCCTATCATAACTTTCTTGTTTTATATACACATTTTACATATGTAGCAGGAGCAATATTTTCAAGCCACTTACAGATTTGTACTGCATTTAATTCCCTTAGTTTTTCCATAATTTGACCCAACCTATATTTATATGACCCATTTCCTTTAATAGTAAAAAGCGTAATCTTTTTTTTTTTTAATTTTTTTTTAACGTTTATTTATTTTTGAGACAGAGAGAGACAGAGCATGAACGGGGGAGGGTCAGAGAGAGAGAGGGAGACACAGAATCGGAAGCAGGCTCCAGGCTCTGAGCCATCAGCCCAGAGCCCGACGCGGGGCTCGAACTCACGGACCGCGAGATCGTGACCTGAGCCGAAGTCGGACGCCCAACCGACTGAGCCACCCAGGCGCTCCTAAAAAGTGTAATCTTGATTAACTCTAGGCAAACCCAGTCATTCAATTCAGGATGCTTTCTGGTGAAGGGTGTGATGGCCAATGCCTTCTCTAGACCTTCATCCCAGCTGTACTGGTTTGAATAGTGTCCTCCTCAAATCTATGTTCATCCAGAACCTCATAATGTGACCTTATCTGGAAATAGGGTCTTTGCAGATGTTATTAGTTAAGATCATGTTAGAGTAGAGTGGGTCTCAAATTTGTTGACTGGTGTCCTTATAAGAAGTCCATATGAGGAGGGGTGCCAGGGTGGCTCAGTTGGTTAAGCATCTGACTTTGGCTTAGGTCACGATTTCATAGTTCGTGAGTTCAAGCCCTGCATCGGGCTCTGTGCTGACAGCTTGGAGCCTGGAGACTTCTTCAGATTCTGTGTCTCTCTCTCTCTCTGCTCCTCCCCTGCTTGTACTCTGTCTCTCTCTCTCCTTCAAAATAAGTAAACACTTAGAAAAAAATTTTTAAATAAAAAACAAAACAATAAACAAACAAGCAAACAAAAAGAAGGCCATATGAGGAAATAAGAACAGATATACTCACAGATCATTTGGCAGCAAAGGGGAAGATTGGAGCAATGCTGCCACAGGCCATAGGGCATCAAGGATTGCCAGCAACCGCCAGGTTGGATTCTTGCCTAGAGCCTTCAGGGGGAGCATGGTCCTTCCAGCATCTTGACTTTGGAATTCTAACCTCTAGAACTGTAAGAGAATAAGCTTTTATTTATTTATTTATTTATTTATTTATTTATTTATTATTTATTTTTTATTTTAGTTGGTTAGTTAGTTTATTTTTGAGAGAGAGTGTGTGTGTATGTGGAGTGAGGGAGGGACAGAGAAAGAGAGACAGAATCCCAAGCAGGCTCAGTACAGCCAATGTGGAGCCCAGTGTGGGGCTTGATCTCATGAACGTGAGATCATGACCTGAGCTGAAATCAAGAGTCATACACTTAACCGACCCCTAAACTTCTGTTGTTTTAAGCCATGTGATTTTGTGGTATTTTGTTATGGCTGCCCTAGGATACGAATATACCAGCTAATCCTCAGGTATGACCTTCCCCCCATCATGAAGTACTCAGTGAGATAGCTGTTATCTGTCAGTCTCTAGTTATGAATCCACACTGTGTTCCACTTGCTGGCCCTTCTCACATTTGTTCCTGCACCTTAACCCATATTCAGGAAGCCTGTGGCCCTCTTACCAATCTTTAACCTTTATCTCCACTAGGTAACTGCTGCTCTAGAGCCTTGCACTAATGCTTGGGCAAGAGCACAGGTCTTTTCTTTCCCTAGATCCCTAAACCTGTCATGGGTGTTGAGGGGGGATTCCCTCAGCTCTGGATGAGCTCTTAAGGGGAGGTGAGGGCAAGACTGAGGCTCCTTCTCAAGGGTACTCCCTTAGTTCCCCCTGCCCCTTTAAAAAAAAAATCCTCCTGGGGTTTACTGAACTCCAAAGTCAGGTTGTATCATTTATGTAAATGTCATTGAGCAGAGTCCCTTACTTCTCTTTTGACTTTCTTCCCCCTAGTCTGCCTGGAAATTTTTTATTTAGTCTGCATATTATTCCAAATATTTTGTTTTACATGTGCAGCCAGGTTTAAAAGAGAAGAATCTGATGTCTCTATTCTCCGTTTCCATAATTACAATTCTCCAAGAGCCATGGTTGCCACATCCTAGCCCCCTAAATTGGGAAGGATCAAGGGTTATAAAGAAGGAAAACAAAAACACAAGATATTTCCTTGTATTATAGCACTATGTAAAGTTGTAATTGAATTTTTTTTTTACGTTTTCTTATTTTCATTTAAGTAATCTCTCCACCCAAAATGGGGCTCTAACTCCTGACCCCAAGATCAAGAATCACATGCTCTTCTGACTGAGCCAGGCAGGTGCCCCTGTGGTTGGAATTTTTGTATTTTTTTATCATAAACATTTTCAATGTTACTAGTTTCTTTTTTTTAATTTTTTTGAATGTTTGTTTATTTTTTTATTTTTTTTCCTTCATTTTGTTTTTATTATAGCATGTTTGCTTAATTTACAGCAAGCAGAAAATAAGCTGGGTCTTGTTTTGATCCAAACATTGATGTTTTAAAGGTTGTACACAATATTTGTTAAAAAGAACATATAAAAATACCTTTTTAGAAGCTTCTATAAGAAAGAAAGTACAAAGTTTAACCCCACAACTTTCCTCTTTGCTAGAACTGCAAACTACTGCTACAGTTTTAAATAGACTTTTTGTTGTTTAAACTATACACCCAGGAAAATCTAAAAAATTAAAGAAACGTGCATATAAATGATTGCATAGCAGAACACGAACATTAACTGCAAACAGTAAAGAAATGAAAGTTAGAAATACTATCAAATATACAAAGGTTCTAGAATCAATCCTTTAAACACATTCCACAAACAGTATTTAAAAACCATCTTTTGTTCTTTACAGGCAAGGCCTATATTACTAAAACCAAAATCAAAAAAAGTAATCCTCTAAAAGGAATCGTTTCCCCACAATATTTACTTATACCTGCAAGCAAGCAATCTAAAATTTTAAAGATGAAATTTTATTCTGAAATGAGATTGGACATGTCCCTTTTATTGTCCCCAAAAGATCTCTCAGAAAAATGCTAAAAATTATAAGTGGTTAGGGTATTGGGGTTTTTATTGTTGTTTTGTTTTGTTTTAGTCAGGTACTGCCAGGTACTACATTGATAATCAAACTCAAGAGATGAGACGCCTACTGAAAATTCTTTTTCCAAAATAGTTTAAATTTCATGGCACCACAGAATCACCTAGAGTGGGAGTGTTCTCCTCCAACTTGCCTCACATGAAATACACTGAAGTGTGAAGAACAAGCCTCCTTCATAAAGTAGCAGGCAAATTTTGATACAAACGCACAGACCGAGTGCTAGAAGCATCAAAATTCAGTTTTACACTATGCATCTGCATAAACAAAACCTACTTTGAAACAATTTACTTGCTGCTTTTTTTAACAGCAGTAAGAAAAGTAAGCGATACGACCAACAATGCTCCTTAAAGTTTAGAGCAACTACATGAGAGCATTTTTTTTCCCCTTGAAATTATTTCTGCCATCATTGACCTGCTCAAATTTTAAGGTTTGAGTTCTTCCCGTGTTTATATGTTCCAACTCTTCATAGAAAACAGGAAAAAGTGAAGGCTCCATGTTTCGGTCAAAACACTCAATCGTCCCCCAAATCCTACTTAACCCAGTTGGCATCATTCCCCAAGACAGTAGGGTTAACAAAAGAACTATTCCACGCTGTCATAAATTAACTATTATTATCACGGGCCTAAACATCTCAACAAGACAAAAAGGTCCACCCTGAACCTAAATGTGTCTGACCAGTCAGTGTTGTACTGTGGCTACAACTCACTTTTGTATCATTCTATCTTATTAGCAAGCTACATTTCTAGGTTAACAGTTCTAGCAAATATGGGTATGAAAGTTTATTTTTAATAAGACAATGTTGCAAATTATGGTCAACCAACATCTTTTCACCAATACTTCAAGCATAAAAAGATGAGAATCTTTACAAAAATATACAGAGACACCACAGATTGGTAGCTGCCCATAACATTAAACAAACTGGACGCTTAAGAGTGGCTTCTCAACAGCATATCATTTTAATTATAACCATTTGCCTGGTACAGGGAAAACTGACAAGTGTTTTTTTTTAAGCGTCATTGCAACATTGTATTCCTGATAACTTAAGTAAACCAAACTATGAGTAAATGAATGATACATGCCTAAAAATATCAATGTTTATACTATCAGAGGCCACTGGATTTAGGCCTAGTCCAAGATCTAGATTTTGACCTAGACCTAGATTGTGATCTTGACTGAGATTTGGATCTAGGTGGTTCTTTTTTCCCTGATTCCTTTTCATATCTTGAGCCAGACTTATAATGTGTTTTGGAATCTGTTTTTTTTTTTTTTTTAATTTTTTTTTTAAATTTATTTTTGGGACAGAGAGAGACAGAGCATGAACGGGGGAGGGGCAGAGAGAGAGGGAGACACAGAATCGGAAACAGGCTCCAGGCTCCGAGCCATCAGCCCAGAGCCTGACGCGGGGCTCCAACCCACGAACTGCGAGATCGTGACCTGGTTGAAGTCGGACGCTTAACCGACTGCGCCACCCAGGCGCCCCTAATTTTTTTTTTGTTAATGTTTATTTATTTATTTTTTGAGACAGAGAGAGACAGAGCATGAACAGGGGAGGGGCAGAGAGAGAGGGAGACACAGAATCTGAAACAGGCTCCAGGCTCTGAGCTGTCAGCACAGAGCCTGACGCGGGGCTCGAACTCACGGACCGCGAGATCGTGACCTGGCTGAAGTCGGACGCTTAACCGACTGTGCCACCCAGGCGCCCCTAATTTTTTTTTTTAATGTGTTTTTTTTTTTTTTTTTTTTTTTTTTTGAGACAGAGAGAGACAGAGCATGAACGGGGGAGGGTCAGAGAGAGGGAGACGCAGAATCTGAAACAGGCTCCAGGCTCTGAGCTGTCAGCACAGAGCCCGACGCGGGGCTCGAACTCACGGACCGCGAGATCGTGACCTGAGCTGAAGTCAGCCGCTTAACCGACTGAGCCACCCAGGCGCCCCTGGAATCTGTTTTAGAGGTGCCTCTAGTTTTGGTGTGAGATGCAGACCTAGAACGTGATTTAGCCTTCATTTCTTTCTTGGGCTGGGACTTGGACCGTGATCTTGAATTGGATTTAGATCTTGAAAAAGATCGATTTCGGTGTTTGAATCTATCATTGTCGAAATGGCTTCTGCTACACCGTGGTCTTCCAGACGGTCTACTGTTTCTAGGACTATAAGTAAGATCTTCTATAGTTGTAATCAAAGGACCGGCTTCTTGATCTTCTTCTTTCATAACTTCGGCTTCTAGAACGTCTGTATCTGTCATACTCATCATAGCGTGAAGAACTGTACACATTCCTCCCTTCCTTGGCTTTCATTTGATTTGGAGTCTTCCGATCCCCCTGTGCAAACCGTATTTCAACTTGGCGTCCACAAATCCATTTTCCGTCCAAATTATGTAAAGCGTCTTCGGCATCACGTACATCCTCAAATTGAACATAAGCAAATCCTCTTGGACGACGGGTATAGAAATCGAGTGGAACATACACATCAACTATAGGACCATAACGACCACATTCTCGTCGTAAATCTTCGGACCTGGTATCACCGGCCACGTTCCTTAGGAACAGAGACGTGTTGGGGGGGGGGGGGCGCAGGTAGCGGGACATGACGGCCACGTGAGTCTTGGCAGGGGCACTAATGGGCTCACTAAACCGTCCGCGGATCCGGCGGCGGATACTCAGACCCAATGTTTGTTTATTTTTGAGAGAGAAAGACACAGAGTGTGAGTGGGGGAGGGGCAGAGAGAGACGGAGACACAGAACTCGAAGCAGGCTTCAGGCTCTGAGCTGTGGGCACAGAGCCTGATGCGGGGCTTGAACTCACAAACCATGAGATCATGACCTGAGATGAAATCGGACGCTTAACCGACTGAACCACCCAGGCGCCGCAAATATTATTAGTTTCTAATTCACCATTTTGCGCTGCTGTATTGTTTCTTCATTGGTCATTCTCCTTGTGTAATTTCCAGTGTTTCACCCTGTAACATCATGAACATCTTCATATATACTTCTTCCCTTCTTGAAGTTATTTTTAGAACAAAGACCCCAGAGGGGAATTTGCTACATATTGCACAACTGTTTTCCAAAATGATCCCACGATTGTATATTGCTCTTAGCTACAGTCAGCATGGGTGTGCCAATTTCACTAAAACTTTTCTAGCACTGGGCATTATTGTCCACAAATGTATTTTAAGCATCTATTTTCTGAAACACATTGTGCTACATGCTATAGGGTACCAAAAGGAGGCAGTCTGTATTCTAGAGAGATTTATAATCTAGTTGAGGAAACAGATTATAAGCATATAATGAACACCCTAATAACAGCTGATTGCAGGATATGGTGGGCTAAAGTTTGTTTTTCCACTCCCCCCATATTTTGTACCTTCTGGGGACTAGCACAGACCAAGCTGCAATAACAAAAAAGGGCCTTTCCTGCTGATTTTCTTTTCCATATTTAAGTTTTTGAGTAGGTAATACTCTCACATGACCCCAAATTTGACAAATGGAAAGGTCTATAGTAAAAAAAGATTCTCCTATCCTGCTCCTCCAATTCACCCAGTTTCCTTGATATAAAAACAAATACTATAGATAGATAGATAGATAGACAGATAGATAGAAAGGTCATTATTCCTCCCACTATTCCACTATTTTTAATACAAACGGTAGCGTACCAACTGTCTGCACCTGCAACCATGTATGCGGTTCAGAGAACCAGGACTTATCAGGCAGATCAAACTGAAAAGGGTGGAAAGGCCACTCCCCATACCCAAGTAAGGTTGAGCCTGAGGTGGGGTCATTCTGTACCTTTTTCTGAACTATGGATTAAGGGGAAGGGTCTTCTTTCTTTTTCTTTTTTCTTTTTCTTCTGTCAATGATTGGCTGCAAGGCCCACCCTCCTGGAATAGCTAGGAGGTTACAGATCTACTAACTGGGTTCATACGATGCCCCAGTGTGTGCCTGGATTGACCCAGTGAGTCTCCAGCTCCACTTTCAGCTTTGTGCTGTCTAGATAGACAAACATGATTTTGGTTAAGGATGTCTAGGAGCACCTGGGTGGCTGAGTCAGTTCAGCGACTGACTTCTGCTCAGGCCATGATCTCACGGTTTGTGAGTTCCAGCCCTGCACCCTTCGGATCCTCTGCCTTCCTCTCTGCCCCACCTCCCCCCTCTCAAAAATAAATAAACATTAAAAAAAAAAAAAAAAGGATATCTAGCTGGGTGATTCTGGGTGAGGCACAAAACAGCCAAATTCTACACTTCATTTTCTAAAACTTCTTCCATGAACAGAAGATTTTGTAAAAAGGTGAATAAGGAGAATGTGCATGATCCTCTGTCCAAAGCCAGAAAACAGCCTTAAGCACTGAATACATGCTTCATTGGTAGCAAGCACTCAGCAAATGCTTCCTGTGGCCTGAGAAGGGAGAGATGGCCCTGGCCCTGGGGCTAGGAAGGCTACATCTAGAAGGCAGGACACACAGAAAGTACTTAATTTGCATTTTTATTTGACTAGTATTATCATAAAACCCTTAGCCCTACTTACTTAAGCTTGGCGGTGCTGCTTGGGTCTGCCTTTTTATACCCTCTGCTATCTTTTTGTTTTATAGTTTACCCTGATGCTACTCAGTACCCTCTCCATTTCAATTTTTTTCTTCATGGATTTCCCCTGGAGAGAGGAGTCCACAAGAGCTGGCCTCCTTGCAGGAAAATTTAGAAATAGCCAGTAAGATCATCAGAGAGGATGGAGTCTAACACTCTCATTTGATGGATATGGAAACTCAGGCCCAGAGAAGTTTCCAGTACATTACTGGTGTTCAGTTGAACCAGGCTGCATAGGCCCTCTTCCTTTGTATCTTTCTTAAGGAGGACCTGAAGCAAAATGTCCAGATTCATTCTTCTTGCTTATCAATAGCTCTCATCTTGGATGGAGGTCAGCTGATAAGCCTCAGGTTTCAAGAATGCTGGATTGAAATGATTTTATTTTTTATTACACACCTACCAGAATGGCTAAAATTAGAAAGACTGAAAATACCAAGGATATAAGGCAACTAGAACTTTCAAGAATTACTTGTAGTATGTAAATTGATCAGAACACTTTGTAAAACTGCTGATCTCCTGTGTCAACTATACGAAAAACAAAACAAAACAAAACCAAAACAGGAACCAAAAAACCCCCAAACTGCTTATCTACTAAAGCTCAACATACATCTACTCTATGACCTTGCATTTCTACTCCTATGTATTTATCCAAGAGAATTAAGCACATTTATACACTAAAAGATAATTACATAAATGTTGATTGCATCCCATTATTTATTTATAATAGCTAAAAACTGGAAACAATGCAAATGTCCTTCATCAAGAGAATGGATAATTTGTGGTATATTCATACAATGAAATGCAATACTGCAGATACCAACAAAAACCATTCCATTTATATGAAATTCAAGAACTGACAAAAGCTACTCTATGGTGAGAGAGGTCAGCATAGAAATTTGGGGGGGGGGGGGGAGAGATGAGAGGCAAACGTGTATTGATATGAAAGAACCTCTGGGATGCTGGAAATGTTCCGGATCTTGATCTAGGTGGTAATTAATTACACAGATATAAATGTAAGTAAATATTCAGCTTAAGCTAAACATTTAAAATTTGCTCATTTCCTGTATGCCTCAATTTTTTTTTAATGCCCTATAAATGGGGGCACCTGAGTGTCTGACTTCAGCTCCGGTCATGATCTCACAGTTCATGAGTTTGAACTCCTGCATCCGGCTCTCTACTGTCAGTGTGGAGCGCACTTCAGATCCTCTGTCACCCCTCTCTACACCTCCCCCGCTCATACTTGCTCTCTCTCTCGCTCTCAAAAATAAATGAACATTAAAAAAAAAAGTGCCCTATATTGGATCTGCATTGTATTAAAGGCCATGCAATAAAAACACGTTTACCATTTCAAAAGCATTTTTAAAATTCAAGACTATCAAGTTTATTGCTTTCACCATCCCCCATACCCAGCAGATTACTTCACCTCCAACAGGTTTGTCTATTACCAGTTCCTCCTCACTGACAGGTGGACCTGCCAAGCACATATTTGATTTGGCTCCAGTTTAACAAACTTCTCTGACCCCCCTGTGTCTGTGGGGCATAGTACAAACACCTGATTGAAGCAAAGACTTTCCTATTTCATTTCCCATCTGCCTTTCCAGATCCAGGGTGACCTCTATTCTCTATGTCCTTAACCCCCAGTACACAGAACCTTCCATAGCTCTTCACCTTTGGACTCTGGCTCTATGCTTCCGCTACCCTACCTCTGCTTCTTTCTCTATCAAATTTCCTTCTCACATTTCACTGTCCAGCTTTTAAGGATTCACTCTCAAATGTCCACCCATTGGTTTCCAAAACCCTCATTTCCCACCTTCCTGCCTTTGTAAGTTCAGCACATTCACCATATGTAAAACCCTCTGTATTTTATGTGATCCACCCCTGAATTGTTTCCCAAGAGCCTGTCTCATTTCTTTTTTTTAAATTTTTTTTTAACGTTTATTCATTTTTGAGAGACAGAGAGAGACAGAGCATTAGCAGGGAAGGGGCAGAGAGAGGGAGACACAGAATCTGAAGCAGGCTCCAGGCTCTGAGCTGTCAGCACAGAGCCTGACAAGTGGCTGGAACTCACGAACTGTGAGATCATGTCCGGAGCCCAACTCGGAAGCTCAACTGACTGAGCCACCCAGGCGCCCCGAGCCTGTCTCATAGCTCTTCATCTCTGGATCCCTGTGCTCAACACTTTGCTAAATAAATAGGTGCCAACAGAACTGAATTATAAGTCTCATTTTTGTCCCAGACTTCTGGTTTTCATAGTAATGTTGCTTCCTATTAAAGTCTTCACTGCAGCAGACTTAGGGATGAAAGTGGATACAGACAAGATAGCTTAAATTAGACATAAATTAGTGCTGTATCTAGTCTGGGTCCCTTACTTTAAGAGAGAAAAGTCTCCTGCTCTGGCCAATAGGATAGCCACTATTATGTCGCTGTTTAAATTAATTAGACGTTGGGGCGCGAGTGGCTCAGTCAGTTAAGCTTCCGACTTCAGCTCAGGGCATCATCTCCCGGTCTGTGGGCGCTGTGCTGACAACTCAGAGCCTGGAGCCTGCTTCAGATTCTGTATCTCCCTCTCTCTCTGCCCCTCCCCCATTCACACTGTGTCTCTCAAAACTGAATACATATTAAAAAATAAATTAATTAGAAGTAAATAAAATAGAAAATTCAATTTCTCAGTCTCACAAGCCACATTTCAAGTACTCAAAGTCTCATGTGGCTGGTGGCTACCAAAATCGAACAGCGCAGAATGGAACCATTTCTATCACCGCATAAAGTTCTATGAGACTGCGCTGAAAATTTCGGGCCTTTACATCTACTCTTCCCTCTTAGAACACCTTTCCACCCTCTTCCCATACTCCTTCCCCTATAATATCATCATTCTTATTGTGTCTGTAATTACAGGATTTCGAGACAGCAGGGACTGTGTCTTACTGCTTTAGTTCCAGTGTTTAGCTTCGAAGCCCAGCGCAATTAATAGGCTCTCAGTAAACGTTGAAATAAATAGGTGATAGAACGGGGCGATCTTCCAGATACATCAGTCCCAATCCCTTTCTCACGCTGATTAGTTCTTTATGAGTCTCCGGGACTTTTCATTTTTAAGCCTATCTTAAAACATCGCCCCGGAGAAGAGGGGAAAGGGCCTTGCATGCACCTGCTGACTCCCAACTCCCCAAACCGCTGTATCAAGCTCTGGCGTCACTCGTGCTGGGCCCGCCCCTTCCCACTTCTGCGCCCCGTGCCGCCCCCGCCCTGCTCGCGCCAAGGTCTAGAGCTCGCGCCACCGTCCCCCTCCCCCGTCATTGCGCAGGCGCAGCCTGCGAGCGTGGGGTGTCTCGAGGTTGGCGGCTGCCGGCGCTCAAGAGCGCAGGGGTTTGTGGCCTGCGTTCGACCGGCACCAGTCTCTCACTCTCCGAAGCAGCGAGGCGCAGCGATCCGTCTCCCCGCGCCCCGTGCGGTGTGGCCATGGAGAATCAGGTGCTGACGCCTCACGTCTACTGGGCTCAGCGACACCGCGAGCTGTATCTGCGCGTGGAGCTGAGTGACGTACAGGTAAAGGCCGCTGCGGGCGGCGGGACGAACGCGGGGTCGCAGCTCCCGGGACCCGCCGATCCCCGCCACTCTCTTTGTCCCAGTGCGCGCTGGAGAGCCTGCAGTGCACCAACGGGTTCGGCGACGCGGTGCACTTTCGGCGTCCAGGCCCGGGCAGGGACTGGCCCTGGTCGAGGCGCACCCGCACACCACGGGCCTGGGGCGCGACCCCCTGAAGGCTGCAGGTACCTTCGGGTGCTGCGTGAGTCCTGCGCGGGTCTCAGAGGCTGCCCGGGCCTTCTCTTTGTTCGCAGTTTGAGGCCTGATGGAGCCCGAGCCCGGCCCTGGAGGCCTGGCCGCCGGGGTTCGAGTTCGCCAAGGCCCTTGGAGACGTGGGATGAGCTCGTTGGGCCAGGGGTTCAGAGTGACCGTGGCTTGCTAGGACGCCTGGCGTTCGCCTGAGAGGTCCAGCTGGGCCTGTCCGACATTCACACGGCCCGCCGCTGCCCCAGAGGGGCCACACCCACCTTCCAACCGTTCAGTGATGGAAATCATTCTTGTTAATTTTAATTTTAAAATCCGGGGGACCCTGAGAAAGTGATCCCCCCCCCCCCCATTCTGAAGGCTATGAGCTCAGGTTTGAGGAGTTGCATAGAGAACTTAAAAATTAAGTTACATCGAACATTTATGTTTGATTTCCTTAGCCTCCTCCATGAACAAGCTGTTGCCTCCTAAATGGTGGAGATCCCAGGACCTGTGTAGCCCCTGCCTCTGTCCAGAGCATCCAGGATTCCAGTCTTTGAGAAACTGGAGTTTTCAGTCTGGAATGTTCTTTCTCCAGTCATCCTTACTCCCTACTTCTCCCTGATATCTATGGCAATTTGTAACCTCCTTCACTCCACTCAGCTCACTGCCTCTGAGTCAGGCGTTTGTGCTTCTGTCCCTATGCCTGCCTGGCATATTGTCTTGTGAAGTGCGCGTAGGTGCTCTTTCAGTGTAGATTTGAATTTGTTGAATTGAATCTGTTTCTGGAATTTAAACCTGTTTTCCCGTTGAAAGATAAAGACAATACTGGCCAGAATGCCTTTAAATAGGATGTGACATTGCATGGTGTGTCATTTAATGTATTAAACCAGACTGAATTATATTTTTGCGTCAGAAGATGAGTAAATGTTCTGTGCTCTTCATGGTGTTGTAATAAAGAAGGAAACAAACAAAATCTTTGTTGATGGGAATCAAAGTCCCCATTTGGAGAGGGTTCTCACTCAATGAGTGTGGAATGTGTGTTAGTTATGACAGTCTCTTGTTAAAAAGTATTTAGTCAAGCATTATGTAGACCAATTAAACTCAGGCCCTGTCCTCTCTAGATGTTATCATGTAATAAGGATGTACTATTCTGGGATACTTTTGAAGCTGCAAACACTAAAGGTGTTTTAAGGGCATAGGGGGGTGGTGGTGGAAAGAAATAGAAATTAGTTGGACAAATGAAAGAATGCATCATACTTATGTTTGTCTTAAGAGATCTCAACCTCTTAGTTAAGAAGTATGAACACATGTTCATCACACTTGGTATGTTTAGAAACACGAAAAGTTTACATTTGAAATGTGTTATAGATAAGGAAATGTAAAGGTGGAGGAAGAAAATGGAAGTTTCTTTTGGATAGAGAATCCTTTTATGTTTGGGAAAGAATACATTTTTCCTCCAAAAGCAACATGTTAGTACCGTTCGTAAGAGAAATCCTCTACCTTGTGTGGGGTACTAGAGATTTATAAAGATGAGTCAGATAGTCTCAGCCTTCCAAGGGCATACTGTCTAGAAGAAGCATATTATCTTATACAAACAAAAAGTTTTGTGTATGGGTATGTTTATTGGTAGAATTAGAGTTGACTATGAACCAGGTCTCCTTTAACCTGGTGTTAAAGGAATTTGTTACCTCTCTTTTGTTTAGTTAGACATGACCTTCAGAAATGAGATGAAGTGTTCTTTTCAAACTGAGATTGGAAGAACTTTCCAGAAAGAGAAAGGCATAAACTTTTGGGTTTTCTGACTTGTACCGTGTCAATGCATGACAGCCAAAGACTGCCAGAGAAACACCTCTAGTTGAACAGGTTGGGTTTATTATTCATTCCAGCAAGGAGAGTATAGCCCATGGGGGACAATGGTGTCTCATTAAGGGGGTTGGAACTGATTGTAGGATTTGGATGCTGTCAGAAAACAGGGACAATTCTGTGGTTGGTTATCTGCATACATCTTATCTGTTGGGAGGAGAGACTAGCAAAAGAATAAAAATAATTGGTAGAGAAGTAGCAGTCACTCATTTTGGCCAAGAGAGAAAGGGTGTCTGGTATTTTGTGGGTAGCGTAGTGGCCATGTTTTTGTCTGTGCTTACCCAAAATTATGAAATGACCTTTGTCTTATTTCATTAACGTTTCATAATAACCTTGTCCGAGGTTGGTATTCTGTGCCATTATGCCTAATAGGAGAATAATGTGGCCAAGCTGTGACAGGCCACCCTCTGAATGTCAGGGGCTGCTCTTTTCTTTTTAATTTCTCACTTAACTGCCCAGTGCAGGGCTGTGGACCTGTGGTTCAGGGTCCGAGTGAAGCAATGCACTTATTCAGTGAAAACCATTTGCAGCCTGCCTACTACTCTTATCTCATTAAGCTAGGTGCTGGGTTTTTGGACAGCTCTCTGTTGCTCCCTGCTTTCTGGCATGTTTCACAGCTTCTAGGTTAGTGAGTTTTCATGTTGAATTCCAATTTGGGGGCAGCAGCTCCCCTCCCCTCCCTTTCTGAGACACAAAGAACTGTCCAGTTTTCACGTCTCCATTCTGTCTTTGGAGGTACAGGGTTAGTGGCTGCGGAGAAACCACTACTGATGTGAGGAGGAATAGTATACAGTAAAGGCTTCAACTGCAGCATTGTCTGAGTTTGAGGTAAGCAGTAGCAAAGATGCCAGCTGGAGTCCAGGGGGCTAGGGCAGAGTCCTTTTCACAACAGAGTTTACTTTCAAGATAAGCATAACATACAGGTTTGTGCCAGCCACGGCAACTATAGTTGTTAGAGCATTTGTTCATTTATCAAGGTTTTTGTTTGTTTTAAAGTTATATGGGAACAAAGTGCATACCTCTGTTCGGGAGCTGTTTGGCAGATACTGTTGTTGTCCTTAGTTGTTAGACAGTCTGTTAGAAAGAGTGGTAACTGAAGACATGAGGTTGGGTTCTTGCTCTTCTACCTACCGTCTAGAGGCCATGGATAATTCACTTAACCCTTATGTGTCTCAGGTTCTTCACACAAATTTTGAATACCCCTCATTCATAGGATTTTTTTGAAGTTTGAATTGGATCATGGATTTGAAAGTGCTTTGTAAATTCTAGTTTGCTATTCAAATGAAAGGGATTATATTGTGATGTTAAACCTTAGATGAGAGAAACCAAAGAGCAGTAGAACAAGGTAGAGTCTATTAGCAGAGTTATCCGTATATGGTATCATACGTATTGTACGACAGAGGTGGCTTTGCGTATTAATAGGGGAAAGGATGAACAATTCGGGAAATTATTTGGGGATGATTGGTAATCCAGATAACAAAATGAGGGGCCCCTGGGTGGCTCAGTCTGTTCAGCATCTGACTCTTGATTTTGGCTCAGGTCAGGAGCCTGTTTAAGATTCCCTCTCTCCCTCTGCCCCTCTCCCCTGTTTGCACACACTCTCTCTCTCCAAAATAAAAAATAAGAAACCCCCAAACAACAACAGCAATGGCAACAACAACAACAAAACACAGATAGCAAAAAGATAAAATAAGATCTTGCCTTATGTCATACACAAAAGTTAATTCCAGGTGGGTTAATGACCTGAATGCAAAGCAAAACTACTAAAAGAAAATATAGGAGACTGTCTTTACCGTATTGGACCAGAGAAGAATGTGTTAAATAAGACACACAAAGCATAAACCCTAAAGATTAACAAATTTAAGACAAACCTGAAGAAGATATCTACAGCACATATCACCGACAAACGATTAACGTCGGAAATATATAAAGAACCACTACAGATCAATTAGGAAAAGACATATTACCCATTAAAAAGGGGGCAGAAAATATAAGCAATTCAGAGTAAAAGGAAACAAGAATGGCCAGTATACCTGAGAAGATGCTTGATCTTAGTTATAATCAGGGACACGTAAATTGAAGGGATAGTGTTTGTTAGTAAACCGATATTTCTTAGATTGGGAGAGATGAAAAGTCTAACATTATCGGTTGTTGGTGAGATTGTTCAGCAATGGGACATTTTTATACAAGTCCCCCTCTGTCAAAGACCACCAGAAACACCTTGTTTTAACAAGTGGCTTTATTGCTTGTTTCAATGAGGGAGAACACGTATTGGGGACTCTTGGGGTATCTCAGTAAGGAGGTGTTAGAAATAAGTGATAATAGGATTTGGGCTTTGGTTGGATGTTTGGGAAAGGGTCTAAGGAAGTAGGGATTCATTTTAGATTGGATGCTGTAGAAAATGGGGACATTTCTATGATTGGATACCTTGTGGATGGCATAGTGACCTGTTCTTAGACAAAATTATGAGTTGACCTTACTTTGTGTCATTTTATCATGGTCTCAGAGAAACCTGAGGTCAGCTGGTTTTATTTGAGACTATTTGTGTAGGAGAGCAAAAATGGCTTTGCTGTGAGCTTTAGAACAGCTTGTAATAATTTTGAGATCTAGCTGTGAATGTCAGATCAGTTTCAGCTGTCAGGGCTGCTTATTTTCTTTTTTTAAAAACAGTTTTAAAAGTCCTAAATATCATTATATATATAGTTCACTCTTCTGTACATGTAAGTTTAAGCAAAATAAATTAGTGAAATTATTTCTAAACCATCTTCATATTTTAGGACTCACTCTTCTGAATCACCTTCAGCTCAGAGATGTCACTGTCCCTGCTTTCCACATGGTATCATCCTCTGTGCCATTAAGAGGACCAGAAATGCAGCATTTCTGAGAGAGTGCTCTACATGAGCATTGTTTTTTTCAAGTCATCAGAACCTATTTATAAGTTTTGATGCGGCACTTCTTGATGTTACCAGAAGATGTCAACAGAACATTTCCAGAATAGAATCAGGACTCCTACTCCTTCCTCAGATGGCCTGCAAGTGGTTTGTTGACTGAAAAACTGAGTTACACCCGTGTCGCCATGCCATCTGGGACAATAGCCAAATTCACAGGTTCAGGCAGTGACAACCACGTCATGGCTGCCACTTTACCAGAGCACTTGTAAGGTGCCACTATCTATGGTAGTATATATCCTGATTTTAGAGATTTTAAATGTGAAAAAAATGTGCACTTCAGAATTGCTGAAATATAACAGAATTTGGAGTTGTCAGCTAATAAGTTGTAGTATTTAAATTCCTGAGACAGGATGAGCTCACCCAGGTAGAGACTGTAGATCAGAGGTTACCAACTCAAATGCCCAAAATACCGCGTAGCGATTAGGAGCCTGGGTGTCTCTTTTTGCCTTGATTTGAATCTCGGTTTTGCCACTTGCTGATCTTGTTATCCTGGGCAAGTTACAAAGCCTCTGTAAGCCTTAGTTTCCCATTTGTAAAATCGTTGTAATAGTACCTATTTTATAGGGCTTTGTGTGTTTCTGCGTGTGAGCTAGTAATGTGAAACACTTTAAATGATACCTGGCAGGGGCACCTGGGTTGGCTCAGTTGGTTAAGTGTCGGACTCTTGGTTTCGGCTCAGGTCATGACCTCACGGTTCGAGGGTTTGAGCCCCGAGTCCAGCTCCGCACTGACAGTACGAAGCCTGCTTGAGATTCTCTCTCGCTCCCCTTCTCTCTGCCCCTCCCCTGCTCGTGTGTGTTCTTTCTCTCTCTCAAAATAAATAATAAACTTAAAAAAATTTTTTAAACGATATGTGGCATATAGTGAGTGCCAGTAAATGTGAAGTGAGCTGGGTGGGGAGTGTGGTCAGTTGGAGAGAATAGGGTTCATCTTACAGAGGGAGCTACTGTTGTGCAAGAATGCAGATCTGAGGTTGGCATCTAATTCTCTAATTTGTGGAAGAGAAGCTGGAAATCCAGATTTTTTTTTAATGAAAAAAAGTCATAGTTTTACACTGAAGTTATTGAACAAATGTATGTAAATGCCTACTGTGTGCTTGGGAGTCTTCTAGACTCAGATTCTGGGACTTGGGCATGAGCCAAGGCAGACGGAGGTCCCTCCTCTTATGAAGTTTATGTGCTGACACTGGTGGTGGTGGAAGAGTGATAATAGAAGTAAACAAGTTCATCGAATAGTTTGAGCTAATAGTGAATGTTACGGAGAAAGCCAAACAAGACAAATAGGAGAAAGTATCATGTGAACCGCCTCAGACTGGGTTGTCAGCGAAGCTGTCTGAGAAAGTGTCATGTGAGCAGAGACCTAAATGTGAAGAAGCCATGCAAAATGATGAGGACTGAATGTCACAGAGAGAGGGAACAGCTCCTGCAGAATCCCTGGGTGGGAAGTACTTGCTGGTGAATTCAGATGAAAAATTAATACATAAATAAAAGAAAAATAATTTCTGCAGGCCATATAAAATATTGTGGGTGTAATTTGGCCCGATGCCAGTTTATGACAGAAAACTGATAGACATTAAAAACTGGAAGAGGGTCAGCTGGGTGGCTCAGTCAGTTAAGTGTCTGACTTTGGTTCAGGTCATGATCTCGCAGTTCGTGAGTTTGAGCCCCATGTTGGGCTCTGTGCTGACAGCTAGGAGCCTGGAGCCTGCTCCGGATTCTGTGCCTCCCTCTCTCTCTGCCCCTCCCTTGCTCATACTCTGTCTCTCTTTCTCTCAAAAATAAATAAACGTTAAAAAAAAATTAAAAACAAAAAAACTGGTGGAGATAGGAAGCAGCCCAGCGTTGAGTCCTGAGCTACTCAGCCATTTAGAAGTTGAGCAGAGGAGAAAGAACAGCAAAAGATAGAGAAGGAGTAGCCTGTGAGGCATAAAACCCAGTGTACTGTGATATTCTAGATGCCAGGGGATAGGGGTGTTTCTGTGGGGTGTATTCAGCTGTGTCCAGTGATGCTCACAGGTTGAACATGTCTATTGGATTTCCCAGCATGGAGGTTATTGATCTTGATAATAACAGTTTCAGTGGAATGGCAGGGATGGAGGCTAGATCAGAGTAGATTTAAGAGTAAGTTTATGGTGAGGAAGAAGTAATGATTATAGATAACCTTTAAAGAAGTTTTTTCTGGGAGGGGGGAAGGGATAGGCGGAGAAATCAGTGGTGCAGCATTCTGGAGTTCAGAGATAAGAGGAAGGCTTTCTTTCTAAAAGATGTGGGCCTTGAGCTGCGTTGTTTTTAGAGAGCGCACAAGCAGGGGAGAGGCAGAGAGAAAGGGAAACACAGAATCAGAAGCAGGCTCCAGGCTGTGAGCTGTCAGTACAGAGCCAGATGTGGGGCTCCAGCCCACGACTGTGAGATCATGACCTGAGCTGAAGTCGGACGCTTAACCGACTGAGCCACCCAGGCGCCCCGCATTTTAAAGTGTAAGTAGAATTTGGATTCCAAAAAGGGAGATTGACGGGGATATGTACTGTTATGTTTACCCAATTGAATATAATGCAGCTGTAAAAAGAACAAGTGAGGTCTCTATGAACTGGTGAGGATTGGGTTAGGTGAAAAAAGCAGGTATGTGAGAATGTATATTATATGCTACCTTTAATGTAGAATGAAAGGGATACAAGAATATCTGGGTGTATTTACTTATTTTTTGGAAGACGTGTACACATACGTATAAAGGAAAGATTCACCGGAAACTACTGAAATGGTTACCTATAGGTGGTGAGCGGGAATGTGGTAGAGGGAGATAGCTTTAAGACAGGACTTCTGAAGATACATTTCTACAAAGTTTGACTTTTGGACAATGTGAGTATTTTACGTATTCAAAAATAGAACTCAATAAAAAAGAATACAGTGGCAAATCTTGAAATTCAAAAGTAGAATCAAAAGGACCTAACTATATTTCAAGTGGATACCATAGCCATCCAGATGAGTAAGTTAATGCAAGTAACAATTGAACACAGTACTCTGGTTCTTCAGTAGAATACATTCTGAGAACAAAAAGAACTGCAAAAAAATGTTATACTTTACTCAGTAGGTTTATTGTAAGTAAAAATAGATACATAATTCAGAAACTTTTTGAGGATCACACAAATAAGTAAATAGGTTAATGCTATTAGGAACCAAGATTTTCACTGTAAGTAAAAAGATAAAAATGTTGAGTGACAGAAGATGAGAAGCTCTATAATAGTAAATTTGAATTGGAAATTTAAATATGACAATGTGATTTTAAAAATTCCTAGCTAGACACTAAAAATGAGCATGGAGTATACCTCAATGTGCCAGATCCTGTTTCCTGAATTACCATTTCCCACTAAATGCACTAAGGCTCCTTGAAGAAATGGCAGAGTATTATAAGTCTGTGCTAGAGAAAAGTACATCCTCAAAGGCTACAAGGTCAAGTCAGAATAACATAGCAGCCAGTTTGAAGAGATTTCCACTGGCCAAATTTGTGATAATTTGAACATCAAAAAGAATAAGAATAGTAGTGGATTTTGGTAGAGAGGAGTAAAAAAGAAGACCCACCAGTTCATAGTGATAGTCAAAAAGAAATGAAGGTGGAGCTATGGGGGAGGCGGGGGAAGGGGACAGGAGGTAGGCGTGGTTAAGCACCAGGGATCTGTAACTGTTCAGTATCTTGACTGTGATGGATAGAAGAACCTATACTTGTAGTGAAGTTGTATAGAACTCACACACATACACACAAATGAATACAAGTTAAACAGGGAAACTATGAAGAAGTTGAGTGGATTGTATCAATATCAATATCCTGATTGTGATATTATACAATACGTATAATTATGTATGTTATGTACAATATGTGTACAATGTATAATTATGTAAAATATCATTGGGAGAAGCTGGGCAAAGAGTACAAAGGATCTCTCAGTGTTATTTCTTATAACTGCATGTAGATTTACAATGATCTCAATAAAAATTTCAATTTAAAATAAAAGAGGGAAGGGAGAGAGAAAGGGGAAAAAAAGCTCTTCCTTACACAAGAATGCCAGCTTAAAAAAAAAAAAAATGAAGGAATGATTGAATTAGAAAATCGTTGTGGAGCCTCCAAATCAGGCAAGGATTAACAGTGGGTGACAGCTGGAGGAAAGAGTTAGAGAATAGGAGATGACAGTTAGATTACTTACTAATTGCAAAAGAAAAAGTACCTTTACAGTAGAGGGTTCTGGCAGTCCCCGTCTCTTAATCAAATGATCAAACTTAGTATCACCCATATGACAGTATTGGCTTCTTCTTATGATACCTTAAGAAGTATCCATATCAAAAAAAAAAAAAAAAAGAAAAGAAAAAAAAAGAAGTGCCTATATCACTTATGAAGTATTCTTGTCAAAAATGGTTAATATGAAGGAATGTACAGACAAATCCAGGACATGATATATTTTCTAAGACAACTGGCATGGATTAAACATAATAAAAGTAGAAGTCTGTATTAGGTTAAGATAGACATTAAACAGTCAAATGGGATTTATGATCCTTGATTGGATTCTGGATTGGTTTTTTTAAAAAAGTATACATGTAGTAGTGGTTTAAAGGCACCCATATCAAGAGCTCAGTTGAGAAGTGGACTCTATTTTCTCTTCCTTTGAATCTGGACAGGTCCTGTGGCAGCTTAACTAGTAGAATGCTGCAGAGTGATGCTGCAGTGAGTTCTAGACCTAACTTTAAGAGAACTGCCAGCTTATGCTTTCTCTCTCTTAGAACACTTGCTATTGAGACATTCCTTCCCAGAACTCAGCAGCCCCACTGTAAGAAACCCAGATCACAGAGAGAGGTCACACACACAGGTACTCTGGTCAGCAGCCCTAGCTGAACTCCCAGATGACAAGCAACATCAACTCTGAGCCATGTGAGTGGATGTTCAGCCCAATATACTATATATAGGCCTAGCCAGCATCCCGGGGAGCCAGCCGTCCATCTAAGCCCAGTCAACCTGCATAGTTTCGCTTCAAGCCTCCAAGTTTTGCGTTACAGTTGAGAACTGAAACAAGTAAACGTTTTTTTTTCAGACAGTTGTTTGAATATAAACTGGTTGTTAGATGATACAGAATTTTTGTTCTTCAGTGTGAGAAAATTGTGGTAAGTATGTAGGAGAACATCGTCCTTTTTAGAAGAAGCGTGCTCAAATGTTTAGGGGTGAAGCGTCACGATGTCTGCAACTCATTGTGAGATGATTCAGAAAAATCATGTAGTAGAAAACGCAAGTGTGATTAAATACAAGCAATTGATGAATGGCATATGAGTATTCATTACACTCTTTTTTTTTCCCCTCACTTTTTAAAGTGAACTTAAAAATTTCCAAAATAAAACACTGGGTTGAGACGCTTTTTGGCACGGATGCCCAACACCCACCTCTATGTTTGCTAATTCACTTAGAAGGACTCATGGGATTCAGCATATGGTTGTACTCCTGGCTAAGGTTTATGACAGTGAAAGGGTATATGATCAGCAAAGGATAAAAACACAGTGGAGCGTGGAGAAATCCACGCACAGGGCTCCTCATCCTCCTCTTTCCTGTGAGGTTGTATACTTGAGTTGCTCTTTTTTCCCAGCAGTGAAAAATGCAGTGACTTTTATGTAATGTTTCTGTCCATGGAAGCCCCTTACAGATGCAGCATCCATGTACCAAAATTGTAGACTCCCAGAAGGAAAGTTGGAGTTCACCATTAATCACATTGTAAGCACAATCTAGGCACAGTGAACCAACTGTTAGGTGATGGAGGAAAGCCAGGTTCCCAGATGCCAGCCAAGGGCTGATTTTGGAAACAGTCCCTTTTAAAGATAGCAGCCCCATGGTTGCTATGTAACTTTTTTGTGCATATATTAATCACACACATGCAAAATGAAATACGAATGGTTTAAATGAGATCTAAATGTCTAAAGGCTTAGGTAGCAGATAGTTCCCTGAACTCTGTAGCTCTGTCAGAAATTATGAAAATGGGATGCATTGATTTAACTTCAGTTCACTAGTTGTTGAGATAGTAGGAATTCAGAGATGAATAAGAGATAGCCCCTGCCATCATGGAGCTCAAGTCTAGAGGGGCCCATGCACCAATAAACAATAATTACAGAACAGTGTGACAATTATTATAATGACAATAAAGACAAAGTAGTAAGGAAACTATTAATGTTGGAGGTGAGTAGGAGAGAAGAGGAATTAATATTTGGCCTGGACTTTGAAAGATGAATAGTATTCAACAGATAAGGAAGCTTAGAAGGGCATTCTAGTCAGAGGAAGAAAAGCAACCGGAATATGAGTGCTTACTAGCTGCCAGACTGTGCATGTTACTGTTCAATTCTTGCAACAATTTTGTGAAAAAAGTGGTGTTACTGTTGTTTTAAAAATAATGATGGCTGCTGGGGTGCCTGGGTGGCTCAGTTGGTTAAGCGTCTGAGTCTTGAACTGGCTCAGGTCATGATCTCAGGTTCGCGAGTTTGAGCCCCGTGTTGGACTCTGTGTTGTCAGTGCGGAGCCCACTTCAGATCCTCTGTGTCCCGCTCTCTCTGCCCCTCCCCCACTCACGTGTGTGTGTGTGTGTGTGTGTGTGTGTGTGTGTGTGTGTGTGCGTGTGTGCGCGCGCGCGCGCGCGTGCGCTCCTTCTCTAAATAAAGTTAAAAAAAAATAGTTGCTATGGATTTGAAAGTGAATGATAGAAATAAAAAGTGGTGTAATTAGGATTTGAACTCAGGTCCATCTAACTTCAGAGTCACCTTTTACTCTTTTCCCTAACCACTCCTCTTTTCATAAGTAAAAGTACAATTTTTCTCTAGTGAAAGATGGGCTAGGTTGTGCAGATCCTAAAAACAACTAAAAATATTCAGTGAAAATCTGAAAATCTTAAAATCATCAAAGAGTGAACAGGTTAGAAATTAAAGTGGGAATTCTGGTAAAGCCGAATATAGAAACTGCTTTGCCCTGAGAACATTTGCTCAACTGAGTACACTTGAACTTTGCCCGACAGAGTGCAGGGGACAGAATAAGACCAAAGCCCATCGAATATGCAATATGTAACAGGAAACCCTTCTTTGCACAAACTACTTCAGAGGACTATACTCTTAGGGTAGCGATGACCTAGAAGTAAATCCATCCCATCCCCTCCTCCCCAGATGTCTTATTAGCACTGAGTAAAGTGGAGGAAAAGGTCCTTGAAGAGTTAAAATCATTAGTTGGCTCTTAAAAGATTATGTAGCTCAAATACACTGTACAGTTTTGGAGATCTAAAAATCCTCAAGTCATGAGTTTAAAGTGTGGTCTCAATTGGTAGAGCCCATAGGTGCCTGGCAGAAGCAAATGCGGATCCCTGTGGTATAGCGATGCTGATATCAGATAAGAATTTTAGACAAAATGTATTTTTAGAGATTGAATGGTCAGTTCATAATGATAGAGGTTTCAGTTCACCAGGAAGGCAAAACAGTATTGTAGGTAACTAACGTGGCTTCAGTATTATGTAAAGTAACAGAAGTACAAGGAGAAATAGACGTTTACAGTAGTGTGATTTCTCAGTAATTGATAGAATAACAAGGTAAAATTCAGTAAAGATATAGATTATGTGAGTAAATAGTTACCAGTAAACCCAGTAGACATATGTAGAACCCTGTGTCTAACAATTCTAGAACACACATTCAAGTACACTCAGAACATTTACACGATTTGATTGTATACTGCTTCCTAATGCAAGTCTCCACAAATTTGAGAGGGTTCAAATCACACAGAGAATATCCTCTGACCACAATGCAGTTGAGGTAGAAATTGATAATAAGATGACTAGAAAATCTCATGTATTTTGGAAATTAAATACTTCTTAGTAACCCATGTATCAAGAAAGAAACAGTAATGAATATTAGAAAATATGTTAGACTGAATGATAATGAAAATAATAATTCAAAGCTTGAGAGATGCAACAAAGTAGAGGTTGGCAGGAAATTTATATTCTTTTTTTAAAAAATTGTAGTTGACAGGGGCTTGGCTGAGTGTCTGACTCTTGATTTTAGCTCAGGTCATGATCTCACGGTTCGTAGAATCAGCCCTGCATCGGGCTCTGCACTGACAGCGCAGAGTCTGCTTGGGATTCTCTCTCTCTCTGCCCTGTTCCCCCTCAAAATAAATAAATAAACAAACATTTAAAAAGTTCTTAAATCTTAGCAAAGTATTTTCTTTTTTCTTTTTTTTTTTTTTTTTTTGGATAAATACCCAGAAGAAGAGTCGCTGGATTGTATGGTAGTTCTATTTTAATTTTTTGAGGAAACTCCATACTGTTTTCCATAGTGGCTGCACCAATTTACATTCTCACCAACAGTACATGAGGGCTCCCTTTTTTCCACGTCCTCACCAAGATGTTTTTTTTTTTTTTTTCTTTTGGATAATAGCCATTCTGACAGGTGTGACATGATAATCTCATTGTACTTTTGATTTGCATTTCCCTGATGATTAGTAATGTTTAGCATCTTTTCATGTGTCTGTTGGCTATCTGTATGTCTTCTTTGGAAAAATGTCTATTCATATCCTGGGCCCCTTTTTTAAATTGGATTTTGTTTCTGTGTTGAGTTGTATATGAGTTCTTGATATAATTTGGATATTAATCCCTTATGGGATATATCGCTTACAAATGTTTTCTCCCATTCAGTAAGTTGCCTTTTTGTTTTGTTAATGGTTTCCTTCACTGTGCAAAAGCTTTCTGGTGTGATGTATTTGTTTGGTTTTGCTTTTGCTGTCCTTGCCTGAAAAGACAGATGTAAAAAGTATTTCAAAGATGAATGTCCAGGAATTTACTGCCTATGTGTTCTTTTAGAAGTTTTATTGTTTCAGGTCTTACATTTAAATCTTCAATCCATTTTGAGTTT
This sequence comes from Panthera onca, assembly GCF_046562875.1. NCBI lineage: Eukaryota > Metazoa > Chordata > Mammalia > Carnivora > Felidae > Panthera > Panthera onca. Next base: position 39,539,757 of record NC_138344.1, on the reverse strand, counting down.
ATTTTTGTATACGGTATAAGAAAGTGGTCCAGTTTCATTCTTTTACATGTAGCTGTCCAGTTTTCCTGACACCATTGATTGAAGAGACTGTCCTTTTCTCATTGCATATTCTTGCCTCCTTTGCCATAGATTAATTGACCATGGAAGCTTGGGTTTATTTCTGGGTTTTCTATTCTGTTCCATTGATCTGTGTCTATCTTTGTGCCAGTACTCTACTGTTTGGTTACTATAGCTTTGTAGTATAGTTTGAAATCAGGCAGCATGATGCCTCCTGCTTTCTTCTTCTTTCTCAAAATTGCTTTGGCTATTTGGGGTCTTTTTGTGGCTCTGAACAAATTTTAGGATTATTTATTCTAGTTCTGTGAAAAATGCCATTGGTATTTTGATAGGGATTGCATTTAGTCTGTAGACTGTTATTGGTAGTATGGGCATTTTAATAATATTAATTCTTACAATCTATGAGCCTGGAATATCTTTCCATTTATTTACATCATCTTTCAATTTTTTTCACCTGTGTCTTACAGTTTTCAGAATCCAGGTCTTTTACCTCCTTGGTTAAATTTATTCCTAGGTATTATATTCTTTCTGATGCAAGTGTAAATGAAGTTGTTTTCTTAATTTCCATTTCTGATAGTCCATTATTAGTGTATAGAAATGCAGCAGATTTCTGTATATTGATTTTGTATCCTGCAACTTGATGGAATTCATTTATTAATTCTAGTAGTTTTTTTGGTGGAGTCTTTAGAATTTTCTGTATTTATTAGCTTCATGTTATCTGCAAATAGTGACAATTTTACTTCTTTTTTTTAACCAATTTGGATGCCATTTATTTATTTATTTATTTAGTCTGATTTCCAGTACTATGTTAGATAAAAGTGAGGACAGTGGGTGTCCTTGTCTTTGTGATCTTAGAGAAAAGCTTTCAGCTTTTCATCATTGAGTATGACATTAGCTATGAGTTTGTCTTATATGGCCTTTTTTATGTTGAGGTGTATTCCCTCTGTACACTCTTTGTTGAGAAGTTTAATCATAAATGATGATAAATTATATCATTGTATTTATCATTGGATGTTGGATTTTGTCAGATGGTTTTTTTATCTATTGAGATGATCATGTATGTGGCTTTTATCCTTCATTCTGTTAATGTGGTGTATCATGTTGATTGATTTTAGTATATGGAAACATCTTTGCATCCCTGGAATCAATCTCAATCATGGTGTATGATCCTTTTAATGTACTGTTGATTTAAGTTTGCTAATATTTTGTTGAAAATTTTTGTTTCTGTATTTATCAGAGATATTGGTCTGTAATTGTGTGTGTGTGTGTGTGTATGTGTATAATCTCTTTTCTCTGGTTTTGGTATAATGGTAATGCTGGCCTCACAGAATAGGTTTGGAAGCGTTTCTCCTCTCCAAGTTTTTGGAATAGTTTCAGAAAGATAGGTATTAACTCTTCTTTAAATGTTTGGTATTTACCTGTGAAGCCATCTGGTCCTGGACTTTTGTTTGTTAGTAGTTTTTTGGCTGCTGATTCAATTTTATTCATTTTTCCTTCCAAGTGATTTAGAGTATAGGAAACATACCCAGTTTGGGCAAGAAGTGACCTCGGTAGGAAATTTACCTCCAGACATTCTAGAACTTTAGATTTAATGAGAACAGCTATATCAAAACCCTGTTTCCATTACTGAGGGACTATGTCCCTGGAAGTGTAGCCTCTTTTACTGAGGTTTCCTAACTGCCTCTTCCTGTGAAAGAGAAGATCATCTAGATTTTTAGCTCCTTTCCGTGAGCATCTCAGCCTGAAGTCTGTACTCCCACTAGGGAGGTTCTTAACATAAAGCTCGGCCCAGTTGCTCGCCCTCACCTACCCCAGCCTTCGTTCTTTCCCTTTTCTTAACACTCTTGGCTGTGAATAGACCCTGCAGGCTCCCACTCCCCATGAGTATACCCCCTCTCCAACCTTCTCTCTGTCTTGTCGGTTTCCTTCAATGCATGATGGAGCTCTCAGCACAGAGAACTGAGCCTACAGGGGAAAAATTAAATGAATTAGTTATGTCACTGGAAACACGCTGCTCCCTGATTATTAACTTTGAGCTGGGAGGTAGGAGGTGAGTAGTTTCTTATCCATTGATAAAAGAGTTTCACTTTAAGTTATGAAGTTAAAGGCACGTATTAACTTCTGGGAATAAGTGAACAATTTGGAGAATTTAATCTCTTCTAGTGTTGGTTTGGATGGGGGCTAAGAGCATGAGGAGCATGAGGTGAGGGCACTGTACATTTCAATTTGAACCAATCCCCTGTGACTGTCAGCCCTTCTCTCTACTTGTTGGAATTAATTGACTCTTCATGTTGCATTATAGGCCCCACCTTTGGTGAAACTTGCCCCAGCCATTCGATTCTTGAGCTTGCTCTCTTATTAGTGCCCATAATACTCACTGCTTTTTACTACTCTCTTGGTTTTGAGCATATGTTATTTGATACTATTTGATATCTTCTCACAGGAAATGACTCATCTGTTCCACTAGATTCTGTGCCTCCACAGCTCAGGGACCGAGTCTTGGAAATCTGAGTATTCCCTGGAAGCACCTCACATAGCACCTTGTGCCATTTGCCATTAGCAGAACGAACTGACTCAGTATCTGATAGTTCTGCACAGTGAGAACAGTTTAGGGTTCTTCTTGCAGAAGCCTGCAATCTCAGATGGGTACGGATAGGCACGGAGAAATCCCGTACAGAGCTGTGAATAAACAACTAGATGTATTTTCTGGAGGAGGCGTAGGTAGGAGGTCAAGTCCCTAAGGGGGAAGGATGGAGGGAAGTAAGCCCGGTGTTAATTTCATTTTTCTCTTATTAAAATGCCCTTCTTGCATCCTTGGTCTCTTTTCACAGAATCCTGCCATCAGCATCACTGAAAATGTGCTGCATTTCAAAGGTCAGTATCCGGGCAAATGCTCCCCGCTTTCTACACAGCTACAGAGGCGTGGTGGTGGTTTCTTTTTCTTTTTGTCTATTTGTTTTATTCACTTTCTATTGATGCTCACCTCTCTGCTGCTCTTGGGGTAAACTAGATCGTTTTGAAATACATGATTGAAAAAGTCAAAGAACTTATTTAAAGTCCCACTTTTCTCTTGGAGAGGCAGTAGATAGAGCAAGAAAGAATCCCGAGCTGGAAATCAGGAGATCTATCTTCTAGTTCTAATCCCGCTATCACCTTGGACAACTTACTGCCTTCTGTGGACCTATAAAATGAAGGTATTTGGTTATAATCTGTGTTTCTCAAACTTTAGGACCTATGGACACCTGAAAATATGTCCTAAGGATCCTCCCAGGCCATAGGCCCCAGTTTGAGAAAACATGTTAAGAATTAAATATGGTCACTTTAAGTGATACTTGGCTCTATTGCAGCTGTGAACGTGGCCACAAACACAGCCGCTAAACTTGTATGTCAGTAGTTGATTATAATGTAGCCATCTAGATGATCCAGACTATGATTTTTTTTTAAAGATTATAATCAAAACAAAAAATAGAAATTTTCTGAATAGATTTTGCAGCTCCCTGATATGGTACACTCAAAGGCCAGTTTAAGAAACATGGCATTCTGGATGATACCTCGAACCTTTGCTGCTCTGACAGTCTTTGTTTCTGTGAACTTGCCTCTGTCTCCTTTCTCCTTAGTTCGTCAGCAGATATGCTGCTGAGCCTGAGAGGGTAGGTCCAGATTCAGTGTCACCCAATGGGATGGGATTCTCCCTGCTCTCTCTTTGTTCTAGTTCTTTGGAATGCCATTACTAAGAGACTGGGGTTATGGGATATTGACGAGTTTCTGCTTTACTTGAGATTCCATCTACCTTGGTATATTTGCATGAAAGCACAGCCTGGCCTTCGTATCTGCTTTTCAAGATGAGAACACTTGTAGCAGCTCAGATTTTTGGGGTGTTATACATTTGGGAGAGGAAGTTGAGTGATGAAAGTGTATCTTGCCAGTTGGAGATTATGGACTGCTCAACCTTAAGGAATTTATGGTCCTAGAGAACAGTAGCCACCTGTATATAGCAGATATTAGGCAAGTTGTACCACATATGGCCAGATGAGGAATGAGAATCCAGGAGGGAACCAAATGATAGACAAGTCAGAGAGTTAGAGAGGAAGGGATGTCTAGCAGTCATTGGCACCTAGGCACGGCACCTGCTTGATTTGGGGAAAGGAGCCATGTCAAAGCACAGGAATGGTGTAATGGGCAACCCAGGGATTTTCATCCCAGATCCATTTATCCTCTCTTAGAAATGAGCCGAGGAAATTATATTTCTCTTTTTCATTCCTTTTGGGATGTGCTAAAGGAGAAGTGAGCGTCTCCTTTTTCTGTCGTTGGTAGGGAGATGTTAGATTCAGAGCTTTCTCTGAGACAGTCCAGCACTTCCGTGTTCTCCACACAACTCTCCTTAACTGCAGTCAAGAGAATACGCCCACCTGCGATTTCTCTGTTCTGAATTCAGCACCAAAGTAAATGTGAAAGTTAAATTTATATCTATGTGATACCTTTGGCTTTGCTTTCTGTATTGCTTTTCCTGCCTCTTATTTGTACTGGGTATTATCAAGGCCACGTTGGAAGATTCAGTAAATATTCTGGAACTGATCATTAGAAGGACATGTGGAGACAAAACTTTTGTCTGGGATTCGGCTTATCTAGCTGTCGAGTAGCTCTGCTCACAAGCCCCTACTCATTTTGGAAGGACCCATTACTATTTGTATGCTTCTGAAAGAACTGCACCAAGCTTTTGGATGGCCTTGCTCTGCCTGTTCACATTGTAACCCACATTTCTTTCTTTTTAGCTCAGGGACATGGTGCCAAAGGAGACAATGTCTATGAATTTCACTTGGAGTTCTTAGACCCTGTGAAACCAGAGGTATGTTTTCTCTTTTCTCACTTCCCTTTCCATTTTAGGAAATAAATACTAGTAGTTTAGTAAAATAGGAGGGCAAGGGTTGTGGGGGGAAATAAGATGAAAACCAAAGGAGAATATGGTTCTTTTATTGGGAACTGAGCCCAGATTTTAGCTGCAAAGGAGTAGGAAAGTCAGAGAACCTGAGGTGATTAGCAGTGCAAACAAGTCTCTTCACTTCTTTGAGTTACAATTTCCTCATGTGTGTTAAATGGATGATTGGACTAAGTAATCTTTAGGGTCCTTTCCAGCTCTGATGTTCTGTGGTTTTTAGTGAAGACAGAGGGGTGTGGCGCTCACAGGGAGCAGAGTTACGTAAGCTAGGTAAAGCCCACACCAGGGGCTTACTTTCATGTGACTTTGTCACAGGGGCAGTAGAAATCCGAAAAGGTGGAGGCAGCTGACCTTCAGAAAGAATGCTGGAAGTATAATTGAAGTTCCCTTTCTCTCAGAACTCGAGGAAGTTTTTCTGACAGGAAGAGAGAGAATCTCACAGATGGTGTATTGAAGTTTCTGGAATTACTCTCTTATCTCTGGGGGCCTGGGCATATTGACCTCTCTGTGCAGGAGGGGTCCGTTGTTTTGGTTGTTTTAATAGCCAGCAATAGTGTAAGGGATAGAGAACCTGTCATAGGTCTTGCCTTGGAGGTAAGGAAGGAAGAGGCTATGTGGAGGAATAATGAACTGGAACAGCCTCTCAGAATTTGAGTTTTGTTGGGAAGATGCCCTAGGCTGGTCCTTATTTTTTTTTTTTTTTTTTTTTTTTATGGATTTATTTTTTTTTAAATTTTTTTTTTTTTCAACGTTTATTTATTTTTGGGACAGAGAGAGACAGAGCATGAACGGGGGAGGGGCAGAGAGAGAGGGAGACACAGAATCGGAAACAGGCTCCAGGCTCCGAGCCATCAGCCCAGAGCCTGACGCGGGGCTCGAACTCACGGACCGTGAGATCGTGACCTGGCTGAAGTCGGACGCTTAACCGACTGCGCCACCCAGGCGCCCCTGGTCCTTATGATAGAGTTGTCATTATCCACTAAGTATCCACTAAGTTCCAGTCTTGAGTAGACCTTTCTAAAAAACGAGGGCTCGCTAGGCCAGGGAGTGTTGACCACTTGAATTCAGTCATCTTCATGGGAGAGAAATGTGGACAGTGAGGATGCACTGAGAGAGTGATTGGAAGTCATGCCTTGCATGATACAGGTCTGGCAGGAGGTTCGCCTGGTTTCCTCCAGGAAAACCGGAACCATATGCCTTTCTCACCCTGATTTCCTCTGAAGTCATTTGCTGGAGGAATCAAAGAAACAGAGCGCCATTCTTAGCAGTTCTTGGCTATCCCAGCACTTGGTCCAGATGTTCTCCTTGCATCACGGCTTGTAGGAACGGAGGAGGAAGGGGAGTGAGCATATATTGTGAGCTTCTCTGGGTAGCTACACTGGCTTGGTGCACTTGTCGCAGGAGGAGTGAGGGATGGGAAGGCAAGGGCACTCTCACATTCTCACTTTCTCTTCTAGCCGGTTTACAAACTGACCCAAAGGCAGGTAAACATTACAGTACAGAAGAAAGTGAGTCACTGGTGGGAGAGACTCACCAAGCAGGAGAAGCGCCCACTGTTTTTGGCCCCCGACTTTGATCGCTGGCTGGACGAGTCTGATGCGGAAATGGAGCTCAGAGCCAAGGTCAGTAAGGACCTGGATGCTAGTAAAGATCTAGACAAATCATAAAGAACACAAGTTATTTGGGCTACCTCAGATACCTATTTGGTAGGTATCTTTATCTATCTGATAGAATAAAGACAAATTCAGTTAAAGACACAAATTCAGTTAAAGACCTGGAAACATGGTTTTATAGAAGTACTGGACATGTATTTCGTATTTTGTCTCTCAACTGGGGTGTGTCGAATGTTTTTCTTGTGATTAGATGGGGTGATGGGTTTGGGGGGAGGAAGACCACAGAGGTTTAATTCTTACTGTGTCATATCAAGGGCACATACTATCAGCATGACTTATCACTGTTGATATTGATCTTGATCATCTGGCTGAGGTAACATTTGTCAGATTTCTCCACTGTAATGTTACTCCCCCACCTTTCTTTACTTTGTACTTTTTGTTTAAATTAAAAAAATATTTTTCAATGTTTATTTTCTTTTGAGAGAGACAGACAGAGCGTGAGCAGGGGAGGGGCAGAGAGAGAGGGAGACGCAGAATCTGAAGGAGGCTCCAGGCTCTGAGCTGCCCGGCTCAAACCCACAGACCGCGAGATCATGACCTGAGCCAATGTCGGACACTTAAACCGACCGAGCCCCCCAGGCGCCCCTACTGTGTACTTTTTGGATGGAAGTCACTGTGCATAGCCCATGCCAAAGGAGTGAAGAGTGATGCTTTCCAACTTTAGGGTAGAGTGTCTACGTACTTTATTTGGAATTTTTCCACATGGGAGATTTATCTCCTCTTCCATTTATTTATTCAATAATTTGTTTATATCAGTATGGACTGGTGAATATTTTATATTTGGGTTATAACCCAGTACTATATTATTTATTTTGTTGTTTGTGTTGTTCCAGCTTTGGCTGTTGGAAGCTTTTTCAGTTGACTCTTGTGTCCCTTTGACAAAGCTCCATCACTGTGGGGTGCTTTTTTTTTTTTTTTTTTTTTGACATTCTTAATTTCTAGCACTATAAGCTGCTCCAGGCTTATCTTGTATATTCCCTGCTCCAGCCCTAGAGTCAGCCATTCTTCAAGGAGCTCTGTTCTTTTTATTGAAGGATAATAGTGGAAACCAAGATCTGGGCTCTAGATATTGCTTCTAGGCCCTCTTAGGTAACAGAATGAGCAACTAACTATATGCGTGCATGCAAATCCTACCTATATTTATAAATATTTCTGTATGTATCTATCTATATATCGACCAGATGTGGGTTCTTACTGATGTTGGTGACATGATTTTAGCTTCTGGAAAAATTATACTAAAAATCTGGAAGTCTCAGAAACAACAACAACAACCAAAACTGCTGTCTATTTACTGCCTTAAAATTCTGTTTAGTTCCTACGACCGTGACACATCTTCTGGGTGTCTTTTCCAGCTCCATGATTCTAAGACTATCCACTTTGTAGTTTGGAAGCCAGCTGATTGGTTTAATTCTGTGAGCATTGGAAGGGCATTCTATGATGCTAGCACTACCTAGTAGGAGGAGTCAGGCTTTCTGGCATCATTAGCTAGGCTGTTTGCCCCAGTGAAATATGAACACAATTGGAGGAAGTGGCTTTGAGGGAGTCAGATCACTTATCCTGCATGTGGACTTTTGCAAGCATCTGGGAATCCTAACCTGTGTTCTTGGAAATCTGTCCAAATTCTAGGAAGAAGAACGCCTAAATAAACTAAGAATTGAAAGCCAAGGCTCCCCTGAAAGTAAGTTGCCCCCACGGCCGTGGGAGTTACCAGTTAACTAATGATAGAGATGGGGGTATGGAGGGGTGCGAACAACTGAGCCACCTAGGTGCTCCCTGATGAAATGAATTCTTTAGGATGGGGAAGTATAATACATTTTTGTAGTTTTGAAGAGAAAAGTGTAGTTACATGTTGCGAAAAGTCTGACTCTTTTGGCTTCGCAGGACTGGGTTGCGTTTAATTGAGCACACTATTTAGTGTGATTATGTGAGCATCAGCCAAGGGTTATATGCAGAATATCTGTAGCCTAGGAATAAATATGTAGCAGGAAAATTTGAACTCCATAGCTCTTCTCTTGAGAACTGTCCCATTTCCTGTGTCCTACCCCTTTGACTCAACCATGACTCTAAGCTCCTTACTCCTTCCTTAACTCTGTAATTGGCTGTGTCTTCATGAGCCTTAGGCTGCAGACAAAATTAATGTTCCTTATCCTCCTGCATCTCAGTCTGTAATTTTCCTTCTTTGGTTATATCCTCACTCTACCCATCTTCCAAAGCCCAGAGCAGGCATCGTCTCATCTATGCAGACTGCCTGATTCTGACTTCCCCAGCCTAATGTCATTTCCTCACCTCGAAATTGTCACAAGACATTACCTATTACTCTCTATTTTGTATTACAGCTTTCAGATTATAAGTTCTTTGAGGGCAACATCAAGTCTTAACATCTTTGAATCCCAGTAGTGCCCCTCAGTACCTTGCATGTTGGAGGTGTTCAGTTAATACTTGGTTGAATGAATATATGATCAAATGTCAGAATTCTTTTTTTCATTGTGTTCCTATTTCTTTGAGCTAGTTTGACCTGCATGGCCTTAAAAAAATTCCAGGTAGAAGAAACTATAGATAATATAAAAATGGTAAGAGCAGGAGCTGAGTATAGCTTTATTTACCTTCTTTAATGCCCTCTAAGGTGGTCATTCTTTGCCAGAAGTAATTTGTCTTTATTCTCCTTGGACTTATGTCTGTGTACTTACCCTTCAAGGCTATGAGGGGAAAGACTGCTAAAAACATACCTTGGAGTGCAATGTTCATAATTTTACCCATTTCTCTGTGGGACTAGGAGCCCAGGCTGGCACAGATCTGGGCCAGATATCTTTTTGGGAGCTTAGGGCACCCAGTGGGAAAGTGGGGAGAGGTCACCCAGGTATGCCCCCCATACTCCCTCCTGCTGCACCTACTGCTTGTAACAGTTTATTGTCTTGTTTTGCTTTTCAGCTCTTACAAGCTTGAAGAAAGGATACCTGTTCATGTATAATCTTGTGCAGTTCTTGGGATTCTCCTGGATCTTTGTCAACATGACTGTGAGGTTCTTTATTTTGGGAAAAGGCAAGCACAAAATTTCAACATTAGTTTTCTGTTTTCAGTAGTTTGACCTACTACTCACCAAAGGTACTAATAATACCCTGCCTCTGGTGTTAATAATAACCCCCCATGTTTGTGTAGCACACATGCCCTCCATTCTACTTTCATGTCTCTTATTTCCCTTGACCTTGTGAAACAGGCAGACTGGAGATTGTGTGCACAAGTAGACTGGAGATTGTGTGCACTTAACATGTGCAGCAACAGGCTTAGAAATGGTCCCCATTCACACAGCTGGCCGGAGGCACATCTTGGGCTAGCATTCCTTTCTCTGTTCACTATATGACAGTTCATTTATAACCAAATAGACTTATGTGGTAATTTCAGTGACAAAGTTATGCAAGTCCTATTCCAAAATTGAATGAAAGGACTATCATAAAGATGTTAGTTCTTGATGAATTAATTTATATGTTTAACAGAATTCTGGCAAAAGTAAAGACAATGGAAAGTTTTTGAGAATGTGATCTAAAATTATATTATGAACAATAAATAGGTAATAAAATTTGGAGGAAGAAAGGATAATGGGAGAGTACTTTCTCTGCCTGACAGGAGAGAATAATTAACATAGCAATTATTAAAAAAATAGAATGATCAGTAGAGCAGATTAGGTGGTCCAGAAATAGCTCTTGCATTATAATATATGTATGTATGTATATGTACACACACACACACACACACATATATATAAACTATATAAATATTATAAAAAAAATAATGAATCAATGGAAAGGGAAATATTACCCAATACTTTTTTACTGGATGGGAATTCTAATAATATTTCCAGGGACAATTGGTTAGGTTTGGATACATGAGGCAGGCAAGGAATCTCTTTGACTCTTTTCCTTACATTGTATACAAAAATAAATTCCCCCAAAGGATTTGAGTCATGTATCAAAATTTTAAAACATAACAGAAGATATAAGTTAATGTTTATAACCGTCTCATGTGGAAGGTTAGTACTTTCCAAGGTTAAAAGTGTTAGCGGAAATCATGAAGAATAAGGTCAATATATTTGACTAAGTAAAATACCTAAATTCCTGTGTATCTAAAAATACCCCAGCTAAAACAACACTAAAGATTAAAAGCCTATTGAAGCTAGTGGCATGGGGATGAAGGGTTGGTGGAAAATTGCAACAAATACCAGCAAGGGTTGATTACCTATAAGGAATATGTTACAGATTGATCCAAAAATGTGACTTCATCCAATAGATAAATAAACAGAAGTCATGTGCAGGCAGTTCATAAAAGGAAGTAAAGCCATATTTAATGTACAGAAAATGTTTAACTCAATAATGATGAAGGAAATAAAAATAAGATTTTTATCAGTTTTTCAAAGTTAAAAAAGATACCTAATTCAAGAGGACATATGCTAAAATACACAGTAGTGGCTACTGGGAGGGTACATAAATATGACTTTCTTGGAAAATCATTCGGCAAAGCACATCAGGAACCTTAACTGTTCATATCCTTAACCCTGGTTATTTCACTTCTGGGAATATGTTCTGAAGAAATCATTGAAACTACAAAAACAGCTTTTTCAAAAAGATATACATTATGGCATTACTTTTATTAATGACAAGTTAGAAACTACCTAGATGTCCGCCAACGAGGGATTACTTTAGAATACTTACTCAGTGGAATGATGAGAAGCAGATATAAAATATTCAAGGAGTTTGTAGTGACATGGAGAAATATGATAGGCTAAGAAAGTAATATATAAAGTTGTTCTTCCAGCTTCATCACATCTGCATAAAAAGCGGAAACAACTGAACCAATACATGCAAAAAGATCGGAAGGAAATGCACCATTTCAGATGGTTTGGATGTGGATAATTTAGACATTTTCCCTTATTTTATAAAATAAAAATGAGGAAAAATATAAGTATAATGGAATATATAAACTCTGTTTTAAAAGAGGGAAAAAAAGTCCTAGAGTCTGTTTAATTTTCAGTCCTAAATTTTCCAATCTGAGGTTGGTAGTACGTGAACTGCAGTTAGCTCAAGAGTCATTTGAAAGAAGCGCATGTTGTTTTTCCAGCCTTCTCAACACCTTAGAATCCTGCAAAGCACAGTGGCAGGAAAAACTTCCCAGCTGCCTAGTGTCTTACAGCCCCAAGTGATCAGAGGTTTACAGATGAGTTACTTAAAAAAAAGAAGGCAAGTCTGAGACCTGTAGTTTTTATTTCTCTGGGTTTATCACAAGGTCCACGGAATGAATAGGGACATGCAAATACATAAATAATTGAACATAGTTAGATGGATTCTCCACGTTCCCGTGCAAGCCTGCTGGCCATCAAGTGATCTAGTCCAGAAGCTCCTAAGTTATTTGGGTCATGTGTTTAAGCTGCTTGGATTTGTAATTTCTATTTTGGCGCTCAACCCCTTCCTAACCCCCTTCTGGAATGGAGCTGCTGGTTTAATTCTTCCCTTATCAGTCCTCAAAAACGTAGTAAGGACTTGGGGCCTGGCACTCAATTTGCCCTTAACACTTTTCTCCTTTTGAACAAAGGGTGTTGGGAAATAGCAAATACCACACATATATACTTGGTTTTTCACATAAGCACGTATTTCCCAAACTTCTTATGCTAAGGAAACAGAAGCAAATTCTTGGGCTTATGTAGAAACCTTTGTTTGAGCTTATCTAGCTCCCTGTTAAGGAATGCTTTTTTTTTTTTTTTTTTTTTAAATGTTTATTCATTTTTGTGAGAGAGAGAGAGAGGAAGACACAGAATCCTAAGCAGGCTCCAGGCTGTCAGCTGTCAGCACAGAACCCGACACGGAGCTCGAACCCACAAATGGCAAGATCGTGACCTGAACCAAAGTCAGATGCTTAACTGAGCCACCCAGGCACCCCAAAGGAATACTTTTTTTTCTTAGTAAAATTAATTTTTTTCTAGCTATAAAAATGTGTTATAGAAAAATCAGAAAATAAAGACTTAAGACATTCTCCTATAATCCCATCTATGACAGCAACAGATTCTTGGCATCCTGATGTATATTTTTCCAACCCACAAAATTTCCTTAGGAGCAATTCCTGATATGGAATTGCAGGATTAATGGCAAATTGTTTTTAAGGATTTTCATGTATACTGTGCAGATATACTATATTATACTACCACTATTTAAATCTGTATCTCATTGACAGATGAGTGCCTTTTGCTACTTAAAACAATTTTTTTTTTTCCAAATCATCAAAGTAAGTGTGCTGATTGAAGCAAATTTGGAAAGTGAGGGGAAACCAGGTGGAGGTGTGGGGGAAAAGAAAGGAAGGTGAATAAGCCATTGTCCATCTCTTTAATATATCCATACATTTCCTTTTAGTTGTTGTTCTCCTACAGTTAAAAATTTTAGGGCACCTGGGTGGCTCAGTCCGTTGGTTGGGCTGCCAACACTTAATTGTGGCTCAGGTCATGATCTCCCAGTTTGTGGGATCAAGTCCCGTGTCAGGCTCCTTGCTGACAGTGCAGAGCCTGCTCGGGATTCTTTCTCTCCCTTTCTCTGCCCCTCCTCCACTCACGCGTGTCCACGTGCACACACTCTCTCTCTCAAAATAAATAAACTTTAAAAAGTTATAGTCATACTGTGTACACAAATTTCTGTCTTGTTTTAAAAATAAAATTATAAATGGGGCGCCTGGGTGGCTCAGCTAGTTAAGCGTCTGACTTCAGCTCAGGTCATGATCTCACCGTCTGTGGGTTCAAGCTCTGCATCAGGCTCTGTGCTGACAGCTCTGGGCCTGGAGCCTGCTTCAGATTGTGTCTCCCTCTCTCTCTGCCCCTCCCCCGCTTGCTCTCTGTCTCTCAAAAATAAAACATTAAAAAATTTTTTAAATAAAAAATTATAACCATTTTAATGTTATTAGTATTCTTTGTAACTATCATTTTAGAAGCCAGATTTCTAGTCCTGAATTGAAACAGGGATGAATTTCCTATAAAATCAGAGCAAAGCCACAAGATCTAGTTTTTGTTCACCATATGCCAAATCTTTTTTTTTTAAATTTTTTTTAATGCTTATTTATTTTTGAGAGAGAGAGACAGAGCACGAGTGGGGGGTGGGGTGGAGAGAGGGAGACACACAATCCAAAGCAGGCTCCAGGCTCCAAACTGTCAGCACAGAGCTTGATGCGGGGCTTGAACCCACAGATGGTGAGATCATGACCTGAGCCAAAGTCTGATACAGGCGCCCCCACCATATATACCAAATCTTAAGTCACAGCTTTCTATTTCAACATGGGAGGTTCTCATGTTTCAAAGATTTGTCCAGGAGAAATGCCACCTTAAAGGGAATTCCCTTAAAATGGACACCTGGATTTCACTGTGATTTGATTGGGATTTTGTCTTGGAAACAGGGAGATTTAAAATTAGAATAAAATTTTTATCTTATATATAGCAAAATTCACATTGTAATTTTGCATTAATTCTTCAAAGAAAAGAATTAGTCAAATTTTGAACTAAATTACTAGTGGAATTTTTCTGGCAAAATTACATAATAACACTGTATATACCATTCTTCATTTCACATTTGACTTTGTAGTAGGATTGTAAAGTGGATCATTTTTGCAAAAATAGTAGATGGTTTAAGTTTTTGGAAGGGCCTCTTTTATTTAACTAATATTTAAACCACATTCTTTCGAGGATCCTACAAGGGTCATCTTTGTTTGGCACCTGGCCTACCTGTGCCAGATCCTTGGAGGCGTTACTTGTATTTAATAGGCAGGAAGCCATGGGGCGCCTGAGGGGCTCGGTCAGTTTACCTTCTGAGTTCGGCTCACGTCATGATCTCACAGCTTGTGGGTTAGCATCGGGCTCTGTGCTGACAGCTCAGAGCCTGGAGCCTGCTTCGGATTCTGTGTCTCTCTCCCTTTCTGCCCCTCCCCTGCTCGCACTCTGTCTCTAAATAAATAAATAAACAAACAAACAAACATAAAATTTGTTTTTTAAAAGATAGGCAGGGAGCCAAAAATCCTAATAAACTCCTAAGGCCAAAGAATTGTCCTGCCCAAATTGTCAGCAGTACCCTGGTTGAGTAGCACGCAAAGAGGAATGTGGGGAGGCAGGAGGTCAAGTGAGGATCAATATGAAAAGTAAAGGATTTTATATTATGGTCCACTCAGAACTGATACCACACTGGCTGATGTCATATAGGCAATAACTGTCACTTTAAATATTACATACTATTCCATGAAGTAGATAAACTGTAGTTTACTCAAACTTTCCATACGCTTAGGCATTTAGACTCTTTGCACTTTAATGCACTTAGAAATGTTTCAGAGAGCAGCCTTATTCCTAAAAAGCTTTTGGTTTTTTCATTTTAGATTTTTTTGTTAGGATAGATTCTTAGAATAAGAATTATAGGGACGAAATAGACATAAGGTTTTTGAAAGTTAATTTTATTTAGTATTTTTACACATCTGCGTTTGTTTATGATTGTACACTTTTGAGGTTTTTAAGAGGCTAGATTGCATTCAATATATGTGACATAATTTTAGCTTTAAATTCAATGATAATGGATCTGAAAAGACTTAGCCACTGTTCCTGATACATAGACTTTTCAGCTTATAATAACTGAATGAAGTATAGGTATACTTTTTTTCTTGCCTTTTAAAATGAGGACATACAGGGTTTATGTGTTTTAACTCTCTGCTAACCAGTAGAGTTTACTATTTATGACTCCACAGGCCTGTTTCCCGCCAGCTTTGTTTGGATACTAAGCTCGAATCTGAGGGGCTGTTTATTTTACTTTTCCTTAAATTCCTTTCTTGTAAGGAGGTATCTAGTTGGAGAAATAATTCTGTTGGAATTTGTCATTTGATTTACCCTTAATGTATATTTGTCCCTTAGAGTCCTTCTATGACACGTTCCACACCTTGGCCGACATGATGTATTTCTGCCAGATGCTGTCAGTTGTGGAAACTATCAATGCAGCAATTGGAGTCATTAAGTCACCAGTGATACCTTGTCTTATCCAGGTATTGAGTAATTGATTTCTAGGGTGGGGAATGAAAGATTTCAGAATTTAGTAGGTACACCACAATTTGCTGAGAAGTCTCAGTAAAAATCTCTTTACACAATAGCATTGTTTTTATCTGAAAAAAGAGGAAAACTGTAAGCCACAGGGATAATTTCCAAAGTAGACTTTTGCCATTTCAGATCTGTGTTTTTTTTTGTTTGCTTGTTTATAATATCTTCATGAAATTATAAAGTGATAAAAAGGGCTTTAAAACTAGCAAAACTTGACTTTCAAGCAGGAGCAGAAAGACCTCACCCACAGTCTTCTCAGGTAGAGACATGCTTAGTCTCCTCCCATCTTGGGTAGGTGAAGGCAGTGTGATCCTAGGAGATCTTTTCACTTTGGACCTTCTTCCATATATGAAGGTAACATTTTTGATTTGTGTGGGGATTCTCCCCCTCACCATACATCTGTGTTATTTCCTAACATTTGGAAGATTGCTATCAGGAATAGGACATCAAAGTCTTTTAATTTCTTTGCCCTATTACCTACCTATGTGATTGTATACTATCAAATACCCCCCACCTGGAGTCGGGGGGAACCAGGTGATGGTTGGTTAGTCTTTTCCAGAGTACTGTTGTTTGTTTTTCTGGTTTTTTTTTAAATTTTTTTTTGTTTGTTTATCCATTTTTTTTTAATTTTTTTTTTTTAATGTTTATTTTTGAGACAGAGAGAGACAGAGCATGAATGGGGGAGGGGCAGAGAGAGAGGGAGACACAGAATCGGAAGCAGGCTTCAGGCTCTGAGCCATCAGCCCAGAGCCCAACGCGGGGCTCGAACTCACAGACCGCGAGATCGTGACCTGAGCTGAAGTCGGACGCTCAACCGACTGAGCCACCCAGGCGCCCCTGTTTATCCATTTTTGAGAGAGACAAA
This sequence comes from Panthera onca, assembly GCF_046562875.1. Lineage (NCBI taxonomy): Eukaryota > Metazoa > Chordata > Mammalia > Carnivora > Felidae > Panthera > Panthera onca. The sequence goes on along the minus strand of NC_138344.1, from coordinate 39,523,135 downwards.
GCAAGAGAGAGGGAGAGGCAGGGAGAGAGGGAGACACAGAATCCAAAGCAGGCTCCAGGCTCTGAGCTGTCAGCACAGAGCCCGACACAGGGCTCGAACTCACAAACCTCGAGATCATGACCTGAGCAAACTTGACCACTTAACCAACAGAGCCACCCAGGCACCCCTGGTGTACTGTTTTTATACTTCTATTCTTTTATGGTACACCTGCTCCGGCATTCTGAGAGTATCCATTGCATGGTAAAGTGTGTTAATACAGTGGCCTTATTATTTCTAGGTTTTCTGTTCTCAGAGAGAGGCTGTTTTGTTCAGTCTAAAAAATAAAAGAGGATACAAAGTGACCCACTAATATGGAATAATATTTTTTGTACATCAAGGACTACTGTGATAAGAATGAGGATAGCATTTCTAGGGCAAGATGGAAGGGACAGATTGAGTTGTTGTCATAATGCATGGCCCCAGGGAGTGCCAGTCACATAGAATGCAGTGTGAGTAAAACCTCCTGGAGTCGGACAGTGCCATGCGCACTAGCACGGACGAATCTCGGAAACAAAACATGGAGTAAGAAGTCACAGAATAATACATTCTGTTTCTTAAGGTTTAAAAACAGGCAAAGTGAAACGGTGTACTGTTTAGAAATTTGTACATAACTAGTAAACCTCTAGAGAGACAAGATAGTAGTTACTTATGAGGGGCTGCCACACTGGTGATGTTCTAAAAATTTTTTTTTCTTTAATGTTTATTATTTGACAAGAGACAGAGAGCAAGCAGGGGAGGGGCAGAGAGAGAGGGAGACACAGAATCGGAAGCAGGCTCCAGGCTCCGAGCTGCCAGCACAGAGCCCGACATGGGGCTCGAACCCACAGACTGCAAGATCATGACCTGAAGTGAAGTCGGCCGCCTAACCGACTGAGCCACCCAGGCGCCCCCACAATGTTGATGTTCTTGTTCTTGGGTTACGCAGACACGGATGTCCATTTGGCAGTAGTCTTTAAACCGTGTTTGAACTATTCGTGATGATATGTATTTACACACATGCACACAGTCAGAAAGACTGATTTGGATACTTGTTCCAAAGCTGGAACAGAGAATTAAACTAGCTGAGCTCAGTCTTTTCCTATTTACCCTGAATTTAGTGGGGCTTGGTTTTGGGTGACACTTTTATATAGTTTTTGTAGAATATATTTTTAAACTTTTTTTCTCTCTTCTGGGTTCTTTTAATAGCTTCTTGGAAGAAATTTCATTTTGTTTATCATCTTTGGCACCATGGAAGAAATGCAAAACAAAGCTGTGGTTTTCTTTGTGTTTTATACATGGAGCGCAGTTGAAATCTTCAGGTGGGTAGAAATGCCAGCATGGTTGTTTGAATGCTTCTCCTTTCTCTGGAACAGCTCTCTTCTGGAGGGAGTTGTTTTATTCCGAGTCTCATTTGGTTTGAAATTAAGGTTCCACCTATGTGGAGAGTTCTAGCTGAATCTGTGAGCTCTGCAAAGGAGACACACAGTTTTGTTTTGTTTTTTTAAAGCAATCATAATACCAGTGTAGGCACTGGAGAACAGAGGGAGGAGAGATCTGGAGAAATGAAAGACCTGTGTTACCCTTCTTGCTGTCTTGTTGGAAAGAGAGGACTCATCCACATGGAAATATTTTTGAAAAAGCTGAAGAAACATGGGGTTGAAGGAGTAGTCAGGCTGGATGGAAACAGTGAATACCAGCCTTCTAGAAGGAATGATAGAAATCTTTTACTACAAGATTACTGAAATTTGAATCAGCCTTCTATGATTCTTCCATTCTCAACTGTCATAGAAAAAAATATCTTTAAAAAATATATCCATTAATAGTAGAGGTGTTCTTATCTACCAGACCATACATATTCCATTTCTTTTTCAGTCAGGTGGAGAAAGGATTTTGCACATTGACTCCTGAGCTCTAGTATTTTGCAAACTTAATAGTTGAGAGGGAGAAGTAGTTAGCAATCCTAGATTTATCTTAACAGTGGTCTGGTCCCATAGTATCCCGTATATCCTCTTAAATCTGCTAATACAAACGTGAAAGAGATTATAAGTACTTAATATTAACTCTGTTAAAAATTCTTTTGTGTTATCTCTTATCAAAAAAAATTTTTTTTAATGCTTATTTTTTGAGAGAGATAGAGTGCAAGCTGGGGAGGGGCAGAGAGAGAGGGAGACACGGAACCTGAAGCAGGCTCCAGACTCTGAGCTGCCAGCACAGAGTCTGATGCGGGGCTCAAACTCACGAACCATGAGATCATGACCCAAGTTGAAGTCAGCTGCTTAACTGGCTGAGCCACCCAGGTGCCCCTTGTGTTTTAAATAGAGTGTCTGACTCTAGATTAGGGGTCTTTTGTATACTGAAATTTTGATGACATTCGTTGATCCAGGGATAAATTGTCACAGTGTTGGTCATCTTTACCTCTTGGAACTTAGAACTAGGAATGAAGCCAAAGAGCTTCTGAGCATTCACTCCATGTACTGAACTATTCCAAAGAAGGTTGTCTTAGGACCTAAACTTAGTCTGCCATCAGAGTTCACATCCACTGAAAATTGGAGGAGGGGTGTGATGGGAGTTTGTGGGTAGAGAGCCCACGATTAGAATTCTGTTCTGAAGAAGCCATGTGTGGCTAATTGTGAAATGATTCTTCTTGAATGATGTTCTAGGGTTGCATTCAGGACCTGAAGTGGCTTTTCACATCTGAATTCCTTATTTTCAATAGGTACCCCTTCTACATGCTTTCCTGCATTGACATGGATTGGAAGGTGCTTACATGGCTTCGTTACACTGTGTGGATACCCTTGTATCCTCTGGGATGTTTGGCAGAAGGTACTTTCAAGAACACTGGGTTTTATAAGCTTAGTTCTAAAGATAGCTAAGCTAAAAGATAGCTAAACTTTCTTTCTTCCTGTGCCAGCCTTAGTCTGATATATGGGTGTTAGACTTTTTAAGAATTTCTTTCTCGTGGCTTCCTTCCATAGTACTCATGGTACCCAGACTGTTTCAGGGAAGTAGCTCGTTTTTGTAAAGTTTGGAAGCTGGGTGTTCATGTATTGTATGCTTCCTATTTATACGGTATTTAAAATTTTCCAAAGCAGGTTCTTAGCGACAACTTCATTTTATCCACCACACACCTAGTGGGTGGGTCAAGTAGGGCTTTTTCTCTCCATTTTAGAGAAGACTGAATCTCAGTGCTATCAAAATGACTGTTCTCTTCATTCATCTTCCTTTTGTCAGCGTGGAGGGTTATCACGTGAAAACTAGGGGGGTGGGGAACGGAAGAGGCACGAGCCCTCTGTATTAAGGAGGCTAGATGGGACTGTATTTCATTTGTTTCTGACAAGTTATTTCTGCTCTCAGCTGTCTCAGTGATCCAGTCCATTCCAGTATTCAATGAAACAGGAAGATTCAGTTTCACATTGCCATATCCAGTGAAAATCAAAGTTAGATTTTCCTTTTTTCTTCAGATTTATCTCATAATATTATTTTTAGGTAAGTATTGGCTCTGTAATAGACTTTTTCCAGTCACTTCTTAGAGAGTAGAATTAAATGATTCAAAGTTTTCCAAGTCCTTATTAGAAAAACATTACTTGTATGAAACGGACCCACAAGAATATGCTACGTGTATCTTCCAAATCTCCAGGGGTTATCTTCTTGGTCATTGGGAGTTCACCATATTTCATGTTTAAAACAATGTAAGAAACTCTTTTAAGAAGCTCATTTTAATAATTTCACTGACACATTCCTTATCTAGAGTTCACAGAGGTGGTAATACCACCGGCAGCAAGGAAGGAAGAAGGCAGTAAAGGCTTCTGAGCAGCCAAGAGATGTCATAAAGCCTTCTACTTAACAATAGGAAAGCTCCCTTAGCCCCCACCCTGTTCCTTATGTAAAACCTGCTTATATATTAATTTACTTTTATATAAAATCATAAATTCTTGCCTTAATTCATAAAAACTAAGAATTAAAAGAAGCAAACCGAATTATTGAAAATATGAGAAATTTAAAAGTCTTCCTAACTGTAAGGACTGTTTACTTTAGATAAAGTTCTAATGCATTTTAATCTATATATTTCTGTTTTAGTTCTCAAAAAGCTTAAGGTGGCCCTAAATAAGTATGGCTGTCTGCTCTTCTAGCAACAGGATATGAGAGCAGATACTATGTTAGTTATCTATTGCTGTGTAACAAATTACCCCAAAACTTAGTTGCTTAAGACTAAGCAAACGTTGCTTAAGCAAACGTTTGTTATCTCACAGTGTTTCTGAGGGTCAGAAAGCAGTCTAGCTGGGCGGCTCAGGGTCCCTCCTGAGGGTTCAGTCAGTCTGTCAGCCCAGTGGGGACTGCAGTTTCTGCAGACTTGACTGGGGCTGGAGGATCTGCTCCAAGCTCACACGTGTAGCTGTAGACAGGAGGCTTCAGTTTCTTGCCACAGTACATCTCCATGCGGCTGCTCGTGGCATGGCTTTCCCCCAGAACAAGTGGTCTGAGAGGCAGAAGCCACACTCTTTTTTGTTTTTAAATTTTATCTATTTTTTATTGAAATACATTTGACATATAACATTGCGTAAAGTTAAGTAAGGTATACACCATGTTGATTTGACTCATTTGTCTCAGAAGTGACATACCATCACTTCTGCCATATTCTGTTGGCTACACAGACCAACCTAGTAGAGGACAGGAGGGGATACACAAGGGTATGAGATCCCAGAAGGTAGGATCACTGGGGACCATCGTGGTGGTTACCACAGTGAGAGGAAGACCACAAAAAGTAAACCCGAGAACCCCAAAAGCTCAGTGGTCTTGATCAGTTAGTACTGATCACATACCCTTTAGGAGGGCCTCCAGGTATCAGCACGTGGCAGAAGCACAGTATGGGTGTAGATCATTTGCCAAAGGTTAAATTTTATGCAATTTCTCCTTTCCTATTTCAGAGAGGGTATCATTTATTTTAGAAAGATTTCTAGGCAGAAATGTTAAAATGTTTAGCCCTTGAAGGGAGTAAGCTTCAATTTGGAAGATGCACTCATTAAAAAAATTCTTTATCCCTATTACTGGATAAATAAATCTGGTTTACTGCAACTAGGCTCCATGAGGCATGATACTGAAAGTGTTAAAAGAGGAAGAAGTATTGGAAAGACCCTTAAAATACTTTACTAGAAAAGTTAGAAGAGTAGAAGTATTTTAATGTGCATTAACTTTAGTGGCTTTTCTTCAGGTTATATTGTTATACACTCTAATTTACAAGGTTTTATACTCCTATTTAGTTTGCTTGCAATGAATAATGTGGTTCTTATTTGTCAGAATGAAATCTCAAATTTGCATAATTTAGAAGCAGTACTACAGTTACATTTGCATATAGATCAAGGTGCTTTTCCAAATACACATGCTTAGTAATCCTGTAAAATAGGTGTTTTTAACCTTGTACAACGAGGAAACTGAGGTGAGGCTAAGCCATAGAACTAGTTAGTAGTCAAGTAGGATTGGAAAGTTTTTTCTGACTCTGAAATCCTGCGTTTTCGAATTTACTTCCTAGAAAAGCATTTCATACCTTTTAGACTAGTGCTTAATACACATTATTATATTAAAAGTTGAACTAAAAATAGGGCTGTTTTTATACTTAAGGTTTGTATATTTAATTTTGTGTAAATCTTACCTTAAAAGGAAGAAAAAAAGAAAACTGAACTCTAATTGATGGAATGTTTCGGGGTGAAGTATACTGATGTCTGCTACTTTCAGTGAAATACATCAAAGATGAGGTGGGAGTGGGCATGTGCTCAGACGAATATAATAAAAACTTAAAGTTTAAACCTAGGTGGTGTTCCCTGTACAGTATTTTAATCTTGCAGCATGTTTGAAAATTTTCATATTAGAATATGGGAGGGAAGTTAAATTATAAACCCTCTGGGGAAAAAATGAAGGGTCTCCAGTGCATTGATAATAACTTGGTTCAAAGCTGTAATTTCTGAGCACCTACAGTGAGCACAGTGCTGGTGGATAGGATAGGCAGACATCTAGAGACTGTCTTTGCCCCAAGAGCTTCTGGTTATAAATACAGACCAAGATTCCCTTTTCTCACTGGCTTCTTTTCTTTTTCAGGGTTGTACATAAATTTTCGTCACCTTTATAAACAGCGCAGGCGGCGCTATGGACAAAAAAAGAAAAAGGTCCACTGAAAACAAAGATTGAGAGGATTCCTTGCCAGTTTGAGCCTAATCTATAATTCTTACAGTTTTACCTTCTTGTACTGATGTAAAAGTTTTTTTAAAGTTAAATGATTAAATTCTCAGTGAAGCTATCTTCCCTTTTCCCCCATAACATTCCTGAATTTACCGAACTATCTTAGTGTAGTACTTGCATGACATGGGTTCCTGGTATCTGAGGACAGGTTTGTTCTTGTGTGTTCCATTAATGACCGCAAAAGACTCAGCCCTACCCCCACACACTCCTTGTCCTGTCACTCTCACATGGGCCAGAGATATTTCTTCAGTGCCCTAACCCTACCAGGTACTGGCCATTCTTATAGCTGGGAATTGTTCTTTTCAGCTGTTGCTTGTAAGAAAAAAACCACTGTTGCCTCTACAGGGGGCTGTGAAAGTGACTCAGGCAGGACCTTGGATATATTCTGTATCCAAGGAGTTGCTTGTTAAGTGGGGTGGCATTGATTTTTGGAAAATCAAGTTCAACTCAGTCATTGATAAAACATTTCCGAGTCTGAGTGGAGCTAGAGAACACCTATTACCTCTGAATCTTTTGGCCTCTAACACCACCTGCTACGTGCTTACCTGTGTGTGTGCACGGGAGAGGCATGGAAGGATTTGGGAGAAACCGGTCAGAACCTTGGAACACCATGATCACTTACTTCATTCCTGGCTAAATCAGAACTATTTTCAACACTAGAGAAAGATGAAACATTAGTTAGAAAACAATGAGATTATAAGAGTTCCAAACCCAAATGGCTACAGGGTGTCAGAGGGTGAAACTGGCAGTAAGACAGCGGCTGGCAGTGCAGCCTGTGGCAACCTGGGAGCAGACAAAACAGACCTACAAAATGGCCTCAGGCTGTGCACATACATAAAAAACCTTGCTATCATCCTCCGCACTGGCTGAGTCCATTTACTCGTGTACCTGTCAGAGTGACTGGTAGAACTGACCTCAAAAACACCTGCTTTATTCTTTGGTTTCACCTGTCTGCCGTCAGACGGTAAAAACAGAGTGAGAACTTTGGCTGGAGAAGCTCAACAAAGCTTCCTGGCAGGAAACCCACCAACAGAGGAACTGAGGAAAATCCAGACGTTGTAAAGTTTGGTCATTGTCAAAAACATTGTTTCCTCTAATACATTCCAAGTTAACCAAGTAAAATATGTTAGAAGTAATGCTTGTATTAAAGAATTTAAGAGCATGATAGCTCTTTCTGTTCTGCCATTCCTACTGTTCTTGGGAAAGGGGGACTCAGTGAGTTATGCTGTTTCTCTGAGTCCAATATGGAAACTTGGTTTGACCTAAAAACATCTGATTAGCATAGGCTGGCTGATTTTTATAAGTTCACTGCACTGAGGGGTATTTTGCATGTCTGTAACTTCTGTCAACACTTGTTTGTGTTAACTTCCGTTGTTCTTTCAATTGACTTTCTATGTTTATTTGGACAGATCAGCTTTGCAGTATATGCTGCATCTTTGTGGCAGAATCCTGTATTCTTAGTGATTGTTAAAACTCCTTTATTGCTGTCTGAGAAAGCAAAAGATTGTGTATTTCTATTAAACATTTACAATCAAAATCCTAATAACTTGTGTTTAAAGATCATTTAGTCTGATAGGTTTTCAAGTTGTTAATGATAAGTCCTTTGTTCAGGGAAAACATTATATAGCATGTTAAAATGGTTGCTCGGGTTAAAGCCCGAGGGAGGGAGTAATACCTTAGGAAGTCCACAGAACAATTTGAAAAGTATCGATGACATAAACAAAGCTTAGTGAAGTTATGTGACTTGCCTAATATCATGAAGCTAGCTAATGAAAAGGTACTGTAACTGACCACAGTGATCCGTCAGAATCCACGGGTGGAACCTGGCTTAGGCAGAGACCTAACCAATGTCAGAAACAAGGAAGTCCATATGGAACCCAAGGAACTCTGGGGACTTATGAACCTGTGCCGCTTAGGAAGCCGAAATTATACACAGGTGGTAGGACAGACCAAAAGGCAAAGACCCATTAGCTTCCCAGTGAATCCATTTCATAGAAAATCAAGTATTTTATTTTCATTAAAAAAAAAAAAAAACTTGAAGAAACAGGAATCATTTTATACATTTACGGTTGCCGCTTAAAAGTCTGTATCTCAAGACATACCAAAAGCACCAAAGGGTTGCCACCAAGTTTTTGCCCAAGTTCTAAGGAAAGTTCTGAAGCTTAATTAGGTATTGGGCTTGTATTTAGCAAGCCCCAGACAGTCTGGGCTACTCATTCTAAGGACAGGAGCCTGAAAGTGTCCTTATGGTTGAGAGAGGAGAGGAAAAAGGTGCCTTTCGGGAAGCTGGAGAGCCCTTGCTGGTTAGATTTCCTGAGGAAGTGGGAGAGAGCTCTGTGCTCAACAGTCCTTTAAGTTTCTGAGATGTGCCCATTGTGGGAGCAACAGCGTTTTTTTGGGCTTAAAGACTCAGCCCCCAAAAGCTAAAGTCAAAGCCCAAACTGGCAGCCACTCTTCGGAACCTCCCTCAGACTCTAGCAGAGTCACTGAAACCAGCAAGTGGTGCTTCTGAGACAGCCTCGGAGTTCTTCGGGTGGCTCCTGCAGAGGTGAACAAACTAAAAAGTTTTTACCCTAAATCATTTTCACCTGGAATGACAAAAGAAGGAAGGCTCCCAAAGTCGGCTTTACATTCTTTCGGTGCTGCTTCCGGAGAAGTCTGTGTGCAAAGGTGTGATGTTGTGCTCATACCCAGCATACTCGGAGGTGCCAGTACTGGCGAGCTTGAGTTGCTGGGCAGCATGGGTCAACTGGAATGCAGCGTCTGGGTGCGCTGTGTCAGGCAGCAGTGTGCACTCCCTTTCCAGCATGTCAGCCACCCCTTTAAGCAGGTCCAGGAAACCAAATGCCAGGGCGGCCTTTCGTAAACGGTTTAGCTCCTGAAACAAGATTAAAAAGAAAACAAAAACAAAAAAACCAATGTTCCTGAAATGCATTTTCCTTATCATGTACTTTCTAAACGCTCAGCTTAGAATAAGTTTTCCTTGATCTCCGAACTTAAGTGAGCATTTTTATAGGAGAACAAATGCTCATACAGAGATGCCAATAACCAGAGAATGTGATGACACAACCAGGTCCTCTACAGGCAATCAGAAAGCTGGCAGACTGAGTGCTCACACCAAACATGAAGAGACCCTTGTCACACACCATTCACTTGTAACTCTCAGGAGGATTACCTTTCCCCTGTTACTCAGGTGTGGAAAAGGCATGCCTCAAACCTCAGAGGGCTCTGAACCCTCTGGTGCCTCCTCTCTGGATGGGCCTCAGGCCGAACAACAACACGCTTAGGGGAGGCTCTGGAGGATTCAAGAAGTCTGACCTGAGAGACTGCCATAAAAAGAAGGGCCGGGCAGTGGATGGAAACAAGAGAAATACAAAGTTCCTCTAAAACCACTTAGCAGTGCAATCTAGGCAAGCTGTGTAGCCTCTCCAAGTCTCAGTGGTCTCATTTATAAAATAAGAAGGATGACCTCGTCCTTGCCCACAGGAGGGGCTGACTCTTGCCCAACAAAAAGAGGCCCTTCCACATCTGGTATGTGGGATTATATAAAACCAGAAAAGAAGTGGGCTTTCTGACCACCTCTCTACTATCATCTGTGAATGGGTGAAAAGTTCAGAAGAAGGTGAAAGTAAAGTGTGCCATCTGGATAGACGGCCGACAATCGTGTGTAGGGGAGAAAGGGACTATAGCCAAATAGTGGTCATCAAGGGCCTGTGTGAGCTCAGCTTCATGGGGAGGGAGGGCATGGTGGACTGAGCAGCTGTTTGAACTCTGATTAAGGTTGCTCTTCCTTGCCACAATTAGGTTTGAAGACACCAGTGACATGAAGGTAATGAGGTAACACCCAGACAGAGTAGCACGTATATTCTCCGGGAAGAGATGCTAGCCTGGGGTACGTTATGTGCACCATAATATATTAGTAGCTAGGCTACAAGTGACAACATGGCATACCTCACACTGCCACTTAATTTAATTTTGGCCAAACACCAGATGGACAGGGGAGAAACAAGGAGTGTACTTAAATTACCCCCTCAACTCCCCTCCTTGTAACTTTATCCCCTCCACCAACTGTTCTGGATTCAGCTAGACAGGATTCCAGAGGGCCGTCCTTTTGCAACTCATAAAAGTGCAATGTTAATAGTCATTCCTGAGAGCAGCTTCTCTGGTAAAGAATGCTTTGGGAGATCACCATCCCAGGAAGTCATCCTGGCTGCCTGGGCTTTGGCTGGATACTCACAGGAGAGTGGTGACAGGGGTTAAGGGCTTTGACCCACAGGTTCTTCCCTCAGCCATTCACAGCAACTCCTTCCCTCAGCCATTCACAGCAGCACCAATACGGAGGAGCCCTTCTGCACAGAACCAGGCCATTTAAACACATCCACTTCTTAGATTTTGGATCAGCAGTGGACCTATCATTTCTATTGACTTTATCAAGGAAAAAACTGAGGCATAAGCTAAACATTTCTAATTCCTGTCCATGTTCACTCTGCCACCCCACATTCATAACTACTGTGAACCATTTATTTTTGGCACACATCCCAGGGCCCACCCTTTTCCACTGTAATTCTGACAGTCTTACCTTATAGAATGTCTGTGTTTTTTCAGGTAGTTTCCTTGCATTTCTTAAAATCTTCTGTACATCTGTCTATCAAGGGTAAAAAGATTTCAACATAAGGATTCTGTGGTAACAGGGGTAAGAATACAAAAGGATATCTCTAAATGTTTAGAGAAATGAATATGGGAACAGAGAATCTCTTGTGAGTTAATGTCACTATTCTGTTCAACATTAGTAAAGCACCTCCCTCCTTCAAAATGTTTGATAATAAATCCCGTTGGTGACAGAAATGAACTTGTCTCACAAAAACAAACCCAGTAAACTCATATATCTATGGCCAGCTGCTTTTTGGCCAGGGCACCAGGACCTGGGGGAGAAGAATAATAGTCTCTTCAACAAATGGTGCCAGGACAACTGGATATCCACATGTAGAAGAATGAAGCTGGACCCTTGCTTCACACCATATACAAAAAAATTAACTCAAACTGCTTCAGAGACCTAAGTGTAAGAGGAAAAACTACAAAATTCTTGGAAGAAAACACAGGGGTAAACTCTCATGACCTTAGATTGGTAATGATTTCTTAGTTATGACAACAGCACAGCAACAAAAGAAAACAAATTCTGACAAATATTCACAGGAGCATTATTCACAATAGTCAAAAGGTGCAAACAATTCAAATGTTTGTCAACTGAATGAATGGATAAATGTAGCCATCATCAAAAGAAATGAAGTACTGATACATGCTACAAGATATATGAACACTGAAAACATTAAGCTAAGTGAAGGAAGCCAAACACAAAAACCCACACATTATATGAGGCTATTTATATGAAATATCTAGACTAGGCAAATCCATAGAGACAAAAAGCAGATTAGTGGTTGTCATGGGCTGGGGGAAGTCAGGAATATAGAGTGACTTGCTTAATGGGTACAGGGTTACCTTTTGGGGTGATGAAAATGTTCTAGAGCTGCACAGTGATGATGGTTGTATAACATTATGGTTGTACTAAATGCCACTGAATGGTTTACTTTAAAATGGCTTAAATGAGATGGGTATTGAGGAGGGCACCTTTTGGGATGAGCACTGGGTGTTGTATGGAAACCAATTTGACAGTAAATTTCATATATTAAAAAATAAAAAAAAGAAAAAAAAAAGAAAAAAAAAAGAAAAAAAAAAATAAATAAAATGGCTTAAATGATAACTTTTATGTTATGTGTATTTCACAATTAAAAAATTCACCCAAGGGTGCCTGGGTGGCTCAGTTAGGTTAAGTGGTTTTGGCTCAGGTCATGATCTCACAGTTTCATGAGTATGAGCCCCACATCGGGCTCTACACTGACAGCGTGTAGCCTGCTTGGGATTCTCTCTCTCCCACTTTCTCTCTGCCCCTCCTCTGCCTGCTCTCTCTCTCTCTCAAAATAAATAAACTTAAAAAATATATACAACCAGACCAAAACAAAATATAAAAAGTAATTTAAGAAAAAAATCAGCAATCTTTGTGACAGGGGAGTGCTGGGGTCAAGGATGGCAGGAAAGAGAGAACCTGATTTTCCAACAAAACCCCTACCCTCTTAGCCACGACAGGACGTGTCCAGTCTCCACGGAGAGGGGGCTAAAATAAACTGTGCCATCAGCCAAAGCTATTTCCCTTGTCAGGTGGCCTAACTGCCTCTTCTCATTTGGCTTAGGTTGAATTCATTGGAGGAACAAAGAAAAAGAAGATGGTGCTCAAATGAGAAAAAAGGTTCAAAAATGATTTTTAAAAACAGGCAGAAAGGACTATATGTCAGTGGAAGGAGAAGCATCACTGAGTACATTGCCTGAAAGCAACATACCTTGTGACAGTATCATCTTAGCTTCCCAAGAAAGTGTGTTTGTAGAATTAAAGTGTAATGCCATTGCTTGGGTTCTACTGTGGGGACAGAAGAAATAACCCCATAGAGATTTTTATATCTTTCTCAAAACTGTTGTTAAAGATAAAAACCCATTATGTCAATGCCTCACTATGTCAAAAATTTTACACTGAAATTCAATGCCAGGAAAATGTATCTCTCTAGAACCGACATGCTTCCTTTTATCAGACCAGAAAAACCATATAATCCTACATGTTGCTTTTTTGACCTTGGTAGCAGGAAGCTCAGAGCCAAATTGCTCAAATATAATTATCATTTGCCTTGGGTTCCTGGCACAATTCTCTCTCCTCTTCCTCTAGGTTTTTTACTGCTCTAAATTTTCTAAGAAGTGATTTTGCTGCATACATGTTTTACCGTAGGCCACCTCAATTCTTTTTTGGAAATAATGACAAACATTAGAAGTAAATGAATTACTAAGTATCAAAGGAAAGGAAAATCAAATCAAAGGTCTGCCTGCTTGCAAGAATCCCTCCTCCTGTCCCCAGTGGAAAGCAACTTGAATGGTAGTATTACCTGTAGGCCACTGGGTTTGATCCAGACAGTCACATTCTGGGCATAACTGCGTTTGTTTTTGGGCTGCAGGGGGAATGGGCTCTTATTGTCATCTTCACCATAAGGGTTTTCTTTAGCATCTTAAAAGAAAAAGACATTGTTAAAATGATATCTGGCAAAACATACAATTACATTTCCAATTAGGCTAAAAGCTCTTTGAATCATTCAATCTTCTACATCCTGTTACTTCCCTAATTAAGAAAATCTATTAACTTCCCTCAGGTTAGGGAATCTGTTTGCAATAGAAAGCCACTGATGTAGAAGTCTATAAACAATCAACTGAGGCCCATGTAGGTAAAAAAGCAAAACAAAACAGCTTAATGTTTTCAAAGAGACAAGCTTCACTTATCTGCTTTATAAATTGAGTTCAGAGAGAATAATACAAATACATGCAACGATACTGAAGCACGTATTTAAAAAATATATAAAAATACATAGTACAATTCTATATAGTCAAGCCCAGCACTCTCCAACAGAATTTACTACAATGATCAAATGGCAGTCACTAGACCACACGGCCATTGGACACTTGACTTGTGGCTAGAGTGAGGAACTGAATTTTAAATTTTACTATCTTCATTAAATTTAAATATCCTCAAGTATCTAATGGCTCGTGGGTTGGACATCAGTCTAGGCACTGAGAAAATTCCAAAGGAAAATTACATATAGCCAAATTAAAGAAAGAGCATAAAAAATATTTTTTGGTGAAACATACCCCAGGTCATCATAGTTTATTAGTTCTTGTTTCCAAAGATTAAAAGCCAGGTTGTTTTTCAGTCATGTGAATAAACAAGGATTTCTGTTTTTCTATTTGCTTCCTGAGCCAATGAAACTTTGCCACAAACTTACAAAGCATACTTACATCTACTGGCTCATTTTATGCTGATTATTACCACCTTCTGGGGTAGACAGAGCAGGGATCATTTCTCCAAGTTCAGGGAGTTTAACTCCCTTGCCCAAATGTTCATGTTGGAAACTGGAATTAGCCTAGTTTCTCTGAGTGAGAAGCTCTCTAACCCCAATCTGGTCATTAATTTAATGTTTTATACTGGCCCCACAACTCCTGTCAGTCCCTTCTCCTCCCAGCCCCTCCAGAAGTACTGGTCCAGCTTTCCAGACCTATTTCCGTAAATACTTGTATGTATGTATGTATATATGTATGTATGTGTATGTATATATATATATATACACACATATATACATATACATACATACACATATACACACACACACACACACACACACACACACACACACACACACACACACTTTTTTAGCCAGGCCAAGGTCCCAGCAGTCTTTTTCCATGTAACATGTTTATTTCCAACTTCTCTGCCACTATTTCTGTTATTTCCTCTGCCTGGGGTGCTCCCCTTTCCTCATTCATTTATTCCCTTACTCACTTATTCACTCATGAGCTATATGGTCGACCCACCATGTAGCAAGCACCTGCTAATGTGACCGGAGAAGATATTTTTCTGGATTCAAGGAACTTACAGAATAAAGAATATTTATTAAATTCCAACTATGTGTCAAACATTTTACATATAGACCTTCTCTCCTTAGAGCAACCCTACAGGGTAGATATTATCAGTCCCATTAAAGATGAGGAAACTGAGGGTTAGACAGGTTGGACCTTCACGGGTTTCACAGTGACCCAGCTGGGCCTGGCTGCAAAAGCAACAGGTTTTCTACCACTGAACACCACTGTTCCTCGCATAAACTTACACTCTAGGTCCTGATCCTATCCCACCTTCTCCATGATCTGTCCCAAGTTTTCCTGGCACACGGTACTTTCTCTAGACCCTTTTCTACTATAGCGCCCAGTATCAGTACCAAACATTTCAACACCTGATTGAAGTCTATCTTGTACTGCCTCTAATTGTTTGGGGACTTTATGTGATAACTGGCTTGGCAGACAGAAAATACTGCATTTATGAATAAAGAACAGGAGACTCTCAGAAATAAGAAATATGATAGCAGAATTAACAAAAAAAAAAAAAAAAAAAAAAAAAAAAAAAAGACAGTTGCAAGGTAAAACTGAAGATAACTTACAGGAATTAGAAAAAAAATGGAAAAATGGGTGGAAGAAAATTATACACAAAAATCATAAACAGATGTTCTAGAAAGGGAGAAGAGAGAATACGGAGAGGGGAAAATCAAAGACATAATTCATGTTTCCAGAACTGAAGAACATGAATTGCTAGATGGAAGGGCCCACTGAATGCCCAGCACTATGAATGAGGAGACCAACAACTAAGGACATCATTCTGAAAATCCAGAACACAAGGGACACAAAGAAGCACCTCCAGGAGTGCAGAGAAAACAGAGCATCAAAGCCCTGACAGCATGGCACTAGACTCTTAACAGCAACACTAGAAGCCAGAAAGGAAAAATAGAGCTATGCTTCAAAACTCTAAGGGAAAGTGATTCCAAACCCATAACTCCAACAAAACCATCAACTGAGTGTAAGGGATGAAATACGAACATTGCCAAATAGGCAAGGTTTCAAACATCTACTTCCCATGTATCCTTTTCTCAGGAGGAGTCATGAAACAGGAGAGCCAGAGGAGAGATGAGAAGGCTGACCGCTCTCCAACAGGCCTCGAGAACAACCAATTCACTTTATGAAACAAGAGGAAGGGAAATTATACTAAGGGGAATAAAAAAGAAAACTGACAAAAATACATACTGGAAGAATGTAGCTGGAAGGTAGGAAAGTAGGAATTAGCAGTAAGTACACAAAAAAAGGAGCAAAGAAAAACTAAGTAGAGAGGAAGGCCATGAGAACCCTGAGGGAGGACTGCTCTCATCTGCCACTGGCTGCCCCCAAAGCCTACTTGCCCAGTTATTTCCTGAAGTCTCTGAGCAACCTCAGAGATCGGAGTATCTCTCTGATTATTGCCTTCCTTTTCATGTTAGGATACAGCTGACCTCCGAACAACATGGGTTGAAATGGGTCCACTTACACACAGAATTTCTTCCATAAATACAAGTACTGTAAGTGTATTTTCTCTTCCTGAGGGTTTTCTTAATAACATTTTCTTTTCTCTAGAATACATTATATAGTACACATACAAAATATGTGTTAACTGTTTGTTATCAGTAACGCTTCTAGTCATTAGTAGGCTCTTAATAGTTAAGTTTTGGAGGAGTTAAAAGCTATAACCCCCATATTATTCAAGGGTCACCTGCACATTTAATTTGCCTGCTAGAAAAAAAAAAAAAGTGGGGCAGAGAACAAGGAATTGCAAAACAAAATGTAACTTGGTATACACCACATGGCTTAGGTGTAATTAACACATTGTCTAACAAGGACAATCAAGAACACTATAACCACACTGGAACAACCAAGAACACTATAACCGCACTAGAAGGATACAGAAAGGGAAAATGTGCTTCTTGGAGGGGTGGGTTGGGATGGTGTTGATAAGAGAGCTAAGTAGTGAACCTTAAAAAGTCAAAAATATGACATTTAAAATGAAAAAAAAAAAGTTAAGAAATAATTATATATGTATATTAATTAGAAATATAAATATAAAAAAAAAAAACCCATCCCCAAATTATAAGTTGTTAGTGGTGTTTCTAGGAACAGAATGAGAAGTAGGAGGGAAAGGCATAAACAATGGTATTGGTCTGCATGCCTTGCTGTGACAATAAATAAATAAATAAATAAATAAATAAATAAAAACAACTTCTTTGACATAGGCCATAGAAATATTTTTCTAGGTATGTCTCCTCAGGCAAGGTAAACAAAAACAAAACTAAGCTATTGGGAGTACACCAAAATAAAAAGCTTTTTGCATGGAAAAGGAAACTATCAACAAAACAAAAAGGCAACCTACTGAATGAGAGAAGGTATTTGCAAATGATATATCTGATAAGGGGTTAATATTAAAAATATATAAAAAACTTATACAATGCAATACCAGAAAAACAAATAATCCAATTAAAAAATGGGCAGAGGACTTGAACAGACAATTTTCCAAATAAGACATACAACTGCCCAACAGGCACATGAAAAGATGCTCAATATCACTAATCATCAGGGAAACGCAAATAAGAACCACAATGCTATATATATAGTCAGCTATATATGCTGACTCTGTACCTGTCAGAATGTCTACAATAAAAAAAAAAAAAAATTAACACACACACACAAAATAACAAGTGCTGGCTAGGATGTGGAGAAAAAGAAACCCTTGGGCAATGCTAGTGGGAATACAAATTAGTGCAGCCACTGTGGAAAACAGTATGCAGGTTCCTCAAAAAACTAAAAACAGAATTATCATATGATCCATCAATTCCACTACGGTATTCACCCAAAGAGAATGAAAACGCTAATTTGAAAAGATATATGTACCCCTGTGTTTTTTGCAGCATTATTTACAATAGCCAAGATATGGAAGCAACTCACATCCTTTGATAGATGAATGGATAAAGAAGACGTGATATATATATACACACACACAAGGGACTATTATTCAGCCATAAAAAAGAAAGATCTTGCCATCTGCAACAACATGGATGAACCTAGAGGGTATAATGCTAAGTGAAATAAGTCAGAGAAAGACAAACACCATATGATTTCACTCATGTGTGGAATTTCAGAAACAAATGAACAAAGAAAAAGGCAAAACAAAAAAGCCCAGACTCTTAAATACAGAGAACTGGTGGTTGCCAGATAGGAGATGGGTGGGAGGATGGGTGAAATAGATAAAGGGAACTAAGAGTACACTTATCATGATGAGCACTGAGTAATGTAATTGTTGAATCATTATATTGTACACCTGAAACTAACAGTGTACATTATACTTTAAAAAAAGGAAAACAATAAAAACAGCAGGATCTACCATTTATATATCTATTGTGTGTCAGTCGCTTTATGCACATTCTCTCAATAAATTCTCTCAACAACCCACTAAGGTAAGTTTTATTATCAATTATTACTTGCTGTCATAATGGCAATTCTAACCTCATAAGACTGTCACGAGAATTAAAGGAGATTACGCACTTCATTGTCTAGCAGAGTGCCTGGTACAAAGTTAAATTCAACAAAATGTTAGCTCTTATTATCTTCATTTGAAGAGAACAGACCCTGAGGGAGAAAAAAATGAATATGGGGCAAAGTAAAAAGCAGTTCAATTTGAATAAAGAACATGTGTAACAAACCAAGCACGACTAGATTGGAAACTAGATTAGAAAGGAACTTAAATACTACATCTTAGATCATTGACAAGTATCTGCGTGAGAATGTCACAAGTCTAGGTCAGGGGTTGACAAACTTTTCCTGCAAAAAGGCAGGCAGTAAATATTTTAGAGTCTGTGGGTTATATGGTCTCTGTTGTAACTACTCAACTCTGCCACTGAAGCAGGAAAGCAGTCCTCGATAAACATCAATTAATGCATGTGACCATGTAATAAACCTTTAGAGTAGAACTTTATTTACAAAACAAGCAGTGGGCTAGTGTGGCCAGCAGGCATTGGTTAGCCGACCTTTGATCTAAATGAAAGGTAAAAGAAAACCAGACCAAGGCAAGAGCAGTGCAAACAAAAAGGTAGAATAAATTCAGGAATGCTACAGAGACCAGGAGGTGAGCAATCTCTTCACCCTAACACATACACATGGCTTCTTGCACCCGGTGCTCTCCAATTACTGCCTTACTTCTCTCCTCTTGTGGCAAACTTGTCATCTTCGTTTCCTCATCTCTCACTCATTCCTCAACTTGCCTCCTGTCTAACCACGACTGAAGCTACTCTTAACAAAGCCACAAAAAATGTCCTGTCGACGTCAAATGATTCTTTCCTCTTCATTTCCACTCCTTCCTAAAACTCTTTAGTCATTTACAACATTCTGTGGCCTCTTTCACATTAAGTTCTCAAGGTGGCAATCCTAATCTTCCTGTTGGTCTCCATTCAAAGGAGATATAATGCTCATATAATTTAAAGGCTTTTCTTTAAATCAGGAACTCATCTTCAGCGAGGATGGTTTTTCTGCACAAGTCTTTATGCCCTGTGTTGCCATTATATTAACTCCGGAGGTTGCACCATGGGTTTCATTGCTTCAGAAACGGGTTAGTGCATTGCTTGGTTTTGGGGATCCCCACTTCAGAATTGGGAGTGTCAATCTGCATGGTGCATGACTCATGAGACTTTTAATTTTTTAAGTTTATTTGCTTATTTATTTATTTACTTGGAGGAGGAAGAGCAGAGAGAGAGAGAGAGAGAGACAGAGAGAGAGGGAGAAAATCCCAAGCAGGCTCTGCGCTGTCAGCACAGAGCCCAGTGCAGAGCCCAATGCAGGGCTCAAACCCATGAACCTGAGCCAAAACCAAGAGTCAGCTACTCGACTGAGCCATCCAGGCACCCCAGGAGACTTTAATTTTTATAATATCTGGAAAAGCAGGTAGAAACAATGGGTTCTTGTCATCCTCTCACTAAGGGAGTAGACGTTCCACATTCCTAGCTTTACTCAGAGTTTTCAGTTTTATCTTATTTGGAAGCAAAGTCATATTCTCTTTCCCTGTGTAAGCTTTAAAACACCAGTCCCTGCATCCTGGATCAAGAGCTGGCCAACTATGGCCTTCTTTTTGAGTTACAAATGGTTTTTATATTTTTAAGTAGCTGGGGGAAATCAAAATAATATTTCATGACACACAAAAATTGTATGAAGTTTAAATTTTGGTGTCCATGAAGAAAATTTTATTGGAATATGTCATTCCCATTCATTTATGTACTGTGCTATAATGGCAGAGTTAATAGGAGTTATAACAGAGAGCACATGACCTGCAAAGTCTAAAATATTTATTATCTTGCCCTTCACTGAAAAAGCTTGTTGACTCTTGGTCTAGCATCTAGGGTGTATATTTAGTCAAACTCTTTTCTAGGCATATATGTGCATATATGCATGCACATATGTATAAGACAGAGTATGTAGGTCATGTATCTTACATGTGTATGAGACAATGTACCTTCTTCTTGACTCTCTATTTTTTTGGTTTCTGTGACATCACTGTTTTCTCCTTTTCCTTCTGCCTATTCCTTCTCATTTTCCTTTACTAGCCAGTGCCCTTTCCACTGTCCCCACCAGTTAGTCCTTCCTAGGGGTTTGGTCCTTGGCTCCTTTTTTGCCTTAACTACACAGCTTCCTGAGGGTAGGGCTTCTTAAAGTGTGGTTATGGATCACCTGGACTGTTATCACTTGGGTTATATTAAAATTGTAAGTTCTTAGGCCAGAATTCAGACCTACTGAATCAGTCCTACCCCATCTTTAAGTGGGGCCCAGGAAACAATTTTTAAACAAGTTTTGTTTTTTTTTTAATGCATACGAAAAATCAAATGTGTGAAACCACTACCTAAGCTTATGCTCATTTTCACCATTTTAACTATCAGTGATATGCTTATAACTAAAAATTATACATCCAACTCTGCCCCCTCTCTAGAACTCTTCCAGGAGTTGTCTCTAGGCACCTCCACTTAAATCTCATAGGCATAAACTCGAAATGCACAAAAGATGTCTTCCCAAACCTACTCTTCCTCCTCTGTTCTGTTCATTTTTTTTTAAAGTTTTATTTATTTTGAGGTGGCAGGGAGGGAGAGAGGATCCCAAGCAGGCTCCGTGCTGTCAACACAGAGTCCAACACGAGGCTTGAGCCCACAAACCATGAGACTATGACATGAGCTGAAATTAAGAGTCGTATATTCAACCAACTGAGCCACCCAGGCATCCTTTTCTCTCTTTCAATCAACAGTATCACCTTTCACCCTGCAGTCTAGTTCAGAAACCTGGGATCATTCTTGACACTTCCATTTCCTTTATTCCCATATCTAAAGACTGTTGATTCTACCTCCTGAATATCTTTTGCATGGATCCCCACCCTATCTATTCCCAGCCACTGCCCTGTTCTGGGCTCTCATCTTTAGGAATGTCACAGTAGACTTCGAACTGCAGGATGCCCTTACCTTTCCAAATCCACACGCCACAGTATTATCTTTCTAAACGTAAATTCATTAGCTCTCACTTAATTTCAGCCAAACTACACAACTCCAGAGGCTCCACTGCCCAGAACACAAAGTCTCCCAACTGGTATCTCCACTGTTCTCACATGCACCTCCTTCAGTGGCTTCCCGGTACCTGCAGAATAGTTTTAGCTCTTCACACTTCAAATGAAGCCTGCCCTATTCCAGCCATTGCCAAGCTCTAACCTAACATCTGGCCCTCCCACCGCTACCCTCATCCTTTGTGTTCCAGATTTGTTTTTCTATAGGTGTTCCATTTGTTCAGGATGCCCCCTTTGCCTTCATCAGCTCAGTACATCTTTTTCTTCAAACTCCAGCTAAGGTGTCCCTCCTCTGTGAAGATTCTCCTGAGTTCTCTGGCAGAGATGATCATTAAA
Organism: Panthera onca; assembly: GCF_046562875.1. Taxonomy (NCBI): domain Eukaryota; kingdom Metazoa; phylum Chordata; class Mammalia; order Carnivora; family Felidae; genus Panthera; species Panthera onca. Next base: position 39,501,468 of record NC_138344.1, on the reverse strand, counting down.
GCCAACTCTGATCTTGTACCAGTCTATGTTTATTATTCCACTTTCCACTAGACTTTGAGCAACTAACTCCTGCTAACTCTTTTATCCCCTGAAAGGTTGCTTGGTAGATGTACCTGAAATTGAAATGGGCCCAAATAAGTCAAGGATGACTCTACAGTTGGAGCCTGGGTACCTAGAAGTACTTAGGCTTCCATCGGTAGGGGCAAGGAAATCAGAAGAAGTAATCGTTTAGTGAGGGAAAGGGTGAGAGACACTGGTTTCTGTAACAAACATGCTGAGCTTAGTACTAAGGCAGAATATCTAGGTGGACAGGTCCAACTAGGAACTGGAAATACAATATGGAAGTTCCAGGGAGAGATCGAGTAGGACCAGAGTGATGGATCTAGGGGAAGCTGAAGCTGCAATGGCTGACGAAATAACCAAGAGAGAATAATAAGCTAAGAGAAGAAGGCAAACAGCATCCTGAAAATCATGAGGCAAGAGAAAAAGACAAAAGGACAAGAAAATACCAGGAGAATGTAATGTTAGGAAAGGTGAGGGAAAACACTTTCCAGAAGGAAGGGAATTAAATTCTCTAGGAATGACTGAGGTTACCTGGTTTGAAAATAGTGCACTGGAGAAAAAAAAGTTTATAGACAGTATCTTTTCACCCTAAGCAGCGAAAGTATTTACATTTACTTAAAGCAACCTAAATATTGGTTTTCCTTGACATAAAGTTAAAAGTTCAAACATCAAATTCTGTTGGGGTTCTCCATGCACATATCCAGCATCAGAGACCACAGTACACCCCTAAGGGAGATCACACAGCTCTCTGACTACACAGTCAGAGCCATTCAGAATAGTAGACAGAAAACAAAGTCAAGGTAAGTAAAATCTGATCTGGGTTATACCTGAAATAGGACCCAACTGTGCCATTTTCCCTAGCCATGGGAGAGGTTCTGGGCCAGGCTCAAAGAGAGACATCATGAGGTTTGATTTCTTCTTGCTGTCAGCTTGGGAGTAGAGCATTCCATGCCATTCAGGACTAGATGGAGAGAAGATGGAAGACCAGAAGAATGTCAAGCCTGGGACTGTAAAGTTAACAGCTTGGAGCCTGGAGTCTGCTTCAGATTCTTTGTCTCCTTCTCTCCCTGCCCTCCCCCTCTAGCACTCTGTCTCTCTTTCTTAAAAATAAACATTAAAAAAAAAAAAATCACAAGGGCAGCAAATAGCCACAGAGGTCGGAAGGAGTAAGGGCTGCAACCTATGTTTCAGCTGCCTCCTTGAGTCATTCACAGCAACACCAACACAGGGAGTACTTCTAACAAAGGGCACAAAGCCATCACCCAACTCCATTCCCGCCTCTCAAGGGGCCCCAAGGGATTCTCATATTCAGAGCCAGTACAAGTAACTCAGCAAACTAATACCTAATAAGAATTGTATTCTTCTTTTTGGACCAGGTAATTTTAACTCAAGTAGAAATGGAGCTTCATTTGAGTACTCCTAATCTCTTCATCTTCTATACCAGTCAACCCCAGGTGATGGCCAGAAGATGATCAGTCACCTCTTCTTTCCTAACAATAAGTATTATAGAGAGGGAAGCAGATGGCTTTGCAAATTTCAAGACTGCAGCACACGTGAAAGCTAGAAAGGTTTTCCTCATAGGGAAGGGTTATAGCACAGTGGTTATGAGCATGGGCTCTGGAGTCAGAATGCATGAGTTAAGAACCCTGGCTCTTTGGTTTACAAGCTGTGTGACCCTGAGCAACTTCCCTGACCTCCCTAAGCCTCAGTTTCCTCATCTATACAATAGGGATAACACTATATACAACTGTTGTTGTGAGGGATTTAATGAATTAATACATGTAAAGTGACTACAGGAGTGCCTGGCACATAATACAATGTTCAACCAATGTTCTTGGCATCTTTTTTCATTTAGTTCCGCCTCCTCATTTTATAGCTAAGGAGTCTGTGAATATTGCATAAGATATCATAGCAAGCAGTAGCACTGTTATAACTAAGTCCAGATTTCCTAGATAAAAATAGAAAAGAGGAAAATAGAAAAAGGATATAAAAGCAATATAAATAAAAAAAGGCTCACTCTATACTGACTTTAGGGGATGATTTAAAGAGCAGTTTAGAAGGTGATGGTAGGTGGGAAGGGTATGGCAGGGAGAGGAAAAAGATGACAAGAATATTTCTATTTCCTTCAGAAGAGTCCAGGAAATCCTTTACTTTGTAAATTGATTCTCCCTTTCATTCAACCAAAGGTAAACAAAGTTTCTTACCCTAATTGAACTATTGCCACCATTCCTTCCACTTTTAGGCTGCCATGGAGCAAGACACAAAAGTTGGGTATTTTGCCTGCAATCTGATTGGCTGAGTTTTCATCTTCATTGTCATCAGTTATTCCAGTACCCACCTCATCACCTTCTGTGAAGAGAAAACAGGTCAGACTGAGATTAGCTACAAAACTCCCAGACCCCAATTATACTCCTAGGCTGTTTCTAGCCTTGGAAGGAGAGTATTTGCTTATAAAGGAATATTACTTATAAATTGCTTATATGGGAATAAATAAGAAAAATTCTTATTCTGGTTTTCTTATATCCATATAAAAACCCATTTTCCCATATTATATGAATTCCATTTATATGGAACATCCAGAATAGGTGAATCTATTGAAACAAAAAGGACATTTACTGGTTACCTGGGCTTGAGGGATATGGGAAGCTAGGGGTTGACAGCTTAAAGGGTTCCTTTTATGGTCGTGAAATTAAAACAGCAGAACCAGTTTCTTAGTATATTAGGCAACATTCAATTTTTATATAAAAAAAATTTTAAGCTTATTTATTTGAGAGAGACAGCGAGCGAGCATGCGCATGTGAGTGGAGGGAGAGGCAGAGAGAGGAGAGAGAGAATCCTAAGCAGGTTATGCTGTCAGCATGAAGCCTAACACGGGGCTTAAACCCATGAACAGTGAGATCCTGACCTAAGCCGAAATCAAGAGTCAGACACTTAACCGACTGAGCCACCCAGGTGCCCAAGACATTCCTTTTTTTTTTTCTTTAAATGTGTATTTTTGAGAGAATGTGAGCAGGGAAGGGGTAGAGAAAGAAGGGGACAAAGGATCCGAAGCGGGCCTGGCACTGACAGCAGACAGCCTGATGTAGGGCTCAAACTCACCAACCATGAGATCATAACCTGAGCCAAAGTCAGATGCTTAAATGACTGAGCTACCCAGGCCCCCATTCCATTTTTAAAAAATCCAATCCAGTAGGGGTGCCTGGGTGGCTCAGTTGGTTAAGCATATGACTTTCGATTTCAGCTCAGGTCACAATCTCACGGTTTGTGAGTTTGAGCCCCACATCAGGCTGTGCACTGACAGTGTGGAGCCTGCTTGGGACTTTCCCACTCTGTCTGCCCCTCCCCTGCTCATGCGCTTTCTCTCTCTCTCTCTCTCTCTCTCTCTTTCTCTCTCTCTCTCTCAAAACAAATACATAAACATTAAAAAATTAAAAAAAAAAAACCCAATCCAATAACTATTCCTTTCCCCCAATTCTTCAGATCATAAGGTGCTTCATCTTTTTAACCAGAATTGGAAAAGAACTCACCTTTGTTAAGTGCTATTGGTAGGACCAGATGTCTGGACAGAACTGGGGGACTAGAAATATCAGCTATATCAATAAATCCCACTATTTCCAAATCTGAAAAAAAATGGAATCAACACAATTATTTCATGCTATAGAGAAGCACATTATTTTCTACGTACTAGATTTCACAAATACAGTACTTAGGTGAGGAATTCAGATGCGCTGACTAGGAATGTTATTAGAAGTTTCTCTGGATGATTCATAATTTGCATTTTAAATAGCTGAAGAAATAATACTACATGCCTTTCATTTAATGATTTAAGTTATAAGACAAATCAGCTAGACTTTATTTTTATGAGGCTGGGTCCCCAGCCAAGACGAAAGCTTCAAGGTTGAATCCCTGTTTAGTCAGGGATGCTCTGGTCAGTAGGGGGCATCGCAGTGTAGCACATCCACCAAGCCACCGTCGCAGGAGGAACTGCCATCCTCGGACAGTAAAGCTATCGTTAAAAACATTTCTGTGAGAAAGAAATATATTATCTATAAACCCAAGGTAGCAGTATAACCATGAGAATGATTGCTTTATAGAAGCTGTATTAAAGACCATGGGTATTTGTTGAAAACCTAATAGGTAAAAAATGAAAGTTTTATCCCAAAGTACTTTTTTTTTTAAAGTTTGTTTTCTGATTATATAAACAGAAAAACTTGGAAAAACACTAAAAATTGTAAAGAAGAAAAGTCAGTCGTTCTTCACCGTCAAAGGAAACCTCTCTTAATATTTTATTGAATTGCTTTTCAAATCTTTCTTCTAGGCACAGACATACTCATATTCTCAAAACGATTTTTTAAAAAAATCAGAGTCACAGTGAGTACGTTGTACTTCAAACACACCAGGAAATCTGCTTCTCTGGAGAGTTGTCATTACCTTCTTCAGCTTACTAACAAATGAATCAGCATAAAGCAGTTACGTATTTTTCATTTGAGTAGCACAAGGCCTGCATTTTAAAGTGGCTTAAAAGAAGTATAAGCTATGGACAAAGATCTTGGACCAAAAGTTTATATGGAAAAGAAAAGACCAATTCAAAGGTACTAATCAAAAGAGACGGGAGGGAGTAGAATCTAGATGGTTTGAAGGCAACAAAACACTTGACACAGCTTAACACAGTGTAGGAGCCACAGTGAGAGAGAGGGATGCCCTACTTCCAGACAGCCAGGAGCTTAAAGACACAAAAAATAAAAAGCCTTTGCACAGCCCTTCACTCTCAAGACTCCTTCAAATCTATACACCCATGAGTGAAATGAACATTTACCGTGCACTTAATTTTAATCATTTGTTGACTGAGCAATTATCTAGTAAACACCTATAAGCATCAGATACTGTGCTAGGCACTGAAGGGACAATGATGATATAACGTGCACCCACCACCTTGAGTGGTACACCCACCAATAGGAGACAACTCTCCTCTCCACTCTTGTTAGGTTTGACTCACTTTGCCAATCTCAGCTAAGCACAGCACTATCAGCACGAACCAGGTAAAAGCAGTAGCATATCTCTTCCTTTTAGTCATAATATAAGCACCAGGGCTAAAGGGGTACAGTATATCAGAGCAGAGACCTCAGAGAGACCATGATTCATCTAAAGATTTCCACGCACCTAGGCAATCAGAATTAGAGGAAGTGATTTGTCCAGCATCACACAGGAAGAACCACACAGCCAAGTTTAGAAGCTAGCTCTTCACAGATGATCTTAATTATGATGCTAATCAATCTTAGTATCTCTTAAGAATTACTTCAAGGATATCATCACTAGTAAATCTGGTCATGATTTCTAACTCGATTTAATTTGTGGGCTATAGTTATCTAGGATTGGAGATTAATTCATGACCTCACCATGAAAGATTACCAGCCTGCCACCCCTTAGGCAATGCTTCCTCCCACCCAAAATATACATACTGGTGATGACAAGAGCACCCTGGTATGAGAACTTACATTTCTTTTCAATCCTCTTGGATAGAGAAGAGTAGAAGTCAGAAGTTACAAGAAAGTAAGGATGACAGAAGAACTAAGAAGGAAGTTAAAAAACACATTACCTGTGTTGATGACCTTAGGAATGGGATCGATTTCCTCATCTACAACAAAAGGCTCTGGTCTGGGGAAGACTTGCACATCAGCGGTTAGATGGCCGCACTTGAGAACAGCATGGAAAGGCGTATATGCTAGATCTATTAGTTTTCTAGAATATGAGGATTAATTGTTATTAGAAGAGTAATATGATACATATTTTTTCATGTAATTTTTTCAAGATGCTAAGTTTATTTTCCCTTCAAGTTGATTCCAAAACTATGATCTGACCATTTGTGAAATAGAACAAAGTCTGACACTTTTGGTGAGCAAATTTCAATCCTGAATAGCCCAAAAGCAAATTAATCTTTTGAAACTGCTGAGTCGTTGTAAGGAGGTCAATATCTATAGACATCGCTGATTCAGTCATGCCTAATTTAAAAGGGAATGAACTTTAAAAAACCACTACTACCATTAATTTTTACCTGACAATTGTGCAACTCGGGAAAAATAAAATAACAATTAGAAATAATGAAACAGATCTTATAGTGGAATATCAAATTATAACAACAGATTGTAAGAAGGCAAAAAAAGCTCAAAGGATATACTCACCCAAACATAGACTGTACATTTTTCAAGCACAGGGGGCCATCAATAGTAAAAATCTGCCCTTCACCATTGTTTAAATCTATGAGACGTTCAAGGCAATCCAAAGAATCAGTACTCTGAAGCTACAAGGCAAAACAGATGACCCTTGTAAAGTGGCACACAATGACAGATTATTATCAGCACACCAAGGTCAAACCCATCACAATAACACAGCCAATAAGTAATAGAAATGATTTTTTTAACAATGTGAGAGAAAAATAACTATAACAATTTTGATTCAAGGTTACTAAGAGGTATGTTATATAAAATGATACCAGTAGAGCTATTTCATTCAAAAAGTTTTACTAAGATTCTCAGAAGTGACCACAGTTGGTATTTACAGTATCTTTCCTCCAAGGCGTTTCTAACATCTTTTGGTGAGAACCATCATTATCTACATTCTACAGACAGAAAAACTGAGGTGAAGAAAGGTTAACTAACTTTCCCAAAGAAATGAGAAAAGCAGGAAGTAGAGTTTAATAAAACATGTATCAGTAGTGTTACTTTACTGAAAAAGTTCAAGCACACTTCTGTCAACATTTCTGGTGGAATGGACATAAGAATTCCTAAACGAGAGAAATGTCTTAACACCAAAAAGAACATTTTGACTTTTAGGCATCTGAAGAGTCTCTGTGGGAAGTAGGATAAACAACAAGTCCAGCTATGTTTCCCGAGATGGGCAACCTCTAAACCTCCAAAGAGCATTACAGACCTAGAGTCTTTTCAAATATAATTTAGTGACCAGCCTCAGCTGAAACCAATGGAGTTCAATGCCATAATATACACAATATTACTATTAATGGAATATACTAAAAAATAAAATCCTAAGATGTATCTAACCAAACTAAAAAGAACTTGGTATTACCTCCTCCAAATTTGCCATGCACATGATGTATAACTTAGATGGGAAAGGAAAAGGTAGTGGAAACCTGTTGCTCTCGCTTCGTTGACTGTGAGTAGCTAGGGAATGCCGCAGTGACCCTCTACCAATGCCAAGACAGCCATCTGTCACCAGAACAACCTGTTTGCAAAGCGTGAGAGGTTTGTACATGAAATAACATATTTATTTAAAGCAGTCTCATTTAGCAATGTTTTCATTTCTCCCTAATTGCACCTACACTGAAAAGCCCATCTCTTCAGGGAGATAAGCAAGAAGGTAAATAAATCTCAAAAACATTTTGTCAAGTGAAAGATGACACAATGTAGGACTCTATCTATATGAAGTTCTAGTACAGATGCAACAAAGCTAAGATAAATCAAACAGGAGACTTTGGGTATAGGGGGATAATGACTAGAAAGGGGGTTGAGGAAACTTTGTTGGATAACGGAAATGTTCTAGACCTTTACTGGAATAGTGGTTATATAGGTGTATGCGTCTGTCAAAACTCAGGGAACTGTGTGCTTAAGATCTATGCATTTTACTGTATTTTATATAATTAAACAAAAAAACTAGTACCTACCTATGAATACTTAAAATCATATAATCAATTCTTACTTAATTGTATTAAAACTAGAACTCGATCTCTTAGCTAAGGGGTGGGCCCCTATGGCACTGGACGTCAAGAATGACATGAGGATCTATTTTACGTGGACCTAGGAAATCTGAACCTTGACACTATTTTCAGAGATGTCAAACTCTACCTGGTCAATTAAAAAGACCAGGTTTCAGGGTGCCTGGGTGGCTCAGTCGGTTAAGTATCCGACTTCAGCTCATATCACGATCTCGTGGTTTGTGGGTTCGAGCCCCGTGTTGAGCTCTGTGCTGACAGCTCAGAGCTTGAAGCCTACTTCAGATTCTGTCTCTCTCTCTCTCTCTCAAAAAATAAATAAACGTTAAAAATATTTTTTAAAAATGACAAGTGTTTTAAAAATGTATCCATAAAAACCATTTAACCAGACATGTATAAGACCTTTAAGATACATTCTTAATCAACCTGTAATTTGAAAATGCCTTCGAACTATACCAACAATAGACAGTGGTTACAAATCATTTTCCTCATTGCTTCAGAGACCCTACAGGGTGGTAGACTTTCCAAGCATTCCAGAGGAGGATTGTTTTGGCTTTTCCTATTCTAGACTTGTACTTGATAAAACAGCCATTAAAGCAGTATTAAGTGACTGCAACCATGTGAAGTACCAAGATTGGCTCTTGTTTCTAAAGCCCAAGAATGCTCAATGGCAGTCTCCTGGAGGGATGTCATCTTTTGGGAAGATAGTCAATTTATTACAAGGCAATGTCCTCTTCTATGAACAAATGCTATATAATGATTTACTTCTGCCCCTACTTTTTTCAGATGCTTTGTGATAATGGAAATATTTCATGTAATATCAAAATGAGACAGACTTCACTGAGATAATGAAGACATGGTCCAGCTGTCTAAAACCTTGGTTAATAAAACTCCATGTTAAAACAAATCTATATGATAGCAACGGATTATAAAAACAATCACTAATAACTTCCACACCTAGCACACTGTTTTGGACCTGATTCACTCCAAAACTCATCAAACAAATCTAAGTGGATCCAGGCCTAGCCCCATGACCTCAGGGAACAGTACATCTCAAATTCAGATTCTTCCTTTTGCAAAGGAAGAAAAAATATTAAAAGGCAGAAGTCTGCATGGTACACAAGATCTTGCTTGTTACATATTTTCTGAATTTCTTCTCTAAAATGACTGAAGTAGCAAAGGAAACTGTGCTACCAGCTAGCTTCTAGTTCAGAAGATACTGACAACAAAATTTCATTTATTCAGTATATTGTTAGGACATTAGAAATTCTGTATGCAGATTTACCAAATAAATGTTTATGAAGGTGCCAAATATGTTTATTTCTGAAAATAAACTGATTTAAAGGCATTTATGGCATTTGCTAAAGTGATTTAACCTTTATAGCAGCTCAGGGCCTTCATTAACCCATGAGTTCATACTCTGTAAAACAGGGTGGTTTGACAGTAAGAAAAAAACCCAAAAACCAAAAAAAAGTTGGGTTCATGAGACAGACTTCACATGCAATAAAACTCATCCTTCTTAGTATACAGTTCTAGGAATTCCAACAACTGCCTTTAGTGAGCAACGACTTCTACAATCAAGATAAAGGCTAGTTCTGTCCTGTCACTTTCCATTCTCCCTTGTGCTTCATTTAAGTCAATCCCCTAACCCATCCCTCACCCCCAGGCAACCACAATCTTAAAAAATAAATACCAGTTATGCCATTGACACTACTAAAGAATCCATGTTTGACCATATAATAAAAAATCATATGCTATGGCACACTGCCTGTTTTCGTAAATAAAATTTTATTGCAACACAGGCTTTTCATTTATTTACTTTTTATCTATGGTTGCTTTCATGCCATGACAGTGGGAATGAGTTGTCGTCACAGACATCTGCAACATCTAAAATACAGAAAAAGCTTGTTGGGGTGCCTGGGTGGCTCAGTTGGTTAAGTGTCCGACTCTTGATTTCAGCTCAGGTCATGCTCTCATGGTTTGTGAGACAGCCCTGCAAATCCTGCTTGGGATTCTCTCCCTCCCTCTCTCTCTGCCTCTCCCCAGCTCATGCTTGCTCATGTGTGTGCATGCGCTCTCTTAAATAAATAAAGTTAAAAAAAAAGAGAAAAAGAAAAAGCTTGCTGACTCCTGTTGTAGATTACTATAATTTTTCTGTTAGTGATTTTTTGTTTTCTCCTTTAAAATATGGTACCACTTCTCAAAGCACAAGCATATTCGTCATTGTATTTCTGTTTTTGTTTTGTGTTTTTGTTTTGTGCTTCACAGATATTACAGTTTTTACAAATCGAAGGTCTGTGGCAACCCTGCACTGAGCAAGTTTATTGGTGCCATTTTTCTAATAGTATTTGCTCACTTCATGTCTCTGTGCCACATTTTGGTAATTCTTGCAATATTTTAAACTTTTTCATTATTGCTATCTTTGTTATGGTGATCTGTGTCAGTGATTACAACTTTCAGTTGACAGCATTTTAGCAATAAAGTATTTTTAAATTAGGATATGTACTTTTTTTTTAGACATAATGCTATTATACACTAAATAGACTACAGTATAGTATAAACAATTTTATACATACTGGGAAAGCAAAAAATTCATGTGACTCACTTTACTGCAATATTAGCTTTATTCTGGTAGTCTGGACCAAACCCACAGTATCTCTGAGGTATGTCTGTACCTAATATTTATAGCAAACTTCCAATTCTCTTTTCATCTTAATACTCTGTTCTGACTTGATGCTAATGTGGACCCTGCTGTGGACTCTAAGTAAAGGGCAACAGATATATGACATTCATACTGCCCCCATTTTTAGACAACTCAGTTGAGATGGTTAAGTTTGCTAAATAAATGCTACAGTGAGATAATGAAGACAGAGTATAATGTACTGATGTTTATAATTGTATCATTCAAAATTATAATTACCCCTTCTAGGAAGTGTTCTAAAATTCTACTGTGAGCACTTCGTGTTTTATACAAACAATATTGGTTTGCAATAAGCCAATTTACTAGGAGAATGCTTTCCTCAAGGCATAATTTTGCTGTTTTCTGAGCATGGTAGTGTTGACTTAGTGCCTTCTTTTAAAAAGATACCAATCGTGTATAATGTAGTTTATAGAAATTACAATGCATGCTGTGTCAGAGCCTAAAGAAAATCGAAGCACCTCAGTGGTTAATGGTTTTAACTTAGGGCAATGAAAAAGAATTGATCATTACCTGGCAAGGAATTGCACCACCCCATTCTTGCTGAACAATATTGCAAACACCAACTAATGCAGATTCCAAGCAGGTTTTATCATAATCATCCATATTACTTAGTGCTTCCTAATTGAATAAAAGATAAAATTGCTCATTATTCTTTACTGTCTTAATCTGTTATTAGAAAACAACATAAACCATTCAAATCATGAATGTTACACAGGGGACATTGTGTTTCTGAGAGCCCAAAAGCATAGTTTCTCAAAGAAAAATGGTAAGACAGGCTTCCTCAACCACAAAGGACAATTAAAACAACTTCCCCTTATTCTATTCTCTTATCAAGTATGAGTGAACAATCCACCAAGTTCATAGCTTTGTAAGGGAACCCTGAAGAAAGTAACTAAAATGAAGAACTTTTAAACACACCAAAAAAATGACAAAAATTGAGTAGTACTATATCCTAAACATCAACCTAGGCACTTTACATGCATTTAATTATCACAACACTGTAAGGTACAGATTATTAACCTATTTTTAAAATGAGGAAACTGAGGTACAGATTGATGAGGTAACTTTCCTAGGTCACATGCCTAGAGGTGGCAGAGTTTAGATTTAAACCCACTTAATTGGACTCTAGGGCTCCTGATCTTAATCACTACTATGAACAACTTAGATAGTAATTCTCTAAATTTCAGAACTACTGAACATCCGAAAACTCTTAGTTTACTACTCATTTATAATAAATCCAGTGCAGGGGTGCTGGGGTGGCTCAATCAGTTAAGCTTCTGACCTTCGATGGTGGCTCAGGTCATGATGTTGTGGTTGTGGAATCAAGCCCCAGGTCGAGCCCTGTGTTGAGCTCCGTGCTGAGCTCATGCTCGCTCCCTCTCTATCTCAAAATAAATAAACTTAAAAAAAAAAAAATCCAGTGCAATTTTTAAAAAGCTTTTAGGTAACATTAAGAAAGTGAGATACGCGGTCCGTGAGTTCGAGCCCCGTGTCGGGCTCTGTGCTGACAGCTCAGAGCCTGGAGCCTGTTTCAGATTCTGTGTCTCCCTCTCTCTCTGACCCTCCCCCGTTCATGCTCTGTCTCTGTCTCAAAAGTAAAATAAACGTTAAAAAAAAAAAATTTAATAAAAAAAAAAAAAAAAAAAAAAAGAAAGTGAGATAATAAAAGAAATGATTTAACAAAATGCTATTACTTATATTAAAAAAAAATCACATTACACTGATCCTGGATTTCTAACCTACCCAGCAATAATTAACTATTTTCTTTTATTGATTGATTTTGAGAGAGAGAGAGACCATGAGCACGCATGCACATGAGCAGTAGAAGGAGACAAAGAGAATCCCAAGCAAGCTCCAAGCCCAGTGCGTAGCCCAACATAGGGCTCAATCTCACAACCCTGAGATCATGACCTGAGCCAAAATCAAGTCAGAGGCTTAACGAACAGAGCAACCCAAGTGCCCCTAAACTGTTTTAATTCAACACTTATTGACTATAGGCAAGGCACTATGCAAGGTACTGCTGGAAATACGATTTAGAGATGTTGTCAGAAAGTAAATTTTCTGGCATTTCACAGACAACATCTTTTGAACTGACACCTAACAATTAAGGTTTAAAAATTATACTTTCTTGCCATCTGTAAATCAAAGCTATTTATTGGAGAGGAAATATAATTTTGAATTACTCTAGAATAAAGGTTTTTATAAGAAGGGCCATTTTTCAACTACTTGGTTTATAGGAAAATAGAAAATAATCAAGTATTGCAACTAAAGACCTTGAATTTAGAAAATGGGGCACTACATCTTCACATGCTCTCCTTTCCACAGAAAAATTCCAGAAAACCGAGAGACGAAAATAAAGTAACAACTCACAGCTCGAACTCATAGCTCTACCAAAGGCATAAGGCTTACAGTTTATGAATCTTTGTTTTATAGATATTTTATCTATAGACTTAACATTAAATAATCCCAAATTCTAAATATTCAGTGCAATATGGTAACACTGTTTTCCTCCCTAAAAATTTGAGCCTTGTATTGCAAACACTTATTCCTTTTTGTACCTGAAGTGTGTTGTAATCTCTTGTGAAGGGAACCATCAGCTCCCAGAGTGATGAAAAAACCACCAGGGCTGTAAACTCGAGCTTATAATTTGTGGCCATGTGCTCAAACAGCATCGTCAAACCATGGGCGGCTAGGTGCTTGCGTTGATATTCTTCAGACCCCTCAATAGACACAGGTCGGGTCATGGAAAGGGATACGTCCATTACCACCACTGTTGGCATGATGAAAGTGATCCCAGTGTTCCCAGTCAGAGTGCAAACACACAGCTATGAACAGAAAAATGCTGTAGAAAATAAACATGATTAGGTCTTACATGTCACAGAGAGAAAAAGGTTTTTTGTTTTTTGTTTTTACCCCACCATAATTTTAACCAAACTTTGCAGAAATGGGTGAAGGCAAACCACATTTAAGTTGAGGTGAAGGCAAATCTGTGGAGAGTTCAATGGGAGGGAAGCAAGCAGCTTACTTCCCTGTGAGGAAGACTCCTAGAATCACCCACTAAATGGCCATAAATCAAGGACCACATAAGTATTTTTCTTGTTTTCAATTTATTTATTTATTTTTAGAGAGAGAGAGGCACACATGGTGGGGGGAAGGCCTGAGAGAGGGGGAGAGAGAAAATCCCAGGCAGGTTCCACACTGTCAGCACAGAGACAGATACATGGCCCAAACTCACAAACCATGAGATCATGACCTGAGCCAAAGTCAGATGGTCAACTGACTGAGCCACCCAGGGGCCCCGGGCATTATTACTATCTTAATGAATACAGCAGTATTTGTATATGTGTTTATTTAATTATCGTGTTGCTTGGTGCCCTTTTTATTAAAATGAATGCAAAATATAAAAATGAAAGGGTTAGAAGAGTCATAATCCAAATCAGACAAAGCTGGAAATCATTAACTATTACAAAAGCAACACACTCAGTAGTATGCACTGTACATAAATCAGGCAACAGTACTTTAATTGAAGGAAAAGCACAAAATTAAAGAATGTGAATGACAGCTGGCATTATCTTATGAAATTGTGTATAAAAGTCAATATGCAGAATAAATGGAGAAAACATTTCTATTCTCAAAAATAAAGAACATAGTTCATAGATATACAGACCTGTTCATGGGGACACAACTTGCTGCTACTGTTACTAAGCAAACTACATTCTATTGACATAATCAAATCTCATATAGCTATAAATAAAAGACACGTATGTAAATATGAAAAATATTTACACAAAATACCAGTAACTGAGAAAAGCAGGTCATAGCATTCTATGTGTATACTGATTACAACTTCATAAAAATTATACTGCATATAAAATTAGGGAACACACTGGATGGATAATACTCATTAAAAACTCATTAGTTTCTTTTTTAGAACTTTCTTTAAACACACTTAACAGTAGCCAGGCTGCTTGTTTCATTAAAATATCCAACTGCTAATGTGTGATATTCTAAAATTCCATTTCTACATAGGCTGCTGGGAACTTAGAACATATTGGATCAGGGAAGCAATGTTATAAATGGGAGTCAGGGACTCAAGTAGGAAAAGCCTTTTTACCACATAGTGGCCTGAGATACATTTCAAATATAGTAATGCCTCATGTATCTAACATCAACAAAGATTAAATGAGAGATATAAATTACTTTTCCAGACTCCTCAAGATTCTAAAATGTTGGGGCACCTGGGTGGCTCAGTCAGTTAAGCGTCCAACTTCAGCTCAGGACATGATCTGTGGTTCAGGGGTTTGAGCCCCGAGTGGGCTCCGTGCTGACAGTGCAGAGCCTGCTTGGGATTCTCCCTCTCTCTCTCTCTCTCTGCCCCTCACTGACTCATGCTTTCTCTTTCTCTCAAAATAAATAAATACATAAATAAATAAGTAAACTTAAAAAAAATTCCAAAATGTTTCACCATTTTGATAGACAAAATTAAAATGTGTATCGTTCTTCTCTGCCTCATTAAACACTGTGTGCTGAACATAATTTACCTCTTATGATGACTTGGCATCACCCATCTAAACACCAATACTGCCCAACACCCTAGTACTCTGATAGGTTTCTTTACACCAACATTCCCCCAAGTACATGCTGCGGAACACTGTTCTGGAGAAATGCTCCAAGAAAAATGAGTTCAGGCCTTATTAAAGATGTTGAAAAGTACCAGCGCAAAGAATTCAGTTTAATTTGCTAACCCTGTGTTTCCCATTTTACCTTTTTCTACATAATTATCATTAAGGCCCCAAAAAACAGGGCTTATATAGAACATACATAGAAACAATGCCTTAAGAAAAAAAAAAAAAGAAGAGAAACAATGTCTTATATTCAAGGTATCCAGGCTGTTGTGTTTTGTTTTGGTGTCTTTTTATAATTAATTTTTAGCCTATAAGTTTGCATTCTACTTTCCTCAGTAATCCCCTGTAATCATCCTCCTCTTTCTAATTTGCTGCTTCTTGGCTACTATGGGCTGGAAAGTCAGGTAATCAAGCTTGTTAAAACTGCGTCCAAAGTGAGTCTGTGGGTTTCTTCTCGTGTCAAATGTATGGGCTTATGTGTGTCAACTTGGTAATATTTCACCTCCTCGGTCTTTTTTATTTCCTTTCTGGGTCTTAGCTGTGTTGTTCAAAAGGTGAGGTCCTGTACAATATCGGTTCAACTATACTACATTAGGCCATAAATTCAATAAAAGGGCACTGCCCACCAATGGTCTCCTCGGAACCTATCACAGTAACTGGCACATAGTGTGAGCTAGACAAATGTTTCATAATGACTACCCCTCATCATCAGATGTAACATTAATTCTTGGGCAACACACATGATAAATTTTAACTCTGGACACTAGGAACACATTTCCTTCTCTCCTCATTCAATCAGAGATACTAGGGACACCTAAGCCTCTTCCCACAAGTAGAATCTCATGGGTAGACCTATTCATGCGTGGAGGCCTACCTGTTACTGAAAGTTGGGGATTATGGGAAGTACTTCCTCAACTCTTAGAGGAAACTGAGAAACAGGCTACAAAGATTTAGATCAGGTACACGAAAGCATCTCTCGCCCACGAAATCGGTTGTAACACCGCACTGGGCGACCACGGCTGGCAGTCCTGCCTTCTCTGCGAACACCTCGAGTGCTGGCTCTTTCCCCTTACTGATGCATGTGTGTCCATCCATCTTCTTAATAGTGGCAATGTCATGGGAAACCATTTTAATACCCAGGTTGTAAGCACAGAAGTAAAAGAGGGAACTGCATGTTCTTGAAGGATGATTCACTCAAGCGGTCTAGCCCCGATTTAAAAAAAAAAAAAAAATCCTGCCCACCACAGTCCAGCAATCTTGTGAGAACGCGAAGCATTTCTCACTTGGGCTAATGCTCACCTCCCCGCCCCACCCCCGCCTTTCCCCGTAAGTACTGTTTACATACATGGCTAAAGACAACTGTAGGTCTCCTTTCTCAAGGTCAGTATACTGCTGAGAATAGACCCTAGCCACCTGATTTGGCCTTAGGGCCAAGTCACAGAAGTACACATTTGCAATTCTTCCCAGCAGGTGACAATTGGCTCATTCGTAAAGAATTGGTTCTCAGCAGTTTTGATTCCACTCGGATTTCTAGGCGCCCGCCCATTCACGTTCGGGTCCTCACCTACCCTCAGGTTTCTGAGTCAGCCTGACTTCCCTTGCCCTGAGGTTCTCAGATACAACTTCATCTCGAAACCTTCAGCCTGTAATACAGCACGCCTGCATTTGAATCGCAGCTGGAGGGGTGTATTTTTACCTTAAAATCAGCCCAAAACAAAATTTTTGATCGGGAAGTCTCTCATGGGTAGAGGGGACGAACAGGGCCCAGGGAAGGGCCGAAATCGTGGTGTTTACGCGCGGCCGACGACCCCGAGCCGCGGAGCGAGGGGAGCCCGGGAGCAGACGCCGCGAAGCAGGGCCCGAAACTGGTGCCGCAGAGACCGCGCGGGGCGGCGGAAAGGCCGGGCGCTGGTTCCGCGTGGTTCCTCACCCCTGACCCCTTCTCCTGCAGCTCCAACAAGCAACGAAGGACGGCCCGAGACCGCAGCCACCTCCACTCACCCCGCGCCCGTCGCCGGCGCAGTCCGTCCGCGTAAACTTTCCGCCCGTGCACCACGGCCGGAACTATAGTGCCGCGCGACAGCAGGGAAGCCTGCGCCAGACGGCTCACGGAGCTGGGGCGGGGCTTTAAGGCATGAGGGGCAGGGCTCTGGCGCAGTCGGGCCGCTAGGGGGCGCGCCTTCATCTCTCCTTCCCTCCCCGTCCTTTCTCGGGTGCTTCCCTTTTTACCCCTGGCCTCCTGGCCTCCTGGCCTCCTGCCCACCTCCTCCCCTTTCTGGTAACTCTGAGCTCTTCACACTCCTCTCGCCTCACGCACCTAGGCCCGTTGGTGCACCAGCCTCTCCCTCGCTGGCACTTGTTCCTCGTCGCCCGCACTCTTCAGTCCCCTCAGTCAATATCCTACGAACCAGTTGACAGAATCCTCTCCAAACTCTTTTTTAACTGCAATTCCTAACGGCTAAGCACATTTTTTTTTTTTTTTTTTTTTTTTTTTTTAGCTGACCTGAGCCAGTTTACAAGTCAAGACTTTCTCTCTTGGTCTCCTCAGCGCGAGACTCACCTTATCCCCCCACCCCCCACCCCGACTCCTTCTTTAAGGGAACGGGGTGGGGGGGGAGGGGGCGGGGGGAAGGCTCAGTGGGCTCTCCCTACAATGCCAGGTGCATTGCACTTAAACTTACCCGTGAGGCACCATGAGCCCTCGCCTGCCTCACCTCTGGCCGCCTGGTGTCCCACAGCAACCTGTGGGCCAGGTCTAGCCACGTAGGGAGCCAGGAAATGCCAGCTAGAAATAGGCCTGAATGGATGCCATCAGGCCCTGGGTAGATGTGGTTCAAAAAATCATGTTGTACCACACAGGTTACAAGTGAGAACAGAAAAAGGCCTCTGCTTCTTTCTTTTAGTTGGTGGGATGGGGTGAATTGGGGCAGGGGTGGGAGGGGTGGAGGTTGAGTCCAGGAGGGAGGATGCTTTGAAGTGAACCACCCAGTCTGTCTGACTTTTCACAGCTTGTTCTGTGGGAGAGTACAGGGTCCAGTTGATAGGGTTTGGGGAGATGGGGGTTCTGAGCTGACGGCCAAGAAAGAATTCTTGAAGACATCTTTGGTGCAAAAAATGTGATTTTATTAAAGCATGGGGACAGGGTTGTGGGCAGAAAGAACTGCACTGTGGTTGTGAAGAGTGACTCGTTATACACTATGGGGCTGGGGGAGGTGAGGTCAAGAGGAAGTTTCTTTTTTAAAAAATTATTTTAATGTTTATTTATTTTTGAGAGATGGAGAGACAGAGCATGAGTGGGGGAGGGGCAGAGAGAGAGGGAGACACAGAATCCAAATCAGGCTTCAGGCTCCGAGCTGTCAGCACAGAGCCCAACATGGGGCTCGAACTCACAGACTGTGAGATCATGCCCTGAGCCAAAGTCGGATGCTTAACATTTAACCAACTGAGCCACCCAGGTGCCCCAAGAGGACTCACAGATTACTGGAGGCCTATCTCTTGTCAAGCTAAAATTGTTTTTCCCTCTAGCAAAGTATTAACATTAAGACAGTAGGGAGTTCCTGGAGTTCTACTCTGCCTGCCTCAAGTATATGTCAATGCCTTCAGGTTATAAGGAAATTTAATTTTACCTGCCATTTCCTTTTTGACTTTGTTCCCCATATTACTATGGAGGAGTGATGTTGGGGCTCCAGGAAACTGAGTCTATAGTTTACTGGAGATTAAGTTATTGATAAGATTGCCTTTTTCTTGTAATTTACTAAGATATTTGTATACTGATGGAGACCCTATCAGTTTAACCATTTGTTTTCTGTCCTTTCCTTTGTCCTTGGGCAGCCAGGAGTGCCTGAGGAATATCACACATATGTCACCTGTAGGGGGAGGGTATGCTAGCTTGTACTTTGCCCTCAGCCTGCCTTATGGTCCCTCATCACATGTGCTTATAGTTCTTTCTTCTTCTTCTATCCAAGGTGGCAGAAGAGGAGTCAGTCCCTGGGACTGTCCCTGCCAGCACCAAGGCCCAAGCACCTACAGACTGTCCTTTTTGCTTCAGAACTTCTTTCCCCAACTTGGCCAGCCTCACTGTCTCAAAACCTTATAATGCTTGAGCATAATGAGTAAGTAAGGCTGCTTTCTGATTACTTAGTCACCATTTCTTTTTTTATTTTTTTTAATGTTTATTTATTTTGGAGGGAGAGAGAGGGAGGGGAGGGGCAGAGAGAGAGAGAGGGAGACACAGAATCTGAAACAGGCTCCAGGCTCCCATCTGTCAGCACAGGAGCCCAATGTGGGGCTCAAACTCTGAACGGTGAGATCATGACCTGAGCCGAAGTCAGATGCTTAGCCAACTGAACCACCCAGGCACCCCTACTTAGTCACAATTTCTAACTTTTTCCCTAGTGGGAGGGATGTGGCCCAGAATATACGGGCAAGGGAGTCATCTAGTTACACTTAAAGTGGTGATGGCTCAGCCATAGGGTCGCTGTTCTCCTGGTAGTTCCAGCTCAGCTCCATGGACTGATTCGTTACCTTCCTCAGTCCTAAAGCTTACGTTTATTAGTTTGCTGATGGTTGATCAGATTTTGGTAACCTAGTTCTGAATACAGGCTTTCAGGAGACTAGGGAAGCAAAAGGGCAATTTACTAAAATTGAATGGTAAAAGATAGACCTACCAAGGGGGCTGCGTCACTTAAGGCAACTGTTGAGTGCTTTTGTTTTTATTTTTAAATTCTTAGCAGAATCCCATTAAAAACTGGAAAATTGTTCAGTGATTATAAAAAAAGAGAACATCAACACAAAGAGTTAGAAGGTCTTACAGGAGATGTCTTTCAAGCTGTAGCTGGCTAATGAATTTCTTTGTCCCACTCCAGGGATCCTCATTTGCATGTTTCCACACACACATTAAAGAGAATCAATAAACAACTTCCTTTGCATAATCTATCATCCTTTCATTTTTAATTTATTTTTTTTTATTTTTTTGCCATAAAAGAGTGGACTGCTGTCAACAGAGGCTTTAAAAGTCAGAGTGGCAAAGTAAAGGTTAGTGACAGAACCACTCATAGGTGCTAGATACTCGGGCTCAGAGGGAGGTTCAGATATCCACCATTGTAGCACCATTCAGAATATTTTCACTGCTCTAAAAATCCCGTGTTCTGCCTTTTTATCCCTCCCTCTAGCCTGATTCCCAGTGACCACTAATCTTTTTAATGTCTCCATAGTTCTGCCTTTCCCTGGGTGTTGTAGAGTTGCAATCCGGCAGTATGTAGCCTTTTCACATTGGCTGTTTTTGCTTAGCAATACTTGCTTGCTTCCAAGTTTGGGCAATTATGAATAAGGCTGCTATAAACATCATTGTGCAGGTTTTGCGTGGACATACGTTTTCAATTCATTTGAATAAATACCAAGGAAAGAGATTGCTGGGTCGTATGATAAGAGTATGTTTAGTTTTGTGAAAAACCACCAAGCTGAAGTGGCCAAGTTGAAGTGGCTGTGCTGTTTTGCGTTCCTAGCAGCAATGAATGAGAGTTTCTGCGGCTCCACATTCTCAGCAGCATTTGGTGGTGTCAGTGTTCTTGATTTTGGCCATTCTAATAGGCGTGTAGTGCTATCTCATTGTTTTAGTTTGTAATTCACTAATGATATATGAGGTCGAACATATTTTCATGTGCTTACTTTCCATCTGTATATCTTCTTTGGTGAAGGTCTGTTCAGGTTTTTTGCACATTTTAAAATCAGATTGTTTCTTTTCTTTGAATTTTAAGTGTTGTTGTTTGTGTATTTTTGATAACACTTGTCAGATATGTGTTTTGCAAATATTTTCTGCCAGTCTGTGGCTTGCCTTTGCATTCTCTTGACAGTGAGGGACTTAAAACCACAATAATTACAATATCCTTATAAAATTTAAAATAATGAACAATAAGTCCCTAATATCGTCAAATGCCCAGTCAGTTTTCAAATATCCAGGTGTCTCATAAATATCATAAATTTGGGGGCACAGGGTGTGGCTCAGTCGGTTGAGCATCCAGCTCTGGATTTTGGCTCGGGTCATGATCCCAATGTCGTGGTATCCAGCCCCAAGTCAGGCTCAGTGCTGAGCATGGCGTCTGCTTGGGATCTTCTCTCTCTTCCCCTCCCCCTCTCATGCTCTGACACTCTCTCTCAAAGATAAAATAATAAACATTAAAAAAATAAATTTTGGGGCGCCTGGGTGGCTCAGTCGGTTAAGCGTCCGACTTCGGCTCAGGTCACGATCTCGCGGTCCGGGAGTTCGAGCCCCGCGTCGGGCTCTGGGCTGATGGCTCGGAGCCTGGAGCCTGCTTCCGATTCTGTGTCTCCCTCTCTCTGACCCTCCCCCGTTCATGCTCTGTCTCTCCCTATCTCAAAAATAAATAAACGTTAAATAAATAAATAAATAAATAAATAAATTTTACTTTTTTTACACTTCGGTTGCTTGAGTCAGGACCCAAGTATGATCCAGACATTGCAATCCCTGAAGTCTCTGATCATCTATAGGTTTCTCCCTCCCTCCATGTCTTTCTTCTCTTGCAAAGTATTTGATGAAGAAACCATAACATTCTCTCTTTTAATTGCTCTCAATACTTCCTTCCACAACATTTGAGAAAATGAAAAGTTTCTCTCTATTCTGAAATTATAGAAAGACTCACTGAACAAAGAAGGGATTTTATACAATTCCAATTCCAACTGACTTCATCTGTGCTCTGCAAATAGGGGTGAGCCTTGGTTGCCAAGGGTCTGGCATGTGACACCGAGTATGCATTTGTGGAAAGAAGATAGGAAGGAAGGAGGAGATTATTTGGGGGAAAAAATCAAAGGGGAAAGCAGAGAAAATTTGATACTACATTTGTCTAAGAAAGTAGAATTGAACTTCTTTATTTGGGATACCTTGTCCTTTGAGAAGTGTTACAAAACTCTAAATTGTTAAAGACTCCTCATGATCTGGGTCTGCATCTATCTTGCTGGGCTCACCCTCACCCTCTTAAAACTTTGGTAGCATCTTATAAAAAGATACGCAATATCACGCATTGTCAGGGAAATACAAATCAAAACCACAATGAGATACCACCTCACACCTGTCAGAATGGCTAACATTAACAACTCAGGCAACAACAGATGTTGGCGAGGATGCGGAGAAAGAGGAACCCTTTTGCATTGATGGTGGGAATGCAAACTGGTGCAACCACTCTGGAAAATAGTATGGAGGTTCCTCAAAAAATTAAAAATAGAACTACCCTATGACCCAACAATTGCACTACTAGGTATTATATCCAAAGGATACAAAAATGCTGATTCAAAGGGGACACATGCACCCCAATGTTTATAGCAGCGCTATCGACAATAGCCAAAGTATGGAAAGCGCCCAAATGTGAATTGACATTCCACAATGGAATATTACTCAGCAATCAAAAAGAATGAAATCTTGCCATTTGCAACAATATGAATGGAACTAGAATGTATTATATTAAGCAAAATAAATCAGTCAGAGAAAGACAAATATGATATGATTTTACTCATATGTGGAATTTAAGAAACAAAACATGAACGTAGGGGAAGGGAAGGAATAATAAGTTAAAAACAGAGATGGAAACAAACCATAAGAGACTCTTAACTGCAGAGAACAAACTTAGGGTTGCTGGTGGGGTATTGGGTCAGGGGATGGGCTAAATGAGCACTGGGCATTAAGGAGGGCCCTTGTTGGGATGAGTACTGGGTGTTATATGTAAGTGATGAATCACTAAATTCTATTCCTGAAACCATCATTACACTATATGTTAACTAACTTGGGTTTATTTTTTTTTTTATTTTTTTAAAACATTTATTTATTTTTGAGACAGAGAGAGACAGAGCATGAACGGGGGAGGGTCAGAGAGAGAGGGAGACACAGAATCGGAAGCAGGCTCCAGGCTCTGAGCCATCAGCCCAGAGCCCGATGCGGGGCTTGAACTCACGGACCGTGAGATCGTGACCTGAGCCGAAGTCGGCCGCTCAACCGACTGAGCCACCCAGGCACCCCTTAACTTGGATTTAAATGAAAAAAAAAAAAACAAAAAAAACCACTTTGGTAGCATCTTTCAGTGAAAAAGCAGATAAAGCAAAACAAAACTTCTTTATTATAAAAGTAATTCATTTATAAAGGGAAAAAATTCAAACAGTTTTAAAATATATAAAGTGAGAAGTAAGTGTTTCCCTTCCTGAAAGTAACCATATGTATCTCCCTGCCTCAAGGGTGGTTCCAACCACTGGCTTTAAGGCATGAAATATCAGAGAATCTTTTGTTTGGTTTTGTTCATTCTGTAACTACTGATGACAAAAGTACAGCCATTCATACATACTTTTTGCAACTTTGTCTATACTTGTGTGTAACATGTATTTATGTATGTATATATGCACATATAGATAATAGTATTAAATATATAATACTTTAAAATTGTTAAAGTTTGTTTATTTATTTAAGTATTCTCTCCACCAAACGTGGGGCTCGAACTCATGACCCCAAGATCAAGAGTCACGTGCTCCTCTGACTGAGCCAGCCAGGTGCCCCAGGAATATAATATTTTTAAACTAAATGCAGTAATGTTATATATACTGTTTTATGTCTTGTTTTTATTATTTCTCGTTCATTAGTATATCTTAGGCATCATATTTCTGCCTTTGAACTGCTATATAAATGATTACTGGGAAGATATGACACCATTTATGTAATCAGTTTTCCATTGACATTTAGATAGCTTTCCATTTCTGCTCTTACAAGCATTGCCTTGTAGACCATTGTGGGGGCTTTTCCTCTGACTGAAGTGGAGAAGCACTGAAAAGTTTGGAGTAGACCAGGGACATGATCTAACTTGTAGTTTAACAAGGTCTCATGTGCTACTGTACCAGATTGAGACACACTTCATCAGCACTGGATAATACATTTTTTAGTCTTTGTCAACTGATAAGAAAAATACAGGGGCGCCTGGGTGGCTCAGTCGGTTAAGCGGCCGACTTCGGCTCAGGTCATGATCTCGCGGTCTGTGAGTTCGAGCCCCGCGTCGGGCTCTGTGCTGACAGCTCAGAGCCTGGAGCCTGTTTCAGATTCTGTGTCTCCCTCTCTCTGACCCTCCCCCGTTCATGCTCTGTCTCTCTCTGTCTCAAAAATAAATAAACGTTAAAAAAAAAAAAAGAAAAATACAATCTCACCATTGCTTCATTTGGTATTCCTCTGTGGGTTTTTTTTTTTTTTAAGTTTATTTATTTTTGAGAGAGAGAGAGAGAAAGAGCACAAGCAAGGGAGGGGCAGAGAGAGGGAGACACAGAATCCAAAGCAGGCTCCAGGCTGTCAGCACAGAGCCTGATGCAGGACTTGAACCCGTGAACTGTGGGATCATGACCTGACCTGAAGTCAGAAGCTTAACCGACTGAGCCACCCAACAACCCCCAGTTGGTATTCCTTTGTAAAATCAGATTGACAGTGAGTTTTTTTCTTAATTTTTTTTAACGTTTATTTATTTTTGAGACAGAGCGAGACAGTGTGAGTGGGGAAGGGGCAGAGAGAGGGAGACACAGAATCTGAAGCAGGCTCCAGGCTCTGAACTGTCAGTACAGAGCCTGATGCGGGGCTTGAACTCACAAAGAGTGAGATCATGACCTGAGCCGAAATCAAACGCCCAACCGACTGAGCCACCCAGGCGCCCCAGATTGACAGTGAGTTTTACTTAATAGGCTGTTTCTCATTTGCTCAGTGGGGAGCTGTTAATCAGACTGGTACTGTGTGGGTTCCCGTATGGCCACACTGAAGCCCTCTGATAGTGCCTGTCTGACTTCTCCTCTAGACCTCAGGCCTAGAGGACCCGGATGGGTCCTTGAGAAGGCCCAAGCCCTGACTCTGAACCATTACTAACCTGAAGTGTCACCACCTGCAAACTCCCTGCCTCAGGTAGGGCCCCAGCCACTGGTTTAAGGAGATGAAGTATTACAGGGTGTTATGGGATGTTTTGGGGCTTATTTTGCTTATTCCCACAGTGACAGCTGTGTGGTCATTTTTTGACCTCTTATACACAGTATTATATAAACAATTAAAACAATATAAACAAAAGGTCTTGGGCTGTGACACAGTTCAGTGCCTGACAGATCCAAGTGCTTTTCCACAGGTTCCCACTGGACCTCTTACATCACCCCCACAGGTTTTATAAATGAGAAAGCTGACTTTGAGAGACCTTAGGAGACTTGCTCCTGTTCTGGCTTTTTCCTTTATCAGATGTTGTAAAGTAGTACCTGTAGGTCAAATTTGGCCCATTTCATTTACATTTTAATATTTTAAAATTGCTTTATGTTGGAATGCCTATTGATAGGTCAATCATTCTCTGTCCAGACACAGGCCTCATTACTCTCCACTGACTTTGAATAGAACTAATGTAACTTAATTTTATCCACCCAGGCACCAAAGGCATTTGACTTTGCAACCCCTGCCCAATCTTGTCTACTTTCCACTCTGAAACTGTTGGGTCAATAGCAACTCCTGATGTAGCCCAGAAATAAACCAGCTTCAGCCAGAAACCCTCTACATCAGGCAAAAAATCCCATTCCCTCTTCCTCCTGTTCTAAAAGAACCACAGGAAAAGCCCTGAGATGCAGAGGGAAAGGAAAGGCCTCTGTGCTGTCCTGTCCAGTCTCTAAACCCTGCCTTCCTCAGTCCCTGATGTTACTATGAGGGTCAGAGCCAGAATGGCCATATCTGTCCTGCCACCCTGTTCCAGGGAGAGTATCAAATGAGGCAGCTTTGTAGAATAAAGTATATCAATTTTTCTTCCTCAGTGGTCATGGTCTTTTTCCAGCACTTGTCTCTAAAATGACATAAACCTATGTGAGTGGGCATTTCCTCCGCACCCTCCTGATCTCATGTGTAGCTCAGGTACCCTATCCCAGAGCATCTGCTCACTGGGATGTACTTTTTCATTCCATCAATAAATATACAGCCCACTGTCCTGGGCTCTGGGGATTGATTCAGTCATGAATAAGACAGGCAAGGTCCCTGTCTTAGAGCCACTAACTAGTAAGAGATTCAGAACGCTAATCAGGTGATCACACTTAGTACACAGTACAGTGTTGTCACAGTGGAATGCATGGGGACCGGCTGCGCCCCTAGGAGCCTATGATCTCCGGAAGAAGAATAACAACAGTACCAGACACTGTTGACGTGTTTTCCATATTAATTTACTTGATCTTCGTAACAGGCCTACCAAGCAGGTAGTGTCATTATCATCCTCATTTTACAGGGGAAGAGATTGCCCAAATTCACCGTGCCAGGACAGACAATGCTTCCACTCTTGGTTGAGCAGCAAACTTTTCTACAGCCTGGTGAATTTCAAAATATGCCATAACCCCATGAGAAAAAGACAGGAGGAACCAGATTCACCCCCAGCAGGTGAGATTTAGGTTGGACACTAGAAAGAACTCCTTGGCAACAGTTAGTTATAAGTATATGAGAAAAATTGGGGCGCCTGGGTGGCTCATTTGGTAGACCCGCTGACTCTTGATTTCTGCTCAGGTCATGATCACAAGGTCGTGTGATCAAGCACCGTGTAGGGCTCCAGGCTCAGCGTGGAGCTTGCTTAAGATTCTCTCTCTCTCTCTCTCTCTCTCTCTCTCTCTCTCTCTCTCTCTCCCTCCGCCCCTCTCCCCTGCGCTCGCTCTCTCTCTGTCTCTCTCTCTCTCAAAAAAATAAATAAATAAATAAATAAAGCATATGAGAAAAGGAATTCCTTTTCTGGGAATTTGCTTTTTTGAATTTTCTGTATGGCACAAATAACATTGTAAAAAATAGAGGAATTAATCTAGAAAAAAAAAAAGATCTTTCAAAATTCCACCTGTGAATTGGTTCCTTTGTTCATCTTTCCAGGCCACATGGAGACTGTGAGCTGGTGTGGGAGGAGAAGTAACTAGATCTGGGGCTGGTTGCAGCAGCCTGAAGGCAAGGATGTGCTAACTTGCAGAGGTCAGCCCCCATCTCTCTGCTTCCACAGGGGGCAGGCACCCCTGTGTGTTTCAGCAGGGGGAGCTGGCTACCTTCTGACTCTGACAGGCCACTCTGGATAAAGTAGGGCAGGGGTGAGGCTGTGAGGGATTACCTGCTTTTTCAGATGAGAACAATCAAAACTGCATGCTCTCTAGTCCCTGGGGGAAACAGCGAGGGAGAAAGGCGCAATCAGCAATCCAGCAAAGCTAGGTGAATGATTAAAATGGCTTCCAGGTCAATGGGTAGGGTCATAAGTCCCCATTGCTTCACCCCACCTTCACTTCAGCAGCTCCAGCCATGAGCTGGAGGCATAATTCCTTGGGTATCTTGGGATGTCCCAGCTTGTTCTGGGGAGTTCTGTCAGTGCCCTCTCCGCCAAGGATTTCCCTCTGGCCTAATAAAATATTTTTTATGTGTGAAATACTTTAAGGTAGTTTGAAGTATTTTCCCCACATTCTCTCATATTTTACCTTATTTTAAAAGTTTATTTATTTATTTATTTATTGAGAGAGAGAGAGAGAGAGAGAGAGAGAGAGAGAGAGAGAGAGAATCCCAAGCAGGCTCTTCACTGCCAGCACAGAGCCGGACTTAGTGCTTGAACCCATGAACTGTGAGATCATGACCGGAGCCTAAGCTGGATGCTTAACTGACTAAGCCACCCAGGGGCCCCTCTCATATTTTTAAATAAACTTTATTTCTTAGAGCAGTCTTAGGTTCACAGTGAAATTGAGCAGATACTCCCTAATTTTTAGTTTTGATTGTCACATCTACCTTACAAATAGATAGAAGGGGTATTATCTCCACATTTATGTTACATTTAGACTCACAGTAACAGAGCCTGGTGTTAACTGAGGTCTTCTGATCTCTTAAGCCCCAGGTACTTTCTCTTGGTTACCTCAGAGTGCCTTCTGAATCTTTCCAGATCTTTCCTCACACTAAGCCTGGGAACCTTGCACCATGTCTCATTCCTAGAGCTAAGAGCCAAGTTTGAGAAGTTTCCCCCGGTTCCCTGTTGACTGCAGGGGGCCACTAGAGAGCCCATCTCTTTCCCGGGTGAAAGGTCCACCCTCTCAGGCTCTGGCAGAGGCACTGGGACCCAGAACTTGTACAATGCCTTGATAAGCTTCTTAGAGGTGGGTATTAGCAGGGATCGGATATTCTTTCCCTGAGATGCCCTTCACACCCGACCCTGCTTTGAATTAGGATTCCATAGGGGAGCTGGGGACAGGAGAATGGGGTGTGCCCTGCTGTCCAGCTTCAGACTCACTCTTTGAGACCCTGAGTTCTGACAAGTTTCCAGAACTGAGAAGACACTCAGATGTCCAGGTTTGAAGGTAAATGATGTGCTTAGGTAGGAGGGATCAGCTGGGGTGCCAGCTCAGCTCTGTTACACAACACAGGCACACCAGGAATAGGAAGACCCTCCAAAGGTCTTGAGGAGAGTCAAGCGGGTTGCTAAGGAGTTGAGCTTCTGGCAAGGGACAGGGCGGCTGCAGGGAGATGGTGGAAATACAGTTACAGGAATCAAGGACAGAGAAGGAAAGTCGCTTATTCTGTACTTCTCCTTTAGCTTGCTCCTTTTTTGTTTTGTTTTTTAATGTTTATTTTGGCGAAACAGAGAGGGAGTGGGGAGGGAGA
The DNA here is from genome assembly GCF_046562875.1 of Panthera onca. NCBI lineage: Eukaryota > Metazoa > Chordata > Mammalia > Carnivora > Felidae > Panthera > Panthera onca. The sequence goes on along the minus strand of NC_138344.1, from coordinate 39,472,711 downwards.
GGGAGAGAGAGGGGGACAGAGGATCCGAAGCTCGCTGACAGCAGTGAGCCCGATGCAGGATTCGAACTCAGGAACCATGAGATCCTGACCTGAGCCGTAGTCGGACATTTAACCGACTGAGCCACCCAGGCGCCCCCTGTTTTGGTTTTTAAGATAAATGCATTTGATGGGGCGCCTGGGTGGCTCAGTTGGCTGAGCGTCCGACTTCGGCTCAGGTCGTGATCTCGCGGTCTGTGAGTTCAAGCCCCGTATAAGGCTCTGTGCCGACAGCTTGGAGCCTGAAGCCTGCTTCGGATTCTGTGTCTCCCTCTCTCTCTGTCCCCCCCCCCCCCCCCATGCTCTGTCTCTCTCTCTCTGTCTCTCTCTGTCAAAAATAAATAAACATTAACAAATTTAAAAAAAAAGATAAATGCATTTGCGTCTCTAGTTAGCATGGTATGCTGGAAAGAATGGGGCATTAGAAGGCTCACCTGCTCTGCTACGCACTAGCTGTGTCGTATTGAGAGAGTCCCATCTCTTCTCGGGAACTCGGTTTCTTCATGTCTCAAATGGGGAGCTGCACTAAGCAGTGTCTGCAATTCCTTCTACCTTTAATGTCCTAAGAGTCCTAAAGAGTCTTTAACATCCTAAGAGTCTACCTTTAATGTCCTAAGAGTCTATTAGTCTAGACTCTAATATATTAGAGTCTTCTAATATATTACTTTATATGCAAACAACCATTTCTAGCTATTGTGTTATAATAATCTGTGGACACTAAAGAGAGATTTAATGAATATTTAGTTCTTTATAAATTGAGGATTTTATGAGGGCCCTTCACGTTCTTCTTCCCTCCTGAAGAATATAAATTAAACCTTTGTATAAGATTAGAAAATTAAAATTTTACATAAAATTAACCCTTTATATAAAATTAACCCTTACGTAGCACTTGACTCTCTACAATGCTTTTTGTAGACCTTATGTGTTTTTACTCTCAACATTCCTGTGACATAGGTATTGTTATTAGTATTTACATGGATAGATATTGTTATTACTATTGTTATTTCTGTTAAATTTTTTTTTTTAATTTTTTTTTCAACGTTTTTTATTTATTTTTGGGACAGAGAGAGACAGAGCATGAACGGGGGAGGGGCAGAGAGAGAGGGAGACACAGAATCGGAAACAGGCTCCAGGCTCCGAGCCATCAGCCCAGAGCCTGACGTGGGGCTCGAACTCACGGACCACGAGATCGTGACCTGGCTGAAGTCGGACGCTTAACCGACTGCGCCACCCAGGCGCCCCTGTTAAATTTAAGTTTAAAATACCATAGTGACGCCTGGGTGGCTCAGTCAGTTAAGCGTCCAACCTGTGGTTGGACCTGTGGTTTTGGCTCAGGTCACGATCTCATGGTGTCGTGAGTTCAAGCCCTGCGTCAGGCTTTGCACTGACAGTGCAGGGCCTGCTTGTGATTTTCTCTCTCTCCCTTTCTGTCTACTCCTCCCCAGTCTCTCTCAAAATAAATAAATAAACTTAAAAAAATACAATTAAATGGCACAGGATAAAAAGGTTAAACAGTTAATCTGAACATTATGATATACTGAAAAGTGGGGCGCCTGGGTGGCTCAGTTGGTTAAGTGTCCGACTTTGGCTCAGATGGTGATCTCACGGACTGTGCGTTTGAGCCCCACGTCAGGCTCTGTGCTGACAGCTCAGAGCCTGGAGTCTGCTTCAGATTCTGCATCTCCCTCTCTCTCTCTCTCAAAAAGAAATAAAAATAAACATTTTTTAAAAAAGGATATACTGAAAAGTAAGTCTTCCTCAGACCCCTGACCTCAGTTTCCTCTCTCCACATGTCCTTCCAGGGACCCTCTTTGCATAATCAACATATACATTATCATGCTTATTTCACAGAGGAGGCAATGAGGTTCGGCCTGTCCAGGGAGTCACACCCGGTAAGCAGCTGAGCTGGAAATCCAGGCCTTTGACTCCATTCTCCGTGTTCTTCCCACCACACCAAACTGTCTGGGAAGCTCTATGGCATTAGATTTTGTCCTCTCTGGATGATATGGTGGAATTGTTTTAAGTCAGTCCAAAACCAGAAAACAAAAAATCACCAACACAGAGACTTGAGTTCCCAGCACTGCCTTCCACTGCTGCCTGTTTTTGTCTGAAGCTTAAAATCATTCCCTTCCTCTGCCTTTGACAAGGTGAGATCTGTGGCCTGGGGCACCAACTATGGATGACTGAGCTCCCAGTATGTCAGGCTTGGACTTGGGGGATACTGGCAGACCTCTTGCGGGGATCCCAAAGAGAATTAGGTAGTCCCAGCTCAGGAACCTGGTTGCTGGCATGTCTACACAGAGGACTTCTAATGCTTTTTCCCAAGAGCAGGCATTTTTCTCTGGGAACAGGCGGCAGGGGTACTTTTGTTCCAGCAGAAACAACTGCCTCCTAGCACAAAGGTCCACTCTTCTAGATGATGGTTTGATGGTTCTCAGCTCTCCTCGTAAGGGACAAATAACCTCTTCTTTTTTCCCCCTGCAGGTTTGTGGATACCCCCTGGCTGGGCTTCATGGAGAATTCTTCACTGATCACCAACCTGAATCCCAGAACAGACCCCCTCTTGCCCTGGACAGAATGAAAGGCCTTCCGTAGCCAGGCATAGCTGGCCATCATGGGGAAATTGATCAGAATGGGGGCACGGGAGAGGCGGTTACTCCGGCCAAAGCGGCTTCATTGGAGTCGCCTCCTCTTCCTGTTGGGAATGTTGCTCATCGGTTCCACCTACCAGCACCTGAGGAGCCCCCGGGGCCTCCCCTCATTGTGGGCAGCAGTCTCCTCCCAACATTCTGTAAAACTGGCCAGCCGTGACCTCCCTGACAATGAGATGATGATGGTGAGCAGTGACCCTCCAAGAGCTAGCTCTGAAATGGAGGTGCCCCAAGCCACGGTGCCCCAAGCCACGGTGGGCAGGGTTCGTGAAGCAACACCTGGGATAACAATGAAGAATACACACAATCCACCCAGAAGAACAGCCAACATCACTCCAACAATACCCAAGATTAAGTACACAGCAGGAGACACAGAAAGAGTGAAGGCAGACAGCACAACCATACCCAGTGGAGTACTGAGTCACTACACCCCAACTTCAAACAGACCAACAGTGAAGAATTACACCCCAACGCCACCACCCAGGGGAGAAATGCAGAGCTACAATCCAATTCAAGCCAAGGGAAAGGTGAAGAAATACACCCCATCTCCACTTGGTAGACTAGTAGGCAATTATGCCCCATCCACACTCATGACAATGACAAGGAGACATGGGGTCACCCCCAGAACAACAGTGAAAGACAGTGAAACTATGACAACCACCAAAATATTGGAGACTAACCCCTCTAAGAGAATGGTGAAGGAAACCACCCCAGCTACTCTCAAGGGAATAATTAACACCCCAACTTTCCAGATAAGTGGTATAGAAACAAACATCTTGACTTCTCCAAGGAGTATAACGGAAAAGAACACTGTGACTACCCCCAGAACAGTGGACAGCAAGAGCCCGACCAAGCCGCGGGGGTTAGTGGGAAAGAACAGGCTGACAACTTCTCTGGGAACGGTCCTTGAGCGCACCACAGCCATCTCTGAGGGGCAAGTGATGATAAGCACCATGACAGGCAGTAGCCCAAAGGAAATCAAAGCCTCTACTGCTACCTGGAGTGTTAGTGATCCTTTGTCTAGGACCAGTGCATTGACCATGGGAATATCCTCAGCCACCTACAGGGGGCTGGCAAAGAAACCTTCCATAGCACCCGGGACCTCATCAACCTCCAAGGTCAGGGTGAATCCAAAGATCCATGTGCATCACTGTGTTTTTGTGGAGGCAGCCCCGGCTGTGCCCCCTGCTTCCTCCCCCAACCTGACAACAGCTGCGATCCCAGAGGCACCCAGTTCCGGTCCCTCAGAGCTGCCCCCTGGCTGGCCAGACCTTCACTCCAAGGCAGAGTACCCCCCAGACTTGTTCAGCATAGAGGAGCGGCGACAGGGCTGGGTGGTGCTGCACATCTTTGGCATGATGTACGTGTTTGTGGCCTTGGCCATCGTGTGTGATGAGTACTTCGTCCCAGCCCTGGGTGTCATCACAGATAAGCTACAGATCTCTGATGATGTGGCAGGTGCCACCTTCATGGCTGCTGGAGGCTCTGCCCCCGAGCTCTTCACCTCCCTCATTGGTGTCTTCATCTCCCACAGCAATGTGGGCATTGGTACCATCGTGGGCTCTGCTGTGTTCAACATCCTCTTTGTCATCGGCACCTGTGCCCTCTTCTCCCGGGAGATCCTCAATCTCACGTGGTGGCCCTTGTTCCGTGATGTCTCCTTTTACATCCTTGACCTGATGATGCTCATTCTCTTCTTCCTGGACAGCCTCATTGCCTGGTGGGAAAGCCTGCTGCTGCTGCTGGCCTATGCCTTCTATGTGTTCACCATGAAGTGGAATAAACAACTAGAGATATGGGTGAAGGAGCAGCTCAGCAGGAGGCCAGTGGCCAAGGTCATGGCCTTGGGGGACCTCAGCAAGGTAAGGACAGGATGGTTCAAGCTTCTGCAGCCCCTTGGGGGCAAAAAGGGGGGAGAAGCCAGTGACTAAAGAGGAAAGCGCTGGGTCAGACCTCAAGAGATGGGTGCTTTGGTTCCCTTTGCTATTCATTCAACATTTAAAGTCCTATTCTTTTCTAGGCACTATGCTGGGACCTTTGCAAGAGTGACTTTGGCTCAGCCCCCAATCACCCAGTGGTTATTATCATGATCTATCATTGGTAGGGGAAGAAACTGAGGCCTAATCAAGTCAAACCACTGTTCAAGGTCACACAGCAAATAGGCAGTGGAGCCAGGATTTGAACTTGGGCTGGTCTGACTGGGTCTTTGGAAATGGCATTTGAGCTGGGCTTTGGAGAATATCCAAGGAAGATATCAGGCAGGGAAAAATGATAATCTCTTCCCTGTCCATGGAGTTGAGGGCTTGTCTAGCACCTTCACTTTCACTTAATCTTGTTTGTTCACATTCCAGATGTGGAGGGGCTAGTGGCTGGGATGGGGTCTGGCAGGGGGAGGTTTTTGGGTTTTGTTGTGTTTTTGATATATTGGAGAAGATGAGAGCTCCACTCATCCATGATAGGCTAGCCCTGCGTACAGAGCCCTCTCTGCGTGTTGAGTGGAGACCAGATATCAGAGGCTCTAACCCTAAGGCTTTCTCTTGACCCTCAACTTCCTTTTTAAGTATTTCTTTGCCCCCATGAGGGACCCTCCCTCTAAGTTCACTGCATGCTTCAATAACCTGGAAGATGAGATTAGACTGGGGAAGAGATTTCTGAAGATTCATCTCAGAGTTTTTGTTCCTTGACTCCAAAGTGAGATACCCTAGGGAACACAGATCTCGTTTCTTTCTTGCTCCTAAACAGTGAGTTTGGGCAAAGGTCGACTCTCAGCCTGCCTCTTTCAGGTCTCAGACAAACCACTGGTGTGAACATAATTTTGTGTGCAAAGAGTGGAAGGACTTAGCTACTTAATCCAGAGCAGTTTTGATGAGTGGGCAGGATGGAGACCACATTTAGCAGCATGTCTGGGAGATCTATGATGAAAGGAAGAGAAAATGTACTTCCTCTAGGATTTTTGAGATGATGCGGTGTTCTGGACAGAACACAGAACTAAGAGTCAGGAAATCTGGGTTCTATTCTGATTCTGCCTCTAACTAACTGTGTGACCTTGGATGGGTCCCTTCCCTTCTCTGGGGGAAATGACAGAGTCCAACTGGACACCAAAAGGTCCTATCTGACAACCATTGTCCAAGTGAGTTCAGTTCTGGCAGGCCCCGCATCGTGGTTTTTTTGTCCGGTCTGGTCAACCAAGCTCCAATTGCCATATCTGCAGATGACTCCAAAGGAGAATGTCCTACCCAAGGTTGTACAGCTAGCAGGTGTCAGAACTGGCATGAGAATCCAGGATCTAACTCCCCATTCAGTGCTATTTTCTATTAGGCTACTACTCCATGAAGCCAGAGGCTTAAAAAAGAAAGGGAGGCTCAGAGCATTACATAATTTAATATGAAGAAACAGCAGCCTCCCTCCTAGTGAGGTCCTCAGGGTGCATCTTGCTGAGGGTGGCCATAAGCCTGGTAGTCTCCCCTGAGAAAAGCATCTAATGCCTTGGTACACACAGGCCAGCCATTTTCAAAATGCCTCTGACTTGCCTCCTAATTCTTATCAGTAATTCTGTTTTTTAAATTTTTTTTAATGTTTATTTATTTTTGAGAGAGAGGGAGACAGAGTGTGAGCGGGGAAGCGACAGAGAGAGAGGGAGACACAGAATCTGAAGCAGGCTCCAGGCTCTGAGCTGTCAGCACAGCCTGATGCAGGGCTTGAACTCACAAACCGTGAGATCGTGACCTGAGCTGAAGTCAGATGCTTAACCGACCCAGCCACCCAGGCATCCCTGTTTTTTGTTTTTTGTTTTTAATTTTTAATGTTTTATTTATTTTTGAGAGAGAGGGAGACAGAGCATGAGCGGGGGAGGGACAGAGAGAGAGGGAGACACAGAATCTGAATCGGGCGACACAGAATCTGAATCGGGCTCCAGGCTCTGAGCTGTCAGCACAGAGCCCGACGAGAGGCTTGAACTCACCAACCATGAGATCATGACCTGAGCCGAAGCTGGACGCTTAACAGACTGAGCCACCCAGGCGCCCCTCAGTGCTGTTTTTATTTCAAGTCTCCAAATTCTGAGTTTTCCATTTTTCCAGGGCTAGACCATCAAAGGAAAGCTCATCAAACAGTGAAACATAATCATGATTTTAAAGGAGAATTTGTAATCTACTTAAAGAGATTCTTCAAGGGCAATAGTAGCAGGTCTTTGCCAACCACCAAGAGTGGTGCCGGTTACAGCTCTGTTCTTATCTGTTGAAACAAATCCAGCATGAATTTTAATTGACAGTGTTATTTAAAAAGACAGGTTGAATTATGGGTTATCATTAAAAGTAAATTTATATTTATTTAAAGTTAAAAACCTATGGGGTGCCTGGGTGGCTCAGTCGGTTAAGTATCTGACTTTGGCTCGGATCATGATCTCACATTTTGTGAGTTCAAGCCCCATGTCAGGCTCTGTGCTGATAGCTCAAAGTCTGGAGCCTGCTTCTGATTCTGTGTCTGCCTCTCTCTGCCCCTTGCCTGCTCGTGCTCTGTCTCTCTCTCTCTCTCAAAAATAAATAAACATTCAAACAAATTTTTTAAAAAATTAAAAACCTAGCAGGGTGGGCTTGGCCAGTAGAGTATGCGATTCTTGGTCTTGGGGTTGTGAGTTCCAGTCCCATGTTGAGTGCTTAAAAATAAAATCTTTTAAAAAATGAAATAAAATAAAAACCTATAGTTAGTACTTTCCAGCACTAACAACTCCTCACTGAAAATTAGTACAAGTAACAAGAACTATAGCTATTTTGACATGGTTTTTAAAGCATCTGGATTTGAATTTCACCTCAAGTTTCTAATAGCAAGAGAGATAGAGCATTCTTTAAAAAAAATTTTTTTAATGTTTATTTATTTTTGAAAGAGAGATAGTGTGGGAAGGGGAGGGGCAGAGGGTCCAAAACAGGCTCTGTGCTGAGAGCAGGGAGCCCGATGCAGCTTGAACTCATGAACTGTGAGATCATGACCTGAGCAGAAGTTGGATGCTTCTAGAGATAGAGATAGAGGTAGATAGATAGATATATAGAGAGAACTGTCTTTGTCTTTGCTTCTACCTTTATGTCTATGTTTGGCTGGCCAAGACCTATGATTTGGTCAGAGGGAGATAAATTATCCTGCACTTCACTGATAGACTGAGGGCGAGCTATTCGGTTTTGAATTCATGCAACAATTCTCGAAAATCCAATTGTTGATCTAGTAAACTGTGTTGGCATTTGTTTTTGCAGTTTTCCCCTGTGAACTGTTTGACTTTAACATGAAAATGAACGTGCCTTGCTCTCTCACTAATGTTGACATACTGACGCACACCTCTCCCCGACTAATGGTTCCTCTCTGAGCATCACCTCTGGAAAGCAGGCATCCAGGGAAACCGGGCTTATTCAGTCTGCCATGGCCCAAAGTGAAGAAGTCAGAGAGAAGTGGGGCATACCCAGACAGGGTGGTAGGGAGCCAAGGAGAGGCGGGGTAGGCCAGGTCAGAGCCACAGGTGCTCCGGAAGTCTAAGCAGCAGGAAGAGAAGTGGAGGGCAGTGTGAGCCAGCTCCTTTTGGAGAGAAATAAGAATAGGAAAGACACCTGGGCCTCCCCCTGCCTCCGTTAGCAGCCTGGGGTGAGGGGTAGAGGGGGTGGCTACAGCATCAAGCTCATCATTGCCTCTGAACAGGAAACAGTCTTTGCATCTCCCAAAGAGGTGCTCCCAGGGTCTTGTCTCTAGCAGGAGATCCGTAAGTATTTGGTTTGGTTTCCTCAGGAAATCCTAACAGTTCAGGGACTCCAGTGTAGAGGAAAGTGAGGCCCCCAGCAGATATTTAACTCAGCTAGTTTCACAGCGAGTTGGTGGTTCTTACCACTGATTCCTGAAGCTGTACTTTTGGATTTTAATCCAGGCTACGCTGCAGACTCTCCCCGTTGCCCTGGGCAAGTCAATGCCATTCAACAAACCTTTATTATTAAGCACTTAGATGAAAAGCAGTGTGGGAAAAAGATTGTGTCCCTTCCAGTAGAAAGGACAGGCTAGGCAAGAGTAATTGTAATAAAACGAGCTTTATACAAAGTGCTACAAAGTCACTTTGCTTTTCAACCAGGCCTTAGACTGTTTGTCTATAAAGTGAATGGGATGACCCAGAGCAGGGGTTGGCCGACTTTTACCAGAAAGAGCCAGATGGTAAGTATTTCAGGCTTTGCAGGCCATACAGTCTCTGTCACAACTACTCAGCTCTGTTGTTGCAGCATGAAAGCAGCCACAGACAGTACATAAACACACGGAAATGGCCACATGGTGTTTTACCAATTGCAACATACTTGCAGGTGTTTTTCTATGTGAACAATTTGGAGACAAGATCAGATAATTATTCTTTAAAAAAATTTTTTCACATTTATTTATTTTTGAGAGAGAGACAGAGTGTGAGCATGGGAGGGGCAGAGAGAGAGGGAGACACAGAATCCAAAGCAGGCTCCAGGCTCTGTGCTGACTGAGCTGTCAGCACAGAGCCCGACGCGCGGTGCTCAAATTCACAAACTGTGAAATCATGACCTGAGAGGAAGTCAAGTCAGACGCTTAACCGACTGAGCCACCCAGGCACCACTGGGCTAAGATATTTTAGACAACATCGTCAAACTGGCATGTATTGGTTTGGGATACCTTTTATGACCCCTATTATCAATATAGACTAACTTAGCTTGCTCTGAAATTTTATACCTGAGTAGAAAGTATGCCTGAGTATAAAGTGTACACCTGTCCATGTATTTGTTCTAGCCTGACATGATAAATATCTGACTTGCCTTGACCATGCATAGTCACAGAAAGCCAATAAACAGCAAAGCCGATGCACTAGCCTGGCTTTAAAAGCGTTATCTCTCAACGATTCAAGCACCTCTGGCCATTACAGAGAGAGCTCCCAGCTTAGCTAGAAAGGACCAGCCATCTGCAGGAGATGCTAATTGGCAATATGGCCTGAGGGGAGCCAGTGGTGAAAAGGAATCCGAGGGAGGAGGTGGGGGGGAGGGGAACAGACCTATTTTGGGTCCCTTTGGGTCTCTATCCACATCATGCCCTCAAGAATACTTCAGAATGTGAAACTCTGGAGAAAAGTCTGCCACTCTTTCCTAAATGCATTGAGGCCTGTTTTTTTGTTTGTTTTGTTTTGTTTTGTTTTCCTGGCAAGGTTTTTTTAATTAAACCAGCCAATATGACTCTCAAGCAGGCAAACCAAGTACCTCCTAAGGAGCCACCCCTTCCCTTTCTTGCCAGGGTTGACATTTATTCCAAGGGCTTCTATCAGTGGCTTATATGGTACCTGTCTGCTGTGGAGACAAGGTGGCTGTGGATAGGAAAGCCTTTTCAGTCTCTGTGGACCACCCCCCTCCCCCGTCCCTGCTCTAGGCTGCAGGGAATCCACTAAGCATCCTAGCCTGGGCTGAGGTTGTTTTTTTTTTCCTTCCTTCCTTCCTTCCTTCCTTAGCATTCACCCATTTTTAATTAATTAATTAATTAATTTAAATTTTTAATGTTTACTTATTTTTGAGAGAGAGAGAGAGAGCGAGCAGGGGAGGGGCAGAGAGGGAGACACAGAATCTGAAGCAGGATCCAGGCTCTGAGCTGTCAGCACTGAGCCCGACACGGGGCTCGAACCCACGAACCATGAGATCATGACCTAAGCTGAAGTTGGATGCTTAACCGACTGAGTCACCCAGGCACCCCTATTTTTATTTATTTTTTTTTAAATAGGCTCCACACCCGTTGTGGGGCTTGAACTCACAATGTTGAGATCAGGGTTGCACGCCCTAGTGACTGAGCCAGCCAGGAGCCCCAGGGTTCCCTCCTTCAACTCCTTGAATACTTAGCTTCCCCCCAGTTGTCACAAAAAGTTGGTATGAGTAGAATTCTCAATTTTAAGCCTTCTTTCCGTCATAAAATTTTTTTAGTGTTCACCTGCTAGTCAGTGCTGGCAGATGACAAAATGAATGTGTAAGAAACAAATATGAACAGAACTCAAGAACCTGATCATGCCTGGTCTAATAGCTTGTTTCCATGAATGCATGTGTGCATATAATTCAGATTTTACATGCATTCATGCAACACAGTAATATTTTCTCATACTGAAAATGATGGGATTAAATATGAGATTACATATACATGGTGTTCTACAAGTAACAGCATGATTTCTAGATGCTCTACCACCTGAATAACTTGGAAATAGAAAACCAACATTAATAGTGTGGGGGAGAGGGCATATGGATGATAAACAAGTAAAAACAAGATAATTTCAGGGGCACCTGGGCGGCTCAGTCAGTTGAGCATCTGACTCTTGGTTTGGGCTCAGGTCGTAATCTCATGGTTTGTGAGTTGAGCCCTGCATCGGGCTCTGTACTGGCAGTGTGGAGCCTGCTTGGGATTCTCTCTCCCCCACCCACCCCCCAAAGTAAATAAATAAAGTTAATACCACCTGTAATGGTATAGGAAAGCGCTGAGGGGTTTAGTACTGCACAGAGTAGACACCTCAACAGACCAGAGAGTTAGGGAAGGCTTCCTCCGGGAGGTGATGTCTAACAGAATCTTGAAGGACCAGCAGGGGGTGGCTGACTGAAGCTGGGGTCAGGACTCTCCTGGGCTTGTGGAGAGGCCGAGGGAATGAGACACCGTGAGGAGATACAGCCGCACTGTCCAATATGGACCATTTGCTACATGTAGCTACAGAGCTCTTGAAATGGGGCTGGTCCGACTGAGTTATGCTGTTAAGTATAGAATATACTTAACTGGGTTTCACAGGTTTGGTATGATGAAAAAAAGGGGGGGGGGTTCAAAGGTTTGGTATGATGAAAAAAAGGGGGGGGAGTAAAATAGCTCAATGATATTAATCACATGTTGAATTATAATATTTTTAGTATATTGGGCTAGAGTATATTATTAAAATCAATTCTACTCATTTCTTTTACTTTACAAAAATGTGGCTGCTAAAAGAATTACATTTGTGTATATGACTTGCATTCTATTTCTGTTGGACAGTGCTGGACTGGAGGTAAGCAGGAGGCTAGTGTGTGGTCAGCCAAGGAGTCTGGACGCCCTCATGAGGACAGTAAACCCCCAGGATGTAGGGGAGGGACATGATTTGTGCTTTGTTCAGAAAATCACTCTGGCTGAGGGGTGGAGAATGAGCTGCAAGAGGAACAGATCAGGAGTCAGAAGCTTGCAAGACTGTAGGCAGGAAGAGTGGAGACATGAGGCCACAAGTGAGGACTTTGAGTAACTAGATCTGACAGCTGACTGGACCTGGGCTGTGAAGGAGAGGGAGGAATTTGGGTAGACTTTTGGGTTTCCAGCCTAGACAAATGAGTGGATCCAGATGCAAGACTGTACTCAGCAAAGGGCTAGAGTGAAGAGTTCCCTATTAGAGTCTAACCTCGGTGAAGGCAGGACTCAGACCAGGGACTCAGTAAATATTTGTTAAATGAATCTTAAAACAACAATAACAACAGAGACTAAAATACATGGTTCAGAAAATGTGTCATGGATGGTCTAGAAGGGGAGGGGCCAATGATTAATTGCTACATCAGTGGGAAACAGAAACTGGAAGTCAGGAGGGGAAGCCCCCTGAGGGCCTGCCATATTTGCCATCCCAGGTTCCCATGAATGGCAGCAAGGGGTCCTATTGCTCAACCTCAGCAAGATACCATGCAGGTGCTGGGGGCTTTGGCTGGCATGGAGACATCCTCTTTGGTTTCCTCAGCCCCTTTGCCAGTTTTCATGAGGAGAAGGGGAAGGTGGGGTGATGAGGCTGAAGAAAGAGGAGGGGCACTGGGTGGGTGTGAGAGGTGGATATGAAATGTATTTGTACTAAGGGCATATTCTGAATGCACCCACTTGCCGGACTGCTTCCTGTAAGTGGACCCATCGTCCACACCTAAAAGTAGGCAAACATTTATGTCCATTTATCTAAAATGTCAATAATTCGCAGAGCCACTAGGGAATAGAGATTTTTACCTCAATACCTTGGGAAAAGAAATAGGAGTTCGTAAACAACAACAGCAACAAATATCTCCCTCCAATGGAGATCGGAGTTCTGACACTGTCTCTGTGAGTGTGGGCAAGCCCCGGGCTCTTTCTGCATCTCAGTTTTCCCATCTATCAAAAAGCAGTAATAGCGCTAACCTTGTCGACTTCACGGGGTTGGTGGTATTGGATGAGAAAGTGGATGTGAAAGGTGTCAGAAGGTTAGAAGTACATGCTGAAGGGAGAAGATACTGGTGTGTGCCAAGAATGATGCGCTCCTAGAGAAGTACTTTGGCTTGAGTAAACCTGAATAGCAGAAAAATCACGAGGCCTGTACATCATGGGGCAAAAGTCAATCTCTCCTGCTCCTCTGAGGACAGAACTGGCTACCCCAAAGGGCAGCCTGGCTCCTCACAGTTTGTTACCTCCAAAAACTCACTGGGTGTGGGTGGGACATGATAAACAGTGAGATGGCTGGGCCACTGGGGGTCAGTGCTATAGCCTCCAGTATCCCAGTGAACTTACAGGTGTGTCACGAAAGAGTCAGGGACTTTGTTCAAGAAATCTAGAGTGCTCCCTTCAGATGCAGATTGGTTATTTCTGCTCCATTTCATTCATTTGCATGTTCATTTGTTCATCCATCTGTTTATTTATTCAAGTGTATATCCAGCATTCAGACCTCCCCCATCCTTCAAAGCTTACTCAGATTCTATCTACATTAAAAACATTTTTTTTAATGTTTCTTTATTTTTTGAGAGAGAGAGAAAGAGACAGAGAGTGAGTGGGGGAGGGGCAGAGAGAGAGGGAGACACAGAATCCGAAGCAGGCTCCAGGCTCTGAGCTGTCCGCACAGAGCCCAAAGCAGGACTTGAACCCACAAACTGTGAGATCATGACCTGAGCTGAAGTCGGACGCTCAACCGACTGAGCCACCCAGGTGCCCCAAGTTCTACTTACTTTTGGAAGCCTCCTCGTCCCTCCAACCACCGCACCTTTATCTGACCTTCTCATTTCTTGAATCACGTCCTGTTTTCTATCTGGAGATAGAATTGGTCCCGATTCCTTTCTGGCCCAGTCAGTGTTTTCTTTATTTTCTGAGCTGAAACACAGACAGGAGATACAGAGCAAGTCTAGTTCTAGTTCTGGCCATGGAGGCCAGCAGTGAGGAGGGGAAGACCATTCCTGGGGGCAGCTATCAGTGACCCTGCCACCTGAAGATAGTACTGGAAGCCACTTAGGAGTAGCTCCTCATTCAGCTCACCTTTAGTGAGCACCTCCTGTGTACAAGAACCTATGCCACAGGCTTGGGGAACAGATGACTATATCGTAAGTTCAAAAAAATATGGAGTCAAGCTGGGTAGATAACTCACATATGGAAAAGTTAAAAAAATGATTCTTTTAGGGCCGCCTGGGTGGCTCAGTCGGTTCAGCGTCCAGTTTAGGCTCAGGTCACGATCTCATGGTTTGTGGGTTTGAGCCCTGCGTCGGGCTCTGTGCTGACAACTCAGAGCCCGGAGCCTGCTTCGGATTCTGTGTCTCCCTCTCTCTCTGCCCTTCCCCCCTCCCCCTCTGTCTCTCTCTCTCTCTCTCAAAAATAAATAAACATTAAAAAAATTTTTTTTAAATGATTCTTTTAAAAGTTCAAACAGCATTATAAAGCAATAAATGCCAAGTGGAAAGCTAGTGGTCCAGACAATAGTTACTGTGGGTTTAATGATTCTTCATCTTGGATTTTTCTAGGGCTGTCTCATTTCCCAGATGGCTGCCCTACAGCTTCCCCAGGACACTAGCACTTACTTGATCACAGAGCCAGGTTTTGGTAACACAAAATGTGCTTACTCTTGTTATACAGCTTTTGAAGAGAGAGGTATTGTAGTGAGCTGGAGTGAGTGGGGGCGGGGGAAGGGGCCATTCAGGAAAGCTTTATAGAAGTATTCACCGTGAATTTGCTGAAAAACTGGAGACATGGGGGAATGGATGAGGCATTTTATGCAGAGGGAAAAGGTGTAAACAAGGGAACAGGAGCTAGAATAGATTGGGTGTAGTTACAGGATGGTTCATTCATGCATTAATTCAACAAATATTTATTGAACCTTTGCTAAGTGCTCAAGAGTGTTTTCACGCTGAACACACGGTGGTGAATGAAAGAGGCAATCTACCTTCAAGATGCTAGTGGGGCAGTTGATTTATTTGTCTGTTTATTAAATACAAGACTAGATTGAGGAAAGTGCTATGAAGGAAAAGAACAGGAGTGTATAAAAAATAATTAGCACCTTAACCTCACAGAGGAAGGTCACATGTAAATGGAGGCCTGAACTATGGGGAGTGAGGAAGAGAGGGTTCCAAACATGGGAGGAGGGACCCTGTGATGAGGGTTTCACAGCAGGTAAAGACGGTGCATTTGAGGGACTGAGAGACGGTTGGTGGTACTGGGCTGTCGTGAGTGGACACATTTAAGAAGACTGTGGGGGGGGGGGGGGTGGGGCTGAAGCCAGACTGTGAAAGGCCAGGCTGGGGTTTGCACATGTGAAAACATGTCCCGAGACCAGGTTCTCTCTGGGTGTGTTTCTCAAACTGAGGGTTCCTTGGAGAGAGAGAGAATTAGGGAGAGAGAGCAAGGGTCTCTCCAGACATCTCGTGACTCCTGTCCCTGTTTGCAGCCAGGCAATGGGGCAGTGGCGGTGGATGAGCTGCAGGAAAACAAGAAGCTAAAGGTGGGTGCCATGTGGAGTCTGCCCAGAGGGGGCGCTGCAGGGTCTCAGAGGCCCTGTGGCCCTGATGCTGGGGGTGCTGGGCCGGGTTCAGGCTTGGGAAGCCCCAGGGAGTGCTGTCAGGATGAGCCAGGGAAGGCGCCAGCTCCTCTGCCAACAGGACTGTCACCTCTAAGGTGGCCTTGGACGAGGTGCTTGAGGTGCTTGTTTGGGAGCTGAGGCCAGAACATCACTGCTCGCTCCACCAGTAGCTTGCTGTGTGAGCTTTTACATCTGTGAAATGACTGTTTGGACTAGAAGAACTCAAGCCCCAACATTTAGAATTGATCTCAAAGCCCAATTACCTGTGGCTTTGGAATGCCCTGGAAATAAGAGAAACATAGGAGAGGCACTGGGGGCATGGGGGGGGGGGGTCTGAGGCTTCTGAAAAACTGTATCTTGGATGCTTTGGCCTATGGGATATTTGGGGAGAATTATGGGAACCTTAGAAGGGAGAGTCTGGGGCCTGACTGAAACCTTCTTCATCTGAAGAAAATCCCCAGAGCTGTTGTGAAGTACTGTGTTACCACAGCCACTAGATGGCAGAAGAGTTCAGATCCAGAGGGATGGGGGTGGCGTGGGGAGCGTGGGGGAGGGACAGAGCAAGTGTCAGTCTGTCTTTGGATGTTCCCTTGGACATCAGATGATATTTCTATGTGTGTCACATCTGGGTATCTGCATGTACAGATGTGTGTATGTGTGCACCTATGAAGGTCTCTTGAGCACCTGTGCGTAGAAAAAAGGACTGAACTGGGAATCAAAAGACCTGAGTGCCCATTTTGATACTTTCATTTACTCCCCACACGACCTTGGATAAATCACCTAGCCTCGTTGAGTTTCCATGTCCTTTTCTGTAGAAGGGGGTCACAGCCTTGCTTATCTGGGGGTGGGGCAACGATAAAGCGCGATGATGCTTTGTGGACTGTAAAGGGCTGTGCCCATGCACAGGGGTCCGTCTGTGCTGTGTGTGGGTGTGTGTTTCTATGACAGTGCATTTTCAGGGAAGGACAAACCCTTGGTAATGTGTTATGCTTAGTACACATTGTCTGCTCCCTGTTGAGACCTTGGGGAATTACTCGGTATGTAGAATTAGCCAGTCATGGAAAAATGAGAGGAGCCTGAGAAAGAAAGCAGAGTGTAACTCTTCTCACTGAGGGGAAGGGAGAAGGGAGGCCAGGAGAAGGCTCCTGTGCTTTGTTCTGAGCTCTATGGGAGGGAGGCAGGGTTAGGGAGGCCCTTGTGTGGCTCCTCCCCTGGCTTGGGCAGGGGCTCACTGAGGCCTGTGCGGCTCTCCCCTGCTCAGCTCCCAGCAATGCTGACCCGAGGGAGCAGCTCGACCTCTCTGCACAACAGCACCATCCGCAGCACCATCTACCGGCTCATGCTTCACAGCCTGGACCCTCTGGGAGAAGGTAAGCAAGGCCTCCCTGGACCTGCGTGGTCTCCTGTCCACTCCCTCCCTCCCTCCCGCAGGTGGACAAGCCCTGGGACATGCAAAACTAGGAGGCAGTGGGTAGGATGAGGACGGAGTGGGGAATGGGGGGAGTGGGGGGATGAAGCCAACTGTCTGGGAGACAGGGTAGAGAGAGGACATGGGACTCAACAGGAGAGGGCCCCAAGGAGCTGCTAAGGTTAGGCATCCGTATCCCATGGCTTCCATGTCTGTGTGTCCCCTCCTGTGAAAGGGTCCACTTGTAGTTAGTGAGGCCATGAGTGCCATGTGCCCTGCTCTGGTAGATGTCAGGGCTGTCCTCAGTGACTTCCCTGCGTAGCCCACCACCCACGAGTCGTCTCCAGTGTCCCACAGAACCTCCAGCCAGGCAGCTTGGCCCAGGCTGACTGCCAGGGCCACTTCTGGGGGTACCTCCTGTAGGGCCCCACAGCCCAGAAGCTTTGAGTAGCACCTCCCCTTGCTCTTTGTCTAGCTCTGGAGTCCTAGGGAAACTGCTAACCCTCTCCCTAGCCAGGAACCCCAAAGGAGCTGCCAGGACCACTTCTGGAGGATGACAGGGGTCCAAAGTAGAGTGGGTCCTGATTGACAAATGATGGGGGTAGCTAAGATTCTCTCCATGCACCTTACCAAGTCTTGCCTTTTGGCCCGCTTCCCCAGAGAACTGTTCCTAAAATGCTTCTCAGGCCCCTAAAGGGCACCCTCAGGTACACTCCTGTTCTCCTTGGGTCCCTTCATCTCTGGATCTCTGGTGCAAAACTAGGAGCCCAGGTTGGCCTGTGGGCAGAAGCCAAGGGGTCAGAGTGTAGTTGGAAGGAGGGCTGAGGGCTGAGCTGAATAGGACACTGGAGACTGGCCCATGAGCATCGGGAAACACCCTCACTGACTTTTCTGGTTCAGGGACAAATCTTGGGGGGGGGGGGGAGGGGGGGAGGGAGAGGAGTGGCAGGGGGAGAGGTTGGGAAGGGGCTCAGAATTTCCTCAGGCCTTGAAATATCCCCTTCAGATACAGTATTGGGTTTAGGGTATTTAAAAGGCTATTGTACTGGGAAAAGCAGAGGTGATGAAACCTTCCTCAGGAAATCCTCAGGGCGAGCCTCTGCAGACATTGAGAGAGGCTACTCCCAAGTGTCAACTCCAGAAAAACAGTGCCCCTGGAGTTTTGAGAGTGGAGTTTGCATTACGCAGTAGCCTGTGGGTGATCGTGCTGGGGGCGTACCTGGCCTGGGGCGGTGAAGGAAGCTGTATCTCTGGGCCGAGAGTACTCGGCCACTCCTTGTAGAATCACCAACTCTAGCAAAGTCCTGAAGATAAAGATCTCCTGAATGGGACTGCAGGGCCCCTTGCCTGGGCCACTTCCATGACTGGCAGCCTGCCAACAGCTGACCTACTTGTCCTAACAGGATTATGTGATGGCCAGGCCAGGCAGAGGTCAGAGGAGATTGATACTAAGTAGGAGATGATCCGGCCACGCTGAGAGTAGAGAGGCCACGTGAGGAAACAAGTGCTGGGGGAGCCAGCGACAGTCATCCCTAGGAAGACAAGCAAGCTTGGTATATGGTGGGTACATGTGGCAGGCATGAAGGCGTGGAAAGGCCCTCGTGGCAGGTAATTGCTGATACGCTCTGGGACGAAGTCCTGCTCTGAGAAGCCAACCCGGATTCTATACTCCCAGACCCCATCCAGGAGGGCCTGGGACCTTGCAGAACTGTGGTGAAGGCCTTTGTTCCCAAGACTTTCCAGATCCATGTTTGTGTTTCCATATGCTGTTTCCAAATGGCTGTCCAGATGTTTCCACCCTTTCCAGGTGTTCCAACTCTTTCCACAGAGCTGATGTGTGTGGTCTGAACTCTCACCCACCCTGTAAAGGGGCCTTTCTTCTCCAGGATCCTATGCCTTCTATGGTGACTTCACATCTATGGATGTGTGCATATGTAAGAGAGAGAGGGAGAGAGGGACAGAAAGAGGTTCTGCAGCTGACCTGCTTTCCTCAGTGGCAAGGGAAATGAGAGGTTAGGGTGTGTGATGAGGAGTGAGAAGGAAACAGGGGGACTTGGTTTTTCTTGCCAGCCCTTCCAGCCAACAGTCGGCAGATATTCTCAGCACCAGGACCAGAACGAGTGGGACTCTCTTCTTTGGTAACAACTCTGTGTTCGTTGCTCAACAGAAGATTGCAATGCGTCATCCACGCCAGGGGGGCATTAAAGGTGTGTGGGTGAAGGAGGCAGCGGAGGGCCTGCTTCCTGACATCTCAGCTCTGACGAGCACCTGCTGGGTTGGCCCACCAGGACACTTGGAAGTCATGCCAGAGGGTGGCCCTGCAGGATGGAGCCTGTTGCCAGACGCAGCTGCAGCTGAACCATCTCTGAGAGCTTAGTTGACAGGCTGAAAGGAGGAAATTCCAGACCCGTTTATGCTTCCTGTCCATCTTGGACCCAGGCAGAGTTTGGTCCCAGCAGCTTCCCATATTGTACCTTCTCAGTCTGTCTGTCATAAACTAGAGGATCTTCAGGTTCCCTTCTAACTCAAACGCTCTGGAATGCTGGGCCACTGCAGAGATGCTTCCTGGGTGGGACAGCTGCTCTCCATTACTCACTTTGTCCTTGTTGTAGCTAATGCTTATATAGTGCTTTCTAGGTGCCAGGCACTGTTTAAAGCACATTCATGTATCAACTTATTTATTCCATTAACAACTCTGTAAGATTTTACAGATGAAGAAGCTGAGGGACAGAGAGGTTAAGCAATCACTGAGCTAGGTCCCTGACTATCAAGTGGCAGAATTAGGATCCAAACCCAGACTATCTGGTATCAGAATCCCAGCTAACATAGCAATATTTAATTGTAGCATTAAAGCCTTTTTATTTATTTTCGTCTCACAGACCCCCACATCAGTGCTCTCAGTGTATCATGATGTTGCCTTTTTAGAGGGGGGCGCTGAGGCTTAGAGAGGGCACACAGGCTTCCCAGGGTCACCCAGCGCTCACAGGGGAGAGCCAGCCTGGACTCCAGAATAGATTCCATGGTGCCACATTTTTTCTTGCTTGTGCCGTTGTCCTTACCCTCCCAGGTTACACAGCTGTGAGGACCCGCAGGAGCCCCTGCACCTGTCTCTGTGCCTCCCACCTTGAATTACACATGTAAACTTTGCATGTTGCCTGGAGCATCATCACATTGAAAAAGATTGCCCTCCCTAGTTTTCTTGCCTGGAAATCAGAGCAGCACTATTCTGTCCATAGTTCTCTTTGGGCCTCTGGCAAAGTGTGTTCATAGAGGAGGCTCCGGGTACCTAGGGTCAAAATGGTGTGGCAGGGAGGTTGGTGGTAGGCTATTTCCCCTTTCTGACCAGAGAAGAAAGTCTCACCAGTAGTGCTCCTGGAGCTATAGCAGAGCTTCTGGTAAATTCATCGAAGAAAGCAAGCTACAAAGGACCTTACAGATAATCCAGTCCAAGGATGGCAAAAATGTCTCCCTGCCATTTTTCGTCCGTTCCCTGCTCATTGCAGACATCACCAATACATCACGGTAAAACCTCCACTATCCTTGGATCAGAACCCTCCTCAATCCAGCACTCATTCGAGCTTGTAAAGGAAATAAATCCTATTTGTTGCCTCTGAGTCCAACCATGTCATCTTACCAGAGAGGAAATAGGATCAGAGAGGGGAGGTGACTTGCCTAAGGTCACAGCCAGTTAGTAACATACAGGGAATTTAAGGCGAAAGCTTGGGAGCGGGCAGCAGGAACATGCGCAGTAGGACCGGAACCCAGACCATGACTTCCAGGCCAGCCTCTTCCCACCCACTTCAGCTGCTCTGGTTGCTCAGCTGACCAGTGTAACTGAAGGGCCTCGGATAAGATGTGTTCCCCTTTCTCATTTGCAGCCCATCCCTCCAAGGATAAGGAGGAGGAGAGCTTGAATCAGGAGACCAAAGCCAAGCCTCATGCTAATGCAGAGAACAAACCAGGTGAGAGGATGGTGAAACTGGTGGGTTTCCTCATGCTACCTGCCTCCCTCCTGTTGGCCAGGGGCTGAGACGTGCCTCTTGGCCTGTCTGGGCCAGTCAGCTGGAGTGATAGTCTGGTGCTGCCCTGAGTGCCACTGCACTCTAGCCTCCTCCTTCCCGTATGCTCCCTTTCTGACTGGGCTGCTGGCCCTAGGGAGGCTCTGGACAGCCCCTCCGCACTCTCCTCTGATGGGCCAGGCCAGGCCAGGCCAAGGGGTTATTGAAGGCCCGTTTCTCTTTCACTAAATCTCATCCCAAATGAGACTCCATGGGACCTCTGTTTCTTCTTCCTGTCACTTCTACAAAAGGACAGTGCTCTTAGGGATTGGTCTGAGACCAGCAACCCCAGGAGAGAAGGACACCAGGGGTCTGGTGATGCAGAAGTCCAGCATCCATGTGGCACCTGGGATGGAGGGAATGAGGAAGCTCCTGCCCCTGTGGGTTCTGCACAGCACACCGGGCCTGCCCCATGCACCCAGCGACCTGCGGAAGGAGGGAGAGCGGCAGCCATTTTTTCCATACAATAGACAAGGAAACCCAGGCTGAGAGGTCAACTGACTCATCTGAAGAAGTGAGAGGGTCTGCTCCTAAACCCGGCTCTCCAGGCTTTCTGAGTCTCCCTTCCCTGCCACCTATTTCAAGGCTTCCAAACTGCTGTGCTGCCTTTGAAGTCATTAGGATCCTCTCCATGTAGGCGGTAGGGGGCAGGGTCAGACCCTGAGGGCTGGGGCTTTGCCCTCTCTTTGGTCCCAGTTCCCCAAGCTTTTTATAGGTTGGATCCCTGGCCCCACTGGTCGGGATGGAAATATGTGTGAATACAGGGGGAGCAAGGATGGCCAGCTCCCGGCTGTCCTATCTGCAGCTATCTCTGTGGACAGGGCAACAATAATTCCTATCACATCATGTTACTTTTCCTAACAACAAGAAATTCCCCAAACTTACTGAGACCCTGGGGTGGACGCGTCCTGTAGCCCCTCACACTGGCTCTGCCAGCTGCCCTCAAAAACTGGCACACTCTTCTGATCTTTTCCGTGTTTGTCCTTTAAAGAGGAGGAGTCAGCCAAGCTTCCTGTGGTCACGGTCACACCAGCCCCTGCTCCAGATGTTGAGGGAGATCAGGAGGAAGATCCTGGCAGTCAGGTAGGCACGAGCTTCTTCCCAGGTGGAGGGGATTGAACAGGCCCAGGGAAGGAGTTGCTGACCAAAGAGTCTTCCTTCGTGAAGGTCTGAAATGCTGCTTGAGGTTCATTCCTCTGAAGTAAGTATGGCCCTTTCTCTGAAGATCAAATAATATCTCATGGGGCCAATTAATTCACCGTTAACACCTTAGTGTGAGTGCGGTATATGCACACGAGAATGTGCCGCCACGGGTCACGTGCTAGGAGAACATAAGGAATAACTGTTAGGGGGTCTTTCAGAAACTAGGGGGCAGTAAGACCAGGCAGCTCAAAGCGTAGCTCCATGCCTCGGAACCCCCTGAGGTTTGTCTACAGGGCCTGCCGCTGCCTTTACAGCCACACAGCCTCTTCTTCCACCACGCTCCAGCTACACTGGACTCCTGTCTCCGTGCTCTTCTGCCTCCGGACCTTGGTTTCCTCCCCCTCATGTATCCCCCCACCTGCATGTATCACCTCACCCACCTCTCCAGGCCACTGTAAATGCCTCCATTGCCCTCAAGCTTCCCTGACCCCCCACCCCGATCTGATGAATAAATGCCCATGGGCTTTGTCCCTGTCCCAGGGCTCTTATCACTGCCTTCCCCGCACTCCATTTAGGAGTCTCTCTTCCTTCAGCTCGCTGCTGAGTGAAGTTCCTGAGGGCAGGATGCACTCCTGAACTGTCTGTCTGTCCCATAGAGAGAAGTGCGGTGCCTGGCACACGCGGCTGTGCTCAGTAAGGGTTCAGAGATGACAGTGAGGGTGTGGGGCCTCCCTCGGGCCAGCAGCCCAATCAGAAAGGGAGTTGATGACGGTCAGTGATAGACTTGCATTTAGTTTGCAGGTTCCACCCCTGTTTGTTTTTTTTAGTTTGCCACCGAGAAATAGTCAATTATACCTCATCCTTAAGCCAGCAACTTTGGGTTTAGTGTCTAAGACCTCTTGATGGTATCATGAGTGTCCTGAGTAGACCCACTACAGCCAGCTCAAGTACAAGGGATTAAGAGGAGACAGAGAGATCTCCTGGAATCCCAGGGCCAGAAGCGAAGCTCCATTTCACAAAGAACTGCCCCCAGTTCTAAGCAGGCAGCTGTGACCCTAGTGGCTTCTGTCTGTCTTTGCTCCCTCATGTTCCCTTCCCTGCGTGCAGACTTTTTTTCCTCTCAATTTTTATTTATTTTGGGAAGAGAGAGAGAGTGCGAGTGGGGAGGGGCAGAGAGAGAGAGGGAGAGAGAGAGAATTCCAACCAGACTCGGAGCCTGATGTGGGGTTTGAACTCATGAACCGTGAAATCACGAACTGAGCCGAAGTTGGGTGCTTAACCGACTGAGCCACCCAGGTGCCCCGCATTTGCTTTCTTATTAGCACACATAGCACCACTCTAGGCCCCAGTCCATTATGGGGGTCAACCGATGACCGGCTCCCAGTCTCAGAAGAGAGAATCTGTTTAAACCAGGTCACAGGTCAGGGATCCAGCCTGTGTCTAAGCTGTGACAGGGAGTGCTGGGGTGCTCTGACTCCAACACAGAAGAACGGAGCCACCAATTCAGAGGGTGTTAGGGGTGACAGTTCTCAGAGAAAAGGGTGCAGGCTGGGCAGACACTCCCACACCTATGGATTTAAATGACTTGTCATCTCCCCCAGTAAGCCTTCTCTCCTGATGGGGCTGGGGGAGGGAGGGCAGGAAGTATTTCAGGGGCACCTAGGTGGCTCAGTCGGTTGAGCATCCGACTTCGGCTCAGGTCATGATCTCACGGCTCGTGGGTTCGAGCCCTGTGTCGGGCTCTGTGCTGACAGCTCAGAGCCTAGAGTCTGCTTCAGATTCTGTGTCTCTCTTGCTGTGCCCCTCCCTGGCTCATGCTCTGTCTCCCTTTCTCTCAAGAATAAATAAAAAACATTAAAATTAAAAAAATGTACTCTCGACCATTAAGTTAGAGTATCTGGGGTGGGTATGAATGTTTTTAAAACCCTCAGGTGATCTGAATATGCAGTGGAGTTGAGAATCACTGAGTATCCCTTGGGGTTGGCTGTGTGAACTTCGTTACAGATGACATACTCTATGAGCACACAGCGCAGGTCACTTGCTCAAGGGACAGGCCAGGCATGTTGCTATAGGTTAGTTGGGCACCTAATCTGAGGACACTCAGAATCAATGCCTTTTAGAGTGCATGGAGTCACAGTGTTTGGTTCCCAAACACTTGTCTGCAAATGCATCTATTAGGAGCACTTGTGAGCATGTTAAAATAGATTCTTGGCTTAGTTCTCATCACAGAGATTCTAATTCAGTTGGTCCAGGAGGGGCCAGGACATCTGGATTTCTTTTATTTTATTAACTTATTTTGAAAATTAGTATTTATACTAAGCTCCCCAACTGAGAACCAAAGATCTCATTCAGCCCTGGCATTTGCGAAGAAGGGTAGCTTGGTGGTTAAGAGGCCAAGAGCTGGACTATCCATATGACAAATCCCAACTTTATCACTTACACCATGTGGACCACTGTGTGGACCACGGGCAAGTTATTTAACTATTCTGTACCCTAGTTTCTCCATCTGTCAGATGGGTTTAATTCCATCTATATCATAAGTTAATTGACCCATGAGACACAGTAAGTGCTAGCTATTATTATTGAAGCCACTTAACATAGTGCCTGGCACATAAACCCCCCCAGGAAATAGGTATTACCATCATAGTTTTACATACATAAGGTAATATAACAATTTAGAAGTTTTAGGAGGCTCAGCAATGTAACCACCAAAAGATATGCAATATTAGGCAACATTAATGGAAGTAGGTATCCAAGAGAGGGAAGTGATAATCTTATTCCATTCTGTGGTCCAATCCTATTACGTGTGGTGTTCTGTTTCAGTTTTCAAAGCTTCCTCATGGGGCATAATCTAACTAGAATGAGTTCACCAAGATGGGGAGGAGGCTCCAGGCCATAGCACAGAATAAAGGAAGGGACTGGGAATCTTTAACTCTGGGAAAAGAGCTGCCTCATGAAAGAGTGATTAGCTTTGTTCTGTGTGGCTCCAAAGAGTCAACCTATGCACAGAGAGTAGAACTTGTTACAAATATGGACTCTAATCAGAGTTGCCAAGATACAGAGGGTGCCTTAGGTGGTGAGTTTTCCATCCCTGAAGAAAGGACAACCACTGTTGTGGTTGTGGAGTAATTTTGCTGAATGATTTCTCCTCCTACTCAAGTTTTTAGATCCATTCTGAGAACAGCAACAACAACAAAGTGGGGGAAAAGTGGGAGGGAAAACAAACCCAGCAGTTATTACACATTAATTTGTTGGCTTTGGATTGCAGGGAGGAGATGTGGCTGGAGCTGAGAGCACAGGTGAAATAGTAGCTGAAGAGGGTGAAGCTCCTGGTGAAGGCAAAAATGGGGAGCAAGGTGGAGGTGAGACTCAACTGGAAGGTGAAGGTGAAATTGAAGCAGAAGGAGAAGAAGGTGAACATGGCAGTGAACTCCAAGCAGAAGATGAGGACATGAAAGCTGATGAAGGTGGAGGTGAAGGTGAACTCCAAGCAGAAGAGGGTGAAATGAAAGCTGATGAGGGTGAAAATGAAGAGCAGGAATTCAATGCTGAGAGTCAAGGTGAAGCCAAAAGTGACGAGAAAGGTACAGATGGTGAAGGGGGAGGTGATGGAGGTGACAGTAAAGATGAAGAGGAGGAAGAAGAGGAGGAGGACGAAGAGGAAGAGGAGGACGATGAGGAAGAGGAAGACGATGAGGAAGAGGAGGACGATGAGGAAGAAGAGGAGGCAAATGAGGAGCCTTTGTCCCTGGAGTGGCCCGACACCAGGCAGAAGCAAGCCATTTACCTCTTCCTCCTGCCCATTGTGTTCCCACTGTGGTTGACGGTGCCTGATGTCCGGAGGCTGGTGAGTTTGCCCAGCTGTACCCCAGGGAATCTGTGGAGTCTCTAAGCACTCCCGCTCAAGAAGGCAAACCAGCTTGGCAGGGCTCAACCACAGAGAGTATCTGGGATGCAACTTGTAGCTCCAGATGGGACCATGCACCTATGGGGACATACCGGTGGGCTTGGGAGGCCCTAAGACATGCTTATTTCCTCACTATCAGCATGTGATCTGGTCCCTCAACTCCTATTCTCAGTTTTCTCGATTTTAATATGGGAATGATGCCAAGACGCCCCCACTCCGCCCCTGTATTTCCAGGGATATTCTGAAAACCTAGGGGGAAAGTACTGTTTCTACCCAGTATTCTCATTTATAGGGAAAGCGCTAACATACCCTACCCAAAGGCCATCCATACGCTCTAGGTCCAGAGATGGGTGGGGTAGGGGGGAGGTGGCAGATACTAAACCAAACACCTAGGCAAGTCTGGCTCTAGGGCAAGCAAACAGTCCTCTTCAGTTTGGTGACTGCTGAATGCCCTGCTGGCTGGACTCCCCTGCAGGCCACCATCCCAGGGTCCTCACTGGAGATCCAGATCTCAGCTGACACATCCCCAGATCCTCTCCATCACTCACTCAGCAGATCCCGTCCCTGATTCTGGGGCTCCCTCAGAAGGGCCAATGACCTTTAGCATCTGCAACTTATTTCTCTTCCTTTTCAAACTTGCAAATAGGAGTCTAGGAAGTTTTTTGTTATCACCTTCCTGGGATCCATCGTGTGGATAGCCATTTTCTCATACCTCATGGTCTGGTGGGCTCACCAGGTGAGTGAACAGCAGGAACTATATCCAACGTCAGTGGGGCCCAAGGACAATTTTTACCTTCAGGGTCAATGGCCAGTACCCAGGGAACGGTGAGGCTCAAGTGACTTTGTAGTTTCTAGATTGTTTACGAAGGGTCAAATTTGCCTTTTTTCTTCCAGTGAGTGTAGTGTTTTCAAGTGCGCTCTTCTGTCTTAACGCTCATGCTGTAGCCTCGCAGAGAAGGCCCTTCACAGTCTGACCCAACTGACCATTGCTTATTAGCCTTACTCCAGGCTTTCTCTGTCATGGATGCCCTGCTCCTCCCCACCTGGCGATGTTGGACACACTTGCGAGAGGAAGCTCAATTTTGCCTTGTCTCTGGCATCCAGTGAGTCTTCCTCTGAGTGCCCATTGCTTTCCTGTTCTACCTGTAATTGTTGTTCACGAGCTTTTTTCTTTCAGTAGGCTGAGGGTAGGGGCAGTGTTGTGGTGCCCATACTTCTATTTCCAGCCTCTAACTGGCACATAGCAGGTGTCCGTGGTTCTGGAGATGGAAACGTGACACGAACAGGTGTTCGGAGGGGCAGTTCTGAGAAGGTGCAGGTGTTATAGCTGGAATATCAGTGACAGCTGGTATCAGGGAGAGACGTGTACTCCAGAAAGGAGCTGCGTCATTCCCTGCAGCCTTGAGCAGGGGCCCTGCTCCTTCTCTCCGTGGCCCATCTCCCCAGCTGTCGGTTCGCCATACCCTCCCTCCGAGGCCGCGGGAGTATGCTGAGCTCTCCGGAAAAGTGTTGGGTTTGCACAAAGTAGCATGTGGTTGGTGCTTTGAAGAGCTTCAGATTTTTCCTTTTGCTGTTGTCATGGCTTATCATCGCTGTTACTTTTTACTAGGTTGGTGAAACAATAGGGATTTCAGAAGAGATCATGGGTTTGACGATCCTAGCAGCAGGCACGTCCATTCCTGACCTCATCACCAGTGTGATTGTCGCTCGGAAAGGCCTGGGAGACATGGCTGTGTCCAGCTCTGTGGGCAGTAACATATTTGATATCACCGTGGGGTGAGTGGCAAAGTTGCTTTCCAAGGCATATTAAGAATGACTGGAAAACACGGTGTTGGCTCTGTTTGCTGGTTTTTGGTTTCATTATTTATACATGGAATAAAAGGGCATTATTAGTTTCTACAAGGCATCAAAGTGTCCTCCCTTCGTTCATCACAGCCTGAGGGGATAACAGAACAAAAATGCTGTCTGAAATGTAACTGACTAGAATTTATAGATGAATCGAAAAACAAAGTCCTTTAAATTTCATTCCCAAATTCAGTCAGATGCTCTGCTCACTGACCTCCAAGGTGGTGGAAGTGGGGCTGGAAGGAGCAATGACTCAATCTCACTCGCTGATACTTCTGCTCCTTTGTGTTTGGGATCCTGCCAGCTCAGAGGCTCTAAAAGCATTTTGTCTAAACAAGCAAATGCCGCATCCTCCTGTACCCATTCTCTTGCCCCCTCCTCCCAACTTTGTCAGAGCCCAACCTCTGGGCTATTTTCATTTCCACGGGCATATCCTGGATTTGGGTGGTGGCTTTGATTTTTCTAAATTTTTATGGTAAGTCCTAGCTCAGGCTAATTTAAATGTAAAGACATGTTAGCCTGAGCTAGGACTGATCACAAAAATTTACAGATGGAAGAGTCACACATCAGCTCACCTGGGTTACTCACAGGAAAGTCATGAATTATAAAGAAAAAAATACCCACTCAGACCCTGAAAATTTCAGTTTTAATATAGAACTCCTTGTTATTAGCTGTGAGACCTTGGGCATGTAATTCAATTTCCATGAACTTCGTTTCCTCATCTGTGAAATGGGGCTATTATTTTCTGCTCTATTTCATAAGCTTTCTCGTGTGTGTGGAAAAATAAGTGCTTTGTAAATTGTAAAATACTATTTATGTTTATGGGATTAGTGCAGACATTCAGAATATTCACATTGTTTTTTCAATCTTGCAGCCTGCCTGTCCCTTGGTTGCTGTTCTCTCTTATCAATGGATTACAGCCTGTTCCAGTCAGCAGCAACGGCTTGTTTTGTGCAATTGTTTTGCTTTTTCTCATGCTCCTGTTTGTGATCTCTTCAATTGCATCATGCAAATGGAGAATGAACAAGATCCTGGGCTTCACAATGTTCCTCCTTTACTTTGTATTCCTGATAATCAGTGTGATGTTAGAAGATCGAATCATTTCCTGTCCTGTATCTGTCTGAGGCAGAGTCGCTGTTGCTCACAATGGACGTGGATCAGAAAACCATGCCAGAAGCTACCATACTTCTTGTTACATTAACAAAAGAATGAACGTGGTCCATGAGAGAGACCAGAGTGGCAAAGAGCCACTGATGGGAATGTGATCGGGGACTGAATGTTAGCCTTGGAAACACCCGCAGCTCGTTGTGGATTGTCTCACCTCTGGAGGGATGGAGTTTTTACCCCTGCCTGATGTTGGCAGCTATCACGTGGAGGCCAGTAGAAGGACCTCTGGAGCCAGAGGGTTTTCGGAATGAGGGATCATTTGGGGGTGAGGGCTGGGACAGGCACAGTAGCAGGACAAGCCCCTATACTCACAGTTCCCTGATCATTCCTGAAAGGCTGCTGACCCAAAGACACAGATGTGGTCTACACCCCACCCTTTGGCCCCTGTCCCAAGCACACACTGCAACTTGCCGTCCTCTCTTTTTCTGTTTAAAACATGAGGTTCCACCAGGGTTGTAAACATTACACGTCCAGTTATTGGTGGGTTTAAGGAGCTAAGACTCGGAAAAAAAAAAGTGTAACAGGAATCAATGATCATTACACACTGTAGCCCAGTAAAATGTGTACTGATATTTGATAGCTTAAAAAGACTCCCTTAGCTCTTCTTTTGCACTTCTGAAACGTGAAATTAAAATAAGTAGCCCCCCAAATGAAAATGTATAATTCGCCGTTGTACCAGAAGGGGGGTGGGATATTAGGGAGGGCTATTTAAAAATATGTACTTACTAGAAAATCCAAATTAGTGTTGTCTCCATCAAGTGGTCACCTTGGGGGATTAGACAGTCATACAAAGCTGTCCTGACTTTGCTCCTCCAGCATATTCTCACCTAACAGTGACAAATGCTACTAGTGAGTCAGAAGGGGAGTGATTTTATTTCATTATTTTTTTAAATGTTTTATTTATTTTTGAGACAGAGAGAGACAGAGCACGAGCAGGGGAGGGGCAGAGAGAGAGGGAGACACAGAATCCGAAGCAGGCTCCAGGCTCCGAGCCATCAGCACAGAGCCCGATGCGGGGCTCGAACCCACAAACTGTGAGATCATGACCTGAGCCGAAGTTGGACGCTCAACCAACTGAGCCACCCAGGCGCCCCAGGGGAGTGATTTTAAAAAGAGTCCAAAATCAGTAGGTCCAAGTCTGCTATATAAAGTAAGAGATCTTGTGGGGTAATGCTACTTCTGTATGCCAACCTACATTGGATGATAAAGCCAGATTGATTTCCCGTGTGGCTTACATGTGGCTCTTAAGGCAATTACAAAGGAGAAATTCCAAAAATGCTTAACATAACGACAACACAGTGAGAAAAAGAGTATTACTACTTCTAATAGCTAGTGTAAAGGACTTCTGTGTTTTTAAAAATTGTGTGGTTATTTAAGCAGTGCTTGTGCAATTCGAAGTGCTTGTATGTTAAATACCACTGCTTGCTGCTTTTACTAGCACTCAGTTAGGGGACCGCTAGAAATGAAGCAGTTTCGTGTTCCTGGTTTCAGAGCAAAAGGAGCTCAGGTGACTATAGATTATGACGGCAAATATGGCTTTAATTACAAACGTGAGAGGATTCAGACTGGAATATAACAGGACAGATGTGATGTGGAAAAAAAAAAATCAAACATTTTGGTGTTGAAGGGCTGTACTGAAAATACTTTAGTCCATAATCCATCTCTTCAGATGGGCTGATTAATTAATGGCCTCACTACCCCAGGATTCACATTCTTTGGAAATGACTTTTATTAAATTTCAATAAATTGTGAGTCCCCATGGTATTTTATTTTACCAACATGGATGAGTTCATCTGTATCTTTAGGTCACTGGGTCAGAATGCTCAAGAAGAAGAATATGGAATCATGTTCACATTCCATTTTCTTACTTATCCTCCTTGCCGTTGCTGCTGCATTTGCCCAGTCTCCATATGCCATGGCCTAGGAACAGGAGAGAACAATGCCTACAGAAGGGTGACCCCAATGCCCAAACTCTGGGCATCTGTGTCTAATTCCAGCTAGCTTCAGGGGCATCACCTGAGAGTCTGGGATCTGATGCCTTCCCCAGAATGACTGATAAGGAGTGATGGACAGTGGAACATTTTGTCATGAAAAAGTGTTGGACAGTCATTTCATGATTAGAGTCAACTCTAATGATCTAACATTCTTTTTCTGATTAGCTTGCTGGATTTTTGGCATTTCTCTTTGCTTAGAAAGGATGATCTGATCACTTCACACTATGACAGAAAGGGTCAAGTAAAATGAAAGCTGGGTCTTGATGGATGAGTAAGAAGTCACTGGGGTGGGCAGGAGAAAGGAGATTTCAGGGAGATGGAAAACTTATGTAATTTTTATAAGATCAATTTGTTATGCTTGGAAATTAAAATTTTTGTCATATTTATAAGCCTACAGTTTATTAGCATTATGCTGTTGTAGGATAAAGAGTCATCTTAAAATGTCAAGATAATGGTGACACGGCCCTCTCATTTGGTAGGCAAAATGATCTACTGAGTTACAAGGGACACATACTAGATCACTCATTCAGCCCAGGAAGTCTGAAGTGTCCCAGCTGGGCATCTCAGCTGGAAGACAGTGGCTGCAGAGATGACTGCTCCCTCCCTCTGGAGGTTCCATTTCCTTGATGACCCTGGTAATGGGTTTGGGTCAAATTTCTAAAAATGTGAGGGTCTTCCTAATTTAATGGGTTAAGTTTCTATATAGTACTAAGAAAAGATTCCTTCCAAATTTTTGAAAAATGGTGTTATGTTTAAATGGTTACTATACATGGTTAAATGGTTACTTTCATCAATAGATCTGAAAATGTTTTCATCAAATTATAGGCTTGGCCCTTTAGGACACCGTTGTCTATATCATAATGATCATTTCTTTAAAGACTGATACCAAAGAGGTCAGGAACTGGAATTTAGTGTGTAGGGCACAGCCTCGTAGATACATTTGAAGAACTGGCTGGCCTTCCGTGCCAAAGAATACCCTGGGGATCTGATTCCTTTTTTTGCGGGAGGGTCCCTCCATAGGTGCCACCTGCGATGTGTTTTGGGACTGGTCACTATGGAAGGTGCAGAGAGGGCTCATGATCACGGCTGTCTTTGCCTGGTGTGGGTGGGGAGTGGGGGGTACTGGAGCCAAGCAGGCCACCCTGGCCTAAGACAACATGGTTGCCTTCGCAACCAAAGGCAAGCTTTAGGTCTTCACTGTGATGAGCAGGCAAAGCCTGGAGAATTTCATTTACAGAAAATTCTGTCAGTTGCTCCAGTGGCTCTATCACAGCACAATGTTTGAAAAAAATCTTTACAGACAAAAGGAGGGAGCCATGCAAAGGACAGCAACCGTGGGAAGGCCGCAGAGACTTCATCAGGAAAGTCTGTTACCATCTCAGAGGATAAGCACATGCACACCCACCTGAGTGAGAGACAAACTCCTATACTAATTGTGCACTGCTAATTTTGTAAACGACAATAATTAAGCCAGCAAATGCACTTGCTTTGAGGCCAGAGGAAGAGGCTAGTGTGAAGGGATAAGAAGATAATAAGCCTGAGAATATTAAGGTAAACTGGTATGTAACTGCTAGTGGTTCAATTCTGAAATAAAACTTGGTCTTGTATCCAAACAGGAAAGACGGAGCACACCAACTCTACCACACAAAGGGGCCAAGGACCCTCTTAAAGAGGCAGCCTGTTCTTTCCCAAGGCACTTGGAAGTGCCTAATAGCAGCTTTCAAGTTCTAGTGGGAAAAATAAAAATAAAACTGGGCTACCTCACATTACCATACAAACGGGTATTTTCTAACCATATACTTAAAACGTATTTAGAAATACACTGTAACAGCTTCTCTATAGAGCAGGCTAACACTTGCTAGTTTCAATAGGCATCATGGTAATGACCAGCATAAAATAAGTATTTATCACTAAAAATGCTGAACCAACATTTTCAGGGGCCATTTCTCTATATACAAAAATGTATAAACATCTTAGAAAACCTTAAAACAAAATAAGCTGGTAGTTTTAGGGATTTATCACAACCTCACGCCGTTCCCCCCCCCCCAAAAAAAAAAAAATCAGGGGGAGAAAAGACAAAAATCAGAATATGAACAGGCTGCATAATTCCCCATCTGACAGTAGGAAGAAAAAGCGGAATACTGAAATAAGATACAAAATACAAATGCATGACATTAACACCGTGAGAGGAAGTAGGAACAAGTTATACCAGGACACAGCAGGGTTTATTTTCAACTATTAAACATATAAACAAAACTAAGAGTAAGAAAACAAGAGACAGATAATGTAGCAAAAGTGTATTTCTCTCCAACAAGATTGGTTGGCCATGATTCTTCAAAATGTATCTTCAACAGAGAGAAAATTGAAGAGAAGTTTGTATAGAGTTATTTTAAAGGATGATCTAGATTTTAATTTTCTTTTGAGCAGGGTTTACTACATTCTACTCATGTTTTTGGTTTTATTTTTAAAGACTAAATTTGCACAAATAATATTCCCTGGGAATTAAAAGTAGAGGAAATAAAACCCAATGAAAAACAGAACAAAAACTCTGTGTGTATGGGAGGAGATAAAAACTATACTCACCTTTCCCCATAGGAGTTTGAACCATAATGAATGGGCTTTACCTCATTTTTTTTCTGGTTAGGTACTTGAAATCAATAAACTATAATTCTTACATATAGTTTGTGTCAAAGACAAGTTAAACAACAGCGAAAGCTGTTCTTATAAGGGAAACAAAACCCCAGGACACAAAAACAGAATAGAACCCCAGAACCCTAGTTGGAGGGATATTTGTTGCCAATGCCAAAAGACTCACCTATCAAATGTTTCTCTCATTTGACAATTATCAAGCGATGTAGGGAACAAAAGACTCCTTTAGGATGTGAAACTTGGATATGAAGAGTGAAGGAGACTGGAGTTGTATTTACAAAGGAAAGGCATATAAATGTGCATAGCACCAGGTTTTTCAAGTAAGCAAGGTCAGTCCCAAACTAATTTGAACTAAAATTTCACATTTTTTAAACTCTCCCCATGACTTCCCAGGGTAGAAAGCTGTGAAATGTTTCAGCTTGATGCTATTCACTAATGGTGTGAACTCACAAGGTAGTTTTTGCGCAGCTAAACTGATTCTAAGTCTCAGATATCCCCAGGACAAGTGTCCTGGGCTCTACTGGCTTACACACCAGATTTGGAACCATCCACATTTTTCTTCTATGAAACTGTCTAGAGAATTCTCTCCTTCATGACAATGTGTGCAACCACGCACACACACATACTGGAAATCTATAAATAACTCTAATAGCCAAAGAATACTTTTTATCAGAAATTACCAAAGAAAGTGATATTTGAAATAATGGGACTAAAAATACTTTTTAAGAGTCTTTCTAATACCTATGGTGTTTAAACGTTCAATTTATTGTCTGATTTCTGGATATTTCTGGATTTTAGATTCCATAAACTTCAGATTCTGAAGGCTTATTGAAAAAGCCAAGTTCCTCAATATGGGAAATTCTACCTGGCTGTACTTTTAGAGAGTTATTATTTTTCTATTTTTGAAAAAATATCTTGTTTATTTATATATATATATATAATATGAACAGAATACTCCAATAGGTCATATTCCAGATAAATATGATACAATCTGCATCATATGCCACATTTTAGATATTAAAATAAGGGTAAAATCTGGAATAAGTTGTCTGACATATTTCCCAACACAAGTGTTCGTATAGAATATTAAAATCTAAATTGATTTTTGGCTTTGTAAGCTATCCCTGTGTACTGTCTGTATCTGTTAGCAATAGAGAACATTTTCAGTCATGGTATACTGAACCTGATTTTGCAGAAGCAGACTTGGAACCTCCCCGGCTCTCCTTCAACAAGGCTCAATGAGTCAGTCTGGGCAGTGCGCACCCTGGCTTTCATCCACTCACTGCAGTCAGGCTTAGCGGTACTAACATGCAATCCTAGCACAACACTGACACTAGCGCTGACAGTTTTGAATCATTCTCCCAAGTAATAAAATATATATATATATAGATAGATAGATAGATATAGATAGCTATACATATAGAGATCTGCAGCTGTACTAATTACTTCAAATAGCAGCAGACAAGGAAAATAAGCACTTAATTGCTTGCTTCGTAAGTTTCAGTTCATTTTGTTTGCTATATTAAGTTTAAAAATTAAAAAAATATCAACTTACTATAAACAATTTAAAATATGTATAATACAACTTCATGGTCAAAACATTTGAATAGTCTATGAAAACAGGAAATACTTCGAGTTCCATTCATGATTTTTTCAACATGTTTCTTCCAAGAGAAACCACAAAACAGGTGTCTTATTTTGAGAAGTAATTTTGTCTAGGGATTTCCTTGTCACAAAAATACTTAATTACTGGTTACAGGAGAAGTAAAGAAAAAAAAAAAAAACAAAGAGATGAGAAACAAAATGGCTCTCTCGTCACTTGTCACTCTTCTCTTCTTAGAACATTCTGTACAAGAGCTATCTGGGCTTTCTGAACCATTTACAAATGCATTTTCAAAAATCGAAGAGAAAGAGTTTAGAATCTCCAAATATTATTTTATACACTGACTATACAATACATATTGAAAGTATACACGCACGTGCATATCTTAAAGATAAGGTTCTCCAAAGGTTTTTCGACATTCCATCACCCCTGTACTTGGTGGTCGATCACAGTTGTGTGTACTCTTGACTTGACTAGGTGTGAGGCGATCGTATGCCATCTTGTATTCTTTATCAAATGCATCTGTAAAAATTCATAAAGAAATGAGGGCATTTAGCAATTTATACTCGATATTAACAACAATCAAGATTTTGAAATATCACAGAACTAAAAAATTAGAGGCCAAGAAGGCATCTCTAGGTCATTTCTGCCAACTAAAGAAATACAGAATTTCAGAGCTCAAACAAGGACCTCAAAGCTCTCAGCATTTTAGAGCTAGATCACACAGACCAACGAATTTTAAAGTTTTAAGATGGCTTCCTTTTAAAATTCTTTTTCTCAAATTTAAAGATTGTGGTAAAATACATACATAAGTTACTATCTTAGCCATCTTGTAGGTCA
This sequence comes from Panthera onca, assembly GCF_046562875.1. Lineage (NCBI taxonomy): Eukaryota > Metazoa > Chordata > Mammalia > Carnivora > Felidae > Panthera > Panthera onca. The sequence continues at coordinate 39,436,614 of NC_138344.1, read as the reverse complement.
GTGGTATTATGTACATTCATAACGTGCAGCCATCACCACCATCCACCTCAACTCTCTTCCCTCTTGTGAAACTGAAACCCTATACCCATTAAACATTAATTCCGTTGCCCCCTGCCCCAACTGCTGTCAACTATCGTTCTACTTCTGTCTGTATGATTTTTGACTACTCTAGTAAGTGACTCATAAGAGGAATTGTACAGTATTTGTCTTTTTGTGATTGGCTTATTTCATGTACATAATGTCCTCGAGGTTCATCCATGTTATAGTATGTGCCAGAATTAACTTCTTTTTTAAGGAGGAATAATATTCCATTGTACGTATAGACCACATTTTGCTTACTCATTCATCCTTCAATGGACACATGGGTTGTTTCCACACTTTAGCTATTATGAATAATGCTGCTATGAACATGGATGTAAAAATCTCTCTTGCAGACCCTGCTTTTAAGTCCATTTTTAATTTTTTGAAGGGACTGCCATACTGTTTTCCACAGCAGCTGTACCATTTTACATTCCCAGTAATAATGTATAAAAGTTCCAATTTTCTATATCTTCACCAACATTTGTTATTTTTGGTTTTTGTTTTTGTTGGGGGGGGGGGGGCAGTAGCCAGCCTAATGGTGTGAGGTGGAATCTCACTATAGATTTGATTTGTATTTCCCTAATAATTAATGATGTTGAGCATCTTTTCTTGTGCTTATTGGCCACCTATATGTCTTCTTTGGAGAAATGTCTATTCAAGTCCTTGCCCATTTTTAATTGGCTTTTTGTTGTCGTTGTGTTTTAGAAATTTTTCAAATCTATTCTGGATATTATTTTCTTCCATTCTATGGGTTGCCTTTTTACATTCCTGATACCTTTTAATGCACAAAATTTTAAATTTTCATGAATTCTAATTTTTGTATTTTTTCTTGTGTTGCTTGGGCCTCTGGTGTAATATCCAAGAAATCACTGCCAAATCTAATGTCATGAATGATTTTGCCCTGTTTTCTCCTAGGAGTTTTATAGTTTCAGATCTCACATTAGGTCTTTAATCCATCTTGAGTTAATTTGTTTTTTTTCTTTAATTTTTTTTTTAATAATTTACATCCAAATTAGTGTATAGTGCAACAATGATTTCAGGAGTAGATTCCTTAGTGCCCCTTACCCATTTAGCCCATCCCCCTTCCCACAACCCCTCCAGTAACCCTCAGTTTGTTCTCCATATATATGAGCCTCTTATGTTTTGTCCCCCTCCCTGTTTTTATACTATTTTTGTTTCCCTTCCTTTATGTTCATCTGTTTTGTCTCTTAAAGTCCTCATGACTTCACTCAGAAGTCATATGATATTTGTCTTTCTCTAATTTCACTTAGCATAATACCCTCTAGTTCCATCCACATAGTTGCAAATGGCAAGATTTCATTCTTTTTGATTGCCGAATAATACTTTGTTGTATATATATACCACATCTTCTTTATCCATTCATCCATTGATGGACATTTGGGCTCTTTCCATACTTTGGCTATTGTCCATAGTGCTGCTATAAACATGGGGGTGCATGTGTCCCTTCAAAACAGCACACCTGTATCCCGTGGATAAATGCCTAGTAGTGCAATTGCTGGGTTGTAGGGTAGTTCTATTTTTATTTTTTTGAGGAACCTCCATACTGTTTTCCAGAGTGGCTGTACCAGCTTGCATTCCCTTTGAGTTAATTTGTTTTACAAGGGGTTCCAACTTCATTCTTTTGCATATGGATATCCAGTTTTGCCAGCATCATTTGTCGAAATGACTGTCCTTTCCCCAATGGTGTTCTTGGCCCCATTGTCAAAAATCATTTGACCATATATATGAGAGCTTATTCCTGGGCTCTCTATTCAATTCCATTGGTCTACATGTCTGTCTTTATGCCAGTACCACACCGTTTAGATTACAGTAGCTTTGTAATAAGTTTTGAAATCAATAAGTGTGAGTCATCCAGGTCTATTCTAAGATTTTGGTTACTTGAGGTCCCTCTGAGATTCCATATAAATTCGAGGATATGTTTTTCTATTTTTGAAAAAAAAAATCATTACGATTTTGATAGGGATTGTACGTTAATCTATAGGTTGCTTTGGATAGTACTGATATCTTAAAAATTTTAGTCTTCTAAGTATATGAAAATGGGATGTATTTTCATTTATTTATGTCTAATTTCTTTCAACAACGTTTTGCAGTTTTCATTGTACAAGTCTTTCACCTCCTTGGTTGAACAAATTCCTAATTATTTTATTCTTTTTGATGCTACTGTACATGGAATTGCTCTCAATTTTTGGATGATGCATTGCTAGTTACAGAAATATGACTGAGTTTTGTATCTTATCTTTTATCCTGCAACCTTGCTGAAAGCATTTATTAACTCAAACAATCTAAGTGGTTTTGTTTTGTTTTGCTTTTGGTGTGGAATATCTAGGATTTTCTATATATATGATCATGTCATCTATGAATAGAGATAGCTTAACTTCTTCCTTTCCAATTTGGATGCCTTTTACTTCTTTTTCTTTCCTGGCTGCTTTGGCTAGAACTTCTAATACAATGTTGTCTTGTTCCTGATCTTAAGGGAAAATCTTTCCGTTTTTCACCATTGAGTATGGTGTTAATTTGGGGTTTTTCATAAATGCCCTTTATCAAGTTGAGGACATTCCCTTCTATTCCTAGTTTGCTGATTTTCCCAAATGCTTTTTCTGCATCTACTGAGACATGTGTCTTTTTTTTAAAATAATTTTATTTATCTCTATAACCAACATGGGGCTTGAACTCACAACCCCCAAATCAAGAGCTGCATGTTCTACCAACTGAGCCAGCCAAGTGCCCCAGAGAATTTGTGTCTTTTATTCCAATAATATGGTATATCACATTGATTGAGTTTTGTGTATTGAACCAACATTGCATTCCTGGGATAAATCCCAGTTGGTCATGGAACAAAATCCTTTCTAAATGTTGCTGGATTTCATTTGCCAGTATTTTGTTGAGGATTTTTGCACCTATATTAATAAGGGATATTGCTCTGTAGTTTTCTTTTCTTGTGATGTCTTTGTCTTATAATATTAGCTTCACAGAATGAGTTAGGAAGTGCTCCTTTTTCTTCTACTTTTGTAAGAGTATGTGAAGGATTGATGTCTTAGTTCAGGCTGCTATAACAGGATACCATAGACTAGGTGGCTTAAATGATGAACATTTATTTCTCACAGTTCTGGAGGCTGGGAAGTCTAAGATCAAGGCAACAGCAGATCTGGCGTCTTGTTAGAGCGCTCTTCCTGGTTTGCGAACAGCTGTCTTCTCCCTGTATCCTTCCATGACTGAGAGGGATAGCTCTCTTCTTAAGGATATTACCCCATTGTGGGGGCTCCAACCAGATGATGTTATTACTTCCCTAGGGCCCTACTTCCAAATACCATCACGTTAAGGCTTTAACATAAGAGTAGGGGCAGGGCATCAATATGCAGTCCATCACAATTGGTGTTAATCCTTCTTTAAACATTTGATAGAATTCACCATCTGGTCCTGGGTTTTTCTTTCTGGGAAGCTTTTTGATTATTAACTCAATCTATTTACTTATTACAGCTCTAGTAAGGGTTTCTATTCTAGAGTCAGTTTTGCAGTTTACATCTTTGTAGGAATTTGCCTATCTGGGTTACTGAATTTGTAGGCATATAGTTATTTTATTTATTTATTTATTTATTTATTTATTTATTTATTTATTTATTTATTTATTTATATATGAAATTTACTGTCAAATTGGTTTCCATACAACACCCAGTGCTCATCCCAAAAGGTGCCCTCCTCAATACCCATCACCCATCCTACCCTCCCTCCCACCCCCCATCAACCCTCAGTTTGTTCTCAGTTTTTAACAGTCTCTTATGCTTTGGCTCTCTCCCACTCTAACCTCTTTTTTCTTTTTTTCCTTCCCCTCCCCCATGGGTTTCTGTTACATTTCTCAGGATCCACATAAGAGTGAAACCATATGGTATCTGTCTTTCTCTGTATGGCTTATTTCACTTAGCATCACACTCTCCAGTTCCATCCATGTTGCTACAAAAGGCCATATTTCATTTTTTCTCATTGCCACGTAGTATTCCATTGTGTATATAAACCACAATTTCTTTATCCATTCATCAGTTGATGGACATTTAGGCTCTTTCCATAATTTGGCTATTGTTGAGAGTGCTGCTATAAACATTGGGGGTACAAGTGCCCCTATGCATCAGTACTCCTGTATCCCTTGGATAAATTCCTAGCAGTGCTATTGCTGGGTCATAGGGTAGGTCTATTTTTAATTTTCTGAGGAACCTCCACACTGCTTTCCAGAGCGGCTGCACCAATTTGCATTCCCACCAACAGTGCAAGAGGGTTCCCGTTTCTCCACATCCTCTCCAGCATCTATAGTCTCCTGATTTGTTCATTTTGGCCACTCTGACTGGCGTGAGGTGATATCTGAGTGTGGTTTTGATTTGTATTTCCCTGATAAGGAGTGACGTTGAACATCTTTTCATGTGCCTGTTGGCCATCCGGATGCCTTCTTTAGAGAAGTGTCTATTCATGTTTTCTGCCCATTTCTTCACTGGGTAATTTGTTTTTCGGGTGTGGAGTTTGGTGAGCTCTTTATAGATTTTGGATACTAGCCCTTTGTCCGATATGTCATTTGCAAGTATCTTTTCCCATTCCGTTGGTTGCCTTTTAGTTTTGTTGGTTGTTTCCTTTGCTGTGCAGAAGCTTTTTATCTTCATAAGGTCCCAGTAATTCACTTTTGCTTTTAATTCCCTTGCCTTTGGGGATGTGCCGAGTAAGAGATTGCTACGGCTGAGGTCAGAGAGGTCTTTTCCTGCTTTCTCCTCTAAGGTTTTGATGGTTTCCTGTCTCACATTCAGGTCCTCTATCCATTTTGAGTTTATTTTTGTGAATGGTGTGAGAAAGTGGTCTAGTTTCAACCTTCTGCATGTTGCTGTCCAGTTCTCCCAGCACCATTTGTTAAAGAGACTGTCTTTTTTCCATTGGATGTTCTTTCCTGCTTTGTCAAAGATGAGTTGGCCATACGTTTGTGGGTCTAGTTCTGGGGTTTCTATTCTATTCCATTGGTCTATGTGTCTGTTTTTATGCCAATACCATGCTGTCTTGATGATGACAGCTTTGTAGTAGAGGCTAAAGTCTGGGATTGTGATGCCTCTTGCTTTGGTCTTCTTCTTCAAAATTACTTTGGCTATTCGGGGCCTTTTGTGGTTCCATATGAATTTTAGGATTGCTTGTTCTAGTTTTGAGAAGAATGCTGGTGCAATTTTGATTGGGATTGCATTGAATGTGTAGATAGCTTTGGGTAGTATTGACATTTTGACAATATTTATTCTTCCAATCCATGAGCAGGGAATGTCTTTCCATTTCTTTATATCTTCTTCAATTACCTTCATAAGCTTTCTATAGTTTTCAGCATACAGATCTTTTACATCTTTGGTTAGATTTATTCCTAGGTATTTTATGCTTCTTGGTACAATTGTGAATGGGATCAGTTTCTTTATTTGTCTTTCTGTTGCTTCATTGTTAGTGTATAAGAATGCAACTGATTTCTGTACATTGATTTTGTATCCTGCAACTTTGCTGAATTCATGTATCAGTTCTAGCAGACTTTTGGTGGAGTCTATCGGATTTTCCATGTATAAAATCATGTCATCTGCAAAAAGCGAAAGCTTGACTTCATCTTTGCCAATTTTGATAGGCATATAGTTATTAATTGTACTTCCTTATCATTCTTTTTATTTCTGGAAGGGCGGTAGGAATATCTCCTCTTTCATTCCTCATTTCATTAATTTGAGTCCTCTCTTTTTCTCTTAGTCTAACCAAATTTCAATTTTATTGCTCTTTTCAAAGAACCAACTTTGATTTTGATGAGTTTCTTGATTTTAAAAATTGTTTTCCCCTATATTTCTATATTTTATTGATTTCTGCTGTAATATTTATTATTTCCTCTCTTCTGCTTGCTTTGGGTTTAATTTGCTCTTCTTTTTCTATTTCTTAAAAAAATTTTTGTTTAATGTTTTATTTATTTTTGAGACAGAGAGAGACAGAGCATGAGCAGGGGAGGGGCAGAGAGAGAGGGAGCCACAGAATCCGAAGCAGTCTCCAGGCTCTGAGCTGTCAGCACAGAGCCTGACGCAGGGCTTGAACTCACAAACCGTGAGATCATGACCTGAGCCGAAGTCAGAGGTTTAACTGACTGAGCTACCCAGGTGCCCCAAAGTAAACGTTTTTTTCTTTTTTTTAATTTTTTTAATGTTTACTCATTTTTCAAGAGACAGAGAGAGACAGAGCATGAGCATGGAAGGGGCAGAGAGAGAGGTAGACACAGAATCCGAAGCAGGATCCAGGCTCTGAGCTGTCAGCACAGAGCCCAACGCAGGACTTGAACCCACAAACTATGAGATCATGACCTGAGCCGAAGTTGGACGCTTAATCAACTGAGCCACCCAGACGCCCCTTTCCATTTCTTAAGGTAGAAGGTTATGTAGGTATTTACATAGAAGTTCCTACCTTATTAAATTTCCAGTTGAGCATCAGAATCACTTGTCAAATTTCTTATTTTTAATGATTTCCAATGTTTCACAACCATCATAGTTAAAAAGCAAATATTCACAACATTCTGCTCAAAGCTCCCTAGATGCAATTTGAATCCATTCATTCTTTTCCTCTTTCTAATGGAAAGTGCAGCTCAACACATTCATACATTTGTTTACAAACAAAATTACAGGTTAAATACAGTTGTACTTCTGTTAGTCTTTTCCACCAAATAGTCCTTACTTCTAAGTTTTACTATTATTATTAGAACTTGTCCAAAATTTCCCACCTTTATTTCAACTAGGAAAATCAATGACTTAATGTGACTTTCGAGTACAACGTTCCCTGGTTATATTTCTTTGCATCACACTTTTTTTTTCCCAAGCAAAGATACCAAACACTGATCTCTACCGGGCTCAGATTTATAGCTAAACATTTTTTTTTTATAGCTAAATTTTTTGTTGTTGTTATACAGCTAAAATTTTTAAAAGCCATTTTAGTGTAAGGCCAATTGTCCAATTCCTAGCTTTTAAATCTTTCTTTCTTTTTTAGATTTATTTTCTTTCTAATCAAACCAGTCTCTCTGTATTTTTTAAAAGTTTATTTATTATTTTTTAGTAGTCTCTACACCCAATGTGGGGGCTTGAACTCATGACCCCCAAGATCAGCCAGGTGCCCCTCTTTGTCCTTTAAACATTGGTTTTGTTTAAAATAACACACTTGTATAAGTTTCACTTGTACTATTTCATTAGCTTCTTAATTGCCCCTTTCACTATCTACTGGGTCCCCACACAATTTGTTCTCCATAGACTACAGATCCTGGTAAACCATATATTTGATTATGTCTCTCTCCTGCTTAAAAATCCCCCAGATGTTTCCCACTGCCCTTAGAATTCAGTCCAAGATAGTTGGGAGACCCTACAGACACCACACAATCTAGTTCCTGCCTGCTTTTCCAAACTCATTTCACCCCACACTCTACCCTTTCTCTGTGATCCCTCTCTTCCCTGGCCTTTCCATTACTCAAAAATGCAAGACCTTTCACCTCAGGGTCTTCCTACAAACTTTAAAGTTTGTTTGTTTTCTCCCCATTGATATTCTGGCTACATTGTCAACTTAGTGTCATTTCCTCAGAAGCCTTCCTTATTTTCAAACTTGTCATTCTCCACACTCCTTCCTGGTCACAATGCACTTTTGGTACCTTCTCCCCATAGTCCAATCTACATCTCTGCAGAAGCCTCCAATAAATTAATTCTTCAACATCCAGATTCTCCATCCATCAGTCCATCCTAATACCAATTACTTATTCATTTATATTTGTTTCACACTTGCTTTTCTTTCCCATTATTGCTCTAGTCTCCAATCCTTCCCCTTGGGTTCTAAAATTTCCTTGGGCATCAACTCTGGTCTACACAGAAAGTGATAGTTTTTTGAGGGACACCCAACATATATAGACAGTGAAGAGCTTTGCCCCCAGTGAGGGCATAAAAGAGAGGCCATAGAACCCAGATGCTTCCAGAAACCTTCAAACAACTGGCAAAGGAAGCTGATATCAGGTCTGTAATCCTACAGAGAGTCAGAGGAAAAGAGCTCTTGAATTCATGAAATGGTAAATTCCTTTAAGGTACCAGTAAACCCATATAATAATCTCCAAGCAGATCTAGAGGACGATTAAAATTGTCTATTTTTAAATTTCGCTCTGGTTGGGGGAGGGGTGCTGGTAATATACAAAGATAAGGAACTTGAACACCATCACTGCAGGGGTCAGGCAATGCTGGTCTTAGCTAGAACAAAGTAAATGACAGATTGCTGAGATAAAGAAAAGCCTTTTACGCTTTCCCTCTCTGAGCATTATTTTAGGGGATCAGGAAATTGACTTTAAACTTTAAATAAATTTGGCTTTTCTGAAGAATGTGCTAAATAAAGGTTAATCCTTTTAGATAATGAGTACAAAAAAAAAAATTTTAACCTCAACGTATAATTCCATTCTGTAAAATGCTCACCATCTCACGCATACACATCATGGCTTCTGTATTCAACAACTTCTCTCCTGGCATCAAAGCAGACAATTCCCAATGATATGAGTCACCTTTGGTGAGATGGCACGTGATAACCTCTTGAGTGACCCAGTTAGGGATGGCTGCTCTAAGCCCTCTACTTCACTCTCTAATTCCTGCTCTTTCCCATCCTTTAGTGAACTTGTTGGGAAGCCAGCACCACAGGGAGTACTCTTGTTCTCTATTCATGATCCCTAAGGTCTGGCTGAGTAGCCTGTAATAGGGCCTAACCTTACTATACATATGATATACATATGTATGATATATGTATGAATGATATATGTATGTATATGACTCTGATGAGACTAATAAATATCTGTGGCAAACGTCATGGGCACTCTAAAAGTCAACTGAAGTGTTGACTAGCACTAAAAAACTAGATATATTTTGTTAAGATAGTATACAATCACCTAAAAGGTATGGCCTGTTGCATACTCTCTCATTAACTGGGAGTGGGTTTAATTAAGTAGGGCACCCAAGTTAGATACCACTTAAGTCAGGTGAATTATATGTATCATTATCATTTTCATCAACTTATTCATATTAGAATTTCCCAGACAAAACGCCAAAACTCTCTTGAGTCTCTCGATGCCTGACAGCTACCTCTTTCTTCTTTTTGTCTGTCGGGGGCTATTTCTGCCCTTTCCTGAGACTTAGAAACCAAAAGGAAGTCAAGCACAGTAACTGGGAGAAGCAGAGGATCAGTTAAAAAAGTTTAGGACCTCCTGACATATATATTTAGCTACCTTATATCCCTTCCGAAACAAGCTTAATGTTATTTTTGATATGACCCAACTGTGAAAAGCATGGATGGGCATTTAGAACTACTTGATTCAAGGGGCGCCTGGGTGGCTCAGTTGGTTAAGCGTCTGAATTCGGCTCAGGTCATGATCTCGCATTTTGTTAGTTCTAGTCCCAAATCGGGATGTGTGCTAACAGCTCAGAGCCTGGAGCCTGCTTCAGATTCTGTGTCTCCCTCTCTCTTTCTCTGTCCCTCCCCTACTTGCACTCTGTCTCTCTCTCAAAAATAAGTAAATATTAAAAAAAAAAAAAAAGAACTTTATAAAATTGCTTGGTTCAAATAGGGCTCTGTTATTTATTGTGAAACCCAAGTTCAAGTTACTTAACCTCTTGGATCCTCAGATGCCTCACTAATAACACAGAAACGATAACAGTACCTATCTCATATGGCTTTGGGGAGAATTATCAGGATAATACATGGGAAGTACTTCCTACAGTGTAAGGCACATAGTAAGCCTTCAAAAAATGTTAGCTTTTATCATTTAACATTACTATCACTAACGTGACCAAAGTATCAAAGTATCTATTTATTACATTAAAATTTTAAAAATCAAAGAAAGAATTCTTCTAATATTAATATATATTATATAATATTAGTATAATTTAATATAAAAATAATAAAGACTATCAATATAAAAATAATTTGAAAACAGTATCATGATCTATAAATATTACATGTTAGATATTATGCTGAATTACCTATATCAATGTTTTCTCTTCCCAGTGCCACAAGCGAGAGAAATAGTATTTCTCTATATAAACTCCTAGGGGGGGAAAAGGAGTGGAGAAGATATTATTACTCATTGGTCTCTATATTCTGTACAAAATGTTTATGCTAATTTAAGCGTGAAATAATCAAACAAATTACTAAGCCAGTAACAGGAATCTGCTTGGAGGAACAATACATTCATTTAAGACAGACTTACCTCTGTCTTTTAAAATGAGGGCATTTATTCAGGGTCTCTAAAATCTGACTCATTGGTCCATAGACATCATTCATTTTAATGCTTTTTACCATATTTTTCAATAGTTCCTGGTTAAATGAATTATCACCTTTTTGCAATAAATGGACCATTGGATACTTTTGGGCTACAAAAGAACAAAAGAGCAAATGAAGGAAAACGTGTATAAAGGACAACATAATTAAGCAGCAACTGACAGTTAATCAAGAAGTTACAAAGCCCCCAAAACAAATTAAGGGCAATAGATAAAGGAACAGAAATCTAAGAATGAAGAAAGAAAAGAAAAGGGAAACAAAATAAGACACATAATGATAAAAATAGGCCTAAAGCTTTCTGTGGCCTCAGACAAAAACTAAAAGTGCTGTTTTCCTTAATACAACCCCTGGAGGAAATTCTAAATCAGCAGCTTGGGATGGAAACAAATGTGTAAAAAGAAGCAGCTGGGACAAGCAATGTGCTAAAAGCAAACTCCACAAAACATAACCCCTTCAGCACATACAAAGCACCACTCAAGAAACAAAACCAAAAAAACAAAAAAACCCTTGACCTCCACGGAAGGTAGCACTAAAAACATCAAACTTAACACTCACTCTCAAATAAAAGAGTACGATTTTGACCTGTAAGACAAAAAGTAGTATAGTAAAATAAACGTTATTATACATTAGTTTAGGCTTGTAAAACAAGTAGAGATCACTCTCATATGAACAAAGTCAGCATTCTGTGACAGTACTTACTGTGGGCATTCCAGAGGATGTACAAGGGCTGTCCCGGATCCTGATGTAATTTCATATTGTCCCATAACATCTGTATTAAAACATATTTACTATCTTCAGACATACAGTGGCGAGGAATCTGTGTTGAAGAACCAACAAATATTCATTAATGATCCTTACAAATACTTTTTAGGACAAATGTGTGCAAGAGAGAAAAGAGAACAGAAAATGATTGGTTTGTATGCATTTTGTCTCTACTGAAGGAAGATCAGCCAAGAAGCTAATGATCTCTAAAGTAACAGATTTAACTAAGGACTGAGATCAGTAAGAAAGGGTGCCATGCAGGTCTAATCCTGACCAGCTTATGATTGAGGGGTCCACAGAAAAAGGAATCCAGGAGCCTCATGATACATCAGTCCACGACCCTACCCTAGATAACTCACTGAGATAACCTCTTGGTCATTCCTTCATCATGTACTGAAAATCCAAAGCACATGCACCATCACAGACATGAATACAAGCAGGCAGAAAAAGTTCCTGAATGTAGAAACTTGGCGATTTAGTGGTGGTGACACATATGAAGAAGTAAAACACTTTTATAGGACAATATATCAAAAATACAAGTAAACATACAACAACCTATCTAAATGTTAAGCAAAAACTCAGACTAAAGGACTGAAAAGAATGGTAGCACTCGGCTGAAAAAGGAATTACAGACATCCTCCTAAAAACGTGTAAGGCTCGTTTTTGAAGGAGGTAGGAGACATGAGTGGGGCCAACTCACAGACTCTTCTCATAAAAGCCATTTACAGTTTCTTCTTGAGGCTATGATGAAAACACAGCCCATTTTGTGTAAATTTTACAAGGAGTCTAAAAACATGATCTTGTCTTACTGCTAGGCTGTGAGAAGAAACATTATCTGTAAATATGACTAAGACATTTTATTGATCTAATGATTCCGATAATTATTTAAAATATTTAGCATAAAAATACTTTTTTGGTCATTAGGAATATGCAAATATTCCAATGGTGATGATAGCATTGCCTTTTAGATTGAATTTTCATTTTCATACCTTTGAATACTTGTTACAGTGCTCAGAAGAAAGAATCAATCCAGGTAAATTACTGGGTAAGTCAAGACGTCTAAAATACCACACCAGGTTCCAAAACACAATTGGATGATGGTCCACAAAGTCTGCCACTGTTATGGCATGATCACCTTCATTTTCCAATAAGCTTTCGAGTTCCTTCCATACCACTAAAGGACTAAGATAGGGAACAGTGATAGGATCTGGACTTGGGAGATGCCACTCTAATCCTAAAGAATCCTGTTGAATAAATAAAAAAAAACATAAATGGAAAATACAAGATTGGTGATACTAAATCAATTAAAAACCAAAACAGAATTCCTGTCAATAATTTCCATATAAATGGAAATATACTATAATTGTATCATGAGACTAGAAACTCTTCTTGAGAATCACAAAATTGAAGCTTGTAAGGCTATTTAGGACAAAGGGAACAAAATCATATGTAAATCATCAATGTCCAAATTTAAAAAGACACCAAAATACATACTGTAGCTCCTTGTAAAGTAGTTGGCAGGCTGCCTGTAGAAATGAGTTTCTGCCCTCCAGGGTCTTCCTTATCCAAGGGGCCATAAGTACTAACACTCCTGGCCATTGGAAATAGTGGACATTTTGACACAGCTGTTTTTGATCTATCAGCAGGGATCTGAATACTTCGGGCACATGTATTTTCCAGCAGTTTAGATTTGCTTCGGCATTGACAAAAGAAAAAAAGCACATCATTCTTTAGATTTACTTTATTTTATCCAGAAAGACCAGCTCTTTAGTATCAGAACTGGATATGCAGCAAAGTTATCAAAGGAAAGATGTTACTTCAGCTGCATCTGGTAAACAGGATATGGATATATATATATATACACACATACATATATTTTATATATATATAAAACAGAGATATATATGTATATGATATACATATATATATGATATACACGTATATATATGATATACATGTATATCATATATATATCACAGGTTCGAACCCACAAACTGGGAGATCATGACCTGAGCTGAAGTCAGATCTTAACCACCTGAGCCACCCAGGTGCCCCTTTTAAGTAGTCTGATCATGTTAAGTTTCCAGAGAACTTTAAATACTCAAAAGTTATTCACTTATTAAAAACATTTAGTGGACAGCTTTTTAAAAAATATTTATTTATTTATTTACTTATTTTGAGAGAGAGAGAGCATGAGAAGGGGAGGGGCAGAGGGAGTGGGAAAGAGATAAAGAATCCCAAGCAGGCTCTGCGCTAAACCTGATGTGGGGCTCAAACTCACAAACCCTGAGATCCCGACCTGAACTGAAGAGTCAGATGCTTAACTAACTAAGCCACCCAGGCGCCCCTAGTGGACAATTCTATCACAGCAGGAGCCACAGTAGGCCCGAGGATACAAAGCAGAGAAAATGGGCACCTCTTACTTCAGGAGTCACAAGCTAGTCACAAGCTAGTCTCAGTCAGAGAAAGGGCTGTACTTAACCTATCATGAGAGGAGATGCGCACACAGATTTGTGGGTTTGCTGCCTAAGCACTCAGGATCAAACAGGTCACACCAGCCTACTAGTACTAAGCAGGCACTTTCTCTTGCACATGCAGTTACCTATATGACTCAACCTGCCCAGCTATATAGATTGGGTATCCGGCACGCCTCCAAAATGGAGTCTATTTCTGCATTTGTTTTCAGTGTAAATTCACTTATATTAGGCTTACTGTATAAGTGTTAGTTTGATTTTACAGTTCCTCTAGCAGCTCCAAATGTTTTCTCAGATTATTAAATATTCCAAAGTAGAAGTAAGTTAGTACTCATTTAATTCCTGAAGAGACAAGGGATAAGAGAAAGATGTTCACTGTAAACTTCAAGTGTTCTACAGAATTTTTACTTTTTTTTAAGAAGGTGCTATGCCCAACATGGGGTGGCTTGAACTCACCACCCTGAGATCAAGAGTCACATGTTCTACTGACTGAGCCAGTCAGGTGTCCCTAGAATTTTTACTTTCATTTTTGTAATTTTTAAAATTGTCTAAACAATTTTATGTAATTTCTACACCCAATAATGGGGCTCAAACACACAACCCCAAGATCAAGAGTCATAGGCTCCACTGACTGAGCCAGCTGGGTACCCCTAGAATTTTTACTTTTTTAAAATTTAATTTAATTTAATTTAATTTAATTTAATTTTATTTTATTTTAACGTTTATTTATTTTTGAGACAGAGAGAGACAGAGCATGAACGGGGAGGGGCAGAGAGAGAGGGAGACACAGAATCGGAAGCAGGCTCCAGGCTCTGAGCCATCAGCCCAGAGCCCGACGCGGGGCTCGAACTCACAGACAATGAGATCGTGACCTGAGCTGAAGTCGGACGCCCAACCGACTGAGCCACCCAGGCGCCCCTAGAATTTTTACTTTTAAAACACTAGTAAACATTATCATACAAGAATTATACAGCTTAGGGGCACCTGGGTGGCTCAGTCAGTTGAGCATTTGGCTCTTGATTTTGGCTCAGGTCATGATCTCAGGGTTGGGGTATCAAGCCCCATGTTGGGCTCTGTACTTTTCCTCTCTTTCTCTCTCTCTCTGTCCCCTCTCCTCCATTCGCACTCTGTCTAAAAAAATAATAATAAAAAGAATTACACAGCTTAAACTCTGGATAGTCATAAAGCATAAACCATAACTACTTAAACATTTAGGTTTTCTTTTTTAAATGTTTATTTTTTGTTCCCAACTGTGTTGATGGTTGTATAACTCTGTGAATAATATACTAAAAACCTTTGGTTTATATAAATGGGAGAATGTTAAGTGGGGGAACTTTAATGTGTGAATTATATATCAAGAAAGCTCTTACCCCTACTCATCCCCGCCCCCAAAAAAGGAGTTGCTCTCTTTCCTCTGATGTTAAACTGGTAGAATAAAACTTGAAACTGCTAGTGACCAAATAAATAAATAAATGTTTATTTTATTTTTGAGAGAGAGGGAGGGTGGGCAGAGAGAGAGGGACAGAAGATCTGAAGCAGACTCCTCACTGACAGCAGAGAGCCTAACTCAGGGCTTGAACCTACAAACCTTGAGATCATGATCCAAGCTGAAACCCAGAGTCAGACACTCAACCAAATGAGTCACCCAGGCACCCCAAACATTTAGGTTTTTAGAGAGTTTAATAATGTTTTAACGAGGTGTAAAAATTTAAGATTGATTACGAATCTATTATACACAGAAATTTTACATGTTCAGCTGATTTTTCTGTCGTTTTCAGAAACGTGTAATATATGTTGTTAAAATATAGTTCCCCATGATCATAGTTACCTATTGAGATCAAAATTCCCTTGAACAGAGATAACAGATGTGTCAAGACCAGTGGCTGATGTTGAGATACAAGACTGCCTTGTCTGACTTGAAAAGGAGGATGGAAAATGCATGTTTTCTGTAGATGGGCTTGACTTCAGAAAGTACCTGCAATGTGAATCAAAGGAACTTCTTGAGAAAAGAAATATTCTGGGCAATATGATCCTTAAACATGAAGGAAAGAGAAAGCATAAATCATTACCTTCCAGGTCGTCTTAAATCTCTTATTTCAATATTCAGAAAAGGCAAGAAAAGATTGCCACAAAACGGGCATGTAGTATTGAGATTTGAATCATCTGCTGTCCAGCCAGCCATGATTTCCTCATCATGGACAAGACAATCGCAAGTTCTACACCGAGAGCAACTTGAGATAAGGACCTATGGGAGAAAACAGCATTATAAAGTGAGCCTGTTGGAGATATTATGAATTAAAAATTATTTCAATCCATAAATCTACTGGAAAACTAAAACTCAGAAGGATTCAGAAGTTACAAACAAAAGAAAAAATAGATTACATTCAGTGTATTATATAATATACTCATCTTTCACTATTTCAGCTAAATCTATTTCAAAATTTTTACCTCAAGGGAACCTTGCACTTAAGTAAGCATTTTTACCATTCTAATTAATGTTAAGCCTGCCATGGCTGTATTAATGAAAAAGTGAACCCAAACACTAATTTGCTAATACTCCAAATCAGTACATGTACTTACACATTATGAATCTGTGTGCTACTCACAGTGTGGTCACCAGACAAGTGTGGGTCCACAAATTCTTAGGGGTTAGGGGTAAGTAAAGAAACTAAGAAGAGGACTTAGAAACTTTAAAAGAATTGGTCATTGCTTCAATATTTAAGTTTGTGATCAACATACCGTATTTTATAAGACTACTAGCCATGATAGACTGGAAATTAAAAACAGCAACAAAGGGCACCTGGGTGGCTCAGTTAAGTGTCTGACACTTGATTTTGGCTCAGGTTCATTAGATAGAGCCCGCACTGAGCATGGGGTCTGCTTATTCTGTTTCTCTCTCTCTCTCTCCCTCTCTCTCTCTCTCTCTCTTCCCCCCTGCCCCTCCCCACTGGCTTGCGCAAGCATGTGCACTCTCTTTCAAAAAAAAAAAAAAAAGTGTTGCCATAGATAAATGTAAATGCTGTGATTACATTAATATGGAAATTCCTGAAGCCATCAGAAACTTTGCCAATTGTAATACCAGTGCTCATCATTTATTTTCCAGCCACATACAAATCTATTTTCCAAATTTATGCCAATTGGCTTAGAAAAGCAACAACACTCACAAATGTATTTGGAAGTAAATTTTACACAAAAATTAGGGACAGGGCACCTGGGTGGCTCAGTCGGTTAAGCGTCCAACGTTTGCTCATGATCTCATGGTTCGTGGGTTCAGGCCCCGTGCTGGCCTCTGTGCTGACAGTTCAGAGCCTGGAGCCTGCTTCGGATTCTGTGTCACCCTCTCTCTCTGCCCCTGCCCCGTTCACACACACACACACACACACACACACACACACACACTCTCTCTCTCTCTCTCTCTCTCTCTCTCTCTCTCTCTCAAAATAAACACTAAAAACACTAAAAACATTTTTAAAACTTAGGGACAACTTTTAAAGTGTAAAAGTGTAACTTTTTCCTTGTGAGCAAATAGGACATACAAGAAGCATATTGAACAGTTATTCATGTCAAACCGACACAAAGAATGAAAAACATGATGGAAAAATGGCACACAAATGCTAAACTGCTCCATGCCCCTCCTCAACACTGCTATGCCACGTGCTTGCACAGCAAAGCTGGTTTGTAAGGGATTCAGATGTAAAATAAAAATTTAAAGGGAACAGGGGAGTTTGGGTGGCTCAGTTGGTTGGGTGTCCGACTTCGGCTCAGGTCATGATCTCGCGGTTTGTGGGTTCGAGCCCCTCATCCAGCTGTGTGCTGACAGCTCAGAGCCTGGAGCCTGCTTTGGATTCTTTGTCTCCCTCTCTCTCTGCCCCTCCCGTTCTTGCATGCTCTCTCAAAAATAAATCAACATTAAAAAAAATTATTTTTTTAATTCAAAGGGAACATACATATAACAAGGGATAACTAGAAATACTGAAAATGAAAATGCTTTTATATGTTAATAAATGCAAAGGAAGCATGGGACTTTTCTAAAAAGGTAAAGCAGTAGGACTTCAGTGTTCTGAAGAACGGGATACTTTCAGTTTATTCAGGTGCCATATACATTCTGAAATTTTCAGATGCTGTGTTTAACTTTTTAGTTACTCTACCCCAAGCCACGAATACTTAAGAAACAGAAGTTTTCTAAGTAGTATAAGTAGTACAGGAAGATGCTCTTTTGATTCAAATCGTACCTCCATTGCATAGTTCTGGAAGATATTTGTATTACTTGTGTTGCAGGAAGATGCCACTTCTGACTTCCCAGGTAGGGCAAACTTCGACAGGGATCCTGCTCATGATTAAAAAACAAAAAGCAAAACCATTACAATTAATGACAAAGGCTATGAAAATCTTTCACTTTCATAAATCCTCTGATAAAATGTCAAACTGTTCTGTTTAAAATAGCAATTTGAGAAATAAACCAAATAAATAGTGAAAAAATGCTTTTCAAGGCATACATTTTTGTTTTGAGTACAAACCTAAGGACATGTGCTCTAATCCTACAGATCCCCACATGCTAGGGGTGTTCATTCACTACTCACTGAGGAAGCGCTTTGTGCATACAGGCTACAAGGCATTCCAGTTATTTGTCATTACCATTTCGCTGTTTCTATTTTTCCATGTTTAAAATCCAAGAATGTGGGGGCGCCTGGGTGGCTCAGTAGGTTAAGTGCCGACTCCGACTCAGGTCATGATCTTGCGGTTCGTGAGTTCGAGCCCCATGTCAGGCTCTGTGTGGACAGCTCAGAGCCAGGAGCCTGCTTCGGATTCTGTGTCTCCCTCTCTCTCTGTCCCTCCCCGGCTTGTGCTCTCTTTCTCTCTCTCTCAAAAATAATAAACATTAAAAAAATACAAGAATGTGTTCAGTTTTAAGGTCTAAAACGTAAAATAGCTAATTTTATTTCCCATCATAAAAAAGATTTACTAGCAATTCTCTGTCTTGTAAGGATCTTTTAAGATCTGGTGCAGTAATCTTGTTCTTAAACATGAGGGAAGAATTTCCAAATGTATTCTTCAGAGTAATGGATATTAGTTGGTATTAAAACAACAACACCAAAAACAACAACAAAGGGGAGTTCTGTGGTCAAATCACTTGTTGACAGTGGCTATTATATGTTGTTAGTAAAACTGGAGGTAATCCATACCATTTCTTTTCTTTTTTTTCTCAATAGTTACAAAATGTTATAAACACTTACATTTTTATAAAGTAAAGGTAAAAATAAGTCATGGGATAAACTACCAGTTCACAAGAAATAAAGAAGGGAAAACGTGTTAAACACCAGTCATGGGGATGCAATCGGCATAATCCAGACGAATGACCTGATTGCTTCCATAAATAAATGACGGTGAAAAAAAAATTGTTCTAGATCTGCCACCACTGGTCCTAGGTTGTGCCTCACATGTGCGTTGAGAGGGACAGAGAGAGCTGAAGCCTCACATCAACCTTTAAGCTACTGAGAGCTGGTGGTATTGCAGTCCTTTCCTGCATGGTTCCCCATAACCCTCTGTAATTCCTCTCTGCTAAAGCTAGTTGAAAACTCCCTTCTCATACCTTCTATTAGGCTTGAGTACTGTAATTATTTATGTGGGCAGCCTACCTTTTGTATCTAATTAATCTAGAGCACAGAATAAATATTCATTGTGATAAATACGAATCAGGCTATAAGGTAACTTTTATTTCTTAGCATAATAAATTGTTCTTGTCTATTCAAAAGAGGTGGGGGGAGCCGATTTCTTCATGAATGGATGACAAGATGGAAAAAAAGAGAGGTAACAAAGATAAAACATATCTTAGGAAAACATAATGTTAACAGACATATTAACCAGATGTGACAAGTGGACCTTGTCTGGATCCCAATTTGAACAAACCACCTATAAAAAGAGCTTTATGAGATAAATATGAAAATTTAAACTAAGTGAATATTTGATATAAAATGTTATATATTATCACATTAAAATATAATATTATAATTATGTTTTCAAACAGCAAATGCTTCACAAAAGACACATGCTATAAGAGTTCCTAACTGGCCATGCTAACATATAGTGTTAGAAGACAACGTTCATCTGTGAAGGGAGCAGTGACTAGATGTGGGCAGGACAGGAGGGTCTGGATGTTGTTGATGTTCTGTTTCTTGATCTGAGTGCTGGTTACTTAGGGGTAACCTGAGTACTGATAATTGAGTAACCTGAAATGTATTTACATACATAAAAGTATACGCATTACATGCATATTAATAAAATTAAAAATAAGTTTATGAAATACATGATTTTACTAAAATGTTAAAAAAAATTTTTTTGAAAAGAAAACCCCTGGCCCCAAAACGCATCATAAAGGCTGAATTCCCAAAAGGGCTTTATATCTAATCAAATTGCAGTTTCAACCTCCCTTAGAGTATAGTTTTAACCAGTCAGTCAGGAATTTTCCAACCAGTGCCAAGGAGTCTGCCACATGGGCCCCTCCATCTCACAAAGGAAGATGAAGTCATCTGCATGGTAAGACTGCTTCTCCCCAGGGAAAGTGACTTCGCCTGGAAAATTCTTTTTCTTTTGCTAATAACTTTCTTGCCCCACCCTTCTATAAAAACCTTCTGTTTTGTATAATTTGGAGCTCCCTTCTACTTGCTAGATGGCATGCTGCCCAATTCATGAATCGTTTAAGAAAGCCAGTTAGATCTTCAAATTTACTTGGTTGAATTCCGTTTTTTTAACAATATAAAACATTAAAGTCCTTATATTTTAGAGCTACATATTGAAGTACTGATGAATAAAATTATATGCTGTTTGGGATTTACTTAAAAACATTTTTTTTAATGTTTATTTACTTTTGAGACAGAGAGAGACAGAGTGCAAGCGAGAGAGGGACAGAGAGAGAGAGGGAGACACAGAATCTGAAACAGGCTCCAGGCTCTGAACTGTCAGCACAGAACCCAATGTGGGGCTTGAACCCATGAACCATGAGATCGTGACCTGAATCAAAGTCGGACACTCCACCGACTGAGCCAAGCAGGCGCCCCTGGGATTTATTTTAAGATAATCCAGTGGGGAAGGAAAAAATGTTGGGACTATAGGAGGGGGAAAGATAAAACAAGACTGGTCATTTGTTGACAATTGTTGCAACTGGGTGAAGGGTAATGGGGATTCATTGTGCTATTCTTTCTACTCCTGTGTTCATTTGAAAATCCCCACAACAAAAACTTTTTAAAATAGCAAAGGTGCAAATGAAAAAAATACTATAATGCGTCCATTCCTCACATCATACATTAGGACAAATTTCAAATGTATTAAATATCTAAATCGGGTGTCAAATCTACTTGTGTATGGCCAAGGGCTAAGAATGGTTTTCAGACTGTTGTTATAAAAAGAAAACGATGGGGGCACCTGGGTGGCTCAGCTGGTTAAGTGTCTGACTTTGGCTCAGCTCATGATCTCACAGTTTGTGGGTTCGGGCTCTGTGTCGGGCTCTGTGCTGACAGTTCAGAGACAGGAGCCTGCTTAAGATTCTGTGTCTCCCTGTCTCTCTGCCTCCCCTCCCACCCCCCCCCCCCCCGCCCACGCTCATGCTCTGTCTGTCTCTCTCTCAAAAATAAACATTAAAAAAAAAATTTTTTTTAAAGAAAATCAGAAAAAAGAATATGTGACAGATGTATGTGGCCCACAAAACCTAAAATATTTAAAGCAGGCCCTTTACAGAGAAAGTCTGCTGAACTCAGAAAATGTTAGAAAGAAAACTAAACAAATGTCAGAAGAAAACACTGGCGAACTCTGGAAGGGGAAATCTTTCCTAATACCTCAAAATCCAGAAGTAGTCAGGGAAATGCTGAGAAATTTGATGACATAACATTAAAAACTTCTGTGTGGCAAAAATACCCACAGAAATTTAACACACTTGGAAGGAAATATCTGACAATTATATGACACAAAGGATTCCCTAATATAAAAAAAGAACTATCAAAACTTAAAAAAAAAAGGGCCAACAAGTGAAACGCAGGCAAAAGATAGTCCATAGAAAAAGAAATACAAATAGTCCTTGAACACATAAAAAGTTACTCAACTTACAAGAGTAATATAAATGAAACCAAACTGGAATACAGTCCTCACCTATCAGATGGCAAAAAATCCAAAAGTGTGCTAACATATTTTGTTGACAAGGCTGTGGGGAAATAGGTATTCTTATATACTGCCAGTGGGAGTGCAAAACAGCATACCCCCGAGGAAGGCAACTTGGCAATACCACTTCAAGGGAGAATTTTTGAGTATCTTCCAAAGATACCCTGTCAAAAATATAATATGACATACATGCGTCATAGCATCACTGATACTAGTCAAAGGCTGGACACCTAATGTCCGTCAACAGGGAAGTGATTAAAATGAACTATGACATATCCACAGATGATTGACCATGCAACTGTAAAAATGAACAGGGGACAATGCTATGTGATGATATGGAATGATCTTTAAGATACATTGTTAAGTGAAAAAAACAAGGAGTGGGAAAGTAGGTTACTTTTGAGTAAGAAGCCAAGGAGGCAGTAAGAACACACACATCCCTATATTTTTAAAGCAGCAGCAATGAAGGATAAACCAAAATGAATAAAAATGGTTACTTCTAGGCACAGGGAGAAAACCAGATGAAGGGGTGGGGCTGGAAGGCACACCTCTCTAAAAGTGCCTGGGTTTCTTATTGTTTTGGAGATCTGGAGCTACGCAAATCTTTTACAAAATTAAAACAAAGGAAAACAAGTAAAGGCACCACATATAAAATGCAGTATGACCAAGCTGTGTGGACACACCTTCTAAGGAGGCAGAACTTTCCAGGCTTGTTCTGCTGAAATCAATTCCCTTAGTCCCTGAAGTGGCACTGCTCTCTTGGGAGGAAGTGGCTCCTTCCAACTCCTGGCAAACATCTTCATCTGTTAAAGAGGTAGATTCAGAATCCTGGGCTCCCACTGAAGAAAGACTGGTACGATCAGAACTTTGATCCTGAGGACATAATTATAAGCTTAATTTCCTTCATATTTAAAGTTAATTATTTAAAATGTCACTCCTAAGGCAGAGGAAATGCCTAATTACTCAGATGATCGATTAATCAACATTACAATGTCTACAGAAAGAAAACAACCGATTTCACAAGGGCTACTAATTTGGACAAACAGCGGGCTGGAAATCATTTAGATAACATTTGGAGTTAGATCAAAGCAGATACCTGCTAGTAAGATACCCTTGGCTGACTTTGAATCTCTTCATTTATTGTTCCTTTTCCTCCCTGCAAATCCCAGCCCAGGATGATACCATTAGAATTGCATTCTATTAAAATTTATGTTTACATTTTATTGTTTTCCATAATAACCTAGGTTTCAAAGACATGTATTTCCAGTTTTCATTTTTGACAACACCAAAATGTTAAGTTAAATATTTTGCTGGTTACATCAACAATACATACGAACGTCTGATAGGTATGAATTTTTGTATAAAGAAAAATATTGGGTGCTCGCTTCGGCAGCACATATACTAAAATTGGAACGATACAGAGAAGATTAGCATGGCCCCTGCGCAAGGATGACACGCAAATTCGTGAAGCGTTCCATATTTTTTTGATCTGAGCCCAGAGAGAGGCAAGCACCCAGGCCAGCAGGAGCTGGGGCTGGGTGTGGTCTCTGTCAGAACCCAGGGAGAGAGCTGGGATCCAGGCAGCCACTCTCTCTTCCCATCTCAACTCCTGCCAGCTCCTTCCCAGGAGTCCCTCCAGGAAGAGGGATCTGTGAGGGCAGGCATGTGTAGACTACCCAGTGCAGCCTAGAAGGTGGAGACTGTGGGGGAATTTACTGCAACACAGTCCCCAACCTGCTCCCAGGGAGGAGGTTTGAAGACTGAGTAGGAATTAGATAAAGAAAACAGAAAAGTGAGTCTCTGAGCAAAGTAAACAGGGTGAATGAAGGTAGGAAGGTGACATGCTCCAGTTCAGTTTTCACCCACCATTAGTGAAAAGTGTCTGTAAGGGAGCAGGAAGGAAGGCCCCCACAGGAGATATTTTGTCCATCATGGGCTTGATCCTGAAAGTCTCCATGGGGAGACTTTGAAAGGACATAAGCAGGAATCACATTATGCAAGGCCAGGACTAGAGAGAGGCAAATGAGGCATTCACTCAGACACAAAATTTGAGTGCCAAACCCTTGTAATCAAGATAACTTAATATGGTAATGCACTATTTTAAAAAATCAAAATTAATGCCAAAAGTACACCATGAATAAATTATCAATATTTGAATAAAGGCAGGATAAGTGCTACTGATCTTTCCTTTGTAAGATGCATAGTTAAAATAGCACAGATACTGTAGAAGACACATTGGTATCCGGAGCAAGGAAGTTAAGGAATGCAGGTTTGACAGTCCAGGCCTGTGCTGCCCCATACAGTAGCCACTGGCTACTTAGCACTTGAATTCTTAATATCATCTCATCTTAATTAACTTAAGTTTTTAAAATTGATACACAACTCAGTGATTGGAAGACTGATATATGCTTGAAAACAATTTGGGTATGTGAATCTTTTTCCAGCTGAATTTTATTAAATCTAAAGATTAAGTATTTTCTTTGAAAATTTAGCATATGAATTGTGCTTGTAAGACTAAAACACATGCTAGATTTTGAAAACTTCGATAAATAAAAGAGTTTGAACTACCTCATTAAAAAAAAAAAAATATTGGGGGGGGGGTGCCTGGGTGGCTCAGTCAGTTAGCGTCTAACTCTTGATATCAGCTCTGGTCATGATCTTGAGGTTCACAGAATCAAGCCTCACTTTGGGCTGGGCTCTGCACTGGCAGCACAGAGCTTGCTTGGGAATCTCTCTCTTCCTTTCTCTCTCTGCCCTTCCACAGCTTGCTCTTGCTCTCAAAATAAGTAAATAAACTTAAAAGAAATTTAAATATCTATAATTCTACTGCCCAGATAATACAATTTACATTTTTTTAGTCATGGTGTGTGTGTGTGTGTGTGTGTGTGTGTGTGTGTGTGTGTGTGTGTTGAGTTGTTCTTTTTCAGGATTATTTGAACATTTTTATTGGCTTTTTTTGGCTACATCGCATTGTGTTTTTAAAGTGGGTGCTCTAGGAATTAGAATATACACACCTAATCATTTACAGCCTACTTCAGGTTCATATCATACCACTTCATATATAATAACTAATGAATGTCAGCAGAGTGAATCCCTTCACCACTGTAAAACATGTACCTATGTTGCATATTCCATAACATGTCATAAGTTTTAGGTTGGAGAATTATAAGCATTTTAAGGAATTTAAGAGATAAAAAAGTATATTTTTTTATATTATACAACTATTTACCATGTATTTTGTTCTTCCTTCATTCCTGCAGATACAGTTTTGCTTGTGGTATCATTTTCTTCAGCCCGAAGAACTTCCTTTAGCATATTTTATACAGCAGGACTGCTGGCCATGAATTCTTTTCCTTTATCTGAAAATGTGTTTATTTCGCCTTTACCCCTGAAGAGTATTTTCACTGGATAAAGAATTCTGGTTGACAGGTCTTTTGGCACATTCGTGGTGTGGTTCCAGTGTGTTCTTTCCTCCACGGATTGTGATAAAAAATATATGGTCATTCAAATCCTCATTCCTCTGTAGGTAATGTGTCATTTGTCTTTAACAGTTTTCAGGATATTTTCTATTAATTCCCCCCACCCCCAGCAGTCATTTTATTAGTAGATGGATATCTTTGCTTTTTAGCAGTTTTGCTTATGTGTGTATAGATGTGGTTTCGAGTTTATGCTAATAGTTTACTGAGCCTCTTATACCTGTAAATCTAAATCTTTTACCAAGTTTGGGAAGTTTGAGCCATTATTTATTTCTTCAGATATCTTTTCTACCACAATCCTTTTCTCTAATATTTCTGGAACTCCAATTATATGTTATATCTTTTGATATTGTCCCACAAGTCTCTGAGGCTCTTTCCTCTACCCTCTCCATTCTGCTGAGCCCATCCAATGAGTTTATTTCAGACTTTTTTTTTTTTAGTTATACATTATGTTTTTCAAAAATAGTTTCTATTTCTTGCTGAGAATTCCTTTTCATTTATCCAAATGTGTTTTTCTTTAACCTCAGGAAACCTCATTAGAATACCTACTTCAGAGTTTCAGTTGGATAATTTCAACATCTGGGTCATCTCAGGGTTGTCTTTCCCTTGAGAATTGGGTCACATTTTCCTGGTTCTTTACCTATCAAGCAATTCTGGATTTTATTTTGGACACCATGAACGTTATGTTTTGGAGTCTGGGTACTGTTATAATCTCTTGGAGAACACATGCTTTTGCTACAGCAGGCTGGCAATAAGGTTATGTTCTGATTATAATTTGTGTTTCAATTTTTATAGGCAGTGACAATTCTTAGTTTAGTCCTCTAAGCTTCGTCTCTGCTGGTTTGCATTTATCCCGTGCACGTGTCGCTCAAGGGACTCTTGTTTGGGGCATTCACAGAATCTGGGAATCCCCTTCTCTCAGATTCCCCTCAAACTCTCCAGCTCACAGCTGCCCCCCTTCTCTGGTTCCTCTGCCCAGGAACTGTGGGGTTTCTCTTGAAGTCTCAGCTGCCAGGGCTGTCATGCCACACAGTGACTGGACCTGCTCTTGGGGTGAAGATGCAGGAGAAAAGAAAATGGGGAATTCACCTCTGTCTGGGTCCCTCCCCACAACCTGCCTGCTTTTTCAGAATTCTTAGTTGTTTTTTGTGTTTTGTCTGGAGATTTTAGTTACATTCAGGGGGAGGGATGGGCTTTGGTGGCCTTAAATTACCACAGTGGAACTGGGACTCTCACCCTAATTTTTAGAGATGATATTTGCTGGGTGTAGGAAAACAGGGTGACGGTTTTCTCTCAGCGCTCTAAAAGGGTCTTTCCAGGATCTCTGGACATCAAAGTTTCTGTTCAGAAGACAAGTGTCGGTTTCTTACTGTTGTTCCATTTGAAGGTAAGACAGCTCTTGTCCCTGGCTCCTTCTATGATTTCCTCTTTGTATTCCATTTCCATCTATTTTAACAGGAGATGCCTAAGTATGGTTTTCTTTGCATTTATTCTGCTTGACATTTGTAGATCTTCTAAATATGTGAGTTGCCATCTTTAGTCACTTCGGGAAAATCTTTGGCAATTCGCTTTTTAAATGTTCCTTCTATCTCATTCTTTCTTCTTTTGGAACTCAGTTACATCAGTGTTAGGCATTGTCACTAAATCCCACCTCTGTTTTTGTATTTTCCATTTGTTTTCCCGTCTGTGCTTCAGAGTGGATATTTTTTACTGAGTTTCCATCTAGTTTACTACTTTCTTTTTCTGTGCTTTGTCTGCTGTTAAATCCAACTACTGAACTACTGCAATCTTAATTTCAAATCTTTTTCAGTTCTAGAATTTATACTTGATTCTTTTTAATGGATAATTATCCAGTGAAACTTTCTACCTTTGCAGCTGTTTTTCACTTTTTCCTCAATTTTCTTGAACATACTAAAAGTATTTCAAAAGTCTCCTGCTAAGTTAACTATTTGGACCACCTGAAGGTCTCTTCCCACTCCCTGTTTTTCTTTTGTTTTTTAGTTACGGTCCCATCTCTTGGTATAGCGATTTTTCATTAAATGATAGAATATAAAAAATTATATGTAAAAAATCACGAGGACTCTAATGATATTCTTTTCCTCTAGAAAGGGCACACTCTTTCATGTGTTAGATAAGGCTGATTATCTTCATCTAATCACAGGCTGAGCTGAGACAAGCCCGGGGTGCCGTTCTGGTCAGGTGTAGTGCACCTCTGGTTTGCCAACAGCATGGCTCTGTAGGACTTCTGACTAAGGGCTCCGTGTGCTTATCGAAGCTCCCTGCCTCCACTCCCGCCCCCTAAGAACTTAGGAACTCTTTGCAACTGTATTCCCGACACCGTGAAACTGCTGAAAACTCTTTTTCGTCAGAGACTTTCGGCTTACCTTTTTAGCCTCTTGTCTCATGCACTATCAGTATTTGGAACATATCTTGAAGGAAAAAAATTGGTGCTGTTTGAGGACCCTCAAGCCTCTAATTTTGTCTTCCCAGTTTTACGAGATCCCCAAAGCTCTGTGGCCCCTCACCTCTCCTCAGTCCTCTGATAAGGGATTTGCAACTCCCAGTTCTGAGCTCAGATTCAACAAATGCCCTCAGGGGAAACGTAGCTGTAGCGTGTCCGGCTCCTCTCTGCTATTCTCTTCTTGCTACGATCTTGCCCCAGTACTTTCTAGTTGCTTTAGCAAATGTCTGATGACTTTAAACAGATACTTTATATTTCCTTTAGCTTTTTGCTCTCGAGAGATATGTAGTGGGTCCATCACAAGCTACTGCATCCTAACTAGGAGGAAAAATCCTATGTCGGCTGATAATTTTGAAGGCATGCTAGACAGTACCTGAAAAAAAAAATCCCCATTTTGAAGGAAATAATGAAGTTCAGTAGGCATTTTCATATAACACTAATTTTTACTCCAGCTACAATCATTTTCGTTCGAAAGTGAACTAAAAACATAACCCTTGGTTAGTGAATTTTCTTTCGAAGTTATTATTCAAGTTCAGGTTCTGATATTTACAAACCTTACGCATCCCAAGATTCCTTTTTGGTCAAGTTGTGTTTAAGGAGAATGGTGAAAACGGACATCTTTGCAAGGAAGGGGCTTTTGGTGGTGGAGGAGGGTAAAAGGAAAAGTAGAAAACACAAACAGAACTTACCTTAGATGAGGTGGTATACATGGTGAATCTTGAATACCATTTGCTGGCTTTCTCTGCAACTCCTTTCCCAGCAGTAAACATACTGTTCCTCAGAACGTCTAGTTTAGGTACTAGCAGTGTATCTAAATTAAATGAAGGTGACGAATGGGTTAATGCATCTTGAGAGTCTTCCCTAAATGGGCAAGTAGGTGAGAAGGCCGGAGAAGACCAGAGTCTGTCCCTTGGTCTCTCCTCCGTTTTCGTGTAACTTTTAGATTTGGTAAGTCTCATCGGCCTAGGAGAATGAGGAGGCAAGCTGGATCTTCTGCACGCCTTGACCAGTGTTGGACTTTTCTTACCAGTTGATTTATCGTCACATGCCCGTTGTAAATCAATGCTTGGCGTGCGGCTCGTCAACGGACTGCTCATGTTATTCATATACATCACAATTTCTTCAGCCAAATCACGCCTAGCGGATGGTGTTGAAACGCTTTTGCTGTCATCGTCATCCTCCTCCTCCTCCCCTTTTTGCTGCTGTTCAGTCTCAGCCACCAAAAGGGAGAGGGGATCAAATCCCGTGGCGACATCCGTTTTTTCAGAGGGTTTTACTGAAAAGCTGCTGCTGAGACGCTGAGTCCTCTTGGGGTTTTGTGAAGCAACATATCCCACTTTTGACCCATCTGTTTCGCCGTCTAAGTCCTCCAAATCAAAAATAACGGGAGAATCCACTTTATCTGCCAAACAATCGGAACCATCGAAAGGTGTATCGTCATCACTAGATTCCTTTTCTAGACTGTCTCTTTTTGATCTCAAAGGTGGCTTTCCAATATCAAGACTAGTTGGTCTTGTGCTTTTTGAGATCACATTTGAAAGTATTTTTGCGTCAGCTCCTAGTTTTTCGGCCATGTCTCCAGGATTTGCTTCCTGGTTCACTCTACTGAGCACAAGTCCCACCAGTACTCCTCCGCTAAGACTGCGCTCTCTGCTTCCCCAGGAGAGTCGCTGCTGCAAATCAGCTTCGTTGTCACTTTTATGTCTTTTCCTGAAGCATCTACTTGGACTCTTTCCTGTTTCATTTGGACCCTCAAAGGGTGACATTAAGAGCAGCTCAGATGTGCTTTCTGAAAAACAAGTCAAGTGTTTTTAGCCACGAAAAATGTCATGTGCAAATGTAAGGTGTCTTACATTTTGAAAATACTAAGTAATGAAAGTGATAATAGCAAGTACTCACTGAATTATTTCCTCTGAGTACCGTCTTAGTTGACAGACACCATAACTAGGCACTTCCCTCGCATTACCTACTACAATCATTCCAACATCCTTACGGGTTGAGAAGAAACTGACACTCAGAGAGATTAATTATCTAGCCCAAAGTTACCCAGCCCTTAAGTGAAAGAAGTGGGATTCAAGTCCAGACATGACTGACTATGAAAGGTATGCTCTGAGACATTAACAGGTACTGCTTTTTAAAATTATTTTTATTTAAATAAAAAAAAATCTTTTTTAACATTTATATTTGAGAGAAAGAGACAGAGCATGAGCAGGAGAGGGGCAAAGAGAGGGGGAGACACAGAATCCGAAGCAGGCTCCAGGCTCTGAGCTGTCAGCACAGAGCCCGATGTGGGGCTCAAATTCACGAGTGGTGAGATCATGAACTGAGCCGAAGTTGGATGTCCAATCGACTGAGCCACCCAGGCACCCCTAAATTTTTTTTAACGTTTATTCATATTTGAGAGACAGAAATAGAGTGCAAGTGAGGGAGGGGTAGAGAGAGAGGGAGACAAAGAATCTGAAGCAGGCACCAGGCTCTGAGCTGTCAGCACAAAGCCTGACGTGGGGCCTGAACTCACAAACTATGAGATCATGACCTGAGCCCAAGGCCGATGCTCAACTGATGGAGCCACCCAGGCCCCCAGCGTGTACTGCTTTTTAAAACTGATAAATTAAGATTAATATTTACCTTTCTTGGAGTGGGAGATACAGGCTTTCAACCATGGAAGAAAGAAGTCATGGGAATAAAAGGCACAGCATAGGGCATACGTCCAGTGATAGTGTAATCGTGTAGTATGGTGATACACGGTAGCTCCACTGTGGGGAGCACACCATACGTCTAGAGATGCTAAATCGCTCTGTTGTACACCTGAAACTATTGTAACATTGTGCGCACTCAAAAAAAAAATTGTAAATGTACCTTTCTTATATTTAATAATAAATTTATATTAATTCTACTAAGTTGATTAAGCAACAGTTATGCAATCGTGGTTGTACTAGATGACCTTGAGATTCTAAGACTTCTGCCTGTAAAAATGAAAAACAAAACAAAAAATGCTAAACCAAACCAAATAAAAGGCAGCTACGTTAGTTTTACCCCATATAGAAAAATTATTTTAAAAAAAGCTCTAAATCCTAGGACTATAGATATGGCTAAATAATTTTACCTTTGTTTTACATATGGTTTGCAAGTTTATAACAGTCAAATGTGAATGGCTACTTTCTACTCAGAAACACTTTTCACTGCTTTTTGCCAAATTACTTAGATACCAAGGCTGAAAGCAGACATTTAGATTTCTGATCACCTTAATTGTTCTAATTACGTGGGAGTCTTCTCTAAAGTGGTAGCCTAGGTATGGTATTGTTAACTATTCTTTTTATATGTTTATCCAACAGAATTAGTGTGCTATCACCAGGCAATTATTAAAAATGTGCCTTTTTCTTGCCATGTGATGCATTCATTTAACAGGATAGGAGATAAAGGTAATAATATAACAAGTAATAATATAATAAGCATATATCATTAACAGGGAAAACAGCATAACAGAAAGGTAAAATTTATTCTTTGCTTCTATATCACCTTACGATTAAGGACATAAAAAATAAAAAATATGCTTTCTTTTAATATTCTGAGAAATCTCCTGCTTGACAGATTATATATTATCAAAGACCTGGAGGAATTTTTTTTTAACGTTTATTTATTATTGAGAGACAGAGAGAGACAGAGCACGAGCAGGAGAGGGGCAGAGAGAGAGGGAGATACAGAATCTGAACCAGGCTCCAGGCTCTGAGCTGTCAGCACAGAGCCTGACGCGGGGCTCAAACTCACAAACCGCAAGACTGTGACCTTAGTTGAAGGCCTAACCGACTGAGCTACCCAGGCACCTGGACCTGAAGGAATTTTACAACCCAAAGACAGTACTCTGGGATTGCATTTAAATAGCTGTGTAAGGGTTCCCTTGCAAAGTCAAAACCATGCTACAGCCTGAAGGCAAATAAAGCTGGTTATCAAATTATACCAGGGGAGGGCAAACTATGCTTCTGACCCAAATCTGGTCTGTTGACTGTTTTTGCACAGGCACCCCTGGTTTTTTCATTTTTCTTAAGTTTATTTATTTTTAAGAGAGAAAGAGAGAACGAGAGCGCGCGCGCGCGCGCGCGAGAGAGAGAGAGAGAGAGAGAGAGAGAGAACACATGGGGGAAGGGCAGAGAGAGAGGGAAAGAGATAATCCCAAGCAGGATCCAAGCTCAGCGTAGAGTCCGGCCGGCAACTCAATCCCATCTCTATGAGATCATGACCTGAGTTGATATCAAGAGTAGAATGCTTAACAAACTCAGTCACGCAGGCACCCCTGGTTTTTAGATTTTTAAAAGGTTGTAAAAATCACACACCCACAAAGAAGATTAGGTGACAGAACTGTGTGTGACCTGCAAGGCCTAAAATACTATCTGGCTACTTACAGTTAAATCAGTCCAATCCTTGGTTCATATAAATGCTAAGGTCCACCAGACTACGCTGGATGCTTCATGCCTCTGACACAGAGCCACAAACTATGTAACTTCCTTGGACCAGGCAGTTCTGTGACATAATTCTGGCCAGTAATGTTAAAGCAGTAGTTTTTGAGGGTTTCTGGAAAAGTTTTTGCTTTCCCGATAAAAGGAGATAGATGTAGCTGGTGGTCCTATCATAGGCTTTTAAAACCTGACTTGTTCAGCAAAGACAAAAGTCAGACGATGAGTCAGCTGCTGATTACTTTGACAAAATGTCAGGATCAAAGGATGGTTTATAATCATATTAAAACAGCAAGGTCATAAAAGCAGATCTTAGGAAAAAGGCAAGCATGAATAGATAGTAATGGAAGAACTACAGAGCAAAGAATACCAAAGGCAAGGTATTAAGAGTTATAATTAGACAATGACTAGGAGGGACTAAATGGTGGTGAGGCAATTCCACAACGCCAATGAAACAAATGTTAACATTTTAGTTTTAACAATTATCTAATAAAGAAATGCAAAGTAAGATGGCTATAGATCATTTAACTTTTTTTTTTGATAGCTAGAGCAGGGGGCGCTGCAAACTTTTTCTGTTGAGAGACAGTACATGTTTTGTTTTTTTAAAAAAATTTTTAACAACTATTTATGATTGAGAGACAGAGAGAGACAGAGCACAAGCAGGGGAGGGGCAGACAGGGGCAGGGAGACACAGAATCTGAAGTAGGCTCCAGGCTCCGAGCTGTCAGCACTGAGCCCAATGCAGGGCTCGAACTCACGGACTGTGAGATCATGACCTGAGCTGAAGTGGGACGCTTAACCGACTGAGCCACCCAGGCGCCCCTCCCCCAAAAATGATTTGATGAAAATTTGTGAGACCAAATATTATCCCAAATCCTAAACACTCTTTTCCATTAATTAGGTGATAACTTATATGACCTGTCAACTGTCAGAATATGCCTTAGTCTTCTCATCTATAAAAGAGCACTTATATCCTCTCTCCTTAATCTAAGCATTGTTCTATTAACAAATACAAAATAATATGCAAAAAGCACTCTGAAAAGAAAAAAAATATTAGGTATTATTATCTAAACTAACTGGAAGACTATCCTCTTGCTTCTGAGAAAACAGGGACAATAATGACGATTAAAGAACTATAGGCTTCAGGGGCTCCTGGATGGCTCAATTAAGTGTCCGACTCCCAATTTCGGTTCAGGTCATGATCTCATGGTTTGTGGGATCAAGCCTCATGTCAGGCTCTGCACTGACAGCTCGGAGCGTGCTTGGGATCCTCTCTCTCCCTTTCTGCCCCTTTCCCACTCATGCTCACTTTCTCACTCTCAAAATAAATAAATAAACTTAAAACAACAACAACAAAAAGAACTATATGCTTCATTTAAAAACTGGTAAGTGTAAGGTACCCTCAGATGGATCATCTCACTTGCTCCCACTTCCCCCTTCCAGAAAGTCCATCATTCCAAACTCAAAAGATGTGTACTGTTCAACTTACCAGCAGCGCCTTCTTCTGATATTTTATCAGCACCATTGTTACCGGTGCCACTGGGGCGAACTATACTGGAAGAACTTTGATAATTAAGCTCAGGAAGACAATCAGCACTTCCTTTTGCACTCTCGCTCTCTGATACTGTAAGATTAAAATGAATCATTAAGATAAAAGCTATGTACTTCATAGAAGGTATAAAGAGAAGAAGCTTTCAGTTCTAAATATTTCTATCTTAAAAAAAATTTTTTTTAAATATTTATTTGTTTTTGAGAGAGACAGAGACAGAGCACAAGTGGGGAAGGAGCAGAGAGAGGGAGACACAGAATCTGAAACAGGTTGCAGGCTCTGAGCTGTCAGCACAGAGCCCGACGCGGGGCTCGAACTCACGAACTGTGAGATCATGACATGAGCCAAAGTCAGACGCCCGACCGACTAAGCCACCCAGGCACCCCCTAAATATTTCTATCTTAAAATAGGTGATTAGAAAATACCAAACACCTCTACATCTATTTGTCAATCACAAGTAGATGATTGCAGTTATTTGAGGCCTCAAGACGTGTATCAAATTACTAAGTACTGGTCATGTGTGAGGTCCACACATTTTGTATTTCTTTTTGGTTGTGAAACACTGCTTTTGATGGAGGTGGCCAAAGGGGAAAAATAGAAGTCACAGACCATTAACAAAGCATTACATAAAAATATTGTTAAACCTTAGAAAAGAGCCACTGTTTGTAGTATATTTGTACTATGAGAAGAGAATTTGATTGGAGAGTGTTGTGCCACTGAGACGAGACACTTTACACATAAAGTATTTGTGTGTTGGAACATTAGGTGGTGAAGAGAGCCTGTAATGTGAGGAAAGAGGAGTTATAATGGGAACTTGGAAAATAAAATCAGTACTTTTATACTTGAAGCCACTTGTGTTTTCCGTTAATAGACGTGCACAAATTTATACAATATCAACTTAAATAATACCTACGGGAACTAGAATCACTCCCTTTCTTATCTTTTTCTTCTTGAATTTCTTCAGTAGATATATCCCCTCTTCTAACTTCATCCTTAGATAATGAATTATACCCAAGATCAGACTGGCCACCTAGGAAAAAGAGAAAAAAAAAAAAAGAAACAAAAACCCTCTGCTGTTCATCATAAGCTTCTTTAGTGAGAACAACTGGATTTAGGAGCAACACACTAGTGTTTAGACTTCCTGATGAGAAATTTTCTGGATAACTTACAATTGAAAGCATTATTTTGTCAGCCCCCCTCCTCCATCTCTACTAATGCAAGAGAGGGATGATCGCAAAGTAACATTTCTGGCTCCACACCGCAGTCAAAAGAGACTATGTACATTCACACTACTGTCTGGGATCCTAAAGGTACAGACTAACCAGATGTTCTTTAAGCCCATGACCTTTCCAGGTTAAAGTCTAAGTTCCAGCTAAGCAATGGAGAAGAAAAATCTGCAGGGAATTCCTGACAGAACATTCACACGCAGATCACTGAAGCCAAATGTATAAATGATTCTACCCAAAAATCATTTAGGTTTGGGTTTATTTAACTTTATTGATAGGTAATTATTTTTCTGCAAGTTCAATGGAATAATTACTGAACTGCACTTGAGTACAGATACATGGGAATGAGAAAAAAATGTGTCACTGTTAAGCAAACCCTGCACTGATAGAAGAAAACTTCTAATACATTGCTGTTCAAGAAGTCCTCTGTAATTTTCAGCAAATTGTTTTCACTAGAATAGCATCAAAATACAAAGTTTTAAATCCTATTTCTCCATCTTAGGAGACACGATTTTAAGCAAACCACTCAACCTTTTGGTTTGGATTTCAAGTCTCCAGATTTATAATACACAAAGCAGTTATGACTATATGAGAGAGGCTATATATTGAACGGTTTTATAAACCTATAAAGAACTGTGTAAAGAAACTGTATTAAGGATCACTAGGTATTTACTTTAAAATTATAATTTTGAGTTTGTATTTTTTCTAATCAAACTTTTGGCTCCATTTGTACAGAAAATACAAATTTAAAAATATGGAGATGATCATGATGGAAATTCATGCTTTTGTTAGATTCTGCAATGCTTTAAAATAAACTTTTCAAAAGCCACACTTAAAAACAAAAGATAGAGGGGCCTCTGGTCGGCTCAGTCAGAAGAAGGTGAGACTCTTGACCTTAGGGTTGTG
This sequence comes from Panthera onca, assembly GCF_046562875.1. NCBI lineage: Eukaryota > Metazoa > Chordata > Mammalia > Carnivora > Felidae > Panthera > Panthera onca. The sequence goes on along the minus strand of NC_138344.1, from coordinate 39,400,745 downwards.
AGTTTGAGCCCCACGTGGGGTGTAGAAATTACTGAAATAAAAATAAAACTAAAAAATAAAATTGATTTCTTCATTTTTAAGAGAGAATGCCTGAAGATGACTACTATAACCCGGATTAATTCATATTGCATGATCAAAATATAAAACCAGCCAAGTAAGAACAACTATGAAAATTACACTGCAACACAATTTGCTTACATTCATTACTCTTAAAAGTAGGCATAAAAGGAGACAGACCAAAATAATGTTACCATATGTAGAGAAAGAAGCCTTCATATTTTGTTATTAATGCTTAGATTTTTAATTTAAAATTTCTGTCTGTTAAGAGGTGGCTCTTACACTATGCACGAAAGTCATGTATCTTTTTTAAATGTCCTAATGAAGAGAACAGAATTATTCAACAAATTTCAGTGTGTCAGTTTTAATTCTTAGAGGAAGATTATGTACAAATCTGATATTTTAATGAAATTAATGGCATCTTCAGTGCTAGAAGACTACAAGCTTTATATATATTTGAAAAGTTTTTTATAATGCCTTTTTATTTTACTATAATATAAGAGTCACAAGAAGCTGGCAAAATAATACAGTACAGAGAGTTCCTGTGTACTGTTTACCCAGCTTCTCTCAATGATACTATCTGACATGAAATATAATACACTGTTAAAACCAGGAAGTTGATGTTGATATGTACTATTAACTCAGATCAGGGCTATAAAGTTTCTCTTTAAAAAACCTCTAATAACATTTTCACAATTACAAGGAAGAATTTATCCTTAAAAATTACATGATAAAGATATCTGTGTGCTATCCAGAGTTAATTGGATTATCATCGGCTAAATACTTGAATAAACTCTCAAACTTTTATTTCTATTCAAATAAAGAATGAATAAAACAGCATGTAATTATTAAACACAGTATCAAACCAAATGCCTATCATATAAAATTAAAAAGTGACAGTTAACTTAAATACATCATTGAAAATTAAAATCTAAAAAAGACAGATGAGCAAATCTAGTTTGTAAAATGTACTGTAATAAATGTATACATAAGCACACACAAACCTGTACTAGATCTATCATCAGTAGCATATACTTTGATTAAACCCGTATTAAAAGGTGCCTGCTCCACAGTTTGTGTCCCATGACCACTATCCATGCTGCCATGACTAATAGCATCCAGGTCACTGCCATCTGCTTAAGAACACAATGTGACAGCATTTTACTACTCAGGGAGATACCAAAAATACACATTAGTTGTCGCTCAAGCTAATAATCCACTAATATTGAACACGAAATGTGCCACATAATTAGCAAAATACAACTATACCAACTATAACTATTGTGAATTATTACTGAACACTAAAGCAAGATCACCAGAGCTTCATAATTTAACAGTTCCAGGAAAAAAGTGAAATTTGGTGTCTTTCAAAGGGGAAAATACTCTAATATTAGAATTTGCTTAATGGCAATAAAAACTAGAAAACATTTAATATTTTGAAACTATGTAAAATTTCTAAAGAAATGTAAAGTGTAACTAGTCAATGAATTTTTTTTTTAAAGTAAAACATATACATCCTTTAAGAACCTTTAATTACCTGAGAGAGTTGTTTGTGATAAGTGTGCGTGTTTCTTTAAAGCTCTTTTGAACTGTGCTACTCCTAAAACAACGTTTCTTACTTTTGTCCAAAGAAAATAGCCACTACGACTTCTTGAGGGCCAAGTACTTTCCAGAACAGCCTATGCATTCAACAAAATAAAATAATTAGTAAAATAACATTGATAAGTGAGTGTACATTGGCTTTATAGTTAAGCTAAAGAAGATCTAAATCGATTGTACAACACAAAATAGAATAAAAAATCTTATTTGGTTTACAAAATATACTTTAGTACTCCAAAATTAATGCCAAACAAGGCCTGAATCAATGATTTCTGCCAACAAATTAAGGGTGTATAATCACAAAAGTTATACTTTTTCTCCACTAAATCAAAGTAATTACCTTATTATAATAACCATAAGTAATGGCATTGGGGTCAATACCAGCTTTCTGCATTTCGAAAAGCACTCGAACTGCAAGCACGGGCTGATCATACTGTCCACAGAGCTGCATGAGAATGCGGTAGCACACCTGAAACACAAAACGCAGAGTGTACAGAAACAAAGTACGCATGAACATAAATCCAAAATAAAGTAATGCTTTTTATTTCATTTCTTATAGTTGCTATTGTTTCTCCCGTTTTTAAGTTTTTAAAATAATGCGTTAAAAAACATGTTTAAAATACATGTATTACTTTTTTTAAGTTTATTTATTTATTTTGAGAGACAGAGAAAGAGCACTGTCAGCACAGAACCTGCTACAGGACTCGGACGCACCAACCGTGAGATCACGGCCTGAGCTACAGTTGGATGGTTAACCAACTGAGCCACCCAGGTGCTCCTAAAATGCATTTGAAAAAAACTGTTACCTCATCAGGGGGATCCATCTTCTTTGACTGCATTTTTTTAAGCACATCATATGCTGTTTTCAGGGCCCTGACTTTTGAATGACATACTTTCACATAAGCTGGCAGACAAATAAACCATAGTCCGTAACAGTGACGCAGTAGACATCTAGACCACATTTGGGGAATGGAAGAATACTTCTTGGCAATTTTATGGGCTGATTTAATTTCCTAGAAAAACAATGCAAGGATCTCATTAATAAATATACACATTTAAGTATTCTTATTTATTAACTGAATGCTGAATAAGGGCAGGTCATATGCTTTTATAATATTTCGCTCACAAAATCTGTCTGTAATTACTATACAGTCAAGCCTCTGCTTGAATGTGTATTATAAGATGTGTAAAATAAAATTCTAAGATAGGAAAATTAGTTAATGTTTTGAAGTCACATTACTATGAATTCAGGACGCCTTGTGGAGCATGATAACCTACTCATATATATGGGGCAGTAAAATATATTAAGAAAGAGTATCACATTAATTTTGTTCTAATACTTGAATATATGAAAAGCACAAAATTGTCAAAGTACCTGTTTTGTTCTTCTGAACATGGGAGAAGGGCTACTAGGACTACTTGATTTTGAAGGCAATTTGTTCTTTCGTGTTTGTAGAAATCCTTCAGGTCTCTCAAATAAATTGTTTCTAAGAACTGGAAATCCATTATAGCTGTTTTTGAAAAGAAAAAAAAAATCTCAAGCACACATAGATGATCATACTGGTTACAATCTAAAAAATATTCTGACCAATATTTCAACTATTTTTCTCCATCAGACAATGATATATACTTAACAAATATTCATGCTAATGTTGCCTTGTAATAGTCAAATACAAACTCAAGTATATATTTTAGAGCTAAAAAAGCAAAATATATTTAAATTTTGTTGAACTTAACATCAAACCCTAAAGTAAATCAAGCAAGCTTTGTACGTTAGTATTCATGTAGATACACAGCAAACATATCAGATAATATGATGGTAAAAGGTCCACCAAATCAATACGCTTTCAGACAGGACAGTCATTAAAATCGCTGCTTTAGATTAAAATATTACTGTTGAACTGTCCCCTTAAAAAGATACAAATAACGTATTAGTGCTCCAGGACAAACATATTATTATGAATTGGTTTATCACGTTAGTTAAGTAGGTTCAGGCCCTCATTTATGAGAAAGAAAATTGAAGAGGTTGGAGAAGAAGAAAAGATTAGAATGAGCGGCTCAATGAGGAGGTGGGCCTAATGTGGGTACTAGAGCAAAGTATTTTGGGAATTTAAAAGGTAGCAGCAGCTAGGAAAAAGACATGCTTTTGAAAAGAATAGAAGAAGCCCCTGAGCATCACAATGAACCTACTTTAAAATCTTCCTAAGGGCATACAAATAGTTTCAATTAACTGAGAAAACCAGTTATAATAAAAGATAGTAAACTATATCTATTATACATTACTATAGGCAAATTCAGTAAAATGAAAAAATATTGATAAATATTGAATGTTAAGTAGGAATAAAATAGCAAAGGAGTTCAGGAAAACTATGCCCCTTAAAAAATTCATTGTATGTACATGTGTGATAATGAGACCATTCTGTGTGTCTTATGGAAACTTGCTTGCTACCTTATCATTTTACACAGACAATGTAAGAATATGAGTCGCCTCTCACTAAGAGGACCCACTGTACTCATTAAAGACATTTAAGTTGTTTTTCCAATGATTGGTATGATTACACCAGAATTATATTGTTAGTCTCAATTCAAAGAGTGACTTAGATTCTTTAAAAAATAGAAACTTTCCAAGCTAAGCAATTTTTTATTAACGTAAATCTAAAAGTTAAATTTTGAAAAAGTTAAAAGCAAATCATAAAAAAACAAAACTTTATTAGTGAAACATGTCTCCCCACAAAAGTCTTAGAAGTATAATGTACCAAAGGGATCAAAGATATGAGATCTTGTTTAGAAAGAAAAAAAAAAAAAGTGAGAAAGAAATTAGGAGAGAGATTTTGAACACCTTTGACAAAAGGCAGAATTTTAAAAAGTGATCTGAGCAACTTCATCAATAGACAAAAAGTAAGGGCAGGAGCCAAGCGGCCTATGAATTAACTGACATTCACAAACACCTGTTGCACCGCTTTTTTGTCTGTAAAAGGAAGAATTTAATCCGAGTTACAAATAAGGATGTTCTGAAAAATCCTTTTTCAATGAAAATAAACTATGACCTAATCAGTGATAGATGTGAAATGGCTTTAAAGTAAGAAAATATTATTGGAGAAAGAAATCATTTATTATCTAAAACGAAATATCAGGGGCGCCTGGGTGGCTCAGTCGGTTAAGCGTCCGACTTCGGCTCAGGTCATGATCTCACAGTCCGTGAGTTCGAGCCCCGCGTCAGGCTCTGTGCTGGCAGCTCGGAGCCTGGAGCCTGTTTCAGATTCTGTGTCTCCCTCTCTCTGACCCTCCCCCGTTCATGCTCTGTCTCTCTCTGTCTCAAAAATAAATAAACATTAAAAAAAAAATTAAAAAAATAAATAAATAAAACGAAATATCAGTTTAGGGGCACCTGGATGGTTCAATCGGTTAAGTGACTGACACTTAATTTCAGCTCAGGTCATGTTCTCACCGTTCCTGAGATTGAGCCCCGAGTTGGGCTCTGCACTGGCAGCTCAGAGCCTGCTTGGGATTCTCTCTCTTCCTCTCTCTCTGTCCCTCCCCAACTCTCTCTCTCTCTCAAAATAAATAAATAGGGGCACCTGGGTGGCTTAGTCAGTTAAGCTTCTGACTTTGGCTCTGGTCTTGATCTCATGGTTTGTGGGTTGGAGCCGCCCCGCGTCAGACTTTGTGCTGACAGCTCAGAGCCTGGAGCCTGCTTTGGATTCTGTGTCTCCCTCTCTCTCTGCCCCGCCCCTGCTCATGCTCTGTCTCTCAAAAATAAATAAACATAAAAAATTAAAAAAAATTTTTTTTAAATGTTAAAGAATAAATAAATAGGGGTGCCTGGGTGGCTAGGTCAGTTAAGCATCTGACTTTGGCTCAGTTCATGATCTCACGGTTTGTGGGTTCAAGGTCCTGCATCGGGTGAGTTCGAGCCCGCTTTTGACTCCACATTCTCTCTTCCTCTCACTCTGCCCCTCGTGGGATTCTCTCTCTCCCCCTCACTCACTTGCATGCTCTCTCTCTCTCTCAAAAATATAAATAAATAAATACATACATACATACCATTTATTAGAAGGAAATACCATTCTAAGTAAAAATAAATGCATACTGGAAACCACCTCTAGTAGATAACAAGTGTATGCACATAATATACCTCTAGATACACAGATTATAATATATCTAACTCTATCATAACCCTATCTCAGAACTTTCCTCTCTTTTCCACTAGACTTGAAAGCAGTAAACAATGTATCATTCAAGTCTATGTCCCAAGCACTCAGCACAGTGTCTGAACAAACTTCCTGAATTAACAACGATCAATTCCCAATAGTTCTGAATTTCCACAGCTTAAAAGAAACACTCACAAAAAAATTAATAGCCTAAAAAATTGTATCGTCAAAATCAAGGCCACAAATATTGACTCTACTTCAATTTTTGTAAACAGATTACATTAATCAATATGTGTGTGGGGAAGGGGATGAAAGGGAGGAAATCAGCTTTAGTGAGAAACAAAAATCAAAATCTATAATAAAAGTGCTGCATTTTGGTGGGGTGAGTCCTAACTGAATTTAGCCAACATTTATGAGAACAGATACTTATGTAGATATATAGAGCTTCCCAAGTCTAGATTATGCAAAATTATAATTCTTTTCTTTTTATACCTCAAAACTTAATAATGGATGTGGGATAAGCTTGCTTACCACCTAAAAATTAGGAATCTGTAAAGTTTGGATTTTTGAAAATACCACAGTCCTTAGAAAGCTACGTCACAGATGATGGATTGCTTCTCTCTTTCAATCTCAAACATTCTGCCTCTTGAATACCTGTACTGTAAAGGGGGTTCTTCACCATTGGGTAGATGGGGGATCTCAGGTGGTGTTACAAAAACAGTATGTTCACTTTTGAAAGATTCATCCAGTTCTATAAGTCGCATTTCACCACTCTTGTCCATATCCACCTGAAAAAGTTTAAAAAACATACATTAAAATAATACATTGGTTAGCCAAGAGTTTGTCTATGGGGAATGGTTAAATAAACCATTTACATAACTGGATACTAAAGAGCTATTAAGAAGAAAAAAAAAGAGCAAGTTCTCTATGCACCACTAAACAAGACTTCCAAGATAATTAAATAATAAGGTGTAGAACACTGTATATAGTGTACTGTCTTTTGAGTAAGAGAGAAAACTAAAAACACATATTCATATTTTTGTTTGTATTCACATAAGGAAATATTAAAGAATATTATGAAAAGCAATTACCTGTATGGGGAAGGGGAGATGAACAGAATGGACAAGGATGGGATAGGACCCACATTTCCCAATGTGTACCTTTTTATATTATTTTGCATTCTGAATCATGAGAATGTACTCAAGAAGTAGTATTTTTAAAAATCCACAAATACATGTGTGTATTTGTTGAGAATACTGGGATCTTTGTTTCATTTATACTCAATATAACATATTTCCCTAAGTTCTTCCAGTTTAGGTGGAAGCATAACGGAGTTAAAATTCCAGTCATATCAGTATTAAAAGTACTGTAGTAGTATAATTTCCCCTAGATACTCTATGGCAAGGTAATAGTAAAAAAACTGAAAACAGAGTCCAAATTGCCCAAAAGGAGCTCATGAACAAAAAAGCACACATCAACATCCATTGGAAAAAAAACAAACAAGAAAACCAAAATGTCATACGTATCACAAAAATAACCCACAGCACTTTATTAGGATGGAGAGAATATCAAGTATCACTTGGAAATAAACGGGAGGACAAGAATTATTAACAAGTCAAATCTTTATTTTTTAAAAAATTTTAAGGTTTATTTATTTTTGAGAGAAAGACACATAGTGTGAGCGGGGGGAGGGACAGACTTTGAGGGAGACAGAATCTGAAGCAGGCTCCAGGCTCCAAACTGTCAGCACAGAGCTTGATGCAGGGCTCGAACTCATGAACAGCAAGATCATGACCTGAGCCAAAGTGAGACACTTAACCGACTGAGCCATCCAGGTGCTCCAACAAGTCAAATCTTTAAGATAAGGATTCAGGGCACAATCTACCAAAAAAGGACAGGGATAGCTTTTAAATTTTTCTAACTCTTATAAAAAAGTTAAACATTCAGAGTGTTCTTACATTAAGTGTTGGTTATAATTTCATAGTATGACATGCTGTAATCTCCAAGATTAAAGAATGTTTTTAATGGTAAATCCGTAAAGTGAACTAAATAACAATAAAGATGGTGTAGAATGACAACATGAAAAAATGTTCACAAAATAATGACAGTTGAAAAAAAAAGCATACTATATATATAGTATGATTCTAATTTTTAGGAGTGAATATATATGCCATATATAATACATATTTCTGTATATATGTGCACATATATACTTTTGTTCGTTTCTCTCTCTCATACACACTCTTATCAAATGTTACCTCTGAGTAATGGTATTACTGCAATTACTTTTCTTCTTTATATTGTTCTCTTTCAGCTAAAAAATAATAAATATGTATTACTTAAGGAAATTTTTTAAAATGTTTTTTTTTGAGAGAGAGAGCGAGCATGAGCAGGGGAGGGGCAGAGAGAGAGGGAGACACAGAATCTGAAGCAGGCTCCAGACGCCGAGCTGTCAGTACGGAGTCTGACGTGGGGCTTGAACTCACGAACCACGAGATCATGACCTGAGCCGAAGTCGGACATTTAACTGACTGAGCCACCCAGGAGCTCCTAAATATGTATTACTTTTATTGGTTTTTCAAATATTACAAAAGTAATAAATGCTCAGAATAAAAACTTAAAGTAGAATACGTTGGAAGTCCTGCTTCAGATTCTGTGTCTCCCTCTCTCTCTAGCCCTACCCCTCTCACACTGTCTCTCAAAAAATAAATAAACATTAAAAAAAAAAAAAAAGTGTCAGTGGAGGGAGGGGCAGGGAGAGAGGGAGACACAGAATCTGAAGCAAGCTCCTGAGGTGGGGCTTGAACTCACAAACTGTGAGATCATGACCTGAGGCGAAGTTGGATACTTAACCAACTGAGCCACCCAGGCACCCCCAAAAAAAATTAAAAAAAAAAAAAAAAGAATACGTTGGAAGTTACCTATGTTTTCAAAAAACAGGCAAATGAATAAACTATGATAAATGGTTGGAAAATACAATCACTAAAAATTAAAATAGTAAAGATCACATAGACTTCTGGTTGAGTAAGACAAATTCAACACAACAATTTACCTTCAATCCCTCTTGAAATCTCACCAAAATGAGAAGTAAGGGACTGAAAAAAAAAACCCAACGAAGACAAAATGAACTGGAGAGAGGACAGTAGCGCAGCTGGAGTTCAGAACATTTCAGAAGCTGCAAAGTAGACTGATGTGACCCGTGAAAGCTGAAAGCCACATCTCTGGCACTGGGGAGGGGATAAAGGAGAGAGCCAAAAAAGCAAGCCATTTGCTCTGCAGAGTCCCAGAAAGGTCGGGAATTAAAAGTGCTTGATGACCCGGAAGACTGGAGTACACATGGGGCGGAAGCAGGAGAATTAGTTAAAAGCCTACATTCAAGGACTCCCAGATCCCTGACTCAGCCCAGTGCAGTTAGGCTACTACCTCTCCCCACTGTGGCCCGAGATGAGGTTGAGTCTTTTTACGTGAACCAGAGGGACTCTAGACTTGAAGATATCAGGCAGAGCTGTGGGAGATGAAGGAGGTTAATAAAACAGGTGAAGTGAGTAAAAGCCTACATGTTACAACAAGGGAAAACCTCAGTTACCTTCCCCACTGAGCTGGGAGAATACTGGCAGTCAGGCTGACAGTCCTCAGGCTAAAGACTGTAGATACCTCTCGGGGAAACTAAAATAGCCTAAAAGAAAAAAATTATAGACACTGCTCAAACAGGGCAGTGAATGAATGAATAGTTGAGTTCCTCTATGATCATCAGTCTCATACCTAAGGAAGCTCCAAGTTTCAGCTTCCCAGAAAAGCTCCAATGAGTTCTTTGTTCCTCATTGAAATACCAACCAAAGATCACATGAGGAAAGCCAATCACTTGGAGGACAAAACAAACAAATAATAAAAGTAACATCTGAGTAAAAAATAGACACAATGCAGGAGGAAAAAAACCCTTCAAAACAACTAAAATAAACAAGTCTACATCCATGATAAGAAGATGCTATGAAGAAGAGACGTAACAAAAATTACAAATATGATAGCAGAAATAAAAAGTATATTATAAAGGATGAAAGGTAAACTTTAGGAAATCTCCCAGAAAGTGGAGATGAAAAACAGAGAGACAGAAAATGGGATGAAAAAATATAAGAAAATTAAGAGGATCAGGATAGGAAGGCCAACATCTAAACAACACATACTTCAGAAAAGGGAACCAAAGAAATGGAGGAATGAAAGGGGATGCAAGAAAACTGCCCAGAATCTGAAGAAAATGGGTCCACAGAGTAAGTAGAAGGGCCTGCATGTGTTCAACTCAGTGAAGAAAAGCCATCTACCAGGCATATCCTTGTGCAACTTTAGTAGAGTATCAAGGATCTTAAATGCTTTCAGAGAGAAAAAGAGATCAGGTATAAAAGGTCAGAAATGAACATGGCATTAGACCAGATGTTATTCTCAACAGTAACAATCAAAGCTAGACTTCAAAATTTTACTTCCAACCAAATTAGCAATCAAATCTTAGGGGAGAATAAAGAAATTTACAGACAAGTAGGGCATCAAAAAATGTGTATCTCCCACATACTCTCTCTCACTAAGCTACCAGAATTTGTGCTCCACCATTAAAAGGAAATATGCCAAGAAAGAAGTTATTGAAGCCAGAAAGCAGGGGTACCAACTCCGAAGAGAAATCAATATAAGTCCCAAGATGATGGTGAAGGAAAATCCCAGGATGACAGACTAGAAAGCAATCAGTTCAGATTGGAATACACATGGAAATTTCCAGGAAAAAAAAATTACGGATATGTTGGAAAAATTGAGGTTAGATTTTTCACTTTTGTGAGTTTGGAAGAGTTTGGAGATGAATTAATAGTAGACATAAAACAAGAAATACAGCATTAACTTCAGAGAAAACAAAATCCATGCATGAAAGTACATCTAATTATAATATATTACAAAATATACATATGTGGTCTAGCTGGGATTACATACAAAGTGACAGTAATATTAACACTGAACACCAGGACACCTGGGTGGCTCAGTCAATTAAGGTCCGACTTCAGCTCAGGTCATGATCTCACCATTCATGGGTGTGAGCCCCATGTCAGGCTGTGTGCTAACAGCTCGGAGCCTGGAGCCTGGAGCCTGCTTCGGATTCTGTGTCTCCCTCTCTCTCTCTCTCTCTCTGCCCCTCCCCCGCTCACGCTCTGTCTCTCTTTCTCTCTCTCTCAAAAAACAAATAAACATTAAAACAAAAAACCACAAACACTGAACACCTCTTGACCAAAATTCATTATAATGACAGTGGGAGAATTCAGGCGGTATGGGAGATAAGACATTAATGTACAATACATAAAATAATAAAAAACAATAAAATCACATTATTTGGAAATCTTAAGGTAAATGAAGAAATTGCTGAAAGAGAAAAGTGGTTGCCTTTGGGGAGTAGAAACTAGGGGCAGGAAGGAATGGGCCTGAAGCTTGGACAATTATCTGACTTTTTAAACTGTTGTTTTGCTGTGTTAAAAATGAAAATCTCCTTTTATGAGATTTGGCAGCGATATTAAAAATGCTTATAAGATCTGGTTATGTAAAAAATTAGGAAAGTATGTATGATAATTATGTAAAAAACACTGACAGTAAATGTGAAATGGTATTAGGGTACCAGGCTTTACAGAGTTTTTTTCTCACTTTTATTTCCCACACTGTTTCTTCAACATTTAATAAAAGTGTTAAAAATTAAACTTTTAATAAAATCATAGAGCACCTGAGCCCTTATTAGCAAACTAACAATATTTTAAAAACATTAGGAATATGTCAATTATAACTCAAAATCATAGGTATGCCTAAGTAGGATACGGTGTCCATGGGCAACCCAAGAACAAATGAGAAGCTCTACCCACAAATATTTTATGCAGATGATACGTGGTTAATCTAATTACAAGGGCACCACTGATAATGAAAAAGAAGAGATGGACCAGAATGAAAAGGTTAAAACAAATACCTAAGGTCACTGGAAAGAAAGCTGGCAACCACTCCTGTCTCCATGATGGAACATTACAAGAGAACTGCTTGTCTATGGACATCATATGTTTTTATTTTATTATTATTTTTAAAATAATTTTTAAATGTTTATTTTTGAGAGAGAGAGAGAGAGAGGGAGGAAGGGACGGAGGGAGGGAGGGAGAGGGGCAGAGAGAGAGAGACAGAAGGAGACACAGAATCCGAAGCAGGCTCTAGGCTCTGAGCTATCACCACAGAGCCTGATGTGGGGCTTGAACTCATGAACTGTGAGATCATGACCTGAGCTGAAGTCAGACGCTTAACTGATTGAGCCACCCAGATCCCCCCATGGACACAATATGTTTTTAAATTTTTATTTATTTATTTTTTAACAGCTTCTTCTTCTCCAGACCTGTGCCTACTTCCTACTCCCCAGCCATTTTGCTCACAAAGAAAAAACCTGTTTATGAGCACAACTGCTCTAATTCTCAGTATCATAAAGTCTATTAAAATATTAAAATTTTGCACCATAGATTCAGTACCTTGGGAAAAGATATTTCTCTTAACTTGTATACCAGTAAAATCTCATTTCAACATTATAAAAACAGCCATGCTATACGTCCTACATGCATCAGTTGGCCATTTCTGTCTTTTGGAAAGCACAGTGATGTCTGCCCATTAGGAGAAAAAGAAATCCAACACCCATGACAGGATAAAACTAAAAGAATTTTCATATTCTCTTCATATTTTTTTCCACATTAATATGCTCAGAAAACACTGCAGACAGATGCTTGGGAGACTGAGAAAAATCTTACCAGACTATCTGTTACACAAAACTGCCCTTAGTGGGGCACTTGGGTGGCTCAGTTCATTGAGCATCCAACTACGGCTCAATTCATGTTCTCACGGTTTCTGAGTTCCAGCCCTGCATTGGGCTCGCTGCTGTAGGCAGTGATACTCTGTCCCTGCCGCTCTCTGCCCCTCCCCCATGCATGCCCTCTTTCTCAAACAAACAGACAAAAATATGGCCAACTAATCTTTGACAAAGCAGGAAAGAATATCCAATAGAATAAAGACAGTCTCTTCAGCAAGTGGTACTGGGAAAACTGGACAGTGACATGCAGAAGAATGAACCTGGACCACTTTCTTACACCATATACAAAAATAAACTCAGAATGGATGAAAGACCTAAACATAAGACAGGAAGCCATCAAAATCCTCCAGGAGAAAGCAGGCAAAAACCTCTTTGATCTTGGCCGCAGAAACTTCTTACTCAACACGTCTCCAGAGGCAAGGGAAACAAAAGAAAGATGAACTACTGGGACCTCATCAAAATAAAAAGCTTCTGCATAGCGAAGGAAACAATCAGCAAAACTAAAAGGCAACCCATGGAATGGCAGAAGATAGTTGCAAACAACATATCAGATAAAGGGTTAGTATCCAAAATCTATAAAGAACTTATCAAACTCAACACCCAAAAAACAAATAATCCGGTGAAGAAATGGGCAAAAGACATGAATAGACACTTCTCCAGAGAAGACATCCAGATGGCCAACCGGCACATGAAAAAATGCTCCACATCACTCATCATCAGGGAAATGCAAATCAAAACCACGAGGAGATACCGCCTCACACCTGTCAGAATGGCTAACATGAACAACTCAGGCAACAACAGATGTTGGCCAGGATGCAGAGGGAGAGGATCTCTTTTGCATTATTGGTGGGAATGCAAGCTGGTGCAGCCACTCTGGAAAACAGTATGGAGGTTCCTCAAAAAACTAAAAATAGAACTACCCTACGACCCAGCAATTGCACTACTAGGCATTTATCCACGGGATACAGGTGTGCTGTTTCGAAGGAACACACACCCCCTAATGTTTATAGCAGCACTATCAACAATAGCCAAAGTATGGAAAGAGCCCACATGTCCATTGATGGATGAATGGATAAAGAAGATGTGGTAGATATATACAATGGAATATCATTCAGCAATCAAAAAGAATGAAATCTTACCATTTGCAACTATGTGGACCGAACTAGAGGGTGGATGGAACTAAGCGAAATTAGTCAGAGAAAGACAAGTATCATATGACTTCACTCATGTGAGGACTTTAAGAGACAAAACAGATGAACATAAGGGAAGGGAAGCAAAAATAATATAAAAACAGGGAGGGGGACAAAACATAAGAGACTCTTAAATATGGAGAACAAACAGAGTGTTACTGGAAGGGTTGTGGGAGGGGGGATGGGCTAAATGGATAAGGGGCATTAAGGAATCTACTCCTGAAATCATTGTTGCACTATATGCTAATTTGGATGTAAATTTAAAAAGTAAAATAAAATAAAACATTAAAAAAAAAACCAAATTGCCTTTAATTAAGCACAATCCTATAGGAACTGATTGTAAGAATTCAAAACATAATCATATGAAGAACACATGGTTCCTAAATTAGTCATAAACGAAACTCATACAATTCTCACACACTGTTTTTCTTATTCCTATTCAGCATTACCCACTCTAGCTTTTTAAAGTTGGGCAAATGTGGGGCACCTGGGTGGCTCAGTTGGTTGAGCCCACTTCAGCTCAGGTCATGATCTCAAAGTTCATGAATTCGAGCCTTGTGTTGGGCTCTGTGCTGACAGCTCAGGGCCCAGAGTCTGCTTTGGATTCTGTGTGTGTCTCTCTCTCTGTCCCTCCCCTGCTTGTGTTCTGTTTCTGTCTCTCAAAACTGAATAAATGTTAAAAAAAAAAACAAAAAAAAAAACCACTTAAAAAAAGTTGGGGAAATGTTTTCTGTTTGAATATGCTAAGATCAAAAGATATGTCTAATTCCTGTTCACTCTTAGTCATAGATTGACTTAGGTAGTCTCTCTCTCTCTCTCTCTCTCTCTATATATATATAATTAATAATATAACAATAATATATTATATATAACATAATATAACATTATTATATACATATAACAAAAACATTTTATATATAATATATATTTGATATAAAATATTTATATATAAATATATAAAAGTAAATATTATTTTCCATAGCTAAATTGCCAAAAGTAAGAGGACCTGTTCATTTAAAATATTAAGTTAAAAGGGGCACCTGGGTGGCTCAGTCAGTTAAGCATCTCTTGATTTCAGCTCAGGTCATGATCCTCAGTTTGTGAGATCAAGTCCTGCTTGGGATCCTTGCTTTCTCTCTCTCTCTCTCTCTCTCTCTCTCTCTCTCTCTCTCTCCCCCTGTCACTCTCTGCCCCCCTCCCATGCACACACTGGCATGCTTTTTCTCTATCAAAATTAATAAATACATTTTGAAAAAAAAAAGTCACCCAACTAAGAACCCCAACATAAATGATTATTTTTTAAGTTATTATTGATATTCAGGGGCGCCTGGGTGGCTCAGTCAGTTGGGCATCCAACCCTTGATTTTGGCTAAGGTCATGATCTCTCGGTTTGTGGATTCGAGCTCCACGTCAGGTTCTCCACTGAGTGTGTAGCCTGCTTAGGATTCTCTCTCTCTCCCTCTCTGTCCCTCTCCTGTTCGCACACGTGCTCTCTCTCTCTCTCTTTCAAAATAAACAAACATTATAAAAATCTCAGGTATTACTGATATTCAAAAAACATTTGCAGATTAAAAGCAAGTACTAACTTGCTGTGCTGAGTATACTTAAATTGTGGTACTAAAATATGAAAGGTAGCAACAGTACTGCATATTTACTATTTCAGAGAGTTCTGCTTAATGATACTAGAAATACAATGAACCTCTAAGTGTATATGAAGGTTATTTAGGTATATTTTGAATCTTGTGACATTTTGTTATTTTCTCTAATAAAAAACTTCCTTTGAATTATATAATAAAGGAAATACAAGTAACTATGTTTTAATGAGTTAATTTTCAGTGTTAATTTTCTTAGTCATTAAAACATTTAATTATAACGTGATTCCATTGGATATTTTGTTGGATCTAGAGTTTGAATAGGTAAATAGCATTGTAGGAAAATAATCTGCCTGGAAACAATGGTTACACATTTAACGGGATTGGCTTTTCTCAACAGAACTTACATTCTTTGTGCAATTATTCTAAGCATGTCCTGCACAGACTCTTATCAAGTAAATAGCAGGTGTCCTACTTTCAGAAATTCCTAGACAATATAAGGTAGTAATTATCAATAATAAAATATCCTCCTCAGAACACGATGCCCTAGGTACCTAGGAAAAGTGTTATGTGTCTTACAATATTAATGAGTATTTTAAAAACCATGTGATACGGACACTACTGTATGAGTTCTTAGTTGAAATACAAACTTATGAACAAGGTGCACAAAATAAGTAAAAATAAAAGGGAACAATACAAGATTTCTGTCCTCTGCATAGTTAATTGGATTCCTACAACAAATTCAGTGTTCCCATGTGGATTAATCAATGTATTGGCTAAAGTATGCTATTAGCCAATCTCTGATCGTGAGTTTAGTCCCTTATGATTCAGTTAGTTTGGCACAGGAAAAAACTGTTATACAAATGTATGCCACAGTTCACAAACCAAGCTGAATTGCACCTAAAGATGACCAGTGGAAGTCCAGCATCACAGGGGAAAAACATTCGAAGTGCATAATGCTAGTCAGAAACCCCACTTTTTTAAAAAAGCAGACTTCATGCCCAATGTGGGGCTTGAACTCACGACCCTGAGATCAAGAGTTGCATACTCTACCCACTGAGACAGCCAGGTGCCCCCAGAAATAATCATTTTTACCTACAAAACCAACAGAATTATTCCTATAAAAAAGGACTTAAAGAAAATATGTTTTAAAGCACAGTTTTCTATTTACCACAGACCTTTCTATTTATTTATTCTTTCTATTAAGCACCAACTAAGGCAAACTTACAGATTTGATTAAGATAGTGAATAAACTACCAATCTATAAACTCAAATAAAAATCAGCAAAATATAAATAGACTCATAATGTTTTCTACTTTTCGGTTCATACTACACTACTCTGAACACTGTGAGATGTGCATAATGATCTCTACTCACAATATATTTTAAACATAGATAAGAAAACAACACAGAAAGACTAGATGACTCAACAAAAGTTACAAGTGTAAGAGCTGGAACTCAGGTTGTCCTGATTCCCAATGCAGTGTTTTTCCTATTACATCTGGCATAGTCAGAATCATTTCTCATTTTTATAAGACATTTTTGGTACTTATTTAACAATTAGTAAAGGACATTTTCATGTCAAACTCAGAAATGAGACAATTTCTGGGGCGCCTGTGTGGCTCAATCAGTTAAGCATCCAACTTCAGCTCAGGTCATTATCTCATGGTTCATGGGTTCAAGCCCTGCGTAGGGGTCTGTGCTGACAGCTCAGATCCTGGATCCTGCTTCGGATTCTGTGTCTCTCTCTCTCTGCCCCTCACCCGCTCACACACACACACTCTCTCTCTCAAAAATAAATAAACATTAAAAAAAATTAAAAAACAAAAAGAACTGAGGCAATTTCTGAATGTGAGGATGAGTTGTATTTTGGCTGTTGTGCTCCCTCCCCTCAAAAATCACTGATTTTCACAATCCTAAAATTTGTATGGAACCAGAAAAGACCCCAAATAGCCAAAGTAACGTTGAAAAATAAAACCAAAGCTGGAGGCATCACGATCCCAGACTCTAGCCTGTACTACAAAGCTGTAATCATCAAGACAATAGGGTATTGGCACAAAAACAGACACAAAGACCAATGGAATAGAATAGGAAACCCAGAAATGGACCCATAAACGTATGACCAATCTTTAACAAAGTAGGAAAGAGTATCCAATGGAAAAAAGACAGTCTCTTTAGCAGATGGTGCTGAGAGAACTGGACAGCAACATTCTCTTACACCGTACACAAAAATAAACTCAAAGTGGATAAAAGACCTAAATGTGAGACAGGGAACCATCAAAGCCCTAAAAGAGAAAGCAGGCAACAACCCCTTTGACTTCAGCCTAGCAACTTCTTACTCGACATGTCTCTAAAGGCAAGGGAAATAAAAGCAAAAATAAACTATTGAGACCTCATCAAGATAAAAAGCTTCTGCACAGCGAAGGAACCAATCAACAAAACTAAAAGGCAACTGACGGAATGGGAGAAAATAGGGTTAGTACCCAAAATCTATAAAGAACTTACCAAACTCGACACCCGAAAAACAAATAATCCAGTGAAGAAATGGGCAGACGACATGAATAGAAACTTTTCCAAAGAAGACATCTAGATGGCCAACAGACATGAAAAGATGCCTGACATTGCTCATCATCAGGGAAATACAAATCAAAACCACAAGGAGATACCACCTCATGCCGGTCAGAGTGGCTAAAATTAAGAACTCAGGAAACAACAGATGTTAGTGAGGATGTGGGGAAACAGGAACCCTCTTTCACTTGTTGGTGGGAATGCAAACTGGTGCAGCCACTTTGGAAAACAGTGTGGAGGGGTTCCTCAAAAAATTAAAAATAGAATTACCCTATGACCCAGCAATAGCACTACTAGGAATTTATCCAAAGGATAAAGGAGTGCTGATTCACAGGGGCATATGTACCCCAATGTTTACAGCAGCGTTTTCAACAATAGCCAAATTATGGAAAGAGCCCAAATGTCCATCAACTGATGAATGGATAAAGAAGATATGGTATATACATACAATGGTATACTACTTGGCAATGAGAAAGAATGAAAACTTGCCATTTGCAACAATGTGGATGGAACTGGAGGGTATTATGCTAAGTGAAATAAGTCAGTCAGAGAAGACAAATATTACATGTTTTCACTCATATGTAAAATTTGAGAAACTTAACAGAAGACCATGGGGGAAGGGAAAGGGAAAAAATAGTTTCAAACAGAGAAGTAGGCAAACCATAAGAGACAAATACAGAAAACAAAGTGAGGTCAATCGGGGTTGGGGGGGGGGGCTGGAATGGGTGATAGGCATTGAGGAGGGCACTTGTTGGGATGAGCACTGATTGCTGTAGGTAAGCAATGAATCATGGGAATCTAGTCCTGAAGCCAAGAGCACACTGTATTCACTGTATGTTAGCTAACTTGACAATAAATTATATTTAAAAAATAATCAATCAATCAATCACATTTTCTTTAAGTCACATAAATTTGAACGTGATGGACCTCTTTAAAAAACCTTACAAGTATAACTTGTTGACTAAATACATGACAAAACTTTGCTTTCCTCCTTTTTTCTATGGTCATGGGCATAAAATCATGAACACTGTATGCATATATACTCACAAATTTACAGGAGTTTCAAGTACAATAACTTTTCAAGTGCATATAATGTTTTCCGTTTCATCATCTGAGAGTAAATTGCTGGCCTGATGACCCAACACCCTTCAATACTTTAGTGTGTATTTCCTACAAACAATGACAGTCTGCTATCTAACCATAATACAACAAATTGTGGAAACCAACATGTTATACTACTACCTCTGTCTAATCCTCAAACTACATCCGAGCTTTACTGATTATATTAATGATGGTATGCCAAGAGCATCCAGTTCTGAATGATGAGCCTTGTATTTGCTTGTCAAGTCTCTATAGTTTCCTTCACTTTTGAACAGTTTCTTAATTTTTCCTTTATTTTCTTAACCCTGAAAATTTGTGGATTACAGAAGAGGTATTTTGAGGGATGTCACTTAATTTGAGTTTGTCTCATACGTCCTTGAGATTCTATAGGTCATGCATCCTTGGCAGAAATATCACAGAGTTGATGTTGTATTCTCACCGTGGCCTATTATAGGCATATGATGTTGATTTGTTTCCCTACTTGTAATGTTCACTTTGATGACTACATAAAAGTGGTGTCTGCCAGGCTTTCTGTTCCACTATAAAATTCCTCTTGCCCATTTTGTAATTAATACGTATTTTGTGCAGAGGTACTTTGAAACGAAAATCCTGTTTCTCATCAGACTCTCAGTACCTGTGTAAACTCACAGTTTCCTATTTTATTCAATGGGTTATAATCTGTTACTTAGATTTGATGTTCAAATTGTCTCAGATATAGCCAGTGGGGGTTCCTTCAAGCTAACTTACCTTTGTGTGTGTGTGTGTGTGTGTTGTTGTTGTTGTTGTTGTTGTTGTTGTTTTAAAAAACATATCTCCATTTTTCTTGGAGCAATTCCTTATGTTCTAGCACAAGCTACTTCAGGGCTCATCCTGTACTTTCCTTGCCCTAGACCCAATTATTCTCCAAGGAGTCCTAATTCCTTTTAGTGGAGAATGGGCGTTAGAAGCCAAATTCTGTTCATTAGGTGTACTCACCACTATTGGGGTATGGCTGCTTCCAGATTCTCTAGGTGTACAGAGCTAGGGAATATATGTATGTACACACACAGACATACATACTTACATCTGTACTTATTTCTGTATTTGTCTATACATACTGAAAACCAATGATATATCAAACCTCTTATTCCACTCTAATAACACAGGGTTCATTCTGGTTTTCTCCTTTTCTGTATTTGTAAGTCCCTTCTCTGACAGTGAGTAACTTCATTATCTTTAATATATTTATTTGATCCACTCCTCTTTACATTCTCCCATTTCCACCACCACCCCTCTCCACACATACGACTTCTTCATCCTAATTTGGCCTCAACAGCTACTTCCAGACCTACCCTCTGTCCCCACCAAGCTGGCATCTTCCTCATCTAGATCAAACTTTGATACTCCATTTGCTGCCCCTACCCTGTGGGGACACTCTCCTCACCTTGCTCAGCCTCTGATACTCCATGCTGTTTTGGCATGGATACTCTTCTCATCTTGTTTATTCTGACCCCCTGCAGCTGTCTGTCCCCCAGCCTGGGCACTCTTTTTATCCTGCTCATCCTCTGATTCTCCATGCTAGGTCACCCCTTACATAGATGCTGTCTTCACCTGGCTTGGGCTCCAACACCCAATGCTAGTCTGTTCCTCCTTCTTCACCCCATTCAGGTTTCAACACCCCACTCTAGATCACTGTTCCCCAACCTCCTCTATGTTCAGCATAGATAACCACCTTATGATATCAGGACTGAGGGGAAGAGAAGGTTTCATACACGAATTTAAAATAGAATTAATTGGGGCGCCTGGGTGGTTCGGTCGGTTAAGCATCCGACTTCGGCTCAGGTCATGATCTCACGGTCCGTGGGTTCGAGCCCCGTGTCGGGCTCTGTGCTGACTGCCTGGAGCCTGGAGCCTGTTTCAGATTCTGTGTCTCCCTCTCTCTCTGCCCCTCCCCTGTTCACGCTCTGTCTCTCTCTGTCTCAAAAATAAACGTTAAAAAAAAATTAAAAAAAATAAAATAAAATAAAATAGAATTAATTCACTTAATTTATGCTATAAACTCACTTCCAAATTGTAGAAGTATTCAAGTGATATATTCATTATGCACTATACCTACTCTCAGCATGTGGCAATGTACAATAAGGAGAGGTGAAAACTACAGATGCTCAAGTTGGAGGTCCACAGACTTGGACAGAACTCCCATAGTCTGTAAGTGGGCAGGCAAAGTTATAGACCTGGTTGCTAAAATAAAACTCATGATTCAGTAAAATCCTGCAAGGTACTCCTAAGAGTTTGTGGTTTATAATATCTAGCAGTCCAAACAAAACTTTAATAATATAAAGAGTCAATGATGAAATGAAAAGAACTTAGATTCTGTTAAGCGCTGATAAAAGTTAAATAGAAACTATAACTCATAACATGTAAAACAATCACACAAAATAAGTTAGGGCACTGTAGACATACTCTTACTTACTTTATCTACACAGTCATCAAAAAATGCCAGGCTTGCATCTTTATCACTGACAAAAGAACATTCCTCGATGAAGCGAATGAACATTTGTGTTTTGGTCATCATGTTATAGAATTTTTGATGTGATCGGTCCCGGCTTCTTAAGAAAGCTGTTCAACATAAATTCATAATGTCACAAAATATAGGATCATTCAAAGATTCATAGAATTTTAAGCCAGAAGGAACTTGATTAATCATGTCATCTGTACTTCCTCAACCTACCATTTTGCAGAAGAAGAAACTAAGACCCCTGGGGAAGTGACCTGACAAAGACAGCAATAGGAAAGGAACTTGAACCCAGATCTTTCAAATCTTCACCCAGACTTGTCTCTGTTGTCCTCTCATTACCTTGTGGATTATATATAAAATTGTAAATGTGAAAGCATTTTTAAAGAGCAACAGTTACAACCTCTCTAGTGTTTGATTATGTCTGTGTCTTACTGAAACAGAGGAAAAGTTTATTTCCTGATTTCGCGCTCCACACTGCTTACTATGATCAGTTACACTACACTTGGGCCTTCTTTTGGGCCCATAAATTCAAACTATTTCCAAATGTTCTCTCTGTCTAAAACTTTCTACTTTTCTTTTGCCTGGCTCATTTGTATTCATCCTTGAGATTATGGCTCAGAGATAAATTCCTCAGAAGGGTTTTCTGTGATCTGAAGTTGTGAAATAAACTGTTCATCCATATTATTTTTTTAATGTTTGTTTTTATTATTTTTGAGAGAGAGAAAGAGAGAGAGAGAGAGAGAGAGAGAGACAGACAGAGTGCAAGCTGGGGAGGAGCAGAGAGAGAGGGAGATACAGAATCCGAAGTGGGCTCCAGGCTCTGAGGTGTCAGCACAGAGCCCCAAGCAGGGCTCGAACTCATGAATAGTGAGATCATGACCTGAGCCGAAGTCAGATGCTCAACTGACTGAGCCACCCAGGTGCCCCTCATTCATACTATTTTCAAATTGCTTATCTTTTTTTTTTTTTTAAGTTTTATTTATTTAAGTAATCTCTAAACCTCATGTGGGGCTTGAACTCCTGACCCTGAGATCAAGATTCACATACTCCTCTGACTGAACCAGTCAGGTGCCCTTCAAATTGCTTATCTTCTTGACTATAAGCTCATTGGGAGAAGTGACCATGTCTCTCTCTCCCTCTCGCTCTCTCTCTTTTATGACCATGTATCTTTTGCATGCCACTATATACCTAGCATTTAGAGGAACTCAATATATGCTTATTAAATGAATTTCTCTTCCAAATGTTATATACTACAAAAGAAAATAAATCTGTATTTTGACACAAACTGCACTCGGGGGCTCTCCAACTTCTTTTGTTTCAGGGCACAAACAGAAAGAAAGGAATATTTATAAAGTGTAATGAAGTAAAATGAATGAGGCTGTGCATGCTTGGAGGTGACCATCCCAGAGGCTCCTCTGAGTGTTCAACATTGCCCAGCTGCTCTGAAAACTAAAACTGTCAATATCCTAACACATCTGTGGCACAAAAGAGTGAAGCAGTACATGGTTACAAAGCTCTGTGCTTTTCAAATAGTTTCTTCGACATATTTTGTTAATGGGATTATTTCTAATTTGTCTGAGAAATAACTAGCTGTGTGGAAATGGATTACCAACAAAATTGGTAGATTCACATACTTCAAAAATAGCTACGTATTTTGATAAACATGAGCTACTAACAGAAAAACTGTATCATCATAAGGTTAAACTCAGCGATACGAAAGCTGTAAAACTGTACAATCACTCACCTTGCAAGGCAAAAAGAGAGGAAGCATCTGTGGCTGTCTCAGATGGGGCTTGTGTTATTGGTCTTAAGTATGATCTATAGCCTTTTAAAATAGAGGCCATGAAACACAAAAATGCCTCTTGGATTTCCAAATCTATCATGTGCAACCTCTTTCCAGAATTAAAATCATAGTCATTCATTGCTAAGTCCATTAGTCCATCGTCTCTTGGTCTCTGCTGCACTGTGAAAAAATACAGGGTGAAGGTTTTCTCCAAACTATTGAAACCAATGTTAATAATGGTATCAATATAAATCTGTTCTATATGTATGTCAAGTCACGCTGTACACCTTAAGTTTATACAGTCCTGTATGTTAATTAGATTTCAAAAAAATTGAAAGAAGTAAGTTATTGTTTTCAAAAGGGCTCAAGCTACTTAACTCTTTGTTTACATAACTTCATAATATGTAAACCCCAGCAAAGCTTGCTACATCATTTGTTAGCCTCTGCTGAGTTCGTTTCAACCAAAGTAAATATAAAATTATTCCTGTTTGTCTGACTACCATAAAAAAAAATCATGTTCTGAAGTAACTATATATAAACTAGTAAGAGAAAATCATAGCAACCATATCAACAGGAAACAGGGTTAAATGCATTAGTTCTACCCTCCCCCCCTTTTAAAAAAATGTAAGTGCCGACAGGAAAAACACACATGGATTAAAATGTGAAAAACAGCTCTTCCTTTTCCTGAACAACTCAACGCTAAAGCCATTAGGTAGTAAAAGAATAAACGCAAGTAAAAGAGGCCTGCTAGATGCCACCTTAATCAAGTGTACAAAGTGAACACCTTCATCAATAATGGGACAAATCAAAGTAGTTCACGATCTGATAAGGATGCTAGGAAAGGAACATAGTGTCATTTCTGTGATATTCCTGCCAAAAATGTATGACCTGTATTTACCATGTGGACGCTGAAGACAAACCCACATCATGGACCATTCTATGATAGCAAATACCATCTTCAAAAGTCTCAAAAAAAAAAAAGAAGGACAAATCGAAGAAGTGTTTGCAGAAAAGGAGACTAAAGAGACTTGAAACTAAAGACATCTGATTTGGAAGTGGATTATTTTGCTAGAAAGAACATTATTATAATAAAACTTGAATCTGGTCTGCAGGTAAAGATGGCAGAAATGCTCACTGGTAATTTCCTGATTTTCATGGTTATGTAGTGGTGGAGGAGAATGTATTTTTGGGTAGGAAATATATTCCATTTGGAGGTGATGGCGCATCTATTCTCAAAGATCAGGGAACATGTTTGTGATTGTTTCAAAATTTAAAAACTTTTCAAAATACGAGGAACAATAAATCATCTTACAAAGTTTTTTCTGGAGTTCTTATTGTCGAAAAAAGTAACAGTACTAGAAAGAACATGGGCCTTTATACAGAAGATCTAGATTTTAATCCTAGCTTCATCCGGGTTAACTGTATAATCTCTGACAAGCTATTTAACCTCCCTCAATTTATCTTCAGAGTTGTAAAGATAAAAAATATATGTGGAAGTGTTCTGAAGCTATAAAGTGTTACACAGTCCTCAACTATCAGTATTGCTTAAAAGTTTATAATTTTCAGCTTTAAGGTTCTGCCCTTCAATACAGTTGGACGGGCTATTTCACAGATTTTAATAATATTTTAAATATTGCTACAAAAGCTGCTGGACTTCTCAGCTATTTACAAGAAGTGTATGCCTTGTTAGAAAGCAGTTAGTCAGCTTAAATAAAATTCTATACATAATTTATTTGCCACCTAAGATGACATGCTGCTCTATTTCATGTCACTGTTTTCCTATTCCAGTACTTATGAGCCACTTCCAGATTCTCTGCTTGTTGTAAGGTTTACTTGGGAAACACTGTCGTCTTCCATGTCTATTTCCAACTCTATGGTCACTTTGAACCCTCAAGGATATAGGCCCCTTCCGCTGTCTGTATTTCACCTAATACATAAAAGAGAACCTCAAATACTGCTATACCATTACTGACCATTTTTTAAACAGTAAGTATTAAATCATGGACCCTGAATGGGCCATTGTTCTAAAATACCAAGAGATTAAGTATATGAAGGTTTAATTCTTCTTATCGGTAATTCTGGATCACTGTCAAGGTATTCTTATATAAGCTTTTTACTGAAACATTCTATATCCCAATCAATTTTCATTTTGATTAATTTCCTAATGCATTTGGTAGGCTTCTATTTTCAAATTATTTGAGGTAAGGACGGCATTAAGATCCACTGAAGGTGAAAGCTTAAAACCCAGCTCTCACCCCACTAAAATCATCAGCACTTTCTAATTTAAACCATCTGTCTTAAATTTTCAAAATTAAACTTCTATTCTCTGTATGAAGAGAATGTTATACAAGAGGAAACCCTTATTTTTTAATTATTATTATTCATTTATTTAATTTACATCTAAGTTAGTTAGCATATAGTCCAACAATGATTTCAGGAGTAGATTCCTTAATGCCCCTTACCCATTTAGCCCATCCCCCCTCCCACGACCCCTCCAGTAACCCTCTGTTTGTTCTCCATGTTTAAGAGTCTCTTATGTCCATCCCCCTCCCGGTTTTTATATTATTTTTGCTTCCCTTCCCTTATGTTCATCTGTTTTGTCTCTTAAAGTCCTCACATGAGTGAAGTCATATGGTATTTGTCTTTCTCTGACTAATTTCACTTAGCATAATACCCTCTAGTTCCAGCCACATAGTTGCAAATGGTAAGATTTCATTCTTTTTGATTGCTGAATGATATTCCATTGTATATATACAATGGTATATCATCTTCTTTATGGTACCACATCTTCTTTATCCATTCATCCATCAATGGACATGTGGGCTCTTTCCATACTTTGGCTATTGTTGATAGTGCTGCTATAAACATTAGGGGGTGTGTGTTCCTTCGAAACAGCACACCTGTATCCCGTGGATAAATGCCTAGTAGTGCAATTGCTGGGTCGTAGGGTAGTTCTATTTTTAGTTTTTTGAGGAACCTCCATACTGTTTTCCAGAGTGGCTGCACCAGCTTGCATTCCCACCAATAATGCAAAAGAGATCCTCTCCCTCTGCATCCTGGCCAACATCTGTTGTTGCCTGAGTTGTTCATGTTAGCCATTCTGACAGGTGTGAGGCGGTATCTCCTCGTGGTTTTGATTTGCATTTCCCTGATGATGAGTGATGTGGAGCATTTTTTCATGTGCCGGTTGGCCATCTGGATGTCTTCTCTGGAGAAGTGTCTATTCATGTCTTTTGCCCATTTCTTCACCGGATTATTTGTTTTTTGGGTGTTGAGTGTGATAAGTTCTTTATAGATTTTGGATACTAACCCTTTATCTGATATGTTGTTTGCAACTATCTTCTGCCATTCCATGGGTTGCCTTTTAGTTTTGCTGATTGTTTCCTTCGCTATGCAGAAGCTTTTTATTTTGATGAGGTCCCAGTAGTTCATCTTTCTTTTGTTTCCCTTGCCTCTGGAGACGTGTTGAGTAAGAAGTTTCTGCGGCCAAGATCAAAGAGGTTTTTGCCTGCTTTCTCCTGGAGGATTTTGATGGCTTCCTGTCTTATGTTTAGGTCTTTCATCCATTTTGAGTTTATTTTTGTGTATGGTGTAAGAAAGTGGTCCAGGTTCATTCTTCTGCATGTCGCTGTTCAGTTTTCCCAGCACCACTTGCTGAAGAGACTGTCTTTATTCTATTGGATATTCTTTCCTGCTTTGTCAGAGATTAGTTGGCCATATGCTTGTGGGTCCATTTCTGGGTTCTCTATTCTGTTCCATTGATCTGAGTGTCTGTTTGTGTCAGTACCATACTGTCTTGAGGAATACAGCTTTGTGATACAGCTTGAAGTCCGCGACGGTGATGCCTCCTGCTTTGGTTTTCTTTTTCAAGATTGCTTTGGCTATTCAGGGTCTTTTCTGGTTCCATACAAATTTTAGGACTGTTTTTTCTAGCTCTGTGAAGAATGCTGGTGTTGTTTTGATAGGGATTGCATTGACTATGTAGATTGCTTTGGGTAGTATTGACACCTTAACAATATTTGTTCTTCCTATCCAGGAGCATGGAATATTTTTCCATTTTTTTGTGTATCTTTTTCAATTTCTTTCATAAGCTTTCTATAGTTTTCAGTGTATAGATTTTTCACCTCTTTGGTTAGATTTATTCCTAGATATTTTATGGTTTTGGGTGTGATTGTAAATGGGACTGATTCCTTGATTTCTCTTTCTATTGCTTCATTGTTGGTGTATAGGAATGCAACTGATTTCTGTGAATTGATTTTATATCCTGCAACTTTGCTGAATTCATGGATCAGTCCTAGCAGGTTTTTTTTGGTGGAATCTTTTGGGGTTCCATATAGAGCATCATGTCATCTGTGAAGAGTGAAAGTTTGACCTCCTCCTGGCCGATTTGGCTGCCTTTTATTTCTTTGTGTTGTCTGATTGCTAAGGCTAAGACTTCCAATACTATGTTGAGTAACAGTGGTGAGAGTGGACATCCCTGTCTTGTTTCTGATCCTAGCGGGAAAGCTCTCAGTTTTCCCCATTGAGGATGATATTAGCATTGGGTCTTTCATATATGGCTTTTATGATCTTGAGGTATGATCCTTCTATCCCTAATTTCTTAATGGTTTTTATTAAGAAAGGATGCTCTATTTTGTCAAATGCTTTCTCTGTATCTATTGAGAGGATCATGTGGTTCTTGTCCTTTCTTTTATTGATGTGATGAATCACATTGATTGTTTTGCAGATACCGAACCAGCCCTGCATCCCAGGTATAAATCTCACTTGGTCGTGGTGAATAATTTTTTTAATGTATTGTTGGATCTGGTTGGCTAATATCTTGTTGAGGATTTTTGTATCCACGTTCATCAGGGAAGGAAACCCTTATTTTTTCCATGGTATTTCAGTAATGGTAAAAGTAAGGAAAACAATTACCTCAACCTCTTTTTCAATTTTACTATTCTAAAATGGCTCTATGAACATGTAGCAGATATAAAATAAAATATAATAAATTTTATAAATCTATTCAGCTTCTAACAAAGTTTGCTTTAATGTTCATTTTCCCTTAAGATTATAAAAACATTTCCCTTAGATAAAATAAACAATATCCTTTCACTAGCAAGGCAAAGTAACTGGAGTCCTTTCTCAGATTAAATTACTTCCTTTAATTAAGTTATACACTTACATTTTGCCAGCTGCTGGTGCAAATTATTCAGTGTGTTCATCAGATTTTTACATGGTTTCTTTGGAAGTATCTTCCAGGCTACATTTTTCTTGTCACCAGTTCTGAGATTAAATGACAACAACAATGTATTTGTTAGATGTTTTGTGTTTTTTTTTGCTATATATATATAAAAGGTAAAAGAAAACATATATTGAATAAAAAATAAAATACATACGTACAAAATGTATGTACATATATACAAAAATAAAATATTATAATAAGAGAAAAATACTACAAGGATAAACTGGGATGCAGAATATTTAAAAATTAACTTACACAAGAGTAGAACCTTATACAAACATAGCGCAAAAAATTATAATTATGTTGGTATTGGGTAAATTCGACTTGCAGTGGAATCATGCTAATCACTACAAACTTAATATGGTGGTCATTACTCTCAAACCCCATTTAAGAGTCTTTAGACACCTCAATACTGAGAAAATCCTAGCAACAGGAGGTTTTTTTCTTATAGACTCTGACTTTAAGAACAAGCACTGTGGAAAACTTGCACTTGTAAAGACAAAATGAACTGAGGATCCAGAAAGCTTATCAAAATACTGCGGTATATTTAAGTATTTAGTTTCTTAGTTTCCTAAAAGTGGAAGTAAAATTTGCTTTCGTTTCTTTCAGAAAATAACTAATCCATGATATTAAATTATTTGAGCAAAGGATAATACTCCAAAGTACTTTTATAACTATAAAAGAGGATATCTGCTTGAAAGTGCTATCTTTGTTTCTACAACAAACTCCTATAATCTCTTTTATTAAAATTATTAGGACACAGTTGTTCTTCCAACCACACGTGCAGTAAGAAAAGAGCATGGTGATAAAATACCATAAACCTTTTGGACTTCACTATAGCTTTTTTGATTCCATTCTTTACTTATTAAATCTTTCTTTGTACTTCAGAAGCCATATATATATATTTTTAGAAAACTTGAAAAATGTAGAGAAAAAGGAGAAGAAAAGTGAATCACTCATGTACTAACCACCAAAAACAACACAGCACACGTGTGTAGTGGAAGTTGAATTTATTTTTCTGTTCCCTGTACCTCCCACAGAACAAAAAGGGCAAAATCATCACCTTGGAAACCAAACAAAGAAAAAGGAGTGGATGGGAAAGCTTAGGCTAAAAAGAACCACTGTCTTGGAATCTACCCTATCTTTCCACAAATGAGGATAAAAATACAGATAGATGGAACAGGGCCACCTGCAGATGTCCCACTGCGAAGGTTTTATTTTATAATGTGGCCGGGAGCACGGAATCCTGCATTACAGTGAGAAGACAATGTGGAACACTTTTTACATTATTTTCTGGATAAAACTTTGCAACACAGCACTCCCACTGTACTTTATCATTCACTGTGTGCATGCTGGCCTTATAAAACTAAATTATGAGCAACTTCAGAGAAAGAAGTGTACTTAAGTGTACTTAAGAGAAAGAAGTACACCAAGTTGCCCCTTTATTTCCAGTACCTATCAAAAAAGGGTGCTGAAGATAGATGAACAGAATCTTGGTGTCCATTCATTACACCTAATTACTGTTATTTACTCATGTTTTTACTCATGGTGATTCCCAAAATAACCGATAATCGGTGGCAGAGGAATTAGTTTTAAACCTGGATGGTGATGGTTCCAAAATCTAGCGGGCAGTAGATGCTATGTGCCCCTTCTGATAAATTACTTAAAAATCTAAGCTTTGGGGGTGACTGGCTGGCTCGGTGGAGTGTGTCACTCTTACTCTTGGGGTTGTGAGTTCGAGCCCCATGTTGGATGTGGTGATTACTTAAAAATAAAATCCAGAAATTCTGGATAAAGGAAACTAGAAAACTGTTAGTTCACTAGCTTAGTCCTTCCATACATTTGGAAGGGTGATAATATCAAGAAGGAATACTACTAATGAGTGCCAACAACTCATGTTTTCTTTGATTCTTTAACTCACTAGTGATCAAAAGAAAAAGACAAAAATAAAAAAAATTCTTTTAACAAACCGGAAGGAAAGTATAAGAAGAGGGAAAATGTAATTTATTACCACAATAAATACAGTATATACCAATTCACCACCCTGAATTTCATTTTTTAAAAATACTATGTCATTGGGGTTGCCTGGGTGGCCCAGTTGGTTAAGCGTCTGACTCTTGGTTTTCGCTCAGGTCATGACCTCATGATTCATGAGTTCAAACCCTATACAGGGCTATACACTGTAGTGCACTGACAGTGCACTGACAGTGCAGAACCTGCCTGGGATTCTCCATCTCCCTCTCTCTCTGCCCCTACCCTCCTCATGCTCTCCCTAAAAATAAAAAAAAATAAATTAAAAAAAATTATGTCATGTAACATCAACAACTGGCCAAAAAAAAGATAATACTTTAATATCTAAAGAATTAAATATTCCTGGTAATGAGTGAAATGTTCCTGATAAAGAATATTAGACTCTATCAATCCCATGTATAAAATGGCTTTTATGCACAAAGTACATCCCATATTTACTTGGTTAGGCATTCTCTGAAAAAAAGCTTTTTGACAGCGTATATACTTTATAATAGAAAAGTATTCAGGGTGCCTGGCTGGCTCAGTAGGTTAGGCGTTCGACTTCAGCTCAGGTCATGATCTCACGGTTTGTGAGTTGGAGCCCTGCATTGCGCTCTCTGCTGTCAGCGCAGAGCCTGCTTGGGATCCTCTGTCCTGCTCTCTCTCTGCTCTTCCCCTGTACACTTGTGCACAGGCATTCTCTCTCTCTTGAATGTAAACCTTAAAAGAAGTATTTTTTTGCTGTAATATATTATCATTTTATATTATTTTTATATTATCTATTTAATAGAACACCATCTTTTCTAATGGTTTAGGCACTTGAGGATTTGACATACGTGACAAGACTAGAATTAATGTAAGGTTAGAGAATTCAATCAAAACGCTTTAATATGAAACACGCTTAGTAAAAATGGAGAAGAACCTATTGCACATATACATATTTAAGTTGTAAAAGGTGTACTAGCTTTTGGGCTTTACTAACAGACTAACTTGTAGTTATTTTAAATATGTCCTGTGAATGCAGTGTGTTCAGTGCACCAATTTCCTTTTCCCTGAATAGCATAAGTATGATTCAACTGAAAATAAGGGATATGAGCGAACAACTGAATTATAAAAAAACTATGAAAAGATAGCTCCAGTAGCTACAACTTAAATATTATTCCAATAAAAAGAGAGGAAAACTTATAAAACCCTTATATTCTAAAAGTATAAAGGTGATAAAATCATTTATAACTTAAAAGTTGTTTAATTTTTTTTGAAGTACTAGTATACTAATAGTATTACACAAGACTAGAAACAGAATTTGAATACTA
This sequence comes from Panthera onca, assembly GCF_046562875.1. NCBI lineage: Eukaryota > Metazoa > Chordata > Mammalia > Carnivora > Felidae > Panthera > Panthera onca. The sequence continues at coordinate 39,368,807 of NC_138344.1, read as the reverse complement.
TACCAAGGTATAGTATTCCAATTCAATTGGAATACCAATTATACCTTGGATATATACCTTGGATACACCTTGGATACTGGAATACCAATACTATACCTTGGTATAGTATTCCAATTCAATTTGTGATTTCACCTGTACTCATCTGGAAAATGGTAAATAAATTTTTGTTTTGTTTTTTTAATGGTTATTTATTTTTGAGATAGAGAGTGCTAGCGGGGGAGGGACAGAAAGGAAGGGGGACAGAGGATCCTAAGTGGGCTCTGCACTGACATCAGTGAGCCCACTGCAGGGCTTGAACTCACAAAAATGTGAGATCATGACCTGAGCCAAAGTCAGACACTCAAATGACTGAGCCACCCAGGCGCCCCTAAATTTTTCTGTTTCTAACCTCCATTTCCCTTCTGCTAAATTTCTACATAAGATTATAATGTTTCTTAAATATTTAAAGATCTGAGGCTTAAAGGTATAATTTGTTTACAGTACAAGCTCTCTAATACCCTAAATCTATTCCATTGGAGAACAGAACGGGTTGATTCAAAGATGGTATAACCCCAAAACAAAAACAATACAGCTCAAAAGAATTCTAATTCGCATTCATAAAATATACAATTACATACATATACTACTAAGTTGTAAATTACTGAGTAGAGAATCACTAAAATGTACTTACTGAGAAATGGTGTTGGTGTCTAGGTCAACACAACTGACATCTGGTGGAGGGTCATAGAGATCAAAGTATCTTGAATCAATTCCTACTATGAATGGACATGGTGCACTCAAGACATCTGCTAAAGCCAGTGGGCAGAGAGGAACATATGGGCATGGCCAGTGGAAAGGGAAAATCATCTTGGATAAACAAAAGACAGGAGAATATTTAGCTGTTTGGCATTGAAGCATAATTTATCAGCACACACAAAAAACTGTATTTAAGTATTCATACCTAAAGCCTAACACTTGATAACCAGTGAAATAATTACAACTAATATGAAGTGTCAGAAAATTAAAATTGTTTTCACAACATAAAAATTCATTACTCTCTGAATTTTAGTTAGGCTTTTAAAAAGTAACTTTAAATTAGATGAATCAATTATGCTTAAAATGAAATTGACTGCCAATGACAAAACCTGTAATACTCACAGACACTAATGCTTCTGTCACACTAGTAAGCACGGAAGGGCGTAGGGAATGGATGAGAATCTTATGTTCTGTTACTGCAAACACAAGTAGTGTCACAGCATTTTCAGGGCCTAAATTTTGAAGTAGTGTTGAAAACTTGCCACCACTGTCAATCCAAACAAAAATATATAATTAAAAGTGTATATATTCAAATATCTCATTATCCAAAATAATGAAACAAGGTCATGATTGGGTTAGGATTATATTATATATTCAACTTTAGACGCGATTGCTGTCCTTATGTGTGGAAAACATTAGAAATATACTATGAAAACAATGAAGTTTTCTGAGGTTTCAAAATCATCAGATTTTTCTACAGTGTATTCAATATGGAAAAATGAAAAGTCATTCTTTTTTTCAGAAAAAGATCTGCTGGGTAGATAATGTCCGAATAAAGGACTCAATCTATAGAGGGATGCTTTAGTTGAAAGCAAATTTTTTAATGAAATTTTTGTTAAATGGCTCACCTTTCATTGTTAATTGTCAGAAAAAATATGACTTACAGGCCCACCTCCCTTAAGGCAAGCACATACATTAAGATTTGGATTTACAAATAGATTATCTTTACTATTGTAATGAAAAGAGTAATATGAAATTGAGAGGTACGAAGTGATGGTATATACATACAAAGCAAATTTATAACCCAAACTGAGACACTCTGTGTGGTAACAAAATACTGGACTAAGTAATTCAGTAAGCCAATCAGTATGTTGTCTATATAATTGGCTAAATAATTGGCTTCACCAAATTAACTTTTTTATTTTTATTTTTTTATTAAAAAACTTTTTAAATGTTTATTTATTTTTGAGAGAGAAAGAGACAGAGTCAGAGTGAGGGAGGGCAGAGAGAAAGAGAGAGAGAGGGATTACTGTCAGCCCAGAGCCCAATGCGGGGCTTGAACTCACAAATCTAAGATCATGACCTGAGCTGAAGTCGACGCTTAACCGACTGAGCCACCCAGGCGCCACTTAACTTTTTTTTAAATAAAGCAAAACTAGTAACAATTCTCTTGGAGAAAGGAAAACACATCCACAAAAAACTTGTGCATGTTGGTAGCAGCATTATTCATTGTAGGCAAAAGTAGAAACAACCCAAATGTCCCTCAACTAATGAATGAATAAATAGAAGTGATCTATCCATACAATGGAATATTTGTTGGAAACAGAAAGGAACAAAATATGATAACATGGATGAACTTCAGAAACATTATAATAAGTGAAAGAAGCCACACACAAAAGGCTACATATTATATAATTCCATTTATATGAAATCTCCAGAATAGGCAAATCCGTAGAGACAGAAAGTTAATCAGTGGTTGCCTTAGGCTGGAGAGGTGTGTTTGTCTGTGCGCACACACACACACACACACACACACACACACACGTGTGTGTGTGTGTGTGTGTGTGTGTGTGTGTGTATTTGTGTGAGTAGAAATGGCAGAAATTCTTTTTAGAGTGATGTAAATGTTGTTTATAGTGATCTCCATATATCTCTATTCACAGAGTGAATATAACCATTGAATTGTACGATTTAACTGGGTGAATTGTACAGTATGTGAATTATATCAATAAAGCTGTTACCAAAATTTAAAAAAAGGCCTCTTGGGTAATTTAGGATCTTTTTATACATAGTCACAGTCAGTATTTCTAGTTTATTTTTCACTCAAACAAAGGTTAAGAAAACACTGGTTGCTCTGGACTGAGACCTAGTGATGAAATAATCTGCAATTCTTACAAAATTAATGTCAAAGATGGCAGCTGGTCTCCCTCAGGTATGTGCTACAAAATAACTTAATTATATTGTAACGATTTCTCTGCTAGAAAATTACACTGCTAATTAAATTTCAAGAACTGATACTTTAGAAAAAATTTATTTCATAATTTCTTGGAACTTTTAAGGGATGAAATACATTATTTTATTCCATGGTTAGTATTTATGAGTACCATTTTATTAGGGGGTTAAATTTAAAATTAATTACGTTTGAATGTTCTTCAGAGGGTATTTAAAGTTAAAAACCATTGTTTTCATAATCTATATACACATATACTTATTTATGCAATAATAAGTACTTGATAATAAATGGATACACAAAATACCAAACTATTGTAAAGGTTTTTCTTTTTTCTTTAAGTAAAAGGAATTTAGATAACAAACAATTAAATGAGAAGTCTTTCCAACAACATTTGCAATTTTTCCTAGGAAAGAGAAAATATTTGAATGTCACTTTAGCTCACACTAGATTTAGAGAAACATAAATAGAAAGGAAATTCTACTTGCCTTAGTGGAAGAGGTGAAGAAACAGGTTGACTGAGAATCAGATTATCATGTGGTGATAACTGGAAGAAGATTTACAATAAAGTGTTTGAAATATAAAGATGAGCTTTAAAACACCACTTTCTGGAAAAAAATTTTTTTTGGCTAATGCTGACATCCATCAAGTTTCAAAATAACCATTAACCTGTATAGGAACTGTTTATATCACTTAATAAGATCTTGAAAAGTACATCCTAACCACTGACCTAACTACTAACTTCCCCTACTCTGAATTCTCTTTTCTCCTGTTCCTCAATGTTCCCCTAATGTCGTTTTAACAAAATTTTATTGGGAGACTAAATTATTCATTTAGTACCACAGAGTCAGGGCTAGTAAACCTATGGTCTCCAGGGCAAATCCACAGGCCATCTGTGTTTATGAATAAAGTTTTATTGGAACACTAGCCATGATCATTTGTTTAGGAATTATCTATAGCTGCTTTTGTGCAATAAGAGCTGAGTAGTTTTGACAGAGACAGGATGGCCTATAAAGACTAAAATATATACTATTTGGTCCTCAAAAGAAAAACTTACCAACATATATATATGTGTGTGTGTATATCCTGGCACTAAATATCAAGAAGAGAGGGAGGATATGTGGATATACAGACTGATTATAAAGATTAAAAAAATGACTTTTTTTCTAGACATTTTATCTGTATCAATATAATAATGCAATTATTTTTATCTACATTTTCAAATTTATGCACATTTCCACAAATTTGTAAATACCTATTTGCCAAATACTTCTAATTTTGAATGACACCGCACTCCCATTAAGGGTTGTGATAAATACAGTAAGGCACATATAGTGATAACACATAAAAATATTTTCTTTATATAAATCACTTTGTAAATGGTGACTAAATAAGCAGATATCTTACAAATCAAGACCATAAATAAGAAATGTAAACAAAAGAGAAAAGATAGTCAATTGGGAAAAGAAATAGGGAAAAAAATTATTCATTTTGAACTTCCCCATCACAAAGATATGAACACTTCTCCCTGCATAATATATGAAAGCACACCACTTTTTCTTCTATTTATTCTAAAAAAAAAAAGAAAAAAATATGTACACACACACACACACACACAAACACCCCTTCAGGAATAAATGCCAAAGACACAAACTTTCAATTACCTATAACAAATTTAGGGAAAGAAGTCCCTTTTGGTGTGTTCAAAATGTCTACTGTTGTCTACTTTAACTCTTCAACCTTTTACCTAAGAGGAAACATTAGATGTCTGTCTGGGAGACAATTAATAAAACAATAAGGGCCCAAATTCCAACATGAACTACCATCTGGTTCTCATTTGATCTTTTCCTCCATTTAAAATTGTTATTCTTATGGTATGTTTTGACAGGGCTAATAATCATTTAATAAGGCACTTACATCAAGAAAATCTTACCTGAACTAAAATCCGCGGCCTCTGAGGAGATGGAAAAGGAACTTTATGCATAAAATGAGAAATATGCCTTAAAAACAAACAGACAAAAACCCAATTGATTCCAAAGTGAACACCATATACTATAAAGGTCAGCATGTCACCACAAGTCCAAGTTGAGTCAAATGCTCTGTGTACTTATAATTTCGAAATCCCTGGTACTACAAAAACAAGTGAACAAACTCCAAAAATCATTTGTCCCATTAAAGTTGCTTCTACCTAACTCCAGTGGCTTTTCATATGAATAGTTCCTCAGGTTCAATAATGTTTGTGTTATCAACATCTCAAAAGCCAGTTTAACTTTTACCTCTTCCTCAGTAGGTAATATACAACATATTATGTGGACAGTGATCAAAGAACTTAATGATTGTTTTGTTGTTGTCACAGAATGCCATTTTTCCTTGAAATAACAATTGATAAAGTTATCCAATGTTAGGTACTCAGCAAATTTTTTCTATATAAAAATGAATAAGGTGAGCCTATTGCTTCAAGAAAAATAACTCATAAGGGCTCCTGGCTGGCTCAGGCAGTGAAGCGTATGACTCTGAATCTTGGGGTTGTGAATTCAAGACTCACATTCGGTGCAGAGATTGCTTAAAAATGAAATCTTTAGGGAAGCCTAGGTGGCTCAGTCAGTTAAGCATGTGACTTCAGCTTAGGTCATGATCTCACGGTTTGTGAGCTTGAGCCCTGCATCGGGCTCTGTGCTGACAGCTCAGAGCCTGGAGCCTGCTTCAGATTCTGTGTCTCCCTCTCTCTCTGTCCCTCCCTTGCTTTCACTCTGTCTCTCTAAGAAATAAAATGAAAACATTAAAAAAAATTTTTTTTAATGAAATCTTTAAAAAAAAGAAAAAGAACTCATGGTATTATAGCCAGTAAATTCAATTCAATTCTAATTCAATAAATAAAATTTTAAGTGAAAATTCTAATGTTGCCACCATGTACTTGATAACTTCTTGATACTGAAAAAAATTTTCTGATCAAATAGGTGGTTCTATTAACAAATGAAATTTATCTATGTTAAACGCCATGAACTGGTATTTCCAAATGACCAACGTATGATGCTACAAAACCATGCATGTGTAAAAGTTCCACTTAGAGTGAGAAAAATCAATAGATTTTAATGTAACAGAAAAAGTCCATTACTAAAGCTTTAGATTACACACTGTGAATAACCTATAACAAACTTCACTTGTCAAATTTGGGGCAGTGTCAAAGCAGAAATTCCACACGATTTTCTGAAAAGGCTATTCGAAGGCTCTCCCTTTTCCTACCTACATACCTGTGTGAGGCCAGGTCTTTTTCATATACTTTTACCCAAACAACATATTGCAACAGATTGAATGCAGAAGCATCCATGAGAACCTAGCTGTGTTCAATTAAGCCAGACATTAGAGATTTGCAAAAATGTAAAAAATGACTCTTCTCACTAATTTTTTAAAGAGTTATTTAAAAAAAATACTTGTTAACATGAAATTATTTTAAAATATTAAATATTGGGGCGCCTGGGTGGCTCAGTCGGTTAAGCGTCCGACTTCAGCTCAGGTCACGATCTCGTGGTATGTGAGTTCGAGCCCCGCGTCGGGCTCTGTGCTGACTGCTCAGAGCCTGGAGCCTGTTTCAGATTCTGTGTCTCCCTCCCTCTCTGACTCTCCCCCGTTCATGCTCTGTCTCTCTCTGTCTCAAAAATAAAATTAAAAAAAAAAAATAAATAAAATAAAATATTAAATATTTTCTCCATTTTAATTTCTATTGTAGCAAATATTGGCAGATATAACACATAAAAAAAGTTCTTCAGGGGTCCTCATTTTTTAAGAGTATAAAAGGGTCCTGACACCAAAAAAAAATTTGCTAACTGCTAGAGCAAAATACTGAGATGAAAGTGAAAAAGAGTAATATTAATATTGTACACTGAATGTTCTTATGATAATTCTATCACTTCCCAACAATCACTGAACAACTTCTTAACAATACAAAAGAGGTGGGGCACATGGTTGGCTCAGTCAGTTAAGCGTCTGACTTCAGTTCAGGTCATGATCTCACGGTTTGTGAGTTTGAGCCCTGCATAGGGCTCTCTGCTGTCAGGGCAGAGCCTGCTTCAGATCCTTAGTCTCCATCTCTCTGCCCCTCTCCTGCTCTTTCTCTCTCTCCCTCCCTCTCAAAAATAAACAAACATTAAAAAAAAAAAGAATACAAAAGAGTTTAAGTGACAGATGGTATAGAATAAATAATCAAATAGGCATGAAGATATTTGGATCTCATTTGCAACAGATCTTATTGCATAAAACATTATTCACTTTTAGTGATTTTAAGGTAAATCACTGAATTTTTAAAAAGAATAAAGAATACATTTATCTAATTTTTTCTTTAAATTCATGATGTCTAAAAGTAGTAGGGAATATTTTTTAAAGTTCACGATAAACCCAAATTATTTGGAAAATAAGAATTACAAAACCAGCAAAAAAACAAAACAAAACAAAACAAAAAAAAAACAGTTAGGATCTCCAAACTTCACAAGAGCATCAAAAAATGAAATATTCATTTCATTCTGTTAGAGATATATTTAAAATAATGTGGCTGTAAAAGTATAATAGAGAAATATTACCTAATTGAAATAACCAAATTCTTTTTTCAAATAACTCTCGAGAAATCTAGTTTCCATATAAAATTTACTGAATTACCAGTTCAAATATACCACACATAATGGAATTATCTGCTAAATTTTGAACCAAGAAGGATTCTGACTTACTTCTCAATTGGAAGGACATGAGGTCCAGAGATAGAATAACGATACAGAAAAGTCAGAAACTTCCTGAATGCGTCAAAAAAAGGCCAGTGAGAAAGAAGACAGATGCATTTATTAGTGTGAATTGTTTTGGAACTATCAGATTTCCCATCTGCTGATGATGCTAAACCCAAGAGAAGTCTCTGTTTTTCTGTGAGATTTTCCTCAGAGTATGGTTCATAAAACTGAATAGCAGCACCATAGACCTGGAAAACAAGAAATATATTTAATAAATACACCTTATATCATTTATTCGAATCATATCATTAAATATTTAATGGAGGAGCCATTACGAGCTAGGCCATTAAAAGCCTTTTAGATGCCCATGAGCCAGGCAAGGTGCCAGGTAGCAGGAACACAGTGGTGAACAAACATCTCTCTTGGTTTCTCGGAGTATGTTTAAAAAAAAAAATAATAATAATAAAACAGAAAACACTACACAGTGCTACTCTCACATCTCATTATTGAAAAAAAAGATGTTTCAATTAAATCGAGTTTGTTTTCTGAAGAGCGAAAGCAATTGAATCAATATTCTCTATAACAAAATGACTGAAAATATTTAGTAGACAATGGGACAGAATTCTAGACAAGGAAATATATATTCCAACTTCAGGCAATTCACTAAATTTCTGTGGACCTCAATTTCCCAATCTATAAAATGAGGATGTTAGACTAAATGATTTCCAAGGTCTTTTCCAACTATCATACTCTATGATTCTGAATAGCTTTGCATATATAATAATGTCTTTTGTATTACTCTCAAAGCATCTGGTTGACACAAAATGAAGCAATGAAAGATCATCATTTGACAATGAAAAAAAAAATCTTTTGCCATATTCACAAAAAAGCACTGGGGTGTATGGGACAGAATGAAATTTCTCTTTTCCATTATCTCTGAATATAGTTATTTTAACCAAGTGGAAGAGGTATGTGTAATAGATTCAATTTAACCAGTTTTTTTTTTTCCTACTGTTCCTTACATTATATAAAACTTAAGACCTGAAAATGTACAAGAGGGGCACTTGGGTGGCTCAGTCGGTTAAGCGTACAACTCTTGGTTTTGGCTCAGGTCACGATCTCTCAGTTTTCTGAGTCTGAGCCCCACATCAGGCTCTGTGCTGGCAGCATGGAGCCTGCTTGGGATTCTCTCTCTCTCTCTCTCTCTCTCTCTCTCTCTCTGCCCCTTCCCTACCCATGCTGTCTCTGTCTCTCTCAAAATAAATAAACTTAAAAAAAAAAAGAAAATGTACAAGAAATTTGTCGACAGTTGTTAAAACACACAGTACCTTTTCAGCTGAGGCTCCAGTTAACACAAATGTAGAAAAAACAGGGAGAGGGTATTTGCTATTTGGTGGCCAACATTCAATAGTTGCACCCATTGGTAAACAAAATAGGGGAACAGATTCTGGGAGTGAGAAAGACTCATAATCTTCTTGAGGATATCTACAAATTAGACCTATAAAAACAATAATAAATATTAGGTCATCATCTCTTGAATTCAGGTACTCAAAATCTGAATGATGCTAAAATGTTTTATAACTACTTAACATTATATTACATACATGTTCATCAAATAGCTCTGAATGTTTCAGTAGAATACATCCAGATTTTTATCTTCAAACATTATAACTATTCATAATAACTAATTAATATTTATCAAGCTTCATCCATGAAGGCTAAGTAAGACAAACAAGAAAAGATTATCCTAAAGAAACATACACAGGTACAAACAGAATCCTAAAACTTTAGTTTGTGGTCATACTACCTTGAAGCAAATGAAAAACACGTTTTTTTACATTTTCAACACGGTTACCCATCTTCTTTTAAAATCAATCTTCCATTGAGTATCCAATAAATTTAAGGATGAGACAAAACAGAAAAAAAAAAACAAAACCCATGGGTTGTGGTGACAGTCCTGACACTAATACATTATAAGATTTCTTTTTCCTTAAATTTTACTAGCCTTCATAATACATGTATATATTAAGTATTGCATGAAAAATTATACTTACCAGCTTTGTAAGATATAGTGTTAGTCTTTGCCACTGACTTTTTATAACATAAGTACACTGCTGATCCCCACTGAATCAAAAAAAAAAAAAAAAGGAAATATCATTTAACTTTAAAAGGTAGTAACTTAATAAAATGGACTCTTTGATATCTCCAGTACATATTGTCTAAGATGTAGTAACAGATTTCTGTTAGCTATTTTCAGTTGGTTATTTTGTCATGATTTTATCAGAGTTTTTGCTCACTTTTCTTTCAGAAGTAATATTTCATGTTTTCTTCCCCACTGTAACAGCAATAATATAAGGAAAATTTGTTTAAAATAATTAAGTCATGACAATTTAGATTTTATTCCAACTCCAAACTTTGGGCAGAAATGATTAAGAAATATCTAGGGGCGCCTGGGTGGCTTAGTTGGTTGAGTGTCTGACTTTGGCTCAGGTCATGATCTCACAGTCTGTGAGTTCGAGCCCCGCGTCAGGCTCTGTGCTGACAACTCAGCACAGATTCTATGTCTCCCTCTCTCTCTGACCCTCCCCCGTTCATGCTCTGTTTCTGTCTCAAAAATAAATAAACATTAAAAAAAAAAAAAAAAAAAAGAAATATCTACCCATGGGTATACCTTCCTTTAGATTCCACAGCCTCTTTCTATAGTTCTTTATACCAAAACTTAAGAGTTATAATTTCCTATATCTGTTTCCGTGTTTCCCATTCTCTCCTGAATTCATTCCCAATCAGGTTTTAATCACACCATTCCTTAAAAGAACAATTTAACAACTTTAATGATGCCAAATTTAACAGTTGGTTCCTAGACTACATCTTCTCCAACCTCTCAGCACAGATCTGGACAGCACTAATGACTCCCAAAACATGTTCTCGCCTTTTGAGGCATCACATTCTCCTGGTGCCTTCCCACCAAACCTCTGGCTACTCCTCAGTCTCCTCCTCCCCTTTTCCCTGATCATTAAATGTGATCTCTTCTTTCCTTTTCTTTCTGTGAATGATCTCATACATTTAGTCCCATCGTTTTGGAGAACAGCTACTCCCAAAGGAGTCTCAAATTTCTAGTCCCAGCTGCAACAGAGATGGGGAAGACTGTGGATAAAGCAGACTTGGGGGTTGGGGGTGAAGAAAAGGAGTTCAGTCTTAGACATAAGTTTGAAACATCTATTAGACATCCAAGTGAAGAATCAAATGGAGCTAAAGTGAGGTCTGAAATGAAGATGTGACTTGGGAGATTTGCTACTTGACATTAGATGATGACAGATACATGCACACAGACACTCCCTTACCTCCTCTGGGCTCAACTCCAAACAACACTTCATCAGAGAGCCCTTCCTTCATCACCTTACATGCAATAACAATCTTCCTTCTACCCTGTCCCGTCTTCCCTATCATCCCTTCTTGCTTTCTTCTTCCTCCACAGCACTTACTACTACTTGGCATATTGTATATTGTCTTACTTATCAGTGCAAAGCCCAAAACGGGGCTCAATCCTATGACCCTGGGATTATGATCTGACTCAAAATCAAGAGTTGAGCCGAATGAGGTTTAAACCTACTGAGCCACCCAGGGACCCCAGGATTTTATTTTTAAGTAATCTCTACACCCAACTTGGGGTTCAAACTCACCACCCTTAGATCAAGAGTCACATGCTCTACTGACTGAGCCGGCCAGGCACTCTATAAGTTAAACATTAAAAGCATTTCCAGAACAATGGTTCCTCTTTCTTTTTGCTGAACCTTGTGTGTGAAAAACTTCAGAAAACCCTCTTTTAGTTTTGATATCTGTGGTTCTTTTCCTCCAGAGTCCCATAACTTTTACTGTTATCTCCAAGTCCTTGTTTTTTATTTTTGAATATTCCTTTTGTTTTCTGCCATATTCAAGTGGTCATATAGTTCCCTTCTTATCATCACAAAGGTTATCATTGAGGGTTTTTTGTTATCTTGAAAAACTGGTTTATTGGGAATTGGAGTTGGGACTTATCAATAGAAAGTCTTATTTATACATTTGTACACATCTCAGAAACTAAAAGCCTAGTTCGCCTACATTCATAATATCCACTTGACTTTTATACATCCATTCTTTTGATGCAAATACTAAACCATTTATACAAACAAAATGCCAACACGGTAATGAGGATAATTTAATGTCGTGAGCACAATTTAACATACTGGTCTGCTGGAGACACATGAAAAATATTTAGGAAAGCAAGAAAAATTTTTAGATGAAGAGTCAACATATTGCATCATTGTTCATAATAGATCCTCCCCACAAAAGGGAAACAATCCAAGTGTCTATCAGTAGGTGAATGATTAAAATAAACTGTGGTTCATTTATTAATGAAATGCTTGCCACTGGTTCAGATGAAGAAATAAAATCTGTATCAACTTTACTAATTTTCAAAAACATATTAATGAGTTAAAAAAAGCAAATCACAGAAGAATATATTTAGTATATCACCGTTTATGTGAAATGTAAAGGTACACAAAGTAATAATATATATTTATAGATGTATAGTAGAAAGTTTTAAAATACATGTGAATGAAATGCACTAGCTTCAGGCTAGTTGTTAACTCTGGAGGACAGAAAAGGATGGAAGATGAGGCTTTGGCTAAACCTTTAAATTTTTTTTTTTTTTTTTTTTTTTTTTTACAAATTAAAACATTTGAAGCAAATATGTTAAATTGTTTACATTTGTTAAATATAGGGGATGAGCACAGGGTGTTATAGTAGTCTCTTTTTAAAATTCCTTTTTAATGGCTATTTATTTTTGAAAGAGAGATAGAGCACGTCAGGTGGTGGGGGGTGCGGTGGGCAGAGAATCCCAAGCAGGCTCTGTGCTAACAGCAGCAAGCCTGACGCAGGGCTCGAACTCATAAACTGTAAGATCATGACCTGGGCTGAAGTCAGACACTAAACTGACTGAGGCACCCAGGCACCCTATTATAGTAGTCTCTTAATAACTAGAAACATATCGTAAAGTTGGGGCACCTGGGTGGCTCAGTTGGTTGGGTGACTGACTCTTGATTTCAGCTCAGGTCATGATCTCACAGTTCGTGAGACTGAGCATGGCATCAGGCTCTGTGCTGACAGCATGGAACCTGCTTAGCCTCCCTCTGCCCCTCCCCTCTGCTTGTACTTGCTCTCTCTCTATAAAAAATAAAGATAGTAATAATAAAATAAAAGTTTAATTTATAAATTCAGTACCCATTTGTGGTACACACTTTCAAATGTCTTTTTTTTTTTTTTTTTTTTTTTTTTAGGAAATAGGTACATGATTTAATTACTTGCTTAGTTACTAACTCTACTTTTCTAAACAATCCTGATAAATCTTTTTTTTTTTTTAATGGACATTCTTTTTTTTTTTTAATGTTTATTTATTTTTGAGAGAGAGAGAGAGTGAGCAGGGGAGGAGCAGAGAGAGAAGAGGACACAGGATTTGAAACAGGCTCTGTGCTGACAGCCTGATATGGGGCTTGAACTCACAAACTATGAGATCGTGATCCGAGCTGAAGTTGGACGCTCAACTGACTGAACCATCCAGGCTCCCCTCAAATATGAACATTCTTAAATGGTTGTAAAACAAAAGCCATTTGGATAGAATATTTAAAAAAAATACTCTCGATGAGTCAAAAAGTGAGGAGATGGTCACAAATTTGCCAGAAATTAGCTGTGTGAATCAAAGCATCCAGACTAGCAGTTTTAAACCACATGAGCAGTTTAAGATCTTTTCTGGCTCTAAAATATGCTTCCATTGTAAGTCAGTCAAAGTCTAAATCATTTAAGTCTTACAGTCCAAAACTTGAAAACAAATAGTTCTTGCAAAGTCTTTCCACAAGCTTAATGGGAGGGTGGGGAAGATTCTTTTTGAGGCCAAAGCTATAAGCCTGGTACAAAATATCAGGTAGGAATTTGAGGAAAGATTCACCACACATCTCACGTCCATTACCTTGGTCTTTTGTTTTTTTCCCTGGTTTAGAAACCTGATAGATGACTTTTGTTCAAGCTACCTAACCTTCAAAAAAGAGTCAGCTACGTAACTATTGCTGGGTATTATCAACACATCATTAATTTAATCCCTACCACTTCCTAATTCTTTACATATACATTAGACAGATATGAACATAAGTCTTCTATATTGGATGTTTATTTAAAATTTTCTGAGTTAGAAGTCCCTGTACATCTGCTTCAAAGAACAAAATTTGCTTTTACTACCTTACAGTCGATGGAAACAAAGATTGGTAACAAAAATAAACACAACCCACTACTTAAAAAAAAGACATCAACTGCTAAGATCAGGCAAGTTTCCCTATACTCAGGACCGATACATGTATGGATAAGAAAATAAACATTTAAGGGATTTTATTCCGGTAATATTTCTTAAAAATTTTAGGAGGAGCTTAAGTACTGGGCAAAAATAAAATTTAAAAAGCTCTTCTTTGGGGTGCCTGGGTGGTTCAGTCGATTAAGCGTCTGATTCTTGATTTCAGCTCAGGTCATGATCTTGGCTCAGGTCATGATCTCACGATTCATGAGATGGAGCCCTGTGTCAGGCTCTGTGCTGAGGGTGCAGAGCCTGCTTGCGATTTTCTTGCTCTCTCTGCCTGCCTCTCTCCCTCTCTCTCTCAAAATAAACATTTAAAAAATTAAATTAAATTTAAAAAGCTCTTCCTTGCTGAATGTCAATTGTATCTCAATTGAAAAAAGGAAACAAAAGCTTTTCCCCAGACATTAAGTACACATAAAAGGGACTGATGAAGCAGAGTTAACCAAATTTATAGCTAATATTTATATAGCACTCTCTGTGTACCAGACAGTATCCTAAGTTAGTTAAAAATATTAATTCATTTAATCTTCATAAAAATAAAGTACAACTTTATCCCTATATCGTGGACGAGGAAACTGAGGCACAAAGAATCAAGGAACCTGTCTAATCACATATCTGGATTTCAAATCCACTAGCTTAGGTGGAGTCCATTTCTGTTCACACTGTGTTACATTCCTCTTCCTTCTTTTAGTAGAGAATAAATGCTGACAACATTGGGACCAATGTTTCAGGATAAGAAAACATAGAAAATTCCTATCTCTGGGTTCAGTTTCAATGCAGTAAGTCTACCTTGAGCACCCTGATTAACTAATAAAACCTAGAAACGGTTCTGATGACATTATCAATTTACTTTGTGTCAAAACCCAACAAATCCACAAAATAAATGGAAAATTCACCAATGGGAAAATGGCAAGTTACCTGTGAGCCTGCATAATCTTGCTAAAATTCCAACCCAAATCTGAAATGATATTAAGCAGGACATTGTGTCATAAAAGCTTAAAAACCCTTCTTACGGGGTGCCTGGGTGGCTCAGTCAATTGAGCATCAGACTTTGGCTCAGGTCATGATCTCACATTTCATGGGTTCGAGCCCTGTGCTGACATGGAACCTGCCTGGCATTTTCTCTCTCTCCCTCTTTCTCTGCCCTTTCCCTGCTCATGCTTTCTCTCTCTCCCTCAAAATAAATAAATAAGCTTTAAAAATTAAAAAAAAAAAAAAACAAAACTCTTCTTGACATCACTATCAGTACCACATAAGGCTTGTAAAACTGTTTGCTACCATGATCTTTTTTTTCCATCATAATCTCTCCAACTATCACATGTTATCACCAAATCAAAATAATATGGAAGGATGGCACAAAAGGACAGGGCATTTTGTGTGTGAATGGCTGTTGACAAGAAAAAAAAAATGGTCATCTAATTAGAGGTAACACTGCTGCAGACTATTCTTTTTTGATACAATTTGGATCATGTCAATATCTATTTTTTGAATTACCTATTTAAAAATTTTATTTTATTTTATTTTATTTTTTTTTTTTAATTTTTTTTTTCAACGTTTTTTTATTTATTTTTGGGACAGAGAGAGACAGAGCATGAACGGGGGAGGGACAGAGAGAGAGGGAGACACAGAATCCGAAACAGGCTCCAGGCTCCGAGCCATCAGCCCAGAGCCCGACGCGGGGCTCGAACTCAGGGACCGCGAGATCGTGACCTGGCTGAAGTCGGACGCTTAACCGACTACGCCACCCAGGCGCCCCTTAAAAATTTTAAACAGAGGGGCGCCTTAAAAATTTTAAACAGAGGGGCGCCTTAAAAATTTTAAACAGAGGGGCGCCTTAAAAATTTTAAACAGAGGGGCGCCTTAAAAATTTTAAACAGAGGGGCGCCTTAAAAATTTTAAACAGAGGGGCGCCTTAAAAATTTTAAACAGAGGGGCGCCTTAAAAATTTTAAACAGAGGGGCGCCTGGGTGGCGTAGTCGGTTAAGCGTCCGACTTCAGCCAGGTCACGATCTCGCGGTCCGTGAGTTCGAGCCCCACGTCGGGCTCTGGGCTGATGGCTCGGAGCCTGGAGCCTGTTTCGGATTCTGTGTCTCCCTCTCTCTCTGCCCCTCCCCCGTTCATGCTCTGTCTCTCTCTGTCCCAAAAAATAAAATAAACGTTGAAAAAAAATAAAAATTTTAAACAGATACTGATACTACCTAAAGTTGCAGGTTTTTCTTAAAGAAAATTTTCTTAAAGAATTGAAAGATACAGATAATACACATTTAGTGCTTTCACACATCCCATGTGTACTGGGACACAGTTGTAAATTCATTTAATCATCACAATAACTTAGATGCTATTATCATCCTCATTTTACCATTGTGAAATCGATGCATAGAGAGACAAAGTTACTTGCCCAAAGTCACAGAGCCAGTGTCAGAATTAGGATTCACAGCCAGACACTCTGGCTCCAGTCTGTGCTCTGAACCACTCGGCTATATTGACCTTAACCACTATAACACCAATCTATTTTACTGTCTTACTGAGGGAGTTAAAAATATTTTTCAGGGTCTCAAAATCTGTACTATATCCAGTCACAGATCAATACACCCCAGTTCTTCCTCTTCTAGCTTTATCTAAACCTTCAGTGTTTCTCATGTTGCTAGCTTAACAGAAAAGAGAATAATAATTAAAAAAAATCAACTTCCCATAATAAAAACTTAATAAGTATGTATACAATCTTAAATATTGGAGGACCTGAGTGGCTCAGTAGGTTAAGTGTCTGACTCTTGATTTTGGCTCAGGTCATGATCTCACTGTTCATGCGATTGAGCCCCGCGTTGGGCTCTATGCTGACACTGAGGAGACTGCTTGGGATTCTCTCTTTTCTTTTCTCCCTCTCTCTCTCTATCCCTACCCGGCTCACACGCACTCACTCTCTCTCACTCAAAATAAATAAATAAACATTTAAAAAATATCTTAAATCTCAGCAAAGTATTCATTTACATAGTTATAACAGGACAATGTACATATCTGTTTTGGGATAATTAAGAAATTAAGTTTGAAAATTTGTGATTAAAAATCCAATTATTTACAAAGTTATATTTAAAAAACCCAACTTTCATATTTTGTTGGTAGGATTATAATTGGTTAAGCCTTTCTGGATAAAAATCTTAAAAGTAAAGCTTTGATCTACAAATTTCAGGACATATCATAAGGGAATAATTTAGCAATGCCATATAGTGTTTAAGAGTTTGGTTCTAGAGTTCTATAGTTTGGGTCCGAATCTTGGTTCACCTGCTTACTGAAGGTATGAATGACCTTGGGGCAAACAACATTTTTAACTCTCAAATTTCCTTCTCTGTAAAATGTGGGTGGGAAACACTACCCAGGGGGTTGTGAATTAACTGAATTAATGGATATGAAATACTCAGAATAGTGAATAGCACATAAGAGCTCAATAAATGTAAATTATTCTATGGAAAATTTAGTTGTGATTATGTTCATAACAGCTTTGCTTATAATATAAATAAATTGAATCTAAATGTCTTACAATAGAAGATGAAATAAATACATTGTGGCAAAATCCATTTAATGCAGTAATATTATGCCATTCAATGCAGTTATATATTAAAATATGCTCAACCTCCACAGTAATGAAATGAATGCAAATTAAAATTAGAATGATTTCTTGCTTTATTAGTCAATAATTAAAAAGCGATTGATAACAACCATTTTTTTAAAGTAGGCTCCATGCCTAACATGGGGCTTGAACTCATGACCCTGAGACCAAGAGTCACATGTTCTAACTGAGCCAGCCAAGCACCCCAAGGGAAAGGGAATTCTCTCTTTTTTTTTTTTATGTTTGTTTATTTTTGTGAGAGAAAGAGACAGAGTGTGAGTGGGGGGAGGGGAGAGAGAGACACACACACAGAATCTGAAGTAGGCTCCAGGCTCTGAGCTGTCAGCACAGAGCCCAATGCGGGGCTCGAACCCATGAACCGTGAGATCATGACCTGAGCCAAAGTCAGACGCTTAACTGACTAAGCCACCCAGGTACCTCAGGAAAGGGAATTCTTAATGAAAGTGCCACAACCCTTTCAGAGCAATGTGTCAACACTTTTCAAAATGTACAGCATACCCAGGGACCCATCAATTCCACTTATAATTATTTATTCTTCCAGAGACACTCCAAAAAATACACAAAGAAAAAGGTACAGGCTTGATCAAAGCAGCATCACTAATAATGGGAAGAACTGGAAATAACTTGTAATCATTACTTTTTATTCTTATTTTCTGGAATAGTATATAATTATTATAAGAATTAAATAGAGAGTTCTATTAACTCATGAAGGTGGATAGTGGAAAAAAGCTTCTATCAGAATATATAGAAAGTTCCAATTTTTGAAAAATAAAGGATGAATTCATTCACATTATGTATATTGCACACATATCTGAAAGGACAAAAGGCCTGAAAGGACACAAGCCAAATCAGTAATTGGTAATCCTGGAAAGGGATTACAAAAGATGAAAGTAAGAACAAGAACTTTCACTTCATAGGCCTACAATTTGCTCCCCCTCTCAATGTTTTGGGGGGTGGCACACATTTCTTTTTAAAATTTAAAACAGCAATAAAAGAACAAAGACAATTACAGATCATGCATAGCCTTAAGGCTACTGAAAGGACTTTGACTAAGAGTGAGATGGGAAGCCATTAAGGGTTGTAAGCAGAGGAGTGAATAGGATCCAATTTATGTTTTACAAGGATCGCTCTTGCTGCTACATGATGAATAGGCTGTAGGAAGAAGTAGAAGCCTTGATCAGTTAGACCAGGGATCTGGCACACAATGGCTTGCATTTGACCCAAGGCCTGTTTTTGTACACCTGAGCTAAGACTAGTTTTTAATTTTTAGGGGTTTAAAAAAAAGAATATGTGACAGAGACTGTATATGACCCACAAAACTTATTATTTAGCCCTTTAAATGAAAATTTGCCTGTCTCCTAAATTAGAATACTATTGCAACCATCCTGTTAAAAGGGGATTATGGCTTGGACCAGAGTTGTAGCAATGGAGAGGCTGAGTATTGGTCAAGTTCAAGATATGTTCTGAAATTGGAGTCAACAGAATTTACAGAAGAACTGGATGAAAAGTAGAAGAGAAAGGTTAAGGATTACTTCAAGGTTTTTAGCCTGAGTAACTAGAAGAGTACAATTTTCACTGCATCATATAGAGATTAGGGCAAAGGGAAGGAGTTAGCAAAGGCAGAAGCGGAATGATGGGTAAGGTAGGAGGAAAGAGCTACAGAGTACTCAGGAAGAGAATCCATCTTACCTTCCTGCCACTGTTTCAAGAAAGAAGTGATCAGCTATGTCAAAACCTACTGAAAAATTGCAAATTAAAACCACTGAATTCAACAGCAAGAGCAATATTGGTGGAATGGTAGAGACAAAAGCCTAAGCTAGAGAGAGTCAAAGTGAGGAAGGGGACAGAATATGTCACGTCTTTTGAGATGTTTTACTGTAAAGGAGAACAATGAAATGAGGCAATAGACAGAGGCAAACATACGAGTCAAGAAGTTTTGTAAAGATGGGAAATATTGCAGTAGGCTTTGCGTGCTGGAGTAAATAATGCAATAGAGAAAGACCAATGATTCCTAAAAAGTAGAAACATTGCTGAAGCCATGTCCTCAAATACGTAAGTATGTGGGATCTAGCGCACAACTGAAGGGGTTAACCTTGGCTAGTGTATTACTTTTCCAGTAAGGGGAAAAATAATCTTTAAATTGGAAGAAAAAAAAAAAGCCAAATTGCTTTTTGCACAGTTCCTTTTCAAAGTACAACTATTTTCCCAAAAAGGAAAGATCCACTATCTTTAAAAACATATTTTTTAATTCAGTTATTATGCTCTGCTGTTTTTCAAAGATTTTAAATCATGTTCTTTTCATCAGTGGCTAATTTTACCAGTACAAAACAAGTCACTTACCATACTGTTATTGAGATTCTTGTCGACTTTGCAAAATGTGTGTGGTGGGCTTTCTCCTTTACTGGGTACGATAATACATATGTCTGTGACAGCCAACGTATTCTGAGTCATGTTTTCAGAGGCTCTTCGGTAAGTGATATAAATTTTTTGTGATGAGGTACTGCCACTAATATTTGCAGGGCGTCCATATGGAGTACTCTGAATAATTTCACACCCTTGTTTCAATCTTTCTTTCCAGTCGTATAAAACCCTAAAACAAAAATACATAAATAACTACACAAATGCAAAACATCTTCAAATAGGATAGGTAATATTTTCAGGTATCATCAACTGATCCTTAAACGTAACAGATATTCCAATCTTACAGCAAGTCTGAATTGAACCATCCCGTGTAAAACTAAAGGGTAATGGTTTCCCTGCCCAAAATTAAAATAATGTAAGGAAAAGTCAGATTACCTCTTAGGTTTGTTGGCATAAACCACAGAAAGGCAAGGATTAAGTGCAGACGCACCTGCTGTGGCACTCCATTTAACAGATGTGTTTATTTTTGTCTCTAAAACCAAGCATCTTTTTTAGAAAAAGCAACTTGGTTTTAGCCAAAGTTATAGTTTTACAAAAGGCTCCTTGCCAGACAGTATAGAACCTGCTTACACACTTTTACTTCCAACGCTTCCCTCAGGTTTAAGAGACAGTTTTAGGTTTTCAAAAGAGAAAATAACCTCAAATCCACCTTTAATCGAAAGGATGGGTGAAAGACATAGGCTTTTTTTCCTTCTTCTTTTTCTTTATTGTGGTAAAATGGTAGGATTTTATTAAAGGGCAGGCCAGGCATCTGTTCCTTAAGTCTTCTAAAAAGTACTTGGGGATACAAGGAAAATGTCATACTGGAGTAACATCAGTCTATTCCCTCAGAGAATTCACTGATTTGTACTTGGCATGAGCCAATGAAAATTTAAAGCTCTACTACACTAAGTGTGTGTCTGCATTTGCTATAAAAACTGTTGTAACAGGCAATATCCTCAACATCAGTCAGTATTTCCTTTTATAAAATCCCATAATTCAAATAAAATTAAGTGCCAAAAACTGGTCAAATTATTTCACTGTAATATAATTTTTAATTTCCCTTTATGTCATGACCATCTGCAAACTTAAAGAAATTTTTCTCTGAACATTCTATTTTGAAAATTTGGAGTTAGATTTGATAGTTAGAATTATAGCAACTATGTTTATCCTAATGTTAGCTTAAATGCTTATTCTTCCCTCTCTCCCTTTTGATCTTGCTTTTCTGTTTTGTTTTCTTTAATCTTTAAAAAAAAAAGGTACTATAACAGAGAGAAATTAAACACACTTCAATTCAAATTTCTACTACTGGCTACTAGCTGTATTCTCTTGGGCAGATATTTAACCTCTCTGAGCCTTGCACTAATCAGAGAGGCTACAACATTGAAAAATCTAACTCACATGGGCACCTGGGGGGCTCAGTGGGCTAAGCATCTATCTTTAGCACAGATCATGATCTCACTGCTCGTGGGTTCAAGCCCCACATGGGGCTCTGTGCTGACAGCTCAGAGCCTGGAGCCTGCTTCAGATACCATGTCTCCCTCTCTCTCTGCCCCTCCCCTAATCTCTTTCTCTCTCTCTTGCAAAAATAAATAAACATTAAAAATAATCTAACTCACAGGATCTTGACAGAACTGGAAAACAGCTGCTCAACTGAAAATAAGAAATCTAAATATAACACAAACCACCACCAACAAACTACCATCACCTCAAATTTTTTAAAGATATGGAATATATATTTGATAACAATTTTCTTTAATCAGGTATTGTGTTGTTAAATCCAGTACTTGCATTACTACTTTTGATTTTTAAATTGTTAGGAACTTTTCTTGTCTAACTAAACTAAGCTTTTCAAAGGCTGTTAAAAATGATGCTCTATCCTCCCCAATGACAACAAGTTAGGATAGTTTGTAAGGGTGGTTAATTTGGGGTGTCTGGGTGGCTCAGTGGGTTAAGTGTTTGACTCTTGGTTTCAGATCAGGTCATGATCTCATGGTTCATGAGACTGAGTCCCAAGTTGGGCTCTGCTCTGGGTATGGAGCCTGATTGGGATTCTCTCTCCCTCTCTCTCTGCCCCTCCCCCCTTCTCAAAATAAATTTTTAAAAATTAAAAAAAAAAAGGATGGTTAATTTACATTCCAGTTTAAGTTCTTCACTATTGGAGAATCCTTCATGTGCTTGGAAAAGTCCTCACCTCTAAACTAGGAAACTTCAACACCTTAACGAGAATCTGCAACATTCCCTTCATTTTATTCACAAGTTAGAATTGTGATGATGATCAGTGATCATAGGAGCAAATTACCTAATCTTTTGAAAAGAAGATCTAACAGCTGGCTTACTTTCCCAAGCCATTTACTAAATATATAAGCTTTAGAAGAAGCAATATAGTAGCTGTTCTGAAACCAACTTAAAATTACTGTAATTCATTCATGAATTAATAGAACCAAAATTATTTTTTTTTTTTTAGGTAGGCTTCATGCCCAGCATGGAGTCCAACATGGAGTTTGAACCATGACCCCGAGATCATGACCTGAGCTGAGATCAAGAGTCAGCCACTTAACTCAGTGAGCCACTCAGGCGCCCAAAAATTGATTTTTAGTATAACTTTTTGATATCAAACATTAAGTGACAGAATTTTTAAAGTGGAAGAAATTTCAGGAGCTCTTCCAATTCCAATTCATTCTATCTCCCCTTAGGCATTAGTAAACATGACTATCCCCTTTCAGACTTAATATAATAGGAGATGAAACTTTTATAGCCCCTACTGGTAACATCAGTAGGGATGTTGATATCTTCTCTGTTTTTATTTTTTGAAGTTTATTTATTTACTTTGAGAGAAAGAGAGAAAGCACAGGCGGGGGAGGGGAAGAGAGAGAAAATCCCAAGTAGGCTCCCCAATCTCGGCGCAGAGCCTGATGTAGGGCTCGAACCCACAAACCATGAGATCACGACCTGGGCCGAAGTCAGATGCTTAACTGACTTAGCCACCCAGGCACCCCCTTCCCAATTTTAACTCAAAGATTGTAAGTTAAACTCATGCCTTTTTTGCAACTGAGTAATGAAAACAATAAAGCTAATCTTCATTCCTTATAAACTTTTCATCTATTTTGAAGACATTATTAGAGCTACCTGTAGCTTTCCTTTGGCCTTTTTCTTTCAGTTTTTCAGTGGGCATCTTATTTTTCTACCTTTAAAGTGTTGTTCCTCTTTTGTCCCATGTGTATATGGATATATCTATATCTATATCTTATGTAGATACCTTTACACTTATATATTCTCCTTTTGTATATATAATACATATTATATAATGTATATAATGTCAACTTCTGCAAATATTTGGGTTCCTTTTAAAAAATGTAAACTACATATACATGTAAAAGAGAAATATATAAATGTAAATATATATGTGTGTGTGTGTGTGTGTGTGTATATGTATATATATATGCACACACACAAATACTCATCTTTTAAAAAGAGCCCCAATCTTTGCAAAAACTGATGAGCTGGTCCTAAAATTCATATGGAAATTCAAGGGACCCAGAATGGCCAAAAGAATCTTTAAAAAGAACAAAGCTGGTAGATTCACACTTCCAATGTAAAAACTTAATACAACGCTACAGTATTGAAAACTGCGTACTGGCACAAAGACAGACATGTTGACAAATAAAATAGAAGTTGCAAGTCCAGAAATAAACCCATATGTCTATGACCTACTAATTTTTGAAAATGGGGAAAGAATGATCTCCTCAACGGATGGTGCTAGGACAATTGGATATCCATAAGCAAAATATTGAGGCTGGATCCCTTCCTTGACCATATACAAAAATTAAGTCAAAACAGATCAAAGATCGAAATATAAAGGCTGAATGTATAAAACCCTTAGACAAAAACTTAGGTGTAAATCCTCATGACTTGGGATTAGTAAAAGCTTTCTTAGAGACGATGCCAAAACACAAGCAACCGAAGAAAAAATAGACAAATCAGACTTGATCGAAATTAAAAACTTTTCAGCTTCGAAGGATACCATAAAGAAAGTGTAGAGACAACCCACAGAATGGGAGAAAATATTTGTAAATTATATATTTGGTAAGTGACTTGCATTTAGAATACATAAAGGACTCTCAAAGCTCAACAATAAAAAGATAAGCCAGTTAAAAAATGGGTAAAGGATTCTAAATAGACATTTCTCAAAAGATTTACAGATGGCCAGTAAATGCACGAAAAGATGCTCAACATTATTAGCCATCAAGTGAATGCAAATCAAGACCACAATGAGATACCATTAGGAAAGCCACAATCAAAACAATGATACAAAATGCTGGCTAGGATGTGGACAAACTGGAACCTTCATACACTGCCAGTGGGAATGCAAAGTCATGCAGCTTTTTGGGAAGACAGTCTGGCAGTTCCTCAAAAGATTAAACAGAGTTATTAAATGACCCAGCAATTGCACTCCTAAGTGTATATATATATATATATATATATATATATATATAAGAGAAATGAATGAAAACATATGACCATATAAAAATTTATATATGACTATTTCCAGCAGCATTATTCATAATAACCAAAAAGTGGGAACAATCCACATGTCCATCGAACTGATGAATAAATTGTGAAAACAAACAATTTATGGTGCATCCATAAATGGAATATTAGTCAGCCATGTAAAGGAATGAAGTACTGACACATACTACAACACGAATAAACCTGGAAAACATAATGCTAAGTGAAAGAAGCCAGGCACAAAATGTATTATTTTTTTGCCTTAGAATATGATTCCATTTACATAAAATGTCCAGAGTAGGCAAATCCATAGATACAGAAAGCAGAGTAAGCATTGCCTTGAGCTGAGGGGGTCAGGCAGAATGGGACAGCAGCTAAAATGAGTACAGGCTTTCTTTCTGCCATAATAAAAATGTTCTGAAGTTTATTGTGGTGATGGTTGCACAACTTTATAAGTTATACTGAAAACTACTGGATTGTACATTTTATTTTTTTATTTTTTTATTTTTTAACGTTTATTTATTTTTGAGACACGGAGAGACAGAGCATGAACGGAGGAGGGGCAGAGAGAGAGGGAGACACAGAATCAGAAGCAGGCTCCAGGCTCTGAGCCATCAGCCCAGAGCCCGAGGCGGGGCTCGAACCCACGGACCGTGAGATCGTGACCTGAGCTGAAGTCGGACGCTTAACCGACTGAGCCACCCAGGCGCCCCTGGATTGTACATTTTAAATCGGTAAATTTCATGGTATATGAATTCTATCTCAATAAAGCTATTATGGGAAAAAGAAGCCCTAAGTTCTGTATCATATCCTAAGTAGAGCACTAATTTACCCCAAGATCCTTGTTTGATGCATACAGATTTAAGTATCCACCTACAATGATCATTACAACTGATGCTCAAAAGCCACCCTTTTCTAGTACTTTTTAAATGATTAAAATTTTTACGGTCAGGAAAAAACACTAGTTTTCTGGTACTTTACTGTAGAAGTTTGAAACTTTCAAAAGAAAAAAAAAAGTTTATTTAACAGAAAGAAATTCCACCAAGATGAAAGTGCTGGGAACCTGCAGGACAAAGGAACACTCAAATGGTATAAGGAACACAGAAAGACAACACAGGATTCTAATCGTGCCCCTATTTTTCTAAAGCTGCCACATATCTATTAATGAATGAATTGAACAGTGAACTTCAAAATCTACAAGACATATTATTTGGATCAATAACAACAATTCTTAAAAAAAAAAAAAAACAACTTACCCCAGATCTGTAAGTGGAGGCTTATCTCTTCCTCTTCTGTAGCAAAGGTAAATCTGTGGCCCCACAAGACTTCCATTATTGAGATCAGCTGACAATCCAGTTGGAGTAACATCAATACAGATATAATCCCGTGGCACTTCCTCCCCAAGAGATTTAATAATAACGGCAACATCTGTAATAGGTTCTTTTGGTTTAGCTACTTTATGACAGGCATCATTGAAGTGAATTTCTTCTTCCAGAGGCTTTGAAACATCAGTTAATCCAGCTACAACAAAGTAGTCAGCAACACGAGGCCCCTTATCTTCAATCATCTTCCATTACAGAAGGTTACATCTAAAAAGAAAGTGAAAGACTAACATTCTCCTCTAATAAATTAAATAAATAGAAGTGGTTTGTGCGTAAATAAAAATGAAAATCTATAAAAAGAACACCACTTCCCTGATAAACACAGTACTGTTATTACACATTTCATTTTAATATGTAAAATGTGTGGCCTCTTTAAGAAATAGGAATGGATTTAGCACTATTTTCTGAATATAAGAATTTCTGAATACATGAATTTCCATTTTTAACAACGTGGAAGCTTGGATTACCTAAGTAGACAGCACAAACAACAACAAAACACATCTTGTAAATGCACAGACTAACCTGTAAAAATGAAATCCCCAGGGCCTCAAAACACTGAGAAAACCAAAGACCAGAGTGCAGCATATGAGCTGATAATGGGTGGGGGAAGTCTGCTGATCTCGTCTCATCGGTAATCAGGGGGTTTGTGTTTTAAAAGGCATTACAGGGACCGGAGACAAGGCTTTGGGACCACATAAGACAGGGAATTAGAACTGAAACATCTGCATAAAGACAAGAGCTGCAAAGGGCTATATCCCCCATTAAAGAGTGGATTTAAAAAATCCATCTGCTGGTACAGTGAGATAATACTGGGCCTCAATCTGGGCCCAGCTTTTGGAAGGGAGGAGGTAAAAAGTCTCCTATGTGAATGTATAACAACAGGCCTACTCATACTTGGATATGAAGTTTGACCTTAAGCCATCTCCATTGTCCCAAGAAGCTCCAAACAGATATTAACAATAACTGTGTTCCCAGGCTAGTGGTACCCTGGGGGAAGCAAATACAAAACAGTTCTGGAAGGGAACACCCTCAACCCAGGTTTTCCACAGATAAACCCCAGCTGAAGATGACCTCCTATTCCAAAACTATAAAAACATACAAAGAAAAATCCACCCTGAATGAGTCTCAACAGATACAACAAACAGAGGAACTTCAAATACTACAAGTACTTAGGGCAGAGATGTTAAAAGTTAATACATGCTTATAAAAAATTCAAAGAAAAAATACGCAAAGTAAAATTCCATTATGTGTTTGCAAACACTTTATAGCAAAATCTCCTTCAGGTGTCATTTAAACCTTATTTGTTTCTTTAGGAGAATATGCCCCCCCCAGAGTGCTGTCATTGCTTATGTAACAGTTATAAGAAAAAAGTTTAATATATAGAGCAGATATTTTCCAACACACGTCTCATGTTAAACTTAGTTTCAATAAATGCAAAGAAAGGATTCCGTGTTCAAATAAACTGGGTATATACACTTCATGCCTCTTTCATATATTTATAATAAAATATATAAAAATATTTATGTCTCAACAGTACTTTGAAAAAGGTACCTGTTAACTTTGCTTAGCCCAGGATTTCCCAAGTCTATTTGAACAACTGGTGAACCCTATTTTCCCACTTAAAAACTAGAAAAAACACCCTCAAAACATGCTTTAGAAAATGCTAAATCATTTTCCTTTGTAGACTATAAAATAACTGAGGGCAAACAATTTTTTATGGGGTAGACTTGTTTATAATATAATTATCACCATTTTCATCATAATCCCAAAACTTACCAAATTTCCTATATTGCTAATGCAATGAGTTTTCAGAATTCATGCCACATTTCTTAGAATCTGTATCCATTGCTCAAATATACTCTGTAAATATTCCTACTGTTTGCTTAGAAAACAAACCTAAAGAGGATCAAATGTTCCTACTTCCTTTATATGTATATGACTCCTATGTGGCAATTCCCTTACACATAAGATTTCTGCACAAAATAAAGGGCTTAAACTTTTCAGAAATGGTTCCTAGCCCGACAGTAAAGAGAAAGTAATAACTTGTCTCCTGAGTTAAACACAGAGTAGTCACCGTCAGCTGACTACATGTAACAGGTGCTGCATGAAAAACATGTAGTTTTACCCAATTGATCATCTATCCATTTCTAAAAAGTAGGAGAACAAAAGCACCTTTTTTTTAAAGCACTTCTGTATTAAACCTTTTTTCTTCATTTCATTACAGTCTTTGTGTTTTTTAATGGCTGCAATAGTATTTAAAAAAATTTTTTTTAACGTTTATTTATTTTTGAGAGACAAAGAGACAGAGCATGAGTGGGGGAGGGGCAGAGAGAGAGGAAGACACAGTATCTGAAGCAGGCTCCAGACTGAGCTGTCAGCATAGAGCCTGATGCGGGGCTTGAACTGTGAGATCATGACATGGGCCAAAGTCAGATGCTACCGACTGAGCTACCCAGGTGCCCCTGCAGAGTATTTTTTTTTTTTAATGAATAGAACATTATTGAGCTCTTTCTTTATTGTTCATCGCTTTTACTTTTACTTACTTTGCTAATATTTTTAAGTGCTATGATGAATAATCTTGAACATAAACCTATGGCTACAACTTTTTTTTTTTTTGAGAGAGAGAGAGAGAGGGCACATGTGAACAAGAGCAGAGAGAGAGAGAGAGAGAAACCCAGGAGGGGCAGAGAGAGGGAGGAAGAGAGAGAGAGAGGTGTGGCTCACCCAAAGTGGGGCTCGAGCTCATGAACCTTGAGATCATGACTTGAGCCAATATCAGATGCTTAATGACTGAGCCACCTAAGTGCCCTGGCTACAATTCCTAGTATTTCTTCAGAATAAATTTATTGAACTAGAATTTCTAGGTCAAAAGTTATGTAACCAAGCTTCTATGTATGTTTATTTGCTTTTACGTGTGCATGAATTTTAAGCTATAAGCTCATGGTAGATACAAATCTTAAAAATACCTTGGTAAAACACTTTCCTTTCATTATAATGAAGACATTTAAATACTCTCCTTTTCCCTAGACTAATTTCATGTTATTTAAGTTTATTTATTTATTTAAGTAATCTCTACACCCAACATGGGTCTTGAACTCACGACTCCAAGATCAAGTCGCATGCTCTTCCAGTTGAGCCAGCCAGGCACCCCCTTAACTTCGTATTATTTAAACTAAAGCATATAGTCACTATTGCATACTATATAGTTTTATGTATTTCTATGCAGAAAAAAGGGAAAGAGGATGAAAACAGTACCATCATGAAAACATACATGTATTTAATACGTTCTTTTGAAAGCTACTACCTTAACTGTTGGAAATAAAAACAGCTATTATACTAATAAGCAGATATTTGAGAGAAATTTGTATGAAAAATTCATTTTGTTATATCTTTCTGATTCACAAATTTTAATGATTTGATCTCATTTACTGACTACAGTTAACTACTAACAGGGAACAAATTATTGTTCTTCATCAACACATATAAGAAAATAATCAATTTTAAAGTGGCACTAAAATCCTCTTACATTTATTGACAGAGAAGTAAATGATCCCAGTTCTCTTGCCTTGATGTTGTTGTTTTCCATTTATTCATTTGGGGAGAGTGGTTAGGAAGGTAAACAAAATATTTTAAGGCACTGCTGACCAAGTATATAATGCCAAGGACATAGTTGGCGACATTCCAGGTGACTTCTTGCAAGAACTAAATGCCCTTTAATTCACTCAAAAAAAAGTCTATAAAGTCTACAATACTGAAAATGCATCTCTATTTTTTATTTTAAATCAAGTGTTATCAAAGTAAGTTTGAGGTTTAGAACCTAGAGGGAAGATATCGTCAAAAATTACAAGGCAAAGAAAATACTGAAAATCTTTAATATAAAAGTGAACAACAGTATTTTCTTAATTTTTATTTATTTTTGAGAGAGAGAGAGAGAGAGAGAGAATGAGCAGGGGAGGGGCAGAGAGAGAGAGAGAGGGAGACACAGAATCCGAAGCAGGCTCCAGGCTCCAAGCTGTCGGCACAGAGCCCTATGCAGGGCACAAACCCACGAACCATGAGATCATGACCTGAGCCAAAGTTGAACACTTAACTGACAATCTCACAACTGTACTTTTTGACAATTCCATTTAGGCAACAGACTTCCATTGGTGTGTAAAAATTACAATCCTCATGAAAAATACTACATGTATATTAAGACAAAATGCCTTGCGTTGCCAAGAACTACCCACAGTTCCTTGGAAAAAGGATTCCTAGTTACACGCAAAACTTGGATTTTTAGTGTAGTGCATGAGAGCAAACCCCCCCCAAAAATTAGAGGGTACATAGGTAAGTTTCTTTTCTTTTCTTTTCCCCTGGAAGTAAATGTCTTTGAATGCATTTAAATTGGGGGCCACACAAAATAAGGAGTTGATCCAACAGCTCTGTAAATAATCAGTAATAGAAAAACCCTGACATAACTTTACTCAAGTTGGAATAATGATAATACTATGTCATTAACCAGTCATTGTTTTTTAATTCTTCTTTGTTCAACATGATATAGATAGCTTAAGGAGTTAGCTTATTAAATGTTTACAGCCATCTTAAAATTTCAGATACCTGCTCAGCTAGTATTTCACTTCAAAGTACATTTATTTTCTTTAAGAATCGCAAACAAGAAGGATGTGCTCTCTATTCCTAAAAGGTTTATGAGAACTAAATTAAGAAATCATTATAAGAAAGCTCTTACCCATTCAGCAACTAATGGAGACTGGTTTATTTTTCTCCCTTTATTATTTTTTAATGCTTATTTATTTTTGAGATAGAAAGACAGAGTGCAAGTGGGGGAGGGACAGAGAGAACGAGACACAGAATCTGAAGCAGGCTCCAGGCTCCGAGCCGTCAGCACAGGGCTCAAACTCACGGAGCTCGAAGTCAGACGCTTAACCAACTGAGCCACCCAGATGCCCCTGTTCTTCTTCTCACTTTAAATATCTGCCCAATCAATTCAGAGTCTTTTGTATTTCTTCTATCACTCCAGTAGGTCAAAGTAGTTAAGCATCTGCTACCTAGGCTAACTTTAAGGACAAGAAAAGAGTGGAAATCAGAGGTAACATTTTTAAGATATATGAAAAACAAAGTTGAGCATAGAAGTTTTGCAAAATTATAAACTATTACTCAAATGGTAAAAGGAACAAAAGTCTCTTAGGGAATGATAAAAAGTCACACGCTCAAAACTTACATATGAAAATGGGCGATAACACAATGGACCAGTTCAACTACCCCTCACTCCAGTTCACTTGAATAAACAAGCTAGAAAAAACTTTCTTTTTTTACAAAGTAATTCCACAGTTAAGAATGTAATCTAGCTCATCCTTTCTTACATTACCAAAACCAGAGACCCTCATTTCCATCCTTTTTAAACTTCATCTCTCATTGTTCTTCCAACCAACTTATCTACTGTCTGACAAATTTAGTTTTGCTCTCTTCCTCTTTCACAAAACACTATTTCCTCTTTCTGGCTGATACATATTCATCATATTTGTTTTTAAACTTAAGTTTATTTGGATTTTCATTTAAACTTTATGAATTGTACAAAATAACCAAAAGGAAAAGAAATTCAACAATTCCATTCACAACAATAAATCTGGTTTATATTTGTTTCCTAGTTTTCTCTGAGAACAGAAAACTTCCTCTTTTTTGAATGTTTAATTATTTTTGAGAAAGAGAACATGTGTGTGCAAGCAGAGGAGGGGCAGGGAGCGAGGGAGACAGAGGATCTGAAATGAGTTCTGCACTGACACAGTAAGCCTGAAGCGGGGCTCAAACTCACAAACCATGAGATCATGACCTGAGCCGAAGTCAGATGGTCAATCAACTGAGCCACCCAGGTGCCCTCAAAAAACATCCTTCTCATCCTCATGCACAATTACAATATAGGATATCAATATTTATACGGTTATTTAATAAGTATTTTTCTAAACTGCTATAACCTTCATAATTATACTAAGGGGCTATACAATATTCCATCAAATAGAACTATACACTATAACTACTACCACATTTTTACATTCCTGGCTAGTACCTAAAGTATGATAGGCAGGTGCTTAAAAAAAATATTTGTGCAAACTGATGCAGTCATTCTGGAAAACAGTATGAAGGTTCCTAAAAAAATTAAAAACAGAACTACCCTATGACCCAGCAATTGCACTACTAGGTATTTATCCAAAGGATACAGAAATGCTGATTCGAAGGGGCACATGCACCCCAATGTTTATAGTTGCACTATCAACAATAGCCAAATTATGGAAAGAGCCCAAATGTCCACTGACTGATGAATGGATAAAGAAGATGTGGTATAGGGGTGCCTGGGTGGCTCAGTCGGTTGAGTGACCGACTTTGGCTCAGATCATGATCTCACAGTTTGTGAGTTCGAGCCTCGCGTCGGGCTCTGTGCTGACAGCTCAGAGCCTGAAGCCTGCTTCGGATTCTGTGTCTCCCTCTCTCTCTGTCCCTCCCCCACTCATGCTCTGTCTCTCTCTGTCTCAGAAATAAATAAAATAAATTAAAAAAAAAAGATTTTCTCTCTCTCCCTCTGCTCCTCTCCCCGGCTTGCACACTCATACACACTCTCTAAAATAAAAACAATATAAAAAACTAAAAACTAAAAAAATAAATCCCTGAAGCATATTATACTAAATGTAAGGTCTTTTTTCTATAATTCATACTTAATTTTCTGAACCTCGATACCTTAAATACTGTCTGTAGTTGTTGAATGTAGAGCAGACATAGATAACATAGATGATTTGAATCTAGTAACGAATAACCATAACCATCAGGGCCTTAGGCAAAATTAGAAGTTTACGAGTAAGTGATTCATTAATTCATTCAACGATATTTTCATAAATACTTATTCAGATCTGACACTATTCTAGAAGCTGGTGATAGACAATACTGATGAAAGCAATAGCCTCTGCCTTTAAGGAGTTTCCTGTCTAATTCTACTTTTCCACATCTCTTTCTATACTTTTTCTTTCCTTCTTTCTATATTTTTATTCCACCTCTCATTGTCTTTTCTCCTATCACCCTTCCAGATTTCAAGCGCTGGCCTTCAACCTGCCCAAAGTTCTGTACAATCTTCCCCCCAAAAGCCCCATGCATAGACGTGACCCTTACTTCACTGTCCCTTTCCCCCATCTCCTTGAAAACTGGCACTCCTTCAGTATCAGCATTCTATGGAGATTCTGAAAGGAAAGAAACCTTATTTGTATATTTAACAATAGGGTGAGTTTCTTTCTTTCTTTCTTTTTTTTAAATTTTTTTGAGAGCAAGCACGTACGAGAGGGGGAAAGGGACAGAGGGAGAGAGAGAATCCATACTCAGCGTGGAGCCCAATGTTAAGTCTCGATTCCATGACCCTGAGATCATGACCTAAGCTGAAATCAAGAGTCATCTGAGTGCAACTGAGCCACCCAGGCATCCCAAACATGAATTTTTAAAAATAAGCTTTTTAGGGGCACCTGGGTGGCCTAGCCAGTTGAGTGTCTAACTTTGACCCAGGTCATGATCTCATGGTTTGTGAGATCACACCGCATTTGTGAGTTCGAGCTCCGCATCGGGCTCGCTGCTATCAGTGCAAAGACTGCTTCGGATCCTCAATCTCCCTCTCTCTTTGCCCCTTCCCCGCTCATGCTCTCTTATCAGAAATAAACATTAAAAAAAAAAAAAAAAAAAAAAAAAAAACCTTTCATAAAATAAAAAAGAAATAAGCATTTTAACCCAAGTCAATGGACTATGCAAGGTAAATTCCTTGAGCAAGGGGGGCTTACTTATTTCCTAATTTGGAGCCACCTTCTCTCTCAATATCTATTCCCAAGCAAAAACCAACACACACACACAAATCAAAACAAAACTAGGTAATTTGAGAGCTCCCTTTTGGACGATCATTAACCTTAGATTTATTGTAACAACAACAAAAAACTTAAGCTGGGAATAGACATTTATTAAGGGGATATTATTAAGGGGAAAGGATCTTATTACTCATCCTAGACTAATCCCTCATTTTAGAGTCAAAGAAACTAAATACCTAGCTAGTTAGAGGCAGACAAGGCAAGAATTCAAGTTCTTTAATACAGTATTCTTTACTTGAGGATGATGCCTCCAATAATGGTCAGTAATAGTGACCCAGGGCACATCATAAGACATCTTACAATAAGGTGTTTTGTTTTTGTTTTTAATTTTTTTAATGTTTATTTTTATTTTTGAGAGACAGAGCATAAGCAGGGAGGGGCAGAGAGAGAGCGAGACACAGAATCCGAAGCAGGTTCCAGGCTTTGAGCTGTTGGCACAGAGCCTGATGCGGGGCTTGAACTCACAAACATTGAGATCATGACCTGAGCCGAAGTCGGACGCTTAACTGACTGAGCCACTCAGGCTCCCCCTAAGGTATTTTGTATCACTTGTTATTCGTCATCATTATGTGGTGAATATATGCCAAATTCTGGGTTTCTTTTAAATATATAATTTATTGTCAAATTGGTTTCCATACAACACCTAGTGCTCACCCCAACAGGTGCCCTCCTGAATGCCCATCGCCCACTTTCCTCTCACCCCCCCCCCCCATCAACCCTCAGTTTGTTCTCAGTATTTAAGAGTCTCTTATGGTTTGCCTCCTTCCCTCTCTGTAACTTTTTTTCCCCCCTTTACCTCCCCCATGGTCTTCTGTTAAGTTTCTCAGGATCCACATATGAGTGAAAACATATGGTATCTGTCTTTCTCTACCGACTTATTTTACTTAGCATAATACTCTCCAGTTCCATCTACGTTGCCACAAATGGCCAGATTTCATTCTTTCTCATTGCCACGTAGTATTCCATTGTTTATATAAACCACATCCTCGTTATCCATTCGTCAGTTGATGGACATTTAGGCTCTTTCCATAATTTGGCTATTGTTGAAAGTGCTACTATAAACATTGGGGTACAAGTGCCCCTGTGCATCAGCACTCCTGTATC
This sequence comes from Panthera onca, assembly GCF_046562875.1. NCBI lineage: Eukaryota > Metazoa > Chordata > Mammalia > Carnivora > Felidae > Panthera > Panthera onca. The sequence continues at coordinate 39,333,845 of NC_138344.1, read as the reverse complement.
CTTTGGGTAAATTCCTAGCAGTGCTATTGTTGGGTCATACGATAGATCTATTTTTAATTTTTTGAGGAACCTCCACGCTGTTTTCCAGAGCGGCTGCACCAGTTTGCATTCTCACCAATAGGGAGAGAGGGTTCCCATTTCTCCACATCCTCTCCAGCATCTATAGTCTCCTGATTTGTTCATTTTAGCCACTCTGACCAGTGTGAGGTGGTATCTCAGTGTGGTTTTGATTTGTATTTCCCTGATGAGGAGTGACGTTGAGCATCTTTTCATGTGCCTGTTGGCCATCTGGATGTCTTCTTTGGAAAAGTGTCTATTCATGTCTTCTGCCCATTTCTTCACTGGATTATTTGTTTTTCGGGTGTGGAGTTCGGTGAGTTCTTTATAGATTTTGGATACTAGCCCTTTATCCAATATGTCATTTGCAAATATCTTTTCCCATTCTGTCAGTTGCCTTTTAGTTTTGTTGAATGTTTCCTTTGCATTATTGAAGTCTTTTATCTTGATGAGGTCCCAGACCAAATTCTGTTAAGTGACTGGTAAATTAACTATACAGTGTTCAACACAGAAAACAGCTAATAGAAACAAATCAAATGGGAAAAAAAAAAAAAACTACTTACACATTACTGAAGGTCTTTCTCTGAAAATGATGCCAAATCTCAATTTGTGAATTCTGCAAGCCTCAGAATTTGAGAAAGACTGTATTGAAAAGAATAAAAATTGAAGTTAAATTAATCCCATTGAAATATTTCCTCCTAAGATGCCCATAGATACTTAAAGTTCTGTTAATAATGATAATTTTCAAAGAAAACTATTGCATATATTATTTGCATATGCTTAAGACCCAATAAGTAATTTTCAAACACCAGCTCTTCCACAAACACCTTTCAGTCAAGAATAGCAACACACTTAAAAACCAAAAAAATCAGATAATGACAGACAGAAAATAAAAGAATAAATAATGACACAAAAGAGTAAATGTGTACAGGAGCAAGGAGTATAAGAAAGAAAAAAAATGCCTATTTCTGGGGCATAATGTATAGTATCTCACTCCTACAATAAAATATACATATTTAAGACAATTCATAGACTCAAGTAATTTCCATTAGCAAATTTCAAAGAAGTCAATACTTGAAAGTATTTCCCCTTTATTACAGATTTTTTTTTTTTTTTTTTGGAGAGAGAGAGAGTGTGCAGGAGGGGCAGCAAGAGGGAGAGAGAGAAAATCCCAAGTAGGCTCTGCACTGGCAGAGTAGATGCAGGGCTCAAACTCACAAGCTGAGCTGAGATCAAGAGTCGGATGCTTAACCAACTGAGCCAGCCAGGTGCACCTGTTTTCTTAATTTCTATGATAGTTCATTATTAGTGTATGGAAACACAATAGATTTGTTATATTAACTTTATATCTTGCAACTTTACTGAATTCATACTCAGCGTGATATGTCAATGTACTTCCTGCAACTATATATGTTAAATTATCTTTCAGCACAGACGCCTATAAATTGCTATTATTTTTAGTGAAACCTTTTATTTTCAGATAATTATAGATTCACATTCAGTTGAAAGAAATAATAAAGATCTGACATATCTTTCATTCAGTTTCTCCCAATGACAATATCTTACAAAACTATAGTACAATATCACAGCTGGGATACTGCATTGATGAATTCACCTATCTTATTCTGATTTACTCAGTTTTACTTGTATTCTTGTGGGTTTATGTGCGTATACATGGTTCTATGTAGTTTTATCACATCCGCAGCTTCATGTATTATCATGCACGGTTAAGACAGAACAGTTCTATCACGAGGATTCCTAGTGTTGACCTTTCATAAGTATGCCCACCTTCCTCCCACTCCCCTCAACCACCATCCTTAACCCCTGTGGAGTCGTATATTTTTTACTGGAGAGCACATATATAGTCTATGAAAGGAAAAGATAATGTCTCCAAAAGCAATACCCCCTTACCAAGTAGGTGCAGAAACAAACCAAAGAAAACATGTAAGTATATACGGTGTGAAAGAGACTTGTTGGTCACATTTACTTAGCCATCTGGAACATTATATTTGAACATAATTATACAAACATAAATGCACAGACATATGAACACACACAAAAATATAAGAAAGACAGAGTGATCTCTACTAACATACAATGAAGACCAATCTTCTTAGTTCTAAGATAAATTTTCCTATTACGGATAAATTCTAGACTAGAATTGAGTGGACAATATAAAACAGTGCTACAGGACAACTACAACGGGGATTGCTAGGTGTATAAGAACATAAAAAGGAGACTTTTATTGTGTTCAGGTGCAACCCTGCCCTTCACCCAGATATTAGTTGGAACTAAGTAGCTGGTATTCCCTTGGGAATGTGGATCTGGTCTGGAGAGAACAGGAAGAGACTAGAAATTATTAAGTGTTAATGTACAGATACCTCTTGTCTCTCCAGACAGACTATAAACAATTCAAAGGCAGGAACCTTGTCTTTTATTTCCTTTGATTCTCTCATATAAATTAAAGTAGTTATAAACACATGATAGGTGTGTAAATATTTATTAAATGAATGAGGTCAGCACAGTAGAAAAAAATGGGAAAGTTAAGACACCACAGAATCATAGGATTTTATAGCCAGGAAAGGTCCTTAGAGATTTAGGTGCAATTCTTCTTTCTGTAACTGAATTGAGACATAAACGTTAAATCACTTGTCCAAGACTAAATACATTAATTTATGACTCAATTCTCATGACTTTTAATTTGGAGTTCTACTACATCATGCTTCAAGAATGGTAGAGAAGAAAGTAATTCCCTGGGGAGATCTAAGTGTTAACTAGTGAACATGGGCTTTGATGGACAAAAAAAAATTAATAGGTAAGTGGGAGAAGTTAAGCTGGTTGACGAATATATGGCAAACAGCAGGTAAGAAAAGGAACAGTGACCAAAAACATGAGAAAAGGAAGAAAGGTGAACAATGAGATACAGCAAGAAAATAAAAAAGATGAGGAGGGAAAGGTATAAAAAGTATAACAGTTAAAAAGTACAGAAATGGGAAGGAGAAAAGTAGGAAATGGTTAAAAGGGATGAAGTGGGAGCCTGGCTGGCTCAGTCCACGGAGCATGAGACTCTTGATCTCAGGGTTGTGACTTCAAACCCTACACTGGGTGTAGAGATTACTTAAAGATAAAATCTTGGGGCGCCTGGGTGGCTCATAGCGGCCGACTTCGGCTCAAGTCATGATCTCACGATCCGTGGGTTCGAGCCCTGCGTCGGGCTGTGCTGAAAGCTCAGAGCCTGGAGCCTGTTTTGGATTCTGTGTCTCCCTCTCTCTGACCCTTCCCCATTCATGCTCTGTCTCTCTCTGTCTCAAAAATAAATAAATGTTAAAAAAAAAAAAATTAAAAAAAAAAAAAGATAAAATCTTAAAAAAATAAATAAATAAAGGGATGAGGAAATGTTATCTGGAGAATTTGTAATGTTATTTGCATTCTTTTAACATAGAGAAATTATGAAATTTACCACTCCTAGAGTGAAATTAGATTCCATATAAACTAATGGTGACAACAAATACCAACTCCCAATCCTGTACTGAAAATCTGCTCATATTCACCACTGTGTATGAAATGCAAATATATGGTACACACCAGTCTAGAGTGAAAGGGAAGTCTGGTTTTAAATTTTGTCTCTTGCACCATCTTTTTTTTTACTTAATTTCCCATATGCATACCACTCCCACATCTCAAAGTTCTTGCTTCCTCTTTAAATTATCATAAGTGTTTTTTAAGCTAGTGTCTGAAGTGAACTGTTGCCTCCATTGGAATATTCCCAAAAGTTTCTCTCAAAAAATACAGTATCTGGTTTTCCTTGTCTATTTTCAGAGCCATACACAAGCTATTTGAAACAGTACTCACTGGCATGATTAAAAATACATTTATATAAAACAAGCAATCTAAAATTCAGCTATATAAATATATAATAAAACTGAAATCAATTGAATAAAATATCACTTTTCTTTTAAATTTTAATGTTTATTTTTCAGAGATAGAGAGCACTAGTGGGGGAGGGGCAAAGAGAGAGAGACACACAGAATTCGAAGCAGGCTCCAGGCTCTGAGCTGTGTGCACAGAGCCCTACGTGAGGCTTGAACTCCTGAACTGTGAGATCATGACCTGAGTGAAAGTCGAATGCTTAACCAACTGAACCACCCAGGTGTCCCCAAAATAATCACTTTTCTTAAAAAGTAGACATGTAAGATTTACAGTTTTGTCATCTGATTAATGTTGAGCATTTCGACTTATTTCATCTTACCACCTATTTAAATATACTTTAAGGGTACCTGGGTGGCTCAATTGGTTAAGTGTCCGACTTCGGCTCAGGTCATGATCTCATGGTTCATGATTTTGAGCCCTGAGTTCATCAGGCTCTCTGCTGTCAGCACGGAGCACACTTTGGACCCGCTGTTCCCCTTCTCTCTGCAATTTCCCCTGCTCATTCTCTCAATCTCTCTCTCTCAATAAATAAATATACTTCAAAAAAATAATAATAAATATACTTTAAACGCCTTTTTAAAAATCCTTTTTTACTTTCCCTCACAAACTATAATAATACATTTATTTGTTAATAACACCTAAAGAGGACTTCTGAGAATTAATACTTGAAAACAACTTTGAGAATTCTGTTATTCTTCTAATTAATAATGATTAATATGATTTGTTAAATTGTAGGACTTACTAGATGATCAATGACTATAACAAACAATTCATACATGAAGAAACCCAAATACTAAAACACATGGAAGAACTGTTAGCCTTGCAAATAATTAAAGAAATTAAACTTTGAGGTATTACATCATATCCAGTAAATTAACAAATATGAATAAAAAACATTAAATCCAGTGATGATAGTACTGAGAGGGAAATAAACACACTTAAAAATTATTGATGGCACTGAATTAGAATAATTTTTCTGAAAAGTAATCCAGCAAGAACTTAAAACTAATTATACTCTTATCAACTAATTCAATTTTGGTGAAATCATCTCAAGAAAATATTTTAATTTTTTTTAACGTTTATTTATTTTTAAGAGAGAGAGAGACAGAATCTGAAGCAGGCTCCAGGCTCTGAGCTGTCAGCACAGAGCCCAACACGGGGCTCGAACTCACAAACCGCAAGATCATTACCAGAACTGGGGTTGGACGCTTAACCAACTGAGCCACACAGACACCCCTCAAGAAAATATTAAAAAAAAAAAAAAATCAATCTGTTGGCTTGGATTTACAACTGTATGTCTTTAAAGACTCAGAATTTAAAAGGACCTTAAAAATCTTTTGATTCAACCTCATCATTTTGTTGGAGGAAATTAAAGTATAGAAAGGACTTGCCCAAAATAGCACTGCTCCATCAGTAGCAGAGCAGGACCTGAAACTCCTTATCCTAGATCTCTTGATACTGTAGTTGACCCTTGAACAATGCAGGGATTAGGGGTATCAGTGCCCCATGCAGCTGAAAATCTGCATGTAACTTTTGAGTCCCCAAAACTTAACTACTAATAGCCTACTGTTGACCAGAAGCCTTACCAATAACATAAAGTCAATTAACACATATTTTGTATGTTATATGTGTTATATACTGTATTCTTAAGATAAGCTAGGGAAAAGAAAATGTTCCTAAGAAAATCATAAGGGAAAATACATTTACAGTGCTGTACTTTAAAAATCTACAATAAATAGACCTGCACAGTTCAAACTGGTGTTCAAGGGTCAACTGCATACATATGCCATGTAGACTATTCCAGAGAAGCCGGAAAAAATGACCCAGAATTGACAAGGGTAAGCAGATCAACTTAGTGAGGCTATATGACACATTGTTCTTTCTAAACATCCTGATGGCCAGAACCAGTCCTAGACAAAGGGTATCTTCTATCCTTTAAAATCCCTTAACAAATTTTCAGTAATCAAACCAACCTCCACGATTTTCCCCTTCTTCTTATTCCCATGAAAATGTATTAGTCCCACTGACTGCTCCCCACTTTTAAATTTATATCACCAACCATGACTTGCCATTGAGACCCAAAATGCCTACTTGATAACTCTACCTGTATATCTAATAGCCAAAACTAAACTATTTCTTTGGTAAAGCTCCATCATTAGACCCAAACACACTTCTCTCACATATGCACACACTTAAACTGTATAAATTCACCAGGAAGGGGATCAATTTGAACATGGAATGTTGCCTATACATATTATCAGTCATAGGAGCTGATATTCTGAAGGTAGTATGAACTCCAGGAAAGAAAAAATAAACACTGCAGGAGTACAAGGGGGGAGGGGGGAGGGGGGAGGGGAAAGGCCAAAACCAGAACAACCTATCCCAGAGGAAACAGAATTTATGGTCCAGACCAAACACATTTCTTAGATAAGCATAACAAACATATTCAGGAAACTAAAGTAGGATATTAGGAAAATAATAATGAATAATGAAGAACCAACTATAGATACTGTGTGTTAAAAATATAATAACTGAAATTATTATATACAAGTTAAATAACAAAATGGATACAGTCAAAAATAAAATCAGTAAGTAGATGATCAAAATGAGGCATTAGGAAGGCGTAATAAATGGAAAAAATATATTATAAAAGTTTTAAAATATGGAGGCTTAAGAGAATGAGAAGACAACCCACAGACGGGGAGAAGTATTTGCAAAAGATATATCTGATATAGGACTGTTATCCAAAATATATAAAGAATCCCCGAAACTCAACAATAAGAAAACGAACCACCTGATTAAAAAATGAGCAAAAGACCTGAATAGACACCTTACCAAAGAAGATATACAGAAGACAAGTAAGCATATGAAAAGACATTCCACATCATATGTCTTAGAAACTCAAAGAAAATAACAATGAGATATCACCACACCCCTATTAGAATAGCCAAAATCCAGGACACTGACAACACCTAATGATGGCAAAGATGTGGGGAAACAGGAACTCTCATTCACTGCTGGTGGGAATGCAAGATGGTACATACAGTCACTTTGGAAGACAGTTTGGCCGTTTCTTACAAAACTAGGGATAATTTTACCATATGATCCAACAATCACACTTTTAGGCATTTACTCATATGAGCTGAAAACATGTTCACACCAGCTTTATGTGAGTACAAGGGAGGGGGACAACTTGGAAGAACTAAGATATCTGTCAGTAGGTGAACAGGTAAACTGTGGTGCAACCAAACAATGGAATATTACTTCTAAAAAGAAATGAGCTATCAAGCCACTGAAAGGACACAGAAGAACTTTACATGCATATTACTAAGTGAAAAAAAAAATCAATCTGAAAAGGCTACATACCATATGATTCCAACTATAGGACATTCTGGAAAAGGCAAAATTTGGAAATAGTAAAAAATCGGGGCTTGCCAAGTGGTTAGAGAGGTGGGGTTAATAGGGTAAGCACAGAGGATTTTTAGGGAAGTAAAACTATTCTATATCTGTCACTACATATATGTGTCATTATATGTTTGTCAAAATCCACAGAATGTACAACACAAAGAGTGAAGCCTAACATAAATTTTGGACTTTGGGTGATAATGATATGTCAGTATAGGTTCAGAGATTGTAGTCCCACTCTGGTGTGGGATGTTGATTGTGGGGGAGGCTGTGTCTGTGTTGGGGGAAGGAGTATATGGGAACTTTGTACTTTCTGCTCAAATTTGCTGTTAATTTAAAACTGCTCTAAAAATTAACATGTAATTGAAAAGAAAAAAATTAAAGAATTAGTTTTGAACCCCTCCCTTACGAAACGTGGAGGCTAGAAAAATTAGAGGCAACATCGAAATAACAGGTCTTTCAGAAGGTGAGAAAAAAAAAAAATGGAGGTGAGGAAGTACTTAAAATAATGACCAATAATCAATAAGCCTTAAAAAACTGACAGACAAGAATGAATACAAATATGAATCCAAGGGTAACCGCCAGAAGAATAAAAATAGAATACATAACTTTTAAACTGCCACCAAAAATTTTATTTTTCTTTAGAAAATAGTAACAGAGAAAGAAGAAAGGAAAAGAAACTAGGGTAAACAGAAAATACAAAATAAAATGGCGGGAATAAATCCTAACATAATAGTAAAAGACAAAAAAATTGAGCATACTAAAGAAACTCGTAGAAAGCCCTCTTGCAGGTAACATGCCAGGGTTCTTACTGATCCTTGAACAAATCAGGCATGTTCCAGTCTCAGGAGCTTTTCTACCTGCTCTCTGTGTCTGGACTAGCCTTCCCTGATGCCAGCCCAGCCAGCCCATCCTCAGGCTGGGCCACCCTCTCAGTGAGGCTTTCCATGACCACCCTATTTGAAATTTCAACCTCCCACATCCAACACCTCATATTCTCTTCCCCTGTTCTGATTTTCTCACCTTATTACTTTTCACTATCAAACATGTACATATACTCACTCATTTTATTATCTCATTGTCACTCCACAAGCCTGTAAATTCAATGAAGGTAGGAAGTTTTTGGTTTTAGGAATTTTTTGGTTTTAGTCACTGCTCTATAACTCGTATCTAGAACAGTGCCTGAAGAATAGTGTGTGGCCAATATTTGTTGAAGCAATGAATAAACAAATTGAGTTGCCCATAAGTAAAGGAATAATTTTAAAATGTGGCAGATACCATGATTTGAATGCCATGTAGAAGTTAGGAGCAATTAAATAGATGTACACAGCCACACAAATAAATTTTTTTAATTTACTGAAGATAAGAGGAAACAGCAAGGAATATATACCAAAATATCATTTATATAAATTAAAAACATATATTCAAAACAGCACTGTAGTTTTCAAAACTAAATTCAGGATGATATGCTAAATATATTACAGTGGATATCTACAGGGGAAGGGAATTCGAGTATGAAGGTGGAGCATATAAGAAGATAAAATGAAAGCAGGGCCCCTGCGTAAGCACAGGCCAATGATGAAAGCGTACCATGAAATGAGAAATAATGATTAAATGAAGTCTCTATACCTGAGGCGCTCTCACCCTGCTTCCCTCAAAGAGAGAGACTTAACCACTGGTTTTAACAAAACTCAAATCACTGTGACCTTGAGAAGACTCATTTCAGTTCTGTGTAAGATGGAAAGCCCAACTGGAATGAGCTGAGGAGAAAAGAGGAGATGAGAAAGTACACATAACCTTTCGTAGGCATTTTGATGTGAAGGGAAGTTGGGAAGCAGAGTGATAATTGGCAGAAGACATGGAATCAGCAGATCTGTTTTTAAAAAGATGAATGAGGGGCGCCTGGGTGGCTCAGTCGGTTGAGCGTCCGACTTCGGCTCAGGTCACGATCTCGCGGTCCGCGAGTTCGAGCCCCGCGTCAGGCTCTGGGCTGACAGCTCAGAGCCTGGAGCCTGCTTCTGATTCTGTGTCTCCCTCTCTCTCTGCCCCTCCCCCGTTCATGCTCTGTCTCTCTCTGTCTCAAAAATAAATAAACGTTAAAAAAAAAAATTTAAAAAGATGTATGAAATTAAGGGGGGTTATGCCAACAGCAATTGTCCAGAGGGAGACAAAATGAAGACGAAGGAGAAAAAGAGGATGAGTATAAAAGCAAAAGCCTTGAGAAAGTGTGAGAAGATTGAATGTAAAGACAAAGTCTGATTATAGAGGCAAGGGCTTACCTCACTGTAAAAACAAGCTTATGTGTTTAACAATACTTTTTCTGAATATTCAGGCTTTGGTGAAGTAGCGTCTTAACATTTTTAAAGTCGTGACCCCTCTGAGAATCTGAGTAGTGTTAAGGATCTTCTCTCCCTTAAAATACACTGACATATTCAGATAAAACTTCATGACTTTAGGAGGATCACAGAGCCATGTTTCCCAAAGTAGTCCATACCCATGTCTGGTTTTTGTTCTTCGCTCTTCAAATATAACATACATATAGAAAGGGCACAACTCCATGAATTTTCACAGAGTGAACGTACCACGTGTAATAAAGATCTCCCAGGTGAAGAAATGGAACATTACCAGTAACAGGAAGCCCTCCGTCCTCCTCCAATCTTCCCAAAAAAGAACCACTACCCCACTTTTTTTTTTTTTTTTTTTTCCAACGTTTTTTATTTATTTTTGGGACAGAGAGAGACAGACAGAGCATGAACGGGGGAGGGGCAGAAAGAGGGAGACACAGAATCGGAAACAGGCTCCAGGCTCTGAGCCATCAGCCCAGAGCCCGACGCGGGGCTCGAACTCACGGACCGCGAGATCGTGACCTGGCTGAAGTCGGACGCTTAACCGACTGCGCCACCCAGGCGCCCCACTACCCCACTTTTAAGGCTAGATGAGTCTTGTCTGTTTCTGAACTTTATACAAACCAAACACAGAAGGATTCACACAGAATATATTCTTTTGGTCTAGCTTTTCTCATTCTACAGTATGTGTTTGAGATGCTCATACTCATATGCGTAGCAGTAGCTTGTTCGTTTTCATTTCTGTATAGTTTTTCATTTTGAGACTATAACACAGTTTTACTTATCCATTCTATTGTTAACAGACACTTGGCTTTGTTTCCAATGTTAGGCCATTATAAATAATTACAAAATCATGTATAAATTATTCTATATGTCTTTGATGTGCAAGTGTATGCATTAAAAAATACTTATGAATAAAACTGCTAGAATACAGTCTATGGTTATATTCAACTTTGGTACATAATGCCAAAATGTGTCCCAAGTAAGACCTTATATTGGATGGCTTAGAAATAAAAACTTTTTTCCACCAGCACAAATATTCCTCCGAGCTAAAATATTAGTTTGGGGGCGCCTGGGTGGCTCAGTCGGTTGAGCGTCTGACTTTGGCTCAGGTCATGATCTCACAGTTCGTGAGTTGAAGCCCCGCGTCGGGCTCTGTGCTGACAGCTCGGAGCCTGGAGCTTGCTTCGGATTCTGTGTCTCCTCCTCTCTCTGCCCCTTCCCCACTCATGCTCTGTCTCTGTCTGTCTGTCAAAAATGAATAAACGTTAAAAAAAATTTTTTTTTAAATATTAGTTTGGTGTTGTGTTTGCCTTAATTCATTGCTGAAGAAAACTATACAAAGACTATAAAAACAGGAGTTAAGTGCTCTGGAATCAGTTTGACAAGCTCAAATCCAGGCTCTATCCAGTGTCAGATGATGAGATAAGCAAGTAATTATGTGCTTTGGGTATTACAAAAAAGGGGAACCAAAAAATGTTTTAAATTTAATTCAAATAATTTTATTTGAATAATTTAACAATGCAGCATCATTTTAAAAAACACTTTGCTGATTTTGCTTATATTTTCCTTATTTTATGGTTTGGAATTTATTTTCTTGTGAATTACAGAAGTGGTACCATAATCACTTCAATGCTTGATGATGTAAATGTTTAAAGATAAGAAATTATGACTCTGATTCTCTCACATTCATCTAGTAAATATTTATTGAATGTTTACTGAAAAGGACACGTGTCAGTTTTATTTTTGACTGTCCACCATCTGAACTCCCTTTCAATGCTTAAAGAAATCTGCCACTGTGTGTGTCTTGAAAGGAAGTTGGGCCCTAGAATCAACCATGTAAGCCAAAAAGGCCAGAGAGTTGCTTCCCTATTTAGGGACCAGGTACACAGATTGGTCAATTAGATGCTTTCATGCAGAATTTTAATCTAGGCCTATAGCTGCTAAGACAGTTTAAAATTCATTTTTAGGGCAGTAACACACAACACACAGTGGCAGTGTCCAAGCAATGGCATCCCGTGTCCTGCAGGGGAGTCAATGCAGTCTTAAACAGGAAAAGGATAATTCTATGGCATGACTATGATTATGGCCTAGCCTGGAGGGTGGTTGGTTGTTTTCCCATTTGTTCCCAGAGACTGGTTCTCCAGGCTTCCAGTCATTTCTGTAAACTAATTAATATCCTTTCAATAAATAACTTTTCTTCTGCTTCAGCTAACCGGAATTGATTTCTGGTGTCTACAACCAAGAATGGTAACGCTCCATGTGCCATGCCCTGTACTAGGCACTGGGAACACAAAACAAATGATATGGCCCTGCTTTACAGGAGTTGATAGAGAAGGCAAGTAAACAGGCAATTACAATAAATGGTAAGTCTATAACAGGAATAATCACAGAAAGCACAAGAAGGACACACCATTTAGGCTTGAGGAGTCAGAAAAGTAAGGGATGTCATCTAAATCTTGAAATATGACCAGGGTAATAGAGGAGAGATGGAAGGTCATTACAAACAAAAGGAGCAACAAGTAAAAGGCCTATAATCTCCCTGCTCATCACCTCCTTCCAACACAGTAGCAAAAGCATATTTGAAGGACAAAAATGACACAAGGCAGACCAAAGGGCTTGTGGAAGGGGATGAGAAAGTCATAATTTGTGACCTGGGTAACAACAGTCGTGTTATTGAGCCTGCTGTATGAAAATGAACCTCATGCCTGAAACACACCCACACCCACCACCACCGCTACTGCCCCCACCGCAAAGCTGGCCACAAGTACCTTCCTTTTCTCTATCGTTCTCACCTACCTCAGTCACTTCTCAGAACAGTCAACTAGGGAGTGCTGGGGTTTTGGGGGAGGGTTTGGTTGTTTGGTTGTTTCTCGGTGATGGGGGTGGTGTAGGAATCATGAATGAGTGGATAAAGGAATTGAAAACAGAAGTAAAGGTATTAATCAACAGATGAGAGTAGTGAAGCACAGGGCATTCTGCCAACTGCTTACACTAGTTTTGCTTAAAGGTAGGTACAAAAAAGGTAAGAAAAAACTGATGTATGTGTGTGTGTGTGTGTGCGCGCGCACTCTTCTAAAGTTATACAATTTCAGTGTTGACGCAGGTCGCTTTTAGAAATTTACCTTTTAAAATTATATTAGGCTTATACTATTTATATATTATAGGCTTACATATTATTTTCACTGTTTACTTTTATAAAAACTATGATCTTCCTTGGTTTTATAAGCTCTAGCATTTTCAGCCATCCATTGTATGGACATCTATGCTTGAATAGGAAAAAAATCACCATAAAATAAAATAACAAACCAACCAAACCACTCTAAGAAAAATTTGATAAAGCAAGCTGAAAGCAAGGATCCGTGACATGTCATTCTCAAAAGTGACATCAAAGTTTTAGAACAAAGTGATTTGAATATTCTAAAATCTATAATTCTCCTTTGAAGAAAGCAGTATTCACTACCATGTGAAGGATATGAAAAAATAAGTCATTTCAGTTTCACAAATTGAATGGTGCAAAAATACACTTCAGTCATATCAAACCTCACACCACCTTTACAAATTTATTTCTTTTAAAAAAAATTTTTGTTAAGTTATTATTATTTTTTAAGTAGGCTTCATGCCCAGCATGGAGCCCAATGCAGGGCTTAAACTCACAACCCTGAGATCAAGGCCAGAGCTGAGATCAAGAATGGACGCTTAATCGACTGAGCCACCCATGCAGGCACCCCTCAAATTAATTTCTTTCTGCCAGAATGCCCCTGTTAAAATGGCCAGCCTCTGCATAGTATTTGAGACCTGCTCTTTGAAGCCTTCCCTAACCTTTTTCTCCAGAAGAGAGTTATTCTCTCCTCTTATGCTTCAAAAGCACCCTGTACATATCTCTATTATGATTATCACATGAATACTGTAACTGCTTCTTTGCAACTAGATTAGGAATTCTTTGAAAGTAGGCAATGTTACATCTCTATCTCTGTAAATATGTTTCAGCAGTCTCTAGCAGAGAACAGGCAGTCAGCAAATTCTTGTTGAAGAGAGACGGACATGATGTATTCATAATGATATTAATATAAGGTTATTTGTGTTCATGAAAAAGCATGACTCAAACTTCAAATTCTGTACGCGGAAGCTAAAAAATCAGCTCCCTTGGTTTTTATTTGAGAAAGGGAGAGATTTTTACAGCTTTCAAAATAATCACCTATGGATTGGGGATGAAATAGTTTTGTTATATTGCCAATGAGTGAGTGGTCTCTTTTTTATTTCAAAAAAATGCCAATTGCACTTCACATTACTTAGTATTCCTTTGTAATCACCACCTTCACACTAACATACTTACCTTCTAAGAGTTATATTCCCTGCATCTCCTCCCCAACCATAAAAATGGGGCCTGATATGTTTTATGAAACCTTGGTTTCATCCGCCATAGCTGACTCGACTAGACATAAACACTTGCCTCAGACTGGATTTTCTCCCAGAGGGTTAGAATAGGGTCACAGAACCATGAGTGAATGTATGACTTTATGAGTTGGAGGACTTGTTCAGCTATGCCCAGTAGTAAAAAGCAAAATGCAGATAGAGAAAAATGAACCGGGTAAGTAGAGAGAGGCAGAGAGATCATGCTGCCCCAGGGTGGTGAGAAAATGGCTACCTAAGTTACCGAGGAGTTTCTGGCTCCCAGTTCCCCTCCCCTTCACGAAGCCTGTCTGTACTTTCATCTTCAAGGCACTGTGACATCCCCAGGATCCTTGCTATTAACATTAATTCCTCTTTTTTTTTTTTTTCTTAAGTACAGTGGTTTGAATTTTATTTCTGTTACAAACAAAAGAAATTTGATTTTAAAAACCTCAAAAAAGAAGAGGTCAACTAGAAATATAAAAATGTCAGTTAATCATAGGAGGGAAGAGAAAGGCTTGTTAAAAAATGGCTGTTACATTGGTATCTTCAGGCATTCTTCAGCATAAGAAAATGAAAACTATTCACCAACCATAACAGGTTCTAACAGCAGCCTATACATCCAATTTTAGCACAGTTGTGAGTCAGTATGAATAAAATTCTATTTCAAAGTACAGGAAAAAAAAAAAAAAAACAAAGATTAAGGGACAGGGAATATTTTAGAGACTATTAGAACAAAAAATTTTTTAAAGAAAAATAATACTGCTTACTACAATTTTGACCACAGAGTAGATGAGTTATATCTTCTCATAGCCAGTCCTATGTAATAAAGCCTAAATATCATTATGTAGTTTTCCCCATCCATCTAAACCTATTTCTCTGAAAAAACATACTACTTCAGAGTCCTCAACTAAAATACTTAGTGGTAGATGACAGTAACCTTTAAAAAAAAAAAGGAATCATTTCACAACAGTACTGCCATTATGGCATTGGCTTTTTATTTATTTTATTTATTTATTTATTTATTTATTTGGCATTGGCTTTTTAAACAAGACTGTTATACTAGGTTTTTCATGTTTCTTTGATATTAGCTCATTAGTAAAAAGTTTTCTTTGGCAAATCAGACTTTAAAAAAAAACAACACACAACTAGTTTCTTCAGTAATAATTTTCAAATGGATAGTGGAGAACAATGAATAGCAGTACCTTGTACTATTCTTAAGTTCAAAACATAACTTTTTAAAGAAAAACTGACTAGTTTCACATAATCAAAATTGAGCAAGACTGGGAAAATCTACAAATGTAACGGCAAGTTCGGAGATAAGAACAAACAAAACAAACAGTACTTCTATCAAATTCACCAAGATTATATAGACAGTTGTGGCATTCGGAAAAAAAAATGAGAGACAAACTTAGGGTAAAAGGAAAAGTTCTGAAAAATTTAACAGTGATTGCCATAAAAAAGATTTAAAGCAAACAAGTCTCAAGTCTCAATTCTTTACAATAATAGAAAGCAGCAGAGGTGTCAATAGTTTTTAATGATTTTTATTGCTTCTAGAATTTTTGTTGAAATTACATTTGATTATGAGTACTTCATATTCCATGAATTTATTTTAAACCAAATACCGAAGGGATACTGTGCAGGTTTGACCCCATAGTTGAGAAGTTTTCCAATTACCCAATTGTGCCCCCTTGTTCAATCTTTGTCCACAACATGCTTCAGTTCATCTCCAAAATTAATAAAAAGCCCAATCTTACACACCTTAATCCTTAACAGGAAAGGCTGGTTAAATGCTATAGTACAGGGGCGCCTGGGTGGCGCAGTCGGTTAAGCGTCCGACTTCAGCCAGGTCACGATCTCACGGTCCGTGAGTTCGAGCCCCGCGTCGGGCTCTGGGCTGATGGCTCGGAGCCTGGAGCCTGTTTCCGATTCTGTGTCTCCCTCTCTCTCTGTCCCTCCCCCGTTCATGCTCTGTCTCTCTCTGTCCCAAAAATAAAATAAACGTTGAAAAAAAAAATAAATAAATAAAATAAATGCTATAGTACAGGCTATATGAATACTAAGAGTAAATAAAGGGCATTGCGGGGGTGGGAGGGAGGGCAGGGTGGGTGATGGGTATTGAGGAGGGCACCTTTTGGGATGAGCACTGGGTGTTGTATGGAAACCAATTTGACAGTAAATTTCATATATTAAAAAATAAAAAATAAATAAATTAAAAAAAAAAATAAAGGGCATTGCTAGAGTTTAAACAGTGTGATTAATAAGAAAAGTGTGCTAAACTTAAGTATCCATCTATAGAAGAATTGATAAGAAAGATGTGTGTGTGTGTGTGTGTGTGTGTGTGTGTGTATAAACATTATGTAGCCATAAAAAAGGATGAGATTTTGCCATTTGTGACAAACATGGATAAACCTAGAGGATATTTTGCTAAGTGATGTAAGTCAGGCTGAGAAAAACAAATACCATATGATTTCACTCATAAGTGGAATCTAAGAAAACATAAATACATAAGTAAATAAATTTAAAAAAAGCAGAATCAGACCTATAAATACAGAGAACAAACTTGTGTTTGCCAGAGGCATGAGAGTGGGGGATGGGCAAAATGTGTGAAGGGGAGAAGGAGATACAGGCTTCCAATTATGGAATGAATAAGTCACGGGGAATAAAAGGCACAGCACAGTGAATAAAATCAATGCTATTGTAATAGTGTTGTTTGGTGACACATGTAGCTACACTTAAGGTGAGCAGAGCATAATATAGAAGTCAAATCACTGTTGTACACTCAAAACTAATGTAAAGTTGTGTGTTAAGTATACTCAAAATTTGTTTTTAAGTGTGGTGAAATTTAAATAATTAAGTAAAATTAAGAAATACTAATCCTCATTAATGCCGACTTCAAATTTGTAATAAAACACCAAATGTTGGAGCTACTATAAAGACTAATGGTCAACTTGCCATGACAGTCTCAAAAGCTAGTAATGTATCTTTCATTTAAAAACCCACAATTGGTTGCTTTGTTCATTCATTTGCTAATTCCAGGTTGGTGAGGAGACACAGATATATAAGTTAAACATCCTGGGGCTCCTGGGTGGCTCAGTCAGCTAAGTGTTCAACTTCGGCTCAGATCATGATCTCACAGCTTGGGAGTTTGAGCCCTGCATAGGGCTCTGTGCTGACAGCTCAGAGCCTGAAGCCTGCTTCGGATTCTGTGTCTCCCTCTCTCTCTGCCCCTCCCCTGCTTAAGTGTGCATGCGCACACTCTCTCTCTCTCTCTCTGTCTCTCAAATATAAATAAACGTTAAAAAATTTTTTTTAAATATAGCAACAGGAGCTATAAAGAGTATCTACTGAATATTTACTGAGTGCCAGACACTGTTCTGAGTGCTTACTTGAATTAACAGATTTAAGTTTCACAATAATCTTAGGAAGAATTCACTATTCCCATTTTACCAGGGAAGAAATGGAGGTACAGAGAGATAACACAGATAATCAAAGAGCAAGGTCAGGTTTCAATCCCTGACATTCTGGGTTCACAACCAACTACTTTATATTACCTCTCCAATACTACAATCATTCTCTCAAAAAACTCTTATGGAGGGACGCCTGGGCGTCTCTCAAAAAACTCTTATGGAGGGACGCTTTTGAGGGCGCCTGGGTGGCTCAGTCGGTTAAGCGTCCAACTTCGGCTCAGGTCACAATCTCGTGGTCCGTGAGTTCGAGCCCCGCGTCGGGCTCTGGGCTGATGGCTCAGAGCCTGGAGCCTGCTTCCGATTCTGTGTCTCCCTCTCTCTCTGACCCTCCCCCGTTCATGTTCTGTCTCTCTCTGTCTCAAAAATAAATAAACTTAAAAAAAAAAAACAAAAACTCTTATGGAGTAACTTCCTTCCCTGTGCCAGGCACTGTTTCTAGGTGCCTGAGATATAACACAGTTAGTAATAGATTATCCAGTCAAGAGTATGGGTCTGAGAAGACTTTCTAGAGGAAGGAATGCTTAGGCTGAGTCTTAAAAGATGCAAAAGAGTTAGATACGCAAAAGGAAAAGGGAAGGAGAAAATGAAGTCATTCCAAGCAGAAAGACTATGTAAGCCATGGTCAACAATTGAGAAATAGCTGTACATTCAAGGAATCTTCAACAAGTAGTTCTGTATGGCTAGAGTGGAAAATGAAAAGCAGAAATTATAAAGGTTAAGATTAGAGAACCAGTCAGAGGCCAAACCATGGTCAGTCTTAATGACATGGTAAGGAGTGCAACTTTATCCAGCTGACAATGGGAGTCAATGATGAACCTTCAAACTGCATGTTAGACACACCCATCTGGCAATTCTGATAAGTTGAATCTCAGGGAGATGAAACTGAAGACAGGAAAACCAGTGCAAAAGTAAGGAAGTAGATCCTAATAAGGCAGAGGTTAAAACAGGGATGCTAGGGAAGGGACTGATTCAGAAATATATTTAGGAGATAAAGCCAATAGAATTCAGAAAATGAATGGATGGGAATGAGAGAGAAAGAGGGGGAGGAATCCTGAATGACTCCTAAGTTCCTTGGATGATGAAGTCAACAGCAGATTATGATGTCTTTGGAAGACAACAGATCAAAGCAAAATTTTAGGCAGGTAAATTCAGTTTGGACAAGTGGAGTTTGAGGTGAAGATAAGTAAGGAGTTAGATAAGATATCTGATGCTTTGGAAAGATGCTAATGCTGGGAAAACAGCTTGGCAAGTAATTGGTAGATATATGGTAACTGAATCCACAGAGGTAACTGTGACCTACCAAGGAAAATGTGAAGGCTGAGAAGCGCAATGAGCCAACCCCAAGAACACCGCTTCTTATGGGATAAGCAAGATAAGCAGAAGAGGGCAGCATGGTGGAAGTCAAGGGGTGGAGTTTCATGAGAAAAGGGCCCAAAGTATTATTCTTTACTTCAGCAAGAGCAAGTTTAATAATATGAAGAAGTAGAAGTAGAAATTAATACTTCATAATAATATGAAGAAGTAGAAAGTAGACTGCAGTGGATAAACAAAAAGTGGGAGAAGAAGAGGTAATTTCAGCCAACGCAGAGTACTCTGTCAATTTCCTCATCTATAAAATTGAGACAATGGGTTATTTGGATTCCTAAATGACTTACTGCATCGAGCGTCACATATAATAAGCACTACAGGTTTATTATTATTATTTTTTGCATTTGCTCACTACACTTAGCCACCCTGAGCGCCTTTCTATTCTCATCCCAAACTCCTTTGTACTGCAAGGCTTTGCACCTGATGCTGTCCCACAAGGATCCCTCTTTCCTCAGCTCGTCACATAACTGACTCTCTCATCTGTCAATATCATCTCCTGAGAAAGGACTTCCGGAGGAAGTACCCTCTTTCGGTCATTCTCTCCTCTCATCCTGGTTGACTTCCTTCATAACTCTTATCCTTCTTTCCACCTCTCTTGTTTAATTGGAGGTAATACAGCAAAGTGATGGAGAATGCAGGCTCCGCGGTCAACCTGGCTGCACTCGCATTCTGGCTCCGCCACCAACTAGCCATGTGACATTGGACAAACTGCTTCATCTCTCGGTGTCTTCCTCATCTTTAAAAGAGGCAAAATAATAAAGTACTTACCTCATAGACTTCTTGAGGGAATTAAATGAGTTAATCCGCATAAAATTACTGTAAGAATACAGGTACATTCTGAGCACTCAATTATATAATTGTTTGCTTGCAATCATCTCCAAAACTTCACTTCACTTAATGGCACATCTCAACATGTGCTATTAAAAATATTTGAAGCTATAAAAACTCTCAGTCCAAATCATAAAGATGTCAACTAATAACCAAATGAAGGAGTACCGTTCTGACTAAACCTCAAGAAATATTACTTTCAGAGATTTTTTTTTTTTTGGCCCCAAAAGTAGCAGGGGAGGGAAGCCATACAAAACTAAGGGTCTATAATTAAGCAAGGGAAGTTTTGTTGACTTTTTAAATTTTGATAAATTTTTAAAAATGTTTATTTTTGAGTGAGAACACGAGTGGGGCAGGGGCAGGGAGAAAGGGGGACAGAGGATCCAAAGTGGGCTCTTCTCTGACAGCAGAGAGCCCTATGTGGACTTGAATTCACAAACTGTAAGATAGGAGTGCCTGGGTGGCTCAGCCAGTTAAGCACAAACTGTGAGATCATGACCTGAACCGAAGTGGGACATTTAACTGACTGAGCCACCCAGATGCCCCTGAGCTTTGGTAAATTTTTGATAAGATGTAATTACTGTGTAATTTAGACTAATTTATAAAAAGTAAAATTAAAATATGGAAGATGGGGGGAAAAATGTTCTGCAAAGTTCTGACCTCAGTAACTGTGAAAAACAGTGTTTTCACTAGAAACTCTAAGAGTAGAGACAAAAGAACTGTACATATAACTGCTCTACTTGGGGGGGGGGGGGACACCTCTCTTCTCCCTCTCTCTCTGCCCTCCCATACTCAGACACACACATGCTCTCTCCCTCTCTCAAAATAAATAAAAACTCTAAAAAATCTGCTCTAGTTGGTACAGTTGTTTCTATTGTACATGTATGACAGGACTGGCCAAATAAGTAAATAGATGGCAAACGGTGAGAGTCCGGTTTCTTACTTTTGGAGACAGAGGTTATAGCTAAGCAAGAGTGTACAGGTAGGATGAACCAGAAGGCAGTGAAGTAGAGTCAAAGGTAACAGTATAAATTCATGTTTCGCTTCAGATAGATTAAAAAAAAAAAAAAAGAGTTGTATGTTTGTATATGTGCATTAATATGCATACATATACTTCCTAGGTCTGTGCACTGAGAAAGCCTAAAAGCAATGATATCCCTGCAGCAATGAGCACACCCAGAAACCAGATCTTGGTTTCTAATATCATTCTCTAGTAGAAGTAACCAGGGATCCTTGGAGAAATAGCTGACTGGGGGACTGAGGCAGGGAATACACAAGATGAGTTTGGGGCATATTGTTCCTAGTGCCAGAAAGTAAAGAAGTGCCAATAATAATAATAATAATAATAATACCAATATGTCTTACTGGTCACAGGAACTAACCTGAAAGAGGCAGAACAACTTAAGCAATAACATAAAATGGTAGAGGATCATAACCCAAAGTTATAAAATGAATATCCAGCACTACATATGGATTGAATAAAAAATAATGGGGGAAAAGAGAAAAACCTCCCTTACAAAGAATTCCAAATAATTTTGCAGATATTTCCCCTTCAAGGAGTTGGAACCCAATTCTCCACACACTGAGTATGGTTTCCACAAATGACTTGCTTCCAAAAAGTAGAGTATGGGAAAAGTTTACAGTAGAGACACTTGGCAACACTGCCTCAACCAGGTAATTGAGGCTAAAAATATCAGCGCAGGGGCACCAGGGTGGCTCAGGCGGTTGAGCATCCAAGACTCCTGATACAGGCTTAGGTCCTGACCTCTAGGTTGTGAAAATGAGCCCTGGCATCAAGTGGAGCCTGCTTGGGATTCTTTCTCTCTCTCTCTCTCTCTCTCTCTCTCTGCACCCTCCCCCCAACTCGTGTGAGCACGTTCTGTATCTCAAAATAAATAAACATTTTTTAAAAATAAAAAAATTAAAATAACACTGCTAAGTCATAGTGATAGTATGTACCCTTCAGATGATGTAATTAGAATGGCATTTTTACCTCTGTGGTCATCCTCCCCCAAACCTATACCTCAGGCTAACACTGAGAAAAATATCAGACAAACCCAAACTGGGGTACTCTCTACAAAATATCTGACCCAAACTCCTCAAACCTGTCAAGGTCATCAAAAACATGGAAAATTTGAGAAGCTGTTACGGCCCACAGGAGCCAAAGGAAATGGCACAAATAAATGTACTGTGGTATTCTGGAACCCAGAAGAGACATTAGGTAAAAACTAATGAATTGGAGTAACATATGGACTTCAGTTAATAGTAATGTCCCAATGTTGGTTGCTTGGTTGTAACAAATGTAACACAGAAATGTCAGATATTAACAACAGGGGAAACTGGGTGCAGGGTATGTGGTAACTCCCTGAAACTTTTCTGTAAATATAAAACTACTCTAAAATTAGGTTTATTTAAAATAACAGTAATAATAGGGAAGCTATTCTCTTAACCAGACTGATTTTAGTCCTGTAAGTCATGTATAGTAGGTTGGACAGCAAGAGAAATAAAGTTAATACTGTGCAAAACAATCTCAATATTGATGAATAGTTTCTAATATTGGACATGTAACTACAGTCATTTAATTTGTGTACATTTTTAGTTGGTATGCACTTTAGGAGCAGAAAACTCTCCTCTAAGCAGGACTCATATTTTGGATTAAAGAAAAAAAAATTGTCATACTAACATTAGTAAAGATTCTACCTGGTTTTTGAGGTCCTAAAAGTTTAAATAGTTTTAGGCAAAATATATTCACAGTACATTACTGAAACATTTCCCATACTTGCAGAAGGAGAAAAATGTAGCTACATACTGTAAGAAAATACATTGGAAAATTCACTAATAATATACTACACTATAAAATTTACAAAAACCTGGGTCCTTAATGGTCACTGTTCAAAAAATCTAGAAACTTCAAAAAACAAATAAAAACAAACTTTACCAACAAACAAACTTCACTAACATTTGTAACTATCTTAAATATATTTAAAAACAAACAAACCAAAAAACCACCCACAAATCATTAAAAAAAAGGAAAAAAATACAACCCAATAGAAAATGTGTAAAGGACAGGTATAGGCAAATCACTTAAGAGGTAACTAAAAATGCTCATGCATAAGAAAGATGAAAGAAAATAAAAACAGAAAATGAAATGCGATTTCACATGAATTAGATGGGAAAAAATCAAAAGTATGACAACATTAAATGTTGGTAAGGATATGAAGGAACAGAAATTATTCGTCAATATCCCATAAATATCCTATCCAGGGAAAGAGGCTTCTATCCTAAGACCCAGCAATTTGACAATTAGGTATATGACGTGGAGAAACTGGTATGTGCTTCAGAAGACAGAAGGATGTTCATGAGGCACTGTTATAATACATAAAAAATAAAAAAACAATCTAAATATTAAATTAGATTTAGCAAATGATAAATTGCAGTATATTTATTTAACGGAACACTACACCAGTCAACATAAGTGAGCTAGACCTAGAGGGCTGACAAGGATGGGGGAGGGCGGTAAAAATTAAAAAAGCAAGTTTCAAAATATGTATACCACAATAAAATCACATTAACAGCTGCTTAAGTTACATTAAAAAAAATAATAAGCGCCAGGCACAGTTTTAAGCATCTTATATAAACAGACTCACTTGCTTTCTAAAACAACCTTGTGAGATAGGTAGATCCATTATCCCTATTTGATAGATGAGGACATTGGAGGCATGCAAAGATTTTAAAATTTGCCTAAGGTCACAAAACTATTAAATAGCTGTCAAGATTTAAATCAAGGGAGTATGGCTCCAATGCCCACAGCTCTTCAAAAGCACTGAAAACAATGCCAGGTACTGTTCACATATGGAGTTTATGAAAAGGTAAAATGGAAGGATACACATCAAATTTATTATAACAATTGCCTCTGGGAGGGATTATGAAGAGAGAGGCAGGAAGGATGAAACTGGGGAGAACAAAAGGGCCTTAACTTGATCAGCAGTGTTTGAGTACAGTATAAAGTTCTACCTGCTCTGTTAGTTAGTCTTCAGTGTGATAACTGTGATATACATAAATCTTTTATATTAAAATTATATCTGGGGGCGCCTGGTTGGCTCAGTGGGTTAAGTGTCCAACTCTTGATTTCAGTTCAGATCATGATCTCATGGTTCATGAGTTTGAGCCCCACGTTGGGCTCCGCACTGTCAGTGAGGCTCCTGCTTGGGATTCTCTCTCTCCCTTTCTGCCCCTCCCCTGCTTACTCACATTCTCAATCTCTCTCTCTCAAAATAAATAAACTTAAATATATATATATATATATATATATACACACACACACACACACATAAATATATAACTTATATATACATTTATGTATATATAATTAAATATACTTATATATATTTATGTAGATATACTCATATATATGAGTATATATATATGTATATATATATACTCATATATATAAACTTAAATATACATATACACATATAGGTCTATACCTACGTCTATATATCTGAAGCAAAAATGAAAAAATGTTAATACTTTTTATGGTGAGTATATGTGTGCTTACCACTCTTTTGGGTAATTTTCTACATTTTTAAAGCTTTTCAAAAATAATAATGTCTCATCTACAAAATATTACAGGAAAAATAAAAAGAAATTTAAGAAATTTCCAATCTTCCTATTTCAGCTTTTATTTGGAAAGGAAAAAAGCTAAACTGTGAGTTAATGTATGTATGTATATGGAAAATCCATTTTTATAAGGATCCAAAGAGATACTAAAAGCATACCAGAAACAGTATATCATACTATACATTTTGATGACTGACTATTCTCAGTGAAAATAAAGTATAACACCAGTAGGAAAACTCCCCTGATATCTCTCCACCTTTTTTATTTTTTTTATGTTTATTTTATTTTTTTGAGAGAGATAGAGCATGAGCAGGGGAGGGACATAGGAGAGGAAGACACAGAATCTGAAGCAGGCTCCAGGCTCTGAGCTGTGAGCCCGATGCAGGGCTTGAACCCACAAACTGAGATCATGACCTGATCTGAAGTTGGCCACTTAACTGACTGAGCCATCCAGGCGCCCCCCCCCCCCTTTTCCCTTGATAGTTTGTCTCTTCTCTCTGTTGGTCTTTACTTGTTTATGCTTTTTAAAAGAAGGAAGCAAGGAGGTACTGAGAAATTGTCATACACTTTAAAATTAACAGTAATAGCCATAGATGAACATACATGTGGCCCTTCTGAATGTAAAATTCCCCAGCACACAAATAATGCTCCAAAAATTTATTCCTAAATTGGTTGTTTGGAACTCAAAATATATTTTCCCATAAAGAAAGTTAAAAGAGGGTATGACCACCAGGAAAAAAATACTGGGAAAGCAGAGTACACAGTACGCACTGACGGCCCAAGAAGAAAAGAAGGGGTTCTCAACCAGAGTTTGAGGACAGAAATCATGCTTCATTCACCTGTGTATCCTCAGTGACTAGCAAAATACCTGGCACCTCATAAACATTCAAAACTGCTGCCTACTCACTGATGAGGTACAGAGGAAACGATGGAGTCAAGCAGTCCATCAATAGGTGGCACTGTCAATATAAAGTAGTTTGGGTGTAAGATCCACACAGAAAAGAGGTTGGACAGTAACAATGTGCATTAATATAAGCAACTACATCTGTAAAACCACTACCAAGTTGGTGCTGGTAACCATGTGCCTTCACCTAAATTATTAGCTCCTTCCATTACCGTGTACTGCGTAAGCACCATGTTTTGAGTTATCTTTCTAATAATGAATCATAAGATAGTCTATTGGAGCAGTGGCTTTGTGGGATTTTTAGGATTTTCTCCTATGACCCTTGAAAATATTTTAATGTCACCTTTGTGATTACCAGAGTAATACTATTCAGAAGACAGAAAAAAGTATAAACACTAAAATAAAAATCACCTACAATCCCATCATCCAGACATCTTTTAATATTTTCTTAAAATATTTATTTCCTGCCAATGATTTTGCCATTTGTATGTGATATGTTATAAATAATAACAAAGCATATTCTTTATGTTCTGATTTTTTTCTCAACATTATATTGTACTTTCTCATGCCAGTAAATATTTCCAAAAACGTGACTTTTAATAACTGCATGGATTATCGTTAGTTTCACTATTCCTCTATTATATGGTATTTTGACTACTGTAAATTTTTCACCATTATAGTAATAAACTATGTAAATTAATCCTGTTTAGTGTAAAGTTCTACACCACTGTTTTAGAATTCAAAGTGATAGCTATGATGTACGATAATAAAATGTGGAGTGCTTCACTTCCCCCAAGTCACAAATTCTACTGAGCAATGATCAATAATCTAGGGTATTAAACAAGCAAGAAGTTTTTATCAACTTTTCTTAAGTCATTTCATCTTTCACATCTAGTAAGCAAGAGGAAAGTCCCAAGATAAGTCTCTGACATCAGAGAGGATGAAAATAACAAGTCAATTTTCTTGCTACAGCCCCTGTTGTTTTCCACTTGGAATAATGAGCCATCAACTTAAATAGGAATAATATAAGATTTGTAATATACATCTCTATCTGTATCAGTTCTTAAATCCAGGTTTCCATGGTAAGTGGATGGCTTAGAAAAAATCTGCAAACAAAAAGATAGTGTAAATAATATCACTCAACGACAAAGAAAAGTTTTCTTTTACAATTCTGCCATGATTTTTATTATTTTTGAACAAGTTAATAAATGTCATATACTCTATTCCCTCTTATAGCTTCCCAATTATTCCAAATATTCTTCAAGTTACCATAAATAGGCCAACAGTTCCAGGAGCTTAAGAATCAATAACTATTTAAGCCAGCAGTAATTCATGTGGAAAAGTTCAGAACAAATCAGCATCAGCTTCCCGGCTCTCTTGCACAAACAAAAAATTTATATCGCTTCACCAATTTTCAAAAGTGCAAATTTGTGTACATAAATTTAAAACTCAGGCCAAAATTTACTCATATTTAGTTCAATTGGGCTGGTGTCAAGATCAATTAATTTTCCTAAAAAGTACATTCTTTAAAAATTCCACAATGAAGTAAGTCTATGTTTATTCATTCAGAAAAAGAAAATTATGTAACATATAGTATATATAATGATGAGGAGAAGGAGGATATATGCTATTGTGGACTCCTATTAAGAGGTGCAATTCAAAGGGAAATTGTGAAAATGAAGTAACCGTTGCCCAAAATGTCTAATTCTGGCCAAAACAAAACAAAGTTCCCATAAAAGAAGCCACATACAATCTTTTGTTTCATTATAAGTTCAACCAGGGTTCAAATAGCTTAGAAATTCTGTATACTTAAGTTTTCAAAAGCTGAATCCCAGAACTATCTGCTCTAAACATAAACTGAATAACTTGCCCAAGAGTCCTCACTTATTACCTAACCTTGGGTCCCCCAGAGACTACTTTTTACAATAATCTCAAGTGTACTACAATAGATTAGTGTAACCTGGGCTACGCTGTTTACAGGTGTCTCTGCCTCCTTCCCCCAAGACGAGAAGAGGTAGGCTAGAGCAAGCAGAAAATAGTGACTATATACAACAAACAACAGCTTACAATCTTGTAAAATTGTTTCTTTTACACTTGGGCTATTATTTTCATTAACGTATAATGCATTTTAAAGAATAACATATTCAGGGAGCAATACAATTTCTGTCCTCACGAGTCTCTAGCTGGCTGACACGCGTTTTCTCCTCAAATAAATACATGCCTGTTGACTGATGCCTGTCCTGCTGTTGCAAACAACAAATAACTGTCCTGTAAGACAAAAACCCTTCTCTAAGGCTCCAGGCGTAACCATACGTTTGAATTAAAAGCACTCTGGAACAATAACAAAAATCTTCCACCACATCTGTCATTTAAAAGCACGATAATGAAAAACTGTCGCTGCGACCCAGTTTTAGATCACAAGCTCCCCCCACCCTCCCGAAAGCGATAAACTTCAAAGGGAATGGTGGCGACGAGGAACGTTTACCCCCTCCCCCCCCCCAAAAAAAAACGAAAAAAAAAAAAAAAAAGCTAGTGACCAACTTGAACGCTAGCCCGGCCCACGCTGGCCGGGGTTACCTATGCAGACCCCTAGGAGAAAATCGGGCCTCTGGGGCCCCGCCAGGCTCCCGCTGCTGCCCGTTTAAAATATCGAGCAGGTGGGATTCCGGAAGGCCACCTCCGTCTTACGTAACGGGCTTGTCAAAAATCCGAGCTCCAGGACCTCCCCTCTCACCGCCCCCGCCCCCACCCCACTCCCACCTCCCAACAACCGGAGCCCCAAGCCAGCCCGGAATAGAAAATCTGGAATGAAAACACCAGAGCCCCCCATGCGTCCGACACAGAGGTGCGGGCGCTACTCTCAGCACCGCCGTGCCATCCCAGAGCGGACCTAGCCCGCGGAGGACGGCCCGGCTCTGAAACGCCCCCGGGCGGAGGTCGCGGCCATCCGTGCCACCTCTCCGAGCCCGGGCGACCCCGCTCTCGAGACCACCGCTGTCACCGCTCCGGGCCGTGACAGCTCCACATGCAGCTGCTGTCCGCGCCGCTACCCCCGCACTCACCTCACCGCTGGCTCCAGCGCGAGCAACGGGTCGAGCTTGGAGAGTGGTGCACTGTCCCCTCCCGACGGCGGCGGGACACGAGGGGCTGGATGCCGCGGCGCTCTGAACCCGCTTAGCTCATCCCCAGCCCGGCGCTCCGCCCTGCGCGGCACCCCCGCCCGCCCAGGCCTGCCGTCTCAGTCAGACGGGACTCCCCCTCCCCTCGCAGCCGCTGCTGCCTCCGCCTCCTTCTCTGGCTCCAGCCGCCGCGGCCGCCGCCGCTGCGACCGGTGCCATCTTGGCAGTGACGGAGGGGCAGGGGCGGGGATCGCGGGCCACAAGGGCCAATCGGGAACCAGGCCCAGCCCGAGGGGGCGGAGCAGCGCCGGCTTGATGGTCGTGGGGTCCTAGCGCCTGATTTTCAAAGGGCGGAGAAGGTGGGCGGGGCTGAGCCGCGCTCACCCGTGACGCAAGCAGTAGTTGGGGAAATGCGCGCTAGTTCCCCCTGCGGTCGGGAGATCCCGAGCCCGAGGCGGGCGTGGGTGAGACACACCTTCCCTTCCCCTTTCACCACCAGGAGCGTCGGGATCTGTCTTGGGCTAACCGACCTGTTTCCTCCTTCCTCCCCAGCGGCCCCTGGAGTCCTGACATTGCCTAGCCAGAACTAGGCACGATTGTCTGAGCGGCTACAACAAGGGCTCTCAGATTCCCCCAGGAAAACCCCCGAGGGTTTAGCAACCACCTAGTAGGTTTCGGTCCCAAGATACTGAAAGTCAGGTAAAATGGGGAATTCTAGGGGGTTCTCTGAAAAGTACGTTGATAAAACATCTATTGTTGACTGAAGGGGTGTCGATTACATTGGATTAATGGGATATGGCCTACTTAAACCTGGCTATGGCTCCACCATTAGTGGGTGTTGGCAAATTGCCTCTAAGAAATGAGAGTAATGAAGTTTGATTACCGCCACAGGGTTGCTCTGAGGGTTAAATGGTATAATACATGTCAGGCCTAGTGTAGTGCCTGAAAGTAAGTACTCAATGAGTATTCCATGGTCGTCAAATGAAGGCAGAAGTAGGACCCTAAAAATCCCTTTGGTTTCAAATCAACTTTCTAAATTGTGCAGATTAGGCATTAATTCCTTTTATTAACCAAGTTTACCGCTGTATTTCCTATCTCCATTTCTTCCATTGTATTCATTCATTCAGTCAACAAACATTCATTGAAATGCAAACAAATGCTGAGCGACAAAGCTTAGTGGGAAACAGAAAAAGGCCCGCTTTCATGGAACTGACAGACTAGTGGGGAAAGGAGGGACAATAAATAATTCACACATTTTGGGGGAAAACATGTGTAAAGGTTATGAACAGAAATCTGGGAGAGAAAATAGTAGGATAGATTAAAAAAACAACATCAACAGAGTGGTCAGGAAAGGCTCATCTGAGGGATGAGGAGTCAGTAATGTGAGAAATGTCCTGGAAAACTGTTTGAGACACAGGGAATGAATGTACAAAGGATCTGTGGTAATAAGGTATTAGAAATGAGTGGTGTCTTTGGTGCTGGGGAATCCAAAGTATAGAGAGGAGCCTGGAATGAGCCTGGAGAGGTGATTGAGGGCCCATTCCCCCAGTTCCTAGGAAAATACAGAAATGATATCAGATTTTATTGTAATTGCAACTGAAAACCATTAGAACAAGGAAATCAGAAACAGTGATGTTTATGGTATGACATCCATGTCTATATTTTAGGCATGTCTATATTTCAGGTGACATATGGCCAAAGAACTGGGTTTCAAGTAAAACAAAACAAAAAGAACCTGAGGTTGAACCTGTTCAACACTAAGTTGGACAAATTATATGTTCTGATCTTCAGTTTCCTTATTAAAAATGTGTGAGCATGGGGCGCCTGGGTGGCGCAGTCGGTTAAGCGTCCGACTTCAGCCAGGTCACGATCTTGCGGTCCGTGAGTTCGAGCCCCGCGTCAGGCTCTGGGCTGATGGCTCGGAGCCTGGAGCCTGTTTCCGATTCTGTGTCTCCCTCTCTCTCTGCCCCTCCTCCGTTCATGCTCTGTCTCTCTCTGTCCCAAAAATAAATTAAAAAAAAAAAAAAACGTTGAAAAAAAAAATTAAAAAAAAAAATGTGTGAGCAAAACATAAGCCTCTATACAGAAAAATACTACTTTCACTGAAAATTGTTAAATAACGTAAGTTGTTTCTAAGTGTTTTGTATGTCCCGTTAATGTCACTTAAAGTTGCCTAATCAGTGCTATTTGAGAAGTGTGTTTAGTGGTGTTTGTTTTTATTGCAAGTAATAATCCATAGCAGTCATTCTTAACTGTTTTTGTACAGTGTGCTACTAAGGAAAAGAATATGTACTGTTATAAGTGTGTAGTTCCTTTTTTTCTTAACATTTTATTTGTAAATAATCCCTACCCCCAAGATGGGGCTCAAACTTACAACCTTGATATCAGAAGTCTTATGCTCCACTGACCGAGCCAGCCAGATACCCCATAAGTGTGTGGTTTCTTGATATTGTAGTTCCAAATGTATTTTTAAGTACTTAGCTGTGCACTTTCTAATGAAATTTGCTATCAAGACATGAATTATTGTCTTTTTATTTGGGCAAACTATACATAACATAAAATTAACTATTTTAACTATTTCTAAGTGTACAGTTCATTGGCATGAAGTACATTCACACTGCTGTGCACCCATGACCACCATCCATCTCCAGAACTTTTTCATCATCCCAAACTGAAACTCTACCCAGTAAACAATAATTCCTATTCTACCTTTTAAAATATGTATGTTTTTTTAAAGGTATCTGGTGAGTTCTCCCCCCAAAATGGAAAATGGCCCTGGTGATCAATAGGATGGTTTGTTCCCATGGAAGGGTTCAATGGACCATTCCATGTAAATTTAGAAACCACCACCCAAGAAATAAGGATTAGTGTAAGTTTTTAGCTCAGATGGCTAACACATAATAATAAGAAGAAGTACTGATTAATTAATTTTTAGCATTGAAAAGTTGTGTTCTCTGACCATAAAATATGTTCTATGGCCTTGTAAATGTTCGCTCCAAAATGGCCCAGACAACGTGCCCTTCCTTTTATGTACAACTTCTCTAAATGCATGTCTAATTGATGCCATTATTTTTCATTAAAATAGAAGTGATTCCAGCTCTGGGTAAATTTAATTTTAAAAATCACTCTTCTGTGAGGAATGGTTTATAAAAGGGCAAGAAAGAAGGCAGCAAGTCTTTGCCACATTTCAAATAATCAAACATTTGGTAAAGTTATGAAGATCCAAAGATCAAGATTATTTTTGACCTGAAAATACTGTAAGTCAATAACTTTATTATTTAAGCACATTCTACATGCAGCATTTTAACTCCATTAAACCAAAACCTAAATATCTTTTCCAGGCTGGACCCTTCATCCTGCTGCCCATGTACCCACAGTGTTTTTATCCCCAACATAGGCCAGTCAGTGATTGCAAAGGAGAGATTATGGTATGAAGAGCCATATATGGTATGGGCCATAAAAGTACCAGTTATGGTGTAAAGGGAATTTTGGGGGATGATGGATGTGTACATCTATGTCCACTATGAGGATGGTTTCACAGGAGTATACCTATGTCATACTTACCAAGTTGCACACTTTAAATATGTATAGGGGTGCCTGGGTGGCTCAGTCAGTTAAGCGTCCAACTCTTGATTTCGACTCAGGTCATGATCCTAGGGTTGTGGGATGAGCCCACCCAACCCTCCCTGTCAGGCTCCATGCTGAAAATGGAGTCTGCTTAAGATTCTCTCTCCCTCTCCTGCCCCTTCCCCTGTGCTTGCATGTGCTTACTCTCTCTCAGAAGTAAATAAATAAATAAGTGTAGTCCCCTGTATGTCAATTGTATTTCAATAAAACTGTAAAAAAAAAAAAAAAGGAAGTCCAATTGCAAACCTCCCATTCTTTCCCTGTTGGATGCAGATTTAGCCTTTTATCAGTTTTAATTGTTGTGAAACCTATTTAATCAATTCCTCTTTGGGCAGCAACAGGAAGCACTCTTTTAATTGGCTATATATATATACATATATATTTTATCTACATTTACTAATTGAAATATTATGGACATACAAGCACATTTTATAGAATGGGATTCTAACAAGTGTCAAAAGTTGAAAATGTTTGAAGTTGTGGGGTTTTTTTTAATCACACTTTCTGAAAGAACATATTAAAAAGCAGAAAACCAATAAGCGGTATTTGTATGCTCAGGAAGTGCCTTTAAATACTTCAGAGCCCTTAACAGTCGTATCTTGAGTTGTCTCAACATCCCACGCATGTCACTATAGTCACAGTTAAACAAACGTAAACCCTAAATGTGATTTGGGCAAGGGAGTCTAACAATGCAGACATGGGCCACATAGAAAAATGTGGCTTAGACGTTTGAGCCTCGTGCCTTTTCTGAAATCATGTCATTTTTTACACCTGGAACCGTATCTGGTTATTTCTTAAAGTTCTTTTTAAATAAATATTGTGGTTTGAACGATGCATGAAGGAAAACTTTGAAAACAGTAACAGTTGAAAGCACTGGCAGCTCAAGCTGCTGAACAGCCCAATCCTCTCCACCTGTTAAACATATTCACCTTTAATTGTTCTACCAGAAGTTTCCCACGTCTTTAAATGAAAACGTGGAGCCTTCTATAAAGCGGTCTTGATATCTATGCCACAGGGCCTCCTTATGGGTGCAAAAGCCTTCCACCAGGGATTTATGGTCCTTTAGAAACTCTTTGGATGTTTCCCAAAGCAGAACACATGTTGCCAAATTCTATTCATTGTGCAACAGTGTTAGAATGACATTCTAGTGTATTTAATCCACCAACTGAAATTTATTAGCACTGTGGTCAAATTATCTTAATGTCTTAAAAACACAAATCTGATGAAATACTTTTGAACGACAAATTATTTGAACAACTCACAAGAATAGCGAGGAATGTCATGCTGTCAATGACAAATTCTAAACGTGATACTTGAGAGCAGTGTCCAGGGACAGGAGGGCTGTAATAGGCTGGGCCACTGCTGTCTCTAGCCTCTTGGTGGCCAACTGAGGAGTCATATCTTTGACTCAGCACTTTTTTCAAATTTGAAAATTATCACCTCTCAACATCCTTATCAAGTGAATGCTTTCACCTCTTTCAACAAGTCCTTCTGATTTCAGTTTTTAGTTTTCAAACGATCTGCAAAAGAAAGGTATTCGTATGTAGTGTGTTTTTTTAACTGTCAATGTCCACAGCCAATTATGCCTCCTGAACTTTCTTTAAATGGTAAGGCAGTATTTTTATAACTTTTAACAAATCACATCAGTCAGATTTTATATACAGAATGCTATCTGGGCACAGAAGGAAAACAAAGAAAGATACATAAGCACCTTGTACCTCTGAGGCCCAAGGTATATTCCCAGGCATGTCACTTTAATAAAAATCACATTCTGAGAAGTCCTGCACTAGATGGTGGGATTATTGCTGTGCAGACTGGGAGAGTAGAGTGATTCATTCTGATTGTGGGAATGAAAAATGACAAATAGATAACATTTGAGCCAATCCTGAGAGAATCTAGGCTTTCTATGAAAGGTAAGGGTGTCCCTGTTTGGGGCGTGGGGGAAAAGCTTCCCCCACCCCCATGCTGAAAAAAATAACATGTGCTAGAATTGTTCTCAACAAATGAAAGGGATGCTCATAAATTGTTCCAACACTTTGACTCTCTTTGGGAGTGGCCAAAGGTTCAAATAATTTGGAAGGATGGATATCTGTGCTGACTTGTAGGAAATATGAGTCAGCTTTTCTCACAGACTCAGCACTGTTGTCACAGCTAGGATATTTGGGAAACACGAAGCTGAACAAATCAGACAGTGTAAGTCTTTTCTTTTTCTTGATTGGCCCAGACATGCATCCTGCAAGGGGAGACAATAGAGATGCCCTTTTTATTAGTGAGGGGAAACCCCTGCAATTGAAAAAAATACACTTAAACATAAAGTACTTCTGTTTTCCCTGTTATTCATCAGACTAGGAGACAGACACATCTTTCGTCCATCCTCTCTTCTGTGCTTCAGGAATGTATATTCAGTTGCCTCTAGACAGCTCAGTCCCAAGCACACCTGAAACTCCATGTTTTTGAAGGGAAACTCATTATCTTTACTCCAAACCTGTTTCTCCTACCTTCTTTAATTTCTTGAATGGTACCCACCATGCACCAATCATGAAAGTCAAAGCCTGTGAAGAATCAACTCCTCTTCCTCACCCTCATTCTCTAACATTTAATCATCAAAACCAACTGATACCACTTTTTAACATTAATTGTATTGTTCTGTTGTTCCTCCTCTCAATCTCCATTCCCACGGACCTAGTTCAAACTGTGTCTCTGGTTTTGTTGTTGTTGTTGTTTATGTGTTTGTTTGTTGCTGTTTTACCTGAAATTTTGTGGGAATCAACTCATTGGATTCCCTATCTCCTGTCTTTCCCTCTACAACCCTGCCTTCCCTTTGTTGCCAGGCTAATCTTTCTAAAGAAGAAATATGGTCAGTTCCAGACACAGTTTGAGGTTGCTAGCTTCCTCCTCCCTTTTCTTTCTATTCTTGGTGGAAAAGCTCGTCACTGTCCAATCTTGATGTTATCTAAGAGGAGCAAGGCATTAGGGCCTATGCGTTGTTCTCCCGTGCCTCTCTTCAGTATGGTGGAGACAGTCTCTCAGTGGGAACACTTTCAGATTCAGGACATGTGGTTCTTAATTGAGAGAATTTAAGCCTCCGCAGTCCATAAGAATTGGGCTCCCCTACAACTGTGCACAGAAAGAGAGATGGGTTGATTAGTTATATCAAACCACAGTACTTATATGAAGGGCAAAGTTAATCCAGAAGCGAAAAACCCTAACAATTACCTTACTTGGAATTTGGAGGAAAAAATAGGCTTTTAATAATAAAGACTTAAATTAAAAACAAAAAAGATCTCCAAACTGCTCCTGAGGCTATTTTAGGCTCTCTAAAGTCAGCATCACTTTACTCTCTCCTAGAAATGGATATCCTTCTTCTATATTCTCTGCTTATAACTCTGCATGTTTTCATGTTCATATTTGCTTGTAATTATTTTAATAGCACTTTAAATATAATAAATATCACCTAATTGATTTAATAGAATTTAGGTGTTGTAATAGTAACTTACAGAGTTTTAAATTACACTGAAAGGGGAACTGAAAGAAGTTGGTATGAAGCTTTTATTTGAATGTAGTGGAATTGAAATGGAAGAAAGGCTTTTAGAGATGGCACAATAGGGCGGGGCTGGCAAACCTCTTCTGGCCTGTGCAGTGCAGCCTGGAAGGCAGTGGATGGCACAGTGAAGAAAGGAGAGCCATAGAATCCTTGATTCAGGTGAAGAGAGTATATGATGATACAGCTCATTTTTAACAAACTCTATGCTAAAAGGGGACAGGGAATTACGGAGTTATAAAGAGACAAGAAAAATATTCTTCCGTTTCATATTCTCCCAGTGATCACACACCATTAGGCTCTGTTTGCCACAAGGTTAGAAGAAATAATTGAAATACTAAAGGTAATAAAAATGGGTTGTTGGTTGCCAAGGAAAATCTCAAGGGTGGAGTTCAGGTAACTAGAGCAATTGGATAAGGGTAGGGCTAAATGGATTGGGTTATAGTGCAACTGGGGTGGGACTGGCAATTAGAAATGGATTTAAAATGTATCATCTGACCCACATCATGATGGCTTTATGAGGATGTCAGCTTTCATAAATTGACTTCATGTTTCTCTGACCCAGAACATAGGAGCTTTGAGCAGGAAGGAACCTTAGAGATCATCTAGTAACCGTTTCATTTTCCCCAAAGTGACCGTTTGCCAAGTTGTGACTTGTCTAAAGTCATATACATCCAGTTGTGGGAAGAGAGATAGGAATACAATCCAGATTTCCAGTTCTTAGATTTCTCTGTTGCATAATATCAATCAGTTATGAGAACTCAGTATTTCAAAATCCCGGTGAATACATAGGAAAATCCTTATTTTAGAGATGAAGAAACTGTTGATCAGGAAGGTGGAGTCAACCTACCAAATTACATAGCTGGCCTGGACCAGAGCCCAGGCCTCACAATTCCTGAGCCAATAAACGTCTACCAAACCACACTGCCTAGGAGATTCAAAAAAAAGTGAAATCTTTTTTTTTTTTAATGTTTATTTATTTTTGAGAGAGAGAAAGAGCAAGCAGGCAGGGAGGTGGGGGACATAGAGACAGAGGGTTTGAAGCGGGTTCTGTACTGACAGCAGAGAGCCTGATGCGGGGCTTGTACTAAGAACCGTGAGATCACGACCTGAGCCAAAGTCAGTTAGTTGCTTAACCAACTGAACCACCCAGGCGACCTGAAAGTGAAATCTTCTATGCCATGTGCCATGGCATAGAATTTCCTCCTTCAACCTACAGGTATTTTATTTTGTGAAGTTATAGGCTGTGCTTTTTTCCAGGTGCTATTGAAAAAAATTATGAGACTAAAAGATTGATTTTGCAAGACTAGATTTCTATTTTGCAGGACTAAAAATTGAACGTTACCCAATTATCAGGCAAACGCATGTGCCTTTTTGTGGTTGATAAACTAGCAGGAAGTAAGTCTTGGTGTACTACACTATTGGGAGTGTTTTCCCTTTCATCAAAGGATGGGTTTCAGATTCTCTACTATATTATCCCAGTAATACGTCTATCAGATGGGCAAACATTTAAAAATCTGACAACACCAAGGGCTCTTGAGGCTGTAGGAAAACGAACTCTCGTGCTGTATTGCTGGGAACTTAAATGGCTCAACCCTTTTGGAAAGTAGTTTGGCAATATCTAGTAAAATTGAAAATGCATATGCCCTACAATCCAGCAATATCATTTCTGGATATATACTCTAAAGCAGTTTTTTGTTGTTATTGTTTTCAAGCTGTGATTTATGATCCATTAGTGGATTGTGAAATCAATTTAAGGGTTACAATAAACCTTTTTTACAAAAGAAATAGACCAGAAAATATTAGGGTAAGGATGGTTTTGTGAATTTTTGTGTGCCACCTAGATTCTCCCTCTCTGGACTGAAGCATTAGTTCATTAGTTCATGCAGCCACTGGGAGGATTGGCAGTCAACAGCTGTAGCTGAGTCCCTCTCCAGGACTCTTTCCAGGAAGAGAGCTCCTTGCCCAAGGTCACGCCCTCTTCCTGGGTGCAGCGGTATCCAGTAACTGGTCAATGCAGTTGTATAAAGGTCCAATTCCCTTGCCCCAGTTCCAAAGTATTCTGAAGCATCGCTGCAGCCCACATGGGATCAGCCGAGGCTGTTGCCACTTCATTAAAGCCCAAAATGTTCTCTGCACATTCTTGCTTCCTTCACTCTGCCACAGGTGCTGATCCTGGGACACCCCCCAATAAGTGTTCTGCACACAGATTTCTGTCACCGGCCTTCTACTTCTAGGCAACTCGACCTGTGACGATATACTATGCATATATGTATGTACAGGATAGGATGTAAAATTATTTCTCACCATACACATACTGGCCATAGATGCTTGATAAGCCCTGCACCTGGAGAAACTTTTGCACATATGCAAAAGGAGATGCTATGAGGATGTTCACTGGGGTATTGTTTGCAGTAATGATGACTGGACAAAAACTAAATGTCTATAACCATGCAGTGTAACACTATACAATAATTAAAGTTAGTGAAATCTCCTAACCTCTATCAACATGGATAAATCTCTGAAATACAAGGATATCTTCAGGGTAATAGCTACCTCTAGAGAAGAAGTGTGGGAGAGGGGATGAAATTGGGGCCTCAACTGTAGCATTGTATTGCTTTTTTTTAAGAAACATCTAAACAAATACAGCAAAAGTATGGCATTTATTACATTTATATGGACACAGGTTTTTTTCACTATTCTATATATTCAACATATTTTGAAATTAAATTCTATTTAATGAATTGTACTGCAGAAAATCTACATGCAAAAACAAAGCATTTTTAACTTTATCTTACTATCAGGAAATAGTGAAAGGACAGCTAACAAGGTCACTTCCTCTGAAATTTGGTCCAAATGTACTGTTGGCTGATTTATTGTACATTATTTTTTTTTCTTTTCCTATTTTTATTATTACGAAGTTCCATGTAATGAGAATGATAGTGGAATCTTCTAGAAGTTCATTGAATTCTACTGACATTCTCTTTGAAGATTTTTGCAATAATTAAATATGAGGGAATACAAATCCCTAGGTGCAACAGGCAAGGATAGTCTTCATCATTTTTTATCATTTTCATAATGTGTAATTTTTTTTAAGATTTATTGAGGTAAAACGTACATATAGTAAAATTCATTCTTCTAAAGTGTACAGTTTGTTGAGTTTGGGCAAATGTATACATCTGTGAACCAGCACCACAATAAAGTTACAGAACATTTCCATCATCCCTTAAAGTTCCTTCTGTTCCTTTACAGCCAGTTTCTCCATCATAGCCCTTGGCGACCACTAATTGGATTTTTATTCCCATGATAATGCCTTTTCCATGAAGGCAAATAAATAGACTCAAACAATATGTGACATTTTGGTTTTGTTTGGCAGGAGGGAGGGGCAGAGGGAGAGAGAGAATCCCAAGCAGGCTGCACACTCAGTGAGGAGCCCAACCAGGGCTCTATCCCACAATGATGAGATCATGATCTGAGCTGAAATCGTGACTCCGATGCTCAACCGACTGAGCCACCCAGGCGCCCCCTTCCTTTCGTTTGTTTGTTTGTTTGTTTGTTTACTTAGCATAATGCATTTGAAATTTGTCATGTTGCACGTTGCCTACATCAGTAATCTGTTTCTTTGCATTGCTGAGTATAGTCCAACAACTGTTGGACTGTTTATCCATTCTCCAGTTGAGGGACATTTGGGATATTTCTGTTTTTTGGTGATTATAAATAAGTCCTCTATAAATGTTTGTACACGTTTTTATGTAGACCTATGTCTTCATTTTCCTTACGTAAATACCTAGGAAGGGGGCTTGCTGGGTCTTACGATAAGAGTTTGTTTACAAGAAACTCCTGAACTGTTTCTCATTGTGACTGTACCATATTGCATTCCCACCAGTGATGCAGTATGAGAGTTCCATTTGCTCCACTTGGTATTTTGAGGTTTTGGTTTATTTGGTTGTTTGGGTTTGTTTTGTTTTGTTTTGTTTTGTTTTGTAATCTATTCTAATCGACTTAAAATGGTATGATGGTATCTTATTGTACTTTTAGTTTGCATTTCTCTAATGACTAATGCTGTTAAGTAAGCTTTCATAACATTTTAAATAAGAAAACTTGTCAAAGATTGGACTATTACTAAATCACCTTTCCTACCCTGAAAATGATTGAGGAGAGATTCTCTCAGCTTCTCCGCTCTAAATCAGTTGTACTCTATGGTGCCAAAAAAAGGGATATTAAAGCAAAGCAAGCAGAGGTATTTAGTTGACTATGTAGGTATGGTCATATAGTTTACTTTAATAGTAGCTTCGTATTCATGGTGATAGATAAAAGAATAGGGGAGAGAAAAGGCAATAGAAATATCATTACTATTACATTCCTGGGTCTTTAGGACATTGCCTTTTGTATCATATGGGCTATCTAGAGTTCAAGGGACACTGGCCAAGTTGCTTCGGAAGGAGGAATTCAATAGAGGTTAGTGTTATTGCCCAAAAGCATATGTAAGGGATAGATCTAAGGAAGGAACTAAAAAAAGTAACCGGAATAAAAGCGTGGCCAGTAATGAAACTATAAATTAGGGTAAGAAGTGGTTGTGGCTTTGGGAAAGTCTCTGCTAGATTGTTTACTTGACCTTTTATTTTACTTACTTAGGTTTGGTTTCATTTTTCTACAGAACATGTGCAAAGTGAAACACTTTGCCTATATAGATTTAATATGACCTACAAGACCTAATGTAGAGGCTTTATTAATACTTCTGCTAAGGCATACACTTAAGGAAAAGCAAAGTTTTAGAATATTATTAGTAAGTCCTACATATAAAAGCAATCACCATAAAATAAATCTTCATATGTAAAGATAAGAGCACAGTGAACTATTTATAAGGAACTATAATAATGCAAAATAGACTCTAAATGATGAAAAATAAGGGTTTCCAAAGCAACGGGGAAGGCGAAACAAGTACATTTGGGGGTGGAGCCTATTAGAAATAGTTGCAGATGAAAGTTTGGGGAAGAATTGCTAATGCCCACTGAAAGAATTTGAATAACTGGACCAGAAGCGGAGTCGGATAAATAAGAATGTCATCCAGACTGAATACATCAATGCTGCTAACTAGAGTGGGTCAGAAAATATCTTCCAAATCTTCCAGAATAATTTGCTCTTGTCACTACTGCTGCTTTGATTTGTCAGAAAAAGATTTATGGCTTAAGTAAGTGCACTGTCTATGAAACAAGGTTTTGTTCCAGATGTTAAGCCAGTCATAAAACGAGATCTGTCAATTTCTGAAACTAGAACAGGAAAGATGTGTGTGATGCATGTTTTGTTGGTGAAAAGACCTTTGGACCATGATTATTAGCTTCTAGTTCCAGAGAAAACTTCATATCCAGGGCCTAAGAAACCTCACTCAATTTTTTTTTTCTTTGTGTCGTGGTTAAAGTCCTTGGAATGGGAAGTTATGACGCTAATACTTTCAAGAACTGCGCAGATACCTCTGAGAAATTTATAAGGTCCTTAAAAGAATCCATAATTTAGAAGGAACAAGAAAGGGAATTTTTGTAGAGAAAAGGCTAGAGTTAAAAGCCAGACGTGAAACAGCTCATGGAAGAACTGGGTTTTTTTTGTTAGTTTTGTTTGTTTGGTCTCGTTCACAATTGAGAAGCTATTAAGATCACAGATCCTAGCCCAGATTTGGAGATACTGGGGGGAAAGCCCTGACCTTTTATTTTCAATTCACTACCTCCCTTCCGCTGCAAATACAACCCCAACTACATCTGAACCATTCTCTACTTTTGAGTATTTTATGATCAAGGCTACAATTGTTTGAAGGATTTCTCGGATCTTTCATCACATTACCTATCATTCATTTTGTGAAAGTATGGTGTCGCAGTTCTTTTCAATTTTTTAATGTTTTTATTTTATTTTTGAGAGAGAGACAGAGAGACAGAGAGGCAGGGCATGAGTGGGGAAGGAGCAGAGAGAGAGGGAGAGGGAGACACAGAATCTGAAGCAGGCTGCAGTCTCTGAGCTGTCAGCACAGAGCCCTATGCAGGGCTCAAACTCACAAACCATGAAGATCATGACCTGAGCAGAAGTCAGTGCTTAACCAACTGAGCCACCTAAGCACCTCTGTTGTCCCAGTTCTTAATACAACCTCTGTATTGATCTGATAGAATGATCATTAACTGTCACCATTATAAAAAACATTCAGATGTCTATGTAGACCCACACAAATAGGCATTTACAAAAGAAATTCCACATATTCCCCTTTTTTCCCATCAGCCAAAAATAACCTCAACATCAGACAGTTATTTGAAATGATCAATTTTTGGTCTCCCATTTTTCTTCCTGAACCCCATTTCAAACGCTGAAACCTCAAAAGGAACCACAAAAAACTACATACCTTATGGGTACTCAATAAATGATGAACGATTGTTGCTATTGCACTGGTCTTCATAATTCTCACTTTATAAAGATGGTGGTCATTTTTTCAGACAATCAATTGTCCTTAATTCATTTTTGTCCTAAACTTTAGCATCTCTGCAGGAATCACCATAATCTTTAATAAAACCAGAGCTCATTTAGGGTACAAGCTGAGAGAACTTAGAAATTTTGGTTTTAAAAATCAGTTACCCAGGCACCTGGGTAGCTCAGACAGTTAAGCATCCAACTCCGGCTCAGGTCATGAACTCACAGTTCGTGGGTTCAAGCCCCACGTTGGGCTCTGTGCTGACAGCTCAGAGCCTGGAGCCTGCTTCAGAGTCTGTATCTCCTTGTGTCACTGCCTCTCCCCCATTCATGCACGCGCTCTCTCTCCCTCTCTCTCTCTGAAAGATAAACATTTTTAAAAATTTTAAAAAATAAGTAGAAATCGGTTACCGACTATGAGATCTTCATGTGAAAAATTATATGGAGGACTCTTTACCCTGATCTTTTCTTCTTCTTCCTTTTTTTTTTTTTTTCCTGTCTTCTCCGGTTTACAACAGACACAGCTACTTTATAGCCACAAAGCAGTTTTGCAACAGAATGGCCTCGAAATAGAATACTGCCCAGCTGAAAACTTAGGCAATCAAAGTGGAATAAATGAAATCGTGCCTGCTAGCCTTCACGTGTCATTTCTTAGAAGGAAAGCCATCACATTTTTAGGAGAATGTTATTCTTTAAGTGACTCTATACCTTCTCCATATCAGAGTTCTCAATTGCTGTAACATTCAGTCATGGCACGGCAACTAAGACGTTACTTGATTATCTACAAGTGCTGCTTTAGTGACGAAAATGCAGCTTCTGAAAATACGTTAAGTGCTACCGCTTAGTAAGTACAATGGTGTTTCTCATTTCTCTTAGAGTGGTAAAATCACTGAGAGCACATAAACTCTTTAAAAATGTAACTATAAATGTCTACCTACTTGAGCTGCTCCAGTGCATGAATTAAACTGCTGCAATAATGCTGTGAAACCAAAGCCTCTTTCTGAAAAATGTGTTAATCTCTGTGGGGTTTTTTTGTTTTGTTTTTCTATTTTCTTCCTTCCTTTCTTTCTTTTTCTTTCTTTCTTTCTTTCTTTCTTTCTTTCTTTCTTTCTTTCTTTTTTCTTGTGAGAGGCCCTACTCTGGCCACAGATGACTTACTTGGGTCTCAGAGTTTTCTTTTTTTCAGTTTTGATTCTGATATGAAATTGAAATGATAAAAAGCAACATATGGGCCACTCTGATAGACTGAAAATTCTAGGGCAGCACATGACTC
Organism: Panthera onca; assembly: GCF_046562875.1. Lineage (NCBI taxonomy): Eukaryota > Metazoa > Chordata > Mammalia > Carnivora > Felidae > Panthera > Panthera onca. Next base: position 39,290,519 of record NC_138344.1, on the reverse strand, counting down.
ATGATAACTGTGTCGTATGCTGTCATTAGAACTGCTTGTCCCACCATCTCAAAACATTTTGTAAACACGTCGTGTCCACTCAACACCAGCCCGATGGGAGTGACTTTTCCACATTTTTTTTTCTCCATTCCTACACACATGAGATCATTTTTAATGTGGAAACTTGAAGAAAGGTTTAAAATTATTTTTTTTAAGTCATTGTGGGTAAATTTGCCAGAGGTCTTACAAATGTCAGAAGCCAGTAGCCAACAAATCAGTAATATGAATTTCCTAACCACGTAGAAGTATGTGCAACTAGTCAGTGGTCTCGTGATCTATCTACTGGCTTTAATCATGTGACTGGGTGCCCTATTTTATGATAATTAGGTGACACTAAAGCCTCAGAAAAAACATGATTCCAGGGTAATACAAGATGCCAGTTTCCTTCAGTCATTTTTTTTTTCTATAGAAGTTTCTTGGGTTCTTGGATGGTTGGAATAACTTACCTTCATGACTGGAGTTAGTTGAATTATTTATAAATTAAGATTTTTATTATGTAGTTTAATAGAAACTCATGCACTGAATAAGCTATTGTCAACACACTTAAATCCTCCCTCGTATAGCACTTGAATCTGTGAGGGGTTACACAAAGTTGGTTTCTCTTAGTCTAGTTTGTTTCAGTAGTTAATTGTGAAAAGTCATTGTTCACCTTTGTAACCGGATGAAAAGGCTGTCCTCTTTTGGCCTGAAAAACGAGGAATCTCTGCATTTGTGGCAGCATCTACGTGGTACAATAACATTGGAGATTTGGTGAACACCCGGTTTCAGTTATTCTGAGAAATGGGGAAAACTAGTTCGGACTTTGTGGTCTAAGTTACTTGGTTTAGGTTTGACTCTTTGGGTTTGACTCCTTACTTTTTTTTTTTTTTTTTTTAAATAGCATTCCTCAAAAAACGTGGCAATGTGTTCCAAGTTGTTGATGATTCTTTTCAGAAAGCAGCTATTCCTGTCTTCAGCAAAGTAGGCAAGCACATTTCTCTTACATGCATTACAAAGCAAATATAGTCATTCAACTTGCAGGGAAGAATAATCTGTCACACACTATGATTTTTCACGTTGTTTTCCACAGATTGAGGAAAAAAATATTTGTAATCTTATTTTCATTAAAAAAATTTTTTTAATGTTTATTTATTTTTGACAGAGGGAGAGAGAGACAGTGGGAGTGGAGGAGGAGCAGAGGGAGAGGGAGACACAGAATCCAAAGCAGGCTCCAGGTTCTGAGCTGTCAGCACAGAGCCCAATGCGAGGCTCGAACCCACAAACTGTGAGATCATGACCTGAGCCGAAGTCAGATGTTCAACTGACTGAGACACCCAGGCACCCCTGTAATTTTATTTTTATTTGAAAGTCCATTAAAATAAAAGAGCTAGAATTCAATTCGTATGGAAGCAAACTCTGATTCTTTAGCTAAAAGCTTCTTGGCTTAGCCTTAGATTTACAGTTCAGAATATTCTCAGGCTGCTGGCTTGGTTCAGAAGAGCAAGCACTCTGTATAACTCTGAATTAGAAGTCTCAACACACACACACACACACACACACACACACACACACACACCAAAAACCAAAAAACCCCAAAACCCTACTTTTCTTAATTACACTGTATTTTATAAGAAGATTACTCCCTCTAAAATTAGCTTTCTAATGGCAAAACAGCTGGATGAAATGTGAAAAATTCAAGGACTCATCTTGCTACTTCAAACATATAATTTCAACAACCTCTTTGATTCTTATTCTTATGTTTTGCAGTTTTAGAAAATACTCAAAACTTTGGTACGTTAAACTTTGGTACATTTGGTGCATTTAAGTCTGATATGTATGGTTTTTTATTTCCCGCTGTATGTTAGAAATCTAAAATTAGAAATACTGTTCACTTTTATATGAGGTTTGGTGCATAATCTCATTTCACAATGAGAATTGAACTCACTTTTTCTTTTTCTTTCTTTCTATCTCTCGTTTTGTTTTGTTTTGTTTTGTTTTGTTTTGTTTTTGAGAGAGACAGAGCATGAGCAGGGAAGAGGGGCAGAGGGAGAGAGAAAGGAGAGAAAGAGAGAGAGTGTGCCTTAAGCAGTCTCCATGCTCAGTGATGAGCCCGACATGGGGCTCAATCCCACAACCCTGGGATCCTGACAGGTCAGGATGCTCAACCAACTGAGCCACCCAGGCACTCTGAACTCACTTTTTCTTTTTTTCTTTTTAATGTTTTTTAAACATTTATTTATTTTTGAGAGACAGAGAGAGATAGAGCACGAGTGGGGGGAAGGGCAGAGAGAGAGAGGGAGACACAGAATCCAAAACAGGCTCCAGGCTCTGAGCTGTCAGCCCAGAGCCCGATGCGGAGCTTGAACCCATGAACCGTGAGATCATGACCTGAACCAAAGTCAGACGCTTAACTGACTGAGTCACCCAGGTGCCCCTGAACTTACTTTTGTAGAGCATAGTTTGCCCTTGGCCAACAGAGATGGTCAGAGACCCTATTGTATTTCTACCCAGTCTGACCATCTTTTTCTTAAAAAAATTATTTAACACAGTAAAAATAAGTTCTGGCAAGTGCATAGAGTGGTAAAACTACCACTACAATCAAAATATGGAATACAACCCCCCCACATTCCTATATGCTACCCCTTTGAGATCAGACCCTCACCCCACACTTAACCTCAGGCAACCACTAATCTGTTCCTATTGTTTTTCTAGAGTGTCATGTAAATGGAATCATAGAATATGTAGTGTCTTGAGCCTGGCTGCTTTCACTTAGCAAAATACTTTGAGGTTCATCCATGGTCTTATGTGTATCAAGAGTTTATTACTTTTTTTTATTTTAAGTTTATTTAATTTTGAGAGAGACAGTGCAAGTGGGAGAGGGGCAGAGAGAGAGGGAGAGAGAGAATCCCAAGCGGGCTCTGCATCATCAGCAAAGAGCCCAATACAGGGCTTGAACCCATGAACCATGAAATCGTGACCTGAGCCGAAACCAAGAGTCAGATGCTTAACCAGCTGAGCCACCCAGGTGCCCCAAGCTTATTCATTTTTTTATTGCTAGGTAATATTCCATTTTGTGGACATACTATAGCTTATTTATTGCTCAGTCAATGGAAATCTGGGCTGTTTCCAATTGTTGGCTGTTACAAATAAAGCTATTATTAATATTTGTGCTCAGGTTTTTGAAAGAACATAAGTTTTAATTTCACTCTGGTAGATATGTGGGACTGAGATTGCTGCATCTGTGGTAATTCTATGTTTAACTTTGTAAAAACTGCCAAACTGCTTTCTAGAGTGTCTGTACCATTATGCATTGGCCACCAACAAATGCATGGGAATGTTTGAAAGAATACAGTTACTTTCTGTTCTTACCAGCTCTTGGTATGGTCAGATTGTTTTATTTTAGCTATTCTAACAGGTATGTAGTAGGATCTCATTGTAGTTTAATTTATATTTCCATAATGGCTAATGATGTTGAGCAACCTTTCATTGCTTATTTACTATCCATACTTCTTCTTTGGTGACATAAATATTTAAATCTTTTGCCCATTATTTTACTAGGGTGTTTGTTTTCTTTTTTCTTTTCTTTCTTTTTTTTTAATTTGAGAGAGAGAGCGTGCACACAAGTGGGGGAGAGGAGCAGAGAGAGAGAGAGAGAGAGAGAGAGAGAGAGAGAGAGAATCCCAAGCAAGCTCCACGCTCAGCATGGAGCCAACATGGGGCTTGATCCCATGACCCTGGGATCATGACCTGAGCTGAAATCAAGAGTCAGGTGCTCAACTGACTGAGCCATCCAGGTGCTCCTAAGGGGTTTGCTTTCTTATTGTTGAAATTTGAGAGTTCTTTATATATTCTGGACATAAGTCATTTGTCAAATACATGCTTTGCAATGTGTATGCATTTCATTCTCTCAACAGTGTCTTTTCATTCTCTTAACAAAAGATTTTCATTTAAATCTGTTTGTTCTTTGGTTTTTAGGGTTTTTTTTTTTTTTAAGAGAGAGAGAGAGAGAGAGCATGAGCAGGGGAGAGGGGCAGAGGGAGAGAGAGAGAATCTGAAACAGGTTGCACTCTCAGCACAGAGCCTGATAGGGGTCTAGATCTCACAACCCTGGGATCAATATCTGAGTTGAAATCAAGAGTTGGATGCTCAACCAACTGAACCACCCAGGTGCCCCTTAAATCTGTGTTTTGAAACAGACTGGTCCTAGAAAATTCTTTCAGATATTGCCTCTGTACCATTTTCTTGTTCCTCTCCTTCTAGAACTCCAATCAAATTAATGTATTTAAAGAATATCTTACTTTATTCTCCATATCTATTAACTGAGCTCATGTTTCCTTTTTCCTTGTCTCTTTTTAGTGTATGCTAGGTAATTTCTATTGTCATACCTTTCTGTTCATTAATTTTCTCTTCACTTGTATCTAATTGCTGTTAAGCCTGTCCATTGTGTTACTGATTTCAGTTACTGTGTAACTACGTACTGTGTTTTTCATTTCTAGAAGTTGTTTTTTAATCTACTTGGCTATTTTCTATGGTTTCTTGTTTTAAATAGGTATTTTCCATTTTGTATTTTATTTCTTTAAAGAAATGAAAGAGTTATTTCACTTCCTGTGTCTGATAATTCAAATATCTGAAGTCTTTGTGGGAATTTTATGTTGATTCTATTGGATATTGTTTCTGCTGGCTCTCACCCATGTAACTTATTTTTTGGGGTGCTTAATGTTTATTACTGTGAGCTGTTCATTTTCCTTAGAGAATAATTTATGGATTATTGAGATACATCTCTTCAGAAAAGATCTGCATTGTTTCATCCCAACACAGAGCCTACTCAACTTATAATAATGGATTGAGATTTTTTGGATCTATCTTGACTGTAGATTATCATGAGGTTACTACAGTAGTTCAGGAACAGAACTTTTTGGTCCTCAATTCTGCTTAGTACCCCAGGAATTTTCCTTGTAGTCTTCTGAGGATGAATGGGTATATAGGTTTTTCATCCCCAGCTAAAGGGTCCAAGCTTTATTATAGGTTTATTTTATTGTAAGATGACTTATTTATAGGATTCTCCAAGCCTTAGGCTTTAGTTTCCGTCCCAGCTTCCCCTACCCAAACCAAAGCTGAAGTTCACCAGCTTGAACAAATATAACTTTGGGCAAAAACAACTTCAGGGTCATAGAATTGAGCAATTAGAGTGATATCATTTAGGTGAGTAGCATATAAATGGTGCCTCCTAGTGTTATATACCTGGACAATGTCAATTACCTGTCTGGGTTCCTACTTTATTTCCCTTTGAGCCAATAATTCCCTGGTTTTTAGTTCATGCTTCAGGGGAACCTGCTTGGGATTCTCTCTCTCTCTCCCTCTCCCTCTCTCTCTCTCTGTCTCTTTCTACCCCAACCCCTTCGAAATACACAAATAAACATTTAAAAAAAAGAGGTTTAGTTTTTTTTTTTTAAGTTTATTTGTGTATTTTGAGAAAGAGAGAAAGAGTGCAAGCAGGGGAGGGGCAGAGAGAAAGGGAGAGAGAATCCTGACGTGGGGCTTGATCCCATGAATTGTGAGATCATGACCTGAGCTGAAATCAAGAGTCGGATGCTAACCAACTGAGCCACCCAGGAGCCCCGGAGTTTAGGATTTTTTTTTTAAATTTAAATGTTTTCAGCAGGAAGGGCAGTCTGAACATCTCACCTGTCATATGCCCAGAAATAGAACTCTAAAAACTCAACTTTATATACTCTATAATTTATAAAAATATCTGATAGCCTAATTTGTTCAAATAATAATTACCTTTTTTTTTTTTCTGGTACCAATGCTTTAATTAGGAAGAGTTCAATGGAATTAGAAAGAACCCATAGTCACTAATTCTTAACTATATTTCCTCATGAATTTTACTGACGTACGTACTGGATTTACATTGAAATAACAAAGTAGCTCAAAGATTTAATAGTGACCACATTTTTTTAAATGTTTCTCAGAAAATGAGTGTATTAAGCCAGAATCATGTGTGTTTGCCGCATATAAAGTGTTGCATCTCCATGGTTACATTAAACATAACAAGTACAAAGGGGAAATGTCTTTCGGTGGTTGATAAGCTAAAAGGAAGTGAGCCTTGTTGTACTAGAATATTAGGAATGTTTTTAAACTTTCATTCAAGAATGGAAGGTTTCAGATTCTCCTGTAATACCCCTGGCTCAAACACACGTAAAAGTAGTTACGTAAAAACCACATGTGCAGTCAATGCTAAGAGTCGATTTATTGATATCATGTAGAAAACACGATGCAGAGATCATTTTCTGTGGTTTATTTAATTCTCTCTGTTATTTATAGTATTTTCTCTGAAGTATAGCTCAAAAAGTTCTAGCAATTAAAGCGAAAGGAAATCTGTCCTAGCCCAATATTAGCCCTACTTCTCTACTTGCAAGATATTATTTTATAGCATATACCAAATCAAGCTTGGAGACAACAGTATCCACTTGTCCCTGGCATGTAATAGATATTCAGCAAGTGCTTGTTGAACCGATTAACTAAGGAACAGTCTATAATGGGCTGTTGTAAGGAAGGTGTGCAGTAGCTAAAATGTTGACTTGATCAAGTTACGAAAAGAACATTAAAGAAGGAAGATTCCTGGGATTCGATCCCCATTCTAGTTCTCCTTAGTGCTATGGCCTTGGGTAATCCTCAACCACTTTGGGCCCCAAGTTTCTTCATCACTTGCTCTAGTCTTGGGTCAAACTGCATTGCTGCTCCCTGTACATGCTGCATGATTTCCCAATTCAGTGTCTTTGTCCTTATAGTTATCTGTCTAAAATGCCTTCCTCCATCACTGCATGACTAAGCCTACCTAGCCGTGGCATCCTAATTCTTTTTTTTTTTTTTTTAATGTTTATTCTTGAGAGAGGGAGAGACAGAGCATGAGCAGGGGAGGGGCAGACAGAGAGGGATACACAGAATCCAAAGCAGGCTCCAGGCTCCGAGTTGTCAGCACAGAGCCTGATGCGGAGCTCAAACCCACGAACCGTGAGATCATGACCTGAGCCAAAGTCGGATGCTTAACCGACTGAGCTACCCAGGCACTCCCCTACTGATTATTTTTTTTAGTTTATTTATTTTTGAGAGAGAGAGAGAGAGAAAGAAAACAAGCAGAGGAGGGGCAGAGAGAGAGAGGGAGACACAGAACCCAAAGCAGTCTCCAGGCTCCAAGCTGTCAGCACAGAGCCTAACACGGGGCTTGAACCCACAAACCACGAGAGCATGATCTGAGCCAAAGTCAGTTGCTTAATGGACTGAGCCACCCAGGTGCCCCCAGGCTTACTTGATACCATTCCAGCTAGAAGTTACCTTTCCCCTGATCTCACACAGCACTTGTTTACTTTAAACTTAGTGGTGTCATTGAATGTTTTATACCTATAAATGATTTATGATTTTTTATGTATATATCTGTACTTCTTTGCTTCTCTGCAAGGCTGGAAGCTCATAAGGGTAAAGCTCATGTCTGCTATATTTTTGTAGTCCTCCCCATAATACCTAGAAAAATACATCAAAGATTACATATGCTCAGTAAATATCTGCTGAATCTGAAAATAGGGCATAATAATGCTTTTCTTGTCAATGCGAGAGGTCTGTGTCAGATGATGGCTTGAGGCCATTTCCAGCTTTTAGACCAATGATTGTGAAGCACTGATGAGGAATGCTGGATATAGATAAGTATCCATTATGGGGACCAGAAAAGAGAATACTTGGGTGGATCAGAGCCTATTTAAAAGCAGAGAAGAAGAGGAAAATTAATGGTGTAAGAATAGGAGGTAACAAGAGCAGTATAGATTATTCTATTCTAGTCATTTAAAAAAGTTCTTTTCTCCACTGCCTTTTTTTCTAAGATTACACATACCTGTGTATAGCTGGCATGTTCTGTACCCAGTTTTGAGAGATCCCCTGGGGACTTGAGCCAGAAAGTGAATTGCAATTTTAGTGTGTAGTTAACAATCTCAGAGACAGAATGTTGAATGAAAGAAAGCAGACACAGCCAGTATACTATATGATTTCATTAATATGAAGTTCAAAAACAGAATTTTTTGAACTTTAAAACTAATTTCCGGTGATAGAGGTTAAAATATGGTTACCTTGGAGGAGGGTGACTAGTGCAGGGCACAAAGTAAGTTTAGACGTGCTGGCAGTGCTCTGTATCTTGATCTGGGTTATGGTTACATTTTATATGCACAGGTAAAAATGTTTTGAGGTTTACAGTTAAGATGTGTGCCCTTGACTGTATGTAAGTTATACCTCAATTAAAAAAAAAAACAAGAATGTAGTTAATAATTCTGGTTGTACCATGCGTCACTGATGAGCAGGTAGAGGATAGATATGAGCTATGCAGTGTGTTTCCTGGAAGAATGAACAAACACTTTTAAAATTCCAGAGTTTTCTCTGCAAACCTGTGGCCAGATGGCTCTCATAAATAATGCATCAAAATATGGCTAGAACTGTAAGAATTCGTGATGTGTGACAAAATGAAAACAACCAGTGATCATATGGTTTACTCATTTTGACTTTCATTGTGATTTTCTGGAAGAGCCAGGATCACCGATAAATTGTCATGCAGTTAAAATGGAATAAGTACTGTAGGAGGACACTTGGTAGTTGTGTGAAACCTTGAAAAAGTCACAGGCTTTCTGGGTATCAGATGCTTTTTCTGTTAAAAGGAAAAATATTTTATCTGTTCAAAGACAGAGGACAGAATCAATTGATCTCTTAAGACTCATCCCAACTCTTAAAATCTTTGGTTTATGGAAGTTGGAACCATAAAGAACAACTCTGGTTAAAGCTTTCCAGAGATAGGATAGGGAACTAAGTCACTTTAAGAATCTGTAATAATAGGCAACAAAAAAATGAAGGTGGAATTGGAGTCCTGCCAAATAGTAAGAGATCCAGGCAGAAAACATCTTTTTAGATGCAGCCAGCTACTACCTGAATCCATTTGCTGTTGTTCCCTGGGGATTTCCCTTGCCTTCAGCAAGGGGTTTAACTTAATAATGCTAAAAGAAAGAAAAAGAGAAAGAAAGAAAGAAGGAAAGAGAGAAAGAGAGATAAGGGAACATTTTCAGACTTCAATCAAAGAAGGCATTGTGGGGTAAGTTTTTTCTTTGTGGGTTCATATTTGCGGAGAAAAAACTCCATTGCAGAAAAATGATATTTCATAAACTATATGAGCAGAGAAAGAACACTTGTCTAAGTTTGACTTAAATAAAATCTCACAGCTAGGAGGAACTACAGTGGTGTCATCTTTTTTTCTAAAGAGGCAGCGGAGACCCAGTGAGGCTAAAGGACTTGCCTAAGGTCACACAGCTGGGAGGAACACAGCCAGGAACACATTTCTGAGGCTTCCAGCCAGTTATATGTCTTCCACTGCACCAGGCTGCCCCCTGTGGTTCCTTTTGGGTGGCTTGAACTCCAAAGAAAAAGTAGAGAGGACTTAACACTATCCTTTGTTTTAAAAACACTTGTGTAGGAGCACCTGGGTGGCTCAGTCGGTTGAGTGTCTAGGTTTTGGCTCAGGTCATGATCTCACCATTTGTGAGTTCAAGCCCCACATCAGGCTCTGTGCTGACAGCGCAGAACCTGCTTGGGATTCTCTGTCTCCCTCTTTTGCTGCCCTTCCTCCCCTCTGCGCCCCTATCTCTCAAAAGTAAATAAACATTTAAAAAAATATATCAAAAGCAATTGAGTATCTGAGAAGCTGATGCACCTGGGAGTTAGAAGACTCTAGCCCTTCTACTCACAGCTGGCTGTGTGACCTTGGGAAATCTCCAAGCCTGAATTTCCTCATCTAAAATAGTACCTCACACTGTCTCCAAGGCAGAGGACCATTGAAGTAACCTATGAGAGAATGCTGTATAATTTGTAACCCAAAATGTGGTTATTAAAATGGAGAAGTTCTTAATGTACTTAGTAAATTAAGAAATTAGCAATTACAAAACAGTAATAACTGATAAAAATGCTCTGGGTGAATGTGTGTTAACAGCAGGGCTACTGTTAGCACATAAAAATCAATCATCCTGTAACAGAAATGTCCTTTGTTTATTTATCACAAGAGTCTAGTCTAATCACTTTTCATAAGACTCCAAGGACCTTTCCCTAATGTGTAGATGCTGGTTGTAAAAAGAACCTTTATGAGAGGCTACCTGTCTTTATCCTCCTTCATACTTTGTATTATCTTTTTCAGTTTGTGAGCCCAAGATGGTAAAAGTGATGTCCCATGGTTATTTTAATTTGCATTTTCCTGATTATTAGCAAGGCTTGGCATCTTTTCATCTTCTTATTGGAAGTGTAAATTGATAAAGTTGTATGGAAGTCTACTAGACAGTACCAAGAAAAAATTTAAGTGCATATTCCTTTCAAACCAGAATTGCTATTTTTCATTCACTCCCTTAGAGAAATATTGCTTAGATATATGCAAATAGAGGCACGCATTGTCTGAAATGGCAGATAACTAAAAACACCCTAAATAACATAACCATCAATAGGTGAAGTGATCAGATAAAGGATAGGATATCCAAGCCATGGAACACTGTGTAACCATTGGAAATGAATGAAGTAGACCTTCAACCTGAGGAAAAAAGCAAGTTGCAGAACAGTATGTGCAACAGAACACCATTTACTTAGAAAATGAAAATAAGATCATTTATTTCTATATGCGTATATAGGCGTGTAAATGATAAGCAAATGTCTTGAGAGTTACATAACAAACTGAAAACAGGTTACTGAGCGGAAGGAGACCAAGAGAGCGGGCGGCCAAGGGAAACTTCTGTATTCTTTGAATTGTTAGAGACTTTCAAATAAGAATGTATTTGTGTATTAATTGGTTAGTTGATAAAAAATAAAATATGGTTTAAAATGATACAGAATACTAAACAATGAAAGTTAAAAGAGAGAACATTATTATTTCAGGATAAGGGACAACTTTCGGGTTCTAGAAATTTCTTGGATTTTCCAGAGTTGCAAGATAAGAGTCCTAAAGTTGAATTAATATGATACCTGCCATTCAGGCGAAGGATAAAAAGTGTAGTCAAAAATCAAAATCATCTGGGGCACCTGGGTGGCTCAATCAGTTAAACGTCTGACTTTGGCTCAGGACATGATCTCACTGTTTGTGAGTTCAAGCCCCACGTTGGGCTGTGTGCTGACAGCTCAGCACCTATAACCTGCTTCAGATTCTGTGTCTCCCTCTCTCTGCGCGCCCCCCACCCCCCCCGCAACACACACACGCACTCTGTCTCTGTCTCGAAAATAAACATTTAAAAAATTTTTTTTAAATCAAAACCAGCTAATTTATCTGGCTATTTGATATCATGTAGAAATTGACTGATTTTTCTTTCACTTTTCATCCAGATAGCAAATAGACACAGATTGAGGTTCACCCATCATGCCATTGGTTTTAATTTCTTCAGTAATTATTGTGTCCATCGTTAATATTTTAAATTAAATAGAGTCCATTTCAATGAGGTCACCTCTCCTTTTGGCATTGATTTTTTCTTCTCTGATCACAAAAGTATCATATGCTTGCTGTGAACGGAAAAGGAAGTTGGAAGCTATGAAAAAAAGAAAATGTAATCCCATCATCAAAAAGACATTTTTTTAAAGTATTTTTCTCTTTGCAATAGGTGTTCAAGGATTTGAGTTAATACTATTCATACAGTGTTGTGTCCCTTTTTTTTTCAATTAACATTTTATGGTAAGCATTTCTGCATATCATCACAGATGCTTAAAACATGTTTATAATGGCACAGTGATACTCTAAATTATGGGTACATCATAATTTATATACCTCTTCTCCATTTATAGGAAATTTAGCTTGTTTTCATTTTTTCACTATTCTACTTAATTCTGTGAGGAATATTCTTGCATATGATTTTTTCTTCCATCCTTGATTATGTCCCTAGGGTATATTCCTAGCCTGTGCTGGTTGTTTTCCATTTCTACCCCCACCTACTTCTCTGTCTTTCTTCATTCTGCTTTCTGTCTTATAGATAGCATCTCCAGGACTTCTTGTCCTTTGGCTTCCTTGGAGAGGAGTTCAGAGGGTGAGAAGAGAGAAGTAGGGATATTTCCTCCTCACCCTCTTCCTGCTATGGAGCGGTGGCTGCATGCCCCTCCCACTCCCCCACACCAGCCTACTTTCTTGGAGGTTCCTACTCCACTGTTCCAGCTCTTATTACTGGATTCTATTCCAAGATTTTTTCCTCCTCTTGTTCTTTAGCTCTAGGAATGGTAACAGCTTCCCACTCTTGTTCTTCTCTGGGTGCCTCAACATCCCTTCTTTACTCCTTTAATCTGGCCCCCATCTATAAGTAGTCTTTTTATTAAAGCTTCTTCATTTGAACCATCCTGAGTGGAACCCCTTTCCTTTTGGGATCCTGACAGACATAGAGCAAAAGAATATAAACTTTTAAAATGCAGTCTTGGTAGATATTGCCAAATTTCATTCCCAAAAGGTTATATCCATTTACACCCCCATTAGTAGAGTAAGATAGCTGGATGAGATGAACTCTTTAAGTTGCAATAGATTTTTGAAAGCATTCAGTATCCTGTTTGTTATCTTTTGCCTCTCTCTCTCTCTCTCTCTCTCTCTCTCTCTGATGTCACTCATAGGCAAGGTGTTCTGCCATAGGTCATCTAAAGAAAAGTCATGTGCGGCAAAGGTGAAAATACTGGGATAAGCACTTGTGTATCACTTACAAATGTGAAATTCCCAGTGTGAGAAGAGACCCTGGGTTTTATTGCGAAAACAACTTCTTTGACTGATACCACTGAAGGGGGAAAACACATCTGCCTGGGCACAGAGATAGTATGGTGTGGTTTGGGGATGTCAGCTCACATGCAGATGACAGCTAACCTCTAGCCCAGGAAACCAGTAGGGATGCAGTGCTGCAGCCTGTAGTTCTTAGTATCCACTCTGTGGAAGAATTTCTACTTCATCTTCCCTAGTTCTGGCTTTTTAAGGAGAGCAGTTTGTAGGTACATGGCTTATGAGAAAGAGAATCTACAAAGACATCTTCCATTACTTCCTCTCACATGAAAGGCAACTACACTACGGGCGTTTTATGGGTTGTTAGTACGGGGCTGAGATTTTAGCCAAGTGAAGTGGATGTTTATACTATAGCTGACTCCAGACACAGGTGGAAACATTGTGCTTTGCATGTTCTTGCAAAATAATGAGACACCTAGTGGGCACAACATGAAAATGTCCTTATGGGAGATGGTAAGTTCAGCCAATACTCAGGTAAATGGTATCCAATAAGTACTTGCCTTAATGCTTCATTCTACAAAAATGTTCTTATTAGAGAAATACCCAGAGCTAGGAATCAGACCGACGATTCTCTCACATTGGATAATTGAGATACATGATTACCGTATTGTTTTTCTAGCACTTAATAGTTATCAAAGTCCTTTAAACATAAAGTTTCTTCCCATAACACTGAGTATAATAGTCTCCCCTACTAGGCTTCGGACTCCCCGAGGGCGGGGGCCACACAGGTTGCTTTCTAGCACTAGCTCACAATCTCATATATAGAGGAGAGGTGCTCGGTAAAGGTTTGACGAACAGAACTCCTCTGAACAACCACGCGAGAGGTGGGACAGTTTGCTTTTTTTCTAAGTGAGGAAACAAAAGGTCAATGAGTGAAGATAATTGCCCTCCAGCTAAAAAAGTAGAAGAGCCAAACATGAACCACACCTTATAATCCTTTGCTTTTGCCCATGCCCAAGCAGACTATGTAGGAAAGCCCCCTTGCTCTCATAAATGCCCTCTGGCCTTCCCCTCTAATATGAGTTAGCAGCATTTGTGTTTATTCCATTATCAGGGACCCCTTATGGAAAATCGTAGTGTTTAGATATTTATTTATCTATTTAAAAATTTTTAATGTTTATGTTTGAGAGAGAGACAGAGTGCGAGCAGGGGAGGGGTAGAGAGAGACACACACACAGAATTGGAAGCAGGCGCCAGGCTCTGAGCTGTCAGCACAGAGCCCATTGTGGGGCTTGAACTCACAAGCGGTGAGATTATGACCTGAGCTGAAGTCGGACACTTAACCGACTGAGCCACCCATGCACCCCTGGAAGGGTGTAGTGTTTAAATCAGGGATGGTCAATCAAGTGAGACCCCAGTGGGAGGCCTTCCTCACAGGATTTTCTACATTAGATTGCTTGGTATTGAACTCCATTTTTGTCTCATGCTGGGGCTTATGCATTTCCATCCTCATAGAACACATATTTGATCAGTACTTGGCGTGTAGATGGAATAATCTGACACAAGCAAATCCCAAGGTGTCCCTTGGTTAGGCTTTGTCTTTGGCAAGCACCTTATGAAAAATCCTCGTCACACACCATGTAAATGAGTAACAAATCCTGTGAGATTATCTGGGTCAGTGTTTCTTAAAACCAGGATTCACAGAACCTTGGAGTTTCTACCAATGAATTATCGGGGTCTAGAAGGTATCTGTAAATATTTTAAGTTTGGATGTCCTTTTATAATCATCGAAAGTTAACGCAAATGCCTTCTGGACCATCTTGCTAGCTACCTCATAAGTGAATCTGGACACAAGGATTCACTGTCCCGCACAAGGTATTTATCTTGGTACCCAGTAGTTAACTAAAATACTCTAACTTTTTATTGAGATATAATTCACACACCATAAAATTCATCCTTTTAAACTGTGCAATTCACTGATTCTTCATAGATTCGCAGGTTGTACAATGACTACCACTATATAATTCCAGAAGATTTTCATTACCACCACCCCCCCCACCATGGGAGATGGTGAGTTCAGCCAATACCCAGGTAAATGATACCCAATAAGTACTTGCCTTAATGCTTCATTCTACAAAAATATTCTTATTAGAGAAATACCCAGAGCTAGGAATCAGACCAACGATTCTCTCACATTGGATAATCGAGATACGTTATTACCGTATTATTTTTCTAGCACTTAATAGTTATCAAAGTTCCCCCCCTTCCCGAAAAATCCCCATCCACATTAGCAGTCGTTACCTATTTCCCTCTCCCTCCAGCCCCTGACAATTATGAATCTACTTTCTGTCCCTTTGGATTTGCCTACTCCGGACATTTCATATAAATGGAATCATACAATATGTGGCCTCTTGTGTCTACCTTCTTTCACTTAGCATGTTTTCAAGATTCATCTGTTGTGGCATTTATCAGCATTTTATTCCTTATCACGGCTGAATATTTTTTCATTGTATTCCATTATTTATCCATTCATAAGTTGATGGACATTTGGTTCATGCCCACTTTCTGGCCATTATGAATAATGCTGCTATGAGAAACTTTTACTTCTAAGTTACAAGAATTCAGGTCCGTTAAGTCTTCAGATACACTGTTGGGGTCTGCAACTTCTCAAATTTGAGAAGTACTGACTCAGGCTGACTCCATTGTTTCCTAAAGAAAGAAATTGAGGGGCGCCTGGGTGGCGCAGTCGGTTGAGCGTCCGACTTCAGCCAGGTCACGATCTCGCGGTCCGTGAGTTGGAGCCCCGCGTCAGGCTCTGGGCTGATGGCTCGGAGCCTGGAGCCTGTTTCCGATTCTGTGTCTCCCTCTCTCTCTGCCCCTCCCCCGTTCATGCTCTGCCTCTCTCTGTCCCAAAAATAAATTAAAAAAAAACCAAAAAAACATTGAAAAAAAAAAGAAAGAAATTGATCAGGTCACATTCACAGAGTCAATAGAAGCTTCTCCGACTAGATTCATAGCTCAAACTTGCTGTCTTTTTTTATCTGTAAGAAGTAGATATCTTCATTTAGGGCAGACCTAAGGTTCTGTAATGGTGGAGAGCCACCTTTAGCAGTGTGGTTAACACTTAACCAATAACTCTGGTGAATGCTGATCCAGCCCAGGTGCTGGGCAGCTCTTACTTCTGCAAAGCTCCTGGCCTGAATACTGGTAATATTTCCTCAGGCGAAAAGCCAGCAAAAAGAATCACCTGGCCAAACATCCCCAATTCAGCCTGCTTTTCTTGGAGTGGCCTCCCAGGGGAGCTCTCTGGACAAACAAAGCCTGTTGACCCAGTTTGAAGGCCTGGGAAATTATCATGTGAGTCACTGGGACAACAGAGCAAAGTGCCAGGCCCCTGAGAAACTATAGGCCCAGGCTTCCAGTGTCATTTGTGTCCCCATAGGGTGGGACCGGGAATCCCAAGGAGGTCTGCCACTTTTCACCCAGCCACTCCTCCAAGTGGTTTCCAAGCTCCTTGGTCCTGTGTGCGGTACCACAGAGGCCGATTCTTGTTTTCCTCCAAGCAGGCTTTGCCAACAGCAGGTCAGAGTGACAGCTCAGTTGTAGGAAACTAAAACAACCCTGGATACTCAGAAGAAGACATGTAGTGTTGTTTGGAACAAGGCCACAGGCTCTTTCTGGGAAGGAAGTGCTGAAGCGGCTACAAAAGTTTCAAATTAAAGACCAAGAATTCCGAGGCAGTATTTTAAAATAACACTCACAGGAGTGAGGCCAGGCCTTGCAAAAGAGAACCTCTAGATTACTTAAGGAGTGTTTTATAATGTTCTGAAGATTCTACTTCCTAAATTACACAAAGAGCTGGAGAAACATAGTCAGAAAAGCCATGCGGGTCAAACTTGTTACATTTAGATGGGGTGGAATGTTTGTGGCCTAGAGAGTATGGTGTCAGAAAGAATGCCAGAAGCTTCACAGGTCCTCAGATAACTCTCATGGGTACATAGGACTCCTGGGGAAGGGTAAGTACCAGAGTACGGGCTTCTGAATATCCAGGACAGCATGAGGACAAAGGAGGAGGTATTCATAGGAACAGGTGAAGAGAGGGTCACCCATGGCCGGTTTTCCTTTTTTTTTTTTTTTTTTGTCTCATTTCTTCCTCTTTTTCTTCTCCTTCTCTTTCTCCTTCCTTTTTAAAGCAACACCTGATTCCACCACTTTATTCTAGAGTGTTCGTCATCAGGAGGATGTAGTTTTAACACATAATCCGATCCAGGATTATAAATTCATGCCTGGTGGGTGGTTTAAGAGAGCGAGTGACTATTAAATTCCTCCCACTGTGGGAATGGCACATGAAGTCTCTCCCCTCCGTGGATTTGCGGGATCCACTTCTGTGCCCAGAAGAACTAGAAGAAGACGATTTGATCACCACGTTTTTAGGGTCTGTAGGCTTAACTACCCTCATCCCCATACTTCACTTCTTACTTTGCCCCTTTATCCTTTCTGCTTCTGTCTACTTCTGACGGATCTGGCAGAAATACAATAGACTCGCAGAAGCTGACTGTTCACTTCCCACCCTGGTGCTGTTGCTGCAGATTGCTTCGGAGCTGAGCTGCTGCCTCCCGGACTTGGGCAGTGTCGGCATCAGTCTTTGTCATCACAATTGCTGGGTCTGCCCTGGGGGCTGGGCGCCCTGCAGAGCCAGCAGGCCAGCGCCAGGCATGCCCTCTGGGTACTCAGGTGGAACATTGATGGGGGGATTAGAGAGAATATTCAGAACTAGACAATAAAGATGACAGAGGAGCAGAATCAGGTAAAGGTAAGTATTTCGTCTGTTTAAAGGTGCCTTCCTGATGCATGATGGTGATAGATCGGCAGCATTGTCCGTTAGAATGTTCTAGGCCCATGGTAAATGTTCTACATCTGCGCCGTCCGATGTGGTAGTAACCCATGGCTATTGAGCACTTGAGGGGGGGGGGTTTGTGAGGAATTGAAGTTTTTATTTTGTTTAATTTTGATTGATTTACATTTAAATAACCATGTGATTAATGACTGCTATACTACGGGCACTAGCATTTTTTTAAAAACAGCAGAGAGAAGTAAGTCAGACATTGAGTCCTGGGTTCTAATTCTACCTCCTCTGTGTTATTAGCTTGTAACCCAAGGAAAGATCCTTAACCTCTCTGTACCTCTTTTTACACAACTGTAAGATGAGGCTAATAATATCTACCTTATGGTGTTGTTATTATAGGTAAGGCGGATGGGGTCTTGGGTAGAAGAAGGGACTCAATCAACAAAACTGGCCGCAAGGATCTGGGAGGAGTGAGGCCCAGGGGCACCTAGGAGGCTCTGTCTTTTGAGCATCTGACTCTTGATTTCAGCTCAGGCCATGATCCCAGGGCTGTGGGATTGAGCTCAGTGTGGAGCTTGCTTGGGATTCTCTCTCTCCTGGTCTCTCTTCCCCTCCCCTGCTTGTGTGCACCCACGTGCACACACATAATGCTCTCTGTCAAAATAAATAAATAAACATTAAAAAAAATCTCATACTCACAGCTCCTTTTACTTTTTGATGTCTTCATTGGGATCTTAAACGTTTACTCTGAGGAGCAGGCAAGTCAAAGACTATTCAGTTTTGCAGTTGAGAAAACAGAGACCCAGAAAACAAACAAACAAACCAACCCACAAAAAACTAGTTGCCCCAAGATGTTACACCGAGGAGTTAACACAGGAGACAATCTCCCCATGGGTCAGGGGCAAATGCTCACTCTGTCCCAAACTTTAGGAAAGTCCTCAAAGCTGTCTGTGGCCCAAAGGAGCCTGCCTCTTCTCCATTCTGCTCCTTTCCCCTCTCCAGTCGGCCAACAATGTGATATCTGTCCTGGCATTGACCCATTTCCAAAGACAGGTAACCACACTCTGCTCTCTGGAAAGCAGCAACTGTAATCTTTGACAAATGACTATGAAGAAATGCTTTAGTCCCGCTGTCTCATTTTTCCTCTGGCCCAGTCTGTAAATGCTTGCTCCTCAGGCACTGAGAATATTCTCACTGTTCCAGGTTTTAATAAACTTTGCACATCCATTTGCCTTTGTCTCCATGCCTATAATTATTTAACTGTTTTCTTCTAGTTCCTGAAAATAAGAACCCTGCCATCTGAGAACGGGTCAGAAGAAACAACCATAGAAGTAAAATTCAGGAAAACCATTTCCTGTCTTGTCACACACAACTACACCCCCTGTTGACAGAGGCATGCCAGTTTGAAACAAAAAACAAAAATCAAAAAACAAAAAAATTCTTTACAGCTTTATTGAGGTATAATCACTGTGCCCAAAATTGCACTATTTAAAGTGTACAATTTGGGATCCCCTGGGTGGTTCAGTCCGTTGAGCGTCTGACTTTGTTCAGGTCATGATCTCCTGGTTTGTGAGTTCAAGCCCTGCATAGGGAGGGCTCTCTTCTGTCAGTGAAGAGCCTACTTGGGATGGATCCTCTGTCCCCTTTTCTCTGTCAAAACAAATACATCAAAAACAAACATTAGGGGCACCTGGCTGGCTCAGTCGGTTAAGTGTCCAACTTCGGCTCAGGTCATGATCTCTCAGTTTGTGGGTTTAAGCCCTGCGTGGGGCTCTGTCCTGACAGCTTGGAGCCTGGAGCCTGCTTTGGATTCTGTGTCTCTCTGGCTGTCCCTCCCCCATTCGCGCTCTGTCTCTCTTTTTCTCTCCAGAATAAATACAAAAAAAAATTTTTTTAATAATAAACATTAAAAAAGATAAAGGGTACAACTTGGTGAGTTTAAACGGGTATATGCCCATGAAACCATGTTAGTCAAGATAATGAACATTTCCATCACAGACTGCTTTTTCATTTTGGAGTGGAACAGAGTAAGTGTGCCCAGATCAAAACTATATAGTAAAAGCAATACCATCCTCCTAAAAACTAGTGGCACTGGCCCCTGCAGGGCCATCCTGATTTCAATCACTATTATCATTGGAGAGGCAGTTCTCCCTTTGATCTCGGCATGGCTTTTCCTCTCTCCCCACGGCTACTACATTCATCATTGTGTTTAAGGCCAGCTCCTTTCCTGGTGCTCTGGTTTTCATTCCCTTCCTCTTTGTCAGACCCTCCCATGATGAGCATCCCCTTTCTCTGCTGAATCGTCCATTTCTTATCTACAAGCTCCTTTTCAATCTTAAACAAAAGCAAACAAAAAATTAAATGCCTCTTCCTGCCTCCCCGTGTCTCCCCTCAGTCACTTATTACTCTATCTCCTGCCTCCTGGACATGGCCAAACTTTCAGAAATAGTTGCCCAAACTCATTCTACTTCCTGTCTTCTCCCTCTCTCTCTCTCTTTTTTTTTTTTTTTAAATTTTTTTTTAACGTTTATTTATTTTGAGACAGAGAGAGACACAGCATGAACGGGGGAGGGGCAGAGAGAGAGAGGGAGACACAGAATCGGAAGCAGGCTCCAGGCTCTGGGCCATCAGCCCAGAGCCTGACGCAGGGCTCGAACTCACGGACCTCGAGATCGTGACCTGAGCTGAAGTAGGATGCTTAACCGACTGAGCCACCCAGGCGGCCCTTACTCCTCTCTCTTAAAGCCACCCCCATCTCCTTCCATCACACAGATGCTGTTCTTGACCGGGTCACTCACTACCTCCCTGTTGCTTCAAGCAGTGAACCTTTCTCAGAAGTTATCATATTCTGAAACTGTGGCCACTCTATCCTTTGCAAAATAGCTTGGTTGTATGTGTTTTTTGTTTTTTGTTTACAAAAGTGATGCTGTCTTTAAAAAAGAGTCAGGGGTGCCTGGGTGGCTCAGTTGGTAGAGCGCCAGACTTCATTCTGCTCAGATCATGATCTCACAGCTCGTGAGTTCAAGCCCCACATTGGGCTCGCTGCTCTCAGCATAGAGCCCACCTCAGACCTTCTGTTCTCTCGCTCTCTCTGCCCCTCCCCCGCTCACGCTCTCTCACACACTCTCTCAAACATGAATAAACAGTAAAAAAAATAAAAATAAAAATAAAAAAGAGGCAGACAATAGATGAAAGTAGTAGGAAGCTCCTTCTAGTCTCACCCTGCCTCACTGCTACAGACAGTCACCTGTGCAGCCTTCAGAAGTCCCAGAAATCAGTCACTGTACCCTTCTAATTGGGGGAAATCCCTTGTTGTTCATAGAAGCCAAGAAATTTTTATAAGCAAACAAACACACAAACAATAGAGAAGGGCTCACATTCACTAACTTTTCAACCCTGATCGTAACAGTTGCTTTATATACTCGCCCTAAAGGTGACTTGGTGGCTGGGTCTACATGACAAGTCCCTGTTGATCTCTCCAGGCAGGAAGCCTGTCCGGGTATGGCTTTCCTGATAGCAATCCGTTGTTTTCCCCTTCCTAAAACTTATCGTTGAGAATGATAGGAATGAAGCGTATGGGCATCTGGGATCTTGTGAGGCTGACTTAGCGGCTTTAAAGGCTTACCGATTTTTAGACACATACACAAAAATGGGAGTTCCCATGACCAGTGTCTTTACCCAAGATAAGGTACAGTGGAAGAAATAAAAATCATTCCCCAAATCCCACAACCCAGAACAACGGCCATAAAAATTCTTTAGACATCTCTAAAGTTCCAAATACACAGGGTAATAATTCACAAATTATTCTGTAATTGCTGTTTCCCTCAGCATTTGCAATTCCAAGTCAGTAAGTACAGACTCACACCATGATTATTAATGCTTGCCAACCATTCAGGATATTTATAAACCATGGTTTACTCAACCAGTCTTCTATTGTTGGGCATTTAGGTTGTTTGCATTTTTTGAGGCCATAAATTACACAACGATAAACATCCTGTTTTAGCTTTTTGCTTTGGTGCAATTGTCTCCTCAGGCTAATTTCTAGAAGTGGACCAGCTTGATACAATGGTGCATACATTTTACATTGTGTTTGTTTTATTTTTTTAACATTTATTTATTTTTGAGACAGAGAGAGACAGAGCATGAAGGGGGGAGGGGCAGAGAGAGAAGGAGACACAGAATCGGAAGGGGCTCCAGGCTCTGAGCCATCAGCCCAGAGCCTGACGCAGGGCTCGAACTCACGGACCACGAGATCGTGACCTGAGCTGAAGTCGGACGCTCAACCGACTGAGCCACCCAGGCACCCCTACATTTTACATTTTGATGCAATTAGGCTAAATTCCTTCCAGGAATGTTATACCAATTTATTTTCTCACCAACAGTGGATTTGAGGACATCTTTGGGGGCGCCTGGGTGGCTCAGTCGGTTAAGCGTCTTGACTTCGGCTCAGGTCACGATCTCAGTTTGTGGCCTGGAGTCTGCTTCCGAGGCTGTGTCTCCCTCTCTCTCTGCCCCTTCCCCACTCTGCTCTGTCTCTCCTTGTCTCAAAATAAAGAAAACATTTTTTAAAAAGCTTTAAAAAAAGGACATCTTTGCCCCACTGTCACCAACACTGGGTTTTATCAACTTCTGGTTTTAGATGTGGCTTTTGTACACTGATTTTTTTCTTTATCAGTTGGAGTATTTATTTTTCTCTCAGCTAATCTCATTCATGTTTATTAATTATTATGTATAGTTTTAGTTCTGTCATCTTATTTTGTTTTCTATTTTTAGGCTTCCTTGGCATATATTTTTCTCCTTCTGGTAATTTTGAGGGTTGTTTGCCTGCTTTTAGTTCTGTAAGTGGGAATTGTGCCTTTCATTATGTACTTAGGTATATCTTTCTCAAACAGCAGAGTATTTACAGTTCTCTGATAATAGCTAACGCTTGTTGTACATTTACTGTACCCTCATAACAACACTGTGAGGTCACTGGTGGTATGTTTTCTTTCCTTCCTCCAATTTGTTCGTATCTCCAGGCCTGGGATAGCTAAGAGTGTTTTGTGTACTTTAAATTCCTTGGGAAACAAAAATCATACCCTGGTTGGATCAGAGCTGAAATAGTTCTCCCTACTCAACTGGACAGTGATGATTATTTCTTTCTTTCTTTTTTTTTTTTTTTTTAATGTTTATTTATTTCTGAGACAGAAAGAGACAGAGCATGAGTGGGGGAGGGGCAGAGAGAGAGGGAGACACAGAATCTGAAGCAGGCTCCAGGCTCTGAGCTGTCAGCAGAGAGCCTGACACAGGACTCGAACTCATAAACCGCGAGATCATCACCGGAGCCGAAGTCGGACTCTTAACCAACCGAGCCACCCAGGCACCCCATGATTATTTCTGTTTAGAGCAATTAAATGTCCCTCTCTCACTTCTACTCCCACAATTGACAGTATCCCAAGGGCATTATTATTTTCTTTATGTTTATTTATTTTTGAGAGAAAGAGAAAAACAGAATGCGAGTGAGGGAGGGGCCCAGAGAGAGGGAGACACAGAATCCAAAGCAGACTCCAGGCTCCCAACTGTCAGCACAGAGCCCGAGGCGGGGCTCGAACTCCTGAACTGTGAGATCATGACCTGAGCTGAAGTTGGACACTTAACCAACAGCCACCCAGGCGCCCCAAGGGCATTATTTTTTAATCAATCCAGGCTGTTCTGGTATAAACTGCACTTTCACATGAGTAATCTCATTGGGTCCTCACAGCAAGCCTTAAAAAATCCCTAAACTCCCACACTCGTGTGTGTGATTTGTCTTTGTGATCAGTACTCTGGTGCACTCAGCTGGTGTCCTCTGACTATCCTTTGACAGCCACATTTAAAAAAAAAAAGAGAGAGAGAGAGAAGAAAACAATCAAAACCCAGATAATGCCAGAACATCAAATTAACATTCTTTAGGCCTTGCCAGAGGATATACTTGTATTTGGATGCTATTTAACTCTTATCTCTCTGTTGCAAGACAGAGAATTGGTATATATATGGAATATTGCTTGAAGTGTATAGAAGCCCATCCATCTCTCTAGATTAGCATTTTCTAAAAAGTGTTGCTTGTTTGTTGTGCAGGATGTTAATAGGTGTTATATGAAGAATGGATATGGAGGGGCACCTGGGTGTCTCAGTCGGTTAAGCGTCCAACTTCAGCTCAGGTCATGATCTCATGGTTCGGGAGTTGGAGTCCCACGACAGCTGGGGCTGACTGTTTAGAGCCTGGAGCTTGTTTCAGATTCTGTGTCTCCCTCTCTCTCTGCCCCTCCCCTGCTCTTGCTCTTTCTCTCTGTCTCTGTCTCTCTCCCTCAAAAATAAATAAACATTAAAAAAAAAGAAAGAAAAATGGGTATGGACAACAAATGATAGAAAACTCAAAGTTGCTCATGGAAATTGCTCGAAGAATTGCCTTTAATAGGCTAATGTACACCGCGAATCTATAAGATGAAGGTATCATATGCAAACTTATTTGATCTCTATTAATGTCTAATAGGCACTAGTGTTCTGTGGAACACAATTTGGGAAATACTGATAGGTAGGAAATAGTTTCCCCCCCAAAACTCACCAATTATAAAAAAAGAAGGAAAGCCCACCATTTGTGAAAACATGGGTGGACCGTGAGGGCATTATGCTAACTGAAACAAGACAGGTAAAGAAAGAAAACTATTGTATGATTTCACTTATATGTGAAATCTAAAAAAAAAAAAAAAACCCTCAAACTCATAGATACAGAAAACATTGGTGGTTAAAACTTTTAATGCATTTATCAAGCACCCTCTGTATGTTTGAAAGAAGTAGAAGGCCTAGGCCTTCAAGTAACTGGGAAGTCAAATGCAGGTTAAAGCAATGGGCACCAACCCAAAATGGCTACCCAAAATCCTACTGTGATTGTATTTTGCTTTGGTGCGTAATTTGGAAAATAAATGTAGGTATCAAAATTGAAAGTTACATTTTCCAAAGAGAAGCCTAGTGCCAAAGACACTCTAACACATGTATAAATTCAAACAAACCTACATGAACAGAGGCGAATTTATTGAACTGAGAAACTTCCTAGGAAAAGAGCTTTCACATCCCTTTATTCCTTTCTAAACACTAATTGCTCAATTAAAATTTGAAGGCAAATAATTTTTCCCTTTAAGGAACTAACATTAGTGATGTTTTAGACTAATATATTTTTTTTTAATTTTTTTTTAATGTTTATTTATTTTTGAGACAGAGAGATACAGAGAATGAATGGGGGAGGGTCAGAGAGAGAGGGAGACACAGAATCTGAAACAGGCTCCAGGCTCTGAGCCGTCAGCACAGAGCCCGACGCAGGGCTCGAACCCACAGACCGTGAAATCATGACCTGAGCCAAAGTCGGACGCTTAACCGACTGAGCCACCCAGGCGCCCCCTAATATATTTTTTTTAATGATTATCTCATTTTTTTTTTTTAACGTTTATTTATTTTTGAGAGAAAGAGACAGAGTGTGAGGGGGAGAGAGGGACAGAGAGAGAGGGAGACACAGAATCGGAAGCAGGCTCCAGGCTCTGAGCTGTCAGCACAGAGCCCGAAGCAGGGCTTGAACCCACGAACTGTGAGATCATGACCTGAGCTGAAGTCAGACACTTAACCGACTGAACCACCCAGGTGCCCCTGTTTTAGACTAATATTAATGCTAAAATTATCTGCAAATTTTCTCTGAATTATGGTTTTCTCTTTCCCTGCCTTTTCTCCTGGAGAGCTCCTCACTCATCTTTCAGGCTTTCAGTTTGAATTTTGTTTATTTAAAAGAATTTTTTTTTTTTAACATGGTGAGTAGCATTTTGTTGATTTTTTTTTTTAATATATGAAATTTATTGTCAAATTGGTTTCCATACAACACCCAGTGCTCATCCCAAAAGGTGCCCTCCTCAATACCCATCACCAACCCTCCCCTCCCTCCCACCCCCCATAAAAGAAATTTTTAACATACAATGTTGTATCGTTTCAGGTGTAGAACATAGTGGTTAGACAACTCTGTGTTATGCTATGCTCACAAGTATAGCTACCGTCTCTCACCATACAACGCTATTATAATACCATTGATTATATTCCCTATGCTGTGCCTTTCATCCTCATGAATATTCATTCCATAACTGGAAGCCTCTGTCTCCCACTCCCCTTCACCCATTTTGCCCTGCCCTCTGACAACTACCAGTTTGTCCTCTGTATTTATGGGTCTAGTTCTGTTTTTTTGTTTGTTCATTTGTTGTATTTTTTAGATGCCACGTATAAATGAAATCATATGGTATTTGTCTTTCTTTTTCTTATTTCACTTAGGAAATAATACCTTCTAGGCCCATCGATTTTGTTGCAAATGGAAAGATCTCATTTTTTTTTTTTTAATGGCTGAGTAATAAACACAGGGGTGCATATATCTTTTTCAATTATTATTTTTGTTTTCTTTGGGTAAATACTCAGCAGTGGAACTACCAGATTGTATAGTATTTCTACTTTCAATTTTTTGAGAAACCTCCATACTGTTTTCCACAGTGGTTGCACCAATTTGCATTCCCATCAACAATGTGAAAGGGTTCCCTTTTCTCCACATCCTCACCAACACTTGTTATTTCTTGTCTTTTTGATACTAGCCATTCTGACAGGTTTAAGGTAATATTTCATTGTGTTTTTGATTTGCATTTCCCTGATGATTAGTGATTGAACATCTTTTCATGTGTCTGTTTGCCATCTGTATGTTTTCTTTGGAAAATGTCTACTTAGCTCCTCTGTCCACTTTTTAAATTGGATTATTTGTTGATCTTTTTGGTGTTGAGTTGTATAAATTCTTTTTTTTTTTCTTTTTTTAATGTTTATTTATTTTTGAGAAAGACGGAGACAGAATGTGAGTGGGTTGGGGGCAGAGAGAGGGAGACACAGAATCCGAAGCAGGCTCCAGGCCCTGAGCTGTCAGCACAGAGCCCGACACAGGGCTCAAACCCACAAGCCATGAACTCATGACCCAAGCCAAAGCTGGACGGTC
This sequence comes from Panthera onca, assembly GCF_046562875.1. Taxonomy (NCBI): domain Eukaryota; kingdom Metazoa; phylum Chordata; class Mammalia; order Carnivora; family Felidae; genus Panthera; species Panthera onca. The sequence continues at coordinate 39,263,894 of NC_138344.1, read as the reverse complement.
AACTGACTGAGCCACCCAGGCGCCCCAAGTTGTATAAATTCTTAATATACTTCTGATATTAATCGCTTATTGGATGTATTGTTTAAAAATATCTTTTCCATTCAGTAGGCTGCCTTTTCATTTTGTTGGTAGTTTCCTTTGCTATGCAAAAGCTTTTTATTTTGGGGGTAGTCTCAGTAGTTTATTTTTGCTTTTGTTTCTCTTTGCTTGAGAAGACCTATCGATAAATATGTTGCTAAGGCTGATGTCTAAGAGATTATGGCCTATAGTTTTCTTCTAGGAGTTTTATGGTTTCAGGTTTCACATTTGGGTCTTTCATCCAGTTTGAGTTTCTTTTTTTGTGTATGGTGTAAGAAAGTAGTCCAGTTTCATTCTTTTGCATGTAGCTTTCCACTTTTCCCAGCATCATTTATTGAAGAGACCTCTTTTGTCCGTTGTATATTCTTGCCTTTGTCAAAGTTGAATTGATCAGATGAGTGTGGGTTTTTTCTGGGCTCTCTATCCTATTCTATTGATCTGTGTGTCTGTTTTTGTGCCAATATTATGTTGCTTTGATTATTATAGCTTTGTAGTATAGTTTGAAATCAGGGAGTGTTATACCTCCAACTTTGTTCTTCTTTCTCATGATTGCCTTGGCTCTTCAGGGTCTTTTTTGCTTCCATATAAATTATTTGTTCTAGTTCTTTGAAAAATACTTATTGGTATTTTGATAGGAATTGCACTGAGTCTGTAGATTGCTTTGGGTAGTATGGACATTTTAGCAACGTTGATTCTTCCAACCCATGAGCATGGTATAGCTTTCTCTTTATGTCATTTTTAATTTATTTCATCAGTGTTTTATAATTTCCAGAGTACAGATCTTTAACCTTCTTGGTTAAGTTTATTCCTAAATATTTTATTCTTTTTGATGTAATTGAAAATGGGATTATTTTCTTAATTTCTCTGTCTACTACTTTATTAATGTACAAAAATGCAGCAGATTTTTGTGTACTGTGACTTTTCATTTATTACTTCTAGTAGTTTTCTGGTGGAGTCTTTAGGGTTTTCTATGTATAATATCATGTCATCTACAAATAATGACAGCTTTATTTCTTCCTTACCAGTTTGGATAGCTTTTATTTCTTTTTCTTCTCTGATTTCTGTAGCTAGGCTTTCCAATACTGCAGAGAATAAAAGTGGGGAGAACAGACATCCTTGTCCTTTTCCTGATCTTAGAGGGAAAGCTTTCAACTCTTTCCCATTGAGTTGATGTTAACTGTGGGTTTTTCATTTATGGCCTTTAATATGTTGAAGTGTTTTCCCTCTAAACCCACCTTGTTGAGAGTTTTTATAATGAATGGATATTGAATTTGGTCACATGCTTTTTCTACATCTATTGAGATGATCATATGGTTTTTATCCTTTATTTTGTTAACATGGTGTATCATGTTTGATTTGTGGATATTGAAACATCCTCACATATGGATGGAATAATCCCACTTCATCATGGCGAATGGTCCTTTTAATGTACTGATGAATTTGGCTTAAAAATATTTGGTGGAAAATTTTTACATCTCTGTTCATCAGGAATAATGGCCTGTAGTTTTCTTTTTTCACAGTGACTTTGTCTGGTTTTGGTATCAGAGTAATGCTGGCCTCATAGAATGAGCTTGTAAGCATTCCTTCCTTTTCAGTGTTCTGGAAAATTTGAGAAGGATTCCTTAAATGTTTTATGGAATTCACCTGGGAAGCCATCCGGTCCTGGACTTTTGTTTGTTGGGAGTTTTTGATTATCAATTTAATTTTGTTACTAGTAATTGGTCTGTTCAGATTTTCTATTTCTTCCTGATTCAGTTTTGGAAGACTGCATGTTTCTAGGAATTTATCCATTTATTCTAGGTTGTCCAATGTGTTGGCATATAATTTTTCATAGTAGTCTGTTACAATGCTTTGCATTTCTGCGGTTTTGGTTGTTATTTCCCTTCTTTCATTTCTGATTTTACTTATTTGAGTCCTCTCTCTTTATTTTTTAGTGAATCTTGCTAAAGGTTTATCAGTTTTATTTATCTTGTTAAAGATTCAGCTCTTGGTTTCATTGACCTTCTCTATTATTTTTAGTTTCTATTTCATTTATTTCTGCTCTGATCTTTATTATTTTCTTCCTTCTACGAACGTTGGTCTTTGTTTGTTCTTCTTGTTCTAGTTCTTTTAGGTGTAAGGTTAAATTGTTTCTTTGGGATTTTTTGTTTGTTTCCTGACGTAGGCCTGTATGGCTATAAACTTCCTGCTTAGAACTGCTCTTGCTGTGTTACAAAGATTTTGGACCATTGTGTTTTCATTTTCATTTTGTTTCAAGGTATTTTTTGGATTTCTCCTTTGATCTCTTAGTGGACCCATTAGTTGTTTAGTAGCATATTGTCTAGCCTCTATATTTTTGTGTTTTTCTGTGTTTGTTTATTTTTCTTATAATTGATTTCAAGTTTTCTTACTGTTGTGGTCAGAAAAAGAGGCTTGATATGGTTTCAGTCTTCTTAAATTTACTGAGACTTATTTTGTGGCTTAACATGTGATTTATTCTGGAGAATGTTCCATATTCACTTGAAAAGAATGCACATTTTGCTGTTTTGGATGGAATGTATCTGTTAAATCCATCTAGTGTAATGTGTCCTTCAAAGCCACTGTTTTCATACTAATTTTCTTTCTGGATGATTTGTACATGTGTGTAAGTGGGGTGTTAAAGTCCTCTATGTTTAGTGTATTACTGTCAACTTCTCCCTTTATGTTTGTTGCTGTATGTTTTTAGGTACACCAATGTTGTGTGCATAGATGTTGACAGTTGTTGTATCCACTTGTTGGAATGATCCCTTTATCATTATGTAATGCCCTTCTTTGTCTCTTGTTACAGTCTTTGTTTAAAAATCTATTTGTCTTGTGGTGCCTGGGTGGCTCTGTCAGTTAAGTGTCTGACTCTTGATCTTGGCTCAGGTCATGATCTCAACAGTTCGTGGGATTGAGCCCTGTGTCAGGCTCCGTGCTAACAATGTGGAACCTGCTTGGGATTCTCTCTCTCCCTGTCTCTACCCCTCTGTAGCTCTCTGTCTCTGTCTCTCTCTCAAAAAAATAAATAATAAACTTTACAAAAATTAAAAAAAAACAACAAAGATCATAAAACTATGCAAGTGAGAAGGCAAATCAGTATTAACTGGACACTTTATGTTGACTGTTTCACATACTTTATCTCAGGTGATCCTGACAACAGCTCTAGGATAGACATTTCCCCACTTCACAAATGAAGAAACTAAAGGGTAGAGGGGATAATAATTTGCTCGAGGTCCACAGTGCTTGGAAGTGAGGAAATAGGACTTGACATGTTATTATCTTAAACATATTATTTTATTTTATTATTAAAAATGTTTTTTTAATGTTTATTTTCTTTTTGGGAGAGAGGCAGAGCACCAGCAGGGGAGGGGCAGAGAAGAGGGAGACATAGGATCCGAAGCAGGCTATAGGCTCTGAGCTGTCAGCATAGAGCCTCACATGGGACTCAAACTCACAAACCACGAGATCATGACTTGAACTGAAGTCAGCGCTCAACTGACTGAGCCACCCAGGCACCCTTTAAACATATTATTTTAAAATGCTTTCTAGGGGCACCTGAGTGGCTCAGTCAGTTGAGTGGTTGACTTCAGCTCAGGTCATGATCTCACGGTTCATAAGTTAAAGCCCTGAGTTGGGCTCTGTGCTGACAGCTCAGAGCCTGGAGGCTGCTTTGAATTCTGTGTCTCCCTTTCTCTCTGTCCCTTCCCCACTAGCTCTCTGTCTCTCTCAAAAATAAATTAACATTAAAAAATTAATAAATAAAATGCTTTCTAATACGAGTTAAAGGAGGGAAATAGAGGGAAGATAAGATAAAGAAAAAAAAACTGGGAGAAATGGAAAGAAAAAACAAGAAAGAGAGAGGCAGAGAATCTAAAGAAGAGTTTGTTTTAAGATAGAGACATAGCATTGCACAAAAAAGGAAGATAGGTTTGTTTTCGATTTATTTTTTTTTGTTTTTTTTTTTTGTTTTTTTTAATTTATTTTTTAATATATGAAATTTACTGTCAAATTGGTTTCCATACAACACCCAGTCCTCATCCCAAAAGGTGCCCTCCTCAATACCCATCACCCACCCTGCCCTCCCTCCCACCCCCCATCAACCCTCAGTTTGTTCTCAGTTTTTAACAGTCTCTTATGCTTTGGCTCTCTCCCACTCTAACCTCTTTTTTTTTTTTTTTTTTTTTTCCTTCCCCTCCCCCATGGGTTTCTGTTACGTTTCTCAGGATCCACATAAGAGTGAAACCATATGGTATCTGTCTTTCTCTGTATGGCTTATTTCACTTAGCATCACACTCTCCAGTTCCATCCACGTTGCTACAAAAGGCCATATTTCATTTTTTCTCATTGCCACGTAGTATTCCATTGTGTATATAAACCACAATTTCTTTATCCATTCATCAGTTGATGGACATTTAGGCTCTTTCCATAATTTGGCTATTGTTGAGAGTGCTGCTATAAACATTGGGCTACAAGTGCCCCTATGCATCAGTACTCCTGTATCCCTTGGATAAATTCCTAGCAGTGCTATTGCTGGGTCATAGGGTAGGTCTATTTTTAATTTTCTGAGGAACCTCCACACTGCTTTCCAGAGCGGCTGCACCAATTTGCATTCCCACCAACAGTGCAAGAGGGTTCCCGTTTCTCCACATCCTCTCCAGCATCTATAGTCTCCTGCTTTCTTCATTTTGGCCACTCTGACTGGCGTGAGGTGATATCTGAGTGTGGTTTTGATTTGTATTTCCCTGATAAGGAGCGACGTTGAACATCTTTTCATGTGCCTGTTGGCCATCCGGATGTCTTCTTTAGAGAAGTGTCTATTCATGTTTTCTGCCCATTTCTTCACTGGGTTATTTGTTTTTCGGGTGTGGAGTTTGGTGAGCTCTTTATAGATTTTGGATACTAGCCCTTTGTCCGATATGTCATTTGCAAATATCTTTTCCCATTCCGTTGGTTGCCTTTTAGTTTTGTTGGTTGTTTCCTTTGCTGTGCAGAAGCTTTTTATCTTCATAAGGTCCCAGTAATTCATTTTTGCTTTTAATTCCCTTGCCTTTGGGGACGTGCCGAGTAAGAGATTGCTACGGCTGAGGTCAGAGAGGTCTTTTCCTGCTTTCTCCTCTAAGGTTTTGATGGTTTCCTGTCTCACATTCAGGTCCTCTATCCATTTTGAGTTTATTTTTGTGAATGGTGTGAGAAAGTGGTCTAGTTTCAACCTTCTGCATGTTGCTGTCCAGTTCTCCCAGCACCATTTGTTAAAGAGACTGTCTTTTTTCCATTGGATGTTCTTTCCTGCTTTGTCAAAGATGAGTTGGCCATACGTTTGTGGGTCTAGTTCTGGGGTTTCTATTCTATTCCATTGGTCTATGTGTCTGTTTTTATGCCAATACCATGCTGTCTTGATGATGACAGCTTTGTAGTAGAGGCTAAAGTCTGGGATTGTGATGCCTCCTGCTTTGGTCTTCTTCTTCAAAATTACTTTGGCTATTCAGGGCCTTTTGTGGTTCCATATGAGTTTTAGGATTGCTTGTTCTAGTTTTGAGAAGAATGCTGGTGCAATTTTGATTGGGATTGCATTGAATGTGTAGATAGCTTTGGGTAGTATTGACATTTTGACAATATTTATTCTTCCAATCCATGAGCAGGGAATGTCTTTCCATTTCTTTATATCTTCTTCAATTACCTTCATAAGCTTTCTATAGTTTTCAGCATACAGATCTTTTACATCTTTGGTTAGATTTATTCCTAGGTGTTTTATGCTTCTTGGTGCAATTGTGAATGGGATCAGTTTCTTTATTTGTCTTTCTGTTGCTTCATTGTTAGTGTATAAGAATGCAACTGATTTCTGCACATTGATTTTGTATCCTGCAACTTTGCTGAATTCATGTATCAGTTCTAGCAGACTTTTGGTGGAGTCTATCGGATTTTCCATGTATAATATCATGTCATCTGCAAAAAGCGAAAGCTTGACTTCATCTTTGCCAATTTTGATGCCTTTGATTTCCTTTTGTTGTCTGATTGCTGATGCTAGAACTTCCAGCACTATGTTAAACAACAGCGGTGAGAGTGGGCATCCCTGTAGTGTTCCTGATCTCAGGGAAAAAGCTCTCAGTTTTTCCCCATTGAGGATGATGTTAGCTGTGGGCTTTTCATAAATGGCTTTTATGATCTTTAAGTATGTTCCTTCTATCCCGACTTTCTCAAGGGTTTTTATTAAGAAAGGGTGCTGGATTTTGTCAAAGGCCTTTTCTGCATTGATTGACAGGATCATATGGTTCTTCTCTTTTTTTTTGTTAATGTGATGTATCACGTTGATCGATTTGCGAATGTTGAACCAGCCCTGCATCCCAGGAATGAATCCCACTTGATCATGGTGAATAATTCTTTTTATATGCTGTTGAATTTGATTTGCTAGTATCTTATTGAGAATTTTTGCATCCATATTCATCAGGGATATTGGCCTGTAGTTCTCTTTTTTTACTGGGTCTCTGTCTGGTTTAGGAATCAAAGTAATACTGGCTTCATAGAATGAGTCTGGAAGTTTTCCTTCCCTTTCTATTTCTTGGAATAGCTTGAGAAGGATAGGTATTATCTCTGCTTTAAACGTCTGGTAGAACTCCCCTGGGAAGCCATCTGGTCCTGGACTCTTATTTGTTGGGAGATTTTTGATAACCGATTCGATTTCTTCACTGGTTATGGGTCTGTTCAAGCTTTCTATTTCCTCCTGATTGACTTTTGGAAGAGTGTGGGTGTTTAGGAATTTGTCCATTTCTTCCAGGTTGTCCAATTTGCTGGCATATAATTTTTCATAGTATTCCCTGATAATTGTTTGTATCTCTGAGGGATTGGTTGTAATAATTCCATTTTCATTCATGATTTTATCTATTTGGGTCATCTCCCTTTTCTTTTTGAGAAGCCTGGCTAGAGGTTTGTCAATTTTATTTATTTTTTCAAAAAACCAACTCTTGGTTTTGTTGATCTGCTCTACAGTTTTTTTAGATTCTATATTGTTTATTTCTGCTCTGATCTTTATTATTTCTCTTCCTCTGCTGGGTTTAGGCTGCCTTTGCTGTTCTGCTTCTATTTCCTTTAGGTGTGCTGTTAGATTTCGTATTTGGGATTTTTCTTGTTTCTTGAGATAGGCCTGGATTGCAATGTATTTTCCTCTCAGGACTGCCTTCGCTGCGTCCCAAAGCGTTTGGATTGTTGTATTTTCATTTTCGTTTGTTTCCATATATTTTTTAATTTCTTCTCTAATTGCCTGGTTGACCCACTCATTCGTTAGTAGGGTGTTCTTTAACCTCCATGCTTTTGGAGGTTTTCCAGACTTTTTCCCGTGGTTGATTTCAAGCTTCATAGCATTGTGGTCTGAAAGTATGCGTGGTATAATTTCAATTCTTGTAAACTTATGAAGGGCTGTTTTGTGACCCAGTATATGATCTATCTTGGAGAATGTTCCATGTGCACTCGAGAAGAAAGTATATTCTGTTGCTTTGGGATGCAGAGTTCTAAATATATCTGTCAAGTCCATCTGATCCAATGTATCATTCAGGGCCCTTGTTTCTTTATCGACTGTGTGTCTAGATGATCTATCCATTTCTGTAAGTGGGGTGTTAAAGTCCCCTGCAATGACCACATTCTTATCAATAAGGTTGCTTATGTTTATGAGTAATTGTTTTATAGATCTGGGGGCTCCGGTATTCGGCGCATAGACATTTATAATTGTTAGCTCTTCCTGATGGATAGATCCTGTAATTATTATATAATGCCCTTCTTCATCTCTTGTTACAGCCTTTAATTTAAAGTCTAGTTTGTCTGATATAAGTATGGCTACTCCAGCTTTCTTTTGGCTTCCAGTAGCATGTTAAATAGTTCTCCATCCCCTCACTCTCAATCTAAAGGTGTCCTCAGATCTAAAATGAGTCTCTTGTAGACAGCAAATAGATGGGTCTTGTTTTTTTATCCATTCTGATACCCTGTGCCTTTTGGTTGGCGCATTTAATCCATTTACATTCAGTGTTATTATAGAAAGATACGGGTTTAGAGTCATTGTGATGTCTGTATGTTTTATGCTTGTTGTGATGTCTCTGGTACTTTGTCTCACAGGATCCCCCTTAGGATCTCTTGTAGGGCTGGTTTAGTGGTGACAAATTCCTTCAGTTTTTGTTTGTTTGGTAAGACCTTTATCTCTCCTTCTATTCTAAATAACAGACTTGCTGGATAAAGGATTCTCGGCTGCATATTTTTTCTGTTTAGCACACTGAAGATATCGTGCCAAGCCTTTCTGGCCTGCCAAGTTTCAAAGGAGAGATCAGTCACGAGTCTTATAGGTCTCCCTTTATATGTGAGGGCACGTTTATCCCTTGCTGCTTTCAGAATTTTCTCTTTATCCTTGTATTTTGCCAGTTTCACTATGATATGTCATGCAGAAGATCGATTCAAGTTACGTCTGAAGGGAGTTCTCTGTGCCTCTTGGATTTCAATGTCTTTTTCCTTCCCCATTTCAGGGAAGTTCTCAGCTATAATTTCTTCAAGTACCCCTTCAGCACCTTTCCCTCTCTCTTCCTCCTCTGGGATACCAATTATGCGTATATTATTTCTTTTTAGTGTATCACTTAGTTCTCTAATTTTCCCCTCATACTCCTGGGTTTTTTTATCTCTCTTTCTCTCAGCTTCCTCTTTTTCCATAACTTTATCTTCTAGTTCACCTATTCTCTCCTCTGCCTCTTCAATCTGAGCTGTCGTCGTTTCCATTTTGTTTTGCATTTCGTTTAAAGCGCTTTTCAGTTCCTCGTGACTGTTCCTTAGTCCCTTGATCTCTGTGGCAAGAGATTCTCTGCTGTCCTGTATACTGTTTTCAAGCCCAGCAATTAATTTTATGACTATTATTCTAAATTCACTTTCTGTTATATTATTTAAATCCTTTTTGATCAGTTCATTAGCTGTTGTTATTTCCTGGAGATTCTTCTGAGGGGAATTCTTCCGTTTGGTCATTTTGGATAGTCCCTGGAGTGGTGAGGACCTGCAGGGCACTTCCCCCGTGCTGTGGTGTATAACTGGAGTTGGTGGGCGGGGCCGCAGTCCGACCTGATGTCTGCCCCCAGCCCACCGCTGGGGCCACAGTCAGACTGGTGTGTGCCTTCTCTTCCCCTCTCCTAGGGGCGGGATTCATGGTGGGGTGGCGTGGCCCGTCTGGGCTACTTGCACACTGCCAGGCTTGTGGTGCTGGGGATCTGGCGTATTAGCTGGGGTGGGTAGGCAAGGTGCACGGGGGCAGGAGGGGCAGTCTTAGCTCGCTTCTCCTTAGGTGATCCACTTCAGGAGGGGCCCTGTGGCAGCGGGAGGGAGTCAGATCCGCTGCCGGAGGTTTGGCTCCGCAGAAGGACAGAGTTGGGTGTTTGCGCGGAGTGAACAAGTTCCCTGGCAGGAACTGGTTCTCTTTGGGATTTTGGCTGGGGGATGGGTGGGGGAGATGGCGCTGGCGAGCGCCTTTGTTCCCCACCAAACTGAGTTCTGTCGTCCGGGGGCTCAGCAGCTCTCCCTCCCTTTGTCTTCCAGCCTTCCAGCTTTCTGAGCAGAGCTGTTAACTTATGACCTCCCAGACGCTAAGTTGCGCTTGCTGTCGGAACACAGTCCGTCCGGCCCCTCCGCTTTTGCCAGCCAGACTCGGGGGCTCTGCTTGGCTGGCGAGCCGCCCCTCCGCCCCGGCTCCCTCCCGCCAGTCCGTGGAGCGCGCACCGCCTCGCCGCCCTTCCTACCCTCTTCCGTGGGCCTCTCGTCTGCGCTTGGCTCTGGAGACTCCGTTCTGCTAATCCTCTGGCGGTTTTCTGGGTTCTTTAGGCAGGTGTAGGTGGAATCTAAGTGATCAGCAGGACGCGCGGTGAGCCCAGCGTCCTCCTACGCCGCCATCTTCCCTCCAACCCCTGTTTTCGATTTAAATACAAGTCCTAGAATTTCACACACAGAGACAGATACACAGAAGCTGATATTTACGAAATGATATCCCTCGTTTAAAAATCTGGATTTTTTTTTTTTTTTTTTTTTTTTTTTTTTTTTTTAGTTACTAATCTCAAGAGCAAATGTAACTAAAATCATCAGGTAAATTTAAAAAAAAATTATTTCAAGTTGGGAAGGACAGCTGTTCTTGAAATCATGTCTTCCTAAATTTTGGTGAGAAAAAAATCTCTGCTGTTATTCTTGGAAGATAGAGAATGCCACTTTCCATGGGAGAGAATGGTCCAGAAAATGATTCCTATCTTGAGGGCTCTTAAGATATCCCTAAGAAAGACACTTAAAGCCAGATACTGTTATTGAGATCATTAGTCATGCTATCTGGGCTGGTATTTGCTTTCTGTGTTCGGTGGAATTAAGATAAGATCTAAATTTGGCATGGGAGTGGAGAGGAATTCTTCTCCCTTTTCCTAAAATATTGGGATTGTATCTAAGTAGCTTTAATTCCTAATATATGATCACCTAGTTATTTTTTCTTTAAGCTACTTAAAGGTTGACGACTATGTTTACTATTTCCTTTGCTTATAGTTGCTTTTGGTACATGTGTCTTCCTTCAGACTTCAGTTTCTTTCTCCGTGAGTGTATCCTTTAATAACTCTTTCAGCAAGAACCTGTAAAAAGTAATCTCTCAGTCTTTGTATGTCTGGAAGTATCCTGAGTGAGAGTATAAGAGCATCTGATATTCTAGGTCATTATCCCTCAGCACTTTGGAGGTGACATTCCAGTCTTCTGGCACTGATTGTTGTCCATGACAAGTCTAGTATAAGTCATGGTCATGTCTTTAAAGATAAGGATTATCATCTGTCTGGTAGTTTTAAGATTTTACTCTTTGACTTTGATGTCTTACAATTTTATTTCATTGTGCCTAGGTGATGGTGTACTGTTATTTTTTCTGCTTGGCTGGTGGGCTTCTTCAGTGAAATAAACCAAATCTTTAAAATTTCACCCATATTTCTCCAAATATTGTCTCTCCTGCATTTTATTTATTTGAAACTCCTACTGTATTTATGTGAGATCTTCTCATTTTTCCTTCATGTCTCCAATTTATTAAGGGGTTTTTTTTTGTCTCTTTATCTGTGCTGCATTTGGGATAGTTTCTTTATATCCACTTCCAATTCATTAATTTCTTTTCAACTCTGTCTAATGTACTGTGTAATCTGTCTGTTAAGTGTTTTTTTTCCCAATTATATGTTTTGTGTCTGACATTTCTAATCGGTTCTTTTATCATATTGATAATTTTTTATATAATGTCCTGTTTTTGCCATAAAGTATCTATTTCTTAAAATTCTGAAAAAAATTATTTAAAATCTCTTTAGATTGTTATATTATCTTGAGGTATTTTCCTGTTTGTTTCTATCTCTCTCTCTCTCTTTTTTTTTTTTTTTGTGCTTATATTTGGTTTTTTTTTTTTTTTTAATTTTTTTTCTAACGTTTATTCATTTTTGAGACAGAGAGAGACAGAGCATGAATGGGGAAAGGTCAGAGAGAGAGGAAGACACCGAATCTGAAACAGGTTCCAGGCTCTGAGCTGTCAGCACAGAGCCCGACGCAGGGCTCGAACTCACAGACCTTGAGATCATGACCTGAGCCGAAGTCGGACGCCCAACCAACTGAGCCACCCAGGCGCCCCTATTTGTTTTGAGAGAGAGAGAGCACAAGCAGGGAAGGGGCACAGAGAGAGGGAGACACAGAATCTGAAGCAGGCTCCAGGTTCTGAGCTATCAACAGAGAACCTGACTCGGGGCTCGATCTCATTAAACACAAGATCATGACCTGAGCCAAAGTTGAACACTTAACCGACTGAGCCACTCAGGTGCCCCTGCTTCTCCCTCTTTTAATCTGCCTCTTAGTGATTTATTTCCTCATGTGATTTGTAATTTTTGACTTTGAGCTCATCTGCAGCAGAGTTGTTTTCCATGGAGTTCTGTGTGCCATGGACTTTGAAAGTGTTTCTAGGGGCGCCTGGGTGGCGCAGTCGGTTAAGCGTCCGACTTCAGCCAGGTCACGATCTCACGGTCCGTGAGTTCGAGCCCCGCGTCAGGCTCTGGGCTGATGGCTCGGAGCCTGGAGCCTGTTTCCGATTCTGTGTCTCCCTCTCTCTCTGTCCCTCCCCCGTTCATGCTCTGTCTCTCTCTGTCCCAAAAATAAATAAACGTTGAAAAAAAAAAAAAAAAAAAAAAAAAAGAAAGTGTTTCTAATAGGTCAGTTGCACAGTTTACTGCTGCCAAGACCGTGCAGGTTTCATGAATCATGACCAAATTTTTATGTTGAATTTTTAGTTCAAGAATCCTGCGTCAGATGCAAAATTTGTGTGTTTGTGTGTGTGGTATCTTTCTAAGGGTATATGAATAAATTAATCCTTTCTTTCATTTGATATTATGTAGACACAGAATTAGTAGAATGGAGCGCAAGGTTTTCGAATGTCTCATTTTTATTAAAGTTGTTTTTAGTTCCATATTTCAGTTTTATTTCAAAGTGGTAAAAATTGAGCTCTCACTTACACTCATTTATGTTGTTGTAGAGTGTAGAGTTTGTTGTTTTAAATTAAATCAGAGCTTCAATACTTGGATCCTTTTTTTTAATGCCTTCTCTATTAGCTGTTGCTGTTTTCTCCTCCGGGATGAAAGGCAGTGAGGCTTGAAGAATAGACTTCTTGTCTATAATTTATAGACTTGATTGGAATGCACCGTGAATTATCCTTGTGAAGCCTTAATAATTCACTGCTTGTTGGGGAATTGGAAACTATTGATTCATGTTCTGCCCCGGGAGATGTTACTTCTCTCTGCTAAGGGTACATTATAAGGCTGGGTTTGGGCTTCCACTCTGCCAACAGGCGGAGTATTGCCCACTTTTCAATCTAGTATGCATGGAAGTCTTTCTGAGTTCTAGCAGGTAAAGTTTTGATACAGAGTTTACTGTATTTCCACATCTTTCTCTCAGATGTTACCCATTAAATCAAACTTCCTAGAGAAATGAGAGATTTCTCTTTTATTGGAGAATATGTTTGAGACCTGGACTGTCCAATAAGGGAGTCACCAGTCACATGTGACCCCTGAGCACTTGAAATATGGTCAGTTCAAACTGAGATGCATTGCAAATGCAAAATACATAGTATGAAAAAAATGTAAAATACAGTGTTAATAATTATCGATTACATGTTGAAATGACAGTATTTTGGATATACACTGGGTTAAATAATTAGGTTATTTCACTTGTTTCTTTTTTCTCTTTTATATGTGTGGCTACTAGAAAATTTTAAATCACTTATGTGGCTAGCATTATATTTCTCCTGGACAACACTGCCATAGCGTCTGACAAATAGGGAAACTTGTAAGTACTCTAATAAGAACGACTTTTGGTTTGTCATTTCCTCTCTGCACTTCCATTTACTATTGCTTTTACCATGTGATGCATTTAAAAAAATATTTTACTTATTTATTTACTTATTTTAAGATTTTATTTTTAAGCAATCTGTGCACCCAACATGGGGCTTGAACTCACAACTCTCAGATCAAGAGTTGCATAATCTACCCACTGAGCTGGCCAGGAAACCCAACAACGTCCTGATTTTTTGGTATGAATTAATGCTGTACTACCACAATGCAGGACAATGTAAAAAGGGTTGCATCTCACTTGGGGGGAGTTGTAAGGTCAGCATATAAGGCGAAAACTGGATATAGTCAAAATTATCCTTGAAAATCCCTTACCAAGGCCTCACACTGTCCCTGTCAAGCCACCTTTTAGGTCCCACCCAGGCAATTTTTTCTCTGGGGCAGATTAGGGCAGATCCCTCTTTCTTCATTGAGACCAGATGAAGCAGTTGGCTTATGTTTGGTGCCACATTATAGCAAAATACAAATCTTAAATCCACAGTCACCCTCAGCATGGAGAGATGCCTTCTTGGGGGAAGCAGAAGGGACTGAGGTCCATAGGGAAGCAGGACATTTATCCTTTTTGTTCACTTGCTGTAGAAAGGGGACATGCCTACTTAATTTATGTTTCTCTCTTTTCCCCTACCAGTCTTTCTGTTTCTTTTTTACATTTGCTAAGTTGTGATAGTTGAATTTGCATATTTTAGCATGTAAAGGTCTCCCTCTTCTCCAGATCTAATGCTCTGTGTATCTCTGTTCCTAAATGTTTATAAAAAGTCAAAATGAGGGGCGCCTGGGTGGCTCAGTCGGTTAAGCATCCGACTTCAGCTCAGGTCACGATCTCACGGTCTGTGGGTTCGAGCCCCGCGTCTGGCTCTGGGCTGATGCCTCAGAGCCTGGAGCCTGCTTCCGGTTCTGTGTCTCCCTCTCTCTCTGCTGTCTCCCCCGTTCATGCTGTCTCTCTCTGTTTCAAAAATAAATAAACGTTAAAATTTTTTTTTTCAAAAATAAAATAAAATAAAATAAAAAAGTCAAAATGAAATTGCACAATCATGTGAGTATACTTAATGCCATTAAACTTTAAAACGGTTAAAATGGTTAATTTTATGTTATGTATATCTTACCATCGTAAAAAAGTCATAATGAAGCATAATTACAATTAGTGGTGTAAAAAGATGGGACTTTGGATTCAGGCAACATTGGTGAGTGGAGATGTCACAGGTTGGGTTCTCCAGAAAGCAAACTCTGAGACTGCATTAAGCGTTCAGGATGTTTATTTTTAAATAGTCTTTTCAGGGGCACCTGGGTGGGTCAGTCAGTTAAGCAGCTGACTCTTGATTTTGGCTCAGGTCATGATCTCACGGTTCATGGGATCGAACCCTGTGTCAGGCTCTGTGCTGATAGCATGGAGCCTGCTTGGGATTCTCTCTCTCCATCTCTCTCTGCCCCTCCCCTGCTCTTTCGCTCTCTCTCTCCCTCTCTCAAAATAAATAAACATTTTTAAAAAAGAAAAATAAAAAGGCTCTTGGAATCAACACCTATGGAAGGGAGAGATGGGAAGCAGGAGTGGGTAGAGGGAAAAATTCAGTTGTGCTACAAGCTCTCCCAACAGCCTCATTCAGGCTCAGAGAGCTCTGGAGTGAAAATGGCCCTGCAGAGTTGTGCCATAAAGTTAAAATGGTCAGGCCTTTATACCCCAGCTTCAATAATGTGGGCTGTCCCTGGAAGGGTGTAACCATGAATGGAGTGTTCTCTGCAGCAAAGGAAGTTCCTGGAGGATTGACAGCTGAAGGCTCTCTGTAAACAACACTGTCACAGCTGGAGTGACAAGTTCCTCTTTGAAGGGGGTCTGCACACTGAATTAATTTTGAGAAATTATTTCTACAGAATGGGGCTTCTTCATGGGATAGGAAATTACATGTCCTGCTCTCCTTCTGAAGTGAAAGACCATTTGAGGACTCTTTCCGTGAACTTTGAATCCTGAACAAAATGACAGAAGGATGAAAAATGGTTGATGTTCATACTCTCCTGACTAGAGGATGCGGTATTTCTGTTGCCCTGGTTCTGGCCCTGTCTCTCTCTCTCTCTTTTTTTTTTTTAAAGAAGGCTTCACTCGCAGCACAGAGCTCAACACAGGGCTTGAACCCATGACCCTGAGATCAAGACCTGAACTGAAATCAGAAGTCATACACTTAACCAACCAAACCACTCAGGCGCCCATTCAGCCTTGTGTTACACAGCTTCCTATTCAGTCTGTGATCTGTTCAGTATCCCTCTAATATCCTCTTTTCAGCTGAATTTAGCCTATTTCTTTTGCTTGCAACCAAATAACCCCAATTGATGCACTGGGGTTCAGATCCTGGCCCCATCACATTTAAGTGTTTGATCTTGAGTAAGTCTCTGTAGGTCTTGTTTTCTCTCATCTCCAAATTTGGTACAATAAAGTCTACCTTGCAGGGTAGAGCCGTGGTAAGAGACAGCGTATGCCCAGAATTGTAACCAATAGTCTAAAGAGGTTATAAAATTAATAAAAACAGTTTCTGCTTCCTGCTCTCAGTCTACACTGTGAGCTACTCTGCTAGAATATCAAATGTTGCATACGGAAAATGCGCGAATAATGAGGACTTCTTGTTTGCCAGATTTGTATTTGGAACTGGACTTCAAGGTTCCATGCTCTGTATGGCTCTTCCCCAAAGGCCTTGAGGGGTGACAGCATTCATGACACTGCAGCATAAATTATTAGGATGAAGGAAGGAGACAGTAATCTGTCTTCCAAGAAGTGTTGGACCAATGGATGATCAGATGGAAAGTTTAAAAAATATATGTCCAAGGGGGTTGATAGCGATATCCTTAAAAATTGCTAAATTGGAAAAGGTGACTAATAACTGCCTTGGGATTTAACTGTATTGAGTAAAATATGCTTTGATGGGTATTTTTCATGTGTAGAGACACTGATTGATTTGACCTATGATGCATGTGTTTCTGTGTGTATAGATACCGTGTGGGATTGTAACTGGGTTCTGTTGTGCTTTGCCACAAAAAGAAGGATGAGGAAAAAGTGAAAAGATTCCCTAATCCAGTTCTTCAGATGCTGCAGCTTTTAGACACTCCTCCCTTGCCCCTCAAATCAGCCCTCACTGCCAACATCAGAATATTCAAATGTTTTCTTAGTTGAATTATTTATGACTTTGTGTTCTTTAGACTACAAGTGAAAAAAGCTGAATGAAAAATTAAATGGTTGCTATTGAAATATTTACAGATGGAAGGATATGATGTCTGGGATTTGTTTCAGAAACTGTGGGTGGGAGGCAAATAGCTGGCATAGTTAGGACAGGGTTAGTTACAGGTTAATGTTCTGGGGGGCTGGATAATAGTACATAGGGCTCATTATTTTATTCTGTCTACTTTGTGTATGTTTAAAATTTGCTAAAACAAAACACTTTAAGAACTGGATGATTATAGTTAGTTAAAATATGTATGCATAAAGCAAAGACTGGAAGAGAATGCCTAACAGTGAAGAGTTATATTAGCTGTTAGAGTAGATGAATTATGGGCGAATTAATTTTTGAAATTTCATTGAATATTATTCCAATTTTTATTTTTCAATAAATAAAAAAATCCAAAGGGAAGAAAAAACACACCAAAAAACTCTTTGAGGGTAAGAATCCGTGCTGTGCTGGAGCTGGCTTGTATCAGATTGACAGAACATTGTTAAATTTTTAGGAATTTTGCATCCTGGTTAATATCCTGTAAGTACCAAAACTGACGTGGTGGGAATATTGTTACCTCAGAAATCAAGCAAACACTAGAAATAAGTACTCCCAAGAACTAGTTGTTAAACATTTACCAGCATACCACCCGTAAGAACTGTGTCAAATGCTTTTCTGCCCAGAATTATCTAAAGATCCTGCAATTAATGGGTAGATACTTATTAATTTATTCCACGCATATTTAGTGAGGTCCTACCATGGGCAAGGAGCTATGCTAGGCACTTTGTGGGGGATAGAAAATATTATCTAAAGAAGAGGAAGATATTCTAAACTTTGTGAGATAATATATACCTAAGAGATTAGAATACAAATATGGCAACTGTGGAAGTTGATGCTCAGTCATCTGCAAGGACTGAAGGTAGCTGACAGCCTCCAGCTAAGTGCCTTTATGATCCAACCCTAGCTTTCTTTCTTTTAAAAAAATTTTTTTTGTAATGTTTTATTATTTATTTTTGTGAAAGTGAGAGAGAGAGACACAGTGGGAGCAGGGGAGGGGCAGAGAGAGAGAAGACCCAGAATCCAAAGCATTTCCAGGCTCTGAGCTGTCAGCACAGAGAGCCCGACACAGGGCTCGAACTCACAAGCTGTGAGATAATGACCTGAGCTGAAGTCGGACGCTTAACTGACTGAGCCACCCAGGTGTCCCCGAACCCTAGCTTTCTAAGTGTACACTAAATTGTACACTTCTTTTAAATTTACATCCAAATTAGTTAGCGTATAGTGCAACAATGATTTCAGGAGTAGATTCCTTAGTGCCCTTACCCATTTAGCCCATCCCCCCTCCCACAACCCCTCCAGCAACCCTCTGTTTCTTCTCCACATTTAAGGGTCTCTTATGTTTTGTCCCCCTCCCTGTTTTTATATTATTTTTGCTTCCCTTCCCTTATGTTCATCTGTTTTGTCTCTTAAAGTCATCATATGAGTGAAGTTATATGATATTTGTCTTTCTATGACTAATTTCACTTAGCATAATACCCTCTAGTTCCATCCACATAGTTGCAAATGGCAAGATTTCATTCTTTTTGATTGTCGAGTAATACTCCGTTGTATATATATATATATATATATATATATATATATATATATATATACACCAAATCGTCTTTATCCATTCATCCATCGATGGACATTTGGGGTCTTTCCATACTTTGGCTATTTTTGATAGTGTTGCTATAAACATTGGGGTACATGTGCCCCTTCAAAACAGCACACCTGTATCCCTTGGATAACTACCTGGTAGTGCAATTGCTGGGTCATAGGGTAGTTCTATTTTTAATTTTTTGAGGAACCCCCATACGGTTTTCCAGAGTGGCTGCACCGGCTTGCATTCCCACCAGCACGCAAAAGAGATCCTCTTTCTCCGCATCCTCGCCAACATCTGTTGTTACCTGAGTTGTTCATGTTAGCCATTCTGACAGGTGTGGGGTGGTGTCTCCTTGTGGTTTTGATTTGTCTTTCCCTGATGAGGAGTGATGTGGAGCATTTTTTCACGTGCTGGTTGGCCATCTGGTTGTCTTCTCTGGAGAAGTGTCTATTCATGTCTTTTGCCCATTTCTTCACTGGATGATTTGTTTTTTGGGTGTTGAGTTTGATAAATTCTTTATAGATTTTGGATACTAACCCTTTAACTGATATGTCGTTTGCAAATATCTTCTCCCATTCCTTCAGTTGCCTTTTAGTTTTGCTGATTGTTTCCTTCGCTGTGTAGAAGCTTTTTATTTTGATGAGGTCCCAGTAGTTCTTTATTGCTTTTGTTTCCCAGAAATGACTTGTTTTTTATATTGGGTTTTCCCTTCTGTGAACATACATGTCTATTATTCAGGTTTTATTTTATCTATTTTAGAAAAGTTGTATTATTTTCTCTGAAAGCTCCCACATACTTTAGGTTAAGCTTATCCAGATGTATGTCATAACTTTTGCTATTCCTGTAACTCAAATATTTTTCTAACTGGCACATATGTTGTCTTTGTACGTATGTGTGAGTGTGTATGTGTGTGTTTACCTACCCATAGAGTATATACATCTCCTTAGCCACCTTCTTGAACTCTTTAAAAAACTGTTTCCTCCTTCTTGGAGTTACCTCAATATGTAATAAAATGGTCTCCAAATAATGATTTTTTTTAAATCTCTTTCAAAAGTTGTACCTTTTATTTATTTTTCTTGACCTTCCACATTAGATAGGTTTTCCAGAAAAACATTTAACAATAGAAATAGTAACTGGCATCTTTGTTTTGCTTCCAGTTTTTAAATAACAATCTTATTGAGATATAACTTACATACCGTAAAATTCACCCTGTTAAAGTGTACAATTTAAATCCAGTGAAGAAATGGGCAAAAGACATGAATAGACACTTCTCCAGAGAAGACATCCAGATGGCCAACCAGCACGTGAAAAAATGCTCCACATCACTCCTCATCAGGGAAAGACAAATCAAAACCACAAGGAGACACCACCCCACACCTGTCAGAATGGCTAACATGAACAACTCAGGTAACAACAGATGTTGGCGAGGATGCGGAGAAAGAGGATCTCTTTTGCGTGCTGGTGGGAATGCAAGCCGGTGCAGCCACTCTGGAAAACCGTATGGGGGTTCCTCAAAAAATTAAAAATAGAACTACCCTATGACCCAGCAATTGCACTACCAGGTAGTTATCCAAGGGATACAGGTGTGCTGTTTTGAAGGGGCACATGTACCCCAATGTTTATAGCAACACTATCAAAAATAGCCAAAGTATGGAAAGACTCCAAATGTCCATCGATGGATGAATGGATAAAGACAATTTGGTGTATATATATATATATATACAACGGAGTATTACTCGACAATCAAAAAGAATGAAATCTTGCCATTTGCAACTATGTGGATGGAACTAGAGGGTATTATGCTAAGTGAAATTAGTCATAGAAAGACAAATATCATATAACTTCACTCATATGATGACTTTAAGAGACAAAACAGATGAACATAAGGGAAGGGAAGCAAAAATAATATAAAAACAGGGAGGGGGACAAAACATAAGAGACCCTTAAATGTGGAGAAGAAACAGAGGGTTGCTGGAGGGGTTGAGGGGGGGAATGGGCTAAATGGGTAAGGTGCGTTAAAGAATCTACTCTGAAATCGTTGCACTATACGGTAATTAATTTGGATGTAAATTTAAAAAATAAAATTAAAGGAAAAAAAGTATAAGTCGTTTCTTCACAAATTAATCTATAATTGCAGTGTAATTCCAAAAAAATCACAATAGATTCTTTGGAACTTCTCAAATTGTTTATGATGTTCATCTGAAAACTGGAAATGTGATAAAGCCAAGAAAATTTTGAAAGAAAGGAAAGAGTTAGAAGGAGCAGTGACATCTGGGCAGAAAAAAGAGTTGATAGAATGAATTAGAAAGTTCTACAGCAGATTCACATATGAAGTTTTAGTGTGCAGATTTCAGGTGACCTTTCAAAACAGTGAGAAAAGATGGATTATTCAATAAATGTTGGGACAACTGGACATTCATGTAAGAACAAAATAATGCTAAAAATAGAACTTTTATATGGAAAAGGTTTCATTAAAAAAGTTAAAATAATAAATTGGGAGAAATATTTGCGACATATTTGACTGGCAAGAATTTAATATGCTTATTTTTTTAAAGAGATTTTTTGAGTTATTAGGTAAATGATGAATACCCTGGTAGACAAATGGACAAAGGATTCAAATAATCATGTCACACAAAAAAGAAGTAAACATGACCAATTAACATTTAAAAAATTCTTTTTGCAAAAGAGTACTCCTAATTATAATAAAAGTTAGATATTATATGTTATAAAAGTTAGATATTATATTATATGTTATATTAGTAAAGATGAAAGTGATGGACAGTACATCATATTTTTAAGAACATGGAGAATCAGGAACTCATAAATTATTGGGAATAGAAATTAATACAGCCATTTAAGAAGATATTTCTTCTAGAATTGTATTCAAAGGAAATAAATGGGTGGATGGGTGTTCACTCCAGCATGCTTACCAAAACACTGAGAAGGTCCTAAATGTCAGTAGCAGATTGGTTAAATAGACTCTGGTTCATCCATACAACAGAGTTCTAGAAGAACTTAAACTAGATTCGTATTAGGGACACCTGGGTGGCTCAGTTGGTTAAGCATCCGACTCTTGATCTTGGCTCAGGTCATGGTCTCATGATCTCATGATCTCATGATTTCATGACCTTGTGATCTCGTGGTCGTGAGATCAAACTTTGCATTGGGCTCAGCCCTGACAACATGGAGCCTGCTTAGGATTCTCTTTCCCTCTGCCCCTCTCCCTCTCTCATACTTTCTCTAAAATTTAAAAAAAAAATGTAAAAAATTAGCTAGATTTGTATTTAACAGTGAAAAAATTAGACTGCTTCACAGTATTATAGAATTTCTTATGTAAAAATACAATATTCATTTTTATTTGTGTATTAAAGAGTCTGAAAGAATATGTACCAAACTGTTACTACTATTTAAGGAAAGAAGGGGAGGGTATCAGCTTTTGTGTTTTCATTTTGCACGTAATAGAAAATTACGCACAAATATGCCTCAATAATAAGTTGTATCTATTGGCCAAGTAACCAAAATGTCCAGCCTTAAAGTGGGCTTTGTTGAAGGAATGACACCAGGGCTCAACAATGTCATTCAGCTGCTAGCTTTCCTCTGGCTTGTAACTCTGCCTTCAAAGGTGAAAGCTTCTTGAGGACATTATGTTAAGTGAAATAAGCCAGACATAAAAGGACAAACACTGTATGATTCCACTTATATGAGGTAGTTAGAGTGGCCAGACTCATAGAGACGGAAGTAGAAGAGTGGGTGCCAAGGACTTGTGGGGAGTGGGAAAAGGGGAGTTGTGGTTATGGGTATAGAGTTTCTTTTTGCAAGATGAAAAGTTTTCTGGAGATTGGTTGCACAATGATGTGAATGTGTACTTACAAATGGTTAAGATGGCAAAGTGTATGTATATTTTGTACCACGGTTTAAAAAAATATATTACATTTAAAAAAAAAAAAAAAAGGCCTTATCCCAAGGCTGGCTCCCCCTGGTGGTGGGAGGGTTGCTGGCACATTCAGGCCTGTGGACTTCTGTTACTTGTCACACAGCAGTCGTGGGCACATGCCTGCTCCTGAATCATGCACATTCTAGGGACCCATTTGTAAACTTAGGGAGAAATTTTGGTTGTTATAGTGATTGGGGCATTTAGAGACTGTGGGCCAGAGATACTAGATTCTGATAATGTATAGGACAATCCAATCCAACACAGAATTTCCCTATATCTTGCATGACTTTTAATGTCCTATTTGACTTTAATATACATTTAAAAAACCTGTTCATAATCATCTGAACCTAGACCCTAACTCCATTTTATATATAACATGAACTATTTTTGCATGTTCTTAATATATACTGAACTTGAAGATATGAGAATTATGGGTAAAGTGAGAGAAAATAGTACTTTGTTTCACTTGGAACTCTACCAAGAGTTGTTCACTATTTCAGAAAATCATGTTTTCAACAACCAACACCACTGACGGTATTTGAGTTACCAGCTCAGCCCTGCATATTGCAGTTCACACTGCATAATGCAATTCACACTGCATATTTTATCTCAGAAATCAGGATGTATCTTATGATCAGTGACATCTTAGATTCTATGAAATACGGTACTGAATATTAGTATGCATTTGCAGCTATTGCTGGAGCCGTTTCTCACTTGAGTTCTTGTAACAACCTCCCGACTGATCTCTCTGCTTCCACCCAGCAGTCTATTCTCAATAGAGCAGCCAGATTTTTCTTTTTAAAATGTAGATGAGATCATGTCACTCCTCTGCTCCAAACCTTCTAACGCGCCATTTTACGGAGTGTACAAGACTTGCAATGTCCTATGAGGCCCTGCGAGATCTGGCTCTGTTACCTTTCTGACACATCTGCTTCTGCTTTTTCTATTACTGACTCCAGTCCACCTCACTGGCCACTTAAAGCGCACACACTCACCAGACAAGCTTCTGCCTCAGGGCTTTTGCACTGTCTATTCCCTCTGCCTGGACACTGTCCCCCTAGACAGGTGCATGATTCATTCCCTTACCTCCTTCAAATCTTTGCTGTAATGTTACTTTCTAGTGAGGTCTGCCTTGACCGCTCTATTTTAAGCTGCAACCCACTACTCACTTCCTTACTGTTTCTTCCCCCCCCCCCATCATCCTTATTAACTTCTAATATAATATATAATTTACTTATGTGTTGTGTTGATTGCCGTCAGAATGCAAATTTCATAAGGTAGGGATTTCTGTCTGTATAGCCAGGAAATTTAGGAGAGTGCTCAAACACTATTTGTTGAATGAATGGTGATTCTGCCAGTACGCACAAGCCTCTAACTATCTCATTATGTCTCCTATTATTGTTGTGCCCAAGCATCTACACAGTGAAATAGATATCATTTTATAATGAATTATTTTCCTCTTCTCTCTGTCTTATGTTATAATTATAGCA
Source organism: Panthera onca (assembly GCF_046562875.1). Taxonomy (NCBI): domain Eukaryota; kingdom Metazoa; phylum Chordata; class Mammalia; order Carnivora; family Felidae; genus Panthera; species Panthera onca. The sequence goes on along the minus strand of NC_138344.1, from coordinate 39,240,162 downwards.
TATCCTAAGTTGTATTATATAGTCTATTGATTTGCTAAGTCAGGATGGTGAAGTAGTATTATGAAACGTTTGTTACAATATCAGGGTTTGGATGTTAAGGTTGAGAACTGCAGGTTTAGACCGTTCCAAAGGCCACTCCTTGAACTGCGGGTGGAGATAATCCCAGCAAACTGCCTGGCTGCTTCCTGGATGGGAGGGGTGGGGTGGGTGTTAGGGAGGCCACCACAGCGTTGGCAACCAGGAGGAAACACACTGCCTTTTCCAGCTTTACTATATTCCCATATTGTTCATACTCTTTGAATATTTTACAATGAGCATTCATTCCTTTTGCAACAAGCAAAACCAATAAGGATATTTTTATTTAAAATACTATTGCAGAGGCGCCTGGGTGGCTTAGTTGGCTAAGCCTCTGACTTTGGCTCAGGTCATGATCTCGCAGCTGGTAGGTTTGAGCCCTGCGTGGGCTCTGTGCTGACAGCTCAGAGCCTGGTGCCTGCTTTGGATTCTGTGTCTCCCTCTCTCTCTGCCCCTCCCCTGCTCACGCTCTCTTTCTCTCTCTCAAAAAATAAACATTAAACAAAAATACTACTATAAAATATGGAAAGCAGATAAGCAAAAGCAAAACAAATCACCTGTGATCTTATTCTCACCTCTAACATTTCATTTTATAATCTTTGGTTTTTCAGGCATGTGTGTCCACATTTGGATTTGGGGGATCATGTGGTTGGAGGTGTCTTTTGTCAAGGTTAGTCTGGCAGCCCCTGTTGGATTGAGGGTAAGGCTAGGTTGTAGCCTGACAGTGGGGAAGGAGGGCTTAGACCAGACCAGTGGCTGTGGGGATGGAAAGGGACACGACTCAGAAATACTGTAAAGGAAACGTGCCTTATCGTGTGCATGTGAGTGAGAGCAGCGGGGCCTTTTGTGTCTGTTTTGCATCTGTGCATTCCAGCCTTGCATTCAAGAATACTGAAGAGGAAGGTGGACCTTTTGTCTGGGTTTGTGCTCTGTTTCTCTCTCACTCTCTTTTTAAAAAACAATAAGCTGCATTTTTTAAAAAAATTTTTTTAACGTTTATTTATTTTTTGAGACAGAGAGAGACAGAGCATGAACGGGGGAGGGGCAGAGAGAGCGAGACACAGAATCGGAAACAGGCTCCAGGCTCTGAGCCATCAGCCCAGAGCCCGACGCGGGGCTCAAACTCACGGACCGTGAGATCGTGACCTGAGCTGAAGTCGGACGCTTAACCGACTGAGCCACCCAGGCGCCCCTAAGCTGCATTTTTGAAGTGTGGAATTTGATGAGTTTTGAGATGTGTATACACCTGTGAAACTATCACCACAACCAAGGCAACGAACATATTCACCATCTCCACAAACGTCCTCATACCTTTTAACCTGCCCCCCCCCACTCTTGTCTCGAGACTACTGATATGCTTTCTGTCACCCTAGGTCAGTTTGCATGTTGGGGAATGTTGTATAAATGGGATCATATGCTATTTATTTTTTTCCCTCTGGCTTCTTTCACTCGGCATGATTATTTTGAGATTCGGCCACTTGTGTGTATCCAACATTGCTCAGTACTATTCCTTTGTGTCGATGCACCAAAATTTACTTATCCGTTCACCTTCTGATGGAAATTCAGGCTATTGCTAGTTTCATGCTATTACAAATAAGTTTGCTATGAACACTCATATATAGGTTTTTGTATGGGTATATGCTTTCATGTCTTTGAAATACATAGTTAGGAGTGGATTGACTGGGTCACACAGTAAATGTTCCTCTGTTTTAAGCTTTGGCTCTATGTCTAAAAGTGTCACTTTTATCTTCTTTTTGCTCACCACAACCAGTTTAGAATTGTGGCATTTTTATTTCTCAGGGATGAAAGGATCTTTTTGCCCTCCAAATGACCGAAAACAAAAATGAGACTCTGGTGGTCTGCTAGTTTTTTTTTTTTTTTTTTCTCTCTTTTAAATGAGCATGACTCTTATCCACATGGGAGGTTGCGTGGGCTTGATGGGGTCCCACACTGCCAAAGCCAATTCGCTCTTCTAGGAGGTGGTGGTAAACACACAGCCGCACACAGGGGCACAGGGTAAGAGTGTGGGGAAGGAAGGAGGATGGTAATTGGTACTCATCTAAAGAAATTACTGTAATGGTGAAATTTCAGAGGTCATAGCAGGTGTCATTTCTAGGCTGGATGTGGATGAGGATGAACAAGCTAACTTTGGTCCAAAAAGCCAGCCAGTCCACAGGAGTTCTGGGAGGCTGTCAGGAAAGAGGCAAAAAGCCCCAGAAGGATAGTGATCCTGGGAAGACTGAGGAACTCATAGTATCCTGTCCCAGTCTTGCGACACTATCGCCCTTTTATCCTGACCTTCTGTTTCCTGTATTTTTCCATTTTTTTAAAAACTGAAATCCATTTCCTTATGGTTTTGTGTATTAAAATATACATAAAATTTACTATTTTAACCGTTTTAAGTTGATTGGTGGCATTCAGTACGTTCATTATGTTTGCACAAACATCACCACCATCCACTTCCAGAACTTTTTCATCATCCCAAACAGAACCTCTGTACCCAACAAACAATAGCTTCAACCTTCTGTCTGTAAGAATGTACTCACTCTAGGTACCTCATAGAAGTGGAATCATACAATATTTGTCCATTTGTACCTGGCTTATTTCACTTAGCATAACGTGTTCCAGAGTCACCCATGTTGGAGCATGTAGCAGAATTTCCCTCCTTTTTAAGGCTACATAACATGACATTATTAATATATACCACCTTGTGTTTATCCATTCATCTGCTGATGGAACCTGTGTTATTTCCACCTTTTGGCTATTGTGAATAATGCTGCTATGAACGTTGGTATCTATCTGGTATCTGAACATGTATCTATCTGGTTGAGTCTGTGTCTTTGCTTTTTGGGGGGGTATATACCTAGAAGTTGATTTGCTGTACCATACAGTACTTGTATGTTTAACGTTTTAGGGAAAAGTTTTCAATTAGCAATAATCGCGCCTCGGATAAACCTCATTGGCTATGACACTGCCACTGCGCAAAGCTTGTTTAACTTTTTAAAGAACCACCAAACTGCAACACAGCCGCTGCACCATTTTACATTCTCGTGAGCAATGTACAAGGTGCAATTTCTTCGCATCCTTGTCACACTTGTTTTGTTTTGTTAATAAAAGCTATCCTCATGAGTGTAAAGTGGTATCTCATATGGTTTTGATTTATATTTCTCTAATGAGTGATGATGTTGAGCATCCTTTCATGTGCTTACGGGCCATTTTGTATCTTCTTTGGAGATATGTCTATTCATGAAGTCCTTTGCCCATTTTTGAATTGGGTGGTGTTTTTCTTTGTTTTTGTTGTTGTTGTGTTAGTGTTGAGTTGTAATTGTTCTTTATAGATTCTGGATATGAATCACTTATCAGATATTGGATTTGTAAGTATTTTCTCCATTCTGTGCGGTATCTTTTCACCCTCTTGATAGTGTCCTTTTTAATTTTTGAAAGATGACTGTGGTATATGATTTATGATCTATGAGTACTGAACCTAGAAGACTAAGAATATGTGAAAAGTATGGGGCGCCTGGGTGGCTCAGACAGTTGAGCGACTGACTTCTGCTCAGGTCATGATCTCACTGTGAGTTCGAGCCCTGCATCAGGCTCTGTGCTGACAGCTCAGAGCCCGGAGCCTGCTTTGGATTCTGTGTCTCCCTCTCTCTCTGCCCCTCCCCCACTCATGCTCTATCTCTCTCTGTCTCAGAAATAAATAAACATTAAAAAAAAATTAAAAAAAAAAAAAAGAATATGTGAAGAGCAAAGTGTTATAATAAAAGTCAGAAGGGAGCACCTGGGTGGCTCAGTCGGTTAAGCATCAGACTCTTGGCTTCAGTTCAGGTCATGCATGATCTCATGGTTCTTGAGTTTGAGCCTTACATCAGGCTCTGCGCTGGGAGCATGGAGCCTGCTTGGGATCCTCTCTTTCCTTTTCTCTGCCCCTCCCCTGCTTGCTCTCTCTCTCTCTCTCTCTCTCTCTCAAAATAAATAAACTTAAAAAAAAACTCAGAGGTTATTGTGATTCAGATTTCATAATCTGGAAAAAAATATCTATAGTTGAACTACATAGCATTTTGGCATAAATAGTAAGTTATAATATACATTTATTTTAAACATGTATGTTTATGACTTAAATATATTTACACATACATTTATTTTACCATTTCTTTCTTTAAGAGTAGTTGGTGTTTTAGTGACTGTCATCAGATAATCAAGGTTGAGAGTTTCTTATCTTGTGTATGATTTGTTACCTTACAATATACTCAATAGAAAACATAAAAAGCCCCCAAACCAAATCTCACCACGTCATAAGGTCTGTTTACTTTTTTCTCTCAAAAAATTCTTATTGTGAAATAAAGTCAGCATTACAAAAAGGAGCATGAAATTGATATGTAGAGTTTAACACATCGTTATGAAGTGAATGACACTATAAAAATCCTTTTGGATCAAGAAATACGACACTGTGTTTCCTTAACAAATAGCACCATGTATGGAAGTATTTTGTGTCAGGCTAGTGGATCCCTGGGCTCCACCCAGGGGATTTTGTGACTATTTTGTGGGATACTGAAGGATCCTGTGGGATCCTGAGGGATACTGTGGGATCTCAGTATTTTGTGAGATACTGGAGGGAAGTATGTGTGTTCTGGGCACTTTTCCTGAGACCTGGGGAGTATGCTCAGCCTTTCCAAAACAAGCAAGGATGGAGATGCGATGTTCATGGTATCCTGCCCTTTTCACACCATAGGCCCTGGCCGGGCCTCTAGCTAGTCTTTGCTATTAACTCATGGTTCTCAACCTTGGCACTAGTGATATGTTGGGCCAGATAATTCTCGGTTGTAGGGGAGCTGTCTGGTGTATTGCGGGATGTTTAGCAGCATTCCTGGTCTCCATCCCCTAGATGCCAGGTGGGCCTCTCACAGTTGTGCACTCCAGGCATGGTGCCAAGAGCGATACATACATCATTTTAATCTTCATGTTTGCCCTCATTTTGCAGATAAGGAACTGAGTTTCAGCAGGGTTAGGTGAATTATTAAAGGTGTTACAGCAAGTGAATGGCTGAGTGCGAGTTTAAACACAGACCTATCAGTCCCCACTCTGTTTTCAGTAACCATGTAAAGTTGCCTCCCAGGTAGTGGAGGTGGATGGGATATATTCCAGATCTTGCTTCCTTCATTAAGACATTTCAAATCTGGGGGCACCTGGGTGGCTCAGTCGGTTGAGCATCCAACTTCAGCTCAGGTCATGATCTCCCGGCTCATGAGTTCAAGCCCCGCATCGGGCTCTATGCTGACAGCTCAGAGCCTGGAGGCTGCTTCAGATTCTGTGTCTCCCTCTTTTTCTGCCCGTCCTCTGCTCGCACCCTGTCTCTCTCTCTCTCTCAAAATAAATAAAAACATTAAATAAATTAAAAAATTGGGGGGGGAATGCAAGCTATGCAGCCACTCTGGAAAACAGTATGGAGAAAAAAAAAAAAAAGAGGTTAGAGTGGGAGAGAGCCAAAGCATAAGAGACTCTTAAAAACTGAGAACAAACTGAGGGTTGATGGGGGGTGGGAGGGAGGGCAGGGTGGGTGATGGGTATTGAGGAGGGCACCTTTTGGGATGAGCACTGGGTGTTGTATGGAAACCAATTTGACAATAGATTTCATATATTGAAAAAAAAAAAAGAAAACAGTATGGAGGTTCCTGAAAAAACTAAAAATAGAACTACCCTACGACCCAGCAATCACACTACTAGGTATTTATCCAAGGGATACAGGTGTGCTGTTTCGAAGGGACATGTGCACCCCCATGTTTATAGCAGCACTATCAACAATAGCCAAAGTATGGAAAGAGCCCAAATGTCCATCGATGGGTGAGTGGATAAAGATGTGGTGTATGTGGGGGGTGTGTGTGTGGGGGGGGTGTGTGTGTGTGGGGGGCACACACACACACCCCCCCCACACACACACCCCACACACACACACACAATGGAGTATTACTCGGCAATCAAAAAGAATGAAATCTTGCCATTTGCAACTACATGGGTGGAACTGGAGGGTATTATGCTAAGAGAAATTAGTCAGAGAAAGACAAAAATCATATGACTTCATATGAGGACTTTAAAAGACAAAACAGATGAACATAAGGAAAGGGAAGCAAAAATAATATAAAAACAGGGAGGGGGACAAAACAGAAGAGACTCATAAATATGGAGAACAAACAGAGGGTTACTGGAAGCGTTGTAGGGGGGGGGGATGGGCTAAATGGGTAAGGGGCATTAAGGAATCTACTCCTGAAATCATTGTTGCACTATATGCTAATTTGGATGTAAATTTAAAAAAAATAATAAAAAAAATAAGAACAACAGTTGGGGCACATGGGTGGCTCAGTAAGTTAAACGTCTGCCTCTTGATTTCAACTCAGGTCATGACCTCACAGTCGTGAGATGGAGCCTCTGCTCAGCACAGAGCCTGCTTAGAATTCTCTCTCTCTCTCTCTCTCTCTCTGCCAAGTGCCACTTCCCCTTAAAATATATAAATATTAACAATCAAATAAGAAAAAAAATTTTTAGAGACATTTCATATCTATATTTCTAGGCTTTTTACTGGATATTTTCTTTTGGTTTTCCTACCAGCTGTTTAAATTGGACATTCCTAAAACTAAAGTCAACATTTTGCTTTTTTTCTGTTTTCCTTTTCCCTCACTTCCCTTCTCCTATTAATCATTCTTCCAAATCAATATTAAACCCCTGATCTTGGGGAGCCAGAGTGTCTCAGTCGTTTAAGTGTCTGACTTCAGCTCGGGCCATGAACTCACGGTTCGTGAGTTTTGCCCCATGTCAGGCTCTGTGCTGGATGGCTCAGAGCCTGGAGCCTGCTTCAGATTCTGTGTCTCCTTTCTCTGTTCCTCTCCTGCTTGCACTCTGAGTCTCTCTCTCTCTCAACAATAAATAAAGATTTAAAAAATATTTAACAAAACCTGATCTCTTTGACTCTTTTTTATATTTTCATAAGCAGAATCTCATACTTTTGTACATCTTGTCCAAACTCTATATTTCATTTCTAAAAAAAATATTTTTAATGATTAGTAATGCAATCCTAGTCAAAACCCCAATATGGGTATTTTTGGAACTTAAGAAGTTTACTCTAAGGTTCATCTGAAAAAGTCCCTAAATATAGCCAGCGTTTAGAAAGAAAAAAGCAGTGAGAAGGAATTTCTGTATTTGTTTTTATTTATCAAATACATGTGGTTCTTATTAGATGTCAGGCACTATTCTTTTTGTTTTAGAGAAAGAGGGAGAGGGAGGGGAGGGGAGGGGGCAGAGAGAGAGAGAGAATCTCAAGCAGGCTCCAAGCTCAGTGTGACACAGGGTTGGATCCCACGACCCTGAAATCATGACCTGAGCTGAAATTATGAGTCAGACACTCAACCAACTAAGCCAGTCGGGCAGTATTCTGAGCACTACACAAATATTTACTCATTTAGTACCACGTATGAGGCAACGAAATAGACATAAAGCTATATAATAAAGCATAAAGCAGTGTGATATTGGCATAGGAATAGAAAACTTGACTTATTGGACTGTATCAGGTCAGGTCCTCTGGAATTAGAAGTGTAAGAGATTTGGGGCACCTGGGTGGCTGGGTCGGTTAAGGGTCTGACTCTTGGTTTCAGTTCAGGTCATGATCTCACAACTGGTGAGTTCCAGCTCCTCATCGGGCCCTGCGCTGACAGCGCGGAGATTCTTTCTCTCCCTCTCTCTGCCCCTCCCCTGCTTGCACTCTCTCTCTTTCAAAAATAAATAAACATTAAAAAAAAAAAAAAGGGGGCGCCTGGGTGGCTCAGTCGGTTAAGCGTCCGACTTCGGCTCAGGTCATGATCTCACGGTCCGTGGGTTCGAGCCCCGCGTCGGGCTCTGTGCTGACAGCTCAGAGCCTGGAGCCTGTTTCAGATTCTGTGTCTCCCTCTCTCTCTGACCCTCCCCCATTCATGCTCTGTCTCTCTCTGTCTCAAAAATAAATAAACGTTAAAAAAAAAAAAAAAAGATGTGTAAGAGATTCATTTGGGAGAAATGTCTGTGAAAGACACAAGGGAGAAGTAGGGCCTTCAAACCACAATTTAGGTCTAATACCCATGCAAGGAGAGAGGGAAGAAAGGAGGATTGGGTAGGAAGAGCCGCAGATTATAATACAATTCTAAGAAAATCTCAACCAGGCCAATCTCGAGCTCCAAAGACTGCCTGTTAGAAGAGCCTCATTTTAGACAGAACTGTTCTAGCTCTAGTACCCCTGCCATGCTCAGTCATGGGGAACAGTCCAGAGGGAGCGTGGTTTCAGTGGAAACATCATAGTAGATCTTGGAGGTGTGGCAGCTAGAGACTGTCAGCCAACAACACTTCTCACACCAGGCTCTCTTGAAGGGACACGTGAGCAGTGTTCCTCTGTAGTTGCCAGAGGTATGGTGTGAAGATTCAAGAACAGACTCATGTGTATGTGGGAGCGTCATTTATAATAAACTAGGCATTTCGAATCAGTGAGAAAAGATGGACTGTTCGAATCAATGATGTTGAAACAATTGGCTATCCATTTGGAAAGAATTAATGTAGAGTCTTATGTCACATCATCCACAATATAAGTGAAAGCTGGATGGAGAAAAAAATTATAAAAATATTTGAAGGAAAGATTTTTTAAAAATAATCTTGGTGTGGAGAAGCCTTCTTATGCACCATGTAATACCCTGAACCATAAAAGAGGCGTATGGAAAAAAAGCATCATTAATGAAATTAAAAGTCAGGTGATAGATTTGAAGAAAATATTTGTGCCATATGTAACATGCAAAGGATTAAAAGGTAAGTATATATAAAGAGATCCTCTACATCAATATGAAAAGATAACCCAACAAAAGGATATTGACAGGCAATTCACAGAAGAAAGATAAATGGCTAATATATATAGGAGAAAATATTTACACTAACTGGTTATCAGAGAAGTGAAAATTACTGAGCAAACCAGATGGGCAAAAATTAAAAGTCATGCTAGTATTTTTTTTTAAGTTTTTAATTTTTTAATTTTTTTTTATGCTCACTGATTTTTGAGAGAGAGGAGAGAGTGAGAGGGGGAGGAACAGAGAGGGAGACACAGAATCCAAAGCAGGCTCCAGGCTCTGAGCTATCAGCACGGAGCCCGATGTGGGACTCGAACTCACGAACTGTGAGACCATGACCTGAGCCGAAGTCAGATGCTTAACCAACTGAGCCACCCACTCACCCCAAAGTTTTTTATTTTTTTAAAAATTTATTTTGAGAGAGAGAGCAAGCAGGGGAGGGGCAGAGAGAGAATCCAAAGCAGGCTACGCACTGCCAGCACAGAGTCTGATGTGGGGATCAAACTCACAAACTGTGAGATCACAACCTGTGCCGAAATCAAGAGTCAGACGCTTAAGTGACTGAGCCACCCAGGCACCCTGTTAGTATATTTTTATACTAGTGTATAAAATATTGCAAAGTAGCTGGGAAAATAAATATTTGACTTCCTAGTCTCTAGGGAAGTAGGCAAGGAAGAAATGGTTTAGGAATAGTTGTTTTTTTTTTTTTTTAATATTTATTTATTTTTGAGACAGGGAGAGACAGAGCATGAACAGGGGAGGGTCAGAGAGAGGGAGACACAGAATCTGGAACAGGCTCCAGGCTCTGAGCTGTCAGCACAGAGCCCAACGCAGGGCTCAAACTTACAGACTGTGAGATCATGACCTGAGCCGAAGTCGGCCGCTTAACCTACTGAGCCACCCAGGCGCCCCTAGGAATAGGTTTTAATTTAGTGAACCTTCAATATCTGCTATATCCACTGGTAAGAGAATAGGAATGGTTGTACCAACTATGGTATATCCTTGCTAAGTAAAAACTATATAGCACATGAGTTAAATCTATATGGACTGGAAAAGAAAGAAAGAAAGAAAGAAAGAAGTTTTCAAGATGGAAAACAGTACACGTAACCTAATTTTATATATACTAAAAAAAAAAAAAAATGTAGCAGTTATCTCTGGGGTTGGAGGAATTATTGAAGTGGAGGAGGCCCTAAAAGGTTTGCTCCATATTTCTGGGGGGGTGCCTGGCTGGCTCAGTTGGCAGAGCATGTGACTCTTGATCTTGGGGTTGTACGTTTGAGCCCCATGTCGGGTGTAGAGATTATTTAAAAATAGAATCCTTAAAAAAAAAGATTTACTTTATATTTCCGTATTATTTAAGTCATTTACATTAAATTCTTATATTTCTTGAGTGATTAAAACAGACACATCAAGCAATTACTACCCCTCCTGCAAAAAACAAAACAAAACAAAACAAAACATGAACATAAAACCCTCTCTTCTTTGTCCATGGGATCCATTCACTGTTTTTTCCATAACAGCCTTTGGTTTTTCTTTCTTCTCTATTCTAATAGATGTACTCCATTTCTATTAGTTTGTGTTGGGTTAATTGCAATAACCTTCTGATACACCTCTTTTTTTAAAATTTTTAATGTTTATTATTTATTAGAGAGAGAGAGAGGAAGCAAGCAGGGGAGGGTTAGAGAGAGAGGGAGACACAGAATCCAAAACAGGCTCCAGGCTCCAAGCTGTCAGCACAGAGCCTGATGCGGGGCTCAGGGCTCGAAATCACGACCCGCGAGATCATGACCTGAGCGAAGTCGGATGCTTAACTGACTGAGACACCCAGGCGCCCCCTCACACCTCTTTCTTTACCCCAATCCTGCAGTCCACAGACACCTTACTTTTCCTAAGACCAGGTTGACTTCAATAATCCCTCTGTCCACAAATCTTTTATGAATTCCCCCAAAGAGTTCAGAGGGATGCTAACAGGTGTTCCATGGAAAAAGAGGTCTGTGGTCTTGGTGAATCTGGGAAATTCTGTGTTTAACACAGTGAAAAAAAGCTTTCTTCAGAGTGAAATACCTAGACTTTAAAATGCCACTGTGCTAAGGGAACTTCTAAAGTGGAGGAGGCTGTGTAATTCTTCTCAATTTATTTGGCCATGCAATCCTTCTTCTAAGTAACACTATTGACCTTCTCAGGACTACACTTTGAGAAACAATAGCTTAAGCGGAAAAGTTCATAATTATTCTTCTGGCATTAATGGCCTTGCTCAACATGCTTTTTAGCATCTGATTTCCTCCACTGTTCAAAATGAGTTTCCTTCCTTGCTTTTTTTCTTCAGGGGGTCAATGCTAGTTCCTCCAGGGAATCCTTCCTAATTATCTCAGTCTCTCTGAACTGTGGCACTTATCACCACAACTCTCATTAATGACATCTTCACAACTGCCTAGTTATTGATATCCCCCTTTTCTTGGGCCCCTTTTGTTTACTCATCTGAGTAGAGCTAGGACTGTGTCTTATAATCTGTGGTACCTGTAATATTTAGCTGCTTGAGAATATGGTGCATTTCCCCCAATGTGGATAATACTTACCTTTGCACAAGGCAGTATCTAGACCTTAGATAAACCTTCTATTGCTTATACTATCACAGAAAGCACTAAAAATGACACTGGATAAGTTTCTTATTGCTGTTGTAACAAGTTACCACAAACTTGATGACTTCAAACAACACAAATTTATTATAGTTCTGTGGGTCAGAATTCTGCATGGTGGTCTCACTGGGCTAAAATTAAGATGTTTGCAAGGCTGTATTCCATCTGGGGGCCATGGGGAAGAATCCATTTCCTTCCCTTTTCCATCTTCTAGAAGCCTGTAAATTTCTGGGCTCCTGGTCCCCTTCTTCCATCCTCAAAGCCACAAGGGCTGATTGAGCTCTTCTCACACCACATCACTTTTCCACTTGTAAGGATCCCTGTTACAAATTGGGCTCACCTGGAGAATGTAGGCTCTCTTCCTATTTTGAAGTCAGTTGAAATTTGCAATTTTAATTCCATCTATAACCTTAATTCCCCTTTGCCATGTAATTTAACCTATTCACAGTTTCCAGGAATTGGGAAGTGGACATCTTCAGGGAGCCATTATTCTGCTCACCACAGGTATCCTTGCCCCAAAGTCTAAATTGAAGGTTTGCATATAGGTGGTAGGGGGTATGGCAGCAAACGGGAAAAACGTTTGGTAATAACAAAGCTCTTACCAAATACAGGGAGGCCCTGCTGCACGATCTTTGGGAAGTCACTTAAGTCTTAGTATCCACATTTCTGCTAAAATGAAAATTGCCACTCTGGTCTCTGCTTGTTTAATGAAATAATTATGTAAACGGGTTTAGCTTAGAGGATGACAAATACGGCTCAAGAAGTTCTTGATGAATCTTGATGAGGAGGGTGGGCGAAGTTCTCTAAATGACATCTGGAGATAGTTTGAGATTTCCAGAGAAAAGGAGGGAAAAGCGCCTGTCCTTGAATGAAGTTGGAGGTTGAAATTCCAGCAAAAGGAATCGAGTTGCATTGAAGCTTTGGAAGTAAGCTTTGAGGCAGAAAAGCCCAAGTTAAAAAGAAGGCGAAGTGAACAGTCGCCTTAGGAGACACGCAGGTGACAGTGACTACAGAAACGAAGGGGGGAAATTTGTAAACTCCCGTAGGCAAAGATTATGTTTAGAGAAATTCTTTCCCTACTTAGTTCAATAGTTCAAGGCCATATATACCGCAATTATAAAACAACCAGTTGGTGAATAGGTAAATGAAGTAAAAACGTGGTCAGGAAAAAAACAGCACAGCGCAGGTTCCACCGAGATTTGAACTCGGATCGCTGGATTCAGAGTCCAGAGTGCTAACCATTACACCATGGAACCGCCACAGTAGAATGGCCGCCTTGGGCTCTCTAATTCTTACACAACCCCGCCCCCATCTACAAACCTACCACGAACAAGCGGGGCTAAAGCTCTTCCCAACACCCCGCTTCCCCGCATAGCGGCGCGAGGAACGAGGGAGAGGCCATTAAAAGGGTGGCAAGCTGCCGCTAGGAGCTGGGAGTCCAGAGCTCAGTTTCGCCTCTAAGCGTCTCGGAGGGGGCAGAGTTTGAAGACGGACGCAAAGCTCCCGCAAACCGCCCTTCCTGGGCACAGGGGCGGAGCGCCACCTCCCGGAAGTACTTCCCCTTAGGGGCTGGGGCCTGCCGGAAGTGGCGTAGCGGCAGGGAGGGGTTCTTTACCCTGTCCGGCAGCCGAAGCTCGGCGTTCGGGTTACCCCTGCAGCGACGCCCCCTGGTCCCACCGATACCACTGCTGCTCCCGCCCCTTCGCTCCTCGGCCGCGCCATGGGCACCCGCGACGACGAGTACGACTATCTCTTCAAAGGTGAGGCCATGGGCTCTCCCACTCTCTTCACCGAGTCCCCCGTTCGGGGGCCCGAGACACTCCCGGGGGACCCGCGTGCGGGCTGCCCCTGCCCTGAAATCGGCCTTCCTCAGCCCTTCCTCTCTGTGCGATTTGTTCTGCGGTCTCCCAACTCAGTCCTTCTCCCCTCAGACGGGGAGCCCTCCCCACACGCCGGGCTCTTAGCGACCTCCCCTTAGGCCTTCACTATCCTCAGCGCCCCTCACCCGGTGTCCTTCTCGTGGCAGGCAGCTTTCTCCCCAATCGTCTTCCTTTCTCCGGTTCGGTGGCCCCTTGAAGGGGGCCGCCCCTCCCACCATCTATCTTTTCGGGTTTGGCGCCCCTCCCGCTCAGTATACACCCTTCTCGGCTCGCTCCTTTCCCGAGCCCGTCTGACCGGCCCTTCCCCTCGCTCACCTTTCTTTCGGCGCAGACCTCCCACTACAGCTCTTTTTCTAATCTGCCCCCCTTTTCCCCTCGAGCGAGCCTCTCCTCTGCGTCTCCTCTCAGCCCCTCCCCTCGGACAGAAGCCTCTCTGAGCAGTTTTCTACCATCCCTGGGCCAGGCCCTCGTTAAAATCTGAACGGGCCAGGGGCCCCCACCCCCACCCGCCCCACAGGTCTCGTGGTCAGTAACCTTCTCGCGCTGCCCCCGGGATCGGTAGCTCTTTCTCTGCCTTTCCTCCCCAAATAATCTAGAGCTCTCCGACGTCTCCTGTGCGACCCCGAGGGTGGGGGGTAGGGCAAGAGGGATTGTCCATCACCCACGCGCGCACTTGTCGCAGTGACCCGGCAGACTGTTGTGACTTCCCATCTAGGCTTTTTTTCCTCCTACCCTCCCTACCAGCGGCAGCCAGCCCGGGATAACTCTAGAGTCTGCTAGCGAGAAGGGGTTGCGGATGGGTGGTGGCTGTTATCCTTGCCAGACCTGAAGGCCCAGTTCCTGAGCAGGAAAGGTTGTGCGCTGCACAAATACTAGCTTGCTTTATCACTATGGACTGGTTGCTTCCTGCTGCAACACTGGGAGGATCCAACCTTTTGGTGTTTTTAGAACAGGAAGGGAAGAGTCTTAGTTGGCCACATACCTTTCCCAAAAGGTGGGGACTAGGGGGAAGTTGTGTGCTCTTTGGTGAAATTAAGTATGTAATACAAGATAGGGAAACATGTAGTGCCCTTGGACAAAACATATTGGAGGGTGGGAGTGGATGGAAAGAATTGCTTATTGGTTAGTCCAGAAAGAATCCCAGTAGTTTGTTGGGTTTTTTTTAATCAACAAAACTAAAGGGTACGGTTTTCAATGAGAAACACAACTGTAAATGCTTTATTTTTGTTCATTGAATGCGTTCCCACTCAGATGCTCTTTCTCTGCCTCTGAATTAGGGCAGCCATCAAGTAGTATGCTGAACAAAGATCATTACCAGGGAGGAAGAAGCCATTGCTATTAAAGCTTTACAGTGGAGGGTGGAGTTTAAAAAGAGTGTTAAGCATGGTGATTGTTTCTGACCTTGCCATTGGGTGCTAAGAATGATTGACTAAAGGGAGCCGGAAACCTTTCTTTGCTTTACCAATACTTTGCAAATCTTATCACTGCTAACTCCTGGGCCAGAATATTCTGTTTTATAGGGTGACTACATTCACTGTTCACCCTCACTACCCCATGGTGGGAAAGTCATTAACGGAGAAGAGAGTACTTAATGCATTTTACAAATACAAAAAGGAAATGTTAGCATACTGTTAGCTGAAGGCATCTGAGGTCAAGTGAAATTACTTAGGTAGGTGAGACCTTAGAGACTAGTGTTTAGTCATTATCAGGTTTATTTCTTAAGGTACAAGGTGGTAGGCAGCTAGGTACCTTTAAAGTGATGAATTTAGAACAAGGTAGACTAACAACACAGTATTTCTCCTGTTTGGTTTGGAGCTTGAGTGTTGTTTATAGAAGCCATTTTTTTTTTTTTTCACTAAGAATATTAAGTATCCTGGATTGGTTTAAGAGATTTTAACTTAATTTTGAGATTAGACCATTCTTGTTAACAGTGATTGAGAGTATAGGGCTTACAGGCCTGGATTCAAATTCTGATTCAGGTCCTAAATTTGCTTTGTGACCTTTGAACATCAGTTCCCTCCTCTATAAAAAGGAAATAATACCTACCTCTCAGGACTCTTTCCAGAATTCAATGAGACTGGTTATGAGGACTCAGTAAGTGATAATAATGTGAAGAAAGTCACTGTGGTTCTTGTCAGCTTTTTGAACCTTAACTCTTTATAAGAGCATTTAAGTATTACTAAAGAAACTGAAAAGTAGGAATTTGAGGTGCCTGCATGGCCCAGTTGGTTGAGTGTCCAACTCTTGATTTTGGCACAGGTCATGATCCCAGAGTTGTGGGACTGGGTCCCACTTCAAGGTTCCACGCTCAGTGCGGAGCCTGCTTAAGATTCTCTCCCTCTGTCCCTCTCCCCTGTTTGTCTCTCTCTTTAAAAGTTCCTTTTTTTTTTTTTTTTTAAGTATTTTATGTTTCCATGGGTTATGTTTTCATTTTGTTGTACGTTTTTGTACATTTTGCTGTTTAAGATAGGGTGTTTAAAAATTTTGCTGAGAAGAATTTCCACTTTTTTTTAAAGCTCTTACAGGATATGAGTCATTTTAAAAAAAAACTTTAGTGCTGATTATTTGGCCAATTTTTTAAATTTATACAATTATATTTTAAAGCAAAGCAACAATATCACTTTAAAATGGTATCATTCTACAGAGATTATTCAACAAGATGAGCTACAGCTCTCCACTTGGAAGATCGCGTACATAGCACACTTAATATTTGAGGGAAATAGAAGTTCATAACTCTGACCAATTGAAAATGAAGGGATATTTTGATTAGTAAACGATGTAGTGGTCCAAATGGGAATGTAAATTGGGGAGAGCAGGGCAGTTACTCTATGTTACGTATTCGTTCTTGAACATTAGTTAAGTTCAACAATGAGACTTGGGTCTCATTGACCCAAAGTGTGTGTGGGGGGGGTTATTTTACTGTTTAAAACTTGACATTTTACTTTAAAAGCTTTATTTAATTGTACAGGTATTTATATACAATGTGTTTATGGCCTGTGGGACACATAAGTGAGCATCAATCATGGTTCCTATTGGTGTTGAAGACACCAATTCAAAGTCACATTTTTTGCAAATATTTAGATACATCATTTTCTTTTCAATCGAGTTGAAGGTCAGTAGTAATTAACCATCAGCTGATTGTCAGTGGAAAAGATCATAGGAACTTTGCTGTCTTGCATCTTGGTAGTTTTTCTTTCACAACTTTTGGTTGAGCAACTCACAATCTGCTGAATCTGGAAAAACTTGTCTAGACTAAAGCCTTATTGACTTATTGAATGCATTTTATTTTCAAGACTCTTTCAGTGAAGTAGGACCATGAATATAGCTGAAAGAGTAGAAAAGTCTCCCAAGTTTATTTATAAAAATCAGAATGAAAATTATCAGTTAATCATTTTAGATGATAACATTTAGATCTGATGCACTGTGATTGATTTTTCCAATTAAATCTTAGTCTAGTACATTAGTTTGCAAGAGTGTGTAAAACTAAATGTGGTTGAAGAGGTGGAACTTTTTATTAAATAATGGATAATTAATATGTATATTCTGCTTTTATGGCATTTAGCCTAATATTTGATATATTATGAACCAAATTTAATATTAGGTATTATAATGATACTTAAAATTCAGCAGGTGAGGTTGACCAAGTGGTAATAAATATCACTAGGTTATTTTAGAAATGTTACAGGTCTCTAATATACAGATGCTGTTATTTTTGTTTATATTATTATACACACATACATACTTTTACCTAAAGTACTAGTTAAGGAAAACAGGAAAGTCACTGCAGATTCCTTTCTTTGAACTATAGGATGTGATCATATAGTTCACATTTTTAAAAAGCAATTAAATATTGTCATCCTAATGAGAGAAGCTATTTTGATTAGAAACTGAGTCCATGAATTAATTAATTTACTTATTTTTGGTTTATTTTTTCAGTCATAGCCTGTAAATTCTCTTAGGTTGTTCAGGTAATGTAATCCATTCTGGTTTGTTTATTTTTTTAGTGACCTTATATGTAACCCTTCTTGGTTTGATTTTTCATTTGGTAACTGAATAGAACCAGCTTTCCTTATTTTGTCATCTCAGCACTTCTTGGCAGTGCTGTTATTACAGAACCAATATCTTCTAGTGTCATTCAAGATATAATCCTTTAACAAGTTGTTAGTCTTTTAAATCTGGCAACTCTGTCCGTGTCTAGCGGAGGTAATTATTTTATACTGTATAAAGCATTCTTCATGAGTCTTGAATTATTTTTAGATAAGAGTGCAATTTTTTATAATGTTAAAATGAATTGGTTACATTGGGGGGGAAATGCCTTCACTGTCTTTACGCTGAGGTGGGGAGATAATGAGTATAATCATTAGTTAACATGGCGGTCAAAAGGGAAGAAACCAAAATTTGAAAGTTCTAGAGGTTTTGTGGGAGGGAGAAGGTGTTCTTTGAGCGAGTTATGTATTTAATTTTCCAAAGGCTTTGTCATGCTTTTGTCTAGTTTTGTTATGCTAGATGTCTTGCTCTTTGGTTTTAAGCTGGCTCCTGAATTACTGATTGACATCTGAGTGTCTATAAAAGTAGAAATGTTTTAACTTTTTGGTTTTTCCCTTCTTCCTTATTCCCACCTCAAGTGAGGCTTTTACACCTCTGTGCTAGTGTGGGGCCAGAAATGATTGAAAGAGTTTCCTCAGCAGAACATTAGGTCTCTTGCCCTAAGAGGCAACACTGAGTGTATCCAATTAATAGGGTAGAGTACATCGCTGAAACTGGATTTGACCTCATCTCCAGAAAGGTGCACCTTGGAAACTAACATAACCAGCCATCCTATAAAACTGGAAGTGCATTGTTTTTATATGTTACGTTCATGACCTTACCATCTTTCCTGGTGTTAGAAATTAGAGCGTTTGCTATAATATCTGTGTTTGTCACAATACCTTTGACATCTCTAATTGACTATATAGCTAGAAATTACCGGTTGTACTGCATGGAGTTATTGCCACCTGCATGATTTCTTGCTGAATCAGTTAATAGAGGAAGTCAGAAAGATATGCATTTGATAATGTACTCCATCCAAGACTGTCCAGAGGCCAGCTTATATCCCTTCTTGTGGCAAGGAAGGAATGCGTAATAGACTCTCTTTGCCCTCTGACCAGAGTGCAGTGAGTTCTCACAGTTTTTACCTCCCTCTCTCTGCTCCTCTGCCCCCCAATCTCAGTCTCTTTAGGAAGATATGGTCTTATTCCTTGGTGTTATTCTCTCATGTTTGATTTTCTAGTCCTGGTGACTAAATCAGTTACCTAGTAAGAAGAAGCATTACTAGTCAACAGTAGAAATAAGTATTTTTTCTGAAATGATAACGTTTTTTTCCTTTGTAAACATTTTCAGTTCATGTTCTGTAAACCTGTGAATGTGTTTTGTTCGTAAATGCTTTAAAACAGGTTAACTGCCTGTTTTATTATTTATGAAAAAAAATTTTTTGTAAGTTTATTTATTTATTTTGAGAGAGTGAGAGAGCAGGAGGAGGGGAGGGGCAGAGAGAGAGAGGGGGAGACAGAATCTCAAGCAGGCTCTGCGCTGTTAGCGCAGAGCCAGATGCAGGGCTCGAACTCACGAACCATAAGATCATGGCCTAAGCTGAATCAAGAGTCAGACACTTAACTGACTGAGCCACCCAGGTGCCCCCTTTTTATGAAATTCTTAAGTATAACATTGCCTTGGGTGAAAAAAAAAATCTCCATATATTTAGTTAGTAAATAAACTGTCTCCTATAGTGATCATAGGAAATAAATTCATCTAAACCAAACTTGTTTTTAAAAAATTCTTAAGGGGCGCCTGGGTGGCGCAGTCGGTTAAGCGTCCGACTTCAGCCAGGTCACGATCTCACGGTCCGTGAGTTCGAGCCCCGCGTCAGGCTCTGGGCTGATGGCTCAGAGCCTGGAGCCTGTTTCCGATTCTGTGTCTCCCTCTCTCTCTGTCCCTCCCCCGTTCATGCTCTGTCTCTCTCTGTCCCAAAAAAAAATAAATAAACGTTGAAAAAAAAAAAAAAAAATTAAAAAAAAAAAAAAAAGAAAAAAAAAATTCTTAAGTCATAAGAGTAAGTGTGTGCCCCCATTGCTTTGGCTTTTACTCAGAGGAAGTCAAGAATTCTTAGCTTCCTAGGGCCCCTGTTAAACTTAATTGGAGTGTCTGTGTTTGTAGGGGTCTCTCGCTTCTGGCCCATGTGATAAATGCAACTATGAAAAATTCTTTGTAGTTTCTGTAATCTGGGTGGCAGAGTATATAAACCTCATGCCTCATAATGGTAAATGTGTTTCATTTTGCCTGGGTGTGAGTCCTGAGATCACACCTAGTCTTTGATGAAATTAGAACACTTTCATTCTTTCCCTCCTTTCTACTAACATCCTTTGTTGCTTTCCTGTATGATACACTTTAATATCACAAATTGTTTATTTGGTGTAGGATTTATCTTTCAAGTTACTACCTCCTATAATAGTAAGGTTGGTATCACATTGATGGTAATTAATCAACGGCTAGCAGACTTATGATTAAAAATTGCATGTGTAAGGCAGGATACTGTATCTGTGCTAAGCAGATGATGTGTCCAAGTTATTATGTAGGTAGAAATAGGTTAAAAAGAATAAATTGGTTTTATTGATTGGTAACAGGTCAGGAATATGGGCTTTTGCCCTCTCCCCCGCCCCCATTCGTTTTAAAATATCTGATGCTCTTTTTTGCTTTAAAGCATGGTGTTATTTTGAATATGTCTGCCTCATTTATCTGACACTAAGTTCTTTGTCTTTTTAATCAGTTGTCCTTATTGGAGATTCTGGTGTTGGAAAGAGTAATCTCTTGTCTCGATTTACTCGAAATGAGTTTAATCTCGAAAGCAAGAGCACCATTGGAGTAGAGTTTGCAACAAGAAGCATCCAGGTTGATGGGAAAACAATCAAGGCACAGATATGGGACACGGCAGGGCAAGAGCGATACCGAGCTATAACATCAGCGTAAGTCTCATCGTTTTTAAGTTCTGAGAAATAGACTGAATTAGCTGACTTTTGGTATTGGAAAAGATAACTGGTTTTTTTTGTTTTGTTTTTTTTCTTCTTTTAAGAATTCTAGTATAAGGATTTTGAAATTTATTTATAAATGTCCTTTTAAAAATATATAATCCACAAATTTAGTTCTTCACGGTGTTCCCTTCCGTCTTGCGGTTTTTTTCTAATAGTTAAATACATGTTTTTGTTTTCAGATACTATCGTGGAGCTGTAGGTGCCTTATTGGTTTATGACATTGCTAAACATCTCACATATGAAAATGTAGAACGATGGCTGAAAGAACTGAGAGATCATGCTGATAGTAACATTGTTATCATGCTCGTGGGCAATAAGAGTGATTTGCGTCATCTCAGGGCAGTACCTACAGATGAAGCAAGAGCTTTTGCAGGTTAGTGATATGAATTTCACGATATTATAGTGATTCTGTATTTCTTACTGTTATGTCTTGCAGTTTTGAAACTTTTCCAGTGTGGGTAATCGCTTACAATAGTTTCAGGAAAGCAAACATCAGTGCTCAGCAAGGATTGTTGTTCTAAAAGTTAATGATGACTGTGTGGCTCTTTTGCTTAACCTTGAGTCATTAAAACATTGTATTTTGAGTTTTGCTGCCAAAAGTTGAATATAAATCCGATTTTTTTTCCTGACCCTGGAAGGAATAGATGATACCTGTCAGTTTATTTTATGCTTCTTGTTTTTTTTCTATTATGTCTGTGTTTTACCAAAGCTGCTCTATATGGGTGTGAAAAGTAGTGGCCCAGGGAGTGTCAAGGACCGATAGAGAATGCGGCTGTTTAGTAGGAGTTATAACTTTTCTGGCTTTAGTGGAGGATCTGCCTGTTTCTTCTGTTCCAGTAGGGACAGCCTGTCGGAAGGCAGCATTATTCACTCTTGGCTAGTGAAGGTTGTGACTGTTTCCCAGTGATTATGCTGTGAATAAAGATTTTTGTAATAGTTTTTCAGTTTTCCAGGCAAGAAGCTTTATTTCAAATAATATAGTTGCAGAATTTTAAGTGAATAAATACATACCTATCCATGTTTATATCATAATTATGTGGTTGATGGGGAGAAGGACAGTAAGGGATGCAAATAATGGAGTATTTGATCAGTTTACTACCTTTTGAGTAGTGTCACTCATTGCCATTCATTGGTAGTAGATAGATGTAACAAGTATTTATTTTAATTAAGGAGCCAGTGAAAATTTCTCACTGTTATTTTAATCTGCTAAAGTAAAGTAGAATGGTGTCCTTACGACTTAAGGGGTTGGGGAGGTCTTGGGTTTTACAAAATTTTATTATTTTCTTTTTGAAGTTTGAATGTATTACATCTCTTGTGTAAAATTTGACAAGACTGAAGTTTTTCTCTCTCCTCACTCCTTGCCCCCCCCCCCCCCGCCCCCCAGAAAAGAATGGTTTGTCATTCATTGAGACTTCTGCTCTAGACTCTACAAATGTAGAAGCTGCTTTTCAGACAATTCTGACAGGTAAGACTTGAATTTTTACAGTACACTAGTGGGAATTGGAAGTTTTATGAATGTAAACAAATTAGAAAACTATATATCACACTATCTAAGAATGACTCATTTAAGAGCTGCTATAGCAAGAACTGTTTAGAGTACAAAATTAGTTAACCCTTGCTTGCTGAGCTTTAATCCTAATTCATTTGGTTTATATTGGGAAAAGTACTTTGAAAATAATTTGTTCACTTCTGTTATTACTTCATTCCAGATATTCTGTACTTTGTGGTCACAAGCACAAAGTAACGGTTAAAGTAATCCTTAAATTTTCATAAGATGAATATTGAAATCATGGCTGTGGAGGGGCACCTGGGTGGTTCAGTCAGTTAAAGGTTGGACTCTTTGATTTCCGCTCAGGTCATGATCTTACGGTTCTTGAGTTTGAGCCCTGAGTCAGACTCAGCACTGACAGTGAGGAGTCTGCTTGGGATTCTCTCTCTCTGCCTCTTTCTCTGCCCCTCCCCCACTCATATGCACATGTTCCTGTGCACATGGGCATGTGCATGCTCACTCTCACTCTCTCTCTCTGTCAAATAAATCAATGAATAAATAACCTGAAATCTTGGCTATGGAAAGCTATAAATGCCCTTTGAAATTCAGTAAAGAAAATCTTGCTTGGTTCTGATATGTTACAGAAGCAGCTAGGGAAAACTATACTTTTTTTTTTTTTAACATTTTTTACATATTTATTTATTTTTGGGAGAGAGAGAGAGACACTGAGCGTGAGCAGGGGAGGGGCAGAGAGAGAAGGAGACACAGAATTGAAGCAGGCTCCAGGCTCTGAGCTGTCAGCACAGAGCCTGACGCAGGGCCCGAACCCACAAACCACGAGATTGTGACCTGAGCCAAAGTCAGATGCTTAACCAACTGATCCACGTAGGTGCCGTGGGAAAAATACATTCTTAAAAATTTAGATGAAAAAACAGTAAAATTCTCCTGTTGTAGAAGAAGCAAGGTGTCACCTTGTGGAGAAAATCAGCAAGTGACTGCATATGGAAAAGTTTAAATACATAGTGGGAAAAGAACAAAGTTCATGCTGTTCTAGAATGTAGATGTGCAGACAGATCAACCTTAGGGATTTCAAGAAGGCATTGTATTTGTGTTGACTTACATTTACTCTGACTTTATTAGAATGACCAAATTTATCAGCAAGTTTAATCTTAATCCTGTAGTAAGTATTTTGGTTGTTTTAAAGTACTTTAAAATTATATATTAACATTATTATTTTTTCAAATTTTTTGTTGAGAGAGAGAAAGCAGGCATGCAGGTGCCTGCGAGCGGGGGAGGGGCAGAGAGAGAGGGACAGAGAGAGAGGGAGACACAGAG
The DNA here is from genome assembly GCF_046562875.1 of Panthera onca. Taxonomy (NCBI): domain Eukaryota; kingdom Metazoa; phylum Chordata; class Mammalia; order Carnivora; family Felidae; genus Panthera; species Panthera onca. The sequence goes on along the minus strand of NC_138344.1, from coordinate 39,216,828 downwards.
TCTGAAGCAGGCTCCAGGCTCTGAGCTGTCAGCACAGAGCCCGACGTGGGGCTTGATCTCATGAACCTTGAGATCATGACCTGAGCTGAAGTCAGGTGCTTGACTGATTGAGCCACCCAGGCTCCCCGGGATTCACAGATTTTAACTTGTAAATGTCTTATTTTATATTGGAAATATGTAGGGAATAAACCCAAGAATTTAAGAGCATGGACTTGGAAGCCTTACTTGGGTTTTAGTCCTGGCTCCTTCACTTACCAATGGCTCTGTAAGCTTAGGCAGGTTACTTAATCATTTCTAGGCCTTAAATTTTGGGGAATTTTGTTTTTGTTTTGTTTTTTTGAGAGAGGGCTTATATTTATAAATAAATACCTTGTGATATGATTTGACTTGACTGTTATGTTGTGACTTAAAGGTTTTTGTCTCTATAACCCACAGAGAAGACACTGTCACTTGAGACATCTGTAGACTCCAAAAATGAGTACATAACTTCATACATGTTAAAATACTTAGCTGTCCCTGGTACAGAGTGGACATTTGATGAATTAGTAGCTAATAGCAGTTAAAGCATGAAAATAAACTTAATTAGAAATAAACTAGATATTGGTAATTTACATACCTATCTCATTAGAATTCTTCCCTGTTATCAGAAAAATAGTAACTAACAGAACTGGTGCTAAGGTTGGATAAATAGTCTTTGGACCACAGTAGCTTTCCTTTAGAATCTTCTTTGTGTCAAGTTTCATTACAGACTGTTAGAAGCAAGGAAGAATTGATTAAATATGCAGTGTGTCTGCAAATCCCACTTTTCCTTACAACCGCTTGTGTGGATTCTATTAAATCAATATGTAGAGTACTAAATTTAGACCCAGGAGTTATAGGTTTTTACTTTTTATCACTTTGTTCCCACTCCCTATGTAACTAGTCGCTGAACTAGTCACTGGACCTCCCTGGTCCTCAGATTCACAGTGTCTTAAATAATGAGTGAGTTAAATCATTTTGAGGGTCTGTGAGTCTCTTAAGGCCTCTGAAAACCTCACTTTTTTTAGTCCTTGTTGAAATAGTTTTTATGTCCCATCACATCTCTGCATTCTAGCCCATTCTGATCTCAGTTTCTAGCCTATTCTGATACTAAGTGAAAATGAGACCATCTTCAGTTCACTATTTTATGTGTCATTTTGCAACGTTTAATTTAATGATCCACTCAAACATGAGCTAAGTGATCAGCAAGTATGATATATACTTAAAATTGAACTGTTTTGTCCTTAAAGATGAAGGACATATGGCTATTTTTCTTAAAGTTCACTCTAGATTTAACATTTCTTACTGCTTGATGTTGCTTGAAAGCAAACAAGACTTTCACTTACTACCATTTTTTCTCTCTATTCACTATTTTCTCAGCTTCCTCCATAAATCTTAAGTATTAATCTGTGGGATCGGAGGTCACTGCATATGGCAGCAGACATCTCTTGTTTTGCATGTGTTCGGATGTTTGTTCTAAACTTTTCTTCGCTTTATACCAGTAGGAGTATTAATAAGAGAAGACAGGGAGGGGGGAAAAAAAGCAACAGGAAACACCACAGTAATCTCCTTAGGTTTAATTCTGCCTTGAATGTTAACAGCATTAAGGGAACATTTACATTGTATTTTGATGTTGCTGGAAGAAAAAAATAGTTTTTTTCATTTTTAAGGTGAAAAATTAATTGTATGTTGGAAAACTTATCTACATTAATACTCCAGAGTTAATTGTGTTGCTTGTTTAGAATAAACTCATGGCATTTTTGACATCCACAGACGACAGTAACTCCATGACAATTTTACTGATAGAATTTTTTAGAGGTAGTTAGCTAGTACTTGAGTGAACCTGATGGATTGCCTAGCCTTTGCATTGCAGTGCAGTTTTCTTCCTTCATCCTCAAGTTTATTAAGGGATGTTTTTAATTTATATTTTCCATACTCTTATTTTTTCTTTCAACTTTGAATTTGACAATTTCAGACTGAAGAGTTGCAGTAATAGTGCAAAGAATTTGTGAGTACCCTTCACCCATGTTTCCCAAATGTTGGTATTTTATCATATCTGCTTTATTCTTTTTTCTTTCTCTTGCTGTATGCATTTTTTTTCTTGTATCAGTGTGTATTCCTTAAAGACAAGAATGTTCTCTCTCATAACCATAGTGCACTTGTAAAAAATCAGAGAGGTAGGTAGTAATCCACATCAGTGTTTAACTGCAGACCTTATGCAGATTTTTCCAATTGTTCCAATTATGTCCTTAATTAGCACAAGAAATTCTGGGATCACATCATGCATTGCATTCAGCTGTCCTAGCTCTTTCATCTCCTCTAATCAGGAAAAGATCCTTAGTCTTTGTTTTGTTTATTGACATTTTTTTGAAGGGTACAGGCCATTTATTTTGTAGTGTCCCTCATTTTGGGTTTGTCTCATGTTCACTCATAATTGAATTCAGATTATGCACTTCCAGCAGGAACACCACAAAAGTGCTCTTAGTGCATCTATCAGAAGGTCATGATATTGGTTTGTTGTATTTATTACTGGTAATGTTAACTCTGATCACTTGGTTAAAGTGATAACTGCAAGGTTTCTCCAAGTAATTAGTAAGTCCAAGTCATCTTTTTAATTAAAGATGGTTAAAGTAGTGAGAATCATTTAATTAGGTGTAGTATCTTTGTTCTTGGCATGTGGCAACCTTTTAAATACATCATTGTATCAAAGCAGCACTTTTCTGACTTTCAAGAAAATGGTTAGCAGTGGGTTTGAAGATGACCTAACAAATTCTGACCAAGGCTATAGTGAGTGAAACAACTCAAGCTTCTGTTATTTTCACAATTTTTGGATGGCCCAAAGAACTTTAACTCTTTTTGTTCCCTAATTTGGAACAATTGCATTTAACTTCGGTAGAGTTTACTTGGCAACTAGCTCCATACTTTCATTAGGATAGAAATAAATATGTGTCTTTTTTTTTTTTTTTAATGTTTATTTATTTTTGAGAGAGAGTGTGAGCAAGGAAGGGGCAGAATTTAACTTTACCTGGTTATATTTAAAACTATGTTACATTAATATTTTATCTTTCTATTTAGATCTATGAGAGATCCTAATACAAGAACGACACAGAATAGTTCCTTTTCTTTTTAACTTTGCCTATCCTTTGGACATCTTGAAAAGGGACTGCACAGGAATTGGTGTATCACATACATTTGGTTCTAAAGGAGAACATGCCCTTGAAAGAGGAAAATGTTTGCATCTGGTTTAGCAGGTTATTAGTCCTGTTTCTGTTTCCACTTAACCTCTAATCAGATACCAGGTGGAAGGTATCTGCTTCCTATTTTCTTATCAAGGTTTCTTTTAAGTGACACACCCAGCCACAGGAGATGTTAAATACATTACTTGAGTAGCATCTTAGTGCCCATTTCTTTTACTGTTTTGATCCACACTTTCCTATTGATTGCTTTGGCATTTTCATTAGTGGATGTCTTTTTGGTGACTGGAACAAATGTAGCCCTAATCCATTTTTACAAAACTGTACAGTAGTACTTGCAGACCAGTTATACAGTACTGCTCAAATTGCTTGCTTTGGAATGAGACCTCTTTAATATTTAACTTAATGTTCTCTGAGAACTCTGCCTTGTCCTCTCTTACAGTGTTTGCTTTTCATGTAAGAGCCTGCAAAAGATTTTTTGTTTTGGTTCCTCTAACTTAATCTTCCAAACGACTTGTAAAGAAGTTAAAATTTGTAGAGGGTCCCATTTAATAATTTGCACTTGAGAAAGAAGAGCCATCCAGTTTGGGATAAGAGAAAACAAAGAAAGAATGAATGAGCAGTGTAGTTTTATAGTAAGTTGATGATTGTTTTTATTCCTTAGGCACTAGCCTGATTGGATGAGTGTCTTTCCCTTTGCCCTTGACACACTCCAGTTCCGTCTCTTTGCAATGAAAAGAATCTAAATGAATTAGACTGCATATCCTGTTTTTTTTTTTTTTTTTAATTCTAGTCAGTAGGCTTTCTTTATTGCAGTGTTTTTCCCTTGATCCTTCTTCAGCTTTGAACCACTGTCAACTTTCTGAAACACAAATTTTAGCGCCTTCCCCTCCCCACAAAAAAGTAAGAAAAGGTACATTATAACTGTCAGCATTTTTGCCAGTTTGCATACTCAGTTGACTACAGCTTGCTGTTTTTCAACTGTAGGGAAATTAGTTCTTAATTTGGAGGAACTTACTCATTTAACACATTTCTTCCTCTTTAACTTTTTGTTATGGAAAGTTTCCAATATACCAAAATCAGGACAGTATCATGAATTCCCATGTAGCCACCAACAGCCATCCGTTCATGACCAGTCTTTCTTCCACCTCTTCCCTCCCTTATTATTTTGAAACCAATCCCAGATATTATATCATTTCATTTGTAAACATTTCATGATGTGTATATCTAAAAGATTAGGACTTAAGCTCAAAATAGCAAAACTAGTAAAAAATTGGCAGTATGTCTTATTATCATCTTTATCCAAACAATATTACAATATTCTGTTTCAGTTTTTTTTTTTTTTTTTTAACAGTTCAAATTAGAATCCAATCAAATGATGTTCCTATTTGGTTGACATGTCTTGGAGCATTTTGAAAATATAATTCTACTTTTCTCTTTTTTACCCTATAACTTTATAATTTAAAAATATTCAAGTATTATAGAAATAATACAGTGAAAACCTTAAACCTTTCATCTTGAATCACTTTGCCACATTGGGCTTATTTCTACATGTGTGTATATATATACTCTTTCCTCTTTGCTCAATCTTCGGAAAATATATTGTAGACATTGTGGCACTTTACAAGTAAATAAATACTGGAGCGTTTTATCTTCTAAGTACAAGACATTCTATATAATCAGTACGATATATTCAAGTAACAAATTTCTTGAATATAATATACGGTACTGTGATTATGTAGAATAATTCCTTGAGTATATGGTATTTTGATTATGTAGAATGCCAAGTATAATATATGGTATTGTGACTATGTAGAGCCTTGTGCTTGGGAGATATGGTGTTAGCTTATGTGCAGTTCATATTCCTGTTTCTTCAAGTATACTAATAATGTCCTTTATAGATTTGGTTTTTACATTTTAAATGTCATTTTGGTCAAAGGTCGCACATTGATGGAATTGTTTTCTGTCTGGGGCATTATTAAATACAGTAGCTACTGGGCACAGGTTGTTATTGAGCACTTGAAATATGACTAGTGGACTGAGAAATTGGTTTTTAAATTTAATTCAATTAAAAATTTTTTTTAAAATATTAGAGAGAGAGGGAACGAGTGGGGGTGGGGTAGAGAGAGAGGGAGACACAGAATCTGAAGCAGGCTTACAGGTTCCTAGCTGTCAGCACAGAGCCAGACTCGGGGCTCGAATTCATAAACCATGAGATCATGATCTGAACCAAAGTCGGATGCTTAACTGACTGAACCGCCCATGTACCCCAAATTTTATTTAAATATGTGACTACTGTATTGGACACTACAGATGCAGAACATTTATCCCCATCTTTTAAAGTATTTTATAACAACAAAGTTTTTGAAGACTCTTGGCCAGTTTACTTGTGGGATGTCCCTTAGTCTGGATTTATCTAATTGTTTTCTCAGGATAAATTCATTTTAAACATTTTTGGCAGGAATACACTGGTATCCTTCATAGGAATGCACTGTGTCTTTCGTAGTATATCATAATAGGAGATAGATTGTGTCAGTTTGTCCCATTTTTAGAATTCTCTTACCTTTTGAGGTTTTTGTTTTTGTCTTGAGAGAATAAAGATAAGTAAGATACATTCTCTGCTTGTAAGGAATTTATAATTTAGTCAGAGTGAAATACTTTTAGGCAGTGCAATATATGACCGAATAAAATGAGTTAAATAAAGATACTTGGTGTAGAGGAATTTCATAACATTTATTGGACCAAAAAGTTACTTATTAAATTGTTAAGCCCCTACTATATACCATATGCTGGAGATACAGAAATGAATAAGGTAGACACAGTGTCTATACAGAGTTTAATGTTTAGTGGAAGAGGTAGACACAGATTTTCTTTTCTTTCTTTCTTTCTTTCTTTTTTTTAACAGTTTGGGTAAGTGTCATATAAGATCTTAAGTTGCTTGTTAATAATTACTTCATTACAATTTAACTTTAGTTCAGGAGACACTGATAAACATCATCTTTCCCTCCTTTCCAAGAGTCCTTGGGATTTTGGCATGTTGGTGAAGTTGTGTTCTTCCCTACACAGCCAAGAAAAATACTAATGTGTCTCATAGTGCAGATTTATTTTTATTTTTCTGTGGTACAGTGTGATGCTATGTAGGGTTTCTTGATAAGGGTAGACTGAAAATACTCTCAAAGTTTAATATTTATTATTTATTTTTTTTCTCTCATGGCTTAATTTACATCTAAGCCCGTAAACTATGTAATCTCTTTAAAACAAGATTTATTTAATTGACTGGTGAACGGGAAAACCAGTTTTTCTCTTCTTACTCTTCGAGAAATTGTTACAATAATGGATTGACTCTAATCAGTGGCTATTTGAAAATAAAACTTAAATTTATACATTCTTTGGCCAAGTTTGTTTGCAGTCTTTTTCTGCAAATCTCTTTTCTACCTCTGTATACTTACTTTTATATCAACTATTAATGAGTCTATTCACAGTGAGTATTGCTGGATTTTCTTCTTTTTTCAGAGATCTACCGCATTGTTTCCCAGAAGCAAATGTCAGACAGACGTGAAAATGACATGTCTCCAAGCAACAACGTGGTTCCTATTCATGTTCCACCAACCACTGAAAACAAGCCAAAGGTGCAGTGCTGTCAGAACATATAAGGCGTTTCTCTTCTCCCCTAGAAGGCTGTGTATAGTCCATTTCCCAGGTCTGAGATTTAAATATATTTGTAATTCTTGTGGTCACTTTGTGTTTTATTACTTCCTCATACTTATGAATTTTTTCATGTCTTAAGTCTTTTGATTTTAGCTTTATAAAATCATCCACTTGTCCCAAATGACTGCAGCTTCTTTTTCATGCTATGGCTTCACTAGCCTTAGTTTAATAAACTGAATGTTTGGATTCCTCAGTTATTGTTTACTTTTCATCATGGAAGCCTGTCACTGTAGGACATAATAGAACTTGATCGCTTGAAGCTCAGACCTATTGGTCTTGATCAAATCAAACTAAGAAGACCTTAGAAGAAATAAGCTATCATTTTGCCACAGAGCAGCGAATAATGAGCAGCTTATAATTCATACACTCTTCTCTCAATGCAGTGTATATTTCCACAGATCTAAGAATTGCCCTATAAACACAGCAAGATTTTGAGAGCTTGAAAATTTTCCATTATTCTGGAAGTCAATTTCTAAAATGCCTTAATAGGGTTAAGTAGTTTAGTAAATTTTGTTTTTTAATTTTTGTAAGCATCAAAGTTGATTAGAGAGGGGGGACACTTTTTTCTGGACAAGAATTATCTTAATAAACATGAAAGACTGTTCTATGGTTTCAGTAGCAGTGTGGTTATGGAGCCATATGTTCAACAACGCTGCCTGGCAGGCTGGGAACTCGAGACACTGGTGGAGTTCCATCTGAGATGCCTCTGCTGCAGTGATCAGGCAGCCCAAATCACTGGGCCTACCTGTTTTCCCAGCAGTAGGTTATGTGGCCTTTTATTGCTCAGGCAATAACTGGTTTAATGCTGTTAGTATCAGATTGTGAAGTGTTAATTTTGTCTTAAAACCCTCCAGTAAATGAAATGCAACGTAGTTTTATCACCATATCTATCAGCAGGCATGGATAATTATTTTAACAATGCTGATGTTGAGTTTGCAATATATTATGGAATACAGTCCAGTTAAATTTCTGGTTTCAGTATGTCTAGGAATACAGTGAGAAGTTAATTTCTGCTCAAGTGGTACCACTTAAAGGCATGTATTCTTTTAGTACGTCGTACCTTGAGTTTAAATAGAATGTATTTAGGCATTATACCAACCTGAAATACTTTTTCCCACTACATTATTGAAATCAATGGAGCAACTAGTTTCCCATTTAGAAATGTGCACACTAATACTGAGTTTTCCTTTCTTGTGGATAATATTAAGCACTTACTCTGCAGTGTTCTGAAAGTTGTGTCAACTGAAGTGATACTATTCAGGATGGTGGAATATCCCCCAAATACAAAAATATATATGTGTGTGGGCTTGCATAGATTACTATGTTGCATAGTTAATCAGTCTTTTGCAGTGCTTATGACGTGTGGGGCACACGGAAGGCATTGCTGTGGTCAGTCTTTTTGGTTTTCTTCTGTAGCCATTTATTATTTTAGTGTATTGGTTGGTTATGAAGATACTATTATCTATTTGTAAATCGCTACTTTGTATTTTATGCATGCTCTGTAACTTGATTTATTTTTATCTTTATTTTATTTTTTAGTTATTGATTTGGAATATATTCACATTCTAATAAACAGTTATAGGGGGACTATTCTTTATGTTGTCAGATTACATTTTTCCTTTGAGTGCTTTGGATGCAGCCATGGAATATTTGATTCTGATGAGTAAGAGCATAGGTCCTTGCATTACAGAGTAAACACTGAATTGGAGGCATCATTGTATGAATTCAGCTTTGATTTTAGACATGGAATGCAATTATGCTTTTCTTGGAAAAGGTATCACCAAAAACATTAGGGAGGTAGTCTTTGTATTTTCATTTATAACAGTGTCACCAGACCCAGCAAGAGGCATTTACTCAAAATTGGTAGTAAATCTTTCACAAAATTATTTAAAGGAAGGAAACCGTAGGTAGTGAATTGAAAATCAATAACTGAATTTTATCAAGTATAGACTTAATGTTGCCTTGGGCATGGTTGGATCTTGGGAGAATTCCAAGAACCCTTTAAGTAGTAGTAGAAAATGTCTTTGCATCTTAACAGTGTCTTCATTCTGAATAGTATCTCAGGAGACAAACTGTCTCAAGTAAGAAACATTAAGTTTTAAATTACTATGACAGTTTAGGGCTCAAGGCAGTTTAGAAGAGTTTTGCTGCTTGACCCTGCTTTTCAGTTATTTTAACTGGGAATTTTTTTTTTTAACCTATTCTTCTGGAAAGTCCGTTAGCCCTCCTGATTTAAACTTGTATGTCATTGTTCTTAAGTGCTATCTGTGCTATCTATGATTTTTCTTTAATTGTGGTTGTAACTCTGTAAGGGTATCTTTAGCCATTGCATTGTGTATTCTAAATTCTAATTCTAAGAAGGGGTGCTAGCTGGTGATTTGTGCCAGGGGTCTTTTAAGTTCTGAAAGGTTATGCAGAAAAGTTAGACCTCTTGAGTTTAGATTGCCCATCAGAGCTAGTCATGTTTATTTCATCATTGGGAAAATGAACATCTTAAATTTTGTCCTCAGTGATACTTGTATTTTCAAAATACAGATACTCTCAGTGGTTTGATTGTTGTCCTGATTTCTTCCATCTACCGTAAAGAGGAAAACAAAACTTTTTAGACAGTTTTGGCCAGTACCAGAAGCAGAATAAGTCAAAGGCTGGGTTGATAATTAAGAACTTAATCTAGCCTGTTAGGTTTTAATTAATGGAGCTGTGTGTGTGTGTGTGTGTGTGTGTGTGTGTGTGTGCGCGCGCGCTTAAACACAGGAGGAAGATAGAGATTGGTTGTTTGAAGTCTCACAAACATTTTAAGCCTGAAAAAAATTCAAAACAAAATCTGAATTTTGTATAAGAACTGTGCATGGCGTGCATTACTTGTGTGGGGGAAAAAAAAATGAACAAAGACCCTGAAAGGACCGTCTTCCACCACATGCTTTAATGGGTTAGCATAATAGTCTAGTGCTAAAATTAGGAGGGCTGATTTTTGTTATCCTGTTGGGTCTGTGCTGATGCCACACCCTTTCTGGGATTTGACAGGCCACCTTTTCCACTCACCTAAATGATATGCCAAATAAACTGAAGTTGTCATGCTAATGTTTTAAAGAATGGTTGTATTTCCTCAAGCTATAGGAGGCTGAGGGTAACAATGAAATATAAAATGCTAATATCATCACAGCTTCTGTAAAGGAGATCATAGGCTGAGAAGTAATTTTAATTGAAGGGTTAATTTCACTGAAAATTGAATTGGAGGATAGAGAAGGAACATCTGAAAGGACACTTATATATGTGATATTGGGCATATATTAGAAAGTATGCTAAAAGTGGCAGGTGTACTAGAGCAGTGGACTGAGGGACAAAAACTAGGATTCTAGTCGCAGCTCTTTAAGTTTTTTTTTTTTTTATCGCTGAGCCTCACCTTCTTCCCATTAGTGAGAGGAATAGGTTAGATTATTCCTGGGGTTTATCCCAGCTCCATTTCAGTAATTTTATGAATGAACTCTTCAGGTAGTAGAGTCAAAGTATTATACATTTGAACGTAAATTGAATAGATAAGTAAAAAATCATTTTGCCAAATGTTTTTGGTCTTACAATAAGTTGATTAAAATGTTATCATTATTTCCATGTTAACCCCATTCAGTGAGATGAAAACTTTCAGAACATTTGCAAAATGACTGCGGTTTTCTACCATAAGTGTCGGAGTACCGTATGTGCTAAGGGGCATGGGGGTGGGGAGCACATGATGGGCTGCTATGTCACTTGTAAATTGAGAACTGCTTATATTGGCTTTTACTGTTAAAGTTCTGCTGGCTTTTAATATATACCTTCTAAAATATATTCATGTCTGAGAGAGAGAACTTTTAAAAACATTTTGTGTTTAATTTTTTACTATTATCTCTTGAAGGAATCTATAAGAAGGTAGAGCAGTCCACAGTACTAGCTATCCAATAGAAACCAATAATTAAGTCCAGGGATACAGGTTTTTGTGGCCAAATACACATAACATGAGTGGCATTATTTGGCTGTTAATTTAATAGTCCAAATATTAAGCATAGAATTGATAGGTCCCAGCACAGGCGTCATATTTGCTGCTAACTACTCTATTACCAGTACAGAGTAGTGGTGAAAATCAGTAGCCAGCCAATAGGATTCCTTTTCTGTCTTTGAGTCAGTGGGACTTGCCTCTTGCTCCCATCCCAATAAAATGAGTAAGTATTGCTTGTAGACCCATTTCCCTTGACAACTTCCATTCTCAGCATACTATTTTCTCAGATCCTTGTCTTATCTTTAAGTTGCTGACCATGGTTTTAGTCTATGCCAAAGCATTTCATCATGCGGCCCTAAGAATATGATAGGAGAAGGTCATGCCTGACATGGGACATCTGGAAAGCCCCAAGAAGCAAGACTATTTCTGCAGGCTATCTTTGATAGGAGACCAACTCTGGAGGAGCTGTTAGGATCATCAGTTACTGGTTTTGGTTTACATTTAAGTGGGTGCCTAAATAACAGTACTTTGTAATATCTCAGGTCCCTGTGCTTTCTCTCATCCAAGGCTCTGGAAGGCCATCTGCTGGGCTAGACAATGGCTTGGGAGGTAGAAGCTGGAATGAGGAGGAAACCTCACAACTTGTTGCTACACACTAGAGCTTCCGTCTGCTGTGGGTTTGGATTGGACCACTGCTTTCTAGTTCTGCAAATCAGGGAAGAAAATGTATAATCGGTACCCTACTAATCCCTAGGGCCCTCCATTTATCTCTGCCCTTTTCTAGTTGCAAAAGCATAAGATTCATAAGTGTGGGAATGTACTTTGTTCATACTTATATTCCTAATATCTGTCCCTTCTACTACTCCATGTCAGAACAATAAAGAAGGAACATCTAAAAGAGTGAGGGGGCTAATCCTAGGATTCATTCTAGTTTCGCTTGGGAGCTATAGTTTGAAAGTTACCATTCAGGCTAAAAATGTTTTAATTAAAAGTTGTGTAAAATTATGATTGGTATGATTATAATACAGCATTTATATAAAGTATAAATTATAGTATAATGAATCCCTATGTACCCATCCATCCCTTCTGAGAAAGATTTTTCTATTTCCTGTTGTCACATACTAATTAAATGGGCCTCTTCTGCCTTCCATCCAGTTAGATGAACGGCTCATAGAATGTATCATTCTTGAATCTTCTGTGTTGAGTGTACAACCTGCAGCCTTTGGTTATCACTTATGGTATTGGGTAGTATTCTGAGCCTTGTAAGTCATAATCTAATATTACTGTTCTCAGTAAATACCTTTGTTAGCCTTAAAACTCTTGATCATGTTTTGTCTTTCACTGAGAAGTCAAGCTCCAGCCCTTGAGAATTGTCTTAGGAAGATCGTTTCTGAATGGTCTTAGTCTCTAACAAAAATGTATTATTCTTGGTTAAACATTTTATTCAGTGGGAATCACTTCTGAGTGTCATGTAAGCCTTGGGAACTGATAAGTTGAAAGCTTTTACTTTGACTTAAATAGGATTATGTACAAACTTTGAAACTATGAAGGAAGAATTTTAAACTTATACTTTTGAAAGCATTCAGTAAGCTATTTTTTTAGCATCTGTGTTTTACTACAAAATTAATCCTGCTGCCTCTTTACCAGTTAGGTCACAAGGTTGTTTTAAAAGGTCCTAAAACATGCACCCACTGTAATGTACTGGGTGATAACTTCTACTAGTGGAAAGCTATTCACTGCACTTATGCAAATTAGGTGGCCCTTTCACTTGCTTTTATTCCATTCCATAGAAGTACCTTTGTGCCTCTGGAGCTGAGCACAGGCCTTTGAGTTCAGTCTTTGTGAAAGCAGAGAAATTCTCTATTTGAATATTTGACGTGTATGAGATTTTTCAATCTTTGGACATAAATAAGAATATGTTACTCCCATTCATTACTTTAAAGGAAGGGACTCTCATTATAAATATGATAGGGCTTGTTCACCTTATTTTTAAGTATCTGTTGGGATAATTTTCACTTTTCTGGCTGCCTAAAGTGACCACACAAAATATAGTTTAGTTCTGCCTTTTAAACCTAAGTTGTAGATTATAGATACATTTTTAATGTGCAAGACAACAGTAGGCATTCTTGTTAAATTAGTTCGAGAAATTCATTTTATTTTGTACAAGGTACGATTCCTCTGCACAGTGAACAAATATATTACAAATCTGGGTTATTTAAAAAAGTATTGCCACTTCATAGTTTCACTTATGCTATTGTACAATAATAGTGTTTTCTTTATTTGTTTGAATTGTATGCACATCACTTTGAGTGAAAACTAGTTTCTGTAAAATAATCACACAGATCTTTCCAAGTTGCCAATAAAATGCACAGTGCTCATATATAGGTTGACCACGAACCCGTGTGTGATAGTGCTAGACGGAAGTTCCTAACAGTTGCTCTGTAAGATTCAACTGTCTCTTACCAGTAACTCCTAGGTACGTGAAGGCAGCTGTTGTCACCACAGATTAATCACACCCTCTGCCTTTCCCTTCTCTGTGCTGCCTAATATTAATTGCATTACGTTTCTTTAAAAAATCATAGAATGCCAGAGCTGAGGGGTTGTGAGAGCTCCCTTACTCTCTACTTCTCTCCTTTTTAATACACAAGGAAGAAAGGAGTCCAGAGAGGGCAAGTAACTCGCCTGACCCAGCGCTTTAGCAATTCCACCATGCTACCTCTTGCCGAATTTTGCCCATGAGATAGTTGGCAAAAAAGAGGTGAAACCTGAATGCTGCTGCTGGTTTGCAGTTTGCCAGGCAGCAGTCACTGTACATGCAGGGGAGGGGAAGAAGATAAAACCTGGGATTCAGATGAAGTTTCTCCTGGATGATCTGACTTCGCCATGCTTCTTGATCCTTGCTTTACAAAGATAATTGAGCACTTTGCTGCCCTGACATACTGAGGTAAGTCTCTTATCTCTATTTCTTCCTATGTATGTATGAGACATATTTACTTGGGTCTACAAAGGAATTTTCTAGTATTTCTATTTTGTAAGGCTTCAGTGGAAAGGAAATTTGCTATTGCTGATCACTTGCTCCCATGCACACATGCAGCATTCATGTAAGTATTCTATATTTTCCCCTAACGATAAAATTTGCTTAAGCCTTGTGTGAAGTGAGGGAGGGGGATTTACTCATTTATTTCTTTTCTTGCTTTTGCTGGTTATTGCCCAAGCTAATGGGTTCCATGGCAGACTTCCAGGTTGTATCAAGGGCCTCAGAACTCCCACACTTCCTGTAGCAGCTATATGCCAGCTCTATACCCGTTGAGTCCCTCTTCTGTATACCTCTTTGGAAGGAATTTTTACTGGCTGGACTCTTATCAGAATGGAGTAGTATAGGGGTGGCCTTTAGTTTCCTCGGTTTGACCTTATGGTCTTGAATTCTTGTGAGGAGGTCCTCTTTTTTAGGGCTTGGGAATTGGCTCCATTTTGACTCCTGAGCCCCCGTCTACCTGTGTTTACTACTAGTGGGAGGGATGGACACATCCAAATACTGGGATCTGGAGCATGAGCTCGTTTTAATACGTTTTTGGCCCTCTGAGTAGGTGGTGGTTTTCAGTAGAAACACTTCATACCCTGATATGCTGTTTACTGTGAAGTTTTACATCATGTTACAGCACCTGATTACAGTCTTTATTTGATCATTTCATTTCCATCAAGAAGCATAATGTACTTTAAGCAGACTGTTAAACTTGCTGTATCCACTTTTGTCCAATTTCCTCTACACTTTTAGGTCCTATACTATATCAAGCTCAAGATTTACAAAGAAATGCTTGAAAGCAAGTACTCGTCTGACTCGAGGAATGCCAACCAAATAAATATGGGAGGCCAAACAGCCGTTTTTAGGGATGCTTAATTCACACCAGTCTGTGACTGATTGCTTAAAGCATCATCTCAGAGTTCTAGTTCACCTGGAATGACTCAGGTATTGGATGGACTAAGGAGACATGACAAGGCCAGGACTGGGCAATGTTGTTGAACCTTGAATCAGCAAGATTTGGTAAAGCTGGCCTAGAAATCATTGTTGTAGACTGAAAGAGGCTGCTGCTGCGCTTTGGAAAATTTTCCCCCTCCTACTACCACGAAGGGCAGAAGAGGGAAAGTTCATCTGTATTTATTAAAGTCTTACTTTTAAAAAATTGAAGTTGTCAGTATTAGACTGTACGCTGTAATCTTGGCCATTGTGATGGGTGGATCAGACATACATGTGTAGGTACTTTAGTGGTGCTATTAGCAGTTTGTGTTTGTGTATTATTTAGGTAATAAAACAGAGGTTGAAGGTAACAGCAACCAAAAGTACATATACATTTCAGGTGCTTTAAAGTAATCCATTCTCCTCCCCAGTTTCCCCTTCCCCCTAGGAAGTTTGTGAAACCTATGCTACGTGTTTTCTTAAGCATCATTTTCAGATGATTAAGTATGTCAATATATATATTTAGCTGATGTTCAGTAGCTGTATCTTAAATGTTTTAAAAGATCCTATATAGTCCTGGGCATTTTGGGTTGGGTGTGGGTGGGTGGATAGGATTTGCCTTTGTGAACAGACCTTTTGAACAATGACCCCAGTCCCACTTGGAAGCTCTTCTTTAGTTCCAGGTGAAAGTAATAACTAACACGCAGCTGAAGTCAGTCTGTGTCATTATTTCAAGTCAAGGGATTGTCTTCTTTCAGAGAGTCAGAATATTCAGCAGAGCACATTGCAAGAGAGAGGCTTCTCTCTTAAGACTGCTTGTCCTGGGAGGGCCCATTGGCAGGGCTTTGTCTTACTGGGAGGAGGTCATAATGACCAGGAATATGGCTGTTCCTAGGTAGGTCGTATGGATTCTGGATATAGCTGGAGTTATGACCGAGGCCTTCTTGGACCACACTGATTGTGGGCTCTAAGGAATATAGTGAAAAATGAGTTCAGAGAACAGATTAGCTTTGGTTGCCTTGTTGGGGGGAATAGAGTTCTATTTAACTTGATAGGGAGAGAAGCCAGGGATTTATAAATCTGTGATAAATATATGAGGGTTATGACTGAGGCTTGCTCATGAAATGGAAAACCTGAGTATACTATTAGAATCCCAGGCTCTGGGTCAAAACCAAGAGGTTTAGAATATCCTAGAGGTATTCTAGGAGCCCAGAATGTCTACAGAGCCTCTATGTCTCTACGAGCCCAGAGACATAGGTGAAACGAAGAAGGTAGGAGACAGTGATTTAGAAACTTGGCAAATGTCTGTTCTGATTGTTTTCTTTTTTAAACTGGGATTTGTATCAGCAATCAGTTGAAGTGTGTGTGTGTGTGTGTGTGTGTGTGTGTGTGTGCGCGCGCACGCGTGTGTATATACCCACTGACTCCCCACCCCCAGCATTTCTGATTCATACTAGTCCTGGTGTTTTTTTTAAAGCACAGTTAATACGAGAATTTGATTTCCTGCGTGAGAGAGGAGGGTAGTCCTGGGAAAGACCGTTCGCCTTGGATTCCTTAAAAAGCAACAAAAGAAGGGTGTGTTTTCAAGACCGGGTGAGTGGAGAGGGCTTGTTTGACTTCAGATACTGCACTATTGCCCTGATTTCACTAAGGTACTTATTTGAGACACCTACCAACTTCATATATATTTTTATTAGATGTCGACAAGGATGCTATATCTGTGTACGGAGACCCTCTGTGCACAGGCGACTTCATTTCTACGTAGCTGCTTTCTGGAAGCTTGCAGGTGAGGATGGGCGGGTCCTTAATTGTGGCGTAAGGGTTTTCACTGCTATTCAAGGAACAAGTGCTAGAACTGCACACGGATTCTTTCATGTAATCTGTAAGGCAAGAAAGATTTCTTAGGACATGAGAGGACATAAGACTTAATTTCAATACCAGAAACAGATTGCAGTTTATGTGCCTTCAGGATCCTAGAGCTGTCAAAGCCTATGATAACCCCAGATTTCCTGCTTAAATATGTTGGAGTGGTTTCCTAGGTAGGGAGAGTTCTTTTCTTAAAGAAACCTACATTTTTGGAGGGACAGGAACATTTTTGCTTTTGGCTGTCAGTTCTAGCACCAGAACAGGATTATTTTATGGTATCTGTAATGCGCTTTCACATCTATTATTTACTTTTTTACAAAATCCTTCAGAGATGGTTGATAGTTTGCATTTTATAGGATGAAGGCCCAGAGAGATGAAGTGACTTGGCTGATGTCACATAAGCTCATAAATAGCAGTGCCAAAACTTGAATGCATGCCTTGGGACTTCTTGGCCTGTTTGTTCTGTGATATCATTCTTCCTCTGAATTCTTTTTGATGACTAAGAAGCTTAGATTCAAAAAGAAGTAGGTGTGTGTTTTGGCACAGGTGTGGGCAACTTTTAGGCAGCAAACTTTGGCTGGCGGCATCCCTGCTCTTGAGAAGGTTGTGATCAGAGGTGGGGCTGACTGAAGTGTAATAGAGATGTGAAAAGCACCTGGGTCTCAGGCTAGCCTTTGGAAAGTTCCCGTTTTCTAGTAAGCCTTACAGCGTATCCCTGGGGTCACTTACCTTAGTTCTTGTGAATGCTAACTGAAACCTATTTTGACAGTATCTTTTTCTGATACCAGGAGAACTGCTTCCTGTCCTGCTGCCTGTCTAGTGCATCATCCCCAAGACTTCAGGGTATGTTAGGGTACAAAAGGACGCAAACTGATTTCCAAATAGGAGGCAAAGTAACTGTGGCTCACTGGAGGAAGAAAGTGTTTTCTTTGGGACCGGGAGTCACAAAAGGGAAGGGGAGCCCCTCCTTCAGCCTGAGACTATCAGTGCAGCTTCTAGATCATCCCAAGTGAGGCAAGATGTTCTGATGGCCTTTAACAAGCAGTTGATTCTCTCATCTGGCAATTCAGGCCCTCATTCTGTGAGGATCTGCCAGCCAGGGGGTCTAGAAATAAGCATGGAGTTGCAGGACTTGTCAGTCATGAGTGGTCTTCAGAGGTCTAAATTTCTGTAAGTGGTAGCAGATGGTGAAATTTCTATATTTCTCAGCTTTAAATTTCTGTAAGTGGTAGCAGATGGTGAAATTCTTGGACAGTCTTCCACTAGAATCATCACATGCTTTCTGCCTCCAGCTTGTGAGATTAATGAAAATGTAAAAAAAAAAAAAAAAAAAAAAAAATCATTGTAACTCATGGGGTGACTAGATATTCCCTTAGGTCCAAGGAGAGCAGAACACTCCATGTGGATGCAAGTTGAGATGTTTGCTACCACTAGCAGTCTTTTCTCCTGTAACAGGTGACTGGGTGGGAGGGGATCTCCCTTTCTGCTAGTACAGGGTTACTGATGTTTGTTTCAGAGGGTAACATTTCCTTAATCTTGTACAAAAGTACATTCACCCATTAATTCATTCAAGTGTTCACAACACCTGTGATCTAGCTTAGAACAATAATTCTTCTCTCTTCCCCTTATTTATTGCTAATGAGGAAACTGAAGCTTGGAGTGAGGAAGTGACCTCCCCAGGGTCACACTGCTCATCGGTAGTAGAGCATGCTCCAGAACCAGGCTCAGAACATTTTCCATCTCACCCTGGCCCACAGGTAGAGAGAGGATGTTGGCCTTGGTCCCATTGCAGATTGTGGCCTCTTTGTAGCATATAGAACCCAAGAGAGGAGTAAGAAAAAACATTCTTGCTAGACAATGAGCAGGCCCAGCTGTTGGTGAGGCGCTCATGAAGAAAGGGGGATGCAGGTCCTGTGAGTCCTGGGCCACAGCCTGCCCAGAGCCACATAAAGCTGCTTCTACTGAGTTCTTTGTTGTTGTTTTTTTTCTTTCCTTTCTTCCCCCTTTCCTTCCCTTCCTTCCTTTTTACTACTTTGTTTCTTAGTACAAGGGCTGGAAGTATGTCCAAGAACCCCAGCATAGTCCCATCGGTCCCGCTCTGTGGTCTCTGAACTTGGTAGCCAAGGAGTAAGGAAGTACTCAGGACTCAGAGCTGCTTGTTGGAAGCTGAGACTAGAATTGCTTAAAGAAAGGCTGTCTCCTGAGTGATAAGTCCTAACACCCCACCCCTACCTCCTCACCCAGACACATCCTTTTACTTTGATTGGTGGGTGCCTTAGTTGCATGTTTTCTAAAACTTAAGGAATAGCAATAGAAAAGGTAGCCCTTATAGCTAGTATCTTCACTCCATTTAGGTCATTTGAAACTTGTTACATCTGTGAAGAGGGCTGGACACGAAGGACTAGGATTACTACTTCAGAAATGAGGATAGTGAAGCTCATAAAGTTTGCTTGATGCTCGTAAGTGGTCAAGTTACGACTCAACCCATCTTCTCTGGTATCTAGTCATGGTGTTTTCCTCCTTCCATCTGGTTACTTGTGCTCCTGTTCTGTATCTTTCAATGCAAACTGTAGCTGCAACAGCTTTGTTCTACCCTCAACGAGGAATACCTTCTATCGATGGGGGGCCAAGCCCTGCTGGGAGAGAAGGTCCAAGCTCTAAGCTTTTGGTAGATATCCCATGATCAATTTATTTGTGGCAGTGGGGGAGTCTTGAAGCTGTAGCGCAAAGCTGAAAAGAGCCACAGTCAGCCAGTAGTGCCCCTCTTCTCATTTCCACCAGAAGAATCAAGGCTGCCTTCAAATTTGGAGGTATACAGTAGTCTCCTGCCCTCCCCAATCCACAGGGATACTTGTCCACGACCCCCAGTGGATGCATGAAACCACAGATGGTACTGAACCCTTTATATACTGTTGTTTTTTCCTTTGCATACATACATACCGATGATAAAGTTTAACTTATAAGTCAGGTACAATAAGAGATTAACAACAATAGAACAATTATAACAATATAATGTAATAGATGTTATGTGAATGGGGTTTCTGTCAAAATACTGTACTGCACTCACCTTTCTTCTTGCGATGGTGAGGTGAGGTGAATGAGCTAGGCATTGTGACAGGCCACTATTGATTGGCCTTGATCATGTGCTTCTGGATCACTGTTGACTACAGGTAACTGAAACCACGGAAAGCAAAACTGCAGGTAAGGGGGACTCCTGTAAATAGTTTGCTGTGCAGCAGGGGATGCACCTAAGTGGATGAAAGACAAGTTGGGGTTGGGGGAGGGGATTCGTTTTAAGGAGAAGCTGTATCTCATAAAGGGGCCAGAGTGAAAGAAAGGATGGAGAAGCATGTATGTGTTGAGGTGGGTGAGAGAGGGTGTTGGATAATAAAATCATCTGGATTCTATTTTGGGGAACTGGAGGGAGGAAAGGGCCAGGCTAGCTGAAAAACTTACACTTTAGAAAGCTATTCTTTGCTCCAGCTGAGTCATCTACCTGCCTGCCCTCAGGGAGGGTGGGGTAAGGGGAAGAGTAACCTCTCTCAGGCACTTCCCCATCCTTTTACAGCCCTACCCTACACCAGCCAGTCCCTGCACTTGAGGGCATTTTGCAAGGAAAGGGGAAGCGTCAACCAAAGCCACCTAAGCTTTGGAGAGTCACTCCTCAGCGGTCCGTAACTAGCATCTGGACCAAAGACTTAGCTTTATAATGCCTTAGCATTTTTTCTCTTCTAGTTCTTATCTCCCTCAAACCACACATAGCCTTATACCCTCAGATGCAGAAGGGGCCTTGGAAATGAGCCTATACCTCTTCATTTTATAAAGGAAGCAGCAAATCCAGAGAGGGGAAATGACTTTCCGAGGCCATCCTGTAAGTAGGATCTGATCTGAACTGTGGGTGGGAACCTAGAAGGCTTTTAGGTTCACACTAACATCGAGGTAAAGCCAGGATCTCTTAGAAAACCCAGACACTGAACATCTGTTTCTTCTCAGCTTATTATTATTAGTCACACTGCTTTTTTTCTTCCTGGGCCCTACGTTAGCATTCTTTTCTTCATTGAGAGACCAGGATATGGGGAGAGGAAAAGGGAGATTTCAGGATCAGAAGGAGAATCACACTGACTGAAAAAAGTTTTCAGGAGGTCACTGGACTCTAACTAATCTTGCAGCCCAAGGTAACTGCAAGGAGAGACGTGGAGGTTGGATTAGTAAGGAGCATACAGGTAGTTTCCCTGAGGCTGCAACAGTGGGATTCAGGATTTCAGGATCATAAAAGTGATGGAGCATACTGGGGAGGATTTCTTCTGTAGCACTTTTAAATGCCTGACGGATAAGGAATTGAACACAAGGCAGTTTGTTACAATATCATTGTGTTGAGGGGGAGAATGGGGAGAGATGGACAGGTGTTTAGGGGTAAAATGGGGTTAGTGCAGCAATGTGTGTGGTGGTGTGCAACTCCAGGATGACAGTGAGTGGAGGTCTTCAGTAAGTAACAAGGATTAAGGTCCTAGAGGGGGCCTTAGAGATGGGGCTAGTTACAACCTCATCCTTGGAACAGAGGTAGAAACCAACACTCAGGAAATAAGTGTGACTTAGTCAGTGCCACGCAGTAAGAACTAGGAACAGAATCCAAAACTTAGAGGCCAGGCTCTTTCCCACTGAGTTCAGAGAACACTCAGACTCTTACTTAGGGTTCTCATTTGGTTTGGCCCAACAGTTTTAGAAAGTAATCATTCCTGGTACAGACTAGTTTATTAAATGTTTATTGGGAGTTCAGCCAGTTAGTGGAGTTTATTCCATAACTTTGGCAAATAGTTCTGTAAAGTTCCAAACTGTGACATTTCATTTTCCTCTTTTTGAAATCTCTTGTTCTGATGTGTTGGTTCCTAACATCTGGTGGCATATTTACCTAGACAGCCTTCTTTTCTCGAATTTAAAGGATGTTTATAGCCAGAGTGGTAAAACAAAATCTGGCCTTCCTTGCACTTACAGGCTCAGATACGTGATCCCACAAATGAGGAATGAATGACGCTGAGGCAGAGACCCTGCCCTCCTTAGCTTTGTTTGACATTTATGGTTGCGAGTCTGAAAGCAGTTACCCTAATCATAAAACAAAGTGCATAGGAAAGTTGGGTGCTCATTTTATTGAGGTGTTTGGGCCTGTCTGAGCTTATTCATGCCTGAGTCATGCATATTTTGAGAACTGGGAAGTCTCTAAAGAGATCTTTGTTGTCCAGATCTTTGAGAAAGAAACTGAAGTCCCAGGTCACAGTGATAAAACAGTAGAGCTTTCTTTTCTGTTTTTAGCCTCCAGACTGTAATGGTACTTGCCTCCATTTGGATGGTTTAAGTTAATATGCAGAAAATGGCCAGAATTGATGCTCCTAGGGGAGTAGTGTCCTTTGGCTGGTCAGGAGCCTAGGGGTTGACCTCTGTCCTCAGATTGTTCTCTTGTGGTGTGCACATCCTAACGTGTTCATGGAGACTTGCCCTCCCTGCTTTAGTATCACCTACCCCTAGCTCACCTAATAACCAAGGGCTATAGATTATAGATGACTAGCTCTTCTTATTTAGGAAATAGTTGTGTCTCAGGTATAACTAAGGCTCACTCTGAAAGACCAGAACCAGTAATTGAGGAATCTGGGTCAATCTAGATCAGTGGTTCTTAAGTGTTAGTTGGGTGATGTGCTGCATAAGAATATCCTGAAGTACTCATTACAAATGCGGATTCCAGGGCTCCACTCTAGATCTGCTTCAGAGTCTTGGGAAGATGGGGTGTGGACAACTGTCTGTTTAACAAGCTTTCCAGGTGATTCTGGTGCACAGCTAGATCTAGGATATATCCATTGGAATCTTTGCTGTCAGCCATCTCTCTCAGTGTGGTTGAGACTCCTAAATAGACCTCAAGAGACAAAAGGACAGCCCTATTACATTAGTACAACCCTCTACAATATGCAAAAAACACTTCCCATAATGTGTTTTTTTTTTTTTTTTTTTTTATTGGCTACTCATGATAACCTTATTAGACAATAGGACAGGTATAAGTATCCTGACTTTGCAGATGAGGAAACAAGGCCTTGGAGAGCTCCCAGTCTAAGGTCACCATTAATGAGACACAGTTTCTATTTCACACATTCTGTTACTTAAATGCAGGGCCTAAGCCCAGGGCAGGACCTGACCTTTATCTTTGGCTTCACCCACAGATGTCCTAGAAGGATGAGCCACCTCGCATTTCCCATGTGCTAAGGATTAGTCCTTTCCCTGCTTTCAGGGGCACAGATGTCAAGGGTGGAGTACCATACGGTATTAAAACTAGGTATTATGTTCATTCCTTGTGCTCCAGAAAGCCAGCAGGTGCAGGGTGGCATTCCTCACCAGCACAACGACAGGAGGCCTCTGGGGCGGGTAGATTGACTTTATTTCAGATTTTATAATCAATTTAACTCATACTAATTGGTTGGATAATGACATTCTACATTTCCGAAGACATTTAGTTGGCATCTATAAAAAACCCACAAGCGCTTGCTAAGCAGGTGCAACTTAAATCGAAATATAAATTCATTATTATTATGATTGCTCCTCCTGAGCAGAGCTACCCAGCAGCCCCAGGTCCTGTGGTCTTTTTACTTTTTTGGGGAATGAGGGGAAGAGATGTGTGCAGTGTCTCTGGTAGAATTCCTGGTCATGTCAGATCTGCACTCTTTATCTTGCTAAGCCCTTTCTAATGGGACGTCAGGATTGGATACTCTACCTTTGAAGCCTTTGTCCATAATGTATGTGTTCTGACGTCTGTCCATTCCACAAGCACCTGCATTAAAATAGTGTAAAGAAAGAAAAATGGGGTGAGTGAGGTTTACTTGGACTGCATACATTTTTGCTTTATTTTTTTCTTGCCTTTTTTTCCTCCCCTGCCCATAAAATTAGCTAAAGTGCTAGAGAATTATTCTGGGTTTAATCTACTCTAAATCATTTTGACCAGGCAGGAATTCTTACAGGGATCAGAAGCATTAGCGGTGAGCTACAGCGCCCCCTGGCATATGCAGCACTGCTTCTTCTCTTTAACCTTAACTGTGAGGTCCTCAAGAGGCAGTTCTCATGACACCCGCAGTCACTGAAGGTGAAGTTCCAAGCTCCGGACTTACAGGATAAGGGATGAATCAGTACCAGTTCCTAGCTTGGGGAAGGGGTATATGACATTCCAAATCCCAGTTCTGTTGGATTTTGGAATGGGGTTGAAGACTGTTTCTTACCTCTCAGCTCTGGTCCTGCCTCCTCTCCTGGATCTGATGCTCAACTGAGGGGAGCCGGGGAGGGAGGTGGACTGGTGGCTGAGATTCTTTTTTTTTTTTTTTTTTTTTTTAAATTTTTTTAATGTTTATTTATTTTTGAGACAGAGAGAGACAGAGCATGAACGGGGGAGGGTCAGAGAGAGGGAGACACAGAATCTGAAACAGGCTCCGGGCTCTGAGCCGTCAGCACAGAGCCCGACGCGGGGCTCGAACTCATGGAACGTGAGATCATGACCTGAGCCGAAGTCGGACGCTTAACCGACTGAGCCACCCAGGCGCCCCTGAGATTCTTGATTAGTTACCTTTCCAGGATGTACAGTCATTTCTATTCATAGTCTCTCTTAGTTACCCATTTTTGGGGGTGGACCATTTGCACAAAACAGAGGTGCCTTTGACAAGTATTACCACTGTTTCAGTCTGAAAGATTTCTCTCCCTTTTGGCTGTCACAATTTATCCAGCTCCTGCAATGCATGGTCCTTAGCCATAGCCAGATTCAGGACATAAAACTTCAGGGACCAAACTCGGCTTCTTTGTTGCTGGTGATACCAGAGAAGAAGCTGTCTGGCATTTTTAGGTTGAGACTGTAATGACTCTGGTAATTATTTTCAGCTTTTAACTGAGTCATTATTTTTCAGCGCTTAACTGAGGATACAATACCAGGCAAAAAGGCATGCAGCACATAATGACTAAAATACAATTTTGACTCCACTTGACTCTTCCCTGTTTCAGACACTGAAGACCAACCCACTACTATCTGGATACATCCCTATACCATAACTCCTCCACAGAGTTCCTAAGTTGAATTTGTAGGAATCTATTCTTACCTGCCTGCCTCCCACACATTACGGAGTGATAGGGCAGAACCAGTCCAGGTTTCCCCCTAGGTTGCTATTCTTCTAAAGGGCCTGCAGGTACCTGTGTCCTTCAGAAACATGACTCAGAATCTGTATCCCTGGCCTCAGTTCAGCTCTTTATACCTATACTATGCTTCCTTCACCCTCTGGGAGGGAGGGAGGCTAGGCTAGGCTGTCAACTTTTCCCTTTTCTAGAGCAGGAAGCAGAGGCCCACAGAGGGACAGTCACTTACCCAACACAAAAACCAGGACCTAGATCTCCCTAACTATTTTCTCCCATTGGCCACCAGCCTGCCTTAGTGTAAGCCAAAAAATGATAGCATGTGGTAGCTCTGGCTGCACTGGTTGAAGAGCGAGATCTATAATGCGGGGAGAAATGTGGGCTGAGCCCAGAGGATGCTCCCTTGTGGAAAGAGATGCAGGGTGGTGGGGGTGGGGAGCAGGAGGATTATATTTGGTGGGGTTGCTGAGAAACCGGACACGGCCGAGGGGGCCCACAGCCAAGAGCACAGCCTCCTAGGTATAGACTCTGAGTCTTTGCAGCCCACGACTGCTCAATAGGCAGATGAATTCAGAACCTTTTCTCTTCTTAGTGCTACTGCACCCAGGGACCTGCAGGGGTTGGTGGAGCTTCATTTCCTTGAGCTCTAGAAACCAGCTAGAGCCTGAGGGTTGTCCAGTATGCTAAGGCCCTACCCTTGAGGGGCCACTTTGCAGGGAGGCTACATTCTCTGCTGATTCATTGTGCTTACTCCTATGGCACCTACTTCTGTAACTCCTACCCACATTCTCCCATAGCAGGACTGACTTTGCCAGTCTCCTTTTTTCATCTTGCCCCAGTCACCAGCTTTGAGTCTAATACAGAGCAGAGAGGATGTCGGTTGACACCTCCTTCCCCCACCTCTCCAGATCCCTGCTCGACAACCCTACCCTATGGTCTCGGAGAGCTTGGCCTGAGCCACTGGTGGGTCTGGGGTCTCTCTCTGTAGGACAGTGGGCTTTTAGACCAGAGAGCCAACTCTCTGTCATCCACACCCACAGGGCCCAGAGAACCCCAGAGGTGCTCCATCCTCAAGTTCTCAATGGTGTGGGATTGTAATCTGTGGTCTATAGGGAGTATAATTATGATGTGTCGCCTTCACCTAATACCACAGTTTGTCTATATCCAGTGACCATGATGGGAACAGAAGGGGTGATGGGGGATGGATCCAGGCAGTCTTCCTTTAGATAGGGTTTTGGGTTTGTAGACTAACCATGTTGGGAAGAGGGCCCAACAGGGAAAGATCTGGGACCATGGCGGGTAAGTCTGGGGCAGGAATGCGGGGTAGGGCAGGGGGTCTAACCTGGTGAGTGTGGCTCAGCGGGGCGGCTGAGGTGTCTAAGTTCAATGTAGAAGTCCTCGGGCGGGTACCTGGCCTCCAGGGCACTGATCTGGAAATGGGAGTCTAGTGAGAGGAATGACAGGGAGGAGCCATTATTCCCAGGGCCCTGGTATGGCAGGGTGGGGAATATGGAGGGGGTGAGGGTCAGGGTGGGGCAGGTTAGAAGGAATTAGGGCCCCTATGGGTAGTAGCCAAAGGGGCTAGGGCCAGGGGGATCTGCTAGAGTTGAGGCCATCGACCTTTCCTCCCTCACCCCCCCCCCCCCCCCACAGGAATTGGTGCCTACCAGGACATCAGGGCAGAGGAAGCAGCCCTTGAAAAGAAGTGCTTTGGTAGGGCCTGGCTCAGGGAAGAGTCCCTTTCTCAGATGGTGAGTGCATCTTTTGCCTGCATCTGGAAGTCCCGCATCCAGGCTCTCTAGCTGTCTCCTTTGTGGTCCCTGGGTCATAGCCACCCTCTCCCCTGATATAAAGGGCATCCTGGGCTTCCTTTGCTTATAAGAGCTGAAACCAAGGCTTGGGTTTCCTCCCTGTACCACTTCTCCATGGGGAACCCATGCTCAGGATTCATTTAACCTTCTCCCTTGGAGCTAGGACAGGGCCCCTTTCCATGTGGAAAAAGGAGAACAGGTGGGACATGATGGCAGGAGACCAGACTCAAAGCACTACTGACCTAACACGTTCACAAAGCTGTATGGGGTCCAGCCTGCTGTTTCTCTGTCAAGGGACTTGTTACTGAGCTGTTTGGAGAGTAGGAGAGCAAGTTAATCCCTTGGCTCCCAAGGTGCCCCTGCCCAGCCTTCACTTTGCCCAGCCTTGTGCACCCACCCCTGTGACGATCCTGACCCACCTATGTCTTAGATCGTTGAGGGAAAGGAAGAAATACATGTAGCATGG
Organism: Panthera onca; assembly: GCF_046562875.1. Classification (NCBI taxonomy): domain Eukaryota; kingdom Metazoa; phylum Chordata; class Mammalia; order Carnivora; family Felidae; genus Panthera; species Panthera onca. The sequence continues at coordinate 39,189,695 of NC_138344.1, read as the reverse complement.
CATGGCCAAGACCAGTGGGAGCAGAACCTGCCCCCTTCTAAGCTGTCTGGCTGAAATTGTAGGGTTTGTGGCCCTTAGGACAAAGTAGGGCAGGGCGAACACAGACCCAAGAATGGGGCAGAGCCTAGCTGGCTCTGACAGGGGAAGCAGGTCAGGTAGGTGGGGCTGAGCTGTAGAACAGGCTTTCCAGTGTCTTAGCAGCAACACGAGGCCATTTTCAGTACAAAGAGAGGTGCTGAGATTGCAACATCACTGTCACCTCTGCTACCTGGCCGTGTGTGAGTCTTCCTTTTGTATGAGCAAGGGAAAGCCTCAGCTTTGGCATCATTTTTGCCTCTAATCTGCTGTAGCCTTGATGTGGCTCTAGTTTATCAAGGACCTTGTACTAAGAAAATCCAGATTCCTTGCCCTCAGCTTCCAGCTCCTCAGTTAAGCCTAAAGCTGAAGCTGGGAATGAGAGTCTGAGCTGAGGAGGGGAAGAAAGGGCCAAAGCTGTGGGGTTGATAGCTACAGACTTTGCTTATGGGCCTCAAGGTACCCTGCATACAGCACTCCCATTTCATAGGAAAACTGAGGCTGAGAGCCTGTGGAAGAAAGTAGCCTTGGCGCTGGCTTGACAGTGCTTGCTGTTGGGGTTGAACTGTGTGTTATTGTTAAGGGGTTCAAGCTGTGTTCTACCAGGTCTGAGGACTGGTGGACATTTTCTGTGGGCCAGACTGGGAGAAAGGATTCCCAGAGCTCTAGGGCAGAGGCTTACACTATGAAAGCCGCTTCTGTCTGTGTTCCTCACACAGGAAAGATGGTGCAGGAAGCCAGGAGGCCTGGGATTGCCCTCCTAATGGTCCTACTGTATGTATACATGTGTAGTTGTGTGTGCACACGCATGCACATGCTTAGGTGGGTGTCAGGAGGAGTGCAGCATGAGCCTTTTCATTTCTGAACCTCCCACTCTGCCCAGTATGGGTCCTGGCACACCAGGGGGACTCCCTACACATGGGTGCTGAGACATCCTTACCCAAGGCCCTGTGATTGTAAGAGGAGGTCTTGCCATTAGCCAGGGTTATGCTGGGAGCTGTGATGGGAGGGCCCCGTCGAGGGTGGTGCACACCTGCCCTTGAACGCCTGTGGGTCTCACTGTCAGTGGGAACACTGGCTATGGCTGATGTTTGGGTTTCCTGTCCCTTGTGTTGGTTCTGATTGCAAAACAAATGGTTGTGGGTATGTAGTTGTAACGTGTATGCCAGATATTAGGACGTGAGGGGTACCTGATAATAGTGATTACTCTCTAAGGTGCTGGTTGCATGCATAGTGTCGGAAATGGACTGTAGTGATCGGTGGTAGGTGGGGTAGCATGTAGTGTTTTGATTACATGTCTTACATGGCAAAAGTGACAAGGAGGCTACATGTGATCACATGGGTTGGTACCAGTTCATTACACACGGGTGTGCGGGTACATATCCGATTGCTGCTGTAGGTTGGTTTCATGTGATGTCTGCTGGTTACGTGGCACTTGGTTCTGTGTAACCTGCTGGCTTCCTGTCCTACGCTTCACAGAGTGTTTACATGTCCCATGGATCACGGGGCTGTGTTTAATGTACTGGCAGTTGGTTCCACATGGACCCTCCAGGTGGGGTGCAGTTCCTTCCTTGGACAGAGGTGAGGGCTCATTGGGAGGATAGTGGGTGGGGTCTGGGGAGTCAGGGGCCCGGTACCTTGGTGGGGCTGTTCCTGTCCAGAGTGCTGGCCTGGCTGGTGGCAGGCCCCCCGCACGCCAGTGCGTGGTAGCTGGAATTGGAAAAGCACTGGGCATGGCTGCTACTTTGAGACAAATCTGGGAAGAGAACAAGGTGCCATACCATCATACTCCTGCCCTTGGTGTCAGAACACCCCAATACTAACACTTGGGCTGGGCAGCTTTGAGAGTGCTCTGCAAAGAGAGACTGCTAAGTCCCCCATCCCCCAAGCTTTCTGGCATCCACTCCCCCCACAGAAATCTGTATGGCCTGATTTGCCTCTTCCTTCATGGTGTCCCTCCCTGTAGGATGCAGGTCAGGCTCGCCAGTGTGGAGGGTGGCACCAGCAGCTAGAGCATGGATGAGGGGTGCTGGCTCGCACAGCTTCATATGTCCCTCAGTTGCTACATAGCGCTGTGCTGACCCCCCCCCCCCCACCGCCTCCCTCCAGTGTTACATCCCAGGAGTGAGGCCATAAAGAGAACCCCTCTCTTAGCCCCAGCCCTGCCCGCTTGTGGATTCCAGCACCCCTCCACGGTGTTGGGGAATTCCAGTGGAGTGGTGTGGGAAAACCAGCCAAACTTACTCATTATAGTCATAGAAGAAAATCCCCAAATCATGGCTGTGGGCTTGGGATTTCATCAGGGATTATTTGCTTTGGCTGAAACTCAGGGAGGCGTGCAGGCCAGGAGCTCCCTGAAGGCAGGGTCTGCACCTGGGCCACCCCTGTCTACCCTGCAGCACCTAGCATCGAGTGGGCACGTGGTAGGCAGCCCTTAGCAGGAAAGGGCTGAGGTGATCTTGGTTTTCTCAATCCGAGATGCAAGTGGCTGCAGGTCAGCCATAAGTTGGGAGCCAGCTGGAGGGAGCAGTCATCCTTGTGTTTACCTAGACAGGCCCCGCCTCCTGTGGCCCAGGGCTGTGGGCAATGTCAAAGCATTTTGACCTCAACTCTTTATTTAAGTAAATACGAAGCCAAAAGCCTCATTTTAAGGCAGCAGTCCAGGGTTCAGGAGATGGGAAGGATCTGGCCCAATAGCCCCACCTCCACCCCATTCAGACTCTAGATAGAATGCCCCCTGGGGATACTACCACATTTGTGGACCTACTGGGCCATTGCCCAAACTTTCAGACTCTCCCCCTACCCTGAGCCAGGCACCATCCCCTTCCACTGGATTAATAGGGCGCTCCTAACTCTGGGAACTGGGAGGGAGGGTTGCTCTGAGACGTTCACCAAGGAAGCAAAAATGGAACAGGGCTCCAGCCCCAGGAGCCAGTTTCTTGAGGCGGCTCAGGCACTGGGCTGGAGAGGGGTTCCCTTGGAGAGTTTAGGAAAGTTTCTGTTTAGTATGGGTGTTCCTGTGGCCAAAGCCTGGTGAGAAAGATGGGAAGCTCTGGGGAAATGGAAGGAGGTTCCTAATCATAGCTGCTTCAAGCTGGGCACCCAGGAAGTGACATTTCCATAAAACCCCATCTACTTTTCCTAAGTAGGTTCCTGCTCCCCACACTCTTTGTCTCCAGGAGCATCTGACCATCCATCGCCTTCAGGAGATCCTGCAAGCACGACCACCCACCTCCAACAATCAACCTGGGTGTCCCCAAGGATACCATGTGACTCTGGGGTGTGTGTGTATGTGTGGGGAGGGGCAGGAGAGGTGATGCTGGGGGCATAGTCTTTACCTGAGAGTGAGTAGTCCGTGCTGGTCATCCTCATGGCAGGTGTGTAGGAGACACGGGGAGCCAGGTCACGGCCTTTCTCTTTCTGTCTCCGCCGGCGCCAGGCGAACAGGCCCAACAGCACCACAATGAGGAACAACAGGAGGACGATGCCTGTGACAGCACCCACCGAGTGCCGCTCTGCACCTAGGGCCGGGCTGATCTTGGTGTAGGGATTCAGCTCCTCCATCATGAGGGCAGCTGTGAAGGGAGGGAGGACACGAGTCTGGGGGAGGCCTGCTTGCTCTTCAGATCTTGGCCCGGGGCCTAGACTCCTCTAATGTTAGGAGACCTGGGTTCTGGTCTTCGGCCCTATTCTTCAATCCCTGTGTGATCCTGTCCCTCACCGTGCCTGTGTTCTTCAACTGTCTACAGCAGATGGACTTCCAGGGTCACGACCAAGAACAAATGTGATCACGGATGGCAAATAAAATAACAACAAATGTGTACTGAGTACTTTCTTCGAAAAATGAGTTACAGATACTAACTCATTTTATCTTCCCAGCAGCCATATGAGTAAGGACTATTTAATTATTTCCCTTTCACAGATGAAGAAACTGACTCACGGTAAGGGTAGATAACTTGCCCAAGATCATATAACCAGTAACTGGTAAAGTCTGGTTTCTCCGGAGTTCGGAAGAATTGCACTCAGTGCATCTCCCTGCTTACCAGCTTTGTGACTCTGAGTCCTCAGTTTGTTCATTTGTAACATGGGGACAATAATCTCACCCTCCCCAGGGAACTGTGAGCACCATAGGACAGACTGGCAAAAAAGCATGCCATTGTGCCCGATGACTGCCCACAGCATCCCTCTTGATGATACATGAATGGGCTAACTCTTCATACTGCTGCCAAGCCCATGGTGGGGGCATCCTGCCGCCCAGCAGAGGCTAGACCTTTCCTTGGCTATCGGCAACTGGGTGAACGGAGCTAGTCAACATCCTCGGGGAAATGTGCTGCATTATCATTCTCTGTGATCATCAGAATGCAATAGAAATGTCTTTTGGGCCCCTTTCTGTTAGGTGGATAACTGAGAGCCCATTATCATTCCCCATCTCGAACAAACAACAGTGTAATCCCTTATTTGCACCAATTCACGAGGGGTTTTTATGTATACAAAATCACTTATTGAGTGCTTGCTTATGTGCCAGGCACTGTGCTGAGTTCTCTACTCCTATCATCTCAACCTGGTCCTCATAATTCCTATGGGGTGTCCTCTGACTATATAGAGCTGGAGCCAAGGTTGAGCGCCTTTGGACTCCTTGGCCCTCGACAGAACCTCGTGTTGTGTTGGAAGACGGATTAATCTACCCTTCCGACTTTGCATGTGGAAAAATAAGCCCGGTAAAATAAAATGACCTGTCCAGCATACCTAGCCGGTAATGGCAGAACCAGAATTTGGCATATCTTCGATTGTCTGGTGGCCTTTCCAGAGGACTAGCTTGCGCTTACCCTTGTATGGCTCATAGCAAACTGGCCAAGGATGAGCATGGGGAAGCCATGACTGAGAGGTTCCTGCTCCATCTGCCCCCAGTACCCGGTACCTGGAGCCTCTGCCCCCCCCCCCCTGCAACCCACCCCACTCCTGCTCTCCTTCCAAAAGTGCACAAACCGAAGTCACAAACTGCCCTTCTAAAATCCAGTTGTTCCATTGGACTCTCCTCCGATCCTGTCTCCATGGGGCCCTCCCAGAGCCCCCTGCCTAGGGACTCTGCCACCTGTTACCTTGGTCACACCGTATTCCTTTGAATCCAGAGCTGCAATAACAGGTGCCGGTGACGTGGTCACAGGTGGCGTTGTTCATGCACTCACATAGCTGCTGACACCCATAGCCAAAGGTTCCTGGGGCACATCCTGTGTAGCACGAAGAAGAAATGGGACGGATAGACACATCCTCGCTCGCTCTTCCCATCCTATATGTGGCCAGCTATGATTAGCCAGTTCCAACTCAGAGTGAAACCTATTTCCCTCTATCTCCACTGTGGTTGGACCGTGGGAGCACCTTAGCAGTGGACAGAGCACCTTAGCCCTGAGTGTTGGGGGACACCCACTCCTACTTCCTCCTCACCTGACACATTTATGCAGCATCTTTCACAGGCCAGGCCCTGAGCTGGGTGCCATGGAGGCTTCAAAGAATTAAACGACTATCTCCCTGTATTCCCTCAGTCCCCCCTCAGGCCTCTGTGATCTGCCCTTAGCATCTTCCATTCCTCCCCCAGCGACTGGAGGAAGAAGCTCTACAGGCACATCGATGTAGGCATGACCTTCAGCCTTTTTTTCTTGGGAGTTGCCCCAAAAATCCAGGGAACACGAGGTGCAGAGCCCTGAATGAGTGGACTTTGAGGGGCGGTGGCAGGGGGGCTTCCCCTGCCAGAGGCTGATGCCTGGCACCAACACTCAGGGTCAGGGGTTGGGACGGCTTACTCTGCTCGCAGTGTCGCCCGGTGAAGCCCGTGCGGCAGGTGCACTTGCCGCTGATGTGGTCACAGCTGGCGCCATTCTGACACTGGCACACACGCCCACAGTCCTTCCCGTAAAACGCTGCGGGGCAGCCTGGAAAAACAGGGTGGGGACAACTACGGAGATGCAGCTGGGACCAAAGCTGTCATCTGCTGCCTCTCTCTGAGCACAGGGTGGGGACCTGTGAGACCCTGCACCTCAGCTGTCACTACACTCTGGACTCCAGGCTTCATGAAGGGGAAGGGGTGAGAGTGAAGAGTTCTTTAGACAAAGGTGTGTTGGAACCAGAGACCAGGCTAGGGTCTCCTTGCTGTGTAGCCACGGACTGTTCCTCCCTCTCTGGGCCCTATTGTCCAGAGGGTCGGGTCTTGGTGATTGCCCGGGTACCTTACAGCCCTGACTTTCCAGGACTTGGGGCTCATCAACCCCCTGAATCCATCCAGGCTTCCCAATCCTGGGGTGGGGTAGGGGGCAGCTCCGGCCCCGGGGGCCTCCCTCCTCCCTCCCTCCACAGGCCCGGACGATGCTCAAGGCAGCCAGCAGGCCGCAGCACGGGATCCCCAATAGCTGGGAGGCCAGAAGGCAGGACTTACGCTGAGTGCAGAAGAGTCCAGTCCAGCCAGGGGTGCAGTGGCAGGCCCCATCCTCGGCGCTACAGCGTCCCCCGTTGTGGCAGCTACATGTGTGGAAGCAGGCGGGGCCCCAGAACCCTGGAGGGCAAGCTGGGGGATGGGTGGGACGCAGAGGGTGAGACAGAGGCAGACAATCAGAGGGAGAGGAAGGGGGACTGCACGTCAGCCAAGATGCCAGGATACACCCAGGTGGAATTTCCTGGCTTTCCTGACACGCTGTTCCCAGAATTCCTCCACTCACCTCCTGACCCACTCACCCAGGATCCTCTGCCCACTTGCCCAGCTCCGAGGGCTCCTGAACTTCCCTTCTCGGGGGACCGGCTGTGATTTGGAGCGTGTGGGGGTGTGTGAACTAAACACTGCAGTTTACAGCGTGAACACTGTTAACATTCCCGTGACGATGGGGACTTTCCCAGGGTGGGGACTCCCCTCTTTCGGCTGATGAGCTCCCCGAGGACGGCACTGTGTCTCCTCCACCAGAATGGAAATTCCCTCAGGCCAGGCCATCCAACTGGGACCTCCCTCAGGGTACTGGCCACATCTCACCCATCGCACCAGGAGCTCCACGGGGCTAGAGGTTAGGCCTTCACCCTGGTGTGGTCCCTGTTACTTCCATATCGGATTGGGGTACACCTTACAAGAACAGCTTCTACAATTCCTTGTCCAGGCTTATGTGCCCAGGACACCATTCACATGGGTCACTCAGGGGACCCCTCACCCCTCTGAGGTGACTGCCCTGGCCTCACGTCACTTCCCCACTCCCAAACCCCAGCAAGCCAGTCCCTGCCCCCTTCTCCTCCCCAACCAAACGTAGGGGCTACTCCTTGCTCAGGTGCCCACGGAGCATTAATTCTCAGTCTTAGTATCAATGGTACTCCCAACAATGTCACTATCTCTATTACCAACAGTTAATAACGCCAGTGATCAATCCTAATGACTCATCATGTTAGCTATGGAGCTAAATGGGACTCAGGTGGACATTCCTGTCCAGAGAAGGAGATTTTGGTGGAGGCACCAGGGACACAGAGTTCTGGGCAAGGAAGGGGTGTGTTAGGGGGCCAGACTTCCGGTGGGGGGGGGCGTTCCCGGGAGGCAGCTGCTTACCCTGTGAGCAGTCCTTGCCAATCCATCCAGGGAAGCACTGGCAGGAGCCATCGATGGGGCTGCAGGTCCCGTTGTTGGCACAGGAGCAGAGCTGGGCGCAATCCTGTCCAAAGCGCCCTCCAGCACACACTGTGGGCACAGGACAGCCTGGCTCCTGCCCTCCCACCTGCACTCCTCAGACCACCACCCGCAGCTGCTGCACCCCTAGATGTTCCCAGGCCATTGCCATCGTGGCCCTGGGCTCACAGATCTGGGTGGGAACTGCCCACCTCCACAGCCCCATCACCCTTCTCCATCTGCGCAGAAATGAGTTCCCCTCTTGTGCCCACAGCTGCATTCTTCTGGACGCTCTATTACTGATCCCCTTCGAAAGAGGCCCAGACTGAGGCCCAGAGGGCTAGGTAGAGGCCCTTGACTTGGGCCTCACAGATGGAAGCGGTGAGGCTGGGAATCTGGCCTCTGCCCTCAGTCTACACGGCTCCGCGGCCTTTTGCTTTCCATCACCACATTCTTGCTGGCATCACTATCCCATAGCCACGAGGGTGGACGATGTTTGTAGCTGGAAGCAGAGGGGTGAGTGCAGGTGGCAGGTCGGCCTGCGGTTAGACTGTTGGAGGACCGTCTCTGCCCACCTGTTTCCTCTGTCTCTACAAATCCCACCTGTTCCTCAAGCCTTAGCTCAGCCTCAGGACAACCCTCCTGAGTCCACAAGGAGCTCTCTTCCACTGAGCTCCTGTGGTTATTTCCACCTTGAGTCACTTGTAGGGTTGTGATTCTCACCCCTCCTGGAGGAGTCACTCCTTGGTCCCTAAAGGAAGGGCTGGTGTCCTCAACCAGGCTGTAAGCTCTGATAGAACTAAGTCTGAGTGTTAATTGAGCACCTACCTTTCATTTCCCCTGCAGTTCATTCTCCACCTGCTTCCTACAACTTGAGCTCTTTAAAGCATAGCTCTCTTCTGCATGGCACTCCTGTGCCCTGCTCAGACATCCTCAGTGGCTCCCCACTTCCCCAGAATAAAATATAGCTACCTCACCTGGGTTACCCTTGACCACCTGTCTCTCCCAGACACATAAGCCACTGGCCCACACAACACTTTCTAAATACACTGCATGCCTTCACTCCAGCTGTTCCCTTCTAGAGTTTCCCTGACCCTCATGTCCAGCTGTGGAAATCCTACCCTGCCTATAAGACTCATTTTGTTCTTAAACTTTATTTGTTTGAGAGAGAGAAAGAGCGAGAGACCAAGAGCGAGCACAAGCAGGGAAGAGGGAGAGAGAGAGGGAGAGAGAGAATCCCAATCTCACAATTGTGAGATCATGGCCTGAGCCAGTATCAAGAGTAGGATGCTTAACGGACTGATCCACCCAGATGCCCCTATAAGACTCATTTTAAATGCTACCTTCCCTATGATCTCTCTGTAGTAGACTGTTAATCTTTCAACAATCCATTGTCTTCTTCCTTAGAAGTAGAATCTGAAGTTTTAGCTGGGCTTATGGCCACAAAGACTTCATTTCTTAGGCTCCTGCACCGCTGGGTATGGCCATGTGACTACATTCTGGCCAATGGTAAGTGGAAATGCATGTCTTTAGTTGCCCATTCCTCATCCTTGTTGAAGGATAATGTGGATTCTGGATAAGAACTGTGGATAAGGTGGCTGAGTTTAAGCAGCTAGCTTTCATCAGAGGTGGAAGCCATGTACTGAGGATGGCTGAACAACAAGACAGAAGGTGACTGGTCCCTGACATCTTTGTAAGCTACCCTACCATTCTCCAATGGTTTGCTTCTGGATAGTTTCTTTCTTGTTTGTTCGTTTTCCTTTTCCCTTTCTCTCTCTCTTCCGGAAATGATGTTTGTCATTTTCAAGTCAGTTATTTTGGCTTTTTATGTCACTTATAGCTGAACTAAATCCCGATTCACCCATCTTCTCTGGTTTTGGGGTGCTATGTCCTTGTTTGAACTTCCAGACCCTCGGTTAGTTTCTTCTTCCTGGTCTTCTGTTACTGTAACTTGTGAGTCTATTTCAGGCCAGGCCTGAGTTCTACCCATGTCTTGGTCTTCCACAACACCTGGAAAAACCAGGCAGGGTAGTTGAATGTGTGGAAATAAACCGGCTGCCCCTCAACTCCCAAGTTCTTCTGGAGAAGGCTGAACTCCAAATTTCCCCCTCTAGACTATAGGCTTTGTGAGGTCAGGGAATGTGGTTCTCCTGTTCTTTATTGCGTCTGAGTGCTCAGCACAGTGTCTGATGTGTAGGAAACACTCAGAGAATATTCCAACATGGCCAAAATAGGCCTCAGGAGCAGTGACCTTCCAGTGGGTTCTGCTGGGACCAGTGACTCTTCTCCCTTTGAGCTCTTCCAGGTTCAACCTTCTCCCCTTAGAGCCCAGTTGTAGCCATCCCCACAATCCTCCAAGAAGGCTTCCGTGCATTCCTGTTATGGGGGAGGAATCCCTTGAATGTCCGAGGCCCTCAGCTAAGTCACTCAGAGGATCATGGGAAAGTGTTGATTCTTAAAGAGAAGCGACTTACCCAGGACCCAGGTCTCTCAAACCTTGGGCTGGCACCCTCTCCTTTATGCCACACTGCCTCACCTTCAAGCCCTTCCCCAACCAGATTGTGGGCAGCTGGAGCCTGGGATCTGTGTCCACCTCATGCCTTTCCTGGACATGACCAGTGGTTGGGACAAATAATGAAGGCGGCATGGTGCACCAGGGTCTCCAATGTAAAGCCCTGGGTTTGGGTCTTAATTTTATTTATGTATCCAGCAAACAGTTCTAGGCACTTATATGCACGAGACACCATTCAAAGTGCTTCACAAATACTAGTTCGGTCAACCTTGTAATACTTTCAGTATTAGATATTTTCATTACTACTCCCTATTATCAACTCTACAGATGAGGAAACTGAGGGACTGAGGTCAAGTAATTTGCCCAAGGTCACACAGCTAGAAAGGTCTGCCACTTACTCGGTGAGCACTTTTGGACAGACTGTGTGACCCCTCTAAGTCTCTGTTTCCTCATCTCAGAAATGGGGCTAGTGACCCTCGTTCACTGGGCTCAGGCCGTAGTTCGCAGCTATGGGGCTGATCTGGGGCCCCGCGCTTCCCCTGGCCGAAACCTTAGCTCCTTCCAGGGCGGATGGCTTGCCCCTAGCCACCTGCAGCTCAGGTTCCTGCTTCTTCCCCGCCTCTGGGAGGTGCTTGATTTGGGGAGCCCGTTTCCCCAGTCCTGGCCCTGTATGGGGAAGGGGGTGAGCTGCTCCACCTCCCATACCCCCCAAACCGGCTCTGGGCTTCTCTAACAAGACAGTCTTATCTTTGAAGTCTTTCTCACACGCTCCAGGCTGACAAATTCACCCACAGAGCCGCTAATGCGATCAGTCTAATACATTAATTGGTCGACTTCTTAGCTGAATCAAGAGTGAGGCAAGAAGAGGGGCGGTGGAGAAGGGGGCTGGTGAAAAGAAAACATCTGGTTATATTTAATCTATGTTTAATGATTCTGCATAAGCAGTGTCTGTAATTTGTAACTCACTGGAAAGCCGGTCATTAGAAAGTGTCAGTTCAATTTTTTACAAGGTTTGAGACTTAACCAGGGCAGTTGCCATTAATAGCAAACTCTATTAGATCTATATGTGGAAAATACTCATTAGGCCAGCGGGCGATAAATCAGACATCGCAGGATCTGAGAGTTACTCCGCGGGCTGTTTAGGTCCTAATTTAGACCCAGCCTATCTGTATTGACGGCTGGGTCTCCGATGTTTAATAAGTAAACCTCGACGCGTCGGGTTATGATTAAACTGTCCTAGGAGGGCTGCAAGCAAATGAAACTGTCACATATGCTTCCCTGGGGCCCAAACTTCTCATGACCTCAAAGCATCATGGAATGAACTTTCCACTCATACATATTAACGGCCCATAGCCTTACAAAACCAGCCCAGCTCAGTGGTGATTATTCATCAAAAGAATCTGTTCCCCTGGGAGGTAGTGAGCTCTCAGTGGAAGCATCTAAGCAGAGGCCAGATGAGATTCTCGAGCAGATGACCTTGAAGTTGCTTTAAGCTCTAAGTTTACCTTAGTCTGAGATCTCTTTGCTTCTATAGGTCAGAGTACAAATTCTGCACCCCTGTGTTCAAAGCTGTCCTGAAGGCCTCAGACCACACCTTCCCAGTCCCCCCTCGGCCATCCCCGGCCCCCACGTTCTTTAGCTACCCCTTAATGCCAGACAGTCCCATGTCCACACCCAAGCTGCTTGCTCTATCCGCAACACCTTTCTTCCTTCTCTGCCTCTTAGGCTAAGACCCAGCTAAAGACCTGTACGGCATGCTGCTGTCCCCCAAATCCACACCGAGCACTGGTCTAATAACTGAGCCAGGGACGGCAGTAGGCAGCGGGGTATGCCAGAGCCCCCTTCTACTTTCGCACTGGTTGCTAAATACTCAAGAATTTTGTGACCGTGTTGAGCCACTGGGACTGTGGCATCAACCGCGGCGGAGACATTGAGGTCACAGAACTTGCTTGCAAATGTTACAAAGCGAGGCTTTCCCCCCACAGAGAGCCAGTTTAGCAGCACACCAATGCAAATAAGCTTTATTATCTCCCTTTTCAAGTCCTGTTGAGTGGCGAAGGCTGGCTGGAGTTGGCCTTGTGAAGGATGTTGCTGTGGAGATGGGAAACTGCGGTGAGGGATCAGTGACGTTGGCCTGAGTGTGGGGGGAGCAGGGCTGGGAAGCTGCCATCTCCAGCCCATGCCAGAACTGTCTCCTCTGAGTTCCCACAGCATCCTCTGCCTTTACCACTTGGCACTCAGCAGAAGCCATTCGGGGACGATTCTTATGCAGAACTCATCTACGCTTATTTCATTTTTCCTCAGCTTTGGAGTCAGAATTTGTTTCTCAGCTCTGCCACTTTCTAGTGGTGAGACCATGGAGTAGTCATTTAACCTCTCTGAGCCTGTTCCTTTTAACTGCGCAATGGCTTTGTCTCATGCCTCGCGGTGACCAGTTCTCACAAAGGTAGGCCTACGCCCTGAAGATGCAGGGAGCTGCCTCCACGGAGCATGATGAGAAGCCCCAAACCCCTCCTTCCAGCCCCTTCTCTCCCAGGATGCCTCTCCTCCCTGGCCCATACCTTCCCCTGGAGACACTACCTTGGTTGCAGAGGGCTCCGGAGAATCCAGGGAGGCACTCACAGATGCCACTGATGTGGTGGCAGGGACCACTGCTGTGCACGCAGAGGGGACATGGCTGGGCGCAGCCATGGCCATAGAAGCCAGGGGGGCAGACTGGGGATGAAGGGGAGAGGATGGTCAGCAGCCTCACGGGCCCCAGTCAGCTTGGCTACCTGGCCGGTTCCACACAGGGATGCAGAGAGGCTCTTCAGGGGTATGCGGAGAGCTGTCTCCACCCCACACCTTAGAGGGCCCACCCCCTTCTGCAGAGAGGAGCTGTGGTCTGGTCCTGTTTCCACTGAGGAGCCAGGCCGGGCCCTGAACTTAGGGACAGAAAAGCCAGTGCAGGGAGAGAGGGGACTAGAGGGAGAGGTTTGATGGGGGCTGACTCTGAGACCCCAGCCCCTCTCAGGCCAGGACTAGTTCCAACAGGGAAGGGGTGCAGAGGGCGAGCCATCTTACTTCTCTGGCACAAGGGTCCTCGGAAGCCAGGGGCACACTCGCAGCTCCCGTCCTCTGGGGAGCAGGAGCCACCGTTCTCGCAGCTGCAGGAGACGGAGCAGTTGGGGCCCCAGCGACCAGGTGGACACATGCTGTCACAGCGGATGCCTGTGGGCCAGAGGCAGACTCAGGTCAGTGGTAAGAGGAGTGAAGGCAGAAGGAAGGATGATGGGAAGGGGCGCCATGCAGGATAAAGGGGTGGAGGTGAGCACAGTGTATCTGGGAGTGCAGAGGAAAACTCCTATCTAGACTTGGCTGGTCTAGGGAGGGCTTCCAGGAAGAGGAAACCCTCTGTGCAAAGCGTAGGAGGCAGGAGAGAGAATCGTGCCTTGAAAGAAAACACAGCATAACGTGGCTGAACCATAAAGTGCAAGACGAGGTATGGCAAGAGATGGGATTATGGGACCAAGAAGGGACCAGGTCACGAAGGACCACCCTCATCTTTGACATCTTAGCTGGTATCCAATGTTAGGCTTGAGAGAAACCAACTCTGGGGCAGGTGAATGCTGTTACGGGGCGGGGCTGCACGAGTCACGAGTGAGCTCCCTGCCTAGTGGCCACGTCGGCCCAGGAGCCACTGGTCCTTTGGGTCCCAGACACCGAGCCCTAGGGTGAGGGCTCAGACAGTGGGTGGGGTCTTTTCAGATCCTTTTGACCACAGCCCTCGGTGCAAAGTGGATTTTATATCATATGTGCACACACGTTTGTAATAGAAACCAACACTTTGCAAAATGAGGTTTTACTGTCACTGTATGTGACGCATTCCGATGTTTTCTCTACGCTATGATGTATTCTATTAAGAAAGAGGAGGAGGGGCGCCTGGGTGGCTCAGACGGCTAAGCGTCCGACCTCAGCTCAGGTCACGATCTCGCAGTTCGTGGGTTCGAGCCCCGCGTCGGGCTCTGTGCTGACAGCTCAGAGCCTGGAGCCTGTTTCATGTGTCTCCCTCTCTCTCTGACCCTCCCCCGTTCATGCTCTATCTCTCTCTGTCTCAAAAATAAATAAACGTTAAAAAAAAAATTAAAAAAAAAAAAAAAAGAAAGAGGAGGAAGGCCTACCTGGTCTTCTTGAGCGGAGACAGAGCAAATATGTTACTGAGATGATGGCAGCCCAAAGGCTAAGAATGAATTTTAAAAGGCCCGAGGCCCCAGCTGAGAGGTGGGGTTTCCTCTCAGGCAGAAAGACTTCCAGTCTGACATGCATTAGGTGAACAGATGGGTGTGGGCCCCAGGAAACTGGCGTGGCTTTGGATGGTGAGTATCAGAGGCTCAGAGAAGAACAGAATTAGCTTGAAGATCATGTCTGCCTTGTTCTAGGGACGGGGGTTGCGAGAAAGAGAAAGAGAGAGGGAGGAAGACTCTCAGGCCCAGTGACGAGAGCCAGCCCTAGCACGAGGAGAGCAGTGGGACCAATTTGGAGGCAGGCTGGAATTGCAGAGGCCCCCCTGTGCCCATGGGAAGGGGAGGGAGGGAGGGAGGACTGAACAGCCAGAGAGAGCGGAGAGTGAGGGGATATGACAGGCCTTATTCACCCTCTGGTGCCTGTCTAGTCCAGTGCATACACTCCCTCCTTCGCCCCCCTCCCTGTGACATCTCAATTTGCCAGCAGGGCAAGGGTTTCCGATGCTGCTCTCCTGGAAATGAGGCCTCTCCATGGCGCGGGGGAATCTGGCCAGCACACTCCACCCCTTGATGGAGGCCTCTCCCGGTGCGGTTTCAAGGGCTCAAGAGGCTGACCCTGGACAAACCCCACAGATTGACTGACTGAAGGGGAGTCTGGGGACGGCAGGGCCACGAAGCTATTCAAAGCTTTGGATACTGCTTCAAGTTTCCCCTTCTCGAGGCACACGAAACCTGTGACCTGCTCCAAGGAATCTTCTGTTGGAAACCCAGGATCAGACTGTGGGCCGAGGGACTCTGCTGTTCCTGGGAGGCCCACCGGACTAAGGCAGAGCTCTGCTGCCTGATGGTGACCTCTGATCCCATCGGTGCCTCAGGTGCTTTTTGTAGGCTGACCAAGGCACATGGGTCACACATAAACACTGCTCTTTCCTGAAACCGTATGCGGATACTGCTGTGATTAATAAACACAAAAGCACCCTTGAATTCGTGGCAGCTCGTGGCTATTGTGCGTTCTCCCAATCAATGGATATTAAAAGTACAGCTACTCTCCTGTGTGGGATCCTCAACATGTTTTCATGTCAAGAAGGGGTCCTCCTTCTTGGGGCCTGAGATGGTTCTCAGTGCAAGGTGATTATGCCGACGGCAGGTGTCAGCAAGGGCCCACTGGGTTTCAGGATCTGGCAACTTTGATATTACAGGCCTGGTTCTGCAGGAGTGGGGCCCCTGTTGGAGGTTTTTCTATGTCCTAAGAACTCTCTGGAGCTCGAGACACTGGGATCTGAGTGGGGAGAAGGGCCCAGGGTTTGCCCCTGCGTGGAGTGTCCCAGTTCTACTGGAGGGCCAAAGGAGCAGATCCTTGGCCTGGTGGGAGGGTCTCCAGTTACAGCTTCTGAAAATGCACAGCTTCATCAGTTACGCTATCTAGGCCTTGTGTTCCCAGTAGTTGAATAGGGATAACAATCCCCCTTAGAGGTCCTCCCCTGCTGTATTTTTCGGGAGCCCCCTCTTCATCTATACTGATGGGTAAAGCCAGGCAAACAATTCATGTACTGTGACCTCAAATTCATGCCACGAGGCCAGCAGCGACTCAGCAGCCCACACCCTTCAAGGTCTGCTTAGGGTCCTTCTGCAGGAAGCCTTCCCAGATGTCTACCCAGGGACTCGAGCATCTATTTGAAAGTCAGTGGCCTACAGCTTTGTCCCTGCCTATTATTTGAATGTTTCGTACATAAGGCTCGTCTCCCCTGGCAGCAATGTGAAGGGAGCATGGCTTATTGACACTTCTGACCCTCCTTATTTGGTGCTCCTAATGGACAGGACGCCATCTTGGTTATCTTTGCTTCTCCCGTGCCCAGCACAGTGTCAGGTACATAATAGGTATGCAGGAACTACTGCTTTATTGAATTTTGCTGTTTACTGCTAGGCCTGACACAGTGCTGGGTACATGGTCGTTGCCAAGTAAGGACTACGGTGACTGCTTGAGTCAATAAATGCTAATTGAATGAATAGATGATTCCTTCTTACAATGCAATCCTGTGTCCCCATCCTATTGGCACTAACGTTCTGAGACCTTGGACAACTCCCTCTCCTCATCTGTAATCTCAGAGGTTACAGTAGATCATCTTGAAGGTCGCCTTCGCTTCAAGGGGAAAACCCATATATGGTTATAGCCCACCTTCTTTCAACTTACCTCAATAAGCATTTAATGAACACCGACTAGGTACAGGCCAAGGGGAACTAGATGTGATGGCACTTGCCAAAAGAGTCTGGCTTATGCAGGCAGGGGGAAGACATGCACATACTTAGGGCGGAGCAAAACCGGTATTGAGTCCAAGCATGAGCAATGAGCCAGGAGCTGGGAAGTCAGGGAGAGACTTCTTGGGGCAGGTGTGGGTGGGGAGGGTTCACTGAGTGCGTGTCTGGGACCTACACCCCATCCCCTCCTTATCCTTCCTCGGTCCCCTTTTCCATGACAAACCTCAGGACATCAATCACTCCTTTGAAATGACTTCAGGGCCGCATTTGGAGAAATGAGCTTTAGAACAGCAGAGGCCTTGCTGAAAAGTTGTCCATCAAAGACAGAATTTTTAAGCACTAGATATCATTAAAATCTTACCAGCTCGCTTGAAATCAAGGCAATGAAAAATTAAAGTGGATTTCCACTTGGCTCCAGCTAGGCATCTGGGGTGCCAGTAACTAGGGTGGAGTCTTACTCCGTACCAAGGGGCAGGGCAGAGGAGCCAGGTCAGAGATGCTGCAGAGGCAGCGACGTCCTTGGCTTTCTGCTGGTCAGCAACCTGGTATGAATTATTATCTGCAGGCCTACACTGCCAGCAACGCCTGCCTTTCTTCCTCTGTCCACCACCTTGGGACCGACTTCATTCCCGCAGCACAGCATGATTAAGCACTTCCCGTATTCATGCGTTACGTTTATTGAGCACAGTGCCATGCACATTTAGCATCTCCCAAGTATTCGCTCACTTCAACTTCAAAATGACCCTGCAACTGGGAGGGTTAGAATTATCTGCATTTCATAGATGGAGAATTCAGGACCCCGAGAGGTTAAAGGACTTGCCCAAGGTCACAAACCCAGGCGGTCTGGCTCCAGGTCTGTGTTCCTGACCACCATGGCCTCTGTCTCTCAGTGGGAGGCAAGCGGTGGATACAGTGATGAACAAGGCCCTGCCTCCAGGGAGCTGATGGTCTAGCTGGGGAGCCGAATAATAAATACTCCGATACAGGTTCAGTGTCGAGTGAGCCAAGTATGGCAAAAAGAAGAGTGTAGGATATTATGAGAATTAATAAAAGGGGCTCTGATGCAGTCTTGGCCTGTTGTAAGGGGAAGGCCGTTATCAGGTGAAGAGAAAAGGAAAGAGTGACCCAGGCGGAAAGAAGGCACGTACAAAGGCCTGGAGTCAGGAGAGTGGTCGGCCCAAATGCTCCAGGGTAGTAGACGGGACGGGGGGGGGGGGGGGGGGGAGGCAAAAGGGAGGTGGCGGAGGTGGGCGGGGGCCAGATCCTATGGACCCTGGGCCACTGTAAGGAATTTGGATTTTATGTAAGCGCCAGGAGAAGCCACTGAGGACTCTTGAGCAGGGGCTAGTATGAATGCAGCTGTGTTTTAAGAAGTTCACTTGGGCCACCATATGCATAACGGGTGCAGCTGGGCAAGAGGGGTGGCCCAGAGAGAGCAAGTAGAAGGCCAAGGCAGGGCCAGCTGGGAGATGGTGCCTGGAGGACCAGGATCACGGCAATGGGATGGATTTGCTCTGTGTCTGGGGAGCAGACTGAAGGATACATTTTGGACCAGGAATACGAGCCGGAGCTAAGCGGAAGGTCCCCGTCCCCCTCCCTACCATATCCTCTGTGAATACAGATTCAGCACCTACACCCACCAAGTGTTCAACCTTTGTCTGATTTCTTACTGGTAGGTTCCTGACCTTCAGAACGAAGCCTGCACGTAATAGATGTTCAATAATTTGTCTGCTTGAATTGTATGGAATGGAGAAGTGGGGCCCAGAGGAGATAAGGAAAAGGTGCATATGTAAGGAGCAAGAAGAAGTGAAAAAGAACCGTCAAGAGAAGTGCAACCCCAAAGACCTAGTTTCACAGGCCTTGGGTGGTGGCGAGGCAGGGGGCAGTTACCTGTCCATCCGGCCAGGCAGCAGCAGTGGCCTGTGACAGGATCGCAGCCGTCCGCATGGCTGCAGTCACAATGCTCACTGCAGTTTAGCCCAAATGTGCCATCCTGTGGAGAGAAGGGGAGGGAGAAATGACCAGACCTAGACTCCCAGAGGTTCGTACACTTCTGTTGGATTTTGATGACAAAACTGAGCCACTGCCCCATGGGGATGCAAACAGACTGTGGCCGGGGCGCAGTGGGAGCACTTTTCATAACTGGTGATCGACATGGCCACGAGGTCACTCCAAATCATTCTTTGGCTGCATTCACAGAAATGGGGGTTTCTCGATGGTCAAGCTCAAAAGGATGTAGTTAATGATCATTAACACAAATTTGTAAATGAGAATGCGCTTTGCAAATCACAGTGCATCGATCCCATGTGAAGAATGACTGATCTATTATTTATTCCTAGACAAGAAGGTACCAACCAACTTTTGTTGCATGTTCATTAGGTGTCAAGAGCCTTCTATCACTCATTTCTCTTAATCCTCACAGCATACCTTTGGGATGGTTCCATTATATTCACAAGTTAAAGACGAGAAATAGGGTCAGAAAGGCGAAGTAACGCGTTCGAGGTCACATAGTTAGGATGTGGCGAAGTCAGCATTTGAACCCAGGACTGTAGGCCTCATTCAACAATATCACACAGTGGTTGGTTTAACTTATTCGGATCTTAGACTAAGATCCAGTGATTAAGTCTGGGTGGTTATTGCTGAAGAGTGTTTGGTTTTGTCCTCCCATACCCTGATCATAAAATTATTGAGGAACAGCAACCCCGAGGGGTTAGTAATGGCTGTCCTGTAGCAGTGGGTTATGAAGGATTCTGAGGCTGTGCATGGGCTCAAGGAAATGTGCCAGAGACAATTAATAATGTTAACCAAGCACAGCAAGGGGGAAGTGATGCCACGGCACTCCATCTGCCAAAGATCTGCCATTTTCTAGAGGAAAGGGCTGAGGTCCCAAAGCAGGAAAGTGGCCACAGAGGTTAGAACTAGGGCTGAGCCCTGAACCCACGTGTCCCACCACCTAGTCCAGGGCTCTTGTCTGCACACCTCCGTGGACAGAACGACCGCAGGGAAAGGGTGAGAGGGGCTGTTGGGCACACCCGGTCCTTCCCTGCCCCGGGCGCTCACCGGGCAGGGCAGTTCGCAGGTGTCTCCGAGCCAGCCGGGGGCACAGGAGCAGGAGCCATCGGCGGGGCTGCAGGCTGCCCCGTTGGCACACGTGCAGCTCTCATTGCAGTCCAGGCCCCACGTCCCGCTGGGACACGGCAGGGTGCAGTCCAGGCCTTGCCACCCTGCGGGGAGGGACGGGGGCTGTCACCGCTCCATCTGGGCCCAGCACGGCCTTCTGCCCCCTCTCCCAGCCGGGCCCTAAACCTTTGTTTCTCTGATTGCTGCATTAGAAGACACATTCCACCTGGAGTCTGCTCAGAAACACAGCACGGCTATTAGGAGAGCTGGGGCGAGAACCCAGGTCTCCCGCCTCCCAGTTCTCACTGCCCATGCTGTAAGTGCTTGATCCCCCCTGGGACAAGGAACCAGCTGAGATGCGGAGGGCTATTTCTGCCCAGGGTGGAATCCGGCAGCTTATCTTAGGGCCCTCTTTTTCCAGGACAAGCTGGTTTCCCATTCTGAGGCTGGTCACTGGTCTGCTGGCTCTCAGATCCATTTCTCCTCCTCCCTGCTCTGATCTGTGTCACAGGGGGCTGATCCCTGCTGCCACATACCCCAGGTTCTCCCTCGGCTGGCTCCCAGATGGGCTTCACAGTGGGTGACCTGGCCCACAGACCGCAGTGGGGAGCAGGAGAGACGTCACGTACCTTGTCCCCTTTCTCTGCTGCAGGCAGGGCCTCTGATGATGGCTGGGTCTCCACCGTGCTCCAGCACTGTCACGCAACCCCTCTATCCATGTGCCAGCTCCCACCCAGTGGACCTCACTCCCAGGCTCTAGAATTCCACTTCCTCCATCTGTCATTCCCCTCCAGGAGTGGTGGAAACTCCTCTCTCAGCTTCTAATCTCTGGTCAGCCTGCCTTCCTTTGTATGCCACCCCAGCGATTGTAACACCACTGTAACTAATCCCCTCTATTACATTCCTGCTATTGAAGTCCCTGGCATGGGTTTCCTTGGCTGGAACCTGACAAATAAACTCCCTGACTCTGCATGTGGGTGGATGGGGCAGGAACAGCCCAGACTCCTCAGCTCGGCAGCCCACTCGGGCAGTGTGCACATCTGAGGAGGGTGGGACTGGAAAAGAAGGCACATCACCTTCCTTGCAGGTGCAGGAGCCATCCACGGGGGAGCAGGTACCACCGTTGTTACAGGTACAGACGGACGAGCAGTTGGGGCCGTAGGTCCCCGTGGCACATGGAACTGCACAGACCTCTCCCTGGAAGAAGAGGAGGTGAATTCTGGATCAGAGTTGTCCTGTGCTGGTTGGCTGTGGTAGGGAGAATAATGCCCTCCCCTCTTGCCCCCATAAAAGATGTTCATGTTCTAATCCCTGGAATCTGTGAATGTTACTTTACCTGGTAAAAGGGACTTTGCAGATGTGATTAAGGACCTTGAGGTAAGGAGAATATTCTAGATTATGCAGGTGGACCCAACTAATCACATGAGTCCTTAAAAGTGGAAGATGACTAAAGAAGATCAGAGAGCTATGCCATAAGAACTCCCCCACCTGCCTGTCACCTGGTTGGAAGAAAGGGAACACAGCCAAGGAATGCACTGGCCTCCGGAAGACAGGATCAACCCTCATTTTAGAGCCAGCAAGAAAATGGGGACCTGAGTCCTACAACCCTAGGAACTGAATTCTACCAACTTCCCTGAATGAGCAGGAATCAGATTCTCCCCTAGAACCTCCAAAAAGGAACACAGCCTGCAGACCTTGACTTTAATCCAATGAGACCCACACCTGACCTACAGGACTGTAAGATAATAAATCTGTGTTGTCTTAAGTCACTAAATGTGTGGTAATTTGTTACAGCAGTGATAGGTAACAGTGATTGTCACTGATTGGGGGAGGGGTCAGGCTTCCAGACTACAGCTCCAGATGGGGAAAGCCCCCATGGAACTTGACCCCTGAGTCTGTATTAGGTCACAGCAGGACAGAATGTAACCCTTTGCCTTTCAATATTATTTGATTCTCACCAAGAACCCCATGACACAGATAATAGTACTCTAATCTCCATTTATCTGAACCTCAGAGAAGTTAAATGTAGACAGTAATAGTTAATGTTTACTGAGTGCTTTCTCAGTATCAGGCACATACATACATCCTCTCATTTAATCCCCACAAGACTCGCAGGAGACTATTCATTGCCTCAGCGTCATTCCTGTTTTATAGATACAGCAATCGTATGGAGAAGTTAGGTAACTCTGCCCCAGTTATGATACTAAGAACAGCTGATCTCTATTTGAACCAGGGCTGGCTGCCTAACCATTCTGTTACCAGGCATCCTAAACTGGCTTCCCCAGAAAGCATCCTCCGAGATGGACATTAGTGAGCTCTTGAGAAGGGTCCCCATGAGCAGTAAGGGAAGCAGGACTGGGTAGGGGAGAAACGGCCCTGAGTTGCAGTCAACAATGATCTCTGCTGATCTGCCAGAAAGCTCTGGAGCTGGGGTGGCCCTTAGAGATATCCAGGGGAAGGGGAGGGAGAGCCTTTACAGCCCCCACCCAGCATTGGACATCCACTGCTCCGGGGAAGGAGGCATGACTTCATAGGAATCGGCACCCTCTGACTGAGGGCAGTTTCTGGAGAGGGATGCAGTCGGGAGCCACTGTTTCCTGAAGCTGGGGAAGAAGGGGTGTCTCAGCCCCGAAAGCTGAATCTGAGGGGTACGCTACAGCGTCCACTATACCAGGCCTCCATGGGTGGGCTATTCATTCCAGTGAAGGGTTCAAGGCGGGGGCGGGGGGAACCAGGAATGGGGACTCCACAGGCCTTGAGGGGTGAGAGCATTCAATGTGCCGGAGAAGAGCCAGGTACAGGCAATCCAGGCAGGAAGAGTGTGGACAAGAGTGCAGAGGAGTATGAGAGCTGAGAATTTTCTAGGGGTAACTGCTGGAAGAGTTTGTGTAGGGAGCGGTGAGGGGGATATTTAAAGGGGAGCTGGGAGCCTTGAACGGCAGGTAAGGGGTTTGGGCTTTCTTCCCTGAGCTCTTTGGGACATGCCTTCCATACTCAGGAGCATGTTTGCTCTGAGCATGTGCTCATTAGAGGTTGGAGTCCTTCACCAGAAGTCTCCATGGTTCCCACACTTTCCCCTGCCAGTCCCTGGCAGGCCCTGACCAGCTGGAGTCTGCAGCACTCCCATTACCCAGAAAGCTCTAATTTTTCCAAGACTATAAATAGCCCCCAGGAATATATTTAAGCTCTGAGGGTCTTGGCCCATGGGCAAATTGCACACACAGCTTATGAGTTTTTCTGCATGAATTTACTTTAAGGGAGAGGGGTTTCTCTCCTGGTATCCTCATTAGTGTCCCCGGCCCCAGTCCTCCCAGGAGGCCTCCAGGGGCCTGTGAGCCCAGCTGTGGGTCTGTTGATGGGGCTCAGAGAGGACTTTCCATCCTGGCTCTATTCCAGGGGGCAAGATACAGAATTCCCAGCTTGAAATGTTTGCTCCCCAAAAGGCTGCACCAGGGCACCCATTTTCTCACAGTGAAACCCATGCAGGGATATTGACAGCTTGAGGTTGCCGGGCCGAGAGGACTTTCTTCTTCCCAGAGAAGGAAATGGAGACTCAGAGAGGGTCAGTGACTCATTCTGCACCCCCCACCCCTGGTGTATTAGTGAGGATGAAGGAGAAGGCAGGGAGGGAGGAAGGAGAATCAGACGTTCCTTCCAGAGAGGCGGCAGAGCCCGGTGGTTCGAGAATGGACTCTGGTGCCATCCTATTTCCAGCATTTACTGCGTGACCTCGCACAATTTGCTAAACCGCTCTGGGACTCAGTTCTTGCATCTGTAAAATGGGAGAAATAATATCCCTACCTCATACGATTGTCAAGAGGATCAAATCAGTTACATTTGAAGTAGACAGAACAGCGCCTGGCAGGTAGAAATTGCTATAAAAGCTCTTACTACTGCAAAGAAATCTCTCCCGTGGAAAGAATACACAAAACCCTCCAAGGTTTTGGCAGAAGGCAGCTATGGAAAAGGGACCATCTCTCACTCAGTGAACAATGCTGGGCCCTGTGCAGTAAAGAAGGCTGGTGCTCACAGGGGCAGGAATCCTGACTTCATGCCCCCGGGTTCACCTTCTCCCTCCTCCTGTAGGCTGTGTCCCCAGTTCTCTTCCTCATGGCTGAAGCAGGCCACAAATTTTATCACGACACACCAGGGGCATGGTCTGGGCGGACAGATTGACCTCTCACTGAGGAGGGGCTACTATATGCCAGGAGCGCCTCCCAACACTTTGCATTTGTTAGCTCCTAAAGGCAAAAAGTCCAAACAGAGCAGCGAGCAGTTTCTAAAGTACAGAGTTCTGCACCAAAGGGATGTGAGCCTGGTACGCCTAACTCCGAGCACTCCCCTTCTTCCACCCATTCTGTCCTGACCCCCACTTGGCTCAAACTCCTTCAGAAGCACGCGTACTAAACTTTTCGTCCAGTTCCCTACTTCCGGCCACTGAGCGGAGGGTCAGGCCTGCTCTAGAATTGATTGGCTGTCTCTGGGGATTGACATTTACTGCAAGCCAATCATCAGCCTAATTTCTCAGATTTAGACTAACAGCCCCGCCCACCTCCGGGCAGACCGGGGAGGCTGGCTAAGGTGGGGTGATTCCCAAGGTGCCCCAAGTACGACCTCCCAACACGCAGGCCATTGTCTCACCCACACACCTCCCCAGATTGGGGGACCACTAACAGGCTTTAATCATGATGGCCTGTGAGGCAGGTCTGTATTTGTATCAGGGTCAGTATTTGTATCTATATGTGCTTAGTCAGTGTATACACCTATGAGTGTGTGCGTGTGTGTGTGTGTGCATGTGCGCATGCATGTGTGGATGTCTAGGGGTATCTGTTTAACTGCCTGGGTGGGTCTGGGTAGAAATCCTTTTCCTCTTGCTACGTTCCGTCCCCAGTCCTGCTCTAGTGGGAATGGGTACATACACAGCCACTGTGCTTGCATCTGCCCTGGGCTGTGAGCTCAGGGAGACGGGGATCTGATTTTATTCATGTTTAGATTCTCAGGGCTTGAGAGCCTGTTGGTACATAATGAGCCCTCAATAAATGTTGTTTAATTGAAATGAGATGTTTGTGGGTACACGCTGGCTTCTACTGTGGACAACCAGAAGGACTGGGCACCTTCCATATGCTTTCTCTCTCATGCCAGGCAATTCAACAAATGTTCGCTACGTGGGGACAACTCTGAGCCAGCCTGGCAGTGGGCTCCAGGGGCCCTCAGGATGCTGAGACCCAGTGTCTGCCTTTGGGCAACTCCCAGGCAGCATCCACACAGGCACACTCTTGGCTGCATCCAGGTGTGTTTACCTGTCCGCTTATTTGCTGTCTGCTCCCCCAGTGAGACTGAAAGTTTCATGACAACAGGGCTCTTATCTGTCTGGGCTGCCCCAGTGTCTGTAGCTCAGCACCTGGCATAGAGTACAGGTATCTATCATGTTGAACAAATGAGTGACGGGACCTGTTGGGCCCAGGTTCTGTGGCTCCCATCACACACACGAAGCAGAATAGTGTCTGGTCTGAGGCTGGCCACGTTACCATGCCGAAGCTTGCCTTTTCTGGGGGCTCTTGTGAAAAGGGAAAGCCAGGCCAGATCCTGGTCTATGGTTCCAAGCCATACCCTGCCACTCCCTGCCCAAAGCCTGCCCGGCCAGGCTGAGGGTGAGAAGTGCAGCTACAAAATTACCCTGCTGGCCTCCAGTGCACCTGCTCAGGGAGACAAGACCCTCTGACCTGAACAGGTAAAGATGATCAAACCCATGGCTCTCATGAAAAGGAGACTATAAGCCAGAGGGCCACGAGGCGGAGCTGAGCCTGTGGGCCAACGCTCAGGGGACTGGCTGCCAGACTGCGTCCTCTCTGCTCCCTGTCCCCCGGCCCAGTGCCTGGTCTAGACCAGCCCTGAATCCACATCTGTTGATCTTTTCACACCCCGGGGAAAAGGAGAGGACAAGAGGCCAGGCTTGTGAGCTCACATCAGAGGTAAAGTTGGGGAGACTGCATTTGGCACCTCTCATGCCTCACAGATCTTGGCACTTACACCCCCACTCCTTCATCAAGAGCACCCTAAGGCCCTGTATTGAGGCTGTTCCCCAAGATCTCCATTCAGCACATCTCTTACTGCCAGAAGACAGTGTTCTCTTCTGATTGACCCACGTTCATGCTGGGTCATATATAGGTCTTGGTTTCCCTATCAATTATATGTCGTTATTAAAATCAATCCGTCTCCCCAACTTCTTGCCACCAAGGACCCTTGTTAGTATCCTCCCCCTACAAAGCCCCTTCAATTTGAAAGGCACTGGCGATATTCTGGGCTGGTATCTAAGGCCAGTCACGTATTGAGCAGGTGGAATGTGGCCAGTGACCACATGCCACGTGACTCTGGTGGCAGCATCTTGTCCACCAACCATGACCCAGAAATTCCAGTGATGTCACCTGCAACCAATCAGAGCTTCTGATGAGCGCACTGTAACCTGAGATATCACATAGAGTTAATTTAATTCTAATTAAAAGCAAAAGAAAAACCTCGGTGTTTTAGTTAGCTTCATCGCAGGTAATGGAATATTGCCTGTAGGCTCTGTGAAATGTTCAAAACCCCTCTTGGCAACCTGCTGCAGCCTTTTCAAACATCTAGCTGGGAACCACCGGCTGAATTGTCTCTAAGGGCCCTTCAGCTCTGACTCTCTGAACATTTTCTTGCCTGCAGTAGGGGTCTTAGCCCAAAGGATGGAGGAATGGTAGGAACAGAGGCCCAGGGCTGGGGAGTCCTCCTGGGGCTCTAAGAATCACACGGGCCAGGTGGCCACCTACTCTGCTCATGCATGGTCTGGGCCTGACCACACACCATTCATAACAATGAGGGGACAGCCCACTGTACCAGAGTTGGAAGGACTCTGGGAATCACTTGGTCCAGCTGTCTTGTTTTACAGGTTAAGGAAACTGAAGCCAAGAGAGGGAACATGACTTGCCCAAGGCCATACAGCCAATGAGAAGCAGGGATGGGTTTCAAACTCAACCTCTTGGCACCCATTACAAGCACAGGATGCTAATAGCCTAGCTGTGGTGAAACTCTAGGAGAGCCTACGCTGCCCCTGCTCATACTGACAGCACACTCACCACCGAAGCACAGAGCATCCGGAACACATGGCCCTGACCTTGAGGAAGGGCTGCCTGCTGAGGCCCAGATGCTTGGAGTCTTTCTCAGCACCTGGAAATTGATGCCTGAGCATTCTTACATTGTTACCCATCCCCATCTCCCCTCCGCACAGCCCACACCCCCAGCCCCAGAAAGGGAGCCCTCCACCTCCCACAGGGACAGACCCCCGAGGTTCCAGCTTCTGCTGGGGGAAGCCTGCCAGCCCCGCTCAGCGGCTCCACTCTGTGAATGGACGATGGAGGTGAACACCTCCTCTCATCCAAAGGCCTGTTAATTATAGATGCAGCATTGGCTATTAACATCTTGAACTTGATTTGAAAGAGCTACCGGTGGAATGGAACCCCTGGAGCTGGTTGCTGAACAGATGCAAATCTCCCCTACACCTTCCACCTGCCTCCTTGCACAACGTGGCGGCACAGGCCCAGACCCCGGTGGGTAATGAGTTACATGTTCTATTAAATTTGTTTCAAATGCTCTTTATTGAATTTTCTCCCCTGCAATACGCTGCTTTGTAGTTTGGCCCTGTTTGGGAAAATTAATCAGCAGCTGGGCTTCTGGTGTGGATCATCCGTTTTCCTTGCAACGGGCCAGAGGTTAATGAGTATTTTTTGGAGAGGGAGGAGGAGGGGGATGGAAAGTGGTTGACTCTGCCTCCCACAAAAGAGGGAGGCGATGTTGCAAGTTCATCTCTGGGTCCCTTTAAATATGTTCTGGGGGTGGGAGGCAGTGTAAACGGAGCGGAGCTGGGCTCTCTAGATCCAGTTCAGGGTGGTGGGTATATGCTCCTGCCAGCCTATGGGACCTCAGCAGAGAGGACTCTGGGAGAGCCAGTCAGGGAAGCCACCCTGACCAACATGTCTTCTTGTTGGAGAGCTACAGATGGTTTAGGTAAGAGACGGCCCTTGCATCTAGGGTCAGAATGCATGGATCGAAGTAAGGCAAAAGCACCAGCTCATGGCAACGTGGCCTCATTCATCCATCCATCCAGTCCACAGAACTTTGCCAAACACCTCCTATACAGGCCAGGCACCATGACAGGCCCCGGGTCTCATCAATGATGACACCGGACTAGATGCGGCCTAAGGTCCTATTCAGCCCCTACCATATTCTTGAGCCTCCCCCCACCCCCCTACTTCAGAGCAGGGGTCCCTGTCACCGGCTCCTTTGCGGCACTAGCTGCAATCGTAACGAATTAAAAAAAAATCAGCTCTCATTCACTGGATTGTAAGTTCCAGGAAGGTAGGGACTGGGTCTGCTTTATTCAGCCGTACAGCCCCAGCCCTTAGCACAGACCCTCGCCCACACTCGGTGCTCAGTGCACATGTACTGACTTAGTTCGGTCGTTCCGGAAATGGTTTTCAAACATGAGCACGTGTCAGACACTGTGCTAGGCTGGGGGACACACCAAGAGTGGCACAGAGATTGTCCCCCCCTCATGGAATTTACCCTCTAGTGGCTGGAGCAGGGTACAGCACGGGGTGAGGCAGTGGCATGAGAAGGGTGGAGGTTAGTCCCCTTCTTACATCCCCACAACGTTCTGCAGGCAGCCTTTAGTGGCCTCCCCGATCTTCTGGTTGCTCCTGTTCCTCCCCCTCCCCTGCTACCCCTGGAGGTTCACGGCCACCAGTGCAGGCTGATCTTGATGTCTAACGTCATGTCAATGCCAGCAGCACACATGTGGAGTCCGCTTGGTTCTTTCCAAGGCCCCCTGCCAGGCGGGTGGCCACGTTTGCCAAGCAAAGTGCCAGCCCTGGGCTGCTGGCTCTCTCCCTGCCCACCCTTCTCAGTCGTCACCACCCCCGGCTCCAATGCTCAGGCAGTGGGACTCCCAGATAGGGAGCCTCATTTATAATTTTCTGGGGAGAAAGAATGACACATGGCTCACAAGGCAAATAGAGAACAGCTCGGACCGAACGCCAACCACGGAGGGCTCTCCAATGCAGAGCAAACCTCACTGGACCTAATTAGTGTGTCACTGATAAAGCAGCAACTGACAGTGGATACATGTTGGGGAAAAGAAACTCTGCATAAGGCATGAGGAGCAGAGGGTCAAAGAGATGAGAGGGAGAGAGGGATGGAGGTCACTTATCATATCCATTCCCATCCCTGCCTTCCCATGCTGAGGGGGCAACACCCAGGGTCATTCTATCTGGCTCCCAAGGGGGATGGGTGGAAAAGGGCTGAAGATTAGGCCTGGAAGCCCTATGTCTGTCCAAAATGAGTTAGCTGTTAGTGACCTGAGGCTGCTCTGTACAGCTGTGCAGGCAACACACTGCACAACTCTAGAGGTGCCACTCACAGGACAGTCATCAGTTTGGGTATATATTACATTAATTTTCTGGCAGATGTCAGTAGAATGTCTTGAGAAAGGGATGCCTTTTTCTCATCTGCACAAATGTGCTATATAACACTGACCCCTCACGAGTCTTCTCTGAAGGAGCACAGACACCTTCTAATGGTTCCCAAACAGATACCAAGATATTACAGAGACCTGAACAGTTGTGAGTGTGGTCAAGAAAGGACATTTGGGCTCAAGTTAAAGCCATGCCACTTACTGGCTGCAAATCCAGGAGGTCCTCCTGGAGACTCAGCTGCTTGCTGTCTTGGTAAAACAAAGTTTCTCTTCTGGTCTGCATTGCTGTCCTTGTCCTATCAGTAAGTCCCCTCCCCTTCTCCAATGGTTCCTGCTGAAGAGTCTCTTCTGAGATCAGAGAAGGCATCACAGGCTAACAAGAGCTCATAGAGCCCTCATCAGAGGTCTCTGTATCTTGCCAGGTGACTCCCAAGTCTAAGAGCCCTGCAGAGTTCTTACATGCATAGTGGGTAGCCCCCAGAGACGGGGAGCAGGTGCAGGCAGGACTCTGGTCCTCACCACTGTCCACACCCTGCACCCCTACAGACGGGGCTGACCTACTGTCTCAGGACAGACTGCTCCCTTGGTGCCAGCCCATAGCAGGTGCTTGATGTCCTCTGTCCCCTTCTGTTCTTATAATAGCCCTGCAGGGAAGGAATTACCTCCCTCGAGAGAGAACCACCCTAGAGAGAGGCCAAACCAAGGCTGGAGGGGTCAATCTGCCCTAAGTCACTGTGGGAAAGGGGCCAACAGATCCCTCGGACCAAGCTCTCCCCTCGACCCAGCCACCTTGGCTGCAGACAGGCTGGCGATACTGGGGACCCAAATGTCCCGAGCACCTACTGTGTGCTGGTGCCTTCCTACACATTAGTTATTAAATGTATGCCGATGGCTACTAGCAACTTCTGGGGGGCAGTCTTAGGGGGCATTTGTATCTCGTGTCGGGAAACTCTTAAAGCCCCAAAGTCTTTAAAACTTGGAGGAATAAAGCTAAGACGGCGGAAAGACAGAGAACAGGCCCCATGAGCGAGAGAGCCTGGGGAGTGAGCCGACACCCATCAAATGGCGTGTATCCTCTGAAAGAGACAGCGCTGGCTACAGTGACGATGCTGGTGACAGCACTGCTGGCGACTGAGCATGCCGTCAGCATGCCGCACGCGGAGGGCCTCAGCCCTCAGTGGGAAGGCCTCGCTTTCTAAGACGGCTTCGCTTTCCTGCTCTTGGCCTCATCTCCCCATCCCTGCTCCTCCTCCTGTGTCCTGTGCTGAGGGTCTGGGGGTGGGGATGACTTCAGACACAGAGGATCAGGGCCTCCCCTGCAGGATCAGTTCTCCCCTGAGGACAGGACAAGGCTTCCCAACAAAGACTGGGCCCGAAGCTTCGAGAGTCCCTGGACAAGCCCTGACAGCCTTATGGCCCCAATCACTCCGCATCAGAATTTTTTGAGTTCCTTCGCGGTTTTAGAAAGTGCCAGGAGAACACTGCTTCTGAACTGCTGGGAGAGCCTACGGTGGGGCATCAAGGAGAGGTCTCCATGAGCTTTGAGGAAAGAGTTTGCAGAACAGAGTGGGGCGGGGGGCCCAAGATGAGACTAGTACCGGAGGGCCACCGCCCTACTTCAGATGTTCTGCAGACTGTTTCTGGGGAGCCTGTGTGTGTGTGTGTGTGTGTGTGTGTGTGTGTGTGTGTGTGTTTGTATTGCAGGGCCTAGATCCTCTGAGGTGGCGGCTGGGTGGTATGGGCCCAGGGCAGTGGCCTGAACAGCTCGAGTCTCAATAGTGATAATGTCCCAGATGGGAACCAGATTATGGGAAACAGAGGATCCTACAGATTCTGATGGGGGTGTTTACCAGGGTCCAAGTAAAATGTGGACTATTCACGACCTAGGGGATGCTTTTTTTTTTTAATGTTTTGTTTTTATTTTTGATGAGAGAGAGAGAGAGAGAAGAGCGTGAGCAGGGGAGGGGCAGAGAGAGAGAGGGAGACACAGAATCTGAAGCAGGCTCTGGGCTCCGAGCAGTCAGCACAGAGCCGGATGTGGGGCTTAACCTGCAAACTGTGAGATCGTGGCCTGAGCTGAAGTTGGAGGCTCAACCCACTGAGCCACCCAGGCGCCCCAAGGGGATGCTTCTAAAAGACCCGTGCATTTATTCAACGAATAGCTACTGCTCCCACTCTGTGCAGGAGACTGTGCCAGTCCCGGGAGGGGCCGGGGTTAGGAAGGAAGCAGGGTGGGGAAAAGGGCAGAGACACAGGGATGAATCGGACAGACCTGCTCCCTACCCCGGCAGCTGTCTAGTAGAGATGACAGAAACATCCACAGTGGGCCACCAGAGCGGGGGGGCCAGCACACAATATGGAGTGGTTTCGTTCCAGTGGGAAGCGAGCAAGGAGGCTGTACAAAGAGGCAGAAACCCAGCTGGGGCTGGTTCCTGCACAGGCCGGGTTCGGCCAGGAGGATGGACAG
The DNA here is from genome assembly GCF_046562875.1 of Panthera onca. Lineage (NCBI taxonomy): Eukaryota > Metazoa > Chordata > Mammalia > Carnivora > Felidae > Panthera > Panthera onca. Next base: position 39,157,916 of record NC_138344.1, on the reverse strand, counting down.
CAAAGGCATCCGGGAGGTGGCAGATTGGACAGAGGCACAGCGGCGGGGCCATGCGTGGCTGAGGGGGTCTCCAGGGCAAGGTGATCTGTTAGGATCTGCTGGAACACTGGGGCTGAGGGATGGTGGGTAAGACAGGCGTCTGGCGGTCAGACCGGCCCAGCCAGGAAGGCCTCGGGTGCCAGGCTCCAAACTGTGCCCTGAAGACAAAGGTGGGTCCAACAGCAGGTAAGCGATTTAGTGTTCCAGCCTATTTTAGGAACCCTCCTCCCCCAAAGGCAGGGGTCTGGGCCACTCCTTTCTGGTTGAGAGAGGTTGAAAACCCAGACTCAGGCAAATTCAATCGCTTATGGACTGTAGAGTCAGTCATTAAAGAAAAGCAGTTATAGGCCTGACTACAAAGAAAGCCCAGCAGGGGCGCCTGGGTGGCTCATTCTGTTAAGTGTCTGACTTCAGCTCTGGTCATGATCTCGTGGTTTGTGAGTTCAAGCCCGGTGTCGGGCTCTCCGCTGTCAGTGCAGCGCCTGCTTTGGATGCTCTGTCCCTCTCTCCTGCTCACGTGTGCGTTCGTGGGCCCTCTCTATCACAAACAAAATAAATAAACATAAGAAAAAAAGAAGGCCCAGCAGTTGAAACTCGGAGAAGCTTTTTTGGGGGCACAGAGTGGAGGTAGAAGAGGCTGCCCTTACCCACACCGTCCACTCCTCTCATCCCCCGACTGCTAATTCTCTGCACCTTTCTAAAGCAGGTGCCCTATGGATTTTTCAGGCTCTCAGAGGTTTTCTCAGCCAACTTCTCAAAGAATGCTTCACTACACATAACGTGGGCCTAGAAGGTGCTTCCCATGTAAGGCCCTGAGGCTTGGGCGGGGGGGGGGGGGGGGGGGGTGGTGTTGAAGGGAGCCTAGAGTAGGTGTGGCCTCCCTGTAGGAAGGGAGATGGTAAGTTCCAGCCTGGGGCACAGCCCGTCTGGGTCTGCAGGCCAGGGAGAAGAGGGGAACGACGCCCCAGAGGGAGATGGGGCTGGAGGGGCTTGTCCTGCAGCCCTGGCCTGGGGAGCGGCTCAGGGCTGGGCTTGAGAGTGGGGAAGGCCAAGATGAGAAACATGCTGAGCCTGTTCCCATGTGTATAAAATGGCAGTAGTGACTTGTCACCCATAGGGCTGTGAGAACACAGGAGATGCTGGGCAGGAGAGCATTTTGGAGTGGAAGAACCGTGGTACAGACAGGGGTCATGGTAGGGACCCGGGGCTCCATCCACACCACCACCTGTCACATTGATGCTTCCCGTCCTACCTGACGGACGCCTGATTGCTCCCCAGTTTGATGCTACTTCCAAATTTGACTCCCGTGGCTGGAGCACCCCTGTGGCCGTGGTTAAGGTTTTAGCCTGGTGGGGGGTGCTGAGGATCCTTTGGGGTTTGCCCAAAGAAGAGGCAGGGCACAGAGGTTCCAGTGGGCTCTGGAATCTGACTGTTGGCCTTAGGTCCTGGCTCTGACACTTACAGAACCCTGGGCATTTTGCTTTTTCAGCTTTAATGGGGTATAGTTGACCAACTTGGGGTAAGCTGTTAACCTCTCTGCATCTCAGTCTTCCTGTCTGCAAGACGGGGATTGTGGTAGTACCTTCCTCCAAGGGTAGCGGTGAAGCTCAAGTAAGTTAATATATGTCATCTTCGGGGCGCCTGGGTGGCTCAGTCGTTAAGTGTCCGACTTCAGCTCAGGTCACGATCTCGCGGTCCGTGAGTTCGAGCCCCACGCCGGGCTCTGGGCTGACAGCTCAGAGCCTGGAGCCTGTTTCCGATTCTGTGTCTCCCTCTCTCTGCCCCTCCCCCGTTCATGCTCTGTCTCTCTCTGTCTCAAAAATAAATAAACGTTAAAAAAAAAATTAAAAAAAAAAATATATGTCATCTTCTTAGAGGAGTGCCAGGCCCAGAGGAAGGGCCATAAATGCTTTAGGCATTTTGAGTGTTACACACGGTCCATTAGAGCCGAGGCCACTGCAGACCACAAGGAAAGGAACAGATTTACCTGCTCTGGCCACTTTCATGCTCTGTTTCCCTTCACTACCATCCTGCAAGGTACTCCCCGTGGGAGGTGAGCAAAGTGAGGTATACGAAGTGGGCCTGTTATACACTGCCACATTGGCGAGATTCAAACGCGGGTTCCCTCGGCTCAAAGCCCATGCCCTCCCCACTACACCAAGCAGCCTCTGCTGAAGAGCCACAGGGAGTGATGGGAACCAACTTCCACTGAGCACTCACTATAAGCTGAGCTCTTAGACAGTGACGTCCCTGTCTCCTCACACAGGGTATGGGGCGGCAGAGGTCAAGCATGGGGCTGCTTTGGTCACCCCCCTTGCTCAAGACTACAGTGGCTCCCTCTTGCCTGCTGAATTCATCTCGTGTCCCTGCCCTGGCGCACAGGGCCCCGCCGGCTCTGCTCCCACTCTCTCCCCTCACATTCTGTCCACCCCTGCTCATCCAGGCCATCAGGCTGGGGTGCCCCTGCCCAGGTCCCCTGTGCCTGTCTCAGGAATGAACACCCCTCTTCAGACCGCTCAGGTGAGGTGAGAACAATTATCTGGTAGTGTTTTTGGAGACAACTTTTGAGTTTTTGTTTTTGTTTTTGTGTTTACCCCCATTGCTAAGTTCCCTATTCGCCCCGCCTTGAAGTAATTTATTCATGACCTTTTTGTGCAACATCTTTCATTTTCCAGACATAATCACATCTTCTGGCAGGAACCCCTTTCCCTCCTGGGGTGCATAATTACTGCTGCAGATGAGACTATTGGTGCTAATGACTAAGTGGGGAGATGGCCGGGGAGGGGCCAGGCTGGGTGGGGTCTTGGAAGAGAGGGCAGGGGTAGCGGGAAGGAAGGGAGGGGGTTCTTCCTTTGTTCCAGACCTGCAAGGTTGGTAGGGAGTCAGTCTGCCCACTGTTCCCCCTCACATCTCTGGGGACACACACCTTGGAACTTCTTCCAGTCCTTCCTGTAGGTATTTCCTGTGAGCTTTACAGCAGCCCCAGGATGCAGGGAGCACCTATCTTTGTAGAAGATGAAGTGAAGGCACAGACGGGTAAAGTGACTTGGTCCAATAGTGAGGTGGCAGCAAAGCCAGGGTCAGAGCCCAGGTCAGCATCCGGCTGGCCTTCTCCTCAGCCCTGATCCCCTCACTGCACAGCTGTCCTGAGGCGAGTGTGGCCCCCGAGCCATAAGCCTTGGGTCCAGCTCAATGTCCTCACGAGTCACGTCACCCTGGACCAGACCTGGAACCCCTCCAAACTTTGGTTTCCTCTTCTGTGCAATAGCCCTAACACTTTTCGCCCTGCTTTCCTCATTAGGGGGGCTATGTGAGGCAGCTGGGTAAGCTGGGAAGGGCCGCCCCAGAGGAAGGGAGGGAGACTGAGGCTCCTAGCCTACCTCCCCTCAAAGACAAAGCGAGGAAGGGCACTAGGCTCCCACTGAGAAACGAGAAATGAGGTTGCCAAGGCTGTGCCCTTTCCCAGGAAAAGGCCTGAGGGAGTCTCCAAGCTGCTTATTTACCATAGATCCACAGCCCTCTCCTCTCCAGTTTTTGTTTGTGGCTCAAAGTGCAGGCTCTGGGTTCACACAGCTAGAGGCTCAGCTCCTGGTGGCCACTTACAAAGTAGGGAAGGTTACTTCACCTCTCTGAGCCTCGGTTTCCTCATCTGCAAAGTGGGGATACTGATAGTCTGCACCTACAGGGTAATCGTGAGGATTACATAAAATGACGAACAAAGAGCAGGGGGCCTGGCCTAAGGCGTGCCGTGGTCACTCACAGCTCCGCTCGCTCATCTGCTTCCTCTAGACCTTTCAGGACAGCATCCCTGACTCATGGCCTGGGCCAACTCTCCAGAGTCTGTGGGGTGGCTAGGCCCGAGAGCCGGCAGGAGCAGACACCCCAGGAACACCAGAGAATTGGATGAAAAGAAAACTGGTGATGCTCAAAGCATGGATGCCTCAGCTCCAACACCCTCTTCTGTTTCATGGAGAGAGCTCCAGGCTCTGGACCAAAGTCCCAGCTCCAGACCCCAGTAACGAGGGCACTGATAAAGACATGAGGAAGCCAGCAGGGAGGGGGTGCTCTGACATGAGGGACGTCTATTTTTTAGAACAGAAGAGTCAGCAGTTTTCCCTAATAAAGCCACAAACCATGGGGTCCCAGAGGGGGAAGGCTGGACTCAGCCTTAGTGACATAAAACCAATTTTCCCTACTTTGCTCTGCGGATTAATTGCCAACATGGTTTAATACTCTGGTGACCACTCCCCCAACTGCTATCCCCCTCTTTGCCCTGGGTAAAATCAGTTGATGTCTGCTCTGGGAACAGCAAACTTAGGAGGAGGTAAAGGACTGGGAATTGTGTCACCTGATTTCCATCCCAGTTCTGCTAATGATTTGCTGTGTGACCCGGGATAAGTCACTTTCCCTCTCTGAACCTGTTTCCTTCTTTTTAAAATGAGAAGGTGCGGTAGGGAAGTGCTCAGCATTCTTCCCACTCTGCCATGATGAAGAATAATTCCCGTCTTGTGCTCACACTGACCCTGAAGGGCAGGCACTATTAACCCATTTCACAGATGGGAAACTGAGGCTCAGAGAGGCTGAGGACGTCGCCTAAGTTCACAGAGCTGAGGGACAGGCTTGGGACTCCATCTCAGGCTTGTCTGACCCCAAAGTCCATGCCTTTGCCTCCAGTGTATCAACTCTATACAACCACACAAGAAACCTTGACTTTACTAAGCATTCGCTACATGCCAGCCTTTGTTCTAAGCCTTGTACATATTTATCTAATCCAATCCTGAGAACACTAGAACATAGTACCATTATTTATCCTGTTTTATAGATGAAAAACTAAGGCTTGAGAAGCATAAGTAACTGGGCCAAGGCCACCCAGCAGGCAATGACAGAGCTGGGAGTTGAATCCTGGAGTGTGGTGTGTATATGTTTACATTTTTGCTACTTTGCACTACCTGTGTTCCTCTGCTCACACGGGCAGGGCAGCTAGAGGGTGAATTCCTCATCTGCAGTGCAGCACCCAGGAAAATCTTGTACTATAATTAGGAAACCAGTCAATGGCGGGGCGGGGTGGGGGGGGACATGAAAAGCTTAGGGCTAATAGCCTACAGACCTTGGGTTTGATAAAGAACAAACAGTTAGAAAAGAAAAGGCACACACATTGTACACATGTCACCTGGCTGTAATTTTTCAGTCCACATTCTCTTCTGGCCCCACAGCTGTCCTCACTCCCTCGTTCCAGCTCAGGAGCTGCACAAAAGGCAGACACACATTTTGTCCAGCTTGGGGGTGGGGGCTGGAGGAGAGTGACGTCTTTAAAGGACACCAAAAACCTTGGAGGAAAATTCAATCACTGCTCCACTGGTCTGGATTTTCATAACTCTCACCCCTGTCCTGCCTTCCCTGGCCAGAGCGGCTGAGGTTTGCATACGACCTACCGACAGCCCAGAGAAAAGGCAGAAAAATGTGGAAACGAGTTTGTTCATTTGGGTGATGGAGTGCCCGCTCCCCTCGCCAGCATGCAGGGTTCAATAACAGCAGACAGGACTTCAAAAAATTGCAGCATAAATAGATGAGCCCTTTAAGGTAATAGAAATTCTGTCATCCAGGGGAGAAATATAGGCCCCGGACCCCATGGGAGGGGACACCAGGTTCCTCTCCCCAGCCTCCCACGCTCCCCACACCCATTATAGCCAGAGCTGAAAGGGAGCATCTGTACTGAGCAATGACCAGAGGGCCCCTTATCTCCCAGACACACGGGTTCCATGCAGGGAGAAGGTCTGGGAAATCCAATCGCTGCAGCTCTGGTGACCGCACAGGCTGTTCGCTGCAGGTGCCAAGGTGGCAGCAATTAGTCCGAGAGCAGGCGAGGAAGCTTCATCAGGCTGGCCACTTAGGCGAGGCCTTAATTAAGGAAAGCTGGTCAGCAGAGAAGTGTGCAGGGGCTGAGAAGCTAGCCTTCTCCCCCTGTGATGAGAAAGTCGATTCTCAGTTCTGTGGCTGCCCTTGGGAACCCAGGAGGCCCCGTCAACCCTGCAGCTCCTGGCCAGAAGGAAGTTTCAACTAACTACTCTCTTCCTCTTGCTCCCCTTTCTGCCTGGACCCCCAAAGAGGGCATTCAGGCCAGGACCAGTCAATCTCTTCAGGTAGGGAACTGCTTGGGGTAAATAACAACAATAGCAGCAGCAGTATGAATGAAAAAATAATGGTAATAATAAGCTAACTCTTGTTAAAAGAGTACTGATATGCTAGGTATTCTAGTTATTGTGTATGTATTAATTAGTTCTATCAGCTCAGTAATCCAAAAGACTTTATTATTATTTCCCTTTCATATATGAGAAGACAGAGGCACAGAGAGGTAAAACATCCTGCCCAAGGTCACACAGCTAGTAAGCAGCAAAGCTGGTATTTGAAGTGAGGGAATCTGGCTCTATAGTCTCTGGGTAACCGCTATGTAATATTGCGTAAGGTAGGAAGCTCACACCATTCCCCGCCCCCCCCCCCCAAAAAAAAAAAACAAACCCAGAGATGATGTTGGGTGATAGCTATTCTAGTCCCACTACAGCTACCTGTTTATCTGAACTGCAGAGAAACCAATGGATGTTTTCAAGCCTCAGCCCTGCTGGCATGGTCTCTCAAGAAATGCCATGAGTTTCCTTCCTATAGCGGTCAGTGCTGGAAACTTCTGCTTTAAGGGCATTCATTGCTCTTCTCAAAAGTTTCAACCATTTCAAAATGAGTATGTTGAGCAAGATGTTCACATGCTAGACATGGGCCGGGGGAGGCAGCTGGAGGAGTAGACAGACTCTGAGTATGAGCCATCTGCTATGGGAACAGAGGAGAGCTTAATTCTGAAGAAGGAATATTCAGGGAAGGCTTCATGGAAGAGGCAGCCTTTGATCTTAGCTCTGAAAGGCTGAGAAAGATTTTCATAGAGATAAGAAGAGTGGGGAGGGCATTCTAGGAAGAGGGAAAAGCTTGAGAAAAGTCACAGTCAGAGGCTCCAAAGCAGACACTGTGCTTAAGGAAAGGTGAGTCATGTGTGGCCACAGCAGAGATTTGTGGCAGGACTTTAGCAGGAGATGAAGTTAAGGTGGACTAACTAGTTTTAAGGGCATACAAAGGACTAGGGTTTGAGTTTTGTTTGGTGGGTAAAGAGAAACCATATAGAGGGATGATGTGATTTCAGCCTCCAAGTGGATAGACAGCTTCACTTAGTCCCCTCGACCACGGTTAGGCTGTTCCTCACTTCCTGAATCATTCCTCATGTGGACACTCCTAGGACTCTGCTGGCCTGAGCCTCCTGTCATGCGACCCTCACTCTGCCCTCCCCCACCTCTGTTCAACCTGGTGTTCTGACTGGGTGGGACCCTAGGTTCTGATAGGACAAGACAACCTTAGAGGAGAGGCTTGTGGCGGCTGTCCAAGGTGCTGAAACAATATGCCTCCCAATTTTAAGCCCTCCCATTTAAAAAAAAAATTTTTTTTTTAACGTTTATTTATTTTTGAGACAGACACAGAGCATGAACAGGGGAGGGGCAGAGAGAGAGGGAGACACAGAATCTGAAACAGGCTCCAGGCTCTGAGCTGTCAGCACAGAGCCCGACATGGGGCTCGAACTCACAGACCGTGAGATCATGACCGGAGCCGAAGTCAGACGCTTAACCGACTAAGCCACCCAGGCGCCCCTAAGCCCTCCCATTTTAATGATTAGTTCCCATACCACTGTTCTACTGTGGAGCCGATTTCATTCCCATTTTACAGATAAGAAATAGAAGCCCTGAAAGCTAGCATAACCAGAGCTACGAACCTGGTTTCTCACCTTCTAGCCCAGGGCTCTTTTGCCCCACCCAGCAGCCCCAATGTAATTCAGCAAACCATGCCTCAAGTAATTATTACACTGGCATTGCCAAGCTAACATGTAAGATGCCTAGACTTTACTCCTACCTCCAGCTCTATGTCCATTTCCCCAAACATCAGCAGGTGTGTCCACCCCATAATGCTTCCTGAGACTGACCATTTAGGGTGACCCACAGGTACTTGGGTGGACCTGCTTAGAACCACAGCTGTGCATATTCATGGCTCTGCTTGTTCCAAAAGGAAGCCCTGGGTTATATAGCTCATCTTGACACTCTCCTTGATGGGAGGGGTGCTGAACTTGGAGGAAACACTGCCCCCCCCCCACCCCAATACTCTCATAGTGCACCAATAATCACTACCATTTTACTGGGTGCTTACTGTGTTCCAGGCACTGAATCACAAACTTTCCATATGAAGCTTCTCACTCTCTTGGCAAAGTCTACTCTTAACAATGGAGGAACTTCAGGCTTAGGCAGGCTTAGGCTTAGGCTTGCCAGTAGGCAGAGTGGGAATTGGAGGGCAAGGATCTGAACTCAGATTTGTGTGGTTCCATGGTGATCTGTCAGTCAAAGTCTATCATCTAACATATGAGAGCTCAGCGGCTCCCACCACTACTGGCTTTGTGATCCTGGGCAAGTCACTTGTCCTGTTTGAACTTCAGCTCCTCATTTTCAAATTGAAGAATGTGAAAGTGTACCTCTACAGGGCTCTTGTGAGGAATAAAGATGAAGCATGCAGCAAGGACTCAATAAGTGTTTGCTGCTAGTGTGAATATGATTGTTACTGAGCACAAGCTCTCTGAAGGCTAAAATGGATGTCTGATTAGCCTTTCCATACCATCAGATGATTCCCAAGTTTGTCAGGGTAAATATCTAGTGTTCTGAGAAGGAAGGAGGAAGAATGTGAAGGCCAACATACCCAGGCTGCCAGGTGGGTCTTGCTTCTGCCCCATATTCTCATGGCCTCTGCAGGGGTTGGGGACCATCTGGCTGGAGCAGGCAGGCCACTAGACTCTCAAGGGTGGTTCTCGCTACCTTATTAGTACTCTTCACATCTACGTTGAGTCTGAGGCCATTCTCAGTCCTCAGAGACTCTGCTTTGATAAAGCTATCCCCAAATCCTCCCTAAAGAGCCCTTGGCAGGGAGAGCTTTGCTGGGTGGGGCCAGCTGAGGATGTGGCCTCACATCGATTACCATGTTGGCTACTCACATCCAATAGCAGACAGGAATGATGTGACTTCCATCTTACAGAAGAGGAAACTGAGGCCCAGCAAAGTGAGGCAACATGTCCAAGGTTAGTGAGCCTAGGATAGAGGTCTCCAAACACTCAGAAAAGGGCTCTTTTAATTAGTCTCTAATTAATTGCTCATCCTAAAAATCTTTCAAGGAAAAGGGCAGCTGCATAAATTTATAGATTAACTAGCAAATAAAGGCATTCCTAATTATTATTGACTGCAGGGCATTCTGGTGAAGGTCTCAGCCAAGTTGGCTCTGCTGATTGCCCCAACCCCAACCCTGACCAGAGCTGGCTAATTGCAGGAAGTTGCATTCATTCAGAAGCTGGAGTAAAAGCAACAGTAATGAGTTCCCCCTTGGAGCCTGGTGCATTCAGGAATGAGTCACACTGGATGAGAACAATTGACTGTTCTGTAATCACCTCCAGCAGCTCCTGCTCAACACCCAACAGGGCCCCAGAAGAGCCTTTCCAGGTATAATGAGGCTGGGCAGGAGGAGATGGATGAGAATTCACAGGGTCTCACCAGGGCAGTTTGGCTTACAATCTGTCTTAGCCCTGAGCCCCAGGCAGGTAGGACTCCACAATGAGATGATTACTGCAAGTGCCAAGTCTCCCAAAGTTCAAGGGCAGGAAGTCATTTGCATCCCAGATGGGAGGAAGAGAAGCAGGGGACTGGCCTCCAGACTGCAGGAGCCCTGGCCTGGGGGCAGTAGGCACACAGACTCTGGCCTCCCTAGCCATCCGAAGGCTTTGATTCTCCCTTCTATTGAGGAATAGTGACTAGGCAGGCAGTTGGGGGGTGAAGAAGGGGGAACATGGGACACTCAGCAGTCCCACAGATGATGTATACAACTTCAATGAGCCCCTCTCCCTTGGCTAACACACACACATACATCACACACACACACACACACACACAACACACATCCCTCCTTGCTCCTATTTTCCTTTATCTCCTCCATAAGGGTGTGCTTTCTGATATGGTCCCTGGAGTCTGCACAATGGGCCATCTTACACTTGATCTTAGCCAAAAGGCGGGGAAGCGATGCATAGTGGACCATCTTAGAAATCAGTGGGTTCATTTCCCCCTGCACACTTACCATTTACAGATGGAGGAACTGGGGGCTCCAGTTCCTGGAGGAACTGGGGAGGAAGCCATCTGTCCAAAGTCATAGTGGAACTGGAACTGGGGTCAGAATGCCCACACTAAATGTCTGGTGTGATCTGTCCACTTCCACTCAGTCTCCCAAACAACTAGTCTCTCCTACCCAAACCAAAACCTTGGGCGCTCACATTTTTTCTGTGGAAATTATGGCCAAAGCTCACACCAACGAAGGTAAATAAGAAAGGAAACCTACAGGGGGAACAGACTTCTTTCTCTTTCAAATATGTCACCGGAATTCATTTTCACCCAGTTTTATCTGCACCAGGGAGGAGGAAGAAGGAACTAAACAGAATTTTGTTCAATAGACCAGGGCAACTTGCCTACAAAAGACACCAGGCAAACCCACACTCCCATGTTGTGCTTCCCTGTAGATCAGTGGATCTCCACCTTGGCAGCACACTGGCCTCAACTAGACCAAAAATGTCAGTGTTCTGGAGGGGGGGGGGGGTGGGGTGGACAGGCATCAGTGTTTATAAAGCTCCCCGGGTGATTCCAATGGGCATCCCAAGTTGAGGACCACCCCTTCCTGCTCAAAATGAGGCCACTGACCAGCAGCACTGACATCACTTAGGAGCTTGTTAGAATGCAGAGCCTCAGGCCCCACCTGCATCTACTGGACCGGAACGTGCAATGCAGTAGGGCCCACCGCTGATTCATGTGTGCACTAAAGTCTGAGAAGCACTGAGGTGAGGTACTTGATGTATTTCATCTCTACACCTGGCAGCAGTTTTGCGAGGCACGTGTTCCATTCCAGAGATGAGGAAACCGATCCTGAGAGAGGTAAACTCACTGCTCCAAAGTCACGGAGAAGCTCCAGGACAACCAGGATGTGACCCCAGTGTGGTTCCAAAGACCACACTTTGTGCTGCACAGACCACTTCCTACAGCACAATCAAATATATGGCCCTGGGGGACCCCAGCGTGCTTGGGTCCTCAGACCCACTGGGCACGCCCCACCTTCGAACAGGATTCCACTTCCAGTGTCAAGTTCCCTCACCTCATAAAAACCAGCATAATTCATGAGAAAATACAAATAGTAAACACATGGGGGAAAGGTTCACTCTCCCCAGTAATCAGAAGAGAAATGCAAATTAGAGCAACATCAAGGAGCCATTTTCTACCGATATAATTAGCCAAAAAAAAAAAAAAAAAAAAAAAAAAGGGATGTTAGCAAAGTTGTTTTGAAATAGGTACATTTGTACATGGCTGGTGGCGGTATAGATTTATATAACCCTTGAGGAAAGTAATATGGCACCATCCATCAAAAGCCATAAATATATTATGCCCACTGACCCTGGGAATTCACCCTAAGGAAATAATTCAATAGGAGAGGAAAAGCTGTTTGTAGGAAGATGCTTATTGTAACATTTGCCGTGAACATTGGAAACAACTCAATATTCAGCAGTAAGGGAATGGCTGAGTAAACTGGGGTACATCAGCTCCTGCAGTGTTATGCAGCTATTTAAAATGATAATCAAGAAGCCCAAGCAGCAAATGTGGGTGAAAGCAAGTAGAATACAAAACTGTGCATACTGTGGTTATTGTGATGGAGAAAGACCGGGTGCATAGGATTTGGACAGGGAAGAGCTGGGCAAAGACAACCGGTGCTCAGGGTTGAGGGGACAACGGAAAGACCCCCTCCTTTTAATCTACAATTACAGACCTCAGTATAACTGACCCTTTGAGAGCAGCCTGGGGGCTCTCTGGTCAGGAGCTCTCTGAGGGGGGTGTGGAGTCACTTCCACTCTTCGTCCCTGGGCAAAGGGATTCCCAGATTCCACTCAGAGGTGGGAGGAGCTGACGCCTCCTCTTCTGTGTAGGCCGGAGAGCATGAGGCCGTGGGAGACCCTTCCCATCTTACCATGAAGCCTGGGGCACAAGTGCAGCTCCCAGTGATGCTGTGGCAGTCGGCGCCGTTCTGACAGGTGCAAGGCAGCTGGCAGCCATTGCCATAGTAGCCAGCAGGGCAGGACTCGTTGCAGTGGTGGCCAGACCAGCCTGGCTGGCAGGTGCACGCTCCAGTTACTGGGTGGCAGCTGAGCAGATGAGAGAAGAATGAGGGGACAGTCTGGCCAGAGAGGCAGCCACGTCCCACCCTCTGCCTACCTTAAGTCTGGTCTGCCAGGGTAGCAGGATCAAAAGGCCTCTCAGGTTAAAATACTTACTGCCTTGTTTGTTTGTCAGAAGGTGCCAAGGTCAAGGTCACATGGTCTTTATGGCCCCAAGAAGGCGAGGCTCACGGCAGTTATATAATTTACCTAAAGTCACATAGTTTGTTTGCAAAGGAAGCAGCAAAATCAGGATTATAACACAGGTCTTCTGACTCCCAAAGAAGTGCTCTTTATAATACAGAGTCCAAAGAAGAAGGGAGCCTTCTTCAGTCCCTTCCCTATGACTATGATGTCCAGAGCCTCACTCACCCTGTACTCAAGGCAGATGCCTGGTGAGGCAGCAGGGCGTGAGAGGGTTGCAGTGAGACCCAGCGACTCTGCATATTGTAGGTACTCCATGGACATTTGCTATGTTAAAATGAGACCTGAGGGCAGATGTGGTCTCTCTCCTCTGGCGGTGTCTGCATCGGACAGGATACCTTCCATCTGGGCTTTGCTAGGGCTCCTTAAGAGTGACTGTGATAATCTTTACCCCTTATCTGTCTGGCTGCCTGGCATGACCTCTAGAGAATAGGGCAATCTCTGGCTAGCAGAAGTCTGATCCAACCAACAGCCAATATCTATTCATGATCAGAGGGGATGCTGGTGTGGTGACCATGTGCTTCTCAAAGCTTCTGGGGGGAGTGTAACTGACCAATGACCCCAGCTACTGTGTCTGAAATCCATCACTACATTCACTCAGAGCCCACACTTCCCCTGGGCTGCTCCCAACTAGAGCATGGCACAGACATTAAAGGTTGGCCCATTCCCGGGAGACCGGAGATTCTTCTGATGGGCAATTTGATCTAGAGACTCCCCATCTTGCCAGACTTTCTTAGAACAGTGATATAATCTAGGACTTTCCACCCAGCCTTCCTTCCTTCCCTCTCCTTCACATGGGTCAGACCTGCACTGCACTCTGGTGTTTTCCTAGCCTCCCAGCCCCCGCCCCGTTTTCCCTCATAGATGTTTCTCTAGTAAATCTCTTGAACGTGGGGAGAACCCAGACTAACACTCCAAGGAAGATGCTGAATGGTAGAGACAAGCCAACCTTCCTGGATTCCCTGTGTCACCTGCCTCTCTTCTCCAGAGTCCAGCTGAAGGGATATGATCAAAAGAGGCATGCTCTGGCCTGGCAGGGGAGCCTGGGTACAATTCTTGATTCTGCTAAATTCCACGAGACATGGGTTTTGTCTCCCCAGGTCGTTGCTGTATCCCCAGCACCTGGCTTGTATTCACTGCCCAATTAAATATTTGGGAGTGAGTCATACTTTCACTATGAGTAATTATTTTCTGTGTCTATTGACTTATCATATGTCTCTCCCACCAGGTGGCAGCTCCATTGGGGAGGGCCCTTTGTCTATTCCACCTCTCTCTGTATTGTACCCCAGGGCCCCGCAGAGTCCCTGGCATGCTAGAGATGCTCAATACATATTTGGCAAATGAATTAATGAACACACTAATTGTGTGAAGCCCAGCCAAGCTATTTCTCTTCCGGGAGCCCTGGTTTTCTCATGGAAAATGAGGGATGGACAAGAGTAGACAGTTTCTGAATAATAAGTGCAAGTAGCTAATAATCATCTTGGAAAATGTTTAGTCTCATTAATTATCAAGTCAAAATAACAACGAGATATCACTTTTTCTCTATCAAAATAGATTTTTTTTTTTAAGGGACAATACTCAATGCTGGTAGAAGGTTCTGGAAAACTATGTGGGGTTATGTATCAGGAGTTTTAAAAATATTCAGACCCTTTGGTCTTATAATTCCATTTCTAAGAATCTGTCCTAAGGAAATAATCATAGTGGCAGAGAAAGATTTATGCACAGAGATGTTCCCTGAAGCATTATTTATAATAGAGGGCAAATGAAACCAATTTAAATAATAATGTGACCAGGCTATTAAAACACCAGGCACTTTATACATATATTTCTAATCTTCAGATAAGCCTGTGATTTAGGCATTAGAGCCTCTATTTTACAAAGGGCACTTGGAGGTAATGTGACTTGCTCACAGTCACATGGCTAAGTCAGGGGAAGCAGGGATTCAAACCCAGGTCTGTCTGACCATGTTCTATCCATGGTCTTATGCCGCCTCTGACAACAAAGTGTTGGTTACGTGAATTATGACAATTTGTATGAAGAGATGTTACAGAAATATCCAAATGCTTCCCAAAATCTTTACTGATACCAGGTGAAGTGAAATAAGCAAAATGTAAATAAGTCATGATCTAAAATATGGAAAAAGTAAGACAGATATACATAGACGTGTATGAAGCACGAAAAAATGACAACAAAATGGCTTTGGGGTTGAGAAATTATGATGACTCGCAGTTTTTTCTTTAAAAATGTATTGTCGAATTTTCCCAAACTGAGCATCAATTCTATTTATACACAGATGTAAATCAATAAAAAGTGTAAATAAGTGGAAAAGGAGAATCATGCAACGGATGAGGGTTTTAAGACTTCCTGGCTCCAGACAAACTCTTCCCTGAGCCCCACGCCATGAGGGGGATATGGGTAGTTACGTGGGTGCCATGGGGCGGTGGCCCCCACGTGGTGACCCTGACCCTCAGCTAGACAGATGTGGGGCACATCCCCCTGTCTCAATACTCTGAGCAAGCCCCTTCTTGGTTCCACATTTCCAGGAGCCTCTCCTGGGGTGGGAGGGTCCAGCTTAGTGACAGTCTCAGGGATGGACACGGGTGGATCTAACAAACGACCCGGCAGCCTTGGCTGTGGCCATCAACTCAGCCCAGCCCCTGCGATGCCAAAGGGTCTCAGGCACGCTTGTGCCCTTCCCATCGGTGGGTTCTCTCACTGCAGACCCTGGCTCTGGTGGGACCGCCACCCCGTGAGAAGCAGACCGGGCACACGCTGCCTGGTGAACCTGACTTCTAAGTGCTCCCGCAGGGCCCGCCTGTAGTCTCAGCCACCAGCGTTTGGGTGTGTGCATTGGTGTCAATTTTACTTTTCACTCTGAGCACCGGAAAAGCTCAAAACTGCATCTGAAATCACTTCTTTCTCCCTCCTTTCATGTCCCTAAAATTCTAGGTAAAAAACCCATGATCTCTAGTTTCTTAATTTGATTGCTTATCATTAATTATAAAACCTCTCAAATACCTTTCAAGAGGGGCTGGGGGGAATGACTGCTGGCTGTGTGATTTATGACTGAGAACTGGGCACCTTCCTCACATCTGATCTCTCCCAGGCGTCCCCTGTTCCCTGCTCCCCTATGCTTCGTGGTGGCACAGCCATTCCCTCAGTCACACGGTGGACAAGTGACTGTTGGTTAGGCTCAGGCAGAGGTCACAAACATTGGTGTTTAGGCAGGCTCAGTTCACTGTTTTTTTTTTCTTCCCCTTGTCTTTATGCCATTTTCTCCAGACATAGATTAATCACAAATTAATAGGAGCCGAAAGCTGAACAATACAGGAATCTTTTCCGGGTGGATTTTTCTGTCGTTTTTATTTTGGTGGCTCTGAGATTTCTATCAATGCTGCATCTGTTGGCTAAATAAAATCTTTCAAAGGTAATACATGATCATGGCTGCTGGAATTCGTCTGTGACAAGCCAGTTGTGGAGGGGACACGGCAGAGGCCTGACACACAGGCACTCTCTTTCTCAAGGTTATTCTTTTATGAAGGAGGATCATTTCTTTGTGCGTGCTACACAGCATTTATAAAGAGAATGAAGCGGTGGGGGTCTGACCAGCCACTTCTTCCCTCCTCGGGCACATGGGTTCAACCTCTGTGAAGCAGCCTCTCCAGAGGGGCACCGGGCAGAGAGAGGCTGGGACCAGATGTGGAGGGTTGGGGGTCAAGAGTACTCTGTTTCCCTGGGAAGATACTCAAGGCCTTGCATGCCTTCTTGGCGGGGCTCTGCCATAAGCTCTCAGAAGCCAGGGGGAATTGGGGGCTAGGCTTCTGGGGACCCCACACTCCATGTCTCAGGGAGTTGGGGGGACACTTCACCTTCAAAGACCACAAGAGAACTTTTGCCCCCACTGGGCTGATGAAAGGTGATGGACAGACTGGGAATCTGAGACGTAGAGAGGACAAGTGTACATAGCAGGACATTTGATCAGACAGAGCAAATGTCCTGAGGCCAGGACTCAGGGGTCCCAGACCCCACCCAGGATGACTTAACTCCCTCGAGATGAGAAGCCATAGAGTTCTCCCTCTACTTTTCTTGGATCCCAAGAGAAGGCTCTATATTGGGACAAAAGCTCACGGAAGAGAGGAGTGACGTGTGTCCATGCAGAGGAAGAGAGGTGTTCCCTGTGGCCACGAAAATGAAGTCAAAAACAGCCTGAGAGAGTTGAGTCAGGCCAAAGGCTCTCAACCATGGGCAATGTACCACACATTCCCCATCCAGGAAACAGTTTTGCTTGTCAGAACTTGGGGGTGGGTTGTGGCCACTGGGGTCTAGTGGGTAGAGGCCACGGATGCTGCTAAACCCCCTACGATGCACAGAACAGCCCCCACAACCAAGAATTATCCGGCCCTAAATGCCAACAGTGGCCAGGTTGAGAAACTCTGAGTTAGACTGAATGAAAACGTTGAGTATGTGGGTTCAGTTATTGGGCCGGTGTGCCAAAAGAGCGGGGTGAAATATGAACAAAAATAGTACGGCAGACATCAGCCCAGTGGCAGAACCACCTAGAGCCATCGGCTGAGTTGAATTCAGCGATTCTTCTTACTGAGGGTCTGCCCTGTGCCAGGCACCGTGCAATGCTGGGCAAGCCAGGTCATAACCGCCCTCAAGGAGCCTGGGCCACGTGTGACACAGCGGCCTGAAAGGAGGCCGCCATGCAGACACGGAGGAGCCCGGCCCGGAGCCCCCAGTTCTAAGAAACGCTATGGACTCCCAATCCCTGAAACATGACACGTGTTAAAGACAGGAAAGCAAACAATCATCAATATTGGATGGGCTGAGATTAGCGACGGAGAAGAGGGAGTCCTTCCAGATTAATAATGCATGGAGGACTCCTTCAGAGGAAAAATAAATTATGCAGGGCACGGCTGCTCAGGCACAGGAGGAAAACAATAGCTCTTTAATCTGGGGGTTGGTTGAATCTCTGTGGCAAGGATTCTCCCTGCATTGGACCTCAGCGGCAGCAGCCCTGCTTCCTGTCCCCGAAAGGGTCCTCCCTTGGCTTCCAGCTGGGGTTGGGGCGGGGGGGGGGGGGGGGGGGGGTCCTGGTGCGGTTTCACCTGTGCAAGAGGTCCAGGCCCCTGACCAGCCATATGGAATCTTCAGAGCCTCAGAGCTCTTACCCTGTCCTCCGGACCCAGCAAGGACGCCACCTCCTCAAGACTTTCCAGACCAACAGAGCAGTTTCCTGTGACGCTTTCTAAGCACAGCCCTGGTCAGTTACTTGAGCACGTGTTGGGACCCAGTGGGGCCAGCCACATACATCTTACCGATTCCAAGATGCACGTTCCCCCGCATTCCCCCCTCTCAGATATTGGGCGCGCTATACAATCAATGGTACGTCATGGTTCAGGTGATAGCATTTTCCTTTCTTAGTAGTCCGTAAAACAGAGCTGTGCCTCACTACTGGTATTGTCTCGTATTGGAAGACATATGGTAGAAGGGGCTCAGTGTGTGTGAGTGCTCCAGACCTGAGTTCCTGAGGGCTGGACAGGTGCTGAGGGACTCGATTTCCTCCTTGTGGTCCAGCCCCGCACGCTCTCAGTGTTTGCTGAATGAATGACTGAGTGAATGACTCGGGTCATATATAGGTCTGCTAGGGCCCTCTCTATGGTGTCTTCTCAGCCCTCTGCCTTGCAGGCAGCATCATCCCAGCCACTCAGCTCCAGGGATTGAGGACCGAGGACAGATCCCCTCTAAGCCATAATATCTGCTAAGATGCCTCTGCTTACAGTGACCAGAGGCTCTTGGGTGATCTGTGGAGAATCAAATGCTGGAAATGAAGAGGGGGCTGGGGCCAAGTCCTGGCTGTCCCAGCAACTGGGCTGCAAAGAAGAGGCATCTCTGTCTGGCCTGCAAACAGCAGCGGTACCCATTGCCCCGAGCGTGCAGTCCTCCCGAGCTGTCTTGCAGGTCCGAGGAGAGAAGGGAGACTCCCCCATCCTTCACCACCCAGATAAGAGGCAGCCACATAGAGGGCTGTGGAGGTGTTATCTGGGGCCGACAGCCTCATTTATTACTAGAGGGTGCTGCCAGCTGGTGCATGAAGCAGGAAGTGAAGAAGACACGGAAGAGGTGGCCCAGGGCGGCTCTGGCTTCTCCGCTTCCCAGATTCAGGCTTCCCTGGAAGCAGCCGTTGGTGCCAGCTTCACCCGAGGTGCCCTCAAACCCGAAAGGACACAGACCGCAGGGAGAGGCTGGCCCTGACCTCTGTCCCTCCTACTCTTCCACTCTAGCCAGGGCCTGCTGGGACAGCCCTCTTCAGGTCCTAGGAGAGCCACACTGATCTCTAAGGCCCCTTCCAGTATTGATCCTCTGAGCTCCAAGGCCCTGGCTTCTGCCCTGGCGGTCTTGTCCCTGAACCTCTAGGGGCTGGCGGATGGCTTAGTTAGGCATGGAGCACACGGAGGGGAAATTTCTCAAGGACAATGGCTCCAGAGCCTGTGGCACGTGAGCTGAGCCACCCTAGCACCCCAGGACCATGTGGCCACACTCCACGCTGCTGCCCTGAGGGTCACCAAACTCCCTCCTTACTTCTGTGTGTGGGGTCTCAGGCGGGCCCACTTTCAAAGCTGGCAGCTGGGTGTGGTAGACAGAGGCAGGTGACCCGGGTCCTGGTCCTGGCTGTCTGTGGCTTTGGCTTCCCCTTTTCATCAAAGTGGTTAGCTGAGCTCTTCAATGCCCCACCCGGGTGACCAAGCAGGGGCATGTGCCCTGAGAAGCTCCCTCTCCACCGGTGTTCACCCGCCCACCCAGCCCCGGCTCACCTGACCCCAGCTCGTACCTGATGGTGTTGTCGGCATCACAGGGGCAGGGCAAGGCACAGCCCAGGCCATACAGTCCCTCGGGGCATAGCCGCTCCTGGCAGCGGGGGCCTTTGTAGCCGGGATCACACTCGCAGGCGCCGGTGGTGGGCGAGCACTGGCCTCCATTGTGACAGTCACAGCGCTGTGAGCACTGGAAGCCGAAGGTCCCAAACGGGCATTCCTCTTGGCACCTGCGGGAAGGAGACTGGGGTTGAGGCTGTGCCCCGCCACCTGCCCTTCCAGATCCGCCCAGCACACACCCTGTGCCTCTAGGCCTGAGCCTGGGGTGTGGCACCTGATCCCAGCATCCCTCCCTCCCTTCTCATCTTCCAGGAAGCACCTGCAGGCAGGTCCCCGCTTGGTGCCTGGTCCCCTCAGTCCCCCCAGCACGGAATTTGTATGGTCATATTTCATTGATTAGAGGCCTTAAATGGGGTTTTACTTCACTTTTTTTGATTGCAGTAAAATATATGTAACATAAAATTGAACATTTTAACCATTTTTAGGGCTCAGTGGCATGAAGTATATTCACATTTTGTGCAACTGTTTCCACCATCCAGCTCCAGAACCTTTTCACCTTCCCCAAGCTGGAATGTCTGTACCCATTAAACAATAAACCTTATGTATTTTTTTAATTAAAAAAATTTTTTTTAACATTTATTTATTGTTGAGACACAGAGACAGAGCATGTGCAGGGGAGGGGCAGAGAGAGAGAGAGAGAGAGAGAGAGACACACACACACAGAACCCAAAGCGGGCTCCAGGCTCCGGGCTGTCAGCACAGAGCCCGACACAGGGCTCGAACCTACAAACCAGGAGATCATGACCTGAGTTGAAGTTGGATGCTTAATTGACTGAGCCACCCAGGCGTCCCATAAACCTTATGTTCTTAAGCTATGTTTTAGCATCTCTGCCATCAGTTCAGTCTTACAACTGATGGCGTGTCACAGGGTAATTATCCGTGTTTTCATTCTTAGCCGTCGACAAAATGATGCATCTTACCATTGGTGGCATCTTGGGTTTGATGAAATGTGGTCATTTCATTTCTAATCACTGTTTCCGATTTTATCTTTTGGGCAGATGTACAGTCTCCCTTGGTCAGACTAGAAACGTGTGTCCTCCACCAGCGTGGAATTTTCCTGAGTACAAGAGGCATCCTCCTTTACCAGATGGGAGAATCCCCCACACCAGGGACCAATTCTTCCTCCTCGGACTGGGGATGCTGGTGAGCCAAGGAGGAGAAGTGAGCCCCTTTCATGTCTTGACTTTTGTGTCCAATAGTTTGGCCTGCTCCTTGGAGCTTCCAGTAATAACCTTCATTATTTAAATCATTGCCTTGCAGCCCCTGGGTGCGGATCCTCTGTGGAAGAGTGAGACCCCTGCTGCAGAGTGCCCGACACCCCCCACCCCAGGCCAGGGCTATTCCCCAGGGAGGCAAAGTCACTGTCACTGCGATCCTGGCAAGGTCAGGGGTACACCTGGGGACACAGAGGGTAAAAGAGGTGGGTGGTTCCTGCATCCCAGAGACAAAGGAAATGGCCTCTGGGATTTGGGATGACCCACGGGGCAGTCTGCTTCTGTGATGCTGGAAGGTCGATTCTGGCATCTGCTTTCTCATCATAGAATGGGATGATAATAAAAGCTCCCCAGGTTGTTTGAGGATGAAATGAGGTAATGTGTGTAAACCCTCAGAAAGGTGCCCCAAGCACGGTAAGGGCTCAGTAAGAAATGTGAGTTATTAATTTTCCCGTTAATATTGTTTTCTAAAGTTCTCAGAGCCCATCCGACCTTCTGCCTCATGTTCTGACATGAAAAGGCTTCAAGGGAAAAATTCCAAAACGTTAACCATGGAGTAGACTTGAGGAATTCTAAAATGTTCTAATGGTCATCTAGACAACCATTTTCCAGTTTTCCTATGCCTTCCACAATAATGGTGGGGAGGGGGGTATAAAAAATACAGCCCTAAGTTCTTTATTAGATCTTGGAGAGTTGTGAGTTGTAACCAGTGTTCTCCACAACAGGGCAGGGAAAGACCATGTCTGGGCGACCTTGGGTACTGATCACGATGGGGAGGGGCCCCGGTGATGCTGTAGGACTGGGTGGCAAGCGCCTCATGCCCAGAGTGGCCGGTGTGTCAGATGTCAGTCTTGGCATAGGGGGTCTCTGTCTCTCTTTTCTTTGTCGCCTTGAGCCCATGATGACAGGAGAAGGAAAAAGGTGATGGAGGTCTAACTTTGCGGGCTTTCCCGAGGAAGATGCCACCCATCCGCCCCTCACAGAGTTACTGTGACAAAAGGAGGAATGGAGCAGAATGGACGGGCAGTGGGGATGATGATGGGTACAGCCTGGACAGTGGTCAGAGGGGACTTCCAGCTGTGCACACCCCAAAGTCCGGCCACAGGCCCCTAAAGCAGCAGGAAACTCACTATCCAAAGTGCCAGCCCCTGTTCAGCCTCAGAATGGATTTTTCCAGATGTCACTCAATTTGGGTCTCCTCAGATGTCTCAGATGTCAGGGCAAGAGACCCAAGTGAGGAGACCCTCCTGACTCCTCCTCCCTTCCACTGGAACATTCCTGCTCCCTGCCATCCCTCAGGAGTGGGCAGAGCCCTGGCCAGTGAGCATCTTGTGAAGGGCACCACCCCTACCCTGCCATATTTATGAAGTGACTTATTCCACAGCCCCAGAAAAAGAATCTGGAAATGAAATATTGACAACCTAATCCATTTACATAATCAGCCTCTTTTTTTTTCTTACTCACAATTTAAACAACTTATTTATTTAGAGATCAAGCAACGACTGCTAATGAATTTTACACAAAGCACGCTAATAACGGGGCCTGTGGAACAGAAGGGTAATCACAGCAGGAATTAGTTTTCTACTTAAACATCCTTCCTTTGCAACATATCAATCTAATGTGTCTGATATTGCCATTAACAACCAGATCCATTGCTCAATTAAATTACAAAATGAGCTGCAAAGCCCTCGTTACGTTTCATGTTTAATTTGCACTGGATTCTGCCTATCCGGGGAGGCCTGCATTATTACACCCACTCAACTTTAATATGCTTGCAATGATTTGGGGAGGGTTAATGCAGCTGTCACCTACAAAATTAATGGAAGCAATTTTACAAAATATTAAACACTAGGTGGCCCGTTTAGGTGGGAAACCCAAATGCTACTGGCCCTCCCACTGAACTCTCTATAGTTGATTGGTGAAGCTTGCTCAGGAGACCCCAAGGATTTGGGATTTCTCTCTGGCCCAGGATTGAGGGCTGCCCCAACAAGAAGAGGGATTAGAATTACTTTTCTGTTGGGCACATCTTGGAAAATCGAGAGAGTCAGTGATGTAAGGTCTACTGGTGTTGCGTCCAGCCAGCTGGAAGTCTGGGCCTGCTTGTCTCCAACAACAAGTGAGCTGTTGTTACCTCTCATGTGCAGGTGGACTGCAACAAAGGGTCCTGTTCTGGTTCTGGGGTCTTCTAGCTCCTGACCCTCGTAGCTCATCCTGAGCATTTCCTTATTGGGGGAGAGGGTGAGGATGTGAAGTTGGGCTCGGTGCTTCAGTCCGTCCCCTCTACACCTTCCCCCAGAGACCCCCATCTTTGACAGAAGTCAGAGAGGATTTCCAGATACTGCACCCCATGTGCTAAGGCTGGGAAGATCAAAGGGATGGATACTGGCTCACAAAGAGATTAGATCTGGCTCAAAAGACTTTGGGCTAGAAGCACATAAATGTAAAGCAAAAAATGGAAAATCGCTTTTCTGGACATCGCCAAGAATTTGAGGCTGACTCCAGTCACAGTTGGAGGGGCCCAATTATATTGTCACAACCAGAAAGACCAATTAGTTGACTCAGCCTCGATCCCTGCTTGCTGATGTTATCTGGGCAGGAGAAGCAGAGGGATGGTGAACAAACGTTCCTCTTGCCTCACCTTGTCTGGGCAGAGTAACAAAACCCAAGGTCAGAGATAAGACGCAGATCCCACAGAAGCAGGAAAAGCGTTTGAGAGCCTCCTTTCTACCACCCCTCTCTCTGCTCGAAGAGACACATGTAGTTGAGACTTGGCCCGGGTCCTGTGGGCAAACGTCCTCTTCCAGCTCTGAATTCACTCACCATCCAACACACTGACTGTGGCTTCTCTCACTTCCATAGCACCAAGCCCACCCATCATCATGGCATCCTTCTTCCTACCATGGCAAATGTGCTTATACAGTAATTCCTCAGTTATGTGTTTTGTGAGCTATCTGCTCTGCAGGGCTGGAGTGATTCCTGGACCCTGTGCCCTTGTTCAGTCTGCTCTCAGGCCTCTAGCCTTCAGAGAATGCAAACTTATGCCCGTACCCTTTTGGCAGAACTCAAATTAGGCACAGAAATTTAGTTCTAGAAGAAATTATGCAAAATGTACTAACTAGTTTGCACCCCCAGCTTCCTTGGATTACTGGTGCCATTGTCTCCCTGCAGTAAGGCAGAAAGCAGAGAGTGGCTAGTAGGTGCTCACTTCCTTCTCTGGGTGAGTCAGTGCAACTTTAGGGCTTGGGTCACCGGGCTGGGGGCGGGGCGGTGTGTGTAGCGGGCCAAGGGCCAGGAAGGATGAGTTGATGAGTCTTCCCGGCAGGAGGACTCAGAATGCTTTCTGAGAAAGGAGCAGGAAGGCTCACAGAGGGATGCTGTGGGCTGGTGAACCCCAGCCGCTCTCTGCAAGGCTGCTGGGAAAATGAGCAATATGAACAGCAAGGACAATAGCTAACCCCCCTCTTACCTGTCCCCCATGTAGCCAGCTGTGCAGTGGCACCGTCCAGTCACATGATCACACTGCCCTCCATGGTGGCAAGGACAGTCCTGGCTGCAGTTCTGGCCGAATGTCCCTGGTGGGCAGGGCTGGGCACACACTGCTCCCTGAAACAGAGGAGGGAAGACACACATAGGTAGTGCAATCCTGAGGCCACTCTCTCCTAGAAGTGGCACAGTGGCCGTAGTCCAGGGACCACCCCATTTCCTCAGTGGGACTTTCTTCCCAGTCATAAAGCATAAGAAGCTGGACATGGTGGCTTCCAAAGCCCCAATTTAGAGACAGGGAGACTGAGGCCAATTTGCTCATCCAATTATTCAGCACACATTTATTAAGTGCCTGTTGTATACCAGGCTCTGTGTTAGATATTGTGGATACACAAGTATGAGGGAGACTCGATTTGTGTCCTCCCAATCTACTGGGGAGAGAGGCAACAAAGCAGATAACTAAAGTTCAATGTGCTAAGCACTGTGACACTGGCAGACAATAAAGTGCTGAGGAAAAACAGACACTCTAATTAAACATAGTGGTCTGGAAACACACACTTTATTTCTATTTCTTTCCCCAACCCTGCTAACATGAAAGCAAAGGGGCAAAGGTATGAGCCTGCAAAGACAAAAGCAATGGAAGTGGAGACCATGCAGGACACAAACGTCTTCCAAGATATGCTGGAAGATGGTAACCTCAGTAAAGCTCAGGAATCAAAGACACCAAGAACATCTGAAGGTCCAAGGGCAGGTGTGCAGGAACAGGAGGGCTATTCAAAAGTTTATAATAGATAGAATTAGACCCCAGACCTCTGCCCCCACTTCAAACAGCCAGGTGACTTCCCCAGTCTGGCAGAAGCCTGGAAGTTGACTTTTGAAGAGTCTGACCCACGTAGGCTTGGACAGAGGGACACCAAGCACAACTGAGGGAGGTGCCATGAGAAACAGGGATCCTGTGCACTCTGCCTGCTCAGCAACTAGACTGCTGATTACCATTCCTGCTAGGGATGCAGGTAAGCTCAAAAGCAAAAACCTGCAGATATTGATATTTGAGGGTCCCATCAGTCAACAAGCCTGGAAACTCCCCCTACCTTTAAGCTTCCTAACAGCTTTTCTGAGGCTTACCAGAAAACCTGAACAGGTACTGGAGGATCACCAGATATTTCAAATGAAATAACAGATGAAGACCTAAGCAGAAAATACACAAAAGGAACACAGAGGAAATAGGAAGTATGCAGGGAGCAAAGACAACTTTTAAAAAGAGAATTACAAACCTCCGTTATAATTAAAATGAGTATCCGTAGGTAGTTATTTGAAATTATTTTTATCTATGAAAGAGCAGAGTGGTATAAAAGGAAATATCCCAGAGAAAAGTAAAGATTTCTTGAAATTTAAAAATAAGATGGCAGAAATTTAAAAATTTTTAGTAGAAGAGCTGGAAAATGCATAAATTTCCCACAAAGTAGGACAAGAGAGAGGGAGAAGTGCGGGGGTGGGGGAGGCACTGAAGGAGGAAACTGTAGGCAAAATATAATAAAATTAGAGGATCAGTCCAGGAGGTCTGACATCTAATTAACAGAGGATTTCAGACAGTGGAACAGAGAAAATGGAGGTGCCTAAATTAAATGGGAAATATAATACAAGAAAAATTTCCCAGAATGGAATAATGGAAAGCACTGATCTCTGAATTGAAAAGGTCTAGAGAGTTTCCAGCATGAAAAATGAAAAAGACCCACATTAAGGCTTATAATTATAAATTTTTATACTTCCATGGATAAAGAAATTATCCTCAAAGTTTTTAGAAAGTCACATACAAAAGAACAGGAATCAAAATGTATTGGATTTCTTAACTAGAAGCTAGATGATAATGGTAGATGATAATGCCTCAGAAATTCAGAGGAAAATAATTTCCAACCTAGAATTCTATACCCAGCTAAACTAACACTCAGGTGGGGCGTAGCCTCAAAAAACTAACTTCCTAAGCTTCTCTTCTAGAAAGCTACTGAAGGACTTTTTTTTCATTAAAAAGAATTATATGATAAAAAGAAAGAAATGGGGACTTCAACAGAAGAGAGAGGTGGAGGGAATCACAGGGTGGCAGTGAAAGGAAGTCCGAGAATGACACCAGGGCAGCAGGAACTGAAGTACACAAAGCTCTGGGGGGTGTGGCCTCCAAGAAAATAACTGGAACAAAACCCAAATTGAGAGATTTCTAATGGGTCTGAACTTACTGAGAGGCCTTTTTGAGTTCTGCCAGAGAGTTTTAGGGATAAATTAGTAACAATACATAGGTGAGCATATTAACATAAACACTGATTTTGAATTCATTATGTCATCAAATTATGAAGTCATCAATGTCATCAAAATGATTCAACCAAAAATTATAATAAAGTTGCACTGAGAGGGTTGGGGAAGGGTTGCATGTGATGTGTGTGTGTGTGTGTGTGTGTGTGTGTGTGTGTGTGTGTGTAAGACAGATCTGAATCTTATCCTATGGTAGGAAGTCAACAGAAATGGCAATGAAATGGCAGTGAAGCATGTGATGCAGAAATGAGGAGGGAAATGCCAGAAGAAACACCTAAAAGAGGTGAATGCACTTGCCTTTCAGGAGTAGGATTTGTGAGTGAGTCAGGGGACTACTTTCCCCTCCCTTCAGTACTAGCCTTGTGAGATTAGATAACTTAAAAAAATTTTTTTAAATGTTTATTTCTGAGAGAGCAAGAGCGAGAGAGAGAATGAGCAGGGGAGGAGCAGAGAGAGAGAGGAAGACACAGAATCTGAAGCAGGCTCCAGGCTCTGAGCTGTCAGCACAGAGCCTGATGTGGGGCTTGAATTTGTGAACTGTGAGATCATGACCTGAGTGGAAGTTGGACGCCCAACCGACTGAACCACCCAGGGGCCCCAAGATTAGATAACTTTAAACAATTATATCTGTGAATCTTAGGTCTTTATAAAAGAGAAATCTGAACAAGCTTCCCTTTCAGCCTCTCCCTTTCATTTCTCTTATGGAGACCAAGGATTCTCCCACAATTAATTCATCAATAAGTTCAATACACAGTTATTAAGCACCAATAACTGCGGGCCCAGAGGAAGCTGGTTTACTCAGGAAAATGCTGCCAGACCCAAGTCGTTTTTCAATATCATCCAATTTATTGTAATGAATTAGGTGGGAGGCTTTTTAGCTCAGATTTCTCTTCCCCACCTGTCAGAAGGTGAGGGACTGGTGTGGGGGGAGTGGAAGGGGAAATGGAGAAGGCAGAGGCAGCAGCTGAGGGGACAGTGAGATGAGTGTGTATGTGAGGAGAGGGGCAGGGAAAAGCCACAGAGGAAGGGGCTCTTTTCCTCCTAGGGGTGATAGGGGTTCCCCATAGAGGCTTGCCTTTCTCACTATACCCCAGAAGCTTCTATGACATGACCAGGACTCCACAAGGAGGCCCACAGAGAAGCTTCGTGTACAGAGTGCTACCTTCTGAAATTGCCTGGGAAAATCAAGCTCTGGATTGTACTCTTTAGATCTGTGAGTGTAGTGGAAGCCGCTGGGGGCCAACAAGAAAGTGAGGGCTTGGAGGATGATAAAGGCAGGACCCTTCGGCCCAGCACCCTCTTCCCAGCCCTAGCCGTCCCTGGGAGGGGCCTCAGGACTGAGCTGCAGCATCCTTACACTGTGACTCTGCATGCACGAGGGGTATTAATAATTCATACAAATCTGCAAGTTAAATGCTGTGTAAAAAATAGAAACGCAATTGTCTACCAAAAAATTAAAAATATAAAGTCCCCAAATCCATAGGTGTCTATTGACAGTTTCCTGTCGTCTCGAAGAACAAACTTCTCACTGTGTTGGAAAGAAAAAAATTCCTCCAAGACTTCCTCCCTTCCCCTTCTTTGACCACTGGCTTCCATCAGTGTCTCTAGAGAGGCCTGTGGCCCATTCTCCTCCTCCCTCACCCTGACCCAACCTCAATGCCTGCTGCTAGGCCTCTGAAAACCCAGCCTGTGGGTGGTGGAATTCTGGAAGCAGGTGGGAGATAAGAGGGTCTTTCCAGAGACTGGTTCAGGGCGGGAGAAATGGGCAGGTGAGAAATGAGAGAGGCAGCAGCAGCCCCTTTGTCCTCAGAAGAGACAGTCAGACAGACACCAAGGGCTGGGGTTCAGGAGTCCAAGAGTCAGGAGACCCAGATTCTAACCCACCTTCCTCTTAACCAGCAGTGTAGCCATGGGCAGGTCACTCAACCTCTCTGGGCCTCAGCTTCATCATCTGAGAAAGGAGGGGATTGATGGGCCAGTGGTGTTCAGACCTCTAAAAGCTGGGAGGCCCTGTTTTTATATGAAATCTTACCAAGAACCTCAATATAGAAAGTAGGTTAAAATGGAGAAGTGAGGGTGTGTGGGACCCAGAGCCCTAATTATTAGGCTCCCCACCCACCCTCACCCCCAAGAAACCCGAGGGTTCTGTGAAACTCAGAAGGAAATCCTACAGTCTTGATCAATTATTTCCAAATATGGATCTGCGGACAGGGTTGGCGCTTCAGAATCATCTGGGGATCTTATTAAATATAGAGATCCAGGCCCCAGAAAGTCTCTGGTGGGGCCTGGAAATCTGTTCTTAAGACCCACCCTCAGCCCCAGAAACTCTGGCGTGCAGCCACGTTTGGACACTGCTGGACCAAATCATCCCCTGGTCCTTTCCTGCTCTAAAAAATCCCGGCAAATCTGTGCCCGTGTCAATGGGCCCTGCAAGCATCCCTCCAGCCTGCTCCCCATGACCTCTGCCTTCACAGCTTCCCGAAATACCCTGCTCCTACTCAGTACCCCTGTCCTCTCTGGCTTTGCAAAGAAGTTTCAGGCCCTGGGGGATGCGGCCCCCTGTGTCACTGAGCTTCCCCCAAAATGGGGTGTGTTACTGGAGAGTCAGAGGCGGGGGCACAGCCTGGGAGAGTCCGATTTAGTGACTCGGTGCTCCTGAGAAGCTTGGGTCATTGGTGGGGGGAGCCCTGACAGAGTGTGTTAGCTAAAAAAAAAAAGAGGCTTGTGGATTGTCTGCAGGATCCAGGGATATAAAACAAGCAATGATAAAGGACAGAGTCTGCAAGGCACTTTGAATGTGCACTGCCTCATCTGAGCCTTTTGCCCACCAGGGCTGTTATGAAGGGCAGGGCTTACTATTGTTGTATGGGTTCTGCTTACAGATGGGGAAACAGAGACCAGAGTAACTGAGCACTTTTTTCAGGGTCAACACTGGTTGCAGGACCTGAACTGAGGCCTGTGAGGTTGTAATTCCCACCCTTTCCTTTCCATAATAGCGGTTCCCAGACACAAGAGCTGGGTTGGTTGAGGCTGCACCAGAATCACCGGGAGCGCATACTGAAATGCAGATTCTGGGCCCACAGAACAGCGGGGTACAGGCTGGGAATCTGAAGTTCTAGAACTTCAGGTGATCTCTACTCTTCCGTCTCCCCTCCTCCTCCCACCTGTTCCCCTGCCCTCACACCACACCCTTTCTGCCACATTGGGCCCAGAGCCCACGGCAGCTCAGGTGAGTACCTATCTATGTCCAAGGAAAGAGCTTATCTAGATTTCAACTCCTTTGAGCATGAGAGACCACAGGCTCAGAGAGGTTAAGGAACCTGCCATCAGTTCACACAGCCCTTAGATGTAGACTGTCATTCAAAGTTGTGTCCAAGGGATCTCCGGTGGTTATCTAGTGATGCCTGTGACCACAGATAGGAGGGAGGGTTTTCAGGGTGGGAAAAGAATTCAGCCCCTCAACGTGTGTGGGTGAGGGACGCTCACACCTCTTACAGAGGCCCACCCAGGTCCTGTGGGCCCACCTACCGTCCAGCCTGGGGGGCAGGCACACTCTCCAGTGATGTGGTGGCAGGTGCCCCCATTCTGGCAGGGGCAGCGCAGCTCACAGTAAGCCCCGTGGCTTCCAGGCGGACACAGCTCCTCACAGCTGCATGAGGAAGCAGAGGTGTCAGACATGGCAGCATTCAGTCAGTGGCAGTGTCCCAGTACTCCAGGGCTCCCTAGGAATTCGAGAGTCCACAGCCAATGTGAACTGTATTAGCTGAGATGCAGTCCTGCTTTCTGCCAGAAGGGGGAAACAGGGCTCAGACATAATGAACTGGAATGCTGTGTGACTGGGCCCATGCCTATGGGGTAACTTAAGCGCTTAATGTCAAGAAGAGTGTTTTTTGGGGAAGGCTTCCGTGAGAGGAAGACATTTTATGTGGGTCCTGAAGGTGAAGTTAGTTTCACTGGGAGAAGGGAAGGAAGGGCATGCCAGGCAGAAGGAACAGCATGAGTAAAGGCACTGAGATGTGGTTATTGATCTGGCTTTTAAGAATCTACCTAGATTCAGGGAGACTAAGTATCTGGGGCATGCCCCACTTTTAGCCTCTGGAAAGTTCTCAGCTGTCATGACGGGTTCATGTGCACTGCTGAGGTATGAGGGAGGCTTTGCACAGGATCTTGGCCTTGGGCCTCAGGGAAATGGCCCTGGCCTCTAGCTGGAGCTGGCCCTGGAGTTGGCCAGACCTTGGGGCAGGAAACACCCTCAATCAAGGATGTGTCCCTGACCAGTGTCCTTGGATACCCTCTCAGGATCTAGGGCTGTTGGGAGGCCACTGAGTCTTCAACAGGGTGGGGAGTGGGGAGGAGAACTTCAATCTTGCTCTGAGGGGGTTTCAATTAAGCAGTCTTGGAGGTTCCCTCTCAGTACAGACTCTCTAGAGAACTGGAGTGAGGGGCTGTTTGGGGTGTGAGGGGAGAAGACAGGGGATATGAACAGGCACAATAAATTCTCTGAATCTATTCATGGTACTTACTGCCCAGGGCCCTAACCCATCTCTTTCTCAAATGGCCTGGAAGGGTCGGGACCCAGGTGAGCAGCGGGCGTTTGGGTTATGATCAGAGGAGAATGCCAAACTGAGGTCTGGGGCCCGGACAGGAAGGGCCTCCCGGGAGGAGTTTCATGAACTCCTGATGTACTTGGTCTCAGCTTGCACCTGTTACCCTGGGGCCTGGATGGAGGGACCGGGGACCTCCGTGGGTGAGGCCTGGGCATTTAACCTCTGTAGGGCTTGGGGTCACAGCGCGGGAGATCTGCCAGCCAGGACTACCTTGAACTTCTGTCTGTACCCCCTACCCTGCTCCTCGGTTAGGGGCCAGTGGCAGACTGCGCAGCTGCGGGGAGGGAGCCAGCCCCGCCCCGCCCCGCCCCGCCCCTAGGGCCCTGGGGACGGTACTCACTAGACTCCGGTGTAGCCCGGAGCGCAGAGGCACTGGCCGGTGCGGGGGTCGCAGCTGGCTCCGTGGCGGCACTGGCACTGCAGCTGGCAGCCCTTGCCGTGGGTGCCCGGCGCACAGAGCTCCTCGCAGCGCCAGCCGCGGAAGCCGGCGGCACACACGCAGGCGCCCGTGATGGGGTTGCACAGGGCTCCATTCTGGCATTGGCACCGATTGCTGCAATGGGGGCCCCAGTGGTCGCTGTCACAGCCTGCAAGAGAGGAGCCAGTCAGGGCTGAGGGAATTCCCTGAGGGACTGTCCTTGGGACGGGGGCCTGAACCGATACCCCAAAGGCCACTCTCTGCGTTGCTCTTCCCTGGATAAGGAGACAGCAAGGGCCATTAGGGGGGAAGCTTTGGCACCTCATAACCTCCATGGGCTCTTCGCCAAGCCACTCCACTAATCATACACCCTAAGAAGATTATTTCTTCAAGGTATCTCCCAGTCTGGGCCATCCCATTCCAACCAGTGCTTCCCTGAAGCCCCTCCCGGGTATTGAAATTCTGGAACCATAAGCTATTCACCTCCCTCTGCCTTTGCTAAATTCTTCTTGGTTGGTTGTCTCTGTTCCTCTCAGCCAGGCTTTCTCTTCTGGTTTGCTACCGCTCTTCTCTGTGACACTACTCACTCCCCCTTCTCAGTCCCTCCCCAGCCCAGACCCCATCTCTCTCTCTTTCCCTCTCTTTCTGAAACTCATTAGTTTTCTCACCTCTTGTACCTCACTCTCCAGTGAGAATGCCTTCTAGCTCCCTGCACCCTCTCCCCCCCACCCCCCTCCCATCTCCCTGTCACCCTTCCCATCTGTCTCTCCGAGGCTTCTCCTTTTCAGCAATGTCTACCCACCCTGCACCCCCACCCCCCGCCCCTGGGTTGCTTTATCTTCAGTTCAATTTCTTTACTTTCCAAGTAGCCAACTTCAGAAGGAGCAGGAAAAAGAAATGTTTCCCTGGGAGGAGCCAGACAGCCTTCAAGATCTTTATATGTAATTAAATGTTTCAAAGAGTGATGATATCTGAGCCAGCTTTGCAGAAACTTTCACAGCTGTGGAAAGGACCTGAATGGCAGAGCCCCAGGTAGGTCACCCAGCCTGCTGCCACCTCCCCCTCTGACCTTCCCCTGGTGCATACAGGACACCCAATACCAAGATGTCCTCAAACCACAGGCTCATTCACTTGAATCCTGGAGTGTGGTGGATGTGGGGTTCAAGCATGGCCATAGACAGGCACAGATAATGTTCTACGAGAAGTTCAATGGAGAAAAAGACTACTTCCAGCTAAGGAGATCGGGCAAGACTTCCTAAAGTCTCATTTGTCTGCCTATCAGAGTGACCAAGTGTCCTGGTTTCAGCACTAAAATCCCACCTTCTGAGAAATCCTTCAGTCCTGGCCAAACCGGAATGGCTGGACACCCTACCTTCTGAAGACAAGGTGCCGATCAGATGATCTTTGTGCTCCAGTGATTCTAGGGTTTAGACACTCAGAGAAGGAAGGCAGCAGGTGAGTGTGACTGGAGAAAGTGTCACTGGGGCAGGCTCAGTATGAACAAAGAGGCAGTGGCGCTCGAGTGTTGGGCATGCACAAGAGCAGAAGGTTCTAGCGAGGCCAGTGAGTACATGGGATCTTTGGGGACGAAGGCATTGATGGAGGAATCACTCCATCAGCCCCACAAACTCCACTGGATGTACCTCCCACTTGTTGATCAAGGTCAAATGGTCAATGTCATGGAGCCTGTCCATCATCCTTTAACAGATGGAACCAGCCTGGGCCCAAATCCCTGTCTTGCTTTATTCCTTCTTCATCTCTGCCCCAAATATTCACATATACAAACTGAGCTGCCAGCTTATGAGTAAGCCCCACCCTGCATTTTCTACCTGGTACTACGGTGAGGCAAAATCAAGTCCAACAGCCAAAATGATCTTGACAAAGAACAAAGCTGGAGGCATCATGCTTCCGGATTCCAAACTATATTACAAAGCTATAGTAATCAAAACAGTATGATACGGGCATAAAAACAATGGATCAATGGAACAGAACAAAGAGGCCAGAAATAAACCAAGGAATATATGGTCAGTTAATTTATGACCAAGGAGCCAAGAATATACAATGGGAAAAGGACAGTCTCTTACATCATACACAAACATTAACTCAAAATGGATTAAAGATTGAAATGTAAGACCTAAAACTATGAAACTCCTAGAAGAAAACATAGGTGGTAATCTCCTTGACGCAGGTGATAATTTTCTGGATTTGACATGAAAAGCAAAGGCAACAAAACCAAATATAAACAAGTGGGACTACATTAAACTAAAAAGCTTCTGCATAAGAAAGGAAACCATCAGCAAAATGAAAGGCAACTTACTGAATGGGAGAAAACATGTGCAAATCATGTAACTGACAAGGGGTTAATATGCAAAGTCTATAAAGAACTCATACAACTCAATAGTAAAAAAACAAAAACAAAAACAAAAAACGAAACAAAAAACCCAAACGATCCGATTAAAAAATGGGCAGAGGATCTGAACAGTCATTTTTACAAAGAAGACATACAGAGGGCCAACAGGTACATGAAAAGGTGCTACACATCACTAATCATCAGGGAAATGCAAATCAGAACCACAATGAGATATCACCTCACACCTGTTAGAACAGCTAGCATCAAAAGACAAGAAATAACAAGTGTTGGCAAAGATGTGGAAAGAAGGGAACCCTCGGGCACTGTTGGTGGGAATACAAACTGGTGCAACCATTGCAGAAAACAGTATGGAGGTCCCCCCACTCCCAAATTAAAAATAGAACTATCCTATGGTCCAGCAATTCCAGTTCTGGGTATTTATCCAAAGGAAATGAAAATACAAACTTGAAAAGATATACGCACCCTTGTGTTCACTGCAGCATTATCTATGACAGCCAAGACATGCAAGCAACTTAAGTGTCCATTAATAGATAAATGGATAAAGAAGATGTGGTATATTTAGACAATGGAATGTTATGCTGCCACAAAAAAGAAGGAAATCCTGTAATTTGTAACAACATGGATGGACCTTGAGGGCATTATGCTAATAAGTCAAACAGAGACTTATGAAATAAGTCAAACAGAGACAAACACCATATGATTTATGTGGAATCTAAAAAAATGAAGAAACAGACAAGAACTGGACTCATAGATGCAAAGAACGATTTGGTGGTTACCAGAGGTGGGGTGTAGGAGGTGGGGAAAATGGGTGAAGGTGGCCAAAAGGTACAAAGTTCTAGTTACCAAATAAATAAGTCATGGGGATGTAATGTCCAGCATGGTGACTAGAGTTAATACCATTGCATAGTTAATAATACGTGAAAGTTAGTAAGAGTAGATCTTAAAGGTTCCCATGGCAAGAAAAAAAACGTAACTATGTATGGTGACATATGTTGACCTGTGGTGATCATTTCACAATATATACAAATGTGGAATCATTATGTTATATACCTGAAATATTTTTTTTTAATTTTTTTAATGTTTATTTATTTTTTTTTGAGAGAGTGAGAGACAGAGCTCGAGAGGGGAAGGACAGAGAGAGGGAGACGCAGAATCCGAAGCAGGCTCCAGGCTCCGAGCTGTCAGCACAGAGCCTGATGTGGGGCTCGAACTCACAGACTGTGAGATCATGACCTGAGCCGGAGTCAGACGCTTAACCGACAGCCATCCAGGCACCTCTGAAACTAATTTCTTAATACAAAAAAAAAAAAAAAAAAAATCAAGTCCAGATATAGTTACAAACTCCACCCACAATGGAAGAGGCTCACAAGACAGAGAATAACCGAGTATCCAGCAGTCAGCTTCTCCCACGTCACCCTCTCTCTGGGACATATATCAACGAGTGGAAAGACTAGCCGAATTAACTGCTATACCATTTCTCAATCTCTTTTTGTTGCCAAGCACACGTAGTTGAATTCCCATAAATTTAACGTACGTATGACGTGACTCCATTGTAATAATAACGACAACCACGTTTTAAATGCTCACTTGTGACATTTAAAACCCTGTAAGTTAGGCTTTATTACTCTTCATTTTACAGATGGGGAAACTAAAGGGTCAGTGAGGTTAAGTGATTGCCCAAGGTTCTAGTCAAGGGCAGGCTCAGGTCTGGCTCCAGCAACCTCCACTGCTGGTAAATGGGACACTTTCTGAAGGATGCTTCTGTGGACAGAAACTCAGGGGTGCCACTGGGCATAAGGGGGCAGCTGCAGAACACAAGGGTAGAGATGCCATGTAAACCAGCCACTTCCTCTCTGCTCATCACTGGGAACAGCCCCAGGATCTAGAACAAGGGATTCCCTTCGTTGTTACGGTCATAGTCACTGCCCTCGGACCTTGACTCTGAAGGAAACTGCTAGAGTCCAAAGCCAGTTTGTCCTTGGTGCATCCCAGGGCGTAGTTATGCTTTGCTTATCAGAGGTGACCTCCATTCTCTCTGGCACAACCCAAACCCCAAACTGGAGAGCATACAGTCTAGTGGGGACGGAGATGCTAAGGCGGCATTTAAAGTATCTCACAGAAGTGCCACAGCAAGGGTCGTTCAGGACAATATAGAAGGGCGCGGGTGGGTTTGAATCCAGACTAAGGGGTTAGGGACTATATCCTCAAAGAAGAGACCTGAAGGAGGGGTGAGCGTGGGGAATGGTTCCAAGCAGAGGAAATAATGTACGTAAAAACTTGGAGCTGGGAAAAAGCATGACATGAGAGAACATTTTAAAAGGTATGTGTGTCTGGAGTATAGACTTTAAGGGAGAGCAAGGTATAGGTGGGGAAGATTCCTGGGCAGGATCCCAGGTCCAAGGGCTTTGTGAGCCATGTTCAGGGGTGTTGACTTCCCACAAGGGCAGCCGGGAAACTCTAGATGTGTTCCAAGTAGGGGACAGACATGATTAGGTATGGCCGTAGAAAGACTGCTCTGGTAAGAATAGATATGTGGGCAGGAAAAACGGAGCAAGAGTGGGGTCAGGGGGACTGGCTGTTATAGTAGGAAAGAGATGGTGGTGGCCTTGACTAAGGTAGTAGCACTGGGGATGGAGGGAAGGGGACAGACTCCAGCTGTATTGATGAGGTACAAGCCACAAGGACTTGCTGATTGACAGAGTGCTGGAGAAGGAAGACGAGGGAGGAAGGATGTCGACCCGGCTCTGGCTTCGGCTGCCGGGTGGATATTGGTGCCAATCACCCTAATTCTTTATGGGCAACACAAGGGTGAATAGCACATGTGGGGGGAAAGAGAATGATGGGCCAATGAATTTGAGGTGTCCAAGAGACATCCAGGAAGGCATTCAAAGCCACTCACCACTAACTGATGCCCTAACACTTAGGTGCTTTCATTCTTTCACTTGTCTGTTCCACAAACATTGGCCAAGAGCCAAGTAATACCAGAAAGTGTCCTGCCCTCTTGGAACATACAATCTAGTGGGGACAGAGATGCCGGAGCAGCCTATATGGTGTGCCGTAAAATGCCCTATTAAGGGTGTCAGAGAAGCACAGGCAAACACAGTTCCATTAGGTCTGACAATCTGGGTTCTCAGCGTGCATGTGTATACACACATGTGCAAATTTGTGTCTGTGTGTTTTATGGAGTTCCTAAAAATACATAGAAAGAGCTTCATATCACAGTAGGAAACCATGGAAACAAACAGTAAACATCTGTAGACTAAAAAAGCAAAGCATTTGCCATATTAATGGAGCCGTTAATCTAGGGGCAAATAGCCCTGTAAGTCCAAGTTGACAGGAAGAGGTTACATTCAATTTAGAATATTCTGATTAAGGGAGCAGGGAAGTGTGTAATCCATTCCATATAAATTTCCCCTCAGAGTGATTAAATGAAAAAAAATGTTAGGGTTCACAGGGATAAGCTTCAGTTATCTAGAAAATCCACTTAAAAACACCTCATTCCCCAGCAATGACAGAGAAATGAGGCAGAGCTGCAGTGAGTCAATTATCTTTCCTGTTGAAGGTGAATAAAAACTACAGTCATTAAAATTACAACAGGATTTTGCATTCTTTTGCAGATACAAACTCTTTCCAATTTGGCCTTGGAATGTCACCCCCTCATGCTTTTTTTTTTTTTTTTCTCCCTGTCACAGACATTCCTTTCTAATTATTTTTTGGCTTTGGCTGATGTTTCAAGTGGATGTATCTTCTCCGGGCAGCTAGCATATGGCCTGGCTTGTTCTGTTCCCTTAGGCTGGCCCACTCACCCCCCTTTCCCAGCCAGTACATCTCCCTACTTCGGGGTCCAGGGCTAATGTGTTCCTGGCTCATTTAATTCTTACAACCACCCACCTGCAAGGGGTGCGCCTCCATTTTGTAGATCAGGAAACTGAGGCCCAGAGAGGTTATGTAACTTGTCCAAAGTCACACAGCTGGGGAGTGACTGGGCATTTGAGCTCCTAACCACTGCTGTCCTGCTGACTGTGGTCCGGTGTTGATGGAAGAGGGGACACAGGACACTGGCAGCCAGCCTGGGCTAAAACAGCCACCTTGGATAATTCACAAGGAGATGAGAAAGCAGAGGCTCATTTTTCACATGCACTTCATTCAAGGGTTGGCGTACATGTGAATGGTGGTTGTAGGTCCCGGGTTTCCCAGGGTTGGCCCTACTTCTCATAATTCTGTTAAGATTATTGATTTAGAACTTTTTATATTGTGTAAAATACACATAACATACCTTGTGCCATTTCAATCATTTTAATTTTTTTTTACTTTGAGAGAGTGTGCACACGCATGTGTGTGTGAGAGGGGGAGGGGCAGAGAGAGAGAGTGAGTGAGAGAATCCCAAGCAGGCTCCACGCTCTGCGCTGAGCCTGATGCAGGGCTCAACCTTACAAGTATGAGATCATGACCTGAGCCAAACCAAAAGTCGGACGCTTAACCGACTGAGCCACCCAGGCGCCCTGAATTTCCCTTTTTAAGGCTCAACAGTATTTTATTGTGTAAACAGGCCTCATTTTGTTTATCTGTTGATGGACACTTGGGTTGTTTCCACTTTTTGGCTGTGGTAATAAATGCTGTCATAAACATTGGTGTCAAACATCTTTTTGAGTCCCTGAAGGTCATTTATTAAAGGCACAGCTATGTTTTTATGCCTTCCTTGACTTTCTCTCTTAGGAACAATAACTTGGCTGACCATTGTTTTTTGTCACCACTGCCATATACAAGCAGGTTTACGTGCCTTGTGTCCAATCTCTTCCCTTAGCCTAGAGAGTCCATGCATTGCTGCAGGGGGAGCTGGGGGGCGGGTGCCCTTGCCTGAGCCACCCCATCCCCCACAGGCGCGCAGTCTCCCCCCGTGTCCAGCCCAGAGCTGGGCACAGGAAGAACCGTCAGCCAGCTGACAAGGCTTTTCCAGCGACCGAAGAGCCCTCTCTCAGCTGCTTTTGAGGATTTGCTTCCTCAGCCAGTGGTTCTCAGCCTGGCTGCACGTTAGCATTACCCCAGGAGGTTTTAAAAAAGACACTCATGCCCGGGCTTCACCCCTGGACATTTGAATTATTCTGGGGTGGTGGGGTCAAGCATAGATCCTTTTAAAAGCACAGCTGGCAAGGACTATCATCCTTCCGGTGACCTGTGTGCTCACTGGTCCTCTCAGAGATGGGCAGGAGGATGCTGGCTCTGAGGTGGAGTGGAGCAGATGCTTGGTTCTTCCCATTCCACAGATGGGAATCCTGAGACTCAGCACGGAGGAAGACTGGCCACTGAAGTGAAGGTCAAGCGTTAGAAACAAACCTGGGATCCACTGACCCTGAGTTGCCCTGGCCTGTACGAGAGCCTGGGCCGAGGCCTCTCCACACCCCCCACCATTTAGCAATGGGAAGGCTTGATAGAGTCAGAGCACCTCCCCGGTGGTCCCCAGGCCCCCGCCCACCCCAAGAAGATGTAGGGAGAGCTGACACATGGAATTGCTCCTGAGTTTACAAAGCAGCGGGCACACAGGCAGAGATGGGGCTGGAGCAGCCCCAAACCATTCCAGCTGATAAATAAAGTGACTTCCCAGTGAGCGAGGCCATTTGTCAACTGACTTGCCCTAATAAAAGCACAGGCAAATTCTCGGAGGCTGAGCGCCTCCACGCTTTTCGGGCCCGAGCTGCAATTTTGGGGGCCCACCGAGGCTGAGTCACAGCCAGCGCTGTGCAATCTTGGGCAGCCCCCTCCCCTCTCTGGGCCTGTGTTTTCTCATCTGTAGAATGACATATTTGGATCAGTGGTTTTTGCTTGGAGTAGGTCACCCTCCCCAAGAGGGCATCTGGAAATGGGAGGGGGGAGGGAGGAATTAGGTTGTCACAGATGATCAGGGACAGGGACAGTTCCGCACAATGAAGAACTATGCTCTCCAATGCCAGTGATGCTCTCATTAAAAGACACCAGCGGGTAAATTCTGGGGTCTCTTCCAGCCTCGATTTTGTGTGGTTCTACGCTCCATTGCTAAATGTCCCCACTTGAGAAAGAGGCCAGAGGGGACCGGGGTGAGAGGTGTGTTTGTCCTTGTGTAGACAAGAAAAATTCGAGGTGGTTACCCAGGCTCTGAGCTGAGCCATCGCTCAGCTCCCTATCTTTCCACTACTTAGATTGTTGGAATTAAATATTAATAGACCAAGGTGCCATAGATTAAAACCCAAATCTCCTGACACAGTCCCTAAGCCAGAAGATGCTGACAGCACAGGATTATAATGATGTATCATTAGCTCTTAGTGATCTATTTATTACACTTGTTACTTACTCTGTTATTTAACCACATTATCTGTATCTCCCTTAAGCCTCTGAAGGGAGGCGGGACTCACAGTGGCTGCCTGGGATGCAGAGTGGACCTCCACATCACGCTTGTTTCCTGGGGCACAGGAGCGGACGGATAAACACACACATGCAGGAAAACCCCCTCACCCTGCACACCTACTATGGGTCAGCTGGGTTTCCCACCTGTGTTACTCCACTGATTCCTCTTCTAACTGAGTGCCATTTATTTATTCCTTGCCTTGTTCCAAAGAAGATGGAGGCAAACCATGTGAGGTGGAATCATTACCCCATTTCTCAACTGAGAAAACTGAGGTTCCGAGACATTAAATAACTAAACCGGGGTTTATCAACTTTGGCGCAATTGATATGTTGAGCCAGAAAATTCTTTGCTGTGGGGGCTGTCCTGTGCATTGTAGGATGCTGAGCAGCACCCCTGGCCTCTCCCCACTGGATGCCAGTAGCAGACCCTCCTCCACGATTGCGACAACCAAAAATGTCTCCACATATTGACAAATGTTCCCTGGAGGACAAAATCACCCCTGGCTGCAAAAGGCAGAGTTGAGAGTCTGAGTCTGCTTGTCTTACTACTAGGCTTTAGAGGTCATCTCTAAACACATTTTATCAGTCAGGGAACTCTGGACCAGAGAGACTGAGCGCCTTGTCTGTGCCCACACAGCTGATGCAATGAAGAGCTAGATTGGAAACCAGTTGTGGCCATATCGATCTAGGGCTCTCACCATCCCAGCATACTAGCTTTTGGGAGAGGAGTTGGGCTCATTTATTGCTTGTCAAACAATTATTGAGCACCTACTATGTTCCAGAAGCCCATAGTTAGTTGGAGAAGCAGACAAGCAAATAGGAAACATGGACCCATTGGAATATGGGGTTACTAGCAGATGCTGGGCGAGCTGTGCTGGGGGAGCTACAACTGGGCAAGGTGCCCCACTGTCAGGGCGGGGGTCAGGAGACCCAGAAGGGCATTGAGGTAGCCGGGCAGGAGGAGGGAACGAAGCCAGAAGGTACATTAAAATGCCCCGAGCAAAGGCTGTCACTTCAGCCCATTTACCTTCCTCATCTGCAACACCACAGCCTCGACGACAGTTCTGGGCAACCAAGCACATTTCGACCAGATATCATCATGCCATCAGAACACCAGGAGGGAGTCGAGAGACTCAATAACTCCATTCTGCCAGGGCCCTGAATCTCTCTGTGGATAGATGCATCTGGAAGCCAGGACTGGGTCCTTACTCCAAGATGTCACCAAGTCTGCCTGGCATCCCACCGTTAGGACTGCACTCTTCAGGGTCTGCAGGGATCCCCTAGAAGAATGCTCGTCATCCTTGTTTGTGTAGGAGTGTGTGTCAGTCACAACACATTATTAGACATTAATATCCCAGTTATCTGTTAATATCTGGAAGGCAATTAGAAAACCCAGGAGCCAGATTGGGAAGGGTGTGTGTGTGTGTGTGCATGTATGTGTATCTGCTTTTGGAGAGGGGAGATGGGAAGGTATAAAAGTCAAATTTACCAGCTTCGCTGGGACTGCTATGGATACAGAATGCCACCATATTACGTGGACAGGGTGATGAGAAAGAAAACTAGGCATTAGGTAGTTTGTAGTGCCTAATTTGTTCATTTCGAGCCACAACTCCTCAGGGTAGCTATAATTATCCCCATTTTACAGAGGATGGAATGAAGGTTAGGCGTGGTTAGGTGACTAGCACACGACCTCACAGCCAGAGTGACCTCCTGCCCCATTTCTTGAAAGGGGACATTTAACAATAATGCCTTGAGTTCAAGGCCCCAGAATATCTGATGTGAGGCACGGTACAGCTGGGACATTGGAGTTCCTTTACACCTGTGCCCGCCTTGTACAGAGCGGGTCTTCAGACCCGAGAGGCAGGGAGCTGTCCAGGTCACTGGGGACAGGTGGGAAAGGGGGAGACTCAGGATCCACGTGAGCTCTCTAGGCCGTGCTTAGCAGAGAGGCTGGTGTGGACTCCATGGGGTCCTGGCAATGCCAGTCGCTTCTCTTCCAAAGCCCAAGTTGGAATGCACGCACCGCCCTGCCTCCCCGCCCTCTGGGATAAATGTACCTCTGTGACTTCAGCACTTCTGGCTCGTCCATTTCCGCGATGGGGTCAGCGAGACCCAGGGTGAGAGGTAAGCTGGGGGCTGCCCCCAAATGGATCCAGGGGCAGCTCAGAGCTGGTCTGTCCTCAGCTCTGCTTAAAACCTACCCCCTGCTCCACCTCCACAGGCTTTTAATGAGGCCCAGCTCCTAGCTGCCTGGCTCCCTCTGATCTGTCTGCATCACTGCCTTTGAAGCTTCCCAGCCCCAAAGACCATTTATCTCCACAATTTGCCTAGAAAGCCTCATAAGTCATGTCTGTGCACAAAGGAATTACCTCTTTGGAGGAGCTTTCAAAGGCAGCCGGCAAAGGCACCACAGACCTGCTGGGGGACCACCGCTTTGGCCCTGCACCCTCCCTAGCATGGCCCGCCCCTCATCTGGTTTTCAAAGCTCTGAGGAAAATCTGGGCTGGGGATGGGAGGGGAGCTGTTGGGGATCAAAGGGAATTTGGTGAAGATCCAGCGTGTGGGATGGGAGCCCTAGGTACAGGCTCTGAGGGAAACAAACTCACAGTTGGAGCGGGAAAGCGGGAATGGGGTCCAGGCTGGTTTCCCAGGAGAAGTGAACTCATTCCACGACCTTGTCTACCATTTTCCCATCATTCCATGTCATTCCATTTTCTCCAAACAGTGAAGTCTGGGCTGGTAGACAGAGCCTCTCTCTGGCTATCACAGTGGGTAAGTAAGGTACCACCCTTCCAGGCCTCAGCATCTCCCTTGGCAAAGAGACAGGATCAGTCCAGATGAGTGGGTGCCAAGCCGCGACCCACGGAGGCCAAAGGGGTCCTCCGTGTGCATGTGTGGGGTAGGGGTTGGGGCCATGAAAAGGGCTCTGGACCCTCTATTTCCACAGCTTCAGAGCTGCTGAATGCCTTGCTGGGTTTTCCTATAAGGACAAAGGATTAAGAAGCTAAAGGTTGGTGAAGGGAGGTAAAAAACCAAGGTCTAAGATCCTCTTTGCCTTGCAAAGTCTGTGTTTAATTCCTCTCATGGTCAGAAAGTTCTTCCATAGGTCTGAGAAACTTCTTGCTGCAATCTCAAGTAATTTCTTTTTGCTCTTCTGCTCACTTCTGAGCAGCCAGGGATGCTCACGGGGAAGCAGCCGGAGTGGTGCTCAAGGTCTCTGTCTTTAAGGAACTTCCTTTCTGGCCCTGTGGCCAGCCCCCACCCCCACCCCCACCCCAGGGAATACATAGGAAGCAGAAAGAGAGGCAGGAAAAGCCACGCAGAGGCCTGGCTCCCTTGTGGGCCCACAAACCACTTTTGAACCAAGGCCTGGCTCACCTGTTGCCCTATTCTTGATGGGAAAGGGGGTCTTTCTCATCAGGTGGAAAGGGGGAGAAGAGATTGAGGCTGGGGGGATGTACTGGGGCTGTTCAGGTAGCTCATTAGCGGTTCACAGGCACCAGGGAGAGGTAAAGCAAATTGAGGTAGTCTGGGCCCGGGCAGCCTGGAGAGACATGTTGAAAGTCAGAAGGCTGTGGGCCAGAGGCAGGACGGACTAGAAACCTCCACCCCAGCTACTCATCCTGGGAGGTAATGGCACACCCAGAGGCCTGGCGGAAGGCTGTTTTCACCAGCAGACACCCTGGCTCCTCTAACTGTCCTGCAGGGCTTACACCGCAATCATTCTAGTGAAAAAGATTCACATCTGAGCCACTTTTTCTTCTGGAAAAGATAGTACCTAGGGCTGACTGGTTTACCCTGTGCTTTGCATTAGCTGGGCTGACATTTATCGAAAACTAGTTAGATGTAAGCTCTAGCCGGGG
The DNA here is from genome assembly GCF_046562875.1 of Panthera onca. Lineage (NCBI taxonomy): Eukaryota > Metazoa > Chordata > Mammalia > Carnivora > Felidae > Panthera > Panthera onca. The sequence goes on along the minus strand of NC_138344.1, from coordinate 39,113,793 downwards.
GTGGGGGGTGGGGGCTTACAAAGGGCCTGGTCCATCCCCAGGGGCCACGGAGTGATCAAAGTCAGGTTCACAGGCTGTAGCACTTGCTGGAGGGGACAGCACAGTTGGGAGGCTTGGGGGTGTGGCTGGGGAGGGGTTAACCTGCCCAGGAAGGCCTCATGGAAGAAGTGGGATCTGATTTAGGACCTAGAAGGACAGCAAAGGCCAAGGGAAGGAGACTTCAGGGTAGAGAGCCATCTGGAAAGCACAGGTGAACATAGCCCTGACAGCAGAGGCCCTGAGAAGCAGGCTGACGAGTTTGTTTCATTGAAGGAAGACCAGACCACTGCTTCTCAAAGGGAAGGACCAGCTTTGTTTGCTTTGTTTTATCAGTTTTCCAATCCATCAGAGACGCACGGGCCTTACTGAGCATGACTTGTACCGTACCGTAGGCACTCACCGTGACAGCACTCAGACTATGCCCTGTTCAGCAGAGCTGTCCATCAACCATGGGCCTGGCTGTCACAGCGATGTCAACAGTGCTATACGTTTTCAAACACTTACTCTCAGTTTCTTACTCACTGCAATTCTTACTTATTTCAGTAACAATTCCTGGACCACCCTGAGTGGCACTGGGCCAGCACACAGCTTACAGGACGGATGACGAGCAAACCACGGCAGGGTTAAGCTGGCTTTACTGGAGACCCGGATGCGTAAGATTTCTGTCCTTTCCAACTCCTTTGGGAAGTCCTGTGGACCCCAAGAGGCTGTGGAGCTGCCTAAAAAAACCAGGAACTTGGGAATGATGAAGGTAACCAAGGAGGACACCGAGAATACTAACAGCCACTGATCAGAAAGGCCGCGTGGTTGCATTGGTGCCTGCTGTTCTATCATGGGGAACAGAACACCCATGCTGTTCTACCCAACATGCAGCGAGCCCTGTTGCAGGTGAAGCACTGTCTGAGCTCTCTGCAATTAGTATCTTGTTTAAACTCCATTTTCAGATAAGGAAACAGAGACAGAAAGACGATACCCTGCGGAAGCAGAGCGTCCAGATGTTGCCACAGTTGTGAGGAAGTGCTACTCTCCAATCCTTTCCTGTCTCTGGCCCCATCTGGGAGTGATGGACACCACGTTCCAGTCCAGGCCCCTCTGCTGAGATTCTGTGTGGCTTTAGGCAGATCACATCTCCTCTTTGGACCTCTATGTTCCCCATTGTAAAATCAAGAGAGGAGAACTAGATGATCCCCAAGATTCCTTCCATTTCAGGCATGCTGAGCTCTCTGAGTCACCTCGAGGAACTATAAGAGACAAAGACCCAGGAACGTGGACAGCAGCAAACCCAAGGGAGGAAGTAAAGTGTTGAATCTTGGAGCACAGGTCTGTGCTCTGAATTTCCGCCCATGGACACTCACTGGATTACAGGCATAAATAGAATTTTCAAAACAAGAACAACGAATGGAGGTTTGCCTCCCTTTATACAACCATTCTTCCAAGTCTCTGTGCAACTAATTTGCTGTTTGGAATAACCCTGTTTATCTGTATACTTTTGACCTTCCAAATTACCTCTATGCTTATAGGTCATCAAAGCAAAGATTGGCATTCCCATTGCTCAGATGGATTAACTGAGTCCCAGAAGTGAAGCAGCTTGCCCAAGGCCACTGGTCTAGTTAGCAGGAGAATTCAAGACTCCAGGTCTTCAGGCTCCAATCCCACCCAGCCATTCTCCCCAGCAATGCTTCCCTAGTGGGGTCATTTAACACAGCCTACCTATCAGCAGCAAGCCATGGCTCTTTGATGTTTGGAGTCTCCTGCCCACCCCTGTCTTGGTATTTATGTCATTTGTGTCATGGTCCATTTGTCCCTGTTATAGGGAAAGACTGAGGGCAGCTCCCAGTTGGGCCTGCCAGTCAGAGGACACTCTATCCATCACCGCTGGGCAAGGACCTCTGGTTTCCCTGGAGAGAGGAGGCCTGAGGGCAAATGACAAATGGCCTTCCCGTCTATTGAGAGCTATAACCAAGGACAGGGACTGGCTGCTCCTGGGATCTCTAAGGATGAAAGCAGGAAAAGACACTTGTGCTGCAGTAGGTCTGGTGAGCCATCCATTTGTTCATTCACCCCATAAAACTTTATCGAATGCCTACTACGTGCCAGACACTGGGGATCAAGTGGGGAACAGAACACCCATAGAACCTTCCCGGAGTTGCCGGTCCAGCAGCATAGAGAGACAATAAGCAAATAAGGCCTCTGTTTTGGCCTTTGCTCAAATGGCACTTCCTCATTTCTAAGCTCTCTCCCCAACTGCCTTGGCTTTCTCTTTTTTTCTAGGACTTATTTGATCTGATATTATATAATCACTGCATCATATATTTATTTTCTTCTTTTTTTAATTATCTGGGACTCCCTCCAGAATGTCAGCCTCATGAGGGCAGGGCTTTGTCTTATTGACTGTTGTATCCCCAGTTCCTAGAACAGTGTCTGATCTATGGTACATGCTCAATAAATACTTGCTGAACAAGTGAATGGATTAATAATAAGCTGCAGTAAGGGTATGAAGGTCCAAATAAGGGCTTGATGGTAAACAAAGGGAGGGGCTTCCTTTCAGTTGGGAGATCAAAGAAGGCCTCTCTGAGCAGGTGTCATTTATGCGGAGAGCTGAAAGATGGGAAAGAGGCAGTTGCGGGAGGAACAGGAGGTAAAAGCCTTCCAGGTAAAAGCAAGAGTGTGGACAAATGTCCTGAGGTGGGGAAAGGCTGGGCAGAGTCAATGCACCGATGGGGGTGCTGCACAGCTGGGACACCATGAGAGCAATCATAGAGGGAAAGGGCTCTAGGTGAGGTCAAGGGGGCCAGGTCACATGTGGCCATGGCAGGGAGCTGGGATTTTAAGAACAATGGGAAACTCCTGAAGCGTTCTATCATGACTCAATGAAGTAATAAAGCAGGACTTCCCTGTGAGCAGGAATCACAACCCTGGACCAGGAGGGACATGGTCCCTTTGCATCCCATTATCATCCTGGGTAGGCTAGGACTTTCCCTGCTTAGAAGGGAAAGGGAGGGAGGGGGAGGGGGAGGGGGGGAGGGGAAGCGGGAGAGGGAGAGGGCGGGGAAGAGAGAGAGGGGGAAAGAGAGATTTGCTCAGAGCACAGCCTGTTGCCAATGAGATGCCCCACCCACCCACCCCTGTGCCAGGCAGGAGACAGCTGGGGAGGGGGAAGAATAGGGAGGAGAATCTGTCAGGGCAGCTCAGTACATTCTCATCCAGGTGATTCAGAAAATGTGCTGACAGTTGTACACAAGCTGAGATCTCATAAATTATATCCCCCTTTTCCCCCAGGAGGGGCGGAGGCCGTGCTAAATATAGTTCCCCTTATTGTTATTTATATCTCTGGGTGCCAAGCAGGGACTCCTGAAGCCTGTCTCACCCATCACTAACTGCGGGTGCTGTGTTTGCCAGAAGTTGGAGAGAGGGGTTCGGGATGGGTCCCCCTGTGCAGCTGAGGACCGTGAGGAGGAGGCCCAGGGTTGCAGGAGAGGCCAGGGCCACTCTGGGAGCTGATTTCCCAGTCAGCTGTCTGGCAAGGAACATGGCCAGCACATGAGCAAAGGAGACGGGGTTAATGACCCTTAGGATTTCTGATGACCACAGGCGTGGCCCACAGCAGGCAGCAGCAAGAAGCTTCATTAAGCAGGACATCCACATTCTATGCTTCTGGAACATCCCTTGAGCTCCTAGGGGCCTGGGACTTGAGAGAGAATCTAATGAGCTTAACTTAGCAAAAGTGTCCCAGGTTCTTAGCACCCCTCATTCTGTCTTGGGGGGTGCTCAGTCTCCTCCAGAGCACCTAAACTTGTCCTCCACACGATAGTCACTTCCTCAGGCCCTGCAGACCCCACACAGGGGAGGGGCTTCTTCACCTCCTGAAACTCTCTTATCCATTAAGTCTCCAATTAAATGCTCCTCCCTAGAGAAGGTTTCTGGGAAACTTCCTACTCTCCACCTCATTCTAAATTCATTGTGTTTACTGCTTATTTGCCTCACATTGAGGTGGGTGCTTACCCATCAGGCCCTTGGACTTCGGAATCCTACAGAGCTGGTTCAAATCCCACTGTTCCCTCTTCTCACCTGTGCCATGTCAGACAAGCTATGTTATTCCTTGAAGCTGGGCTTCCTCATCTTCACTATAGAAAGGGGTTCATCATCCATGCCTTAGAGGGCTGTGTCCAGGATATGGTGCAGACATACCTTATTCAAGACTCACAAATAGGAGATGCTCGATACTACTCAACAAACCCTTTGAGAAAACGTGGAGATAAATAAATGCATAAACAAAGCCAGTGATCAAGGCATCATGCTATGTGCAAGGGCAAACTCATTAGGTAGCTGAATTATTAGGGTCATTAATAATGGGTCATTATTGTCATCGCCTGGCTGAAAACTCCTCTGGGAAAGGACTTGGTTGGAGGTTCCCCAGAAGCAGACCCTGAGGTGATTCCATGGGGAAGGGGCGGGGGGGGGGGCGGAGATGAAGTGCCACCAGCACCTCTGGGAGGCGACGGAGAACAGGGCTTAGAGGACCCCAACCAAGAAGCAACGAAGGCAGGGCAGGGTGTTTGTCCATTAACCTCCTGGTCCTGGTGCTGGTTGAGGCTGTTGGGATGGGCATTTGCTCTCTGGCACCTCCGCTCATGGAAGTTTGTCACAGGCACCCTCTGGTGTGGGAAATGCACCCTGAGCAGTCTGGGGAATCAGGAGCATCTGTTGCGAGGGACCAAGTCTGTTTTGCTCCCTGCAGTGTGCACCATGCCTAAAGCACTGTCTGGTACACATTAGGCGCTCAATATTCATGTTTATCGATTCAATGACTAATTCATCAACAAATCTACCTAAGACATGGCTAGAGGGGCTGGGGATAAAAAGCTGGCCAGGGCTCCTGCCCTGGGACCCTCAAGACCTGGATGGGGATAGGGGTGGGACAATGACACATGAAAAAGACAAAGGATGGGCTCCTGACAGCATGGAGCCCGCTTGGGATTCTCTCTCAAAATAAATAAATAAACTTAGAAAAAAAGACAAAGGAGGAATTTCATTAAAAGCCGAGGAGCTAAGACCCAGGCAGAGTAAAGGCACACTACAAATATAAGGTGCAGAAAAGGAGTGGTCTCCAGGGCTGGGAAGGCTTTCAGGAGAATGAGGGACTTGCTTTGCCAGGAGGAAGAGTGGACTCAGGCATCAGGGAGAAGAGTCAGGAGGTTTGAAAGAACAGCACAGGCAAGGACTCGGAGGCAGGAATGTGGAGGGTGAGGGTAGTCGGTGTGTAGGGAGACCACAGGGTAGGAGAGCTAGTAGGAGCATCTAGTTTCTCTACCTTTGTCAGGGTTAGAGTTGGGGCTTGGGGTCAGAAATTTGGCCTCAGAGAGCTCATAAGAGAAGGGACCAAATACCCTGGAAACTGAAAGACAGCAAAGGTGGCCCTCATTCTGTATGTCAGTGTCCCTCTAGGATAGGCTCAGCAGCTGTCCTGATATCCCTCTACCTCTCTCTACCTGTCTTGATTTCCATCTTTGCTACCTCTCTCCACACTCTCACCCAATTTTCCCCTGCCTTACCCATCTTTCTCTCTCATCTCCCTTCCTGCCATGGTTGGGATCCAAAAGAGTGGGGTGGGAGGACTAGTGTGAGGCTACCCGAGGCCAGGATGTGCTGGGAGATGTGTGGGAGGGTAGTCAGGAAGCCCTCTGAACTGGATGTTTGAACCAAAGGGGGTCCCAGTGGGCATCCCCAGCATGTGGAGGTTTTCTTTCCTTTTCCTTTTAAAACACCTCACTTTCAAAGGAAGCCAGGCCCAAGTGAAGGGATGGGATAAACTCAGGCACACAATCAAAATGCCTTTGAACCTGGGCTGAGAGCTCTGTGGTCCTCTCCTGTTCCGGTCAGGAGCTGGCAGGGGGCTGGGGAACCCTGATGTCTAATTGGCAGCTAATTGAATACTGGGAGGGGAGAGTGCATTCGGGGCTGAAAGCAAGTTGCTGGGGATTGGGTGAGCGCAGCTCTTTTCAACTCAGTGTAAAAGCAGGTCTATTACGGGTTTTCTTGCCTGCATCTAGATTGTAGGGAGACAGGCTTCTGTTGCTTAATGAGCTCATGGCTCAGGCTGTCTCCAGCTGGGGAGCTTGCGGAGGATTTCAAGGCAAAGTTAACACTGTAGTTAGTTCTAGCTGGCTACCTGTCATCACTCAGGCTCTAGAGAGAGAACTATCTTATTAAGATGAGCAAACAGAAGACAAGCTCCTCAGCAGAGCCCCGAGGTGGGGGAAGGGCAGGGTTTGGTCACTCACAAAGCCTAGGAGACTCCCAGACAAGTGTTTCTCTCGTGGTTTGATGTGGACCAAGGAGAACTTGGAAGGCACTACTATGGGGACTGGCCTGGATCTAAGCTTGGGGCTGGGCATTAAGGCATAGGAATTCAGAGCATGGCTGTGAGACTAACAGACTTGGGTTCAAGTTCTGGTTCTATAGGGTGACCTTGGGCAAGTTACTAAAATGTTCTGTATCTCGATCTCCCTCATCTATAAAATGAAATAACAGCACCTACCTAGTAGAGTAGTTGTAGTAATTAAATGTGATTACATAGGACTTAGCACAGTGCCAAGCACATGATAAATGGAGAATAAATTATAGAAGTTATGATTATGAAGGATCAGGGCTGAGTAGACTATTTGCAGGCTTCCGAGTTAAGAATCCCACAGACGATTCTCAAGAAGAGAGGAGGAGGATGTAATTACAAATTATGAGCGTGGCAAACACCTTCACAATGAGCTAGTCCAGTGCACCCCTTTCACAGGTGCAGAATCAGAGGCCCAGAAAAGGAAAGTCATTTGTCCAAGGTCACATGGTAAACTAGGAACAATGCTGAGCCTGAAGCAGGTCTTCAGAGGCCCTGGGCTGCTTCTTCAACAGAACTGGAGCTGAACCACAGATGTGAGTTAGAAATGAAGAGTGTAAAACAGTCCCCTTTGTTCTTTTCCCTGCCATTTAAGAGTGGGTTATGGTGGTTTCCCTTATTTACCATGTTTGGCTCATGTTTCACGAAGACAAATTTTCTATCCCTGGGAATGACTGAAGTGAGGGTGGGAGGTAAAGCTGGCCCAAGATAAGCCATCAGAGCCTGAGAGTTGCCTGTTACCTGCCAAATAACACAAAAGCACCAGGAGAAAGAGAAACATCAGGTGGCTACAGATTATTGTAACAAGGGTCCAAACCAGTGGCCAACTTGTAGCGTCTTCCTCCATCCCACCTCTGCCTAACTTCCAGAGTAACCTTCCTAAACGTCCAATATGGTGAGGTGACTGCCCTGTGTAGAGCCCTTCCATGGCTCCACAGTGATCTGAAGCTCAAGTCCAGATGCATGGGGGCCTGGCATTCAAAGTCCTCCACACCCAGGCCCAGTCTTTCCACTGCCCAACCCCTTCCCACTCAGGTTCCCAGCAGAGTCTGCCTTTGTACGCCTCAACTTTGCTGAAGCTATTCCCCCTGCCCCAGAGTCCTGCTCCACGCAAACCCATTCTAAACCCCCATAAGGCAAGTTGATTTGATTTCCCTTGTTATTCAGTTGTCTTTACTATGACTCAAATTTCTCATAGGGAACACAGTGTGTGAGACAAGAAATGCTTCCAACTATGATTTCTCTGATATTTCCATATACAACAGAGGGTGACTTGGTATCTTTGAGTTGAGGTGGAGAGCTAAAAAGGCAGATGGACGACACCAAGACCTGTAAAATGGATATACTAATCCATGTTTCACCTCACGGCAAAGACTAGGATGAAATTAAAGGGAAGATGGTGGCCATGAAAGGGCTTAGGGCTGCCACTGAGATCTTAAGTCAAGACTTCCTGGGTGCCTGGGTGGCTCAGTCAGGTCTGACTCTTGGTTTCAGCTCAGGTCATTATCTCACGGTTTCATGAGTTTGAGACCCGTGTTGGGCTCTGCACTGACGGAGGCTGCTTGGGATTCTCTCTCTCTCCTTCTCTCCCTGCCCCTCCCCTGTTCACACCATCTCTGTCTCTCTCAAAATAAACAAATAAACAAACTTAAAATTAAAAAAAAAAAAAAAAAAAAAGAGACTTCCCTCCAAGTCTTGGTTCCCTTACCTGCTAAATGAGGTGTTGGAGAAGGAGGTCTCCAGGAACGATTTTGGCTCTGATCTAACTTAACCACTGAAGACAGAGGGGTGGAGAAGAATTCACTCAGACAGGGCACAAAGGGGGCTTCAAATATTTTTGTAACATTTTCTTTCTTTAAAAAAGATATGACATAGGGGCGCCTGGGTGGCTCAGTCAGTAAGCGTCTGACTTCAGCTCAGGTCATGATCTCATGGTTCATGAGTTTGAGCCCCGCATCGGGCTCTGTACTGATTCCTGAGAGCCTGGAGCCTACTTCAGATTCTGTCTCCCTCTCTCTCTGCTCCTCCCCCACTCACACTCTCTCTCTCAAAAATAAACATTAAAAAAAAAACTTTTAAAAAAGATACGACACAAATACAGTGAATCTTAATTTTTTTTCAGTCTGGGTGGTGGGTGATTTTCATATTATTTTCTCTATTTTTTTCTATGTCACAAATGTTTAACAATTTAAAAAACAATTTTGTGATCTTCTCAGCAGTAACCATCTATTTGCCTGACTTCTACCATGTCAATAGGAGGCACCATCTCCAAGGGCAAACCATATATCAGTGGAAAAGACTGAATTTGGGAGTGGTAAGATCCCGTACTGCAGGAGATATTCAAGCAGAGGTCAGATGCGCTGTACATATTATGGAAGTGGTTTGTATGATGGGTGAAGGTTGGTCTCTGTGACCTCAGAAGACTCTTCGTTCTAATTCTCTGTTCTTACAGGGCCAGCAGAGGTGCTGTCCTTGGTGCTGAATCCCACACCAGTAAACTTCTGAACACAGACCATGGAAATGAGAACAATTCCTTTCGTTCTTGTCACTCTAAGATACAAACTAATGCTTCAATTTCCAGGACATTCTGGTGACCAAAATGACAGGGAAAAGCCCTTCTTTTTTTTTAAAGTTTATTTATTTATTTTGAGAGAAAGAGAAAGTATGCATGAGCAGAAGAGGGGCAGAGAGAGAGAGGGAGAGAGTTCCAAGCAGGCTCAGTGCTCTCACATGGAACACCAATATGGGGTTTGAACTCACGAATCGTGAGATCATGACCTGAGCCAAAATCAAGAGTGAGATGCTTAACTGACTGAGCCACCCAGGCGCCCCAAGGATAAGCCCTTCTTAAAAGGGTTTCTCGTATTGGCTTTCCTGAAATTTCTTCTCTGATCCCCAGCTACTGCTGGCGGTTGCTTGTTCTTTCCCAGCCTTATATGGAACAGCACAGAACTGGGAACCAGAATGTTTGGGGATAAGTTCTAGATCAGCCACTGATAGGCTGTGTGACCCACAGCGAATCCCTTCACTATAGTGAGCTTCTGATTCTTTATCTGTCAAGTGGAGATAATTGCACCAGCTGATAAAATGCTTGAAAACATGCTTGCTTGTGAAAACACTTAAGTGCCATATAATTATTAATTGGCAATAATATTATGATTCCTGCTCCAGTAAGTATGAAGTGAAACTATCCCTCAGGGCAGGAAGGCAGTGAGTGTTGGGGGTTGAGTTAAGCTGAGAAAACTCTTGAGGAAGTTTAGAGAAAAACTGTCCAGTTGGTTTCCCTGTGGGTAAATGAAAACCTTTTCAGATAGTGTCTGGTGACATTTGCAAGCATCACAGAATTTTAGAGTGGAGGTGGGTAGTGAAGCATCTCTAAGTGATGTGGTGTTATTTGTACTGACTGAGCTGAGGGGCAGCCTCAATGGGTAGGGAAATGGGGTCTTCCTGGGACAACAAAAAGGGTTTGAGGTCGGAATGTCAGGGCCCACATTCTAGTCCTGGCTCTCTGCCATTAACCTATTCACATAGTGGAAAGCAGCTGGACTCAAGTCCAATGTACCCACTGACTAGCTGTGTCACCTTGGGAAAGTCATTTCACTTCTCCAACCCTCAGTTTTGTCTGGTGGAAAATGGGTATATTGAAGCCTACCCACAAGGATGGTTATAATAGTAAAATGAAGTCTTGGATGACAAAGAGCTTGCTAACCTGTAGCACTATATGATGGTTCGTATTCATCCTTTGGGGGCCTCTGTATTAATCACCTATAAAATGGAGACAACAGGGCTTGACCTTATGAGCTGGATAAGAATGAGGAGAAGAATCACACAGCCACTGGCATTTTGTTATCATTGTGAGAAGTGGGAAGGGGGAGGAAGATGGGGCAGAGGAGACATGCTGAACTGAAAGTCAAGAGATGAGTTTCCAGTTTCTGCTCTACCCTACTCAACCACATGACCTCAGCTTCCACATCTCTAAAGTGAAGGATGGGAGTTGGTCCCTGCCAGCTACAACATATAACATACTCAAGCGCTGGGCTTCTCCCTGAGTTCTCTGAGCCCACAGAGCTAAAGCAGTGCTGGCCTAGAGTTCTCTGAGGGAGCTAAGCCAACAACTTTCATTTCCATTTCATTCTCTGATTGAAAGGGCCAAGCATCTCCGTCCCTTCTCTCCTCCACCTGTGGTCAAACCCCAAAGCGGGCATGATTTAGACACAGTGGGCCCCAGAGACTGGGTTTTGAATTCAAAATCTTGGTGTTCTGCTGAGCTCTCTGGTTCTGGCCTGGCTTCCTCCCCACTGCTGGCATCCTCGACAGGAAAATAAATTGCTGTTGTCACTCTGCTTTTTGTTCCAGTCTATATTCCATGAATAAGATATCTGAATGACATTAAGTAACCTGTATATAAAAGTCCTTTCTAAAGGCCAGAATGGTAAGCACAGAGAGGTGGGCTCCAGGGCTGGGAGAGAGCCAAGGACAGCTCCCCACTGGCAGCCTCGCCAGTGTTCAAGAAAGTAGGATCTGTACATGTGCACACACAATGGGAAAGGGACCTTCATGCTTTTCCCGGGAAGCAGGGGACCTTGAGCCTGCTGATTCAACCTTAGGAGCAAACACAAACGCCTCATTCTCCTTCACCCCAGGGGCTGCATTTCACTACAACCCTCCTACTATCCCGGATTGAATTCTTGCTGTCTTGGCTCAGGCGCTATCAGTTAAGCCTCATTCATGTTCTGATTCATGTGGCTTCACACTGCTGACCTGCCTGGGGCTGAGGGGTCCATGGTGCCAGCACTGAGTGAGTTAAGTTAGGAAGACTCATAGGTCGGCACAGGTGAGTCACCAGGTATTCTGCCAGCCCTGGCTAGCTCCTCACACTAATGGTAGAATTGACATGTGGCATTATTAGCATGAGGCATATGCAAAGTTCAGCATCAAGTAAGAGCCAAGCCCATGCTTGGGATAATCTTAGGAAAATATAGTCACACATAGACACACACACACACACACACACACACACACACACACACACACGATTCCTGACCCACAGGACTTACAGTATGGTATAACTCCCTTCTTTTTTCTTTTCTTTATAAAGTTAGTTATTTTGAGACAGAGAGAGTGTGAGTAGGGGAGGGGCAGAGAGAGGAGACAGAGGATCCCAAGCAGGCTCTGCACAGTCAGCGGGCAGAGCCCGGCGTGGGGCTAAAACTCATAAAACTGTGAGATCATGACCTGAGCCAAAATCAAAAGTCAGACACTTAACAGGATGAGCCACCCAGGTGCCCCAAACTCCCTCCTTTTATAGATCAGGATGCTCTTATTCAGGGAGGGACAGAGACTTGCCCAAGGTAAAAGAGTCACAGGGGCCATAAACCAGATCCCTGGACTCCAAGTCCAGTGCTCTTTCTACTAAATCATGCTGCCTCTACCTAAGAATATTGCCTGTTCCAGAACCCATGGAATAACAAAACCTGAATTCCTGTCCCAGCCTGGCCTGCCAGGTGAGTTGGGAGGCTAATGAAAAGGACAGCAATGTAACCTGAAGTTCATAAGAGCTTTTTGCTCTTGCGTTCTGGGAGAAAATTTCTGGTTCTTTGGAGTCTGTCTACTTATGGTCTTAATTACTTGCGTGTACGAGATCTTGCAATCTGTGCCTGGGGACTCTTTGAATTGCAGATTAATATTCAACTAGCTGGAACGATCTTCAGAAGGAGGCTCGTGGTAATTAAGTTGGTTAGAGAACACTTCAAACTAACTTTTTTTATGGCACACAAGTGCAGTAAATTACCAGTTTAGAAGGAAGACCAGTCCCTTAATGGTATTTCTTGGGAGACATGGTGGGCCATGCACTTCATTCCGAGAGGCGGGAGTGTCCTTGGGGGTCCCTTCCTAGGGGCTGGGTGACTGCAGATTGTGGGGATGGGAAGAAAGGGTCAGAGAAAGGAGTAAAGATATGAACTGGGCTGTGAGGCTTTGAGTCAAGACCCAGTGACCTAGCTGACATCTGTGACTTAAAACCCAGTGATTCTGTCTAGGGAGGAGAGACATCACAGTGAAAGAAAGTGACAGAGTATGGGCATTTCAGAAGCAGAGAGTGGGACTGATGAGCAGAATCTAGTGACTGAAAATGCTGGGTCATATCTGGTCTTCTAAACAAAGTGGGCTGGGGTGGGGGAAGCCTTGAAAGACTGCCCAAAGCTGCAGGTATTTTAGAGGATAATTTTCGGTACCGGTGAAGAATAATCTGTGTATCTTAGACTAGCTGTTCTTACCGTTGTGTCGCACATGACAAATCAACAGAGTGTGAGGTTTGTCACAACTGATTTGCTACTAATGTACAAAACTGGTGAATAATTTATTTTTCAGACTAAGTAACAGAAGTGTCAAGGTTGTAAGTGCACGACAACCTCGCTCTATATTACTCGCGTTACGTTCTTAAATGGGAGAGGGTGGGAGCCACTGAGATTGTCCGTACCCACGGCCAGCTTATCTGGCCCCGGCCCATGGGAACAGCATATGTCACTGTGTCTCAGTGGAACAAAAGTCAAGGAAACCATTTTTAAGGATACACACGGTCAGGTGGGGAGCCATTAGATGTGGCCATGGGGGTGGGGTGGAAGGAGGAATCCCCCAGCTAGAGTGCTGGGGTCCCCAGCAGCTCTATATGGCATGGTGTGGGGCTGTGGGGGTGCTTAAAGGGAGCTGGCAGGAGCAGCCACATGTGGTGCCTTTCTCATAGCTGGCATAGAAATGCCCAGGTGCTGCAGGAACCTTCCTGTCTGTCCTTCCAGTGGCTTCAGAGGCTGCATCAGCACAGATGTCCTCAGGGATTGCTCTGACCAAATGTGGCCACCATAAGATTTTAGAAGACCCCAAGGGGTGAGAATGAGGAGGAAGGAAGTATAGGATGGAGTGGGGGGAGTGGAAGGAGGAGGGAGTCCTCCTCGCTTACTGGACATGCCATTGCCCAGCTGGGGGACTCGGACCAAATCACTTCAGAACTCAGTTTCCTTGTCTGTAAAAATGACATCTGCAGGAGATAAAAGATGTGAGAGGCTGCTTATGTGAACATAGAGAACCTGGAGGCAGACAGCACTGTGCGAAAAAAACTCCTGGTTTCTTGTAAGAAACCTCCACCTCCAACAAGCCTCGTGTGACATTTTGCAAGTCACTTGGACAAGTCTCTTAACTCCTCTGTTTCCTCGTCTATAAAAAAGGGATAATAATAGTTCACAGGAGGGGCGCCTGGGTGGCTCAGTCGGTTAAGTGTCTGCTTTTGGCTCAGGTCATGGTCTCGCGGTTTGTGGGTTCGAGCCCTGCGTCGAGCTCTGTGTGGACAGCTCAGGGCCTGGTGCCTGCTTCAGATTCTGTGTCTCCCTCTCTCTGCCCCTCCCCCACTCACACTCTGTCTCTCTCTCTCTCTCGAAAATAAATATTAAAAAAAATTTTTTTTTAAATAGTTCATAGGATTGTGGTGAGGATAAATCAATGCAGGTAAAGCCCGGAATGCAAGCTGTGAGAATAGACCTCTGGTGAATTGACCTAGTATTATTATTATTAAACATAAGGAGTGGACTAGGCAAATTGTAGTACATCCATGGAATATTATGCAGCCCTTCCAAATGACAATTATGTGGCAAATTAAAGCGTGATTATGCCATGCTGTTGACAGAAAAAAAGAACATACTATCACATACCGTATGTACACATTATGATCATAAAATGTATGCATATGAACAGAGAATGCAAAATAATGAGGAGAAATTTAGATTTCTTTCTCCCCAAATTCTGTTTCTCAATGTTAAAAAATCAGGGTATGGGGGAGATGCTCCTGGGGGGGGTGGTCTCTGGCCCTGGCATGTCGAGGGTTAGGGGCTGTCTCTGCTCCCTGGTTAGCTGCTGCCTGGAGGCTGAACTCCCACAGTGCGACCCCCCTGAGATGTGGGACCCTGAAGCTAGAGCCCAGCATGGAGAGTCCTCAAGCACCTGCCCAAGCAATGTCAAAGTGGCCCAACTGACTCCTCCTTTGCTTAATTTGTGTCAATCGATTTCCTATTTTTAATTAATAATTCTAATTATGATGCAGCAAATTTACCCAACAGCCGTGACTGAATTAATCAGGGTCTATTGATTGGGGCTGCAGAGTTATCCCACAGTTTCTGACACCATCGATTTCCTGTTGGGAACAAATAAGAAAACACGGGTAGGGCAGATGCGGCTGTCATCCCAGTCTTGCCCCTGCCGCTCCCCCACACCCCCTGCTGTCAGAGCCACCAGGCAGCAGCACCTCCCTTAGGAGCCCCAGGGAGGCCATCCCAGCCCTTGTTAGTTTCCACAAGGTAGCAGGGTAGGTGACAACAGGCCTGCCCTGGAGCAGGGGGCTCTGCAGAAAGGGTCACAGCAGTTCTGGGCTTTGTTTAGAATCTGTTCAGAATTCTGCTGCTGTATCAATGGGCAGAGATTAACTTCCATCTCAGTGTCCCTTCTGCAGTAGAGAATCTTGGAGACTCTCCTCTCTTGCCCTGTCATTTTACAGATGAGGAAACCAAGGCCCGCGGAGAGCACGGTCTTGCCCAAGACAGCCCACTGGGTCAATGAACAGCTGCAGCTGGAACTTAATTAAGTCTTTGGCCTCCATGTCCCATCCCACTCACATGGCGCAGAAAGTGTGCCTGGCCGAGCTGGAGGAGCCTGGAGGGCAGGGACAGATTTTATCTTGTGTCTCTGTCCTCTACTATGGGGTCAACCATCAGGCAGAGAAGCTTGGTACCCAGCGTGACCTTGGTGAGCCAGCTCTGTGTGTTCTTGGCCTCACCCTCCAACACTGGCTCTGTGCTTGCTTCTTGCTATTATCCTTCTGGGCCTTGAGAATGCCAGCCTCCCACCCCCTGCCCCAGGTCTCCAGACTCCACACCTGGTCTTGATATCAATATGGTGACTTCTGTGCCATGCCTGCACTCCTGAGTTCGTGGGGAACCAGATGAGTCCCCACTGCCTTTGTGCCTTCCCTGTGCTAGGTACCTCACACACGTGGTCTAATTTAATCTCCACAACTCACTGAAGAAACAGATGTATGAGGAAACTGTGGCTCAGGGAGATAAAGTAGCATTCCCACTGTGAATAAGGCACAAAGATGTGAGTCTGGGACTGTCTTACTCCAAAGCCCGTCGTGATTCCTTCACAGGAGGAGAAAGGAAAGAAATCAGGAGAGGGATATTAATAGTGGAGACCATGGGATACATGCGGTCCTCATAACAACACTGGGAAGGGCACCCAACTAATAAACGGAAGAGTGACACTTTGAAACTGGCAAAGTGGGGCGCCTGGGTGGCTCAGTCGGTTGAGTGTCCGACTTCAGCTCAGGTCATGATCTCACGGTCCCGTCCTTGAGTTCAAGCCCCGCGTCAGGCTCTGTGCTGACCGCTCAGAGCCTGGAGCCTGTTTCGGATTCTGTGTCTCCCTCTTTCTCTGACCCTCCCCCGTTCATGCTCTGTCTCTCTCTGTCTCAAAAATAAATAAATGTTAAAAAAAAAAAAAAAAAGAAACTGGCAAAGACTGGGAAGTATGGGAAAGAACAAGAGTAGTTCATTTGGATACAGGTTGGCTGAAGACAAGTGAAGGGGCAAAGAAAGGTTGAGGTTGGAGGGGTATATTGGAGCCAGATCATGCAAGACTTGTGAATGAATGGAGGAGAATCTGGATGTCCTCTGTGCGGCCCGTGAGAGCAGCTTCAAGCTTTGAGCAGAGGAGGGCCATGGTCAGGGTGGTTCAGGGACCCTGATTTGATTAGGGTGGGTTTGAGGGGGGAGAGGCCAGATGAAGCAGAAACCATTAGAAAGTTACCACAATGGTCTTGAATGAATGAAGCCTGGAACCAAGGCATTGGTGGTGGGCACAGGGAAGAAAGCAAGAAGAATTGGGGGAGGGGGCTGATAGCACCTGCAGCTGATTGAAGGTGGGGTCTCCAGGATTTCTTGTTTGGGTCATTGGCAGGCAGTATGACCTCATTTTAACTGATTACATCTGCAAAGATCCTACTCCCAAGTGAGGTCACATTCACAGGCTCCAGGTAGACATGAATTTGGGGGTCACTGTTCAGTCCAGTACACAGGGGAATAATACATCTGCCTCATAGGATGGCCCCTTCCTAGGGCTAAATGAGATATGATTATGAGAAACAGCCACCTGACTTCCATTATTCTTCTTTCAGGTACAAAGTTGCTCCAGAATCTTCACCCATGAAGACTTAGAAAGACTATTTAGAAGGACAAATTCAGGAGGGAGAGTGGTCGTCACCAAAATCTGCCTTGAGATTCCCTGGGTGCCTAAGGTGCAGAAACTGGGGTTTCCCATTACTCATCAGGTGCCCCGGGGAGGCCCCCTCACCCCCTCCTCAAGTTCTAGTCTTTCATCTCCATGGACTTCCCGTTGGTATCACAGCACATGCATCAACTTGCATCAAGAGGCAGGGCGACCAAGGAGGACCAGGTCACCTCAAAGAGAGTAACTACATAGAGAGGTGGTACTCATGTTCGCGTGGTACTCCCGAAGCTCCCAATTACCAGGTGTAACCTAATCAGTGGGTGCTTATGAACGTTTAACAACCAGGTCTTCGGTGGGGGGGGGTGGGGGGGGTGGGAAGGAGCCCTGGTTTGTAGCACTTGCTCATATCTATGGTGTAAAGACTTCTGCATGGCCAATTTCAAGCTACCAATATGAAGCAACAGAACACAGAATTGGGAATAAATGCACACCATCAGCTGTCATGAGCTGGTATGAGCCAGCTCAGAGCACCACTGCACACAGTCATCTGTGAGCCAGGGAGCCACGAGGAAGGGTCTGTGCACATGATTCCCCCTCTCCACCAGCCAGCACCTTCTGGATTGGTCAACTCTGCAGTGGTCATCAGCCAATGGATACGGGTTTAGAAGTGGCAAAAACTCTTATGATTGGGGAGGCTGAGCACCATTTGGACAGGTGTGGTGCTGCAAAGGTGATCCGGGCCAGATGTGAATCCACATTCTGTCACTTACCAGCTGTATAACCTGGGTAAGTCACATAACCTCTTGTTGCATGATTGATCTTTCCCTCAACAATTATTGAAGCTTCACTGTTATAGACAAAGGGGGAATAAAGATGAAAAATGAAACACAGTCCCTGGGTCAAGAAACTCACCGTTTCGTGAAAAGAGAGTCGTAAAAAAATTATAATATCATGGCATAGGTATCAGTCTCCCCATCTATGGGGGTCAGGAGTCTACTCCAGAAAATGGAATAAGAATACACACAGAAAGCTCCCAACAGTAAGTGGAACACAGTAGGGGCTCAGCCAATGTTTGTTAAATCTAGGAAAGCAAATCTACAGCAGGAAATCATCGAGTATATGGCACACACCTGCTCTGGCAAGGTACTGGGCTCAGAGCTCTGGGGACTGCAAAAAATGACCACTGGGCTACAGTCTGGGAAGATGATGGGAAGGTCGCACCTTTCCCTTGCCCCTTCCTGTCTGCTCATCCAGTGGTCACCTTCTTTCGCCATGCCACTGTGGGAGGTCAGGGTTGGGGGGGCCTCTGGCAGATTCCTCAGTGCCTACCCAATCAGAGTAGCTGGGCACAATATGGCTTTCTTTGTTATAGGACACAGACCCTTAGACATTTTTTTTTTAATGTTTATTTATTTTTGAGATGGAGAAACAGAGTGTGAATCAGGGGTGGGGGTGGGGTGTGGGGAGAGAAGGAGACAGAATCCGAAGCAGCCTCCAGGCTCTGAGCTGTCAGCACAGAGCCTGACACAAGGTTCAAACTCACGAACCAGAAGATGACCTGAGCCGAAGTCAGATGCTTAGCTGACTGAGCCACCCAGTCACCCTGACCCTTTGACATTTCTAGGCCTCAAGTCATAGAACGGGATAGTGCAAAGAGTTCACTAATACAATTTTTTTTTCTTCTTTTTAACTAATTAAAAAAAAAAAACAACAACCTTTTTTCTCAGCTTCAGTAGTCATTAGCATATGGCCAAATCTTGCTTCAACTTATCATCTCTTCTCCTACCATCCCCCATGTTTTTCTCTTTCACTGATCAGTTAGGATTGGTTGAGTTTTTGCTGCTACCCCCATCACTCCAGGCTTGCAAAAGAACTTCCTCTTGCCTATTTTTCCTACAATACCTGTATGCTGCCACCAGAGGGCAGCAGGCTGCCTCATCCCTATGGTTCAAAGAATTTCATCCTAGAATCAAAACCCTTGATTTTCCAATAAAAACAAAACAATCTGTCATTCTTTTCTTAAAAAAAAAAAAAAATCTCCTTCCCATCCACCCAATTTTTCTCTGGAAGCAAAGAGTTAAATAAAATTTAAACACAGTGACTCCTCTTAGCAACGCCCTTGACAACCTGCAACATTGACAAATTGTCTCTGATCCAAACTGCCTTCTTTTACAAAGCTTCCAGCTACAAATCCAAGCTGACAGCCGAATATCACCTTCAAAACGACAAGTTTAAATGAGTTATTATTTGTAAAGGGCTTAGAAGGGTGTCTAGCACATAGTAAGCGCTATGCAAGTATTTGAGGTTCTATTTGTTTTCAGTTTTTAATTCTTTTCTTCCCCCATTGCACAGGAATGTAAATTTGTTTCAACACTGCAGGAATTAGCAACGAATGAGTCTTTATTACTCCGGTTTAATTATCTACTCCCTGGGAGCGGGAAAGGGGATGCCTATGGAGACCGGAAGTTGTCCCAAAGGTGGCTTGGGCTGGGGCTGATTTCTCTCCTCCTCCAAAACCTCCCCACAGGGGAGACTCTGCAGCTCCCTCTGGTTTACTCATGGTCATCTGACTATCTGGGCTGAGCCAAACCTGCTAATTACAGCGATGTTGGACAGGGGTTATTATTTTTTTTTCTTTCCTGAGTTAAGCCAAGAAATGCTGCTGGAGAAGCACAGCTGGTGTGAGCGGGATCAATTAAATTATCATAAGCAGCAGGGGGATGGAGGAGGGGAGGTCTCACAAGCCAGGGCCATTATTACCACCGCAATGGAGCTGTCATCTGTAGACAGACAGCCGTATGTCAAGCCTGGCAGAGACGGTCAGACTGACGGGAGCCCTCGGTGTCACCTCGGGGAACTGTTGGCGCCCACGAGTTCTCGAGAGGCCGCTAATGATGGTGACAGTGGTGACTGCCATTAACTGAGCTCCTTCTGTGGGCCAAGCATGTCATACGTTGTTAGCACCTAAATGGGTGTTACCCTGCCCATTTTCCAGAAGAGGACACCTGACCCTCAGAGCCACTGACTTACTCAAGGTCTCACAGCCAGTAAAGTGAAAGGGCTGGATGAGGGCCAGGTCTGTCTAGCCGGCATGTTCCCGTTCAGAAAAAGCTGGCTTTACTTCCCTTCACCACCCTGGGGTCCTCTGACCCTGCTTGCTGTCCCCCTCCTTCCTCCCCCTCTTAGAGTGCTTCTCCAGAAGATGCTTGCTCTTGGGTGCTCCTTCTCAGTACCCATAGGCTCCTCCAGGCAGGTGAAGCCCAAGGGAGCACGTTTGTTGCTGTCTTTGCCTCGGGCACAGAAATGACTCCAGCCCGGGCTCTCCAGCCTCTAAGGCCTGCCGGTCAGGTTCCTGCTGACTGGTGTCCCAGAGAGAACATTCGGGTGCATGTGGGCATGGGGGGTGTGATGCAGCGAGAGCCTGACTCGTCGGCCGGGCTGGTGTATGCAGTAAGATTTGGAGCCCTCCTCGGGGTGGTCAGACGTAAAGACCAGGAAGACAGAGATGAGAGGAGACAGGCTCCCAGAGACAAGACTTGAGAGGGTTTCTGGGAAGGAAAAGAGCCTGCCTTTCAGACTTCTTTGGACAGGAGCCAGGTGGGGTTGAAACAGGAAACAGTGGAGTTGGTGGAGGTGAGAGGCAGGGTGTCAGGGGTGCCAGGATACAGGGGACGGGGATGCTGGATGAGCCTGGGAATGGGGAGCTGCACCCAAATACAATGCGTACCCAGCAGGCCTTGCAGACCTGATAGGGTCGTCCAGGCCTCAGTAGGCAGGGTCGCCTATAGGACAATCTAGGCGGGCCACAGAGGGACAGACAGGGAGGGAAGCCAGGCTCCGCTCACAGGAACATCCGTCTCCTTTGGGTGCTTGACAGTCTCATCTCAGGGTCACGTAAAGCCCCCAGTGTGGTTCAGAGTCTGTCCCTCCCATGCGATTCCAGTGACCGGGAAGGGCATGTACCATCCAGCTGGCACTGCCCAATCAGGAGGGGCCTCCCACTTTATTCCGCTGTGCCCTGCAGGACAGGTAGCCCTGTCTGGGCACCATCCTCTTGGCTTTCACCTCTGACCCTCCCTGTAGAATAAGACGGTGGCTGACAGGTGGCTGGGCTGACCTCAGAGCCACTCTACGGTTTTAGTGGAGTGGGTACAGACAAGTGGGTGAACCCCAGATGCCCACTCACCCCGGTTCTACCTGCTGCATCAGCCAGCAGCCCGAAACCATGTGTGACAGTGCGAGAGAGGGGGTGAGTGACAGTACGTAAGTGTGTGCATGTGTGTGTGTGCGTGCGTGCAGGAGTGTGGATAGATGTTTGTGGAACCGTGCGTGTGAATGTGAAGAGCGTGTCAAAGGGGGTGGGGTGGGTGTGAGTCCGTGTGGGGGGCTGTGGAAAAGTTCTGAACGCGAGGTTAGAGCAACAAAGAGCTCTTGACAGACACAGTAGGGCAGACCCAGAGCCAAAGACATGCTGAGATCAAGAGAAGTATTTGGAGAGGCAGAGGCCCCAGAGACAGGCTACGATGAAGGGAATGCAGATCTGGAGAGACAGAGAGGAGAGAGAGACACAGAGAGAGGTAAGTTGAGGAAGGAAAGCAAGACAAGGATAGCTTTTCAGCAGAGAGGGCTGAGTGTCAGTGATACCTGTGCATCCCCTAGATAGGGTCCCCCTGAGATGCATTGGAGGGTCAGCCTAATGTAAACCCATCACTGTAGTGAGACCCATCACTGTAACCCCAGACCTGTGGAGCTATTTCTGGTTCCAAATGTCAGCCTTGGAATGGGAAGGGCGGAGCCCAAGGGAGAGGAAAAAGCATGCGTGTCTGTGAATGTGTGGAGGGTTTGGTGGGCAGGGTCTATGCCTATCAACCAGGAGCTACCTTGCAGAAAGGCCCTGACCACCTTCCTCCCTCCCCTCTCTCCACATCCCCCAGCCTCAGTCATCCCAGAGACCACTGACATCCCCCCAGCGGGCTTCTCTCTTGCCAAGCACCAATCCTGATACGACATGCGTATTCTGCTGACTTAAGTCCAATTTACTTGGGGAAGAAAACTTCTCTGGCCCCCAAATCAAATCACTCAGGGAAAGAAGGGGGTTGAAAGGAACCAGGGGAAATAAATGTATTCAGCAAGTGTATTTTTATTCCAATAAAACTTGATTCAATAACCACCATGAATATTTCATTTGCAGGAGGCTGCCCCCCTCCTATAGCCTGCCTGGTCTCAGGCCAATTTTGCCCTCCCTCCCTCTGGGGCAGCACAGTCCCCTGCTCCAGTGCTCTGGGCAGCTCTGACAGTAGACAGGGAATGGCAGGGCCCTCCGGCCTCCCAGCGATCACCAGCTTCTCAAGGGGCCTGGCCCAGTTTCAAGAATAGGGCAGCGCTGAGAGCTTTGGGTGGAGAACTAGGTTCAAACACTGACTTGCTGGTTAACCTTAGTCACGTGACCTCACCCTGCACCTGCTCCTTCTCTCTGCCTTACCACATTCTTATGAAGATCAAAAAAGACACAATGGATATGGACAACTTTATGTACATCAGTGATTATCCTTCCCTGGGATTGGGAGCCAAGGCAGAGTTATCCAAAAACTGTATCCCCACAACAACCTACCCTTTTCTGGATCCATGCTTTTAAGCCATTTCCTTTACTATCCCACTCTCATTCCTTACCCCATCCCAAACCAGGCCATGCCACCTCTAATAAGTAAATCTAGGTGGGGCTGGAAGGGGTCAGACTGGGAAGGGGATTGTAGGCTTCTGTTGTTTTGATAGCACAAAAGCACTACCCTTTTCCTGGGCCCCAGTCATGTGTAATGGGTGGGGCTGATTCCACAGCCAATCAGAACACTCCATTCCCTGTCACAGTGATTAGTCCTGGGATGGGCAAGGGACCCAGCCAGGCAACGTGACAATCCTGGGACTTTCACTGGACTAATTGGGTAAAAGGGCTCTCTCTCTCTCTCTCTCTCTCTCTCTCTCTCTCTCTCTCGGTTGGGGATGTGAAGTTGGGAGACTGCAGATCTGGAGCTGCTGATGAGCATTTCTGGTTTTTCTTGGGAAGAGAACACTTGAGAATGAAGCCAACACAAAGGAAGATAGCTCCAAGGTGGAGACAGATTACTGACATCATCTGAGCCCTGTGAGGTAGCTGTATCCAGAGAAATATCCACCTCTGTTCTTCCCTGTTACAAGAGACAACAAATCCCCTTCTCTGCCTAAGCCATCTTAGGTTGGGTTCCCATCACTTGCAGTGAAACAGTACTGGTTAATGCCTGGGATCTGAGGCATATCTTTTCATCTCACTAATTAAAACTTTCTTCGTCCCCAGGGAAATGTCTAGGGAAAGCGGGGCATCCAACTGGAAGACATGGTGGGGACTTTATGCTGGCTCATCCCAGTCCCCTTACCCCTGGAAGTACCTTGAAGAATTCAAATGCAGTCAGCAGTTGTAGTGCCCCCCCCCCGCCCCCGCCATGAAACTCTCGGCATCCCTCAGGGAGTTGGGGTAGGGTCCTGCAGGGACAACTCTAGGGGTTACCCCTACCCCCACCCACCTTGCGGGCGGCTCTTGCTTCTCGGTATTGTCATCAATCAACCAATCAATCAGGTAATCAACAACAAAGGTAAAGTGGAATAATGGGCTCAGGATCAGGAAGATTGGGCAGGTTGGATGCCCCTCTGTGCCTCAGTTTCCCTGTCACTGAGATGAGGGGATTGGAGAAGATGAACTCAAGCCCAGCTCTGACATCATCTATATTTATGAGTCTTTACTATGCTTTAGACACTTGGGAGAAATAGAAATAAAGAAAGGACTCTATTCTTAACCTCACAATCTCTTTGGGACTAGAAGACACACATTAAAATAAAGCAAAAAAAAAAAAAAAAACCCACAAAAACCCCAAAACAAAAAACAGTAATGCTGTCCTAAAGGCAAAACCTGAAGGAAAGGAGGACTGACCAGGGTGGACTGCAGGCTCTTTCCTGGTTCTCTGAATCTGTGAGAAGGAAAGAGGCTACGTCTTGGGGAGACAGAAAGAGCAGCCAGTGCCAGTTGGCTGAAGCCCAAACAGTTTTCTACGGAAGGCTCTGGGCATCAGAGGAGTTTCCCAGAAGCCCCTGCCTTTCCAAGCTGGTTTGGGCAAGTGTGGAACTAAGACCCAGGTGGGCTGGGGTGAAAACTCAGGAGGAGGAGGGGGTGGAGAAGAGAGGACAGGCACTTGTGGGGAGCTCATTTCTCTTCACTATTTCCTCCCTTGCAAGTTTGCAAATTGCAAAGTGGCTTCTGGTAAGACAGAGAGAGAGAGAGAGAGAGAGAGAGAGAGAGAGAGAAAGGCAGGGCAGGGCAGGGCTCCTGGGTCAGCTGGGGATTTAGGGTGTGGGGCAAATGAGGAGACTAGAGCTAGCCAGGCAGGTGTGTGGGTCTGGGGTCTTTGTCAGAGTCCTGAATAAGGGACAGGGAAGAGGCCAGATACAAAGACCCCTGCAAGCAACATAGAGCCACCCAGGCCCTGTACCACAGCTAGCTGAGCTCAGGGCTCCATCCTGCAGGTAGGGCCTGGTGGCTTGGGATGTGGACATGGTGACAGGTGCTGGGGTCTCAGGCCAGCTGGCTATTCTATGACATGTGCCCTCTTGGACCACCATGTAAGGCAATGCAGGAGGTTTGCTGCAAATGGGTGCCCCGTGGAGGGGGCCGGCGGGGAATGGACCTGGCTTGTACTCCACTCGCCTGGTCATGTGCCCTGGCATGGGGCTCAGTCTGTCCCCATGGAGAAGTGTTGCAAGGGTGGGCCCTGTGCTCTCTCTTGAGGTACAGAAGCAAACAGTCCTGAGGACAGAAGTAAAGTGCTGGGGCAGAGATGAGGAGGCTTTACCCTGACTTGACCTCCCTGACTGTGACCATGGGCAACTCCTCCAACTTCTCTGAGGCTGGGCTAAACTGTGGTCCTCTCCTGACCACACACCCTGGTCCCTTCTCCCTGTATGTCTACACAGAGGGACCACATTCTTTCAGGAGCAAACCATGAGCCAGTCCCCCTGCCTCTTACCAGCCCCACAAATACAATCTCTCCTGGACCCAGTGCAACATGGAAACTCACCCAGCGGGAAGAGAAGAGTGCATGGCCCAGATTCTGTTTGGCCTCAGGCGGGGCCAGTTCCCCAGTACTGACAATACCAACTGCTCATGCTGGGGACAAGCTTTAAAAAAATTTAAAAAAACCATCCCATTTGCAAAATCTCCTCCTCCTTCCCCTTTCTTCCTCTTCTCCCTAATCTCAGTACCACCTAGGTAGCCCCTGACTCCCAAATCCCAGTTAGAAACCGGGAAACTGGGGTGCCTGGGTAGTTCAGTCAGTTAAGCATCCCTTGGTTTCTGCTCAGGTCATGATCTCACGGTTCATGAATTCGAGCCCCACGTCAGGCTCTGTGCCGACAGCGTGGAGCCTGCTTGAGATTCTCTGTCTCTGTCTCTCTCTGCCCCTCCCTTTCTTTCTCTCTCAAAAATAAATAAATAAACAACAACAACAAAAAAAGAAAACTGGAAACTATCGTAGGTACCTTCCTCTTTCCTACCCTCTGGAACTAATTGGTCATCAAATTCTGTCAATCCTACTTTCCCCAAACTCCTTGGTGCCCCCTTTGCACGTCCACTCGCCTTTGTTCAGGCCCTGTTATTTCACAACTAGATCACTGCCTCTGCCCTCCAGGTGGTTCCCTGGACTTGATTTCCAGCCCACTTGGTTCACCTGTAAAGCAAGAGGCTTGATCTGGGTGACCTCTAATTTCCCATCTGGTGCTGCTGGTCATGACTGACGGTCTAATGCAGCCGTGCTTGGACCACACTCTTAGGTCCCAGACGTTTAAAATAAACTTTTTTTTAAGGTTTTTATTTATTTATTAGAAAGAGAGCATGAGCAGGGGAGGGGCAGAGAGAGACAGGGAGAGAGAGAATCCCAAGCAGGCTCCATGCTGTCAGCACAGAGCCCAACGTGGGGCTCGAACCCACAGTGGGATCATGACCGGAACTGAAATCAAGAGTCGGATGCCCAACTAACTGAGCCACCAAGGAGCCCCGTGGTCCCAGATGCTTTTAAGAATCCGATGAAAGCTGTGGACTGTCCCTGACAAAATGCATACATGTGCGCACACACGCATACATACAATTTGCATATGATTTCAAGGACTTCATGGTCTAACTGGGGCTCGGGTCCACAGACTCCAGGTTCTGAATTTCTGTTTGAATTTCTAGGGCCGCTGGGCTCAGAGGAAAGCCCAGACGAAGATCCTATTCTTTCATCATCCTCTGGATGGACTCCAGGGACAGCTGCTACTTGCCCTGAATTCCAGGTAGCAGTCAACTGCCCATCGGCTCAGGCCCTGGGGCTGAAGCCTGCCTGGAAGAAGCAGGGTTGTATCCACGAGAGCCACTAGACCTGACCCTGCAGGGTGACCCAGTTTACAGGCGGCCCAGCTGGGGCTGGAGAATGTAACCATGTGCCTTGGCCACATGCAGACCCAGTTAAAAGGCAGATTAATGGGTGGTCAGGTGTGAGGAAGCTAGCCAAGGCGCCACGCTGGGGAACACAAGGCATTTGTTCGGGTCTGTGAGGCACTTTATGAGTCCCTCCTAGCTGGCCTTTCTGAATGGAGAAGCCTCCCAAAGACTCACAGCCCCAATTGCGAAAAGGCTCCTCTGTCTTTGCCTGCTGGAGAGTTCACAGAAATCCAAGTGGGGCCGGAGTGCCCCTGTGCGTGTGCAGAAGAAAAGTGGCTCAATCAATGGGCTGGATTAGAGACCCTGCCGCAGCGGGCAGGTAATAGCAGCAAGGCACCAGTTGCACAGACCAAATAACCTTACCCTGCACGTCACAAAGTGTCAATCACAAAGGATTAGAACCAGCCAGGGGCAGCAACCCCCAAGAGAAAGGCCTGAGGCTGAGCCAGCAGACAAGAATGGGGCTGGGGAGGGTGAGATGGGCTGGTGGGGGCCAGCCTGGCGGCCTTGGGGGGCCGAGGATGGAGGAGGCGGGGGTTGGGACCAGGACAGGGAAGGGTTGGGAGAGAGGGCACGGAGGTCACCAGCAAAAGCAAGGAGGGAAGGGACAGCGAGGGGATAGTGTAGGCTCAGGATGACGCCGGATTATTCTCGAGAGCGAGACTCTGAGTCTCATTGACTCCCCACTGTCTGTATTCTTGGAGTCTAAACCAATCACTGGAAAAATGTTAAAGTCTCCTGAAGTCCTGGGCTTCTTAAAAAAATATTTTTTTAATGTTTATTTATTTTTGAGAGACAAAGACACAGAGTGCCAAGTGGGGGAGGGGCAGAGAGAGGGAGACACAGAAACTGAAACGGGTGTGCCACGCTCTGAGCTGTCAGCACAGAGCCCAACGTGGGGCTCGAACCCACAGACAGTGAGATCACGACCTGGGCTGAAGTCAGACACTTAACTGACTGAGCCACCCAGGCACCCTTGAACTCCTGGGCTTCTATTGATAGTCCAAGTGCTTTGGGGAGCATGGTTGCCCAGAAAAACACCCCCCCATGAGGGCAGCCCCACAATCTCCAGAATTCTAAACCTGCACCAGCCCTCTGGGGCCCCTAGGCCTTCCCACAACATGATCTCACCCGACCCTCACAGCAAGCTCAGCAGATAGGGCTGTTAGCCCCTAGATCTCACAGAGGAGAACACCAAGGCCCAGAAAGAAGTGACTTCCCCAGAGTCCCACGGCTGGTCAAGGATGCTGCCACAAGCCCCCGTTTCCTTGTTTGTGAAACGGGTATGCTGCCTATGTGCCTCATGGAAATGATCACGATTGCTGCCATTTACTCCAGGCTGGGCGCCATGCTGAGCCCCAAATGTGCATGGTGTTGTGGATTCATGTCAAGAATGCTGTAGGCTGGTGGAATCGCTCTGTTTTGCACCTGTAGAAACTACGGCTCAGAGAAGTGAAGTAACTTGCCCAAGATCACACAGCCTGTCAGTGGCCAAGCCAGGATTTGATCCCTGGTGGATCTGGCTTCAGAGCTTCTGAAAATCAAACATGAAGGGGATTTGTAAAGTGCTGTGTGGGGGTCAGTCATCACTGCTGGGACTGGGCAGAGGGTACTGTGGGGAGCAGAGAGAGGAAGCAGCCAGGATCTCAGTCCCTCTCAGCTGAGCTAAGTGAAGAGCTGGGTCTTGCTGGACGGGGACTGGGTGCCTCTCTGGGTGGGGTGGGCTCGGTTTGTGTTTGGTGGGGCAACTATGACTGGCTCCTCCCTATAGTTCAGCCTCCCATCACCCCTGCTAACAGCCTACAGGGGAAATCATCTGCAAGAGGTGATTTTCTGCTCCTGCTAGATCAAAGCCTGGCCCGGAATGAGCCCCCTCACTGGATAATGAAGATGAATCCTGGCCAGGTCTGCCCAGAAAGAGCGTTAACTAAATGAAGATGGCAGTTCAGTGACTGTGGAGTTTGGATCAGGGCCAAATTGAACTCTCTCTTCCAGCGTGTAGATGCAACACTGGGGCCAGTGTCCAAGAAAGGGGGAATGCACACGCCCACACCCACTCATCCTGTCCCCCCCATCCCTGGCCACTGGCAGCCACCTCTGGGAGGGGCCGGTTCCAAGCTGACTCCTGGGTGGGGCCTCCTCCTGGCCCACTGTGGCTTGGCTTATGGACACTCATACTGGGTCCCTCAGTCAGCCTGGGGGCAGGGAGGAGGGGGAAGGGGCTCGATGCGGCAGGGGATCCACCAGCTCCTCCTGTGTTTACCCTGAGAACAATGGTAGCACGGTAATCAGACCTGAGTTCAAGTCTAGCTCTTACAAGCTTAAGTGACCTCAAGCGAACGCCTACGAGTCTCCAAGCCTCAATTTCTTAATCTATAAAATGGGAATGATAAAGACACCTGCCACCTGGATCCATGCCGGGCGGTGCTATATGAATTAAGTGGTAGACCCCCTTTTGCCCTGCACGGCCCTTGGGGCTTTGCCCTGTGCCCGAGACCCAGCCTGGGCTTGCAGGCCTGAGCTTTTGTGAACTTCTAACACTCATCATCCGCTTCCTAGGCTTCAGGATCAACCTCTCCAAGCCCTGCAACGCTGGGGAATCCCTGGCCCACCTATTCCCCCGAGATGATAATTAACAATGCCTCCAACCACCTAGCACATCGCACTGAACACTTAGAAGGAAAAACAGGGTGGAGGTGGGGGGGGGGGGGGGGAGTCAGCAGAGACAGGCCTGCCCAGAATTGGTTGGGGCATCCAGGACCAGCTTTCTCACCTTGGTTGCACGTTAGAATTACCTGGGGAACATAGAAAAGTCCATGCCAAGGTCCAGCCCCCGGTCTTGGTTCAGATCTCCAGGGTGGAACCCGGGCAGGGGAGATGTCTCTTGCCCAGGTTCCCCAGGTAATTCTAACGTGCAGTCAGCGTGCAGAACGCCTGTCTAGAGACAAGGCATTCTGGACTTTAATGTGTGTGAGAATCACCTGGGAGGGCTTGTTACAACGCGGTCTCGGGCTCAGGCGGCCTGCGGTGGAGCTAGGGGGTCTGTATTTCTAACGAGCTCTGACTGATACTGACACTACGGGTCCGGGGGACTGCGCTTGTGAGTAGCGCTGCCTTGATGAAGGCACCCTGACTTGGTCATCTCTGTTCCTTGCCAGCCCTAACAAGTTTCTGCACAGCGCCCCCCTCAGGAAACACTTGTGGAATTCAATGCACCCGTAACAGAAACAGCAATGGATCTGGAGCCTGGTGGCCTGTTTGATTCCTAGTTTAAGTGTTCTAGCTCTGTCGATTAGGGCAAGGCACGTTATCAACCAGGGGTCTCTGTATCTGTGTCTGGAAAATAGGTACACCATTAATCCCCCAAGGGCCTTGGAGGATCGGTGGGAGAAGAAAATGTCATCAAGTTAATGAAACGTAAGTTGATATTCTTTCTTCTTCCACTTGCCACTGAAGGGCACATACGACACAGAGCCTGCCCTCAGTGACCTCTCCATGCCTCTAATCTGGCTATCTTTGGTAACCCTCCAGAACCAGCACCCCAACAGCCCTGGAATCCAGCATGTGCTGGTCATGCTGGCTATGCAGACCATCCTGGGCCCCCCCACCCAGCTCCAGAGCCCTGGCCAGGCCCAAACGGTCCCTCAAAAACAAGCACGCTTCCAGATTTATAAGCACACAGACTCACAGGCCCTGGGCTTGAATTTGAACTTTGCCCCTTCCAGCCATGGGGTGAGCCCACGTTTGGGCTCCCAGCAGCCCTTGTAAACGACCGGCCTCCAAATCACCCTTTTCTTCTTCTTTTTTTTTTTTTTTTAATGTTTATTTATTTTGAGAGAGAGAGAGAGAGAGAGCATGCGTGCGAGCAGGGGAGGGGTAGAGGGAGAGGGGGAGGGAGAGAGAATCCCAAGCAGGCTCTGTGGAGCCCATGTCCACTCCCATCCTGTCACACCTTATCTCAGTGGGCCACAGACTCAGCACCAAGATTCAGACTGAGCAGGTCTTGGGTGGGGGTCAGAATAACCTACTTTAAAAAAAATTTTTTTTAAGGTTCATTCATTTTTCAGAGACAGAGAGACAAAGCCTGAGTGGCAGAGGGGTAGAGAGAGAGGGGGGTAGACATAGAATCTGAAGCAGGCCCCAGGCTCTGAGCTGTCAGCACAGAGCCCGTTGCGGGGCTTGAACTCACAGACCGCGAGATCCTGAGCCGAAGTCGGACGCTTAACTGAATGAGCCATCCAGGCGCCCCTACCTTTTTTTTTTTTCTTTTTTAAGTTCCCAATGGTGCTGTTCCACAGTTAAGGCTGAGGACCACTGCCGTCCATGCTCTCCTCACCCCTATGGGGATGCCTGTCCGAGAGCACTGGGTTCAGAATCGGAAACCCCAGGTTCAAGTTCTGGCCCTGCACCTTAAGCCATGTCCTACAATCTGTCACTTAACAGAGTTGGGCCTCAGCTTCCTCATCTGCAAAATGAGGCTAGTGAGGCCAATCATCTTGGAGGAATATACAGGGTCGAAAAAGATCAGGAATGTGGAAACACCCTGAAAAGAAGGACGTACACATAAATTCAAGGTGCTCTGAGAAGTGTAGTGCCGGGCTACCCACCGGCGTCCTCCCCTGGAGTCCCTCCCTCAGTACCTCACAGGGGCCGGCCAGCCAGGGCCACCCATGGTCCCTCCAAGCGTCCCTTGCCTGATGGTGCAGGCTCCCCCTGCTGGCTGCACCTCACATTGGCAACTGGCTCTCTCCTTGTCCACTTCCATCCCGGTTCTGAGCACCCACCCTGTCCCACCTCCGTGCCTTTGCTTAAGCTGTCACCTGTGCATGGGCTGCTCTTCCTCCCTCCCCAGATTCGGGGCTCAGCCACCCTTCTAGAGCCACTTCGGTGGCACCTGCTCCAGGGAGACATCTCTTCCTGTGCCCAGTCTCCTCTTCCCGGCAGCCATTTGGTTGTAAGCCTGGACTGGACTGTGAGCTGCCTGAGAGGGTCCTTGTCTTAGCATCTCTGTAGCCCCCAAGGCACAGACCCCTACCACAGACCCTGGCACACAGTAAGTAGCCAATAAAAGTCTTTTGTAACACAGAAAATGTTTGTCCTTGCTAGAAAGCCAATAAATGCAAATTAATGCAACCAGGAGGTCCTATTTTATACTTCCTAAATTAGCAATTTAGGGGGGGGAAAATGACAACATGCACCGCTGACCATGTTATGTCGAAATTGGTACACATATTACTGATAATGCTGAAATTGGAATGATTATGTGGAAAGTAATATGGCAATATATAATAAGGGTTATAAAAATGCTTATTCATTTTGACCTAGTAATCCCGCCCCTAATACTGCATCCAATGGAAAGCATTCAAAAGAATTACAAGTGTTATATATGCATGAAGATATTCATTGCAACATTATCTATAATAGCCCCAAACGGGAAACAACCTCAATGTTCAACAATAGGGGAATTGTTAAGTAAATTATGGTGTATAAACTCCACAAACTATTATGCGGCCATTTAAAATATTTATGAAAACTATGTAACATGGAAAAATACTTATGATAAAATGCAAAATAAAAAATTCAGAATGTAAGATTATATGCACATTATAACTATGTAATAAAACCGTAGCCATGCTGACAAGGATCAGAAGGAACTAGGCAAGAATGAAATTAATTATTGTGTTAAGGTGGTGGGACTAGAGATGGTTTATTTTTAAACATTGCCTGTGAGATTGTTATAATGCCATTTTCACAATGCAGAAGTTAACTACCCAAATAATAAATGTTTGTCAAATGAATGCAAGGAGAGAGAGATCAGGGAGAAGAGTGATGTTCGGGGTAGTAGCGGAGGGGGGGGGGTGGGAGGACTCTGGATCTACCTTCACCCCTATCCCAAAGTATCTTGGGCCGATTCCCTGGGGTCTGAATAAACAGTGCGGTTCTGGATGTGGCCACGTGAACCCAGAATTACTCTGCCTTTTTGGGTGCTCCTAAATCATTTTGGGTACCTTTGGGGAAAGGTTGGATTTTCTCAGTCTCCCAGAAGCCCGTGCTGCCCTGCAGTGTGGGGGGCTGGACCAGGGAGGAGTCCAGAGGATGCTCAAGTTCAAGTAGCTGATGACCCACAAGGTCTTCCCTGCCAGGGCCTCTCACACAGGAGACAGGCTGAGCCCGGAGGAGGAGGGGGGGGAAGGCTTTTGTTCTACACCCACCCATCCTTACCTTCGAGCTTTGAGAAACTACATGTCTGGTGCCTGGGAGAGTCCCAGTTCTCGCCCGCTGTCCTGGCATAATTATTAACAGCCCCTTTTAGTCTTACAAGTGTCCCAGTTGGGACATGGTCACATTATTCAAACCGTATCACAGCAGGAAAAGAGAGGAAAAGTTACTCTGTGGCTGACGGCTGGGAGGAGAGGGGCATCTCTCTCCTGGGGGGACCCAGACCCAGAGATGTCAAGACGTGTTTTGGGTGGGCCCTTGGTCACCTGTCCCTTCCATTTCACAGCTCCTGTGTGCTGTCTCTGTCCCAGGGGGCTTCCTGGGGGGACATCCATGCCTTCAATCCCCCCTCCTGGAGTGCCCTCTTTCTGTACCTGCCCCCAACATTCACGGCGCCCTGGGCTTTACACCTCCAAAGGCCTATCCCCTTCCTCCTCCACTCTTCCACTCCTGAGTTATCCCTTTCCTTCCTCTGGACCTCCCCCTCCTGCTAACGGAGACTTTCCACTTTAATCAGGTATTCTTTCCTGTCTCCCCAGCCCCAACTCATCCTCTGCTGAGCCAGTTGAATTCCTTTCTCTATTCCTGGGGACATTTTTCACCGGTCCTTTCTCCAACCAATGTTATCTCAGCGCTAAGCGGGATAATAATTCTGCCCAATGTCATGGGAATTCTCAGCAATCTTTGCTTCTGACAGTGACAAAGCCCTTCAGGCTCAGATACCTGAGCACACGCTCATCGATAGATTCAGGCACTACTTTTCACATGCCCACACTACATACGTGCCACAGGCAAAATTGCAGGCATTCCCGCTGTATGTTCAGCAGACCACACGTTTCCACATCACACACACACAATACACATATCCAAAACTTAGCATGTAATACCCACCCCAAAGACTCATGCTATGCAAACACACATGACACAAATCCCACACGTGTTGTGGGTATGCCTCAGACCACACATCCATTACACATTCTACACACACACACACACACACACACACACACACACACACCCTCACGTGAAGGCTTTGGGGCTTCTGCAGTGTCAAGATCCTCTTCAGGGAAAAAAGCTCGATTCTTCCCACAGAGGCCACATTCCCCCACCAAGCTGCAAAAGGACTTCGGCGAGGAATGTTCATTACTGCTAACGAGCATTACATGCCTAATTAATTCCCAGGCTTGGTTTGAGGATCTGACCCAGGGCCTGATTTCCATTCAGGGAAAAATAAGCAGCAAGCTAAAAGGGCTTGTGTGCTTTTAGCAGGCTTAGTGGAACCTAGGGCACACTTGCATTTGCCCATCACGTCCCCAAACCCAAACCCCTGGGGTGATCAGCCTGATATGAGAACACCAGACCTTGTCCAAGTGGAGGGAAGCTGGGTCTCCTCTCTGCTTTTCTGCAGCATCAGAACCAAAGCGAGAATGTCTTACGAGCATCTTTGGATAGGTTCTGTGCTCTACCCAGGTAAAGGTCCCTTCACCTCCGCATGGAAAAGAGGCCCTTCTCAGCAACCATTAACAGCTGGTATTCCTTGTTCCTCGATGTGTGGGTGTGGTTCATCCATCTGTGCACAGTCAGGACCTTCTGTGCCGAGGCTGGTTTCCTTTGCTGGGATATAGCACAGAATATGCAAGGCGATTGCTTTGGGAGAGGGGGCCCGAGCACAGGGTTAGCAAACACGAGGTCCTCTTGGCCAACGCTGCAAACACAAGGTCCTCTTGGCCAACACTGCTTGCGGATCACCGCACTCTCCCCCACTGAGCCTGGGCTGGGGTCCTCCTTCAACCCAGCACTCTCCCGCCAACAGACCAGAGGCGATGTGCAGGGGGAGGACAACATGCCATTGCGAGAGGAGTATTGCTACCACATTCAGCAACTTTCGGGGGATGGGGGAGAGAGTATCCACATGCAAACCATGGAAAGGCAGTAAAGAAAGAATGGTGGAGAAGCTGACCTTTATCAAGCCAACCTGGACTCAAAGCCACATGCTGCCATCCATTAGACATGTGATGTGATAAGGCAACTACTTATCTTCCCTGGGCCTCGGGTTCCAAAGGCGTAAAATGGGATGATAACAATAGGACGTTCCTCATGGGGGTTGCTGTGCAGTTTAAAGAAAGCCGATGTGCACGCAGTGTGTGGCGAAGTGACTGGCACAGATTAAGAGCTTAATTCTTAGTTAGTAGTACGGAGTTGTTTTCTTAGTTGTATATTATTGTTACTGTTACTATCGCCATTACTGCTCATGCCTCGCTGACATTCCTTTTGGGGAGTTTATACTCCTCGGCACAGCACCGAAGGCCCTCCACAGTAGGGCCTCACCATGCCTGTTCAACCCTTAATTCCCTAACACAACTACGCTGGTCTCCGGAGCTCATTTCCACTTCCGTGCCTTTGCTCTCGAGGTCCCCTGGCCCGGCACACCCTTCTCCCTCTTCTGTCTAGCCAAACCTTTCTCCTTCAAAGCCAAGGCTCTTACCAGCTTCCACCATGAACCCGCCCTCTCTCACCACACACGCGGAGGGCCCTCCACATGCATTTCTATGGGGTTTATCATGATCATGAAATGTTTCAAACACACAAGAAGTGATGAAACAAATGCCCACGTACCCACCACTTAGCTTCAAAAAGAAAAGGCAAATCACAAATGCCGCTGCGGTCTCGCACTTCACTCCTGATTGCATTTCGCTCTCCCTTCCCAGAGGTAACCCGCATCCTGAGTGTGATGTTTATCACTGTCAGGACCGTCTTTAGGTTTTTACCACATGTGTATTCCTTGTCAATATCAGTTGTACTTTCGCATGTTTTGAAGCTTGACAGACACATACGGAATCTGCAGCAGGCACTCTTCGTACTCTGTGCCACGTGCCCTCGGCCCTCCTGCCTTTGGCACAGCCGTGGGGACCTCTCAGGGCACCCCGCCAGCCTCCCATGTCAGCCCCGTGGAGTCTCTGCTTGCCAGCCTCAGGGCTTACTCCCCAGTCCCAGAAGGCTGCTTAGCTTGTGCAGGCACAGCCAGGGGGGCCAAGAGCCAGCACCTCTGGGGTCAAGCCCCAACCAACGGGGGAGAGGAGCCAGTAGACAGCCACCTCGGGTCTCTCTGTCAGAGGCCGTTTCCCATGAGTGTGATTCCTCAGAGGCCCCCGAAGCTGCCCCCACCCCCAGTGACCTGCTCAGTAATCCCCTTGACTGGCTTTCCCCTTCTCTGTTCTCCCCTCCTCCTCCTCCCTCCTTCTCCCCAGGAACAGCTCCCAAAGGAGCTCCTTGCACGCAGCTCTGCTTTTAGGGAACCCCAGCTAAGGCAGTATCGCTTTTGCCCTCAACACTGCTTTGAAGAATCATCCACGTTCTTACGTACAGCTCTATTTCATTCAGCTTCAGTGCCACAAGGTACTGCTCAGTATGAACAGGGGTCTGACTCCATACCCCTCTCGAGCTGGGGGACACTTATGCGGCTTCCAACATGTCGCTATGACAAACAGAGCCACCGTGAGCTTCCTGCCCGGTTCCTGCTTCCCTTGAGTTTTCCATCAGGCTCTCTGACCCCAAGTCACATTCGCCTCACACTGCCGTTTAGCTCTTTGATGTCCACGTCTCCCTTCCTACAGGCAAGCCCCAGAAGGCAGAGAGAGGCGAGAGAAGGAAATTAATTCACCAAACAAACTCAAGGAGATCTGGTGGATTTCAACCCCAGCCAGATCCAGCTGGGTACCACTCAAAGGATCGCCCATTCATTCCCATAGTTAAGTATTGATGTGCCTGGCACATGGCTTCCTCCTCCTCTAATTCCTCCCTGCATTTCGTCCTTGTTCCTTCCTCTTTCTTTCTGTCTTACCTCCCCAGGGGTCCTCCCAGGCCCCAGGGACTTCCTGCATAATAGGTACAGAGGGAGACGTGGGTCTGCCAGCATCACCAGCGATAGCCTGAGCTATTTCTTAGAACACCATGCTGGTAATGATACTCCATGGCCCGTTAACCTGCGTGCAGATGGTCTGCAAGCAGCAGTTCTGAGCTCTCGCCACTGGTCTGGCCCGGGTGATCCTGGGCAGGTGAGCGAGACACTGTCTCTGCCGCGTCCAGCCCTCTGATCAAACCCACACGCTCTGGGAAGGCTTCCTGACTCTCCCGGGCACCACAGTCCTGCAGCTTTTAGCATTTCTATCTCATGCTTGCTGAGTCAATGACTCAGTAACATTTATTGAGTACCCACTCCAGTCAGGGCCTGAGTGAACTCATGAACTGCCAAAAGATGCCTGCCAGTTTTCATAGCTGGGCTTGCTGTTTTCTTGGTGGCCTGGCTTCAGGCAGGTGACCTAACCAACCTCTCCAGGCCTCAGTTTCCTCAAGGATAAGAACAGCCCCCAACTTCGTAAGGTTTGTGTAATGGCAAAATGAGTTCTCATGTGTAAGTGCCTAGAACAGTGCCTGGCATATAGTTAGCGCTCCTTGGGGATTAGCTCCTATAGCCTGGACATTCTCTCTCCCCCATGATGGGTGGGGGGCAGGGCAGAGGAGGGGTCTCAGCTTCAGGAAAGAGTTCTTCCATCAGAAGAGCAGATAAGTGCCCCAGTTCCCTCCAGGTCGCTCGCACCATCCTGGTGGCCCTCTGAAGGCAGGCTTTAATTTCCTCAAGGGACTGGATTCTTCCCCAAGGTGAGGAAGAAGCAAGTTCACCTCCCTTAGCAGAATGAAGGCCTCCAGGGGTAGACAAGATGCTGCTGGCTGTGTCTGTCCCCGGCCTCCCTCCCTGGGGCCAGTTCTTCCCTGGTGGAGCAGATGTCGGGGACACAGACAGGAGGCACCCTCAAGCTGACATCCCCACGGCCACACCAGACCTAAAGTTTGACAAATTAATTAATAGGAAAGGTCAAAACACCTGGCTGCAACCCTCAAAAAATTCTTTTTATTATCCACTAACGGCAACACTTCCCAGAGCAGTTTGATATGAAATAAAATTTTTTCATTGTCTCAGCCTTGGCTTCGAGAGGCAGAAAAGGAGACCAGGGAGAGAAAAGAAAGGAGTCGTTAACAAGATTAAGAATGCAAACTTCCTAAAAGGGTCAGGGATGATGAATCGAGGCCTGCACCTCGTTCCTCTTCAAAGATGGGGTGACAGGGAGAGGTGGAACTCCTGAGTCCAGGTTCAGGGGGATGTTTAGACTCTGGTATGGAAGAAAGGGCAGGGTTCAGGGGAAAGCTGGATTCTTCTCCTGGTTTTGCTCTTCAACCATAAGCACGCTGCTTCTCTGTCTGGGCCTCTGTTTTCTCCTCTGCAAAATGGGCAGATTAAGTTTAAGGACACGATCCCCCAAAGTGTTCTCTGTGGCTAAGGCTTGGCATCTTGGCATGGTTAAACTCAGTGTTCGCTCCTTCCTCTTCTTTCACACTGGGACAAGAAGACCGTAGTTTTGTTTGGCACTTTGGCCTAACCAAGCCCTTTTAGCATATTCTACAAGAACAGGAGAGATGTGCTGGAAGAACATTATTATCTCCATTTTGCAGATGAGAAAACTGAGGCCCAGATGAGCGAAGTCACCATTGTTTCCATTACAACAACTAGCAGCTCAAGGTCATCCCTGTCAAGAAACAGATAGCAGGCTGAACCCAGGTTTGGCCCCTCAGCCTATGTTCTTTCCACCATATGATGTAGTTTCTCAGAGCAGATGATGGGGGACCAAGCCAAGTTCACTAATCCAATCACCTGGGTCTCACTGGCACCTGTGCTGAGCAGCACCTGGATCCAAAGCAGGAATGGGGGCAGGGAAGAAATAAGAGTAGAAAGGAAGTCTTGGCTCAACCCTTCAGCAGCCAGGGGCCTTGCCAGCTCATTCATGGCACACAATCCCTCTGGTGCAGTCAGCCTAGGGCAATGGTTCTAGAAGTGTGGTCCCTGGACAGCAGCACCAGCTTGTTGGAAATGCAAAGTCTCGGGCTCCGCCTCAGATCTATTGAACCAGAAATGAACGATAAATGGATCCACTTGAGACAAAATAAAGAGGAGGCTACCTATGTGATAAAAATGTTCAGAATGCCAGGATTCATAACTGCACTGACAAACATCTCCCATGAGCAGCTACGAGGAGAATTAGAAGAGGGAGAGGGAGAGAAGCTTTCATTCCACGGTGAGGAGGCCGGCGAGATAAACGCCCTGAGCAAGACTGCACAACCCACCGGCGACGAGAGACGGTGGAGATGTTTTGCTCAGAGTGGGCACTGAGAGCCGAAGGGGGAAGTTCAATGTTTTGGGTACTAAGCCTAACGCTGGCCTCCGAGCCCAATCCCCAGCTAAGGGAAGAGGGAAATGATGGACGTGTGTTGTGGCTATCTAATGAGCTGAGTACACTGAGCTAGACATTTGATTTTTCACCAGCTCATGCAGTTCTTGCGAACGAAAGGCAGGCGGCATTATCCCCACTTACGGACAGGTAAGTAGGCCCGGCGAGCTTGCATAGCCTACCCAAGTGGCCGCACCAGGGTGGAAGCTGAAACCCAGGTCTCAATGATTTCAAAACCCCCAGCCCTGCTCTCTCCCCTGGATGAGAGCGTCCAAGAACCCATGCCTGCCCCACAGCCTGTACCTCCAGAGAGGGCAGAGAGGGGCCGTCGGTTGACGGTTCCGAGCTGCGTCAGGTGGATGTGAGGTGACAGCCAGCTCTCACTGATCTCTACCTCTTAGCAAACCCTTCCACGTTTCAGGTATGGTGCCAGAGCTGGTAGTCTTTTTTTGTTGTTGTTTTTCCTTTCCTCTTAGAAAGAGACAGTGGGTGCACGCAAGCAGGGAAGAAGCAGACAGACAGAGACAATCCCAAGCAGGCTCTGTGCTGTGAGCACAGAGCCCAATGTGGGGCTCGAGCTCACCAACTGTGAGATCATGACCTCGGCTGAAATCAAGAGTCAGTCGCTTAACTGACTGAGCCACCCAGGCACCCCGAGCTGGTAGTCTTTTCGTGTTCACTGAGGCTTCACAGATGATAATGTCAAATGTGGCAGCAGAGAGGCTTACAGCCCAACCGGGGAGACAAATATAACCCAACTGAAACATTTCCTAATGCTAGATAGTAAGTGGTTTAAGACCAATAGGGGTGGCTTAGCAATTCAGAGACGGGAGAGAGAGGGGAGTACCCTTGAGCAGTTTGGGAGGGCTTCCTGGTGCAATGGTGGGTACAGGTGGGTCTACAGTGCTCAGGATCAAGGCCAGTGGCCGTGGTGGTGGCCACAGAAAGTCTGGCACCTCAGAATGGCTCTCCATCAAGCCTCTAAAATAATGCCAGATGTTTCACTGATGCTTCCCCGGCCTCTTTCCCATACAATAATTATCTTTTAATGGCACACATTAATGCAAATTGGGTACATCGGGAAGTATATTTCATAGCAAATGTGCACTCAGTCCTCTAGGTAGTGCCCCCTCCCAGCACTACAAG
The DNA here is from genome assembly GCF_046562875.1 of Panthera onca. NCBI lineage: Eukaryota > Metazoa > Chordata > Mammalia > Carnivora > Felidae > Panthera > Panthera onca. Next base: position 39,073,958 of record NC_138344.1, on the reverse strand, counting down.
GTAAGGCAGGCACTCTTCAGTGGGGGTGGTGATGAAGGTCTAGGCTGAGGGCCGGTTATGTGGGCATAGAGGTTGTAGCTCCAAATAGGGAATCAGAAGTCGGCAGATGGGAAGGGAAGTCGAGGGTATCCTAGAGCATCGTACTCACCCCTCTTTTGGAGTACTCCTATTGCTACTGTAATCACTCACTTCCGTGCCTCAAAACTCTACTAGACTATATTGTTTCAGGGAACAAGGGAACAGGAACACCATGTATTGTTGTGTGAGTTGTGCACTGCACAAGGTGCCTGGCTTAAAGGGAAAAGGGCTGATATTCAGTCTGCCCTCGGCTTGCCACTGGGACCGTGTCCACTCAGAGGAAGGGCTGCCTTTTGCTGTCTTCACAAAGGGTTCATTTAGGCTTGGGGGTGTCCCAGCCTGATACTGTGCCTGTGTGTTCCTGGCTGTATCCCTGTCCCCCAGCACAGTACTAGGCACATAGTAGGTCCTCAGTAGATGTTTGTTGCATTACTAAAGGCATGAAAATAAGCGAGAATCCAAGAATGACTAAATGGAAGAAAGAACAGCTCTGAAACGAGCAGGTGGGTTATTCCATTTCACAAATAAATAGCCAGCTTTCAGAAAACTAGGGCAGGAACTGTGATTTTTACTTTGAGTATTTCTCTCCTGTTTTTTTTTTTCAAGTTTTTAAATGTTTATTTATTCATCTTGCAAGAGAGATATAGAGAGTGAGCAGGGGCAGGGCAGAGAGAGAGGGAGGCAGAGAATCCCAAGCAGGCTCTGCACTGCCAGTGTGGAGCCTGATGTGGGGCTTGAACTCATGAACTAGGAGATCATGGCCTGAGCCAAAATCAAGAGTCAGATGCTTAACCAACTGAGCCACCCAGGAGCCCCACTTAAGTACTTCTCAACTGCCCCAGTTCTCCCTCTCTAAGTCAAACTCAGCTCTGCGCATACAACACAGCCTTAGTAAACTGATCAGCTGGGAAAGGGATAAACCCGTGTCTGTTAAGACCCACGGAGAGCTGGGAGGGTAAGCAAACCCATGCTATTGAGCAGAAGACACAAGCTCTCTACCTCAGCTCCAGATAACTTCTCTGGACCTCAGTTTTCTTGTCCGTAAAGTGGGGATATCCACAATTCCTATCTCATGGGGTTTCTGTGAGAGCAAATGAAATTATGTATGAGAAAGGGTTTTGTACCTTCTGAAGAGCTACACAACAACAGCTCCCATGGACTGAGGAAAGCTTTGAGGTATACACCAGACTGGGTGCTTCAGACATGTTATTCAAAGTTGGCCAGCTATGGCCTGCGAGCCACATTTGGCCTGTCACCTGTCTTTGTAAATAAAGTTTTGTTGAATCACAGGCAAGCCATTCATTTGTATATTGTCTGAGACTGCTTTCACTCTACGAGGGCAGAGTTGAGTAGTTGTGACAGAAACTTTTAAGGGAGCACACAAATCCTAAAATACTTACTCTCTGGTCCTTTCCAGAAAAAGTATGCCAACACTTGTATTAACTCATTTAACCTTTTTTTGGTTTTTTTTTTTACATTTATTTATTTTTGAGAGACAGAGCACAGGTGGGGAAGGGGCAGAGAGAGGAGAGGAGGAGACACAGAATCCGAAGCAGGCTCCAGGCTCCAAGCTGTCAGCACAGAGCCCCACATGGGGCTCGAACTCACAAACCGCGAGATCATGACCTGAGCTGAAGTCAGATGCTTAACCAACTGAGCCACCCAGTCGCCCCACTCATTTAACCTTTCTAACCACCCTATGCGTTAAGTAATAATATTATTTTATTTTAGAATAATTATTATTTAGAATAATATTTAGATATTATATAGATGATATTATATAGATAATATTATATAGATATTAATATTCTAAATATAATTATTTAGAATAATATTTACAGAGAAGAAAACAGACACAGAGCAGTTAAGTCACTTTCTGGGAAAGTGGCAGAGCTGGGAATCAACCCAGGGTGGGTAGGGGCCAGTTCAGAAGCTCCTGGACCCCAAGGACAAAGGGGATGTCCCAGAAAAACAACTTAAAGCCAAATAGAAGGTGTTTCTTGCTCACGCAAGGTAGAGAATGCACTGATATGGTTACCCAGGGGAGCCGGTCAGGGCTGAAATGGGAAATGAGGCTGAGAAAGGTTCAGTAAGCTTCGGGGGAACAGACTTTTTTCCAGGTAAGCTAAGAGTCCTGGGGGAATAGATCTGTTTCCTAGGGCTGCCATAACAAAGCACCAAACAACGAAGTAAATTCTTTCCCAGTGCTGGAGGCCAGGAGTCTGAAACTAAGGTGTTAGTGGGCCGGGCTGTGTTCCCTCTGAAACCTGTAGCAGAATCCTTTCTTGCCTTTTCCTGGTCCTAGTGGTTGGCTGGCAGTCCTTGGCATGGTGAGGGCAGCATGTCAGTTTCTGCCTTCACTGAGCATCTCTGTCTCGATGTGGCCATCTTCTCTTTTTTCTTTTTTTAATTTTTTTAGAGTTGATTTATTTTTGAGAGACAGACACACAAAGCACAAGCTGGGGAGGGGCAGAGAGAAGGAGACAGAATCCAAAGCAGGCTCTGGGCTCTGAGCTGTCAGCACAGAGCCCAATGTGGGACTCAAACCCACGAACTATAGGATCATGACCTGAGTCAAAGTCAGATGCTTAACTTACTGAGCCACCCAGGCACCCCATTCATGTGGTCATCTTCTTATAAGGACACTGGTCATGCTGGATAAGGGGCCCACCCTACTCCAGTGGGACCTCATCCTAATTTAAGTAATGATGTCCACAATGACCCTGTTTCCAGGTAAGGTCATATTCTGAGGTACTGGGGGTGAGGACTCCAACATATCTTTTTTGAGAGGGACAAAATTAAGCCCATAACGAGGAATGTCTCAAAACTCTAAAGGGGCTGTCCCAACCCTTCTCTGAGTCAGGAAGGGAGCCAGCCAGAGACAGAGAGAGGGAACAGAGCCCTTCCGGCAACCAGAGTGGGGTGAGTTCATGGCTATTTTGATCTCAAAAAGTCCTCTTCTAGAATTTTCCCTGTCCCCATAGATTGAAAGCTCCTTAAGGCTGGGGCTGGCTCTTATTCCCTCGTCTCCACATAGTAGGTGTTTAATAGTAGCTGGCAACCTGACGGTCATGTCAAACTGCCCCTCGATGCCTCTGTTGGAAAAGTAGCGAGGCCAGAGGGCCATGGGGCTCACCAGCTCTGTGGTTCCTCTTGGGCTGAAATCAGATGCAAAGAAACTGGGCATTGCCAGGCCAGCTGGGATGCTGGGGGCATCCTGGGGTAGGAGGGCCCTGAACTGGCCCCATCTGCTCTCCTGGCAGGGTTTCTGAGGGATGTCTGGACAGAGGCCATACTAATGCCAGATAACATGCAGTGCAGGGGCCTTTGACTGTGTGTTTGCTTGGTTAATATAATTATGCCCTCGAGATGTTGACACAAAAGGAGCCATATTTGAGAAGGGCTTATCAGCCACCCCAAAAGTCCCAGATTACTTCAACAGAAAGGCTCTCACATACACATGTAATCTAAGGAGTGTTCCAGAAGTGTTGGCTGCAGGGCTGGCCCTGCTGATTTAGAGGTAGTAAGATGTACCAGGCGCCTACTAATGGCCCCCACACAGAACTCAGTCACTTATTCACTCAACAAATACATCATGAGCTGCTTCTAGTCAGCCAAGCACTGGGATTTTAAGGATGACAAAGACCACAGTACCAGCCCCAGAGGGGGAAAGATACACAGAAATAGGTAACTGTGTGCTGAAGTATTTACAGATAACCTGATCCAGGGGCATGGGGAAAATAGGTGGATATGTAGGTGAATCAAGACTAACCAGCCGATGATACTTATTGAAGCTGAGTGATGGTTATGTGGGATTCATATTATTCTTCTACTTTTGTATATATTTTAAATATTCCATAGGAGAAGCTTCAGAAATCAAAATTAAAAGCAAACGGTGCAGTGGTGTGGGGTCGAGGAATACTTTCCAGAGGAGGAAGTAATCTGACTCTAATCTGAGAAAGGAGAGGAAGCTTCTACCCTTGAGGAGCTTATACAAAACAGACATCTCTGTTATGGCAAGATGATGTAGAAGAAGATAGTATTCAGCATCACCCAGATGAGTTCAAATCCCACCCATAAATTTGGGAAAATAACACCTACCCAACAGAATATTTATTGGCCTTAAGGAAGGTAATGGACAAGAAGGGGGCCTTGCCCACAGTAGGCACTGAATCAATGATTATTTCATTCATCTTTCTATGGATGCATCCTCCATTATCCATCCATCCATCCATCAACCATCTATTCACCCCTCCATCATTGATCATCCAACTATCTATCCATCTCCACCCATCCACCCCTCTACTCATCCATCATCCACCCACCCATTCATCCATTATTCATCCACCTACCCTCTCCACATCCATCTATTCACCCATCCATCCCTCCATCCACCCGCCACCCAACTTTCTATGCATCTATCCATCCACCCACCCACCGACCTACCCACCCATCCATTATCTATTTATTCATCCATTACCACACTGTATTCTTTGTGCTCTACTCTACACTGTGAATTCCTTTAAGGCAGAAAGGGATAGTGTACATCTTCACATTCTTGATGCCACACACAGAGCCAAAGTCCCAGAAAGTGCCCCATGATTTTCTTCCCAAGAGCAAATGTGTGATGGAAAGTTCTCTCATGTCTGCCTTTGGGGCCACTTAGTCTTAGAAATTAAACCAGAGGATAAGGAGAATGGAAGGGTGGTGTATTAATTGGGAGGCTGTGTCTACAGGATGTGGAGCTGGAGTAAAGGCTTAGCACCAGTGCCCTGCAGAGGGGACACTCTGAATTACGAAACCCAAACGGTGCAAGATGAGAAAGTACAACAGTCAGGAAAGCCTGGGTCATGCTGCTATAACAAACAATTCCCGAATCTAAGAGGATCAACACAACAAAGATTTGTGTTTGGCTCACACAAAGTCTATTGTAGGTCCAGGCAGCTTTCCAGGGCAGCTGGCCTCCATGCAATGAGTCAGCAATCCAGGCAGCTCCAATTTTTTGGCTCCACCACCTTAACACAAGGCTTCCATGTCTTCCACAGGAGGGGACAGCATATACCCCCGCCATACTTTCTCCCTCTCATGTCCGAGCCTAGAGTCCCGTAGCTATAGAACCCAGCAGGGCTTTTGCATAAAGGTCCTGTGCTGCAGGACTCCGGGAACGGCAGGAGAGAGTGGAAGGATGGGGCACCTGCTTGTCCACTTAAGACACTGTTCCAGGGTTACCTTCCTATTTCATGGCCTGAACCTCCCTCTGTATAAGCTTCCTCTGATTCAGGGCCCCGTGGCTTGGCATCTCCCCTTAACAATTTGTAGCAGAGATATTAATGCCCACCCAATATCCATGTGCTTTGCCACATTACCAGTCCCTTGGGGCCAGGAGGGGCCACGAGAATAGTCCTGGCCAGTGGAATGCGAGGGGTGTGACATGTGTCCCCTCTGACTGAAGCACAGAAGAAGAGGTGTGACTCTGGCCCATACTGTGGCTCCCTTGTTCTCCCAAAACAGCAGAGCTTTGTGTGGGCACAGTGCTTTACAGTTTGCACGGCCCCTGCCCCACCATGATCTCACCTGAGCCTCGCCACAACCATGTGCAATAAGGATGATCATAGCCCCATTTTGCGGTCGTGGCAACTGAGGCTCAGGGAGGTGAAGCGACCTCCTCCAGGTCGCGGGGCAGCTATGTGGCAGGGAGCTGTCTCTCCACTCTCTTTCTTGCCTTATTTTCTTCTTTCCCATCCTTCCAGCTTATCTCCTATCTCCCCACCCCTACACACACACCACTATCCCAAATACCAGACATCCCAAATGACCCTTGGAAGTTTCTAATCTAACTGGAGGGGGGCGGGGTGGTCCACCCAGGCTCAGGAAGCCCTACTTCCAGAAGGTGGGCATTCAGCTTGCAGGGTGTGGGTCTCACAGAGGGCCTGGCAGTCAGGCCATCTCGACGGTTTCGCTGAAGCAGATGTAGGAGGACAGCTGGGCTCTGGCCCAGTGCTGCGAAGCATCCTGCAGAGTATTGCAGCTATCATGAGCAGCGGGCCTCTGCTCTTGGCTAAGAGGCTTCTCACACAGGCTTTAGTTTGAGCGTCAACATTGCGGGGCTTCCTTGTTTGCTTTGTTCTTAAGGGATTTGTTCATTTGTAGTGTATACTGTGTCCACTTCTAAAGAGAAAGCCTGGGGGCGCCTGGGTGGCTCAGTCTGTTAAGCGTCTGACTCTGAATTTCTGCTCAGCTCATGATCTCACAATTCGTGAGATCGAGCCCCGCGTCGGGCTCTGCGCTGGCAGCACGGAGCCTGCTCGGGATTCTCTCTCTCCCCCTCCCCCACTCACACACGCACGCTCTCTCTCTCAAAATAAGTAAATAAACATTTAAAAATAAATAAACACAGAGAAAGTCTGGAGCAGCAGTGAGGAGAAATGCTTATGGGCAGCCCCTCGCCCTCACCCCTGTCCCAGGCTGGCTTTGCCAACACACGCATCAGCCATTTGCTCACCTCCACAGTCTTTGCCCTGACTGTTCCTTCTACCAGAAACACCTTCCTCTCACCTCTGCCTGGCCGACTCTGCCCACAGCTCACGTATGTACAATCAGCCACGTAATGTCATACCTCACTCCCTACCACCACCTGTCAGGAATGGGGAAAAGGAGGCACAGAGCATCTCCCTCCCCGGGTGCCCTCTGTTGCAGGTGCCGTGATAACAGTGGTGAACGCACTAAGTGAATAAATGTGGACTTCAGTGCATCTCAGGAAGTTCATTTGACTCTCAGCTCGGCAGACCCAAAATTCTGGGTCTCAAGGGAGCCGCACAGGATGTTGTGTCTTCCCTAAGCCCGCCAAGGGAGGGATCCAGGAGACAAAAACCTTACCTAACAGAGGAAGGAAGGCCCAAATGCTTGCTATTCAGAACAAGCGTTTTAAAAGCTGTTGTGCAGTTGCTTGTAGCATGGCCTTGTGACGAGTGTTTTTTTTCCTGACAGACAGAACTGGGTTTGAATCCCAGCGCGGCACTGTACCAGCTGTGTGACCTTGAGTCAGTTACTACACATCTCTGAACCTCTGTTTCTCCCACCATTTACTAGCCAGGCCAGTTATTTATCTTCTCTGAGCCTTGGGGTCCTCATGTACAAAATGGAACGGATTCTGCTTTCCTCAGGGGTTCATTTTAAGGATCAAATGAGATCTGTGCGCGCGCGCACACACACACACACACACACACACACACAACACAGAGCACTGGGCTATAATAAATGCTGGCTCTCCTGGCTCTATAATGACCTGTTTATTACTGGCCTGCTTCACTCCACAAAGATTAATATACAGTGTCTAGAATAAATACCTTCTTCGATTCGTGTCCTTCCTCTCAGAACCCCTTTATCCCTGGGCCACAAGCTCCACCCAAACTCCTAGTGAAACTGTTTGAAAGATGAGAACAAAGGTGCTGACAGCAGGCAGGATGCTGGTCAGCCTGGGAGAGGCTGGGTAGAGCAGGTCTCCCAAGATGCCAGGCTGCCTGCCACACAGGGCATCCTCCGGGACTGAGGCTGAGAGAACTCTCAGCCCACATGCCCTGCAGTGGGTCAGTAATGTAGCTTGAAGTAGAAGGTGCCACGCTGGGCTGAGGGTGGGATGATTAGAGCCTGAGGGGACCTGAAGAAACCCCCACTTAGAGGAGTGTTTGTTTCCCGGCTGACCATGGGGCAGCCTCAGGGCAGTGGGGATCGGTGGGCCCCAGGGGGAGTCCATGGGTCTGCCTGAGGTTCTAGATGCTGTGTGATGCCATCAAGGGGGTACCTGGAAGGTGCCCTTCTCCGGGAAGTTCAAAGAAAAAGAGAGAGCCATCTGGGTGGATTTTGACATAGGAAGATGGCTTCTCTGCAGCCCAGGGCTCTGCTGGGCCTAGCAGCCATGTGACCACGGGCAAGGCTACTTCTGAGCCTCAGCACCCACCTCCCCAGCCTATAACACCTGCCTCTCAGTTCACTGTGACATTCAAAGGAGACAATGCGTGGAAATACTTGTGGACTGGACCACTGAGACCCAGTGCCTGGCCTATGCTGGCTGATCGAGCCTCCTGCTTACCCTGGTGGGTCGCAAATAGCAGGGGAAGGCCTGGCCGTCCAGGGTCCCAGATGGGCAAGTGAGAACACAGGAGGCTAACATGCCCCACAAAGCATACTGTAATACTTCTAGAAGGCACTAGAACTAAAAGACAAAATCCACATCGCTATCATTTATGGAAACTTCCAGGGGCCCTGTGCCAAGTGAGTGCTGTACAGGCCTTACCCCCTTTGGATGTCAAAACAGCCCTGTGAAGTGCTCCCTCTCATCATTCCCATTTTACAGTTAGGGAAACCAAGGCTCTCTGATGATCCTCAGTCCAGCTCTCCTCACAGAAGAGACCATCAGGGGTGTTTCTCGTAACAGGACGGCAGGGCTGCAGAAGGGAGCCAAGGGCCTGGGCCAGGGCATTTCTGGGGGACGCAGCCCCGGTGCCCCAAACAGCTTGCCCCATCCTCCAAGGGTATGTGTCTTTGGGAGCTAGGAAGTGTGGACGTGTGGACTGGCTGCTGTTCCCCAGCCTGGAGCGGACCCGCACCAGGATCCACTTGTTTTGAGGAAGGAGGGAACTGCTTCCCCATTATCTCCCTCATCACAGAAAGACTGTGCTCTAGGCTCCAACTCTGGGTTTCAAACTGTGTTGATCCTGGGGCCCCTGGGCCAGCGGAAGGGTCGGGGTGGGGGGTAGAGGTGACAAAGAAAAGGGATGGTGTGTTCATGGTTCTAATTTACCGATGGCAATTAGCTTCCTAAGATGGCTAACCTTTCAACCTTCTGCCTGCCTTCACTGAGGGAACTATTGACATTTAGAATGTGCAAGCCAAATGCTGCAGCGAGGGAGGCAATGTTTTTTTAATGGGGACTCAGAGCCTGTGGATGTGCTCTCCCGGCCCGTGCCATTTGCATACTTTACAGGGTGTGGGTCGAGCTGCATTTTAACAGGTTTGTGGGCTTGCTGGAAAACTGTCAGTGACGGTGGGAAGTTTTATACACGTGGGTTCCAGACACGGCTGACTACGCATCTTTACACCCTCTCTCTGCTCTGGTCCACGCTAGGAAGAGGAGGCAGAAAGGATGGCTCGGGTCTGGAGTGGGCCTGGAGGCTTCACTCTCACAACCTAAGGAATTAAAAGATCGGGGTTCTTTTCCCAGCCTGCCTTCTGGCCCAAACCCACCTTCCTTGCAGAGGAGATTGGGCTTTCCCATGGTTGCTGGGTCCAGCCTTCTGCCTCCAGGCAATGTGGCCCTTCCTCCGACCCAGCCAGGGGCCTGGTTCTTTAGTCCATCCACCTATCTGTCCATCCATTTATCCACGCAAGCAACTAACATTTACCAAGAGCTTATTATTGCCAGGCAGTGTTGTAGGCACTGTGGTTCTAGGCACTGTGGATGCAGCAGAGAATAGGATAGATCCGGTCCCCGTCCTCATGAAGCTTACATTCTAGTAAAGAGGACAGATAAGCAAAATAAATATGTAGGACATCAATTGTGCAATGGGCTGGGAAGAAAATAAGGATGGAAGGGGGAGAGGGCATCCACTCCAGCAGGGAAGACTTGCACTTTTAGCATGGTAGACAGGAACAGCCTTACCAAGAGGAGCAAAGACGTGGAGCAGTAAGGAGCGAGCCACGGAGCCCAGGGGAACAGCCAATGCAAAGGCCCTGAGGTTTCCAAGAGAGACCTGCAGAGCAAGGAGGTCAGTGCGGCTGGAGAGGAGTGAACAGGGTTGGGAGAAGCAGGCCAGACTCCAGCAGGGCTACGCATGCCTCCGACGGGCTTTGGCTCTGACTCTGCTGTGAGGAGTCACTGGAGAAATAGCATGCCCTGATCAGAGCAGTTCTGTGGAGCGATTTCAGGGGCTCGGAGAGACAGGCAGAGAGCAGTGAAGAACCTATGGCAGTAACCCAGGGGAGAGGTCCTTTCAGCCTCCCCAGAGAAGGTGAGTCCTTAAACTCCCCAGACAGGGGCCCATCCTGACCATCGGGAATTCTCTCGAACATGGCTCAGCCCGGATTTCCAGCCCTTTCAGAGGCTGGCACTTTCCTCTGGGGACTTAAAGCCTAACTTAGAGGAAGCCTGCATTAAAAGATCGTTAGCCTTACCGCACCATTTGCTAAGCGCTCTCCCCCAGAGAGTCACTGAGGGTCTCCAGTTAGAGGCACCTTTCCCGGATAGATATGAGCCCCAAGGAATAAACCCTGCAACAAACCCTATGCCTCCCAGCGTTTTAACACTTGCAAAGTCCTTTCACCTGCATGAGCTCACGTGCATCTCACAATATCCTCCAAGTTAGCTCCTTTTATTATTATGGTTTCTGCTTTGCAGGTGGAGAAACCGAGGCCTCCATTGGAGGAGCTAAGAGTGAGGACAGGGAGGAGGGGTGAGCCTGGGGTGGGGAGGGTCCTGAGTCACTGCCTCCCGTCCCCCAGGCCAGCGAGCCCCTTCTCCTCAAGGCTGGGATGGCGAGAGCAGTTTTCCTCCACGAGGTGACTCTGACACCCGATCTAGCCAAGACCGACAAGGTCCAAGACCCTCTTTCCCACAGAGGAACCTGGCTCAGTTCCATCCAGGAGAAAAAGGTGCAGGAGGAAGATGAGGGTCGGCTCGGCCCAAGTGAGGCTTCTCCCACGGGTTCTCTGTGCTCCGCAGTGTTGAGTGAAGGTATGATGGCAGCCATTCAGCCACAGGGGGACAGAGCCTCTGGTGGGGGGTGGCTCTGGGTGGCTTGTGCTCTTGTGGCTGACCAGGGCTCAGAACTCAGACGGAGGGAGGAAGCGACAGGGAAGTGATCACTGGTCATTTCAGGCCACCCGTGGCCTTCTCTGGGCTCTGCCTGCCTGGTCACTCATTGGACTCCAGGGACAGCGAGGGCGCTGTGCAGTCTGGTGAGGCTTCCTCAGAAACTTCAGCCCACATTTATAATAGATTTATAAGAACTGTGTGGACATGTTTGCTTTTTTTAGCCCCTCATAAGTGATGCCATTATGGCGGCTATAACTCTTATTTACTCCATCAGCAGGCTGCTGGCAACGGCACAAAAATAGATTTGGAGAATTTATCTCATACATGCATCATGAGGAGGCAACAAAGGCCCACAGGTGAGATTTATGTGGGCGGAGGTGGGGGGGCCAGTATCCATCATACATCCCACCTTGGCGTTCACGCCGCTTCTCAAAGAGAGCCATTACCCTTCTTAATCGGAGCAAAGTAATTGTGGAAACTTCCTCCCGGCAACAAGAGCAGCTGTCCTCCTTGCCCTCTGGGCGGGGCTGTGCTGAGGGGCTTGGGAGGCTGGCCTGCTCTCAGAGAACAGCAGAGCCCATGGAAGGAGTCAGCGTGCTCCACAGAAGGGAGGCCGGGGTGTTTGCACATAGGTTTGTTTTGTGCACTGAAAGAGCCCTCAAAACCGCACCTGGCATCCTCATTCCCGGTCCAGATCGTTCGCTGTGCTCTCACTCCTACTCGAAATCCCTCTCTCCCTCCTCTAACCCGGGCTTACCCAGTCACCAAAGACCCATCAGATCATGCCTCCTTCCAGATGCCTTCTCTGGCTGCTAGCAGGGAGGGGGAGAAGGTACCCTGAGCTGAGAGGGTGAGGACAACGAAGAGCGGCCAAGGCCTGACTCCGCATTGACCAGGTCTCCCCTCGCTGAGACTTGGTTTCCTCGCCTTTAAAATAGGAGGCGAGGGGCGCCTGGGTGGCTCAGTCGGTTGGGCATCCGACTTCAGCCCAGGTCACGATCTCGCGGTCCGTGAGTTCGAGCCCCGCGTCGGGCTCTGGGCTGATGGCTCAGAGCCTGGAGCCTGCTTCCGAGTCTGTGTCTCCCTCTCTCTCTGCCCCTCCCCCGTTCATGCTCTGTCTCTCTCTGTCTCAAAAATAAATAAAACGTTAAAAAAAAAAATTAAAAAAAAAAAAAATAGGAGGCGATACTAAGGACTTCAGGACCTCTCCAGATCTGAAGTTCACTGAATGTCCCAGCCCTCATCTTCACCAGCCCTCCCACGTCTGAAGTGCCAAACCCCTTTTGAGGGTTTTCATCTCTGGCTACGTATTAGGATCCCCAAGGAACTGAAAAATAAATTACCAAAGTTTAGCTCCACCCTTCACCCAATAAACCAGAATCTCTGGGGTGGGGCCTGGGCATCAGCATTTTCTAATGTCTATAGTATTCCAACATCCAGCCAGAGTTGGGAGAACCCACTTGGGATCTGGATAACCTAATTTATGATTATAACGAATGCTAACTGGATGGACAGATGGGTGGAGAGGTGGGCAGACAGGAGAGTGCATGGACGGATGGATGTGTAGATGAGTGGGTCGGTGGGTGCACGGATGGTGGGTAGGCAGGTGGACTGAGTGGGTGATAAAATGGTACTTCCTTGCCACTGTTTGCTAGTTTCCTTGGGTTGATCTTCTCTTTTCATCAAGACTATGACCTTCCTTAGGGCAAAAAATTTTCACATCCTTTATGTTCCCCAACAATGCTCAGCATAGAGCCAGAGAAAACTAGTGCTCAGGGGAGTTCTAACACCCTTGCATGGTAAGAACACTAGGCCAGGAGAAGATAGGGGGTTAAACACTGCATCCTTCATTTACTGTGACTCTAATCCAGTCAACTTGCCTTAGGTCTCTCATGGTGTTAGCAACAACAATAGTAATAATAACCCCTGCCAACTTGTCAAGGTCAAGTGGTTCAGATAAATTTTAAAGTGTCGTATGCACGGGGGAACGGTGTTATCAATATCTCTAACATTTGGTTACCCAACTCAGCAGTCGCATCCCCAACCTCCCTTGCGATGCTGGTAGTCAGTGGCCATCCTGCCTTTGGTGGCATTTTAGCTGCCACCCTGAGGGCTGAGTCCCCCACTGGTGGAGACATGGGCCCAGACATTCCGGAGGCCCTTGAAACCTAACCCTGACCCCTCTCCATGCCCAGTCAAGCAGCCACAACTCCACAGTCTGGCGTCTCTGCTCTCTACCTGGGGCATTAGCCTTTTCTCTCACCAGCTCCCCTCTCTCAGCCTGCTCCCCTCAGACGCTCAGCTCCCAGCTCTGCTCCGTTCCCAGTAGGTTCCCTGGCAGTACGGCCCAGCGTGGGCCCTGACTCTAACACGCCAGCCTGCTAGGCTGATGCAGCAGCTCCTATCCAGTCCCTGCCACCAGACTGTGGTCCATCCTGCATGCTAGCCATCCATGGACCTTGAAAATGCAAAGCTGATCGGGTCCCCTCCTGCTTTAAAATTCTCAGTGGGTTCCTTCGTGAGGGCTCCATATAGCCTGATCCTAACAAGCCTCTCCAGCTCCAGCCCCTTACCTCCGCCAAGCCTGTGCTCCTGACACATGGATTTTTCAACATTTCTCAGACACACTGGGTGCTTTTCCAACTCCAGGTCTTTGCAAATGCTATTCCCACTGCCTAGAATGTCCCTTCTCCTCTCCAGCCTCTTCACTTGACCAACTTCAACTCAGCCTTTAAACCTTACCCCCGGGGCCATCTGGATGAGGATTCTCTCCATTGGCCTGGGCAGGATAAATGGCTTGGCAAACGGTGAGTGTGTGAACACGGGCTTCAAGTGTGTTCTTTTAAAATCTCAATATGAGAAAGTCCAAATAATGTAATTAGGGCTTCACTCTACTTTATAAAACCCTTCATTTAAAACACACAGTCATTGCGAGGTGCCCTTGAACAGGGAACTACCTTAGGAGAGTTGATGCAAACTTCAAACGTGAGGCACAGTTGGGTTTACAGGGGAGGTCAGGGGAAGGAAGGAAGGAAGGGAATAAATTAGGGAGGAAGGAAGGAAAAGAAAAAAGAGAAGAAAAGGTGAGACACAGAAGGGAAGAATCCAGAGAGGGTACGTCTATAACCTGAGATTACAAAAGAGGCTATTCTCTAGAAGCAGGCAATAAAAGCAGGTAGCATTACTGAATCAGGCATAGAATCTGGATAAGTGGTGGGTGTAGACACAGAATCTGGGTAATTGGAGAGCCAACCCGCCCATGTTGAACCACACAAGACAGAGTAAATTTCACCAACTCAGTCTGGATAAAACACAGCCGAAATGCCACAGCCACTGGACAAGATGCACGCTCAACTGCGCCAATTTTCCTCTGATAGGCTGAAAACTCCTGCACTTTTAGATTATTTCATGAAACGTGAAGTATAATTGCTCTGGGCCGTTGGCACTAAGAACTCAATAGGACTATGGAGATTCACAGGCCCAGGATAAAGCGCATATGAAGTTCCTAAGCGTTAGCTAACGCAGCTTTCAATTACGCTCACCCATTTTAAGCTGTAAAAGAGGTAATGTTAATCAAACATTTGGTTTGCAAGTGTTTTTCTTCGTAAATGTCATGTACAAGGAGACATTCAGACGTGATCCACAACATAATTGCGTGAGGGTGCCTCATTCAGTGATGTGTGTTTGCACCGGTGCGTGAGGAGGGAGGGAGCAGTCTCTCTGATTCTCAGGCTCTGTGAATTTCTTTCCACATTTCAGAATACGTAGCATTTGGAAAATAAACCCCGTGCTATTTATAATGTTTGGTAACATTCCGGTCTCAACTCAATTTTCACAGTAAATATCTTGCCCCTGAAGCAAGCTCTGTGTATTCCAGGACGGAGTAAATATAAGGCACCAATTTGTTGTTCAATTACTAGTTATTAAATCATAATACTGGGAAGCTTTACATGGCCACAACTGCTTGGGTTTTGAATACAGAACAGCCTCTATATGATTTGGCAATCTCTCAGGGGGGTTTTCCCATCTCTTTCCTGGAGATTGCTCACAGTAAAAATTCCAAATTTTTGCTCCAAATTCCAGCAGCAGGAGAATGGACTTCATGACCACTGGGAGGCATTGCCAGCAGCAGGAGTGTGTGAATGCATGACACGGGTGAAAGGCTTTTCTGGAAAGCAGGGAGGCAGCTGGCTCTGAAAGGGTGATCCAGTCCTTAGTACTCAAAATGTGGTCCCAGACCAGCCGCAGGGGCATCACACGTGAGCTAATAGTTAGAAATACAGAATTTCAGGCCCCCAATTTTACCCCCTTCCTACATACCGAATCAGACCCTGCATTTTAACAAGACCTCCAGGCGACACACGTGTACATTACAATATGAGAAGCCATGGCTAGTTAATGCCCCAGTGATTCCTCCCAATTACTGGAGTCTCTGACCCATTTCATTTTTGACTGTTCTGGGCCTGAGAAGAGGAAAGAGCTGTGGATGGGGCAGGGTGGGCGGTGAGAAGAGGTAAAAACAAGATTAAGCAGGTTAAACAGAACTTAACCTTCTGAGCCTCATTTTTCCCATCTGTAAAATGGGAGATCAAAATACCTGCCCCACTCAGGGTTGTTGTGATGGTTATAAACAATGTAGATCCGGCGTCCAGCTCTGTGCCTGACAAACAATAGATCCTCAATAGATGTTAGTTCCCTGCCCACGTGAACTCTACATACCCAGCTAGACAGCCACGCAGGCAAGACCTGGCCCGATCATGAGCATGAGGGCGACAACCCCTAATTCAGGCAAAGAAGCCTTCATCTCAGAAGAAAGGAAACAAAAGCCAGAGGAATATGCAGGAACCCCTCAATGTTATGAGGCTGCAGGTACCCGTAACACAGAAAGGGAAGTTCCACAAAGGAGGTATCACTGAGTGACAAGGGGCACAAAGTTAAGATCCTGTCTAGGACTTAGGACACTGGGGTTCCAGACGTGACTCAGGCAGAAACTTACTGTGTGATCCTGGGCCTCAGTTTCCCCACTTATGCCTCAGAGAGGATGGAATTCAGTATCTCCAAGGTCCCTTCTAACCCTATCATTCTCTGATTCTGCTCGGAGATTCAGGGAACAGCTCTCGCCAAGCTGCAGGCAGACTTTTCTCCCTGGGAAAATTAATTCAGTCCTCAATGTTGCAGTCTATAAATTACCGGCCAATCTGTTTCAGAAATATTAAGGGAACATTTATAAATTGCATCTTCCATTCAATGCTGCAGAGTAAAGATCTTGGGGCCTTCAGATGTTTATCTTACTTAAAGCCCCAGCTAGAATCAATCTCCCCCAGCCTTCATGGGAGAGAACATCATTTCAGGAGTTGGGGAGCGGGGAACCATATGTCAAGCTGACTCCCTGCCTCCTTTTCCCCCATTCCCTGCTCTGGAGAATTTACTGCCCCAAATCCAAGCTGGAGACTTTGAGTGAAGCAAAGCGAGGGTGGGAAGTAGGGGAGGGGGTGCCTGTTGTGACAGGAGGCCGGGGTGGGGCCCATCCCTTTGATCACCCTCACAAGGCCCAGGGTAGTGGTGCTGGCTCAGGGGCCCCCGAGAACAGGCCAAGAAGTTAAGCTGTCTTCTGCCGTAATTGATTTTGACAGCATAACAAGTTAATTCGTCACTGTTTTGCAACTTATTTGAGAATTCATCGGTAAGCAGAGTCCCACAGGACAGCTTGTAATCACTTGTAAACTCAAATTAGGGCTCCCAGTTAAATACGGTTGATATCAGGTAGAGCCGGACTCCGACCAGTGACTACAAATGCACCTGTTTTCACCTTCTCTCTTACATCAAGGACATGCTCTGCTAGAGGTGATCCAAGCGGACGAAGACCAGGTTCCAAGCATCACTGTTACCAAGTGATCACGCTAACTGGAAACAGCTTGATGGGAGGGAGGAAAGGCAGACCAAGTCCCCAGTCCCTTAAATACACCATATTCTCTTCTCCTCGGTTATTGTGATTATGGTTAGGCTCATTGACACGTCATGGTGAAAAATGAAATGCACTAGGAGAAAAAGGCTTGTTCAGGGCCCAGCTCCTTGAATAGAATTAATACCTGAGCTAAACCCCCTTCCAGCAGGGTCCCCCTAATACTTTATTACAATAGTTTATCAGGAACAGTTATTTTAATACCAGACCATAAAGACGATCTCGGGTGGCAGCTTTATTTCCCAGGAGTTAAATATTAATTGCCACACAAAAGGAATATAAAAATGACATGGGGAACAAATATTCCAGCTTCCTGCAAAGTGGGAAGAATTCTTTAATATTAGCATTGCCACGATACGGTGCACACTGAGGCTTAATTAAAATGCACAATTATTGTACAATGTTTTTTTTTTCTTCTTGGTGGCTTCAATGAGATGGGCTCACAGATGGAAGCTGAGGCCACATCCTTGCAAGACGGGCTCTCGATAAAGCACCGCCTCTCCGTGACATAACGGGGCAACCACAATAAATGGTTGATATCAGAATACGGGCCACTCAGAAGGCAAATGCAACTTCACCTAAGAGCCTTAAAATGTTTTAACTACCATTTCAATCAAGTCTGGAAGTTTGAAATGTGGCACTAAACACACTTCTTCGAGAAGCTGTTTTCTTTCCACCCTCAGAACTAATAAATCCAAAAGGCCTACTTAAGCTAAGACAAGCCAGGAGCTGAGGAAGCAGTTTTGGAAACTGTTAAAAACATCCCTCCAGGGGGTTGAGGGGCAGCTGTGGGCTGGGCTCTGGGGGCCCCTCCTGTGCCATGAGGCAGGAGCAGATTTGGGGCAGGGTGTGCAGGACTGGGACATCCCAGTTATATGTACCTCCCCAAATCCCCCAACTCCTTCCACAGCTCCAGAGGAAGGGAAGCAAAGGGCTTCAGGACGCCCCAGCCATATCCCCTCTCTGCAGAAGGGAGGCATCAAGTGGTCACCTCATCCCGTCCCCTCCTTCCAGGTGGCCCTCTCCCAGCAACTCCCACCCCCCTTCAGAAAGAGGAGACGGTGCTGCCTCCTTGGGTGACATGCGGTCCTATTATGCAGCTGGGACACATGGGCACATCCGTGCCGGTTTCTACAATCCTGAACTATTTCCAGACTAGTTGGTGAAGACCCATTTCCCTGAGCCCGTGAAGTCCCTCTCCCCACTGCCCCAGCCACGCCAGCCCCTTCACCGGCACCTCCCCTCCCAGGACTCCCGATCACTCAGCAATTAAGGGACTCATTCCTGCCTCAGCTTGGCAGCTGGACGCCTGGAGGCTGGCGGGTCAGTACCCTCAACCACAGACACCTGTTTCTAACATCACCCTTAGTTACCTTGGAGAAGCTGCTCTGGACCTGGTTCCACTTAGAAACCATCTGTCTAAGTCCCCTTGGTCACATGGAGGACCGGTGGGAGGGTGTGACCCGGTGGCACAGACAGGGCGAACCCCGGCCAGTGCGGGACCCCCCCACCCCCACCTTCCTCACCACTCGGAAGTCCTCCTCCAGTTCTAACCCAAGTCTTTGCTGCTTCCAGGCACATCTTTCTCTGGCTCAGTCCTGCCAGCCTCATTAGGGCCTCACTGCCCTTCTCCCAGCCCCCAGCGTTCTAGCAGAGGAGGAGGGCACCCCACTGGGCAGGTCCTTTTTCCGCTAATTGAGTTTTAATGGTCCTGGCCAGAGGGATGGGCTTGGCTGCCATGTTTGGCCCCTGGCCAACTGGGGACCCAGGGGGGGAAAGGTAGGGGTGCGGCTTCATGAGCAATGCCTGCAGCCCTCATGACCACCTGCTTCTGACTCCACTGAGGCCCGAGCCACCTTGTCCCTGCCCAGTCCCAAAGACCCCCCCCACAAGACTAGCACACACTCTCTAGGCTCCTAAGCTGATGGAATGTGAGTCATGCAGGCTTGGGACACGCAGAGATCCAGCGATTCTCATCTGTCAGGACAGGGAGAGGGCCAGCACGCCTGCCAAGCTTCGAGAAATGCTAGGGATATGTCTCAGGCCCCCAGAGACTCCCCTGCCCGCTCTGTAAGACAGAGCCGCTCCTTCTAGAAGCCAGGCTCCCAAGCAGAGAGCTAATGTGCTGATTTATTTACCTAATTATAGTAAAACAAACAAGCTGGAAGCTAAGGTGGTCTGTGCTCTTGTTCAGAAGGCAGCCACACCTTCCTGCCCGGGTTCTTGGGAGGCTGAGGGGGAGGAAGGACAGGCAAGGATCTGAGCAGGCACCTGGGAAGAGACAAGTGGGAGTGTGGGCACACATTAAGGTCCCCAATCCGGCACAATCGCTTCCCTTGCAGACCCATCCTGATCCCCATTGTGTCTGCTGCTCCAAACTGTCTCCTGTTCCTGAATGACCCTAAGCATCCCAGCTTCCACACCTTTGCTTGTGCAGAGCGCCCACCCCCCCTCGCCCTTGCCATGTGGCTTCCTTATTACACCTGTCCCCAGGGCCCCCAAGGCACTTGGCCTGCCCACCACTTTGGCCATCTAGTTCTCTGGGCATGTCTGTCCCTATAGCACTGGCTCCCAGTCCCTCTGGGGGAGGGAGAGGCCAGACTGGGGACTGGAGGAGGCAGGGAACCCCCTGTCAGGGCCAGAGTAGCAGAAAATGGGAAGCCCAGAAAGAAGAGGGTGCTGGCTGTGGAGACCGGGGCCTCAGGGGGGACTGAAAAGTGTGACTTACAGGCATGTCACCAAATGGTGGTAAATGAAGGCTGCCCTCCCACCCCTCAAACCTCAGGGGCCTTCTGGGGGTGGGGCCAAGGGGTTAAGCCCTGACTCTGCTCAGAGGACCGGGGAAATTGTAGCTCCATCCTGACTGCCAAGGAGACTGAGACCCAAGGAGGTGAAGGGAGCCATCCCAGGCCATCCCCGGGCATTCAGGCTGAGACAGCTTTCCCACCACACTGTCTCCTTCCCCTAATATCTCCATCCCCCTCCCTGGCCCAGACCTGGGAAGGCCTCACCACCCACATCTCAGCCTTAGACTCACTCATTCATTCATTCATTCATTCATTCCATATTTCTTGAGTATGGGGCACTGTTATTGGGGATGACACTGGTGAAGAAGACAAGAGGAGACCCCTCAGTAAGCTTACAGTCCACAGAGAGACAGACAGTAGCCACATAACTCGGTCAATAAAATGATCACAGGTTGTCATCAGAGCCTGTGTGGTGAGTGGAGGGCACAGTGCATGGGGTAGGGGTGCCTCCTTAGGGTCAGGTGGTCAGAGAAGGCCTCTCTGGGAAGGGGACATTTATTACATGAGGGACGAAGAGGAGAGAGCCCTGCAAAGGTTGGAGGAAACTCCTTCCAGGCAAAGGGATCAGCAAGTGCAAAGGCCCCTGAGTCAGAAAAAAAAGGCTTGCAGGAGGCCAGTGTGACTGATTCATAGCCTGCAGGGGTGAGGCTGGAGGAGGCAGCCCAGGGCCAGGGTGTGCAGCCAAGAATTTGGAGACTTTGGATTTTGCCTAAGGACAATGGGAAGCCATTGGAGGATTTGTAGCAGGTGAGATGACATCGAATTCATTTGCCCCATCACTATCTTCCCCCACTGGCTGCCCTGTATTCGCCTTCAACAGCAGGAGAACGGGGTGTCGATATTATGGCTGCAAAGAGTTGCATTCTGCAGCTACTGGTGGGAGCTTGGAAGCAGATTTTCCCCATCGATCCACTGGTAAGACTATACCCCACTGATACCTTGGTTGCAGCCTTAGGAGACCCAGTAAAAGACCCAGCTAAACCATGCCCAACTGCTGGTCCACAGAAACTGTAAGGCAGTAAGTTCGCATCGTTTGTGGTAATTAGTTATGCAGCCATAGAAAACTAAGGTGAAAGAGTGAGCTATGCAGATATTTGGGGGGAAACGATGGCAGGCAGAAGAGCAGCCAGTGCA
Source organism: Panthera onca (assembly GCF_046562875.1). Classification (NCBI taxonomy): domain Eukaryota; kingdom Metazoa; phylum Chordata; class Mammalia; order Carnivora; family Felidae; genus Panthera; species Panthera onca. The sequence continues at coordinate 39,053,167 of NC_138344.1, read as the reverse complement.
AAGGCCCTGAGGCAGGAGAGGGATCCCATGGAGGTCAGAATGGCAGATGCAGGGCAACTGTAGAAGATGAGGTTGAATGACTTGGCCAAGCGACACGGAGGATTTTTCGTTTTTAGTCTGATGGACATTTTGTTAAGCAACCCGTTTGAATTATGAAAAAAGTATATTTCAGATGTGGATTTTAAAAATACACTCTACTGGGGTGTCTGACTGACTCAGTCCAATAGAGCACATGGCTCTTGATCTTGGAGTTGTTTGAGCCCTACGTTGGGCATGGAGAGAAAGTAAATAAGTAAAAAATAAAAACTTAAAAAATACAAGCTACGAAAAGTAGGACCAATATACATATTCAGAACAATTAAGATGTCCCCGGAGCCGGGGTCCCTGGGTGGCTCAGTTGGTTAAGCGTTCGATTCTTGATTTCGGTTCAGGTCATGATCTCACAGTTCATGGGTCCAAGCCCCGCCTTAGGCTCTGTGCTGGTGGCTCACTTGGGATTCTCTCCCTCTCTCTGCCCCTCTCCTATCGCTCTATCTCTCTCTCAAAATAAATAAAAATAAACTTAAAAAAAAAAAGATGTCTCCTGAACCATATTTATAGTGGCAAAACGGTATATATTCATTGCCCCCAAATTTCTTTTTTATTCAAATGCCAACAAGTTACATCATTACAAACCAATGGCTTTGTACCTAGATAGTTTGGTACTTTTATTTGGCAACACTCTGGGACATACCTGAAGCTTTAAATATCATTTCTAAGGAGCTCGTGGGGGTTCTGAACAGAAGAGGGGCATGATCTGACCCATGTCTGAGAGTGCACATTGGCTGCCAGGTAGAGAATGGGCTGCAGGGGAGCGAAGGCGGATGCAGGGCAGCGAGGGGGAGGCAGGTACACCAGCCTCGGGGAACGATGAGGGACCCTGCCACTCACCCCTGCCCACCGACCAGCCTGGCTGGTCTCCCGCAGGCCCCTGGGGTGGCCTGCCAAGGCGAGGCCAATGACACACCCTGGTCCCCATTCTCAGGCAGCAAAACTTCCAGGCCACAGCTTTGGCCCAGACCAGGATACAAGCCCTTACTACTACTGCACACGCACCTACTGTGTGCAAGGCCACAATCCTCATTCCTGGCTTTTCTGTCTGGGTTAGGAAGACCCCAGGTTGCATTTAGGGGAGATGCTAAGTTTTCTTTAGGGAGCTTTTCCTGATTAATCCCCCAGACTTGGGAGGATTCCTTATGCTTCAAGCTCTCCACGCTTGGGAGTTATCCATTAATTTTGCGTCAGATTAAAACCCACAGAGGAGAGGAATAAAGGGAGTAAAACAAAAATTTCTTAAGTACTCACTGCTTATCAGGCAGTGTCCTGGGAGCATTTCTTTCTTAAGTGAAGTATGTGAGTGGCCTGACTGCCTTCATTTTGTTTTCTAATGAGGAGACAAGCTCAGAAAAGTCAAGTGACAGGCCTGAGGTTACACAGAAATTCTCAACTCAGCAGCTGGGATTTGAACGGTCCATCTGACTCCAAAGCCCATGTTCAGAACCCACCATCATGTCAGCTACCTAGCACTTTGATGAAACACCAAAATAAAACACCAAATAAAACAACTCCACCTGATGAACATGGATGCAAAAATCCTCAACAAGGTATTAGCCAGCTGGATCCAACAATACATTAAGAAAATTATTCACCACGACCAAGTGGGATTTATACCTGGGATGCAGGGCTGGTTCAATATCCGCAAAACAATTAACGTGATTCATCACATCAATAAAAGAAAGGACAAGAACCATATGATCCTCTCAATAGCTGTAGAGAAAGCATTTGACAAAATGATGAAAACCCTCAAGAAAGCAGGGATAGAAGGATCATACCTTGAGATGATAAAAGGCATATACGAGCGACCCAATGCTAATATCACCCTCAATGGGAAAAACTGAGAGCTTCCCCCTAAGGTCAGGAACCAGACAGGGATGTCCACTCTCGCCACTGTTATTCAACATAGTAGTGGAAGTCTTAGCCTCTGCAATCAGACAACGCAAAGAAATAAAAGGCATCCAAATCGGCCAGGAGGAGGTCAAACTTTCACTCTTCACAGATGACATGATACTCTAGATGCAAAACCCAAAAGATTCCGCCAAAAAACTGCTAGAACTGATTCATGAATTCAGCAAAGTGGCAGGATATAAAATCAATGCACAGAAATTGGTTGCATTCCTATATACCAACAATGAAGCAACAGAAAGGGAAATCAAGGAATCGATCCCATTTACAGTTGCACCAAAAACCATAAAATACCTAGGAATAAATCTAACCAAAGAGGTGAAAAATCTATACACTGAAAATTATAGAAAGCTTATGAAAGAAATTGAAGAAGACACAAAGAAATGGAAAAAGATTCCATGCTTCTGGATAGGAAGAACAAATATTGTTAAAATGTCGACACTACCCAAGGCAATCTACTTGTTCAACGCAATCCCTATCAAAGTAACACCAGCATTCTTCACAGAGCTAGAACAAATAATCCTAAAATTTTTATGGAATCAGAAAAGACCCCGAATAGCCAAAGCAATCTTGAAAAAGAAAACCAGAGCAGGAGGCATCACAATCCCAGACTTCAAGCTATACTACAAAGCTGTAATCATCGAGACAGTATGGTACTGGCACAAGAACAGACACTCAGATCAATGGAATAGAATACAGAACCCAGAAATGGACACACAAACGTATGGCCAACTAATCTTTGACAAAGCAGAAAAGAATATCCAATGGAATAAAGACAGTCTCTTCAGCAAGTGGTGCTGGGAAAACTGGACAGCAACACGCAGAAGAATGAACCTGGACCACTTTCTTACACCATACACAAAAATAAACTCAAAGTGGATAAAAGACCTCAATGTAAAACAGGAAGCCATCAAAATCCTCGAGGAGAAAGCAGGCAAAAACCTCTTTGATCTTGCCCGCAGCAATTTCTTACTCAATATGTCTCCAGAGGCAAGGGAAACAAAAGCAAAAATGAACTACTGGGACCTCATCAAAATAAAAAGCTTCTGCACAGCGAAGGAAACAATCAGCAAAATTCAAAGGCAACCAACAGAATGGGAGAAGATATTTGCAAATGACATATCAGATAAAGGGTTAGTATCCAAAATCTACGAAGAACTTATCAAACTCAACACCCAAGAAACAAATAATCCAGTGGAGAAATGGGCAAAAGACAGGAATAGACACTTCTCCAAAGAAGACATCCAGATGGCCAACTGACACATGAAAAAATGCTCAACATCACTCATCATCAGGGAAATACAAATCAAAACCACAATGAGATACCACCTTACACCTGTCAGAATGGCTAACATAGGGGCACCTGGGTGGCTCAGTCGGTTAAGTGTCCAACTTCAGCTCAGGTCACGATCTTGCGGTCCGTGAGTTCGAGCCCTGCATCGGGTTCTGGGCTGATGGCTCAGAGCCTGGAGCCTGCTTCTGATTCTGTGCCTCCCTCTCTCTCTGCCCCTCCCCAGTTCATGCTCTATCTCTCTCTGTCTCAAAAATAAATTAAAAAACTTAAAAAAAAAAAGCTGCTGAGGATTCAACTCAGTTTAAAAAAAAAAAAAGAATAGCTAACATGAACAACTCAGGCAACAACAGATGTTGAGGAGGATGCGGAGAAAGAGGATCTCTTTTGCACTGTTGGTGGGAATGCAAGCTGGTGCAGCCACTCTGGAAGACGGAATGGAGGTTCCTCAAAAAACTAAAAATAGAACTACCCTAAGACCCAGCAATTGCACTACTAGGCATTTATCCACGGGATACAGGTGTGCTGTTTCAAAGGGACACACGCACCCCTATGTTTATAGCAGCACTATCAACAATAGCCAAAGTATGGAAAGAGCCCAAATGTCCATCGATGGATGAATGGATAAAGAAGATGTGGTATATATATACGATGGAGTATTACTTGGCAATCAAAAAGAATGAAATCTTGTCATTTGCAACTACGTGGATGAAACTGGAGGATATTATGCTAAGTGAAATTAGTCAATCAGAGAAAGACAAAAATCATATGACTTCACTCATATGAGGACTTTAAGAGACAAAACAGATGAACATATGGGAAGGGAAACAAAAATAATATAAAAACAGGGAGGGGGACAAAACAGAAGAGACTCATAAATATGGAGAACAAACTGAGGGTTGCTGGAGGGGTTGTGGGAGGGGGGAATGGGCTAAATGGGTAAGGGACATTAAGGAATCTACTCCTGAAATCATTGTTTCACTATATACTAATTTGGATGTAAATTTTAAAAAATAAAAAATAAAGTTAAATTATAAAAACAAAACAAAACAAAAAAACAACAACTCCAAATCCCACCAAATAACCCACTTTTCCAAGAAATAGCTAGTGCAATGACATTCCAGGGTAATTAATGAGTTAGGACCATCTCATAGGAGGGTGCGGGTTTGTGAATTAGATGTTTAATTTAAGGGCTATTATTCCACGATACATTTATGTTTTCTTAAAGTGTTATTATTTCACTGTCTGAGAGACATGGTCTAGACTCCTCCCTCATCCTGGGACCTCTATGAGTCAGAGCCTTGGGCCCCCGCACCAACCTGAGAGCTTCCCCTAGACCCCACCAGCCCTGCCTACTAGGCCCCGTCCACAGCCCCTATTCGCTGGGTCCTGTGTCCATACGGACCCCACAGGTTTTAGAAGCATGGTCACAGCTGATACAGGCAAGAGGAGAAGCAGCAAACTTGACCACAGATGAGGCAGGAGAGGACATGTCTGCCATCAGCGCATGCCCAGAGACCCCACCATGGCACCTAACGGTTTTCTTTGGCAGTTGTCAGAAATAAGATTTAAGACTGAAACTTTACAGAATAATCAATAGACTAGGAAATGATGGAACATAAACCATGAGCCTATTTGTTCTGTGGGGGTGAAAAAAAAGTCAAGTTTATCAGCAGAGTTGAAAAGGAAAACAAAGGGGAAAATGGCGAGTGCCCCCTCCTGGCGGGACCAACTATTGCCAAGCCATCCTGGGCCCCGTCCTCCTCCCTATTCTGGTCTCCCTGGGCTCTGCACATCTGGATCTGTGGGCCCACCGCACTGGGGTCCACAGCGGGGTAGGGGGATTGGTTAGGTCACTTCCAAGTGGCGTTTCCCCCCATGGAGCCTCAAACTGGCTCCCTATGAGACACTACCCTGGGGCAGGCAGAGACGGGTGCCCACATGCCCTAGAAATTCTCTCCTCAGCAAACATTTCCTGGGCTGGGAGGACACGGCCAAGTATGGCTTAATGGCCTCCCACTGCTCTTTGCATTATTGATTACAATACCTGCTTAGAAGCTTGAAAATGAGATTTTTTTTCCCCTCCATTGATTTCCACTTGGCGAACGCCAAGATTCTCCTGACTTTTCCCTGCTGAGGATGCTTGAGGAGGGCATAGTGAGGTGGGGGCCAGCTGGGGTTCCCTGCATCATCTTCCAAGGAACATGGGAAACCTCCACCCAACTGTCCTGCTGCAGAGGGGCCGTACCCAGGGCTCAGGAACAAACTTCAGGATTGAGATGAGCAGTTTGACCTTGCATCCCGCACAGAGACACCCCAAGTTAACAGGATTTGGGGCTGCTAAGGCCATTTTGTCCATCTCTCTTTCCAGATAGTTCTGAACAGGGATCCAAAAGGACAGTCAACTTGAAGGGAAGCCAGTGGGGCGGGGCGGGGGGGGGGGCGCTGCCTAAGGACTTCCCAAACCCTGGAAGAAGGTGCCTAATAGAGGGAGCCTGCAAAGTGGGGTTTCTGACAGCTCAGGAATGTGATCACAAGAGAAGTACAGAGGACACTTTCCTGAGAACAGAAGCAGGGGAAGAAAAAGGCCACAGGGAGCTTGGCGACTTGGGGTCAGGAGGGCGTGGATCGTAGGGTCCCAGCACCAGAGCCCGCAGGACCATCTCCCTGGTCACTGACCCTCCCTCCCCACTCCAGGCCTCCTCACCCACGCGGGCGCTGCGTTTCTTCCAGGGTAATGTTTCTATAGTATTGTTGGAGACCCAGAAGGAAAGTACAGGAGTTTAAAATTTTTATGTGTCTATTTCAATGATAATTTAAAAATCCCAAACATCAGCATGTTGTACAGACCCTGGATGACCACACTGTAACTGAGCCTCAAGCCGCGCTCCCTGCTCTCTGTCCGGGGTGAGGGCCCACTCTGCTGTGCTCCTGGCCTGCTCCCGAATGGAGACCGCCATCCCCTGTGTGTCCCAGTCCAAGAGAAGCCTGTTGTGCTGTCCTCACACCAAGCTCCAATTACAGAAACTGCCCAGACCTCTAGGCTCCCGGGAGGTGAAGTTCTGCCATCTCCTGGCCAGGCCCCTAGGGGGGCTGGAATGTCTCCTCTGGATGGCAGCAGCCAGAGGGCTCAGCCCTGCCTCCTGAATGCACTGCCCTGGGTTAGCCCGTCTCACCTTGAGCCGAGGCTTGGGGTCATCCCGCTTCCCAGGAAAAGTCAAACCCCACAAAAACCAACCAGGGTGCCTCTGTTTCCCGGCAGAGAAGCTGAGGTCAGGGGATGCGCGGGGCATCCCCTGACCCCAGCAGTCAGGAGGCAGTGGAGGCCCCCAGCGAGGAGAGTGCCATCTGACTGCCACCTTCCAACCGACTCCATTTCTCATCTGTGTGTGAGGAGCGGTGGTCACTGGTGGAGCCCATCTGCCTGCAACCAGATAGGCAACTCTGGTCCCTCTCTGGGCAGCAGTTTCCTCATCTGTAAAATGGGGATAACACCCATCCCTAATTCTGAGGTTGGAAATAAGGATTAAACACGTTAGTACAGAGAAAGCGCTGAGAATGATGTTTGGCACACAGTCAGCGCGTGATGAATGAAAGCGATTACTTACACGGTGGGGAAGGTGAACCAGATGAGTCTATAAAGCTACACTCAGGTCTGAGGCTTGATTAAATCTCGAAAGACAGCCCCGTACGTGGCTGCTACAGCGACCATCACTGCTACGACCACCACCAGCAAAAACGAGGCTTAACATCTCTGCAAAATAGGCCACATCCACTGTCACATCCGTCACCGCATTAAAGGCTGAAAATAGCCCTGTGAGCAAAAACATTAATGTCTCCACTTTACAGATGGAGAAATGGAGGCCCAGAGTACAAACGGGACTTGATGAAGGCCTTGCGGCTATTTTAGGGTCCTAGAAGGGACCAGAACCCAGCTCTCCTGGGGTATACCACACTCTCCCATCACCTTCCCAGCATCCTACACCCACAAGGAAGCATTCGCCTCTGGCCAACAGGGCCTGTAACACCTAAACCCTGAGGGGTTGCTTTCCTACTTACTGAGGCACCCGACTAGGGAGGGCTGCCATCAAATAGGCTTTTATGGCTCCCATAACCGTTCTAACAAATGTCTTTCCAGCAGCAGTGGCTGAAAGCAGATTAATGTCTCCGTGGCCCTAACACTTCTCGGGCCCCCTTTGCCTGTCAGGTCATTACCGGCTGGTTTATAGTCCTGAGGCCTTTTTCCAGTCCACAAACGGTTTGCATGATAAAGAGACCACAGGGCTAAGCATTCCTGAGCTGCTACTCCTCCATGAGCTGGCTGGTGGAGACCAGTCCTCTTTTCTCTGATTTGGGGGCACTGGATGCGAGGCCCTGTTAGGAGCCCGGGCTCTGGAGCAAAAATGCTAATACCACCACTTACCAGCTGTGTGGCCTTAGGCAAGCTGCTTCACTGGGCTTCCATTTCCTCATCTGTAAAATGGGAACATTAGTACTTTTCAAGGATCGAGAGTTCCGGTTTATGTAAAGAACTCAGTATACAGTTAGCACTCAGCCAATATGAACTTTTATTATTATCTTCATAATCTCTGGGCCCTGGGAGGGCAGGGACTCTGTCCTGTTCACTGCCTGGCACGTAATAGGCACCTGATAAATCCATGTTTGGTGAACAAATGAAGGGGGGCCATTGTAAAGCCAGATTTGTAGATTGTAGGGTTTCTCTGCAGTGGCACGACCAGCACTGGGGCTGTGACAATTGTTTGCTATGGGGCTGTCCTATATGCTGTAGGATGGGGAGTAGCACGCGTGGCCTCTGTCACTAGATACTGGTAGCACCCTTCCCCCAAACTGTGACAATAAAAAAGTCTCCGGACACTATAGAATGTCCCCTGAGGGGTAACCCACGCCTCCCCTGATCTCAGGAAATCGGATGACCTCATTTGAAAAATGACGACGTTGAGGCTCAGAGAGAGAAAGTGACTTCCGGAAATCACACAGCAATTTAGTGGCAGGGCTGGGATTCACACCCGGTTGTCCTGACTCCAAGTCAAGCGCTTCCTCCACTTTACCTCTGCCTTCGGTGGTTCATTGTCATAGCCCTGCCATCAGGACACGGGCATGGGCTCTAAACCAGAGGCCGCTGTGCTGTCCGTTCAGTTATCCTATAACATGGGTGCTGGTCATGAGAGGCCTGGGCAGCCAGTTGTACAAGGTCCCCCTGCTCTGGTGACAGTGCATGGGGCACAGCCACTTCTGTGGTCAGACTGCTCTTCCTGTGTCTCTCATTCGTGAATTCACTCATCAAGCATGGGCAGCGACTAGGGACTGGGACTCAGTTGGTTGAGAGTCACCAGAGGGACAGGTGTTTAATTACTAGGTATGTCGGGGTCAGACAGCTGGAGGGAATCGTGCTTCTCATGGACACTTACCCTGCCTCAACATCAGTCTCTGCATCTGTAAAATGGGAGTGATAATGGCACCAACTTGAAGACCACAAGCACAAGTGTCCCTCGGCATCCAAGGCTAATTGAGTTCAGAGGAAGCTGTCATGGTGAGTGATTAACCCAAGACTTTATATCCCTCCTTTCTGTTCCTGAATTGGATAGCAAGGGTGTGGATAGGTAGGGTCCTGTACCTGTCTATGAGAAGGGGTTTGCCATGAGGATTAAATGTGTAAACCAGCATTTCCTGGACACTTTGTCGAGGCATCATCTAAGAACCTTACACACGTCATACCTTATTCAGCTCACACAACAAGCCGCCAAAGCAGCCACCATTTTTTAAAAGAAGAAATCGAGGCACAGAGAGGTCATACAACTGTCCAAGACCCCATAGTTGGGAAAGTGGTGAAAAGAGGATGTGAGCCAGTCTGCTTCCTTAACCTGTGCCCACTGGTTCCCAGGACTAAGGATTGAAAGCATTTACCCCAGGACCACTGCTGCTGCTATGGTGATGATGATGATGAAGATGATATTATCCTAGATGATAAAAAGGTTTGGTGATCCTGTCTTGAAGGCATTTAATGCTTTTCACGGGGGAAAACATTGGGGCAAAAAATTCTAATGTTCTAAGATAGGAATTGGTAAAGATTTTCTACAAAAGGCCAACCGGTAAATATTTTTTACTTGGTGGGCAAGACAGACCCCTGTCATAGCTATTCAATGCTGCTAATATTGTGAGAAAATTATCATAGGCATCCAGAAACAAATGGGCACAGATGTGTTCCAATAAAACTTTATTTACAAAGGCAGGCTATGAAAGAGACATGGCCTATGGGCCTTAGTTTGCCAAGGTGTTTTAAGAGAACTGCTTTAATTAGGAAGAGTGCCTAGGTCCCTCTCTTTTCTCCAGCCCAGGGGAAATGAGCCCAGTGGTCTGGGGAGAACATTCAGGAAAGACTGCAGTAACACTCACACGTGTGGGCTCTGGGGCAAGGGACAGCTCATGGGAAGGTCAGCCCCAAGGCTGCCGCCACAGGTAGCGAAGCATTGGGAAGCCCAGCTTGGGCAAAAGACCGTGGAGCCTGCAGGCTGTGGGTACTGCCCCGGGCTTGGCTGTCTCTTCCATCAGAGTCTTGCAGTGAGCAATCAGAGGGCTGGGCCCCAGAATCTTCAAAGGGACACCTGCCCTGGCTGTTACCTGCTGTTTTGTGACTCATTTAGGACCCAACCTCAACGGCCCAAACCTGCCGTGGCTGGGCTGAGGATGTCTGATGTGACAAGATTCACTGTGGCAGGAAAGGAAGAACGCTCAGCATTCTGGAATCACCCCTGCGCAAAAACGGGTGGTCGACCATCCCTGGCTCACAGGTTTGTAACCCTGTGTTCACGAAGAGGCTGGCTGCGGTGGCGGGCAGGTCTTTGCCGAACCCCGTTTATAAAGTTGCTGCAGAGCTAACTAGGTAATTCTGAGCTATGGCGAATATCCTCTTACCCGGACGTGCTCTTTCAAATCAATCCGCCTCTCCCCCAGCAACCATGCGGCCTTGACAGCTCTGCCTCTCCAGTTCCCTCATCTGCTGAATGAGAATAATTTGCAAGGCCGTCTGGAGGCTTAAATGAAACCCACGTCTGCGCTCGCAGACACAGGCCTGCCCAGAACCTGACACATAGTAGGCGCACTTAATAATGTTCCACCCTCTCCCTTAGATTTGTGTGTAGTCCAGAGGCTACTGAAACCAAAGGTTATAGGAAGATTTCTACAAAGGAAGACATACAGAGCAAACCATGCATTGGCTTGATCTCCCCAGCTCTCCACCAAGAACTAGGAAAAGACAGCTGTCATTCATTTCAGCGGTGGCTTCTCCTGGTATAATTTAGCGGCCAGGCTGTCTCGTAGTTTCTTCTTTTCTGTTCCAAGGAATTCGTGGGCATGGAATGGGGGAGATAAAAACTCGACCCAAGGCCCGCCTGGTGGAACTGCCCCCTCCCCGCCCACCTGTCCTGTACACAGGCATCAGCACCCACAACGCTGTCAGGCTGTGATTCACTGGCCTGGCTCCCTTTATGAGGCTCTATGTTCCTTTTTTTTTTTAAAAATTTTTTTTTGGTTTATTTATTTTTGAGAAAGAGAGAGAGTGCGGGGGGGGGGGGGGGGTGGAAGGGGCAGAGAGAGAGGGAGACACAGAATCAGAAGCAGGCTCCAGGCTCTGAGCCATCAGCACAGAGCCCGACGCGGGGCTCGAACTCATAAACCGTGAGATCATGACCTGAGCCGAAGTCAGAGGCTTAACTGACTGAGCCACCCAGGCACCCTGGGGCTCGATGTTCCTTAAGGAAAGGGGCTGCCTTGTCTCCCCAGCACCTAACCTACAGCCTGCTCTCTGGGAGTTCCCACAGTGAGATGCTGCTGGGCCAGCCCTTCACGTCATCAGCCAGGCTGCCCAGGAAGTCGCTGCATTTCTTGGTTTTTCCCTGGATGCTCTGGCTGTGACCGATGTTGAGAGACGCTCAGAGCTGAGAGCAAAGGCAGGGAGGTCTGTCCTGCTCATCTTTATTTGCTAAGCAAATTGTACTGGCTTATGAAAGAGGGTTGCTCATTTCGACAGCAGGCCTGCCTATGTGGTTTATGCTCTCTCCACAGAGAAGCCCTGCAGCCACATCGGAGATCTGGCATTTCCCGTGATCTGGACCATCCACGGCTCCTGGGTCCCCATCAGGGCTGTGACCCAGAGCCGAGAAACATGCAGTGCAGAAAAGAGGGGAACCCTCGGGGATTTCCTTTGGCGGTGATAGCAAGGAAGAAACAATCCACGCCCCTCATCCTGCTGCCAGTTATCAAAAGAAAGCTGGTTCCAATGCCAAGTTCCTTCCTGCCCTCCTGTCCTGGCTCACTCTGGACACCCACCGCCCAACCCGGGACATACATCTGAGGGAATAAATGAATACTACCAAACCCAGCACCACTGGCCAAGTCAGCACCCTGCCAGACAACTGCCTGCAGGCGCTCTGCCCTCCAGGAGCCCTTCCCCGCTCACCCCAACCGGAAGGGCCCTACACCTCCTCTGAGCTTTCAGCACAACGCGTGGTGCCGCCTGGAACGCCCTGCCCTGACGTTCCTCGGGTAGTTAGATAATCGCATGCCCCCTAGATCGAAGGCACTGTGTGGGCAGGGACCTGCCTGTCCATAAATCCTCAGCGGAGCCTGCTCAGCAGTTGTCCTGTTCTGCTGAGCCAGAAATAGACCGAGTCCTAAGGTTTACAAACTCACGAACCCTTGCTCTTTGTCTTTCCTTATCATCCGAGTCTCAGCTCAAACGTCCCTCCTCAGGGAAGTCTTCGCTGACCACCCTGCCTCATTCCCTTGAACTTACTCCTCTATTTCATTTTCTTCACACCCACGTCCCTGCCTGCTGTCTCCCTCACTAGAAGGTAAGCCCCCCCCTGAAGACACACGCTCTGTCTTGTTTGCTGCTGTCTCTCCAGCACCCAAACAGGCACACGGTGGGCGGCCAACACCAATGCACTAAGAGAAATGCACTCTTAGATGGGTGAGTTAAGGAAGGCGAGCGCAGTCGGTGCGGTGAGCGCGCTTTACCTGAGCCCCCTTGTGTAAGGTGCTCACCCGTGACCTTCTCCTCAGGCAGCCTTTCCAAGCCATACAGACCTCAGACAACTCATACCCATAGGCCCAAGGGGACACTGCAGAGCCAGGACCTGGGACGGTCACCCGGCTCATCCCCATGGTAGGACTAGAATCTCATCTTCCTGACTTGCTGTCATACCACTGTGTCCAGCTCCTCTGATCCCCCCCCACCCCCACCCCATCGGCCCTTTGATTTAAGGTGGCGACTTTTCCAAAGGGACAGCAAAACCTTAGTAAGAAATCGGCCCGGGCTGATAGATGACACAAAGTTGGCACCAGCCTCAAGGTCGGAGGGAGTTATTTTAAAGTATTCAGATTTACTAGGAGGGGAGCAAGTCAGAGGAGGATTTAGGGGCTTGGCTCCTGGCAAGACATGTGGACAGGTCCCCGAGGCATCTAAGACAGACATTTCCTGTGCCATCTACCTCTGCCTTTGCCCCGCCACCCTGAGATGGATGGGGAGGCCTCTGGCATGAGGAATTTATTGGGAGCTGGTCAAATAAATTTGAAGTCTGGGATGTGAGCAGAACCTTCCCTGCTGGGGCCCTTGTCTGGGGATGTGCCGTGCAGTGAGCCGTCCCTGAGAGGCTGTGCCCCTCCGCGGAGGGCAGGCTATCTACAGTCTCCTGCAGACTCCAGGAGCCCAGCGCTCCTCAGCCCCCATGATGAATTAGACCCACTTCTCCTCTCCATTTGTCTGGCTCCTGCTGGGCGCTGCAGATAAAGTGCATCTCACCATCCTAGCTGCGGTGTCTTGAGTTCAGAGGCCTTAGCTGCCCTGTCACCTTTCTTTCCCATGCAGACCCAGAGCTTCCTGGAGCTCTAGGTTCCTCTGGTCTCCTGAGTCTCCTACCGATCAATCCCTGTCCATCCTTGAAGGAGCTCAGTCCTCACCTCTTCCGGGGAGACCTCCCTGATTCCCCAGGGCAACCCAGGCTCTTCTTCATGAACTTTGAGCCTATGTTTGTGGCACGCGTGTTTATCTGCTTTCTGTAGCAGAGATGATGGGCAGCCTGTGCCCTTGCCAAACTCCAAGTGTTTTTAAAATTATTTTTAACATTTATTCACTTTTGAGAGAGACAGACAGAGCATGAGTGGGGGAGGGGCAGCGAGAGAGAGGGAGACACAGCATCCAAAGCAGGCTCCACGCCCCGAGCTGTCGGCACAGAGCCCGATGTGGGGCTCGAACCCACATACCGTGAGATCATGACCTGAGCCGAAGTCGGGTGCTTAACCGACTGAGCCACCCAGGCGCCCTGCCAAACTCCAAATTTTTAAAGTTGCCAAACTCCAAACTCCCTGCCTTCCTGCCTACTCCACACCTCACATCTGGCATTGTCAGACCCTTAGTTGGTGCTCAATCAACATCTGTTGAACTAAATAGAAGGAAGTGGACACCTAAGTTTAATGCAAACCATCACATTCTTTTTCTTCACATGAGCTCGGGTGTTTGCCAGAGAAAGAGGTGACGGCCTTTTCTTTTGCATATGGAATATTTCAAGCATATTGTAAAGGTTAGAGAAAATTAAAGCATTGTATATTCATCACACAAATCTTATTCCCCATTTTTGCTATAGATGTTTTTATTTTCTTTAAAAAAAATTTTTTTTAAGTTTATCTATTTAGAGAGAGACAGAGAGCATGAGTTGGGGAGGGGCAGAGAGAGAGAGAGAGAGAGAGAGAGAGAGAGAGAATCCCAAGCAGGCTCTGCACTGCCAGCCCAGAGCCCGATGTGGGGTTCAAACTCACGAACCATGAGATTATGACCTGAGTCGAAGCCAAGAGTTGGACAGTGAACTGACCGAGCCACCCAGATGCCCCAGACATTATTTTCAAATAAAACAGCACACAGCCGAAATTCCTAGTACAAACCTCTCTGTCCCTTCGTCTGCCCTCCCAGGGGCGACCTAAGCCTGACTTTGGCATTTACCATTGCCGTATCTGTTTTTATACTTAGGCGCTACATATTCATTATTTTGCGTGCTTTTGAACTTTATATAAAGGATATTATATGGTATGCACGTCGCCTTCTGCAACTTGCATTTTTCACTCAATATTATAGATTTGAGATTCATGCAAGTAGACAGGTATAGCGCTCATTCATTCCTTTGAACTGCTGTGGAGATTCCACTGTGTGAATACATTAGGAGTCACCCATTTCCCACCTGGGGGACTTCTCCGGGTTTGCTCGCAGCTTTTCACCACTGTCAACAATGATGCCGCTTGCACATGCTGGAGAAGCTCTCTGGAGAAGCTTTTCAAACTGCAGGTTGCAACCCAGAAGAGAGTCACAACACTGATACAAAAGGTTCCAAGTACTATTGAAAAAAATTAAGTGGAAGAGATTTTTTTTTTTTTTGTAATTAACTAAAGAGATTTTATTTTTCAAAGTTTATTTATTTTTTTTTTTAATTTTTTTTTTTCAACGTTTTTTATTTTTTGGGACAGAGAGAGACAGAGCATGAATGGGGGAGGGGCAGAGAGAGAGGGAGACACAGAATCGGAAACAGGCTCCAGGCTCCGAGCCATCAGCCCAGAGCCCGACGCGGGGCTCGAACTCACGGACCGCGAGATCGTGACCTGGCTGAAGTCGGACGCCTAACCGACTGCGCCACCCAGGCGCCCCAAAGTTTATTTATTTGAGAGACGGGGAGAAAGCACAAGTCAGGGAGGGGCAAAGGGAGAGGGCGAGAGGATCCCAAGCAGGCTCTGCGCTGTCAGCACAGAGCCCGACACGGGGCTTGAACCCACAAAGCCGTGAGATCATGACCTGAGCCGAAACCAAGAGTCAAATGCTTAACCAACCGAGCCACCCAGGCGCCCCGGGTGGCAGATCTCTTCATTTGAATTTGCATTTTTTTGACTACCAGGGAGGTGAGCATCTTTTCCTATGCTTACTGCCCATCAAAATACCCTTTTCCTGTGACATGCATGTTCATATTCTTTGCCACTCTTTGAATGGTTGATCTTATTGATTTGTAGGATTTAATGATATACATTCTGGTTATCAATCCTCTGTGGACTGTAGGTGTTACGAGTGCCTTGTCCCGGTCCGTGGCTTGCCTTTTTACTTCGTTTTGCCAGCTCTGACACCCTGATTCACAATGAGGCAAAAGGGGACCCCTGCCAGGTTGACTCTAGAGCAGGGTGAAAGCTTAGGTCTTTCTGCATCCCCAGAGAAGACCCCTAATAAACGTTTGGTGTCCATAATAGAACTCGCTTAATAAGTCTGTCATATTTGCCTGGCAGAGAGCTGGGCTTACAGCAAGGGTTCTGTGGAGACTTAATGAATTGAGTCGTGGTTTTGCTACACTAAAAGAAAAGCCTCAATGTCCAGGCAGAGAAATCAGAAAGAGGGTATCTTCACTGCAAAAAGAACATTGGCTTTATGGAAGGATTTCCTGTAGGATGTCTATGAAGTTATGAGTAGATTTAACTCAGAATTCAACTTAACGTCCAGTGTTCCAGAAAGCAAATTTGCGTCTCCAACAGGGAGCCCCAAGCATCTTGACTTCAGTCATCCCTGTGAGCTCACAGTAGCCAAGTGATTCTTCGTACTTTACAGATGAACCAACAAAAAGTAAACATCTTGTCCAGATCACATGGAAAGCAGGGGCCAGGGAGGAGCTGGATCCCACACACCCTGATCTCCACCTGATAAAAGGCTGGGACCCAGAGCAATGGGTATTTTGAAGCCAACAGATCCCTAGGCTCTCAGACGTAGGGGAACAAGCTGACCTTATTGGAAAGGAACCTATTACCTAACTCAAGCCAGGTTCAAGTCCAAATATCTCTATGTGTATCCCTGGGATACCAAGAAAGAGATGAAGGACAAACTCATATTCGACAGGACCTCAGAACAGGAATAGGAATGACAGCTCGCACTACTCAAAGGCCCACTTGCTTGGGCTGGGGGCTCCTTGGGCAGGGGCAGGGGCTTATCTGTCTCCACATTTCCAGGACTCAGCACAGTGTCTGGCACAAGGAAGGGGCTCAAGAGGTATCTACTGAAGGAATGGGTAGATGGATGGATGGATGGATGGATGGATGGATGGATGAATGGATGGAGAGATGAACGGCTGGACGGAACGATGGACAGATACACAGACAAATGGATACACAGTTAATGGATGGACAGATGTTCCTCATCTGGAAGGAGCCCCAGGGAAAGACTCAGTGTCAACAGACCCTCTCAAGCAGGCAGCCAGATCTGGGAATCTGCTGCAGCTGTTCGTAAAACATACCAAGTGGCATAACTGCAAGAAATAATTGCTTCTAATTGGGCTGAATTATTCTGGCCATATACTAGACATATTTTTATAACTTTATTAATTATTCAATTTGAGGCCTATTACCCAGCCTGCCAAAATGGGCTTTCCTTATTAAGAGGGTGATGGATTCCCCAGTTCGTCTGCTTCCTCTGCTGCTGGAGCACCGTTGGGCAGTTGCTGCCTGCCTCGGGACCCCACTGGTGTCTGAGGACGGGAGGGGAGGGCAGGGCTGTCCCTGATAGGCAGGCTGGGAGTCAGAGACCCCGGAGGCCAATAAGGCTGTTTCAGGTGCTCTGCCTGGACATCCCAGGGGGCCATCAGATCTGCCTTCTCTGGCCTGGCCACGGAGGCAGAAAGGTGTCAGAACACATCCAACCTGGCCTCTGTGGGTCACCCCCTGCCCAGATCCCTTCACCAACTCTTAATCACGACGGTCTCCCCTCCATCCAATCCGCTCCCCACACGATGCCAAGTTAGCCTGCCGTATGTTCTTCAGTGGCCTCCAGTCAGGGACAGGGGGAGGACAGCATGGCCCAGCTAGCCTGGGGGATTAGCCGGGACTGGAGGGGCAGACCAGAGCCTCCAGCATGCTCTCTGTTCCCATACCTAGGTCACAGGTTGGTCACAGATTGGTCGGGAAGGGGAAGAGTACAGAGGTTGCCCCACCAGCAAACGATACAGACTCAGTTGATGAAAAGTGGACCGTCGGGGGCTCCCCGAGGCCCACGGAACAAGGCCAAGCTCCTTGGGCTGTTGGTGTTAGAGCACCACACCAGCTAGCCTGGCCCGGCCTCCTCCACACCAGACGCCCTCTGCTTCAGCCACAGAGACCTGTTCACCATTCAGTACCTGTGCTTCGGTGGGTCAGTCTGCCTGGAATGCCCTCCCTTTCCACACCTCACTACTGAAACTTCAAATCCCACCCTTCTTTGAGCTCTGGTTCCAATGCCTTCTCGGCATCTTTTCCACTTTTCCAGCTGGATGTGACCTCTGCTTCTTCTGAAGGACCAACCTGACTCCTGGCCTCACATCACAATCCTTGGGAACACGTGCCTGGGTGACACTGGTAGGTGAGAACTTTCGGAAGATCAAGAGACATGGCTTTGAATTCTCCCGAGCTGCCAGCCCAGAGCCCCACACTCTCCCCTAGTCCCAGCACCACCCCTAGATCGTCATCCAGGGGAACCAAAACATGGGAGAGCAAACCCACTGGATCCCACTTAGCACTGTGCTGAATGTCCACCGTGTGCACACAGGGTGCAGGGCCCCGGGGGTCACAGAGACAAGACAGACAGACCCGGGCCCTGCCATGGAGAAGATCTCAGGCGACGGGAGCTGAGAGGACAGCAAACACGCAATCAAACGATCGTCCAGCGTGGCATGGGCCACAGTGGGCATGTGTATACAGTCAAGGTCTGGGGAATAAGTGTCACAGTAGGGATGGCATCTGAGCTGAGCTTTAAAGGCAAAAGAGCAATGGGTCAGTGGATACGGGCAAGTTGGGGGTGGGGGGAGGGGAGAGAGTGATGGAAAATGAGGCTAAAACCTAGGCAGGCATCAGAGTCAGAGAAGCCTTACAGGCCTGGCCGAGGAGCTGGGGTACTTCCTGGTGGGCAAAGGGGAGCAGGAAAGTGACATGGCCCAATCTGCATGTGAGCCTTCTCCCTACCTCCCAAGTGTGAGACGGGCTGGAGAGGGAAAGCGGGGAGCCCTGTAAGGAAGGCTACACCAGAATGCTGAGTGTGGTCTCCAGAAACAGACAGCCTGAGTTCAAATCCTGACTGCCACTTACTGGCTGTGTGTCCTCCAGCCAGGTACTCAACCTCTCTGAGCCTCAGTTTCTTCCTCTGAAAGATGGGGATAATAATGAATAGTAATGTCTAATGAAAGGACAGCATGTACAGTATGTGCTGATAGGACAGAAGTCTAAGTGGGACCAAAGTCCAGACCACCCTCCCTTTCAGCATCAAATGCCACCTCGTCCCCAGCCGCACACTCTGGTGGAAACAGTCCCGAGTGAAGGCAGCACACACTCTGGAGCAGGTGAGTGACCTCGGCTTCCTCAATGTCAGAACAAGGGTTGAATCCCCACCCCTGTAGGGAGATGAGACTCCCACCCCCAGTGCTGCCCAGCATGCTGTGGGTCTGGGCTGACTGGGGCAGAGCCCAGTCCCCGGGCTGGGCTTAGAGAGCGGCCCCAGAGAGCACGCACCTCCCCCCTCCTCTTCCCTGCCAGAGTTCCAGACAGTTCTCTAGGCTGGTGGGGCCAAGATGGGAGCAGTGCGAGATTCCCTTCCTAGAGGGCTGTGTTTCCCATGGAGACCCAGCCCACGCACCCCTCCTGGAAACGAGGCTGTCCGCTTACGTGTGCGTGTCTGTGTGTGTGTGTCGGGGGTGGGCACAGTGTCCTTTTCATGCCTGGGCGGGGCCAGGGAGCGGCGGCAGCACTGCCTGCCAGCCCCACGCAAAGACACCGGCTTGGCTGCTGTCATTCTGTTCTGTTTCTGTCACATTCTACGCGGGCTCTCCCACCCTCCTCCCTCTCCCCGGTTCGTGAGCCTCCCTGTGTGTCACTTATTTATTAATTTTGTTCTCAGGGAGCAGATGGCTGGAGCTGAGTCTGGCAGAATGTGCCTCCCTCCCCCCTCTGTGACAGCCCCCTTGAACACGCGGCTCATGCAGGCTGCAGGCTACCCAGTTTCTGGATTTCTCAGACAAAAATTGACTTTCAGGATAGGCCACACGTGCCCTTGCCTGACTCTCCATCCTGCTTGGATGGCATTGGTCCCAGTACCTCTTCTGGTCTGAGAGGCACAGTGTGGGAGGGGATGAAACCCTGAGGGGCTGCCCTCCCTCAAGGAACCGGGGTGGGGGGGGGGGAGGGCAGAAGCCCCATGCCTCTTCTGCCCCGTGGCCAGCCTCCCTTGGACTTGGGAAGGAGGCCCTTAGGTCTCCTCTCCTTTCCTGGTGGGTGTCATCACAGGAGCAAGACACAGTCCTGGGGCAGACATGAGGTGGGGAGACCAGCTGTCCTCAGTCCCATGTTCTGGGGCCTCCACAGGCTGCCCCCTCCCCAGCCTCATCCTCACCCCCACAACGGTCTGGGCTCCACGAGGGCACAGCACACCCACATCTGCTCCCTCTCACTCCCTGTTTCTCCTGAAAGTCACCTCAGGAGAGGAAGAAACTCTGGAAGGGGGATAACAAACCTCTTCACTAGCTTCCAGAACATACCCAAGGCTGGGGGGGTGGGGGTGGTCTTAAAAGGGGGAAGGCAGGGGCTGGGGGGGAGGGAGGCGACAGCCAAGGGCAAATCCAGCTTCTTGCCATCCCTCCCCTACGGCCCCCATCCCCGCCCCCCACCCCAGGACTTGGGCAGTTTCTGGGTTGAGGTCTCTTTCAGCCTCCACCACAGGCTCCTCACACGTGTGTATGTTGTCCCCTTTCTTATCCCCGTGGCCTGTGGAAAAAGCCAGGCAGACCCAACTCTGACATTCACCAAATGTGGGGCCTCAGGCCACCACTTAGCCTCCCTGTGCCTCAGTTTCTTCATCTACAAATAAGAGCACAGCACACACCTGTTTCCTTCCTTCCTGTACCCTCCCCACGGTGACTTTCCTGGGCCATCCAGGTGCCCCCACGCATGAAAGCCAGAGGCCTTCTCTCTCCCTGGACTCCTCCAACTCCCTTCCTCTGTGCTAGTAGTTCAAAGCTCCCCGAGGATGGGGGCTATGCCCTCCACGTCCCCAAATCCGCCCCCCACCCGGCTTTAGCCCTGAACCCCTGGCAGTGCTGTCCTCTGAGAGGAGCTCAATAATGTGCATTAAGTGGAACTCGAGGGACAGGAGCCACTGAGCCGATGGGGCTGGTGGCCCTTGCTACTGACTTCTTTTTTGTTCGAAATTAGAATTCTGGGGTGAATAGCAGCTTCTCTTACGCACAGACCTTGAAAAAGCATTTGCTGCCGCATCCGCCTCTCCCTTCTGTTCCCGTCACGGTGACTGAGCCCCAGCGTGCGGCGCTGACACGGAGCCCACTGTCCCGGGGAGGCCCACAGGCGCACCAGATGCCGGCAGAAGGCAGCCCAGGCGGTTCTGCGAGGGGCCGCGGGCTGGGCAGAGCAGCACTCGAGAAAAAGCAAGTGTGATTGCTTTGTGGTGATTCATCTGAAGTTGCTTTAACCTTGAGAGCCAGCTCAGCGTAGTGAAAAAAAAAAAAACAACCGGGGAGCACCAGCCCTCCCTGTTGGCATGACGCCCCTCCACACGCCCCCTCCCTGATGAGGCGACCAAGGCTCAACAGGACCCCCCCACCCGGGGGAGGCAAGGATGTGAGTCATGAGGCTGCCTCCACCCATGGCTGCCCTCCTCCCCACTCCTCTTCCAGGTCCCAGAATGTAGAGAGAGAATCGAAGGAAGGCCGTGCACGGGGTGGCGGGGGGCAGGGGAGAGGAGACTCCCTCCACAGAGGTCGGTGGGAAGGTCACCAGGGCCCTTGATTAGGTAAGGAGATGCTCGATTTTGACTTCCCAGAAAAAGAGCATCACGGGATTTGACAGTGGACTAGCCACACCAACCTTCCCGTTTTATGGATGAGAAAACTGAGGCTCACAGAGAGGGAAGGACTTAGCTAGGGTCGCCTAGGCAGCTGTAGGACCTGAAGCCAGCTTTCCTGTGTGTTGTGGCAGAGGACCTCCAGTGCTTTAGAGGCAGTGTGCAGCTGTGGAAGGACACAGTTCTGGGTCGTAATCCCGGATCTGCCGCTCGTTAGCTGGGTGAGTAACAGAAGCTACTCTTCTTCCTGGAGCTTTGGTTTCTTTATAAAATGGAGATAGCACCCATGACCTCTCCAAGCTGTCGGGGGATGAGATGAGATTGTCTATGTGCAGCATCTGGGAGTGGTGGGAGCAGGAATCCCCATTCACCTTCCTCCATAGACCCTGCGGCCCCTCACGCTTCCTTCTCTCCCACTGTTCCCACTCGGGCTCCTTACCCCATCGCTGAGAGGGATCCCCAAAGTTTTGGGGCCTTCCCAGCAGACCTATGGGGCTGCGCCCATTCACTCCCCCATCAGGCCCTGCCCATCTCCTTCTGGGCCCCCTCACCTCCTCCCCAGAGGCAGGAACCCTGGCCCGCATCGTGCACTTGCGCTCTGTCCCCATGCCCTGTGCTGCCAGACTGTGACGTCTCCATATTCATCAGCGAGAAGTGTGCCCAGGGATCCCGGAGATGGGGACTCTTCCCTGATGGACTTTTCAAGCCAGGCAGATGGCAGGGTGGCCCCTCTGGAAATTCCCAATCTCAGTGCCTTGGCCTGACCGGCGGTCATGAATCTGTGCTCTAGGCCTGGGCTAAGGAACCAGGAGGGTCTGGAACCTTTAGGGTCATCTGCACAAAAGTCTATAGAACAACTTGGTCTATTTGGTTTCATATGATGAGATCCATGTGCCTCTACGACAACTCTAGCCCTGAACTCCTAGAGCAGCTGGTGGGAGACAGGAGGCCTGGGAGCTCTGCCACTACCTCCCTGGGTAACCTCAGAAGCAGTTTCCCTTCTCTAGACCTCAGTTTGCCCGTCTTTCAAATGGAAGTAGACCCAACAATTTCTATGGTCTCTCCCAGCTCTTGATTCAATGGCTTCAGGTTAAATTATGAGATCTCAGACATGGTTCCGGGATCCCAGACCATGCTTTCTAATACTCTATTCCAGGAATTTGTGGCTTTGTGAAAGGTAAGTGAAGAGACCTTCAGGAAAACAGCAATGTGAGATTCCTATGACTCAGAGCCATGAGGGTCAGCACTGAGCACTACGGAAAGATGAAGAGGCCCTAGAATGCCCCGGACCAGGCAGTGGGGGCTGGGCCAGAGCCTTTATGCCGATCCAGAGCCAAGGAGCCCAGGTACAGACAGTGGGCATACTGCACACAGCCCAGAATTCTGGAGGGAAGACAGAGTTCCCAAGAACACAGTGGAGAAAGGGGTTCAGGGCCTGATCTCTCTTTCAACCATCCTTGCAAATAGTCACAGCAGCACGGGGAGATCCAATTCTGGTTACGGTCTTTCTGCCCTTTCTACTGCTTTCAAACATTACTTCTAAACTGGCCCTGCCCCCAGGAAGGCCCGGTGGCATAGCTCCAAAATGTCCACCAAAGGCTCAAATAATCACATTTTTGTTTTGTTTTTTTTTTTTAATGAATGCCAATTCTGCATTTCATTCTACAATAAATCTTTATTTGTTTTGATATAAGGAGCAACATTTAAATTACTTATCAGATAACTAATGTACCATTACATGGTGAAAAATTACACTCCATAGTTTCAAAAACCTTTAGCAGAAGTCTTTTTAAAAAAATGCTCAGAAAACTTGATATCCACATGTAAAAAAACCTAAGTTGGACCTCTGCCTTATACCATATACAAAAATTAATTAAAATGGATCAAAGACCTTAATGCAAGATAAAACTCTTAGACAAAACACAGAGGAAGACTTCATGACATTGGATTTGGCAATGACTTCTTGAATATGAGACCAACAGCACAGGCAACAAAAGAAAAACTAAGAAACTGGACTTCATCAAAATCAAAATATTTTGTGCATGAAAGGACCCTAATTAACAGAGCATAAAGGCAACTCACAGAACGAGAGAAAATGTTTTCAAATCATATATTCGATAAGGGATTAATATCCAGAATATATAAAGAACTCCTACGACTCAGCAACAACAAACAGCCCAATTAAAAAACAGGCAAAGGACTTGAGTAGACATTTTTCTAAAGAAGATCTACACACAGTCAATAAGCACATGAAAAGATGCTTGACATCACTAATCAGTAGGGAAATGCAAATCAAAACCACAATGAAATACCACTTCATACCCACTGGGATGGCAGTTATTAGAAGAAGAAAAAAATCCTGAAAATAACAAGCACTGGCAAGGGTTTGGAGGAAGCAGAACCCTTGGGCATTGGGCATTGCTGGGAAATGTGAAATGGTACAGATATTGTGGAATAAGGTATGATGATTCCTCAAAAAATTAGACGTAGACTTATCCTATGATCCAGCAATCCACTTCTGGATTATATGCCCCGAAGAAGCGAAAGTGGAAACTTGAAAACCTATCTGTATACCCGTGTTTCTAGCAGCATTATTCACAATAGTCAAAGAGTGGAAGCAACGCAAGGGTCCACTGATGAACAGATCAACAGAATGAGGTATGTACAGACAGTGGAATATTATTCAGCCTTATAAAGCAAACAAGTTCTGATACGTGCTACAGTATGGATGAACCTTGAATATAGGAGGCTAAGTGACGTAAGACAGACACAGAAAGTCAAATATTATAGAAGGTGCCTAGAGTAGTCAAATTCTTAGGGACAGAAAATAGAATGGGGTTGCTATGGCTAAGGGGAAGGGAGAATGGGAGCTACTGTTTAAGGAGTATGGAGCTTCAGGTGGGGAAGATGAAAAAGTTCCGGAGATGGATAGTCATGACAACTGTTCGACAATGTGAATACACTTAATGCCACAGACCTGTCCGCTTAAAAATGGTTAAAATGGTAAATTCCACGCCACGTATCTCTTATCACACATGCGCACACAAATCTAGTAATCACATACCTTAGTTTGAAAAGCACTGCCCTCCAGGGTCCCAGGCCACTTTAGGAGCGTGGGCATATTTCCGAACTGGCAACTGTTTTATTTTAATCTGCAGGGATAACGGAAAGCCAAGGCAGCCAGGGGTCCCACCCACCATTCAAGAGAACAAGGTACTCCCGAGTGGTGGCCCAGCATGGTGGGCCATGGAAGTAATGCCTCGCGCCCGGTGTGGGGTAGTGGGGAGGTCTCATCAGACAGTAAGATGCTGTGTAGCAAGCTTTTACTGTCCTGCACTCTGTCCCCGCACACGGATGGAACAAGTTCAGTGGAGTCCAAGGATGGGGGAGATGGTGGGGAAATGGAGAGGTCTCTCAGGCCACCACCCCCCCCCCCGCCCCTCTGGGGGAAGCAGGGCACCTGGTTGGGTTGGGCGTCCGACTTCGGCTCAGGTCATGACCTCACGGCTCTTGAGTTCGAGCCCCGTGTCAGGCTCTGTGCTGACAGCTCAGAGCCTGGAGCCTGCTTTGGATTCTGTGTCTCCTTCTCTCTCTGCCCCAACCCCCGCTCGCACTCTGTCTCTGTCTCTCAAAAATGAATAAATGTTAAAAAAAAAAAATTAAAAAGAAAAAAAAAAAAAAAACACCACACTAGAGCCCGGAACCCGAACTGCAAAGCATCACGGGATGGGAGGCAGAGGGGCAGGGCCCGGGAAATACAATAATTAAATAATACAATGAAGGCTTAAGTTTCCAAGCTGATTCTTGGGTATCATTTGTAAAAGTTAACAGGGCATATTTAATTTAGGAATTGGCTCACGTCCTTCTCCTTACAGCCGAAACCTCATAAATGAAATATACTGGATCATTGCCCAGTGCGGAAATAAAAGTTATGAATAATGTTTCTATCTCAATCATTGTCAGCGCTTTAATATTCCTAATTACTTTAAAAAGCTAGATATTCAATATAGGAAAACTTTTTTTTTCTTTTTATCTCCACTTGTGAGATTAGTACAATTTAATAACAGTTGCTCTTTCGTCTTTATTCAGTGTAAACTGACATTTCATCCTTTCACTCTTCATTATTATAGGGGATGGAGGTTTATGACCAAGCATGGAGCCACTCCATTTCCCCATATCGGTCCGTCTAACACCTTGGAATTCTCCGCAACAACTCACGTGTCCGCCCCCCAGGCAAATCAGCATCACCTCGCTTTCTTTATGGAGCAGAGAGAATTCAGTCCAGGCCTTAAAGAAATCAGGCTATGGGGTTCTAAGTCCAGAAAAGAACAAAAAGCCTCCCACCCCCACCCCAGTACTAGATAGATCTGTCCCCTTCACAACTGTCAAAGTCATAAATCCCTTGGCAGCCACAAAGGGCAGGACAGGGCAGGCAGTAGGATGATGGATCTTTATAACCCTCCCTGCCACTTCCAGGAATTTATCCTAAGAAGAAATCGGGACAAATGGGCAAAGATAAATGCACCAGAAAAATCACTGTTGCGTTTTTTATACAGGCCCACAGTCCCTTGCCCACAATCCAAAAATCCCTAAGAAGTCCAAAAGAAAATTGTTTTGTTTTTTTTTTTTAATTTTTTTTTTAACGTTTATTTATTTTTGAGACAGAGAGAGACACAGCAGGAACAGGGGAGGGGCAGAGAGAGAGGGAGACACAGAATCGGAAGCAAGCTCCAGGCTCTGAGCCACCAGCCCAGAGCCCGACGCGGGGCTCGAACTCCCAGACCGCGAGATCGTGACCTGAGCTGAAGTCGGATGCTTAACTGACTGAGCCACCCAGGCGCCCCAAAAAGAAAATTGTTTTTAAAGTTCGGCACCAAAATTCATTTAGAGGCCAGATGTGCATGGAAATGATTTGTGGTTATATATTGTCTCAGTGTCACTAGATGCGATTAGTCATATATCCCTTCAGAAATATTACTATGTTTCATCCCAGGGTGCTGCCAGGACACCACTGAGGCCATAGGTCATATATGTATAGTCATCATACGTGTTCCTAACCTCTGAAAAAACTGAAATTCTGAAATCGACAGGCCCCAAGGATCCTGAACAGAGGATGGTGGGGTCTGCAGTAGTGAAAACCCCAAAATGACTTAAATGCCCATCCATGAGAGACTGGTCACATACATCTGGTAATCCATAGAAAGAAACTCTACAAAGCCCATTAAAAATGTAAAGGGAGACTCATGTTTATTGACAAGAAAATGAGTGCATGACCTAAGTTAAATTTAAAAAGCAAGTTCCAGAACAGCACATACACATGATCTCATTCATAAAAGTTGTATCCAGATCTAGCTCTCCGTGCAACTATGTAGAGAGATGACAGGAAGGGCAAGCACCCAATGCTGGAGGCGTCTGTCTCTGGGTGTGTGTGTGTCTAACCTTTCTGTACGCTTCTGGTACAGTTTGGATTTTCTTTTTATTTACTGTATTGTATTGATTGTATTTTACTTTTTATTTTTTAATGTTTATTTTTGAGAGACAGAGTGTGAGTGGGGGAGGGGGAAGAGAGAGACAGACGGACAGACAGAATCTGAAGCAGGCTCCAGGCTCTGAGCTGTCAGCACAGAGCCCGACGCAGGGCTTGAACTCACAAACCACAAGACCATGACCTGAGCTGAAGTCGGATGCTTAACCAACTGAGCCACCCAGGCACC
The DNA here is from genome assembly GCF_046562875.1 of Panthera onca. NCBI lineage: Eukaryota > Metazoa > Chordata > Mammalia > Carnivora > Felidae > Panthera > Panthera onca. Next base: position 39,026,253 of record NC_138344.1, on the reverse strand, counting down.
CCTCTGTTGTGTTTTTTGAGAGAGAAAGAGGGCACAAGTGAGCAAGGGGCAGAGAGAGAGAGAGAGAGAGAATCCCACGAGGGGCAAGGAGAGAGAGAGAGAGAGAAGCGAGGCTCACCCAAAGTGGGGCTCGAGCTCACCCCATGAGGGACTCGAACTCACCAACCGTGAGCTGAAGTCAGATACTTAGCCAACTGAGCCCCCCAGATGCCCTGGATTTTCTTTTTAACGTGAACAGGTATAATTTTATCATCAGAAAAACAAGAATGATGCTTTCCATTAAACAGAAACCAAAGCTTCCCTGCAAGGGTACCACACATACAGACATGCACACGGGCAGCTCCCATGCAGAAATCTCCAGAGGTACACACTGCACTGACCGGGACACCCATCCGCAGGGGCCCGGGCCCCACAGAGACCCCAAGGCACGCTGAGGCAGACAGGCATCCAGCGGCACACTAGCAAGCACGTGCAAATTGCTTGCAGTACACCTAGTCACAGTTCGTGACCCGCAGCGGATTGATCTGTCTGCACAACACTATCTCAGGGACACATCTTTCAAGCAGATCCTTCTTTCCTCTGTGAGCAGCACTGTTTTCTCATCAAAGACCAATCTCAACCCTAAGCTGTATTAACAGAGGTTCAGGATCCAGAGGAAGAACATAAAAATTAAGAGTTCAAGTCTGGGACTCAGGTTTTTGCTTGCTTCACAGCCCCGGTTTCACCATGTACCAGGTGCGAGCCTGTGGAAAGTTCTTTAGCCTTTCTGTGCTTCGACTTTCTCATCCATAAATAGGGCTCATAACCATTCCTCTTCCATAGGGTTGTGAAAATTAAGTGAGAAGAGTACCTAGTGCATAGTAAAATTCAATAAATAACCTATTTCTATTATTCTTTTTTCCAGGCAAGCCTATGTTGTGTGGTCAGACCCAGAAATGATAGTTTAAGAGGAATAAAGGCCACAGCCAATGGATGGGGAAGGCAGATCAGACCATGTCAGGAGAAACAAAAGAGTTTGGAGAATAAAAACCTGGGGAAGGAAGTGATTGCTATCTCTAACACCCAAAGGGCTGACCCATGGAAGGGAACTCTGGTTTCTTCTATGTAGCCCCAGTGGCTGTTATCAACTACTTATTTTTTTAATGTTCATTTATTTTTGAAAAAGAGAAAGAGTGGGAGCAAGGAAGGGGCAGAGAGAGAGAGGGAGATACAGAATCTGAAACAGGCTCCAGGCTCTGAGCTGCCAGCACAGAGCCCAAGGCGGGGCTCAAACTCATGATGAGATGATGACCTGAGCCGAAGTCGGACGCTTAACCGACTGAGCCACCCAGATGCCCCCTATTATCAACTACTTTTTTGAAGAACATCTTCCCATACACAGTCTGTGGCCTTGTTCACTGATCACCTTGGGAGAAATTCCAGACATGGCTGGGAGAGTCATGGCGATCCATCACCCTGCCCTGGGCTTTACCATGAGTGAGAACTGACTGGTGAAAGCTTGAGACAGGTTTCCACTCAGTAGAAGGGGAAAGTTTTCAATAGTCAGCATGTGCTTTCACTGGAGGCAGGGAGCTCTTTGTTAATGGAGGGACTCAGGAAGGAGTCAGAAGGCCCTTAGTGACATCCAAGTATTCAATGCCCTGAGTGACTTTGAAAGTCAGAGTCTGTGAATTCCTGTCCTTCAGTGCTGGTTCCAGCAGAGGGTTGGAACCCATCTTTCGGGGCCTCCTCCGGGCTCAGTACTACGTGCCTTCGAGTAGACTTAGGGGGTAGTGGCTCTTCAGCCCACGAACATGGGTTTAATTGAGGAAACAGCTTATGGGTTGCTCGGCACCAAGTCTGATGACTGAATCGGGGGTGGGGAAATTGAGCAGTCCAATTTTGTACTGGCAACTACCGAGGCCATTTCCCTGTATGTTACACCATACCGTATGTTGGTACGCTGTATGTTACCTCCAACCTGCCCAGTCCCGTTAAATCGACTGCCGCCTTCTTTCCATTTCTTTCACCAGACAGAAACCCTGAGAGAGGCAGACCATGTCTGAAAGACCTGTCAGGGCCCACCCCGTGCCCAGCATATAGTAAACACCAAACACACTTAGGCTGATTGCCGATGGTGGTTTATATGCACTCAGGGCTCCTGAGACTCAGGCTGTATTTCAACCGCCAACAGGCTGCCCTTGACATTGTAATCCAGCAGCAGCAAGCAGACCTGTCCCAGCAGGGTTCACCTAATCCATGTTAGCTCTTCATCAAAGATTCATGGTAAACAAAGTTACATAAAACAAAACATGGACGAGCACAAGCCGGGAAGAAGCTCTTGAACATTTTAGCCAACATGTTTCCTGTTTGTTCACAGAAAGACTAATTGGACACATTTCTTTACCTCAGGAGACTCTCAGGTTTACTTTCCCTTGTTTGGAGGAATCCCTGGCCCACCTCAAAGCAGGGAAACAGATGGCAGGAGGAGACCACTGTGGTCACTGGAGGCCCAGTGCATTGCAGAGAGTCTCCTGAGTACCCCAGATTCTGGCCCCTCCAAGCCAAGATAACCACCCAAGCTCAAAACAAAACCACATCTAATAGCCTTGCTGTGGAGTATATCCTCATGCACTGGGTAGACAGAGAGGCTCCAGTCAAAGCCTTTGGAAAAAAGAACTAGAACTAGATGTTTCCAACCCAGCAGAGCCAGTGGAAAAGGGAAAGACCACCACATTGGGCCAACATGGGCCCACCTTTCCCCTCTTCAAGTTTTCATGACCATTGCAGCTGTCTGTAATGGGACGGGGAATGGGGAGGTGGGTCCCAAAGACAGGAAAATACTGGGGGTTAGATCCCCAATGGATCTGCTTAGATATGCTACTGTCTCAAGTCACAATAAAGAGGACACTCTACCCCAGCTCAAGGCAGGAAGAAAACTGGGCTTCAACACTCATCGAGGCCTGTTTGAAAATCATAGAAGACCATAATGTGAACCAACCATTGACTGCAACCTGTGCCAATGGAAAGAGGGTCATCTGTGAGAATTTAGGGGAAATGAGCCAGAAGAGCAGGAGTGGTCTTCAGCTGGGGTCTTGGCAGAGGACTCCCAGAGCAGCTGCTGGGTGTGCCCCACCCCCTTGGTGGCCAGTCCCACAGAAGAGACGATGCCCTGTAGGTCTGTCCCGAGAGTGTCTGTCTCACCCTATCCTTTCTAGGAAGCCTTCTCCAGAGAATATAAAGTTTCTACCCAGAGAAATGCAGGAATCCAGTGACCCATGCCCTAAGAGTCTCATCCTCCTACTTTTGGGGACACAGAGGTATCCCAGTGCCCACCAGTCTCATGAATTGGTCCCTCAAGCTTCTGTGAGCACCCACAGAACTTGGCCTTTAAACCAATGAAGCTGAGGACCAGGCCTTCACCACAGTCCTTGACCCCCTGGGTCTGCACCCTTGGGTGGCATCTCAATTTCACACCAACCCTTGAAAGACCATATCTAGAAGTGTTTCAGCAAGCCAGAGTTGTACAAATACTCCACAGTTCTATACAAATGTGATGCACAATGCCCCTCCAGACCCCACAAACCATTACCCCCATGCCCCTGGGGACTTCTGCCCCAAGTGACATCAGGTAAACTGCAGGTTTCCCTCCTCCCTGATGCTCACACTCGCCTGGGCTGCCCCATGCCAACACAAAGAATTCAGCACGCACATGGCACGGCCCCTCCCAAACCAGAGCCAAGGGACCCCTCCTGGCCCCAAAAGGCCCCAGACTCACCGCTGGAACAGTCGGGCCCTCCCCAGCCGGGCTCACAGTGGCAGGTGTCCGGGGAAACACAGCGGCCGTGCACACACTCTTCCGTACACAGGGCTGCAGGGGGCCGGGAGAGAGGGAGGAAGAACAGGAACAGACAGTGAAAACCAACCATCTGGTCAAAGAGCATAAACCACTTTATAATGATCCCCTGGGGCCCAAGGATGCTCAGAATGCATCACTGGCTTTGGGGGAAATCAAGCTACTCCTGACCCCAGTCATTTAATTAACTCTGAAATGGATCCAACAGGAGTGTGCTTCATCCCAGCACACTTTCCTTCCTAAAAGGAAACCCAAGCCTGAGAAATGGAAGCCCTAGCTTTTCAAGAACATTCTGTCCAAGATTTAACACTTGGAGACCCTCCACAAACCCCGGCCCTAAACCCACACTCCTACTCTCTTTCCCATAAGCTCAGGAAGTGACCGGTCACGTCCATCTTCGGCTTTCCCCAGTTTCTTTCCACAAGGGCCCCGAATTGTATCAGGTTGCCTGAAAGGTAGCAGGTTCCCCCCACCTTCTGCTCTCCTCCCCAAATGTCCCTATTTTGGGGCTCTCAAATGTCAGCAAATCTGCAAAGTACACAAATGCTAAGGAAAAAGCAACAGCTAATTATAAGAAAGTAATTAAGAGAGACATCTATGATGATGATAATTGTAATTAGAAAGTGTCTGGCAATTTCTTATCATGCAGTCAAATGCTACAGCCTCCTGAGCCGGGAGGCAGCAGCAGCAGCAAACTTTCCATCAACTTCCTCCAGTGCCGAGAAGGCTTATTGGCAGCGGTTTGAGGAAGGGGGATTATTTCTCTCTTCCTTTGACATCCACATTTTCTCAAGGTCGTCCTTTGCTCCTGCGAGATCTGCCCCACCATCTAATCCATCAGTGAAGGATTACAGAAAACCCCCATTTGCCACCCAGGCCAATTTTGTAAGCTCAGGAAATCAGCAGCTACCATCGACCCTGTCAATTTCTTAGACGGGATCTAGATGAACTGCTTCTTTCTGACAAGCAATGAGAGAGACCTTCTCTCTGCCTGGAACTGGCCTGGGCTGGGGGAGCAGGTGGGCCCCAACGGGGAGCTCTGAGGAGCAACCACTGATCTCCAAACACCCCCTCTATTGCCACGTCCACTGCCTGGCCTGGAGGTCCACCGAGAGGCCGCTGCCAGGTTAGACAACAAAGTCCATTTTAGGGCTGGTGTGAGGTCCCTCCGGCCCCTCCCCAACACGGACACTGACCCTGAAGCTGTTGCCTTGGCTTTGCCCAAGCCCCCAGAGGAGTCATTTCAGATGCCCCACACACAGGTCAGTGGTCTGCAGTCAGCCTGTCCTCTACAAGCCCGGCTATGGTATGTCTGGGGAGGGCCCTGGCACCCAAGTCCTTCTCATTTGCACAGGTGGCCTTCAGGGAGGGTTCTGGTCTGTGAAGATCTCCACATGCCCTCGCTTGGAGCTCCAGAGGATGGCCAGGGCCGACCAGTTCACCCAGTTCTCACTGGGGAACTGGGTTGGCCCCTGGCCCCAGTGACCAGCTCCACTTAAGAGTCACAGTGAGCTGCTCACCCAGCAGCTAGCAAGGCTTCATTGGCCACTCCTGCCGCCCTAGCTGTCTCTCCTCCACCGGCCTTTCCAAACTCAAATGGGTCAATGTGCCCAGAACACACTGGACACCAGATGTCCATCCCCAGGCTCCCCCTCAGAGGCCAGCACCCAGCCCAGCCAGCTCCAAGCCCTGGCCTCAGCTGCTCCTTTCCCCCATCTGCACCCCCAGAGGCCCCTCAGCCTTCCCGCAGACCCTCCCGTCAGCTCGTCGGATTAGCTCAAGACCCCTCCAGCTGCTTTCTGACAGCACAGAGCAACACCTTGATCCCGGGGGGGCTCTGCCTGGGGGCGGCGAGGGCAGACAGGGAACAACGAAACTCTAAGCATCAGGGCTAGAAGAGACCTCAGAGAAAATCACGTCCAACCCCTTCATTTTAGACCCGGAGGAACTGAGGCCCGAGTGTTTGTGACCTCATGGATAGCGTGTGGTCTCTTGACCAGGAAGGAAGGACTCGGGGATGAGCCTCCTGAGAGGGAGGGGAGAGGTGCCCAAGGCCACGGACCTTCACCTCTCACCCAGCTGGATGTCTCCCTCTGCCCACATAGCTCAGGGGCTGGGGGAGCCAGCCCAGAGGGACAGCACAGGGTGCTGGGGTTGACCCCAAGGAGGGTGAGAGCTGAAGGCAGAGACCAGAGAAGCTGCTTCCAACACACTGAGCCCCCCGCAGGGGGTGCTGCGCAGGGGGCTCAGGGCAGCTCAAGGGCGGAGGGAGGAAAGACGAAGTGTCCTGCTAACCCTGGCCTCTCTCCGGCCCTTCTCCCTCTGGAGACCTGAGCACAGGCCTACCTCCTGCACCCTCCCCCTCGCTGGAAGGGTGGGCCTTCGGGGGCTCTGGGCAAGCCCCACACCACCTTTTCCCTTGGCCTCTCCCCAAAACCCCAGGAAGCCCTAGGAAAATCTGTCGAGCACCTACCCCATCTCAGCCCTGTATCCAGCACCGGCCCCCAGTGACCCCATGTGCGGAGAAGAGCGCCCCCCCCGCCCCCCACTCCCGGTGTGGCTGCTGTCCCTGTGGTCCCTCAAGACCTCATTATCCCCTGCCCCTCCTCATCACCCCGGTACTGTGCCTGGGCTATCTGCGTGTCAAAACCTCAATCCGTTCATATTTCATAGGTGTCGTTTAGACGGTGTCGCTTGAAGCATGAACCATTGATGGCAGAGATCCAAGGCTCAGACAGCCATATTTGGCGATTGGGCCACTGTGTGCTTATGGGCCTGGTGGAGAGGGCCCAGGACGTGGGTGCTGGGAGGACAGTCTCCTGAGGAGAATGGAGGGGAGACGCACGCTCCTCCCTGGGGCGGGGGCACCTGACTCCTACCCTTGACTCCACTGTGGCCCAGCGGTGGACAGCCCCTCTACAGATGCCTGGGGTTTACACAGCAGCCACTCTTGGAGTGAACAGGTGCTCGAAGTTCTTTCCGACCCCAGACCCTCGGGCCGGCCTCTGTCTAGGCCCTGGGAGGGGCCGAGTTAGGCTTCTGCCACACTGGCCTCCCTCTTCTCTGCCCTGTGACTCTAAACAGGGGCCTTTTGTTAAGCTTCTCTTTCCATTGCTGTTGGGGACAGGGAAGCAGAGGCTGGCCGTGACATAGGCCCATGGTGTGACCGAGGGCCAGCCACCTTCCCTCTCCTGGCCCCACTGAGAAACTTGAGCCTCTGCTCCCTCAGCTTCCCACCACCTACTGTCCTGCCTCCGTCCTACCTCTAGCATCTGGGGACTGGAGGCATCTTTAGCGAGAAGCAGCACAGCACAGTGGTTAAGAGCAAAGACTGCACCAGAAAACCAGGTCTGGGCCCAGGGATGCCACTTAGTAGCTCTAGACCTCAGACAAGTGCGTACTACCTCCGTGTCAGTCCCCATCTGTCCAGTGGGGGCCAGTGACAGGACAGGCCTCAGGCTGTGTGTGAGGATTATATGAGTTGACAAAGCACCCAGAGCGGTGCCTGGGGTATAGTAAGTACAGTATGAGTCTTGCTATTGTTATTTAGTAAGGTGTCCTCAGACCCGAGGCGGGGGCCTCCACACACAAGCTGTCCCCCTCACTCTCACCCTTCACGGAGTCCCAAGACACATGGGGAGGGCTGCAGGGATCTGCTGACAATCCCTGATAGGGGATGGTACGCTGGAGGGCACCCCTGTCTCCGCCCCTGGTGGGGAGGCCAGGGTGGTAGGTAATGTGACGACCTAGGTTTCAATTCCCTATCTGTCAATTACAATTACAGGACGATAAGCCAATTATCTAACCTTCCGTGCCCCAGTTCCTTCATCTGTAAAATGGGGATAATAATAGTACCTAACTCGTGAGTGGTTGGCAAAGACTGAATGAAAAACATGGAAAGTGCCAAGGCCAGCGGCTGGCACACAGACACCAAATCTCTAGTCCCTGCCCATTGGCTCTGGCTGTTTCTGGCCACAGGGGGACCAGGGTGACTGGGGGTCTTGAGCACCAATGGTGTGGGGTTGCAGGACAGCTCCAGGAGTGAGGAGATCTGGGTTTATGACTATCTGCATCTATCTCAATGATACCAAACATCTCACTTTCCTCTCCGGGCCCTGCAGCTTTACCTATAAATTGAGACAAGACCAGATGAGGTCTGTAAAGTCCCATTCAGCCATGAATCATCACAAGCTATCATTCTGCCCACACCCTCCTTGAAATGCCTGGATCACTGCCACTACCCTAGTCCCACTTCCTGGCCCCCAAGCCCCATCCCCTTTCTACGGCCTGGTAAACCTTAACATCACAGGGAGCCTGGTTTCTGTCCTTCATTCCTTTGGAAACAGCACTGGACTAGGAGGCAGGAGACTGCAGCGTGAGTTCGGGCTCTGTACTCCTGCCATATGACTCTAGGCAGGTGGCCTCCTCTCTCTGGTCTGTAAAACAAGCACACTGCAACTTATCACCCTTCAAGTTCCTCTACTGCTCACAGCCTGTGACGCTTCTAGGGCTATTCAGCCTCCACCATGCCACCTCACAGCAGCTGGAGGCTCAAAACACTTCCACTGGGCTCCCTAGCCCTGGGTCACCAGGGTCACCAAGGCCAGGCATAGCCTCCATCACCCAGCTCTACCGAGAAGCTAGGGAGGCTTCAGACGCCCAGTCTGCACATCTATGGAAGGCGAAATGTTTTCCCACCAGAACCCCCCTCTCCACACAAGGTTCCCCTGACTGACCCAGCCCAGAGAGGCCTCTTCTTCCACCGAATCCCATGACATACTGTATGTGTGTGTGTGGGGGGGGGGGGGGGGGAGGAGACAGGGGAGGCAGTCGGCGGCACATAGTCCACTTGGCCTCCTGCCACTTCCCCCTTAGCTTGGGGTCATTTGGTCTCCCCAACTAGACTGTGAGCCACTTGAGACTAAATCCAGAGTCTTAAATATCCCCAGACCTCCCGTTGGGTCATACTTTACAGATGCCCTATGCGTGGCTGGTGGTGACTCTTTTGAGTACCTGTCCTTTCTGAGGAAGGGACATTAACAAGCCCGGAGAAAAGGATCAGGATGTAGAGGGTGTGGACCTGTGACGGTCATGTGAAGGTTGGGACTTGTTGGGAGGGCGGGTACTGTGTTGTCTAGCCTGGAGAAGAAAGTACAGGGTGGGAGGCAGGTCACAATCCGCGGGGCAGGCTGAAATGCTGCTGAAGAGAAGCGGGAGCCGTTCTGTCCCAGACAGAAGAGGGATCCAGGGGCACATGTGACAAGGGGACAGATTTCAGGCTAACCCGAGGCAAGGCTTTCTAACACCTGAATGGGTTCAGCAGTTCGAAAGGCTGTTTCTATAGGTAGGGAGCAACCTATCGCTGGGAACATTCAAGCAGAGCACAGAGGACCCTACAGAAGGGAGGGGTCGGCAGGCAAGCTGGCCCTCGAGCCAAATCCTGCCGGCTGCCTATTTCTGTGAATAGAGATCTCTTGGAGCACAGCCATGCCCATTCACATACATATTACCACGGCTGACTTTGCACTACAGGGACAGAGTGGAACTGTTGCCGCAGAGATGGATGGTCAACAAAACCTAAAATACTTACTCTCTGGTACTTTGTGAGGGGACAGGGCCCTTTTGCTCCAGAAGGTTCCCGGCTGGTGGGAAGTCAGACTATGGGACTCTAAAGGTGCCTTTTGCCCTTCTATTTTGCTATCATTTACTCACTCCCAGGTATGATCACATGGTAAAACAAAGCCCAAAATGTGCTTAGGACACACCCGATGATGCCAAGCCTCCTTTTTTAAAGTAGTACTCTGGGTCCACGCAAAGGAACAAGGGCCCGTCAAGCTGAGAGGCATAACCTTCAGCAGCCACAAATGCTCAGCTGGCACTCTACTGCAGTCTTTTCTTCCCTCCCGGGGCTGGGGACAAGGACTATGGATGATTTAGTGACCCCCTCGTGTTGCCACTGATGGTCTTGCTCAGGTAGACACTGGTAACTGCAGTCAGTGAGAAAAAGCCAAGTGATGAGTCCTTTCTCTCTGCCAGGCATTGAATTTCCGTTGCCCATTTCCATCCTGGAGGCAGGTATAATTACTACTCCATTCATAGTTAGGAATCTAGACCACAGGAAGGGCTAAACGATTTGTGCCAATGCCCGTAGCTACGGTGTAAGACCGGTATTTCTCAACCTTGTTTTCATGATCAACCACTCCCCTCCAGGAATCATTTTAGACATTTTGTCCTTAATCACTCTCCCGACATGAACTTTTCATACAACACATATACATGCAATACATACACAGATACACAGTGCATTTGTGCTTTCTATGCAAACAGACTAAGAACCAATTTTTACCCCCCGAGAATGCATGTTCTCTATCTGCCCTTCCAGATCACTCTCAGCCCTTCTGTGCCTCTCTCTGTGTCCCGAGAAGTAGATCTCTGTGGACTGCATGGGCTTCCTTGCCCTCTGGCTTCTGGATGGGTTTGGCCAATGGGAAATACCAGCAGGAGATGGGAGGGCAATGGATTGGCAGTAGTGATGGGCCTTTGCTCTACAGCTCAAGGTCTTGGGCAGGGGTGGGGGTGGGGTTCTTCCTGCCCAAGCATGGAGTGGCTCTTCTTGGCTGCTAGCCCTAAATGCTCTGTCATTCCTTACTGGTTTCCTTATCCCTCCCCGTGCCCTTACAAATACAGATCCCTCCCCCCATCTTGAAAGTAGAGCATTTCTATGAAACCTTTTGTAAGCCAAAACAGCATAAAGCAAAAAAGCAATTGCCATTAATTTATATGAAAAAATTTCGCCACCCCCCCCCCCACCCAAATAACCTCTTAGGCTTTTCAGATACCTTGTGACACATCTTGCTAACAGAAGCACAAAATTAAATTGAGATAAAACACAGATGCTCCAACACAATTCAAAGCTATGCAGGCTTGATGCTAAATGTAGCTCCTGGGGAAGGATCCTGGTGGGGTCACTCTTGCTGCTCAGGGTGCATGCTCCCTTTATAACCGCTTGCTGCAAAGCAAACGAGGAGTGCTATCTTCACTTGCACCTTTTTTTTCATGAAAGTAAAAATCCCCCATGGATTTCTCTGTGTTCACAAAAACAGGTAGTAATGTAAAAGTCTTCTGTAAAAGCAAAATGGCTCAACACACACTTTCAATAAGTGGGGGATACCTGCAATCGCTTTCTTAAACTCTCCTCGGTTAACAGGCCATCTGTTTCTTGCCAGAGCCCTCAGTGATCCAGTGGCCAGGCCAAGGTTTGAGCCCATAGCTACGTGATGCTAACAGGCCTGCTCTCATCTGCGTGCTCCATCACCGCCTGGACCACAGGTGACATAAGTAAGTTCCAACACCAGATCCGTCACTAATATAGTCCACTTTCTCCTCTGGGTCTCAGTTTCTCTGTGCAATGAAGGGGCTGAAGGACAGGATCCAAACGTTCCTTCGAACTTTGGGAATCTAGGGCTCCACTGCACTGGGGATTGGCTTTTTGGCATACTTTGATTTATACCAAGCTGGAGAAGACTCCATTCCACAAAGGTGGGCACAGAGCTTGCCACGAAAGAAATGTATCGAGATATAGATATAAGGCCAGAACATCCATCCTGGGGCAGGGGATGAGCCCGTATGAGCAGCCAGGACCCAGCACCAGTATCTTGGCATCAAGCAAAGCGGTCTAGGCAGATGTGGGGTCTCTTCTGCAAACAAATTGCTGAGACAACACTGGCCCTTCCCTGGCTGAGGCTCCCAGTCTGCTGTCCCTCGCTCACGGTGAGCCCTCTGAATCAATTCTCACTCCTATTAGCATTCCACCCAAGACAACCCATAAGTCCCTGAGGCGTTCGTGGTAATATATTTTGCCTGGTGGTTTTCAAATGGTCTTACTAGTTAATGGAACTATAAAAATTACTTACATGAAAAGGTCAAGATAAATAAAGACAACTTCCATGTTCCCTGGCCAACTAGGCTGATACCCAGCTAGGACAAAAGAGGGCTAGGGAGCCAGGGAAAGGAGGTGGTAGCCTCCCAGAATTCTGCAGCATATGGCTTCTGGAACTTCCCCCAAACCCAGTGTCCCCGGTGCCCCCAGGCACATTGATCCGTCCTCCATCAACATTCTTGGCAGGAGGAGCCACAGATCAGGCTGTCGTTTGATTCTGCTTAGAAATAAAATGACCTACATCCAAATGGGCCCAAATGCCAATTCTCAAGTGACACACTTAGCATGAGTGATTCTGCCACACCTAAGGTCATGTGACATGTGGGAGCAGGTGCAGGTGCCTACATCAAGGAGTCCACCAAAGAGAGTTCCAAAACAATTCATCATTCCTTTAAAGCTACCAGCACCAAGTCCGGTGCATGGCCAGGAAGAGTCAAAACAGCTGGTCCTTCCTTCTAAGCACATCTAGAGTCGGCTTTGAATTGCTGTGGTCACATCTGGCTCCAAGATATAAATAGTCAATTAAAAAAAAAAAAGAAAGAAAGAAAGGAAGGAAGCGTTTCACCTGTAGGGCTGATATTGGGAGCCAAGAGCTCTTCTTGTCTGGAGTCCGTAGGCCTGCTGGTCCCCCTTCTTCCCACTGGTGGGGGGCAGGGGGCACTGGGAAGGCTCACACAGGACTCAGACAGGTAACCAGCGGTTTGCGGCCCCCACCCAATCTGCCAAGCCGGCCCATCTTAATCTGGTGGTGTCTTTGCTGAGTTTTATTCTTTGGCAATCTAGTATTTACCTAAAAGCCTGGGTCCTTGTTCTGCCACTTATTAGCTTCATGTCCTTGAGCAACACGTCTCGTCCTGAGCTTCCCCATCTATAAAATGGCTATGGACTTAGACAGCTGCTGCAAAGAATAAATGAATTAAGGGGCACCTGGCTGGCTCAGTCAGCTGAGCGTCCAACTCTTGATTTCAGCTCAGGTCATGATCTCATGGTTGTGAGATCGAGCGAGCCCCTTGTCGGGCCCTGTGCTGACAGAGCAGGGCCCGCTTGGGATTCTCTCTCCTACTCTCTCTGCCCCTCCCCCACTTGTAATTGCTCTCTTGCTCTCTCCCTCAAAATAAATGAAGAAGAAGGACGAGAAGGAGAAGGGAGCTAATTCACATAAAGCACCTAGAACCAGAGGTTAGTTATAACTGTTGCTGGTTGTTTCTTGTTTTTATGCTGTTGTCATTAACACCCCTCTTCCCAGGGCTGGCCAGGGGAGCTGGGATGCCACAGCCCCAGAGCATTCTTAGGTTCATTTCCAGCTCAAAGAATGATAGAGGGGCCTGAGTTAGACCTGAAGCAGCTTCCTCATTCACTGAGGCAGGGAGGTGAACATAGCCCTGGGAGCACGGCAAGTGTGGGCACTGGGGGCAGGCAAGGAGGCCCCAAGGTGCAGCCTCAGCTCACTGGTGATTGTAATTGTGATTTCAGGGGAGAGAAGCCTGGAACAAGAGGAGGCCACAGTCCGGCTGCCAGGCCCTTCCTCTCCTCGAGGACCGTGGTGGTGCTTCTGGGGGCAAACGTGAACTTGGGTAGGGGCATGCTCCCCGTTCCTGAGCACCCTCTACTCTTCATGCGCATACCCACCCACACGTGCATTCACTTGACAAGCGTTTATGCGGCACCTGCTGGGTGCTGGGCCCCCTGGGCAGGGATTTACCAAGACGAGTCCAAAAGGCAGAAATGGCCAGGCCCTGCCCTGCCCACTGGACTCCCAGGCGGTGAACACTCCTCCTGCCTGCTGTTGACCCCTTTCCCTCAAGGAGCTCCTCTGGCCCTTAGGAGCTGGGGTGTCCCCTCAGGGAGTTGTGCACAGAGGGATTGCACTCAAATTCCCCCAGGGGCCAAGACCGGGAGGAAAGGCAGAGAACGGACTTGGGAGCCAGGCTGTCTGGATTCAAGTCCTGGGTCTGCCACTTCCTAGTTGTGACCTCAGGCAAGTTACTCTACTTCTCTGGACCTCAGTTTGCTCATCTTTAAAGTGGAGACAAAAAATAAAACTAAAAAACTAAAAACAAATAAATAACATGGGGACAATGGCACTCTACCTCATAATTTGGTTGCCAACTCATCAATACAAGGAAACTGCTTAGAACACTGCCTGGCACATGGGAACCTACCTATTATTTTTTTTTTCAAGGTCATTTCTTCCATTCCCCCGCCTCTGAGCAATCACTTACTCTGGAAGCATTTCCTAAGCTGTGCCGGATCCCCTGCTGGGTGCTGGGAATACCGTAAGCAAGTAAGCCACAGTCCCCGCTTCCACAGTGCAATACTGGAGCCAGCACCTGAGTGCGAGGGCGAGCAGACAGGGGGGTGGCTGGGTAGGCAGGTGGGGGCACTACAATGTCTCTGGTGCCGAAACCATAGCCAGGTCGGGGTGCAGGACACGTGCCAACAAATGGGAGGCGATGCTGTATGCTGACAGGGGAAAGGCTTCACAGAAGAGGGGATGTTTGACTTGACGTTCATTCATAATACCTTTACTGAGCACCTACCATGTGCCAGAGACTGTATCTGCCTTCCCCACGCCTACAGACTATGAGGATTTTGCCTCTTAGGGTTTTCTGCTAGGAGAAAACTTCCTGTACCTTCCTTCTTCCCATCTCTCACCTCTCCAGCCTCGACCCTCGCTCCTGCCGTCTCTTCTTTGGCACGTGGAGTATCTGCTGGTTGTGAATGAGCCTCTCTACCCCGGGCCTTTTTAGAGCCTGGAACCCATCTGTAACCCAGCCCTGCAGCTCTCTTACCACTCCTGGTTACCCTTCACACGAACTTGGACGCCACTTCCCGCAGGAAGCTCTCCCTGACTGCACTGCCCACCCCTCTCCCTGCTCCTACAGCATCTGGTATGCCCCCATAGGGCACAGAACTGACTACTCTGTGCCACTGGTCTATCTCCCATAAATTCCACAAGGGCAGAAAGAACGGCCCTCTGTTGTTCATCTTTATGTCCCCTCGCCTCACATGGTGCCTGACCCATGGCAGGTGTTCAATAACTAAATGTGGAATGAATAGGTGTCTGAATCTACAAAGGATCACTCCCCTTTCCCTTCATCCTGAGCCCTACCTGTCTCTAAAGTGGGCCACACCGGTCTGGTTGGGGTTGAATACATAATTCAGCTAAGAGACCAGGGGAATGCCAAGTCCCAAATCATCTCACGGTAGCCTAGTGAAATGCTCTTTAGAAAGATTCCAGTAACTCTCCAGCTAATAGATAAGAGCTGTTCAGCAAAACCCAATGAGAAGGATTTCAGTCTGGGGTTTGGGCCTCCCCCTTCTAGCCTGGAGCCCTGAGGGCCACCAATCATTAAACGTCAGTATCAGACGGCAGACTCCCCTGGGAACCTTTCTTGTATCTCTACCAATCACCCCAAGATATTAGCCTGCCTTTCATGGCTTGCTTCAACATGGCTTAACTTTTTTTAAACATTTTTATTCATATTTTGAGAGACAGAGAGAGACAGAGTGTAAGCAGGGAAGGGGCAGAGAGAGAGGGAGACACAGAATCCAAAGCAGGCTCCAGGCTCTGAGCTGTCAGCACAGAGCCCGACGTGGGGCCCAAACCCACAAACTGCGAGATCACGACCTGAGCCAAAGTCAGACGTTCAACCGACTGAGCTACCCAGGTGCCCTTGGCTTCACCGTTAATAATTGTCATCAATTTGCCAACTCGTCAGGATGTCCCTAGCGGGTTTCCACGTAGAGCAATCCTGTCCAAACACTGGGCCTGACAAAAGCCCCAGTGTGGCTGTCAATTCCCTTAATCCATCCTGTGGGCCCGGCACCTGCTGGTGGATGCTCCTGGTGCTCTCAACCCTCCTCGCTTTGTAAAAGATTTTCCCGGCCGAGCTGTTCAAACCACCAATACTGCATTCTTACATGCAGCAACAGCTTTTCAACTTGTTAATGATGTTGGAGCATACGGCCTGAGTCAGCAACGCCCAGCGCACAACCCAAGAAAATCTTTCTCTGGGTCTTTTTTTTTCCCCATTTGACAGATGCCAGGCTTACTCTAGAAAGACACATTCCAACTGATTGATTTTTTTCTTTGAGAAATTGATCCTCATCACCTACGAGGAAAGCAAAACATGAAGCTTGTCGAGTTGTTGTTTTGTTTTTTTTTTAATGTTCTGATTTAAAAATCAGTCCCCTGGTTCTGTCTTGCAACTTGCCTTTCCTGAAGGAGCCAGCCTCTTCTCGTGGCCACACGTGACACAGTCCCAAAGGAGGGGGTGCTGGAGGACGGGCAGATGGAGGACAGAGAGGCCCCGGGGCAGATGCATGTGATTAAGCACACGGGCTTCCGGATGCACAGACTTGGGTTCAAGTCCTGATTCTTCCACTAAACTAGCTATGTGATCTTGGGTCAAGTGAAATGACCTAACATCGCAAAGCCTTGGGTTCTTTATCTGTGAAACTGGACCAACGGCACTGCCTAAATAAAGGGTGCTGTGGGGGACTCGCTGAAATAATCAAGCAGTTGACAGAGTGGGCTTCTAGCAAGCGCCCCATAAATCCCAGCTCTTACTACCATGATTGGTTTTAGAGGAGGCAGCCCACATGTGACACTTGAACATGTTGAACCTGGGGACTTCAGCAGACACTCTGAACCACAGCATCTCAGAAAGGGCCAGGGAATTAGAGTCCCCCCTTTCACCTCCTCATCCAGAGCTTGGAGCCTCTCTCCTACATCTCATGCCAAACTTCTGCTGAGATGCCTCTACCAGCAGGGAATGCAGTCACTCTGCCCCAACCTCATTCAATTGCATCCACACCGGCAAGCGAGAAAGGCTCTCTCCAACCTCCGGGCCTTTGCACATGCTGGATTCCTTCCTGTAGCCACCCTTCCCACTCCTCCTTGCCTGGCTAATACATCTCTCAGGTCTCACCCTCAATGGTGCCCACTTTAGGAAGCCATCCTTGATAGATAAGGTGCTCCTGATCTGTGCTCCCCTAGCACCTGCCCTTCCCCATCAAAGCACAGGTCCCTTGTTACTGTTTCACTTGTTCACGGTCTTCAGCACTGGACCAGGAGCCTCTGAAAGCAAGTCCACAGGGCCCAGCACAGTAGTGGCCTGGAGGGGGAACTCAAGAAACATCTGCTGAACCTACGAATGAATGAATCAATGAAGCCCCGTCCATGTATCAACAACTCTGATCACTAGAAAGCTTTTTGCTTCACTGGGCTGAAATCTGCCTCCTCGGAGCTTGCCCAACTGCTATCTTGCCCTTCCCTGCCCCCCAACCTACGTCTCCTCCCGATTCCCCATAACAAGGCTTCAGGGAGCTCTTCTATATCAGAACGGAAGCAGATCGGAAACAGAGTGACAGGACCCCACAGAGCAGAGTGGCTGGGACCGAAGATGCCCGCCCATGGAGAAGTGTCCTTCTTTCTGTCAGAGTTAGTCTTTTGTCCTGGGTACTGTAGCCTGGCTGCCACCACCAACCAGCACAATGAAGCCCACCCAAAGCATCTGAGCACTGTCATTGCCCCTGCCTCCGGCAGCGAGGAGCCCGTGGTCCTGCTGGTTTCACATCTCCTCTCAATCGAGAAGCTAAATCAGGAGCTACTTAGCACCACTGATTTAGGGCTTTAATAAAAATAATGCAAAGTGAATAGGAAAGGCAGCTGTGAAGGTCACGGTCAGAGCTCCTCCTAGCAGACTCCTGCCTTCCCTGCCTGCGTCTCTGCCCAGCCAGAAGAGCCCTCGATTCCCTTGCAGCCCCACAAATGAGAATTGGTGCTTTTATGAAATCAGTCCTCATCACAGCCACATCCCTTTACAGCCCAGGCTGTATCTGTTTCTCACAGGGCTGTGTAGGGGTTCCCTGCCACCTCGGGAACTTAACCCTTCTCTCTACAAAGACCCTGGCCTGAGAGGCTAGAGGCCTCTGAATGTGCTCCAGCTCTGTGACTGATTCACTGCGAGCACCACTCACAGCCTCTGCCTGTGCAAGGTGGCTGGTGACAGGGTGAGGCAGCCGTTCAGAGCCTGTGCCACTGAGGTCCTGTGAGTGGGGGTGGGGAACGGGGAGTTTGCAGTGTTCCCCACCCCCAACCCCTACCCAGGCACAGAGACTTCCACTGGGACCCAATGCCAAGCCCAGAGTGTTTCCTTACATTCTAAATGAGTCTATTTGAACACCTAATGCTTTAGTAATAAGGAGAAAATGTTATTTTTAAGTGACCTTTTTATTTTTAAAATCACTATGGCCTGTCATACAGCTTCTAAGTGGCAAAGCCAGGATTCCAGCCAAGGGCCCTGCAGGCCGTAGCTGGCCCTCCTCTCGGCTCCCCCATTCAGCCTCTTGAGCAGACCCAAACCCATAGCAGGTGAGTACAGGGGCAATGCTCCCATGGGCTGGGTGAGCAGGGAAGGCTTTCCAGAGGAAGAGAACACCCCCCCCCTACTCCCCATAGAGTGCATAAAACACCTCGCCTGGGCAGACTGAGGTCTCAGAAACACAGCCCCCACCTGCCCTCGCTTCTGACTCCAGTGGTCAGAGCAGGGCCATGGGCCTCTCACTGCTCCAGGGCAGGACCTGCCATCACTCTGGCCCTGGCGACTTGGGTGGAGGGAACACACATCCCACCCTGACCCTCCCAGGCTCTCTCTTCAGGATGCCCCTGCCCTTCGCCCCCCCTCCCACACTCCCCCTCCCCCCTGCCCATGCCCTGCAGCAGACCCCTCAGCTGGAGGGGGGGGGGGGACAGCTGAGATGCAAACAGGCAGGAAGGAGCTCTGTTCTCCCCTCAATAGTTCACCCATAGGCCTATCTCTGTATCTCTGGGGAAAAGCATCACCTCAATATCCTTGCACCTGAGTAAAACGTGAGGGTCATTTACTGCAATACTGTCTAGGGTAGCAAAAACTTGGAAATAACCTACATGTCCATCCATCCACAAGGGCAAGGACAAAGAAATGACGGCAAGCCACACCGCAGAATACCTTACAGCCGGAAAAAAAAAGGCACCAGACCCCTCCTCGTGTACTGATAACATACACAAAACTAGAGCCAAAGGGACAACAGTAAAGGCAGAGCAGGGTTTAGAAGATGCTGCCATCGGTGTAAAAATGAAAATGCGTTGGAAAAGAAGGCATGCATACATTTCCCTAGATGTGCATAAAATAGCTCTGAAAAGACGCACAGAAACTCGCAACAGTGGTCCCTTCCAGGAAGGCGGCGTGGGAGAAGGGTTTTCTATCGCAGGCCCTTTTGTAGCTGTTAAATATTGAACCAGGTGAAATGTGTTACCTGCGCAGAAAATAAATACCATTAAAACTGTAAAAAATAAGACACACCCATGCCAAAAGCTTCTGTTTAACATACAAAAGAATCCACTGGGAGAGGAAACACGTGACTGTCACACTTACTAGCCCCAGGTGAGAGTGACAGCTACCACAACAGAGCCCTGAGCCAGTGGGACTCAGGAGCAGTGAGTTTTGCAGAAGGTTTATTTGAGTCAAGGGGCCAGGAACTATGTGCAGCTTGGTTCTCCGGCTGAGTTAGGGCCTGGAAGTCACCTTTGCAGCAACAGTCGGGTCTCTGTCACCCCCAGCCTGGATGACAGCAGGTTCCCCAGGGCCCCTGCTGTGCCTGGGAGGGGGTGCAAGGGCTGCCACTGGCCTCAGCACAGCACCGGGAGACCCGATAAAACACGATGGCACGACGGATTCCTGAGGTGGCGGTTACCTCTGTATCACGCTGAGAGCAATATTGATTCTTTCAAGTGAGACCCTGGTCCTCCCTCCTTCCAACTTTTATCAGCCTAATCTGGTGAGATGCCTCCCTTCTCCAGCCTCCTTCTGTCTTCTTTCCTCTTTGTGTTCTCTCCTTCTCACCACCCCGCTCCCCCCCCCCCCCGCCCCGCCACCACCCCCTCACTCTCCCATCTCCACTCTCCTTCTTAACTCATCAATTCACAGCCCTGCTCACAAGCTTCCTTCTCCCCTTCATCTCTGTGATGCTCTGCTCATCCAGACCCAGTCACCCCGGCCCTTGGCAGGGATGGGTGGGGCGAAAGGAGGGAGGGGCTGCAGCATGGTCCCCCCACCTCCCCAGGGGAGCCTGCGGGAAGGAAGCTGAAGGGCGCCCCCCTCTCACTGGTCAGCTGCAGCCCTTGAGAGAACTCTGCTTTCCAGCACAGAGCAGCGAGCCCACACACCATCACCTTCTTTGGATCCCTGTCCCCCTCCCTCTCTGCACCCCACCCTCAAGCAAGCTCTGCCTTGGAGTGTCGGACTTCCTCTCCCACTTGCTGCCCACTCGCCTTTCCACCTTTTCTTTAGGGGTCAGCCCATGACCCTGCTCTTGAGGCGTCCAGCCGGGAACCCCAGCCGGCAGGGAGGTGGCACGCCCTACTTAGTATCACAGTTCTGGTGACACCCGGCTCCTAAATATCTCACACTCCTTAAAGGTTGGGACAGATCTTCTTCATTTTTTAAATTATTATTTTCATTACTTTTTAAAAATTTATATCCAAGTTGGTTAACATATAGCATATTAACGACTTCGGAAATAGAATTTAGTGACTCATCATTTACAGATAACACCCAGTGCTCATCCCATCAAGGGCCCTCCTTATTGCCTAGTGCCCACTTAGCCCATCCCCTGACCCCATACCCCACCAGCAACCCTCAGTTTGTTCTCTGTATTTAATAGTCTCTTATGGTTCATCTCCCTCCCTGCGTTTATATTATTTTTGCTTCCCTTCCTTTATGTTTCCGTTTTGTATCTTAAATTCCACATATGTGTGACGTCATATGATATTTGTCTTTCTCTAATTTCGCTTAGCATGATACCCTCTCGTTCCATCCACGTAGTTGCGAATGGCAAGATTTCATTCTTTTTGACCGCCGAGTAATACTCCATTGGGTATATACACCACATCTCCTTTATCCATTCATCAGTCGATGGACATTTGGGCTCTTTCCATACTTTGGCTACTGTCGATAGTGCTGCTATAAACATTGTGGAGCTTCGAAACGGCACACCTGTATCCCTTGGATAAATACCTAGTAGTGCAATTGCTGGGTCGTAGGGGAGTTATTTTTAGTTTTTTGAGGAACCCCCCCCCCATACAGTTTTCCAGAACAGCTCCACCAGTTGGCATTCCCACCAGCAGGTGCAAAAGTGCAACGGGTCTTCATCTGTGCCCCGCTCTCTCCCCCAACCCCAACCTGTCACCAAGCACAGTATTTCCAGAGGAAAGCAACTTGGCAGGCATATGCAGAAAGGAAGGAGAAAAGGAGAAGGAAAAAACTAAAGAAAGATAGAACAGATTTCTGCCTCTGAATTTTCCAAGCATGTAATAGTTAGTGTTCATCTGGCACTTCAGCATTTCTAAAGCACATTTATGTTTGCCATTTCATTTGCTTTCACAACTCCCCTAAGAAGTAGCCAAGAATGGGGCGCCTGGGTGACTCAGTCTGTTAAGCATCTGAGTTTGGATCAGGTCATGATCTCACGGTCCGTGAGTTCAAGCCCCACATAGGGCTCTCTGCTGTCAGCGGAGCCTGCTTCAGATCCTGTCTCCTCTCTCTGCCCCTCCCCCTCCTCCCTCACCCAGCGTGTGAGCGCGCTCTCTCTCTCAAAAATAGACATATAGAAAAAAGAGAGAGAGAGAGAGAAGTAGGCAAGACAGGTCTGTTATTTCACTCACTTTACAGAGGGGGACAGCAAGGCTTTAGAGACATGAAGGTACTTGCCCAAGGTCACCCATACCAGGGCTAGCTCAGAGCCCGATCTCCCTGCTCCATGCCCCTGGGCACTGGCACAGCCTCTCTCTTTGCCTGGAACATTCTCTTAGAGCAGCCGGCATGATCAAGTATCACCTCCCGTAGAGGGCTCAGCTTGCAAGCTAAGTTATCAGCCGCTGGAGGGCAGAGACCCCTGCCCGCTGCTCCTTCCAGTGCAAACACGTAGCCCAGAGCCTGGCCTTGCCCAGTGGCCAGGCGACGGTTGCTGGTTGCTGAGGGCCCTAAGGCAGGCCTTGCTCAAGGCCCAGCGACGAGTTGTGCCGGGAAGGGGGCCAGAAGCCCATGCCTCACGCTGCGGGGTGAGCCACAGTGCTCCTGCAAACCCACGATTCTAGAAACCAGAAAGCCTGAAAAGGCAGGGTACTTCTTTTCCCCCGGGGTGGGGGGGGGGGGGGCGGCAGAAAAGTACAGGAAAAGTGACCGTTCGGCCTTTAAACACATAAATAACATTGCTTCTTCTATCCCCCGTCCCAGAGCACCCACCTACAGAGGGCATGAACGGCAGGCACTCAACAAAATGTCTTACTGAAACAAGAGACAAAATCGGGCCCG
This sequence comes from Panthera onca, assembly GCF_046562875.1. NCBI lineage: Eukaryota > Metazoa > Chordata > Mammalia > Carnivora > Felidae > Panthera > Panthera onca. The sequence continues at coordinate 39,004,121 of NC_138344.1, read as the reverse complement.
GAGTAGTGCTGTGCGGGTTGCCATGGAGTCCGACAAGCCATCGGAAGGCAGCGGTCAGGGCCGAAGCCCACATGCTTCCGTGGCTCCCTCCACACGCACGTGCAAACACAGCCCCCGGCACCTGCTCCGTGTTCCTCCAGAGCCACACAAAGGCCTCCCGGAAGAGACCCGGCTCTGGGACTTGGGTGAGTGCTTCTCTATGCCCCAGTTTTCTAATCTGGAAAAATGAGGCGGATGACACCATCCTCACTGGAAAGCACACAGATAGAATAACAAGCGTTCTGCAGAAAAGACGAGGTGAGGTGGGCCCTAGGGCCGGGGTTCCTGTGTTCGCATTTCCATTCCGCCCCTAGTAGCTAGTTACTAGGGCAACTCAGCTGCCGGCTGCTGTGTTTCCCCTCATGCCCGTAAGAGCAAGCAGCTGGCAGGCACTACAGGTAGGGGTGGCCTTGGCCTTGGCCAAGGGGGAAGAGAGCAGTGTGGAAGATAGCCTGAGGACAGGTCTCCGTTAGCAGAGCAACCGTACATCTTCCTAGCACTTTACAGTGTGCAGAGACCCTTCTTTCCCAAGGTCGTGCTTTCCTGCTCCCCTCTCTACTTGCAGCTTAGAGCCAGGACTGTTAGGCGTACACAGAAGAGAACCCCAAGCAGCTCAGAGGAGGCAGGTAACACAACAAATGAACAGCAGAGCCACAACCGGAATCCAGCCCAGCCAAGCGAGTTTTGGCCGGACACTGTGCTAGGCACTGGGTACCAGACTGTCCTGGAAAAATCGCATCTAGACGGGGAGCCAGAGGTCCCCGGGGCATCCCTACCTCATAGCGGAAGTCCTGTTCCCACAAAGGGAAGAAGGGAACCCGGGTAAGACTCCACAAGGCAGTGGCTGCCACTGCCTAGCCCAGATGGCCTGTGGGGGCTCTCAGGGCAGAGCCTTCCTATCTGGAGCAACAATGACCCCCCCACACTCCCCAGCTTTGCTCCAGGCTCTTGCCTGCATTAGCACTGGCCTAGCAGGTGACAACAAGGTCAGGGGCTATTCCCATGGGAGCCCTCTGGGATCCAGCCCTGCTGGCCTCTTCTATTCTACCCCCCACCACGCCCTCCCCCAGCCCTCTGCTCTCCACCAATTTCTCGTTTCTTGGGCACATACATACATCTCAGTCCCACCTGAGGGTCTTCTCCCATGTGGTTCCCCCAGCCAAGAGCTCCCACCCCATCCCCAGGCTTCACTACTCATCCTTCGTATCCCAGCCCCATACCCTCTTGCCTGATGTCCCCAACCTCCTATCTGTGGGAGGGGCCCCTGGTAGTGGTTCTCAGCATCCCCTGCTCTTTCCCTCCAAGTCACCCACAGAAAATGTCATTCTCCATTTACCTGGGGAACAACAGTTGAAAGCCTGTCTCTCTCTAGGCTATTAGCTTCATGGGGACACATATCCTATGTCTTTTGTTGACCCTTGGACCTTCCTCCCTGGCCCTAGCCCTGAGTACAGTAAACACTCAATACACCTCGCCTGAATATAAAAAGTAAATGAACACGTTACATAGTATTACAGAGTAGATACTCAACAAATGTGTTAAACAAATGACCCTTCTGTCTGAAAAGATGCAGTAATGACTGTCATATAGACATTACCAAAATAAACACTTTTCTCATCCTGTGTCTGCTCCATGCCTCCGTGGGATTGGATGTAAATAACACCTTGCATTTGTGTGTAACAAAATAAAATTCTAATTCGCGTTAGAGCCCGCACGTTAACCTTGCAAGGGTAGGTAGCCAAACGCTGCTTTCCTCAGGATGGTGTCCAGGGAGGCTAAGTGATTTCCCCAGCTTCACACAGAGGTTAATGGAAACATGGACAGAGAAGCAGGGCGATCGCCTCTGCCCTGATCAAGGCAGACCTGCAGCCCCTTCCTACTTTCAAGAGGAAAGTGGAGAAGTCCAGAAATGATGCTTTGCTGGACTGTGAGCTCCCTAAGTGAATGACCATTTATGTTTTATTAATTCCTGTATCTCCATCACCCAGCCCGAGTGGGGCACATTACAGGTGCTTGAAAATAAACTGCTAAATCAACAAATGATGTTCGACCTGGAAAAGAAAATGGGAAGGAGGGGATAAACGAGAGGGGAGAGAGATTCTTAAACATCTAAAAAGCTGTTATGTGGAAGACAGAGACCTGTTCTAGAACCAAAAGAAATACCTTTCTCCCCCTGAGAGCAGTCTGTATCACTTGGGCTTCCTTAGGAAGGAGAGAGCTCCCTGTCAGCCAACGTAATCAAGCCAAGCCAGAATAACCATGTCTGGTTGTAACAGCAGCAGGGCTTCCATGTTACAGAGAACCCTGGGGCTCCATTTACATATCAAGAGTATGAATGATGGCCCAGGGGCTCAGGTAGATTCAGTGGCCTGTAGAGTTCCACCTAATCCTGAGAATATGTGATTCCCTGATCTAGGAACAGAAAAGAATCAGGATCCACTTCTAGGTCTCTAGATCCACAGTCCCCAGCTCTATGGCACATGAAGCCTGGGGTTCTGGACCAGAGGGTCCGACAACTCAGCTCCAAGCCTCAGCTACTCCTTTCACTGGGAACCAGAAAACCGAAACTCCTCCCCTAGTGTGGGTTCCCTGATGCCCACTGTCCCCTTGGTGCATCTCCCTGGCACAATCTCACACACAGCCCCCCACAAAGTCCTCCCTGAGAGCCATCTCCCATGTGCCCCAACCTCCCCCAGCACAAAGGCACCGTTGCATGGGGAGAAAGAGGTGCAGCTGGACCCAGAGACAAAGGGGAAGAGAGGCAGCCATCTTTAGAACAAGGTGCCAGCTCCTGGCTGCCTCTGAAGGTCATTGGATGCAGCTGTTGCCTGTAGCCCTCCCCTCTCATTGGGTGTAACTAGAGAACTCTCGATGGCCTCCACACAAGGAAGGAAAAATTCATGAAGGCGGAGGAGAAGGGGGAAGGCAAGCAGGAAAGAAGTTCTCACCTCCAGCCTCCTTGGCTTTAGTGATCAGAAGCCATTGCCGCCCCAGAACACAAGGCCAAGTGGGCTGAGATCGGTTTGCCCATTCCCACCAGGCCTCATTGTCTCTGGGGAGGGAGAACCAAAAAGGCAGCCCCTAAAGCCTGGGTCCAGCCCTTCTGCTGCGGAAGCAAGGCCCCCAGGCTCTTTGGGGAGGGGCTATTTTGATTTCCCAGAAGTCCCCTCCTGGCAGACACTGAAATGATCAAGAAACCCTTCCAATTGCCTGTTAGCCCCACAGAGACATAGAAACATTCAGACCCAAACCCTGCTTTCTGGGCCTTCAAGGCAACTTCCGCAAGGGGGCCAAGGGAGGAAGACAGGTGACGATGACATAATGAACATAGCACAGCAGGCAGAACAGCAGGGCACCCAGAGCCTCCCCTAGACCTCTGGGGAGAGGGTATTCTTCTGGCTGGGGAGAGGGCAGGGTGCTTTAAGCCTATGTCCCATCCCCACAAGCCAGAGAATGAGGGACATAGAGGGGGCCACAGGCCATGCTCCCTCCGTGCTGGGACGCCCTGGCAATGGACTAGGGCAGTCAATCTAAGGCTGACCCGCTTAGATCGGTTGTGATGTTTTGACCGTAAAGTCTCATAGTAAGAGGCATGGAGGGATCAGGGTGGGGGACAGAGCTGGATTCAGATCAAGTCTTAAAGGGGAGAGGGCACTACAGTCCTCCACCTAGGTCTCCTCTCCCCTATCACAGTCCCCAGCTCTACACCAACCTCTCTCCATCCCAGGGAGCGTGGAGGTTAACACATTACCTCCTCAGGGAACAAAGCTACCTTTTAGCAGGAACCTTCTGGAGACCAGGAAATCATCCAGGAGAGACTCTAACACAAAAATTCCTGGCTCGTTGGTGGGAGAGATACTGAGGAGCCCTGAGACACAGCAATCGGCACGATGCTTGTTTTCCTAAGAAGCGCGCCCTCAGTTAACACGGCCTTGGAAGATCTGCCTCTGTCCAGGTCTGGCACAGTCTCTAGGAAAGAACCCTGGCTTTGGAGTCAGACAGGCCTAAGTTTGAGTCTTGTCTTCCGGTCCCTAGCTCCAAGGACCTCTGGCCAGTTACTCGGCCTCTCTGTGCTTCTGCTCCCTCATCTGTGAGCTGAGAGGACGCAACCCACCACAAAGCACTGCCGGAAGATCGGAGGAACACCTGTCACGGCGCGGGCACACCGCGGGCCCCACCCCGTGATTCCCCTTCCACCCCACCGGATACGCAGACGTGCAAAAGAAGATAGCTGTCATTTGGAATGAGAACCCACTGGAATATATTCATCATTCCAACCAGCTGGGGGGCTGGGGACAGAAGAGAGCCACTTTGGGGGAAGGATATTAACCTAAGTTCCAGCCAACCAGAAGTCCCTCATCACCTTTAACTCTCCCAGAGGGAGCCTGTCCAGGTTGAGTTATCTTCTGTGGGAAGGAAAAGCAGCTCTGGCCCTTTTAACCTAACATGGATCATAGAGCAGAGAAAATAGAACAGCCCCAAACCACTAAGCACTCTTCAACTAGATTTTCCCAGCCCTGCCAAAGAGGCGAGCGGCGGCCACCGTTAAAGGAATGACAGGTGTATTTTCTGGAGGACGTGGAGGCCCCACCTGCCCAGTGGAGATGGTAGAGATCCCCGGGGAGCTAGCAGGGCCCTGGCCCGCAGGACCTCAGAGGCAGGCCCCGGCCAGGACAGTTCAGCAAGGGGGCAGACGCTGAGGCAGGGTTTCTGGGGATGGATGGCCATGCAGCGGGCACGGAGACATCCCATCGCCCTCCATCATCCACCTGCTTGACTGCTGGGTTTGTGGGCGGCTGCAACGTACGCACGAGAATTGCAAGTCCCGTAATTCACCCAGATGGTGGAGGCTCCCGAATTGTTCCTCCTCAAGAGACAGCTGTTCCACCGCTGGGCCATATGGCTCCCCTTGTCTGCACCCTGCTCTGGGAAATGAACCACTTTGCACAGGCTGCTTCTCAGATCTTAGAGCCATCTCTTGTTCTTCGCGGGTAATTAAGACCTCCGGCTGAGGCATCCCTGTTTCTCCACGTGTGGTCTGTACACATGTCAGAGCAGTGTTTTAAAGCTCCATCAAGGTAAATACAGGCAGGCGAGGCCCGCCAGCCTCCCACTCAAGGGGTGCACCTACCATCACAGACTCAGAGAGGCTGCCTGGAAATCGCCTCGCCACCCCTCTGCGAGGGTGCGCTCTCACCTCACCCAGGCGCGTCCCGGAGTTCCGGGCTGGCAGTGACCTTCGGAGGTCATCTCCCGTCCACCCTTTGATGGAGGCTCATTTCGGCACAGGCAGGAGGAGACAGACACGCCTTAGACACATCTTTTCACCATCGGCGTTATAAAGTTATTCACGGAGACCTTTAAGACTAGCTTTGATTTAGGAATGCACTGAGGGAGCCCCTCGGAAAAGAAAGAGCGCTTCTGGATGGAAATGCCTGCTGTCCGCAGCAGGCTGGGTCCTTGGACCCCCCTCTCTGTCACCATTTCTCTCCAGGACACCCTGGCAAGCTGGACCCCAGACATGCAGAAAAAGACTTTCTTTGTTCTCTAGGAGGGAATGTTGCCATCTGTGTGCTGTCCTAGAGGAAACAGCCATGGCTGGGGCCTCACCCTTTACGAAGCTGATCCGCACGCTTGATGGCTCCACCCCATTTCTGGGACACTCACCAGGAGCCCGATAATATTTATTTGCTATCCTTTCCGACGGTTTCGAGCGTTTTCTTTAGGAAGTCAGGGGAAGGGCCCATGTGCCCCACCTCCCAACCCCACGCTTATACAGGGCTTCTTCCCAGATCTGAAAACTGACTCCTCTGGCCCTCAGCCTAGCGGGAAAGCTCTCTCTGCATTATCCTGCCATACCAGGTAATAAGAGCTGACACTGAAGCATTTACGGATTCCAATCATTGCCCGTGAATTTACTCACCTAATCCTCATAAGCCTAAGTGGAAGGTACTGTGATCACCCCATCACGCAGATGAGGAAAGTGAGGCAAAGAGAGGATATGTAGCGGGGCTCCTTAAACAAGGCTCTATCTCAGCAGGAAATGGGAACTAGCATAGAGAACGAGCGGGACAGGTGGCCAGGTTGGGGACTGGAGTGACCACACACTGCAGGGGCCCAACAGCGGAAGCCACCGTCCTATCCGCTAAATACCACCTACCCTCAACCTCCAGAGATACCAGAAGCTTCCAAATGCGGCCTGGTAGCAGCTGAACCTGCAGACCCCTGGCTAGAACAGCGTGGGTAAGAGCACAGAGCCAACACCAGATGCCCGGGCTTGGCTTCCGGCTGTATCGCTTCATTGCTGGGTGACCTCGGGGAAGTTATGTAACCATTCTGTGCCTCCATTTCCTCATCTGTAAAATGAGAACGTTACCAGTACCTACTTCACGGGGGTGTTGTGCGATTAAATGAGTTAATACAGAAGCGAGGCCCAGCATCTAGTTTGTGTTGTATAAGTGATAGCTCTGATGATGATAAGGCAGCAAGAAGAGGGAGAGGTGGGGGAGGGGAAGACTGTTATTCCTACTGCCAGATGGGTTAGGCGGGTGTCCTCAGGGGCTAGCGATTACAAAGCCCCATCACATAGTCTTGTAGGACAAGGTTGACGCTCCTATTCTGTATACAAGAGAAAGTCTGAGAGGGGAACCGGGTGTCTTGAGTTGCTCGGCTAGTTGGAGTGGACAGTAAGGCTGTAACCCAGGCGCCTGAGCCTGAGCCACAGCTGAATGTTCTGCTGGAGAGCCTGAGCGCTAAGGACAGCACGCCCTCCAGCCTGGGGCGGGGACCCCGTTCTCTTACAGGTCAGCTTCCCGGGGACTTCACAGTCCCTGCTTCCTCCAAGCCGATCCCCTGGAAACCGGCTCACCACCTAACTAGCTGTCGGCTCCCGGGGCAAAGTGTTTAAGTTCTCTGAAGCTCAGTTTGACATGCACAAAGGGAGGGACAGTTCCTGCAAAGTCATCTTGAGGATAAAATGAGATAACAAAAGTGACCCACCTGACACCAAAAAGTCAGCCCCTTGCTCAGCTCCTCACTTTGTGAAGGTGACGCTCCACCAAAGGAGGTCGTTACGGAGGATGTGTTCCCGACGGGCTTGGTGCACCTGAACAAGCTTCTCCACCTTGACCGGTGTCACCGTGAGCCCCTCCTTCCCCTCTCCGCACCCTGCCTTGTAGTTCAATCTTTAGGGGAAACTGGGAAGGCCTGTGCCAGCCCCAGAAGGTCCAAGACGCAAGCCAGGGAGGTCCTGCCCTTGGGAAGCTTATGAACCTCTGGGTCACATGAAACTTGTCAAGATAATCCCAGGGCTATGTATGTCCACCACCTCGAAGCATTTCCGAGGATCTCCCTGACTCTGTTTCATGATTCTTGGCCAATCATGTTGCCTGTGTTTGGTTCTTCCTCCTGTTGCTTGGTTCCCGTTTCAAACTATCCACTCGGTCCTAGGCCTCATGTTAACTTTGCCCACGGACCTGGCAATGAGAAAAACCTCTGCCCCACAGTCACCATCAGTGGAACTCCTATGTCACAGAAGTTCAAAGCCTCTGCGTCTTCTAATTACCCATGAGGAACTAAGGCCCAGAGAGGTAGAATCCTGTACCCAGCCAGCACAGCCAAGATGATGGCCAAGCAGGGGGAGGAGAACTCCCATCTCTGAAAGCCAGGCCGGGACCCACATCTGACAGCGGCGCGGTGGCCTCAAGCCCCAAGGGGGTGGTTCCAAATTACAGGCAAAACCCCAGTCCTCTTAGCCAGGGTCAGTGACCTCCTCAGAGCCAGAAGCCAGTATCGGGGAGGACTCTCAGACAACAAATGCTACTTTAGTGCCCCGGGACTGGGGCAAAACCTCCAACCGAAACCGTCCCATCAGGCACCAGATGGCATTTGACTTCAGGGCTGAAGACCTCATCTAGATTCAGACCCAGCCACCGGCTGCAAACGTGGCCCCAAACCTGATCTTGCCTCCGGGGCTTCATGCAGAGAGGCAATTAAAAAAGGAGGGTGTGCTCTGATTAGAAAGAGACTAGGGCAGCCGCTGCCGCGAAGCCACAAAGTCTGTCCCCGGGCTTGTGGATAGAGGTCCAAGCCCAGAAGAAGGAGAAGCAAGAGAAGACGCAGACCGAAGAGGGCAGGGAAGCCCTGCTTCCCTCCCCAGAATCATCTCGGCTGGTAGTGCTTTATAGAAGTCCATTGTGCAAAAACAAGATTAAAAGGGACAGGCAGAACAAAGCATCACTCTCCCTAACAAAGGCCCCTCCACTTAGTAAATTAGGAGCTCTTTCCACCTGACACACTTTTAAAGGAAAATCTTCAATTACCAAGCGCTGGCGGGGCCCGGCAACAAAAGGTCTGTCCAGTGACTTTATTCTCAAAGCCCAGAGCAGGCATTGAAACAGTTTTATGTAATAGAGATACTAATCTAGTCCATATAATTTTGAGAATCCTTTATGGAGGACTGAAGGGCGTTTGAGCCCCGCGGCTGTTTCCAAGAGATTTTCTGCAGCTTATGCATTTACCTTGCCAAAAGCTTAGCTGAGCAAACAAACATTCCTCTAAATCACACCCAATGCTGATTTACTATCAGGCCTCTGCAGTTTGTTTGGCGATGGAACCTTGTGGATAAACAGAGGCCAAGGCCTCGGTCCTTCCACCTGACCAGACCAACGGGATGAGGGCCTGCCTTTACACTGGAGCCCCCCTGGCTCCCAGATTTGAGACATTCCCTTTCCCTGCCATCAGCTCAGCCCAGGGTAAAGGCAGCCGGAGGGGCAGTTCTTGGTCTGGCCAGGGGCAGGAGGAGGCCTCCCTGGCTTTTGCCCTTGGATCCAGGTCTGCTCCGTCCCAGAAGGAGATTGATGGTGTCATTTGGCTCCCCCTTCCCACCCCATCCCGAGCAAAGACACAGTTCTGGCTCCCTTGGTGACAATTCAGCAACACTGGCTGCTTGAAAAGGAGAAAGGAACGTGGGAAAGCATGATGGGGAAGGTGACTCTCAGGAGAACCGAGAGAGACGAGAACACACACGCTGTCTAAACACACAAGCACGGGGGCGCCTGGGTGGCTCAGTCGGTTAAGCGTCCGACTTCGGCTCAGGTCACGATCTCGTGGTCCGTGAGTTCGAGCCCCACGTCGGGCTCTGGGCTGACGGCTCAGAGCCTGGAGCCTGCTTCCGATTCTGTGTCTCCCTCTCTCTCTGCCCCTCCCCCGTTCACGCTCTGTCTCTCTCTGTCCCAAAAAGAAATAAACGTTAAAAAAAAAAATCATCTAAACACACAAGCACGCAGACCTACACTCGAGACGCGGGCTCCGGGGCCCTTTTCGTTGGCACACATGCAACACACACACACAGCAAGTGTATACACCGCGAACATGCGTGTGCGCACCCAGCAGGGAAGAGGGGAGCTCCTCCCACATGGCGAAGCCGAGTGCTCACAAATAGACAAGTGCACACGTAATAATAAAAGCTAACATTTCCACACCACTTACCATGTGCTTGGTTTACATACATCCACTTATTTAATGCTCATAGCAAGCCCATAAGGAACGGTACAGCACTTTCCAGTTGAGTAAACTGAGGCACAGAGCGGCCACGTAACTTGCCCCCCCCCCCCCCGTCACAGAGGCAGGAGGCGGCAGTCTGGTCCCAGGGTCTGCGCTCTTGACCTTTACGCTGTCAAGGACATGCCACACCAATACCCCTTTTTAAAATTTTCTTAAAGATTTCATTTTTAAGTAAACTCTACACCCAACATGAGGCTTGAACTCACAACCCCAAGATCAAAGAGTCATATGCTCTACGGACTGAGTCAGCCAGGCGCCCCGAGACACCCTTTCATGGGTGGGCAGTAGCGTCCACACAGGCAGACTCACAACTTCCTATGCACACACGTACACACAGCCAGATGCCGAAGCATCCACATATCACATACGGGGCCCAGACGTATCACATCTTCAGGTTCAGGCCTAGACTTAGACTGGGGAGCAGGGTGGTGAATATTAACATAGTTAAATACTTCTGCTCTAGTTGGTAAGTATTGCCACCCCCGCCCCTCCCCGCCCATAGTCTGACACCTACAGAGTTAACTCTGGCACCACAACAGGCCTCAAGGTCCCTGTTCCATTCTAACCTCTTGCTGGAAGTGCCACACATGTGGTTAAATATTTTCATTCTTATCCCCAGGTACGGACAAGGTGGAGACAGTGGGATGTCTGCCTGCCACAAGGTGGGTGGGCGTGGGGGGCGCCTGGTTCTTGGGCCTTCCATGAGCCTTGGCCAATGCCCAGCCAGCATGGCGTGAAGGGCGTCCAGCTCTCCCAGCTAGTCCCCCCTCCAGCCACTGATGGGAAGCTGATCAAGGCTCTTCAAAGACAAGAGGACTGAGTGGCCACTGGGAGCAAAGGGAGGCTCTGAGGTGTCATTTTCACCTTCACAGAGGCCATTCAGCTTCCCTTAAAGAGCAAAGAGTAGAGGAGACTTGGGGGCTGGCCTGTCTGTCCTCTCCAAAAGCCCATTAATGGCCACTTTTTGAAAGCTCTCTGCTACAAAGGCCAGGAGCCAGGAGGGAAGAAGCAGCTTGACAAACCAGGAGGCACCACGTGAGCAATTTCTCTTCCTCATGTCTTGGAGGCTCAGTCCCAGCCCAGGGGGTTAGCCTCCTGGGTCATGCCCCCTACGGAGCCTCAGAGCAGGATCCCCAGGCTCTTCGCACACGAGTGTGACACTGGGCGTAGACACCAGAACTCTGGGAGGGGCTCTGGGAGGCCGAGGGAAGGAAAATGGAGACAAGGACCCTATCTGAGGCAGGTCACCCTCCGCTCTGGGATCTCGAGGTCCTGCCCAGAGACCACTCCTCTGGGTGTCCTTTGAGGGTCCCCAGGAAAAGCTAGCCCACACATCCTTCTTCTAGCCAAGGCTAGTGTCTTCTAGTCAAAGCTTGTGTCTCTGCTGGGCCCTGTGATGGATGCTAGGGACACAGAGGAGTCCCACAGCCATGGCTCTAAGGAGCTCACTGTGCGGGGAGAGAAAGAATAAGTGAGGACAGGTGGGGCTGAAGAGGGGCCGAGATCAGGACTGGGAGGGGAGAGGGAGGCATCAGGTGGGGCTCCCCAGAGACCACGCAGCTCTGCACCGAGTCTCCAAGAGCCACTAGACAAAGCAGGACCAGGGGTTCTGGGAGCAGGGGCAGCTGGAATGAAGTCCCAGGGAGAGAGAGTGTGGAGAATCCGGGTGCCTGGCTGGAGCAGAGAGGATCACAGACCACAAGGGGACCTGGGAAAGCAAGATACAGGATGAGAAGTCCCAGCATGGAGGGGCCTGGGGTATAGCACTTAGAGCAAGCAGCAGTGGGGGGGGCACAGGAGCGAAGTATCAAAAATATGGGAGGGGGCGGGGCAGACCTCGGATCGGTGGTACCTGATCACTATTTTCTGAGCCCCTACTCTGGGTGTGGTACGCCGTGAGCCACTGTAGACCACACAACAGTATGTTTTTAAAAGGGTGCTCCTGGGGCGCCTGGGTGGCGCAGTCGGTTGAGCGTCTGACTTCAGCCAGGTCACGATCTCGCGGTCCGTGAGTTCGAGCCCCGCGTCAGGCTCTGGGCTGATGGCTCGGAGCCTGGAGCCTGTTTCCGATTCTGTGTCTCCCTCTATCTCTGACCCTCCCCCGTTCATGCTCTGTCTCTCTCTGTCCCAAAAATAAATAAAAAACGTTGGGAAAAAAAAAAAAAAAAAAAAAAAAAAGGGTGCTCCTACCCACAGGAGCTTATAGTTCACTTGTCCATTCGTTCATTCATCATTTATTGAGCATCTACTATATGGCAGGTACTGTTCTAAGAGTAGAGAGGTCAGCTAGGTCCCTTATCCCTACTGAACACATAATCTAGTTGGGGAGACAGAAAACAAAAATATATATGTTTCACGTCTCTATATCAGGTAACAGTAGTGTTAATTAACAAAACAGGATAAGGGGACACAGAAAGATGGTTGGGGGACTGCTATTTCAGATAGGGTGGTCAGGAAAGACTCCGATAATGTGACTTTTGAGAAGAGATGGGGTGAAATAAGGGCGAGAGCCACATGGCTCTCTAAGGGAAGAGCATTCGGACAGAGGGGACGGCACGCGGGGCATACACAAAAGAGCAAGGTGGCCAGCACAGGGGAGGGAGGGAGGAGATGGATCGGAGGCCGCTGGGGCCGGGCACAGGGAGAACATCAGAGAAGCAGCCAACAGCCAACACGGACCAGAAATCAGAGCTGGCATCCCATAGATGTTGAGGGCATTTAGAAGATGGCAAGCAGGGCCCTTGGGAAGTTCCCGTAGAAAAATAGTGAAGTCAGGTTGGGGACAGGTTAGCTACTTCATAGGCTTTACCTGGCCCGAGACACCCAAAAAGGGGACTTTACATAAATGCCCAGCTGTTCTGACACTAATTAAGGCTTCCCCTCAGAGGCTGCCCAGTCCGGATAGCAGAGGTTTAATTACAGCTGCAGCTGGTAATTAAGAAGCAGCACCTAGATCCTTCCACGACTGTGTCAGCACACCGGACTCTGCTGGCACTCGCTGCAGGTGGGGGAAAGGCCTAGCAGGGAACTTTAGGGCCAGGCCAGCAAAATGCAGTCGGACAGACCCCAGATCCCGTGTCCTCTTGACCAAGGTGCCTGAGCACAGCCATACACAGCTCCCCCATCCCCACGCACCTCCTGATTTGTCTTTCACCCCCTTGACTCTCCCTTGCTGCCGCCCCCAGAGCAATTGCCACCGTGACCCTTCAAGGCCCTCATGAGATTGTCCAGGATCTTCCGTGTGGTGCTGAGGGTCCAGCCCCAGCCCCACGCAGCCCTCTCGAGTACCACTTCTCCCACATTTCCTGCACTCTGGCCCCAGAGGCCTGCTGACGATGCCCTGATCCTGTCTGCTCTTTCCCACCTCTGCTCACACCAGTGCCTCTGCCACAAAGTGCCCTCTTCACACCAAGAACACAGACAGCAGGGGCACCCGGGTGGCTCGGTCAGTTGAGCGTCCGGCTTCAGCTCAGATCATGATCTCATGGTTCATGAGCTCAAGCCCCACATTGGGCTCACTGCCATCAGCACAAAGCCCACTTGGGATCCTCTGTCTCTCTCTCTCTGCCCTGTCCCCCACTCATGCGCTCTTGCTTTCCCTCAAAAATAAATAAACATAAAACAAGAACACCAACAGCAGTAGCTACCATTTACTGAGCCCTCACTGTGTGCCAGGTCCTGCCCTGAATGCTTTCCTGGTGGGAACTCCTTTAATCCTCACGACAGCCCAAACGGGCAGGAACTTAATACAGCCCTGCCTTATTTTACAGAAGAGGAAAACCGAGGCAGAGAGAAGCTAACTAACATGCTCAGAGAGTCACCCAGGAGAAGAAATGGGATTTAAAACTCATGCTCTGTCTTGGGGCGCCTGGGTCGGTCAGTCGGTTAAGCATCCGGCTTCAGCTCAGGTCGACCTCGCGTTTTTTGAGTTCAAGCCCCATGTCGGGCTCTGTGCTGACAGCTCAGAGCCTGGAACCTGCTTCAGATTCTGTGTCTCCCTTTCTCTTGCTGCCCCTCCCCTGCTCACACTCTGTCTCTCTCTCTCTCTCAAAAAATAAACATTTAAAAAATTAAAAATAAATAAAAATAACAAAACTCATTCTCTGTCTTAACCATTGCCCATCTCCTGCTCTCCTGGCAAGTTCCCACTCACCTTTGAGATTCTGCTCAAAACTAACCTCCTTCAAGGAGTCTTTTTGGATCTCCCTTCCCCCTTCAATTCCCCAGAGTTATAGTTGCTTCTCCCAAAGAGGTCTCTCAGTGCTCAGGGTCTATTTCATTCACCCACTTTCTTACTCCCTCATTCAGTAATTATTCAGCACTAAGTGCCAGGCACTGTGCCTGGCCCTGGGACTAACCCGTGTAGGACACATGGTCCCCCTCCTTCGGGAACTCACTTGTGAGTGGGATAGACATGCAAGGCAGTATCACAACCAGTGGGGCAGAGTGACAGATGGTGCTCTAGAGTTCAATCGGGGGAATCCGAAATAGGTGCTAACAGGAGCAGTGTCCAGAGAACCCCCCGGGCCTTGGTGCCCTACCGTGGATTCACTTGTTCAACAATTCTTTATGAGGACCTGAAAAGCACTAGTAAGTGATGGAGAGCAAATGTTCTGTTTGCTCACCGGAAATGAATGAATCTGCAGCAGGGTTAAGCATCAGTATCTTATGAGTTTGGTTAGTGTGCATCATCAGCTGGAGCTCAGCCACTTGAGGCATCCTAAATCAATGTTCTAAGCCCACAAGACTGGGGAGGAGATCGTAGTGGCTGCACCAACTTTGGCCACTCAGTGAGGATGTGTTGGGGCAGCTAAACAGCCATTACTCCTCCCCCCGCCCCCCACCAAACACACACACACACACACACACACACACACACACACACACACACCCCAGCCCGGTGACCCTTGGTTTCCTTGCCTACTTATTTAAAGTGTGCTTATCATGCTGTGTTAGAACTTAAGTGTATATATTTCCCACTAGACTGTATGCTTCTTATTCATCCCTCTATCCCCAGGACTCCATAGTGCATTCAAGGCATAGATAGGTAATAAATGTTGATGGATGGATGGATGGATGGATGGACAGATGGAAGAATGGATGTTGTTCTAGGCAGCAAAGCTCAGCACCAGGTGCTGGTGATCTGGGGGAGAAGCATCAGCACTGGTTCTGGTCCTGTCAGCAGGCTGCATTCTCTGGGGAGCCTCCTAGAAGGTCAGCAGGGAATGATTTTTCCTAGTAGCTACGTGGAGAGGCTTTCAGACAGGACCCACATCTCTGTACACACGTGTGCGCGCACACACACACACACACTTTGATCCTGGCAGGTCATCCTTGCACCCACCTTTGCAAAATTCTGAAATCAAATCAGTTTGTCTTCCGTCCCTTCCTCTTCCTACAAACCTTTTCACCTGCCCTCTTGTCCGGCCCCACTTCTCTCTTCTGGCTGCAGGTCCCTCCCACCGAGAGGAAACCCTCTGCAGGGGGGGAAGTGAAGGACTAGAAGTAGCATAGATCTCAACTCCTGGGCCGCACTTATCCACCGGACAAGGCACTTAGCCTCCCTGGCATCAGTTTCCCCTGCTGTGCAAGGGCGGTGGTAACACTCCTCCAGTCTGTCAGGCGTGAGTGATATACCGTAAGGGAAAGTTCAGGGTAAACCACCAGACGTTACACCGTTTTATTATTGTTGTTCGAAGCTAGCCCTCAGTCCACGAAAGCACTGCCCTGAACGTCACTGGGTCTGGTTATAAAGCCCCCCCGACTCCACCGCTCGCTATAAAACAGGTACAGTTCCAGTGACATGGAGAAAGGGCTGATGAAGGCCCCTCCTGCTACAAAAATGCCCCCAAAATATAATTTACAACTAAAAAACCAAAAATGTAGATATCTGCGCTCTAAGGAGAGAAAGGTAAACCGCCAAGTGTAAGAAAGAGCAGTGAGTCTACAGGAGGGACAAAAGGGCAGATACTGAAGCTAAGGTAGGCCAGGGAGCATGGGACCTAGCTAGCCGCTGCCCGCAGCCCCCAGTCCCGGCTAGGAGCCTGGGGTTTAACACCCACACAGGGACAGATGGCCTTGGGACTTACCAGCTCCATGTAGGGGAAACTTGAAAATACGGCCCACCGGCCACATGAGAAATAAGGGATTCCGGATGAGCAGAAAGTCTTCCACAAGAAACAAGAAACCAGGAGGGGGGGATGGAGAGTGACCGTTTAATGGGACCAGAGTCTTCTTCAGGGGTGATGAAAAGGTTTTAGAACTAGACAGAAGTGTCAGATGCACAACGTTACCAATGCACTAAGTGCCACTCTCCTGCACGCTTCAAAATGGTCAATACCATTAGCCATTGTGTCGTGTGAATTTCGCATCTTTTTTTTAAAGGAAAAAGCAAAAAAAAAAACAAAAACAAAAACCCCACGCCTTCGCCACAGTTCCAGCCTCAGCATGGAATCCCAAACCAAGAGATCAGTGCAGAGACTGGTCGTGAGCCAGTGAACAACAGTCGTGTGCCTACTAAGAAAACGCAGAACTCATGGGTGGGGCACATGCACACCCCAGGGCGTGGGGAGGAGAAAAAAAGCTCAAGAGTTCGCAGCGATAAAGAAGGAAAAAAAAAAAAAAAAAAAACAAGAAAAAAGAAACTACAACCTATATGGGGAAACAATCCATCACAAGGGAGAGTCAGCTATCTCCAAAAACAGCAGAACGGATACTCTGAGCTAACCAAACTCAAGGACCCAAGATGGAACTATCTTGACTCTATAGCATAGCTCAAAATAGAACCATCTGAAAGAGACCATCAATATGTCTCACATAGTTAAAGTAGTAAGCAAAGGATTAGAATTCATAATGAAAACACCTAGGCGGCTCAGTTGGTTAAGCTCCAACTTCAGCTCAGATCATGATCTCACGGTTCGTGAGTTCGAGCCCCACACGGGGCTCACTGCTGCCAGCACAGAGCCCGCTTTGGATCCTCTGTCCTCCTCTCTCTCTGTGCCTCCCCTGCTCACTTTCTCTCTCTCTCAAAAATAAAAACATTAAAAAAAAAAAAAAAAAAGAACAGGACACTACAGAAAAAAAAAAAAAAGCAAACCTGTAGATCCGAAGGAAAAACAGAATACTCCTAGGAATGAAACATGCTATTGTTGAAATGGAGACCTCAACAGACAGGGTAATTAGCAGAGCCAAAGGATTTGAAAAATGGATCTGAGGAAAATTTCCAAGATACAGCATGGAGAGATAAGGAGATGGAAAAAGAGAGCCTAGGAGAGAGGAAGTGGAATGAGTATCCAACATTTTGGCACTTCAACAGGAGAAAACTGAGCGAATGAAGGACAGGGGACGTTTGAAGAGCTATGGCCGAGAATTTTCCAGAATGGATAAAGGACATGAAAATTTAGCTTCAAGGGATATATACGTCTGAGGAGCAAACAGTGTGAATGAAAGCAACTCCACACCCACACAAGCGTTAGCCCGCAAAGACGAGGTCCAGAACACGACAGAAAAACATCCTCAGACCCTGAGGGAAGATCACAGAGAACCTAGAATTCCACAGGCAGCTAAAGCACCACTCAGGAGTGAGGGTAAAACAAAGGCGTTTTCAGACAAGTAAAGCATACGAGAGGCGTTCGTTCACGGACCCTCCCAGGAAAAACCCCTGAACACAGATGGCCCTTCGAGAAGAATGAGGCCAAATCTAGCAAGGAGTGAGACCCAAGGAGAGATGAAGAGCAAGCCAATCAGTAAACCGGAGCTGAATTCACAGTTAAACAACAATCCGCTGTAAAAACAACTGCGATCATAAGACAGGGGTACTTAAATCCCAAAAATGGTGTGAGGAGTTTGCTGGAGTTAGTTAAATCTTAAGCACGGACCGGGTGCCCTCAGTGCAGCCAGTATCCCAGATCGTCCCCTGCCGGCTCCCCCTTAGCCATCCCAGGACATGCACACTGAGCCGGAGCAGTCTCCCTTCCAGGAGGCTTAGCAACCCCCTCCCCCACCCCTCCTGCACCCCTCTTCCGCCCCCAATCAATGGTGGGAGTGGGGAGGGCTGCTGGTGTGGGGCCCGTCAGCCACTTGCCTGGAGCTTCATTCCTCTACTTCTTGCTTAGGATGAAACCCACACTGCGGGGAGGCTGGCTCTGGGATTCCAAGCATCCAGTGAGAGGGCTGGAGGACACCACTTAGGAAGTCTGGGGGCATTACCTCCTCCAGGAAAAGGAAAAAGGGGAGGGAGGGAGGGAGGGAGGGATCAGGCAGACCAGTTCCCCCTCCTTGCTGGCTACTCTGAAGCAGGCCCTCTCCTCTAGCCCATCGAGAGAGGGCCTGACTACCAATGGGATGCACCTGCTAAGCAATCTGCTTTCCCACCATCCTCGGCAGTTTTCAAAGTGTGGTTCCCAATGAGCGTCACCTGGGAACTCGTTAGAGAAGCACGTTCTCTGGCTGCCCAGCTCCAATCTTTGAATCTGAGACTGGGGCTGGGGCTCAATGAGTCTGTGTTCAAACGTGTCTTCCAGGGGAATCTTCTACTAGGTTATCAGGTGTTCGAGAACACACGTGAGTGAATTGTGATTACCACGGCATCTGTAGGGTGATAAGCCCTAATACTGCTCACTAAATATTTCTGACCCGCCAGAGCTCTCTTCTCTCTGCCATGGCAACCAGCAACACTGCAAAGTTCGTGCTCCAGCAGCCTGGGTCCTGGGGCGAGCAGGCCCCAGCCAGCCAACAGCGGTCATGCAAAATGAGCAAGGAAGAGAAGTCTATTGTTTTAAGCCACTGGGATTCAGGGTGTTTGTTACTGCATCATAACCAAGCCCATCCAGTCTGATACAACCTAACATTTTCAAAGAGCAGAGTTTCCCCAAATATCTCAAACACCACCGCCTACGTGACAAAACCGGCTCTGTGAGGCAAAGGTGCCCTCTGGCCTGTCTCACGAGAAAGGAGAAAGAGAGAAGTGCCATTTGGGTCCAATGATCCTTAGGAAATATGGGACTCAGCTGTATCTGTAGCTAAGGGAGAGGGTGGGCAGTTCTGGTGCAGAAGGTTCTAGAAGGGCTGCCAAGGCCTCTGGGATATGGACGGCAGCTCTGGGGCAGAGGAAATGGCACAAAGAAGAGAAACAGTAGTGCCACCCTGCATGTATCAAGCTCTATGCATTTCAGGATCTTTACTCCTTCCACCCACAGGGATGATCCATCCTATGCCATGGGGGGTCCAGAGAGGCAAAGCGACTCGCCCAAGACTGCACATCTAGCTGGTGGCAGAGTCAGCCACGGCTTTTACTCCCGGGCCGGTGTCCTCCTACTATCTGCTAAGAAACGGGCTCCAAAAAGGCCGTTTTGGAGGGAAGATGATGCCCTCCTACCCCTACCCAGAGCATGGGTAATATTCTCGTGCCTCAGTCCTGAGGCATTAGATGGGTTCTCACCAGGTTCTGGTGAATTCGGGAGTTTCTCTGGTCCCCAAGGGGTGGAGAAGGAGAACTGGAGAGGGAGGGGGCCGCAGGGCATCGACTCCTGAATGCTTCTTCTGGGTTTGCAAAGCTTCTCATCTGGCACCCTGGGCACAATCCCTCACTTGACCGCTACCATTTTTCCCTCATGCAAGTTCCCTGCCCCTGGGGTCTCCACTCGCTCCTGGACAGCTGGCAAAGCCTGCGTGAGGGCTGGCTGATCCCCCTCCTTTCTTCCCATTGCAATAAGCGGGAACGAAAGAATGCTAGTAATGGCCAACACTCACCTGTTTACGGGTTCAACTGTCTCCCTCCCTAAAATTCATATATTGGAGGCCTAACCCCCAAATCTTCAGAATGTGACCTTATTTGAAGATAGGGTCTTATAGAGGTAATCAAGTTAAAACAGGGTCATTCGGGTGGGCTCTCATCCAATCTGACTGGTGTCCTTACAAAAAGGGGAAACCTAGAGCGACACAGACACAGAGAGAAGGCTGTGTGGGGAATGGAGTTACCAGAAGCAAGGAGAGGGGCCTGGAACAGATCTCCGGTCACAGCCCTCAGAAGGAAGCAACCCTGCTGACATCCAGATTTGGACTTGTAGCCTCCAGCGGTGTGAGCCAGCACACTCCTGGTGGGGAAGCCCGCCAGGCAGTGCTGCTTTGCAAGGGCGGCCCTGGGAAATGAATGACTGCCTCCCCCAACCCCTCCCCCAGCCAGATCTGCCTCCCCCATTCCCCCACCCCCGTGGTCTCAGGCCAGCTGCCTCCGCGCCTTTGCTGACGGGGTTCCCTCTCTCCCAACCACACCCAAAGATACCATTCCATCCAGCCCAAACCCTCACGAAGCCCCCCGAGTGACGGCAGGTCACAGCATGGTCTCCCGCCTAGCGTGTCCGGTCTGTGGGTTCCTCCCCACATTCTTCTCCGGCTGTTGTCCACGGATTTTTCTGCATGTGGCCTGGCCTTCCCAACAAGACCGTAGGTTCCACGAGGGCAGGAGCTATTTCTACCCCATCTCTTCTATCCCAAGGCACAGCACCGTGGGTGGGCCACGATAGGCGTCTAATAAATGCTGGTGGCACACCCTTCAAGGGCTTCTCCCGTCACTCTTCTGTCAAGAGCTGACGTCTCATTAACTCTCGCTAAGTGGGCATGGCTGAAGAAGACAGTCTCTCCATTCCACTCGGTTCTACTTTATCAAGATGCTCGTTGAAGCATCTGCAACTCTGGGGGCATGTATCTGTGTGCCAGATCATCTCTCTCTGCTAGGGCTGCAAGCCCCTTGGGGTAGCAACCATCTCTCATGCGCACCCAAGTGCGTAGGCAACAAGTCGACAAGCAACAGTGTCAATCGAATGGATAAACATGAACACATGGCAGAAATGATTTACCAGGGTTTCAAAGACTCTGTGAGGGATGTGAGGGATCCATGAACCCACTGCAACTGTGTGCAAAGGAAGGGCTGTGTGTGTGTGCACATAGGTTTATATATGTCATGTGCATTTTCCCAGGGAGAGGGTCCATGGTGATCTGGAGAATTAAAACAAAAGCCAAGAGTGAAAAAAATGTTAAGACCCAAAGCCATGGAGTAAGGGAGCTGACATTTTTTAAGCCCCTACCCTGTGTCTGGTGGTAGAGGTTATTACTATCCCCATTTTACATGAGTGGAAACTGAGGTTCCAAGAGGTGACGTCTTGCCTAGGCTCACAGAGAGGGCAGCAGCCCATCTGAGAGGTTCACGGCAGCCTCCAGAGCCAAACAACCTAGGTTCAAATCCCTGTTCTGCCACTTTCTAGCTGTACGACCCTGGTCAAGTTACTTACTCACTCTGTGACTCAGTCTCTCCATCTATAAGATAGGAGAAGTAAGAGTACCTACTTCAGAGGGCTGTTGTGAGAAGCTGATCCATGAATGCACATGAAGTGACCGGAACGGCGCCTGGCGCAGGGGGTGTGCTCTGAAGAGGATGAGGAGGAGCATAAAGAGGAAGAAGCTGGGAGGGACAGAGCTGAGACTCAAACCCAGGCCTGTGTGACTCTTGCCCCTCTGGGTCAGCACTACCAGTACCCCGCATGCCCCAGTGCCCCATCCCACTGCTGAAACTCTCCTGTCCCCCTTCAGAAAAAGCCTTCAGTCCTAAAGTTGGCTTTTCTCGCTGGCTTCCTGGAGGTGGCCTGGCCTGTGGCCACCAGCTCAGCAGGCAGTACCTGGCCGTTACATAAGGAGTAGGTAGGAGGTGACAAGCTGCCGTTCCCAGTCAGCAAGACCGGGCCTGTGCAATCAGGACACTTAGTGTTTCTGCCCTGGTCTTCATTTTCCAAGAGCTTTACCAACACCCGCTAATGGAAATTAGAAAAGAAATGTGCTCATCTGTTCCTGGAGCCCCGTGCTGACATCTGAATTCCCTCTATCATTTCCCTGGGTCCATCTTGGTGCCCTGAGCCCCGAAGGGCCACTCACATCCATTCTGCTTAGGCTTTATGAGTCCTCTGTCACCCCCCCATGCCTGGCTCTCGCTCTCCTCCAGGCAGACAGAAGAGCAGTAAAGCTTGGTCTTGATCTCACATCTACACCCAGGTCCCCATAGGAACGCCATCCCAGGTGATGTGCCAACCAAGGCCTTGTCCCAGCCCGGTCCTCTGCCCTGCTCCTGAGAAACAGCCTTTTGGGGATGGCTTTGGGTATCTTTGTATTTTTCCTGCAAAACCATCATCAGTGAACGCATCTGTGGGAGCATTTTTCATTCGTTCCTATAATGCAATTAGAATCGAGTTTCTCCAGCAAGAGGGGATACGTAACATCAGCAGGGGAAAATTGTCATTTCGTTCCCAACGCCAACACGCCCACCCTGCCCAAACTGTCTCTCTGGTGCTGGCTCACTCTACCCACCCAAAGGGCAAGGAGAATGCTAACAAGGAACATCACTCTCCAAATCTGCCTCCAAATGAAGAGGCAGAAGTTTTGGGGGTGGATTCCCCTATGTCATTAATAGTGGGGGGCTCCCAGCTTCTCTGACACTCTCCCACAGTGGCAACCCTCTACTGCCCACAGGAGAGCCCCATCCTGGCCCCATTACACCTGTCAGAGGTGGTGGGAAAGAGTCCATTGGACTCCAACAGGGCCCTGGAGTCATTCTTCCTGAGAGGTGAAATGACTTGCCCAAAGCCACATGCCTCAGAAGCTGGGACCAGAACTCAGATCCGCAGGTTCCTGGGTATCTCCCACTGCACAGAACTGCTCCCCCACCCCCACCCAGAGGGCCTGAAGCTGCCAGAAACTCAGCCCTTGACTCTCTGGGGACACCAAGAGCACTGAGCCACTGCAGACAAACAGGGGGAGAGGTTCCATGTGTCTTTCATGCACCCCCCCTTGTTTTCAGTGTCTCCCGATCAGTTTTGGAAACCCCCCCACTTCCTGGAACCGGCCCCCTGTGATCTGTCTTACTCTTGCTATCCTCCTTCTAGGTACTATGGTCTTGCTATCCAATGATCCAGCTTGCCTTCCTTCCTCCCTTCCAATCTCTATCCATCCATCCATCCATCCATCCACTCATCCATCTCGTCACCGTTTATCCATTCAAGTCTCCTTCCATCCGACAAAGCCTTCTGGAGCCCTTCAGATCTGTACCAGCCACTCAGCCCTTCTTCCCCACTGCTCCTCAGAGCACCCTCCCCGGAAGGGTCCACTTCTCTCCTGACCCTACCAAAGCCTGGAACTGACCTGCTTCCATTGATCCCATGTGATCCCACGCAATGTGTTTATACCAGACCCATGATCCCCTCAGAGCCAGCAGCAGGCAGGGACTTCTGGAGCGCTCGGGTCGGCTGAGGCCTGCTTACCTCCCTTCTCTGTTCTCTCCCCTCGCCTCCCAACCCCAGCGAGGCCAGAACAGAGGCGGCCCCTACGTACGTATGCAGAAGTCTCCATTCTCGTAGTAGCCAGGGCAACACTGGGACCTGCGCCGGTACATGGTCCGGAGGCCACGCCGATACGCCGTCTTATAACTGATCCTAAGGCACAAGGGAGAAAGCCACTTGAAAGTATTGAAAATCAATCACTCCCGTTAGAATGATATTTGTGTTAAGCTACATGGAGGATGCCATTCAATAATTACTTTAAAATGCATGGCGGCTTCAAATATGAAGGAACACAATAAAGAAAAATCGATGGCTGCATCTGGGCCATTGTGATGCAGAATGTATTACTGACGCGGCGTTTGCTACACCTGCTGACTTTCCCAGGTCTCTTCAGCGTGATATTGAACAGGGTTTCGGAAGATACTTTCTGGGGTACTTGTGGAAGGTGACCGGGGCGGGGGGTGGAGGGGCTCTCCTAAAACCCCCCAGAGGAGCTCATAGGGTGACCTAGACCGGAGGTGTGGGCCCCGAGAGTGTCTGCCCCAACAAGCAGACTGCTCACGGCTTCCTAGGGACTGGTCCACACACCTGGAGAACCAAAACGGGGTCAGCAAAGGGTCCCCTGAGTCTGACTCAGTCCCAGGAAGCAGATTAACCTCCGTCACCCCAAAATAACATGTCCTCGTCCCTCGGAAGGCTCAGAACTGACCGCTGGCCCTGCAGAGGAAGAAACTAAGGCCCAGGGAGCAGGAACTCTGGACTGGAAGTCAGAGACTTGCATTCCCGTTCTTCTGCTGACACAGATGTTGACACTTCCTCCTGTGCCAGAGATTTATAGGCGAAATCTCATTCCATTCTCTGCCCAAGGCAGGTAGCATTACTATGTCACCTTTATTTTATTTCCCTTTTAGGGTTTTTTATTCTTGTCTTATGTATCCCTCTTCTGTTTTATGGATGAGAAAACTGGTATTCAGAGAAGTTAATGACTCGCTCAAGGTCACACAACGGATCAGTTTCAGAGCCAAGATTCGAACCCAAATCAGTCTAATTTCAGTGCCCCCAGGTTTCCCTTATTGTCCTGTGCCAGTTCCCACAGGGCGGCTGGCTGGCCATACAGGAAGGCCAGAGTGAGGAGGAAGACCAGGTAAATGGATGGTGGGTGGAATGAGTCCTTAAGAGGGAGTCAAAATGGGGTACTGACAGGCAAAGCCCCTTCCTCACACACAGGGTCAAAATGGAAGAGACTGAAATGGCCATTAAAGGCCAGAGAGAGGAAGTAACTCCCCAAGGTCATGACATGTGACTACGACTCAACCCCAAGTCCTTGGGCCTTGAAGCCAGAGCCCCTTCACTTCCCCCACCAACACCCCAGGGGAGCCTTCCCTGCAGACCCCTCCCCAGTGGGCAGAGCATCAGGGACCAGACATGGGAGACGCCTACAGCCTGCTTTCCATGGAGGGTTAGGCCAACGTAGGAAGGGAGTCCCACAGCACAGGCTGGGCCAGCCCTCCCAGTCCTTAAAGCCCTCGCTTTATGACAAATGACAGTGCAGGGCTTCTGGGGAAATCTATGATATTTGGGAATGTCGTAAACTAAGGGCATTCTACTTTGTCAAAAGCCCATAATGGGAAGTAAGCCGGCCTCACAGTGAGGCTACTTCCGTGACACAGGAAGGCAGCTCCTGGCAATTTCAGGGGTGGTGTAGGCCTCTCAGATAAAGAACGAGGTAGGGCTGGCTTAGATTTCATCCAACCCGGTCGCCGTACCACACAGGCTTATCCCTCAGCTCTTCCAGTGGCGGGGGGGCGGGTGGTCTTGGCACCGTGAAAGCCTGCCGGGACGGAGATGTCTCCCATGGCTTTGGTCTGGGAGACCCTTGCTTGCTCCCAGCACCGGGGTGGGAAGCAGGAGAGGGAAGGGGCCAGGGCCCAGGCTGTCGGAAGAAGGGTGCTACCTTTAAAGAAACCATTCTGCACTGAGGCAGACTGATGGTGCAGCTGTCAGCACACACACTCTAGGTCATCAGGAAAGCTGCAAGGCGACTCAATGATTTAGCAAAATAATTCATGTTCCAGGAATGCAGCCTATTTTAATAAGCAGCCACTCACTCGCCTTCCCCCCGGCGCTGATGGATAGCATCCCTGGCCTCCAAGAACCCAACAGAGCCACACCTCAGAGCAAACTTGACTCTGGCACAGGGTCTGACAGGGCTCATGGAGGGAGGGAGGCTTCTATTTCCGCCTCCATCTTTGGCTGGGGCCACACGCGGCTACCTTGGCACAGCTGAGGAAGTTGGAAGGGGGCATTGGGCCCCACCTCCTCATTTCACAGTCAAGGGCGAGGGGAAGGGGATGTAATAATGGCTGAATAGCTCCTATGGGGTCAACCTTCCTGCAAACAACTATGAAATCTGGGGGAAATATAAAAAAAACAACTACCAGAAGGTGCTAGAGAGAGAACAAAGGTGGGTACTGGAGGGAAATACACACTTGGGAAAAAGGAAATGACACTGGGCAAGGTGAGCCCAAGTTCAGGACCCAGTCAACAAGGACTCCGGACGGCTACAATTCAGAGAGAAGGCACCCGGCCTTACTGGTTTGAAGCACCACAAGACAAGTCCAGCAACTTGAAAAGTGAAAATTGAAACCCCGCTCAGAAAAAAGAACAGCAAAGAGGAAGCCCCATATTCGTTACAAAAGTCTCTGTCCAAACTCCTGGCCCCTGAATTATGTGTGTGGAGGACAGGTCCCACACAGTCCAGCTAAGACTAAAAATACTGAACGGGAAATTGATTGTAGCCAGGTTAACTGATAGCTAAAACAAAACAATAACAACAACAACAACAACAACAAATCAATACTCTTGGTTGGAATATAACAGAACTCAGTCTCTACAGTCTCTGCTGTTTATAATGCCCAGAATATAATTCAAAATGACTAGACATAAGAAGAAACTGGAGGGGCGCCGGGGTGGCTCGGCCAGTTAGGTGTCTTGACTCTTGGTTTTGGCTCAGGTCGTGAACTTACAGTTGTGAAATAGAGCCCTGTGTCGGGCTCCATGCTAGGCATGGAGCCTACTTAAGATTCTCTCTCTCTCTGTCTCTCTCTTTCTCTCTCTCTCTCCCTCTGCCCCTTCCCTGCTCACACATGCTCACTCACGCTCTCTCTAACTCTCTCTCTCTTGCTCGCTCTCTCAAGAAAAGGGAAACTAGAAAATATCACCTATATTAAAGAAAAGACAACCCATGAAGACCAACCCTGAAGTGGCCCAGATGTTGGAATTAGCCAGTAAGGGTTTTAAAAGCAGCTATCGTGTCCTACACTCAGACATGAAAACCAGGACTTTGGCTTTTCAGCGTAGAGCAAATTTCCCCAGCCACACTGCTACCCACCGTGATTTAGGCATAAACCACAAAGAGGGACTAGGCCCAGGAGGAGGAAGCAAAAGGAATCTGAAACCAACACAGATGCTGAGCAACTAGGAAAGAAACCTAAGGGATGGCGTCCCCCTCATTCCCCCGCTTACCCTCAGATAATAGTGCCACCTTGCCCGGATCTAACAGCTCGCTTTTTTCCATCTTCCCCTGTATTTTTCCCAGTATTTTCACATCCCTGACCTCACTGGACCCTGTGAGTAGGCAGGGCAAGGATCACTGTATGTTTGATGAGCACACTGGGAATCCCAAAATAAAGCAGCTTGCCCAGGGTCATCCAACAAAACGTGTTCTCTTCCTTCCTCTCCTCTCTCCCCCAGCAACATGAGAGAATGGCGTGACCTGCGGGGGGCGCTGCAGACAAGGGAGCAGGAGCCCCGTGCAGTCATTTAGACTGAGTGTCTCCCGTGGGCAGCCTGCCAAGGTGCCGAGGGGGTGCCAAGTCCTATCCTGAGCTCAGTTCTCCAAACCAGAGGCCCTGGCATGGGGCTACCCCTGCTCTGAGGTTTCTGTCTTAGGTTGTATTTCCCCTTGAAGCTGACCCCGAGGCAAAGATTCAAGGACAAGGAGTTTATTGGGGAGGTAACGTAAGGAAGCCCTGGGAGGGGAGAGGGAAAAAGAGGGTGGAAGAGGCAGCCAATTCAGGGTATGCTGGGATATGTGTAGAATACGCCTCAAAGTTTTCCCCTCTGCCCTCCAGTGAGGGAACCAGGGGACTTACCCACCGACTCCCCACCTCTCGTTGGGTGAGAGACGCCCCCAAGGGCAGGAATTCTCTAGCACTTCTGCCCTACCCTGCCCATAAGCTTCTCTGGCCAGATAGAAGCCCTCAGCAGGGACTCTCAGATGGCAGTGCATTGACTACGGCTGCTACAGGAGACTCTTACTACCCGGCACAAAGCCACACTCTGAGGGCCCAGCACCCCCTCCCCAGCCCACCCCCCGAGAGAGGTACTCACCGGTGCCTGGTGCACTTGAACCAGCTGAGGATATCTGTGCACCGCGTGTAGTAGATCTGGTCGAAGGGGTGTGCGTATGACTCCTGGACGGTCACCGCATAGCTGAAAGTCAGGCGGGAGGACGAAGAAGCTATGGTCAGCACTTGAGAGGCTCAGCTGGTATGGGGTCTCCTTCCCCAGGGGAGCCGGGCCCACAGCCACGTGTCCAGCCGCTCAAACCTCCCCTCACCCCGCTATCCTCCTCCTGCCCTGCATGCCCTCAGCAATGAAACCTCCCCGACCCCAGGCTGGATCCAAGGCACATCCCTTATTGCCCTTTGGCCCGGTTCATTTTCTGAAATTCCAGTTCATTTATCAGAGAATGAACGAAGCAGAGTTTAGGTTTATTCTACGTGGCTCTGGAAGGCAGAGCCAACAAGTTTCAACATACTTTGTGTGGGTCTCTATGGTTTTCAGCGCGTCTACAGGGAAGCCGACCCTTAGAGCAAAGTGGTCCCATTTCACAGCTGAAAAAGACTAAGGCTCAGGGAGAGGCCGGTTGCCCGGGCCACACAGCTGGTACCGATAACTGCGAATACTCATTAAAGGCCCTGTGTTAAGTGTTTGAGCTCATTTTAATCCTCACAATCTTCTAAGACAGGTGGCACTGCTAGTAGCCTTATTTTACAAACAGGGACAATGAACATCACAGAGACCAAGTGACCTCCCCAAGGTCACTTACCTTCCGCTCTCTTTTGTCTCCGGGATAGCTGGGGGAGCATCAAGGACATGCCCCAGATCCCCTAATCCAAGGAGCACCTCGTTATCCTGCCTGCTGGCTGTAAACCCGAACAGTGGGTAGAAGTCACAGAGGGGGGCGGATCTCAGCCTGACCCATATGTCTTTCTACCTGCCCGCCCCTGCCGGGAGTTGTATGAAAAGGCGGTCGAGCCGGGATGCTGAAGGGAAGATTCATGCTTGCTGTGCAGGCTGGGAGAGGGCCCCAGCTGAGACTTCAGGAATTCATTTTTATGTAGGTTGGTATTCCTCACTGCTTCCCCCCAGACGGCTCACTGACCTGGGCCAGATGGCTAGATCCAGGCTATAAAAGCCCGTCTGCTTTGCCTGAGGAAGCTCTTGGTTTGCTTGCAAGGGGGCTGAGCAGGCCGGCTCCCCGAGTGGGTCCACAGCAGGCTCTCTGATGCCCGAAAGGTCAAAGATCTAAAATTCAGAAAGCGGGGCCAGGAGCAGTCAGCAAGGCCCAGGGACTCGGGGGGCTGGGAAATTCTCTGGCTCTTTGAAGCACTGAGGATATGAGGGTCCCTGCTGAGCCTCTATCAGCCAGCAAGCAGCAATCGGAGACAGAGGCACACATCTGCGCAGACATGGGCCAAACGCTTTTTCATCTCCAGGCTCGGGGACACGGAGGCAGCTCGGCACCTACCCCTGACCTCCCACGGGCCCCTTCCAACTCTGAAATTCCACGATCCTATGCTCCCACAGGGCTACTGACTACCTCACTTAGGGCAGAAGAGTGACTGGATAAGCGTGCGTGGGCTCCGGGTCACCTTCGAACCCTGTCACTCGTTAGCCGCACGTCCTCAGACATGTTATGTAACTCACGGGAGGCTCCGTTTCCTCACCTGTAAATCCATGGCAAATACTGCCAAGGGCTTCGCGCAGTTACTGTGAGGACTAAGAAAGGCAACAAGAGTGTCCATCTCTCAGGGTGGTGGGAAGGTAAAGTAAGATAACAAGTAAAATTGTCAGCGCAAGATAACACACGTAAAATTTTTAATGGGTGCACCGTAAGCGTCCAATAGACGCTGGCCACCATTGCTATACGACTGCAATGGTTCACCTCCTGTGCTACACATTGAGGTATTTCCTCCCTGGCTGTGGCGGGGAGAGGAGGAGCCAGACCACACGAAGAATGGGCTCCCCACCTTTGCTACGCACTCGGGGACTCAGGCACCCCTTCCCGTCCCGACACAGACAGTGGGTGCTCAGAGAAGAGGCATCAGCCCGACAGACGGGTGAGGAGAGTATCATGGGGGGAACGGTCCCAGCTGTGCAGGGGGTCCCCTGGGCCGAGTGAGTCTGGCAGTGAGACCTTGAATCAATTCCAAGTCTCCGGGGCGAAGAGTGTGCCCCTGGTTTCATGGCTGGGCGGTTTAACACGCTCGCTTGCCAATATGCTAATGAGGGACCAGATTAATCTTGTAGAACTGGGCTTTACCAGCCAGCGGAGGTCTTTCCGCTGGGTTTAATGGTGGAGGGGCATAATTAACGAGGAGCCTGCCAGAAGCACTAATCCAGCTGAGAAAGTCTCCCTAAGCGGTCTCTGGGGACCAGGGCATGTTTCCGGAATGACGCAGACTAAATCTGTCCATATGTAGTAGGCAGTGGGGCTCAGGTGGGCAAGCCAAGAAGAAGAAGGCACCCGGTGTCATGGGGCACCGTCTGCGAGGCCTCCTCCGCCTTAAGGGTTGGAGAAGCACCAGGGGCCCCCAGACCTCACTTTAGCCATAGGGTCTGTCCTTGTCCTCCCATCAACTGATCACCTCTGCTGACAGCCCAATCAGCCTGAAATGCCAGCTCAGTGCAAGCTCAGTTCAGAGTGTTTTCCTATTCCCAGTTTATTAATGTCGCGGGGAGGGCGGGGGGTGAGGGCGGTTAGGAAATTAGAGAATTTGGTTTCAATTTGAACAGATCCACAGTTGGGACTCAGAAGAGGGAAGTGAGGATGGGCCCTGCCATCAGGGAAGGCTCCCTGGAGGAGACGGCCCAGTTAGAGGAGCTGGGGAAGGCAGAGAAGGGCAGACGGGAGGAGGTATCCTGGAGGTGGGGACATAGCACAGCCATCCTCAGGAAGCAACTATATCTCAGCCTCGGATCAGGTGGATAGTAGGGGGCTGTCGAGGCTGGGATCCGTCAACCAGGGAGGCTAGTGTACAACTTCACCTGACAGCTCTCTCACCCTCTGGGAAAGAAAGGTTTAAATTCACCAAGACCAGAAGGGCAAGAAGCCCGAGTCACCTCAGAGCCATGTGGAAAGCTTATGAAAAATGCATATCCCTAGGCTCTACCCCAGACCTGTAGAATCAGAGTCTCCGGGGCCAGGACCCAGAACACTCCGTTTTCCACGCCCACCTCCGGTGAGCCCGATGTGCTTTAAAGTCTGTGAGAACCGGTTCCTGCAAAGCCAGAGGCGTCACCAAGAAAAGACAACAATCGACTTTTGCGGTCGCGAAAGCCCTTTCGTGACACCGGTACCCCGATCCTCCAACGTGCCTGTGAGGCCAGGGTAATTATTCTCCCCACTTGACA
Source organism: Panthera onca (assembly GCF_046562875.1). Lineage (NCBI taxonomy): Eukaryota > Metazoa > Chordata > Mammalia > Carnivora > Felidae > Panthera > Panthera onca. Next base: position 38,973,495 of record NC_138344.1, on the reverse strand, counting down.
GTGGGGAAGCAGCCTCAGGCTGGTTCAGACACTGCCCCAAAGTCCTACAGCTGCCAGGTGACAGACTGGAGTGAACCAAGGTCCTCTCGTTACAGACCTTGTGTTCTTCCCACTGTACCTAACAGGTGTCGGTTTGCTCCAGCGGACTCTGTGGGGACCCCCACGGAGCGCCCAGTCACTGCCGCACATGCTCATACTGGCGTAGGGGCACTCCCTCTGCGCCCCCAGACCCTCATCCCTCCAGGGCTTGGGGTGGCCTGGGCGGGGGGTGCCTTTCCCTGTCGTGGGGCCGGGACATTCACCCTCGCAAGCACGGAGCACGGCCAGCCCCACTCGCCTGTCCTCTACCATCTGCCTCCCCCACTGGGCCCTCATCTTAATTTTATTCATTTGATTTATTAACATCTAAGTGGCAGAGTCGTCCTGGTCAGCGCGGCCAATCAATTCCAGGGTTTAATTCGGTTTTTCCTGATTGGGTCTCCGGTCACTATCTTTCTGCTCACCAAAATCAATACTTTAACCTTGTACTTCAAAGTCAGGCTGTCTGCAGGGCCCTGGCCCATTCCCCACGGACCCAGTGCTGCAGCCAGGATGCAGCCGGCTCTTCTGCAGAGGCCCCGGGCCGCTCTTCCCCTGGTCCCCTCCTGCCCACACCAGGCGGGAAGCAGCAGCAACGGCATCTCAGCATCGGAGAATAGCACATCCGGATTGCGGTCACTCACCGCACCCCACCTGCCTGTGGACGGGCACTGAGCCCCGCTGGGCCTCTGGAAAATGGTCAGGGAGGGCCAGTGCGGGGAGGGACCGGAGTTCATTGCCATCTATCACACTGCATCACTAAGTCAACCCCCTCCCACAGCCCCGAGTCCCAGACAAAATCCATACTGCTTTGTCCTGTCTTCCAGCGTCTGTGCTGTGTCCCCAGCTGGACCACAGGCCCACGGTGGGCAGCTTCTGTACCTCCCGACTCCGCTTTTGTCCCAACAGTGCCAAGCCCAGGGTGAGGCCCTCGGGGAGTGCCTGGACATCTGAGATCCACATCTTACCTCTCCCAGTGGCTGCACACGTTGGGGTCCTCGGGGTTCAGGGAGAGGGCAGTTTGCAGGAGAGAGAAGACAGTGAGCCCTGTCACCGAGAGTGCCATCCCGGGCCCTGTGGGGGGTTGGGGGAGGGGACAAAGGAAGCAGCGTCATTAATCAGACCGTTTTCCCGGGCATCTGTTTGGCACGGAGACTTCTCACACGAAACAACAAAATAGACTTGCTAAGCAGACTAAGTTTCCCCCCGACGTCATGTAATGAGCATTTGATATTTCACACTCGCGGGCTTTGACTACACAGCAACACTCCACCAGCTCTGAGTAACCAGGGAGTGGGAAGCCTGAGTCAGGGAAAAGTTGAAATTCCAGGCCAGAGCTTCTGAAAGTTTTTTTGGCTCGTGGAACTCCTTTGAGAATCTCCGGAAAGTTCAAGAACTTCTCCCCAGAAAAATGCCCACATGCACAACATTTGGCTGCGATACCGGGGTGTCCTCAGGCCCCTGAGCCCATCCTTGGATGAAGAACCCCTGATCTTTAAATGCAACGTCCTCCCTCTGCCCGTTCTCCCTCATCTCTGGTATGCTTGGAGCATCCAATTCTCTCCCTACTCCTTCCTGCAAAGAGGAAAGAGAAGAAAGGTGTCTGCTGTGGCCAGAGCTGGGAAGCTGAGCTGGGAAAATCCTTCCAGACCACCCAGAAGGCTGGACCTTGCTTCTCTTGCTGCTATGGGGTATCAGTCTCTGACTCCCACACTGATGCACACATCACTCCCACCGAGGGACGAAGGCCTGGTGAGGGGCTTTGAGGAAGCAGCTCACAGAGTTTGATCCAGGCCCCTGAAGTGACAGCCTGTGGCAGGTGTCAAGTGTACCTACACAGATGTCAACCCCCCAGGCTCCTTCCTGCCCTGGCTCCAGGACCCCACGACCCTACAGCCTTAGAGAACTGTCCAGGGCTCCCACCTCTGGGGGCGGAGGTGGGGGGGTTGGGGGCAAAGGGGGAGGGAAACTCACCCCAGGGAGCTGGAATTCATATGTGCTCAAACATCAGCTCTAAAATGAATGAACACTGTGGCTCAGAAAGATAGCACTATTTTTCATGTGTACACAGATGCTATCGTGATTTGCTTAAAAGCTTTACTGAATTCAGAGTAGCTTCTCTTCTCCGTCTGACACACTAAAAAAACGCAGTTGCTAATAACTGGGGGCGGGGATGGTATAGAAAATATTTTGACGTTGGAAAGGGGTCCCCAGGCTTGAAATGGTTGAGGATCCAGTCCATTGGCCCTGAGCTCACTGATGAGGAAGTACTCACCCTACTCAGGGACAGACAAGAGTGACAGGGATGTCACACACACCCCCATCTGTACCTGGAGGGAAGCTAAAGAGAGCTCCTGTCTTTCTTCGTGAAAGGTTAAATGCTCTCCTCCCCATCCCCAGTAATTTCCTCACTAAACTCCTTCTTAGCAGCTCCTTCAAAGATAAACAAATTGTCACAAGTTCTGTACAACTGTGGGGGTCCAAATTAATGATTAATGAGGCTTTTCTGTTTGAGATCTGAAAACAATCTGGCTACACGTATTTTGGAAATCAGTTAGGAAAGAGAAAAGCAATTCTGGTGTTCCCGCTCAATTTGCAAAGTCCAGGAGTACGCAGGCCACAGCCACTCTTCTCCCCTCCCCACTCACACTCCCCCCCTACGTCCTCGGGGCCCCAAGGGGCCTCTCCACAGAGAGCTGGGCACAGCCTGGAGCCCACGCAGCACTGAGGCCGCAGGGCATTTCAGCCCGTTCCCCTCTGAGAAGAGGAACCACAGCCGATCCCGGAAAGAGTCTGCCCGGACGTGGCATCATGTTTTAGGGAGACTCATGTAGGAGAAGAATCCTCTTCCAGGGCAAGGGGGGCTGATCAGCCATCAGATAAATTAAATCAAGGAACAATGGAAGCGACACGGTGCTCCCAAAGGAACAGAGTCAGGATGCCAGCGGCCGAGAATGCCTCGTTCTGGTTCTCTCCACAGCCCTGTCTCATTAATTTGGTCACTCCTGTAATCTACAGCGATCTCCTGAGTGGACCTCCCGACCGCATCTTCAAACTTAGGAAGCTTAGAACATCAAAGGATAAAGCCACCTGGATTAGAAGAGAGTGTTCCTCTGGCCCCTTTGGATCCATGGTGACAGGAGAGGAGTGGGGGATGGAGGGAGCTGGATCGTTGCTAGAATTTGGGACATCTTTCCAAATGTTCCTGAAAACCTCCTCCCTGAGTCCGATCTGGGCAGGGCAGTTTAGCTGCCTCCCACCGGATATTGGGGCATAGAGGAGGGGGTGGGGGGGGGACGGGTGTTTGGATAAGCACCCAGGAAGAGGAGGCAAGGACCCAGGCAGTTCGGCGGCCTCTCTCCTCTGTCCATGTTGTGGCGTGAAGGCCAGCAGAGCAGGGGGGATTCGCACCCAACCCTTGAACAGCCCTGCCACCAGCATCCACGTGGTCCCCCATCTGAGGCCAAGTCTGCCTCTGTGGAAGTGTGGGAAGGGAGCTGAGAAGGACGGCCAAGGACGGCCAGCCTGAGCGTGGAAGGCTCCCCTCAGATTCCCTCACCCTCACGCTTTCTCCCAGAACCCGGCCCAATCTACAAGATGCAACCTTATCACCCACACTTCCCGCCCTGGGCCACACTGGTCTCTCCCGCTCTTTTCTTCATTCACACTGGCCCCCTTGTCCTCAATGCCCCGACAATGTCAACTTTACACGTGCAAGTACCGTCAACTCGAGGTCCAGCTCAGGCCCCAGCCCCTCCTCCCCTTCAGGGCCTGGGCACCTACTGGGTGCCAGGCACGCTATACTCACAGAGCTTAGAGTCTGGGCCACGCGGCCCAGCACTTACCAAGTCCCATCTCACATGGACAGCTTTTCCAGCCTGTGTTCTTCACGTGTCGCATAACGCCTCAAAGGCGGGGTCGAGTCCTAGGTCAGACCAGTCAGTTCCTCTTGGTAACTGGTTTTAGAAGAACTATTTCTAGGGGCACCTGGGTGGCTCAGTTGATTGGGCGGCCGACCTCGGCTCAGGTCATGATCTAGCGGTTTGTGGGTTTGAGCCCCGCATCGGGCTCTGTACTGACAGCTCAGAGCCTGGAGCCTGCTTCGGATTTTTTTATCTCCCTCTCTCTCTGCCCCTCCCCTACTCCTGCTCTGTCCCTCTCTCTCTCTCTCTCTGAGAAGTATTTAAAAAAAAAAAAAGACGAAGAAGAAGCTTTCTACTCATCTCAGACACTTCACTTGAGGCAGAGTGAAGAGAAGCCAGAAGGGAACCACCCCCACATGCGGGCAAACCCCTCGCCATGCACGTTAACGGGGCTTCCCAGGGCTCTCTCTCTCAAGAGGCTGGATCCCAAAGACATGTGCTCACAAGATGACTGAGGGAAAATCAATGCTGCCGCAGTGGTTATTAGGCCGACTCCATTCGGAGTGACAGAGGTTAACGTATCGGGCACCATCTGATTTAGGGCATTAATAATTAAATAAGAAAATGCCCCTGGTTTCACTTGGGAGCAAGGGAACATGTAAATAGATCAGCTGGTTCCCTTCCCTCTTGTCCATGCTCCCTGCATATTAAGGAGCAGAGGAAGAGAGTTGAGGTCCCAGCGATGGAGAAATTTCCTCCCTGACTGTGGGGTCTGGCTGCTTCGCACCCAGTGGGCCAGGTAGGAGGCTGCAGGGGAGAGAAGGTGGCTGGGAGATGAGTCTGCACACCTGCCCCCCGCCTGAACTGGTCAACCGTGCCCTCCTGGAACACCACCGGCTGGACCTGGGCTACACCGTGGACACAAAGAAATAAAACGCGTCAGCTGCCATCTCTTTGAGGAGCTAAAGCGGCAAGCGGCGAAGTCCCCCTGGGGGGCCCGTGGGGGACTCTGTGGAGCGGCCGGACTTAAGATGGACAGAACACGGAGAGAGGGCGGGAAAGAGAGAGGGCATTTCGGCGGCACACACAGCATTAGCAAGCGCACAGGGAGGCAGGAATGTTCCGTGGTGCTGGAGGCAGCAGAGAGATGACGTTGCGGAGCCGCGGGGGCCGTGGGGACAGCTTTGGGAGGTGTTTCCCAAACCAGGGTTCTGTGGAACACTAGTCCCACGAGCCACTGATAGAAATCTCCCAGAGCTTTCCACGAGTGAGTTAGTTCAGGAAATGCTGCACGCTTATGCCCGCATCTTAACTCTCCCAGTGTATCTCAGGCCCTGAGAAGACCCCAAGTAAAGAGACCTGCTTTTACTTTGTTTGATCCAGTGTTTTCCCTACAACCCCTTCTAGTCAATGCGCTAGGAGCAGAGGTCCTCAGAGGTCCATTTGGAAAACTCTGCTCCCCTCCATCAAGGGCAAGTGTGAAGGAAGCCCTGCTCCTATCAGCCTGCATCCTTAGAGTTGGTATTCATTTGTTTATTCTAACACTTGAGGGCCCCCTGCGCCTGGCACGTGGTGTTAAGGGGACCTGCCACTGGGTAGCCTAAGAGACACTGACATCGTAGCAAAGGACCCCTCCTCCCAGCCAGGCTTATGTTCCAGTCTGGGTCAGCCCTGCAGGCTGGGCAGACCTTAGAGACGGCGGCGTCCTCGGGAGACCTGCGCCTCCTGCCCAGGGTCCTGGCATCGCGGGCGCCCCTAGAGTCCAGCCTGAATCTCTGGCCAGACACCAGCTGCTCACATCAGCCAAGATGCATAAAACTAGGGCAGAGGCCAGACAGACAAACAGATGGCCTCTGCCCCGGGATCAGTTGCTATGACCTCACAGTCCATCTGTGCAAAAATCCTCCCCCACCTGCTTCGCTTCCACCACCTGCCTAGTCCTCCTGACTGTGCCGAAATCTTGGACACGGAAGCCTGGTCCACGTACCTGGAACCTGCTCTCTGTCCATCCCAGTCTCTTCCAGGGAGCCCTTCGTCCCCAATAAATTTGCAGTGGTGGCGGGGGTGGCGGTGGCTAGGCGCTAGTCTGTGGGTCCTGGGAGGTTTCCACTTGTACAACACTGGGCATCGATCGGTAGTGGCTGCTTGGAATGCAACACTGAGAAACGGGGGTGGAGTGGGAAAGCGTGCCATGATCGATTAGTAATGCCTGTCATAGGCACCGAGTGGGAGAGGGACACACAGGTGCCTCGCACTTGCCCCCGTCCTACACTGCTGATCAGTTATTAGTAGCTTTGGAAATTGCTCTTTTTCTATTTAAGCCATCCAGATGTGGCCGCAACTCTTCCCTCTGGGCCTTAGAACCTGCGCATCGTTTTCCCTCCCTTGATAGCACACTTTTAGGACACCCATCATGAGGACAGAGGCTGGGGTCTGGCGCGTGCATGTCGTCCTCAGCACCCAGAGCACCTGCCTGCACGTGGAGAGGGCTCAAAACCCCTCATCAACCCATTATTGACTCTTCAGCTAAGCGCATCACCCAGCCTTTTGGCCAGCCCAAGCCTCAGGGCACATTGCTTGTGTCTGGCCTGACAGAAGCCACCAAAGATCTGTCCCAATGGCAGGTCATATACTGCACGGGGCATTCCACACTGCGTTAACACTGCACCGCGGAGACATCAATCTGTTGGCAGTGGATACAGGGAGCACGGTGACATCCTGAGAGTGATTCAAAGCCTCCCGCCTGGGCCACCCCACCAGCGCGGGGGTACATCTGCTCCAGGGACCAGCACAAGGCGGGCATTGAAGCCTCCTCAATAGCTCAAGCTGCAACTTGGGACTGACGTATTCCGAGCGCCTCATGAAAAGGCGCTTTCAGACTCGGGAAGCAGCAGAAGCAGCCCCCGAACTGGAACTGATAAAGCAAACGCCTCACATCCCTCCCAGCATGTGGGTATAGAAAGAGAGATTTCTATCTTCTATTTATAGAACACACACACACACATAAATACACACGCTTCTCTATCTCTCTCTCTCTTTTTTTTTTTTTTTCCTGAATAAAACAAAACAAAAAGCCAAGTTTGCACCCAGAGGGGCAAATACCAAGGTTATCATCCTGTCTGGCAGGCCTTCCCCCTCATCTGCCCACGAGCTGGTTCCCAGTCCCCAGGCCCCTCTCTATCTACTGGCCTTGCTGGGGTCTGATTAATGTGAGATGAAAAGCAGAGCTGAGGTCCGCGCCCGTAATTAAGAGGCTTCACCCTTTGCCTTGATGAGGCCTCCTGCCCTCCAGCAATCCCACCGGGGGCGGGGTTTACGCCCAGAAGGCTTTCTAATCTCTCTGCACTTAAAAAGAAAAAAAGTTTTCAAAATAAATCCACAGCTCTTAATCTCCAAAAGAGTGATTCCCTGACAGTGAGGAGTGCAGCAGAAATTCCCAGTGCCAACACGGAGACCCTGCCAGGTGCCTGCCCACTGGGATAAATCAGAGAGGATTGCAAAGACATGGTAAACGTCCTCCTTGGAGTATGGGCTCAACCGCCCCGATAAATTCTACTTTCTCCTTGCCCGGGAATCCTCGGGCTGCAAATCCTGAAAATGGCACCACGGAGGCCTACCATTCATCAGGGTCAAAAAGACGGTCCTGTCCCCTGCGCCCTTAAGCCCTATAGACCAAGCGGCCGTGGCATCAGCCAGGCTCGGAGAGAAATCACAGCATATCCCCAGGGAGGGGGAAGTGGGGGGGGGGGGGTTGCGGAAACTGCTGAGCTGATAAAGCACCCCCCTTCCTCCCCCACTGGGTGCAGCCTCTGTGTTCTGGGCCCTCAATCCTTCCATTCCCAAACAGGCAGCAGAGGCTCCCCCAGCCTCCAGCCCCTCCAGAGATGAAGGGAGGAAACTTATCTGTGTTCTTAGGCCATTCCATTTCTCACAAACCCATTATCTCCATCTTTCCATTTCTCTGCAAATCAGGGAGCACTCAGCTGGCTTGGCCAGCCCCGAGGCCGCCTGCCCCTCCCAGCCCACCCTCCCCAGGCCTGCTCTGCTTCTCTCCCCCAACCCCTCCCAGGGCCACGGGGTTCTTGGAACCATGCGAGTCCCACGTGCCCTGGCTTGAAATCATGGCTCCGTCCACACAACCCCCAAAGATAAGTCAGTCCCTCAGGGCCATACAGCCCCAAGGAGACTATCCCATTCCTTGCCCACTCTGAAAACACATTTCTCGGACTACAGGATGCAAGCACAGGTGCCTGGATAGGAAGGCGCACTAAGGGACAGGGCCCTGGAGAATCACCGCCATTGGAAAATCAAGGGTCCCACGTAGGCTGAGGTGAGGATGGCCGACTAAACAACAAGCCACACGGTATTAGAACAGGCACCGAGACCTGGGAGCTTCAACTGTCCAACGCCTCGTCCCCCAGGAGGGGGAACTGTCACCGGGTGGCTGGTTCAAGGTCACATGACACACAGGGGGCAGAGCTCACGTGAAAGGGATAGCGAAGCCAGACTGACGTTGTTCGAATCCTGACTCCACGTCACTGGCTGTACAACCTGGATAAAATCATTCACCTGCCTTAGGGCTGAGTGTTTTACAGGGACCACATCAGGCACCGTCAACTTCACGGCGCTGTTAGGATACGAATGAGTCAGCAGGTAAAGCATTTGGCCCCGTATCTGGCACATGGAAGGTACCCAATAAAATACTCGTTTCCTCTCAACCCATATTCCCCCACCTCAAAGATCCGTCCAACTCTAGAATTCTGACTTCTAGAATTTCTAAGGAGCTGGAGAGGAAAAAAAAAGACACTGATGGAAAAACCCTCAGTGGAAAATCTAGGCTTGGCTGTATGGATTTGGTGACTACTGGGTCCGTCTTTGCTGTTCAATTGTCAAGACGGATCTCATCTTTCAACTACCGAGCACACGTTTATTGAACACTTGCCAGTCACTGTGGACACAAAGATACTCAGGCAGGCCCCTGCCTCAAGACCACCAAATACTTGCTGGAGGGTGTGTGGGAACGGCTGTGACAGGGCCATGGACCCAGGATGTGGCTTAATTCAAAGCACTGAAACCTTTCCCTGGCAGGAAGCCTCAGGCAAGTGTGATGGGATATCAGAGACCTTTGCGGGGATCAATGCGTAACAACCCCGCAGGTGCCTCCCACGTTGAATCTGGCCCATCTCTGTTCCCACTGCCTCTGAAGCCACTCTTGATCAGCACTGCCCGCTCTGGAGAGAGAACAGCCCAACCCCCCCCCCCCCCCCCCCCCCCGCCCCAGGATGCAAGGCAACCCCTTCTCCGTGGGTCTTCCCTCCTGAAAGCCAGCTCTGCTCAGGAGCAACTCAGCTTTCCACAGGCCCCGTTCCCCACACGCCCCCCCCCCCCAACCCTGCCTGCTAAGGTCACTGACTTGCTGTGTGACCCAAGAAAGCTTGCTTTCCCTCCCTGAGCTTCATTCTCTGCTTGTCCCAAAGGCTGAGGTCAGATTACATCATCTCCTGGACCCTTTGAGCTCTACAAGTTCACCTATAGTGTGTCTCCCTTTCCTGCCCTTCCTCTCCTCACATTTTTCTCTCTCTTACCCAACTCCCAACCCGGGGTTTGCCCCCATCTCCCCACAGCAAGGGGAGAGGCAGAGGAGGTAGGAGAACTGGAGTCTGATCCTGGATCTCGGAGAACTCATTTCACTGCTCCGAGCCTCCTTTTCCTCTTTGACTACGTGGGCAGGATGAGAGAACAACAGACTCTCAGGAGGATTAAACTGCAGTCCAGTACTGGGAACGCAGGGCTCAGTAGCATTGTGATGGTTGTGCGCCTTAGTCCCTGCCTCCTCCCTGCTCAATCCTCAGCACCCTTCTAATTAAAGACTACCCTCTTGTCTTGTGCTCTCTTCCCACCCAGCACCCATATCAGGCACATTCCGCCCCCTCACATAATGGGGGCCACCTCTCCCCAGGCAGGAGCTAAACAGGAGGGCCTGGCTGTCAGCCCGCAGACACAGGCATCAGCCTAGGATACTCCAGGTTTCCTTCTGGAACCTTCCACATGAACCTAGGCCAGAAGATTCTGAAGCCAGATACCTACTATCCCAAAGCCCAACGATGCTCATGCTTGCGCACTCGTAGTGGAAACATGCATCAGTGGGTTCTGGAAAGCAACTGGGCAATGTCTAACATGTTTTCATGTATATCTATAACGCAGCACAAATTAAATTGCAGAAGTATCTGCAATTTTTTTTTTGTTTTTTAGAAATTGACCAGGACCGGGGCGCCTGGGTGGCTCAGTTGGTTAAGCGGCCGACTTCAGCTCAGATCATGATCTCGCAGTCCGTGAGGGCTGTGAGTTCGAGCCCCGCGTCGGGCTCTGTGCTGACAGCTCAGAGCCTGGAGCCTGTTTCAGATTCTGTGTCTCCCTCTCTCTGACCCTCCCCTGTTCATGCTCTGTCTCTCTGTGTCTCAAAAATAAATAAATGTTTAAAAAAAAAAAAATTAAAAAAAAAAGAAAAGAAAGAAATTGACCAGGACCAAGGATAGGTTCAAGAATGTTTCCTGCAATATCTCTTAATAAAGAGATGTTTGTTGTAGCATCAAAACCACCTAAATGTCTAAATCAGTAGGGCCCTTGCTAAATAAATTCCACCATGTCTACATAACAAAATATTATGCCAACATTAAAAATATTGATGGGTGGAAAAAATATGGAAGCCTATATCCACTAGAGCATTAATAGTGATCATCTTTCATAGGAGCTAGAAACGGTATCATAGGACTTGTGCTTCTAAGTCAACATTTTTATTGTTATATTAGTGTTTCCTACAATAAACATCAGTATCACTATAATCAGAAAGGCAAAGATATTTTAAGATAATGTACATAGGTTCAGCAACATGGAAAAATAACTCTGATGTATTATCATATGAAAAACACAGGTTACAAAACAGCATGAACATTATGATCACACTTCTATAAAATGTGGTGTGCATGTGTGTGGTGTTGAGAGCAAGCAAGACGGAAAGATGTCCAGAAGGATATTTATTTTACTTTAATTTTTTTAACGTTTATTTTTGAGAGAGAGCGAGAGAGCACACAAGTACATGAGTGGGGGAGGGGCAGAGAGAGAGGGAGACACAGAATCCGAAGCAGGCTCCAGGCTCTGAGCCATCAGCCCAGAGCCCGACGCGGGGCTCGAACCCACAGACCGCGAGATCGTGACCTGAGCCGAAGTCAGACACTTAGCCAACTGAGCCACTCAGGTGCCCCAAAAGGATATTTAAAATGTTAACAAAAATATCTAGATGACAATATTTTAGGTGACTTACTTTCTTCTTTATATTTTTTTGTATATTTACACTGTCTGTGATGAGCTGGCTTCAATTTTAAAATTTGAAAAACCACAATAAAGCCATCTTCGTTTGGGAAACAAAGAACCCAGGGCCCTTTGGACAGTGCCCTCAACAAGCCTACCTTCCTCCAGGTCCAGATTCTTCTCGGCTGCTCCTTGGGGGTACCTTTTCCCAAAGAACAGGGATTCATCAGCCCTGAGCCTGCTACCCCTAGGGACACAGGCCACTTTACAGGGCTCCCCAGGCAGCCCTCGGAACCATCAAGCTGGGGCAAAATTGCCATTACAATTGTATGGCATGTGTCCATGCTGTGATTGTATCTGTGCCGTGATTAAAAACATTATGCCATCTCAAAGACCCAAAATGATCTTACGACACAGAAAAATGGATGGATAATGTACGAATCTGTCAGCTCTATCCAGTATAATAAATGAATCAGGTATTCAGATTTTAAAAGAAATTTATTGCAGTCCTTTGTTCATGACACTGATGAATTCTGGCTCACAGCCTCGTCAGGTCAGCCTGGGGCACTTCACCCCACTCCGGGGCCCGCTCAGTCCTCCGTACCCACACAGGCTTGCTCCTCCAAAGGTAACAAGAACCCAGAGCCTTGGGATCTCAGTTCCTGGGTCCAAATCTCACAGCATCTCTTACCAATTGTGTGACCTTCAGTGGGTCATTTAACCTCTGGGAGTTCCGGCTTCCTCCTCTGTACAGGGGGAATAGTAAGAAAACCTACCCGCAGGGTTGTGAGAAACCAAAGAGATTAGGGTTACAAGAAGGGCTGTAAACAGTAAAACACTGGGTAAAATATGGTCACTGCCCTCTTGCTGGGGCCTTGCCGGGGGTGGGGGGGGGGGTGGGGGGGGGGGATGCAGCAAAATAGTCCTGGGGAGGAGGGGAGGCATGCACAGAGACAGAATGAGTTTATTCGGATCCTGAGACCAAGAACTGCCTCCTTGGGGGTGAAGCAAGTTTGCCACAAGGGAGAGCAAAGGACCGAAGATGAATTTCAATGAGGCTGCAGCTTGGCCCAGCCCAGGCCCTGCTGACCCACAGCCTAAGCTAGAGACGATTCCAAGTCTGGAACCAGAGGCCAATTTGGCTGCGCTTCCGGCTTATGCTGCGTCTGACAATCCTCTCCACAGCCGCATGCGTGCGTGAAAAACTACAGTTCCTCCGAACTCCGGTTTCCTGGAGGAACAAGACGTTCACGCACCTTCCAGAACTTCAGCACCCCGCACTCCCTCCGCAGGAAAGGAACCACTAAAACAGACGTGCGGCACATAGAAAACCTGTCCCTCTTCTTCCAGGTTCAATCTGCAGAGTAGCACACAGCTCCCAGATTCATTGTGTTCCTGGCCTGATTACCCGTTGTTTATTTCAGTATTTTCCAGGAAATTGTTCATTAAGGATAAAAGCACCTGCTTACTGTAAGAGAGCATTACACAAAGACTCTGGCACGGGGGCCTGGGAAGAACATTAATTAATGAAGTAAAACTGAACAAACATGCTATAAATTAAAGGTCTAAAAAGAAATGTCTGGCATTTAGTGGCTTAGGATGGAAGGCTGAAATGAAACATCATATTTTTAGACCACAGTGGTGTGGGGGGGAAAATGGGAGGGGAAAAAATTACAAAAGGTGGCAGAGGTAACGATCTATTTCTAGAGCAACGAAAGCCTGGGCTTCCATTAAGAGAATTATAAATCAATTCTGTTTTGTCTGGGGGCATATACGCGCCGTGTGTGCTAAATTAAAAAGCTTAACATGTCAGAGCGGTTCCTCCTGAACACTCCATGGAACGATGCCGACTGAGGCACTGAGGTGTGAGAGAGGCATGGCAGGTCGTGAGGAGGAAGGAAGGAGGATTGGAGCTGTGTCGCCGATTTAGGCCCGGCTGGGCACGGGCAACCCTGAGCACCCTGAGCAACCCTGGGCAACCCTGAGCACCAGTGTCCAAGAGAAAATGTAGCCAAACCCCCATTAGGTGAAACCTTCAGTTAACCAGGACGCCACCATGCAGCTGGCGGCACCCAATGGCGCCTGTCAGGCTGGGTTCTCATCAGTCCATTTCTACCCCAGAGCAGCGGTTTCTGCCCCACAAATGAGCAGGGCTCACCCCACTCTGGGCCCTCCTGAAAACAGTTTCCAGGGCTGGTAACCTATTCGCTTCCTTTCCCTCACTTCATACCTACTCCTGAACAATGACAACGTCTTTAGGAATGATGATCCTGAAATGACGCAAAATCCCGATCAATCCAAAGAGATTTGTTCCCACTTGGTATAATCCACTTCCCAAGGCCAGAAGGGGACAGGACACGTTGCAAAAGGATTTGGGTGGCAGGCACTGGGAGCAGTATAAAGGCCTTCTCTGTCTCACTTGCAACTCAACAGGACATTGAGAAATATGAACAACCCATTCCTCAAGGCAAAATGGGAGAGGGGACAGGTTTCCCCTCTGGCCCCGGCTTCTCCGGGTTGCGGGCCCAGCCTGCGAGGCGCTCCCCTCCAGCGTGCTGAATCGCCAATACGCAGGAAACAGGAAGCTTGTGCCAAGTCTCCACTATGCTTCCGATTCTGTGGTACGTCCACAAATCTCTAAATTGGCCACCGCACGTACAGGGACTCAATGGTGTAGGAAGAACGCGGGGCAGGCCAGAAGCCTGATGACCATGGTAGGCCTCTGACACAGGACGCATGTTTGGCCAAGAGAGGGAGAAAAGAGAAAAGCAAGTGGGGTGGGTGGGAGTTGGGTCTGTTGACTTGCCGAGGGTCACAGTGCAGAAGTGGATGAACTAGATCTGAACTCAGGACCACCTGCTTGTCCATCACTATGCTTCCAAGTATGGCTTTGCTCTTCAGACTCAGAGCCTGTGTGTGTGTGTGTGTGTGTGTGTGTGTGTGTGTGTGTGTACACATATATGCATGTGTCCCAGGTATGATGTGCTGGGAGAGGTATGGGCCATCTCTGGATCAGAGCCTCCTCTGAGATCACTAAATTTGAGCGGAGGAAGGGACAGCACTACGTTATGGTGAGAGAAGGAATGGCCTGGGCTACCCTTGGGCAAGTCTCCTGCCTCGTTGATGCTTATTCGCTGCGAGGAAGACTTTATTGGCCAGAGTTCCTCATCTGAACCGCCGAGCCCAGAAAAGGATTCCAGTGACTATTTCTCAGCTTTTCCAAGGATGGGACATAACAGGTACCATTCTAGATGCATAGGATCCATTACAAGACAGAGGACGTCATAGGGTGTTACGGCTGAATTCTCTCTGGAACCTGAGAAAGTTCTAGATGGTCTTTAAGGTTCCTATGGCTCTGACATCAGGAGATGAGTGGGGAGGCTGCGTGCCTCCATTATAGGAACGCTGCAGGGTGATGTTCCTGAGCACAACCAAGGGTTCAGATGAGGAAGCCAGACCCCCTAGACCAGATTATCTTGCTTTACAATATCCTGTGTGTGTGTTTCCCCTGTGTCATCCCTTAGCCTAACTACCTTCTTTAAATGCACCAATCTTGCCTCAGCTGCACTTTGAGAACTCAAGGAAGAGGTTGGGGACAGCTCGCTCTCTTCCCTTAGGGCCAGTTTGGGTGCACGGGGCAGCTACAACTGGCAAGACATCAGAATGGGATCCACAATGGAGCACAAGACTCTCCTGCACGCCCCCCAGCCCTCGGAGGATACGATGCGGAGTTTATTCGATTACAGAAGAGGCCAGTGCCCGGGCAAGGCAGGGCAGTGCTTTGTGCCCCAGCTATGAGAGGTGCCCACCCGGGAAATACTCTAATAACCTTGAAAAGTGAGAACACGGTGAGCCCTTCTTCACACTCAGCTCTGCCTGTGGCGCCCCCAGGCGCTGGGAAGCATCCCACAGGCGGCTGGGAAGGGGCAGCGCCCTGTGGAGTTCAGCAGCCATCTCAGCAGGTCTCTCAAGAAACTTTGGGCTCAGCAGTAGCCACGGCAACATCTTTGCATCAAAAAGGACCTATCTAGACAGAACAGGCGCAGGCCAGACTCTGGATCACTCCGCAAAGTGGAGCTGAGGATAAAATCACCCCGAGGGAAGAAGGCAGAGGAGACATTTATTTCAAACCAATTTCACCCACTGCGGAGCAATCGCTAAAGCCAAATGCTAGAGCTGTGCGTGTATGTGTCGCGGCGTATGAATGTGGGAAAAGCAAGGAAGCCAGCGCTGCGGCCAGCCTAGTACAGCTGTGAGAAGACAGAATCTGCTGACGAGGTGTCCGTGGGCTCTGAAGATGGCCTGAGCCGAGCACCCAGCCAAGGGCCCGATCAAACAGGCCAGAGACAAAGAAACCCAGAACCAGGTCTCTCCCTACGTCTGGCAAAATTGCTGTGTGACCCTGAATGAGTCACTGTGCCCCTCTGAGCAATGTCCTGATAGGGAGGAGCCAGAATCACTTCTCAAGTACGCGGTCTCTTCCTGAGGAGAGGACCTGGGCTTCAAGGCCTGAGTTTGAGCTTTCTAGTGTCACCTACCAGCTATGGGACCACGGAAAGACCCTTAACAGCTTCTCTGGACCTCGGTTTCCCCGTTTATGAAGGGAGGCTGAGTGACAGTTCTGTTGTTTTAGAGCCAAACTTGGACTCTCACTAAGGTCCCTTATTGCTCTACAAGGTTCCACAGTGACTCTCTGCGGCAAGAGATGACGGGGAAGAGGGGTTCCCTCCTGTGCTCTCAGCCACTGGCCCAGGGCCAGTGTCACTAAACGTTTGATAACTAGCCAATGACTGGATCAATGAATCAATGAACAGGTCTCTGTCTGCGTGAAAGAACAGAGGCCAAAAGAAAAGAGACTTGCCCAAGGCCGCATAGCGAATGGCAGAGCTGACCTCAAACACAGGTCTTCGGACCCCAGATCTGGTGCTCCTCTTGCTCCACCATGCCCTGGGAAAGAGAAGGGCAGCCCTTGAGGAGAGCTCCTTGGGGGTGGGCAAGGCCCAGATAGCCTGGGGACAAGCGTATGGTGAGATTCCCCCGGAGGCATGTTGGATTCTGGGTACCTCGAAGGTACCAGCCCCTCAGTCAACTTCAGCGTCTGCTGACTTTCCAGCCCATTCAAACCCGTGTCCGTGGGTGCAGAGAGAAGGATGGTCAGTGACCAGCCAGGATCTCTCCCTGCCACCTCCTTCAGCCTTCCCTGCAGGTACTTCGTTTTCTCCTCCAGCGATGGGGCACAGAGGAGGCAATGAACTAGAGAGGCAGAGTGGGGGGCTACAGGAAAGCTTTCCTCCCTGCCCTGCTTTCCCCGGGCTCTCAGAAATTACTTCCACCTGCCCTCCCTCCCCAGGACTCAGGAGACAGTTTCTGTAGCGCCACCTGATCTTAAAAATCCTCACCTTCCTGTGGGTGTTTTACAAAGCGCGTCCTCAGCTACTGTCTTTGCTCCTAGAAGATCCTTTAAGGATGAGGACCCGGAGATGGGACTTGGGGTCGTGGGTGGTGAGGAGAGGCCCAAAGGTTCAGGAGCAGAGCGGAGCACAGAGACAGCAAGCTGACATTTGTCCAGAAGTGACAAGCTCACCCTTTCCTCTGATATTTCCTCTGTCCTTGAGAAACCGCAAAGAAATCGGGGTTGCCCCCATCACAGAGCTCAGGGTAGGGGCTGAGGCTCCCCTGGTGGGGGACTGGTGGGGGGTTCACTCCTTCCAGGAGGGACATCTAGCACCCCTCTTCCAAAACATGCACACATTAAGCAGTGGTACCCACCCTGGCTACATGTTAGAATCACCTAGGGACATTTTAAACATCCAAGCTTGGGACCTCACTCCAAGCCAATCAGAACCAAATTTGTGTGGCGGGAGCTTGGACTCAGTATTTTTTTTTTTAAGCTCTTCAGATGCTTCAGATGATTCTAGTGAGCTGTCAGGGTTGAGAACCACCCACTAGGGCCCTCTGAGGGCAGAGGCTGAGGCCCTCATCATGACTAAAGCCTACCAGGGCACCTGGGTGGCTCAGTGGGTTGAGGATCTGACTCTTGATTTCGGCTCAGGTCATGATGCCAGGGTCGTGGGACAGAACACTTGAGCTCAAGCGTGGAACCTGCTTGAGGGCACAGGCATCTAACATGGGTACCTCCTTCCGGCAGACACTGTGGTTCTGCCTGGACTCACGGGGCACCCCCTCCCTATCGAAGTGTCTTTGGGAGGCAGAAGCAGGGGTCTGCTGAGCCACTAGTGAAGTTGCCCGTCACGTTCAAGAAGCCAGTCAGGCCCAGGTGAAAGAAAAGAGCAAAACTGCTGTAACGGAGATGCCCAGCAACCCCTCCCTTAGCGCATCTATATGGCAACAGACACAGGGCAGAGGGGTTCGTGGCTCACCCACCCACCCCCAGGGCTGGCATGAGTGCCCTGGGCACCAACCAACCTCATGCGAGCCCAATCATAGATGGCCAACGAGCAGGCCTTTACCGGCACCCCCACAGGCCGACCCCATTTGTGGAACAACACTGCCATCCTTCTCTCCACCCATCTCTCTACTCCAGGCCCCTCTGACGTGCCAGGCACCAAGACTACAGCAACGAACGAAGTAGACCCCATCTCTCCCCACAGAGCATAGCCACGTGGTAGATGCCACAGTCCCCACTGTACAGGTTCAAAGAAGAATGATGGCCAGCCTGTCACTGGGCAGACTAAGCCAACCCAGGCCCTCCGGTATGGTGAGCCCCACTGCACAACCGGCCAAGTCCTTTTTCCTGATCCCACAGTGAAAAGCAACAGGAATCCTCCTGCATGGATGGGAGAGCGGCACTCACTTGGGGGAGGCTGGAGCCAAGTACAGTCCCTGCGCCCTGAGGTTCCCCCCTCCCCCCACCTCCCCCACCCCCCACCCCCCCCCCCATCCGTCTGTGTCTTGCCCTTCCCCCCACTCCCTCCTCTAATGAAAACTCTGAGAGCCGGAATGAAATTCACCTTAATAAGCGCTCGTTAGAAATATGCTAATGGGGAGGAAGCTGATATCATATGCCCTGAAACCCCAAAGGGAGAGGGAGATGAAAAATTCAATATTGAGTTTTGTCTCATTTCAAAGCCACTTTCGAAGTGGCCATAAATCTTCTGTGTGATGTGACATAACAGGGAGCTGCCAGCGGCTCGGGCGTTAATAATTAGCAGTTGCCAGGTGCTGAATGCGTTTGACTTTCCAGTCCTCTCTACGGGAAAAGAAAGGGAAGGTGCAAACCAGGGCCAAAGTGTGGGCCGACCCATCCACACAGGCTGCCCACCCGCGGGCCCTGGCTGGGGCGGAGCTCGTGGCCGAGTGAGGCCATGGAATGCTCCAGAAGAGGGAGGCTCGGGAATATGCAAGGGCCATCTTAAACCCCAGCCTAGGTGGGGTCAAATTCCACCAGGTGTGTGGCTCTGGGACAAGTCCCTAATGAGATCAAGCCTCGATTTTTATCTATGAGATTAGTAAGAGCACATATCCCACGCTGGGTCCCTGGGAGGATCACATGTGGCATGGGTATTAACTGGCTTACGGTGGAGTTTGGTAAAAAACGCACTCTGGAGTCAGCTGGTCTGAATCACGAACCAGTTCTGTTAACACTAGCTGAGTGACTTTGGACAAACGACTTAATCTCACGGAGGCTGTTTCCTCATCTGCAAATGGAGCCGGTAATTGTATCCATTGTGAAAACTAAATGAAGTAATTATACACAGTATCTGATACCCTGTAAAAACTCAACAAACACAGCTGCTGTCACTGTTGGGCTCCCGTAAAGAGTAGCTACTGTCTACACTGCTGTCTCCTTCAGTTCCCCCGTACCCCTCTAACTGCCGGTGACTTAAAAAATAAGAAACAACAACAACACACAAAAAACCTAAGGGTTGTCTCTTATCCTTTTTTTTTTTTTTTTTTTTTCTAATTTGCTGAGTAACTTTGGGAAACTGACTGGACCTCTCTGATCTGAACTATCTAGTCCACAAAGTGAGGGGGATGATTCCTGCTCTGATCTATCTGTAGAGTGGTTGTAAAGACCGAGAAGGTCATGCTAGTGAAAGTGCTTTGGAAGGCATAATAAATGACACAGGTGCAGGGAATTATCAATTATTGGCCTCCAAGGGGAAGGTTGTTCTAAATGCCCTCCCCTCCCCAGGCAGCAAAGGACAGTCTTTCTCAAGACCTCAGAGGAAAAGTCTACATTTCTTATAGACAACAGCGACCGCAAATTATAGTTTTTAATTCCTACAGATGTCTAACTGAAGTTCCTCCTTCTGGCTGTTGAGAAATGCAAGTCCTCTTGCTGTGCCCTCAGGAGAGAAAGTGACAAGCCAGTGGTCACCATTTCGATGGGAGTTCCTCACAGTCTAGAACAATTGGTTTTTAATTTCCAATAATTAATTTCTAATGGCCATGCTGTGCATGGCCTCAAGGGGCGCATGCCAAGTATGACTCGTCACTGCCACCTGCCACACTGGTCTCCCCCCATCCAATGAGAGGGATCTACTGACTGTATCAAAGTCAAGTTGCTCTCAAGTTGCTTTCTCTTAATATCTGTACTCATCTGCCTGGAGACCCAACAGTTTCTGCGCTGGCCTCGGTCCCCGGAGCACACTTTGAATAGCTGGAAGGCAGTGGGAGCAGAGGAAGCAGACAGTTCTCTGCCCTGATCCTGTTTTGTTTACACAGATCAGCACCTTCTCAAGGAATTTCATGTTTTCCTCTCACCCTCTTGCCACTTCCTCTGCCTTTGCTTTCTAGAACTACTTCCTAGGGGTTCCCATGATGCTCCTGCCTAAGAACTCACAGTAAAGTCCTGCTCCTGAAGCCATTTTTCCAAGACAGGCATAATGTGGAAACTCTTACTGACCCGAGACTGGGGATGGACAGTGGCTGGGTCAGAGCTGCAAGGTCCCAGGATTGTCCCCTAAGCCTCTTCCACTGCCAATGAGACCCAAAAGGGAACCTCAGTCATCTCATCTGGTCCAAAGTCCCAGCCTAACTTTGTCCTCCCCAAGCCCCTGCCTCCGTGACCTAGGCTCTAAGAATCTGCCTTCTCCCAAGGTGCCTGGGTGGCTCAGTTGGTTGGGTGTCCGACTTCGGCTCAGGTCATGATCTCACAGTCCATGAGTTCAAGCCCCGCGTCAGGCTCTGTGCTGACAGCTCAGAGCCTGGAGCCTGCTTCAGATTCTGTGTCTCCCTGATTCTCTGACCCTCCCCCGTTCATGCTCTGTCTCTCTCTGTCTCAAAAATAAATAAAACATTTAAAAAAATTAAAAATAATAATAATAATAAATAAACGTTAAAAAAAAAAATACTTAAAAACAAATCTAGTTACTTCCCTGGTCCCTGCTCCAAAATTCTGACTTATTGCCCTTCTCCAACTGGTACATTACATGATGGCCCAGCCCAGGGTTCTTGCCAGCCTCCTCCCAAGGACCTCATGCTTCATCAACCATTCACACAACACAGAAGCACCTAGAAGGTGCCAGACATTAGGCAAGGACCTGGATACATAACATGTCAAGTCAAATGCTAACGGGAGAGAGAACAACTTGTAACTACAAAGTTCCAATACCTGTGAGACTCCAAAGACCCAGACTTGGGCCATTGTCAAGGGATCTGAGGAGAGGCACCGGCCAGAAGAAGGGGCATATATGTGGAGACCGGAAGGAGGCCAAGGAGTCAGCCAGGTAAGGCAGGAGTGCTTCGGACAAAGGGAGAAAGAGGAAGTTCATTTGAGGAAGTAAAACCGGCTCGTTCTGGCTGGAGCAGAGTTTCAGAAGGGTCAGCCCAAGAACATTTCGTCCCAAGATAAATGGGCAACCACTGGAAGGTTTTAAGTGAGTGATCTATTTGGCCAGGGTTGTATTTTCAAAGGATCCTTTTCTGATTAAAAAAAAAAAAAAAAAAAAAGTAGAAGAAAAGTGAATGCTCATTAATAGGGACATAACATTTTTTAAGTGACAGATAGATATCTACACCATGGAATATTTGGCAGCCATTAAAAGGAAAAGGAATGAATGAGAGCAACAGTGGTTGAATTGGAAGGATTGCCAGGAGGCAGTGGGAAGGGAGAACGTCAGAGGCTAGACGGCATCATCCTGTTTTCGAAAACAAACAGTCTGCACACACACACACACACACACACACACACACACACACACCTGCTGTACATGGTTAGAGTTCTAGGATGTGGAAGGATACAGAACAGGTTGTGGGGGCGAGGGGATTCCCAGAGTGGGCAAGGGGTGAGAGCATGATGCAGGGTGAAAGGGAGGAGGGAGGCAAGTTCAAGGGGAAAAAAATTAAGAACGAGCTGAAAAGAACACAAGTATGTTTGCTTTTATGTGGAATTATTTATGTGGAGGCCTTCGGGACTTAGCTTATCTGCCCCTCTGACCAGTGCCCCTTCTCAGGCTCTCTTGGCAGTGGTTCCGGAATATTCCAAGAAAAGTAGGCAATTTCCCACTGCTGAGACGTGTCTAGAGAAGGGCTCAGATGGGTTGGGGCTGGGGCAGGCAGGATGGTGCTGGTAGGGCAGGCAGTGGGGCTGGTACGGTGGGCCTGGGGCGCAACGTCCCTCTGTGGTCAAACCTCCAGACTGCGCTAGCTGACTCCGCGTCCACCCCAGGGACTGGCAGCCCTCCAGCCATTGTGTCCCCTACCGCCTTCCCCAGCAGCCTGGCTGTCCTTCCAACTCTGTGCTGTCCCAGCTGTTCCTGGGGGTAGGACTAGAGGGTAGAGGGGGAGTGGGCAGTTCTGGTGCCAGATCAAGTGGCAGGTCCCTGATCACCTTCTCTCCCCACGGGAGGGAATCCGAGGATCTGACATCCCCCTGTTAGAGCAGAGCTGCTTGAGGCAGGAAGCCTCTCTCCCACCGCTCCAGTCCCTAAGGGCGCTCGATAAATCATGGCTGGTTCTTGGACATGGTTCCCCCGTTGAGTAGTGGGAAGCCCTTGGTCAAGTCACTGCACCTCCCAGGGCCTCAGTCTCCAGAGCTGTCAGGGGGTGCGGAAAAGACCTTGCCTGGTCAGGCAAGAGGAGGAAAGGTAGATACCCAGGACAGGACAAAGTCAAGTGTCTGTGCCCTACGGCTGTAGCTTTCTCTGCCCCCTCTGCACCCCTCATCACAGACCCTTTCCTACCCCTCATCTCCCTTTCCAAATAACCACAGCCACAGCTGCAGGCACACTGGAGCTCAGCAAGGCTCCAAAAGCCGCTTTGGGAAAACCCTCCACGGCATGATCGAGACAGGCTGGATTCCTGATTCTGCCTGGCGATGCAAAACTTGACAGTCGCTTGATGTCTCTGATCCTCGGTTTCCCCATCTGTAAAGTGGGGATAATGACAGGACCTACTTCAACAGGCCGCTGTGAGGCCCAAAGGAGTCGGTGCAGCCTACGGAGTTGTCGTTTTGAACCATTATCGCTGGTGGTGTCCATGGGTCTCCGCAGGCTAAGTAAGTCTAATTTCCCAACCCCGTCCCCACCCCCAGGCGCCTCCATGAGCTGGACAGACCACACCTCCCGTCAGCACCACTTGGAGTGCAGCCCACTGGGGTTCAGACAAAACACCGAGTGGGAAGCCAACTGTCACACCCTTACAAAGGTTAATTGCGGGATTCAACAAGAGGGAGGGAGTTTGCCCCCCTTGTAAACACGGCTGATCAAAAAAGCCAGCATCATCTTGTAACGATGCCACTGAAAGAAGTCCACCATCCCACTCAGCAGCTTTAGAGCAGGTGGAGGGTTTCACCCAAGACACACCCACTAAAGCCCCGCCCCTAAGGGGCTTCCCCATCCCCACCAGGCCTCCAGAGATTCCCCCAGGGCCCTGCACGTTCTTCAAAAGCGGCAAGTGGCCTTGGGCCTAGAAGAATGCCCATCCCACTGTTCCCTTGAAGCGGTGCCTGCTGGAGCCCCCAAGAAGTCAATTAACAGCATCTGGCTAATTAAAGCGAGATGTTGCATTTCGCTGGTTGACTCAGAGCTGCGGAGGGAGCGTGGGAGAAGCAGCCCCCACGTCCCAACCAGCTCCCCGTTTCATGTGGCTCTGGGGACACAGAGCTTCTCTGATCCCTTTGAAAGCTGTGGTCCCACCAGCCCCAGAGCAGGGAGCCGGGCCACCCAGGGGAGGACAGCAGTTCAAAGCCAGCCTGGCGGGCATGGTGGGATCCAGTAGGGATCGGGAATAATTAGGGCATTCCAGACCATAAGAATCAATAACATAATTAACAAATATTGTGCTATTCCTCAGAATCTTGCTACGAATTATACTGTCTTTGATCATACAGTGTTCTCTGACTGTTAATGACATGTAATGTTAATTACCGGAGAAAGGGAATGACTCAGAATGAAGACTTCCTTGGAGAATAATTAATATTCTTTGAGGAGTCGCACAGCCTGTGAGAGGGGCTTTTCCCCCCAGTTTGGTGACTCAGGAACCTCAGGAAGCCCACCCTCCTTGTCCCTGGGTAGGCAGACCTGTCCCTTATGAAGAGAGTGCCTTATGCATCGTAGGCATGCTATAAAGACTTAGCTGAATGAAAGAATGGATCAGTGAATGACGAGGTTCACCCGGAAATCTGTTAGAGTCTCACGGTATGAGGGCAAGAACACTTTGAATCATGATCTAGTCACTCTTTTTTCAAGTGGGACAACTGAGACTCAAAGAGAGAAAGGCCCTTATCAATGACAAAGTTGGGAAGAAAACTCAGGTGTCAGATGATCAGTCCCATCCGCTTTCCACCACCTTCACCCTGCTTAATTTGGGGGGACGTTAGGAAAGATTCGAGGGACAAGGAAGGAATGTCTTAGGGTTTGGGGAGGTACTCTTTTTGCCTTGAAATGCGTTGGGAATATTTCAGGGGTATCCAGCCTCATACCTTGGACTTACTCGGAATTCCCTGTGTGGGAATGAAAGGTCCCAGTCAGCTGAGACACCTCCCAAAACATAGGGTGCATGCTGGGAAACCACAGAACCGTGTCCAAAGTCCCCAGAGAAAGACCTCTGCCCCTCAAACTCCTCCCATGTCCAGAAGGGAGGACAGAAGGGAGGAGCCAGCACCTCTCTGCCATCACTGCCTTCTCTGCACTGGAGCTGAGCCCCCTGGGAGAACCAAGGTCTCATTATCCAGACGGAGCTCTACCAGAGGGAAGGCAGGGATGCGGGGGCAGACAGCCCTGGACCAGAAATCACGACACTGGCTTCAGATCCTGTTCTGCCACCAGTCATGGGCAGATCACTCCTCTCTCTGGGTCTGGGTTTCTTCATCTGTCAAAAGAGCTCACCACCCCAAATCATCACTTCCTTCCAGGCTGATATCCCTGGACTCTGAAATGATGGGAGAAATCTTGACTTCCTAGTCTTCTGAGGAGTCCTCAGTTTCCCGACCCCTCTACCCCAGGAGTTCCTACTTCCCAGAGCAAATGTCTCTCCCAGACAGAACGGGTCATTAGGTCTGGTGGACCCCCAGTTTCCAGTAGAGAAGAGCTCCTAGCGGCCAGGGAGAGTCATCCCAGCTCGGGGAGCCCCAGCCCCTTTCCCCCTTCTCCCTGGGGGCCAGGGGCAGGGCTCTGAGCTCCATTCACAGCAGGAAGGAGGGCAGGCTCTGGGAGGGTAGAACAAGGGGTGGGGCCTCCTCCCAACTCCATTGCTGCCCAGGTGCTCTTCAGTGCCTGGCTCTCATCCTGAAAGCCACCACAGGCACTGCGAGTCCCTACGCAGGGCCAAGGTGAGGAGAGTGCAGGCCGATGCTGCTGCAGGACCCCCCTCACCCTCCCACCTGCCTGTTCCAGGTTCCAAGACTCAGCCTTGGCAGTCGCCTGCCTTGCCTGGATCTTTGCTCTGGGAGGCCCAGTGCTACAGCACCAACCCCTTATGCACCCACTCCTCCAGCTCCCTAGGAAACATGGGCCTATTGCCAGGGACGGCGAGGTAGTGACTGGTAAGCACCCTCCTGTGTCTCGGAGTCCCCGTTTGTTCAATAAAAACCCACTTCGGTTTCAAGTCACACCCTTCCCTTCAATGCATCTTTAGTGCTCTCATGGGGCAGAAAGGGCTAGAAAGAGGGTTCCTATTTCTCAGAGGCAAAATAAAGACACAAAAAGCAGGGACAGCAGCTAGGACTGGAGCTCAGACATCCCCCTCCTTTGCTTCCCCACCTCCACCTGATTCTGGATTTTTCTCTGCGGTGTAAATCACCTCCCGGCACCATGTTCCAAGGCAGAGAAAACAAATTATTCTGCACTTGGTTACACAGGAGCCTGGGCCGACCCCTAACACGGTGAGGGGCCCTGGGACTCTCTGAGGACAAGGCAAGGTTCATCCTCCCCAAACCCTTGCTCCTCAGTCCAGTGGGGGCCTGACTGTGCTTTTTTCTGGACCATCCCTGTCTCCAGGGATGTTTGAAGTCTCCACTGCTTTCTGGAAATCTCCCTTCTCTTGATAGGACAATGCAGCCCACAGGGGCACGATCTTGTCATTAGCGGACTCCCCACCCTTGTCCTCCCACTGTGGCCTTGTGGATGCACGTGGCCCTGGGGGCAGCCAGTGGTCATAACCCAGACTGCCTGCCCCCACTCTAGATGGCAGTGGCGACCAGCACTCACGATTGGCAGCTGTGACCCAGAGCCCAGGGCGTGAGCTCCTCCGGACCAGGCTGTGGTAGGGGGACCCGGGCCTCAGAGGAAGCCGCTTCCCCCAGCTGGAGCCTCTGCCTGCTCACAGGCGTGTCCTCCTTGTGCCTGCATGAACCGCACTCCCACCTCTCCTCTCCTTCCCATCCTCAAGATGCCCCTCTGACCCTCAGTCCCCTTCACACCCCCTCCTAGTCCTCTGAAGGAGAACCTCTACCACGCGAGCTCGCCTTTCCACACTCATTCTCTGTCACTTCCTGCCCAGGCTCTCCACTCTTCAGGGGAAAAGGCCAGGTTTACATGGCTTCCACATTCCCCAGAGTACTGACGTCTTACTTGGAGCTGAACAGGTGATCGATAAAAGCTCTTTAGTGGATGGGCTGGTGGGGAGAGTAAGGCAGGTTCTCCTTGGCATGATGAAATGCTCATGGAAGAAACCAGCTCCGACTCATGGTGTGATCCCAAGAAGCACTTCCTGCTCCCTTTGGCCGTTGGACCCCAACGCCCAGGCTCTCCCAGGCACAGAAGAGCCACTTCCCACCTGGTTCTTCAGGAGGCACCTGCAGAATGGAGAAGTAAGGGGGCTGGGGCTTTGGAATCAGGAGCCTGGGCTCAAACTCTGCTCCCGTCTTCCTCCTGTGCTCCCTGATCAATTTGCGGCTTCTCTCTAAGCCTCGGTCACCCTCACCTGGCAGGGTGGCAGACAGAATCACAGGAGCTCATGCATATTCAACACCTGGCCCACAAAGGTGCTCCCCAGATGCCAGCTCCCCGCCCCCTCCTACTGGGTGGCTCTGGGTTCCGATCCAGGACCCAGGGACAGGCATCAGCAGCTCAGGGAAGCAATGCACGGGGATCTGCCAACCCCAAGGACGGCCACCCCTGGGGCCGGGCTGCCCACCAGCTCTCCAGCGGCCCCACTGCTCCACAGACAGGTGAAAACCCTTGCCTACTCTGACACCGGCAATGAGCAGCTTTGCATGAGACAGGCAGCCCAGCAGCGCCAGCGGGCGTGGCTGCAGTAAATGATAGCGTAACCCTTGCCGCCGGAAACAACAACATCATAACTGTCAGAGCAATTTTCCACCTCAGTAGTTTAACACCTGAACTGCTGCTACTCCCTCCTCCCCCTCCTCTGCTGGCTGGTGCTGGTGCGCACTCCTTCTCTCCCCCGGAAGCCAGCCCCGCCAGGAACCGTCTCTTCCAGAATCGTGGCAGACGGCACTGGCCCTCAGGAGCCAAGGGGCCGCAGGATTAACCAGCACCCCGGGGTCTTCAGAGAAGAGAGGAAAGGAAAAGCCCACCAGCTCAAATACCCGATCCAGCATCTGTCAACATCTGGGTTATAAATAATCCAGGGGTTTCACAGGGATTCCAACATTAGACTCCTTCTGGCCCCCTGTCATAAAGATGTGGTTATTAATCTGTATTTACTGGGATCATGTTTATTTTCCTGGAACCAGAAGCAAAGCGCTGTAGGTATGTGAGAGACAGAGGCACCTCTGAAATGCCGCCTATCTGTCGGGGACCTGCCAGAGGAAGACACACGCGCACTGGGGTGAAAGTCAAAATCTGTAATGACTGGTGGGGCAGAGGGATGGTTGGGACAGGAAGTACTCCTTTCAGGTGATGGATCTTGGTGTAGTTTCAGTGAAGGTAGCTCCCCGGGGAGAGTTTGGGGTCAGAGAGGCAGCCCTCAGGTGACCTGGGGCAGGAGCTCAGCTGTTTACCAACCAGTATGGAAGTAGTTCAATATTTTAACAACCATTACACACACACACACACACACACACACACACACACACACACACACCTTCCTTCCCTGGTTTACTCTAGTGGAAACTCTCTTTCCCCAGGGAAGCATCAAGTTCACTGATAGCCAGCAAGATCCCCTTCAGGGGAAACCAAGGACCAAATTAGAATCACAGACTCACAATGTCAGATCTGAAGGGGTCCCTGAGACGATCTTGTCCAACCCTTGGGTTGGCAGATGTGTAAACTGAGGCTGCTTAAGGTCATTCTGGGACTTAAGGGCAGGGCCTATATGGGCCCCGGGACTGCTCAGTGCACACTATGCTGGCTCTGTCACCAGAGCCAAGCTCCGGGCTCGCAGGTCGCCGTGCTGTGCAGTAACTAGGAGGGTGGAACATGCACAGTGATGCCCACCCTCCCGGGTAAGGGCTCCAACATAGGACCATGGAGAGAGAGAGAGAGAGAGAGAGAGCCCCTTGGCTGAAGAATTTGCCCATATCTGTCTTGGGATGAGCACAGGGACAGTGGGCAGGAAAGAGGTTGGGTAAATCCTAAGACAAGGGCATTGTGAGCCTGCAAGAAAACACACCCGGAATTTAGGATGTGATACAAAAACTAGTTAAGGGGCCAGGAGTCAGATATTCATACCCTGGCTGATCTGGTCTGGTCTCATGGCCTTAAGGAATATCTATTACATACCGATCACTCCCACATTTATAATCTTAGCCTGGGCTGTGCCTGTGAACTCCAGACAGGTTTCCACCTTCCTACTCAATCTCCCTACACGGATGTCTAACAGATGGCTCAAATTTAACGTGCCCAAAACCGACCCTCCCCAAAAAGCCTACCCCTCCTACATAGAGGTCACCCTTGATTCTTCTCATCATCTCTCACTTGGCAATAGCCCCCTCACGCCCTCCCTGTTTCCATTCTTGCCCTTGACTCTATGACTTGCTTTCATGGTGAATGCGCTCTTCCAAGCAAGGGGTGGGAAAGGGTGATGGGGCCCCAGAGTGGCCCCCACCAGCTGAGCCAGCACTCACTTTTTCCCACCTGGGAGGAA
Source organism: Panthera onca (assembly GCF_046562875.1). NCBI lineage: Eukaryota > Metazoa > Chordata > Mammalia > Carnivora > Felidae > Panthera > Panthera onca. Next base: position 38,944,792 of record NC_138344.1, on the reverse strand, counting down.
GCTGCTGGGGCAGTAGTCAGGGAAGGAAGTGTGGATGCATCATGGGGTCTTAATGCCTACCTATGTCTGCATTTGGGTCATATCTGGTCCCCTCAGCAAATGTGGCCCAGACTCCCAGAGTCTCCTGGTTGGAAGGGAGCTCAGCATGTGGATCTTCTCACAGTGGCCCTTGGCTCAGCACCTCCGCTGCCAGAATCTCCCATGCCCTTGCCAGTTCTGGCTGCTCCCAGAACCTTCCCACAAACTGGTTCCACAGTACTCTGTGGAATGTTCTGGCTGCTCCCAGCACCTTCCAACAGGCTGGTTCCACAGTATTCCGTGGAATGTTCTGGCTACTCCCAGCACCCTCCCACAGGCTGGTTCCATGGTACTCCATGGAATGTTCTGGCTTCTCCCAGAACCCTCCCACAAACTGGTTCCACAGTACTCTGTAGAATGTTCTGGCTGCTCCCAGCACCCTCCCACAGGCTGGTTCCATGGTACTCCATGGAATGTTCTGGCTTCTCCCAGAACCCTCCCACAAACTGGCTCCACAGTACTCTGTGGAATGTTCTGGCTGCTCCCAGCACCTTCCAACAGGCTGGTTGCACAGTATTCCGTGGAATGTTCTGGCTGCTCCCAGCACCCTCCCACAAGCTGGTTCCATGGTACTCCATGGAATGTTCATGACAAACATCAGTCTCTTTCTCACCAGCACAGCCTCAGTACAGGGCTTCAAACCGCAGACTCAGAGTGGCCAGCAAAACCTTAGCAGCTTGTGAATCATTGGTTCCTCTTGCCCCCTTCAGGGAGCCTCCCTATGCACGTCCCAGGCTCCTTACAGAGATAGACATAGTTGGTAGCCTGGGCTGTGCCCCTGTGCCAGGTCAGGGCAGAGCCTGGTCCGCGAGGGGAAGAATACCATTTCCTGTGTCAAGGCTCCTTCTGGCCCCTCTGTTTGGGAGTCTTTCGGCCTCTGTGGCTGTGCACCCTTATCCCTGTCCCCTTCTCGTTCTTTCTGCCTTCGTTAGCCCCTGCTACCGAATAAGACAGGAAATTCAAGTCTTCCCTGGTCCAAGGAGCTCACAGTGGGCCATACCAGCCCCCAGGGCCTGAGCCTGAGCCCACCCCTGTCTAAGTCAGGGCATCCCAGACGTGAGTGGTAGCTGAGCTGAGAGAACCTCGCCATCACAGTTCAATTCCCTGTGTACCCAGAGAAGAGAGTTGATCGAGAGAAAAACACCTGCCTGAGGTCACTGAGCCAGGGCGAAACGCCCTAAGCCTCAGCCCCATCCCTTCCCATGAGGCCTTGAGAGCCATGAGTTAGAGGCTTCTAGCATGAGCTCCTGCCCCTCGAGGCTCTCTCCCTTCCTCCCCATGCCATGTTTCCAGGGGAAGCCCAGACCCTGAGCCAGACCCGCGCTCCTCCCACACCCAGTGACCATAGAAGAGTCGTTTTACCTTTCAGACCCTTACGACTCCCCATCTGTAGAAATGAGGCCAACGCCTCACTCGCAGATCTTAGCGGGGAGTAGCTGGATGGAAGGCCAGCTAACAGCTTCCGAATCGGAACGTACGTGGCATTCACACGTCACACAAGGGTGAGGGACCTCTATGTAAATGATGACATCTCCATGGCCGAACCCCGCCACCCTCTCCTCACTCCCCAAGGGAGCCATCCTATATCCATTCTTCACTTTCCTGATCGCTACTGGCAGAAGGGTATTCATCCTTGAATGAGCAAACAAAAAGCAAACACTTCTGCCTTAATCAGTCAAAGCGAGTGAAGTAGAAGTGTCCTGCCCCACCGACGTCACCTCACACACCCACGTGTGTGTCACAGAGGCTAGATCACACACCCCACTGCCTCACGCCAAGCTGGCTACAGGAAATCAGCTCTGAGACGGGGAAGGGGCACCTTCCACACACAGGCTTAGCGCCCGCCAGTCTCTCCAGCCCCACCAGCAACACCCCCTCCCCCTCCCCCTCCCCCGCCGCATACCCTGTGGCAGCCCCGGTTCCGGAATCTCCTGCCATCTCTCCCCCCATCGCCCGCACTAATGTCCCCGAGAGAAGACATCGTCGGAAGCACTTAAGCAGGCCTCTCAGCCCCCGCGCACCTGTCCTGCAGACGCCTGACAGAGGAAGATAAATATATTTATAATACACAGCAAAGTGAATAACAAAGAATTTATATAGTTGTCTCTGACAAAGCTGACAAGCCGGAGCTGGCAGCTTGCTTTAATCGGTTCCCAGCTGCGCCCAGGAAACATACAGGAGCACAGCTCTGACCTTTTGGAGTGATTTCCAAAGGGAAGGTTAAAGTTTCGCTGCAAAGCAGGGGGCTTTTTTTCCTATTACTTTAAATGCAAGAGGGGTGTGAGGTTGTGCAGACAGGCCAACCTCCCAGGTAGTAGCGGGAACAGGGGAATAGGATTTGATCTTAAATGAATCCCCGGATGCCTCTCCTCCCGCAGGGGCCCCGCTGAAACGCTCTGCTCTCTGGGTGAGGCTCCACGGGTCCTGGTCCCCGTTCGTCTGAAGAAATGCTCGCTTGTGTGAATAACCTGCAAATCGGCTGGAAATACACGTGGCTGCGGACTCAAAAAATTCATCTTTGAGAGACACATTGCTGGAAAAGGGACCAAATATCTAAAATGTCTCTTTGAAGCCCTGCCTCGTTTTCGTCTCCCCCGACCCCTAACCAGAAGGACTGCCAGGAACATCCAGAGTCCAGAGTTGCTGTCACCCACGGGTCTCCCTCTTCTCCTGTGCAGAGTCAATAGTCAGAAGCTTCGTGTGGAAGCTAATGAAATCTGGTTTCACTGCAGCCAACCATTTAAAGTTCTCCTTCTCCAAAGGCGGGCTTCACACAAATACAGTCCCCTCCTCCCGTCAGATAGAACCATCCGGACTCAGCCTCAGAGCAGCATCCTCAAAGTCTGCCCACTTTGCCCCTTGGGCTGAGAACAGGACTTGGGGTGCCAGCTTCCAGCAACAGCTGCTGGAAAGGTCCTCACATTTGCATCCCACCTCTGGGTCAGGTCCCAAACCTGGCTACACACCAAAAGCACCTCAGTAGCATGGGAGAAAGATCTAGAAGATGCAGGTTCCTGGGCTCCCACTTAGCCCAAGTAATGGGGATCTCAGGAGTCTCAGGAATCTCTAAGGATGCAGCCCAGGAAGCCAGATTTTTAAAAGTTTCTCCAGGGGCGCCTGGGTGGCGCAGTCGGTTAAGCGTCCGACTTCAGCCGGGTCACGATCTCGCGGTCCGTGAGTTCGAGCCCCGCGTCAGGCTCTGGGCTGATGGCTCGGAGCCTGGAGCCTGTTTCCGATTCTGTGTCTCCCTCTCTCTCTGCCCCTCCCCCGTTCATGCTCTGTCTCTCTCTGTCCCCAAAATAAATAAAAAACGTTGAAAAAAAAATAAATTAAAAAAAAAAAAAAAAAAAAAAAAGTTTCTCCAGGGTCCTAATGAGCAGTCAAGTTTGGGAAGCATGGGCCTCATCAGCTCTGATAAGGTGAACAGCAGAAAGTCACTGCTCCTCCAATATTTCCTTCATCTTTGGGCACCTGAAACCCCTTTCAAGGAGAGGCCCACGTCTCGTTTTTATTTTTAAGAGTGAGGGAGGGAAAGCTATCTACACATTCAATGCAATCTCAATCAAAATTGCACCAGCATCCTTCTCGAAACTAGAACAAGCCATCCTAAAATTCATATGGAACCACAAAAGGCCCCGAATAGCCAAAGGAATTTTGAAGAAGAAGACCAAAGCAGGAGGCATCACAATCCCAGACTTTAGCCCCTACTACAAAGCTGTCATCATCAAGACAGCATGGTATTGGCACAAAAACAGACACAGAGACCAATGGAATAGGATAGAAACCCCAGAACTAGACCCACAAACGTATGGCCAACTCATCTTTGACAAAGCAGGAAAGAACATCCAATGGAAAAAAGACAGTCTCTTTAACAAATGGTGCTGGGAGAACTGGACAGCAACATGCAGAAGGTTGAAACTAGACCACTTTCTCACACCATTCACAAAAATAAACTCAAAATGGATAAAGGACCTGAATGTGAGACAGGAAACCATCAAAACCTTAGAGGAGAAAGCAGGAAAAGACCTCTCTGACCTCAGCCGTAGCAATCTCTTACTCGACACATCCCCAAAGGCGAGGGAATTAAAAGCAAAAATGAATTACTGGGACCTCATGAAGATAAAAAGCTTCTGCACGGCAAAGGAAACAACCAACAAAACTAAAAGGCAACCAACAGAATGGGAAAAGATATTTGCAAATGACATATCGGACAAAGGGCTAGTATCCAAAATCTATAAAGAGCTCACCAAACTCCACACCCAAAAAACAAATAACCCAGTGAAGAAATGGGCAGAAAACATGAATAGACACTCCTCTAAAGAAGACATCCGGATGGCCAACAGGCACATGAAAAGATGCTCCTCATGAGGGAAATACAAATGAAAACTACACTCAGATATCACCTCACACCAGTCAGAGTGGCCAAAATGAACAAATCAGGAGACTACAGATGCTGGCGAGGATGTGGAGAAATGGGAACCTTCTTGCACTGTTGGTGGGAATGCAAATTGGTGCAGCCACTCTGGAAAATAGTGTGGAGGTTCCTCAGAAAATTAAAAATAGGCCTACCCTATGACCCAGCAATAGCACTGCTAGGAATTTACCCAAGGGATACAGGAGTACTGATGCATAGGGGCACCTGTACCCCAATGTTTATAGCAGCACTCTCAACAATAGCCAAATTATGGAAAGAGCTGAAATGTCCATCAACTGATGAATGGGTAAAGAAATTGTGGTTTATATACACAATGGAATACTACGTGGCAATGAGAAAGAATGAAATATGGCCCTTTGTAGCAACATGGATGGAACTGGAGAGTGTGATGCTAAGTGAAATAAGCCATACAGGGAAAGACAGATACCATATGTTTTCACTCTTATGTGGATCCTGAGAAACGTAACAGAAACCCATGGGGGAGGGGAAGGAAAAAAATAAAGGAGGTTAGAGTGGGAGAGAGCAAAAGCATAAGAGACTCTTAAAAACTGAGAACAAACTGAGGGTTGATGGGGGATGGGAAGGAGGGGAGGGTGGGTGATGGGTAGTGAGGAGGGCACCTTTTGGGATGAGCACTGGGTGTTGTATGGAAACCAATTTGACAATAAACTTCATGTATTGAAAAAAATAAAAAATAAAATAAATGAGGAGAAAAAAATTCTTAAAAAAATAAAATGAAAAATAAAAAAAACTGAGAACAAACTGAGGGTTGATGGGGGGTGGGAGGGCGGGGAGGGTGGGTGATGGGTATTAAGGAGGGCACCTTTTGGGATGAGCACTGGGTGTTGTTTGGAAACCAATTTGACAATTAATTTCATATATTGAAAAAAAAAAAAAAAGAGTGAGGGAGGGGCAGAGAGGGAGGGAGACAGAGGATCCAAAGCAGGTTCTGCACTGACGATAGCCAGCCCGATATGGGGCTCGAACTCACGAACCCATGAGATCATGACCCGAACCAACTGAGCCACCCAGGCACATTTCTATAGCTCTCCCCACTCAGGCATGAATCCACATTTTTTTTTTTTTTTAATTTTTTTTTTTTTCAACATTTTTTATTTATTTTTGGGACAGAGAGAGACAGAGCATGAACGGGGGAGGGGCAGAGAGAGAGGGAGACACAGAATCGGAAACAGGCTCCAGGCTCCGAGCCATCAGCCCAGAGCCTGACGCGGGGCTCGAACTCACGGACCGCAAGATCGTGACCTGGCTGAAGTCGGACGCTTAACCGACTAGCGCCACCCAGGCGCCCCATGAATCCACATTTTAAAACAGGCCAGATGACCGGCTCTGGTTTCAACTTAAATATTTCTAAGTCCTCCACGCTGTGGCTCCTGAGCTCTGCATTTCCCGACAAGCCTAGATTGCATCTCTCTTAAAAGAATGGGAGAAAAAAATTGCAAACCGTATATTTGATAAGGGGGTGATATCCAAAGTATACAAGGAGCTCACTCAACTCAACAGCAAAAGAAGAATCCAGTTTTAAAATGGGCCAAGGGCCAGAATAAACACCTTTCCAAAGAAGACATACAGACGGCCAACAGAGACATGAAAAGATGTTCCACGTCAATAGTCATCGGGGAAAAGCAAATCAAAACCGCAATGAGCTATCATCTCACACCTGTCAGAACGGCCAGTCTCAAAAAGACAAGAGATAACAAGTGTTGGCGAGCATGTGGAGGAAAGGGAGCCCTCGTGCGCTGTTGGTGGGAATGCGAATTGGTGCAGCCACTCTGGAAAATAGTATGGAGGTTCCTCAGAAAGTTAAACACAGAACTACCCTACGATCTGGCAATTCTGCCTGTGGGTATTTATCCAAAGAAAGGAAAGCCACTATCACGAAGAGATATCCGCACCCCGCGTTCCTTGCAGCATTATCTACAATAGCCAACACGTGAAAACAACTGAAGGGTCCAGTGACAGATGAATGGATTTTTAAAATGTGAGATAAATAGATATACATATGGCAGGGAGCCTGGGAGAGCATCAACACTGGGTGGCAGTAAAGGGGGCAGCAGGGAGCTGGTGAATCAGTGACTCACACAATGCCCAGGTCCTGTCTTCCACTGGGCGGCCGATGCCAGGCTGTGCTGGCATCCACTGTGCCCCTCCCGAAATATGTTTCTTCCCCTCCTTCCCCCAGAGCTGTGCCCAGGAGCCCCAGAACCCAGAGGAAGACCAAGAACCCCCCAGTCCTAAGGTCTAGAGCCGTGTAGGTGCTTTGAATCCATTACTTCGAGTGTGGAGGGGAAATCCTTAAAGGTTATTCAGCACCCTCACGACTGTGGTCACTCTAGATACACCTTCTACACGACCCCGCCACCATCCCCCACCACAGCTGGACCCCCAGGGACCTCGTGGCACATGGGAAGATGAAGGGGAAGATTCAGGCCTGAGCCCAGATGCCAGAGGGAGCACAGTGATGCCTTCACCAGATCAGAAGAACAGACGTTGGGACATGGGTCTTGATGTCATCGTACCTTGTGGGGGCCCTTTGCGGGAGGCAAGTTTCTGAGAAGATGGGGGCGAGCTTTGGTGGGAAGGATTACCGGGGTCTCACCTGGGCTGCGTTCCAGAGGGCTAATCAAGGGAGGCCAGAGAGGCCCTAGAAGGGGGCGCAGTGGTCACCAAGGCCTGACACCAGCTCCCTGCAGATAAGGCAGGTCAGACCAACTGTAATTCTTCTGGATTAGGAAAAGGTGAAAACAGCACAATAAGTCTTCTGAAAGATGTTCGATCTCTCTCACAACGTAGTCATTCCCTCTCCCCATTCTTCTTTGCTAATTGAACTCCAATTTGCTTGTATGATAGATGGTGACCCTTATACCCCAGAAGGAGCACCAGCCCCAAAGGAGGAGTTAAGATTGGTGATCTCATCCCCCTTGGCTAATGATTGGTGTAAGAGTAGGCACACATCACTGATCTGGTAATAACGTGTACCAAGAAGTCAGCTAGGAGAACTTCCTGTTCGAAACAAAAGGACAAAGCCTCGTGAGGAAAAGGCTTCCCTCTCTCCCCACTTCCTGACTGGAACATGGATATGATACCTGAGGGTGCAGCAGCCACTTTGCAACGATGAGGCAACACACCAATGTGCAAGGATGGTGGTCAAAGATGATAAGGCCTAGTTCCTCACTGTGGAACCACCTGGCCAGATGCAGATACTGAACCTGCAGGAAACTTGCTCCGTGAGAAATAGATACCTCTATTTATTTCAGATACTCTAATCGGTGGGGGTAATTACTAATGTCATTCATTCAATCATTCATTCATTCATCCATTCAACAAGTATTTGTTGAGTGCCTACTACATACCAGGTAATGTCCTTGGCACTAAAAGGAGACACGGGTACACACACACACACACACACACACACACACACACAAGTGTGCCCAGAAATCACCTGTATTCTAGTGGGGAGAAGGAAGGGATTAAGAAAATAAATAAGTGAGGGGCATCTGGGTGGCAGCTGGTTAAGTGTCCAGCTTCGGCTCAGGTCGTGATCTCATGGTTCGTGGGTTCAAGCCCCGTGTCGGGCTCTGTGCTGACAGCTTAGATTTGGATTCTGAGTATCTCCCTCACTCTCTCTCCCTCCCCCGCTAGGTCTCTCTCCCTCCCTCTCTCTGTCTCTCTCTCTCAAAAGTAAATAAATAAACATTTTTTAAAAATGTTAAAAGAAAAGAAATAACGATATACATGTTACATGGTAATAAGCACCCTGGCAAAAACACAACCAAGGAAGGGGGCATGGAATGGCAGAGCTGGGCGAAGGGGTTACGCTTGACACACAGTGTTCTAGACCTCACCACAAAGGTGATATTTGATCACAGGTTGGGAGGAGGTGAGGGGGCCAGCCGAGCAGGTATTAAGGGGAGGCGTGTTGCAGGCAGACGGAAAGGCAGCCTAAGGCATGCCCACCAGGAGGACACCGCCATCCTGAAGGCAGGCTTGCAGGATGAAGACATGAGGTCTTCAGCGTATTTCCCAGTGACTTGGACAAACACCCAGAGCACAGGCTCACAAGATCCTTGAATAATATGAGACCCGACAGAATGGGATGAGGATCTCAAAAGCTCTTGACGGGCCGGAGCAATGAATGGAATGGCAGAAGATGAAACATAACAGGGATAAATGCAAGGGGCTTCACTTGAGATCCAAAATGTCAACAGCACAGCCCTTCACGAGGAGACACAGGGCAGTCACGTGAGTGAAGAAGCCCGGGAATGTGCCATAGTGGGAAATTCAACAGAGGGATGTGTTCACTTGAAAAGCTAACAGTACAATCTCCATGTACGTCTTCATGGACCTGTTTTAAATGAGCGTGCCAGCCCCTCTCTGTCTGGGTCACACCAGACGCTGCTGGAGGCCCGAATCCAAGTCAAAAAGACACAGATCGGGGCGCCTGGGTGGCTCAGTCGGTTAAGCGTCCAACTTCAGCTCAGGTCACGATCTCGCCGTCTGTGAGTTCGAGCCCCGCTGTGCTGACAGCTCAGAGCCTGGAGCCTGCTTTGGATTCTGTGTCTTCCTCTCTCTCTGCCCCTGCCTCCCCCCTCTTTCTCTCTCAAAATTAAATAAACATTTAAAAGGAGAAGGAGAAGGAGAAGGAGAAGGAGAAGGAGAAGGAGAAGAAAGACCTAGGGAGCTGGAGGAAGGGACACTCGGACAGACATGTATCGATTCTCTGGCACATTCAGTGAGCACCCACCTTGGGCAATCACTGTTGCTGGTTCTGGGAACGTGGAAGTGCCTCACAGACCACCAAACCAGTGGCTTCCGCGCTTCAGAAAACAACCCATAAAAAGAAGTACACTTGATACGGGGAACCACTGGACACGAATGCACGTATCCATGTATATGTGTCAAACAAAGGCTCCACACAGCTCTATGTGCCTTTACTTCACATGAGGTGATCGAATATTTTGTATTTTCCCATTGTTAAAAGGCGAGTTGGCGATCACTGAATGGCTGCAATGACCCGCTGCTGGCTTGTCGCCAGCAATGTGGAAAACACAGAACCACACCAGGATAAGCGCCACAAGGCAGAACAGACGGCGTGTGAGGGGAGCAAAGGCCAGGGTCAGGACTGGCCGTGCCGAGAAGTAAGGTTGGAAAACAGTAAATTGCATGTGATGCATACTTTATCACAACTAAAAGATTATTTAGACCTAGAGAGAACAGCCCATAGTCACCGCCTTTAAATAACGTAGGGTGGTATAGCTTCTGGAATGCTACACGGCACCATGCAAAGAACTACAGCCACATACGACAATGTGGTGTTTCACTGAGCGCAAGAAGTCAGACAGCGGGCTGACTACACGATCCCATTTATATAAGGTTCAAGAGTAGGCAGTGACAGTCACCTCTGGGAGGGGAGGTGGCATTGACTGGGAAGGGGCATGAGCAACCCATCCAGGGTGAGAAGAAAAATGTTCTAGATCTTGAGCTGAGTGGGAGCCACACAGGTGTATCGATTTGGAAAAATTCATTGAGCTGTGCACTTAAGATTTATACACTTCACGGCCAGTAGGAAAGGAAATAAAGGGGAAAATGTTTAAGGGAAAGGAAATGAAAATAAAAAAAAAAAGAAAAAGAAAAAGAAACATGATTGAGTCACTTCTTGGGTGGAAATTAAGTTGAAAAGTCCTCATGTAAGGGAAACACTGCATACAGCCAGAATTACCCTTGCAAATCTCTTAAACCACCCGTGAAGTGGAGTATGTAATACACCACGGTAACATAATGTGTATGCTTTCTAAAGTCGGAAAAACACCAGGTTCAACAAAGGCTAGAACAAAGGGAAATGCTGAGGCATGGATTCCAGGTCCTACAGCCTTCCATCTTTGCATCCATCACATCATGTTAGGGAGCAGGGGAAAGAAGGAAAAATCTAGGGGACTCTGCCTGCCCATTCAGGCTTATTCCATTCTGCTTCAATATTAAGCTACTATAACATGTTTGTTATCAAAAAAAAAAAAAAAAAAAAAGATTGCGGGGCACCTGGGTGGGTCAGTAGGTTGAGCATCTGACTTTGGCTCAGGTCACGCTCTCATGGTTCATGGGTTCGAGCCCCACATCAGGCTCTGTGCTGACAGCTCAGAGCCTGGTGCCTGCTTCCAATTCTGCGTCTCCCTCTCTCCCTCTCTCTGCCCCTCCCCCACTCATGCTCTGTCTCTGTCTCTCAAAAACAATAAACAAACGTTAAAAAAAATCAGTTTGTTGTAGTGAAAATTAAATGAACTGGGTTCTGAAGCTAGCAGAGAAGTTAAACACAGCCACCACTCCATCTTTAAATTCCTTCTGTTTGGCCCCAAGGAAGAGAAATAAGAAGGGGGCACCTTGGTGGCTCAGGCAGATAGGGGTCTGACTCTTGATCTCGGCTCAGATCATGATCTGATGGTTTGTGAATTCAAGCCCCGCATCCGGCTCTGCATTGACAGTGCTGAGCCTGCTTGGGATTCTCTCTCTCCTTCTCTCTCTGCCCGTCGCCTTCTCATTCTCTGTCTCTCAAAATAAATTAACATGAAAAAATATTTAATAAAAACATTAAAAGAAATAAGATGGAAATAACCAGGAAGAAGGATTCCAGCTTAAGAGAAGAAAAAGCTCTTCTCTTTTCTAAAGTGCTGGTGGAGGGGCTAAAGTGGAGGGGCTCTCCGAAGACAGATGTGCTGGTAAACAGTGAGCTCCCCATCAGCAGAGGGAATGCACAGGTTGAACACTTGCACCAGGTGACTTTGACCGGCCCCTGCCAGCCTGGAGCTTCTGAGCTGGCCGGATCTCCTGGCTCCCTGTCCTGGGCACGTCCCCTCTGCTCACAACTGCTCTGACAGTGAGATGTGTTGCTGGCTAGAGGGACTTGCCAGGAACTCCAGGTGGCTGTCCTAATAGAGGATTGCTTTGCCGCCCCTGAGGATTTACAGCCTCCCTCCTGAGTTATGGGAAGGCGGGCGGAGCCCATAAAAAGAAGCCGTCCAGGCAGTGCAGTACTCGGGGCATCAATCAGCGACAGCCTGACCACTGGAGCAGAGTGAAGATCAGTCTGCTGGTTTCTCACCTATAAATTCTTCCCCCCACCCCGGCACAGGAGGAACAGATGTGTCATATTTAAGAAGAGCTCATGCCACCAAAACCCATAAAATACCTGGGAATAAACCTAACCAAAGAAGTGAAAAATCTATACACTGAAAACTATACAAAGCTTATGAAAGAAATTGAAGAAGATAACAAAAAAATGGAAAAAGATTCCATGCCCCTGGATTGGAAGAACAAACATTGTTAAAATGTCGACACGACCCAAAGCAATCTACACAGTCAATGCAATCCCTATCAAAGTAACACCAGCATTCTTCACAGAGCTAGAAAAAACAAACCTAAAATTTGCACGGAACCAGAAAAGACCCTGAATAGCCAAAGCAATCTTGAAAAAGAAAACCAAAGCAGGAGGCATCACAATCCCAGACTTCAAGCTATACTACAAAGCTGTAATCATCAAGACAGTATGGTACTGGCACAAAAACAGACACTCAGACCAGTGGAACAGAATAGAGAACCCAGAAATGGACACACAAACGTATGGGCAACTAATCTTCAACAAAGCTGGAAAGAATAGCCAATGGAATAAAGACAGCCTCTTCAGCAAGTGGTGCTGGGAAAACTGGACAGCAACACGCAGAAGAATGAAACTGGACCACTTTCTTACACCATACACAAAAATAAACTCAAAATGGATGAAAGACCTAAATGTAAGATAGGAAGCCATCAAAATCCTCGAGGAGAAAGCAGGCAAAAACCTCTTTGACCTCAGCCGCAGCAACATCTTACTCCACATGCCTCCGGAAGCAAGGGAAACAAAAGCAAAAATGAACTATTGGGACCTCATCAAGATAAAAAGCTTCTGCACGGCAAAGGAAACAATCAGCAAAATTAAAAGGCAACTGACGGAATGGGAGAAGATATTTGCAAATGACATATCAGATAAAGGATTAGTATCCAAAATCTACGAAGAACTTATCAAACTCAACACCCAAAAAACAAAGCATCCAGTGAAAAAATGGGCAAAAGACATGAACAGACACTTCTCCAAAGAAGACATCCAGATGGCCAACTGACACATGAAAAAATGCTCAACGTCACTCATCATCAGGGAAATACAAACCAAAACCACAGTGAAATACCACCTCACATCTGTCAGAATGGCTAAAATTAACAACTCAGAAAACAACAGACATTGGTGAGGATGTGGAGAAAGAGGATCTCTTTTGCACTGGTGGTGGGAATGCAAACTGGTGCAGCCAGTTTGGAAAATAGTATGGAGGTTCCTCAAAAAGTTAAAAATAGAACTACCCTATGACCCAGAAATTGCACTACTAGGTATTTAATCAAGGGACACAGGTGTGCTGTTTTGAAGGGGCACATGCACCCCAAAGTTTATAGCAGCACTATCGACAATAGTCAAAGTATGGAAAGAGCCCAAATGCCCATCAATGGATAAAGATGTGGTATATGTATATGTATGTATACACAATGGAGTATTACTCAGCAATCAAAAAGAATGAAATCTTGCCATTTGCAACAACGTGGATGGAACTAGAGAGTATTATGCTAAGCGAAATAAGTCAGAGAAAGACAAATATCGTATGACTTCACTCATATGTGGAATTTAAGATACAGAACAGGTGAACATAAGGGAAGGGAAGCAAAAATAATATAAAAACAAGAAGGAGGACAAAACATAAGAGACTCTTAAACACAAAGAACAAACTGAGGGCTGCTGGAGGGGTTGTGGGTGGGAGGATGGGCTAAATGGGTAAGGGGCATTAAGGAGGGCACTTGTTGGGATGAGCACTGGGTGTTACATGTAGGGGATGAATCAATGGAATCTACTCCTGAAATCATTATTGTACTATATGCTAACTAACTTGGATGTAAATTAAAAAAAGAAAGAAAGAGGGAGAGAGACAGAGAGAGAAAGAGAGAGGAGAGAAGAGCTCGTGTCACATGTTTCATTCCAGGGATGCAAGTGGTGGGGTGGGGGAGACAGAAGAGACTAAAAAGAAAGCAGCCCTAAATACGGCCTTCAACTGGACTCACCTCCAACCGGAGTCCCCAAACTCACCTCCCTCAAGTCCCACCCCTAAGCAAATGGTGCTGAGTGAGCAGATGAGAAAGAACCATACACCCGGGAGCAGGGTGGGGAGAAAGGACCATATACCCGGGGGACCCAGTGTGGCCTGAACAAAACTAGAAACATCAAGGTGGACCCATCACACCTACTTCTGGAGGCTGGGAGTGGACAAACTTCCTAGATCTTCTATTGTAGTACCAGGAAGGACTGAAGGTAGAAGTCCAATGGACAGAGAAGGGCCAGACTGCCCTAGACCCAGAGTCATTGCAACACACAACTCTGCAGGCACCTTTCACATCATTGCCAATGTGAATGAAATTATGCAGTGTACAACCTGGTTGGCCGTACACAGCAGTCCTGCTGCACCTACCTGAAAGGTCTTTCTTCTGGAGGATGCGGTAGTAGAGAGACCACTAAACCAAGAGTTAGGGGACCTGGGTTCAAGTTCTAGCTTCACCTCCAACTTGCCAAGGGCCCCGGGCGAGTACACCTTTTCTCTGAGCCTTATTTTCCACACTCATAAGATGGGGACAATAATTCCTGACCCACTGGATCTTTCTCACCACGTCTGACATGTCTCTTATGGGCTTTGTGGAGTTTGGGCCAGTGGGCAACTTCTAGAGATGGCCCTTCCAGAGTCCATTCAGACCCCAAACCTGGGCCTCAACCAGGCTTTAAAAATTACCATCCTGCCTCTCTAGGGACCACACCTCTCTGGGACAGAGCCTACAAGAGCTGACAGGATTTACAGCCATGCACAGGGTGCTCCATAATTTCTGAACTAAAGAGCAGTGCATTTGTCTGACAACCAGAGAGAACATTTGGCACTGGCGCTGTCCCAGAAACCCGGGGCCACCTGTTTGCCAATCCCAGGCAGGTAACTGCAGCTGCCAACAGCTGTGCCCGCCGGGGAGAAGGTCTGGGGCAGGAGGTACGGCACAGCGCAAGCCAGCTTTCCTGCCAGAGCTCGGGCTCCAAGTGGCTGGGAGACTCAGGAGAGCCAGCCACCTTCTCTGAGGGCGTGTGGATTCACCTTCCCAAACTAGGGTAACACCCTCACAGCACTTCGGAAACGATATTTACTAAAGCCCTACTTTTTCAAGAACTTGGGCTCAGCTGCTGAGAGAAATGAACCAAAAGTGGAGCGGGATGGCACAGGGGCCCGACTTAGCGTCTGGCAGGGGCAGGTTTGAATCCCACCCCTGCCACTCTAAATCCCCGTGCTCTCCAGCAGATTCTATCGACCTTCTGATCCGCTGGTCTGAAGGTAACGTGAAGTTCAGAGAGTAGGTCAAGTTCCTGGCATGTGGTGGGTATCCACAGGGTAGCTGACCTCGTCTAAAAGCTTCACACGGCTTTACTTATGAGATTAGGCACGGCGTTTACTTGGCAGGTAGGAAAAGGGAGCTAGTCACCAACACCAGCACGAGAGAGAGAAAGGAACACTTTTTTAAACCCTCTCTCTTTGTCCTTCCCCTCCCCTTCCGTGTCCTATGACCTCTGCCCTCCCCGGATCTCTCCACGTGTCCCTGGGCCCTTCCTGGTCTCTCAGCAGTCCTGCCGGGGCTTCCTCCTGCCCTTCTCTCAGTCTCTGCTTTTCTATTTCCCTTCCTCTTGCCTCTCTCCGTGTCCCCTATCTTCCAGGCTGAGCAGAAGGGGACTTGTGGGGAAAGCCAGAAACGAAAGCCGCCAGCTCCCCTGTGGATGCTGCAGTAATGACAGGGTGCAGGGAAGGACTCAGAAGACCAAAGGAGTGGCCTCTCTTCCTCCACCCTCCACGTCCTGCCAGGCCAGAGACACCTTGCCCAGACTCAGCTCTGCACAGGAATGGCCACAGACTCCTGCGACTGGGGAAGAGGCGTGGCTGGGGCCCAGGACGGTGCCCTTGGGAAAACTGCTGCGGGTGCCGGCGGTGGCCCTGCCTGGCAGAGCGAGAGAATGCCATGACGTCCTTCCACATCAACAGGTGTCCACTCCTGGGCGAACTGGCCCATCGCAGGCTTTACACACTGTCAGTACGCTAACAACACCACATTTATGGCAGTGGGGCCCTGGCCAGAGTTCCAGATCCATAACCACCTTCCCTCGGATGGCTAGCAGGCTTCTCAAACTCAACACGAACAAAACAGAATTTGGTTCTCCCTTGCCCTCCTCTGCCCCCTGGTTTGCCACCTTGAGGAGGCTACCACTGTTCATACTGCAGAAGCTTCCTACCTGGCCTATGCTTCCCCACCCAGCAGCCAGAGAGAGCTTTAAATATAGCAGACAGACCACCCTGTTCTGCTATTCAAAATCCTTCAGTGTCTTTCACTCACAACTGGACTGAAATCCAAATCCCCTCCTAGGCCTTGGAGGCCCCCCGGTGATCTCGCTCCCGCTCACCTCTCTGGGGTCATCTCACACCACCCCCTCCTGTTCTCTTTCTCCATCCTGAGGCACCTTCCATCCATTCCTCCAGCAAGGCAGACTCCTTCCCACCTCAGGGCCTTTGCACGGACCGTCCTTTCTGCCTGGAAAGCTCTTTCCCCGGATTTTCCCCTGTCTGCCTCCTGCTCATCGTTCAAATCATCTCCTCCAAGATGCTCTCCCTGATCCTGTCCTCACTCACCCCGGCATCTCCAGCACCTGGCATGCTGCCTGGCACAGAGCAACCCTGGATAGATATCTGCTGAGTGAATGTGTAAGCGAAAGACGGTGTACACTCCTACAGCTGCAGGGTGGAGAACATGACATGTGGCTTTCTGGTTCCCTGCCATGCATCCCATCCTCCCTCCCCCGGACACAATGAATTTGGTCACGGCCACTGTGGCTGCCGCCAGCCCAGAGCACCAAGGGGCATCGTCTCTCTTCACATGGACTCTGCCTCCCAGTCCCGGCCCTGCCTGTCATGGCCACACGGCTTCAGTGGTCAGAGTCACAGCAGAGCTGGGCCTCTCGACAGGGGCAAACAGCTCCAGGGTGCTGGACCACCACTCCCACTCCTGGGATCAGAAAAAGAAACCTTCCAAGTCCAGGGCCAACCAGAACAAAGGAAGTGGTGCCCAAGGCAACCCAGAGGGGAACCCTATCCAGAGGTTTTAGACCTCTGGCCTACATATCACCCCCCCCCCCCACTTTGTTTTTACAGCAGAAGAAAGCCTTTGGAGGCGGAGAGATCTGTCCAAGGTTGCATGGCAAGGAAGAGGAGCTGAAATACCCCCCTGGAGTCCTAACATCAGGCAGGGCAAATTGCACTGACCTACTCTAAACACAGGCAAGTTTTTCTTGTATTGGTGCCTCTCAGCCTGGTTTCTGTGGGGGGCGGGCAGCCACCAGGCCCTGGCCTCCAGGAGATGCAGCCTCTAGCCCTCTAGAGGGAGCACCCCCTCAGGAGGTGAAATGCTGCAATGCTGCCTGAGGGGCCCCCTGCGTTCCCCCTCAGCCACGCTCCTCCCAGCAGCCAGAACCGGCTTCAGAAAGCGGCCCTGATCCCATGGCTCCTGAGGACGCCTCCTCCCCAGCTCCCTTCTGATAATAAGACCCAAATCTTCAGGCTGCCCCCAAAGGCCATGCAGGCTCCCGCCGGCCAGCAGTCACCTCCACTGCTCCTCCCCTATAGCTCCCCCGTTCTGGCCACTTGGCCTTCTCGGTTCCTCCAACCCCCCAGCCCCCATGGCCTTTGCACTTGTACTTCTCACCGCCGGGCATGCTTTTCCCTCAAACCCCTGGCCTTGGTAACTGCTGACCATCCTCCGGACTGCGGCTCTGACCCTTCTAGCCCCTGCCCCTGCTCAACGCTCTGTGAGCCTCTCCTCTGCAGCCCTCACCACACTGTGTGCGTGTGTGTGTGCGTGTGTGCAAGATTAGTGACGATCCACCCTACGCTGTCCAATACAGTAGCCACTGGCCAGATGTGCTATTGAGCATTTGAAATGTGACTAATATGAATCCAGACGCACCGTAAGTATAAAATACCTCCTTAGTAATGTCTATATTGATTCCTTGTTGAAATGGCAATATTTTGGATATACTGGGTTAAATAAGATATATTATTTATGTTGCTTGTTCTCTTTATCTTTTTTTAAATTATTTAAAAATCTTTATCCATGTGTTTATTTTCAGAGAGACAGAGACGGCTCAAGTGAGGGAGGGGCAGAGGGAGAAAGGGAGAGAGGGAATCCCAAGCAGGCTCCTCTCCGCCAGCACAGAGTCCGATGCGGGGCTCGATCCCACAAAGCTGTGAGATCACGACCTGAGCCGAAAGCAAGAGTCGGATGCTTAACCGACCGAGCCACCCAGGTGCCCCTCTTTTTATCTTTTTTAATGAGGTTGCAAGCAAATTTAAAATCACCTATGTAGCTGGCATTTGTGACTGGCATCGTATATTCATCTGACTAGAGTGATCTTGTCAATGCCTGCCTCCCTCACTCTGTGTCTCTCCCGCTCACCACTGTGCAGACTCGCGGGGAGATGCCCAGGCCCAGGAGATCTTGCTCATCCCAGGCACTGGACACACATGTGCCGAATGATCACATGCCAGGTCGCCCATCCCACTTTCAGGAAGGGGAAGCGATATAAACAAGCCACCCGATCTCGCTGGCTTCAGCCTCCATCCCACACCCCCCTCCACCCTCTGCCCAACAAAGACCCAGGCCCAGATGTCTCAACTCCAGAGGCCAGAACCAGCAGAGCCAAATGCGCAAGGAAAGGACATCCCAGCAATCAGTGAGGGCAAGCAAAGCCCGTCTGTCTCTCTCTCTCTCCCCCCACCCCCCTCAAATATCATTTCTCACCGTTTGGAATGAAACCCATTATTCCCAATTAACCTGCCGTGAACCCACAGTACTTGCTGGCTTGCCCATAATTATTCATCCATAGTAATAGCTAAAGTAAATTCTGGCGGTCTCAGCTAACACTGACATCTCCGTTGGGAAAACTTTCAAAGATGCCACGTCCTTGGTTCCTTATCTAAAGCTTCCCTGCCCCGTTTGTTTCATTTTATTTTTTATGGTTAATGTTTGAAAAGAAGGGATCCCAGACCAGAACATCTCCATCCTGACGCCAGGTCGTTGGGTGAGACTCCGGCAGTGCTGTCCCCTACCTTCCCGCCCACAGGCAGGGCAGCAGCCGGACAGGCAGCATCCGGCCCATCCGGGCAAGTCACACACAGTTAAGTTTTGCAATTAGCCGGTCCTTCTAGAGGCTCCCTTCACCCTGCTCTCTCGGGAGCTAGGCTTCGCAAGCCCACAGAAAGCATAAATCTCGTGCACAATTTATTTTAGGTTGTCAGATGTAATTTACTAAGAGACGGTCTTCCCAAAAAAAAATCCAGAAGGAAACCTAACGTGTCATTTTAAATTAAGTGTGGCTCCTTTTGGTTATCTTTCTATCTGAACGTCTGCATTAAAGATGCAGAGGCCTCTCCCCTAGCATCACAATAATAATGATAATAGTGGGGATGAGGCTTGAGTCAAGAGCCGGGGTGGGCAATAGGCAGAGACGGGGCAGACGGAGGAAGACCTGGGGACGGCAATGGCGCCAAGATGACGCTTCCTTCCTGATGCCTCTCAACCCGCAGGGGTCCTGCCCAGAGAGGAAAGTTCTCAGATGCCCAAGTTTTGCAGAGGAGACTAGCTAGCTAAGAGGGCAGTGAGTAAGTGGAGGAAGTATATGCAAGACACTAATAACACGCTCTACCGAGGGTCATTTCTTCCTCCCGCTAAGAGAGCAGTGTCTCTAATGGGGTAGCCCATCTGAACTGAATCAACACAGTGACCCCAGTGGTTCGGGTCCCAGCCTCCCCGCCCACTCGGTCTTTTGGCATTCATTTGGCCTCCCTGGGCTTCAGCTTCCTGTCTGCAGAATGGAGATGAAAACTTTCTTGCAAAGTGAATTAAGTTGCAAGGATAAAAGGAGATAATTTTGTACAAGTGTCCACTATCTTTTGAGATGCTGTACAAATAGAAGGGATTCAAATTATAATCATCCCTTATAGACTGAGAGGAGGTGGCCACAGGGGCTCTAAAAAGCTCTGACAGCGAACATTCTGGTGCCCTTGCCCACTGCTGTGAGGGTGGGCTGCTGTAGCTCATCTCTCCCCATCCCACCCCCCACCACCCCCAAAACTGTCCCCAGCTGACTGGAGCCACCTGCCTGTCCAGGAGCTTGAGAGTTCCCCTTCCTGATGCCTCTTAGTCAATGACTGATCAGTACAAAAGGCTGGCCCACTCCCACCAGGGGATCACTCTGAGTTCTGGTTCAGACTCCAGAACCATCCCCAGGGGGACAGGCCACAGCTAGGCTTTGCCTGAGGCCATGTCCTGACTTAGCTCCTCCCCCTTCCCTACTCTGCTTCCCTTCCTCCCTCTCAGGTTTCTTTCTGAAGAGCCCTCCTAAGGATAAATCATGTGTTCTGAATTCTGGTCTCAGGCTCTGCTTTCTGAGGAAGCCACTGAAGGAAGACTCCTTCAAAGCAGAGGTGTTCCTCCTTCAAAGCCTCTGGTGCTGCTGTGGCTGCTGTTAGAGTCTGGGGGACCACAGTGCAGAGGCTCAGTGGGGAAGGAGGACAGCCAGTGTTTCAGCCGGACCCCTCAGGCCAGGCTGCACAGATATCCGATCAGTGAGAGGAGGCCAAAAAGATGAGAGGAGCAGAAAAGCCAGGGCTGGAAGGAGGATTGGGCTCCCACCAATGTGGGAGGGACAAGGCCCTCGCCTCGGGGACCCTGGTCCCGCTCCCGGACCACCAGAGCTCATGGAAGGTGGTGAGAAAGCCCCTTACCACAAAGTCTCCCGAGATTCTGAGGACAGAGAGGACTGCGGCTCTGTCACCCGAAACGAGGCTGGGGTCTGTCCCGAATGCAGGGACCCTAACCCTCCACCGTCAAGGGCTCTGCATGTTGGGGGTCTCTAGAGAAGGTGATGGAGAGGTGGGAGGAGGAGAAGGCCACCTTGTCAAGGTCTCTTTCTAACCCAGTAAGAAGGCCACACGGGGAGCACCCGCACCCCCACCCAACCCCCCTCCCCTCCAGGAGGGTCACGACCTGTGGACTCACTGCCATTGGCACTTTCTTCCAATCCCTCTACCGCCACCCACCTGCTCCCCCCCCCCTTTACACCCTTTGTCAATAGCTCCTTTCACAAGGTCGTCATTACCCACTAATTGTCCCAAATCTCATTCCCTCATCCTTCTTGGTTAAGGATTGATTTAAGGAATGAGTTCAATATCCCTGCCGTCTCCAAGTGCTTATTAATTCCCGGCGCCTCCAGCTCCCTGCGCGGAGCCCCACTCACCTCGCACTGCTTCCCCCCTCACTGATTGGTAAAGCCCCGGCTTTTAGGCCTGCAGGATGGGAGGCCTAATGTGCACTAATCTATCATTACTTCACACGGCTGGCAGAGTGACGGATGGCGGCGCTGGCCGGCGCTGGGAGGGAGATGGTCCTCCGCCTCCTCCAGGACCAGGTTCTGTTGGAAATTTGCTCCACGGGAGAATGACTGCCACCTTCCTCTGAGCAAGCAGGGGAGGCCCTGCCTTGCGAGAGCGGAGACCCAGGATATCAGCAGGAATCAACGCGTGCCTGCCCCTGGGCCTGCCCCCCTCTCACCGTCTATCCCAGGGCTGGAATAGTCCATCCCGCGTGGGCTGGACTGGATGTTGCCCATTCTACACCGTCCCCGCCCACCACCGCCCCGCCGGCCCATCACTCTCCAGCCTGCTCTGGGGCCTAGGGGGCAGACCTGCATGGATGGCATCCATGGGGAGCCTTGTCCTCCGCCTCTGCCAGCCTTCAGCCAATGGGGAGCCCCAGCAGCAGATGGGAGGGAAGAGAATGAGACTGGGTGATCATTGGACTGGCCGGTCCCTGCAGGGCCGCCTCAGGCTGCCTGGGTTCTAAAGGTCGCAGCTCCTGGCGGGTGATCCTGTCCCCTCACACACACACCCTGTCTCTCTCTCCACTCTCCCTTCCTTGCCCCTTTGGGTCCAGGGCTGGAAACAGGCCAGTGCCAGTCAGCCCAGGGCACTGCACACCCCTTGTGCCTTTCCTCTGCTCTGCCCACAGCTTTGTCAGCAGTCGTGTTCTCAAATCACCCCTCTTGAGTGTGCACCTGCTTCCTGTTGGAACCCTATTGGAACCCTGCCCAACATACCTCATCTTACCATTGAGGAAACAGAGGCTCGGGGAGGACCAGGACGTGGCCTAGCTCACACCAGTTTATGGCAGGGCTGGCTCCAGAACTCAGGTCATCTGACTGCCTAATAAGATTCTGCCCACCTGACCACTCAGTATTTCATTTCTGTCCCTGCCTAACCACTGGACACACCTCTTTTTATTTGGGTCACACTGGGAGAAACACATTCAAGGCGCCATGGGGGCTCAGAGAACCTGTTCCTGCCAGAGACCGTAACATCAGCTCAATGCGGATGAGAAGGTCCTGTCTGCGGCACCTTCCAGAGGTTGGGGCATCCACCTCCAGGTTGTTCTGTGGCCTGGGACATTTTTCCTACGGTTTTTATTACCTCCTCAGGCAACAGGGCACCTCCTATGGAAAATGCCAAGCCCTGGGGCGCCTGGGTGGCTCAGTCCGTTAAGCCTCCGACTTCGGCTCGGATCATGATCTTGCAGTTGGGGAGTTCAAGCCCCACGTCGGGCTCTGGGCTGACAGCTTGGAGCCTGGAGCCTGCTTTGGATTCTGTGTCTCCCTCCCCCTCTCTCTGCCCCTCCCCCTCTCACACTCTATCTCTCTCAAAAATAAATATTTAAAAAATTGAAAAAAAAAAAAAAAAGAAAGGAAAAGAAAATGGCGAGCCCTGGGCTACATCCAACCCCAACCCAATCAAGAGACTGGGCGACCCAACTTTCCACCAAAGACCTTTCTTTTTACAGAAGTCCTTCATTATAGAAGATAATTACTTAGCCCACGAATATCTATTCCATCTTCTTGAGAGGCCAGGGACCTGGCTGGGCCTGGAGTTAGTCTAGCAGGGGACATAAGGAGCCAACGCCAACTAACAGAATAAAATAGTATCTACAGATCTGAGGCGGAATGACTGACCCCTCCCCTCCCCGCCTCACAGAGCAGAGCCCAGTGAGGTCTAGAGGGACAACCCCAGGCCCTGGGACTTGTTCAGGGGCGCCAAGACCCGCCTTCCCTCTGAGACCCACGGGAGCCCTCACGCTACAGGCGGAAGACCCCAGCCACCTCTCCCTGCAGAATTTGCCACAAACCAACAGCCCATCCCAGCAAATGAAGTCCGTATTCCCTTTGATTTGCCAGGGGCCTCTCCTCCAGAACAGTCCTCCGAGGGGCTGACCTGCCCTCCCTGAGGCTTAAGACACATGTACGCATGTGCACCCTCTCCCTGAGACAGGGTCCTCTCCCTGGGCATTTGGTGCCAAGTCTCCCGCTCAGGGCCTCGTGGTCTATTCTTGGCACCTCCTTCTGGCTTGGTGTCCGTTATTCCACAGGGATGGGGAACCCAAGGAATCTGCCACATTCACATTACCTGGCCCAAATCCAAAAGTCACCGGCAAATCCTATTCCACTGCCACCTTCAGACGCAATAGGCAATCACCCAAAAAGGCTCCCCAAAGGTCAGACGAGGCCAGAGCTTGGAAAGGGGCTGAAGGGAGAAGGGTAGGATCACTCTATTATGGACCTCGGGGAACTGCCCCATCTCAGCCCTTCTAAGAGGGGAATAAAGCATGTGCCCAGGATTTAATCAGGAGGAAACTGGACCCAGGGAATTGAGGCAGGGTATGTAAGGAAAACTCCGGGCTGGAGATCCAGAAATCTGGATCTTTAGCCAAACCTGCTACAGAGCCCTTCCCCATCCTGGCCTCTTCCGTAAAAGGAGGGGGAGGATCCGTTCAGCCTGACCCCTGTAAGTGATGTGACTGTGCATGGTTCCAGGGGGAAGGAAGAGTGGTGGCCTCAGTCCTGATGCTGCACTCTGGACAACGAGAATTCCATCAGGCCCTTCTTGAAATACAGCCACAGGGAGGAGAGCCTCACCCTGGGTCTGCTGGAGCCACACAGCTCATCCCAAAAGGAGTCAAAGCCCTCAACCCCTGACAGGGGCCTCCTTGGCCAGCCTCCCCTCTCTTCTCTAGGCCATCCTCTTTCAAACCCAAATTATCTAGAGCTGCACCGTCCAATCCGGTAGCCACATGTGGCTATTTAAACCGAAGTTAATCACAATCCAATTAAATTTAGAGCTCAGGTCCTCCACAACACCAGCCACGTTTCAAGTGCTCGGTGGCCACACGTGGGCAGTGGCTTCCGTATTGCACAGTCAGATACAGAGCATTGCCGTCACCGCAGAAAGTTCGAGAAGCTAACCTTGGTTTCTACAAAGTGATTCCTCCAGTGTCCCTGATTCCTTCCTGCCACAGGGTCAGCCCACTTTTTCCAGTCTTTTGCTCTAGGGGAGGATCATGGGTGGTGTTGAATGGGGATTCACCACAAGTAATGATGGGGTAGGGGTTTCCTGTCTGCCTGGCCCTGGACAGTTCAGTCTCCTGCCAGAATCTGAGAAAGACGCAGTCAAGTTAACAATCCCCTGGCACCTGAGAGGTTACAGACATTAAGCTTCAAACAATGACAATGATCACAGACCATCCCTCAGCCAGCCCCCTTCCCCTCCCCATTTGATCTGACCACGGTTCAAGGATGTCAAACCTTGAGAAGGGGTACAAGAGAAAGAGCCCGAGAACATTTCAAGATTTGGGAGATTTCTACCAACATGATTCACGGGAGCTCAAAACCCCAGGGATCATTTTGGGGTCCTCATCTTCCCAGAAATTATTCTTAGATAGGGCTGGGGAAATCCCCCCCAAGGGGTTAAAAGCCAAGAAAATAGCTTCTCTGACAAGCACAGAAGCCTGGCAGGGGTGGGGTGGGGCAGTGGGAACCAGACAGCTGAACGAGTTATCCAGAAATTACAAGAGGCTTTTAACTTCTTTTTTTTTTT
Organism: Panthera onca; assembly: GCF_046562875.1. NCBI lineage: Eukaryota > Metazoa > Chordata > Mammalia > Carnivora > Felidae > Panthera > Panthera onca. The sequence goes on along the minus strand of NC_138344.1, from coordinate 38,920,147 downwards.
TTAACGTTTATTTATTTTTGGGACAGAGAGAGACAGAGCATGAATTGGGGAGGGTCAGAGAGAGAGGGAGACACAGAATCTGAAACAGGCTCCAGGCTCTGAGCAGTCAGCACAGAGCCCGACGCGGGGCTCGAACTCACGGACCGCGAGATCGTGACCTGAGCCGAAGTCAGACGCCCAACCGACTGAGCCACCCAGGCGCCCCACAAGAGGCTTTTAAAAGTAGAAAACTTAGCATGTGTCAAGCCCATAATGTATAGACCATAATTATTTTCCACTGAATTTTTTTGTATTTAATTTTGTGGCGACTGTCCCCTTTTACATCATGTACTCCGCCATCACTCTTCTCTTCTCTTAATATGCACAGTAATCCCTCTCCCCTTGTGTCATATAGTCAATAATTCCCATCCTCCGGTTCCAGGGCGCTTGCGATGAGGGGAATGTCACATTTTAAATTAGTAACAGCTGTGTTTTTGTTTTTTTTCAATTTCACCTCCACTGATGGCTTGTAAATATCGTTGAGTTCCAAAAAGCAACACGGGGCACCCTGTCTGCCCTGGTCCCCAACTCAATGGCCTTTTTGAGGGGCTTTTCTCTGAGGACAGGATGTGCCTCAGACACAGGCCAGAGGAGGGAGCACAGAGCAGCCATCCGGTCCCATCCTCCTCCTCCATGGAGGACACAGAGACCTCCACAGGAAAATAACATGCTTCCCATTAATCTCTCTTTGGGGTGAGGTCCACCCTGGTCCATTTAGGTCACCGCCCATTCTCAGGTGCTGCCTTTGCTTCTCCCTCAGATGGGAAGGAGTGGACAGCAGCCAGGAAAGCAAGGCTGGGACCTGAGTGAGGAAGCGAGATACCTGAGGCATCCAATTTAAGGGGGCACTGGTTCTCAGGTGCAAACCCTGCACTTACAGACCCTGAGAGCCAATGCCTCCTTCACTTGTTCAGCCCGAGGCACTTTGCCAATCTCAGCTGGGTCCTGGCCCTCCAGAAGGACCATCCCTTTGTAGGTCTGGGAGTCAGAACCAGATGGGAGCTTTGGGGAGGGGGTGGGGACTCAACACCAAGAAGAAAGAGCGACTCGGGAAGGGAGTTCATTAAAATGCTTTAAGGGACTCCAAACTGTGAGAATGTTGCGTTGTGTTCTCTGGTTTTATTTATTTAATTTTTTTTTGAAGACAGGAATTTAGCAAGAAATCAATCAACACACATGCTGATAACTTATTCCATGACAAAAAGGAAACAAAAACCCCATAAATTTCTACAGCCTTTGGGTAGCCAGTGTCTACTGCCACTAATTAATTTTCTAGAACTTTCGCTCTCCACATATCTCAAAACATGGTCAATCTGTCAGCCCCGGGAAGGCACTGCCAGCACCCGCTGTAGGAGGTTGCTGGTTCTGGAATCTCGGTCACACAGTGGAGGAGGGGAGCCCACAGCACGCTCAGGCTCCCCCATTCTGACCTGTCCTCCTACCATATCCCTGCACCTGTTCCAGCTGAGAGAAACAGCATGCTAGAGCACAGAATGGTGTGTGCAACGGGGAAAAACTGCCTCCCTGCCTCCATTTCCCCAAATGTAAAATAAGGAGATTATACTCAATCTGGTTTCAGATTCCTGAATTCATGTTACTTTGCCAAACATTCAAGCCATAAGAGTATGGGCTCTTGGGTGGCTCAGTCGGTTAAGCATTTGACTTCAGCTCAGGTCATGATCTTGCAGTTTGTGAGTTCAAGCCCAGCATCGGGCTCTGTGCTGACAGCTCAGAGCCTGGAGCCTGCTTCGTATTCTGTGTGTGTGTGTGACTCTCTCTCTCCCTCTCTCTCTCTGCCCCTCCCCTGCTTGCATTCTCTCTTTCTCAAATATAAATAAAACATTAAAAAAAAAAAAAAGCCATGAGGGTATTTGTCTAATTTGTAAACTCCTGGAGGGCAAGAATGGAGTCTTCATTTCTGCACCACCCCCTGCCCCTGTCCCCCCCAGTACACAGTGTCTAACACTGTCTTTCACACAAACGTGCCCAATAAAGGTCTGCCTGATCGCACTGCAGCCTTCGACTCTCCCAGGCACAGGCTATCTGCCATCACCAGATCGGGAAAAGGTTTCCAAGCCCTCACTGGGGGCGCCTATGACCCAGGAACCTCACTCCTGAGAGTTCCTTCTTCCTGCCAACCGTCCAAGCTCACTGGCGTCTCCCCACAGGAGCAAAAAAGGACATGAGACTCGACCTTGTGAAGTTAGCCCCACAGCTGAAAATTTCAGATTAAAACCCCAGATCATCTGTGGGGCAGACATCTTCCACAATCTGAGCCCCAAAGGAGCAAGCAAGTCAGCGTGGGCCAGGACCCTTCCCTGACCTGACTGTTCTGAGAGGATGTGAAGGAGCTAGAACATTCCCCAAGATTCCAGAGGGGATCAGCAGGCAGTGAGGTTCCAGGCAGCGGCACCCTCAGTTGGGACCCGACACTTGGCTCACCTTCCTGTGTGGCCTCCTTGAGAAGGTGACCTGATGGGAGGCAGGCCCTCCACGTCCCTTCTCAGAGCACCTGAACCCCACCCCTGTGCCTCAAAGAGTGGGATACAGATGCTTTTCTCCTTCACAGGGACAAGGGAGCCCTCACTCACCTCATAGGCAGGAGGACACGGTCTCATCCTCCTGAGCCTCCTCAGCGTGGCTCGTAGTTTCCTTTTTTATTCATTTATTTATTTTTTTTCTAATTTCCTATTTCCTCAAATAGCATGTGTCTAGAATGAATACCAGGCTCTCTTTGGCAGGCAAAAAAGGAGCATGGAGGGGAAATGTGAGAGCAGTAATCCATTGTAACACTTTAGGGGAAACTGCAAGCAATTTCCATGCTATTGATCCTCCCTGGGCATCAAAGCCACACTCAGTTTATTTGGAAAATTAAATTCTGGAGCGTGTAGCATGAGGGGGCTCTAGTTGTCTTCCTCTACGACCACAATTTAATTACGATCTCCATTTAAATACAGTAGAGGAAAGGGGCACCTTAGGGGCTCCCTGGACCCAGCCCCTGTGCTGTGGGGTCTGGCTATAGGGACCCCACACCCACAGCGGAAGAGCCACGTGACTCAGTTACCTTCAGCTGACCACTCATCAGCACCTCAGGCTGCTGCTCATTTGCATTTTTACTTATGCAAGTTTTAACAGCATATATTCATTAAAATGTTAATGATTGCTAAATTAACCTAATTGGTGGAGCGTGCTCCTTCTCCAAAGGTAAGATTTTGATCTTAACAAACATTGTTATTATTAGAAACAAAGCAACATTACTTAGGCACAAATTGGATATGATGTGTTAAGATATTCATTTGGAGGAGAAGCTAAGAATCAAGGTACGTCCGATCCCAAAGCTGCGCTGGTGGTGTTCAGGCTTTGGAATTTCACAAACAAGTCAAATTTATGCACAGTTGTGTGCACGTGTGCGCGCGCACGCACACACACACACACACACACACACACCCCACACACGCGCGCGCGAGAAAGCCTGGCAGAGATTGGAAAACTTACAGCCACACAAGGACTTTGCAGTCACCTTCTATTTTCTGTAATTTCTACTATCATCTCAATTTCACGAACACCAGGGACACTGGATGACAATCCCAAAGTAGAGTCCTTAATAAGTCAGTAAGTTTAGCTTCATGAAGAACTCACCACATTGTTTTCGTTTTCCTAATCTCATCCGTGACAACTTGGTCACAGTCTAGCACAGGTCCCCAGACCACCCTTGGCAACTCCCGCCCCCCTGCCGGCATAGACTGATTTTTCTTAACTGAATTTTTATTTAGGAGCGTTGCTGGCAGAGGGTCGCTGTCTCCGCCCCCTGCTCATCAGCCCAGGTAATTGAGCGCACAGCTCGCTCTCATGACGGTCCAGACGAACTGACCTCTCACGTCCTTTGGGTTCTTCCACCGCTGACCAGTTTGCTCCAGAACAAGATGGAGTCCCACTAAAGTCTTCCTAGAGGAACGTCCTCCGGGGCAACCAGCCAAACCTGTTAGCCTGAGCCCCACGAAATCAGCACAGTGCCTGGCACATGGCAGAGTCGTAAGAGTTGCTGGATTCCAGTGAAAAGTCATGGTGTGGCCCCCTCAGCCACTGAAAAACCCCTCCCAGCCTCCTCTTCTGCCTCTAAAGACACCCAGCATGTAGAACAGGGAGGGAAGCAGGCACATCTTCCAATGCCCTCAGACAAAGGCAAATCAAGTCTTCCATTCCTCATACCCCGACCCTCTCACTGGTCCTGAGATTCCTTTGAAAGAAGTGACTTTTCTCACCCATTGTAGGTGCCAAGGGTAAGAAGGAATGGCAGACAGAGCCACGGTGCTTGATCTACCAGGGAACATCAGCAATATTTGACAAGCTGACCGGCTCTCCCGAGAATAGAACTGTCATTAAGCCAAGAGGGAAATCATTACCTGATCCATAAATGATTACACAGGAGTAGGAACTGTCGCTCCCTTCTGAGGAGTTTGCAGAATCGGGATTTTAAACAGTGCAGCAAACTGATGCAACACTCAGCTCCCTGGAGCAGCTGGTGTATTATTCACAGGGAAAAAAAAAAATTCAGAAGTTAAGGCACTTTGTGCACTCTGGGGAAAGAGAAGGTCTCAGGGACTCTGACTATCAAAGGATTTCAGACCATCCACAGTGTCAGAGCCGGAAACTTCACTCAAAGGAAAACACAACTATTCGGATCTTCTGCCTGACAGCTTGGGGGCCTGAAACTTGCTGAGGTCTATCCACTGGCAAAATAAGCGACTGGAGTCAGAGCTGCAGACAACTTGGGTCATCGAGCCAAAGACACTTCCTTTGCAAAGATGGAGGTTCAGGTGCAGCCCACAAGGATGAAGCTATGTATAGGAGTGGGGAGCTGGAGACGTCCTCAGGTGTCCCTCGCCCTTCCCTGGGAGAATGGAGGAGAAGCAGGTCATAGAAACACGCTAGAGAGAACTCGGCATCAGTAAGAAACCATGGGCTGACTATACCTATAGCGATAGGGTGGGCCCCGAACCAAGCTGTTGAGTGAAAAAAGCTGGGTTGACCATGAACTACTGAGTGTAATTAACTCAACTCCCTGCACCTGCAGTCCACAAACACGGGAAGAAACAAACCGAGGTCCAGAGAGCTTAAGACAGTGCTCCTCAAACCCTAACGTGCGAACAAATGTCCTAAAGATCTGGTAAAAAATGCAGGTCCTGAGTCCCAGGGCTGCCACGGGGCTTGAGGTCTGCATCACTCACAAACCCCTTGGGTGATACAGAGGCGGCTGGGTCCACAGACCTCGCTATGGGCGGCAAGGGCTTAAGAGATTTACCCAAGATAAAAAAAAAAAAAAAGGGAGCAGCAAAGTCCAAGGAAGAGACTACGTGTCCAATACAGATAAGTTTCAAAATAATTGTGCTTCCCGGAGGAAGAGAGACAAACGAGAGTACATTATCATAACGTGTGCTTCCATTTATATAAGCTTCTAGAACATACATGCTAATCTTGTGATGGCAAAAGGCAGATCAGTAGTCGCCTGGACATGGGGCTGGGGGGATGGATGGATTACAAAAGAAACTTTTGGGGATAATGGATATGCTCACTATCTTGAGTATGGTGATGGCTTTCCGGGTGTATACATAGGTCAACACGCGTCGAATTGTACAGTTCAAACATGTAGCTTATCAGTCACACCTCAACAAAGCTGAAAAGAAACAAAAGGATCTGTGTCCTTCCTCCCCACCCCTACCACACTGGAGATGCCCCCTTTGCATTTCAAACTGAAAGGAAGAGTTTTATAGCTAGCCCACGCACCCACGGCTGGACCCCATCCCTCCGTCTCCTCCACCCCTCCCACCTCAGGCCCACCGCCATGTCACCCCCCCCCCAACCCCCACCTGCTTGGGATTCCAGGCTGACTCTACCCTTGTTCTCCTCTTCTTACCTGTCCTCCCACACACTTCCCCCAAACCCTCTTGCACCCTGTCCTTCCCCCCACTCTGCCACACTGACTTTCTTTTACTTCTCCCAAAGCACCACCTTCCCACCCACTCTGGATCTCTGTCTACACTGCTCACCTACCCCACCTCTTCCCCATCCCTCTTGCCTGGTGAACTCCTACACATCCTCCAGTCCAAGCTCAGGTGTCCTTTCCCCAAGAGACCACCCCCAGCCCAAGCTCCTTTGCTCTATACTTTCCTAGATCGATGTTCCTTTCCTTCCAAGTAGAGACACCAGTTTATCACCATGATTTACACCTGCCTCTCCCACTGCACCGTGAGCCCTGTTTTGCTCACCTCTACGTCCTGCACCTAACGCAATGCCTGACACACAGGACATGCTCCATAAATACTCATTTGGTATAAGAGTGTTTGGTGAACCTTCCAAAAGGCCTTTGGCCATTGCTAGGCAAAGACATTATCAGATTTGGTGGCGGCAGCTGATTTAGAGACACACACACACACACACACACACACTGCCTCCGCTGCACCCCCCTGGGGCACCGCACTGCCCCGCACCTGCCAGCCCCTGCTGCCTGGAGCTCTACAGAGAAGATCCACCAGGAATACAGGCTAATCTGCAAAGTTCTCCCTCACGTCCAACCTGATCCCCAACCTTCCTTTCAAAGCACCGTTTGCATAAAGTAAATGGCACTTTTGCTTTTGTAGGCTTTTTTCTTTCCACAATTTCAACACCTCTGTGTTTGGATGTAATTATCTCCTTTCTGGGCTCGTATCCCAAACTGCAGCCGTGCCGATGAGAGCCGGAAGATAAGTTTCAGAGGACGATCTGGACCCAAACAAGCCCCCTCGGGCGAGGCAGCCAAGCCTTGGGACTCACTGCCAACTCAGGGCAGACTCCGGAGACCAGGGGAAGCCACCCTGAATAGGGGGTGCTGGTAGGGAAGGGGTCAGGCAGCAGAGAGGCCAGAAGAGGAAGGGGTGCCTCCCAGGAAGCAAAGGTCAGGGGCAATGGGTTGGATGCCCAGTCGGCCGGCCGGCAGGCACCAGGTGGAGCAGCTCAGTGGAAGCAGAGCCAGGCAGCGGCGCCCTCGGTAGAGACCCAGGAATTAAAGAGGCAGGGCTCAAAGTGCTGGCCAGCCAGGCATCAGAGATCCGGAGGGCTAGACGAACGCCAAACGGCCCTCAGCGGCCGCCACTCCTGCCCTTCTCTCTGCCATTTCCGCTCAGCGCATCTGGCCATTTCCTGCCCAAACCCTGTCCCGATGTCAGGACCCCCTCAGCCCTCTCGACCCTTTCTCGGTTCTGCCCAGCCAGAGGGGAACATGGAAAAGAGTGAGGTGAACACCCAGACCCAGGCTGAGCGCACTCCCTGACAGGCCCGCCGGAATTCTCAGGCTCCTCCGCCACTGGAGATGTTACGGGGAAGGGAAGGAATCTCACGCACAGACCCTCTGGGAGGAGGGGAGGGGGACCGATGGTGAGCTGCCCTTGAGGGCTGTGCTGTGGCCCAGAGCCCGAGTCTGTGGAGGAGGGGCGGCCAGCACCTGCACTGCCTGCAGTGGCTTCTATCCTAAGCCCCAAAGGGTGGTGATGCTATAGGAATCCCTCCTCTGCCTCTGCGGTAAGGGAGCTGGCATCATTCTCTGAAGGCGTACAGGTCTCTGCAGGTGGCTTCCAGAAAGGAGGATGGGGGGCAGGGAGCGGGCCAGGAGGCTGCACATAGTGGGAGATCATCCTCGAGAAAAAGCAGGGACCACCTGACATGCGTCTAGTTATGGGTGCATTCTCTGTCTCCATTACCGGGGGACCCCGCCTGTCACTGAGTGGTCGTGGCCCTGCTGAGCCAGTTCCCTTGATGAGCCTCCACCCACTCACACAAAGGGCGCACGAGAAACGAAGCCCAAAGGTGAACGTCCCTCGTGCCAATAACAAAATACTAACTGATGGGCAGTTTATAAAGCAGCTAGGACAGACATGATTATCACCCTTCCTACTATGGGGAAACTGGCATTCTGTGCCCAAGGTCACAGAGCTAGTGATGGCTGCACCAGGATTTAAACCAGGAACAACACCAGCTTTGAGGGAAATCCCATCTCCGTTTTAATCCTAGCTCTGCCATCCACCAGCTGTGTGACCTGGGGTGAGTTACTCAACCTCTCTGAGCCCAGTGCCTTTCTTTCTAAAAAAAAAAATTTTTTTTAATGTTTATTTTTGAGAGAGAGAGAGAGTGCATGAGCAGGGGAGGGATAGAGAGAGAGGGAGTCACAGAATTCGAAGAAGGCTCCAGGCTCTGAGCTGTCAGCACAGAGCCAACACAAGGCTTGAATTCACAAACCATGAGATCATGACCTGAGCCGAAGTCAAATGCTTAACTGACTGAGCCACCCAGGTGCCCCCCCACCGAGTTGCCTTTCTTAACAACTGTATTAATTACTATCTATCTCACAAGATACGAGGGAGAATGAAAAAAGGTGAAATATACAATACAAAGGAAAGCAGTTAATAAATGTTTGTTTCTTCTTTCCAATTCCAATTTTTTTTTTAATTTTTTAATGTTTATTTGTTTTTAACAGAGAGAGAGAGAGAGAGACAGAGCATGAGTGGAAGAGGGCCAGAGAGAGAGGGAGACACAGAATCCGAAGCAGACTCCAGGCTCTGAGCTGTCATCACAGAGCCCGATGCGGGGCTCGAACTCATGGGCCGTGAGATCATGACCTGAGCCGAAGTCGGACGCTCAACCGACTGGGCCACCCAGGTGCCCCTCCAATTCCAAACTTTAAAATACATTGTTTTGGGACAATTCAACATGGAGGTTACAAAGGACTTTTCAGTGAAAAACGAAGCACGTTCTCGTTCTCGAAAGTAGAATCTAGGAACACGTGTGGCCAAGCATTTCTCTGTCTTCAGCCACCCAGGCATGGAGCCCCTTCTTTCTGCTCCCTTCCCCCTTCCCTCTGTATATCAGGGGAGATAGAGCAGTACCCCCAAGTCAGGTCACCTCCTTCCAGAGGAAAGGAAGCCGGCTCACTCCCTGCTGGGGCACATCCACCTGCAATGCATGGTTCAGTGGTGAGCCCAGATGTGCCCCTGAAGGTGGAAGGTCTGTCAGCAGCCCCAAGCCTGGTGACAGCTGGAGTTTCACGGCCAGGGACCAGCCACAAGGGAGTCTGCCCCTCACACCCAATCTCTGATCCAGGAAGGAGGGCTCCAAGTGTTGTCTGGGGACAGTACAGCAGTCTCCTGTTCTCGTGTGCAAAGAAAGCACTTCCTCTCCCATCTATTTACCCGCAGTCCTGGGAGGCGGGCAGTGAAAACGCTGTCAGCCCCATTCTGCAGGGAGGAATGACAAAAGATTGTCCAGGGCAGTGGGGCTTGACCCCAGCGTTCCAGAGTCCAAGCTTCTGTCCACTTCCACGTCCAACTCCAGTGCCCTTTACACGGAGTCCCGCCTGCTCCCTGAGGACTCCTGGAAGCATCAAACCTAAGCCTCCCTGTGTCAATGTCAACTCCACGATATTTTGATAACTGAGCTGTGGCTACGTAAGAGAACGCCCTTGCTTTTAGGAAATACACACTGAAATATTTAGGAATAAAGGAGCATCACTTCTGCAACTATCATTTTGGATACACATCCACACCCACAATGCGGGGTTTCTCAACCTGGGCGCTGCGGACATTCTGGGCCAGATAATTCTGTGTCGGGCAGAAGATGGGGTGGTTTCTGTGCATCCTAAGAAGTTTAGCAGCATCCCTGGCCTCTACCCACTAGATGCCTGTATCACCCACCCCCTACTCAAGTGTGACAACAAAACTGTCTCCAGGCACTACCCAATGGGGGCAAAATCACTTCCTATTGCGGCCGAAAGAGACAGAAAGGGTGGTAAAATGTTAGCCTCCGGTTTTGTAAGTTTCCTGTAAATAGGAGATAATTTCCACATAGAAAGTTTAAAAAAATAAAATTCCACGAGCACTTGCAATCTAAACAAAAGGAAGAAAGAGAAGACCTTGCCAGGTCACCGGCTCTCGGTCTCCACCCCAAAGGCCCGCATTCCCTTTGCTCACAGGTCATGGATCCCACAAGGGAGCGGTCACTACGTGTCAGAACCCCCTCGACCTTCCAAACAAACGTGCGCTCACAGAAGCCTCCGGGTGTGAGGTGCTGGTGCGCCCGCTCTACAAATGGGGAGCCCAAGGCCGGGAGGGACGAGGCTCCAGGCGCTGCAGCTCCAATGGGGGGGGAGGGGGCCCTGAGCCCAGCCTCCTGACCTGCCCTCTTGCAGCCCCCACCAGCACGTCTATGCACTGGGCTTCTCCCAGTCCCCACGCAGCACTGCATGGACCCCCTTGCATACATCGAAGGTTAACCACGGCCTGTGCATCTTTTATATTCCTTTCCCAAGGGGGGCTGGGCAGAGCTGCCTTTCAGACGGTTCCAAGTCAGCAGACTTTGCCTCCTGCCTTCGCCTTACAATCTGTGGTTATTCTGAATCACGCTGGCTAACTGCCATTCAGAGCAAATTGGTTATCCAGGGGGAAAAAAAATACCCCAAACTTTTTAAATAAATAAATAAACCAACAAACTAACTAACAAATAAGCCAGGGAAGGGCGGGGGGTGGGGGGGAGGAGTGGGGAGAGAAGGAAAGTAAATTGCACACATGCAAATTGGAATTATTTAAAAATTAAAAGTTCCTTTAAATTATTTAACCTAATTCCCACCCGACTCTCCCAGGGAGACAGCCGCTTGTGTTCCGCCGAGCGGAGAGGATAAAGCAGAAGCCTCCGGAGGCAGCCGCACAAGAGAGGGGAGGCCAAGCGAGTCAAATTTTCCAAACACCTGTGTGTTTGGGCTGCTGCGCAAGAGGCAGGCAGTGGTGAGACCCGCAACCTGCAACCGGCGGTGAGAAGGGGAAGTACAAGAAACATAATTAATGCGGGTATCACATTTCATGGCTTACAAAGCACGGTCTCGTTTTTATTTAGTCCTCACACCCACCCCAGGGCTCCGCATCGCATCATCGCCCGTTGCTATTTTCCATCGCAGGCATACAGAAGCTAAGGCCAGGAAGGGTTGGGCCTCGGGTCACAAAGCCAGCCAACGGTAAGCCCAAACCCCATGCTCTGCACGGAGACGTGCTGAGGCTCTTTTCCTTCCCTGTTCTGCTGGACCACCTTCCAGGAGGACCATGGGAGGGAACGGCAGGAGCAGGGGGCCTCGGGTCAGACAGCCCCCAGATCTCATTCTGCCTCTGCCGCTTCCCACTGAATGATCCCAGGCAAAAAAAAAACCTCATCTCCCTGAGCCTTTTTCCTCACGGGGACGAGGAGGAGGAAACTCGCTTCCTGAGACTGTTAAGAGAGTTGTAAGAGATGATGCATCTAAGGCACGAGGCACTTAGTAGGTGCTTGACGAATGGGGTGCTTAACAGCTCCAAGGAGCAGCTGGGGAAAACAAGGGTCCACTTAAATGTCCACTCTGCCCACGAATGTTAGGCCAATAGTTCTCAACCAGACTGCACACTGGAATCATCACGAAGCTTTTAAAATTCCCAGAGCCCATGTGGGTCCCCAGAGCAATCAAATCGGAATCTCAGTGTGTTTAAGGCTCTCTGGGTGATTCCAATGTGAAGCCACAGTCAAGGACCGCTGTGACACTCCATTTAGGATATGAGCAATGAAAGCATACATTACTCTGTAGCTGGTAGGATTCAGGGCAGACACTAAGTGGAGCTTTTCTGAAGGGTTCTAGAAGGCAGATCCAAGGAATAATGTACACTGTCCCTCTGTGGGGATTGGCAAGAGCAGCCCTTTGTGACGGAGGAAGAAAGCAGGAAGAGCCTGGATGGGGCGGGGGGCCTTCCAGAGGCCTTCCTCCAGCCTGGAGGCAACCAAACAAACCAAGCAAGGCCCCGGGTAGGTAGAATGGGCAAGCAGTGAGGGACGGAGCAAGCGCTTGTGGTGATTACATAGCACCGTTCAAAATGCCAGACAGTGACCTGTCAGAAATCCTTGCCCACCTGAGCCCCCCCCAGAGGGACACTCCAGATGGCCTGACAGTTGCCACCTGACTCGACCTCAGGACAAGCACAGAATCGCCAGGGTGACTCCATTCCCCCCCACCCCGCATGGCACACTGAGATTCACAATACACCCTACGCAGGTGCCAAGCCCTGGGCACTACCCAGAACTTCAATTTCCTTTCGATGAATCCACGAAGGGTCTAATTTGCATGCGATTTGCATAAACCTGCTTGTTTCCATTTAAGAAAGACCCCAACTCTGAGCAGGTGAGATAAAATAAATTGGCTTATTTATTGTCCCTCCTGCTGCAATTGTATTCCAAACCTAACATCTCCGAGTGTTCCCAGGGGAGCGTTTAACACTGCAGCCTGCTGAGGACCTGCCCAGGAGGGTGAAGACAGCCTGGGGGGACTCCCAGGGAGACAGAAAATGTAGTTCCCTCCTCCCCAAATCAGGCCAGGGCTAAGCCAGAGGGCGGCCTCAGAAGGAGGACCAGAGCAGTTTCACGGTTTTAACTGTAGCCCCCCAAAAATCAAACCCTCTTTTGCTGTCCTGTCCTGCCGTGGGGACCACAGTCCTGTCTGAGCCCAGGCTGGAGGAAGGTTGCTCTTCAAAACGGTCATCTTATTTATTACAGACACACTGTCAAGGCCAAAGCACAAAGGATTCAGCTGACTTGTAAGGTCCCTCCTGACTCTAAGCTCTTACACAGGGGTTTCAATTGATGCTTTGCGTCACACAGTTGAGTGGAAAAATCCATTATGTTAACAGCTGGCACCGGCATTCCTTAGGGAGGGAACTGTCTCTAGGGGGAGAAAAGCCTTTGAAAGACTGCTTGGGGGACCTGGACTCTGGGAGTCTGAGACCACTGAAGCCGGGGAACCGCAGGGGGGTGCCACGGAGAGAACGCCATGGAGCAGGTACCACGGAGAGGGCAGCACAGGAAGACCATGGTCTGCTGTACTCCTTCTAGAACGGCGAAAGGCAAGATGGAATGAGGCCTAGGAATGATGGGGGCCGGGGCGGGGCAGGGGGAGAGGCCCTGAGGTCAAGATGGCTTCAGACTGAGCCATCAACCCAGTCCCACTGAACTCTATACCACCGTCAGGTCCCGGAAATCTTGAGGACAGCGCGGGTGTGGCACTGGCACATCTCTTCACTGGATCACAAGGGGCTGGGAGACTCCAGCCGATGCCTGGGTTACACTCTTAACAAGAAGCCTGTTAAACAGTAGCTCAGCAAATGTTGGGGGCTTACTCTGGAAAAGGCATTCTGCTAAAATCTCCGTAGCAATCGTAAGGATGTAGGTTCTGTAACTATCCCAGTTTACAGAGAAGACCGAGGCCCCGAAGAGGCTGCATGATTTGCCCAAGGTCACGTGGCTAGAAGGTGCCAGAGCTAGGATCTGCCATCCACCTGCCAGGCTCGTAACCACCGCATTACATCAGGTAAGCCTCTCAGCTGTCCTGTAAAGCAAGGAAGACCAATACTGACAGGGACGAGTTTCATTGACCTCAGTGACTCACCTAAGATCACCGGCTGGGACGTAAAGTCTTCTGATCTCAGTGTGGGCCCTTTTCGCTGTACCACTCTGCCCCTTGACATGTTACAAATATCAAATGAGCCTATGATTTGGTACTCGGGAGTCATCGGGCAAGATGGCATTTGAAGGTGGCGTGACAGAGAAAGGGCACAGGCTTTGGTTCAGGAAGACCTATGTTCTGATCCCCACTCTGTCACTTTCCAGCTGTGTGTGCCACACAACAAGTTATTCCATCTCCCTGACCCCCAATTTCCTCCTCTGCAAACTGGGGGGATACCTCCTGTCCACTGACCTCAGAGGATAAGGAGTATAATGGATTTTGATGTTCAAGGCGGAGCCCTGAGCCAGGACAGAAACAGGTTTAGACACGGAGAAAACGTTGAAAGACTCGTGGGACATCCCTTACCCACCAGGCCCATCAGAACATTTCTGGCTCTCTCCGTGGACACCCCAACCCCCACCCCTGCTGGGGCAGCAGTGTTGCTCATCAGAAGCCCATTTTCCACTCCTCTGAGTGACCACCCGCCTAATCTCTCTCCCCTTGGAACAGGAAAACACGGTGCTACACCCCGGTGCATTTCTCTGCCAGTGCAGAACCCCGGGCCTCATCCTGCACCCTGTACTCTGCACCCAGCAAAACCAACCGGTTCTGTTTCACAGAGGAGACAGCCTTGCCCTCCCAGAGATGCCATCCCGACAGGCAGATGTGGACCCTGTCTCCAGGGATCTCCCTCTCTGACGCAGGACATGTATTTACTGCCCTAGGAAAGCCCAATGCCAGGCAGGAAGACCCAAGCGCTTGCCCTCAAAGAGCTACCAACCTGATGCGGGAGCCTCAGTCCCCACTTCCCCTTTGGAGGTATCCCCAGTCTGAGGTAAGTTCCTAACCCCAAAGATACACTGCACACAGGTACACACACTCAGAGGTGCACACGCACCAACCCTGCTGGGGGACATCCTGGAAGTTCAAGGGGTGGGTTGAGAGGGGCGGGTCCACGTGGGAGTATTAGTGCCCTTCAGTCTCCTCAAATTTCACCTCAACCAAGGTGCTCCCGTGAGGACCTCATCTGGGCCTTCCCACCATTTTCCCAACTGCTTTATTTATTTTTTTAAGTTTTTTCATCTTTGAGGGGCACCTGGGTGGCTCAGTCGGTTGAGCGTCCGACTTCGGCCAGGTCATGATCTTGCAGTTCATCAGCTCGAGCCCCACGTCAGGCTCTGTGCTGACAGCTCAGAGCCTGGAGCCTGTTTCCGATTCTGTGTCTCCCTCTCTCTGACCCTCCCCCATTCATGCTCTGTCTCTCTCTGTCTCAAAAATAAATAAACGTTAAAAAAAAATTAAAAAATAAATAAATAAAATGGGAGTGATAATGAGTCCAATAAAATCATATAAGTCAAAGTAGTTTGTGGCCTGCTAAAAAGCCCTATCAGCAAGACTGTGGTGTGGTGGTCGTTACAGTCTTTGGAACAGCGCTGTCCTCAAAGAAAGCCAAGGCGTAGAAATCCATCCACAAAACCCATCCCCCCCACCAAGGGCCTATTAATTGCCCTGCAGCCAGAGTCACTGGGTCCATGGGTCAGTACCAAAACGATAGTGAGGACATCTCCAAACACTCCAACTTTTCCTGGATCACCGGAACATACCAATCAATCCCCAGATCAATAGAAGACTTTAAATGCATTTCTATTTTCAGATTCGTATCATATGTTAACATTTTGTCAGTAGACAATGGTGGTGGGCATGTTAAATATATACCATTTTAATATTTCATGAAGACCCTTAGGTACTTTCGGTTATAGTAAAAAGTCTGTTCTCTCACTCCAAAGCCATTTGATTCTACATGTTGCAAGCCTCAGCTATTTACGGTCCCAGACTAAAATATTTGTGTTAACATGGCTGCCCCTATTCTGTACCCAATGACTCCCTTAGTCCTTTCAAAAGTTTCCCATTCATTCATTCGTTTATTTATGCAACAAAAATCTGTCAAGCACCGGGGCGCCTGGGTGGCCCAGTCGGTTAAGTGTCTGACTCTTGATTTCGGCTCGGGTCATGATCTCAAGGTTTATGAGATCGAGTCCTGCTTGGGATTTTCACTCCTCTCTGCCCCTCCCTTGCTCACACTCTCTTGCACTCTCTCTCTCAAAATAAATGAATAAACTTAAAAAAAAAAAATCTGCTAAGCCCCTACTATGACACTGTATAAAGCACAAGAGGTACATTAGTTCCGGGGCGCCTGGGTGGCTCAGTCGGTTAAGCAGCCGACTTCGGCTCAGGTCATGATCTCGCGGTCCGTGAGTTCGAGCCCCGCGTCGGGCTCTGTGCTGACAGCTCAGAGCCTGGAGCCTGTTTCGGATTCTGTGTCTCCCTCTCTCTCTGACCCTCCCCCGTTCATGCTCTGTCTCTCTCTCAAAAATAAATGTTAAAAAAAAAAATTAAAAAAAAAAAGAGGTACATTAGTTCCAAAGTAGGTGTCCCCTGAGTTTCCCCAAAGGCAGAGCCTGAGACAAAGACATGCGTGCAAGTAGTCTAATCGAGAGGTGATCCCAGAGGGCAGGAGAAAGGGACAAGAGGAGTTAGAGGAGAGACAAGGGACACAAGGATTCACTATCTAGTTGGCCAACACTATAGGCAGCTGGGCTCATTCTGCTGGGGCTCCTAAGGACCATCTCAGATGTGTCCGCCCAGGAAATGAAACAGGGAAATATTTATCCATCCCCAGTGGGGAAATACTGTCTGCGTTGGCTAGAGACAGCCATGCTGGTGTTAGTTCCCCTGCAATCCTACGTTGGTATATAGGTTCTGCTTGGAGTCTCTCACCCCCGTGTCAGGAAAGTGCTGGGGCACCTGGGTGGCTCAGTCAGTGAAGCATCTGACTCGTGATATCAGCTCAGGTCATGATCTCACGGTTGCGCTGTGTGCTGGCAGCACGGAACCTGCTTGGGATTCTCTCTCTCTTTCCCTCTCTGTGCCCCTCCCCCACACGTGCTCGCTCTCTCTCTCTAAGGAAATAAGTAAATTTTTTTTTTTAGAAAAAAGAAGGTTGTGTTTAAAAGTTTACCTACTTGGTAGAGACAGCTGTGGCGTGGAAAGAAGCTATTTTGCAACTTTCCTGAAGGGCAGCATCATGTATCCCACCTACTTTCAATCAGGAATTAAGGTGACTAAGACGAGAAACTACTAAACTATTGCCTGCAGCCACTTCAGACGTATCATGGTTTGAAACGGTTTCCTGGGAAGGAAATGGCTAAGCGGGAGGAGGGAGGTGAGTTACCTCCCCAAGAAAGAAAGAGGACTGGTCAGATCTCCTAGCACACATGCTACTGAGAGATCTCTGGCGACCAGCGGTGGTGTTTGCTAAAAGCCAGTCTTCATCTATGGAAGGCTCTTAGCAGATGCACCAGGCTTACCTGGGAGCCTAGAATTGCCTTACAGTAAATAAATAAGGAAACCTATGAATTTATGGAACAGGGAGCCCTTTAAGTCACGTACACTATGTCGCTATCTGAGTATACAGTGGAGATGTTTCAAAACCAAAGCAGCTCCTTTCTGTGGAAACAAGGTAGTTACAGACAGTTCTTGGAATCCTCATGCGTACATCTGGGCAGAGTAATCCTCATGTGGCGAGAAAGGACTGATGGGCTGCCTCGGTGGTCCCGGACCACCCCCCTCCCCCCTGCTCCACTCGTACCTGCTGTATTCTTGACATCCTTTGTAAACCTTGATGCTGGGTAAGGTCGCTGAGTCCTAAGAGTCTGATTTGACGATTCAGTGTTTTGTGTCACCTCAGTAGGGACCATATATACAGTGTCATCTCCAGGTTCATTAAATGCACATGTTCTCTGCCTTTCAGACCACTGTCTCTCGCAGCGCTTATGTTTTTAGGTTCCAACCACATCTATAAAGTCTCCAAAATTCCTTTGTCCTTGACCTCGTCCTAGTGGGTAGCCCAGGGACCCACATCCTAACAGCCCAGCAGGAGTTCAACGGTTCCACTGGTAGGAACGCCTTTTGTTAATTCTCCCTGGGCCCCTCCCCTCCACAAGGCCTCCAGGTCTCAAGAAATCTTACCCATGGAATGAGTTACGTTTACCGAGAAATAATTAAAATCGTTTTTCCAACTTTAAATTAATCAAAGACATTTGTAACTACAAGTCAAGAGCTTCTGACCAGCGTGAAGCTACCTATCATGTGAACTTGACAGCATTTCAGATGAAAGCAGAGGAAAGTGGTCTCAACATGGATAAATGTTGAATGGGAGGAGGGCGGGGGATTCCTTTTGAAATTTTGGAAATACTTTTTTTTTAATTTTTATTTATTTTTGAGAGAGTGCAAGCAGGGGAGCAGCAGAGAGAGAGAGAAGACACATAGATTCCGAAGCAGGCTCCAGGCTCCGAGCTGTCAGCACAGAGACTGACACGGGGCTTGAACCCACGGACCTCAAGATCATGACCTGAGCTGAAGTCGGATGCTTAACCGACTGAGCCACCCAGGCATCCCTGGAAATACTTAAAAAAAAAAATTTTTTTTTAACATTTATTTACTTTTGAGAGACAGAGAGACACAGAGAATGAGCAGGGGAGGGGTAGAGAAAGGGGGAGACCCAGAATCTGAAGTAGGCTCCAGGCTCTGAGCTGTCAGCACAGAGCCCGACGCGGGGCTCAAACTTACAAACTGCGAGATCATGACCTGAGCCGAAGTCAGTCACTTAACCAACTGAGCCACCCAGGCACCCCTGCCCCTGGAAATACTTTTTAAAGGCACCTCAGGTTGGAAACCACCGCTATATATATTCCTTTATTCTCATTCACTTTGTTCATCATCTGCCATTTCTCTGGCCGTTCATAAAGCTCTTGGATTTTTGCCAGTTTACTTGCTTCCACCTTTAGTATTCCCCCACCCGCGTGATCTTAATGTCAGCAGCAAGCCTGAAGCTCACCATGAATATCGATTTTCAAATCCCATGTAAAAATGTAAATAACCATCTCAGGACCCACCCATGGGCCCCTTTCTCTCCCCCTGGATGTCCTAATAGCTTTGGGCCTCAGCAACCCTCTGCGTGGACCCCGGCTCAGCTTCCCACCCGTCTAGAGTGGCTGTTCGCCAGAGACGAATGAACAAACAGATCCATGGTATGCAAGGAGAAAAAATTAAATCTCCTATTTTTATTACTTCATTGAAAAGGAGAAAAACGTTTATTCAATACTTAGTGTGCATTATTGGTAAGCAGTCCGTGTATATACTTTATTAACAAATTTATGCATATTGGAATGAAGCTCAAACCTTTTTATATGAAGAGCAGCGGACAATCCAAAAAATGTAGATGTCATCGCTGAACATATTGTCTCCATTTCCTACCCTCTTCCCCATCCCTCCTATTTTTCTATCCCCAGTCCTATGGCCCTGGGTATTTTTCCAGCTGTCACCTCCCTCAAATCTCCACTCTGTTACTCTCTGCTCCAGACCTCTGGCTTGCTCTCCACCCAGTCTCCTGCACTTAATGTTTCAGAGCTCCTTGCATATTCGCTGGCCTTCAGCGGGGCCCACCCCCTGCTCCCCAGGCGAGCCCCAGAGGCCCCCACACCCAGACCCAGTTCCTGAGCCCACAGCCCAGCTCAAAGCCCCGGGTCTCTACTTAACATGGGTAATTGTGGAGTCAGAACAAACCAACAATATAAAAATGTCGCTTGAAATGTTACATCATGTGGTCCAAACTAGAAACAGTCTAAATACCTACCAGTAGGATTTTGAGGAAAAAAATTGCGGTTTATCTGCAAAATGGCCTGTTATATAGCCATTAAAAAATATATTGTCTAGAAATTTCTAACAACATGGGGAAAGTCTCAAGCTACAGAATCAAGTACACAAGCAGTCCTCAGAATCTCTACAAAGTGTAATGTCTGCAAAGAAAACATACACATCGCCAACAGGTACATGAAAAGGTGCTCACCATCAGTAGCCGTGAGGGAAATGCAAATCAGAACCACACTGAAATACCAACTCATACCTGTTAGAATGGCTAGTATCAAAAAGACAAGAAATAGCAAATGTTGGCAAGGACGCAGAGAAGAAGGAGCCCTTGTGAACTTAGTGGAAATAGACATTGGTGCAGCCACTACAGAAAACCATAGGGAGCTTCCTCAAAAATTTTAAAATAAGAACCACCATATGATCTAGCGATTTCCCCACTTCTGGGTATTTATCCAAAGGAAATGAAAAGACTAACTCAAAAAGACACCTGCACCCCCATGTTCACTGCAGCATCATTTACAATAGCCACGGCATGGAAACAATCTAATTATCCATCTATGGATGAATGAATAAAGATGTGATAAAGATACACACACACACACACACACACACACACACACACACACACACACACTGGAATATTATTCAGCCAGAAAATAAAAAGCAAATCTTGTCATTTGTGACAATGTGGATGGACCTTGGGGGCATTATGCTAAGTGAAAGGAGTCAGACAGAGAAAGACAAATATTATAGGACATCTCTTATGTGCAGAATCTTAAAAAAAAAAAATCATAGATACAGAGAACAGGTTTGTAGTTGACAGAAGCAGAGGATGGGGGTGGGCAAAATGAGTGAAGTGGTCAAAAGGCACAAACTGACAGTTATAAGATACGTTCTGAAGATGCACGCAGAGCACAGTGACTCTAGTTAACAATGCGGTATCATGTGTTTCCAAGTTAACCACGCTGTGTTATATATTTGAAAGCCGCTAAGAGAGTAGATCATAAAAGCACTCATCACAAGAAAACAAGTGTAAGTATGAGAGGTGATGGACGTTAAACTAAACTCATTGTGGTGATCATTTTGCCATCTATACATATATCAGATCATTATGTTGTTAGAGTGCTACGTGTCAATCATATCTGATTGAAAAATACAAGAAAACCAGACCAGAAGGCATTCTTCAGCTAGAATATAAGAAACATGCCAACTCTGGTTAGCAGACTGAGTTTTTCAAAACAATCTGAATCTCCAGGTATATAGTCAATGGCCAAAAAAAAACCCCAAAATCATGATTTTCCAGAATGTAAATTTGCTCCTCTGCTCACTGAATTTAAAAGTATAAATTTTGTAAAGAGAAGTACCTGCTGCGGGTCAGGTTCTAACAGACACACCGTATTTTACATCACATAAGTATAATCTCAACTATAAATATATAAACATACATAAGGAAAAAAGCCTGGCAGGAAATATACCAAAGTATTGCTAGAAGCTTTCTCTGCCTTCATTCACAATTCAGTTAAGTATTCACTGATGTTCCTTACGTATTCTGGCCTTGAACTGGGTCCTCATTTATGGAATCATGGCTGATTTTGGTTTTCTTTCTTTCTTTTTTTTTTAATGTTTATTTATTTTTGAGAGAGAGAGCACGAGACAGGGAGGGGCAGAGAGAGAGGGAGACACACAATCTGAAGCAGGCTCCAGGCTCTGAGCTGTCAGCACAGAGCCCGACACGGGGCTTGAACTCACAAGCCGTGAGATCGGGACCCGAGCCGAAGTTGGATGCTTAACTGACTGAGCCACCCAGACACCCCGGATTTTGGTTTTCTACTTTACACATTTCTGGGTTTTTCTAGTTTTCTTTAAAGAGCGAGTTTTACTTTTACAAAAAATAAAACAGAATCAGTGTTTTTCTTATGAAAGCATATACCGTGAATCTAAAGACTGTTTTGAAAATCTGAATTGTATGTACTGATTCCTGCTTGCTTACATGTTTTACCCCTTGTAAAAAACCTCTCGGGGATAATTGGTATTATTTCTTCTAGAGAAATAATGGTACTTTTCCTGGGTGGTTGCTCTCTCTGGAAATTCAGGGATCTTACTTCTTATCATCGGTTACCCTCCCCCACCCTTAGCTCCAGAGCCTCCAGAACATTAGTGACTGAGCCCGAGTTAGCCAGCAAAGGGGCTGTGACACAGCAGCCAACCCCCATCTCCAATTGCATCCAGACATAGAAAGGCATTATAACTCCAACAGGAAGGAGTGAAGTTAGGCATAAGGCAGAACTTTCCTTCTGGCATGGTGGTTCAACCACAGAGTGGTGAGACACTTTCTCCAGGGAAGCCAGGGAAGGGCAGGGTAACAGCAGGCCTCCTTACGGCCTCCTTACAGCCCTAAGACCCCAGTGTGCCTCTTCAGAGTCCTGGGTGGGGTCTGCTCCCTAGGGATTACTGCCACTGAGATCCAAAGCATCCCTCAACCTCCCCACTGTCAAACAGAAGTGTTTAGACACAAACCCAAGGCCAGCTGGCGGACCTGACCCTGCACACCTCATCTGGGAGGGGGCTTTCGTCAGGACCAAATGGCCTCCAGGCCACTCGGGCTCAGAAGGGTCTCTGAAGGGGCAGCACTTGATGCCCAATGACAGCGCTGGAACAGAAGCCCTCACACCTGGGGGAAGCTGCACTCCTAACTCCTGGGACCCCAGTGAGGTCCACACTCCTCACTCAGCCACCCCAACCCCAGTCCATCCAAACCGCTTCACCCCTTCTTTCTCCAGGCCTTAGCCTCAGTAACACAGTGCCCTTCCTCCATTCCACCTCCCCTGCTCCCCTCTCTGCCTCCAGGCTGCATGTGGGGCTGGGGAGACTGAGGAGGGCGCCCCTGCCCACAGCCACTGAGAACAGAAAACAGGAGAAAAAGGGCAGGGGAAGGCACACAGGTGTGCAGGGCAATTCACAGGCTGTGAAGGTGCCACGGTAGCTGGGAAAGCCACGGACAGACAGACAAGGGGTGCGGAAGTTCTACAGAAGAAGTCATGTTACCCTGCGACGTATGCGAACGCTCCCGCCTAAACGCTGGGTTTCCAGAAGGTGTCTTTAACACCCTAAAATGTTTCCTTTGGTTAAAAACCTGCATCTAGACCTTGCCATCATCCCAGTGAGGGGAGAGGGGTGGCTTTCCCCAGTGTCCAGAAAGAGGCATGACAGATAGGGGCCAAGGCCACTGTAAGTGCAGAGACCCTAACGTACGTGCACGCACACGTGTGCACCCTGACGCATCCCAGACCCACACCACATAAGCATGCACACGTGCACACACCACGGATGTACACATACACGTGCATGCACCCCACACACACACCCAGGCCCTCCATACGGCCATCAGCCATTAGAGCAATCGACACCCAGTGCCGACGCGGCGGCCCATTTGGACCGCTGTTTCCACAATGAAGCGTTTATTAGCAATGAAGAGCGATCATGTCCGCAGTGAGTGGGCACTACAGTACTCTTCGCTAAGGTCAAGTTCTCGGGGAACAGCCACTCAGCCAGAGTGAGGCGGGGTGGGGGAGGGCTCCTGCTCCTGCAGCCGGCCCGGCACACTGCTCCCCCACTGCCCGGCCCCCTCAAGGACAGCCCCAGCCCCACTGCACCTGCCTCTGGCCTCCCCCACATCCTGCCCACCCCACCCTCTCTCTTCTCTCTGTGTCCCTGACCAGCGACACCTCAGTCTCCGACTGGCAACCCAACGCAGAACTGAGGGAGTCCTTTCCTTTCTGGAAGCTTCCTTTTGTGCCTGTGGTTGGGTTTCCTTTGGGGCTGACTGCCTGGCGGGACTGTGCCCCCCACCCCCCGCTCCTGGCGCTCTGGGCCCCAACGGGAGAGGAGTGTCCCGTCAGAGGGAGACAGCCAGGCCCCACTGGCACCAAAGCAGACATAAGAAGAACGCGTACGAATGGTAACCGGAAACACATCCCTCTCTTTCAGCCTTGCCAACCTGGCCTTTCTACCCTCCAGGGCCTAAAGGAACTAACCAGAGGCATCTGACCATGTGAAACCACCCTGTGCCTCCACCCCCACCCAGCCGGCACCTCTCTTGGCTGGAGAAAGCCCTGTCCTCAGTTCACATGTCAGGGAGAGGGGCTCCTGGAGCCTCAGCCCCGGCGTCCCGGCCTCTCCGCCCACACCAGCAACCCCAAAGCACTTCCGCTTTTCCCCTTTGCCTTCTGCAAAGCTCCCACCAGCGCGAGCCCATGCACTCCGCCAACTCTCCGGTGGGGCAGAAGCGGAGACCTTGGCGGAGATCAGAGGTCAGAGCACCGAGCCATTGGTTCCAAGGGTCTGCCTCTCCTGCAGGCCACTGCACCATATTTCTGCGACATGATCAATCCTCCGCAGCAGAGGGCGGAAGGCACTGTGAACCGGACCTACCGCTGTCAGGTCGCTCAAGAGGCCGCACGCGTCAACTTTGGTTCTGTCATTCGGAACCGATAAACGGGGTAGGAAGCAGGGCATCCAGGTCAGACTCTGGGGTCCCAGTGGACCCAAGTCGTCTTCAACGTAGTCTTCAATGTAGACTGTGAGTACAGGCAGGGTGACCTTTCAGAACCCATCCTGGGTCACAGCCCGCCTGCTTATAAGAAGGATGTGTTCCCAAGAACTCTGACCCCAGAGGGAAACGGAGTCAGGCAGTCCCAGCTGTGACCCACGCACCTCTGCAAGTTCCTCCTTGCCCCACCCAAATTCACCTAAATGAGACTCTACAGAGGTGAGAAACAACCTCCCTAATCAAACAGGACACGGAGAGCAAACAAGCAATGCAGTGATGTGTGATTCTTAACTAGAGCTTGGTTGGGGAAAAAACAGCTACACGAGGCCTTTGGGGGACAGCAGAGAAAATTTTAATAAGGATTGGGCATTAAGAGATGTTGGAAAACTGGGGTGACTGGGTGGCTCAGTCGGTTAAGCATCCAACTCTAGATTTCGGCTCAGGTCATGATCTCGAGGTTCATGAGTTTGAGCCCCGCATCCAGAGCCACGCTGGCAGTGTGGAGCCTGCTTGGGATTCTCTCTCTCTCTCTCTCTCTCTCTCTCTCTCTCTCTGCCAGCTTTCTCTCTCTCTCCCTCTCTCTCTCTCACTTAAAGTAAATAAATAAACTTAAAAAAAAAAGATGTTAGGAAATTATTGATTTTGCCAGTTGGGATAAGGTTCTCGTGATCACGTATGAAAATGTGCTTATTTTTTGGAGATGGACGCACGCTGACGTGCTGACCTGGTTAGGAGTGACTATCACGATGGTGTAATTTACTTTAAAACGATTCTGCAAAAAATATAACAGACGAAGTAAATACAGAAAAACGTCAATGATTGTTGAATGTTGATCATGGTATATGGATCTTTAATTGCACCATTTTTTCCACTTTTCTACGCCTTGGTGGATTTTCGTAATAAAAAGCTAAAACAAAACAAATCAAAAAACACTTTTTTTTTTTTTTTTTTTTTAGAAAAGGAAGAAAGAGTGGCAGAGAATGTTTCCCAGCCTTGCAGCGCCAGGGGCAAACCCAGATTTGAGCTGCTGAGTGGGTTCTAGTAGAAAGGGCACGGGCTCTGGGGTCGGGAGCCTTGGTTCAAGGCTGGCACACACCCTCCTCTCTGCATGAATGAATCTTCTCTGAGCCTCAGGTTTTCCTTATCTGTAACACAGAAATAATAAAACTACCCTCACCACGTTGTGAGAACTTGACGAATTTTTACATGTGGAAGTGGCTAACTTTTAAGTTTTTTTTTAACATTTACTTATTTTTGAGAGAGAAAGACAGAGACAGAAAGACAGAGCATAAGAGGGGGAGGGGCAGACACACACACACACACACACACACACACACACACACACACACACACAGAATCTGAAGCAGACTCTTCACAAAAAAAACGTCCAGTGGGTCCTCGATAAACGTTCATTCTTGTCTTCTCTCTGCATCTCCCCTACTTGGTAAGAGGGTCGGGCTAGTGTGAGGCGACAAGATGCAAAATTTAAGGATTTCCACTTCCCAGGAGATAACAGAAATGCACTGTCCCCTGTATCTGCGGCAAAGTACAACGAAAAACTCTGGACGCTCTATGTAAACAATTATAAGAAGGAAGGTGGAAGGAAGAAGCAGGCCAACTAGGAACCTCAAGTCCTCACAGATGGTGAGTTCCCTGGGTTTTTCAATGGCAATTTAAATCTATTTTTGTTTGCAACTTCTGCATGAGGCAATAATTATAAATCTGTGTTGATGGGCACACGATGTATAAAAATGTAATTTGTATGATAAGTAACAGCACAAAAGAGAGAGAGGGAATGAACTTACATAGAAGTAAAGTTTGGGGGGCGCCCGGGTGCCTCAGTCGGTTAGGCATCCGACTTCGGCTCAGGTCATGATCTCACGGTTCATGAGTTCTAGCCCCACGTCGAACTCTGTGCTGAGAGCTCAGAGCCTGGAGCCTGCTTCGGATTCTGTGTCTCCCTTTCTCTGCCCCTCCCCTGCTCACAGTCTGTCTCTCTCTCCCTCAAAGATAAATAAACATTAAAAAATTAAAAAACAAAAAGTAAAGTTTTGTATACCATTGAAATAAATTTGATATTAAATATCGTATTTTAAATAAGAAGGTTTAGAGATGTAAAGAATGCAAGGTTTCTGTACGCAAACTGATAAAATGACACCATAAAACTGTCATAAGTTATGTATACATAATGAAATACCTTGAGCAACTCCTAAAAAAAAGCTATACAGGGGTGCCTGGGTAGCTCAGTTGGTTGAGTGTCCGACTTTGGCTCAGGTCATGAACTCACAGTTTGTGAGTTCGAGCCCCGCATCAGGCTCTCTGCTGACAGCTCGGAACCTGGAGCCTACTTCCGATTCTGTGTGTGTGTGTCTCTCTCTGCCCCTCCCCTGTTCATGCTCTCTCTCTCTCTCTCTCAGTCAAAAATAAATAAACATTAAAAAAATTAAAAATTAAAAAAAAGATATACACACAAAAATACTACAGGGAAATCAAAATAAGTTTGTAAAAACATGGTTAAGTAACCCCCCAGAAGGCAGGAAAAAGAAAACAGAGAAATGAGAAACAGAAACAAACAAATAACAAAAATAAAATGGTACTTAAGACCTAAGAAATCAATAATTATGTTGAATGTAAATGGCCAAAATACACTAAGTAAAAAAGAGATTGAAAAAAAAAAAGGGTGACAGGGAGATTGAGACTGGCAAAATTGTTTTAAAAATATGCCCCATGCCTGGGTGGCTCAGTTGGTTGAGTGTCCAACTCTTGATTTCAGCTCAGGTCATGGTCCCAGGGTCATGGAATCAAGCCTCATGTCGGGCACCATGCTGAGTGTGGTGCTTGCTTCAGATTCTCTGTCTCTGTCTCTCTCTCTCATTCTCTCTCTCTCTCTCTCTCTCTCTCTCTCACTCTCTCCCTTTTCCCCCCTCCCCTGCGTGAGCTCTCTCTCCCTCTCTCTCTCAAATAAAAAATAGAAGGAAAAAAACAAAAACATGCCCCCAACTAGAGTGGCTAAAATAAAAAACTGTGACAACACCAAATGCTGACAAGGATGTAAAGAAACTAGCACTAATGTATTGCTTGTGGTAAAATAAAAGGGTACAGTCACTCTGGAAAATAGTTTGGCATTTTCCTTAAAAACTAAACGTGCAGAGAAATGAAGAAATGTTCACACAAAATCCACCCAAGAGTAGCAGCTTTATTTGTAATAGCCCGGAACTGGAAAACAACCCAGATGTCCTTCAGTGGGTGAATAGTTAAACAAACTTTGGTACATCCATTCCATGGGGTATTACTAAGCAATCAAAAGGAAACAAACTATGGAATGCAACAACCTGAATGAATAATCTCCAGAGAATTATGCTAAGTGGGGGCAGGGGGGGAACAACCACAAAATGTTGCATACTGTAGGATTCTATGAAATGAGAAAATGATGGAAATGGAGAACAGATTAGTCATTGCCTAGGGTTAATGAGGGCTGAATAAAAGAGCAACATCCTTGTGGCGATGGAATGTTCCGTACCTTGACTTTACCAACGTCAGGATCCTGGTTGTAATACTGTACTGCGGTTTTGCAAGACATTACCACTGGAGGTAACTGAATAAAAGATACTGTTTCTTACAACTGTATGTGCATCTACATGTATCTCAAGAAAGGAATTTAATTCACAAAAAATTAAGGAGGCACTCGATCTCAGAGTCATGCAAATGCAGGGTTAACACCTGAGAGTGAGCATATCTGTCAGTGTTTACCTTAGGGACCTCACTTGTCTCACTCTGGTCCCAGCCCTGCCTGGGAATGACGCCTTCTCGGATCCACATGGAGAATTCTAGAACCAGAGGACCAAAGTTTGGCCCCTAAAGGGCCAGGAGTCATCATGATGTTCCATACCACCCACGTCCCAAACACCCCAGTCCAACTATCCCGCAACGTGGAACCGTGGCTCTATGGGGGACGACGGGCAAGAAGGTATGAGTGGGAGGATCTGCTGTACTTGAGGGGAATCAAGTGCATTCTGCAGAGATAGAATTTTAAAGGGAAGGACTTTTGGGGCGCCTGGGTGGCTCAGTCGGTTAAGCATCCGACTTCGGCTCAGGTCATGATGGCACAGTTCGTGGGTTCGAGCCCTGTGTCAGGCTCTGTGCTGACAGCTCAGAGCCTGGAGCCTGCTTCAGATTCTGAGTCCCCCTTTCTCTCCGCCCCTCCTCCTCCAATCCCATCCCCCCCCCCTCAAAAATAAACATTAAACAGAGAAAAAAGAAAGGTTGTTTTAGCCATCATCCTTTGAGGCACACTGAGCAACCTTGGATCCTCTCTCTGCGTGTCCAAATCCTGGGGGCTCTAGATCCCAGGGCGGCTGTGGAGATGATGGGATAACTTCTGTGCCTTCTTCTGTCCCTGTGTATCCTCTCAGGTATGCCCTGCCCTGGGGCCTTTCTAACCAGACCCATATAAGCAGCATCTTGCCAAGGGTGCAACTCAGCCCCATTTTACAGGAAAGAAAGCAAAGCTGAGACACGTTCCAGGACTGGTCGTCACCAGTTTACCCTGATCCAGCCGCAACAGTTGTGTCAAGGTCAGCATCTGTTCTAGACTCTGCCAGGAGCCCATTTCCACCGCTCAATGCCCCATTCTGATGGGCGGGTTCTATGATGTACCAATTGTCAAATATTTTGGCTATGACGTTGGCTAAGACACGGTACATGGGGGAGCCTCTTAGAAGCAGCTCCTTGCTCCCCTCTGGGTATATTCAAAATGCCAGGGTATGTTCCCTTCCCTACATAACCCCTCCTGCCAGAGAAGTCAGAGAAAAATACACTGATTTGTTGTCCTAAGGATCCAAATCACTAACACGGACCCAACCGCACAGACCTAATGAAACAAAATCAGACGTCCTAAGACATATATAGACTCAGAGACCATCAGAATTCCACACAAAGGCGGACGGAGCAGAGTTTACTGAAGGGGACTATTTGCAGAGGCATGCGCAGGATTAAGGGAATCCGCAGAGAATGTTAAGACGTTCTGGAATTGGCAACGGTGGGAAGTCCTGAACAGGCCCAGTGAAGAGTGGTGGTGGCAGGGGCTCGACGAGAGCTGAAGCGGAGAAAGAGGGGCGCCCTAGTGGGGGCGGGGGGCAGCCCCTGCCAGAGCCCCGCACAGGGAGGGAGTAGGGAGGAAACCCCCCAACCCCTCTCTCCTCCCGCCCTCCAGTCTCCCACGTGTGCCCCCCGTTGGCCAAACCCAACCAGGAGGCAGAAAGCACGGGCCCAAGCAGAAGTGAGCTCCTCCGTGGCAGGGGAGGCAGAGACGGCTGTGGGGGCCCAAGCGGCAACCCGAGGGGCACAGAGAGACCATCGTAGGCCCAGAGCGATGGGGGACACCTGTCACACATGGTCCCTTACGCACCAAGGCCTGGCACACAGCTGCCGGACCCGGCACCCACCCACCGTCTCGCAGCTGTCCTCGGCCTCTCCCGTCGGCGCTGGCTTGGCGTGTCCTGCGGGGACTGCCTGCAAAGGGGAAGCCTGGGTGCCTTCCCTGCCCCCCCACCCCCGCCTCTGCCTTAGGTCCCCAAAAAAGGGAGAGGACAAAGGAGGGTTTCTCCTCCTAACATGGCCAAACCCTCAGCCACGGGGTCCTAGAGCCAGGCTGGGCTGGCCTCTCACTCTGCCAAGAGCCCAGTACTGAAGGTAATTACATTTCTTTTCCTCCGCTTGGCACGTTGCCCCCCAGCAACACAGGGATGCCCTTCCCCCCACCCCCACTGCCAGCTCTTAGCCTGGTCTCCACCTGCACAAGCAGCGGCATCCCCACCGCGGAGCCCGGGCCCCCAGAGGCTTGCTGGCAGATGGACTGAGGCAGCCGCCAGCGCAGAATCCCCACTGCCGGGGACTCCCTCAGCCCACATGGGGAGCACCAGCAGTCGGGACTCCACGGAGGCCGGGCAGGCTACCTCAAACCACGGAATGCGGGTGTCCAGAGGGAGAAGGAGCTATAGGCTCTGGACAGCTGGGGGGAGGGTCAAGTTCTCGGAGTGGGGTGAGCCTTTCTATGCCCTTGCTGGCTTCCCAGCTTTGCAGACCTGCCTGGGGTTTAAGGCAGAGCTGGGGAGAGCCAAGAAGCTCTTTGGTGGGATCAGGAAATTATAGCACAAGGAAGAGCAGGAAGGACAAGTCATAGGAGCTTATAAATCCCTACATTGGCCGGGGCGGGGCGGGGGGGGGGGGGGGGGGGGTGCTGTGAGCTACAGATAACTCAGGACTGAAATTAAAAAATCAAACTTGTCCCTTTGTCCTCTCCTGCTCTCTTTGATCCCTCCCTGTGAATAAAATAAATGAAATAAGCCAACTAGATACTTCAGATCATGGCTTATTAAAGCTGAAAGGGATCTCAGAGATGACGCCAATCCTTTGACTGATGGATGAAGAGACCCAGAGAGGTGAAGCAACATGTCCAAGGTCACACAGCAAGATGGCGGCAGCACCAGGGCAGGAGCTCCTGAGGTCTCCGAAATGTTAAGAGCCTATCACGCGCTGGGGACTGACTCTTCTGGACGCTGGGCTATAGCAGCGAACAAAACAGACGTGCGGTTAGCAAATGTAGACCGATGCTGCCCCATAGAACTTTCTGCAGTGATGAAATGCTCCACATCTTGCTCTCCAGTACAGTGGCCACGTAGCTGGTGTGGTCAGAGAACAAAATTTTTGCTGCATGTATTTTAGGATTGTTCCGTGTTCGTGAAGGATGGACTGTTTTGTCATTATGTCATGTCCCTCCCCTTCCCTGGGAATTTTTCTTTGCTCTGAAGTGGACTTTGCCTGATATTAATAAAGCCACTCATGCTTTTTCTGCTGATCGATGCTTGCACGGTGTATCTTTTTCCAACCAGGAACTGAATTTTTAATTTTATTTGTTTTTAATTAATTCATTTAAATAACCACATGTGGCAAATAGCTACAATATTGGACAATGCCATCGTAGAGAGCTCAGTTCTGCACGTTCTGTCTCCGTGCTGCCGGTGGCTAAGCAGACCAGCTCCTCCCCCCAGGGGAACACCACCAGGGACTGTCCCATGGAAGTCAGAGGCCCCAAGGAAGTTCCCCGACTGGGGGAACCATCCTCGTCACCGTCCGGGATGGAGAAAATGAACCCTGACCCACCCCTCTTCCTGAGATTCCGGAGCAGTTGGGTATACCCAGGGGGCAAGAGACTAAGCGTGAGTTGGCTACTTCCAGAGCAAAACTTTGTCTCCGTCCTTGCTTCAGGCAAGTTCTCCCACCAGACCAGGGTGGCCTGATCCCTCCCCGTTCTGGTCCTCACACTGCAGGGGGCAAGCATGCTCAAAATGTATTCTGGGGGTCTTGTGCAGGGAGCAGGCCTTTGCTATGCTAGGTTGGCTTCGGCCTGGCCAACAGCAGCTGGAAATGAGACAGCAGGAGGGAAAGGGACGGGCCTCAGGGAGGGGAGAAGTGGCCGCTTGGTTAATTGAGATGACTTACATGTGAGGCTGGCCAGGTAGAACCCATTGCCGCCAAGGACTCCTCGGGCAGAGTGACCTCCTTTCTCCTCCAGGCGTCCCCACACCCTCCTCCTCGCCGCGCTGCTGGGTCTGCTTCCTTGGCATATCACCCCCAAGCCTGGCATCTCCTCAAAGGAGCTCACGGCACCGTGGGCATCCTTCCTGCACGTTTGGCACATGCAGAGGTTGCCTTTCCCTCCCAAGGCCCAGCGCGGAGCTGGGGCGCTGTGAGTGTGCCTGGAAGCTCGATGGAGAGGGCAGGGGAGGGGAAGAGAAGGAAAGAGAAAGGGATTGCTACCCTGAGTCAGCCCTTTGCTGAATCCAGGGAGAGGGTCCTGATGTCCCGTTTGCCACTAACCTCTAGTTTGGAGTTACAATGCTCTCTCTCTCTCGCTCTCTCTCTCTCTCTCCTCTCCACACCCCCTCCCCACCTCCAGCCTGAGTTCCAGTCTCCATGCATCTTGACTCTTTGTCTGCTTGTCTCTTGACATATCCCAGCATTGTTACCGCCCCCAACCATCACTTTGTGCCCTTGCCTTGGTCTCTGTCCTGAGCTTAGAGGACAGTAGAGCTGGGAGCCCAATGCAGGGAGTAAGGAGGATGGAAACCAGCCGGCGGGGGCCCCTGCGCCCCTGGAACCTCAACATTACACCGAGCACACCTCCACTTTAATTTACACATCTTCTTTCATTTTTTTCACCAAATAAACTGTCACAATAATACAGGAGCTGATTCAATCCGGGCAGAGCTGTACAGATCACATCAGAAAATGACTGATAGTCTTGATGTGGAAATTGCATTTATCATACAGGCAAATAAAGTGTGAAGACGTACACTCAGAATAAAGGTTTCGTCGGCACCGGAGTGCACAATTGACCTGGGATCCGCCCCATCCCCCCGCAAAAAATGGGACAACAATAAGATTGTAACAGGGAGCAGGAGGGTCCATGGGATCAGGGGCCAGCAGAGGCTGGTGGGTTGGGGTGCATGGGGTCCAGGCAGCGTGGGGAAGAGCGCCGTCCAGACAGACTAAACCACAGTCCCCACCTGTGCCGGGGAAGGGAACAATGGCGGAGGGCTACCGCCCCCGAGAAGTCCTAGGAATTTGCTCCACATTGGAAACTCATGGCGAATTGCTCCGATAATTTACTGGCCCGGCTGGAGAGATGCATCTTTGAACTCCAGCAAAAGACTTTGAAAACCACTCTCAAACCTGGCTCTCAAAGCCCTGTCTGAGATGAATTAAAGGGAATTATGCACATAAACCCCCCAGATCAAGGGGACGCCCACTCTCCTTCAACTGCCTGCAAGCTGATTAGACAGATAGAGTTCACAGCAGAACAGGCGCCCGGGCTGGAAAAATAAAATAAAATAAATTTGAAATGCAGAGATGGATGGCTTCTGTCACCAAGTCTCTCCAAAACCACGGTCTGTAAATTGGAACTTCCACGGATGCTAAGGCAAGAGTGATAGCTCAGTGGCGGCCATTGGCCTGCTGGGGTGTTTGGGGAAGGACTCTAGCTTCCCCTTAAAAATTACCCACCGCCCCGTGTAAGGGGATCCATATCCAGGAGGATGGTTTTGGCTCTAAAATACACCCCATCACCCCAAGAAGGAGACACCGAGGCACGGCAAAGCCGGGTCACACTCAGACCCTCGCGTGTGCCACGCTAACATGGTGCCCAGCGCCTGGCACCTTGCCGGTGTTCAGCAACGTTTACGGAAGACCAGACAAGATGTTGCCATCTTCCCGGGCCCTGCTGAGCCAATTCACCCCCACCTTGTCCTCTCCACTGGCACAGCCCAGGTCCCACATGAGCCACTGAGGGGAAGCGGTGGACAGGTACCTAGAACTCTATTCCGCTCAGACCCTGGTCCAGGCCAGAGGCAGCTGACCGTCAGGAGTGCGGAAATTGAGGTTTTCCACCCCAAAGACTGATGTCTCTCAGGCCAGGGCACCTGGAGAGGGAGGCCGGAGGGGGGATGTGTTGAAGGCTATGGCGGCCCACTCAGATCCCTCCTTTAGGACTGAGCCATTCATTTCCAAGTCCTCTGGGAATTACCCTTGGCCAGAGAAAGCCACTTGGGTCAAGGTCACACCCCAACTCTAGGGGCAGCTGCATCCGATGACTGGTTAGTTGGCCAAAGGGAGGGTGGCTCCCAAGGCTCGGGCCCTTGCCTCGTGGTGAGACTGCTCTGCGGGCCACCCCTCCCCGCGGAGGGGAGGCTCCAATGTGACCCCATCACCGTCCAGCTCCACACTCCATCCCACTTCGCCGCCCTCTCTCTCCACAGGTGTTGATGCCAGGGCACGTGCCACAGAAGTTGAGGTGACATGAGATCCCTTGTCTAGCCTAGTCCGTCATGGCAGGGCCAAGGGGACCCAGAGAGGGGAAGAGGCTTGCCCCTGTGTATGCGGCCGGTCCTGGCAGAGGTGCCCCTAGAACTCAGGCCTCCTGACTCCACGCTTCCCCAGGAACGTTCCAGAAAGGCAAGGCCTTAGATGAGTGATTGAGAAAGACCATTTCCCGGTCCCCACTGGCCCCGGTTTCCACTCTGTCATTTTGTGGGCCCTCATTCCCAAAACACGCTCCGTGGGTGCTTAGCATCTCTTGGCTCATCTAACCGGCATCCTTCTCAGAACGGGGTACGAGTGCTGCCGTTTTACAAGGTTTATCGAGAGCCTCGCTCAACTAAGGAAAGGTACTTTCATCGGTCTCGGCTGGGTTATTACAGTTGACAATTACCTGCCTATGTGTCCCCCCAATTTTTAAATGGAGGGGAAAAAACCCAGAATCACCCAGCATTTACATTGATTTGGCTAATCCCTAGAGGAGAATACAATTAAACGACAGGAACAAAATGAAAGCTGACTGATGAGTTGCCATTTTAAGACACTTGGTTCAATTAAGCTAAAAGCCTGCTCTCGGGGCCACAGCAGTCATTCCCAAACACTGCCAGCCTGTCAGATCGGAGTCGGGGCTCCTCAGCAAGAGTCAGGATGCTCTCAGAGCCAACAGGGAGGGAATCCCCGGAATCTGCACCTGAACCTGCCTTTCCCATTTAGGACCAACTTCGCAGATCCCTGCTGACAGCCAATCACCCTTCTCTGCTGGCTGAGACTCAACCGGGGCTGGGGTATAGACAGGGAACACGGGTTCTAGCTCTAAAGCATGGAACTCCTTGTTTTTTATCCTGTTGGCTTGCCCATCTGCTTGCTTTATAAAAGATGGGCCCCTGGTGGGAAGCCAGGGCCTGTTTTGCCACTAACTTGCCTCAGTTTTCTCATCTTTAAAATGGGGGCGTCCGTGGACCATGGAAACCTGGACGTCAGCTCCCTCTCTGTTGAGAACACGTCGCGAAACTTCAAACCGGTCCTTAATCCTCCCTCGGTTGCGGCTTCCTTAGCAGCAAAATCAGTCTTAAGTGCCTGTTTATTCCACCACAAGGAAGCCCACAAGTATTGGCACAGAAAGGACAGCCTCTTCAACAGAGAGTTTCAGAACAATGTGATATCCACTGGCAAAAAAAAAAAAAAAAGTTAAAAATAGGTACATACTTGAACTTGAAATGCTTCACCAAAGAGGATATACAGATGGCAAAGAAGTACATTAGGCATTAGGGGAATGAAAGTTAAAACCACAGTGTAATGTCATTCAGGAGAGCTAAAATAAAAATTAATGATAACACCCAATTTTGGCAAGGATGTGGAGATACTGGGTCACTCCTGTATTACCGCAGGAATTTAAAATGATACAGCTACTCTGGAAAATAGTTTGGCAGCATTTTTTTTTTCCTTAAACTAAACATGCAATTACCATATGACCCAGCAATTGCACTCTCGGGCACTTATCCCAGAGAAATAAAAACTTATGTTCACACAAAAACCTACACTAGAATGTTTACAGTAGCTTTATTTGTAACAGCCCAAACCTGGAGACAACCAGAATATCCTCCGTGGGCAAATGGTTATACACACACAGTACGCCCATGCTAGGCTGAAGAGTGTCCCCCGAAATTCACGTCTACCCAGAACCTCCAAATATGACCTTAATTGGAAACAGGGTCTTTGCAGATACAACGAGTTAAGATGAGGCCATAGTGGATTAAGGTGAGCCCTCAATCCAGTGACTGATGTCCTTATGAGAAGGTCAGGTGGCAACAGAGGCAGAGATTTGAGCAATGCCCCTGCAAGCCAGGAACAGCCACGGTTGCTGGCTAGGAAGAAGCAAGGGAAGATTCCTCCCCAGAGCCTTTCAAGGAAGCACCACCCTGCTGACACGTTAATTTCAGACTTCTGGCCTCAAGAACCTCAAGAGAATAAATTTCTGTTGTTTTAAACCAGCCGGCTTGGGGTACTTCGTTACAGCAGCCCTCGGAGGCTAATACACCATGGGAAACTACTCAGTAATAAAAAGGAACAAATTGATATGCAACAACCTGGACAAACCTCTGGAGAATTAGGCAGAATGAGAAAAGCCAACCTCAAAAGGTTACATACTCTGTG
Source organism: Panthera onca (assembly GCF_046562875.1). Taxonomy (NCBI): domain Eukaryota; kingdom Metazoa; phylum Chordata; class Mammalia; order Carnivora; family Felidae; genus Panthera; species Panthera onca. The sequence goes on along the minus strand of NC_138344.1, from coordinate 38,884,289 downwards.
ATTCCATTTATATGACATTCTCAAAATGACAAAATTAGAGTGATGGAAACCAGATCAGTGGTCACCAGGGGAGTGGGGAAAGAAGGCTGGACTATAAAGGGGTAGCACAAGGGAGTTTTTTTTTTTTTTTGGGCGGGGGGGGTAGTGACTGAACAGCTCTGTACCCTGATTGCAGTAGGGGTTCCACGAATCTGAACATATGATAAAATTCACAGAGATACACACACAAAGCGAGTTCATGGAAACACTGGTGAAATCCCAAACATGATCTATAGTTTAGTTAACAGTATGATGTCAACATCAATTCCCAGTTTTTGTATTTATGCTATGTTTACCTGAGATGCTATTTAGCATGGGGGCGGGGGGAAGCCAGGGGAAGGGTACCCGAGCACTCTTTACTATTTTTGCTGACAATTATTTCAAAATAAAAGGTTTTTTAGAAAGGAGCGTTGGGGGGCGCCTGGGTGGCTCAGTCGCTTAAGCGTCCGACTTCAGCTCAGGTCACGATCTCGCGGTCCGTGAGTTCGAGCCCCGCATCGGGCTCTGGGCTGATGGCTCAGAGCCTGGAGCCTGCTTCCGATTCTGTGTCTCCCTCTCTCTCTGCCCCTCCCCCATTCATGCTCTGTCTCTCTCTGTCTCAAAAATAAATAAACGTTAAAAAAATTTTTTTTTTAATAAAAAAAAAAAAGAAAGGAGCGTTGGGGAGATTATTCCATTATGTTTTACAAGTATAAAAAAAATTAAAATAAAAAAGATGTTACTCTTTGAAGTTGACTTCCAGCAAGTTCTGGAGGCAGACAAACCCAGGTTGCAATTCAGGCCTGTCATTTACTCGCTCTGCTGCTTTGGGCAAGTTACTTCACTTCTCTGAGCCTCAGCCTCCTCGTGTGCACATTCTCATACCGGAATAATGACACGCTGCCTTTATATTCCATGGAGATGATGTGTGTAAAAGCAACTGAAGCCACCACTAGAACATGGGTGGTGCTGAGTAAACCTTAGTTCTGATCTTATCCCAACCAGTGAGACTCCTCCCATCTGTTTTCTGGACCCGCCATTGCATTTGATTCGAGGTCAAATGACCCTTCAAGGTCAAACGGTGTTCTCCTGGGAACCCAAGTGCCTCTAGAATACAGTTTTTCCAGATCTCCCTACCTGGGCCCACATACGGGCTGGGCTGCCCCAGAAACTCAGCCCTCCTTGAAAACAAACACCCCCTCTGGGAGCCCCAACCAAGTCTGCAAAGTTCCCCCGCCATTAAGCCCTCAGTGTTGATAGGGAACAGCACAAACTCTCCCCTGCTCTGAGACCCATTTACTGTCCCTCCCTGTCTTCCCCCCCATCATTAGCCCAGGTACTATTCCAAATGGCCTTGCAACCTTTATGATTGCAAAGTACATTTTACAAAGTACCTTTCGCACATGTTATATATCTCTCTAGCACCCCAACAAGACCCTAGCTGGAGGCAGAGCAGGTAAAACCCCAACTTTCCAATCAGGGAGGTGGGTGAGGAGTAAGAAGGAGAAAGGGAAAACCAACCTACTGTGTGCCAAGCACTTCATCTCCTTTCATTTAATTCTTACAACAAGATTACGACATAGGTAGTATTAAACCTCCATTTTTTCAGATGAAAATAACCTCCTCTTCCTCAGTTCAGAAAGGTAAGCAACATATCCAATGACACACGGCCAATAACGTCAGAATGGGGATCAGACCCAAGCCTTCCTGACTCTAAACCAGGGATCCTTCCTTCACACCGGGCACAAAGCCCATCATGCTCTCATCCTTCCTCCCCTCCATCCATCCTTTATTCATTTTAACAAGAAGCAATTGGAAATCTATGGGGGTCTCTTGAAGACCAGACCAGACCCATGAGTGCTCTGGCCCCACATTGTGAAGATCTTCAGATGCTCCTCCTTACATCCCCAAAAGGCTCAATCTTTTCATACTGTGTCATGTGTTTCTACCCTGGGAATTTCCTAGAGCACCCTTTGCCTACTTTAGGCAGTAACACCAATATCCCTTGTCCCTATTGTGCAGGTCAAGCCTGGAAGGATCCTTAGAGAGTAGTCAAGAGGACACTGGGACCCACAGAGGGGGTCATACTGTGTCATGTGTTTCTACCCTAGGAATTTCCTAGAGCACCCTTTGCCTACTTTAGGCAGTAACACCAATATCCCTTGTCCCTATTGTGCAGGTCAAGCCTGGAAGGATCCTTAGAGAGTAGTCAAGAGGACACTGGGACCCACAGAGGGGAAGACACCTGCCTCGAGTCCCACAGTGAGACGGAGGCAGGGGCAGGACTAGCCCCCAGGCCTCCCAGCTCGTGTCCAACCGTCTCTGCATGGGTCCCAGCACAGCCGAGCTCCGTCACTGCTGATGGCCGTGCCTGCCAACCTCCTGGGGAGAAGGCTGCCTGGGTCGGGGGCCCACAGCGGTTCCAGAGCTCTCTCTTCCCTTCCACATTCCTAAATCCTGCCCATCCTCAGCCCCACCTCAACCCTGCTTCTCCCTTGAAAGCTCCCCAGATCATTCTAACCCATTCTAGCCTCTCCTTCCATGGACCATGGCTGTGTCCACCACATTCCCCCTGACGCCTCTGGATCTCACATGATTTCACAGCCATCCCGAGCCTGAGTTCAACCTTCCCGGTCAGGCCACCACCCTCCTCACAGCAGTTGGCATAGCTGAGAGACTATAAAACAAAAAAAGCGGGGAGGAGATAGAACCCTCTTTATTTGAGTATTTGTCCATACCATCAGACTACCAGTCCAATTTGGGGGGATCTCTCCTATCTTTTCCCAAACCTGGGGGGAGTTGGCACTTTCCCCCAAAGAACAATCTAGAAGACCTCTCTTCCCACCGTCACATTGCCTGATAAACTACGCAGGATTAAACTTGAGGGTAAAATCCCACCTTGAAGTTGAGACTGCCTCCCCTCGTGACTAATTGAGACGCCAGGATCAAACTAAGTGTTCCATCCCATTAAATAAAGCCACATAAAAGAATCACCAGCTAACAGCGCCTTCCCGACTTTCTCAAGCTGGCCTGCAGTAAGTATTCCTAATTGTGCTTGTTAAAAAGTGGATTTATGAATCCCAATTAGGCCACTCGCACTTACGCGGCAGCAGTTTTCAATACCCCCGAACCTTCCTTCTTCCCGGGATGAAATTATTTTTGGTGGGTGACAGGATAATTACCGCAACATAAAAGGACCCACCCGGTACCACAGCAGCAGCTTCAGCAGTTCTGTTAGGAGGGCTCCAGGACAAGCAGAGTCTGGATGGCAAATTTAAACCCAGGTGGGGCTGCCGTCACTCCATACCTCTCAGCCATGCAGGCACCTCTCCTGGTACTTTCTCCTTGGATCCAAAAGTGAGCCGTTAAGGGTCTGACTCTTGATTTCGGCTCAGGTCACAATCTCACGGCTCGTGAGTTCGCGCCCCGTGTCAGGCTCTGTCCTGGGACTCTCTTGGGATTCTCTGTCTCTCCCTCTCTCTCTGCCCTTCCCCACCTCAAAACAAATACATTTAAAAGTGTGTATTTATACATATTTTTTATTTTTTTTTAATTTTTTTTTAACGTTTATTTATTTTTGAGACAGAGAGAGACAGAGCATGAACGGGGGAGGGGCAGAGAGAGAGGGAGACACAGAATCTGAAACAGGCTCCAGGCTCTGAGCTGTCAGCACAGAGCCCGATGCGGGGCTCGAACTCACGGACCATGAGATCATGACCTGAGCTGAAGTCAGACGCTTAACCGACCAAGCCACCCAGGCACCCCTTATACATATTTTTTAAAACAGCCTCTAGATGCCGCCCTGCCTTGCATTCCCCCTGCCCTTTAGTTCCTGGTGGCTCCCCAGCTTTGCCGGTACCTTCCCACCCAAGAGCAAGTTCTCCCCCCTGAATGGCCTTTCCTCAGCCCTGCGCTTCCCCACCTCCCATAAAGATCCAACTCAAACGTCTCCACCTCCAGGAAGCCTTCCTTACTTGACCCAGCCTCTCGCGCCTACTGCTGCTCAAGCACATGCATCTGTCCGATTCCTCAGGTGTGTTTGTCCCCGGCTCTGGGCCATGAGCTCTCTGAGGGCAAGGACTGGTCCTCTTCATCCTCTTCCCCAGTGTCTGACACCTGGTAGGCCGGCTCACCCGCTCACTCCTTTGCTCTTCTTGTTGGAACCCAATTAAAAATGGGCAAAGGATCTGAACAGACTTCTCCAGGGACAATAAACAAATAGCTAAAAGGCACATGAAAAGAGGCCCAGCATCGCTAATCATCGGGGAAACGTAAATCAAAACCACAACGAGATACCACCTTGAGCCATCAAGATGGCTGCTGCTGAAAAAAACAGAAAAAAACAAGCGTTGCTGAGGATGTGGAGAAGTTAGAGCCTGCATACACGGCCCGATAGCGATGGAAAACGGTGCAGCCACTTTGGAAAACAGTCTGGCGGTTCCTCCGACGTTAACCACAGAGTTACCGTATGACCCGGCAGTTCAACTCCTACGTACACACTCAACGTAAATAAAAATACATTTCCATGCAAAAAGTTGCGCAAAAACTTCAAGGCTGTATCATTCCTGGAGTCAAAACGCCGAAGTAGTCCCAGCATCCATCGTCTTGATGAACGGATTTTTAAAAACCCATACACTGGAGTATTACCCAGCAACAAAAAGGAACGAAGGACTAGTTCATGCCACGACAGGGATGAACCTTGAAAATGTTGTGCTAAGTGAAAGAAACCAGTCACAAAAAAAAAAAAAACATATATAATATGAACCCATGCATGTGAAATGTCCAGAACAGGCAAATCCATCGAGACAGAAGGTAGATTCGTGGCCACCAGGGGCTGGGGGAGACAGGATAAGGGTGACTACGCAGGGGTAAGGCGTTCCTTTCTGGGATGATCGTGGTGATGGTGGCACAGCCCTGTGAATATACTAAATCCCACTGGATTATAATAAGATACTAAAAACCACTGAATTGTACGCTTAAATAGTGAATTGTATGGCATGCGTATTATATTTCAATAAAGCCATCACCAAAATTATTTTCATTTTAAAAATCACTTGTTGGGGCAAAAAAATGTTTCTAGATTTTCTTTTTTTTTTTGGATTGTGTAAATCCTTAATATATAGAATTTTTGTGATGAAGAGAAATACTTTATGATAGTCGACCACATTTCCGATATCAAATAAACATCTAAAATAGTTTAAGATATTTTAATTAGAATTTTTTAAATCCACATGTAGAGCCTCCTAATCCATACCTTTTATCCCCCTAAAATGATGGGTCAGTTAATTTTTCAAGCTTTGAAAAAGCAGTGTTGGAGAACAGCTCATGTTCTGTAGTCTTCGGTATGCGATCATTTGTTTCGGTCACATAGTGTAATTTATAGGGTAGAGATCATTCCACTTAAACATTAATAGTCTTTTTGAGTTTCATAGTCAGTGATACCATGTGAAAATGTTAGAATTCTGAGTTGTGATTTTATTGACTTGTTGCTTGCTTGTTTTAGGCTTTGTAACTTTTAATATGTTCAAGTATACTGTCCAAATAAACTGAATACTCCAGTATTTTACAGAAAAAAAAAAAAAAATCACTTGTTGGGCACTTACTATGTGGGGAAGGGAGCAGCCCAAGAAGGGCTGACCCCAGTAGCCTGAGCCCCGGGGCAGCCCTCTACTGAAGCTCGCTTACCATGGAGCACCTTCCTGCCACTATCGCAACCTCCCTCAAGATGTCAGCTCCCTGCTTGGCTCACAAAACACTGACCACGACCTCTTTCCTTGAATCAGTCAGCATGGAGGAAATTTAATCAACCACAGGACCACTTTTACCTAGGGACGTAGTATACACAGCAGTTAAAAGCAGTCTCTAGAACAAGACCTCTTAGTATCAAATCCCAGCTCTGCTTGTTACCAGCTGGGTGACCTTGGACAAGTGAGCCTCAGTTTCGTCACCTGTAAAATGAAGGGACGCCAACATTATCTACCTCTTCAGGCTGTTGGGTAGATTCAACGAATGAATACATATGAAGTGCCTGACATCGTGTAAGTTCTATACAAGGATCGGCGAGACTATTTCCCGAGAGCGGGGAGTGAGTCTCACGAATGGGGTGAGCGATGGGCAGGTCTTAACAAAGTTCAGTCAACAGCTCCAAACACCCATTTCTCCTGGAATTATGTGATTTTTTCCCCAGCCCTCTCTCCCTTTAGCCAGAACATGTCAGCCCCTCTGCTCCCCACGGAAAAGGGTCTTTGCTCCCTCGAGTGCCAGAGGACGTGGCCACCAGGAAGAACATGGCAGCGTGCTCTGGCTGTCCTGGGGACCCTGGGACAGGGAGGCAGGTGTGCAGCAGGGAGAGGCCCCGGACGGCGGAGCAGCCGGCCAGAAGGGCCCGGCCCTGCCATCTGCTCCCCCAGTCGCAGTGAGTGGCCTGGCATGGATTCACTCTTGCTCACAGCCCAGCCTCTCCCAAGCGCCCGTTAGGGAGCAGCTCGAAGGCCCAGCCCGCAGGAGCCATTTCCTGTCGCAGGGGAGAGGGGAGCGGCCCTGCCCAAAGGAGAGGCCTCTGCAGGGCCCTGGCCCAATGTACATACTCCCATTCTGCTTAAGAGTGGCGATAAAAACCAGCTCTCTCCCCAGGAAAGTGGTGGCCGAGGCACCTGTTCAGGAGGCAACATGGCTTGGATAAGCCCCAGTGAGGAGCTGAGAGACGAGTGCTCGATGGGTGACATCGCCCTCCACGCCACCAGGCTCCCCACCAGCTTTGGGTAATCATTACTTTGTGTAATGCTTATTTTTGAGAGACAGACAGACAGACAGAGCAGGAGCGGGGGAGGGGCAGAGAGAGAGGGAGACACAGAATCCAAAGCAGGCTCCAGGCTCTGAGCTGCCAGCACAGAGCCCGATACAGGACTCGAACCCACAAGCCGCAAGATCATGACCTGAGCTGACGTCGGACGCTTAGCCGACTGAGCCACCCAGGCCCCCCCCCCCCCCACCTCCAGGTCTGGATCATTAAAATGCTTCCTTAATGACTGCTCTTTGGAAGCAGAGGCCCAGTGGGCTTGACCCGTCCGGTCACATCTGGTATGTGCACATTAGCACTGACACCCATCCTCACGCTTACATAAACACTCGGGCATATACTCACACTCACACATGCACACCACTGCTCACACACACACTTACACGTTCACACTCGCACACATGCGCACTCGCACACATACCCGGAGGCAGCCCCTCGGCCCTCCAGGGCTCCGGGCTCTGCCGACAGCACAGGGGGCCAACAGGTCAGTCACAAGATTGTTCTCCCACTTGCCAGGCTCTTGTCCTCCTTCAGAAAATTAGTACCTGGGCAGGATTCCCAGGGAGGTGGCGCGAATAGTGGAAAACACCCGGGTCCAGAGAGAGCTCTGAAAACCGCCATGCTGGAAGAAGGTTCCAAGGACGTCCGCAGCCCGCGGGGAATAAACATGGACAGCGGTGGGGAGGCAACATTTTCTTACGTCGTCAGAAAACATGCCAGGGGTTCGCGGTTTATAGAGAATGTCTTCCTGCACTGTCTCATCGAGCCCTGCTGTACCACTAACCCGCCGAGGCATCGTGAGCCTCAGTTTCCTCGTGGAGTTGCCGTGAAGATTCAAGGACATAATGCATGGAAATTGCTGGGCCCAGCGCCTGCCACATAGTAAGCCTCAGTAAGTGATAGCTTTTATCCTCGGTATTATTAATATTGGATATTAATATCAATAAATCCTACAGCAATCCTGTGAGGTGTTACTGTCTTCTCTCTGTACAAATGGAAACAGAAGATGATTTATGCCCGAGATCGCTTCTCCGCGTGGCAAAACCGGACTCAGGCCTTCCACCTCTAAGGAACACCTGCCACTGCTCCATGCCGACCGCTCACCTGGAACCTGTTTCTCCCAGCCTGGCCCCACAGCGTCCTCCTTCCCAGTTCATCCCACGGACGTGGTCTGTGTCCTACTGTCCGGGATGTGCTCAGAAACGGCTTTTCTACTTCTTTATCCCCATCCCCATCCCCTAAAGCCCCCAGGGAAGAGCTAACCCTGGCCCAGTTAGACAGCAACTCCTTTTATGCTCCAGATCCCCCTCTCTTAAGACCACAAGGACCAGCCACCCAGCCTCCGGGATTGCCCCTTCCTCCCTGTCAGACTCTATCCCCAAAACGCCTGCCAGGGGAGGTGCGGTGGAGGCCACAAGACCCCAAGCCCAGGGGCTAGCACAAGTTCCTGTTCCTGCTCTAGCCCCAGATCACCCTGAGACCTTGGTCAGTCACTTCCTATCTCTGGGCCTCGGTTTGCTCTCTGGCCAATGAGGCGCCAGAAAGGTCCTTCAAGCTATGACAGTCTCTGAGGCTGGGAAGCTGCATAAGATCTCAAAATCCAAGGCAGGCTAGTGGGGAAGATAATCTGGGACGAAGGAGCCTTTGAGATCGGATCACAGCAGCAAGGCTCTTGAGAAGATGCTGTACGCAGAGGGTGTTCAAGTAATAGAAGTCAATAAAGAGACGCTGCCCTTCCCTCGGGCTCATTGCAAGGCTGTCCCCACAGGAGCCCTCACAGACAAACAGACCTGCTCCTCCTGCTATCCTAAGTTTCCTTTTAGAGCTACTTGGGGGAGACTATGGAGCTCCAGAGAAAGGGGCAGCCCGGTGGTGGGAGAGCCCACCCACTCACACCTACATACAGATACACACTAGAGAGGAGCCAGACCCAACGGGACAGGGAACCAGGCCAGGCAGGCCTGCCCCCAGAAATACGAGCTCCCCACACCAAAGCGGGGACCGCTCCCCGTGATCAGGCCAGCCGCCCCCCCACAGACTGAACCATCTCCTACCGCAGCCAGCTGAGGGATCAGGGTTTAGCAACCTCATATAATGTTCTTGCAGATTTTTCTTCCACACTTCTCCGCTCTGTCTGGGCCCCTCCTGAAATAGATTGCTGCAGAAGTTCCCATGATCTCTGGCCTCCAGTTGGGTCTGGCCAACAGGGCAGCCCAAAAGTAAAAGCAGGGCAGGAGGAGAGTGAGCAGGGTCACTGCGATTTGGCCGAATCTCTTCTGGAAAGCCACATTCCTATCAGGCAGCCCTCTCTATGCAGTACCCTCCCCTAGGGCACGTGGCCCAGGGATGCTAAATGCTCCCCACGGTTGCTAGCCTCAGGGTGCTGCCCTATCCTTTGTCAGCTTTCCTAAACTCTGCCCATACCTTTGTCAACAGTCCCTTTGTTAAACACGCATCAAATCAATTACCCAGCTTGAATATGCCCCCCGCTTCCTGCCAGGATCCCAATACATCACGGAAGGAGAATGTTCTTGGCCCAATCATGATGACAGAATTGTCACGACCAGGAACAACAAAGTCGGGCAGAAACAGCTTTGGGGGTGCCTGGCCTTGTGGCTTCTCAGTACTGTGGAGCCCTCTGTGGTGAAGTCCCCAACCCAAATGCCCCTGTGGGACCCAGCCAGGAATGTGAATGAGCCCAAGATTCCCAGGGGCCATGGCAACCCAGGCAGCACGTGACCCAGTAGAACAGGAGGCTGCCATTCAGCTCCCACCACAGTTGCCAGGCAGGAACGCGGGTCTGGAGTTACCAATCTTCTAAGTATTCTAAGGAAATTGGAAATAACATGCTTTTATGTGAACTCTTCTCCTGGTTCATATGTTTTAAAAGCAAAATGTCAGCCAAACGTATCTACGGCCAACAGAGAGTTATTTGTTCCCCCTACTGGTTAGGCTGTAAGACTGAAATCCTATCTTCTAGGAAGACAGTTCAGAGGGACGACAGCTTTGGTGGCCCTGCAAGGCTGCACACTCCCAATCTCTGAGTCTCTGCCCTGGGGAAGGAAGAGGGCCGACAAGATCCTCTGGGGAAGAGGGCGCCTGGCAGAGCCCAGGCCACGGGGAGAGGCAGGCAGCAGGTGACAGTGAGGTCCACGGCCCCAGGTCGGGGACAATGAGCTGGCCTCTAACAGTTTCAGGTTATTTGGGGTTTGTGGGTTCATCTGTCCACTAGTTAGTTACCAAGCTCTGTTTGTCTTGAGGTCGCACTAAGTTCGTGTGGAAGTGGCAGTGGTCCATACTCCCCATCCTGGCGAGGGAGCTGACGGCAGCTCCTGGGAGAGGGGGAAACTGGTGTCCTCACAAAGGCCCAGCGTCTGTCCTCCTTCAGGGCCATCCAGTCACTGGGTGCTCAGGTGGCTATATCTCAGAAAGGGCGTCTTATCCCTCCGGCTGCCTCCAGGACCAGCCAAGCTCCCAAATTTGCTTAGGAGAAGAAAACCTCTCCAGTAAGGAAGAGCCTCCAGCGAGACCTTCCTCAGCTTTCTTTTTTTATTATTATTTTAATGTTTATTTGAGACAGAGAGAGACACAGCATGAACGGAGGAGGGGTAGAGAGAAAGGGAGACACAGAATCTGAAGCAGGCTCCAGGCTCTGAGCTGTCAGCACAGAGCCCGAGGCGGGGCACGAACCCACGAGCCATGAGACCATGACCTGAGCCGAAGTTGGACGCTTAACCGACTGAGCCACCCAGGCACCCCAAGATGGTAAATTTTATGTTATGTGCACTTACCGCAAAAAAAGTAAAAACTCCCCCCCCCCCCCCCCCCCCCCGCCCAGGGCTTGGTCTAGCTTCTTACCAATGGAGTTCCATTAATATCCACACGATTGGGTATTTTTGGTGACGAGACTGGATAGTAATAAAAAATTATAATACTAATGATGACAGATGCCTTACATTTATGCCACGCTTCGAACTTTAGGAAGAAGAAATAATAAACCTAACAATAGTAATGATAGATGTCTTACATTTGTATAGCACTTTGAAGTGTGCAAAGCACTTTCACAGACTTAATTTTATATCATCTTCAAAATCCTCCTTACAAAGAGTGGGGGGGGGGGAGTAGATGAAACAAGACAGGTGAAATGCAAATCACCAGTGAAGCAGGATAATATGGACATGGGGGCACACTATGCTGCTCTCTCTACTTGGGGATCTGTTTGAAATTTTCTGTTACAGTTTTTTAGGGGCCCCTGGGTGGCTCAGCCCATTAAGCATCCAACTTCGGCTCAGGTCATGATCTCACGGCTCGTGGGTTCGAGCCCCACGTCAGGCTCTGTGTTGACAGCTCAGAGCCTGGAGCCTGCTTCGGATTCTGTGTCTCCTTGTATCTCTGCCCCTCCCCCACTCACACTCTGTCTCTCTCCTCTCTCTCTCTCTCAAAAATAAATAAACATTAAGAAAGATTTTTTAAGAAAAAACAGTTTTTTAAAAAAACACTCTAGTATGTCAGTAAAGTAAGAGGCATTATCAGTACCAGGTTTGTTTTTTAACCTAAAGAAACTGAAGCTCAGTCACTCAGTTTGTGTGGACCCACATGTTCTAGGTTAGAGAAGTAGCATTTCCACCCCCTGTCGAGTGCTCTCTTTCCTATCTCACTGTTGCCCAAAGTGGGTCCAACAAACACCGTTTCCTCAGAATGTTAACAGTTCTACAGAGTCTAAGAAAAGACGGTTAAATAAGTTTAACAAAGGGTTAAACAAAGCATGCTAGTCCATTTCCTGCAGGACTTGTCAGAGCCTTTATAGGGCATTCTGTAGAACTAGTATTCCCTAGAACACTGCTTGGGAAACATCAAGGAGCGTTAGACCCACAGGTACAGAGGAGCCCTATTATGCACCCCAACCCCCCTCTGGCCCCCAGAGCAGGGCTTTCCAGAGATCAGAACCCTGGCCAAGTGTAACCCACGTGAAAGGATGTGCTGCAGATGAGCCCTGCCGGATATATGCAAGGTGCTGGGTGACAGAAGGAGATCAAACATAATCTGCCAAGGGAGCTGGGGACAACTATGGGGGTTATAAGGCCGCCAGACAATGACTGGGTCAGAACATGAGTGGTCACCAATGACAAGAGACACATACGAGGCCTTCCCCAGTCCTGGCCCTCCAGGCTCCTAAATTATGTCAGAGCCCCGTGAAACTTCACTTTGGAGGAGGGAGACGGCTTGTGTTTCCTGCACCGGCTGCCCCTGGGCCTGAACAGATGCTCCAACCCTCTCCCGAGCCATGAACTGGGCTGCTGATTCAAGCTCTCTCTCTCCCTCCCTTGCCAGTCCTCTACCCCTGGACCCTTTAGTGCTTCTTTGGCAGTTTCACAGGCCCTTTGGGCGTCTATACTGATGCTTAATCACTAATGAAGCACGGGTTTTTTTCCATCTCCCTCTCCACCCTTCTCCCGCCCGGTAGTGAGGCTTTGGGCCAGAGAAGAGCAAGTAAGAGAAAATAGGACCTGCTTTGTGAAAGCTGGAAATGCATCTGTTTATTATCCTCAAATAGCAACTACTTCTCATTGAGCACTTACTGTATGTCAGGCCCTGGGCTGGATAATCACCCACATACAAACTCCACGGCAACGCTAAGAGGTAGGGCCTGTTTTACATCCCATTTTGCAGACGGGCAAACTGAGGCACCCAGAGGGGAAGGGATTTGGCCCATACCACCTAAATGAGGAGTGATACCGAGCTTTGAACCCAGGCAGGGCGAGTCTAGAAACCCTGCTCAGAACCACTACACTAAGCTGCCCCCACCCCCCGACAGGCGTCCCCGGTCAGGAGCCTGCAGAGCTGGAACTCCCCGAGGGGCAGGTCTTGAGAGGCAAGAATGGCCCGGGGGCAGCCGGCCCAGAAGTACCAAGACCCCTAGACTGTAGAGACCGTCTCTAGCAACCCCAGCAATGTCCCAGAGCCACTGACTATCCATGTGCCTTTGTGCCCACCCCTCCACGCCCCGTCCTGGTCACCTGCCATTAAGAGGTCTTGACCTGTGTGCACCAGCAGCAGCCTGGTCAAGGCCGTGGGAGCTAGAATTAGTTGTGCTGTCAGACTTATTTCTCAAGTCCCCAGGGAGGGGCACCTGGGGGGCTCATCGGTTAAGCATCCGACTCTTGATTTCAGCTCAGGTCATGATCTCGCGGTTTGTGGGTTCGAGTCCCACATCAGGCTCTGTGCTGACAGGGCAGAGTCTGCTTTGGATTGTCTCTCCCTCCCTCTCAGCTCCTTCCCTGCTCATGCTCACTCTCTCTCTTGCTCTTAAAATAAATAAATACACTTTAATATACACACACACACACACACATACATACACACACAGATAAAAGTAAAAATATAACAATAAAAATAAAGGCCCCAGGGAGCTCTGGGTAACCTCGTGCCATCCGAGCTCTGGCCTTCCCTTCACCCCAGCCTGTTGGCCCCCTCTAAAATACTGGGTTTCAGGGGCGCCTGGGTGGCTCAGTTGGTTAAGCGTCCAGCTTCAGCTCAGGTCATGATCTCATAGTCCATGAGTTCGAGCCCTGTGTCGGGCTCTGTGCTGACAGCCCAGAGCCTGGAACCTGCTTCGGATTCTGTCTCTCTCTTTCTCTCTCTGTCTGTCCCTCCCCTGCTCGCACTCTGTCTCTCTCTCTCTTTCAAAAAGTTAATAAACATTAAAAAATTACAAATATAAAAATAATAAAAAATAATAAAATAAAATACTGGCTTTCAAGCCTGGCTACCTGACCGGTACCCCAGTCCCGTAATGGTCTGAACTCTGACCAGTAAAGCCCACTTCACCTTACTGCCCCCAAGGGAATGGATTCTGACCTTTCCGCTTCCAGTCTCCGGTGAGGGTCTTGCTCCAAATGAGATGAGCACCCGGGATGGGAAAGGAAAGACAGGAAGTTTACTTAAGGCAGTTGTCTGCGAGCCCCTATGTCAACCACGTGCCACACTTCCTGCCTTATTTACTTAACCACCCAACCACCTTATGAGGTAAGCAACAGTGTCACCATTTTACAGATGAGGAAACAGGCTCAGGATGGTTCGGTAGCTTCACGAACGCTGCACGACAGGCAAGTTGAAGACCCTAACCTGGCTCGAAAGCTCCCAGAGGATACCATAATATACCACCTTTGCGGTCAGCAGAGGCAGGTGTGACCCTGGAGGAGATAACACCACCTCCACTTTACACAGGGCTCACGCCCCAACGGGGTAGACCGCGCGCTCAAGTTCACCCAGCCGTTACTTACACCAGCTCAGGACATTCGATGTGCCAGGCACCTCGCTAGGCACTTAGCATGCATGATCGGATTTAATCCTCACCGCACTGTAAGAGAAGTTACCATCGTGACTACTCTCTTTACAGATGGGGAAACTAAGGCTTACTGAGCTAAAACCAGCTCCCCAAAGTCACTGCTGTAAATGCCTGCCCAGCAGCCATGCCCCCTTCTTCATTCCCAGGGTGCCCCGCTTTTGTCCAGGTGCCCTCCCTTCTCCAACATGACTCAGGGAAGCATAACCCACGTGAATTTGCATTAGTTGCGCCAATCACGGTAATCCCTGCCATCATGCCAGTGACTGGTTTAGGAAGGAGCATGTGACCCAGTTCTGCCAATCAGACATGAGGAAAGCCTGTCGGGGGGCTTCTGGGGAAAGTTTCCTTGCTCTTAAAAGGAGATGCCCCGTAAGAGATGGGCACCCCCTTTTCCCACTGGATGTCGTCATTTCTGAATGTGATGACTGGAACTATGGCAGCCACCTCACCACCATGAGGCGCTAGCACGACAATGAGTCGACATGCCGAGGAGAGCAGCCAGAGAGGTAGAAAGGACCTGGCTTCTTCTTGTTTAAGCCCTTGATGTCACACTTTTCTGTTACTTGCCCCCTAACTGATACAGCCAAAGGGAATGTGAATGTCCATCTCTCTGGCTCTAAACTCAAAACCAGATAGAGTCTAAGCCCAGAGCTTGTATCTGTAAGCTGCTCTAAAGATTGAATATCAGGCCGTCAACCTAGACAGACCCAGGATGGTTCCACCCCCTTTTTTTTTCTTTTCTTTTTTTTTTTTTAATTTTTTTTTTTTAATGTTTATTTATTTTTGAGACAGAGAGAGACAGAGCATGAACGGGGGAGGGTCAGAGAGAGAGGGAGACACAGAATCCGAAACAGGCTCCAGGCTCTGAGCCGTCAGCACAGAGCCCGACGCGGGGCTCGAACCCACAGACCGTGAGATCATGACCTGAGCCGAAGTCGGACGCTTAACCGACTGAGCCACCCAGGCGCCCCGGTTCCACCCCCTTGACCTTGGGCCTGCCTGGTTCAGTCCTAGGTAGAAGACACAAGCCAGGGCCCAGGGCCAGCCTGGCCACCCAACCGAAACTCCAAGCCGTGAAGAACGAGGACCCCAGGAAGGGCGCTCAGCAGACACCTCGTAATGGGGGAAAGATCCTGGAGCCAGCCCCTGCCCCTTGGGAACCAAGTCTCGTTTCATTTTCCACTCCTACCGCCTTCCTCTGCCGCTGCCCCATAAATCTCCAGTTTATTAATCCTTTACATGAAGCAGTTGGTGCCGGATCCTGATTTACTCCCTGTTCATAAAACTCTGAGATATTAAAGGTGGAAATTACCCAGAAGGACACAGAGCCTCCGCTGGGGAGCCCCAGAGCAATTCCTGGCCCCGAACCAGGCCCTCTCTGCCCTTTCCGCCTTCAGAGCTCAGGATGTGGTGATGTCATTGCATTGTCCTCCCACCCAGCCAAGACATAAGGGGCTCTGCTCTGTACTCACACACCTCTCCACCCCAACCCGGCACAAAGCAGGACAGGAGGCACCACGGTCTCCCTGAAAAACCCATCTCAGAGTCTCCTGCTTTTTGAGGGTTTTCCTCTCCTTAAATCCCTTTTGCTATATATGCGGGGCGGTGGGGGGGGTGGGTGAGGGGGGTGGGGAATTGAGCTGGGGCAAAAAGTAGGAGCTGATTAAGACAATTCAAGTGCCAAAATCTGTAACAAATCCAGAGATAGCACCGGGAGGGAAAGTGGACCCTTTGTGTTAAATGACTTTACCCGTCCAGGTACTCAGAACACTGATGGTCTCTAAAAGCCATCAGAGCCTGAGCCTCGTAACAAAACCTGGGAAGGGTCTCAAGCCTGCTGAGACTCCCACATCTCATAGTATCCGCCCCCAACAACATTGTCTGCCAAATCCCACCTCTTCCCTAGAGGTCAGAGACAACCACAAGCAGTCGTCAGGATCTCATATCAAGGGCAAGGACGATTCCGGTTCAGTATACCAACATATCTTTAGCCAGACTATACGCCAGGGACACCAGTGGGTCCTGGGTCCCTGTCTGACCAAGTCCCTTCTCCTGAGGCTCTCGCCATGGTTTTAAAGTTAGAAGACTATAATCAGCAGGGTGTCAGGGGAGCAGAAACGCAGGTCACTTAGC
This sequence comes from Panthera onca, assembly GCF_046562875.1. Classification (NCBI taxonomy): domain Eukaryota; kingdom Metazoa; phylum Chordata; class Mammalia; order Carnivora; family Felidae; genus Panthera; species Panthera onca. The sequence goes on along the minus strand of NC_138344.1, from coordinate 38,867,991 downwards.
CCAAAGGAGGGAGGGGGATTCAGGGAAGGCTTCCTGGAGGAGGCAGTGTCCGGGCTGAATTGGAAGGATGAGTAAGAGTCAGCCAGACTAAGGAAATAGGGAACGGGGCTGCATCAGAAAACAGCAAGAGCAAAGGCATGGAGGTGTTGAGCAGCATTGTGTGTTCTGGGGATGGGGAGGACTAGAAGCAGATCGGTACTACCAAAGCATAAAGTACAGGGTGGATTATGGAGAGCGGATCCAGAGAGGCAGTGGGGCCTTGACTGCTGGGCTGACGAGTTTTGACTTTATCCCAAGGGCAATGGGGAACCATTAAAGGGTTTCCGATAGGACAGGTACGTGATCCAGTTTGCACTTTAGAAAGATCCCTCTGCCCGCCATGTGGAGTATGGACCAGGGAGGGACCACAGGGAGGAGGGAGGCAGGCCGTCACAGGCAGAAGATGGAGATGGTCCGAGGCAAGGCAGAGGGCTCCTGAGCGAGAAGCAGCTCTTCGGTCTGGGGCACAAGCTACGTCGCCCTTAGCAGCACGGATGGGTCTGGATGGGACAACGTAGACAGGAGGCAGCCTGGGGGCCCCATGGGGGCCCTTCCCACTTCCTTTGCCCACTGACAACACTATCTGGGTGCCCCCAGCTGTTGGGGGCCTGGCACCTGTGTGCTGACCTCCATTCCTCTCATCACACTGGTTACTGAGTCTGTTCGTTCCCATCAGATGCGGTGCCTCGCGGACAGGGACCGTGTTTCCCTCGTTCTTGCCTAGTGCCCCTCAAAGCCTGGTGGGGGAAACTCCCCGAGTGTGGTGCCCAGTCTGCCCAGAGAAGGAGCGCTCCTGACAACAGGGGGCCTGAAGCCTTGTCTCCTTCCAAATCACGACCCCCCGCCCGCTGCCAGAGAAGACCGCCTGGCTGCCCAAACGATACTCTGAAGAGTGATGTTCTCTCCACCGCAGCTCCGGACAAGGAAATTCGCAAGTGTGTTTTCAGTGCCTCGCATGTGCCACCAACTCTAATTCTCAGGTAATCCTGCGGAGTAGCAACTGTTGCTCACATTTTACAGGTTAAGAAACTGGGCCCCAGAGCAGCTAAGCCACTTGCCCAGTTCCACCACTCACAGTCCGGGCCTGGAACCCCACGCTCCCGTGCAAAGTGCACCGGCATGCAGAGAGACCCAAGTGCAACCCCGGGTTATGTCACCTCTCTGGCCTCAGTTTCCTCATCTGGATAGTGGGATAACAGGAGGACCTCCCTCACCGGGTGGTTTGAGAGAACTGAGCGAGACGATCCTTAAAGAAGCCAGCACAGAGCACCCTACCATGCACAGCCATCACCCTGCATGGCTCAATGCCGTCTGGAGGGCAGGCTGCCTGCCCAGCGCTTCCTGCCTCCAGCCACTCTGTGGCCCCTTCCCAGGGACAGCAGGGGGCAGGGAGAGGCACACTCCTGAATGATTAAGCAAACCAATGATCCAATCTTCTTGTCCGGGTGGGTATAAATTACAGCAGGAAGCTTTTGGGGTAGGTGTCTTTTGTGGCATTAGATGTATCATTAATTATGTATTAAGTGTTTGAAAGGAAAAGACATCAGTAGCCTATAGGATGTATTTGCATGGTAACAGAGGATTGATTAGATGCAATATCTATACTGAGGGCTACTGGGAGTTAGGTCCCGGGGCTTCGCGGTGGTGGTAAATTACAGCCACAAAAATCTCTGCAATAGTAAATAATGGCGTCCCAACTGCTGGTGGGATTCTCCGTGCCTGCTGATGAGAGCCGCACAGCCACGCGGCAAGGAGAGGGGGAGCAGGGCAGGGTCCGGGTCCCAACTGCTGTGGGTCCGGTTATCCAGGTGGGCGACCCCTCCCCCCCAGCGAGGCTCCGCTAGAAACACCTGCCCACCTCGGTCTGCGCATACGCCAGAGAAAGCCTCGAAGCTGCTTCCCAAACCCGGGTTTTGCTAAAGGTTCTTCCGCAATTCCCTCTGGGAGTTAGATGCTCGAGTAGAAAGAAAATGCAAGTAAGTGTTGCTTCTCAACTTGCAGGCTGTGTGTGTCCCCTTTTAACGAGGAGATAGGGAGGGGGTGGGAGGAGAGCCGCTCCCACCCCTGGAGAGATGAAGGCCACCAAAATCCCTGTAGCCTGGTGCGCAGGTGTGCCTCCCAGAGGCAGCAGGGACAGGCTCCTACCTGAGCCGCGGTGACGACTGTAACAGGCAACAGTAACGAGAGCTTATGCTGTGCCAGGCCAGGTCTAAGCCCACGGCACGGATTGACTCACGTATGCCCCAAAGCAGCTCTGTGCAATAGGTGCTATCATAACCCATTGTACAGATGAGTAAACTGAGGCACAGAGAGCATTGCTCACTCCTGCACCTCCTTCAGGCTATTATATAAACGTCACCTCCCTAACCACTCTATTTTAAACTGCCACCCCGGGGCACCCAGGTGGCTCAGTCGGTGGGACGTCCAACTTGGGCTCAGGTCATGATCTCGCGGTTTGTGAGTTCAAGCCCCACGTCGGGCTCTGTGCTGACAGCTCGGAGCCTGGAGCCTGCTTCAGATTCTGTGTCTCCCTCTCTCTCTGCCCTTCCCCTGCTCATGCTCTGTCTCCCTCTGTCTCTCAAAAATGAATAAATGTAAGAAAAAAAAGTATAAACTGCCACCCGACCCACCCCATCACCTCCCCCTTCCCGCTTTTCTCCACATCCCTTGTCACCTTCAAACATGCTCCATGACCTGCTACCTTATTTTGGTTTTAGTCTGGCTCCTTCCACTAGAATGCAAGCCCCTCAAGGGGCAGATTTTGGTCTGCTCGTCTTGTATCGCTTACTGCTACATCCTCAATAGCTAAAACAAACCAGGCACATATCATGTGTTCAGTAAACATTTCATCACTTGCCCAAGGTAACCCAGCTTTTAAATGGCAGAGCTGGGGTTCAAACCCCAGGCACTCCGGTCCTGATCCAGTGCTCTGAGTCACCATGCCTCACCCAGGAAGAACATTCTCCTTTCTGGTTAAGACATGTATGGGTGTCATGGGGGCACCCAGCCTCCCCACCACTGAATGAAACACCATGGGCAGTAGTGATCTCTGAGCCTTTTCTGTTCCCCTGCTCTGAGTTGGGAATTCCAGGGCCTCTGGGCACAGCTCACGTCTGACTCTTTGTTCGTAATGACAAGTAGGCCTGAAAACGGACACCCGCCAAATAATCTGTGTTATGGACTGAGTGTTTGTGTTCCCCCAAATTTCATGTGTTAAAGTCCTAACCCCCAGTGTGGCTATATTTGGAGTAAGAAAGAAGCTAAGGTCATAGGGTGAGGCTCTAATCTGATAGGATTAGTGTCCTTACAAGAAAAAACGCCAGCACAAGCTTGTGAGCCTTTCTCTCTGTCTCTCTTTTGGTCACTCTCCTTCCCCATCCCACTCTCCCCTGTCCCTTCTGTCTCTTCCAGTCTCTTTCCCCCTCCCTCCCTGACAGGGAGCATATACCCAAGAAAAGTGAGCACACCGTGAGAAGGCAGCCAGGAAGAGAGCTCCAGAAACCAAAGCAGCCAGAATCTTGATCTTGGACCTCCAGCCTCCAGAGCGGAGAGAAAATGAATTTCTGTCATTTAAGCCAGCCAAGCTACGGTCTTTTGTTATGGCAGCCCAAGCAGACTAATACAGCCTGTCCTAGCTGCGTGGATCTCGCACCTGCTCGAGAATGCTGGTGGCTGCCCACTCCCTGCAGGGTACTGCCCACGCTCCAGCACCTGGTCCTGATGGTGGACTAATCGATTGACTAACGGCAGCTGGGCCAGGCCCTGTCTGGGCACCTTCCCAGATCTGCTCGGTCCCACCTGCTTCCTGGAGCGCCAGCCTTCTCCACGGTGAGTCAGTGGCTCCACTCAGCCTGGCCACAGACAACCCTCATGTCTAAGCAACCGGCCTTCTTGCCTCACGAAGCTGTGGCCGGCTGACATTTGCTCTTCCTCCTTCCTTGCCTCACTTTCCTTTTCCTCTCGCTCACCTCACCCGGAGACTGCCCCCCCCCACCCCACCCCCCGCCCTGGAAAGCACTAGCACCAATTTTTGCCTCAAACTCTGTTTTCTGGGGAACCCCAGAGCTGCTCAGCCACGGATGTCCCTTGATGCCCAGTGGGGCCCTGCTTAAAGACATACAAGAGAAGATGAATTACTTGGATGGATCCTGCGTCCATCCAGCCCTGGCCTCCCGGGTCCAACCCCAGTCAAGGATGAGTATAGAGGTGCTGAAACATCCAAGGTGGCCCTTCCTTTTCATCCCGCCAGGGGCACAGCAGGGGGAGCCCGAGAGGCAGGCAACACGGCACAAGCTGGACTGTTGACTGTCCCTCGTATGAGATGCCACAGTTGACTGGGAGCGGGAAGCAATTACCCACAGAGTAAGAAAGTCTTCTTCTTCCCGAGACTGCGCTTCCCAGGGTCCCAGGGCCTTGTCCCCACGGAACCGGCCCCCCTTCCAAACGGAGGGGAAAACAGCTTCCGTCCTCCCCAGGTCCCCGATTCTGCGAGAGAGTTCTGGACCAGAAAGAATAAAAGAAAACAGCCGCAATTCTTAACATAATGACCTTCAAGAAGAGCAACTACATTTTACCTTGAAAACCGCAGAACCGAAAGCAGTCTGTGCAGACAATGCAAATGATATGCATGTAATATGCAAACGTGGATGCAAATGACCCGAGAGCAGGCCGGAGGGGGGCACCCAGGGAGCCTCTAGAGGGAAGTAGAGGGAGCCCAGGGAGGGCAATTAGGAAGGGGCCAGGGGCCTGAAGTCAGGGGCTGGGGGAGCGTTTTTTGGGGGCGAGCATCTTAAAGAGAGCCCCAGGTCCTCTGTGAACCTTCCCAACCCCAACAGAGCTCTTCCGGTCCCACCAGCCGGGCACGACATACCCACCCGCGCACCCGCTCACGCACACAACCACTGTCACCACAGACACACACACATTAGAGCACAACACGCACGCTCACAGAGACGTACACGGTCACGGAAACACCGACACACGGACTCAGAGACATTCGCAAACACAAAGGCACACGGACTCCCTCACGTACTTGCCCACCGTGCCACACACTCAAACACCCGAGTGGAAACGCGGACGCCTACAAACACACACAGAAAACGCACCAACACAGACGCAGAGACCCACACGCAAGCACAGATGCACACAGATCCAGCCTGACCCAGGGCAGCCAGTCAGACAAATCCTTCTGGAAAGGAAAGAGACCTCGATGTACGGAGCGCCTGCTCTCGCGCCGGACGTGATGCGGGAACTTGATTCCTTATTTAATCTTCACAAAGCAATATTAGGAAACGGTGGGGGGGGGGGGGGTGATTATCCCAGTGCTTACTGACAAGGAAGAAAGAGCCCGGAGGGGAACCGGCAGCCCCAGTAAGCCGCAGGACCCAACCTCCTGTAGTCCCACAAGGCTGCAACATTCTCCCCTCCCCGCCCAGCGGAGCCTCCCCTGGATAGGACACAGAAGTTGCTGTGAAGTCTACCCCTGCCCCCTTGGTCCTCCCCAACCCGCCTTAACCAGCCAGCTCCCTCAGAGACACTCCCACCCTTCCCTCACTTCAGCTAGGGTGTGCTCCAGGCTACAACCCACATTCATTCTGGAAATCTACCAGATTCTGGAAATCTACCAGATTCTGGAAATCTACCAGAGGGTGCAAGGAAATCGTTCCTTTCAACCCAAATGGGAGAGAAGACTGGATTTTCAGCAGCTGCCTGTCTGAGAGAACGTTCACACGAGAAGAATGATGCTCTCCTCCAAAGTATACAAACTTTAAATGCCACCCTGCCCACCCCTTCCTACAAACACACACTCAAAAAGAAATGTGCTTTTCAGGGCCAGGATGAGTAAGATTTCTAAGAGTTCTCGCTTCCTGCCGTTAAGTCACTGTGCCCCCTTGGGCGAGTCATCCCCCTCCTCCATCCCACGATCCCAGTGTCCTAACTTGCCTAGGAGACATAGGACAAGCTGATTCCCAAGTCCCCTTCCGTCTCCCTGATAGCACAAGAGTATGGAGCTGACAGTTGTCCCTCAGTGTTCCCCAGAACCGTCCCCCACCGGCCTTTGAGACTCACTGCTGATGCCGGAATCCAAGAGCCTCTAGAACCTGGACCTCTACCAGGGAAGGATCAGACACAGCTCCAGGGTCAGGATTTACCCATCCTCCCCAGGCCTCTGGCCTCCCAACCAGAGACATTCTACATCCCCCTGGTAACCTCGAGAGTCTCAGAAGGAAGGTCAGCTGGGAGCGGGGGAACCTTAAAATACAATAAGGCCGTGATTATCGGAGCGAGCCAGAGTAGTTACAAAATTCCAAATTGTTGGTTTTGAGTGTATTTAGGGCCTCAGCCTCTCTTTCCAAATTAATATTCATGGAGACTGGCATGCCATTTATTTGCATATGTAGATTGTTGCTCATCCACAGCAGGATAAAAAGTTTTGGGTTGTTTTTAATTATTGTACTTATTCTCAGCTTGGATGATTAAACCAGGCAGGTCAGGCAGGGGAAGGGCATGTCCCAAGGGCAGAAGTGGGTTTTAATTTTTGCTCTGAGTAAAGGTGGGACCTAGATATACAGGAGTAAGTCGCCCTTACCCTGACCCACAGAATCAATTCCAGAACAGCACTCTGGGGTCATCCCATTAAGCCCCTACCTCAGGAAGCCTGACCATCTCACACATACCCACACAAGCCACTGGGACACCAAGCCTGCCACCAGCACTCAAAGTCACTGTTGCAAGGCAGACACCAGGTTTAGGGTATGACTTTGGGCAAGTCACTCAAAGTCTCTGAGCCCCGGTTTCTGACAACAATAATTTGCTTTGCAAAGTTGTCGTAAAACACAAACTAGACAATTGTGGAGACGGATGATAGCAATGGTCATGCACTATCATGAATGTACTTAATTCCACGGAACACTGTACACTTAAAGATGGTAAATTTTTAAAAATATTTTTAATGCTTATTTATTTTTGAGAGACAGAGACAGAGTGCGAGCGGGGGAGGGGCAGAAAGAGAGGGAGACACAGAATCCGAAGCAGGTTCCAGGCTCCGAGCTGTCAGCACGGAGCCCGACGCGGGGCTCGAACTCACAAACTGCGAGATCATGACCTGAGCCGAAGTCGGCCGCTTACCGCTTAACCAATTGAGCCACCCAGGCGCCCCAAGATGGTAAATTTTATGTTATGTGCACTTACCGCAATAAAAATAATTTTTAAAAAACCCAGAAAGTTGAAAATAAATGCACCCAAAACCTACTTGCTCAAGTGTGAAATGCTAAAAAAGGTAATGGTTAAGGTATCTCACCTGCAGTAACAAGCATGCACCTCCCAGGCGCCTTCAGGGAAGGTTCTAGCCCCTGGCACTGCTATCTAAAGCCTCCTGAGGATCTGAGGGCCATTATTAAGTCCTATCCTGCTCTTTCCTGGCTCCGCTCCTCTTTTTTGCACAAATAACATGTCTTAACTGCTACCAGAAAGCTCTGAGTCCACTGTGAGAATCCAGAGGCTCTCGCTTACTCCAAAGTCCTTGTACTCTAATCGCTCAAAGCACCCTGCCACCTGGACAGTGTCTGTAGGTGGGGAGGCAGTGCAGCCTGGTGGGACCCCGACCGGTCAATCTCTCTGAGCCTCAACCTTCTCACCTGTACGATGGGGATAATACCTACCTCTATTCTACGAACCTCTTGAAATAACAGCACATAACAAAGGTTCAGAACATGGTTTGCAGTACGTTGATTGCTGACCAACTAGCCGCAACTCTCGCATTAACTCTTTCACACCACTGGGGGCGCTATTCAGAGTGCTCAACAGTTCTCAAGCAGGGGTTCCGTAGGCATCATAAGAATCATTGTGTTTTCACTTCAAAGACCAAGCAGAGACACTCAGTTCCTACGCCCAGCTTTGCACCAGGGTCTGCTGTTGCACTAGAATTAAATAGAGCTCCTTTAATTGTGCCATTGGCCTTAATGAGAAAAAAAGCAGCATCCTAACACACAAATGCTTTTGTGCAAGTGCCAGCCAAATGACCCCTCGGCAGGTTGTAGGGACAAAGGTCTCACTGTCATTCCAGCTGAGAAATGTAATGGGACAGGTGAGTCACCACAGGGCACATGGCGGAGGAAGCAGCCAAAATGCCCCATGCAGCCAAAACCACAATCTGTAGCAAGGGGTGATTTAACCTTAATGGAAAAACAGCATCTATCACATCAAATTAATATTGTTAATCTGAATGTTATTGGCTTTGTAGTTTGCATTTTAATTTATAAACTTGTTTGGAGTTTAATATTGTATAAAGTCATAAGCATAAGTTATGTATGCCTAGTTTTATATTTATATATATTTAAATATTATTATATTAATAATTTAAGACAATATTAGAGGTCTGTAGGAAGCCTTCTCCCCATTTAAAGTGGAACCATCTGTCATTTCTCAGGTTTTAAAACCATGGCCTAAAAATTAATGCAGAAACAAACGTGGGGAATAGTTAAGGTCTTTAAAAAATCAGACTTACTGGAGGCGCCTGGGTGGCTCAGTCAGTTGATGTCTGACTCTTGATTTCTGCTCAAGTCATGATCTCATGGTTCGTGGGATTGAGCCCTGTGCTGGGTTCTGTACTGACAGTGCAGAGCCTGCTTGGGATTCTCTCTGTCTCTGCCACACCCCCGCCTCTCTCCAACTAAAATAAATAATTTGTTTAAAAATAAAGTTTATTGGTCATTTCCTTCTATGCTGGATGGGGAGAGGGGCAGCTTGGCTGAGAAGAAACTGCAACAGAACAGGTGAAGGTTAAGAGACTGGCTCAAGGTCATTCACAAGTCAACCACGGCACACAGAATTCCTGCCCCGGATGGCAGGAAGGTCTCTGGAACCCTGCGTGAATGAACTCCTTAGTCGTTTGCTCCTGAAACATCTTATTTTTCACTGGACAAGCCATAAAGGCTGATAGAGAAACAGGCTTCCTCCGCACGCCAGCTCCGCTCTCTCCCCACTCAGGGCCAAAGTTGCATCCAAGTCACGGGAAAGGTAGGTCCCTCCTCCCAGCTCCCAGCAGCACCAGCGGCTCCCAGCTCAAAGTGCTCCAAGAAAGCCTGGAATAAAAGATTTCCTGTCTATTATGCAGGGACACTGGGCTTAGCGCAAAGAAGCTGCCGCCCACAGATCTCTCCAGAACCCACCTCTTTGCCACCTCAGACGCCAGCATCACCAAAGGGTAGAGACGCTGAGCCCAGCCCAGCTTCAAAATAAACCAGTTTCGAGGGGCTGGCTCATTAGGGAGGTGTGACCGACCCAAGAGGAGCCCAGGGGAAGGGAACCAGCCAGCGTGCAGTCAAGGGCTCAGTTATCTAGTGGAGACAAGAGAGTTGCAAGAACCCAGAGCAGAGGCAGATGGACGAGCGATGGCTGAGACGGCAGCCCCCTACAGGGTGGGGGGCCACAGCTGAACTGTGCCAGCCGGGTGGGACCTGACTGAGGAGTGATTTCAGCCAGCGGCACCGGCCGTGAGAAGGACGACAGTGTTTCTAAGGCAGTGGAGAGACTGAAGATGAGGAGTCTCACCTCCTCCCAAGCTCCCCTCCATGTCTCCATTGCCACCTTCTTGCGGATCCTCAGACGTACCAGCCGAGTTCTCGCCCAGGGCCTTTGTCCTCGCTGTTCTGCCCCGTGCCCTCTGCCCCCGATATCCACATGGCATCCTTCCCCGCAGGCTCTGCTCCAATGTCCCCATCGGAGGGGTCTCCCCTGACCACACTGCATAGAATAGCAGCGTCTCATCGCCAGACATACCCCTTTGCTTTGCTGTCTCCATTATAACCAACACGAAGTATATTATATAACGTGTTTGTCTTTTTTTAACCATCTGTCTCCCCTCAGTTCCATACAAGCGCCATGAAGGCAAAGACTTTGTTTCGCTCCCTGCTATGGTGAGCACGTGGTCAATGTTCGGTATTTGTAGAATGAATGAATGAATGAATGAATGAATGAACGGGAGCACAGAGGATGGAAGAATGCCCGTCTTAACTCCCGGGGCTGGCACACTCCTCCAGCAGACCGCGCCGCTGCTGATAAATCGGCAGCGTCTTCCTTCCGCAGGTAACACCTGAGACACACAGCGGGCGTGGTGGCAGGTGAGGGTGGATGGATCCAAAGGGTCGGATGCAAAACCTGGCTCAGGCCCGGCTCGATCCCACTAGCAGAATGTTTTATGCTCTAATGGAATCTCTAGTCCAAGCTTGAAGGCGGCAGGAAAGACAGTAAAGGGGAAAAGGTGTGCGATCAATCTAACACAACCTAACAGGAGGGGCAGGTCCTCGGGAAAAGAGTCACAGGAGACGTCAGAGTTTTAAAAGCCCCCAAACACACTCTCGGGACAAAAGACAGTCTGAGTCTTATCAGAGACAGGAGACAGAAGGAGGCAGGTGGACAGAGCGAAGAGGGGAAAGAGTCTGGGAGGACAGAGCACACGGCAAGGTCGGGAGAACCTCACGGAGATATATGAGATAGAGCACAGAGGAAAGAGCTTGATCCTGACCTTTTCTCTGCCTCCCGCTGGCTGAGTAAGCTTGGCAAGACACTTCACCTCTCCCAGCCTCCATTTTCTCATCAGTAAAATGACAACAATAATCCCAACACCCCGGCGGGGTCGGGGGGGGGGGGGGGGAGTTGGTTACAAGGCTGACTCAAAACGGTTCCTTTAAAAAAAATCACCTAAAGTAGGACCCAACATAGAGCAGACATTCATCAACTTTAGCCTCTTCCCTAAAATGAAGGAAAAAAGAGTAAAGATGAACTGACTTTTGGGGTAAATCATCTTATTTCCCCCATTCCTGTGATTTACTAATTCAATAAATAGTCACGGAAGTGCGCTATGCTCGCTGGCCAGAATCCTGGGTGCAAAGCAGGGTCCACCCCCCACCCCCCATCTCAGACCTCGATGCTCTTACATCCAGTTGGGAAGGTGAGGAACGTTCCAAGCAAGTGGAGAACAACGACACCAGCAGCATATTATTAAGGACGGAATTTGCGCCGTAGGCAATAATTGCCACGCAGGTTCAGGAGAACGAAAGACCAATGCTTCGAGATCACTGTGGGCTCCGGGTGGTCAGGGGAGGTCTAATGAGGACGCAGCTCTAACACCGCCCTTGAAGGAAAGGGTGACTCGGCTGACACACAGAGATGGGCAGAACTCGAAGCAGAGTCCACCGGAGTTGGTGAATCCTAGAAGGTAAGGATGGAGAGACAGGATGCAGCGGCTTGTGGAAGCTTTCAAATGTCTATTTGAGGACTTTGGGCTGCATCCAGTGAATAGTAGAGAAAAAAATAGAAGGTAACGTGTGGAATGTAAACAGTGTTTCGGGATGACTTCAGGACGTTTTAGGGCGGGAGGCTGAGAGATGGCACCCCCAAGGAACACTGGTGTGTCTGCAGCCCTGGATTCCAGACTCATTGCCACCTCTGCCTTAGAATTGTAAGCTCTACTATTTGCAGAGGTCCACAGACTGCTCCTTGAGACCTACGTCCCTGTGCCCTCCCATGCACTGGGCCCGGAGGATGGCAGACCGGAGCAGGAGACCAGGGCCGCTGCCCAGCGTGAGGTGGAAAGACCTTGAACAGAGGGGATGTCTCACGTCGGAAAGGAGGACTTCTACCCAAGAACCGTAAGAAAGAAAGTTGGTGCGTGAATATCGGAAACAGAGGAAGGGAGTGGGCATCCAAAGTGCTGCTGAGGTTTTGAGCCCAAGCATCATCTGGGAAGGTGGTGGTGCCAACAGCATAAATGAAGAATCCAGAAGCACAGATGGCTTGAGCCGTGAGAGGACATCGGATTTCATTTTAGGCATATAAATTTTACCATGGCAGCCAGATACCCAATAATAATAATGATAACAATGTCTAATCAGCACCTGAAACGTAGTAGGAGATGTGGAGACTGATGGGTCATCCTGGATCGGAAACCAGGAATCCAAGATTGGCGAGGAAGCCACTCTGCCCTGCCTCCTAGAACCACAACTGTTCTATAACCACGACCATATTTGGATGATCAAAGACACTATGATTGTAGGGATAAGATCTCATCTTGGCCAAACGGTCCCATTCTACCACTGAAAAAAAGAAAAGCAAGAGGAAGCAAGTTAGGCAGAGAGAGCTTATAACCCATCCATACTTAAATGTTAGAGTTCCAGTATGCATTCTGAACCACCGCCTCCAGGAAGCCTTCCCTAACTACTGTGGCTCCCATTGATGTCATGCTCCTCCTACCATGGTTGGTCTGCAAGTCATAGTTACTTATCTACTCTCTGGTCTGTTCTCTGATTATTTGACAGCCTCGTCCTCTCGTGTCTCCTGCACTAAATTACAATTCTTTTGATGGCAGAGATCAACTCTTCAGATAATCTACTTCTTGTATACCAATTAACTGTAATATGGAGTTGATACAGATTTATATTCCCAATAAATCCCCATTGCACAGAGGAGTAAACTGAGGCACAAAGAACTCAAAGGCCTTGCCTAAGGTCACAAGGCTAAAAAGCAGACAGACAATTCAACCCAGGTCTTAAACTCTCTAACAGGCACTGTTGATTGCTTTCTTTTTTCCAAAAGCATCCCTCTCTGAGGCCCAACACACAAATCAAGATTGTTCTAGACCAGTTATGGTGGTCTTCTTCTCCTGCCTATGGTTGGTGTACATGGTCATGTGATTCGCAATTCCGGCCAATGAGACATGCATGAGACGAGAGGGAAAGTCTCGGAGGGGCTTTTGGGAAAGGTTCCCCTCCTGCCTTTTCTGCCTCTGCTCCTTATTGTAAGGGTGTAATATCTGGAGCTGTTGCAACCATCTTGTGACCTTGCAAACAAGGAAAGATGAAAAGAATCTAGATCTTGATGCTGCTGCTGAAGCACTGAAAGAAACAAGCTCCAGGCAAACAGAGCCCATACCTCTTATAATGGGAGATACTAAGTTCCTTACTGTTCCAGCCAGTTGGGCTCAAGTTTTCTGCTATTCACAACCCAGAGTGACACCCAGGCTAATCGAGGGCTCTTGTCCCCACAGATACCCGAGCCAAGCGTTATGGGAGATATATGACAAGTAAAAGTCCTGGTCCCTCTCCTCATTGTGCTTGTCCCAAGATTGGACAATCAAGAAGTGTTCGATCTATATTTGATTAATTCTCCCTTTGCTCACCAGTTCCAGGGACTATATTCCCTGAAAGCATCTTTCTTCCCTTTATCAAACCCCACTGATTATCTGCAGGTTTCAGCCTCATGATTTGACTCCGGTCTCAACATCACTGACCAGGTCCTTCCCTGTAGTGTCCCCCCACCTCTGATGATCAAGCTAAAAGCAAGGTACTTGCGCTTGGCCCAGAGAGACCATCAGCGAAACTCCGCATTCCTAAATATTTGTTCTTTGAAATGTCTTTCTCAATTAGATCTCACCCAAATGTTTGAGAGTCAGGCTGAATTCCAACTTCCTGCTCCAGAACAGACATGTTGAGCCTGCATAATTACTGCAGCCAGCTTTATTTGCTATAAAAACATAGATTTTTTTTTTTTTTGCTCCTTCTCAACTGTAAAATAATCAATAAATAGGATCCAGATGAAAAATGCCAGCATTTAGGAAAACAACCCTTTTATAGTTCTTTTCTTTGGAGTCTAATTAACACATTGGGGATAAAATGTGCTATTACATTTACCCAACCAAGCTAAGTTGAAACATAAACCCTCCTTTCCTCCCGCTGAGATATAGCTGCACATCAGAAATATAGGTGAAACAGACAGTTTCAAAACATTCTGAAATGTTCAACAAACAGATCTGTAAACCTGTGATGTGGACTTCCTCCAGCCCCTCCCTGCTCACGCTGGCTATTCAATTGTTTTTTCTCTCTCCTCTAAGAACACATTGCATAGTTACCGTCATAGGAAACACAGACAGTCCCATTAGCAGAAGAAGCAATCTCTCGGACTTTCTTTCTTTTAAATAAAGAATACATGCCTTTTTGGACACTGACCACCCAGGCCATGAAAGTTTCATGAAGGGTTCTCAAAGCAGATGACACCTTTTCAATTATAACCGCTGCCATAATAAACCCCCACAGAGCCACGGGGCATGGAGTCTACATCCAACACATGATACCTATTTATTCCCTAATTATATTGCAATATATCCTCTGTGTGTGTGCTGATGAAGATAAAATATTCTTTTAATTCTATGGCCTCCTGGGTGGGGGGTGGGAGGGGATTACACAGAGGCAAATTCTGGGAGTTCCTAGAGCTAAATCACAGCCTTTGTCCCAGGTTCCTCTACTGCATAAGCTCAAGAAAAATCTCTCACTTTCCCTTGTTCTACCACAGTGGTTCTCAAAGTGTGGTCCCGGACCACGAGCATCAGCACCACCTGGGAACTCATTACAGACCGAAATCACCGGCCCATTCTGGGCCCACTGAATCAGAAACCTTGGGGGTGGAGCCTAGCAATCTGTGTTTACAGGAGCCTTCCATATTGAAGTCTGAGAACCACTGGTCTACAAAGCAAGAAGGCAAGAGCATCATTTTAAATTGAATCAGAGATCAGGAATACCTGGACTCTATAGTGCTGGGCTCCTTTCTGCAAAGCCGTCCCAGTCTGCAGAGTCAGGGCTCCATTTACCCATCTGTACAATGGGGCTACAGAGTTCACAAAGGAGCTGTGGATGCTGGAATTTAAGAGGCATATGGTTTCCTGGCACCAGTCTCTATGGATACGTAGCAAGATTATAGTTGCCAACACTCACCAGCTCTCTCCCCGCACCCGTACTCTGACGGAGCAGTTCTCCAATGCCATATCTAAGGTCTTCAATGCAGCTCCCTCTGGGTTACCCTTGGCAACCAGAAGCTGGGGTCATGGAAGACCACAGAATCTCCAAGTCTCATAGCCAACAGCTTCAAGCCTTTGTCCTCAGAGCCTTGAACCACGAGTGGGGAAGCTCAGGAATCTCTGCTATATTGTCCCATTTCTTCAGACATCTTTTGTGTATTTGCCTCCATTCTACATCTAGACTTTACGTCACGGAGAACAGGAGCCTAGCATGTCAGCATCATGAGGTATGGGGCTCTGCCTGTCTGATTCGTTGGTATATCCCCAAGCCTTAGACCAGTGCTTGGCAAAAAGTATGGTCTTGAGAATTGTCTGTTGACTATTCCTAGCCCAGTAAATGCCCTCCCCATAGGAGGTACAACAGTAGGTCCCAAACCCTCAAGTATCTAAATTCTAAGTTATGGATGGGAAGGGGCAAAGAAACTACTGTATATGAAAGCCCAGGGAACAAGGAGAAAAGGGTAAAGGGAAAAGCAAAAGGCTGAATATAACCCTTGGCTCATGGGGTGCTGACTTCCCATCCAATTGCTCACCCTAGATCTAGGGCTAGAAGACTCTGGGGACACGTTCTGAGTTTGTGTTCTGAGCGGCTGGCTCACCCAGCTGTCCTACTGCTTCTCTCTTAAAAGCCAAATTCTCATCCGCCCTGACTCTGCTGTCCTTCCATCAGCCTCTGAACAAGCCCTGAGCTCTCCTACCACTCTCCTTATGCTCAAGCCTTGTGCCCCACACTCCTCCCCCCCACCCCCCCACCCCCCGCCGCCCCCAACCAGAAATCTACCCAAGGCTCAATTCCAAATCCTCCCTTCTCCAGGGACTATCCGTAATTCTGCCCCCCTCCAAAAGTGATTTCCCCTGAGAACGTCTAGAGTGGATTCCTTGGGTAAAAGACAGCGACTGCCCTCCCTTTGGGTGGTACTTTATGGGGCTGGGCCAGGTCTCAGGGCTCCCTTTACTTGCAGACTTCGGTGCAGGCACAGGATAGGTGTGCAACAAACTGTCACCTCAGTGATTTATCCTGGGGGGTGATCACAGCACAGAAGCCAACGAGAGAATCCAGAGACCAGTCCTCTGCCTCTAACCTCACACACATCCAGTTCTCAACACCAGCCAAGGGCACGCTGTGGTCTGACTGGACACACCTGCCGGGTGCTAAGAAAGTGATGACCACAGCACAGAGTACTAGGAAAAAAAAAAAAAAAAAAAAAAAAAAAAACCTGAACTAGGAGTCAGAAGATCTGGCTTACATTCCCTTGCACCCCTTAACCAGCTCTAACCAAGTCCTTTCACTTCTCTGGGCCTCCGTTTGCAGATCTGTGAGATGGGAGGAAGAGGGGGAGACTGCAAGGTCCTTGAATTTCTAGAGGCTTAAACAACGTGTGCGCAACCGACTGAGGTGGTGGGCGGTGTGCACCGGGGAAAACCCGCCAAAGGAGCTGAGGACTGAGTACTCCCGGGTGGTCGGTTCACCGACCCCCGGGGACTCCGCCCAACCTACACGCAATGACAGCCAGCCTGGAGGAACCCTGTCCGCAAAGCCCCCAGCTCTCGGTCCCACTTCACCTGCTCGAAACCTTTCAAGACAACCTCTCCAACAGCACTCCAACAAAGAAAGAGGGGAAGCCGGGGCAGCTAGCTCCGAGGAAGCCGCACAGGCGGCGAATCCGGTCTCCGGGACTCCGGAAGCCAGCGGACCCACGCCCCCCGCGTGCTCCGATAGCCCCGGCCAACCTCCGCCCGGTGCCACCTGGCCGGGGAATTAACCCCTGCTTCCCTGGCAGAGCGCGGGGGGTGGTGGGGCGCACTGATTCCCCGGGCACGAACACCCTGGCCAGAGCGAATCGAGACGGCCGGGATCCCAAACCACCCAAAGGCCTCCTCCAACCTGCCAGAGGCCCAGCTTTATCCGCTCCCGGGCGGACGAAGTGGGAGATCCCGAAGCGGAGCCACTTTGAAATACTGTTCTAGAGGACACGACCACGCGGGAAGGAGGCCGACCAACCTCGCAGCGCGGGCTAGGGGGAAAGGATCCCGAGACCGACTACCCGAGGATGCAGCTCGGGAGCCCAGGTCCGGGAGAAAGCAGCCGGGGGTTCGGGGACTCCGGAAATTGTTCGGCCCAGGTTCTGCGTTCCCAGGTTCCCGACGGGTCAGGGCTCCATCCCACTCACGGACCTTGACGCCCGCGGGGAACAATGTTGCATCTTTTTAAATCGTTGTGGGTTTTTTTCCCTAACAAATTAGGAAAAATAAACCAAGTCTGGGAGGAAGGGGGCTGCGCTCTGTGACTCCAAGGGGCCACAAACCACCACCATTTCCCCACCTCCAACACAACCACCCCAAGGCTGGGCGAGAAGTTGGGAACTTCGGGACCGCGCTCCAGGCGCGCACTGGGAGTGTCTCGCTTCTCTTTTAACTTCGGGAGTTGGGGGTCGCCGCCGAGAGCTAGAGGGACGTCCGGGAAGTCGACCCGCGGGGCTGTTCGGTGTCCCAGACTTCCCCGAAGAGAACCGGGGCGGCGGGATGAAAAAGAAACGAAAGGAGTATGCAGTCCGTTTCGTACCTCCAAAACGCGAAGGCGCGCAAGGCTCGGGCTGGGGCTCGGCGGCAGAGAGGCGCCCGGCCGCGCCCCGCAGGCTCCGCGCCGCGTCCCCCGGCGGGAAGGGCGCCCGAGGCCCTGCGCGCAGTTGGCGCGCCCGGAGCGGCTCGGGGCGGCTCGGGGGTGGAGTCCCCAGACGCCGGCGGACGAGCTGGCGCCCTCCCCGGACCACCGCGCCGCGCCGCTGCGCTCGGGGCTTCCCCGCCGCGGGCGCCGCGCCCGGACTGCGGCCGGAGGGCCCGCGCCTGCCCGCGCCGGGCGCCCCACGTCCTGCCCGGACATCCCGGCGTTCTCCTCCTCCCCGCGCCAAACTCGGCTCCCGCAGCCCGCGCCGAGCGGGGCAGCGGGGATCCGCGGAGCCGGTGGAAAGTTAGTGGCGGGGCTGCAGAGCCCCCTCCCCGGACCACAGACCCCAACCCCCCACCCCCCGTCTCCCCGTGCCCCCCACGCTTCCAGGCTCCGCGTCCTCGCAGTCCCGGCTACGCCACCTACCTGCTTCCGCGGCCGCCCCGGGCTCGGCCGGCCAGTCGCGCGGTCCTGTCCTCCGGAGCCGGAGCCGCGCCGGAGCGCCGGGCCAGGAGCCGGAGCTGCGGGCTCGGCGAGCGAGCGAGCGAGAGAGTGAGCGAGCCGGCGGGCGGCTGGAGCCGCGGCTGCTGCTGCCGAGCCAGCCCCCACCCCCCGCGTCCCTCGGTCCCTCCCTCCCCTCTCAGCTCCCTCCTCCCTGCTCGTGGCTCCCTCCCTCCCCCCTTCTTTCTCCCGCTTGGGTCCTTTCAGACCCCGCTCTCGCTTGCTCGCTCTCTCGCTTTTTCCGATCTTCCAGTCCCTCTCCAGCTTTCCTCTGGGTTCCTTTTTCTCTGGCTCTGGGTTTTCCAACATCCCTTCTCATCACCCTGCCCCCACCCCGCCTTTTCTCCCTTTTGCTCATTCCTCTCCCATCTCTCTTTTCTCTCTCTAACCCTTTTCTGTGTCTCTTCGTATTTTCTCTTCCTTTTAACCTCCCCCCTCCCCCCACTTCGTCTCTACTGTCCTTTCCCCTCCCTACTCCCCCCCTCCCTCCGGGTGGGTCAGTAACGCCTGCCCTGCGTGCTGCCTCGGGATGGGAGATCTCCGCTAGGATGTGGAGGGAAGCCGGGGAGCCCCCAGGCCTGGTGGTAACAGGCTGAGGAGAGAGAGGAATGGGCCAGAGCTGGAAACTGGAACTCCAGACACGGGCTTGAGAAATTTCTGGGCGGAGGGCGCTCCTATAATGTCAAACCCCTAAGCAGGCCGGGTTGAGCCAAGCCTGGTAAGATGAGGAAACTGAGGCCCACGAAGAATAGAGCAAGGACTTGCCTCTTCACAGAGGTCTACTCCAGAGGCAGGGCCTAGAGCACCATTGCTCCTTTGATGACGGGGAAATGAGAGGGTGCCCCAAGCCAATGCACTCCTTCCAGTCTCTCTGCCTATCTCAAGCCCCAGGCCCCCAGGGCCGCCAGGAGGAAGCCTTCCCCACCTTGGGCCGCCTGGCTGCCCCACACAGCACTCCTGAGGGAGAAGTGAGCCCCTAGGAACACTTGGCCCAGGTGTGGAGAAGGGAATCCTCCTCCCCAGCCCCACTCCTCTCTAAGCAATGCCGGACTTACCAACACACTTCTGCTTCTCAGGGATACAGTAGTAGCGGGTGCTTTGCTTGTGCAATTTGTCTGTTCTCCTCAAACTCGGACAAGAGCAGGAAGGCCCAGACTGGGGCAAAGGTGCTATACACAGAAGCACACAGGTTGTCTAAAGCTTTGAGGAATGTGTGTCTGTAACTGTGTCTGGTCGCCTTGCCTTCTCAGCTCAACCGCTGATAGTCGTCATTCTGGGCCTGATGGGGCAACTCCCACCTACAGAGGCCTTACCTGGCATTCCCACATTTCAGCCCAGTGGGACCCAGAGGAGTGCCGCAGGGTCCCGATTCCCACGGATCCCATCGTGCAGCCCTGCTTCGTCAAGATGGGATCATGATTCTCCTAGTGTCGCTGGGGCCAGAGTTTAAGCCCTTCAGTACATGGTACCAACAGGAAGCAGACCCTCCACCCAGCCCTGGGTAGAGACCAGCCTTGGGATATTGGCAAAACCCCAAAACCCCACACAAATATCCCATCAAGTTTCCTGCCTTGGGACATCAAATCCAATAAATAAACCCATGCCGGGCCTCTGCAGTTCACCCCCCACCCCAAAACCAGAAGCATCTGGTCAGGGCTGGGACTAGGGTGAAGCAGGTTAGGCCCCTAGGGCACAGCATTTAAAGAGGCACTCACGTTCAGGGTGGTGCGTGGGCAGAGGCAGCACCTCCTAAAATTCTGCAGCCTAGTTCCTGCTTCCCTCTAATCCTGGTCAAATCTTATGGCTGTCCCTAACGAGCAGTGTCGCCTTGGTCCATCACTAGGCCGCTCTGGCCTTCAGTGTCCCCACCTGACCATGAAGAAGCAGAAAGACAGGGTTTCTCCAGCTCCGAGATGCTGTACTTTGTGGGCTGCCAAAGGCTAAGAGAAGGGGGCCGAACTTTCTGGGTTTGCACTCCTGTGCCACCACTTGCTAACTGTGACACCGGGCAGCCGGTCGCTTCTCTAACCTCGGTTGTCCCGTCAGTAAAGGTGGGAAGGACTACGATGCCGTGAGCCCTCTGAGGATTAAACCAAATGATGTACATTGTCGCCCTTGATAACTGTTAGCAGTTATAGTATACAAGGTAGGTATGTGCACAGTTTTCCTTCCTCTTCCCTTTTGGATTATATGTTCCACCTCCCACCATGCCTCTCACCCTCACACCTACGTGGTGGGCACCCATTTATAATTCCCAAACCCCAGTTCTACCAGGTTTGGGAGGTGGGCAGGTCTCCCTGGATAACCCTTCACCCCATCTCAACAAGCAAATGCACAGGAAGCAGCTGGCTCCCCCCCCCCCCCGCCCCCCGGCTCTCTCTCTCTCTCCCCCACGCTGCCACACTGCCAGACGTGAATCTCGCAGCTGAGGGTTACTGGCCCCCTCTGCGCTGGGCTGGGGATTGCCTGGTTTTCTGCCATACTCTAAAAAGCCACACGGATCTATAAAGCTGCACCTTCTCCGCCCAGATGGCAGGCCTCCAAGGACACAGGTCCCAACAGAGCCAGGAACACTTTTAGCAAGCATCTCTGAGGGTCGGCTCGGGGTCAGGGTGGTGCCCATGATCCATCATTCGTTTGCCAGCCCCTGAGAGCCTGCTCACGGGAGCCCTGCCCCGCACATCCCACTGCTGTGTAGATGTTCAACCCCGCGACAAGTTTATTTGGAAATTGTGATAACATTTAAGAGCGGGTACTTCTCTAAATGCACGATCTGAGACAAAAGTCCACTATTCTGAATTATCAACCCTGGAAGTCAAAAAACTTGCACTCAAAATAATATACCAACAGGGAGGGGGACAAAACAGAAGAGGCTCTTTATATAGAGAACAAACAGAGGGTTACTGGAGGGGTTGTGGGACGGGGGATGGGCTAAATGGGTAAGGGGCATTAAGGAATCTACTCCTGAAATCATTGTTGCACTATATGCTAACTAACTTGGATGTAAATTAAACAATAAATTAATTAGTTAATTAAAAAAATAAAACAGGGGCACCTGGGTGGCTCAGTCAGTTAAGCATCCGACTTCGGCTCAGGTCATGATCTCACGGTCTGTGGTTTCGAGCCCCGAGCTGGGCTCTGTGCTGACAGCTCGGAGCCTGGAGCCTGCTTGGGATTCTGTGTCTCCCTTTCTCTCTGCCCCTCCCCCCCCCCCACTCATGCTCTGTCTCTCTCCATCTCTCAAAAATGAATAAACATTAAAAAATTTTTGGGGCGCCTGGGTGGCTCAGTCGGTTAAGCGTCCGACTTCATCTCAGGTCACGATCTTGCGGTCCGCGAGTTCGAGCCCCACGTCGGGCTCTGGGCTGATGGCTCAGAGCCTGGAGCCTGCTTCCGATTCTGTGTCTCCCTCTCTCTCTGCCCCTCCCCCGTTCATGCACTGTCTCTCTCTGTCTCAAAAATAAATAAACGTTAAAAAAAATTTTTTTTTTAAATAAAAGAAAATAAAAGAAAGAACAACAGCAAAAAAAGAAAAAAAGAAAAACAAAAAGCTTGCACTCTAATTGGGGCAAGAAGACTGTAAAGCACAGGGGTGGAGCGAGGTGATTGAGAGCAGGGGCCTCAGAAGCAGATGCCTGAGTTCAAGTCCAGGCTCCATCACTTGTTAACTATGTGATGGAGAGTGAGCTACTTAATCTCTCCATGCTTCAGTGTTCTCATCTGCAAAATGGGGATGATAGTAAGATAAACACTGCTATTATCCCCATCTTACATGGCAGGAAACCGTGGCTCAGAGAGAAGAATTACCTGGCTCGAGTTCACACAGTCAGTAGAGCCCAAGCAGAATGAAATTCATCGCCCTTGCTCTCACCCACTACCTCCCACCTCGGCTTCTCCTCTCCTTCTTTTTATGGGGCTCCCAGGGTCTCTTCTCCCAGGAAACATCTGACACCCAACTCATTTCCACCTCTAAACACTTCAGCCTAGATGGGGGTGGAAGATGAGGTGAAAACTCTGGTGACCAAGGTGGGAGGGCCTTCTCATTTTTAGAAATAAATTATCAGGGGAGCCCGGGGGGGGCTCAGTCCATTGAGCATCTGACTCTTGATTTCGGCTCAGGTCATGATCCCAGGATCATGGGATCGAGCCCCACATGGGGCTCCGTGCTGAGCATGGACCCTGCTTGGGATTCTCTCTCTCTCTCTCTCTCTCTCTATCTCTATCTCTATCTCTCTCTGCCCCTCCCCCACTCTTGCACGCGCGCTCTCTCTCGCTCTCTCTCTCAAAAAAACAAAAAAAAAAAAAAAAAAAAATCCAGGGCGCCTGGGTGGCTCAGTCGGTTAAGCGTCTGACTTCAGCTCAGGTCATGATCTCATGGTCTGTGTGTTTGAGCCCCACATCGGGCTCTGTGCTAACAGCTCGGAGCCTGGAGCCTGCTTCAGATTCTGCGTCTCCCTCTCTCTCTGCCCCTCCCCCACTCATGCTCTGTCTCTCTCTGTCTCAGAAATAAATAAACATTAAAAAAAAATTTTTAATCCATTACAATTTTTAAAAGAGAAAGAAATTATCACAAGGCTAGGACACAAGACACAATGTCCAGGACTCAGACCAGCACACTCCCCACCTCCCCTCTGCGTAGATGTACAGGGGATTCCCTTTGTTCTCCTTCCCTCTCCCTCTTCTCTTTGCTGAGGGGTCACCTTTTCCCCTCCCGCTTTCTGCAGAGCCCTGGCTCAAAGCCCCGGGGAGGAACATCCACAGAAAATGCATCAGGGATGACTGGAATTTGTTGAATGACAGAAAAATTTCAGAACTCATAGGATCTTACAGCTCCTCTGGTGAAAAACCTGCCTTATTAGCAGGGTTAGGAAAATGTCTGTTTTCCCACCACACCCAAAGGCATCTGGGGGCTTCCTTACCTCCTTGTCTATTACAAACCCTTGCATAGGGCTCTGCCTTGGTAAGAGAATAAGCAAAATATCTACAATTTATTACTAAGGTATACACGTGGTCTCATTTAACTGTCCCAGCAATACTCTCCAGCAGGCATTAACATCCCCTTTCACAGAAGGGGAAACCAAGGGTCCCAGAAAAAAGTGACAGAACCCACAGTTGAACTCAAGCCTGCTCACCCGCTCTTGCACCGTAGGGCTGGCACAAGCAAGGGCCCTGGGGCCAAAATACAAGGAGGCACTCGCTCTCGGGCACCAACTCTTACTTACACAACCCCGAGAAAAAGCAACCTTCGCATACCCTCCAAAGCATTAGAGGGGACTGTGGGCTCCCTGTGTCCTAGCCCTTGACGTGGTCCCGAGGAGAAACCACAGAGCAGCCAGCATCCAAGGTAACTCACCAGTGTTACCCCCGCTCACATAACACACACAGACACATCCTCCAACATACCCACACTCAGCCGTCCTGCCCAGCACGCAAATGGCCAAGGGAAGATAACCTAGCACACCTACGTAAACACCAGCACAACGCAAAACGTCAGCACGTGCATATAATACAATTCCTGCACTCACCTAAAAAACAGGGGAGGGAGGTGGGGGATATCTGAGTAAAATCCGAGTGGCGAAACTTTTTTCACAAGCTATTTATGAACCTGCAGCCACCAATCGAAGTCTTGATTAACTTGGTTGTATTTATTAGATCGTGTTCAATATTTAATAACTTTGAATATGGATTGAATATTTAATGAGTTTGGTAGAGACCCATTTACATTTAAACGTCAGAAGTGCCAATTGCTTTGAACTAGGAATTGAGTTTGTGACTCATGCCCAGAAGCCAGCGCTGGAAATCTCTCCATTCTATGCTTTTCATAGATTTACTTAAATTATAGGTTATCATCATGACATTATTACACTATTATTTGCTATGATGCTCCACTATTATAACAGATCATTTATTACACAGTCCCAGGGAATGTGGCATTTAGACACCGAATTTCCCTGCGTCCAGGCAAACTTGGATTGGGTCTCTTGTTCTCTCTCCTCCATGTCCACCAGGAAAAGGCACCGAATATGATGCTGTGAAATGCTCTCGTCTTAAGCCCTTAGTCCTCCCACAGGCACAAGATGATCTGGGAGTGATTTATGTGGTATACATTTTCCAAGACCAATTTGTCCAAGCGAGGGAACTCTGCAGACTGCGGGCGAGTGACATGAATTTCTGAAGCTTCTTTTTACCGAAAGGAGAGAATCGGATGCAAAATGCAGCTTTCAGAGGCATCACGGAGATTCCTGAAAGTCCTTGGAGGATGTGGGATTCTGGAAGTCAATGAGCGAACTTAGCATATCCATGTATGCAGGTTTTTACATAAGTTACGGTTATAATAATGATGATGGCATATGGGTAAAAAGTAATTACAAAATGTGGTTTGTCAGGGGCCAGAGTTAAATCACTGGCAATGGTCCTTATGCCATAGCAGGCTGCAGCCCAGCAGGGTCAACTGCTTACTCACCACAGAGAGATAATGCCTTCCCCATCAAATACCTCATCTCACTGACACACATTTGTCATATTCTGATCTGCTTTGATTTGGGGTCCGCAGCAAATGTAAATGAATGCTGTCCAAAGAATAGTAATGATAGGGGCACCTGGGTGGCTCAGTCGGGTAAGCCTCCGACTTCGGCTCAGGTCATGATCTCGCAGCTCGTGGGTTCGAGCCCCGCATCCGGCCCTGGGCTGAGGGCTCAGAGCCTGGAGCCTGCTTAAGATTCTGTCTCCCTCTCTCTCTGCCCCTCCCCCCTCTCAAAAATAAATAAAAAATTTATAAAAAAGGAATAGTAATGATAATAAAAACCATTAGGTGGATAGTAAGCCTCTGACCAAGTCTGTGTGGTCATGCCTCTTGGAAACTATTCTCGATGTATTTGCAACAGATGATCGGGGAAAATACACCACTAAGTACTTCCCTCCTCCTCACCTGCATCCGTGTGCCAACCTTTACATCCTACCTGACACCTGAGAGCCACCCCAGTCTATCTGCCCGTCCTGAATTCGACATAGTATTCTGCCCGCCCCATCCCGCCCCCGACTTTATTTCTGCTGTTCTTAGAGCCTGAATGTCCTTCCCATTCCTCTTTCCAGCTTGGTAAATTCCAGTCTTGTCCTTTAAACCCCTGCTCATTGACAAGGCCTTTCTTGGCCCCTTCACCCTACCTGTCTACCTGCCTTGGTTAGTACTTTTCTCACTGTCATCTGACGATCTCTTCACCGGTCTACCTGCCACCATTGGACAGTGACTTTCATAAAGGCATTTCAATGGCGCCAATGTTTCAGACAGCGCCCGGCCTAATGTTGGATGGATGGATGGCACACAGCTTTCCTTCTTGGCTCTTTATCCTTTGACTTGAGTGGAGTGAAGTGTTGGTTGAGGAGGCCATCCCTACTTTCCGGGAAGCTCCTAATGTTACTCACTCTTAGACTCAACTCAAAGCTCCAAGGGATTGGCCACCCCTTCGTTTTACAGATAACGTCCAATCCCTCATGTTTTCATCCAACGGGCATTTACAATGTTCTCACCGTGTGTGCCAGGCTCTCCCTGCCGTGCATCACAACCCAAATTGCTGAGTCAACCCAAGGGGATTTCGAGGAGTGCCCAGGGTCCCGGGGGGGCAGCATCGCTTCTCCAGCCCTGTTAGCAGTCAGTTCCCTGCAGTGACCGAGAGACTTTGGAAGAAGCAGAAGAATCGCCCACCTCAGGAGGGGGTCTGGGACTCCTGGCCGGTGGCAGCTCCGTTTGGCAAACCCTCAGCTCTTTATAAATGCCTCAAGTCCTGGGCGGAAGTAGGTAGGGTACCAACTCAATTCTCACGTAAAACGAAGCGCCAGCCTGCTGTTCAGTCTCTTCTGCCACCGCTCCCCGCCCTGCTCTTGGTTCCCCAGCGATGCTGCAGGTTTGCAGGCCCTGTGTCCTACGGGAACACGAGCGAGGGAAGGGGCTTCCGTTTGGTTTGCTGCCACATATCTGGCACACAGTAGGCCACCAAGAATGTTTCTTAGAAGCATCAGCGAATGAGATGTCACACCCCTGTCTTTCCTAGTGATGTCTCCTCTGTTTGGAGCACCCTTCCAGCTTTCTTCTTACTCATCCAGCAAGACAGCTTGGGCATGGTGTCCTATCAGAAATCTTCCTTGGGGCCCCCGGGCTGGACTGAACCCCCTTCCTCTGGGTTTCCTGGAACCCTGTACCCAGGCCTCTCTTTCACTAACCACAGCACGCTCCACTTATCTGTTACAACGTCTGCTTCCCACACCAGATGTCGAGATCATGAAGACAGGAACCACATACCATTCATCTTCATACCCTCACCTCCTTGGCAAGGCATCTGGAACACAGAAAGCACTCTATAACGATTTGTCAAGTTGAACTAAACAACCCCAAATGGATGCAGATTGGGTCCTACCAAATGTGATGGCTGATTCATTTGGTCATTTGGCAAATATTGATTGAGTGTCTCTGAGGTGCCAAGCACTGTTCTAGGTATTGGAGATCCAGCACTGAGCCAAACAGACAAAAATAACGATAATGGCAATACTTGTCAATTAGACATGACCCAGATATTTTAGCAGGGTAGTTAAATGGTATATGGAGTCAATATGGAAACTGTTTTGAACTTCAGCTTTCACCGTGGTATGATATAAGTAAGGCAAGAAATTCAGGGTCCCAATAACTCCACAGTCTCTCTTTCTTGGGTTCCAGTATCTGCATCTATATAACCGATACATGTTATAATTTCCCATGAGATATGTTGATATATGTTTACACAAGGTCCTCTGAAATTCCTTGCACATTTTTAAATCTCAGTAATTTGCCTAGAAACACTTTACAAATAGCATTAAGTATTCCAAGGCTTAGAAAACACTTCACAATGGCCCAAAGTACAATTTAAATCCCATGATAAATAAAAAATTAAAGTGCAATCAGCTTTCAATTCAGTTGCAATTCAATTTGCCTTTAAGTGTCATTTATGGATTTCTTTGATCATATCTGCTCCCTATGTTACATTTAACAAGCTTTGATTGAGTCCTTCTATTGTGCCAGGCACTGGAGTAGGCATGAAGGAAAACCAAGATTGATAGGACATGATCTTAACCTTTATAGTGCCCCCGGTTTAGTGGGAGAGACAGCAAGGCACCTTACCTGCTGTAACACATGAGACCTTGCAAAGCCTCAACCCAGGTATACACAGGCACTATGGGAGCACAGAGGACAAGCATGTTCCTCCTGCCTGGGGAGGTATCGGGAAGGCCTGGTGGAAATGGTGATGGCTGAGCCACACCTGAATCCGTAAGTCTGGCTTGGCAACCAGTGAAAAGAAGGGAAAGGAAGCGCTGGAGAAAGAAGGGACATGCGCACAGCGATGGGAGATATACGACACGTTCAAGAATGGTACATTTGCAGCTGGAACAAATGCAATGAAGAGAAGAAGGTTGGAAAGGCGAACGGGCTCTGATGGTGAAGGGTACTGACTGATAGGTCAGAATTTTATCCTGGAGATAATGGAGAATATCATCAAAGCTTAAAGGTTTTAAGATGATACGATGCCTTTATGTATATGTGTTGTATGTATTATATATGCATTATATTATATATTATTATACTATATATGCTAATACACTACATATATTAATATACTAATATGTACTAATATACCATAATATATACTAATAATATGTTTTTAGTATATTAGTATTTATTATAGCATACTCTATTATATTTTATATTATACTATATATGCATGTATTATACTCTATTATGCATATTATAAGGACATAGTTAAAATATTCTGCCACAAAAAAATGCATGAAGACCAATACTATTGGCCTTTGATGGAGTGTTTACTGTGTGTCAGGAGGCACTGCGTGAAGCACCTGATAGGTACTGTCACATGCTATCGTCACATCAACCCTGAGATGAAGGTATCGTGAGGCCCATTTTACAGATGTAACCATGGAGGTTCCAAGTGGTTAAGTCTCCCTGCTAGTCTCCCAGCTAGTCTGTAGCACTTGAACTTAGGTGGATCTGACTCCAATCACCTCTGGACCATGGCAGCAGCTTGTCCAAACCATTAAGAAACTCATGAATGAGGGGTTTACATAAAATTCTCTTTTCTGCCTTCGTATATATCACAGGTTTTTAAATGTTCACACTTTTTAACCCAACAATGAGATTTCTGGGAATAAATCTTAATAATCCGAAATTCGCCCAAAGATGAGTGCACAAAGGTGGTCATTGCAATGTCATTTATAACACAGAGAAGCTGTGAGGCACTCTAAGTGCTCAGCAGTAGGGAAAGGGTTCATTATGAAATGATGGAGTATTACATAAGCATCAAAATTATGATTGCATGGGATAGAAAATTGTAAATACATAAACTCAACTATGTAAAGAAAATGCACAGCAAAAAAAGAGAGCAAAGACACAAAAGACACATGTCAAATGTAATTGGTGACCTCCGTGAGGGGACGAGGCTTTTTTCGTCCTACACATTCCAAATTTTCTACATGTGAGCACCTCATTCTCTCTCTCTCTCTTTTTTTTTAAGGTTTTACTTTTATGTAATCTCTATACCCAATGTGGAATTTGAACTTACAACCCCGAGATCAAGAGTCAAAGGCTCTACTGACTGAGCCAGCCAGGCACCCCTTGAGCACCTCATTCTTGAGATAAAGAAAAAAAAATTTTTAATACCATCCTCTGTCTTTTTTAAAGACATGCCAGCTGGATCAGCCTGGGCAGTCAGAGAAATGACAGATGTCTACAGCCAAGTCACCTCCCTGCCACTTGATCCTCGGATGTCGTTAGATCAAAACATTGACAGAGCTGGTGTCCTGGCCAGGACAAGCAAGGGTCTGAATTCAAATCATTCCATTTATTTACAGGTCCTCAAATATTCAAAGGATGCAAAATCATGCATCTTAAAATCAAAAATGTAAATTGCAATGTTCTTACAATTTGTTTCATGAACACTCCCTGTTTGTTCCTTAGCGGGACCGTGACCGTGTTCAATTTTCGGGGGCTGGGGTTGGAGAAGAAAGAACAAAGCCAGCACTTTGGGGCCCAATCTGGGAAACCAACTGTCGGGTTAAGCGCTGAAACTTTACTACGAGATTGGTGGGCCCTCTCCGTGGAATTAGAGCTAAAGCTAATAACCTAATTTGGAATAATTTAAAGCTCTTTTTAGGGAAGTTTTTTACTCAATTGGGCTCATTATGCATGGGTTTAATGTGTAACAATTTGTTCTTGAAAGCTAACATTATTGTTGGCAATAAAGATAGGAAGTGGAAATAAGTTTCCAATATGTAAAGCAGATTTATTTCTCGTTTCATATGGACTTGTTCCGGGTCTCTGCTTATGAATCACACCATGCTCCCTGCAAAAAAGATGCTGTCCATGCAGTTGGTTATGATAAATGGCCTGTAATTGTGAATCTGATATTGGTTTTCAATATTGAATTTATCATTCTGTCCTCTTAACAGATATTAAATACTTTTCAGAATTTATCCATTTGCCTGATCCATCTGTGATTTTTCAATATGTAAAATTTATTAGTTTCCTAGTTTTTTGAGATTTTAACAGTCGACAACATCATTAATAATGCTGAGTAATGGAGCTGACCTCTTTTAAACCCCGTTCCCTTCCACTAATCCAGAACATCCAAATTGAATCAAAATGTATTCGATTTAGGGACCCGAAAAAGAAAACGGCTGGCCGGGGCGGGGCGCCTGGTCTGAAATGCGGCTCCCACAGGCTGGTCATCCCTCTGCCTCTTCACCTCTGAGCTGGCAGCTGGCGGGAGAAGGCAGCTCGCACCTTCACCGCCTCCTCCTCCTCCTCCTCCTCCTCCCATTGAATGAGCCAGCTTAGCGGCCCTCCACTCCCTCGGCTGCCTCAGTTTCTTCAACGCGGGGTGATTGATGATAATAATAATGCTGCTTGTCTGGCTCCCTCATGGAAAGCGCTTTGTGAATTAATAGAAGCCAGCAGGCTGTGCACTTGGAGAGCCCCCTCCAGGACGGCTCCGTTGCCGCCCTGGACCGCTCATCCAGCTCGGCTGGGAAAGATTCCTGCCCTTCATAATCTGGGGTAGTGCAAAAAGAGAGAAAGAAATCAGGCTGGGTGAAAGAGAAACAAGGCGGTGTGAGACAGTGACAAAGCTAAACTTACCCCGCCCCCTGGTTCTGTGCATTTAAGGCCACCCCGGCGTGTTGTGGCCAGAACAGCATGACAACCAGCTCAAGGTCAAAACTGGGGGCCTGGGTTTTTTGCGGGGCTCTGTTGTTGCTGGAGTTTGTAGCCTACGGGGCCACATCCCACAGTTCCTGTATCATCCACCGTGTTGAGCGGACACCTGGAGGCACAAAGGCTTACAGAACTGAGCTCCCAAGGTCAGGGAACACATTGGCCACCAGCTGCAGGGGTCCTTCAGCCAGGGCCCCAGAAGAGGATGGAGTCAGGGCGGTGCACACAGGTCGAAGGACAGTGAGCCTCGTGACAGGCCAGGGGAGAAACGGAAAGCAGCCTGAAGAAGGGGCCAGCTGAGTTTCCTGGTCACACTTAGGGAACACAGAGGGTCACCTTCTCAGGACCATTCCAAGAGGAGCAGCCCCACTGCTCCCTCTGACCTGCAGAAAGTTGGAAAATAACTGCCTTTCCTTCCCCTGAGGCCTAATCTCATATTCTTGCAGCAGCCCAATTGACTTTCAATCCAATGCAAATCAGCTTCCTTGGAAGTTTTGTCTATTTAAGGATTATGGGCCAAGATCAAACTATCAGAAGAAACTAGGAGCCGTCAATAGGGTCGGTGAGAGGCGACAAGTTTCCAAAGGGCTCCTGTGTCCAGAAGAAACTTGCCTTTTGACCAAAAGCCAGAGGGCCACCTGGTTCCAGATCTGGCCTATGAGGAGCCATATCAGATCAATTGTCTGTCCCAGCTAAGACCGGAAGCCAAGGCTCCACAAACTCCCTTTGTGATGCGCTTTCTGCCCTGCCCGAGCATGATTTACAAACTGCCCCAAATCCCAGGCATTTCAGAGCCATTTATAGATTCGGCTTTTCTTCCTCCATCTCTTGCTGCACTTCTCCCATCAACGGCTAACCACCCTTCAAAGTCTTCTCTCAAACAAGAGGTAATTTTAGCCTGACAAGTGTTTAACTGAGTACCTGAATGTCTAGATGCTTCGCGCTTCAACTGCTATGGAGATACAAAAAAACATATGAAATGAAGTCTCTAGGGGCGTCTGGGTGGCTCAGCCGGCTGAGCGTTCGACTTCATCTCAGGTCATGATCTCGTAGTTTGTGAGTTCAAGCCCCACATCGGGCTCTCTGCTGTCAACACAGAGCCTGCTTCGGATCCTCTGTCCCCCTCTCTCTGCCCCACCCCTGCTTGTGTGCTCTCTCTCTCCTCCAAAAAATAAACATTTAAAAGATAATAATAATAAAATGAAACACAGTCTCCACCCTCAGGCAGGACTAATAATGGCACTTCACTTAATAATCAATTATTAAACACTTACTGCATGCCTGGTCCAGCGCTGAACACTGCAAAAACTCGGGAAAAAGAATCCTGCTTAGTCCCTTCCCAACGAGCTCACTGGGTTAGAGAGAGAAGGTTTTAACATACAAACCCTAGTGAAACCTGATGTAATGTTAAGCCGTGTGATTGAGGCAATAGGTACAAAAGGGTTGGGCAAGATTGACGTGGACTGGAAGCCATCAGAATAAACCTTATGAAGGAGGAGGAAGGAAAAAGGAACGCAAGAAAAGGATGGGCCAAGCAGAGGACAAGATACACATTGTGTGTGTGTGTGTGTGTGTGTGTGTGTGTGTGTTACTATCTTTGTTTATCTTTATTGTGTGTTATCTTTATTATCTTTATTTTATTTCATTATATCTTTATTATCTTTATTGTTTATGTGTGTTACTATCTTTATAATTCAGTCCTTCAGATATCTGCCCACCCTCCCAGGTACTTGCCCATACTTATCTGACAAAGGAAAGGGGCAACAAGGTTTAGGGGGCACCTACCTCGTGCCAGGAGGCATATTTCCCTTAACATTCATTGTCATATGCGTCCTGCCCAACCACCCTGCCAAGTAGATATCATGAGCCCCCCCTTTTTTTTGGAAGAGGACCTCAAAGCTCAACAGGGAAATCATTTGCCCAAGACTATCTGACAAGTATCTGGGGTGCCTGGGTGGTTCAGTTGGTTAAGCATCCAACTTCAGCTCAGGTCATGATCTCACAGTTCATGACTTCGAGCCCTGTGCCGGGCTCTGTGCTGACAGCTCGGAGCCTGGAGCCTGCTTCAGATTCTGTGTCTTCCTCTCTCTCTGCCCCTCCCCTACCTGTGCGCTCTCGCTCTCTCTCTCTCTCTCTCTCTTTCTCTTTCTCTCTCAAAAATATATAAACATTAAACAAATTTTTAAAAAAGACTGTATGACAAGTATCAGCCAGGCTGGGATTCAAACCTTGGCCTTGATCTCCTAGATCTCATAGTCTCTTACCACTGAATCATGTGGACTCTAGGAAGCAGAGTGGCGGTACTCCTCATGGAAGTCAAGGCCATGCTCAAGACCAGGATCCGGAAGGAAGAGGAGGAAGAGAAACGGCATGATGACCGCCCTTCTAAGCATGACCAGGCCAAGTGCTGTGGAGGGCAGGGAAGAGAAACTCGCAGACCATTCAGCTGTTTAGCGAGAGACACACCTACGCTCCCTTGGGGTATTTCCTGGGGCTGTCATCCACACTCCGACTTTTCATCATGTTGGCTGCTCCTTATGGTAAGATGTCAGTCCTCCTGAAGATATGAGGCCCTCCTGCAGCAGCTGGGGTCCCCTCCAGGGCTCCCGGTCCTTCATCCTGGGCAAGGCAGGCTTAGCGAGATTGGGTGCTCGGAGAAGCTCCGTTTCTCGACTGTGTCCTCTTGGAAGAGGCGTGGGAGGAAAAAACTCACTGAACCAGAAAATACATATCTTCTGAGCACTTAAATGGGTCCTGTTTTAAGCCTAGATCGGTGTAATTAAAATTATAAGAAAATAAGACCAAAGGATACCCCCCACCGTCCTTAATTAGGAGCGAGATGAGAAGGAAGAAACTCTGGTGTAACTTATTTAAAAGGCATAGTCCTGAAGTGGGACCAAGAAAGAGAATAATTAAAATGAAGGTTTCATTATTGTTTTTTGAAAGGGTCTCGGCGGACAGAGGGGTCTAATTGGCAGACAAGACACATGAAGGGCATTTGCTCATTCTCGGAGTGACTGTTCTGAAGATGGATGTGCAGAAAGCACTAGTCTCTGGGACCTCTTTCCTACCTCCCCAGGGTCTTTCCAAACAGACGGGAGAACAGGAAAATACCAGGGGGCTGGGATCCTGGGTACACCGACGCCCATCACAAGAAATGGTGAAATCTCTCAAATTCCCTTGGCATGCAGGAGGTGGAGTGACCACGGCTGCCATTGCCATCATCGTTACGGCTGCTGTTGTTAACATTTATCCAACATTGTACTCAGCACAGCGCAGAGCATAACCCAGGATGCAGCCCCGGCTTTGGAAATAAACATCCAGGCTCCCTACTGGATTTCTGCCCCAGCAGGGCACCCAGGCTTCAGCAATTCTGGATCACTCCATCCTCCACTCCCCTGACGCTGCCTCTTGGTTTTCCTTGAGCCATTTCGCGTCTCCTGGAAACAGCCTAGCGTTCTGAGGCCCCGACCGGGTTGCTTGGCCCTCAACTGGCCTCTCTGGCCAAAGTCAGGGCTCCCAGAACAGGGCTGAAAGTGGAAGCTGGCGTGGGCAAGCCGATCCGAGAGGGAACGAACGCAGGCAGGGGAAGCGTGAAGCCAAGAAAGCATGGCGTTTCTCACGACTGGCGTGAGAGTCAGATTCAGTACTTTGCCTAACGTCACCCGCCACCCCCGCTGCTCCAGGCCCCTCGTTTCTCTTACCACTTCATTCTGCAATCTTGCACTTTAGAAATCCATGTGTACTCTTTAACAATCAAGACCCACACCACAGCAAATTTTACCCGTATGCGTCTTTGGAACACGAAAGCCTTGACAAGTGTCCATGGCCATCTAAGAAATGTATAAATATTATCTGTACACATTAGTTCCTCAAGCAAAGTCCCACTTCCCACTGCCAAATGTTATTTTTTATAGCAGCTCTGCAAGATGAGTGAAGGCGTATATTTTACCAGTAAGCCACTTTTTATAGTGTGGGGGGGGGAAAAAAAAGCCCCAAACATTTTTATTGCTTTTTAACCAACAGGATATCTGAATGCAAATGAATGAATCACCTTTGCGATGATTGGCTGCCAGAGTTTCCTTGTCATACACAGAGCAGGCTCAGTGGATGTGACTTGTATCCTCATGAGTCCAGGGAAAGAAAAAAGACTGACTGCTACCAGTGAATTATGAGATTTGTCTTTATCAGTGAAAATAAGGTCATAACTGAGCCCAGCTACCGCCTATTATATGTGTGTTCCTTCTACTTTTCTGTATAATGTGATCCAGTGTGCCAGGGTGAACCGGACCAGCCCAGTGTATAAATTAGCCATTTTAAAAAGCTGCATTAAATCTTTAAGGCCACCAGGGTACCTTTTAATGCATTGATGTCACTCTTCAATAGACGCTCGTGTTCTTTACTTCTGACCTACATTTCGATGACAATCTGATGGAAAAAGGTACTGGAAGGACTCTCCTAAGTGTCTCTGAAACTAGAGAGAAAAACTAATACGTCGAAGCACAAGTGTGGATCCCCGTCAAAAGCCAGCCAGTTGTGGACCTGGGTTCCTCGTAGCTACTTCTAAGGAGAACAATTCATTCATTCATTCATTCATTCATTCATTCAGCGTTTGTTTACAGAGCAGTTTCTCTGTGCCAAACACCAGGCAGACCTCTGAAGTCCTGGCTCTTCCAAAAGCCAAGGAGAGGGGGTAGGCTTTACACGATGGAAGCTCTTTAGGGGAAGGACGAAGGAAATCATGGGAATTTTCTAAAGCCCTGTTTTAGAAACTCGTTTCTGCGTCCCAAACAAGCTGACACTAAATCCTACGAAGTGGGATGTGTTTAATGTGGAGGATCAAAAGAAATAAAAAGACGCTGCAACTCACATCTCCTCCGCATCGTCTTTGGCCGGGAACTTGCTCACTGGTCTCCTTGGAGCTACTTCTGGGGAAACAAGTGCGCCAAACACTGCCACACGGAGTAGTCTAGGTCCACTCGGCAGTCTTCTCTTCCAGAACCGCGACAGAGGTAGGGCAGCCCAGCAGCGGGCCAAGGGCTGTGAGGGATAGAGGGATCAAACAGACACTAGTCTCTATCCGCAAAAAGCCCACAACTCATTCACTGAATAAAGGATTACTGGGCGGCTAGTGTCTCTACCTGCTCTGTTTGGCTAGCTGGACTTTTCAGCCATAACCAAATCAGTGGGAAGAAACAACGGAGGGCTTGCGTGCTTGTATATACTTTAAAAATCAGACCCACACACACCATCATAAAATTCCACCCACACAAGTCTTCGGATCAGGAAAGTACCGACAAGGGTCGGTGTCTGCCTAACACAAAGAACCCGCTCACTCTTTCATTCAATGCATTTTTATTGAAAACGTGCCAGATGTTGTTCTAAGCCCTTGGAGAACAGTGAACTAAACAAGGTGCCTATCCCTGTGGAGGTTACACTGATGGGAGAAGACAGACAATAAATAAACACATGCACGACGTGTACATAGTTTCCCCAGTAGAGTAGAGTGGACTCTGGACCCCAGCTGCCTTGGTTTGAGCCCATCTCTGTCAATTACTAGCTGTAGAACCTTAGGGAAGTTAT
This sequence comes from Panthera onca, assembly GCF_046562875.1. Classification (NCBI taxonomy): domain Eukaryota; kingdom Metazoa; phylum Chordata; class Mammalia; order Carnivora; family Felidae; genus Panthera; species Panthera onca. The sequence goes on along the minus strand of NC_138344.1, from coordinate 38,832,105 downwards.
TTAACCTGTGGTGTCTCGGTTTTCTCATCTGTAAAATGCAGATACTGATGATGATGATGATGAGAAGAAGAAGAAGAAAAATACCTAATTCGTAAGGCTGCCGTTAAGGTCAGTCGTGTCAATCTACGTAAAGTGTTTGGAACAGTACGAGGCGAGTCGTTAGTGTCATACGTGAGTGCCAGTAATATCAATTCCCTGCTTGTCAGATAGAGATGAAATGGCACATTAAAAATAAGGATATAGGGGCGCCTGGGTGGCTCAGTCGGTTGAGCGTCCGACTTCAGCTCAGGTCACGATCTCGTGGTCCGTGAGTTCGAGCCCCGCGTCGGGCTCTGGGTTGATGGCTCAGAGCCTGGAGCCTGCTTCCGATTCTGTGTCTCCCTCTCTCTCTGGCCCTCCCCCGTTCATGCTCTGTCTCTCTCTGTCTCAAAAATAAATAAACGTTAAAAAAAAAATTTTTTTTTAAATAAGGATATAGAGATGATGGGGGTGCTATTTGAAATTGGGGGGTCAGAAGGAGGGGACATTTGAACTGAGACCTGAATGAGGCAAGGGCATGAGCCACGTCAGTCACCAGGTAAGGGCACCGGAGGCAGAGGATGACAAGAGCTAAATCCCTGCCGTGGGGCCATGGCTGGGGTGACAAGGAGCAGCGAGATACTGGAATTGGCCACAGCAGAGGGAGGGAGACGAGTGGCAGGATGTGAGGCTGGTGAGGCGGCCGCGGGCTGGTTTTATCAGGCCCTGTGGGCCATAGTAGGGTCTTTGATATTATTCTGAGAGTAACAAGAAGTGAACAGAGGGTGTTGAGCAAGGGCGTGACAAAATTGATATTTTAAAATCTTCTGTGTATGGTGGTGCCTCAAAAAATTCAAAACAGAATTGGGGCCCCTGGGTGGCTCAGTCAGCTAAGCAGCCGGCTCTTGGCTTTGGCTCAGGTCATGATCTCACGGTTCGGTTCGTGAGCTCAAGCCCCACATGGAGCTCTGTGTTGACAGTGCGGAGCCTGCTTGGGATTCTCTCCCTCCCTCTCTCTCTGCCCCTCCCCTGCTTGTGTGCTGTTTCTCTCAAAATAAATAAATACACTTGAAAACAAATTCAAACCAGAAATACCATATGATCGGTCAGTTCCACTTGTGGGTATGTGTTGAAAAGAATTGAATGCAGGGTCTTTTTTTTTTAATTTTTTTTTTTTTTCCAACATTTATTTATTTTTGGGACAGAGAGAGACAGAGCATGAACGGGGGAGGGGCAGAGAGAGAGGGAGACACAGAATCGGAAACAGGCTCCAGGCTCTGAGCCATCAGCCCAGAGCCTGACGCGGGGCTCAAACTCACAGAGTGCGAGATCGTGACCTGGCTGAAGTCGGACGCCCAACCGACTGCGCCACCCAGGCGCCCCGAATGCAGGGTCTTGAAGAGACATTTGTATGCCCGTGTTCATAGCAACACTATTCACAATAGCTAAACGGTGGAGGCAACCAAAGGAAGGAAATGCAGACAACACGTTGCAACATTGAAAACGTCACACTAAGTGAAACAAGCCAGTCACAAAAAAACCAAAAAAATCCTGTATGATTCCACGTACATGAGGTATCTGGAAGAGTCAGATTTGTAGAAACAGAAAGTAGGACGGTGGACGCACCAAGGGCTCAAGGGAAGGGGGAAGAGAATTATTGTTTAAGGGATACAGAGTTTCAGTTTTGCAAGATGAAAACAGTTCTGGAGGTGATTGCACAACAATGTGAATGTACCTAACTACTGAAATGTATACTTAAAAATGGTTACAACAATGAATTTTATGTGTACTTAAAAGTGGTTACGAGGATGAATTTTACATATGTGTATTTTACTGAAATTACAAAAAAAAAAAAAATCTTCTATGGGGCACCTGGGTGGCTCAGTTGGCGAAGCATCCGACTTTGGCTCAGGTCATGATCTCACGGTTCGTGAGTTCGAGCCCCACGTCGGGCTCTGTGCTGACAGCTCGGAGCCTGGAGCCTGCTTCGGATTCTGTGTCTCCCTCTCTCTCTGTCCCTCTCCAGCTCATGCTCTGTCTCTCTCTCTCTCAAAGAAATAAATGAATAAACGTTAAAAAAAATTTTTTTTAAATCTTCTGTGTGGCAAATAGACTGGTGGCAAGAAAAAGTGGAAGTGGGGAGGCCCCTGAGATGTTCAGTTAACTGCGGCCTTGTAACAAACCAAGCCAAAACTTGGTGCCATAGAACAATCACCAAGTTATCGTCTCTCTTGGTTCCGTGGGTCACTGAGGCTCAGCTGGCTGGGTCTTCTGCTCCCGGTGAAATAGATCAGGCTGCTGTCCTATGAGGGCACAACTGGCTGAAATGTCCATGATATTCACTCATATTTCTGGCACCTTCGTTGGGGGGGGGGGGGGGGCAGTGAAAAGGCTGGGCTCAGCTGGGACGCTGACTGCTGGACCTTTCTCTTACTCGGTACAGTCTCAGGCCTCTCCCTTTCATATGACCTCTCCACGGGGCCTCGTCACTGAGTCTGTCCAGCAGAGTAGCTGGACCCCTCACAGGCGGCTCCGGGCTCTCAGAAGTACAAACGCCTTCTTGATGCCCAGGCCAAAAAAACGCAGCGAATCACATGTCCCATGTTCCATTAATTAAAATGAGTCACGAGCCAGCCAGCATTCAATGTTATAGATGCAGACAGGCATGACTCCCAGGAGGCCTGGTTCCCTGGAGACCATCGTGTAGCCTCACTAAGTGGTTGCAGCAATTCAGGTGTGAGAAAACAGAGGCTTAGCCCCGGAAGACAGCAGCGGAGGTGGTGAGAAATGGTTGATTTGGGATATATTTTGAAGGTAGAATCAGTAAGATTTGCTCATGGCTCAGATATGGGCTCAAAGATATGTTGGGTGGCGCCTGGGTGGCTCCGTCGGTTAAGCGTCCTACTTCAGTTCAAGTCATGATCTTGACTTCATGAGTTTGAGCCCCACCTCGAGTTCACTGCTGTCAACACCGAGCCTGCTGCGGATCCCCTGTCCCCCCCCCCTCTCTCTGCCCCTCCCCCTGCTTGCACTCTCTCTCAAAAATAAAACCACCCGGCTCAGTCAGTTAAGCGTCCGACTTCAGCTCAGGTCACGATCTCACACTCCGTGAGTTCGAGCCCCGCGTCGGGCTCTGGGCCGATGGCTCAGAGCCTGGAGCCTGCTTCCGATTCTGTGTCTCCCTCTCTCTCTGCCCCTCCCCCGTTCATGCTCTGTCTCTCTCTGTCTCAAAAATAAATAAACGTTAAAAAAAAAAATACATTAAAAAAAAAAATAAAACCACCCGGGTGCCCCCTGCCTCTTTTATTTATCACCGTTCCTGCTCCCCCTGCTCTGAGTTTCTACTTTCTGATCCGAAAGATGAGGATCATAAAACCTGCTCACCCTTGTATGTGAGACCAATCCGCCTTGGGTTTGTTACAAATGCAAGTGGCCACGGGAAGACCACACAGCCTGAAATCAGGAAGTCTAGTTCCAGCCCCAGGTCCATCTTTGCCTGGCTGTCGGAACCTGGGCGGGTCACGGAACCTCGCTTTGCCTGCTTCCTTATAAAATCAGGCCATAGTATCTGCATTGCCTGTGCCAAAGGCATTTTTATGAGAAGCGGCACAAAAACATGTAAAGCCTTTTTGAAAAGGCATAAAATGGCAAATGGAAGGTATAATTACAGATCCAATATCTAGGCTTGGGGGGAAAAAAAAAAAACAATGACGACCGGGTGGAGTCGGTAAAATCCACCCTTTCTCATGTGACCCAGGGGCGTTCCAGACTTGGCTTAAGGAACAGCCAGGGGAGAATACCATTCAGAAATGCTGTAAAATGTAACCCATAATTGCAAGTCAATCATACACATGGCATGAGAGTTGGTGAGTTATTCATAATAATGGAATACAGATAATAAGCTTATATTTGTCGCACTTCAACTCTCAGGGCAACTGTTTTGTTACTTTTTTTTTTTTTTTTGTAATACCCTGGAAAACTAAAGGGTGGAAGCAGCAGGTCACATCATGGAAGCAAAGAAACGAGAACCAAGGGAAGAAAGGCCCAAATAAACATCTCTCTTCAAAGGCGAGTGTGTGACATCTGGGGCCACGCCGGGTTCTGGAACCCAAGGCAAAGACGGGAAGACACGTATTCCAATATCCCCAGGGGCCACAGGCCGCCTTTGGGTTTTAAGGTCTCCTCTGAAAGACACCCACACACTAAATAGCCCGGTATTCAATTTATTCTCTGCAGAAGCATAAAAGAACGGGTCTGTGCTGCAAGTATACGAACCCGGGCTCTGAGGGAGTCGGGTGCAGACAGTTTAAGCACCAAACCGGCCCCTTCAGGCAGGAGAGCACATACATACTAAAGGACATGGAAAGCAGTCATCGCCTTTTAAAAAGAGTGTTTCTGTTTTCATTATCATTTAAGGCTGTAGTCAGTATTGAACGATAATAAGAAACTGGCATGGGGAAAAAAAATGCGCCCAAATCACAGGCATACACAATAAAAATGCTATTATAGACTTTTGTGAATATAAATAGTTTTTAAAATGAGGCTGCTAAGACTGGCATCTCAGAGGCTACCTGAGAAAGAGCCATGTTTATATATTCCAACAGCTGCACCAGTCACCAGTCTCGTCCTTCCACCACAAAATGGGCTGGGTAATTCTTCTGGAATGAATATCAGTACAGACTGGTTGTGGGGCAAAGCGGGGAGACGCGGATCGAAGTGGAGAGGACACAAAGGGCAGAGAAAAGGGACTTGATGCCCGACAGGGGAATAGCGAAGACGACAAAGGAATAGAAGAATAAAAAGGAATGGGGGGACTGGTCGACTCTGAATACATCCTCAATTGTACCAAAGTAGAGGCGTGGCTCGATGATGGTGTCTTTGCATTTAGCAACAATCCCAAACACACAGGGTGCCATTTCTTTGCTTTCCGACATTCTGGGGAAGGCATTGCAGTGACGAAGGAGTATTCAGCAGAAACATAATAATGTCACTGCTGGTATTTCCTTTAATTGACTTATCCGCTCCTCCCCCATAAACACATGAACTCATAGACTTCAAGGGGGCCTAGTCGAAAGGAGGGGCACACTGGAACTCCATGGTGAAGGTCAAAGCTTCATATGAGCAACGGAAAGTAAGCATAAGAAAGGACTTTCTGGGGGCGCCTGACTCCAGGTTGGGTCATGATCTCATGATTCGTGAGTTTGAGCCCCACATCGGGCTCTGTGCTGACAGCTCAGAGCCTGGAGCCTGCTTCGGATTCTGTGTCTCCCTCTCTCTCTGCCCCTTCCCACTCACACTCTGTCTGTCTGTCTCTCTCAAAAATGAAAAAATGTTAAAAAATTTTTTTAAAGAAAAAAAAAAATGACTTTCTGGGGGGTGCCTGGGTGGCTCAGTTGGTTAAGCGTCTGAGTCTTGATCTCAGCTCAGGTCAGGATCTCACGGTTCATGAGTTCGAGCCCTGTGTCAGGCCCTGCACTGTCAGCTTTGGGATTCTGTGTCTCCTCTCTCTGCCCCTCCCCTGCCCAATAAATAAATAAATAAATAAATAAATAAGACTTTTTGATAGTGGGGAGTGGTGAACCCTGGAAGCAGTCAAAAGAGCGTGGCGAATTTCAGAGGTGGAGACATGGGCCGGAATAACCACTCCACGTCTTTCAGATGGTTCAGATACAAAACACCTACTCAACCGGACAGGGCTACGGGATAGGTGGTCTGCTGGATCGGAGACTGACGGCCACCCGCTGGAGAAGGCATGAGGGGCTTGGAGGTCTGCCAAGGGTTTCAGGGTCCACAACAGGTCCTCTGTGACCATTGCTGGTGAGCCCGTCCAGCGTGAGTAAAGAGATGAAATGCATGCGAGTGGAAACCACCAACGAGCAGTCGAGAATGTGGCACCGGAGCTGGGTCATCGCATCCGGGGGCCCCATCAGGGCCTCAGAGCAGGACTCCCATCAGTCTGCTCCTCTTGCCACTTCCCAGGGGACTTCCCACCCCATGTGGCTCTTTTAGGCCACGGTACCCCACCCATCCTGGTTTCTGGCTCCAAACCTATGGGTCATCCCTCCACCATGATGTTGCTGCTTCTCCTCTTCCCCGTTCACTGCAATCTGGCTGCCACCAAGCCCTCTAAGACTCTCCCCATCTATCCCTTCTCTTCAAGCCCCTCTGGCCTAGCCAAGGTTAAGCCATTTCTCTTCTGTAGGAGCTTCCCCCCTGGCCTCCCTCCTGCTCTCATTTCCTTCTACCTCCAGACCATCCTGGTATCACCTCCAGATTCATCCTCTGATGTACTGGTTGGATCACACCATTCCTCTGCTCAAAAACTTTCCAGGGTCCCCACTGTCCAGGCAACAAAGCCCAAGATTGAGTATCCTGTCATTCAAGTCCCTCCACAGTCCCGCTGTCTTAACCTTTCTGACCTAGCTCTCCACGGCCCAAGCCACCTTCCATGTTCCCACTGCCACACGTCTGCTTCGTGTTTCCGCTTTCTGCCCTGCTTAGACTCAGTTCAGTCACCAGCTCCACTGCTTGGCCATCACCTGGCCCAAAACAATATTTCCCTTCTCTGAAGGTACATGCAATACACTCAGGGTCTCCACCATCCACATGGCTATTTATGGTTCGTTACCTGTGGCATCTCATCTGTTTCACATGACACTGAGCTTTAATTTGATGTTTCATCCCTTCTTTGTGTCTCCACTTCCTGATCAGGGTGAAAGCTCTGTGGTCTGCATGCTCCGTTCAGGTCTCAACTTTCTCGCTGTCCTAACCTAGTGTTCCGAACAGAGGAGGTGCTCACCGATTACTCACCAATTTAAGGGGGGAAAGCGTTAAGAACATTGTCTCCGTGGAGGTCTGGAAAGTTAGCAATCTGTTCTGGAAAATACAGAAAAGGACTGCTTCCTGGGCACCTGGGTGGTTCAGTCAGTTAAGCACTCGTCTCTTGATTTCGGCTCAGGTCATGATCTCACTGTTCATGAGATCGAGCCCCAAGTCGCGCTTTGTACTGACGGCCCAGAGCCTACTTGGGATTTTCTCTCTCTCTCTCTCTCTCTGCCCCTCCCCTGATCACACACACACACACTCTCTCTCAAAATAAATAAATAAACTAAATAAATAAACATTAAAAAAAAAAAGGACCACTTCCCCAAAAGACTCCAGCCCTAGATGAGGCAACACTCCCACTTCCTCTCACCTCAATGGCTCAATTCAAATTAAAAATTCAGAATCTTCGAAGGGGTGCCTGGGTGGCTCAGTAGGTTAAGTGCAACTTCAGCTCAGGTCATGACCTCACAGTTCATGAGTTCGAGCCCTGTGTCGGGCTCGATGCTGACAACTCAGAGCCCAAACCCTGCTTCTGAGTCTATGTCTCCCTCTCTGTTCCTCCCCCACCCTCATTCTGTCTCTCTCTCTCTCAAAAGTAAATAAAGATTAATTTTTTTGTTTTAATTCAGAAGCTTTGGGACACTTGGGTGGCTCAGTCAGTTGAGTGACCGACTCTTGGTTTCAGCTCACGTGGTTTGTGAGTTCAAGCCCTGGGTTGGGCTGTGTACTGACAGTGTGGAGCCTGCTTGGGATTCTCTCTCTTCTACTCTCTCTGCCCCTCCCCCGCTCTCACTCTCAAAATAAATAAATAAACTTTAAACACATAAATAAAAGAAAAATTCAGAAGCTTCACTGGAAGCACCTGCCACAAGTCAACGCAGAACCCAGCAAGGAGATTCTGTAGAGGTCCCAGGTTCTAACCCAAAAATAACGAGGCTAGTTTGGGCTCGTGACTTAGTAACCCCCACAGTTGGGGTTGGGACAGGCTCTCGCCAAGTGCAGGGAAAGCACGTCCATGCTCCCACGGATGCACACACGTACACCCCTGTATGCGGACCCAGAAGACATAATCATTCTCTGCAGAATTTTGAAACTTCGTTCCCAAATAGCCCGTGGAATTGAATTTCTGATATCTGAGCGCATATATGGATATGCATTTTCCATTACTTGTTTAGGCAGACTATAAAACATCACAGTAGAGGAGTCGCCAATTTATGAACAGGTTGTGTGCTTCAACTTCATTTGTTGGCTATTTGGAACTTAGAACACGTTTCTCCCTAGAAGCAAGAGGGTGTACCAGCCCACTTAACCCATGATGTACTGCACTACAAAACAGTTTTTATTCCATCCGTCAGGGGTTTGCAAACTCACATGCCTGTAGTGGACCACGGAGACGAAGAGAGTCAGGAAAATATAGAATGATAGAGACTGGGTTGTGCACGTCCCACCTAAAAGGACCGGCCACTCCCCGGCTCCAGCGGGGATGCCTGCCATGGAGGAATACTTACTCCACACAGCAGATAAGGAGAAGCCAAAACCCAAAAGTTTATGTGAACATAGTTGGCCACTAACTTGAAAAAATTGTATACACAGGGCACATGAAACAAGACATTAGTGTGGGGGCGCGTGGGTGGCTCAATCGGTTATACATCTGACTCTCGATTCCTGCTCGGGTCACGATCCCAGGGTCGTGGGATCGAGCCCCGCATTGTACTCTGCGTGGGGTGTGGAGTCTGCTTAAGATTCCCTCTCTCTCTCCCTCTGCCCCTCTCCCCCACTCGCATGCTCTCTCTCTCTCTCTCAAATAGAAGTTACGTATTTAAAAAAACCAAAGACATACCAGTGAGCTGAAACCGGTCCATATGACCTCCACTCAATAACCTTGCTTCTTTGGGAAAAAATATATATTTTTTTATTTGTACAAGCCAACACCGGGAAAGTAGTTCCCCTCTTCTGGCGAGGTGGGTGGTGGCTCCTCGTGGACAGCATTCCCAGGTTAAGTCTCTACCCTGCATGAGAGAAGGCTAATAATGTCTCTGGGGATCTAAGTACCCATGGCTGATGTAGGACCCCTGGCCCTCAATCTAAGCCCCCCAGTGGGCTCCATCACTGAGTTGAAGGATATGACCTTTCTACTCCTCTCTGATGTTACCAGGGTCATTTGTCAACAGGGTCTGTGCAAGTTAGGACCATGTTTTGCTTTTGTTGCAATGGTGGTTGCTAGTATTGCTCTATCATTTTGACTGTTTTTCTTTTTTTCTGACTATACACGTTATAGAAGTTCACTCTAGAAAACTTGGAAGTTTTTCCTTCTAGAAGTAATCACTGCGAATAATGATTTCTTTTTTTTCAATCTTTTCCCTTTAATTTTTTTCACGTTATAAAAGCATAGTGGATTGAAGGATGCTCTCTACCCTCCCCTCCAAAATAAGATGTCTACGTCCTGATCTCTGGAACCAGTGAATGTGACCCTGTTTGGAAACACGATCTTGAGATGAGATCATTCGGGGCAGGTGGCTTCTCAATCTAATGACAAACATCCTTATGAGAGACACACAGAGGAGACACACAGAGGAGGAGGAAGCAATGAGACCGTGGAGGCAAAGACTAGAGCGACGGCAACCACCGGTCAAGGAATGCCAATAGCCATCAGCAGCTGGACGGATTCTCCTGACAGCCTTCAGAGGGAGTATGGTTTTGACAGATTTCGGACTGCTGGCCTCCAAGAGTACGTTTCTGTTTTGCCAAGTGTGTGGTAATTTGTTAAGACAGCCCTAGGAAACTAATACAACAAGTAATACATGAATAAATGGATGTAATTAATGCAGACAATGCAGGATTATGTAAAGCGAAAAGGGTGATGGCCCCCTACACGCCACACAAATCCCTCTGTATTCCCTGTGAATAGTAACTGTTTAGTAACAACCCTTCTAGGCTTTTTTCTATGCACTTAACACACACACACACACACACACACACACACACACACACACACACACTTATGTATTTTGTGTCTTTTAAAATAAATGAGATCATAGTATTCAGCTTCTCGCTCTTTTGTAAATTCGGTATTTCTTAAGGATATTTGCATGTCTGTACAGAAAGATCTGACTTATCCTTCTCATTGACTGCAATATATTCTCTGATCATAGCCTATGTCATTGTTCTCACTGATTCTAAACTTATTGAGGTAACTATATTACAATGATGAATCAAAGCTGACTCTCTTCACTTGGCTACCATAGAAGTTATCCGCCACCCCTCTCCCCAACTTACGACCTCCCTTAAAATGCATCTGCCTGGGGGCACCTGGGTGGCTCAGTCAGTTAAGCGTCCGACTTCAGCTCAGGTCACGATCTCGCAGTCTGTGAGTTCGAGCCCCGCGTTGGGCTCTGGGCTGATGGCTCGGAGCCTGGAGCCTGCTTCCGATTCTGTGTCTCCCTCTCTCTCTGCCCCTCTCCCGTTCATGCTCTGTCTCTCTCTGTCTCAAAAATAAATAAACGTTAAAAAAAAATTTTTTTTTTAATTAAAAAAAAAATGCATCTGCCTGTCTGTCTGTCTGTCTGTCTGTCATGAGCTCCATTCTGGCTCTATATCTCTTGCCATTGGAATTGACCAAGCAACCAAGTGGCTTGCTTTGGCTAGTGATGTGTTAGCAGAAGTCACCTGAATCGTTTTCAACTGGAAGCTTTAAGCGCCAAGCTCTTGCAGAAGCACTACAGGCAGCCTCCTTCAGCCTGGGTCTCCTGGTGAGGACAACACAGAGCAGAGGGTCATATTGGTGTGAACAAAAAATAAACCTCTGTCATTCAAACCGCTGAGATGTGAGGGCTATTTGTCACTGCAGCAGAACCCAGACCATCATAACTGATTACACATAGATGTGATATACACATCGTATGTGGGATGTATTTATCCTACATATTTGTATATATATCCTACGCTAAAATTGAAGAAAACTTAAAACCAGTAGCTTGAAAGAGAGTGTGGTTCATTACAGCCTCCTCAGTAGCAATCAACAATATTGACTAACAATATGCTTCTACTTCCCGTTTAGTTATTTATCCTTTTTCTATTTTCACGAAGATGATGAATTTAATGCCAGTGGAAGTGAAACATCGTGTTTTCAATATCATGAATATCGCACCAGCCATAAATTAACAAATCTGTTTGGTGGATATGTGGGTCCGTGGCCTTGCTTTTAGGTCTATAAATGTCACTATGCCCGGCGTCCACTTAGGAGGCAATGGGCTTCAGGTTATTTTCTATGGTTTCACGGACATTTGAAATAACAGTGCTCTGTGGGCTCAAAGAACAGCCCTTCTCTCTTGCCTCTGGAAAGGGGGATTGGCAGGTGCTGCCTGGCTTCAGGGAGGGAGGAAGTGCTTTTCTCTGATCAACAGTGATGCCTCAAGCTGATTAAAGAACATTGTTTGTAGAACTGGAAGAGGATCAAAACGCCTTCAGTTCTCCAAGCCAGAAAAGATAAGGCCTTGAAGGCTGAAATGGTAAACATAACAAGAGCCTTATAGTTTCACTGAAAGATATTGAAGATCCAAGCCTCTTCTCTCCTGGGCAGAAGAATATTTTTTAATGATATCTCTTAAAACATCAGATTTAACAGAAAAGAAAAAAAGAAAACCCTCTTGCTTTCCCCCACCCAAACACTGCAATCAGAGAAGCTTCCTTAATCATGGTTCTGACCCCATCACAATTCTGTGAGGACGAAGGCAGCAAATACCGGCAGCCCGTCTCCCAGGTTTGATGATGGCAGCGGAGGGCACCCATGATGACGACATATTACATTTAAAATCCAAATCTTCAAAAAATGCCAGAGCATCCTATCACCTGTCACAGTGGGGTTTTAAGAGAGGATCCTAATCTGGGGGAGACAGCATCACTTCTCTTAGGAACCAAGGGGGAAATAAAAGAAGATGGTTCTTACCCACATGAACCCCTCCCCCCCCCCCAGACACACCACCCTCTGCAAACTGGCCCTGTGTTAGCAGAAGGGGCTGGACTCCATGCAGTGATTCCTGAGGGGATTCTGGGCCCATTGTAAATAGGTGCTACTTAAGATTAATAGAATGTGGGTTTGTACTGGTGGAGTTTTCTCCTCCTCAGACTGCATTAACCAAGGCGGCATTGCATTATCCATATCATTCATTAACTTCTATATAGCCTCTGGATTACCATCTTAGTTCTCATATTTCTTTTTTAAGAACATCATCTATGCTGCTCTCAGATACTTAATACCACAGTTTTAAATATAATTTGTTGAGCTCAAGTGTTTATTATAAATCGTTATGATAAAGCTAGGGTCTGAATGTTCGTGTCCTTCCAAAAGGCATATGCTGAAATCCTGATCCCCAAGGGTGACGATACCGGTAGGTGGGGCCTTTGGGAGATGCTTCAACCATGAGGGTGGACCCTTCATGAATGGGATTAATGCCTTATAAAAGAGACTCCAGAGAGTTCCCTAGCCCCTTCTGCCCTATGAGGATACAAGGAGAAGTCTGCAATCCAGAAGAGGGGCCTCACGGGACCATGCTGGCTCCCTGATCTCGGACTTCCAGCCTCCAGAACCGGGAGAAATAAATTCCTATTGCTTATAAGCCATTCAGTCTGTAGTATTTTGCTATATAACAGCCTAAATGGACTAAGACGAGCAGGCAGGATTCCATGATGGCTCCCATGATTCCCGTGCCCTGATGTACTCACACCTTCTCCAGGTTATTCAAATACTAATCTAGATGCTGCTATTAAGGGGTTTTGCAGAGGCCATTAAGTTCCTGAATCAACTGACCTGAAAATAAAAGCCTATCCTCAGGTTGGACCTGACAGAATCAGGTGAGCCCTAAAAGGAACTGGGTTCTTTTGGTGAGAAGGTTCAAAGTGTGAGAGGGCATGTGGAGAGACCACGTGGCAAGGAGCTGCGTGGGCCTCTGGATGCTGACAGCAGTCTCCGCCTAACAGCCAGCAAGAGAGCATGGCCTCAGCCCTCCAATGGCAAGCAACTGAATTCTGCCAACAACTCTGTGAGCTGGAAAGAAGACCCCGGCTCCAGAAAGGAATCAGCCTGGCTGGCACCTTCTTGTCAGTCTGGTGAGACCCTGAGCGGAGAACCTAACTCAGCTGTGCCCAGGCTTCTGACCTGCAGAAACTGTGAGACAAGAAATGAGTGTTTTTTTCAGTTGCTGAGTTTGTGGTAATTTGTTAGGTGGCAATAGAAATCGATTACAAGCAGACAGAGAGAGCTGGCTCTGACCTAAAACGTAAAGGAAATTAAGCATAATAAATGTAACTTTAAATTTTAGCCCTCGTTCTTCTTCCTTTAGAACCAGATGTGAACATGTAGCTTTTTTATTAAGTAATAACGGTTAAATTGAAATACTTAACACTTTATTTATATGTATCCCCAACCTGAAAGGTTTCCTGGAGGTTAGGGTCATTGCTAAGTACTTCTTATTTTCTTCTCCGTGTTTTCACAATGTTTCTATTGAAATGAGAAGGCTTTAGAGGGGTACCTGGGTGGTTCAGTTAAGCGACTGACTCCTGATTTTTGGCTCAGGCCATGACCTCACAGTTGGTGAGTTTGAGCCCTGCAGCAGGCTCCACAATGACAGTGCGGTGCCCGCTTGGGATTCTCTCCCTCCCTCCTTCTCTCAAAATAAATAAATAAACTTAAAAATTAAAAGAAAAAAAAAGGGCTTTAGAATTCATAGCCCATCCTTGTAAGACAGAAAATGGAGTTCACTTTGCCAAACTCAAATATATGCAGTAACAAAATAGTAAAATAAATAGTAAAAGTCCTTGTAATACATTCACCCAGTGAAATAACTATATACCATGACTGGTATTCCACTAGTAATAATAATCTTACAAGATGGAGGAAAATTTAATTTCATCAAGTAACATCAATACAAAACAAAAATAAATGACAAATAGTAATGTTTCTATTTTTGAATTATAAATGGTTATTCATATAACTGAATTTTTTTTTCTAGTCTGCTTCAAGACATAATGGATTTTCTTTTTCTTTTCTGTATTAATCAATGAAGCTTAGTTTGTAATTAATTTTGTAGCATCCAGACTTTTGAGCTCCTTGGATAAAGATATTAATACTCAGGTTTCTTGTTTATGTGTTTTTCTGTCGCAACTAATAGGATGCATTTTAGTGGTTGTATGTAAAAGGCCAAATTTCAATTACTCAGGTACCAGCACAGAAGGGACTTCAGCTGATGCCCCCTCCACCCCCACCCCCCTCAAAAAAAAAAAAAAAAAAAAAAAAAAAATCAATGAAACAGCGCCCCTTAGTGGTAGAAGGACTAAATTGTCAGTAGGTTAACAGTACAGTAAAAATCTTGCTGCAATATAAATTGCTAAGTACAAAATAATTTTCTCTTTAAAAAATTAGAGTTAAAAAAATTAGAGTTAAACAGGGAGCAATCATTGCAAAGTGGATTATGGGGAGTCATAGGGTGTTTTGAAAGCCAAAGGGGAGCCATTGTATCTGCTGGGAAAAGTGAAAATCAAAGATTAACAGCCTTTAACATACAGGGAATTAAATTATCCCGAATACAAGCAGGAATGTTATCCCACCAGCCGTTTGTCCTCCAACGACTCTTCCACTGAGATGGAACACAAATGAAAGTAAGCTGATTCTTCAGATAAATGGGATAATTTTAGACACCTACATGACCCTTTAGAATGGTCGACTCAATAATACCAATACCCAGAAACATCTGTCCTGCTAGCCACATTTTATAGCTGAAGTCACTAAGGTCCAGGGAAGACAGGAAAGCAGCAGGGTCAATATTTGAATGTCCTTGTTTCCAATTTCCTAAACCTAAAATAATTGGGTTCACCCATGCTCCATTATGTAGAATGTACCCCATTCTGTAACTCTCCCCACTTACTAGCTGAAAGGTGGCGTGGCTGAGCCATTACTGCGTGGGTTCCAAATCTGGTTTACCATTCACCCAGTGTGTAGCCTGGGGCAATTACTCATCGCGTCTGTACCTCAGTTTCCTTGCTTATAAAATGTAGTTGGTAACAGTATCACAGTCAAGGCCTTTCCTTTTTTATTTTTTGGGGGGGATTAAATGAGAAGACAGGAAAAGTGGTTTGAGCGTTGCCTGGCACCTAGTAAAACCTTGAGAAACATTAGCTGTAATTAGCTGATACTGCATAGATTGACAAGCTCTTCAAGAAGTTGCAAACTTAGGGTAAAATTTAAAGACTTCAAGGGCTTCCTGGCTGGCTCCATCGGTGGAGCGTGCAATTCTTGATCTCAGGATTCTAAGTTTGAGCCCCACCTTGGGTGTAGAAATTAAAAATAAAATCCTTTTTTTTTTTTTTTTTTAGTGTTTATTTTTAAGACAGAAAGAGTGAGAGAGAGCGCATGTGTGAGTGGGGGAAGGGCAGAGACAGAGGGGGAGACACAGAACCCAAAGCGGGCTCCAGGCGCTGAGCTGTCAGCGCAGAGTCCTATGCAGGGCTCGAACTCACAAACTGCGAGATGACGACCCAAGCCGGAGTTGGACGCCCAACCGACGGAGCCACCAGGCATCCCAAAAATAAAATCTTTAAATCAATAAATATAGACAGACAGACAGACAGACTTCTAAGATGCGTACCAGCTACCACCAATGGCAATTACTTGGGAGGAGTAGACTTGGCGTGCTTTAGTATTGTTGGACTGACGATGTTGCAACAAACGTGTTGTACTATTGTCATTTCAAATAAATCAAGACAGAATATTTCAAAGCCTGCTTCACAGACCGACTGAGCCCTTGGAGTTCACCTTCCAGACTTTTTTTTTTTTTTTACATTTAACCTCCCTATTCCCTTGGCCCTTTGTAAAGATGCCCCATCCTCTCCAGGCTAACCTTTTGATGAGACCTTTTGATTATAATCCAGTGGTTGCTGATGTCTGCACTCCCGGACTGCATCTGCAAAGAGGCTTGCCGATACTGCAAAGCTTCTGCAGTGCAAGCACCCTGGGCTCAGCTCGACGAAGACCGCAGTCATGCGCCAGGGAAACGGAGCCATAAGCCGGGATTTCCATCAGCGACCCGGTGCTGAAAGCTGTCACAGCGTTCTGCTATCTGGGCACCAGGCTGTCCATCAGCACTTGGCCTGACAAGGAAAGGGAAAATGGAAAAAAGAAGCAAGCCGCCAAGCATCCTTCCCGGTGTGGCACTGCTTGGCATCACCATAGCCCACACCCAAACACGGCCCCGAAGACCACTGCTGCTCATGCACCTCCTAGAGGAGTGTGCAATTCAGAACTGCTGTGGAATTCTTGAGCAGCTTCACCAGGACGTTCCATGTCCAGTGAGAGGTGCTGTAACAAATAGGCAGCTCTTCAGCAAACTTCTTAATATCCTTTGTAAAGCTGGAGGGTGTTAGGGTAACGCTAGCCGCTGTAACAAAAGTTTGTTGCTCCCTGACAAGAGTCCCCTGTGGATGCTCCTGGATTGGAGAAGCAGGACTCTGCTCTGTACAGCCCTTATAGGACCCAAGTTGATGGGGGAGGGAGAGGGTCTCCTGTCCTCAGTGATGGCTTCCAAGATCCCCTGGGCTTCGGCATCCAGCTGATGGAACAGGAAGGAGGTGTGTTCATGGAAGGTTTTCCCGGACTAGGCCTGGAAAATGGTGTCATTACATTCTGTGGCCACAGCTATCTATGTGCAAAGGAGGTTGGGAATGTGGCTCATGTGTGTGCCTAGAGGAAAAGAGTATATGGATTCAGTGAACAGAGAGCCAGTCTCTAAGAAATCACTTATTTTGGGGCATGTGGGTGGCTCAGTGGGTTAAGGGTCCGCCTTCTGCCCAGATCATGATCTCATGGGTCGTGAGTTCGAGCCCCACATCAGGCCTCTCTGCTTTCAGCACAGAGCCCACTTTGGATCCTCTGCCCCCCATTCTCTCTGCCTCTCTCTCGCCCTCTCCCTCAAAAATAAATAAGCATTAAAAAAAAAAAAAGTTAAAAAAATCACATATTTAGGTTCAGTCGGTTAAGGGTCCGACCTCGGCTCGTGTCATGATCTCGCAGTTCGTGAGTTGGAGTCCCGTGTCAGGCTCTGTGCTGACAGAGTGAAGTCTGGAGCCTACTTCAAATTCTGTCTCCCTCTCTGCCCCTCCCCCACTCACACTCTGTCTCTCTCGCGGTCTCAAAAAATAAATAAACATTAAAAAAAAATTTTTAAATCACATATTTCCTTTGAGGGGTTGTGATCATGATTAAAGAAGACGTGGGGGTGGGTGCTTGGCTCATTAGCTACTGGGGAAGAGAGTAAGGATATAAAAAGAGGTGAGCAGTAGAATGTCCAAGCAGGGACTAGACAGCGGGCTGAGCACTGAAAAGCTATTAAAGCACTTGCCGGCTAACCCAAAGACTCTATGCTAAGTTGGTCATTAATAATAATAATAATAATAATAATAATAATAATAAATTAATTAATAAAAAGATAAATTGGTCATGGAATGAGTTAGATTGACACTAGGTTACCAGCCAACCTCAAGAAAATCTCTGTGCAGTGAAAATACATTGTAAAACACCACACAATCTCCAAACCTGTGGCATATCCCTCTTAGATACTGGCTTGGTTCTGAGAGACCCAAAAACTTAGCAAGAAGAAGGAGGAGGGGGCAACGGTGGGGAAGGGAGGGGGAGGAGGAGGAGGAAAAGGAGAAGGAGAACTTTAAATTCTAAAAAATTGAACGCACCACCTTCCGGCACACCTGTTGATTTTATGTCTGAGAACTACAGTTCCAGAAGCTGTGGATACCTACAAAAATGGCAAAAAATCTTACTAAAAACAAACTAGAATTACTTAGCCATTATGAGGAATGTTCCAATTAGACAAGACTGCTCATTTAAGAAGTGCACTTGAAAACAAGGGTCCCTGAATTAAATAACGAATGGGATACCGATTTTAAATCTTGAAGTTTCCATTACACCACACACGAAAATAAACTCAAAATGGATGAAACACCTAAACGTAAGACAGGAATCCATCAAAATCCTAGAGCAGAAAGTAGGCAAAAACCTCTCTTTGACCTCAGCGGCAGCAACTTCTCACTCAACATGTCTCCGGAGGCAAGGGAAACAAAAGCAAAAATCAACTATTGGGACCTCATCAAGATAAAAAGCTTCTGCACGGCAAAGGAAACAATCAGCAAAATTAAAAGGCAACCGACAGAATGGGAGAAGATATTTGCAAATGACATATCAGATAAAGGGTTAATATCCAAAATCTATAAAGAACTTCTCAAACTCAACACCCAAAAAACAAATCATCCAGTGAAGAAATGGGCAAAAGACATGAATAGCCACTTTTCCAAAGAAAATATCCAGATGGCCAACCGACACATGAAAAAATCCTCAATATCACTCATCATCAGGGAAATACAAATCAAAACCACAATGAGATACCACCTCAAACCTGTCACAATGGCTAACATTAACAACTCAGGCAACAAGAGATGTTGGTGAGGATGCGGAGAGAGAGGATCTCTTTTGCGTTGCTGGTGGGAATGCAAGCTGGTGCAGCCACTCTGGAAAACGGTATGGAGGTTCCTCAAAAAATTAAAAATAGAACTACCCTACAACCCAGCAACTGCACTACTAGGTATTTATCCAAAGGATACAGTTGTGCTGTTTTGAAGGGGCACACGCACCCCTTTATGTTTATAGCATAAAGGGTTTATAGCAGCACTATCGGCAATAGCTAACGTGTGGAAAGAGCCCAAATGCCCATCGGTGGATGAATGGATAAAGATGTGGCATATATATATAATGGAATATTACTCAGTAATCAAAAAGAATGAAATCTTGCCATTTGCAGCTACGTGGATGGAACTAGAGGGTATTCTGATCAGCGAAATTAGTCAGAGAAACACAAATATCACATGACTTCACTCATATGTGGAATTAAGATACACAACAGATGAACAGAAGGGAAGCAAAAATAATATAAACACAGGGAGGGGTTCAAACCATAAGAGGCTCTTAAATACAGAGAAAAAACATGGTTGCTGGAGGGGTGATGGGTGAGGAGATGGCTAAATGGGCAAGGGGCATTAAGGAGGGCCCTTGTTGGGATGAGCACTGGGTGTTATATGCAGGGGATGAATCCCTGGATTCTACTCCTGAAATCATTATTGCACTATATGCTAACTAACTTGGATGTAAATTAAAATTAATTAATTAATTAAAATCTTGAAGCCTCCAAAGGCTTCAAGATTTCAAAACCACTTCATTAAAAAATTCATCGCAAAAGGATAATGAAAAATTAAAGACACAGAGGTACCTTAAACAAAAGACAATAAGACTGACATGCCTCCTACTGTCCCCTTCCGTTCTCCTTTACCTGAGTACTAATGTTCTACTGATTTTCTATCTGAATTGCCTGTCCACTCTGAAGACAGTATTAACCAGGTCCCTTTAAAGGGCGCCTGGGTGGCTCAGTTGGTTGGGCGTCCCACTTCCGCTCAGGTCATGATCTCCCGGGTCATGAGTTTGAGCCCCACATCGGGCTCTGTGCTGACAGGTCGGAGCCTGGAGCCCGCTTCGGATTCTGGGTCTCCCTCTCTCTCTGCCCCTCCCCCGCTCACGCTCTGTCTCTCTCTCAAAATAAGTCCACATAATAAAAAAA
Organism: Panthera onca; assembly: GCF_046562875.1. Classification (NCBI taxonomy): domain Eukaryota; kingdom Metazoa; phylum Chordata; class Mammalia; order Carnivora; family Felidae; genus Panthera; species Panthera onca. The sequence goes on along the minus strand of NC_138344.1, from coordinate 38,812,597 downwards.
AAAAATCACACAGTTCCCTTTTAAGACAAAGCCACTCAAGATGGCAGCAGGCCTCCTTAGGTATCTCTCACTCCTTGGTCAAAGGCCAAACTAAGGGCCATAGTTAAAGACATTTCCTAACCGCAGGGAGGATCCCCAAAAGGCTTTTGGAAAATCTGGAGTCATCGCTGGGGCCTATGATCCAGGCTGCCAGATCTTTGTGAGCTTCTACACATGTTGGCAGGACCTGGTGAAGGCCCAAAAATAGATGCAGGAAGCAAAATGGCAAAAACCCCTGAGAATGGCATCAGAGATCCCCAATCTTTAGTATGTTCCCCTCATGGACCAGTAAAAGCTTGCAGTGCTTCTGCAATGTAGCAACTGACCTTTTATAAGCCATTCCTTGGGGCACACGGCTGGTTCGGTGGGTGGAGCGTGCGACTCCTGATCTCAGAGTTGTAAGTTTCAGACCCACGTTGGATACAGAGATTACTTAAACGTATTAAAAAATCTGAACGAAAAACCAAAAAGCCATTCCTAGCGTCATCTCGGGCCATTGACTGGTGTGTCATTCAAACAGGCAAACAAAAGAAAGATGAACCTATGGCAGACTTTTTAATTTTATTTATTTATTTTTGAGAGAGAGACAGAGTGCAAATGGGGGAGGGGCAGAGAGAGAGGGAGACGTGGAATCCGAAGCAGGCTCCAGGCTCTGAGCTGTCCGCGCAGAGCCTGATGCGGGGCTCGAACCCACAAACCGCGAGATCGTGACCTGAGCGGAAGTCGGGTGCTTAACCGACCGAGCCACCCAGGCACCCCAGCTACGGCAGACGTTAAAGTCCATGTGGCAGCTCTCTTCCTACAGCTTCCAGCTTCCCAACAATAAACTAGGTCACACAACCCGCTCTAGCTGCCCTATTTACAAATGGATTATCTCTTGAGATCGGTAGATTGATAAAAAACACAGGAAATAGGATGGGAAGCCACCAGTTTGACTGACAGTCATGACCACAGCTGAGCACTTTGAAAGGACTTTGAAGTGAGACCATAAACAAAAGTTCACCAAACCATGGGCCTTACAGCCACAACAGCTCCAAGGGCAGAGACCTAAAACACGGGCCTCCAGCATTACACCCTCCTAGGGGTCCGTTACCAAAACACGGGGCCGGAAATCAATGTCTCAATTGTAACCAACTGGGACTCCAAGGCCTGATACAGATTCTTCCACATCAGCTCAAATGCCCCCATATCTGCCCCCAAAGAAGGCCCCCATATGGTCCCTTCCCAGAGTTGATGGGACTCCAAGGGCCCCTCCGATAAACTGCTCCCAGTAATCCCTTTAAGCAGCCTATGGGAAACTAAAATGAAAACTGATGGGAAGTCTTGCCAAATTCTGGTAGCTACTGGTGCTACACTTTCTATTTTAAACCCCACTCTCCTAGGACAATAAATCCCTCCGAGTGAAAAGAAGGTTTCCATAGTAAGGGTATCTAATAAAATTCAGAGAGAGTTTCTATCTCAAGCAGTACAAATGACTCTGTGACCTTTCGCTGAAAACATCCCTTTTTTCTATGTGATTCAGGCCCAGTTAATCTATGAGGTAGAGATCTCCTTTCTAAATTAAAAGGGATAAGACATTTTGCCTCCATTGGAGACCTCACCTTAGCATTTCCTGACCAACTTGAACCTGATCTTTTATGTTCCCTACAAGGTCCTTGACACTGACGAGGAAGAATTTCAACAAAGTCCCCTGATGTAATCAAGGTGCCCCAAAATCTGCGGGCTGCTTCTAATACTGACATTAGGAGAATAAAAAGTTCAGAGCCTATAAAAATTCAGATATAACTAAACCTCTGCCCCAATTGCCTCAATATCCACTAAAATTTGAGGCCATCCAAGGCCTCACACTCACTTCTTGGACCAACCCCTGTAATGTGCCAATCTTGTCAGTCCAGAAACCTGAGAGGGAAGATGGCAATTTGTCCGGGACTTGAGAAGTATTAGCAAGGTAGTTATTCAGGGCCCCTGGCTGGCTCAATCCGTGGAGCATGCGACTCTTGATCTCAAGGTCGTGAGTTTGAGAACCGCGGTGGGCGTAGACATCACTCAAAAAATAGAATCTTTAAAACAAACAAACAAGACAGTTATTCCCTGTTTCCCAGCGTTCCCAAACCCAAACACCCTTTTGTCGCGAGTTCCAGCTGCCTCAGGGTGGTTCTCTGCTGTAGACTTTTGTTCAGCCCTGCAGACGCTAAGAGCCAATATCTATTGCCTCCTACTCTTACTCTTTACAGTTCTTGGATCTCAGGCCTGGCTGGCTATCGTAGAGTACGGGTGCCTAATTTCCCTCTCTTGGCTTCCCCACACCGGGAACTTACTGAAGTGTCAGTCCCTGAACCCCTGCCTTGGGAGGATAAACACGAGCAGGCCTTGATAGGACTAAAACAAGCACTACGAGAATCATGTGTCTTAGATCTCTGTGTCTATTCAAAACCCTTCACCTTATTTTGTGCCTGAAAGAGAAAACCAAGCCCTGGAAATGCTTATGCGGGAACATGGCAATAAACAGACCCGCTTCCTGGGATAGCAGACAGCTGGACTCCATGGCTCTCCACCCATCCCGACTGCCTTAAGGCTATAGCCTCAGCTACAAAGTTCACAGAAGCCTTAGGACATGCCATTTATTTACATACTTGACAGGCTGCCCTAAATCTTCTTAACTCTGGATTGACTGAACATTGCTGTGCAAGCGGGCTCCTCCTCCGAGAGCCTTCCGCTTTCACGACCTAATTTACATCTTAAATGTTGCAATGTCCTTAATCTACAACCTCTCTGCCTGATGAAGGTGAGCCCCGTGACTGTGAGGTAGGGACATCCCATCTCGTGACACCGCATCCCGCTTCGCAAGACACCACTTTGACTAATCCTGATCTCATTTCGTTTGCTGCTGAGTCATACTATCAAAATGAGAAAGGGATTTTCCAAGCTGGATATGCTGTTACTATCCAATGTGAGCTCCTTGAAAGAGAGAATTTGCCACAAGCTAAATCCATCCAGCAGGGCTCCAGGCCCTTACCGGAGCAAGCCAGTTATCAAAAGGACGAATTGTTAACATTTATACTGATAGCCGGTATGCCTTTGGGGGTCATCCATGACTTGGAGATGTTATGGAAACAAAGGGGTTTTCCTACATCTTCCGGGGGCCCCAGTCAAAAATGTACAAGAAGGAGGGGTGCCTGGGTGGCTCAGTAGGTTAAGTGTCTGACTCTTGGTTTCGGCTCAGGTCATGATCTCACAGTTCACGGGATCAAGTCTCAGGTCAGGTTCTGCACTGACAGCGCACAGCCTGCTTGGGATTCTCTCTCTCCCTTTCTCTTCTCCTCCCCCCGCACACGCTTCCTCCCAAAATAAATAAATATTGTTTTTTAAAAAGTGTACAACAAGTAAATGACTTCTGACTGCTATTCTCTTATCCTCCGAAATCGCTGCCATCAAAACTGAGGCATGAAAAGACGGAACCTGGGCATCTGGAAATGCCCTGGCTGATTTCCATGCGAGGGCAGTAGCAACAGACTCCATAGAGGTTGTGGCATGTGTGTGTAAAATCCATTCTGCTCCCGACCCCTCATTGCCAGACTTCTGCCATCTTGATTTCTTAAGTACAACGTGGCTACCGTCTGCCTCCTGAATCAGAGACCAGAATGGGTAAACAATGGTTGTAGATTAAATGCACCGTTGGGGCTACGGGGCACCCCAAGACAGCCACTTCGTTCTTCCTTGCTCCCTGGCAAATCCCGTTTTTCTGATTTTGCACTCCTTCACCCACCAAGGAGCAACTAAAGGGATTTATATTACAAATTACAAGTAAACATGTGTGGCGAGACTTCTACAAAATTGCAAAAATGGTTCACCACCAATGCCTGATCCTGGAAAAACTATTTTCATTCCCAGAGGCCTCAAAACTCCTTTGTTGAGACCCTTTAAGCATCCACAGCTGGACTTCATTCAACTGCCACCTAGTATAGGTTATCAATGCGTCATTGTTATTGTCTGTGCGTTTTCTGGATGGGTTGAAGCCTTACCCTGCCGCAAGGCAGATCCCCTCACAGTGGCAAAGAAATTAGAAAACATGTTTCCCACTTGGGGTATAACTTCCACAATCTCCAGTGATCAAGGCACCCATTTCGGTGGGCAACACTACAAGCTTTAACAAAAACCTTAGCAACCTCTTGGAATTATCACGGTTCCTATCACGCTCAATCATCAGGCAAGGTCGAGAGAATGAATGGGATCTTCAAACTTAAAAATCTCTAAACTTGCTGAAACTCCTGGATTCTGTTGGCCTCAGTATTGCCTCTGGTCTTGCTGAGTACTTGCAGACCGCCTTTGGGAAACATAAACTCACCGCACATAAGACAGTCACCGGTCAACCAACGTTTATTGGTATACAACCTTCTGCTGATCCCTTACCTCATGCTAGTATGACCAGTTACTGTAAATCTTTCAAGCCTTAGGCTAAAGCCTGTCATCAACAGGTTAAAGAAGCTTTCCAAGATCCCAGTTCAAAGGGTCCTGCTCGTCACAGTCTGGAGCTTGCTGTCTAGGTATTCTGGAAATGTCATTAGAAGACAGTTCTTGAATTCTGAGAAGGGACCTTACCGGGGTGCCTGGGTGGCTCAGTCAGTCAAGCATCCAACACTTGGTTTCGGCTCAGGTCATGATCTCACGGGTGGTGAGTTCAAGCCCATTGAACCCCACATCGAGCCCCACATCAAGCCCTGCATCAGGTTCCACACTGACAGTGCAGAAACTGCTTGGGATTCTCTCTCCCCCTCTCTGCCCTGTGTGCACTCTCTCTCTCAAAAATAAATAAACTTAAAATAAAAAAGAAGGGACCTTACCAAGTGCTCTTGACACTGATGTGAAACCAGAAGGCATTGAGGGTTGGGTGTACATCTCACAGGTAAAGAAGGCTCCATGTGACATCTGATCCTAGGCAGATACTGGAAACTTCCAAATCAAACTGGTGAGAAAGACAAGTAGCTTCCATTGAGTAGACTGCTTTCACCCAAGATGCCAGATAAAGACTTTATTTTATTTTATTTTATTTTTAACGTTTATTTATTTTTGAGACAGAGAGAGACAGAGCATGAACGGGGGAGGGGCAGAGAGAGAGGCAGACACAGAATCTGAAACAGGCTCCAGGCTCTGAGCAGTCAGCACAGAGCCCGACGCGGGGCTCGAACTCACATACCGCGAGATCGTGACCTGAGCCGAAGTTGGACGCTTAACCGACTGAGCCACCCAGGCACCCCAAAGACTTCATATTTTAAATAAACATGAAATCCTTTCTTTTTATTTCCATTACTCTGGCATTGCCTGTGCCATCATCTGTATCTCCCAGACCATTCCTAAGGAGGGTAACCTTTCAAATTGTTGAACTTCTCATCAAAAACTCCAATCTGTCCATGATGCTAGAAACCCCCATGGTCGTTCCTATGACCAATTTCTCTTCTATTCCCAATGTCACTACAACGATAGACGCCACCCCCCACTCCCTGCCTTAGAAGTCTCTTATCAAGTTCCACTCAAATGGCCAGAAATCTAGTGCCTTGTTTTTACTTTTCACCAATGATAACTGTTTTACCCAAGTAGACACAAGTACCTATGTAAATCTCAATACATTTGCACACCCACAGTCCCATGATTACCTAACTCAGATCTGTCCCCAATCACAAAAAGACCTCACCGGCAGCACCCATCTTTGCGAGGTATTTAGAACAACTGCTTTGTGCTAGGAGATTTACTTCCTAAATACACTGAAAACCCAACCGAGTCCTGGCTTGAACAGGCAAATGCAACAATCCCTGTGGGTGAATCCATTGATGGTATCACCTTAACAAGAATGCTTTGTGCCCCAACATGGTTTATCTTTGTCTGTGGTGGTTCTTATCCTCCTTGGGGCTCTGAATTCCTAGATGGCTGACACAGAGTTGGGTAATAGCTCTTAGGGTACCTAACTGTGCCTCTAACCATTTACATTCAAACTAAGTCACCCCACTCCCCTGAATTTACATTGTCAACTTAGAAAGGACCTTTTTTTTTTTTTTTTTTAACGTTTATTTATTTTTGAGACAGAGAGAGACAGAGCATGAACGGGGGAGGGTCTGAGAGAGGGAGACACAGAATCTGAAACAGGCTCCAGGCTCTGAGCTGTCAGCACAGAGCCCGACGTGGGGCTCGAACACACGGACCGTGAAATCATGACCTGAGCCGAAGTTGGCCGCTTAACCGACTGAGCCACCTAGGCGCCCCTAGAAAGGACCTTCTAAGAAACTTTCAAGATTCAGGATTTGCTTCCTTTCACAGGGCCCTACTTCCTTGACTAGGAATAAATGGGAATAAGTATGATCAGGGACCTCTCCTTAACTCTTGAAAATATTGCAGCATGTGCTAAGACAAAAGCTGCCCAACAAAAATCCCTAGACTCTGTGGGCAAGGTTATTTTTGATAATAAGATAGACCTCAGTACTCTTTCAGCTGAGCAAGAAGTCATCTGTGCTGTGGCCACCAGGACCACCTGCTGTACTGGATTAAGGCTTGAGGAGAAGTTGAAACAGTTACATAAGTAACAGTTACATAAATTGGGGCACCTGGGAGGCTCAGTTAAGCCTCTGACTTGCAGCTCAGGTCATGATCTCAGGGTTCCTGAGTTCAAGCCCCACATTGGGCTCTGTGTTGACAGCTCAGAGCCTGGAGCCTGCTTCGAATTCTGTGTCTCCCTCTCTGTCTGCCCACCCCCCACCCCTGCTCATACTCTGTCTCTCTCTCTCTCTCTCTTTCAAAAATAAATAAAACATTAATTTTTTTTTTTTTAAAGATCACTATACATGCCATTTGGCTTTAAAAGGTGCCTGCTTCAATGCGATCGGTTTTTCTTTGACTTACTTGATTTTGACCGGGTTGGGTCTTGGGGACCATGGCTCCAAAGTGCACTCCAAACACTGGGAATTATTCTGCTCATAATAATCACAGTGGTCTCCCTAGTACACTATGTTCCCTCCAAAGCTTTAAACGCAGGTGTAACAGCGACTAACCACCAAGCAAATGATCTCCCTAAGACCAGAACGCCAGAAAAGGAGTGAAGGAAACGACCATCTAGAAAACTGTGAACCTGGAGTCATGACCTGTGACTACCACGGAGATCCAGCAAAAAAAACCATCCCAACCTGTGAAAATCACACAGAGGATCAGCAAAAGCTGTGAGAAGCACAGAGCATGCGCTAATGGCTTCAATTTTGATCACATGTTTCACTTGAGAGGGAAGAGGGGGGGAAAAAAAAGAAAGGAACAATAGGCCCCAAACTGCCCCCAGGACAACAAACCAAGACTTAATTGGTCTCTGCCTCTCCCAGGAATGTGCCCTTAGCCAGTCTTTCTGGAATTATTTGATCCACTCTAGTGAGGTGTTCCGCATGATTGATCCCCCAACTCTTCCTCCAAGGGAAGGTAACCTTGCCGGAGACAATCCACTCTTTGTTCAGAACTTCCTTTTCCACTTCCCTTTGTCCTAAAAACCCTTCCATTTTGTACAGCTCCTCAGAGCTCCTTTTCTGTTTGCTAGATGGGATGCTGTGTGATTCATAAATCCTTAAATACAGCCAATTTGATCTTTACATTTACTTGAATTTTTTTTTAACAATAGGAAGCGCTAATGTTCCCAGCCGGCTGGTTAAACCGCCTTAACTAGAGCTCAAGAAGGAGACTGTAAAGTCCTTAGATACAAGAGCTATATTTTATTCATCTGTGAATAACACAGTAATGAGTTAAGAGCCTGCTTTGGATTCAGCCAGTTCTTGGCTTGAGTATTGATTCTACCACTTAATAACTGGGTAAACTTGGCCACTTAACCTTCCTACTCCTGTCTCATCATCTGTAAAATGGGAGTAATAATGCCTGACTCCGTTGACTTGTGGAAATTACATGGGACGCTTGTATGTCATGCTTTTGGTACAGTTCATAAGTCTTCGCTGAGTGCGTGGAAGAACAGTGGCTTCTACCCAACGAAGAGTGTGCGATCCCAGAACAAACTGTGCATCTCCAAGTTTAAAGGAGAATTCCTTTGCCAGAGGCTGCAAATGCCCTAAAGCTGGGATTGAATAGATAAGTGTTTACCTCAAGGAAATGGATTGGTTTTCATTTTATCTGCATTATTTGAATTTTTATAGGGATTAAAAATACATGAAATTAAAAATACTTTTTAAGGGGGGAAAAATGCTGGGCTGGCAGGGTTGCTGGCTTATTCGCTCAATCTTTTAGCTCTTTTTGGAAAGCAAGACCAACCAAGAGAAAACACTAATAATTACCCCCTCCGCAGCTCCCATTCCTGTATGGCCCCGGGGGTCTGATAACCCTTCAGAGTTGCACCAAATCTTTCTTCACCAGGCTTTAAACTAGCTTCCAGATATTCCACAGATCTTATATCTAAGTGTTTTGGGCGGTTTCCACCTTTCCCAGCCCCCAGGCAACGGTAGGCAGGGGAGAAACTGAGGCGGGGCTGCTGTAGCCTGCCGGGGCTGGAGCACGCCTGCCGCGGGGCTCCTCCAGCTCTCAGCCCCGGACGTGGCCGTTAGGGCGGTTCCTGCGCCCCTCGGGGCGCTCCGGCGGCTACCAAGGGGTGCCCGGGAGCCCGCGTAGACCAGGCCGCCCGGCCGAGGGGGCGGGCCCCGAGCCGCGGCCTCGCTTCCGCCCGCGCCGCGCCTCGCCCGCCGCCTCCCGGCCGCTCGCTCGGGGCGGCCTCGCAGGGCCCGGAGCCGTGCCCCCGCCGAGCACCGCCGGCATGCTGCAGAAGCGGGAGAAGGTGCTGCTCCTGAGGACCTTCCAGGGCCGGACGCTGCGGATCGTGAGAGAGCACTACCTGCGGCCCAGCGTGCCCTGCAACAGCCCGCTCTGCCCGCAGCCCGCCACCTGCCGCAACGGTCAGAGTCCCGGCCGGGCCGCAGCGCGGAGAGCCCCGGGCGGCGGGAGCGAGGGTGGCGGGGCCGTCCGTCCGCCGGGAGGCGCCGGGCCGCGGCAGGAGGCGGAGCGCGAGGCCGCCGGGTCTCCGCCCGCCCAGGCAGCAGCACTCGGGCCCGGCGGGCGGCGGGGCTGCGGGTGCGGAGCGAGAGGCCCGGCGGCCCCGGAGCCGCCCCGACGGCCGCGGCGCGCTGCTTCTGGGGCTCTCCACTTCCGGGCCCAGAGCCCGGCGGCCCGGCGATCGGCGCTTTCCGAGGGGCCCGTGGGCGCCGGAACCGGCCTCTTGTGCGCCCCCAGGATCGCGAGATCGTGAAATGGGGCGAGGGTGCTGAGCTGCGGGGCCCACGGCGCGAGGTGGGGCGCCATCCCGCGGCGCGGGCGCCCAGAGCTCCTGCTGCCGCTCATTTGACACTTTTTACTCCCCACAAATTTTCTGACCTGCCAGCCCAGATGCCTCAGACTTTCGGCCAGTGGAGAGTCCTCTGCACTAGGGTTTGCGAATTGTCTGGGCCCTCGTTGTACAGGAAGGTCACGGGAAAGCTGGATTTGGAGCTGCCGTGCGCTACACCTTCCCCCACTTGTTTTCTCAGCTGCAAGGGTGGCCGATTTAACGAGGGAGATTACTGGTTCTCTTCCCTCTGGTGGGAGGGGGGCGTGAGGGTCCTTCCCAGCGAGTATTTGGAATCCTCAGTTTATGGTTAAGGTGAACATTTCGTTTACACCTTGGCGAACCAGGTCCCTGAGATGCGGGCCGGGTGGAGAGCCTAACCACTGCCCTTGCTGGCACTGAGCATCTTTTCCAGTCGATTCCGGCTTTGTGGCCCCTGGAGGCTTCCGAGCATGTTCACAAGCTTGATTCAGAACCCGCTTGAAATTGCCAGGCATAAACAAGTGGTTTACTTGTATATTTGGAAGGACCCCACTTGAATGCCATTCGAGTATGTCCGTGAGTTAACATAAATAAATATTTAGGTTGTGCTGAGGATTTGCTGGTTTTTAAAAAATTAGTCATCTTCTGCACCCCTGGCAACGCCACACAGCACGCTGAGTCTCATCGCAGCTTCAGAAAAATGAAGATGCTGAATTTACCTGAACTTGGGGCCTCTACCAAAGTAGATTTGTCATATCCTTCAAAAACTTTAGGGTGTAGTTAAGACTGGAAGTTATCTTGCAAACTGGAGCACCGTGACCTTGAAATAGTAATAAGCCAGGCTTGCAAACGTCTAATCGCTTACGTTTTGAATTATGTTTTCAGATGGGAAACTCTTGTCTAGTGATGTGACTCATTACATGATCCCAGATTGGAAAGTTGTTCAAGATTACCTCGAGATCCTTGAGTTTCCGGAGTTGAAGGGAATTATTTTCATGCAAACGGCTTGTCAAACTGTGCAGCATCAAAGGGGCCGGAGGTATCTATGTCACATTATTTATTTATTTATTTATTTTTATATGGCGTATTTTTCTTTTCCCCTTTAGAAAAGGTCCCTTTGTTGGAGGAATTCATTATTTTGTCTGAAGGGACTTTTTGAACTAATTTGGTATTCTCTTTGCTGGTGAGGAAGGCAGTAACGTTATTTTATATTTCGGCTTCAACACCTGGCCAGGAGCTCTGACTGTAGATCAATAAACTGCAGTGTCCCCAGCATATGGGTATTTAAGATTCTTGGCTTTTGGTTTACATTTAATTGCTCAATACAGTGTTTTTCAGAAGCCTACACTTTGGGGGGAAGGGGAAAGAGTACTGCTGTATTTTTAAATTTTAAACTGTTTGTGATACAAATTGCACTTAATGAAACCAGAAGTAACTTGGTTTATATTTACATTACTAGTAAAACTACCAACCATACTAATTGTATTTGCTAAACAAAGGATCTCTGATTGAAATCCGTCCACAAGGCTTGCCTTGTACCTAAATGAAGAAGAATTGTTTGTTCACCTTTTAAACAATTATCTGAAAAATGGTTTTGCTTCGTTTAACATTGGGAAAGGATTTATGATTTCCACGTGAAGACTGGTTAGAACCACCATATTAGAATTATGCATCCAACCTCTTAACACCCCTCGTTATTTAGAAAGCAGACACTGTGTGTTTATCCTTTTTTAAGTGTTGTGGCTTCTTCAGACGTTGATGGTAAAAGATAAAGTGTGTTTATTTGTATATGAAAATGATAGGTTGTCATTATATGCTCTGTTCAAAAAAAAGCGCATTGACTGGATTGCAGATTTTTCAGGTTGAATATTTTTAAATGAGCCTGAACTTGATTTTGTTCAGACACACAGATAGAGACGTTTATACACATCCAGGTTTGAACGCTGCTCCAGGTGTCGTATTTCAATTTCTGCTACTAAAATCAATTTGTGGCTATCATTCAGATTGCGCGCACTCTGCTGAGGCTTTTCAGCTTCTGTTTTCAAAAATATTTTTAATGTTAAGTGTTGTTTTAAAAACCAATTCCTGGGACACGCAAAAGCAAAGCATTGGAATTTAAATGTCTTTTCTCCTGGACATTTCAAAAGTCGTTAAATTGATGAAAAACTATTGTTTTTCCACCATGTCTCTAAATATACTAAATGTGAAAACAAAGGATGAGGAGTTGTGAAATAGGCCCATACGACAACATCTTGGTTTTCCCATTTGGTAAGCACATTTTGAGCTCATAGTTCCAGGCCTTATAGAGTACAAAAAGAAGTACGGTTGACTCTTGAACAACATGGGGATTAGAGGCATGGACCCCTACACAGGCAAAAATCCATATATATATATGTATGTATATATATATATATATATATATATATATATATATATATATATATATATATAATTTCTGATTCCCTCAAAACTTAATAGCCTACTGTGGACCAGAATCCTTACTGGTAACATAAATAGCCGATTAACGTATGTTTGGTATGTTATATTCTATATCGTATACGGTATTCTTTTTCTTTTTTTTTTTTAATTTTTTTTAACGTTTATTTTTGAGACAGAGACAGAGCATGAACAGGGGAGGGGCAGAGAGAGAGGGAGACACAGAATCTGAAACGGGCTCCAGGCTCTGAGCTGTCAGCACAGAGCCCAACGCGGGGCTCGAACCCACAGACCGTGAGATCGTGACCTGAGCCGAAGTCGGACGCTTAACCGACTGAGCCACCCAGGCGCCCCTGTATACGGTATTCTTGCAAATGAAGTAAGCTAGAGAAAAGAAAACATTAAGAAAACTGTAAGGACGGGGTGCCTGGGTGGCTCAGGCAGTTAAGCCTCCAACTCTTGATATCGGCTCAGGTCATGATCTCATGGTTCGTGAGTTCAAGCCCTGCATTGGGCTCTGCACTGACAGCATGGAGCCTGCTTGGGATTCTCTCTCTCCCCCCCACCCCGCCCCTGCCCCTCCCCTGCTCCTGCTTGCTCTCTTTCTCAAAATAAATACCTTTACAGTGCTGTATCATATTTACTGAAAAAATAAAACCTCACATAGAAGTGGACCCCCACAATTCAAACCCAGGTTGTTCAAAGGTCAACTGTATTAGTCCCTCTCTCAACAGACCTGTTGTCTTGTTGGGTTAGATGCAAGAAGGTAATGGTGGCACACCTGAGACCCAGGCAGTATTATTTAATGTAGACTGTACAAAGTGCAGAGGTAAATACAGGGTGTGAGGGTTCAGCCCGAAAGCTCTCCGAAGGAAATAGGTTTGAGCTTGGTCCTAAAGCAAGAGTGCTGGACGTAACTGATGAAGAGAAAGAGGAGGCAGGACAAGGAATCAGCAGGTTTGGGTCTTGGTGCTTTGTGTCCCTGGTAAGCAACCAGCAGGTTGAAACCTCTAAAGGACCAAAATTACCTGAGCCCTAGAGAGTGTCATATATTGAAAGCTAACTTTATAATTGATCCCAACCGTTGACTATGGAAGAGCCAGGGAATTTGCTTTATTAATTTAGACTTCAAAAGCGTTAGGTAGAAGTAATTGGACTTTTTATTTTTTATATTAAAAAAAAGTTTTTTTTAACGTTTATTCATTTTTGAGACAGAGATAGAGCTTGAGTGGGGGAGGAGGAGCAGAGAGAGAGGGAGACACGGAATCCAAAGCAGGGTCCAGGCTTCGAGCTGTCAGCACAGAGCCCGACGTGGGGCTTGAACTCACAGACCACGATTTCATGACCTGAGCCGAAGTCGGACACTTAAACGACTGAGCTACCCAGGTGCCCTGTCCTTGGACTTTTTATATTTAATCGCAAGTGGCCTAGCAGAGGCTCTCTGGTGTTTTGCTTCATTTAATGTTGGAAAATGTTTTGTTCTGTTTTTCAGTTCTTCCTTGGAGATTTTTGAGATGCTAGTAAATAATTCATTCTATTTGATACACTTTTAGGAACATTATTGCTTAGAAAAGCTTTGTCAATTAAAAATACCTGGTTGGTCTAGTGTCTGGTGTAAGGATGCCTTGCTTTCTCTCCTTTGGGCCCCTTCCTGAATTCCTTCATTATAGCTTCAGAGTCTCAACAGTTTCTCAGTATATGACATAAGACTGGAATTACAGGGGTGCCTGGGTGGCTCAGTTGGTTTCAGCTCAGCTGGTGATCTCACAGTTCTGTGAGTTCAAGCCCCACGTCGGGCTCTGTGCTGTCAGCCCTGAACCTGCTTGGGATTCTCTCTCTCTCCTTCTCTCTCTGCCCCTACCTCCTGTGTACCCTCATGCATTCTCTCCCTGCCTCTCTCTTTCTCTCTCTCTCTCTCTCAAAAAATAAACTTAGGGGCGCCTGGGTGGTTCAGTCAGTTAAACGTTCAACTCTTGATTTCAGCTCAGGTCATGATCTCACAGTTTGTGAAATCAAGCCTCACATCGGGCTCTGTGCTTACAGAGTGGAACCTGCTTGTAATTCTCTCTCTCTCTCGACTCCTCCCCTGCTCACACACTCTCAACATAAATAAGTAATTAAACATTAAAAAAAATAAACTTAAAAAATTTTTAAATACTGAAATTATAGAATATTATAATTGGAAAAGATCTAAGAGGTCAAATGATCTAATTCACCATTCAATATAAGTATTACTCAACATGAGTAATGTTACTGAGTTTGTTTCTAAAAGGCTTTTTATAGGCTTTTTTCTCATGGACACCCAGTGTTAATTTATTCGATTGCATTATTACTTAAACGTGTTTAAACATAAATCTAGATGTAAAGTCCTCACGCTTAAGTACTTGCTACAGCCCTAAACCCAAACCAGACCTTCATATTAAATAAACAAATTTACAAAATAAAAAGATTGCAAATGAACTTTAATTTAATGCAACAGATGACATTGTTTTACTGAGATGAAATCACCAGAGTTGAGTGTAACCATAAAAAGACATAGCGTCTTACCTGGTTCTTTAATGTGATCTTGTATTTTGATTTCAGTAATATCAATGCAGAAAATGGCCATTCTCAGAAGCATAATACATAAAGCATTATCAAAAAGTGTTGAGTTTTTGATTGTTGAGGATAATCACATGTTCTACCATCCAGCAATCCTCAAATGCTTATTCAGTGATGGATTTCTCTTTTTTTTTTTAAGCTTATTTATTTATTTTGAGAGAGAGAGAGAGGGAGTGTGTGTGTGTGTGTGTGTGTGTGTGCACACGCGCGTGCATGCGTGCACGCAGGAGGGGCAGAGAGAGAGGGAGGGGGAGAGAGAATCCCAACCTGGCTAGGCACCATGAGCCCGGAGCCTGCCGTGGGGCTCGAACCCACGAACCATGAGATCATGACCCGAGCCAAAATCAAGAGTTGGTTGTTCAATGGACTGAACCACCCAGGCGTCCCAGTGAGGGATCATTTGATGACTCTGTGAGGCTGTCTTGTCCACAGCATTCATCCATCCGTTTATTCAACAAATACTGAGAGACCGTGTGTGCCAGAAACTTGTGCTAGCGCTGAGGATGCAGTGATGAACAAAAGCAGACACAGCCTTGAGGGGGAGACAGGTGCTACTCAGATAATCATGCAGATGGGGGACTACAGCTGTGACAGATGCCCTGAGAGACAGGTGCGTGGTTCCAGGAGAGCCTAAGTTAGGGAGGAGAGGAAAGGCTCCTGAGGGAGATGCCTACCCTGGGCTCTAGGGGATGGGTAGGAGTAAACCAGAGAGAGAAAGGAGAAAAGCTTTCCAGGTGAGGGGGCTGCTGTGCAGGGTGTGGGGAGGGGGGGTTTGGCCCACTCAAGGAACAGAAAAAGGCCCCGGCTTGGATGAGTCTCCGGATGTTGGTGAAGGGTTGTAAGCAGGGTGGGACGATATATATGATCAGATTCCTACTTTGAAAAAGTGACTGGGGGCGCCTGGGTGTCTCAGCATCCGACTCTTGATTTTGGCTCAGGTCACTAGCTTCATGGGTTTGGGCCCCACTTGGGGGGCCTGCTCTGACAGCAGGGATTCCCTCCCTCTCACCCTCTGTCTCTGCCCCCGACCTGCTCATGGGCACGCTCTCTCTCTCTCTCTCTCTCTCTCTCTCTCTCTCTCTGTGTGTGTCTCTCTCTCAAAGATAATTTTTTTTTAAACTTAAAAAAAGGGAAAGAGGGACGCCTGGGTAGCTCAGTCGGTTAAGCAGCCGACTTCGGCTCAGGTCATGATCTCACAGTCCGTGGGTTCGAGCCCCGCGTCGGCTCTGTGCTGACAGCTCAGAGCCTGGAGCTTGTTTCAGATTCTGTGTCTCCCTCTCTCTGACCCTCCCCCGTTCATGCTCTGTCTCTCTCTGTCTCAAAAATAAATAAACGTTAAAAAAAAAAAAGGGAAAGAAACGATGACTGGGCCAGTGGAGAAGCTATTACTTTAGTTCACATGAGAGGTGTTGGTAGCTTAGAGATGGACAGAAATAGAAATATCCAACAGCATCTTAGTAGGTAAAAGTCTGTAGAAGTCTCTAAGTATGTAACCAAGAGAACCGAAACTCTATCCACACAAAATTTGTGCACAAATGTTCATAGCAACTGTGTTCATAACAGCCCCCAAAGTGGAAACAGCTCAAATGTCCATCAACTGATAATGGTTACACAAAGCATGGTTTATCCATATGAGGGCATACTGTTCAGCCATAAAAGGAATGAAGAACCAACACAGGCTACAAGCATCGATGAACCTTGAAAATATTGTACTAAGTAAAAGAAGCCAGCCACATGAAAGGTCATTTTTCTATGATTCCATTTATGTGAAATGCCTGGAATCGGTAAATCCAAGAGACAGAAAATAGACTAGTCGTTGCCAGGGGCAGGGGGATGGGGAATGATTGCTTAATGGCTCTCAGTTTCTTTTTGGGGCGATAAAATGTCTGGACCTCGTGGTGATGGTTGCCTAACTCTGTGACTGTACTAAATTGAATTGTATGTTTTAAAAGGGTTAATTTTAGGGGTGCCTGGGTGGCTCTGTCGGTTGAGCGTCTGACGTCGGCTCAGGTCGTGATCTCACAGCTCGTGGGTTCGAGCCCCGCATCGGGCTCTGTGCTGGCAGCTCGGAGCCTGGAGCCTGCTTCGGATTCTGTGTCTCCCTCTCTCTCTGCCCCTAACCCACTTGCATTCTGTCTCTGTCTCTCTCAAAAATAAATAAACATTAAAAAAAAAAAAAAAGAAAAGGGTTAATTTTATGGTATATGAATTGTATCTCAGGAAAGCTGAAGAAAACCTACAAAACTTAGTGGAGTTGGATATGTGAGGTCAGAGAGAAGATGGTGTTAAGGCCGACACCGAATTTCTGGTTTACATAACTAGATAGAAAGAGGGAGTGCTGGGGGAGGTCCAAAGGGGTGTGACTGGGGCTCATTCCTTTGAGGTTGTCTTTGAGGCTTCCAAATGGCAGTGCGGTTTAGAGGACATCAGATGGTCCAAAATATACTCCGTTGAAAATGTTTTAATACTACCACCTAGGGGCATCTGACTGGCTCAGTCCGTGGAACATGTGACTCTTGATCTCGGGGTTGTGAGTTCAAGCCCCACACTGGGCATAGAGCTTACTTGTAAAAACTCTGGGGCGCCTGGCTGACTCAATCAGAAGAGCATTGATCTCTCTCTCTCTCTCTCTCTCTCTCTCTCTCGATCTTGGGGTTGTGAGTTTGAGCCCCACGTTGGGTATAGAGTTTACTTAAATAAATAAAACTTAAAAAACTCAAGGACCTCTGAAAGTAAGCCTCTGAGACCCTAGCAGGATTCTGCAAAAACTGCTTGAAGAAACACAACATTGTACATCCCTGGACTGGTTGTGGGACGCCCACTCCTAACCCCCAGAGAATATAGTCTGGGGGAGGGGATGTTGCATCTGTACAAAAATCCATCTTAAGAAGGCAAGTGTAGCCATATCCCTAAGAAATTGTTTGAGATGTTTAAATAATAGAGATTTGGGGGAATGTTTAAGCCAGTCTAGGGAAACTAGGGTTCTTCTGTGAGACTGGAATTTTTGAAACTTCAGATCATTTTACTGTACGTGACTCTCTGAAACTGCTGTTCTCCTGTCATTCAGGCTAAACTTGTTCAAGGCGCTGTGATCTGCTGGCTCCGTGCAGGGTCCTCATATATCTAATCCCATCGTATGCACCACCAGCCCTGACTAGCAAAAAAATATGACTATATTGTGTGTATGCACTATTAAATTACAACCATAAGCCCACATGCCTATAAGAAAACTTGACTGTCACACTCAGAGTGATTCACTATTTCCTGCTTTCCCCATTAATATTCTTGGGCCATTTGTTCATTTGTCTTACCCTGCTGATAGGTAGCTGACAAATGGAAGCATGCCCTACAAGTCTAAGGAAAATATATGGGAGTGAAACTTTACATTGAGAAAATTCTTTTTTGCGAAGTTACATATTCTGCTAAACATGGGGAAGGATTGTCATTCCTCTAATTTGTTGGTAAACGACCTGGATCTGGCTTGTGGGACACCAGTTTTTGAGGAGGACAGGGTTGTAGAATCCCCGGGCCTAAGTGCACGTGTCAGGGGCGCCTGGGTGGCTCAGTCAGTTAAGCGTCCAACTCTTGATCTCCGCCCGGGTGACGATCTCACGGTTCGTGAGTTCAAGACCCAAGACCCATGTCGGGGGTGCTGTCAGCACAGAGTCTGCTTGGGATTCTCTCTCTCTCTCTCTCTCTCTCTCTCTCTCTATCCCCCCTCCCTCTTTCCCTCTCTCCGTCTCCCTGCCCCTCCCCTGCACATGTACTCTCTTTCTCAAAATAAATAAACATTTAAAAAATATATATATATACGTATAAAGTGTGATAGCAAATCAGGGGATGTGTGCAGAGCCTAGCAAAACTGTAACTGAGTTCTGAAAATGTCAGGGTTTGTTCTGACACACTGTTGTTTTGTATTTGGACCACTGTTGTCACAAAGAGATGTGAGTTCATTTATGCATTTGGAAAACATTTCTTGGGCATGTGAACCACTGTCTGCTATCCTGAACTTTCTGTCTCCTCTCTCCTCCCTTGGCCCTTTGTCTGGCTAACTCTCACTCACCTTTCTCATCTCAGATGTCATCTCCCCCGTCCCTCCCATGTTCTTGTCACACTCTGCACCTCTCCCCGTCATGGCACTTCTCCCACTGAAATGGGTGGTTCCGATTTTTGTTTTTATTTTGTTTTTCCAGTTAGCCTAGCTGTTTTTTTAAAATTGTGGTAGATGTATTTGGCATAAGATTTACCATTTTAAACACTTTTTTAAAGTTTATTTATTTTGAGAGAGAGAAAATTCCAAGCATCTCCGCATTGTCAGTGTGCAGCCCAATGTGGGACTTGAACCCACAAACTTTGAGATCATGACCTGAGCCACAGTCAGGAGTCAGATGTTTAGCCAACTGAGCCATCCAGTCTCCCACCGCTTTTCAGTGTATAGGTCAGTGGCCTTGAATACATTCACATTTCGTGCAGCTATCACCACCGTCCTCTCCAGAACTTTTTTCCATCTCCCTAAACTGAAACTCTGCACCCATTAAATACTAACTCCCTACCTCCCTCTCCCGCTAGCCCCCTGGCAACAACCATTCTACGTCCTGCATCTATAAACGAGACTAAGTACCTTACCTCATATAAGTGGAATCTTACAGTGTCCGTCCTTTTGCGACCGGCTTATTTCGCTTAGCATCACGTCTTCACGGTTCATCCATGTTGTAGCCTGCGTCAGAACTTCCTTTCTTAAGACTGAAAAATATTCCCGTGCGTGTAACATGCCGCATTTTGTTTACGCATCCATCTGTCGTTGGACCCTTGGGTTGCTTCCTTGGTTCCTTTTGGCTATCGTGAATGATACTGCCACGAACATTGATACAGGAATGTGTCCTTGACACCCTGTCTTCAGTCCTTTGGGGCATACACCCAGCAGTGCAGTTGCTGGGTCATAGGGTAGTTCTTGGTTTAATTTTCTCGAGGAATGGTAATTTTGCCATGGCCACCGCAGGCAAAGGACAGAAAGGAGATGCTTAGATGGTGTCCCCTGAGGGCGCTCAGTGGCACAAAAGGGAAGGAATGCAGCCAATATTTGCTAAATGAAGGACCTTCAATATAGAAGGTAATTGGTAAACGAAAAAGTGCACTAAGTCCAGGTGCTTTATTAGGGGTAGATAAAGGGCGCCAATACTGTGGACGATAAGATCAGGAAAAATAGGCAGTATTTTTTCAGTGTCGTCTCTGAAATAATAAATTACAGTTGTTTATGAAGTCTCCTCTAAAATCCTTAATTGCGTAAGAAATAAGCGCTCCTTTAGAAGAATTCGTGCATTACAGAAAAGGGTCCAGCAGAAAGTAAAAAGTTTTCACCTTCCTACTGTGCAGGGACGGGCACTGGGAACAGGGTGGTGTAGACTCCTCTGTGCATATCCTAAGAGGTTTTAAAAATGACTTCAAATATATCTTTGTGAAGGTGGGAAGACTACCAGGTAGTGACGTTCCAGGCATTTCTGAGATGGGGTGGGGGGCAGCTTTTCTTTGCACAAGTGGGATCCTGTCAAGGACAGCTGCCATTCACAGCGACGACACCGAATCCTTTTGTTGATTATGAAATTGTGTAAGTGCTATTACTTGATGATTCTTTTTAAAATAGCTCAAAATTAGAATTACTAAGAAAATAAAATCACTGTGTCTTGTTTTCTAATTAAGTGTTAAGACGATACAGATATTGGTGATTAGCATTTACTTAAAGAAGAGAAGTTGGAGAGTTTTGCCTTTGCTTAAATATAAAGACTCATTTAAAAAAAATTTTAATGTTCATTATTTATTTTTGAGAGAAGGAGAGAGACAGAGTGTGAGTGGGGGGGAGGGGCAGAGAGAGAGGGAGACACAGAATCCGAAGCAGGCTCCAGGCTCTGAGCTGTCAGCACAGAGCCTGACATCGGGCCCGAACCCACGAACCACGAAATCATGACCTGAGCCGAAGTCGGATGCTTAACCGACTGAGCCACCCAGGCGCCCAAAGACTCATTTTTTTAAAAAAACATGGCAGCGGGCTGTGGGTAGGAATGGGAAAGCATAAATTTTATTATGTTAAAACACATCTTGGGGTGCCTGGGTGGCTCAGTCGGTTAAGCGTCCGACTTCGTCTTCAGGTTATGATCTCGTACCTCGTGAATATGAGCCCCATGTTGGGCCCCATGCTGACAGCTCAGAACCTGGAGCCTGCTATGGATTCTGTGTCTCCCTCTCTGTCTGCACCTCCCCCACTTGCACTCTGTCCCTCCCGAAAATAAACAAACATTTAACATAGAACACATGTTAAATGCCAATCATCTCCCTTGGGTGATTTATATGTTAATTTAACATCTAGTTTAATATCAGTCCATTTTTTTTTTTAAATTTTTTTTTTCAACGTTTTTTTTATTTATTTTTGGGACAGAGAGTGACAGAGCATGAATGGGGGAGGGGCAGAGAGAGAGGGAGACACAGAATCGGAAACAGGCTCCAGGCTCCGAGCCATCAGCCCAGAGCCTGACGCGGGGCTCGAACTCACGGACCGCGAGATCGTGACCTGGCTGAAGTCGGACGCTTAACCGACTGCGCCACCCAGGTGCCCCAGTATCAGTCCATTTTTAAGTAAACAATTGGCTTCCTTTAAGATAACTGTGAACATTTTCTGTATTTCATATCACCTCGACTATTGAAAAGCACCTTCTGAAAAAGAAGAGAAAAACATCATCTTAGATCCTGACCCATATGAGGTGCAGATTTGACGAGAGACTTTGGCTAGCACTATCGGAAGGATCTCCGTTTGGAAGAAACCTGAAAACTTTGTTAGTTGTCTGACAGATGGCAGCTAGCCATCATTCGTGTAAATGAGGTGGCTGCGTAAATAAAATTCACAGATAAATCCCCAGACTTCTTCCCGTTACCTGAACTTTTCTGGGGCTGCCAGCACAAAGTAAAATGTACCAGTGCCTACTGCCGTTTCTAGAACAAAGCGAGGTACCAGAGTAAAGTGACAAACTCTGCTTTGCCTGCTCTCCTCCGCGAGCCTCTGAAGAGGGGGCCGTGCGGGGCAGGGTCTTGTAATCACTGAATAAATGGCCACACGTCTAGAAGGGGAAAGGGCAGAGTGATTGATCCACAGGCTAATTAATGTGATCGAGCACATTCCGGCAGGCAAAATTGAGAAACAACAGCCCCATAGTACTACCCACGCTGAGGCCAATAGAAATAAACGTCTCTTGGGTTTGAAATAATCAATCTTTTGTCCTGAAATGCCTCATCTTCTTTGATCCTTAGCAAGAGCTGGCAGTCGATGAGTACCTGCTGTGTCAGATTTCTCTTTCTCTTCTGTGTCCCAGACAGTATAACAAATTGCGAAACCTCCTGAGGGATGCCCGTCATGATTGCATTCTCTTTGCTAACGAATTCCAACAGTTCTGCTACCTCCCTCGGGAGAGAGGAGAATCCATGGAAAAGTGGCAGACCAGGTATGGCACCCCCCAATGGCTGTGAATGGTCAGGACTGTCTTTAATTTCTTTATCTGGGAGTTGACCTAAATAGCGTGCTAGAATAAACCAGTAGTTATTCTGGAACTGTGATTAATACTGAAATGCTTAACTTGCCACTGTTGTAGATATGTCGTTCGAATACATACATATTTTAGAAATTGTCATTAGGGAGCTGTAGATACTCAGAGTGTGTTTGCCCCAGATCTCAGCAGCTGGTAGGAACCTTCCAGGGATCCAGAAGTCATAACTTGAATGTGGGGGTGTGGAGGGGGGAGGGATCTACTTTTAAGCTAAGATTATCCAATTTTCCCGGTAGAAGTTGCTCTCCTATCCCAACCGGTCTTATTAAACTGGAACTGGTAGGTTAACTCTGGTCAGGCTGTTTTAGCCGTTTAGATCCACCTAAAAGCAGAGCCTAAAGCAAGGGGTTGGGTGTGGGTGGTTGATGCGGGAGGCAGTTCCCTGAAACAGCAGTGAGGAAGTGCGGGGAGTGAGACAGAAGGGAAGGAGGGAGAGCAGTTAAGGATGCGTTACTGCTGTGGGAAACTGAGGCTCAGTCCTACTGGGAGCCTCTGAGAAGCCGCATAGTATTTGCCTCAGAAGTCATCTAGAAGAGCGGAGGCCAGGGTGTCAGGGTGTCGTGTAAAGGAGACTTCCGCCTTTAGCTGAGGGTCATTCTGCAGGGGTGTTAACTCCGCCCAGTGGGTCTGGGGGGGGGGGGGCGGCGGAACTGCCGCCCACCTGCAGCTGAGTCAGAGGTGGGCCTTTTGCACAGGCGCTGGGCACCCACAGCCCCTGCTCTGCTCTTCTGCAGAGGGCCGAGGACCTTATTTGTCTTATCCATACAAAACATTTCAATCGTCTTTTTCCTTGTAATTCTTTATCTGTGTAGCCACTAAATATTTAAATTCTCTAAAGTAAAATAAACACTGATACATACTGAGTCCTTAATTATAGTCCTAAGTTCCCACAGGGCTCAGTACCAGAAAGGAAAGCCAGTCTTTCTCTAGAGCAGGTCACATGTGAGCAGTTAGAAGGATCTTACTTACTAACCACACAGGCTTGCACATAGGAGAGACTCAGTATATGTCCGCTGAATTTTTTTTTTTTTTTTTAATCTAAAACTAAAGGAACCTTAGGTAGCATTGTGATTTCCAGAAAGGGAAACAGATGCCTACGAAACCAACTGTCCCAAGTTTACACACTTCATTGGAAACAAGGTCCAGCCCTGAACACACGTCTCCAGCCCCAGGCTGTGTTTTCCAATTCCGATTCTTTTCAGGAAGATTTCCAGACATTTTGTGTTGACTCCATCGCAGACCTTATTGGATTGTGACCTTGAGCTGGACGCAGCCTAGTTTTTCTCTTAGCCAGACTTGTCTCTCCAGCTTTGAAACCTCACGTAGCCTCGCTTGTCATCCGTGTGGTGCTATGGTAATGGCTTTCCAGCCAAAAGGTGTTAAAAGACGGCAGAGCCTTGTGGTTTCTAGGCCATATCAAGAAATGAAAGAGGTTGCCGTGCTGGTTGGATGTCTTAGGGAAGAAGAGGCTTGTCGGGTGCTCTCTGATTCGTGTTTTATCCCCCAGACTGCCCAACCCAGGGCATATTTATGACCAGTGTTTGGGAAATAACTTGTTGAATGAGTGGGTGGTCGTCCTCATAAACCGAAGGATAGCAGATCAAAAGGCCGGTGTGAAGCTTTGGACCGTAGCTTGTGTTTGTCTGCCTTGGGAGGGCTCATGTGCCCTTGCTTTTCTAGGAGCATATACAATGCAGCCGTTTGGTATTATCACCACTGCCAGGATAGGATGCCAATCGTTATGGTGACAGAAGACGAAGAGGCTATTCAGCAGTATGGAAGCGAAACCGAAGGAGTGTTTGTGATTTCTTTCAAGGTACCTGCATCTGGTGTGTCCGTAAGTGTGTCTGTGTGTGTTCATTTCTTCAGTGGCGCCCACAATGCTCTCGATCCAGAAGAGGGATGCTCCAGCTCCAGCTCTCCAGAAGAGAGAGCCTCCAATGCTCTCGAGGCAGAAGAGGGAAAACAAAGAGTGAAGGAAGACTCCAGCCAACGAGTTCCATGTCTGTGTCTCTCCCCAACCATGGAATCTTGGCTTTAGCAAATTTGGGCAACCCCCCTGTGACTGTAAGACCCGTAGCATCTGAGAGTTCAGCCCAGGAAGCCCCTGTTGACAGTAAACCCATTGCACAGTTACAGCAATAACAATAGTGGTGTTGATGATGGCAAGAATAGGTTGGATGTTATAAAATTGCCAATACTATTATTTTTTTTTTAAATGTTTATTTATTTCTGAGAGAGAGAGTGAGACAAAGCGTGAGTGGGGGAGGGCCAGAGAGAGGGAGACACAGAATTGGAAGCAGGCTCCAGGCTTCGAGCTGTCAGCACAGAGCCTGACGCGGGGCTCGAACTCACGGACCGCGAGATCGTGACCTGAGCCGAAGTCGGACGCCCAACCGACTGAGCCACCCAGGCGCCCCATATTATTTTTGACCTCCAAAATGGCACTTTTATATGGTCCCACCTAATAGTAATAGCCATCATTTATCTATGTCAGGCAGTATTCTAAGTGGATTGTTTCATTGAATTCTTACCCCATGAGGTAGGTGCCATTGTCCATGTTTTGCGGGTGAGGAAACTAAAGCCCAGAGAGACTAAGTAACTCAGCCAAGGTCACACAGGTAGAAAGTGGAGGAACCCTCGGCACTCTGACTCCAAAGCTCTTAACCACCGTGCTCGGCTGCCCCCCACATTGTTTTTCTGCGTGCACACACGACACGGTTTTAATCTTTTTTCGTTTTTAAGTTTACTTCTTTATTTTGAGAGAGAGAGAGTACAAGTCGGGGAGGGCCAGAGAGAGACAGCAAGAGAGAGAATCCCGAGCAGGCTCCATGCTGTCAACACAGAGCCCGTTACAGGGCTCGAACCCACGAACCGCGAGATCGTGACCTGAGCCAAAACCGAGAGTCAGACACTTAACCGACTGAGCCACCCAGGCGCCCCTACGCACACCGCACAGTTTTAAGGGCCAGTCTTGTTTTGGCACTGTGCCTCCCTCTTCCCCACTTGTGAATGTACGTGGGGGTTAGCAGGGATACAGGAAGGGGCGAGATGCGGTATCATTTATGTGAAGGCCGTCCCATCGGCTGAGTGTACAGATCACAGGTGGGAGCAGCGTTATTGGTGGCCGTTTTGGGGGGCTGTGTTGGCAACCCGGTTCTCCTATTTCTGGGGTACCCCTTGGGGAAAGTGGGATGGCTGTTGATCTCTCAACAGATTACTGGGCTCTTCTGTCTGCCCAGCTGGCCAATCAAGTGCCAGTGGTTCATGCCGGGTTTTGATTCAGAACCTCAAATGAGGCCCTCCATTGCCCCTGTCAGTTGACGGAAAGTCAAGTTGGACTTCGAATCGTACATTCTATAAGAGTTCCCAGGTGCACGTATTGCTAAAGATTTGCCAATAGAATTTTCTTGGCCCTACTCTAAAAAAGTGTGCCGGCGTGCCAGAGAGTTCCGGGGGCGCTGGATATTAATGGCGGTGTCACTTGTTTTTTCTGTTGCAATACATCATGTCTTGTTCTCGCAGAGGACAGTTGCCTAAAATTACATTTTTCTGCTTTTTGTTCAAATTACTTTTCTTCACAGTCCGGTACTGTGGTACCGTTCATTGTGTATAGTGTCTCCTAAGCAAACTGTGTGACCGAGGGCTTCATAGAGGCGAATGATAGATAGCGGGAAAAAAAAGAGATACTGCGGAGTTCAGACGAGAAGGCCAGAAGTTTCTGTGGGGACATGAAGTTAGCTGGGAAGAGCGAAGACAGTAAATCCTCATGAAGGGGCGGTTCATAGTGGCAGGAACTGGGTGGTGAGAAGCGATAAGTGACCATAGAATTGGGGTACTGACGTTAGCACAGACAGAACTTCTTGAAGGACTGGGGAAAGAAAGGAGGTGATTCAAACAGGACCCTGAGGTCCATGGGAGAAATATTAGCCTTGACAATAAATATAATGTATTTTCTTTTTTTTTTTTTTTATTTTTAAATGTTTATTTTTGAGAGAGACAGAGACAGAGCACGAGTGGGGGAGGGGCAGAGAGCGAGAAAGAGAGAGAGGGAGACAGACAGACTCTGAAGCAGGCTCCAGGCTCTGAGCCGTCAGCCCAGAGCCCAGTGTGGGGCTTGAACTCACGAACCGTGAGGTATGACCTGAGGCAAAGTCAGACACTCACCCGACTGAGCCACCCAGGCACCCCTGCATTTTCTTTTTTATGCGAGAAAAGCGAATGTGCTAGACTCTACCTTAGACTTAAAGTTGAGTTAAAAACATGTAAATTTGGTTTTATTTAGTGAGAGCCAACCATTCGAGGGAGTGTGCTGAAGACGTAGCACAGCCAGCATCAACACACCGTCCTCTTGCGGGTGGTGTCCTCTCTGATAGACTTACACCAAGAGGTGTGGTAACACTCAGTCTACATGGGGGGGGAGGGACCCTGACCATTTGTGTCAAAGTGAAGTCTCGTACCGAGTCATCACACTAATAGCGATGTCTCTGTGAAGCGTTACAGCATCTCCGGATGGTCACCAAGGAAGACTCCATCGTCTGGGAGCTCATGACGGGGAAGCCCCAGAAGAATAGAAACGTCTCGGCTTTGCCCCCTCTGCTCACTTGGTGTAGCCAGTGGGTTGGGGGAAAAGGGGACGTTTCCGTATGCGCTTTACGCCTTGCCATTTTTACCTGCTTGTTTAAGTTTCTTATAAGTTTCAAATGTTTCAGAATGGGAAAAAGAAAAAAGACAAGAATGCACACATGAGAGTTTTTTTCTCTGCATTTACTGCAGGCCATTGTCTGTGGCAATGAGATATGCGTAAAGATAGGCAGAAGGCCGCGCGCGCGTGTGTTTGCGTGTGTGTGTGTGTGTGTGTGTGTGTGTGTGTGTGTACACTCGCACAGAGAGAGGAGGAGATTCGAAAGTGCAAAGCAAGCATTCCGTGGTAGGAAGGGCCTCCCTAGGGTTCGTTTGGCGAGGCTTCAGGGATTAGTGAGATGGTAGAAAACTAGCCCGTAACGTGAGACTCGGGAAGGTAATGTTCATTCACCACCTCTTCAAAACCACACGCCAGTGGTTCCCGCCCGGGACTGCTTGTAATACTGCCGGAAGGGAGAACCGTTACCTTCTGACCACGTTTCTCTTTTGCCTTTATTGAACGCAGAATTACCTGGACAATTTCTGGCCTGATTTAAAGGCCGCCCGCGAGCTTTGTGACTCCATCCTTCAGTCTCGACGGGAAAGAGAGAATGAGAGTCAGGAGAGCCACGGGAAGGAGTACGCAGAACATCTTCCCCTGGAAGTGTTGGAAGCCGGCATTAAATCGGGACGCTACATCCAGGTGAGGGTGGTCATGCGACGTCGGCGTCGGGACGGGCCAGTCTGTTTTCTTCTCGCCTTTACTGGCCTTGCCACAGGCCTTTAATTTCAAAGGCTATAAATAAAAGGGCATGAGTAAGCCAGGGCTGTCATTGTTGAAGATGGTTTTGGAGTCGTTCTTCCTGGGGACACCTTGCCATCTGGTTTGGTGCTACTCTGTAATCTTCTTAATTGGGTTACGTATTGAGCATCACACAAGTAGCCTTGTAAGTGCCTCCAGTCTCTGGGAAAGAGCATATATTTTGCAATCAAGGTCTGGAAATTGGGAAAAATGGTGAAATTGGTGAAATTTGGCTTCTTCGCCCCTTTGCAGTATTCCTGCCTCTTTCAAGGGCCCTTTTGTGGTCCCCCAGGACCCAGACCCCAGAAGCTGTTAAGCTGTCTTGAGAAGGAATCAGATAAAATTATTATTCAGATTTCAACAGTTTTACGTGTGTGTGTGTGTATGCGGTGTTATGACATGGGTAAATTTGTGTATCTGCCACCACTGTCAAGATACAAAATTGTTCCGTCATGAATTTTACATTTTTAACAAGCAGCTCAGGTTTTATGCAGGCCGAAGTTTGAGAATGCCATGCTGAAGTCCCGCCCTAAAGTTGTGGGTTTCTTTTTTTTTTCCTTTTGAGAGAGTGTGTGTGCTTGAGCAGGGAAGGGGTGGGGGTGGGGGGGGCTGTGGAGAGAGAGAAAGGAGAGAGAGAGAGAGAGAGAGAGAGAGACAGAATGAATCCCAAGCAGACTCCGCACTGTCAGCATGGAGCCCAGTGTGCGGGCTTGAACTCACAAAACGTGAGACCATGACCTGAGCCGAAGCCAAGAGTCGGACACTTAACTAACCGACTGAACCACCCCATATTTTGGGGATATTTTCATATACTTTTTGAAAACTGTACCTTAGGGGGTAAAGCGAGCAGAAAAGAAATTTTTCAGTTGATTTTTTATTGTGATTTTAGGGAATCCTGAATGTCAACAAACACAGGGCCCAGATAGAAGCTTTCGTTCGACTTCAAGGAGCCAGCTGCAAAGATTCAGGTTCGGTACACGCCTTACGTAAACTTCCGCACTCTGCCTCTATTCTGATATTGCGCAACGAAGAAAGTGAGGTTGAAACTGTCGTACCCTACCTGCCATGTTAGATATTCCTGCTCTGGGTGTGTTTTACCTGTCCTCTCGTGTTTTATCTATAGTTTGTGATTTTATTGTAGTCTGTTTTAAAAAATGAGAATAGCTGAGTTTTATTCAGTGCTCAGTCTACATCAGGTACTGTTCTAAGCTCTTAACGGAGACACCTGTTACTGGCAAGGATCCCCAAAGCTGCAAGTGAGGAAACTGTAATACAGAGAAGCAAAGTAACTTGCCCAAGATCACACACCCGGGAAGTGATGGGGCTGAATCTGCTGCTGAGGCAGTTTGACTGGGATGTTAAGACACTGTCCTGTGCTGCCTTATTGGAATCGTTTTATTTTGTTTTTAAAATTATTTATTTATCTTGAGAGAAACAGAATGAGCGGGGGAGGGGCAGAGAGAAAGGGAGAGGGAATCTCAAGCAGGCTCTGCACGGTCAGCGCAGAGCCCGACGTGGGGCTTGAACTCACGAACTGTGACATCATGGCCTGAGCTGAAGTTAAGAGTCGGATGCTCAACCGACTGAGCCACCCAGGCGCCCCTGGAGTAATTTTTTAAAAGTGACGAAAATGAAGAAGGCGTGTAAATACGTTGTATCGTAACAGAGTATAGTTCCTAGGTCTTCAGGGACAGGGTAGAAAGCACCCTGGTAGTCAAGGGAGCGGGGCTGGGTTGAAGAAGAATGAGAAGCAGTGCCTTTCTCTGGCTTAGGCTCGAGAGGTTGACAGTAGCCGTGGTTCCTCGGCCGCCTGACCCCTCCCTGGCTGCGTGGCCCCTGTGGCTGTGTGACAGAGTTCCAGACCAGGCTTATGTAGTCTCATGCAGGGCACCGTCACCCACCTGAAAAGATGGTCAGACCTTAGAAAAGCATGTGACATAAAATGGCACAGTGGCAGTGTTTCTTCATTCCTAACTTGTGGAACAAGGTTTGACTGCACCTTTGAGAGGAGAAAGCTTGGATTTGCAGGGAACGCTTCCTTGTTTGGAAGGCGTCACGGGCGTGGCCTCCCCTGTGGCTTCATGGGGTTTCTGTGTCCCCGCCCAATCACAGGTTTGGCCAGTGACATCCTAATCCACGGCATGAAGGCTCGAAACCGCTCAATTCATGGAGACGTGGTAGTCGTAGAACTGCTCCCTAAAAGTGAATGGAAAGGAAGAACCACGGCCCTGTGTGAGAATGACAGTGATGACAAGGCCTCGGGAGACCCCCCGAGCGAGCCCATGCCCACAGGTGAGCCCACCGGCTGGTCTCCCAATTATCCATTCTTTCTGCGGAACATTTATCGTTCCAGAGATAGTGCAGTTACTATGGTACAATATAGTTTCTTCCCCCCCCCCCCCCCCCCCCCCCCCCAGTACCAGTTTCCCCTCTCTGCAGATTTATTTCTCTTCGGCATCCAAATATGCTGTACTGTCTCTTAGAACAGAACAAAACCAAAAATCCTCTCAAGTCCGGATCCCCTCCAGCTACTGCCCTTTTCTCTGCTTCAGTTTATGGCAAGACTCAGTGAAACCCTTAGTCCTGCGTTCTCTCTGCTTCCTCTTCACCCGTTCTCTCCCGAAGCCGCTACGTTCAGGGGCCCCCACCCCCCAAAAAACCTTGACCTCTGGTCAAGGACACCAGTGACCTCATTGCCAACAGCCCTCGGCACCCGTAACCGTCAGCAGCATTTGGCCAACAGATCACTGCCTCATCCTTGGCTTCTAGGTTCTTCTCCTCTCCTGCTGGCCACTCCTCCTTGGTCCTTTTGCTGGAGCTTTTCCGTCTTACGACCTCTGGGCTCCTCGCTGAATCTCCATCCGCCCCCTCTCCCTGGGGATCTCCTTCACTCCTCTGGCTTTATTTTTCCAGCCTAGAGACCAGACCCCCTTCTCAGCCTCCAGTGTTGTCTGTTTGGCATCTTCCCCTGGTGTCCGATGGGCATCTCACATGTAACGCGCCTAGTAACAGACTCCTGATTTCTGCCCCCAAACCTGCTCCTCCCCGAGTGTTCCAGTCTCCGCAAATGGACGTTTCATTTTACACTTGGTCAACCCAGAGGTCCTGGGATTACCCTCGAGTTTTTCTTTCACACGTCAGCAAGTCCTGGCAGCTCTACTCCCAGACTCCACCTCTTCTCCCCTAACTGGGCTGCCGGAACCGCTTGACGCGATTTTCCCGGCCACCTCCTCACTGGTCTCCCTGCCCCCACCCTGGCGCTCAAATGGCCTTTTCTCCATACGGGAGCCAGCCACAGGGATCCTTTTACATAAATAATTATTTATTATTATTATTTTTTTTAACGTTTAATTTTGAGAGAGCGAGTGAGAGAGAGTACGAGAGGGGAAGGGGCAGAGAGAGAGGGAGACACAGAATCCGAAGCAGGCTCCAGGCTCTGAGCTGTCAGCACAGAGCCCGACGCGGGGTTTGAACCCATGAACCATGAGATCATGAGCTGAAGTCGGATGCTTAAACAACTGAGCCACCCAGGCACCCCCACAAAGATCCTTTTAAAAGTCTTTGGGGCCTGTGTGTCTCTGCTCAAAGCTCTCCAGTGGCCATTTCCTGTTTCACTCAAAATGAAATCCAAAGGCCATACCGTGGCCTACAGGGTCCTGCCAAGCTTGGGCTGCCTTGTGTCACTGTCCCCGTCATCACTCTGTTCCAGCCACATTGACCAGCTTCGTACCACTGGAAATGAGCTTTCCCCAAACCTCCTCAGGCCAACCTCCCTCACTTCAAGTCTCTGCCCAGATGTCACTTTATTTAAAATAGCGGCCACTGCTGACCCTGTATTACTGTTGGTCACCTTACCCTACTTGATATCTTTCTGAGCAAACATCATTCCCTTCCCTGTATTTACTTCTTCTTGTCTGTTTCCCACCCCCACAGACACCCAGACTAGAGTGTCCACTGCAGAAAATCAAGGACTTTGTCTGTTCTGATGCTGCTACATTCCCTGCACCTAGAACAGGGCCTCATACCTGGTAGGGGCTCAATAAATATTTGTGGAAAGATAGCACTTTTGACTATTAAAATTTGTTTTTTTCTTGACCGTAGTCCATGATGATTGAAAGTGCTGTACATCAATCAGGCTTATGATTAGAATACTTTTCTGTATATAAGGTTGGCCCAAATGATGTTGGCTGGTGGGAAAATGCAAGAAAGGGAAAACGCACAGGAGAGGGCGTGAGTTGAAAAAAGTGAAGATTACTGGCTTTTCCCAACATACCTAAACCTGAGGTTGATAAGGGAAGGGCAAAGGAGAAAGTGGGACCAATGGATTCTAAATGTCACATTGGACCCCACAGTAGGGAGGGCATCCTGACAATGTTATAAAAAAAAGTGATCTTTCAAAAAAATTAGCAGGCATCTTAAGGCGAACGTTTAAGCATTTCTCGACTTGTGTGGGTGTGTGCTTGATACGAACGGGTCGTTGTGTTTTCTGTTTTCTTCCTCACTGCCGAGCTAGTCAGCGCCTAGATAGGTGACATCTCACCAGTTAAGGCCTTCTTTTGTTTTGTTTTCCCAAAGGCAGAGTGGTGGGCATCCTTCAGAAGAACTGGCGGGATTACGTGGTGACATTTCCATCCAAAGAAGAGGTCCAATCTCAGGGCAAAAATGCTCAGAAAATCCTAGTTACGCCTTGGGATTACAGAATCCCCAAGATCCGAATTAGCACTCAGCAAGCAGAAACCCTCCAGGTAGCTGACATTGTACTTCTCCTGTTCCCCAGCTTTTGTGTTTGCCAGCTTTTGAGCTATCCCAGGAAACCCTGTTAATTCCTTTGCATAAGAAGGGATAAATTATGGGCGGCGTCTGGCATTTCGAGATCCTGGTGTTTTTTTTTTTTAATTCTAAATATATAGAACCATCTATTAAATAGTCCTTGGTTAATAAATGAAGGCCAGAGAGAAACTGCCCTAGAAAGAGCTGTGTAGGACAGCTACAGAGTGCATACATTATCCAGCTGTCCAACACAGAAACTTTCAATAGATGCGCTTTGCCAACACTAACAAGCTTTCTTCCAGCAAGGGATATAGAAATACGATCACTCTGCCCTGGAGGGATGATATAGTGATACTTCACCGAATCGATTATCCATAAATGAATATAGCACTGGGGAGAAGACATACACGAGACAGTTAGAAATTAACCTGTACTGTGGTGAAGCGTGTAG
The DNA here is from genome assembly GCF_046562875.1 of Panthera onca. Taxonomy (NCBI): domain Eukaryota; kingdom Metazoa; phylum Chordata; class Mammalia; order Carnivora; family Felidae; genus Panthera; species Panthera onca. The sequence goes on along the minus strand of NC_138344.1, from coordinate 38,779,961 downwards.
GCATCGTCCAATTTGATATCTGCAATTTGATATGTGCAGTTTGTAAAATGAGACACCGAAGCAGGACGTCCCCAGCCAGTAACTGGGTCGTCGTGTACCTTTTGCATCTCTTGAAGCCTTCCGCGGGCTCTCTGAGGCCAAGTGTAACCACTGCTTTCCAGACCCGTGGGTTTGCTGAAATTTGAGAGCTTGTGGGGTTCAGCTCACGCTGACACCTCCTTCCCCACCAACAGATGTCTTTAAAAATTAGAGAGTAACTTCAAAGAAAGTAGGATGTATCTCCCATGCTCCCAAAATTGAGATTTTGTTTTGAAATTGAATTTGCACTATGCACACTGAGGTTTTCCTCTGTGTTGTGAATGTTGACTAGAACGTGTTACAGTTGGCTTTCTTTTTTTTTTTTTTTTTAAGTTTATTTATTATATTTTGAGAGAGCCTGCATGAGAGCAGGGGAGGGGCAGAGAGAGAGAATCCCAAGCAGGCTCCTCACTGCCAGTGCAGAGCCCAACGTGGGGCTCGACCCGATGAACTGTGAGATCATGACCTAAGCCAAAACCAAGAGTCAGACTGGTGTCTGAGCCACCCAGGCACCCCACAATTGGCTTTCTTTAACAGAATAAAATTTCCAGCCTACTTATTTGATGGAGAGAGGTATTGCCTCCCTCCAAAGCATCGGGCCAGGCATTTACATAACCATCTGGCAATTTAGTAAAACAGCAAGAACGAAAAACAAAACACAAAACCCACTGTTACATCGGCCACTCTTATTGGAGCTGGGTGCTGTTTATCTCTTGTTTGTTTGGTGCTTCTCATTGACCTACTTAATTCCCGGTGCTGGGCTAGTGGATTTTTTTTCTCTCTCTTTCGTGCAGGACTTCAGGGTAGTTGTGCGCATCGACTCCTGGGAGTCAACATCCGTGTATCCAAATGGACATTTTGTGCGTGTGTTAGGAAGAATCGGGGATCTGGAAGGGGAAATTGCAACCATCTTGGTGGAAAACAGTATTTCGGTGGTCCCTTTCTCCGAAGCTCAGGTCAGGTTTCCCCGAGTCCTTTGGTCTGGTGAAAGACATTCCGTACAGTTTCTTTTTGCATTTGTTCGTTGTTTGGTCATTAAGAAGAAAAATCGCTGTACTGGGTAACCACTCACTAAAGCCACAGATAATAATCTCACTCTTCTGTATTCTGTGTTTGGACCAGACTGAAGTCAGTTTCAGGCGCATAGTTCATTTCCTAGGGCCTCACAGCTCTCAAAGTTTTACATTTTCCAACTGTGCTTAAAAATGGTCTGTCAGTATCATATTGTCAGTACATATCTATCCCCAGCAGTCACGAGGGTCCCCAGTTACAGATCCTACTGGGCTCCACTCCCTGTCCTAATCATTCAACCAGAGCCCTGCACAGAGCTGCGGGAGGCGGCTTCTTGAGTTCTATACATTTCTGACCCGTGGGTCAAAAAAGCATGCTCCTGAAACCGTTTCTGTAACCTTGGCAGAAAACACAAATTCAATAAACATTAAACATTAGCTATTTCCATCACTTTATGATCTCATAAAATCCTCATAAATCTTGTTTATTATTTTTGCATAACTATATTCATAGTGCGTCCATGCTATTTTCTGTTCTGTGTCTTTTGCTTAAAATTATTTCTGTGTATTGCCATAGCTACTTCTTAGTAAAGGTTACGGCACTTGATTGTGTATTGATGTACTCTGGTTTGTTTAAGTCTTCCTCAATTGCTGGGCCTTGGGCTGTTTAATTTTTCAGTAGTATAAAAAAAAAAATCTACTTCAAACAATTTTACAAACGTTGCTCTTTTTTTTTTCTTTTTCATCATTTTTCTTGAGACCTAATCCTTAAAGTAAGATTATCAAGTCAAAGGGCATTAAAAATTTAAGTGACTTTTCTTATGTATCAGTAGATCGTTCTCGAGAAAAATTGGACCAGTTTGCATTGCCATCAAGAGTGGATGGGTGTTCTTATTTTCATTACAGTTTTTGACAGAACAGTAGCTATAATAGTAAAATATCTTGGAATATTTTACATTATTAAATTTTTATGTTTAACATTAGTTTCTTGAAATTATTTGTTGACTTGCTTTGACAGCTCTTAGTGAAAATGTTAGAATAAAATAAAGCATGGGTTAGACTTCATGGGACTAGAATTTTCTCTTCTCATTTAGCCTACTTAACTGCAAATTGATGGCCTGAACAAGTAATAATGGAGAGACAATGCCCTAGATTGGTCCTGCTTAAATTATCTTTAAGGAATAGGCTTTTAGTATTTGGGACACGTTGATTCTTTTTTTTCAGGGCTTGAATTGAATTGAAAGCTCAACTGCATTTAAACAAATGAATCATTTGAAAATGGGTAGAGGTTGTGCTCTTGATAAGCCTCTGTTTATCCTCGATCTGACCTCCATAACTAAAGAAGCTGCCGGAAACAGGCACATTTCCTGACAGACTGTAAGGGTCCGCAGGGGCAGGAGACTGTGTCTTTCTTCTTGGCTCCTGCCCTTTCCAGAGCCTCGCACAGTTCCTGACACACATGAGGCACCTGATAAATAATTCTTGATCCAAAGAGGCGAATGCAGGTTAATTGCAAAAGGTAATGGGGAATGAATGGGACTTCTAGGAGGTGGCAGTGAGACTCTTCGAGAGCCCAGAATCTCCTAGGAAACTCGGAGTGTGTGAACTGCCGAATATCTGACTCTTGTTGGACAGATGTGTGAGATGCCAGTAAACACACCAGGAAATCCCTGGAAGGTGAGTCCTGAAGAGGAACGAGAACGTCAAGACTTGAGGAAAACCCATCTTGTATTCAGCATCGACCCGAAAGGCTGTGAAGATGTGGATGACGCACTCTCCGTCAGAACCTTAGATAACGGCCACTTGGAACTTGGGGTCCACATTGCAGATGTGACACACTTTGTGGCACCAAATTCGTATATTGACATCGAAGCCAGAACAAGGTAATGCTGTTTGAAATGAACACTATGATTATGTGTGTGTGGCTGTAACACATTCGTACCTCTCCACTCCTAGATTTTCAAAACGAACATTGCACAATTCTGTGCAATTCTGCAGATCCCTCCTAGGGGGAGAAAAATTGAGGTCCACTCCCCTTTCCCTTTAGAGAAATAGTACCTTGATCCATTTACCTTTCCTTTTTTTCAACAGAACCTTTCACACACTTTCCTCCTAAATTGCAATGAGCTAAATGTTTCAGGTAGGAATACCCTTTCATACGAATACTGGATCATTACACTCCAATTCTTCCTAGATAAGGAAGATTCATGCCACTTTTTCCTTTTCCTATCAGCGGAAGAACATTCAGCCCGAGGCAGTACCCCTTAGAAAAGTGGGGGCATGGGAATAGTTTTATTACCCAGTCGGCTGCACTTTATGAAAAAGCAACAGCCTTGGGGGATTTGCACTGAGGATTTGACCATTTCCGTCCCCGCGGCCCCTGCAGTCAGCACTTCTGCCTCTCGCTGCTGAAGGTCACGCACCCGCACGTGTGTCGTTCACAGGGCCACCACTTATTATTTAGCAGACCGGCGCTATGACATGCTGCCCTCCACGCTCAGCGCCGATTTGTGCTCTCTTCTGGGAGGCATTGATAGGTGAGTTTGTTCATAGTTTGTTGTGTTTTTTTAATCTCCAGAGTTTGTCCTGGCTCTTCTGTGATGCCCGGTGCTCTTGCTTCTGGCCTTTCTCTTCTTTCTACTGTGCTCCACCCCCTGCTCCCCACCCCTGTTGTCCCCCTGTACCCTCCCGCACCCGCTTAGTTTTAGGCAGATTTATTCTCTAGCCTTCCCTTCCCTTCCTCTCATCTTTTCCGTTTATCTAGCTGTGAGGCGGCTTCTACCTCTGTTGTTGGCTTTTTCAACTCAGCTAAAGTCTGGGAAGAAACGCATACGACTGGGGAACCTGGGTGGCTCAGTCGGTTAAGAGTCCAACTTCGGCTCAGGTCATGATCTCGCAGTTTGTGAGTTTGAACCCCGTGTCGGGCTCTGTGCTGACAGCTCAGAGCCTGGAGCCTGCTTTGGAATCTGTGACTCCCTCTCTCTGTCCCCTCCCCGCTCATGCTCTGTCTCTCAAAAAATAAATGTTAAAAAAAAAAAGAAACGCATACGACTTTGCGCATACCTATTCCCTGGTTGAGGCTATTTTGCATGACGATCATGAACTGTAGGGAGTTGTTTGTCTGTTATAGTTAATGTTTATAGTTAATATAATGTTTTTGAATATGTAATAAAACCAAAATCCGTAGGTTCCAAAAGATATTTAATGAAAGGCTCCCTTCTACCATTTTCCCCCAGCTGCCAATTTCTTCTGTGGTTTTCTAGATATAATGCACATACATGCAAATGTGGACGTGTGGTCTCTCTTCTATGCACAAAGGGTGACATTGTGTGTGTATGTGTGATATATATACACTGTTCAGCACCTTGCTTTTTCTTCTCTTAAAAATGTATCTTGGAGATCATTCCATATTAATAACAGTTGCTTATCTATGGACATTTGGATTGTTTTCAGTCTTGCTATTACAAACTGTACTGAATTACATGAAACATAAGTCATTTCACATTTTTAAAATTACAGTATCTGGAAGATAAATTTCTACAAGTGGAATTTCTGTGTCAAAGGGTATATGCATGTGTGTTTAGAGAGATGTAATCAAATTGCCCTCCATAAAGGTTAAACCAATTATATTCCCACCATGACCGTGTGAGAATGCTTGTTTCCCTAAAGCCTTGCCAACACAATATGTTGTATTTTTTTAATCTTTGCCAATCTTAATAGATGAAAATGGTATCTTAGGGGCGCATGGTGGCTCAGTTGGTTAAGCATCTGACTTCAGGTCATGACCTCATGGTTTGTGAGTTCGAGCCCCGCATTGGACTCTCTGGGCCCACTTTGGATCCTCTGTCCCTTTCTCTCTGCCCCTCCAGTGCTGCTTCTTTCTCTCAAAATAGGTAAATAAACTTTTAAGAAAAAGAAAGAAAATGCTAGGTGGTTTTAATTTGCATTTTTCCTATTATGAGTACAGTTAAACATATTTGTGTATGTTTAACAGTCATTTATGTATTTTTTTCTGTGAACTATTTAATGTTCCTTTCCCATTTTTTTTGAGTTCTTTATCTATTAGTAATTGATTTATAAGAATTCTTCACAGGGGCCCCCAGGTGGCTCAGTCGGTTAAGTGTCCGACTTCAGCTCAGGTCATGATCTCACAGTTCGTGAGTTCAAGCCCCACATTGGGCTCTATGCTGACAGCTCAGAACCTGCTTCAGATTCTGCGTCTCCCTCTCTCTCTGCCCCTACCCCTGTCACACTCTGTCTCTCTCTCTCAAAAATAAACATCAAAAAAAATTAAAAAATTCTTTATATATTAGGAAATTTAGCCTTTTGTTTTTTATATGTTGCATGAGTTTTTTTTTAAGTTTATTTTGAGAGAGACAGCAGGAGTGGGGGAGGGGCAAAGAGAGAAAGACCAAGAATCCCAAGCAGGCTCCACACTGTCAGCACAGACCCCCAAGTGGGGCTTGAACTCAAGAAACCATGAGATTACGACCTAAGTGGAAACCAAGAGTCGGACACTTAACTGATTGAGCCACCCAGGTGCCCCTATTGCATAGGTTTTTAAGTAGTGATTTGGTGGCAAAGCGGTTCTTTACTAAACCTGTCAAGGTACATTTAGAGTCTAGTTCTACTTACCCCAAAAATGGAAGAATTGAGGGTACCTGGGTGGCTCCGTCGGTTAACCCTCTGACTTCCACTCAGATCATGATCTCACAGTTCATAGGTTCGAGCCCCGCGTCTGGCTCTGTGCTGACAGGTCCGAGCCTGGAGCCTGCTTCGGATTACGCGTCTCCCTCCCTCTGCCCCTCCCCCACCCACGCCCTGTCTCTCAAAAAATAAACATTAAACACATTTTTTTATTAAAAAAAAAAAACCGGAAGAATTGAATAATGATGTCAGCATTACTGGTTTTGTAGGTATGCTGTAAGTGTCATGTGGGAATTGGATAAAACCTATGAAATTAAGAAAGTGTGGTATGGCAGAACCATTATCCGATCAGCATACAAACTGTTCTATGAAGCAGCCCAGGAACTGCTGGACGGAAACTTCAACATTGTCCATGATATTCCAGAATTCAGAGACCTGGATGAGAAGACCAGACAAGCCAGGCTAGAGGAGCTAGCGTGGGCCATTGGAAAGTTGACCGACATTGCACGCCACGTCCGAGCTAAACGAGACGGTTGTGGCGCCCTGGAACTGGAAGGGGTAGAGGTTCGTGTTCAGCTGGATGAGAAAAAGAACATTCATGACCTCATCCCCAAGCAGCCCCTGGAGGTCCATGAGACGGTGGCTGAATGCATGATCCTGGCCAACCACTGGGTAGCCAAGAAGATCTGGGAGAGCTTCCCGCATCAGGCCTTGTTACGCCAACACCCTCCTCCACACCAGGAGTTTTTTTCTGAACTGCGAGAATGTGCTAAAGCAAAAGGCTTCTTCATAGATACACGGTAATTCCTCTTTTGAGGGGGCAGAGGGAAGGGAGTACCGTGCACCGGTTTTACTGTCGTTCTTAAAATGCGACAGCCAGCTCTTTGCCCCAAGATAGAAAACTTGTTAGCTTTTTTTCATTTACTATACAACGTAGGTATAGAGATTAAAATTAAAACAAGTTTATTTAGGCATAATGTTGATCCACTACAATTCATGATGCAGAAGTAAGGAGCCTGGTTTAATTTCATCTGCCCCTTAGGCAAATACTACGAAGTAATCCCATGTATTTCAGTACTTTAAAAATGCACCAGATCTTTGAGGCAATATCCTAAAACACCACACCAATGGTAAATTTATATCATCACTTCATAGAATGAGATATTTTTACCGCCCCCCTCCAGGATAAGATTTTCCCTTTTGAAAATGATGTATCGGGGCGCCTGCCAGGCCCAGTCAGTAGAGCATGCAACTCTCGATCTCAAGGTCACGAGTTTAAGCCCGATGCTGGGTTTACTTCAAAACAAAAATAGCTAACGGCTACATTAAAAAAAAAAAAGATGTAAGATGTATAGAGGATTTTTTTTTCAATATTTTGTTTCAAGTAATAGATTAGTGCTAATTAAAATAGCATTTATTTATCAAAATGATTTTTTTTTTTTTTTTGCACCCATGTCTGTGACAGTATCTTCTGTTGGTTTGTTTGGTGGATGGGTGAGCTGTGTGTGGGGGCCAGGCATACTTGGTGTAAGTGCTTTCGGACATCTTGTGTCATTTGTAGTTTACTGATAGGGAATTACAGCTGCTGAGGGTAACTGACTTACCTGTAGATCACCAGTTACTTAAGGAAGAATCTGGCTTTAAATCCACATCTGTCATACTTGAAGGCTCTCACTAGCCTGTACTCTCTTGATGCTCCTGCTTCTCATTTTCCGCCTTTCTTCCCTCCGTTTCTTGGTGGGCTACACTACAGAAGTGAAATTATGTGCTACATTGTGAATTTCATTTTTTAATATAATTCTTTATTTCCTGGGCTTTAAAAATTATTTGGGTAAATAGAGTATTTCCTGTCTCTTTTTCTCTTTGTAAAAAAAGGAAAATAATTTAGGTTTCTTTTACTTGTACACCTCAGGTTTAGTTTAGTTTTGTTTTCTAACTCCCTCTGGCTCCATAATTCTTGATTTTCAAAAAGTCCACCCTTTGATCTGTAAGGGATGTTTAAGGTTAAGGGTCTTAGGAATTCATTTCAAGAAGTATTTGATCACCTCCAATGTGCTGGGCATTAACTTAACCACATAGGTATCAGTACATTACTCTTAAAAAGTGTATTTAAATTGATATACTTGGTGTGTTTAAACCTTAAAAGCAAACTAGATTTCTATAATTTCTATAATTGAAACTAGAGTTGCTTCTAAAACGTATCCAAAATAAACTTAGTTTCTTTTGAGTGACAAGGATGTCCCACAGAGTATTGACTTGGTAAATTATCGCTTCAGACTAAATAAAAGTTTTTCCGTTTTTTTGTCAGGTCCAATAAAACACTGGCTGATTCTCTGGATAACGCGAATGACCCCAACGATCCCATTGTAAACAGGTTGCTGCGATCGATGGCCACGCAGGCGATGTCTAATGCACTGTATTTCTCCACTGGGTCGTGTGCAGAGGAAGAGTTCCATCATTATGGTGAATGATAGCATTTTCTTTTGTGTCGCCATAACCTTGAGCGAGTCATTTAAAAGTATGTCTTTTTGTTGATTTCCATCTTTTGGTTTCCTTTTGAAGGCCTTGCATTGGATAAATATACTCACTTTACTTCTCCAATAAGAAGATACTCAGATATCATAGTACACCGATTGTTGATGGCGGCCATCTCAAAAGATAAGAAAATGGAAATGAAGGACAATTTGTTCAGCAACAAAGATCTTGAGGAATTATGCAGACATATCAACAACAGAAACCGAGTAAGAGAGGATTTTAAGTTCTCTTACCCATCATCTTTTTCACTAAGGGAATATCAGCTTTATTTTGTAGTGGAATGAAGTACCATATATTCTAGCAAGTTAAATGCTAGCATTATTCTAACCAATGAAATAACATGAAAAATCGTAAAGTTTCTTACATAGCTCTCAATACATTTATAAACGAACGCCCTGAAGTAACGATGTGTGTTTAGGAGATTTAATGATAGGTTAGATATTTTCCCCAAATATCTGAAAAATATTTGTATTAATAATTTTCTAGAATATAGCCTTTTTAGAGACATCTTTGCTGTGGGAGTATAAATTCCATGTTTCACCCGGGAATGTCAACATGCTTTGGGTTATGCTTCTTCTTCCAGGCAGCACAGCATTCTCAGAAACAGTCCACTGAGCTCTTCCAGTGCATGTATTTTAAAGACAAAGATCCAGAAAATGAGGAGCGTTGCATATCTGATGGGGTCATATATTCAATTAGAACAAATGGCGTGCTTCTATTTATACCAAGGTATGTTACATCTAACACAATAGTTGTTAAGAAATCATGTAGGACGCAAACAGTCCATCAGTTATGATTAAAATAGCTATATGAACTATTTATAGGTACATGATATAATAGATGTACATGATATAATAGAATAATGCACTACATAAGTATAAAGATTAGAATCTAGTACATCTGTTATTAGTGTGCAGATAGGATTTTACTTTCTTATTGAGCAAAATACTGCTCCACCTGCTCAGTGAAATATTTGGGGGTAAATGAGAGAAAAAGTTGTTTTTAATCTAGAAGAGAAACTAACATTCTAGATTAAGTATGTAAGACTTGTATGCTAAGAATACTTTATCTCTGGATTTTTACTCTGGCCGTGATTCATTCAGGTTTGGGATTAAAGGTGCTGCTTATCTAAAAAATAAAGATGGTTTGGTGATCTCCTGCGGCCCAGATGGCCGTTCCGAGTGGAAACCAGGATCCCTGCAGCGATTCCAAAACAAAATCACCTCTACCACAACAGGAGGGGAATCTGTTACGTTCCATTTGTTTGACCACGTAACAGTAAGTCCGTATCTACATTAAGCCTCGCTTTGAATGTAAAGTATAAAGAATGTGATCTGGTAATAAGCATCTTTCTCCTCTGTGATAGGTGAGAATATCTGTACAGGCCTCCCGCTGCCATTCTGATACAATCAGGCTCGAAATAATAAGCAACAAACCGTACATGTCACCAGATACAGAACTATTTCATCAGAGCTCCCTCTTGCTAAAGAGTGATTTAGTGAAAGAAGTAACCAGATCTGTGGAGGAAGCTCAGCTTGCCCAAGAAGTCAAAGTAAACGTCATCCAGGAAGATTATCAAAAATACTGCCAAACAAAGGGAAGAAGCCTGTACATGCTTCTAGAAGAGATAAGGGACCTAGCTCTTCTGGATGTTTCAAACAGTTATGGAATGTGAGATATTCTTCTTACTTCATTAAAAGAGCTGTTTTGTGAATGTTTTACCTTCTTTTTAACATTAACATCCAAGGTTCTGTGTCACCTAATGGACTAGTCGACTGGAAATGGGTAGATCACAAATGCACAAAACGTTTTCTCATCCTTATTAATTACAGCTTCGTTAAAGTGCAATTAGGTCACTGTGGAAACGGATTTTTCAGAAATGAACACATCGTGAATGGTGGCTCTGTAAGTCCAATTGCCAGTCTCTTTTTAATAAACCCAGCATTGATTTTTGATTAGCTTGTCTCAAATCCATTCTTTAAAAATAAGTTAATTTTCCTAGTAACTGCCACACTGGGCCATTTGGGTCATAGACCCCTCTGACATCTGTCAGGTTAACTTCCCGGTTGCCTTCAGATAAGACCTAGTTTAAATTAATGTTAAAAAAAAAAACATTTAAAAATATAAATACATAAGGGCACCTGGGTGGCTCAGTCGGTTAAGCGTCTGACTTCAGTTTGGGTCATGATCTCAGTTCAGGAGCCGCGTACCGGGCTCTGTGCTGACAGCTCAGAGCCTGGAGCCTGCTTTGAATTCTATGTCTCCCTTTCTCTCTGCCCCTTCCCCGCTTGAACTCTCTCTCTCCCTCAAAAAATAAACATTAAAAAAAATTTTTTTAGGGGTACCTGGGTGGCTCAGTTAGTTAAGTGGCCGACTCTTGGTTTCAGCTCAGGTCATGATCTCAGTTTGTGATACGGAAGAGCCCTGCATGGGGCTCTGCCCTTACAGCATGGGGCCTGCTTGGGATTCTCTCCCACACCTCTCTGTGCCCCTCCCCAGCTCATGCTCTCTCAAAATAAATAAACTTAAAAAAAATAATCATAAACTTGGTTATCAACATGGTACCTTATCTGTAACTTACCCCTCTATCAAGCTGATAAACTCAGGCAGGAAAAACTCCAATTGGGTCTACCTACCATCAGGTCCTAACACTTGTAGCCTCATATTTGCCATGCCTCAGTCTTCCTTATTTTCTAGATTTTCATTTCTGTATCATTATTGGACATGTTCTTCTCAATCCTTGGACTCTCATCCACCAACTCAAAGGTGTCCTGTGAGTCCTCCCTAGGTGCTATGTGTTCCCCATGATACTTTGCAAGTTTCTCTCCCACCAGTTGTTATGGTACCAAGGAGCACTGGAACTTCCCTAGCACCCACGCAGGCCAGACAATATGTCAGCCTTTCATGTGATGCTTTAAGTATTAAAGTGACTCCTCAAAATATACATAAGCACATATAAAACTTTAAACATTTTACCAGAAGTGTACATTGAAGAACTAAACAGCAATGAGAAACTTTCATAAAGCCTTTAGAGACAATTTGTAAGACTTCTATTTCTTTTTTAAAAAGACATTAATATTCATTATATATTTACATCTTAAAAACACCCAATTGTGTGAAAAGGAAACATTCAATGGCACACTAGCAGCAGAAGGTGCTTATTAACTCCTAGTCATTTTCATGTCATATCTATAAAAACACTAAAGGGAATAAATCAACTCAAATAAGAAACGAGTATAATTATAATACCAGATTTTAAACAGGAATCTGTGAAAGTCTTACTACATGAGGATTTTCACACCGAGTAGACAAAATACATAGTAATCTAAAACTTAGAGGATAGCAAGTTAACAGCTTTTCTCTTAGTTGAGGCCTGTCCAACCTCAGTGACATTCCCAGATAAAGCATAAAGTTACCACTATACATTTTAAAAGGATTGGTCCAGTTGTGTTTTCTCTATTTTTAATTCCTCCTCTTCATTTACAGGATTGGCAGCAGCATCATTGTGTGGACTCTCGAGAATGTCTTTGTCAAATCTGTTTGATGACTCCTCCTCTTGATCTTCCCCTGTATTAACCTCTTCAATGGTCTCTGCCCTGGGTATGCTCGCTAATGAGTCTGAAAGAGAAATTACTCCTTCTAAGCACCTGATCCAATCTTACCTGATAAATACAAATCTCTCCACAAACTTACATCAGTGGAAATGAAATCTATGATCATTTTTCTAAAAACAGCCATTTTTATACATGTACAAAGTCCACTCAAAAATGCAAGTCTTGAACTCAAACCTTGAATCACAGCCAAATGCAACTATTTTCATTCAAAAATCATAACTACTAGACAATCGTTTTTAAAAATCAAATGCTCCTTGCAACTCTTGATCTTGGGGTTGAGTTCAAGCCTCAGGCTGGGTGTAGACATTACTTAAAAATAAATAAAAATAAAAACCAAATGCTCTAAACAGCTAAATGTCAAAGTGACCTCTAGCAAAGAAAATTTAGGATCCTTGTATCTATTTGGCCAAATTTTAAAGTCATATATTATAAATAGAAGATAAACCTTAAAATGCTTATTGCCAGGTATCTTTGATAATGACAGCAAGGAACTGCCATCAGTGAGAGTTGTATCTTCATGTAATTTTTCACCTGGTAGTAATAAAATATCCATTTGTAAAGCTGAAGATTAAATTCATTTTAATTGGAAAGAATGATAATGTAGTGACACAAATTTTCACTTGAGAGTTTTATTATCTTAGGTGAAACTTGTTTTATAACATGATGCCTTCAACACTTAACTGTAATTCTTATTTTCCCATTTCAAAAGGAAAACTACATTGGAAACTGAGAAAGATATATGTGATTCTCCTTCGTGCATTCAAAACCAATTTTCATTATTTTTAAATATAGTTTTGACAAACTTGGTTGTCTAAGTTTCCAAACCCACAGTATATTTTAAAAACAGCAAATTTTGGGGCGCTTGGGTGGCTCAGTCAATAAGCGTCCAACTCTTGGTTTTGGCTCAGGTCATGATCTCACATTTCGTGAGTTCAAGCCCCGCATCGGGGTCCACACTGACAGTGCGGAGCCTGCTTGGGATTCTTTCTCTCCCTCTCTGCCCCTCCCCCACTAACTCCGTCTCTCAAAATAAACTTTTTTTTTTTTTTTTTTTTTAACGTTTATTTATTTTTGAGACAGAGAGAGACAGAGCATGAACAGGGGAGGGTCACAGAGAGGGGGACACAGAATCTGAAACAGGCTCCAGGCTCTGAGCTGTCAGCACAGAGCCCGACGCGGGGCTCAAACCCACGGACCGCGAGATCATGACCTGAGCTGAAGTCGGCCGCTCAACCGACTGAGCCACCCAGGCGCCCCATAAACTTTTTTTTTTAAACACTTATTTATTATTGAGAGGCAGAGAGAGACAGAGCAAGAGTATGGGATGGGCAGAGAGAGGGGGAGACACAGAATCTGAAGCAGGCTCCAGGCTCTGAGCTGTCAGCGCAGAGCCGGACGCGGGGCTTGAACCCACAAACCGCAAGATCATGACCTGAGCCAAAGTCAGACGCTTAACCAATTGAGCCACCCAGGCACCCTGAAAAATGAATAAACTTAAAAAAATAAATTAAATAAAAATAAAAAATAACAACAGCAAAATTTAAGACAGTTTTAAAAAAGGGAATGCATCTGATAAGCAAACCGACAGCTAAGTGACAAAATGCAATAAAAAGCAATTAAGGACCTATTTACGTCATAGCAAATGGCTCTGAATCCTCAAAGGGTACAGAAGGCATTTTGTATGTTTAGGAAGGTACCATAATAATTAACGTTCGTAATTATGACCCTACAGATAAAATATGTGTCACATGCCTTAAGGAGTCAGGGAAGAATATATTTTTGAAAGATTCAGAATCAAGTTTAAGTGATTAAAATAATTTTTCAAGAGGTACTCAGCTATCCAGAAAACCATCCTGGACTCCATTTATTCTTTGAAGATTCCAAATAGCTCTCACATACATACACGCATTGCCTCTCTCTCAGATATACATAAACTTAATATACTGTATCAGATTTTTCTATTCCTAGAGGTATTTTATTTTGGAGGTAGTAGAGAAGTCAAAATTTCTAACATGTCCCTGATATATTAATGGTAGCACATAAAACCCAGCATAAAATTTACCATTTCCGAGGGACCGACTATTACTCAGTAGCTTTGCCTGCCTTCTTTCCAAGGCCAGTTGTTTATTTCTCTCAATTCTCTGTTGTTCTTCTTCTGTTAGGCTTCTACTCGACTCAGAAGCAAACTTCTCACTTTCCAATGAGCTTGTCAAAAAGGGATCTGATTCAGTAGCAGTTACATCATGTACATTATTTTCTCTTACTTCATCTAGAGTAGAAATCAAAGTTAGTACATCCATAGTTAGAAAAAGAGCTTATGCAGCTATTAGTTGAAAACCAGTTTAAAGTAACAAGACTCCAGATCTGAAGAAACAAATTTGTTTCTTCAAATTGTTCTGAGGTGTGAGAATGTTACAAATACAGATTACCCTTCAACAATATAGTAGTTAGGGGCGCCAATAGACAGCACAGTCAAAAATCCACATATAACTTTTGCCTTCCCCAAAACTTATCTGCTAATAGCCTACTGTTGAATACCAATAACATAAACAATTAACACATCTTGTCTATGTTATATGTATTACTCAATTTTTAAAGTAAGCTAGAGAAAAGACAATGTTATTAAAGGAAAGCATAAACAAGAGAAAATACATGTACAGTACTGAACCACAAAAAATCTGTAAGAGGAGGGAGCACCCGGGTGGCTCAGTCGTTACATGTCTTCTTGGTTTCGGCTCAGGTCCTGATCTCACGATTCGTGGGTTTGAGCCCCGCATTGGACTCTGCACTGACAATGAGGAGCCTGCTTGGGATTTTCTCTCTCACTGCCCCTCCCCTGCTCGTGCTCAGTCTCCCTCTCTCAACATAAATAAACTTAAAAAAAAAAAAAAAAAAAAAAAAGGAAATATAAATCTTTACAACAAAAGAACAATAAATTTTAAAAAAAGAGACCTTTCAAATCAAATGGTAATACTAGTTTAAAAATATGCAAGAAGACAAAGCAAAAGTTCTTAGTTATGATGAGAAAATATTTTCTGCTTGGGCCAATAAAAGAACTTAAAAGAATCCAAAGGATATTCTTGTTTTACATCCGACAAAAACAATTTAATAGCTTACTATAATGTCTGTATGATACACAGTAGTAATTTTATGTTGGCTAATTTTTTTTAAATATTTATTTATTTTGAGAGTGAGAGAGAGAGAGAGAGCATGTGTGTGAGGGAGGGGCAGATAGAGGGAGAGAGAGAATCCCAAGCAGGCTCCTCACTGTCCATGCAGAGCCCAACCTGGGACTGGATCCCACAAACCATGAAATCATGATCTGAATAGAAGTCAAGAGCCGGGCACTTAACCAACTGAGCCACCCAGGTGCCCTGCCCCTAAGCTAATTTTTAATAGGGTAAATAAAACTCAGACACAAAGTGAAAAGGGAGGGGTGCCTGGCTGGCTTAGTAAGTGGAGTGTGTAACTCTTGATCTCAGGGTTGTGAGTTTGAGACCCACACCGGGTGTAGAGATTACTTAAAAATAAAATCTTTCAGGGGCACCTGGGTGGCTCACTCAGTTGGGCATCTGACTCCGGCTCAGGTCATGATCTCACAGCTCATGGGTTCAAGCCCCATGTCGGGCTCTGTGCTGACAGCTCAGAGCCTGGAGCCTGCTTCGGATTCTGTGTCTCCCCCGCTCTCTCTGCCTCTCCCCTGCTTGCGCTCTGTCCCTCTCTCTCCCTAAAATAAATAAATATTAAAAAAAAAATTTTTTTTAATAAAATAAAATCTTCCAAGGGCGCCTAGGTGACTCAGTCAGTTAAGTGTCTGGCTCTTCATTTCAGCTCAGGTCATGATCTCATGGTTGTGGGACTGAGCCCCACACTGGGCTCAGCATGGAATGTGGAATCTGCTTGGGATTCTTTCTCCCTCTCCCTCTGCCCCTCCCCTACTTGTACTTGTTTGCTTTCTCTCTCTCAAAATAAATAAACTTTGAAAAAAAAATAAAATCTTTAAAAAAAAAAAAATGAAAAGGAATAGAAATTTAGAGATCTATGAACATATTTCCACGTGAATTTAAAAAATAACTCGGGTGCCTGGGTGGCTCAGTCTGTTAAGCACCCGACTAATAATTCAGTGCTCTCTATATTAGTGTCAATAAATTCTTTTTTTTTTTTTTTAAGTTTACCTATTTATTTGGAAAGGGGGAAGGAGGAAGGGAGAGGGGCAGAGAAAGAAAGAGACAGAGGGAGGGATAGAGAGAGAGGGAGGGAGAGAGAGAATCCCAAGCAGGCTCCAAGCTGTCAGTGCAAAGTCTGATGTGGGGCTCAAACTCACAAACTATGAGATCATGACCTGAGCTGAAATCAAGAGTCGGGCACTTAACCAACTGAGCCACCCAGGTGCCCCTAGTCTTAATAAAGCTTTAAAGCCCTGTACACCAATAATCCTCAAAGTAGGATGCCCCTGAAATGATCCACAGTGGGATGGAAAGTAAATATTGTATCTTCCATTTATATTTCATTTAAGAATTAAGAAAAATTGTCGTACTGAATTCAAGACAGGCAGTGACAAATTATCATTTATCCATATGACAAGCAGTTAGTTCCACCTGTAGAAGGGTAGGAGAGCTGGGCCCTTGCTCATGTTTTGAATTTCAGCATATTGTGACACAGAGTTGATTCTGATTGCCCAGTTAAATAAACTGTCTAGTTTTAATACAAAATGCGTAAGTGATAGCTTAAAAATATTTCTGCAAAATAATATGTAGAAGAGAAGGTAGACAGAGATAACAGAGATACAAGCAAGAACTAAGAAAACGGCAAAGCTGACATTTCACCTTCTCCCTACATCATTCACATCACAGGGTTAAAAAAAATAACGTCCTCTGATCTGACAAGTAGACAAAAAAAATTTCCATCAAGAAGACCATTTGAAATATGAATTTACATACATTGTGCCTTGAGGTATTAGCTAATGTAGTAAAAACCATCACAACTAGCACAACATTTTAGGACAAAGATAAACCTGTACAACTATTCCAGTGGTTTAAAATCATATGATATTTAATTTTACAATCCAAATCCCTTTTGAGGTTTCTTCCTTGACAGTGAAAGACAAAAAGCAACACACTTGACCTTCCAGACATGGAAAAAAAAAATGCGGCCAGAAACCAAAATCCATTCCTTTGTCAGGAAATATTGATGGAAGACAGACAGAAAACATTGCTAGAGAAGTTAAGAAACAAGTATTAGAACCAACTATGCAATTTTGGGATATCTAATATGCTTCACCATCCATGGCTTACAGGATTCCAAATTAATGATAATGAAATACATATCGAACTACTGTGTTGTGGGTCATGAAAGGAAAGATCTCTTCAACAGTAAATGGCCTCTTTAATACAATGTTATGTGGAAAAACAATGGGAACAGAATCACTGATGGAGCTTCAACTGATAAAAATGGGAGTAAAAATATTAGACCCCCACATGAAATTCACTCACTGCAACATTCACAGGCAAGCCACTGTGGCAAAGAAGCTAAAGACAAATATTCAATGTGCTACAGGATGCCATCGTTTCGGCACACATCAACTGCCAGATAAGCAAATATGCAACAATTATTAAAGGGAAGTAGTGCTATGGGAAAAAAAGGATAGAGGAATCAGGACTGGGGGTGGGAGTACGATTTTAATAATGTGGCTGCAGAGACTTCACTGAGTTGACATCTGAGCACAGTCTGAAGGAGGTAAGAGAGCCATGCAGACTTGGGGGCAGGAAAGACAGGACGTGTTCAAGGCAGAGTGTAAGAGTGCAAAAGCCTTAAGACAAAAATGCGCCTAGCAGGTTGGAGGAACAGCTAGGAGGCAAGTGTTGTGGAAGCAGTGTGAGTGGGAAACTGTAAATGATACAGTCAGAGAGGCAAAAGAGGCAGGGTAAGGAATAGATACTGTAGGGCCAAGTAGGACATTATAAGGATTTTGGCTTTTGCTTTGGATGAAATAAGGAGCCACTATAGGGCTTTGAGCAGAGGAGTGATAGGACTGTATGTCTCCCAAAAATATAAAAATATAACCCCTGATTTAAAACAAATTTTTTTTTAACTTTTTATTTATTATTGAGAGACAGAGAGAGACAGAGCATGAGCATGGGAGGGGCAGAGAGAGGTGGAGACACAGAATCCGAAGCAGGCTCCAGGCTCTGAGCTGTCAGCACAGAGCCCGACGCGGGGCTCAAACTCAATAAACGTGAGATCATGACCTGGGCCGAAGTTGGTCACCCAACCGACTAAGCCACACAGGCGCCCCAACCCCTGGTTAATTTTTAAGAAAAATGATTGATAAAAGGTAGATGACAATTTACTTGTAAACTTCGACCAAAAATCCTTGCATTAGTGAATGGGATTGGAAAAGGGATACCAAGAGTTGTGAAGTGCGGTGTGTGATACTCTATTTCCGTTTGGATGCATCTTAATAAGGTAAAACCAAGATTGGGTGGGAAAATACTGTATCTACACCCCACCTTCAAATCATCGATCAAGTATCAGCACAAGATTTTTGGAAAAAAAAAAAAAAAAAAAAACAAAACAGTAGAATATTCAATCATATTGTTCTCACTTTAAAACCTCATAATAATGTTTTGGTGAAAATAAAAATGTGCACTATTTACCATATCCATTTAACATGTATTATAAAAACAAATAAAATGCTCAAAACATGTACTGTTACAGTCCCTTATCCAAAAGATTTGGAATCTATCCTCTTAGGATACAAAGAAAACAGATACAACAAGGCTGTGTGATATAGGCCTCTTCTATGTACCCAGGATTTCAGCACTCCTGTAATTCCATGACTAGTCCTGTGTTAATTTATGCCTCTGCATGAGTCCCTCTCTCCAAAATCACCTTTGCCTGGACTCTACTCCGTATCATTCAAAGGACTTGTGATACGTCCTCTGTGAATCTTTCCCCTCCCCTAGGTAAAATCAACTATGCTCTCCTTTGCACCCTACCCTGTGCCCTATTCATATTTCTAATTCTAGCACCTATCAGAACAGAGGTAGTGTTATATCTCACTCGTTCACTAGTCTGTCAGCCCATGAGCCAAGGGGTCTGAACTTATTCATCTTTATCCCTGAAACTTTAGCACACACTACGCAACTCAAAAAGTGCTGAACAATCTAACCCAGTGGTATGTGCTGTGGAATAGACTGTCGTTACTAATTCCTTTTTATTTACCAAATCCCATGCCACTGACACATACCGTATGTTACCAACATATTTACAAAAAATTTTAATAGTTTTTATTTATTTTTGAAGGAGAGAGAGAGCATGAGCAGGGGAGGAGCAGAGAGAGGGAGACATAGAATTTGAAGCAGGCTCCAGGCTCTAAGCTGTCAGCACGGAGCCCGGTGTGGAGCTCAAACTCACCAACTGTGAGATCATGACCTGAGCCGAAATTGGACGCTTAACCGCCTGAGCCACCCAGGCGCCCCGTTTTCCAAAATATTTAAATCTTGGATTATTTAAATCACAATCCTTCACATTTTTAAAAGCAGTTTATAAATAACTTCGCGGGATTCTAAACGCAGCCTGTATTTTCTACATCTATTAAAAGTTTAAAAGACAGGGGCGCCTGGGTGGCTCAGTCGGTTGAGCGCCGACTTCGGCTCAGGTCACGATCTCGCGGTCCGTGAGTTCGAGCCCCGCATCGGGCCCCTGTGCTGACAGCTGAGAGCCCGGAGCCTGTTTCAGATTCTGTGTCTCCCTCTCTCTGACCCTCCCCCATTCATGCTCTGTCTTTCTCTGTCTCAAAAATAAATAAACGTTAAAAAAAAAAAAAAAAAAAAAAAAAAAAAAAAGTTTAAAAGACAAAAATAAACAAACATGTATGGAGCCATCGCACAGAAAATCTGATAACTATACAGACCCTGTCGGCAGGAACCATATGTTTTGATGTGTGTGACTGCCTATGGTTGCATTGGACAACTAACAAATGCAATCGATACCAGGAACAGTCACATAGGTCTTACTAAAATCCTATAGACATCGTCCTTAGCTTACAATGGGGTTACATCCTGATGAGCCCACTGTAAGTTGATAATATTTAAAGTCAAAACGGATTTAATGTACCTACCCTACCTTAAACATGCTCAGAACATGCACACCAGCTTACAGTTAGGCAAAATCGTGTAACACAAAGTCTATTTTATAATAAAGTGCTGAATATATCATGTAATTTATTGAATACTGTACTAAAGTAGAAAACAGAATGCCTGTCAGTGTATCGGTTGTTTACCCTCATGATCATGTGACTGACCGGGCAGTGTGGCCACCGTTGCTCAGCATCACGAGAGAGTGTCCTAGCACACACCCCTAGCCCAGGAAAAAAATCAAAATCTGAAATTCTA
Source organism: Panthera onca (assembly GCF_046562875.1). Classification (NCBI taxonomy): domain Eukaryota; kingdom Metazoa; phylum Chordata; class Mammalia; order Carnivora; family Felidae; genus Panthera; species Panthera onca. Next base: position 38,759,681 of record NC_138344.1, on the reverse strand, counting down.
AGTACGGCTTCTACTGAATGCCTATCACTTCTGTACCACCATACAGCTGAAAAATCATTTCAATCAAACCATTGTTAAGGACCACCTATGTACAGCATCTGTACTCTTAAGAGAAAAGTAAACTATTTCACCATCAAATTATTCTAATTCCACAAAGCCCCTTCTTAGTTGTGTATATGTATATGAACACTCTATTTTGTCATTTATTCTCATTAACAAGCACCACAAAGGATCGACGGGTCACCACCTGACTTCTCAAAACCTCAAGTTCTGTGGCGAAATATATTTTTACAACATCTCTTAATGGCACTGCAGTCATGTCTTTAAGAAACAAGTATTAAACAACACATACCAAGGCATCTTAATTCATTCCTATTTACTGTAATTATATACACAATATAGACGAAGAACTCAGTGCTTAATCTACCCATACCCCAACTAAATCTATTTCTAAAGCAGTATTATATTAATAAACCTATATTCTTACCATTATTATTAATAAAATCTTCATGTAAAATAGGGAGGTCAAGTCGAATTCGTTTTAAACAAGTCTGAAAATAAAAGATATTTTTATACTTTCACCAGTAACATTTGGGGGAAAATGATAATTTATTCAATTCTTAGTTTCAAAAAGGTTGTTCTTCAAATAAGTACTATTAATTTCCTTTCTCTCTACCAAGAGAGATTTGAAAATGAAAATGCAAACAGCTACTTAGCCTCAACTGAATCCATACTTGGCAGGATTTAGCATTGTGAATGATATTCATAATCATCTCAACACCTACCTGAACTTCCTTTTTACTTCCCAGGTATTCAACTCTGTCAATAAAATCCTCAAATTGCAGTTTAGGGAATAGCCTATGTGCCCAATGCTCCATGTGTCTGATTAGCGTTTTCAAGTCTTCAGCCTGGCACATAAAAATAAAAATGCTAAATAGAAGATCCATTCTCACAACTGACCTTGTCAGCAGATTTTAGAATTGAATAGTAATGCCAAAGTCACTGGTGTCATTTTATATTTATATGGTTAAGAAACTTTTGAAGAAACTTTAAGAGAAATATTTATTGAGCTTAGAGAACTGCAGTCTGAAAGAGCACTAGATACATATTTTTAAAAAAAACCAGTACGAAAACTTAATAAAAGTTAAAAGATAATCATGTGTCTTTTCAGAACTGTAAAGTAACATATGAAAATAAGCTTTAATAAAATATGTCAAGGTATCTTTTAGGAATAACTAAACAAAATGACAGGTCCCTAAATCATATATAGAAAACAAAGTATTGAGAATTCAGCACTGTGAAAATATATTCAGAAATCCCAAGGGCAAAGTACAAAGACTAGCAACAACAGTTTAAATGTTCTCAGAGCACACTACCTGTATATGAAATTTCAATTTAACATTAAAAATTTTAAATGAAAATGAAAAACAAAGTTTAATAAACCGAACTAATGAATGACAAAATTCTAAATTCCTGGTTTTACTATAAAATATTTACTTCTTCTCAACGTATTTTTTTTTTTTTTTTAACATTTATTTATTTTTGAGAGACAGAGAGAGACAGGCAGACAGAATCCGAAGCAGGCTCCAGGCTCTGAGCTGTCAGCACACAGCCCAACGCAGGGCTCGAACTCACAAAACCATGACCCAAGCTGGAGTCAGATGCTTAACCAACTGAGCCACCCAGGTGCCCCAATAATATTTTTTTTTAATTTTTTTTTAACATTTATTTACTATTGAGAGACAGAGAGACACAGAGCATGAGCAGGGAAGGGGCCGAGAGATGGAGAGACAAAGAATCTGAAGTAGGCTCCAGGCTCTGAGCTGTCAGCACAGAGCCCGATGCGGGGCTCGAACTCACAAACCCAGGTGCCCCATCCAACAGTATTTTAAAATAGAGTAGTCAGGGGTGCCCGGGTGGCTCAGTCGGTTAGGCATCTGACTTCAGCTCAGGTCATGATCTCACAGTTCCTGGGTTCGAGCCCCGCATCGGGCTCTGTTTTTTTTTTTTAATGTTTACTTATTTTTATTATATTGTTCATTATGTCTGATTTATTATCATTATGTATACATTTATATAATTATATTATATATTATACATTATATATAATTGCATTATATATTCACATATACTATGTATATATTTCTTATTATTAATATTTATTATAATTTATTTATGATTATATTAATAATTATTATTATTGTAAATAATTTGTTTATATTTATTTTTGAGAGAGAGAGAGACAGAGCATGAACGGGGAAAGCAGCAGAGAGAGAGGGAAGACACAGGATCTGAAGTAGGCTCCAGGCTCTGGGCTGTCAGCACAGAGCCCGACGCGGGGCTTGAACTCACAAACCGTGAGATCATGACCCAAGCTGAAGTCGGTCGCTTAACCAACTGAGCCACCCAGGCGCCCCCCCCACAAAAAATGTTTTTAATAAAAATAAAAAAATAAATAAAAAAAAAAAAAGAGTAGTCAAAACCACAGGCTCCGGGTCAGACTGCATAGATTCAAATCTCAATTCTACCACCCCTAGGTAAAATCAACAATGCTCTCCTCTGCACCCTACCCTGTGTGACTTTAAACAAATCACTTTACCTCTATGCCTTCTTCTTCATGTATAAAATAAGAATAATATTATACACACTTTGTAGGGTTATGAGGAATAAGTGATACAAGTAAAGTGTCTGACAAAGTATGCACTCAGATACTGGCTATTATTGTTGTTATCTGATCTTGTCTAAGAAGCCAGTGGTCAAGCCTACCAATAACTAAACATGTAATACTAAGAGCATGTGTTATCCTTCTCATTCTGATAATAAATATAAAAGGTTTCTTTTAATCCAATCACCTAAGATTATTTTCCAATTGTTGGGTGTAGCTGGTCAGTCACCTCACAATGTCATGTTAGACGGAAGGGTCACAAGAAGAGAAACACCCAAATACAGTAGGATGTCCTAAGTCATACACGGAGAAAAAAGCAGTAAGAACTCAACTTTGTGAGAAAATAAGAATTTCCAATGGCAAAGTACAGAAGACTAAATAGCATAAACTCTCAGAGCCTACCCTCACTCAGTGAAAAAACACAAAATTTTTATCCTTCAGATACTCATTTGTGCTAAAAAAGTACTTATTATGAAAATGATGAAGACTTCATTAAATTCAAAGCACCAATTCATCATTACAACCTAAAAATTTCAACAAGGGCAATGATAGGTATGGTTTTAAGGTTTTGGTGGGATTCTTTTTGGTTTCTTTTAAATTTTTTTAACGTTTTTTTATTTATTTTTGAGACAGAGAGAGACAGAGCATGAACAGGGGAGGAGCAGAGAGAGAGGGAGACACAGAATCGGAAGCAGGTTCCAGGCTCTGAGCCATCAGCCCAGAGCCCGACGCGGGGCTCAAACCCACGGACCGTGAGATCGTGACCTGAGCTGAAGTCGGACGCTTAACCGACTGAGCCACCCAGGCGCCCCTCTTTTTTTTTTAAGTAAACGTGAGACTTTAACTCACAACCCCAAGATCGCGTCCCATGCTTCACTGACTGAGCCAGCCAGGTGTCCTTCTCTTTTTTTTTTTTTGAGATGGGTATGGTTTTATTATTATTTTTTTGAGAGTGCACGCACATTCATGAGGGTGAGGGAGGGGCGGAGAGGGAGGGAGGGAGGGAGGGAGGGAGGGGGTGTGAGAGAGAGACAGAATCCTAAGCAGGCCCCAAGCCCAGCACAGAGCCCTATGCAGGACTCAATACCCCAACCATGAGATTATGACCTGAGCCGAAATCAAGAACTGGAAGCTTAACCAACTGAGACACCCAGGCACCCCCATCCTTTTTTTGAGATGGGTATGTTTTAAAATATCCTGATTTAGGGGCGCCTGGGTGGCTCAGTCGGTTAAGCGGCTGACTTCGGCTCAGGTCATGATCTCGCGGTCCGTGAGTTCGAGCCCCGCGTCGGGCTCTGTGCTGACTGACCGCTCAGAGCCTGGAGCCTGTTTCGGATTCTGTGTCTCCCTCTCTCTGACCCTCCCCCGTTCATGCTCTGTCTCTCTCTGTCTCAAAAATAAATAAACATTAAAAAAAAAAAAAATTAAAAAAAAAAAAAATATCCTGATTTAGGGGAGCCTGGGTGGCTCAGTCAGTTAAGCGTGTGACTTGGGCTCACATCACGACCATACATCTTGTGAGTTAGAGCCCCACACTGGATTCTCCACTGTCGGTGCAGAGCCAGCTCTGGATCCTGTCTCCCTCTCTCTCTGCCCCTCCCTCACTGGCACTCCCTCTCTCAGAAATAAACATTTTAAAAAGATAAAATATCCTGATTTACATTTAGTTTTGTGCCAAAATAGGACACAGACTTCTACTCTCTCTTCCTATCCACTGAAGCTGAGCAAAGATACAATTTTTCAGCCTCCCAGGTTTGAAATCTTGGGATTTTTAATTGACTTTATTTTTCATTGTTTATTTATTTTGAGAGAGAGAGCAAGAGAGTACAAGAGCAGGAGAGGGGGAGAGAGACTCCCAAGCGCGTTCCATGCTGTCAGCGCAGAGCCAGAAGTGGGGCTTGATCTCATGAACAGAGAGATCATGACCCAAGTGGAAATCAAGAGTCGGATACTTGACTGATTGAGACACCCAGGTGCCCTGTTTTTAACTGAATTTAATTTTATTTTTCAAAGTAAGCCCTATGCTCAAGGTGGAATTTGAACTCATGACCCCAAGATCAAAAGTCACACTCTCTACAGTCCGAACCAGTCAGACACCCTTCTTGGGATTTTTTTTAAGTTTTTTTAAATGTTTATTTACTTTGGGGGGGGGGGGGGGAGAGGAGCAGAGAGAGAGGGAGACACAGAATCCAAAGCAGTCTTCAGGCTCTGAGCTGTCAGCACAGAGCCCGACGAGGGCCTCGAACTCATGGACCACGAGATCATGGCCTGAGCTGAAGTCACTTATTCAACCAACTGAGCCACCTAGGCACCCCGAGACTATTTTTGACTCCTTTTTTTTTTTTTTTTTTTATCTCCTTCTATCCAATTGTCTAAGGACCATATGTTGTTTCTCTCTCTACTATTGCCCTATCAGGCTATCTTTACCTTATTCATCATCAACCTGGTAGTGCAACAGCTGCCTCCTTCCAGCCTCTTCCTCTTTCCGATTATCCTGCATACCACACCAAGATGGTGCTCACTGTTGTATTAACATTACTCTAGCTGGGCTATGAAAGGGGAAGTCTAAGCTCTGCCTTTAACTATTGGCAATTGGGGCGCCTGGGTGGCGCAGTCGGTTAAGCGTCCGACTTCAGCCAGGTCACGATCTCGCGGTCCGTGAGTTCGAGCCCCGCGTCAGGCTCTGGGCTGATGGACGGCTCGGAGCCTGGAGCCTGTTTCCGATTCTGTGTCTCCCTCTCTCTGCCCCTCCCCCGTTCATGCTATGTCTCTCTCTGTCCCAAAAATAAATAAAAAAACGTTGAAAAAAAAAAATTAACTATTGGCAATGGACACTAACTCTAATAAAACTCCATTTCCTTAATAACTAGATAATAGAACCAATACCTACCGAACAGGTTGAGAATTAAAGAATATATTTGAAAATACTTCATAAACTACAAAGCTTTACAAAGATATCTGCAAAAAATCGTATCTATACTGTACATGATTCAGAGAGAAGAGACTTTTGGGGCACCTGGGTGGCTCAGTCAGTTAAGCATCCAACTTTGGCTCAGGTCATGATCTCATGGTTTGTGGATTCAAGCCCCACACTGGGCTCTGTGCTGGCAGTGCAGAGCCTGCTTGGGATTCTCTCAAAATAAATAAACTTAAAAAAAAAGATAAGAGACTTTTTTCTAATTTTTTAATATTTTATTTATTTTTGAGAGAGAGGGAGAGCATGCACAAGTGTAAGAGGGACGGCAGGGAGGGGGCGCAGACACAGAATCTGAAGCAGGCCCCAGGCTCTGATCTGTCAGTACAGAGCCCAGTGTGGGGTTTGAATCCACAAACCATGAGATCATGACTTGAGCTAAAGTCAGACCCTTAACCAACCAAGCCACTCAGGCGCCCCAGGAGACTTTTTAAACATACATTTGGACAGTGATCGACAGTTCTTAAATGTCTTCATTTTTCAACAACTTAACTGATGCCTACTATGAATCAGACACATATGACAAGATAAGTATCATATCTTAGGGACACGTAAGTGATTGATACAGGTAAAGTCCTTGCTCTCCTGAAACCTAAAATTGCTCTTTAATGTAGACTAAGTAAATTATATTCCTAGAAATTATAAAGTATAAAATCAGAGCTTACAGACTTAGAGCTGATTTTCCTAAAGCCATACAAGGGCACAAATTAGACTGTAAGACAGGTTTCTGATTCTTTAAGCAGTGCCCTTTCCACTACATCTTAGTTTCCCAAGAGATACAATGAATGATAGTATCTGTGGCACATTCTAAGACTCCTCAGAACATGGTAACAGGCCCACAGTTTTACCAATATTTGAAAAAACAAAGGTCTAAAACAAAAATCAGACATTTCTTACCTCATAGCCTTTACCTTTGAATTTTGCCTTATCAAACACATGCCGTAATGCCGGAAGCCCTCTCTCTGAAATTAATCTGTAGAGAGAAATAGGTTTTGAATTTCCAGTTTGCTAGAGCCATCAAGGAGAAAGCAAAACCGTAAGAAGAAAAAATATTATCTGCTGAACTGAAAAAATAGGTCTTTAGAAAGAACTGATCCCCCCATCAGCCCAACTAAAAGTTGGTGCTTTTTTCCAAATGTTTATTTGTTTTTGAGAGAGAGCGTGAGCCAGGGAGGGGCAGAGAGAGAGGGGGACAGAGGATCAGAAGCAGGCTCTGGGCTGACAGCAGCGAGCCTGATGTAGGGCTTGAACCCATAAACTGTGAGATCACGACCTGAGCCGAAGTCAGACGGTCAACTGACTGAGCCACCCAGGTGCCCCCTAAAAGTTTTTAATATAAGGAAAAAAAAAAATGTAAAGAAAAAGTACAAATGTTTAAGGAAATAGTAAATGTACCTCTGAGCATCCAGCCTGGGTATATTCCGTTTAACTGTTCTCTTTGGAGGTACAGGAACAGGTGCTCCTCTCTCTAACTCTGGTGAAATATATTAAGATTTAATACTACTTAAATAATTTAAGTCTCATTTACAAAATGTCTCATTTCTATGCTGATAGATGGATAACAGAACATGGGCACTCTTTTGGAACTCCATACAGACCTTCATCAGGTTCAGCTCCCTCACCATCTTCTCTCTGTGGAGACGCTGGAGGTGGGAAAGGAGGAAAAGTTTCATCGTCCACATGCTCATCATCTGGTAGGTCAATCACGCCATTCTGTGGTTCCAGCATCTTTTCTTCTACAAGAAAAAATAAACATGTTTATTCATCCAAGTAATCTATTATACAGTTAAGTCCTACCTGCAGCAAAATGCACGTGTTTCAGTCATTTAAACCACATTTCAAACTCGTATCATGAAAAGAGTAGAAAGTGGTTATAGGAAAAATAGAACTGGGTTAGAAATCAAAACCGGGGCACCTGGGTGGCTCAGTCGGTTAAATGTCTGACTTCCACTCAGGTCATGATCTCATGGTTCATGAGTTCAAGCCCCACATCGAGCTCTGTGCTGAGGACCCAGAGCCTAGAGCCTGCTTCAGATTCTGTCTCCCTCTCTCTGTGCCCCTCCCCCACTCCATCTCTCTCTGTCTCTCAAAAATGAATAAACATTAAAAAATAAATAAATAAAAACTAAGGTTTAAAAAAAAATTATTTTTAACGTTCATTTTTGAAAGAGACAGAGTACAAGCCTGATGCGGGACTCAAACTCACGAACTGCGAGATCATGACCTGAGCCAAAGTCGGACGCTTAACCAACTGAGGCACCCAGGAGCCCCAAAACTGAGTTCTAATGTAGACCCTGCCGCTCAATAAGTGCATGGTTTCCAGCAAATCATTTTACCTCAACTGTTGAGTCTCCCTTATCATAAAAAGATGATTTTGACTTTTCAGAGGGTTTCAAACTGTGGTCCAAATGGATGTGAAATCGGCAGGGTTCAGATACCTCACCCCCACTTCAACCAGAGCAGCTTTTTAAAAAACCTGTTTACATACTGGTCTTCTAGGTAAGGTTTCCTTTGAAAGAAGAGAAATAAATAATCCTCAGGTTGGTAACTTGAAAGAATGTTTTTCAGTACCATCTAACTTGACCCCTCAGCAACATCTCACACTTTTGATCAGTTCCTTTTTCTGGAAAAGTGTTTTCATTGACTTCTGAAACACAGTACTCACCTGGTTTTCCTCCCTCTCTGGACAGTCCTCCTGGATCTTCTGTGCAGATTCATCTTCCCCTAACCTGGTCAGTAAGCATTCAAGGCTCCATCCAAGCCTCTTCACTCATTTATGCACATTGCTTTAATAATCATTTGTAGATGGCTAATTTTTCTTTAATTTTTTTTAACATTTATTTTTGAGAGAGAGAGGATGAGCGAGCACGAGTGGGGGGGGGGGGGGGGGAGAGGGAGACACAGAATCTGAAGCAGGCTCCAGGCTCTGAGCTGTCAGCATAGAGCCCGACGCGGGGCTTGAACTCAAGGACTGAGAGATCATGACCTGAGCTGAAGTCCGACGCTTAACCAACTGAGCCACCCAGGGGCCCTAGATGGCTAATTTCTTATCTCTCTACCCTAGGCATCAAATCTGAGCTCCAGATCCCTATTTCTCATTTTACAGCTCTTAAATTTCTCAAAAGCACCTACAACTTACCATGTACAAACCAAACTTCTAAATTTTCCCAGTTCAGTGAATGACATCTATTCAGGTATGCAAATAAGAAACTTGTAAGTCACCTTTGATACTTCCTTCCCCCATCCTACATATCCTGTCCATTTTTCTTCCTAAACATCCGTTCAGTCTTCCCATTTCTCCCTACCTCCACAACTGCTTCCCACATTTCTTGCTTGGGTTATTCGATTACTCATAACCGCTTTGGCCTTTTTCTTTTTTTCTTTTATTTTTTGTAATTTTTTTTATTTATTTATTTTTTTTTAATGTTTATTTACTTTTGAGACAGAGAGAGACAGAGGATGAACGGGGGAGGGTCAGAGAGAGGGAGACACAGAATCTGAAACAGGCTCCAGGCTCTGAGCTGTCAGCACAGAGCCCGACGCGGGGCTCGAACTCACGGACCGTGAGATCATGACCTGAGCCGAAGTCGGTTGCTCAACCGACTGAGCCACCCAGGCGCCCCCGCTTTGGCCTTTTTCAAACCATTCTCCCTATTACACCTAGGTTGAAGCTCTGAAAACGTAAACCCAGTCACATGATCGCTTGGCTTAAATACTTAAATAGCTTCCTGCTGCGCTGAAGCTAATGATAAAACTCCAAGCCCCTGGGTTGGCACCTTCCTACGTCTCCAGCCTCACTTCATACCGCTCTGCATGCTCTTTTCTTTCAGTCCCCTGAAAGAGCCATATCCCTCAGGTCACAAGTCCTTTCCTAAAGCTGCTTCCTATCCAGAAGGCTCTTCCCAGACTCCTTATCTCTTTCAGATCTCAATTATCACCTCCTCAGATAAATCTACCCCAATTTCCCGGAATTAAATCCTCCTATAATAAGCATTCAAAATGTCACATGCCACGTGCTGCACCATTGTATCCCCAAAGCTGGTATACAGCAGGTGCTCCATATTTACTGAATGAAGGAATAAAGTTTCCAAAGCTTCCCTCAAACCGTAAAACCAGTGGAGCTACAGGATCCCTAAAGTCTCTCCAATTCTAAATTTCAATGACCACAAACACATAAACACAAAACAACGTATAAGGTTCAATAACCACAGATTTTCAAAACTGGAAAGGCAGTTAGAGGTCATGTAATCTAAAGTAGCTTCCTACCTACAATAAATATATTCAAGTTAAGTTCAATTCTAGTTAATTTTCTCTAGGAAGAAATGGGGTTCACACCTTGGAGATCAACAGGGAAGTCTGAGTTTGATGGCAGGGCACAAACTATATTAAGTGTAGCAAGAAGCAATGTTAATTGCTTGTTCATTAATATCCAAACTACAATCGTTCCCAGGCCCTTAGGGCTCCAATGTCTAACTTCATCCAAGTTATCAAAACAGTAGAACGTGACGAAAAGGGAGTCCCACCAGACTGACTCAATGTCCTCCTTTGCTAACCACCCTAAAAACACTAAACTTTCCATCCCACCCCTCTTCTCCATCCTTCCCATCCCCGCTCCGCTAGTCTCACTTCAGTTTCATTCATGCATTCATTGCGCATTCATTCCACATTTCACAGGACGCATCCTACGTTTAGAAACCCCTGGACAGCAAGTAGCTGGCGGCGTAAAGATCGATCTGATGCACGTTCCCTCCCGCCAGAAAACGGGGTTTAACCACAAGCCGACCCGAAACGGAAACAAGTAAATGCGCCCGCCCTCCTCACCACCAGGTCGTGGGCTCTCAGTCCCGCTCAGCCCAGGTCCGTATCACAGCCTCCACACTCCCTCCCCGCGACCCCCCAAGCACCCCAGCTCCTCCACCTGCCTCGCTAGGCCGCCGCTTCCCCCAAACCCTTCCCACGCCTTTAAGCCCGCTCTCACCTCAAACGCACGGCTGTGGCTACGGCGCGGTACTTAGCACAGCTGCCAAACCGCGTTGATCGCGAGACTCTGAAGATTTTTTTTTTTTTTTTTTTTCCCCCCGCGAGAAGAGGCCTTGGCGTTTGGCGCCAAATCTGCGCAGGGTTCGGGCGGAGCCTAAGGGACCCACCTCCTCCAGGCCCCGCCCACCCATGTCCGTCCCCGCCTTTCCTGGGTCCCGCCCTTCCACCGCTTCCGCCCCTCCTTAATTCCTCACGGGAAATGAAATTTATTTGCATAAAGCTCATTGTGTTATGCTCTAAGCACTTTAGACTTTGGAGAAAGGCCTCAGTTTTCTAGAAAACTGGCTTGTGGATGGAGTAGAAAAAAATAGAGGCAAAAGAATTTAATGAAAAACTTCTGATTGTTCAGAGTTAGTAACAATTGCTTGAACACTGAGTTTTACTGTTTATTGAATAATGAGCTGAGAAAAGAGGTGATAGAGTGTTAGAGTCATGTAGGCACAAAAATGTCAAAAATATGTCACTTTATATATGTAATTTTTTTTTTTTTTTAAGACAGTTCAGGGATGTCTGGCTGGCTCAGTGGATAGAACTGGCGACGTCTTGATCTCAGGGTTGTGAGTTCCAGCCACACTTGGGTGTAGAGATTACTTAGGAAAAAAAAAAAAGTGAATCCAAATGTCTTCAAATTTGCTTATAATACTTGTGGGGATGGTAACTGGGAATATAGGAGGAAGTGGGATGGGGACTCACCTCTATACCTTTTTTTTTTTTAAGAAAGTTTTACCCCATGGCGGGGTTTGAACTCATGACTCTCAGAATCAGAGTCACTTGCTCTACCAACTGAGCCCGCTGGGTAACCCTATACCTTTTTATTTTTTTTATTTTTTTTAGTTTATTTATTTTTGAGAGAGAGAGAAAGAGGGAGACATTGTGTGAGCTGAGAAGGGACAGAGAGAGAGAGAGACAGACAGAGAGAGACAGAGAGAGAGACACAGAATCCGAAGCAGGCTCCAGGCCAGAGCTGTCAGCACAGAACCCCTTCTGGGGCTCCAGCCAACCAACCGTTGAGATCATGACCTGAGCCGAAGTCCGGTGCTCAACCGCGCTCTGCCCCATACCATTTTTCAACATATAAATACATTAACTACGCAAAAAAAAAAAAAAAAAAAAAAAACAAAAAACCCTAAAAGAAGTTATCTGTGGCAAATATGGCATTAAGATTTGACAAACCACAAAGATGGGTAGCATTTGCAACATTATTCTACTTTGCTATAACTTGAAATATTTTGTTAAAATTATAAAAGGATAGAGACGCCTGGCTGGCTCAGTTGGTGGAACATACAACTCTTGATCTCCGAGCTGTAAGTTTGAGCCCCACGTTGGGTGTAGAGATTACTTAAAAATAAACTCTTTTTAAAAAATTATACAAGAGGGGCGCCTGGGTGGCTCAGTCGGTTGAGCGTCGGACTTCAGCTCAGGTCACGATCTCACGGACCGTGAGTTCGAGCCCCGCGTCAGGCTCTGGGCTGATGGCTCAGAGCCTGGAGCCTGCTTCCAGTTCTGTGTCTCCCTCTCTCTCTGCCCCTCTCCCGTTCATGCTCTGTCTCTCTCTGTCTCAAAAATAAATAAACGTTAAAAAAAAAAAATTATACAAGAATAAATCAAGTGTGTGAGAATAAGATAAACTAAATTGCAAGCAAGCTGTATTATCTAAAATTGTGTATGCAAATATGTATATGTACCATTTTCCTTGATTTTATGATTTTATTTCTATACATAAATATTTTACATAAAAAATATGTATAAAATACATTTATCTATAGCTATACATGCAAGATAACATTTATTAATATTAAGCAATTGAGAAAATTAATGTTAGGGCCCCTAGCTGGCTCAGTGAGTAGAGCATGTGACTCTTGATCTCAGGGGTTGTAAGTTTGAGCCCCATGTTGGGAGTAGAAATTACTTAAAAATAAAACCTTTAGGTGTGCCTATATGGCTCAGTCAGTTAAATGTCTGAGTTCGACTTAGGTCATGATCTCACGGTTTATGAGTTCAAGCCCCACATCCAGCTTGCACTGACAGTGGAGAGCCTGATTGGGATTCTCTCTCTCTCTCTCTCTCTCTCTCTCTCTCTCGGTCTCGCTCTTGCTCTCTCTGCTCTTCCCTGACTTGTGTGAGTGCATGCACTCTTTCTCTCTCTCAAACTAAATGAATAAACTTTAAAAAATAAAATAAAACCTTTTTGAAAAGAAAGAAAATTAACATTAATTTGAATGGGAAATATGTCGACTTCAATAGTCTGAAAAACTGAGGCAAGGAGCATTCTTCCAATTATCCAGGTAACAGCCTATATTCTCCACTAATAAAGTAAATGTAAAAGCACTTTGAGAAATTGAAAAGTCATACTGCTCCCCTCACCCACACCCACACAGAAAAACCCAGCCCAGAGGCTCTGAGGGTTTGAATCTCAGTTCCATTATTTACTACTTGGTGACCTTTTGTGCTTCAGTTTTCTCATTATTAATAACAGTACCTCCTGGATAGGGTTATGGGGAGCATTAAATTATAGTACTTAATGTTACCTGTTATTATCCATATAATTTTTAGAATGTTTGACCTTTTGAGAAAATGTAAAGACTTTGGTAAGTAATTGTGGGCCCATGTGAATATAACTACCACAGTTATAAAGCACTGGCATACTATTATCAAAGGTAATCGTCTCTTTTGTTCATATGTGAGGAATAGTAGAAATATATTTTTCAGGGGCGCCTGGGTGGCTCAGTAGGTTAAACGTCTGATGTCAGCTCAGGTCACGATGTCACCGTTCGTGGGTTTGAGCCCCAGGTCAGGCTCTGTGCTGACAGCTCAGAGCCTGGAGCCTGCTTCAGATTCTGTGTCTCCCTCTCTCTCTGCCCCTCCCCTCCTTGCACTCTCTCTCTCTGTCTCTCTCTCTCTCTTAAAAATAAATAAACATTAGAAATATTTTTTCCATAGCAGTTTCACCAGGGATATAAAGATAGCTTTCCCATGCACTATGTCAATAACCCTCTCTTAAAACAATTTAATTGTTTTTAGAAGTGAATAGTATTAAAGAAAAAATAGACTGTGAAAGGCCAGAGATTGAGTATAGAGTGTAAAAGTTTTTTTGGCAAGCAGAGAACACACTCAGCCCAGAGATGAGGTTTGGAAAAAAGAGAAATGGAGTATATCTTTTACAACCAAAAGACCATGAACTATTTTTTTCTCACAGTAAAAAAAAAAAAAAAAAAAAAAAAATGAAGTCTCTGATTCTTGTTGATTGGTTGGTGTTATTTGGGCTTATCAGTTAGGTGAGTGGTGGGCTGGCTGCTGTGGTCTGCTGTGTATTTGAGGACTACATCTCAAGACTGTGGCATCTATTTGACTCTGTCTTGTACATGACATGTCCGAGTTGGGATCCTATCACCCAACCAGGTCTATAACAGCATTAGCAATCGAGGTGGCCAGGCCAGGAATAATACATTCAGATCTGATTCAGCTACAAATAACAGGAAAAAATCCTAAAATACACTAAAATACCAATAAACAAAATAGAAAGCTTGTTTGTTTCTCATGTATAAGAAATCTTGAAGTGATGAGTCCACAGTTGGTATGGTGCACCTTGGTGTTAAGAATCCAGACTCCTGGGGCGCCTGGGTGGCTCAGTCGGTTAAACGTCTGACTTCGGCTCAGGTCACGATCTCGCGGTCCACGAGTTCGAGCCCCGCATCGGGCTCTGGGCTGATGGCTCAGAGCCTGGAGCCTGCTCGGATTCTGTGTCTCCCTCTCTCTCTGCCCCTCCCCCGTTCATGCTCTGTCTCTCTCTGTCTCAAAAATAAATAAAAACGTTAAAAAAAAAATTAAAAAAAAAAAAAAAAAAAAAAAGAATCCAGACTCCTGTCTTCTTGCTTTACCATGGAACCGTCTCATTCTCAAGTTCACCTCATTGTCCAAGATGGCTTTTAGAGCTCCAACTGCATTTCGATCAGCAGGAAAGAGGGAAAAACAGCCCATTTTTAGAAAAATTCCCAGAAGTTGCATACAATTCTGGTTACATTCCATTAGGCAGAGTGCACTCACATGGCCACACACAGCTGCAAAGAAGACTGGGAATAAAGTCTTTATTCTTGGTGGTCATGGCTCAGTAAAAACATCAGGGTTTCTATTACTGTGGGAGAAGGGGTGAAAAGATGTCGGGGGACATAGCAGACTGCTTCAAATAACCAAAGAGAAATAAGAAACCAATAATTAATTTTTCACATCTACAATTATGGAGTGTTCTGCAAAATATTCAGAGTGTGAATAACTTGTACTTTCACAATAATGCACGCAAGCAGCTTTTAGCACAAGAAGAATATTACATCACTGTACATTGTGTTATGCCTTTTTGGGATCTTTCCTAGACTACACTCTGAAACCACATTATCAGCTCTACTAAGAACCCAAAGCCTAACATAATCAAATCGCTTCATTGCACAGTTGCCCTTTTGTGATACAAAAGGCAGGGATTAGATGATCCCCGAAGTACTATTTTAACGGAGGATCCTGAATAGTAATAAATCAACAGGTACCTATTGAATGCTCTGTGTTTTAGGTAATAAATCAAACTAGTTAATATAAGAAAATCGGGGACTCCCATTGTTTTATGAGTTTATCCCTAAGATAAAAGTTGAAAATTCACCTGCAAGGCTCTGTACACTAGGTATACACTGGCTGCCCCATTTTTCCAAATGAGTGAGATTTTGGGTCAGAAGAGGGTGAAAATAGAGGAACTGCTTGCAACCTATTCTGTCCCCCCACCATAATGATAATAACTAGCTTCCAAGGGAAGCAGGGCAAAGGTGCTGGTGGTCGTGTTCAGCATCCAGCATCAGTGGTGAGAGTGGAAGTCCGTTTTTGCCCAGTGGTAGAGGCACTTGTGTCCAACTTTGAATTTTCTACTTCCAGACTTTCAGGGTCTCCAATGGAGGAGCAAAACAACAAAATTTTAGCATTCGTACTGTATAGCTCCCAAGACTTACTTTCTGCCCACTCAGATTCTGGGAGCCATGTGTATTCTTTCATACATTTCTTTCTGTTTAAACTAGTAATGAGATGGGGTGCCTAGGTGGCTCAGTTGGTTAAGCATCCAACTTAGGCTCAGGTCATGATCTCATGGTCGTATGTTCGAGCCCCACATCAGGCTCTGTGCTGACACCTCAGAGCCTGGAGCCTGCTTCTGTCTCTGTCTCTTTCTCTCTGCCTCTCCCCCCCCCCCCCCGCCTCAAAAATATATAAACATTAAAAAATTTTTAATAAAAAGAAAGGATGAAGGCAATATACAGTTAAATGCTCATTTACTTGGAACCCGAAAGTTGATAAGTGCTAGAAGAAAGTTGAACAAGAGCTGGAGTAGTCAGGAAGGACTTCTGGAAAGATTTAGAGCTTGAGGAAAATCTTGGAATTAAGTAGGATTTGAATAGATGTATGGGAAGTTTCCTTGAGATAAGGGAAATAATAGAAGCATAAAAAATGGTTAACCTTTTTTAACCATTTTTGGTTAAATGGCTCAGTCTGTAGACCATGCAACTCTTGATCTCAGGGTCTTGAGTTCTAGTCTAGCCCCATTTGGGTGTGAAGCCAACTTAAAAAAAAAAAAATGATTAAGTTTCAGTAAAGAAACTGATCTACTTGACTCAGATTGTGTTGTTGGAAAGAATGAGAAACAAGTTAGGATAGCTGTTTTGAACAGAGGGGTCTCATTATAGATTCTTTTTTTTCATAGCCCCTAAAAGTTTTAAATATTATTTTATATATTTTTGATACCTACAAAATAAAATATATGTATAACATTTATGTATGTTACAAAGCATAACAGAATGCACACACCTGTGAACACAAGGTCCAATCTAAGAACTAGCCAATATCTTACACCTAGCTATGCGTTATCCTTCTCCCATCCCACTGAGATCACCACTATCCTGAATTTTTTATTTATCATTCCTTTAAAAAATAGTTTCAGTGTGTATTTGTAGGTCTAAAAATATAAGCAATATGTTTCATATTGCTTGTGTCTGAGCTTTATACAAATGGTGCTGGGACGCCTGGGTGGCTCAGTCAGTTGAGCGTCCACCTTGGGCTCACGTCACGATCTCACGCTGTCAGCACAGAGCCTGCTTCAGTTTCCCTGTCCCCCTCTCTCCCTGTACCTCCCCCACTTGCGTGCTCTCTCTCAAAAATAAATAAAACATTTAAAAGTATATAAAATAAAATAAAAGCAAATGGTGTCAAAACTTAAGTTGTCTGCGTAGGCTTGCTTTTCTCACTCCATATTTTATTCTGTGATTTTTCCATGTTATTTCATACAGTTGTAGTTGAGAAATTTTTCACTGCTATATATTATTCTAGTATCGGATGCATCATACTTTAACCATTCTCTTGTCGATAAACATTTGGAATGGTTTAAGAGTTTTCCAACTACGAACAGTGCTGCTATTGACATTCTTATATTGTGTTTTACATATACATTCTTAGATGTGTGTTGTTACACATGTGTTGATTGTTATGCATATACTGATTAATACGTATATAAGTCAAAGGAGCAAAGGCCTTGAGAAGACAGAAGGAACTGGATCCAGACTACGGAGGGAAGAGATAGCCTTTGATGGGGGACACAGCACTTCTCTCCGTTCTAAGATGAAGGATGAAAAGTTTCGATGTAGGTGTGTTATGGGGTTTATGGTAGGAAGTAAGGATCAGAGAAGATGACTGGATCACTCTGTGGTTGTAGTTTTCCCAGGTAAGGTAAGTGCAATGGAAAGAGAAAGGGACAAGGGACTTGAAGTATTTGCAGGAAGTGATGGACCTTAGAATCTGCCCTGAATGGAATAATGACAGGAGGGGGCTGAGTGAGGATGGGGACTCAAAGGAAGTTGAGCTCTGGCTGGTGCCTCAGGTTTGTTTCCAGGAGAGCTCTTGAGCAAGTCAGCCTATTGTGGTCACAAGATAGCATGTGATCTTGATTGATCTAAATTTGTCATCTTGAAGGTTGTATCATGCAGACGCCCAGAATATCAACTGGGGTATCCCTACTCCTCCAAGGTTAAGTACAACTGACTCTACTCCCTATTACCTCTGCTGCCTTTGGAAGTTGAAGGCCCTCCCAAGATTTTTGGGAACACCTACTGAGACTTAGGTCCTCAGGATCATCTCGGCCTCTGCATTCCTGAATCTCACATATTATTTCTATTCAAAACCACTTCAACCTAGCCCTTTCTCCAGTTTCAACAATAAAAGTCACTCATTTAGTAGATGTAGAGAGGTTGACAGTCAACCTAGCAAAACCCTCATCTCTATGCCACCTTCCCCCCTTTTCTCTCTCCTTCCCGTCTCCTCTGTTGTAGATGCCATCTGTGTTCTGTCTTTTCCAGCTTGAGACCAATTGACACCTTCAGGGTAAGTGTGGGAGGCGGTATATGTGGGTGTTCACAAGTTCAAGCACTTATTAAAATACAGGATTTCCCACTGGACAGCAACATGCAAAAGAATGAAACTGAACCACTTTCTTACACCATATAAAAAAATAAATTCAAAATGGATGAAAGACCTAAGTGTGAAACAG
Source organism: Panthera onca (assembly GCF_046562875.1). Taxonomy (NCBI): domain Eukaryota; kingdom Metazoa; phylum Chordata; class Mammalia; order Carnivora; family Felidae; genus Panthera; species Panthera onca. The sequence continues at coordinate 38,741,438 of NC_138344.1, read as the reverse complement.
GAAACCATTGAAACCTTAGAAGAGAACACAGGCAGTAACCTCTTTGACATCAGATGTAGCAACTTCTTACTACATATGTCTCCTGAGACAAGGGAAACAGAAGTATAGAAACGATTGGAACTTCATCCAAATAAAACCTTCTGCACAGCGAAGGCAATAATCACCAAAACTAAGAGGCGACATATCGAATGGGAGAAGATATTTGCAATGATATATCTGATAAAAGGTTAGTAATCCAAAACATATAAAGTAGTTGTAAAACTCAATACCTCAAAAACAAATAGTCCAGTTAAAAAGTGGGCAGAAGTGGGGCATCTGGGTGGCTTAGTTGATTAAGCATTTGACTCTTGATTTCGGCTCAGGTCATGATCTCAAGGCTCATGAGTTCGAGCCCCACACTGGGCTCTGTGCTGATGGCGCGGAGCCTGCCTGGGATTCTCTCTCTCCTTCTCTCTCTGCTCCTCCCTCACCTGTGCTCTCTGTCCTTCAAAATAAACACATAAAAATTAAAGATATATATATATTTAAAAATAAATAAAAATAAAAAATGGGAAGAAGACACGAATAGACATTTTTTTCAAAGAAGACATACAGATGGCCAACAGGTACATGAAAAGATGTTCAACGGGGGTGCCTGGGTGGCTCAGTCAGTTAAGCGTCTATTTCTTTTTCTTTTTTTTTTGCAGTGTTTATTTATTTTTGGGAAAGAGAGACAGAGCACGAGCAGGGGAGGAGCAGAGGAGGGGCAGAGAGAGAGAGAGAGGCAGACACAGAATCTGAAGCAGGCTCTAGGTCCTGAGCTGTCAGCACAGAACCTGATATGGGGCTCGAACCCACAAACCACAAGATCATGACCTGAGCTGAAGCTGGAACCTCAAGCAACTGAGCCACCCAGGCTCCCCTAAGGGTCTGACTCTTGATTTCAGCTCAGGTCATGATCTCACAGTTCATGGGATCGAGCCCCATGTCAGGCTCTGCGCTGACAGCACAGGGGCCTGCCTGGGACTCTCTTTCTCCCTCTCTCTGTGCCCGTACCTAGCTTGTGCCTGTGTGCACACATGTTCTCTCTCTCTCTCTCTCTCTCTCTCTCAAAATAAATAAATAGACCTAAAAAAATAAAATTCAAGTTAAAAAAAGAAAAGATGCTCAACATCACTCATCATCAGGCAAATGCAGATCAAAACCACAATGAGCTATCGCTTCACACCTGTCAGAATGGCTAAAAATAACATCACGGGAAACAACAGGTGTTGGTGAGGATGCAGAGAAAAGGGAACCCTCTTACACCACTGGTGGGAATGCAGACTGGTGCAGCCACCCTGGAAAACAGTATAAAGGTTCCTCAAAAAGTTCAAAATACCCTAAAATCCAGCAATGGCACTACTAGGTATTTACTCAAAGGATGCAAAAATACTGATGCGAAGGGATATATGCATTATCAACAATAACCAAATTATGGAAAGAGCCTAAATGCCTATCTACTGATAAATGGATAAAGACGATGTGTATATATGTTTCTCAGCCATTGAAAAGAAAGAAATCTTGCCGTTTGCAATGACATGGATGGAGCTAGAGAGTATTATGATAAGTGAAATAAGTCAGAGAAAGAGAAATACCATACGAATTCATTCATATGTGGAATATAAGAAATAGACCAAATGGCCACAGGGAGAGAGAGAGGCAAACCAAGAAACAGACTCTTTTTTAAGAAGTGTTTATTTTATTTTTGAGAGAGAGAGAGAAAGAGAGAGAGAGAGAGAGAAAAAGCGTGCGACCTGGAGAGGGGCAGAGAGAGAAGGAGACACAGAATCTGAGGCAGGATCCAGGCTCTGAGTTGTCAGCCCAGAGCCCGATGCGGGGCTTGAACTCATGACCTGTGAGATTCCCCAAGATCAGACACTTAGCCAGCTGAGCCACCCTGGCGCCCCAGAGACGGGCTCAACTATAGTGAACAAACCGATGGTTACCAGAGGAGAGGTGGGGGTGGGTAGGTTAACTAGGTGATGGGGCTTAAGGCGTGCACTTGTGATGAGCACCAGGTGTTGTATATAAATGTCGAATCACTAAATTGACACCTGAAACTATCATTACACTGGATGTTAAATAACTGGAATTCAAATTAGAACTTCGAGGAAAAAAGTACAGGATTTCCCAGCAAGAAGACTTCTCTCCCTAGGAGGTCATTAGCACTATCCATTAAGGCAGTAAAATGTTCTTCGCCTCCATCCAAAAGAAGAGTGATGAGAAAGTATTCCCAAGGCGGGGTAGAGTGGAAGCAAGCACGTAGCCACCTGACATACTGAGACCAGCCCTGTTTGAACTTTCATGTCTCATGTTTTCTAATTATTTCTTCTGTGTTGCCAATAGTAAGGTATGTTACAATTCTGAAAAATATTTGAAAAAAGAAAAACACTTAGGTTATTTTTGACCCCTTCATAATTTAAAAATGTTTGACGTTCAAACGCTCTACAGGAGCACTTTCACCAGGTGAGGGAGCCGGGGAGCTGCTCCTTATGTGTTTTCATGAGCGAGGAGCATATTTTAAAGATTCCAGGTTGAAGAGGTGTTATTCAAAACATGGAAGAAAATTTCCCTGAGTGCATTCAAATAGCAAAGGTGTCTTAGATAGAACACAATGCGAACTACAAAAAGAAAGATCAATAAACCTGACTTCATCAAAGTTGAAAACGTTTGCTCTTTAAAGAAAATGAAAACACAAACCACAGGCAGGGGGAAATTAGCTGCAAATCATATATTTGACAAAGGACTTGTATACCGTATAGTGTATATAAAGAACTCTTACAAGTCAGTAATAAGACACACAATGCAATCAAAACGTGCAAAAGATTTAAACATCCACTTCTCCAAAGAAGATACATGGAGATTAAATAAGCACGTAATTAAGATGCTGGGTAGCACTAGTCAGTAAGGAAACGCAATTAAAACCACAATGGGGGGCGCCTGGGGGGCTCTGTCGGTTGAGCATCCAACTTCTGCTCAGGTCATGATCTCTCGGTCCGTGAGCTTGAGCCCTGCATTGGGCTGTGTGCTGACAGCTCAGAGCCTGGAGCCTGTTTCAAATTCTGTGTCTCCCTCTCTCTCTGACCCTCCCCCGTTCATGCTCTGTCTCTCTCTGTCTCAAAAATAAATAAACGTTAAAAAAAATTTTTTTTAAACCACAATGGGATGAGACAATGCATCCACTAGAATGGCTCAAACTTGAAAAGACTGATCATATAGTATGTATGTGTTCTACACATACAAAGGTGTAGAACAAATGGAACTCTCCTCCACTGTTGATGAGAAGGGAAAAGAGTTTAAATACTTTGGAAAATAGTTGGACATTTTTTAAAAAGTTAAACATACACCTACTGCATGACCTAGCCATTTTGCTCTTGGGTATCTACCCAAGAGAAATTATAACATATCTTCGTAAAGACTTGCACACAGATGTTCCTAGCAGCTTTACTTGTAAGAGCTAAAAAACTTGAAACAACACAAATGTCCATCAAAAAGTGAGTAGAGGGGCTCCTGGCTGGCTCAGTCTCTGGAGCATGTGACTCTTGATCTCTGGCTAGATCCACATTGGGTGCAAAGATTACTTTAAAAAAAAAAGGTGAATAGAAAAACAAATTGTGGGGGCACCTGGTTGGCTCATTTGGAAGAGTATGCAAGTCTCAGTGTGGTGAGTTCGAGCCCACATAGGTAGAGATTTCTAAAAAAAAAATTAACTTTAAAGAAAAAAAAACAAATTGTGGTGTACCCATAAAATGGCACACTACTGAGCAGTCAATGAACTATTGACACACACGAGAACATGAGTGAAACTCAGCAATCATGCTGTATGAAAGAAGGCAGACATACAATTCTATTTACATAAAATTCTAGAAAATGCAGGGGTGCCTGGGTGGCTCAGTCGCTTGAGCCTCTGACTTCGGCTCAGGTCACGATCTCATGGCTCGTGAGTTTGAATTCCCGGGCTGGGCTCTGTGCTGACAGCTCAGCAGCCTGGAGTCTGCTTTGGATTCTGTGTCTCCCTCTCTCTCTCTGCCCTCCTCCAACTCATACTCTGTCTCTCTCTCTCTCTCTCTCAAAATATAAATAAACATTAAAAAAATATATAGAAAATGCAAACTATACTGTGGCAATGGGCAGATGAGGGAAGGATTCTACAGGGGCACAAAGCAAGTATTGGGGGACGATGGATGTGTTCACTATCTTGATTGTGTTGATGGTTTCTCCACATATGTCAAAACTGTTCAAATTTTATACTTTCAACGTGTGCTATCTATCTTACATGATCATGGGTCTGTAAAAAAGAAAAAAGATTTAAAGTATAAGAGATATTTTTAAAACACAGAAGAGGGGCGCCTGGGTGGCTCAGTCAGTTGAGCATCCGACTTCGGCTCAGGTCATGATCTCGCGGTCCGTGGGTTCAAGCCCCACGTCGGGCTCTGTGCTGACAGCTCAGAGCCTGGAGCCTGTTTCAGATCCTGCATCTCTCTCTTTCTCTGACCCTCCCCTGTTTGTGCTCTCTCTCTCTCTGTCTCAAAAATAAATAAATGTTAAAAAAAATTTTTTTAAATAAAAAAAAATTTAAAAAAACACAGAAGAAAATACCCTCAATAGTATTTAAACTAATTTGATTTTATTTACTGAGTTCCCAGTTTTCAAGAGTATATGGCACTGAATTCATCCTACCTTACAGGAATTGAATGAGTGATTGCTTTTTTCTCATTATTATTTTTAATTTGTTTGTATTGAAAAACAAACAAGGGGTGCCTAGCTGGGTTAGTCCATAGAGCATATGACTCTTTATCTCGGGGTCGAAGTTCCAAGCCCCACATCGAGTGGAGAGATTACTTAAAAATTTAAAAATTTAAAAATCTGCCTGGGTGGCTCAGTCAGTTAAGCGTCCAACTTCGGCTCAGGTCATGATCTCCTGGTTCACAAGTTCAACACCATGTTGGACTCTGTGCTGACAGCTCAGAGCCTGGAGCCGGCTTCGTGAAATACGTCTCTCTGTCTCTCTGTCCCTCCTCTGCTGGTACTGTCTCTCTCTCTCTCTCTCTCTCAAAAATAAATAAAGACATTAAAAAATTTTTTTAATTTAAAAATCTGAAGAAATTCCCCCCAAAAAACAAATTAAACAGAATAGGAACACATGGGTGACTCAATAGGCGAGGCATCTGACTCTTGGTCTCTGCTCAGGTCATGGCCTCATGGTGAGATCGAGCCCTGTATTGGGCTCTGTGCTGACAGCTTAGAGTCTGCTTGGGATTCCCTCTCTCCCTCTCTCTGCCCCTCCCTGCCTCAAAATAAAAAAATAAACGTTAAAAAAAAAACAAAAACAAATAGAAGAGGTACCACAATTGTTAGGAGAGGAATGAAAAAAAGCCACGTGATTTAGCTGATTATTTCATTTTATAATTGTTCTCTCCTGTCGTCTTAACCCTTGAACGTGAGAACGCTTCTTTTCATGTTTACGCTGCAAGCTGGTTAAGTGGCTTGAAATAAAACAAAATACTCCCATGTGAAAAGAAACCATACAGTTTTCATTGCTGATAAGGGCAGAAAAGTTATGACAAAAAGTTTTGAGTAAAAGTCTACGAATATTTCTTTTTTTTGTTTTTTAATAAAAGGGCACTGCAGCACATCACAGTTGGGTTTTTTAGAAGCTTGCTAAGAATTTTTTCTTCACTTGGAACGCCTGGGTGGCTCAGTCGGTTGAGCGTCCGACTTCGGCTCAGGTCATGATCTCACAGCTCGTGGGTTCGAGCCCCGCGTCGGGCTCTGTGCTGACAGCTCGGAGCCTGGAGCCTGCTTCCGATTCTGTGTCTCCCTCTCTCTCTGCCCCTCCCCCGCTCATGCTCTGTCTCTGTCTCTCTCAAAAATAAATAAACATTTAAAAAAAAGAATTTTTTCTTCACTAGAATAGTACGACTCAGTTATTTTCACAAAGACTATACAAAGACACATGGAGAGGATAGATTCTTCAGTTTCAGTGAGCTCTCGGGTAGGTAACTCATTGCTATGGAAAGAGCCTGGGGTTATTGAGAAGGTAGAGCTGGACCCTGACTAATTTTTGCTACTGATTTACAGTGTAACCCAAACTTTCCTGGCTACCAGTCTCTTTTATAAAACAGAGATCACATTGGGTCGTATACTTCATTGATGCGCTTCAAGGTATCGTTTACAGGATCTGGTCAGCAAGAGAAGGGAGAGATTTATTCATTCAACACACATTTAGTGATTGGCTGTATGCCAGGTATGGTTCTCGGAGCCAGTGATGAAATGGTGAACAAGACAGAGGAGTCCCTCTCTTCCAGCAGGGAACCAGAAAATAGTGGAGTGCCTGGGTGGCTCAGTCAGTTAAGCGTCCGACTCTTGGCTTCTGCTCAGGTCACGATCTCATGGCTTCGTGGGTTTGAGCCCCACATTGGTCTCTGCGCTGGCATTGTGGAGCCTGCTTGGGATTCTCTCTTCATGTCTCTGCCCCTCCCCACTTGTGCTGTCTCTCCCTCTCTCTCTCTCTCTCTCTCTCAAAAAAACCCCAGAAAACACAAAACTAGAAGATAAGTAAAAAACAAGGAAGATAACAAAGAAGAAAACAGAAAGGTAATGTGATCGGGAGCGACTGGAGAGAGGGTGTAGTAAGAATTAGGAAGTGACATTTGCCAGAGTCGTATGGCAGGAAGTACAGGAAGTCCAAAGGCCCCAAGGTAGCAACCAGCAGGTGTGTTCAGAAGGAGGAAAGGTCACAGTGGCCAGAGTTTGGTGACTAAGGGGAAAGTAGGAGGAGGTGAGGCGTGGAGGTGGCAGGCCTGGAACGTTCTGACAAACATTTTGGAGATGGATCCACTGGGGGGCCTTAAGCAGAAAACACATTTTTGTTTGTTTGTTTTTTAAGCTCCTCGAACTGCTCTACGAAGAATGGACCATCAGGAGGTCAGAGGAGGGCCAGTTAGGAATCTCATATGTACGGGAGCTAGAACTTCTAGGCAGCCCCACTCCTGATGTTTGCAAAGCCCAGGGCCAGGGACTAAGTGGAGGCCCGACACCAAATGCTTACAGAGGTAAAAGTTACAAATTGCAGGCAGGCCATTAAATAAAATGTGTTCTATCCTCCTATCTTGAAAAATATTCAGAACAAGGTAGAAGGCCAAGTTGGAATTTAGCGATCTCACATTCCTTGGAATGGCATGATGAACTATGGGGAGAGCTGGCTGCTGGACTTCCTTCCTCTGTCTCCTCCCCCTTCTCTTCCCACCTCCAGTTGCACCCCCACACTTCAAAGACCTTCACCCATAGGTACGTGAATGAACATCGATCCCACCAACCTAGCTCTGTCTACTCCTTCTTTTTTTTTTTTTTTAATTTTTTTTTTTTAACGTTTATTTTATTTTTGAGACAGAGAGAGGCAGAGCATGAACAGGGGAGGGGCCGAGAGAGAGGGAGACAGAATCTGAAACAGGCTCCAGGCTCCGAGCTGTCAGCACAGAGCCCGACGTGGGGCTCGAACTCACGGACTGTGAGATCATGACCTGAGCCGAAGTCGGACGCTTAACCGACCGAGCCACCCAGGCGCCCCTGTCTACTCCTTCTTTAAATAGGTTGTTGGCCACCCCTCGGGCCTAGGGGAGTCTACACCTGGATGCGGTGCATCTGGGAGCAAGCTCTGCACTATTTGGACATGGAATTCGGGAGTCTTGGCTGACCAGAGAATGGTCTAGAAGGTGGTGGGGCACAGGCGTGTGCCATGCACAGGCATGACCCCTTGGCCCTGTGGTCTCCTCACAATGAGAGAAAGGGTATGGCCAGACAAGGGGCCAGAGTGGAGCCTCTGAAGCTCAGGGCCAGAGCAGGACTTAGTTCTTGTGACATTTTGGATGTGGGTGGTGCTGGAAAGGGAGGAGTCAAGATGGTTACAGTGGAGGGAGGGAGTGGCATCAAGTGCTTCAGTTTAGATGCTTTCAGTTTGAGATGCACCTTGATACATCCACCTAGAAATCCCAAGGAGGCAGTTGGCTCTGTCTGAAAGGCAGGAGGAGAAGTCTGGTCTAGCAGTAAGAAAATTGGGGCTCATCGGGGCACCTGGGTGGCTCAGTCGGTTGGGCGGCCGACTTCGGCTCAGGTCATGATCTCGCGGCCAGTGAGTTTGAGCCCCGCGTCGGGCTCTGTGCTGACAGCTCAGAGCCTGGAGCCTGTTTCAGATTGTGTGTCTCCCTCTCGCTGACCCTCCCCTGTTCATGCTCTGTCTCTCTCTGTCTCAAAAATAAATTAAAAAAACGTTAAAAAAAAATTAAAAAAAAAAAAAGAAAATTGGGGCTCATCAACATATAGATGGTAGAGGTTACATACAAAAAAGAGACTGCATCTGGGGCGCTATCAACTAATAGATGCTCACCAACAAGATCTGGAAATACCGAAAAAGATAAAATAACAAATAAAATAATACAACCATACGTTTACCTCCTAAAAATAAACACCGTGAACATGTTAAGATACTTCCTTTATCTTTGCTCTCTCAATCTCTCTTTGTGTCATACGTGATCATACTATGTTTTATTTTATCTCTAAGTTGATTGATTTTTGAGGAAGAGAGCCTCGGTGTGTGCATGTGAGCAGGGGAGGGGCAGAGAGAAGAGGAGAGAAAGAATCCCAAGCAGCCTCCACGCTGTCAGCATGGAGCCTGACTTGGGGCTGTACCTCAGGAACCATGAGATCATTACCTGAGCTGAAATCAACAGGTGGATGCTTAACTGACTGAGCCATCCAGGCACCCTGATAGTGTATTTTAATAATAAACTGGTGATAGGGCGCCCGAGTGGCTCAGTCTGTTAGGTCCGACGTTGGCTCCGGTCATGATCTCACAAGTTCTCGAGTTAGAGCCCTCCGTTGCGCACTGTGCTGACAGAGTAGAGTCCCCTTGAGATGCTCTGTCCCCCTCTCTCTGTCCCTCCCCTGCACTTTCTCTCCCTCTCTCTCAAAAACGAATTTTACTTATTTATTTACTTACTTATGTTTTTAAAGTTTTTTTAAGCTTATATTTTTGTTTATTTGTTTGTTTATTTATTTATTTATTTATTTATTTATGTTTTTTGAGAGAGAGAGCGAGAGAGAAAGAGAGAGAGAGAGAGAGAGAGAGAGAGAGAGAGAGAATCTCTCTGCACTGATCGTACAGAGCCTGATGTGAGACTTAATCTTAACAACCGCGAGATCAGGACCTGAGCTGAAGTCAGACACTTAACCTACTAAGCCACCTAGGTGCCCCATGAATAAGCACTTTAAAAAAAAAATAAGTAAACTAATGTAATGAATTTCATCATGCAGATACATCATAAAATTCCCTAGTTTTGGAGGTTAATTTTAAAGATAATACAATTTAATACTTTTTAACACAGGGAAATCCAAAGAAGGATACCAAAAATTGTCCATAAGCTTCCCCTCTGGGAAATACCTGTGGATGTTTTTGAAGAAAAGAAAGTAGTATATTTACATGGACAGACAAATCAAACAATACAAAAAAGGTACAAAATAAAAGGGAAAGTTTTTCTTCCCATTCAGCAAATCTTTGGGGTTTTTTTGTTTTTTAATTTTTTTGTTTTTTTTTAACGTTTATTTATTTTTGAGACAGGGAGAGACAGAGCATGAACAGGGGAGGGTCAGAGAGAGGGAGACACAGAATATGAAGCAGGCTCCAGGCTCTGAGCTCTCAGCACAGAGCCCGACGCAGGGCTCGAACTCACGGACCGCAAGATCATGACCTGAGCCAAAGTTGGCCGCCCAACCGACTGAGCCACCCAGGCGCCCCTGCAAGTCTTTGTTTTTAAAGGTAATTCCTATTGAAGTACCTGGCTGGCTCAGCTGGTAGAGCCTGTGACTCTTGATCTCAAGGTTGTGAGGTTAAGCCCCATGTTGGGGGTAGAGATTACTTAAAAATAAAATCTTAAAAAAATAATAAAGGTAATTACTCTTAAAATTTTTTTATAGTTTTGGGGAGCCTGGGTGGCTCAGTTGGTTGAGTGTCTGACTTTGGCTCAGGTCGTGAATTGAGCATCTGACTTTGGCTCAAGTCATAATCTCACGGTTCACAAGTTCAAGCCCTGCATGGGGCTCGCTGCTGTCAGCGCAGAGACCACTACAGATCTTCTGTTCATCCCCCTGCTTGCGTTCTCTCTCTCAAAAATAAATATGTTTTTTTCCAAGAAAAAAAATTGAATTCAATAAAAGAGAGCAAACGAGTTGAGTATAAAAGAATAATTAATTTCTGTCTACATTCTGTTATTATAAGTAATGGTGAAACAAACATCCCTTTGAATATAAATCTTTGTGCACATCTCTGCTAACTTCCATCAAATAAATTCCTAAATTTGCACTGTATGCATTATGGACTTTATGTGAAATTGCTTCTTCTTCTTCTTTTTTTTTTTTTAACTGTTATAGGAGTGCCTGGGTGACTCAGTCAGTTGATTGTCGACTCTTTTTTTTTTTTAATTTTTAAAAAAAAATTTTTTTTTTTAACGTTTATTTATTTTTGAGACAGAGAGAGACAGAGCATGAACGGGCGAGGGGCAGAGAGAGAGGGAGACACCGAATCGGAAGCAGGCTCCAGGCTCTGAGCCATCAGCCCAGAGCCCGACGCGGGGCTCAAACTCACGGACCATGAGATCGTGACCTGAGCCGAAGTCGGACTCTTAACCGACTGAGCCACCCAGGTGCCCCTGTCGACTCTTGATTTTGGCTCAGGTCATGGTCCCAGGGTCAGGGGGTTGAGCCCCATGTGGGGCAACTCAGTCTGCTTAAGATTCTCCTCTCTTCTGCTCTGCCTGTCTCCCCTGCTCTCATGTTCTTTCTCTCTACAAAAAAAAAAAAAAAAAAAAAAAGGTTTGAAAATGGGGTGCCCAGGTGGCTCAGTTGGTTAAGCATCCGACTCTTGATTTTGGCTCAGGTCATGGTCCCAGGGTTGTGGGATCAAGCCCTACATTGAGCCATGCTGAGTGTGGGGCCTGCTTGAGATTCTCTCTCTCTGTCTTTCTCTCCCTCTGCTCCTCTCCCCCACTCTTGCATGCTCTCTCTCTCTCTCTCTCAAATTAAAAAAAGAAAACAGTTATAAACTAAGTTTAAATGATATCCAGATTTGTCAGTTTCTAAGTTTGGCCCCAAATTCACAGAACTTAGAAAAAGTGTAGTTCTATCCAAATATACTGAACTTATGCCAAATATGATTTGGCATCACTTAAAACTGAAGATAAATATCAAAATTAGAGAAAAAAGTAGAGAAATGAAAAATAATCGCAAGTTATTGTTTATGGCACCACCAAGATCTTTAATGCCATTTTCACTGGAGATGCTTGCAAATATCACAGCCAGGAGCACCTGGCTGGCTCAGTCTGCAAAGCATGTGACACTCTTGATCTTGGGGTCATGGTTTCAAGCCTCATGTTGGGTGTGGAGCCTACATTAAAGAAAGAAAGAAAGAAAGAAAGAAAGAAAGAAAGAAAGAAAGAAAGAAAAGAAAATACCACAGCTAAACAAACTTACCTGATGACTTTTTTTAAGGCTTTTATTTATAAGTGATCTCTACACCCAACGTGGGGCTCGAACTCACAACCCCGAGATCAAGAGTTACACACTCCATTGACTGAGCTAGTCAAGCACCCCATCCTCATTACTGTTTTTTTTTTTTTAACGTTTTATTTACTTTTGAGAGTGAGAGAGCGAGGGTGGGAGGGAGAGAGAGAGGGGAACAGAAGATCTGAAGCAGGCTCTGCACTGACAGAGGAGCAGAGAGAGAGTGAGGGACAGGACTCGAATTCACAAACTCTGAGATCATGACCTGAGCTGATGTCTGACGTTCAACTGACCGAGCTACCCAGGCGCTCCCCCATCCTGATTAAACCAAGCTAATTTGGGGGTGTCTGGTTGGCTCAGTGGGTAGAGCATACATTCTGGATCTCAGGATCTTGAGTTCAAGCCCCATAGTGGGCTTAGAGCTTACTTAAAAACAAAAACAAAAGAAAAAACTAATTTTACTTGTCTGCTATTTGGGAAGATATCAAGACAGACTGATTGACCAACTGATTGACTGTCTGACTGACTGACTGACTGATTTGTGTATGTATGTATGTATGTATGTATGTAATCTCTATACCCAAACTGGGGCTCTAACTCAGGATCTTGAGATCAAGGGTCACATGCTCCTCTGACTGAACAGCCAGGCACTCAAGATACCGACTCTTTAAAAGATCATTGACCTGGGAATCAGGAGGTATGTCCCTGTTCTACCACTAACGAGGTATGCGGTGTTGTAGGATGCCACTGAACATTTTGAGGCTGCGTTCCCATTTATAGTATGGGGTGATTGAACACCTTGACTATTATAGTGCAGCCCTAAAATTCTAAAATAACTCCGTATCCCATTCTCTATATGCAGAATCCCCATATCACAGGCCAATCTGGGATCCCATGCTGCACCAATAGATAAAGGCCTATCTGTTCAGAGGAAGCCCACAAAGGAGCAAGGATAAACAGCCATTTGGTTTAGTGGTAATTATGATGACACTACAATGCTATCATTATAACGACAATACTTTATATTTTATGAGACTGTACAATTAAAACAATCTGGCACATTGCAGAGATTCCTTGCTCCTTGGGAATACACAAAACTGCAGAACACGTTGATGTATCAATAATTATAGCTTACAATATCGTAAAATATACATAAACCCAGGACTATGTGTCATGCACAGTTCGTTGTTGGAGATGAAACTCTTTCCAGGCAAATTCTCAGCTCTCTATAAGCTGACCTGGCCTTCGAGAAAGAGTGTGAATTATAAAAAGATTGCCAGTCAGCTGTTAGGGTGGGTCGGCCTGTGGAGGCCCTATATGCTCTTGTCATAGCTCTCAGATCACTGTAGATCAAATGGTTACTCTCATTTTAAATTTCCTGCTTCTAATCTTTGCAAAGCACTTGGCGGGAACAGGGTGATACAGGGGTTTTCAGCTGAGTAGAAGAAAGCATGAAAAAAAAGGAAAAAAAAAAAGATCAACGATGACAAGCATTCTTTTTTTTTTTTTTTTAGAATTTTATTTTATTATTATTTTTTTTAATATATGAAATTTATTGTCAAATTGGTTTCCATACAACACCCAGTGCTCATCCCAAAAGGTGCCCTCCTCAATACCCATCACCCACCCTCTCCTCCCTCCCACCCCCCATCAACCCTCAGTAACGATGACAAGCATTCAAATGAATGTCCTAGGGGAGAGATTTGTTTACTCTCAGACCAGATTTGAGAACAAGAATATCCGGGATCCTGGATTGTGATTCTAAAGGAAGTCAAGACTTCCTTTTCCACAGCTGCACTGTAGGAAGCTGGTGTGTCCCAAGTATATCTTCTTTCACTATGCTACCCAAAGGTGAAAAGCCAAGTACCCCGTCTCTCTCAGATGCCAAGCTGGGGTGAGGTCCCTACCCCCACCCCCCTCCAAAAAAAAGGTGCCAGATCTGACATCCTGTCTGGCTGAAGTCACATCCTTAGAGAGCAATTGCATTACATCATTCCTCACCTTGTTGAGGCCTCTTTTCCTTTAAAATGAAGGGCAAGTGACCATTAAAAGTGGTTCCCAAAATAACCCAGTGGTTTCATTGCATTTGGAATGTTTGACAACCAGCATTGAGGAAGCGGATGTACCTCCTCTGAAGGGGGTGGGGAGGGTAGTGTTACCCTTCACACTGTGACCCTTCCCTCAGTTACTCGTTGGGAACAGCTGCCAAACTCACAGGAGCTTAAAAATCTAGACAATGGATTATATTTCTTAGCTATTTAAACCACTTAAAAATTAGCCCCACCTTAGACAAGTGAATTACAGGCCAACAAAGTTAATGCTAGTGAAAGCATTTAATAAAGAACCAGAGTTCTCTTGACTAGAGAGTAGGAAACTGTAGCATTAAAAAGAGAAAATAAAATAAAATAAAATAAAATAAAATAAAATAAAATAAGTAAGAAAAAAAGTGTAGCCTGGAGTTTGTTCATATAGAATAACTTCTATGTGCAATACCTTGGCATTTTTTTATTTTGAATCTCCCAACTGACTTTTTCCTATAAGAGAATAAAAAATCTTAATTTGTGAGAAGCAAATATGGACTTGCCTCTAAAATATAGCTCATAAATTGATAAAGTTCATTGATCCTATAATATCAACCTAATGTGAGTATGGCTAAGATAAATACAAGCCCCCATAATGTAAACAGAAGCTATCATTGGGTAGTGTATCATCAATGGTTTTTAATTTCCTTTTTATACTTTCTTAGCTTTTTTCCCCACATACTGAACTGTAATTAGTTATATAGTTTTTTATTTAAAAATTTTTTTTAGTTGTACCTTTTTAAACCCACACAATTTGAGGGGCACCTGGGTGGCTCAGTCAGTTAAGTGTCTGGCTCTTGTCTTCAGCTGAGGTCATGATCTCACCGTTTGTGAGTTCAAGCCCCGCATTGGGCTCTATGCTGATGGTGCAGAGCCTGCTTGGGATTCTCTGTCTCCCTTGCTCCCCGTCCCTCCCCAGCCTGCTCTACCGCTCTTTCAAAAGAAATAAAAATAAACTAAAAGAAATTAAAATGAAAAAATAAAAACCCACACAATTTGAAACAAAAAACAAAATGCTCAGGAGACATAGTATTTTATTGTGAGAAAGCCCTTATTACTCTTTCAATCTAAAAAGCAAAACAGAACAAATAAAAACACATTTTGGTCAGTCTGACCTATTTTCTAAGAAAAAATGTTTTCTTTTTTCAATCCCAGCTTTATTGATATATAATTGACACGGAATATTGTATAATTTAAGGTGTACAACTGTCGAGTTGATACATTTATATATTGCAAAATGATTACCACCATAACATTATATAACACCTTCATTCTGTCACATAATTACCATTTCTTTTCTGTTAGAGAATATTTAAGATTTACTGTCTTAGCAACATTCAAGTATATAATACAGTATTATTAGCTATAATCACCATGCTCTACATTATATCCCCAGAACTCGTTATTCTTTTTTTTTTTTTTTAACGTTTATTTATTTTTGAGACAGAGAGAGACAGAGCATGAATAGGGGAGGGGCAGAGAGAGAGGGAGACACAGAATCTGAAACGGGCTCCAGGCTCTGAGCTGTCAGCACAGAGCCCGACACGGGGCTCAAACTCACGGACCGTGAGATCATGACCTGAGCCGAAGTCGGACGCTTAACCGACCAAGCCACCCAGGCGCCCCCAGAACTTGTTATTCTTATAACTGGTAGTTTATACCTTTCACCAGTATGTCCCCATTTCACCCCCACCCCCACCCCAGTCTCTAGTAACCACCTTTTCACTCTCTTTTTCCCTGAGTTTGGCTTTTTTAAGATTCCACTTAAGAGGTATCATCTCTCACTTAGCATAATGCCCTCACAGTCCTTCCATGTTGTTGTAAAAATCAGGATTTCTTTCTTCTTGTAGCTGAATAATATTCTGTGTAAAAATACCACATCTTCTTTATCCATTCATCCATTGACAAACACTTAGGTTATTTCCATATCTTGGCTATTGTGAATAATACTGCAGTGAACATGGGAGTGCAGATATCTCCTTGAGATCCTGATCTCAATTCCTTTGGATAAATACCCAGAAGTGAGATTGCTGGACTGTATGGTAATGTTATTTTTATGTATGTACGTATGTATGTATGTATGTATCTATTTTTTTTTCAACGTTTTTTATTTATTTTTGGGACAGAGAGAGACAGAGCATGAACGGTGGAGGGGCAGAGAGAGAGGGAGACACAGAATTGGAAACAGGCTCCAGGCTCCGAGCCATCAGCCCAGAGCCTGACGCGGGGCTCGAACTCACGGACCGCGAGATCGTGACCTGGCTGAAGTCAGACGCTCAACCGACTGCGCCACCCAGGCGCCCCTGTATGTATCTATTTTTTAGGAACCTTCATACTGTTTTCCATTCTGGCTATATCAATTTGCATTCCCACCAACAGTGAACAAGGGTTCCTTTTTCTCCACACCCTGCCAACACTTGTTATCACTTTTCTTTTTGATGATAGCCTTCTAACAATATCGCATTGTAGTTTTGATTTGCATTTCCCAGATGATTCATAATGTTGAGGGAATTTCTTTAAAAAAAAATTTTTTTTTTAATGTTTATTTATTTTTGAGACAGAGAGAGACAGAGCATGAACAGGGGAGGGTCAGAGAGAGAGGGAGACACAGAATCTGAAGCAGGCTCCAGGCTCTGAGCCGTCAGCACAGAGCCCGACGCGGGGCTCAAACTCACAGACTGTGAGATCATGACCTGAGCCAAAGTTGGAGGCTCAACCGACTGAGCCACCCAGGCACTCATGTTGAGTGAATTTCTTTTTCTTTTCTCTTGTAATTGTTTTATTGAAGGGTAACATACATCCAGAAAAGTACATAAATCATAAATGGAATACACCTGTACAACCTATACCTGGATCAAGAAAGCAAACATTACTAGCACCTAAAAAGCCCCCTTTAACTTACCAGCATATTATTCCACTCCTCAGGGATAATCACTGTCTCAGCTTCTAACACCATAGATTAGGTTTGCCCGTATATATATGTATTAGTATTACATTTTATGTCTAGCTTCTTCTACTCAACAGGGTATTTTTGAGATCATTCATATTGTTGCAAGTAATTGTAGTCAATTTTCACCAAACTATAGAACATTTCATTGTAGGAATTTACCACAATTTATTTATTTATGGCTGATGAACATTTGGGTTGTTCCGTGATAACTGTTACAAATAGTGTTGTTATGAACATTCCTGTAAATACTTTCTTTTTTTTTTAAGCTAATTTATTTGTCTTGAGAGAGAGAGAGAGAGAGAGAGAACAGGGGAGGGGCAAAGAGAGAGGGAGAGAGAGAATCCCAAGCAGTCCCCATGCTGTTAGCACAGAGTCCGACGAGGAAGTGAATTCCACAAACTGTGAGATCATGACCTGAGCCAAAATCAGGAGTCAGACCCTTAACTGACTGAGCCACCCAGGTGCCCCAAATTTGTGTTGCATTGTACATAGGCAGTATAATTGTCTTTTCTCTTTTAATCCTTCTTGAAGGCCAAAAGTAATTCACTCTAACAGAGTCCAATTTATCATATTTTCCCTTTATGATTGTTTTTTTTGTGCCTTATTTAAGAAATCTTTGCCTAGGAGCACCTGGCTGGCTCAGTTGGTAGAATATGTGACTCTTGATCTCAGGGTCATGAGTTCAAGCCCCACATTGGGCTCCATGAGCATGGAGGCTACTTAAAAGCAAGGAAACAAACAAACAAAAACAAAATTAAAGTGTACAACTCAGGGGGCACCAGGGTGGTTCAGTCAGTTGAGCTTCTGACTCTTGATTTCCTCTCACGTCATGATCTCAGAATCATGAGATTGAGCCCTGTGTTGGGCTCTGTGCTGAATGTGGAGCCTGCTTAAAATTCTCTCTCTCTATCTGTCTCTCTCTCTCTCTCCTTCTGTCCCTCTCCCCCAACTCTAAAATTAAAAAAGTGTACAATTCAATGGTTTAAATAAAGTCACAGAGATGCGTAACCATCACCACTGTCAGTTTTAGGACATTGTCATCACCTCAGAAAGAAGCCTTACGTCTTTATCATTCTGCAGTCCCCAGTTCACCTGCCCCACCAAGCCCTAAACAAACACTAATCTACTTATTGTCTCTATAGATTTACCTATTCTGGACATTTCATATAAATGGGATCATACAATATGTAGTCTTTCATGACTGACTTCTTTCACTTAGCATAGTGTTTTCGAAGTCATTCACGCTGTAGCATGGATCGGCACTTCATTCTTCTTCATGGCTGAGTACGATTCCATTGTATGGGTATGTCACATTTTGTTTATCCATTCATGAGTTCACGGACATCTGGGTTGCTTCCGCTCTTCGGCTGTTATGAGTAATGCTTCCATAAGCATCTGTGTGTATGCTTTTGCACGGATATACATTTTTCATTTCTCTTGAGTATATAGTTAGGGGTGGAATTTCTGGGTCATATGGTAATTGTATTGAAGTGTTTGAGGGAACTGCCAGACTATTTCCCAAAGTGTCTGCACTAGTTTACGTTCTCATTTTAATGTTAAAAAATTTTAAATGTTCGGGGTGCCTGGGTGGCTCAGTCAGTTGAGCGTTGGATTTTGGCTCAGGTCATGGTCTCACAGTTCATGGGTTCGAGCCCCGCGTTGGGCTCTGTGCTGACAGCTCAGAGCCTGGAGCCTGCTTCGGATTCTGTCTCTCTCTGTCTCTCTCTCTCCTCTGCTCACTGTCTCTGTCTCTCTCTCAAAAATAAAAACATTAAAAAATAAAAAAAAATTTAAATATTCTTAATTAAGTTATAGCCATAATAAAAACTCAAACACTATCAAGGGCTACAAAATGAAAGGAAACCTTACTGCAGACAGCTGGGTGGCTGACACGCTTCTCTTGGAGCACTGGGTGCGGACGTTTACTTTGTTCTGCACACCAAATTCCTTTAGGGTGGAATAGGAAGGGTGAAGGGGGAAGAGAAGGACTGAATTTACATTTTGATTATTTATTTATTTTTATTTTTTCCCCACTCTCTGCCTCCCTGAATCCACATTTTTAAGAATAGGTATTTTGCCTCCTAAAAAAAAAAAAAAAAGGTATTGTGCCTCCTTTATTAAGTTTCATAGAACTGGTTTACAGGATTTAATTGATTTAAAGGATTAAAATTTTTTTTAATGTTTATTTTTGAGACAGAGAGAGAAAGAGAGAGGGAGAGTGTGCAAGCGATGGAGGGACAGAGAGAGAGAGAGAGAGAGGGAGACACAGAGTATGAAGCAGGCTCCAGGCTCTGAGCTGCCAGCACAGATTCCTAGGCAGGACTGGAACTGACAGACGGGGAGATCATGACCTGGGCTGAAGTCAGATGCTTAACCGACTGAGCCACCCAGGTGCCCCTAAAGGATTTTTTTTTTAATTTTTTTTTTTTTTTTTTTACGTTTATTTTTGAGACAGAGAGAGACAGAGCATGAACGGGGGAGGGGCAGAGAGAGAGGGAGACACAGAATCGGAAGCAGGCTCCAGGCTCTGAGCCATCAGCCCAGAGCCTGACGCAGGGCTCGAACTCATGGTCTGTGAGATCATGACCTGAGCTGAAGTCAGACGCTTAACCAACCGAGCCACCCAGGCGCCCCAAGGATTTTTTTTAAAGGGAGGGGCGTTCAAGACTTCAAAAAACTACCAATCTGCTCCAAAAACCGTTGCCCCTATTACAATCTCATCAGTATTGAGTACCCACCTCTCTGCACCCTCATAAGTAGTTGAGTAGTGCGTATTACAATTTTATATAAATCTATGTATCTGTCAGTTTGTTTGACGCAAGGAGTCTCCTGGCAAGTTTTCTATTCCCCCACGCTTTCTCTCCTGTAGAAATGAGAAGATATCTTTTTCCATATTCATGTTATTATTTCAACTCCTTCAATGTGACCCGGCCCCAGGGGGGCGCTCCAGTCGAGGAGACCGCCTCGAACAGGGCCTGGTGAAGCCCATCTGGCTGTTCGCTGCAGGAGCCGGGACCCACGACCTCCTTTCCCGGTGGTTCTACCTAAGTGCCGCGGGGCAGCAGAGGGCGCTGTGGAGCCAGAGCCGGACTCCGCCCCCAGGGCAGCGTGCCGCGCCCCCGTGACGTATTTCCGCGTCATCTGCCGCCGAGGCGTGCTTCCATTGGCTGTCGGCGCGGCAATAGGGGCGGAGCCGAGTGGGTGTGTGGGAAACGCAGCAGTTCGGGTGGAGGGGCGAGGCTTCCCCCTTCCCCGCCCCTCCTCCGCCCTCCATTCCCTCCCTGGGACGGCTGCGCGGAGCGGCGGGGAGGGCGCCGGCGGCGGCTGTACTTTCCAGGCTGAAGCTGGAGCAGGGCTTTGGCGGTGTCTATCGAACCCGAGGGACCGGTTGACTGAGGAAAAGAGGGAGGGAATCCCGCGCTGCCGAGCTGCGCCGCCTGGGAAGTCCTTCGATTCCTTGCGCGCCAAGCCGAGCCCCGGGCGAGTGGGGCGGGGGTCCCCAGAGACCGCCAGCGGCCCCTCGGCGCTGAAGGGACCACGCGGGGCGCGCCCCCCGAAGGCTGCCCCCGGGCCCGTGGCCCCGACTTGGCCCTGCGCGGCGGGCGTGGGGCAGCTCAGAGGGAGGAAGCAAGAGAGGGGCCGTCCTCCCCTCGGAGTTAGAAGCGCCTTCCCGGGTCCAGAATGCCCAAGAAGAAGCCGACGCCCATCCAGCTGAACCCGGCCCCCGACGGCTCCGCGGTTAACGGGACCAGCTCGGCGGAGTAAGTCTGGGGTGGGCGGCGAGCGCCGGGCCTGGCTGCGGAGGCCCCTGCTGGGGTATAGGAGCCGAGTCGGGTGTGCGCGGCGCGCGGGGCTCAGCTCGGGTTCGTCACGTACGTCTCGGGCTGGCAGGGGCGCGGAACTCCTGGCTGCCGAGGTATCGGTGACTAAGCAGAGATTGTGCTCCTGACTCAGACCAGTCGGTGGACCCAAGGTGTCCCGATTTTCCTCCTCTGTCGAGCCTTGCAGTCATCCTTGATCCCTGGCCATTCACTTTCTCCCCCCCCCCCCCCAAGATGAAAACTGCCTGCTCTCCCGCCCCTCCCCGGCTGTTTTCCCCAGATCCTAGTCTGTACAGGGGAGAAGGGAGTAGATGTCCTGGAAAGAATTAAGATCGCTTCTGTGTCTTTGAGGCCGGCTTAGGGTATGAAGTGTGGAGTTGGGACTGGTGAGCAGTGTCCTCACCTTTGTGCGTGACACCTGTGGGCCTGGAGTGCCTCGTTGCGGCTGCTCGCTGGCTAGCAGGGGCGTGGGTACACCAATATCCCCGTGGCTTTCCCCTGGCCGACTTCAGGGGCTGAGGGTCCTTGGCTTTCTTCCTGGAAACTATTTTGTCTCCAAGGGTGCTGCTTTCTTCTTCTTCAACTGCTTCATTCATTCATTCATTCATTCATTCATTCAGAAATGCTCCCCACTAGTGTCTCTTCTAGCTTTCCATACTTTACCATGAGCCCTAAACTCCTGACCTGAGACAGGAACTCAAAGCCAGGAAAACCATACACAAGGTGCTCCATCCTGCGGGTTCCAGTATGTTCGCAAGCCAGCGCTTTATCTCATTAAACAATGATGAGGTTGTGCCATTGGGTGTTTCTGAATTGCCACAACTCGTGTTGCGTCCTGAGTGAGGGACAAGACTGAGGGAGAGAGATCGGACTAGCTGGAGAATTAACCGGAAAATATTTGGTTCTTAATCTTTTATTTGCACACTGGAGATGCATGGAAGCTAGCTGATGAAATGGTGGAGTAGGCCTGAGCCTTCTGCCCTTTGGTGATTTCTATAACCTTCCTTTCTCTCTTTAGATTTTAATAGCCTGGGGACCTTCTGGGTTCGTGGCTCTGTCCATCTCTTTCATGATCACAAGGCCAGTGGTGGACCTGTCATGTGAACTGAGCCAGGTTCCTCAGACCTGCTCCCAGCAGACCCCCTTCAGTACATTACTGTAATGTTGGGGCGCCTGGGTGGCTTAGTCGGTTAAGCATCCTACTCTTGATTTTAGCTCAGGTCATGATCCCAGGGTCATGGGATGGAGCCCCGCCCTGGGCTCCACACTGAGCATGGAGCCTGCTTAAGATATTCTGTTTCCCTCTCTCTCTCCCTGCACCCCCCCCCCCCCCCCCGCCTCCACGTATGCCCCTCCCCCACTGGTGCTTTCTCAAAAAAAAAAAAAAAAACCAAAAAACCTGAAGTGTCTCTTTTGCATAATATTGACTTGTAGAGGTCAGATTCTTTGTAGGCATTTATTCAGACTTCCTGCACAGGATTTTATCCCCTTAAAACAAACTAAAAGTGCCCCAGCACAGGGCAGGGCAAGTTTTGACCACAGTGGCTGGTTGAATGTTGTGGCCTGACCATCCTGCTCCTATTTGATTTGGAGGTGGGTACTGAGTGGAAGTACCTGTTGTCATTCTGTTGTTAATTGTGACACCACAACTGTATTTTTGCCAAGCGGAGGAATCTCATTAAAAGAAAATACAAGGAGGAAAAGAATAAACTACCCTGGAGTTGGTGGCAGAAAAATTTGGTGGGACTGGGAGATTCTCAGCAGCGGTTAAGAGGTTGGACTCTGGGGTCAGGCTAAGGTTGAAGCCTTGGCCCTGTTATTCTGTGGTTTTGTGACCTGGGGCTGGTCTCTCAGTCTCCCGAAGGCTTAGTTTTAGTTTTCTCACCTGCAGAAAATGGAGCTAATTGATAGAACCCACCTATGGTCTTTGTGAAGATCCAGGGAGCTAATAATACATAGTAAACCTTCCATAAATGTTAGCTGCTGCTGGTGTCTTCCTTACTGGGTAATGTTGAGAAAGCTGAAGGAAACTAGAAGGTAATTTCCGTTTGTGGTGGTGGGTATGTATGTTAAGGTGCCTTTGCTTCTGGATAAAGGGCTCTCCCAGCGATCGCTTAGGTTTTTGTATCATCTGCATGTACCTCCATGACTCATTGCTGTGTTACAATAGGAGGCATCTCTGTGTAGGCTGCCTGAGACAAACAGGGACTGTTGCCCTACACTTCCTGGCACGAATGGGAGGAAAGCTGTACGCACCTTCAGCTTTCACCTTTAAGAGTATTTCTCAAGCAAGGCTGCTGTTCTCGTGATTTCTGTGATTAGACCGGGGCACAGTTCGGAACGCGGTCCCGTCCAGTGACATTAAGGATCTCTTGGTAACTGGCAAGGTTGCTTCTCCTCTGTGGTTGCTTGGCACTTTGGGCTTTACCTCTAACTTAGCACTTAAAGCATTCAGACAGAGCTGGGTTACATGGGACCTGAAGTTTATGCAAGTTGTGGGGGTCCTTGAAGAAAAAGAGGGCACAAATACCTCTTTTGCGAGTTTTGCAGAAATGTCTGAGCATATTGCAAGGGAGCTAAGTGTTAGCATGAAATGAATTGGAAATAAGATCATATTATTCCCGTTTAAAATGGTTTCCTGGTTCCATTGCAGTTAGAATGAAATCCAGACTCCTATCAGGCTGTGAGACCAAGTGATTTGCCCACTGGGGCCCCCCACCCCCATCTCTTCGACCACATTTCCTGCCGCTCCTTTCTTCCATTCTGCTAGTCTTCTTTCACTTCCTCCTTGGGATGGTCTGTGTTCCCTCCAGGCCCTTGCACATGCTGCTCCCTTTGCCTAGAATGAATCATCGCTTCCTCTGCCCATGCTAGGAAGGAAGCAATCATCATCTCTGCCTCAGTGTCATTTCCTCAGAGGTGTTCACAGACCACCTAATCTCTAAAGGAGGTCACTTTCCCATGTTCGCCAGATTTTTTTTTTTTAAGACAGGGCACTTAAAAGAGTGCCTGTCTTTTTTTTCTTTTCTTTTCTTTTCTTTTCTTTTCTTTTCTTTTCTTTTCTTTCTCCTCCTCCTCCTCCTCCTCCTTCTCCTTCTCCTTCTCCTTCTCCTTCTCCTTCTCCTTCTCCTTCTTTTTTTTTTTTTTAAGTAGCCTCCATGCCCAGTGTGGGCCTCGAACTCACGCCGGACCTCGAGAATAAGAGTTGCATGCTCCACTGACTGAGCCCGCTAGTGCCCATCACCTGATTTTTTTTTTTTCTTTAAATGACATTTGTTCACTGTCTCTAACTTTTTTTTACTAGGATGTTTGAAAGATCCCTCTCTTCTGTACACCATAAACTATAAGGTTAGGGCAGCCTTTTCCTGATTCATTGCTCTGTAAGTAGTACATGGAATACGGTAGCTGGCACATATGAAGTGCCAAAATGTTTGAGTAAATCAGTGGGTGACTTAAATTTCTAATATTTGTACAATGTATTTAGCAAACCTTTTTATACTTTTCCGTTTTTTCTTTTGTTTTCCCCTTTGCAGTCATTTCCCCCTCTCCATTTCCTTTTCTTTCACAGGCACCCACTCACCCACTCTACGGTATTGAATGCATGGTCTTATAGTTCCATGTTTTGTTGGGTATGTGTACCTTTGGGAGGTAGATGGCGTTGTTTTGTGTGTTTCTGTGCGTAGAGTGCTGAATGTGACTGTGTTGTTATTCAGCCTTAAAAAAAGGAGATCCTACAATTTGTGACAACGTGGATGTACCTGGAAGATGTTATATTAAATGAAGTAAGCCGGGGCACCTGGGTGGCTCAGTCGGCTGGGCATCCGACTTCAGCTCAGGTCATGATCTCACGGTTTGTGAGTTCGAGCCCCGCGTCTGGCTCTGTACTGACAGCTCGGAGCCTGGAGCCTGCTTCGGATTCTGTGTCTCTCTCTCTCTGCCCCTCCCCAACTTGTGCTCTGTCTCTCTGTGTCTCTCAAAAAATAAATAAATGTAAAAAAAAAAAAAAATTTAAATGAAATAAGCCGGACACAGAAAAAAAAATTACTGCATGATCTCACTTACGTGTGGGATCTAAAAAAAAATAGAAGCAGAGCAGAGAGATCAGGGATGGGGAGGTGGGGGTGTTGGTCAGAGGGTACGACGTTGCAGTTAAGGGGCGCCTGGGTGGCTGTCAGTTGAGCATCCGACTTGACGCTTGATTTGGGCTGGGGTCATGAGCCCAGGGTCTTGGGATGGAGCCTCAAGTTAGAGATTGTCTCTGTCTTTCCTTGGCTCGTGTACTCACACTCTTTCTCTCTCTCTCTCAAAAAAAAAAAAAAAAAAAAAAAAAGGGGAAAAAGTTGCAGTTAACGTAGTATGAATAAGTCTAAAGATCTAGTGTACAGCATGGTGACTATAGTTAATAATACTGTATTGAATACCGGAAATTTGCTAGGATAGTAGATTTCAAGTGCTGTCCTGCGCACAAAAAATGGTAACTGTATAAGGAATATATTTGTTAATTAGCTTGACTGTAATCATCATTTGTCTATGTGTATCAAATCATCATGTTGTTTACTCTAAGTATATTCAGATTTTATAAAAATTACTATTGTGCTGTAAATGTGCCTCAGTTGGGATAGATTAGGTTACGCCGAGCTAACACACAACCAAAAAATCTTACAGTTTAACACACTTGCAGGTCAGTGGGAGTCTCTGTTCACTGGCTTCCATTAGGGATCCAGGCTTATGGAGGCACCGTCTCTGAAATACGTTCACATGAGAAGGGCATTTTGTAAACCACGTTGTCTCCTAAAGTTTTTGTCCAGAAGTGACACATGTCACTTCTTCCATTTCCTTGGCCAAAGCAAGTCACATGGCCACGCTGGCCTTCAAAGGAAGGGGGGCTTCTGGGAAGGAGGAGAACCAGGAATATTTGAACAGAGTGACCACCCCCAACTTTTGTTCCGGTTTGTCTTTACTTTTTTTTAACCAGATACCGTGTTTCTGACCTCTATTCATGATGCTACGTGATACTATTAACCGTTCCTGTGCACATACCACATTTTACTTCCCCTCCTCTGTTGATTCCTCTAGATTTAGACAACTTTGTTTTCAACCTCCGGCTGCATCAAACAGCGCGGTCACGACCATCCTTGTGCACGTCTCCTTTTGGACTCTCGTGAGAGTTTCCTGTGGAATGTACTCAGAAATGGCATTGCTCGGGGTACGTTGGGTCTCCTTCCATGATGAGGCACATCCTTAATCTCTTTCTTTGTTTCTTAAAGAACACTTTTCATTCATGACGAGAACACTGAGCCCCGAGAAGAAATCGCGGCACAGGGCATTTCCCCCAAACCTCACATTTTCACACAAACCTTGATTTCACATGAGTCCTTTGTACTTCCCGACTTTTTTTTATTTTTTATTTTTTAATTTTTTTAAATTTACATCCAAATTAGTTAGAATATAGTGCAACAGTGATTTCAGGAGTAGATTCCTTAGTGCCCCTCATTTATCCCATCCCCCCTCCCACAACCCTTCCCGTAACCCTCGGTTTATTCTCCATATTTATGAGTCTCTTCTGTTTTGTCCCCCTCCCTGTTTTTATATTATTGTTTGCCTTCCCTTATGTTCATCTGTTTTGTCTCTCAAAGTCCTCATATGAGTGAAGTCATATGATTTTTGTCCCTCTCTGACTAACTTCATTTAGCATAATACCCTCCAGTTCCATCCACGTAGTTGCAAATGGCAAGATTTCATTCTTTTTGATTGCCGAGTAATACTCCGTTGTGTATATATACCACATCTTCTTTATCCATTCATCCATCGATGGACATTTGGGCTCTTTCCATACTTTGGCTATTGTGGATAGTGCTGCTATAAACATGGGGTGCATGTGTCCCTTCAAAACAGCACACCTGTATTCCTTGGATAAATAATAGTGCAATTCTTGGGTCATAGGGTAGTTCTATTTTAATTTTTTGAGGAACCTCCATAGTGTTTTCCAGAGTGGCTGCACCAGCTTGCATTCCCAGTGACTTTTTTTTTTTAAGTCTATTTATTTATTTTGAGAGAGAGAGAGAGCGCGTGCGAGCATGTGTAGGGGAGGGGCAGAGAGAGGAGAGAATCCCAAGCAGGCTTGGCACAGAGCCAGATGAGGGACTCAAACTCACGAACCGAACTGTGGGATCATGACCTGAGCCGAAATCAAGAGATGACTCTTAACTGACCAAGTCACCCCGGTGCTCCTGTACTCCCTGACTTTTAGTTTCCTTACCTGTCCAGTGGAGATGATAATGGCTTACAGAATCTTTACCTTAATGGCCTACAAAGGCCCCACCCAGTCAGGTCCTTGGTTTTCTTCCAGTGCCCCCTCTACTCGTGCGCTCCAGCCCACTGTTCTCTGTGCTGTCCCACAGCGGGTTGGGCATAGTCTCAGGTCAGAGCTTTTACATTTGCCATTCCATCTAACCTGGGATGCTCCTCTCCCCAAAATGTGCACTGGACGCTTCTTCTCATTTCCTTCAGATCTCTGTACAAATGTCTCTTCACAGAGGTCATCCGTGATCGCTCTGTCTAGAATACAGCACTCCCTTTCCTTCTCTACCCCGTTATGTTGCCTGGTTTTTCTTCAGAGCACTTCCGACTAATATCACCCTGTGTGTCAAGTGTTTTTGCGCTCCCCTGCCTCGCTAATACGTAAGCTTCACGAAGGTGGGGGCTTGGCTGTGTTCCTTGCCCAGTGAGGAGAGCGTCGTCCGGTGTTCAGTAGCGACCTGGTGATGACACAGAGCATGCCTACCTCCCTTGAGGGAGTGTCGTGAAGATTACACAAGGTCGCACGGGTAATAGTGCTCTGAAGGCCATGAGGTGCTGAGCAAACAGGAGGCTGCATTGCTTGGCCTTGGTGGCATCCACAGATTTTGGCCTTTGAACTCTTTCACCGTAACTCTAAAACACTCAGACGTACTTAATTATTACTTATTGTTGCATTCAGGGCATAACTCATGGCATCAGCACTTCTGCCAGGTTTGTAAGGGACACACGTCCGTTAGAATGTGAAGGCCCTTGAGGGTGGGGCGAAGACAGGCTGATGTGCTTTTCGGGGGTCTCTTAGGGCCTTTTCTGGGACTCATTTTGTAGTTGTGAACTTGGATGTGTCTACCGCTCTTAGGCCTCAATAACTGATAACTGGTGCTGTCGTTTGAGAACTTCAGGTGAAGGGTAAGGCCAGCCAAAGCCTGTGTTCTTGGGAAGAACGCCCTCTGCTGTTGTTGCAGCAGATACAGAAAGGGCAAAAAGGTTCATAAAGATGACTTCACCCATGGCCAGGAGATATGTGGGGCCCTTGTTTGGTCATGAACATTTAGAATATTCTCCTTTCGGGGCACCTGGGTGGCTCAGTCAGTTAGACGTCTGACTTCGGCTCAGGTCGTGATCTCATGGTCTGCGGGTTCGAGCTCCGCGTCGGTTTCTGTGCCGACAGCTCGGAGCTTGGAGCCTGCTGCTTCAGATTCATGTCTCCCTCTCTCTCTATCCCTCCCCTGCTTGTACTCTGTCTCTCTCTCAAAAATAAGTAAACATTAAAAAAATCTATTAAAAAAAAGAATATCCTTACTTTCACTTCTGCATCTTTGCAAGAAAGGCAGAGGATACTTTAGTAGAGTAGCTGTTGGCCTTGCCTTACCCATCTGGTTTGATTTTTCTCTTTCCCAGTTGCACCTGTTGTGATCCACACTGACCCCTTTACTGGCCTCCCTTTGCTCCAGCATACTGCTTCCTACCTCTGTCTGTTCTTCCTCGCATGGTTTCCTTTGTCTGGAATGCCTTCCTCCGCTTTCCTACATGATTTTATTTTATTTTTTTTTTCTCTGTGTCACCACGCTTTAGCTTCTGTGAGGGCAGGGACCGTGACTTTCTTGTGTACCGCTGTTTCCCTGGCATATAGCAGACTGTCTGGAATGAATGAATCCTGCCCATCTTTCAAGACCTGGCATAAATCTCATCTCCCACATAGTGTTTTCTGAGTAACTCCATGCTACTTTAGGACTTGGCTTCGAGACTTAGTTATATCACTTCTTAATTGTTGATCTCGGCCATGTCATTTAACTTCCCTGAGCTTCCGTTTTCCTTATGAGTAAAGCGAGGATGATAATATAACAAACCTGTGAGGGAAGGAGAGCAGGTGAGCATCATTTGAAATAACGCATGTGAAAGCACTTCGCATGCTGTTCAAAGGGGAAGTGTTGTTAATGATGCCACTTTGATTTCTTCCTCCTCAAAAAGCTGTTCTCTTTTGCTCTTAATACCAGATTACAAATGTTGATAAATCATGTTGATTTGGACATTTTATATGCTGCCTGTCTTAAAATCTAAGCCAAACCACAGGGCGCCTGGGTGGCCCAGTCGGTTGAATGTCCAACTTTGCCTCAGGTCATGATCTCTCAGTTTGTGGGTTCGAGTCCTGCATCGAGCCCTGTGCTGATGGCTCAGAGCCTAGAGCCTGCTCCGGATTCTGTGTCTCCCTCGCTCGCTGCCCCTCCCCCATTTGTGCTCTGTCTCTGTCTCTCAAAAATAAACATTAAAAAAATTTTTTTTAAATCTGAGCCAAACCTGTATCTAATCAAGCCTGAAACCCAACTTCCTGTTTACAGTAAATGCAGGGACAGAGGAACAAGTTAAATGACACCAGGAGGAAACAATCAGACAAATCCAGGATGTGGAACATTCTCTATGACAACTGACCCAGTTTCTTTAGAAAGTCAGTGTCACAGGCAAAAGTCAGGGGGGGGGGGAGTGGTGTGGTTTTAGAATAACGGACTTAAGGGGACATGCTAACCAAATGTAATGCATGAACCTTGGGTGGATACTGCTTCAAAAATGAAATAGCTATAAAATGTATTCTTGGGACAATCTGGGAAATTTGAATAGAGAATTATTAATTTTTTAGATGTATTATGATTATGTAGGAGAAAGTTGTTATTCATAGGTGATGCATGAAACTTACTTGAAATGATTCAGGAAAGGGGTGCCTGAGTGGATCAGTCGGTTAAGAGTCTGATGTCAGCTCAGGTCATGATCTCACGATTCGTGGGTTTGAGCCTTGCGTAGGGCTCTGGGTTGACAGCTCAGAGCCTGGAGCCTGCTTTGGATTCTGTATCTCTTTCTCTCTCTCTCTCTCTTTTTCTGCCCCTCCCTCACTTGTGCTCTCTGTCTCTCTCAAAAATAAATAAATAAACATTTAAAAAAAAGGGTTCAGGAAAAAAGATACACATGCACACATAGTAGATGAGGCAAATGAGGCAAAATGTTCTCAGTTGGTTAGTTGGTTAGTTTATGAGTTTCCCTTTTATTCTTTCCATCTTTCTGTATGTTTCGAAAAATTCCTAATACATAATTTAAAAGTACCCAAAGAGCAAAATTCATCCTGAGTCTTAATGCCCTTTTTAATGTTAATTCACATTTTCTCTTTCCTCTTTTGTACTTCTGGTCTATATTGTGTAATAAACATCGCGTTAAATGCAATATCATTTTAAAACCATAATGTTTTCTTATTCACTAACTTTTTTCTATGTCTCTTTTCCTTCAACTTGATTAGGGACCATACCTTTTTAGACCCCTGGGTCTGTAACACTGTTGATACAGCAAATCATTGGTAGATTGGACAAAACCAAAATAATGTTTAAACAAAGAAATCAACAACAACAAAAAACCATCTTGCTAGCTTTCCTTTGTATGTATGAGTTGGTAGTATTTCCACAGCCTCCCCAGGAAGCACAGGTTAAGCCGTGGTGAATGTTTCTGACATGTTGAGAAAACAAACCCAGAGAACCCACAGGCTGGGCAGAAAGGAAGGTTGAGCCTGAAAAGAAAGCTGAAGGTCCCAATTTTGTCTATGTTGTTTCCTTCCAGAAGCTGCTGGTTTTGGAACATCATGTTATTGTCTTACTGCCTCTTGTGTCTTCACTTCATGTCCTGTGCCCTGGTTCTGTTACCTGAAATCCCATGCGAGCCATTCGTTTGGAGGCTCCTGTACCTGTTTGCTAAGTTAACTCCTCCGAGGATGAATGGTGTTTTGTTTTGAAATAGCAGGTGTTCGTTCTCTGGATCCTGGTGCAGGGCAGACTGTGGAAAATGTTGATCCTGCCTCGAATTTCTCATTGTAGCTCCCAGGGGCATCCTGCTTTGATGTCAGCAGGGGAGTCAGGTTAAGAAGAGGTTACACAGGGGTTAAGAAAAAGTGGACAAGGGTGGTGTGGCCTCTTCCCCCCAAACCCTCCTTTTTTTTGAATATTTGCCTGTTTTAGTAGAACTTTAAAAAAATTTTTGAATGTAAGAACACCTTTTGAAAAAGGGAACTACAGACACTAAGTTTTCTAGTGTAGCTTTTTGGTGATTCGATTATTTACATGGTTGTGATCAGTGGATGTGTCCTCTCCACCCCCCTCGGTTTTACACATAGACATAATTCTCCTGCTTGTCATTTTTTGGCCGAAGGGTAGAATTTGATTGGGTCTGGCTTTATAAATGATACTTTCATTGATTATTTAGGTGGCTTCCAGATTTTTATTAGGTACTGATGGTCTTGTGTTTTGAACCAATTTATTCTGCTTTTAGATTAATTTTCACACCAAATCAGAGGCGACGAACCATGTTACTGCTGTTACGTGTTTAGAGAATATGTTCCAAAAAAAGATGCAACCAATTATATTTCAACTTTCTTAAACCTCAGGAAGGTTTTTTTTGTTGCTGTTGTTGTTTTGTAAAATTTAGTGATTTTTGATAGTTTAATAGGCACTAAAGGGCTCCTTTGAAGGTCAGTCTGCTTTATCTTAGAAGCTAGGGGGGCTGTATTTTTGAAATGGGATTATTTTCTGTATTTCATCAATTCCATTTAAGCTGTCTTTATTGAATGCTTAATGTAACTCACTGTCCTCGAAGCTGTAGGTAGTTGAGTAAGATTGCCTTTGCCTCCAGGGATTCGAAAATCTCCTAGGAGGAGAGGGAGAGGTAGCAGGGGCCCAAGAGGAAGGACACAAATGGTTGCAGAGTAAGAAAAGTGCCCTGATGTGCAAAGAAAGTACTGTCAGAGCTCACTGAGAAGAGGAAGATGGCACATCCAGTGGGGGAGATTAGGAGAGCCTTCACGGAAGAGATGACATTTGAGCTGGGTCTTGAAGGATGGCTAGGATTTCCATGGGAATGGGGGGGCAGGGCATGGCAGGAAGAGCCGCTCCACATAAGTGGGAAAGCCTGGGATGCCTGGAGGAGCCGGCAAGGAGTTGAGCGTGCTGGGTGCATAGGCGCGGGTCGTGGGAGATGAAGCTGGAGAGGTAGGGGGGCCGCTTTGGTGGCACCAGCTAGACATTTTGAAAGGCTGCATGCAAACTTTTCTTCTCTGGTGATTTCTTGATAGATTCATCTAAATAGTTATTATGTTGCTTTGTATTTTATTTGTTCATTCATGTCTTCCATTAACCTCTGCACAGTTACTTGTCTTGTGGTTTGTTGGGGTCAGTGTGCTTTTTGTATTTTAAAGTTTTATCAGTTATGTGGCTACTACATTGTCCCACTGGGATGTTTTCCTTTTATGTTGCGTTCAGAAAACATTTTTGGTTTTTTTTGGTCTTTGGAAACATGTCTTTTGTATGGGATAGCCTACTTTCTTTTAGTATTTGGACATATCTCGTCACAACTTCGCAGGAACGTGTGGCTTCTTTTTCTTACAGCCTTTTTTCTCTTTTATATGGCTAATTCCGTCCCGTCTGGGATTTATTAATGTGTTTGATTGGAGGAATGGGCCTAATTGTTGAGTTCCAGTATCTTACTAGAGTTTGTTAAGTTTATCTACCTATCTGTTGTATTTTCCGGTTTACTTTTATTTGGTCTTTATGGTATTTTGGTGTATTTCTAAAATTTCCTGGTAACTCTTATGTAGTTTTGATAGTCTTTTTTTTTTTTTTTTTTTAAATTTTGTAGGGTTAATGGAAACTTAAGATTTTTTTAAAAGATTTTTAAGTAATCTCTATGCCCAGTGTGTGGCTTGAACTCACAACCTTGAGATCAAGAGGCACATGCTCTACTGACTGAGCTAGCCAGGCATCCTTAATGAAAACTTGAGAAACTTTCATGGTGTACCTCTCCATTTATTAATGTCTCCTCTTTCTTCTGTTGTGGTGTTAGTTCCTTCTGAATAATTCTGTTGTGTCCTGAGTTAATATTTCAAAGAGTTAACATTTTGTTGCCGTTATGGTTGAACATTTTTAAATTTGTATTTGCTATCTTGACCATGGTTTGAGTTGTATGAATTGTTTATATCCTGCGGCTTTGTTAAATTCAATTATATCTAGTAACTTAAAAAAATTTTTTTTTTACTGTTCATTCATTTTTTTGAGAGAGTGTGTGCAAGCAAGCAGAGGAGGGGCATAGAGAGCGGGAGACATAGAATCTGAGACAGGCTCCAGGCTCTGAGCTGTCAGCACAGAGCCCAATACGGGACTTGAACTCACAGACTGTGAAATCATGACCTGAGCTGAAGTCGGCTGCTTAAGCGACTGAGCCACCTAGGTGCCCCCTATATCTAGTGACTTTTGGATTGAATATAAATGCATTTCTGGATTTACTAGTGTCATCTTCAAAACATAACTTATTTTTTCCTCTGAACACCGCTGTATTTTATATCCATCTTTCATCGCTCTCAAAAGCAGTTTTTATGTCCCAGGGGAATACCATTAACTATAATGACGCTTCCCAAGGACCTTCTGGGCAAGGAACATTTCTGCTCTTTCCAAGGAGCCATGAAAATAGGAAGCAGCTGCCTAGCTTTATAGAAGCAGAGCCTGTTTGGGGTGGATGGGACCTTGCATATCCTCTAGCCTCCTCCCTGCATTTGGGAGATGAAACCAGACCCAGAGGGGAGAAGGAACTTGCTGGGAGTTCACACAGCTGGAGTGGAGGAGGTGGTTTTCAGGCTTAGATTTTCTTATGGTGTATATATTACATGTTTTCATTTGGGATACTTGGTTGGAAAATTTTCTAGGTTTATCCAGCACCAGATTTTGGTAACTTTATCCAGTATCCTAAATAAATTTTTTTAAACTAATAATCTGCATTTTTTTCAAGTAATCTGAAGTTCTTGAACAGGCGGCCCTCTATATCACCACTCTCTTAGGTGTTTGAGTGAAAAGGGAATAAGGAAATGAGGAGAGGAAAGGGTATTTTAGTCCAGGATCCTTAGTAGGAGGGCCTATTTTTAAGCTTCATAATGTCAGTTTTAAAAGCAGTGGTTTTCAAAATAACCACAGACAAAAGTCCCCTTGAAATGAATGCCTTTCTGGAATTGACCTATTTTGAGTTTAACTGTTACCACGAAAGGTTCAGTGTCTTGAATGCTCTTAAATGCATTTACTTTTCAGACAAAGTCGAACAGTGAGTTGAGTGAACGATCTACATGGGTTCCAGATTCAGGTTAAGTATAGAAGTATGGGAAGGAGGAAGAAGACTGGACTAGCTGGTTATAATGTACTTATAGGTTTGTCTGGATCCAGGTTAATTGTATTCCTTCATTGAGTTTTAACTTCCATTTCCAGGTTAGTTTTAAAAAACTAGACCTTCACCACATTTGAGAGTCCAAAGTCATTTGCCCCATTTGATTTCAGACTGTCCTTGAGTAAACAGTCCTTCAAGACTGTTGGGCCTGTCGGGGCAGGGGTGGGGTTGGGGGGAGGCGCTCAGAAGTTAGCAGGAATTCCAAGCTAACTGGAAACCTTTTGTCTAATGGCTTACTCAAATCCAGAGTGAAATCCTACCAGAATGTCAGTCTGTATTTCAGCTTCTTCCCCCCCCCCCCCCCAGCCCCCAACAGGAAGAAGACAGCAGCTTAACATTCCAGTAATTATTATTAATAGAAAATTTAGGGCCCCCTGGGTGGCTCAGTTGATTAAGCACCTGATTCTCGATTTTGGCTCAGGTCATGATCTCGCGATTTAAGA
Organism: Panthera onca; assembly: GCF_046562875.1. Classification (NCBI taxonomy): domain Eukaryota; kingdom Metazoa; phylum Chordata; class Mammalia; order Carnivora; family Felidae; genus Panthera; species Panthera onca. The sequence continues at coordinate 38,707,039 of NC_138344.1, read as the reverse complement.
GTTCTAACCCTGTGTTGGGCTCTGTGCTGAGTGCGGAGCCTGCTTGGGATTCTCTCTCGCCCTCTCGCTCTGTGCATCTTCCGCTTGTGCTCGCTCACTCTCTCTCAAAATAAATAAAGTTAAAAGAAGAAGAAAAGTTATCCTACTTCTCTTAGCCATTCATTTACGTCCACTTTAAGACTTGGTCACTGGAGCTGTGGACAGGTTCCATTTACCAGAGGATGGACCAGTGGAACACTTGGAACAGGCTTTTAACACATTGTATTAATTTTTAGAGACTGGGTGCCTGGCTGGCTCAGTCGGTAGAGCATGTGACTCTCGATCTTGAGGTTGTAGGCTCGAGTCCCACTTTGGGTGTAGAAATTACTTAAAATCTTAAATCTAGATAGGGACTGCAACAGTTTTTATTGTTTTATTGGAACATTCCTTCTAAAACATAGTCTCTTTTGCCTTGTTTTATTTTGGTAACTAAACTAATGCTGGGTTAGCCATAAGTGTAGCTTGTTGCATTTCTATTTCTGCATATTCTGAATCACTGAGCAATTACAAAATGAAAGGTTATCTGCAAGCATTTCCAAATAAAGAAGCCATAAAATATTAGGGGAAGTCAAGGGGAGAATTCAGGAGGGAAGTACCAGAAACCACCAACAGGTGTTCGGGTGGCACTGGACAGAGTGTCAGCTTGGTATGCGATCATGGGGACGAGTTTTGTGAATTCCTGAATGCTCGTGTGAGGTGGAGGGGACACAGGGTAAGAGGAAGTCAGCAGTTCCGGAGGCACAGAGGACTTGGCTTCCTGGCTCGCCCACAGCTGAGGACCCGAATCAATTCCGGAGCAGGTTGCATTCTCGACAGACAGGGGCTGCATCTGTAGGAGCACGGCTGTTGATGCGTGGGGTAATAATTAAGTCCCGGCCCTTGATCAGGACGGGACAGGTGAAGTCAGAAGACCTGTGAAATTGTATCCCTGAAGGACACGATAACTGGGAAAATAACTACCGTTTGTTGAGAGCCTCTCTGTTCTATTTACGTGCATTATCTTGAATTTGCACTAAAATTCTGCAAGAAAGGTCCTAATATTCTGTTGTCCAAATAAGGAGAATGAAGTTCAGGGAAATGAAGTAATTTGCAGAAGGTTGCACAGCTAGCAAGTGGTGGGATTAAGTGTAGAACCCAGGTCTGGCCTCCTCTGACATCCATGTTTTTCCCCACACAGCTGTTCAAAGATTATGTAAAATGCTAGAGGTCTATGAAAAAAATTTTTCTAAAGTAAATTCTCTGCCCAACGTGGGGCTTGAACTCAAAACTCTGAGATCGAGTTGCATGCTCTACTGACTGAGCCAGCCAGGCGCCCATCTAGGGGCCTTTTTAGAGTTTCACTCTGCAGAACTGTAGCCACTAGCCACATATAACTATTTAAATTTCAATTTACCAAAATTCAGTAAAGTTTAAAAATAAAAATTAGCTCGTAAGCTGCACAAGCCACACTTCAAGGGCCTGAGGCTGCATGTGACTAATGGCTGCTGTATCGGAGAGCACAGATGAAAACATTTCCATCATTGCAGAAAATTCTCTTAGTGCCTAGAGGTCATCCAATTTTACCCTTGTATTAATTTATTTTTGCCCCTTACTTTGTGAAGGAGAAAATGAGGGACAAAGGAAGGAAGTAACCTGTTCAGTGTCCTAGGTCTGGTTAATCCAGTCCTTTGGACTGGTTGCCTGGTGGCTTTCCCCTGGTCCACACTCTTCTTTGAAAACAATTAACAGGGGTGCCTGGCTGGCTCAGTGGGTTGAGCATCAGACTTTGGCTCAGGTCGTAGTCTCGGGGTTCATGAGTTCGAGCCCTGCCTCTGGCCTGCCGCTGTCAGCGTGGAGCTGGCTTCAGATCCTCTGTCCCCCTCCCTTCCTCTCTCCTGCTCATGTTCTCTTTCTCAAAAATAAACGAACATGAAAAAAAACCGAACAATTAACAGACTGGAAATGGGTGCCTGTTCTACTCTCCTAGCCTTGCCTGGCCTTGTAAACTAGATTCTTCTCCCAGAGTGCAGCCCTGTGTCGTCCCAAGTTCAAAGGGCATGTTCGGATTGGTTGCCCGTAAGAAAACGAGAGACCTTTGTTGGAAAGGAATTCCATGCTTGATGTATGAAACAGCACTTTGATTCCCCCTGGTTGGTTGTCTGCCTTCCTACCACTTTGTAATTGAACTTGCAGCTGCTAGCCATTTGTCTTCCAATCAAGGCCAACTTCAAAACAGTTCAAATGACAGAGGTATGTATACTTTGAATAGAAGCAGCTGCTTGTTATTTGCTGTTGATTCGAATGGCTTTTGTGTTAGGGTCAGATAGTTTAGATTATGACTCAAATTACAATAGGTTTCAAACTTGGGTGTTAAGATTCAAATGTGTTAACGTTCATTTAACTGATATATATTATATACCTAATATATAGCAGCACTGAGCTGAGGGATGGATGAAATGGACTTGTGCTAAAAATTGACAAAGATGCCAACATTATGGGTGAATCTAATACATTTTAAATTCTTGTCTGAATTTTATTATTGGCACTTGCCGCCCATGTATTAACCTATTTGGTCCTGCACTTCACTAAAAGCTCCAGTTTGGATCATTGCTTTGAAGTAAAGTGAAGAATCATGTGCAAATGTCCTTTTAGTGGATGTTATTAAAGACATTTAAATTATACACTCCAGTGTCTAAATGACAGTCTAAAGTGCATGTGTGTGTGTTTGGAGGGTGGGCACGTGGGAGCAAAAAGGAGGCATTGTACCAGGGTAATATTTTTAGGAAGCCTAAATGCGATATTTGATTTCAGTATGACATAGTCATTGGTTTAGAAAGTTATCTTTTGGAAACAAATAAGTTTGGTTTTTTTTTCCCCTAAAGAAATGGAAAAGTCACATGCATGAGTATGGTCAGAGATTAAAAACAGAAGTTGAAATGATGGCAGCGTACCCAGAAAAGTGCCTGTCTTTTCTGAGAGGGCAAAGGCAAAGGTAGTCAGGACATTGAAGATGGTGGAGACAGCTGGAAGGGGTCCCCGGGAGCCCTGATCTCTGGTCTTTCTTTAACTGCCTGAGGTGGTGTGGTGGTGGTGGTGTTGGGGGAGGGTGTGGGCAGAGCACCCAGTCGACTCCTTGTATTGTTTTATTGAGTTGGGTCTAATTTCCAAAAGATTGGGGATGGGTTTATATGAGGGTTTTGGAGTCAACAGGCCCAGAGGCAGGGTGGTCTGAGGAGGACCTACTGTTTCACCCTGGGAGTTTTGGATTCTAACAGCACAGCGAAGAGCCCAGCTTCCCAATCAGGTTTTAAGTAATTGTTTCTGCCTCTACAAGTGTTTCATTTGAATCCAGAAATTAACCCATCTTCCAGAGGGGTCTGAAAGGCTGCAGGCTTCAGAATCCTCAGGCTGCAGTGCTTTTGAATAACTGCCTTGTGTAGAGGGAAAGTGTGAGATCTCAGCTCCTTCCCTGGTACAGCTGTTAACTCACCATGTGACCACCCTGTGCCTGCTTCTCTGCAAAGCGGGGTGATGGTATTGCCTTCCTACCTTTCAGGGTTTATATAATGAGCTCCGTATAATCGTATAGGTTACCACTTGGGCACACTTGCAAACTCACGGTAGGTATTAAGTAGATGCCATTTTATTATTGAAAGGAATTTGTTGCAATCTCCCTTTTGGCAGATAAAGAATCCAGGACTGCAAAGAAGGGTTAAAAGGTTGTCACACAGTAGGTTCTGCTATGAATGTGACTTAAAAAAAATTTTTTTTCATGTTTATTTTATAATTTTTTTTTTTAACGTTTATTTATTTTTGAGACAGAGACAGAGCATGAACGGGGGAGGGTCAGAGAGAGAGGGAGACACAGAATCCGAAACAGGCTCCAGGCTCTGAGCGGTCAGCACAGAGCCCGACGTGGGGCTCGAAGTCATGGACCGTGAGATCATGACCTGAGCCGAAGTCAGATGCTTAACCGACTGAGCCACCCAGGCGCCCCTCATGTTTATTTTAGAGAGAAAGAGAGAGACAGAGACAGTGTGTGAGTGGGGGAGGGGCAGAGACAGAGGGAGACACAGAATCCCAAATAGGCTCCAGGCTCTGAGCTATCAGCACCGAGCCCGACAAAGGGCTCGAACTCACGAACTGCGAGTTCATGACCTGGGCCGAAGTTGGACACTTAATTGACTGAGTCACCCATGAGCCCCAAATGTGACTTTTGAGTAAGCATGGCCTGGAGAACATGTGATACGGGGGAAAGGTTTTGTTGGAGCCGACATATGTGGATTTGAATCTTGACCCCGCCTGTTACTCCTTTGAATGATCTTGTGCAACTTCTTTCACATTCTTGAGTCTGTTTGCACATCTGTAAAATGGGCATAGTAACACCCACCCAGCAGAAAGGATTCATAGACACTTTGTGTGTAAACTGCTTTTTATGATTAACAAGACTCCTGATAAGGGCTAGGGCTAGATTCCCTGCCAGGGTGCCTTATTCTCTATCAGGTGAGAAGGAGAGAAAGTTCTCACCTCCCGAAACACTTCCCATAATGGGATTCTTCAGCTATTCTTTATCTAGGCAGATAGAATAGAGGCAATGCTGGCATATTTGCAATTTGGGGGATGTGCAGGAAGTATTTTCAGTGAAACAGGAAGCTGCAAAAGGTGCGTAGGAAGCAACTGCCACTCAGTACATCCCAGTGCAGACTCCTCCCAGCTTCTCCAAGGACCACCATCTATATGACAGGTACCACCCTGGAAGTTGGCTTTCTTCTCCCAAGAGTTTAAAGAGGATTTCCTGGGCCGAATGTGCTCGTGTGTGTGTGTGTGTGTGTGTGTGTGTGTAGTAATAGGGAGGGGTAGGCCCTGACCTAAAGGGAAGGTAACACTTTGTTCTTCAAGCCAGATGTTTGCAGGGGGGGTTCTGCTCTAGGTGACGTTTGGGTTTCACTTTTTCATGGTTCATCCAGATGTCTTCCCCAATGGGTCCTGGCCTTTGCTCACTCAGACTGTCTTCTGGGGATTCCCTTCTCTACCTTTCAATCCATGTTGGAATCCTAATCTTGTGTTAAAGCTCAATTTGCAGGTTGCCTTTTGTGTAAATCTATCACAGACCTGGCCTCCACCCCACTCTAAGCAGTGGTCGTCTTTCCACCTTCCAGGGCCCTCTGCCTGGCCCATCATGCTTTGGTTGTTTGTGTACTCCTGTCCAGTTGGACTGAAATTGGGGAAACCTGGGACTGGGTCTTTTCATCTTTATCTCCAGCGTATAGCGTATTTCTTAGCATCTGGTTTGGTGAAATTTTGCTGAATGACTAAGCCCTGACATGGCAGTAAAGGAAGAGGGCAGAAGATACACCTCTCCAAAGGTCAAGGCTCCGCTAATCCCTGCAGAGTCCGACTTTGACTTATTTTGATTATTTTCAGTTTAATATTTTGACACAAGAGGGTCACAGTGTTGGTGGTAATCATAGCATTTGTTCTGTGAGGCTTTGTATACTCTTCATTGGTGGTTTTTTTTTTTTTTTTTTTTTTTAAAGTAATCTCTGTGTCCAGCGTGGGGCTTAATTCACGACCCCAGGATCAAGAGTCGTATGCTCTACTGAGCCAGCCAGGTGCCCCTACTCCTCATTGTTTTTAGATCTGTTTGTTTCCTTATTCAACCACATGAGGCATGTGGGTTGTGTGTTATCTTTACTCAAGAGATAGGAAACTGATCTTGGTTAAGGGTCTTGTCTATGTCACACCAGCACCTAAGAGTGCTTATAGTCCTCTGTACTGCCTTTTTAGCCAATGTCCGTCCGCTTCCTTGCTCAGAGGAGAAACATTTGGGAAGCATATGCTGTTGGTGACATCTTTCCTAATGCTTTATTATTTTTTTTAAGTTTATTATTTTTGAGAGAGAGAGGGAGGAAGACAGAGAATCCCAAGTAGGTTCCACACTTTCAGCACAGAGCCTGATGGTGGGGCTCGAACTCAAACCGTGAGATTATGACCTGAGCCAAAATCAAGAATCAGAGGCTTAACTGACTGAGCCACCCAGACACCCCAACGTCTACCCTGTTCTGTGATGTTCCTTCAGCCCCATGCCTGGTGTAGAGAAGGGCTCAGGGAATGTTTGGGGCTGGATGGATCCGTGAGCCTCCCTTGCTGGCGGAGCTGAACACTTATCCCCAACAAATGTTGGGCTCCTTGATGGACACATGACATTGGTGGCTGAATATACATGCACCTGTGGCTTTTCACACTCTCCCCCCACGCCTCTCCAGGGACTGGGATAGGACAGATGGTCGTAGACACAGGCTTCTCAGCTCTGCATCCTCTCTGCAAATCACATTTGGGGAAAAGTTAAGTTTGTGCAGTAATACAATTTCGGTAACACAGTTTCATACTGCCGGTGAGTTGTTTAACACTCCCTGGATAAATCACACTTCAGCAGAACTCATTTGGGAGCAGAAACAGAGTTTAATTTCACTGTAGGTGGCTGTGATTCCAGCCCACCAGGCCCTCCCACCCCCCTAATAAATCTAGGCTGATAAGGTGAATGCAGCACTAAGCCAGGCTATTTCTGAACCCGGATAGCCTTACTCTATATTAATCGTCCTTTTCATCCCCAACACCTTGCATTCTTTGTCCCCTGAGGATAGACACCCACTTGTCTATCCTTAAATGTTAGAGATGGAAAAGACCTTTATAGTTCAGCCTCACGGATGATGATGATGAAGGGATTGGGGTCCAGAGAGGCCAGGTGGCTTATGGCTAGTGAGTGACAGCCTGAATCCAGATCCAGGACCCTCGATTTGTCTCTAGTGCAGGGCTCTTGTTTTCTGCCCACCCCAGTGCACAACCTTTGATTCTGTTTTATAGCCAGGGGAGAGTCTATATGTTCAGTTTAAATTGAATACAGGTGACCACTTTACTGTTAAATGCCCTCAGCATAGAGTGAATTCATTTCCTGTTAACCCTCACAGCCTCTCTTGCCATATCTTTGGCAAGGGCCATTAAAGTCTTGGCAGATTTCTGTATAGTTAACTGCAGCCTAGGGGTAACCCTGTGTGGGTTTGACTGATAGGATTTAACTTTTAGGAAGAAAATGAAAAGCACGGGTGATAAGAGTATGTAGAGAGAGAGAGGAAAAACGATATTGTTAAATTCTCTCTTAACAGTATACCTTTTGGCCCTTTGGCTCCAAAAATCACCATATTTTGGTTTCCAAAATGGCAGATAAGACATAGAATCCCAAAACTGCTGAAGATTATTAAAATGTATTAAAGATGCAAGCCTGGAGCTTGAAAAAACACTTGTCATTTGTCATGGAAGCTTCAGTGTTCTACGTTCTCCTGCTGATGGACTTGGGGAGTCTCGGGAGCTCAGCAGCTGGTGTGCCATGGACTGTTCTGTGGTCCCCCCCTGTCTGGGGTGTGCATACTCTTGTCTATGGGGGCACTTTTAGGAGAGACACATAGGCTGGCCAGCCAGCGGGGTCCGTTCAGCCTGTACTAGGGTGATGTATGTAGCAGGAAGCCAGTTGTAGCACAGCAGGAGATAATTTTTCTCTGTACAGGGTCTTCATGTAGTAGGTCATTAGCGTTGATTTCTTGGCTTAAAAAACTGTGTATCTTCCTCTTCTTTCTTGACTGTAAAGGGCAAGGGGAAAAGAGGAGCTCATTATGCCCTTTTCTCTTCTTCTATGACCAGCTTCCCCACAGTTACGAATTCTGTTCTGGCCCTTACTGGGCAGTCTTGCTCTGTGTTGGAGGAGTGATCCCTAGAGGCAGACCGCTGAGGTTGGAGTCCTTCACCCCTAAACACTTAACATCAGTTGGGATTCGTAACGTCTGTTATCCCTGGCTTCCTCATTAGTAAGTTAAGTATGGGGGTGATAATACTACCTAACTTGTAGGGTTGTTGTGAGAGTTAAATGTAAGGTGGTAGGATAACACCTAACTCAGTAGGCAGTCAGTAAAATGTTACGCATGGCTTTGTACGTTTCCTTTGGGGTTTCTCTGTCAAGTTTATTGCCAGCATTTGGGAGTTCACCCTCTCCTTTAAGGCTGAAGTCCGATATTGTCTTGTCCTTGAAATTTTGCCTGGTCTCCCTCAGGAAAGTTTTGGCAAGGCTGTCCATGAACTGTTTGGGAGGCAAAGCACTTTGTGTGTGTGTGTGCGTGCGTGTGATCTTCATATATTTTCTGTGGTTTCATGATCTACACTATGAGCTTCTGGAGATTTAATAGTTCTGTCTCCATGCTCCATTTCTAGCCAGGCCTGGCATGCAGTCAGCGGTCTGTAAATGTGGAATGAATGAATGTTGGTGTTAGCTTACAGAGCCCGTGTGGGACAGGAGATTTGCTTCATTGGGTTTTCACTGATATCAAGGGCAATATTATGTGCACGGAGTTTCTTGATCGCTCGTCTTGAATCATTTCTTCTTTTTGTCCTTTTTGGGTGATGAAGCAAAGCTGGACTAGTTGGAGCCCCCAAGTGGGACCAAGAGATGTGGCTCTTACTGGACTCCATTATAGGTCAAATGCTAACTTAATGCAGTGCATGGCACGAAGGATGCCGGTGTATTATATGATTAAATGGATTCTAGTTACTAGACTGGAAATGACTGTGGTGGGTGGGGAGGTCATAAATATACTAGTGGTTTGGGGGCCTGAAGGAGTTAAAGCTCCTCTCAGAATAGCCAGAGCAGCTCCTAGGAAGTAGCTTCCGAGGCAGGATGTGGCAAGCCGGTGGGTAAATGAGCGCGTTCTCCTTTGGAAGAAAAGGAAGTGGGTGGGGAGAAGTGAAGAGGAAGAGCTTGGTGGACGTATCTTTTTATCTTCTGCTGTAAGAACATGCTTCTCTTTGAATGCCAGACAGAGCCTGCAGAGTTTTTAACCCAAAGTGACCAGGGTCCAAAGAATGCTTAATGATACTGGTTTTGCAGTTTTCTTGTTTTTTTTTTTTTTTTTGCCCCACAGTATCTCAAATTTAGTATGCACTGGAGTGTTGTCCTAGTAGGTTTTATTTTCTAATAGTGATCTTTGGTGTATTATTGAATGCTCTTTGAGGATTCACAATTAGTGTAAAGTGTCAACCACAATCACACTCTTCTGACCAAGAATTAACTAAGTAGTTAATTCTTTGTTTTTGTTTTTACTTTTAAATAAGCTACACCCACTGTGGGGCTCAAACTTACAACCCTGTGATCAAGAGTCGTATGTTCCACCATCTGAGACAGCCAGGTGCCCCTAACCAAGAATAATTTAGAAAAAAGTTTTTTGTTTTAGAAAAGCCTCTTTGATGTGTTTACTTATTTATCTGTTTCAGAACACATTCTTACCCATTGTTTGTCCAGGTGCTCATAACAGCTTCTTGTGATACAGGACAAGAGTGTGCTTCCATTTCGAGGTTCAAAGTTACATGGCCCGTTACCGGCAGGGTTGACAGAGGGCTCCAAATTTTCTGACTTCCAAGTTCAGGGTTGTTTCCATACTCTTTGGTGCCTTCTGTTAGAAGCATGGTTTATACATTGGAGGCAAATTATTGATGATGCAATTTTGCAAATAAAAAGAGCCCTCTGGGATTCGGTAATTGAAATAGGTGAGCCTCAAGCATCGCTGGAAAAGCAGCCATCACTTCTGTATGTAAATAGGTAGCAATAATGCAAATGAGTGTTGGGCTTGGGAATTGAATCCAGGACTGTGTGTTGGTGTGTGAGAAATACTGTCAAAGCCCTTTTTGAGCCAGTCTTTGGACCAGGGTAATGAGAGTTTAATTATCTGGAAGAGAAGTCCCCTGTGGGCTTCCAAGGATTTGGAAAGCTGAGCTCAGCAGCTTTTAGACTTCAGATTTTTATATCTTCTTTGTCTCAAGGAAGCTAGTATATCTCCTGAGGTGTGTAGCTCGTGATTCCATTTCTGTGAAGGTTCCAAACTAGAATTTTTGCACTTATTCATATATCTATTTTGCATATGCACATTTTGGGTGATTTGATCCCAGAACCACATACTTAAATTGTGATTATTTTGCATGTATTTTAGATATTTAAATATAAGAAAGCATTCTTATGGCATTTTTAATTTATTTTTTAAATTAAAAAATTAAAATCTTGTGACATTGTTTGGAAACTAAGATGTCAGATGGCTCTTTGCTGAACCCTAAACGTCCTGAGGCGTTCCAGACTGGTGTGATGGGACCATCTTTTTTTTTTTTTTTTTTTAACTTAAGATTTAAAATTTTTCTCTTGAGGTATAATTGACGTATAAGTGTGCTGATTTGATACGTTTATGTATTGCACTATGATTACCACCATAGCTTTAGCTAACATCTCTAGGGTGTCACCTAATTATCATTTCTTTTTTGTGGTGGGAACATTTAAGATCTAATCTCTTAGCAGCTTTGTCGTATATGATACAGTATTGTTGACTCTAATCTCCGTACTGTGCATTAGGTCTCCAGGCTATTCATCTTCTACTGCAAGTTTGTACCCTGTGACCAACATTTCCCTAATAGTCCTTCCTCAAACCTAATTCTTTAGCATGGTGTGCTGTGTCCTTCATGGTCTAGCTCCAGCTTACCTTCCGGCCTCTGTGCGCTCTCCTGGATGCACCTACCTTCTGGCCCCTTGGAACTGCTTGTAACTTTCAGTGCCTTTTTATTCATGCTGATGCCCAAGCCTGGGGTGCTCTTTCCCCTGCTGCAAATTGAGTTATCCTTCAGGACTGAACCTGGGCATTATGTTTTCTTTCCTTTCCTAATCTTGGAATTGGAAGTTTTATCTCTGTTCTCATAGCCCCCTGTGCCCACCTCAGCGTTACCATCTCCCTTACCTTACTCACTGCTCTGCTTGTTAGTATCCTTCCCTGTGTTTGGCTTGCACTGTGATACCTGTCTCTTTCTTTCTTTCATCTCTACATTTTTGTCTCCTTGTCTCTTTCTTACACACACACATACACACACACACACACACACACACACACACACACGAAGCCTGGTGAGGGCAGGGACCCAGTCTTCCTCATCTGCACCTTCTTAGCCTTTAGCACAGATTGTGCCTGTCACACAGTGGGTGCTCTATGAATAATCTGCATTGCATTTTCACAGCTGTGGGCTGTGAAATGGGTATCAGCCAGATGTCTACCCAACTTCCCCGTCCCCTGCCCTCCTCTAGATTGAAGTGGTCCTGCAGGTTTCCATTCTCATGGTCACTTGTGCTTCTGTAGGACCCATGTTTCCCTTTCTGTGTTTTTTTTTTTTTTTTCTCTTTTTCTTGCTCTGTGTTGAATCAGCTTGGAATTCGGCCCCTTTTTTCCTGATTTTCACCAAACAACAAGAATGAAACATACAAAAAGCTATTTTCGTGCAATGCAGATTGGATTGAAGGTCTGGGGTAGGGAGGGTGTGTTACATTATAGCAATAAAGACAGCTTAAAATCTTATGGCGTTAGATATCTTTGGTTTTAAATGATCTTTGCCCCAGTGCCTTCTTTCCTCCTTTGCTACTTTACAGACACTCTTCAAACAGGCTTCTCCCAGCTTATTCTGCAGCCTAAATCATTTCTCCAGCTCCACCCCTATGTGCTGTTCAGATCTGCTCCTGCCTATGCCATGGCTGAGGATCAGGCCCTTTTAAACTGTCGGCAAGCCTTCTGGTCCTCTGGTAGCCCTTGCTGTGAAGGGGGTTTGTTAACACAAACACTTAACCAACCCCCCGCCCCCGTCCCTCCTTTCAGAAGACAGAAACAAGCACTGTGGGTTTTGGTTTTAATTAAGTTTTCCCTCTGGTCTGTGATTTTACTTCTGCCAGGTACATTTTGACCCTACCAGGCCAACTGCTATTAATTTGAGGACCTAACTAGTAGTTTTCTACAAGGTGAGCACTTGTATGGACTTCTAGTCATGGTCCTGCAGGGTTCCCTGAGCATTGCCAGATGGTGATGTGGGGAGTATGATTTTTCTCGGAGATGATGTATGCCAAGAGGTGAGGTTTGCTGACCCCTCTAGTGTGTACTTGGATCAAAGAGAGGGGCCAAGCTGTAATAGACATGTTGTTCATGTGCTTAAGGAAAGAACAGGTTTGGAGAATTGATGATTTCTCCATGTGGACTAGAATTGGAGATGCATTTTGAATGCTGTTTCTTCTGAATTTATCTTCCTGCCTTAGCTGTGCTTCTGAGCATTGGCTCTCTTCCTTTTTTGCCTTGGGGACTCGAGTTTCCTCATGGCTCTGGGTTATGAGGTCTAGGATGATGGCCGCATCGGGTCCTGTACCTTTTCTCTCGTTCAAGAACAACTCACACTGCTGATTCCCAGAGCAGCATTGGCCATTACTACACAGGCAGTTTCTGAAAGGTCTTTCTCTATATCAGCGTCTCAAAATCTGGGGTCAGATACATCGTCTTTACAAGGTCACGATCAACCAACTTGTCCTTTCAGGAACACACCCATTGTGTGGCCACCACCAGGCCCAGGGCTCCCTTTGATTTTTCTGAGGGTGACCACACACTTATTGGATGTTCTGCTTGGGTTGTCTATGGTATTTTCTCGCTTTCAGTACTCTCTGCTGCCTCCTCTCCACCCTGCCTCCCTCAGTAGGCCCCTGGGTCTCTTATGGCCACCCAAATTTTTACTGCCTCTACCAGTGTGCTTCACCTGGGCCGTGTCCTTTCTCTTCCCTTCCTGTCCCATTCAAAATATATCGGCCTTGGATGGTCCCTCTGAAAGGAATTCCTCGTTGGGTAGATTTGTTGTCTTTCCCGGGACCTTTTAGTACAGCACAGTTCTTTGCTTCAAAGGAATCGGTCACTAAAGGGTACACACCTGTGTTAGGGTTGATCGGGTGGGCGATTTGTTGGAAGGACATGTGATCTTTGGCTTGTGGTATGGAGAGAAGGTAAGTTTTGGAGTTCCAGCCCTAGTCTTAATTGCTGCTGGCCTCCGTCTCCATTTCTGTAACATGGGAACAAAATACCTAGTTTTTAATGTTGTTGTGAGGACTAAGTTAGTGGGTATAACATGGCCAGCATTTAAGAAGCTCATCTCAACTACATTTACATTTCATTCTTTATCAGACAGTTCTTACGTACCTCTTTCCCCCTCAGGTAAAGGTGATACTCCTTTCTGTCCTTCATTTTCTCTTTTTTCTTTCCCATCTGCCTCCAGATTTCATCACTTTCTCTCTCTCTATTTTTTTTTTTTAATTTTTTTGGTACTTCTCTGGAAGACTGATCCTTTAGGAATTAATTCATATATGGCTAATATGAAACAAATTTTGTCCACTGGAGCAGAAGAAAGCATAGTCTGTCAGTTGTTTCAAGCAACAATATGACACCCCCTCTCCGATCCAGGATGTTGTTCAATATTTAAGAAGAGTCTGCCTGAGTGGGTGGTCCTGCCACTCCAGAGGTTCCTCTGTGTGGGTGTGTGCCTGCGTGTGTTTTTCAGCGTGACTCTCTACAGAAACATGCCAGGGGAAGGCAGTTTGTATAATTTCGGAAGCCTGTTTGATTCCAGGGGCAGGGGGGTATTGCCTGTTGTTGTTGTTATTATTATTTTGCTTATGTTTTTGTTTTTTAAGGATAGGAATATGTGATTTTTTTTTTTAAGTATGATTCCTATCCGTTTTGGGGCCCGAACTTATGCCACGATCAAGAGTCACATGATCTATTGACTGAGCCAGCCAGGCTCCCATATTTATCTTTTTTTAAAAATTATTTAAACCTGTTTTCTTGACTTTGAGAAACATTTGTTGATTGGCCTGGAAGCCACTTGATTTAAGGTGACGTTGAAGAGAAACACTTGTCCTGACTCTCGTTTTAAGTTCTATTCCTCTAACATTGTTTGCTTATAATATTTTTAATCCCTATTCTATATCATTTTCTACAGAGTAGACCATGTTAGAATGCCCTTTCTCCTTTTTTTGCTATCTAAATCTTACGTATCATTCTAGCCCATCTCTGGTCTCCCGCCCCTACAAAACTCAGTGTGGTTAGGCCGGCATCTCCTGAACTACGGAGCTGTCAGTGTCTGAGAAAATCAGGGGAACTGCAAGACAGTTTTTGCCCCACAGTCTTTGTTGGGAGTGGCCGCGAAACCAGTGAAAGGCCACAAAGGCGGTATTTAACTACATTGTACATTTTTGCCAGGCTATTGATTTATTGCATGAAAACATACGGATACAGGAGTTTCATCAGAATGGGGCTGGCAGTGGTGATCACATCATGGTGTTGTTAGGAGACCAAAGGGGCTCCTCTACATTGCTCAGAATGCCTGTCATACTACGGGTCCTTAGTAAATCAGTAGTGAGCACTATCAAATCAAATGTTACCCTTGCTAACCAGTAATTAGCTGCCGACAGCATAACAGTATTAACTACTTGTTAAGCCCTTCAGATGATTCCAACATTTTTTTGCATTACACGCTTATGTAATCTCCACTACAACCTTTTTTTTTTTTTATAATTTTTTTAATGTTTATTTTTGAGAGAGAGGGAGGTAGGGGGGAGTGAGGGAGGGGCAGAGAGAGAGGGAGACACAGAATCCGAAGCAGCCTTCAGGCTCTGAGCTGTCAGCACAGAGCCCGACATGGGGCTCCAACCCATGAATCATGAGATTGTGACCTGAGCTGAAGTCGGACGGTTAACCGGCTGAGCCACCCAGAAACCCCATTTTTTATTTTTATTTTTTTGTAAGTAAGCTCTACACTCACTGTGGTGCTTGAACTCACAACCCTGAGATCAGGAGTTGCCTGCTCTTTTGACTGAACCAGTTAGGCACCCCATCCACAACAGCCTTTTATTTAGCATCACATAATTGGCTTAAAGAGCCCTTAGCTGTCTGTATGCCTCTTGCTGCCACACTTAGGGCCTTCTGGTGTCAAAATGCATGTATTCTCAGAAAAGGCCTGGGAAGATAGAGCAGTATAGTCTCAAAGGAGAAAGCAGTGATGGGACGACTGGGTGGCTCAGTTGGTTAAGTGTCCGACTCTTGATTTCAGCTCAGGTTATGATCTCATGGTTCGTGAGATGGAGCCCCATGTGGATTCAGCGCCTATGGCACAGAGCCTGCTTGGGATTCTGTCTCTCCCCCTCTGGCATGTGCTCTCTTTCTTTCTCTTTCTCTCTCAAAATAAATAAATAAACTTAAAAAAAAGGCAGTGAGGGACACCTGGGTGGCTCAGTTGGTTAAGCCTTCAACTTCGGCTCAGGTCATGATCTCACGGTTCATGAGTTTGAGTCCCACATCAGGCTCTGTGCTGACAGCTCACAGGCTGGGGCCTGCTTCAGATTATCTGTCTCCCTCTCTCTGCAACCCCCCTCCCCACAGACTCAACTCACTCTCTCT
Source organism: Panthera onca (assembly GCF_046562875.1). Taxonomy (NCBI): domain Eukaryota; kingdom Metazoa; phylum Chordata; class Mammalia; order Carnivora; family Felidae; genus Panthera; species Panthera onca. Next base: position 38,691,692 of record NC_138344.1, on the reverse strand, counting down.
CTCTCTCTCTCTCTCTCTCTCAAAAATAAAGAAACGTTAAAAAAAATTTTAAAAAGCAGAATGGGAAAATGGCCAGTGTTTGTGGAGATGCCTGGCCCTGGGACTTAGCTGCAGAGTTCAGTCCTTGGAATACTACAGGACGAATCTGATGTTAGGATTAGAGACTTCTAGCATTGAAAAGGACTTTAAAGACCGCGTAGTTTAACTTGCCTATTTTACCTATGAGAAAAATTGAGGGGAAGTGAGTGAATAGTTCACAGACCAAGTAACTTTCAGAGTTGAACCCATGTCTGACTCCCAAAGCCCTCGCGCTTATTAAGCATGGAGTATATTATATGGCAGCCACATGCGTGGTTTGTTTGTCTGTTTGTTTTTCTTTCTGGTAGTTTTATGTCCCTTTATGAAAGACCAGCCTTGTGCTGACCCAGAAGCCGCTGATTTCCTGCCTGTGTCACTGGCCCTGGGTCTGGGGGCTGCTTTCAAGAGCAACGGCTGTGAGGCTTTGCTCACCTATACATCTGTCAGCAAGCAGAGAAGAGTAGGTGGCCAAGAATTGATTTACATTAGCAGCCAGCCTCAAGGAAAAGGGAAAAAAATACTTGTGCTAAATTCAGTGAAGCACATTACGAACCGGGCGAGAGAATGGCTGTACTGAAGCGCGTCTTCCCACAGCTGCCTAAGAATCTAAGCCCAAAGCTGGGTTCAACACCAACATGAAGCAGAGGTCTAAGCCGGAGGAGGAATAGGAAACTTTCCCCTGCCCAAGAACTGCCACAGATGCAAGGCAGAGTTTTGGTTGCCATGGAGAGGAGGGGAAGTCCACGTTCACAGGGCCTGTTCAAGACCAGGACAAGAGAGAACCTTCCTATGGCTACCACAGGCACAGTGTCTGGCTTGTGCCATGTACAGTTTGAGGCCCTGGTCGTTACTTCGCGTCGTTACTTCGTGTCCAGCAGTACGTGTGGACTGCTTTTTCCTTTAAGACTATACTGACTGTTTTATCTTCCCAGGCCTTCTCTGGGGATGCATGCATTTTGACACCTAGAAGGCCCTTAGGAAAGCAGCAGGAGGAATACACAGTTAAGGGTACCTTCAGCCAGTGATGTGATGGTAAATCAAAGGTGGTCATAGAGATCCCATGAGACTATTATGTACGAGTGATAGCAGTCCACCCCTAGGGGAGGAGCAAGAGCATGGAGAAGGACCCCACTCTGTGGCCAGGCATCATGGGACGGTTCAAAGCTGAGGGAGGCGTGGGAACACTGAAGGGGAAAAAAAAAAAACCTCTGCAGCTCAGGCTCCACTCTCAGCACAAGACAAAACCCATTGCTCGAGAAACTTGCAGCCTGTGGTGCACTGAAATTACCAGCATTCACAAGAAAACCCAAACCTAGCTCCATTCCTGACTAACACAGCATGACCGAAGAATGCACCCATTTCTAAGCATAAAGACCATTTCCCTCAGTCCTTAGTCTTCTATTATGATGCACCACTCAATGCAATATTAAAATGCACAAACAATCACGAGAGAAAAAACAACCTGCAAGAGATAAGGCCGATAACAGAACTAGACTCCGGTGAATCGGAGCTTTAAAATAACCATCATTTATGGACGACCTGCAAGAACAAATGAGGAGTTTCAGAAGAGATGGAAACTAAAAATGGAATCGAGTGGAAATGCTAGAAAAATTTAAAAACACGGTATCAAAGGTCAACAGGTGTATCAGCAGACCAGAGGGAACTGAGGAAAGAATCAGTGACCCTGAAGATAGGTTGAAAGAAATTATCCACACTGGAAAAAAAAAGAAAGAAAGAAATTTAAACTGAGATGCAAGGAGGAAAAGGATAAAAAGAAATCTGATCACAGTATCTAAGATACACGTATATAGACAGAGGAAGAGATGGGCATTGAGAGAGAGAGGAGCCAGACAGACACTGACCTGACCGGAACTTGTAAAGGGATTGGCTTATGTGATTGTGGAAGCCTAGGCTGGAGGTCCGTGGAAGACTTGAAGTTGGGAGTCCAGAGGCAGCCTGCTGACAGAATTCCTTCTCTGGGGAGGTCAGTCTTTGTTCTTAAGGCCTTAAACTGACTGAGTGAGGCCCATTCACATTATGGAGAGTAATCTGCTGCTTTACTCAAAGTTCACCAGTTTACTCAAAGTTCACCAATTTCCAACTCCCCCCGCCCCCAAAACCCCACTTTAGTAGAAACATTCCAAATCAAGTTTGACCACATACCTTAGCACTGTGGCCCTGCCACCTAAAATTAGTCATCACGTGTCTCTTAGTTACTGCTCCCCACTCCAAAGGGTGTTCACTTTTCTACTTTATAACTGCATAGACGAGTTTTGCCCCATTTTTTTGTTTCTGTTTTTGTTTTTGTTTTTGTTTTACCTAGATGCAGAACAACACATTTTTTTTAATGACCTAGAGTTTTATTGCCTAGTTAGTTGAGCAGCCCTTCCCAGCATGGCCTGCAGGGTTGAGGTGTAAGGGTATAGAGCCTCTTCTCCACCTTGTTGTTTGGGGCTGGCCTAAACTGCACTCCCTACCACAGATGGGCTGGCCGAGGCTGGAGTCTGGAAAGTGGTTAGCTGTGCCTTTGGCCCCTCTGCCTTCCTCTGTCAGGCCCATTCTTCTTTCTTCCTCTCTTCCGCTCTTTGTAACCCCCACATCCCCGCTGTCCAGGGTTTGACTGTATAGAGAACCTAAGACCAGTTCTCTTTTTTCCCTCCCATCTCCCTTCTTTTGAAGATCCTCAGCTTTTCAACCTGAACGCACCCTCAGTCTTTGTACTTCCTCAGCTGGCTGTCACGTGCCCAGGCTTGGATCTCAGAGATAACCAGACAACCACACTGCCCCCCCCCCCCTTTTTTTTAATGGGTGTGGAAACTGAGGACCAGAAGGGTGGTAGCTTGCCCAAGACCTCATAGATGGGAGTGATATAGGGTGAGAATTGAGGGATTGCAGTGTTTGTCTCTTGGTGCTGTTCCCCCTCAGCTTAGGTCTCCTGTCTTCCCTATTCTTTCCCTGCCCCGGTAGTGTTCCTATCTGCCAGATGCCACAGGGGACAGAGAACTTCCCAACGCCCTGGGCTCTCTGAGGACACCCGCCTGCTGGTACCGGGACCCTTTCTTTCCTCCAGCTCAGTGATTGATGGTCACCCTCTGCTCTTCTCTCCGTGCTCCTTCCTGGCCAAGGCAGGGCCTGCCACCCAGGGCTAGAGCAAGGCTCAGGTTGGTGACAGGCCAGCATTTGTGTGCTACTTGGCTCATTTCTGTTTGGTGTGTGGCCATTTGAAGACCCCATTCCTTTGTCTAGACGTCACCTCCTCCCCCCTTCCCATTTCAGTGACCATCAGGGTCGGGGAAGGCAGTGTGAGGTCTTGAACGAAGCTCTGTTCTAGGAGCTGAGAGACCTGGGCCTCCGTTTACTCACCTTTGAAATGGGTTGGATCAGGAGGTCTTTACCTTTCCCTCCTTGTGCTACATTGTCCTGCTACCTGATTTAAACCACTGAGCCACAAATGCAAGATTACAGTTGTGGCGGTGCAGTTAGGCGCAGCAGATGGGTGGGATGAGAGAGAAGGCGATGTTCCGGCCCATAGGATCATCCCTCTCCACCCACTGCATTGTGCCTCCCTGGAGTTTTCAGAGCACAAATGACAGCCCTTGTTTTTTTCCACATTCCTTGCTCTTCTCTGCATTCCCATTTCAAACCTATAATCTTGTATCTCGACAGACTTGTGTTTACTGTAAGACAGCCGTGGTGTGGAATGCACGTGACCGTGTGTCATTTTCTCTCTGCTGTGGTCAACAGGGTGATGGGGGTCAGATGTCACTGCTGGTCCCGTGTGTGTCAGATAGTTCTTGTTCTGGGCTCCAGGTTCCTTTCTCAATCTGTAGCTCTCAATTTGCTGATTTCAGTTAAAACCAAAGATTGTGAAGGAGACAGGTCTTGCCCTCTGAGATTTGGAGATTTGTGGCCCCTCTCTTCCTATTTCCTTTGCTTGAAACATTTTGCCTTGGGGTGGGGCGGGGCAGAAATGAGCCTTGTTGAACACCATTGAGTCCCTGTGCAGGAGGAAGCAATACTAAAGAATGTTACATTATTGATGGATTTCTTTTTAATGAGTACTGAAAGCCATTTTGATGCCAGGATTTTCCTTTCACCTTCAGATAAAATCCTTGGTCTTTCATCCTCGGCAACAGTTCTTTTTTTTTTTTTTTTTTTTTTTTTTTTTTAATTTTTTTTAACGTTTTATATATTTTTGAGACAGAGAGAGACAGAGCATGAACGGGGCAGGGGCAGAGAGAGAGGGAGACACAGAATCGGAAGCAGGCTCCACGCTCTGAGCCATCAGCCCAGAGCCCGACGCGGGGCTCGAACTCACGGACCGCGAGATCATGCCCTGAGCTGAAGTCAGAGGCTCAACCGATTGAGCCACCCAGGCGCCCCATAATTTTTTTTTTTTTTTAACGTTTATTTATTTTTGAGACAGAGAGACAGAGCATGAATGGGGCAGGGGCAGAGAGAGAGGGAGACACAGAATCTGAAACAGGCTCCAGGCTCTGAGCTGTCAACACAGAGCCCGACGCAGGGCTCGAACTCACGGACCGTGAGATCATGACCTGAGCCGAAGTCGGCCGCTTAACCGACTGAGCCACCCAGGCGCCCCTCGGCAACAGTTCTTTAAAAAAACTTTTCAAGGGATTTAAGAGTTGTTAAAGGAAAGGCAGTCATTTCTGGATTCCACGGTGGCTGCCTTGGCGGTGGCTCCTCATCTTCCAGCCTACCGGCACTTGCCTAACATTAGTTTACAAGTGTGTGAAAATTCCATTGTTCCTTCCCATTCGTTTTCTGTTTCGATTCTCCCCTGGTTAAGGAAGCATGGAGTTGTTACTCCATTTTACAGACGAGAAAACTTGAGATGTGTCAAAGTTAAATGACGGGTCCATGGTCACACAGCTAGTTGTTGACTACTAGGGGATAAGAGTCCGGGATTGCTGATTACTAATGGCTTGGTAGCTTGGCAACACCATTCCCTACCCCCCCCCCCCCCCCCCCCAAGTCATCAGGAAAGTCTTGCCACCACAGCGCACAGCCTTTGGTGTGGCATAGCCTTCTGAAAGCATGAATCAGGAGCCAGTTCCTTAGCTGGTAGGGTAGGTGGTTAGGCAGGAGAGCATAGAAGGTCGAAGAAGGAGGAAGCCAAGATTTAGTTTTTCTTCCTGAAGGTGGGAGAATTACTTAATTCTACAGAGAGTCAGGAAAATGAGCAGAGTCAACATTTCCTCTTTTTCTTTGCCAGATGGATGGGGTTTCTTGTGGCCACTGTTACTTGCAAGGCAGTGTTCAGCTTGATGTGCGGGGAGGATTGCATCTGGCGTGAAGGACTCTTTGCATAGGTATACTGTCTTCATGTATGAGCGAGCGCTGGTATGGCACATGTCCCACACTGGGACCCTACCCACGTCTGCAAGTGCCCTCCCTTGCAGGTGTTGAACTTTTTGAAGAGGTAGTGCAGCATAAGATTAGAGATTCTCTCTGCCCAGGTTTCAGTCCTTGCTCACTAGCTGTGTGACCTTGGACAAATCACTTCACCTGCCTGTGCTTGAGTTTGCTATCTGTTGTAATTGTAGGGTTGTGGCTGAAATGTATTAGCAAGTGCAAAACAGAGTACGGGCAGTGTTGTGACGAGAGTGGTTTCCTTCCATTCGGTCCTTCCCTCTTCCTCATCCTGCTCAGCGTTCCTGCCTCACAGAAGCCTTTGGAGGCTGCATTTCCAGCCTGACTCCTGAGCCCTACAGGCAGCTGTAACCTCATCGAAGTTTTAGCTGTGACGGTCTGTCTGTGTTTGACATGTGTCTCTAAATGTTGTCTTTGATGGGTTCCTCTGTGGACAGACCTCAGAGAAAGGAAACCTGAAGGTGGCACTGTGCCCTTGCAGCCATGCTTGTTCTGGGTCCCTACCCCGACAGACAGGGCAGCTTAGTTGAGCCTTTAAGCAGGATGAGAAAATTGCCAGCTGTTTTAGTCTGTTTGGGCTGCATAACAAAATGTCATAGACTGGTTGGCTTAAACAACAGAAATTTATTTTTTCATGGTTCTGGAGGCTGGAAGACCAAGGTGAGGGTGCCAGCACGGTCGGGCTCTGGCGAGGTCCCTCTTCCGGACTTGCGGACAGCCATCTTCTCTTGGTGTCCTCACACGGCCTTTCCTTGGCGTGTGCACGGAGGCAAGGAGGTCACCTCTCTTCTTCTGGTCACCAGTCCTATCTGATTAGGGCTCCACCCATATGACCTTACTTAACCTTAATTACCTCCTAAATGTCCTGTCTCTAAACATGATTACATTGGGGGTTAGTGCTTCAGCAGGAATTTTAGGGAGATGCAGTTCAGTCCATGGCACCATCCATTCTTCCCTGAGAGCTGCCCAGGGAGGAAACTTGGTGAAATCAGCCTTGTGTGCTCTGTGGCCCCATGTACAGTTACTTGTAAGGCAGTATTGGATCTTTCCATAGACTGGGGAGGCAGTAGGTCTCAACCTCCCTGCCTTCTTGAGAGTTGGAACAGAGGGTGAGCGAAGAGTAGAAGATGATGCTTACTCCTGCCCTTGAAGCTCAGAAACAGTGTGTATGTTGGGGGTTGGGCACCAACCTTCTGATGTGTAATGATGCCCTATCTTGTCGCCATGTTGTTTGTTTAGACTGGGACTAATCAAATGAACCACCGTGGACGCTCTCTTTACCACCCTGTTTTTATAAACCCCCCCAGGAATAATGAATGTTTTTTCATTCTCTGTAAAACAACCCATACTGCCCACCAGCCTGCTGAATGCACAGCTAAGCAGGCTGCTCTCTGCCTTGCCCACTCGCCTCGGCACCCACTGGCTGAATTATGTGCTTACCCAGAACCAGAGTGTTCCCAGCATCTGTTCCCAGCATCGTTTGTTTGGTTGTGGCTGGCATTGCAATTAAGTAACATACTTCAGTATCAGATAAACTGGTGAAATATGACTGCAAATGAAGTGGAACCCCCCCCCCCCCCCTTGCTTTGAACACTAATTACAAGCCATGGAAAGACTAAATAAGTCCAACTCACTAAAACACATTACTGTCAAATTAGATGAGCATTAAAATTGAGGGAAATCATAAAACTCTTACAATTTTATTTTGATATTACTAAGTGGCTACATTTTTACTCTGAGGACTCAGGAATTGGAAGTGATCGACGATGTATTGTTTGCTGGTTCATGTGAGGAAGATGCCACCGGGCTCTTACTAGCGGACTCTTACTCAAAGAGAGGGCCTTGCCCCGCCTACATTAGAAGATGGGTGAATAAATGCACCTTTATATGTATATTATATGCAAAAATAAAAATTTTAGGTAGGTATTTTTATGATTCTTTGCTTTGTTTTGATTAACCTGGTTCCGGACCTGATCACATTAGAGAGGAGGGTTTTTGCTGTTACCATATAGAGTCTGTTGTGATAGTTTGGTTTGATTTCAGTTTAGTGCTTTTAGGAAATAGATTTTATTTTGTTTGTGGTGCTAACTTAATAATCCAACCCTAGTGGGGCTTTGGGAATTGGGGTTTTCATTTTTTTTTTTTTTTTTTTAATATTTATTTATTTTTGAGAGGCCGAGCACGAGCATGGGATGGGTAGAGAGAGAGGGAGACAGAATCCAAAGCAGGCTCTGGGCTCTCAGCTGTCAGCACAGAACCCGAGGCAGGGCTCGAACCCACCAAATGTGAGATCATGACCTGAGCCAAAGTCAGACGCTCAATCAGCTGAGCCTCCCAGGCGCCCCGGAACTGGGATTTTAAAGCAAATGAAGGTGGCTCGTTTTGGATATTAGCAGATTCTTCGGTTCCTTCTGTAGACTTGCAGCATAGTGAGCGAGGCCTCGTTTTACAAATGAGGAAACAGAGGCCTTGAGAGGTGAAAGGTGTCGGTGAGGAGTAGTGACAGGGAGTGGTGGCTGGTGGCATAGTGAAGGGAGCGGGGCCGCAGCACCTGGAACCCTCCCGTGGAGTCCCTCCATTCGTTCTCCAGTCCGGCCCCAGAGCTAGTGCTCGCCATAGCACAGGTGCTCCTCTGGGGGGCCTCTCTGATGCCGGTTCTGACTCATGTTCCCTCTTTGGGACAGGACCAACCTGGAGGCCTTGCAGAAGAAGCTGGAGGAGCTGGAGCTCGATGAGCAGCAACGGAAGCGCCTGGAGGCCTTTCTTACCCAGAAGCAGAAGGTCGGGGAATTGAAGGATGACGACTTCGAGAAGATCAGCGAGCTGGGCGCCGGCAACGGTGGTGTGGTGTTCAAGGTCTCCCATAAGCCGTCTGGCCTGGTCATGGCCAGAAAGGTGAGGCCACTCAAAAAATAAAAAGAAAGAAAAAAGTACTGAATCAGGTTGGTGATTAGGTGAATTCACTTGGTGAATAGGTGATTGCATTCTCTCTTGGAAGATCGGGGGTCTGGGGACAAGGGTGGAAGGAAGATGGATTTTTCACTCAGTACCTTGTTGTGCTGTTTGAATTTTGAGCTCCTGTCATCTATCAGATTATAGGATAAACACACTGATGGTGTGTTAGGGTATTTATCCCCATCCCCAGACTGGAAAATAACAGCAAGTGACCTTTGCGAGCTTTCTGCGTGCTTTGGAAAGAATGCAAGGGTGCCTGTTTGCCATTATCTGGTGCAGCAGAAGCTGCTTGCATTTAGGCAGCCCCGGCGATGCACCAGACCCTGCTTTCAAGTTGTTTGCCTGGCCCCGGCCCTACCGCTGCTTCCCCCTCACCGTCCTGCAGGGAGCATCTCTGCTCCCCTCCGTGGCAGGCAGTGTCCGAGCTGGACTCCCCTTTCTGCACACAGCCCCTGCTCCAGCGAGGCCCGGCCCTTCTGTGTTCTCCGGCACACCACGCTTACTTCCGTCCACGTATTTTTGCTCAGGCTGCTCCTTCCATCTTTTCAAACAGCGCCCGTCTTCATGGCCCGCCTCTTGTCTAGCTTTCACCGGTCACTCCAGCCCATGCTGATAACCCCTGGTTTCCATGTCCTCTGACACTCACTCCTTGTCGGCGGCCCTTTCTGGAAGCTTCATCTCATTCAGCAACCATTTCCTATGTTTGTTGTGTCTGTCCCCTGTCTGCCCGGAGGAAACAAGGGGCAACATGAGAGGGACATGGGTGGCACCTGAGGCCCTGGCCAAATCTCAACCACATCAGGCTCCTGAAGTCAAGGGAAGCTCCCCGGGCAGCTTGGGTCCGCACTCTCAGTCCTTCCTACCCCTCCACTTCTACAGCCCCCGAGTGCCAGCCGGCTCCTCAGGCTGCTTTGTCTTCCTCTCTCGGCTTCCCGGCTCCTTTTAGAGGAAATGCTCCTTTCAGCTTTGTGCTTGGGAGGGGTGAGCCCCCCCTTCCTCACTCTTGGCTCCTAGGAGCGGAGGCACAGCCGTCTTCCCCTCATTATGGCTCCTCCCGTACCATTACCTGCCATGGCAGGTTGGCACTGAGTGCTTTGGTCGGGCAGAGACTTGTTAAAACGTGCCTGTGTCCTCTCCTCCCACCTGTAAGAGCTTAAGCATTTAAGAAGGCTTTCATTCATCCATCCGTATGTTTTTAAAACATCTCTTCCTCCCACTTTTCTTTCCCCAGCTAATTCACCTGGAGATCAAACCTGCAATCCGGAACCAGATCATACGGGAGCTGCAGGTTCTACATGAGTGCAACTCCCCATACATCGTGGGCTTCTATGGCGCGTTCTACAGCGACGGCGAGATCAGTATCTGTATGGAGCACATGGTATGTGGTAACCCATCAGCCTCTGGAGCAACAGCCTAGGAGCTGGATGGCTGAATGGCTCTGGTCTTGTCTTTGGTTTGGGACCAGCTGCCTCCCTTTTCCTCCCTGGATCCACATCACCGTCTTGGGCATCTGGGCTTTGAAGCTGAAACATCCCTGTCCTCAGAGTCTATAATCTGCTTTAAGGACAGTCTGGAGGGGTTCTTTGGGTGTGCAGAGAAGTAATGTCACTTGATGCACATCAGAGAAGGCAAGTGAGAGGGAATTTAGGGGCTAATTGTGTGGATGTGAGCTGCCAATCTTGGTACCATTAGCTGCCTGGAGTCCCTTCTCTTTCTGGTGACTGACTAATAACAGCATCTACAACAATAATCTAGCAATACTCATACTAGTAAACTAATATTTATCGGGTTTTATAGCCTGGACTACCCTACGCATATTAATATTTTATTGCATTTTTGCAACAGCCTTATTGGATGGGTAGATCATCTGCATTTTACAAATGAGGAAACTGAGGCTCAGAGAAGTTAATAACTTGACCGAGGTCATGCAGCTAGTAAGTGGAATTGGCAGAATTTAAACCAAGGCTGTTGGGCCCCAGTGCCTGTACTTTGTTGAATCCACTGGATAGTGATTGGGGCTCTGTTTCCATTCTTGATGCCCAGAATTTCAGAGAGACAGGCTGGCTTCGTGATGGCTATTTTTTCCTGTCCCCATTAGGCACCAGGGGACTTTGGAATCTGAGATGTTTATTCATATCTCCCTTCTCCACAAAAATCCGAGTAGACACTGTCTTGTTTGCCACTGTGTCTCCAAAGCCCAGAATAGCCCTGGCACCCAGCAGGCGCTCAATAATGATTTGTTTACAGATGTCACCTTCTCGTCAGGACCTTGGGCAGGTTTCTTTATCTTTCTCATTCTCCCTTTCCTCATTTGCAAAATGGCCATTACCATACGGACCTCGGACCTCGTTGCGGTGAGGATTGGTGAAAATAGCAGAGTAAGCCTTCCGGCACACCGACCCCAAGCTTGTCTCGTGCGAATGGTAGACGTTGCCTTATTCTCACTGTCGCTGACACCTCAGGGATGAGGGCTGACATGACTGAGTCGGCGAGCTTAGGGCTGCTGAACTTTGAGCCCTCGGTCTGGCAGAGTGTCCCTCAGCTTCTCCACTTCCTTCCAGACCCTGGCTCTGCTCTGACCTCTGGAGAGAGCCCCCAGGCATGGTCTTCATGAACTCCAGGAGAACCCTCCCCAGGAGGTTTGTCCGTTGCTGGCGCCCCATTATGTTGAACTTCTGTTCATGTTAATCGTCAGGAAGTGCCATACGTATGGTGGCCGGCGTCTGCCCAACTTTTGTGGTGCCATATGGAACATAGAACCTGGAACGTCTCCTGCGCTCCTGAAGGTTCCCAAGAAAGCTCTCGTTCCTCTTGCTTGAATGGGAGGGAAGCAGCCTCTGTGCGAAGCACATGAACATTTCTGGTTTGGTCCTCACCCAGACCTGGGGTACTGATATTTTCCCTTTGGGTCTTAGCCTCCCTTTGGTGGGGTGCAGGCCAAGGGAGGGGAGGGTGTTCCTTAAGCTTTGGGTTTCTTGGGCTTTTTGTGCTGATGATGGTTGGTTTTCTAGCTCTAGCCCAGAGTTTTGGATGAAGATGTGTAATTGGCAATGGAGGTTCCTTGAAAACCAGAAGAGGGTGGAGGGTGGAGGGTGGAGGCAATGGTGATAAACCAGTGACCGGAAAGGCCTTTTTTCTCTTAGGTGTTGCCAAAATAATGGGAGGTGAGTGCAGCATGGGTAGACATGGTAGTAACTAGCTTTCCCATTTTCTACCGCTTGGTGAGTCCTTGCCATGTTATGTAAGTTATTAATCACATCAGCCCTGTCATGTGATGCAATGTTGACCACCCTCCTTGAGGTGGGCGAGGGAACAAGGCCTCTAGAGGCTTAGTAATTAGCTTAGGTTATATAACCAGTAAGTGTCAGAGCTAAATTCTGACCATCTCCCCCCCCACCCCCCGACAACCCCTCCAGCAACCCTCAGTTTGTTCTCCATATTAATGAGTCTCTTACGTTTTGTCCCCCTCCCTGTTTTTATACTATTTTTGTTTCCCTTCCCTTATGTTCATCTGTTTTGTCTCTTAAAGTCCTCATAGGAGTGAAGCCATATGATTTTTGTCTTTCTCTGACAGACTAATTTCACTTAGCATAATACCCTCCAGTTCCATCTGCGTAGTTGCAAATGGCAAGATTTCATTCTTTTTGATTGCCGAGTAATACTCCATCATATATATATATATATATATATACCACATCTTCTTTATCCATTCATCCATCGATGGACATTTGGGCTCTTTCCATACTTTGGCTATTGTTGATAGTACTGCTATAAACATGGGGGTGCACGTGTCCCTTTGAAACAGCACACCTGTATCCCATGGAGAAATGCCTAGGAGTGCCATTGCTGGGTCGTAGGGTAGTTCTATTTTTAGTTTTTTGAGGAACCTCCATACTGTTTTCCGGAGTGGCTGCACCAGCTTGCATTCCCACAAAGCTAAATTCTAACCAATGTCTCTAACTAGGTCTGTTGTCTTTAAATTTGATACTCTCTCAGGGTTTTCTCTGCAGAGCAGTGTTTGGACCAGATCTTCTCTGGGGACCCCTCCCTACCCTAACATCCTGTGTTTCTGTGGTTTTTGGCACTTGTAGCCAGTCAGGGTTTACGTTAGTTCATCAACATGGGTTCAGCTTCACCAACTCTTACTTTTGTGCCTGTTATGTGCAGGGTGCCACATGAGCGGCTGGGGGAATGGAGACATTGAGAGTAGTCTCTCTGTTCCCCAGAGCTGTTTATATGCTGGATGGCTGTGTTCTTGGGCCTTCGTAAGTGAGTTGTCAGTGTGGATGGAAGGGCTTCTGAGCCCCAAGTGTGTGTCGTCTCACGCCTGCGGTCTTTGGCACAATCAGATTCTTTCCTGAGTTACCTCCAAGTTTCGTGCAACTCGGAATTCTCCCTTTGTTAGAGGAACCAGGGCGCTGTCTGTAGGATGAGCATGATTGAACTCCATGGTGCTTGCTTCAGACGTTAGGATTAGGCCCCAAACATGGATAGGCAGTGGCCTTTTCATTTATTCACAACTTGCTGGAACCTGTTTTATTAGCCTTATTTCACCTCTTGCTATGTGCAGTTCAGTTTTTTTTTTTTTTTTTTAATTTGTCTTAAATTGATCTGTGGTGAGGCTTGCTCATTGTGAAATCCTTCATCCACTTTGGATTCATAGATACTGATCACAACCTTTGTACCTCTTGGTCTGTCCTTGCCACCCAACCCTTCCCTCCAAGAGGACAAGATGACTCAGGACATGACAAGGGTTGGCTTCCCGTTCTCTTGGCCCAGTTTCAGTATCTGCAGGTCAGCGTTCCTCCAGTGGATTTGGCTCTGTGGGTAGGGTAGGATCCTCCCTCATAAGTCTCTGAAGCAGGAGATATCTCTGGAGTTACCCAGGGAGGGGCCTGAGCCTAGAAAACTGGCTTTCAGAAGGTGGGAGGGTCAAAACCTTTTGAAGGCCAAGCACGGTGTTTGGCATCTATTAGGTGATAGGTGTTGAGCGGTCGAATGAAGGAGGCCAGGATGGCGGAGGGCATGGACAGGCCTGGGACCCAGTGGGAGAGAGTTAGGCCTTGGAGTCCACAATAGAGTCTTCTGTTCCTAGATATCCATAGGCCCAGAGAGCAGCTGGAACAGTCTGTTAATTTTAGTGGAGAGGCTCAGAGCTACCAGAGGTGGAACCCTGTAGTGAAGCTGTTGTGGCCTGAAATCCAGGCAGCCATGCTCCAGAGTAGCTCTCTGGTCTAACCCTGGACCCTCTCACCCCTTCTTGGTCCCGGAGTAGGCCTTTCTGCAGGAGAGCTCCCATCCTGGCCTCCTCTGACAGGAAAATTCTGACTGCTGGTGGCTACTTCTCTTTGGGTATTTCTGCTTTGTCTCAGCTTCCACCTCTCAAAGGTGTCACGTAGAGCTCTGTTCATTAACCACATCCCACCTTCAGAGGTTCTTTGTTTCTGTGTATGTCACAGTCCTTGTGTGTTCTAGGTCATTAACATTTCCCCCAGCTTTTTATCATGACAGTTTCAAACACAAAGCAAGGTGAAGGAACTGTATAATGTACACTGTAAACCCCCCACCTAGATTCTGCAATTACTGTTCTGCTATGTTTGCTTTACCACATGTTGCCCATCTATCTGTCCATCGCTCACATCATTTCTTAGACGCATTTTAAAGTGAATTTGTGTCACTGGCATCCATTGGGCCCCATCTTCTAAAGCACTCAGCCAGGGGCTGACTTTTGTAGAAGTAAACTGTGCTTGTGCTGCCCAGTCTGAATTTTTGAGACTCAAGGAGTAAATGGATGGCCCCCGGTCAGAACAGGAATGCTCTTGCCTTTGGGGAGGTAGATTCCTGCTCAGGTGGTAGCTGAGCACCCAGAGAACTGAGGACTCAGGGCTGGTGGTTCTCATGCAGGAGGAAAAGCTTTTGATTCCCCCCCCCCCCCCCCAAAGCATTTGTCTCTTCTATAGAAAACCTTCACAAAAGCGCCATTGACTTAGTTAATAATTACCTTCTAAAAATAAGCACAGTTTCAGCAGCTTTAGTCAGGGAAGGCAAGTTCTTGGCAACAGTGAAGTGGAATTAAAAGGTTGTAAGGTGAGTTGGAGGCAGCCCTGGGTAATTCTGACGGTGGTTCATGCTTCTTGAATCTTGCTAATCCCATTGTTCACACTGTAACTCTGCTTATAGCTCTGAAGGAGGTGAAAGGAAAGAGAGCCGAGTTTTTTTCCTTTTTAACAGGAATATGTACCACAACCCCAGGGAAAAGTGTGAGCTGGGCTGCCCGCTGTCCTAGGCTGTGGAACCTGAGAACCACGGGGTTAGCATTTCTACCTCATTTGAATCAGATTTTGACAGAGTTGCTTTGTTACCTAGTTTTCAGTGCATAGTCCTCCTCCCTGATAATCAGGCAGCCGATCAAACAAAGGATCTGAAACCACATTCAACTGGAAGCAAAAGAGAAATGGCTTGGAAACTTTGTGCGCTGGAGTTCCTCTTCCCATTGGCGAAGGAAACTGAGAGGTGCTATTATGTTTCTGGGAGACTTGGGTGTGGTTACCTGGGCTCTGATGTCCTGACTCGGCCACCAGGGATCTGCAGCATCGTGAAGGCAGCCAGGCTCACAGGGTGACTCACACCTCAGCCTGGGTCACAGCTCGGGCAGGGCTCTTCCAAGGACTCTTGGAAAAATAAATGTGTTCCCAGGGGAGTTCTGTTGGGTTCTAGGTCAGTGATTCCTCCTGTCTGGGTGGAAAGTATGGCACATAGGAAATTTTAGGTTGAAATTTAGGATCTTCCATCGTGCTCCTGGGTCAACTGACCCGCCCACCGTTAATAGAAGACAAACATGTTTGGGGGTATTCAGGTGCACCTGAGAATTCACACCTGACCTGCTTTCTTTTCCCTCAACATCTGTGATCCAGAGTTGACTGTGACAGAAAGTGATTAGTCCAACGCTCCTTTGCGTAAGCTTAGAATCTTTCAGTGGATAATCTATTTTTTTAGCATTATTTTAGTAGACATTTCCTGAGGAGTCTGTACCCCTGAATGAATCTTAGTTTCTCACTGTCTCAAAAGAAAGCAGTGTTGTATCTATCTTACAGTGCCTTTGCACAAAATGGATGCTCAGTAAGTGCTCTGAATCGATTGTAGATTTTAATTCTCCACTCTCTTAAAGGAATTCAGTAATTTAAAAGGGCAAAACATTTGTTCATTGTAGAAAATTTATAAACCCTAGAAAAGCCCGGAGAAGAAACTATCATGCAACCAAAATCCCTGATTGTCTTCCTACATAGACTAGAAATAGCTATTGATGACACTTTGGATGTTCTGGTTTTGTGTGAGTTACACAATTTTTTATGTCTATAAGAGTAGGATTATGTTCTGTCCTTCTTTTTAATCGTGTTGTGCCTTGTTCTGTGACCTTATGCTCCCGGATATGTCATCGCGGCTGGGTGACTTTGGAGGCAGGAAGCTTACAGGGATGTCTTTCTGCTTGGCCATGTCTCGTCCGCTTCTGAGGGGTGGTTTCCGTGTCCCTCCTGTTTCCAGTCCTTCCTTTGCCACTTTGTCTAGGAATTGCTTCCTCCTCCGAGCACCTGTAGTGATGTCTCTTCTCCTCATTCCACTGTTCGGTTCCTGCCTTGTTTCAGAAGAGAATTTAAGGTGCCTTGCCCTGTTGAGTGTTTTGTCTCCCCAGGCAGAGTGTGAGTGTGTGTGTGTGTGTGTGTGTGTGTGTGTGTGTATGTGTTTCTTCCTGTGTCTAGTTTTTTCTATCCCTAGTTTCTCACATATCCCTAAACCTTTCACAGAGGTGGTTAATAAATGATAGATGATACTGGTAACTGCTCAGTGTAGATGAGATACTCTAAAAATCAGTCTGAATTTGCACGAATTGTCTCTACTTCTGAGGATGATTTTAAATTGCGACTGATAATTGGCAGCTGGAAGCCATGGCCTATGAATGTAGCCGTGCCTCCCTACGTCAGGGTTCCTTGAGTGAAGCTTTTCTTCACGATCTCAGGTTACAGTGTAGAATCCACGAATGAGAAGGCCGTGGTGCGTGAGCCCCACAGAGGCTGGCTTCATATCCCACCTGTGTCGTGTGTTGCATTCTCCCTTTCTGCCGTGTACCTCCCCCTTTCCAGGTATAGAAGTCATACTCCTTCTTTGAGTAAGACATAAACTCAAATGCCATCTTTTAAGTGAAGTCAGAATTTCTTCTCTCTTCTGCATGTGTAACGTTTTCTTAAACCTGTATCCTGTTTCATTATATTCAGAGTCTGTATATTCACCCTACTAGTTTGTACATTTAACAAGGACAAGAAGTAGTTCTTTGTTTGTATCTTTATCTTCCATAGAACCTAACACTGTTCACGGCACTTGGTAGGATTTGTGGAAGGAATTGTTGCTTTCTATGACGTTTTTCTTTCGATTAGCTGTGAGTTTTTAGGACAATCTCCAATACAAGTTGTGACATACGCTGATGATCAAATGGCTAACATTTATCGAGCACTTACTGTGGGCTAGATGTTGTTCTGAGACCTTTATATGTACCAGCTTGTTTAATACTTATAATAGCCCTATAATTATTTTAATAGCTTTAAGATATCATCCCCATTTTACAAGTTGTGAGTAACCTGGTCAGAGTTCTCCTGATAGGAAGCAACAGAGTTGGTGAATTTAGACAGTTTGCCTCTAGAGCCTCTGGTCCCAACCATACATTGTTCTGTCAGTTCAGTGCAAACCTTTTTAAGATTTTATTTTTAAGTAATCTCTACACCCAGTATGGGGCTTGAACTCACAACCCTGAGATCAGGAATCACATATTCCACTGACTGAGCCAGCCAAGTGCCCCAGTGCAAGTCTTTTTTTTTTTTTTTTTTTTTTTTTTGATCCCTGAATTAGTCCTTTGTTTGATGATTATTCACGATTTGAGTTTCTAGTTATTTGATAGCTCCCACAATGCTGTACATTTCTGTCTTTGAGGTCTGGAACAAACCAAAGGGTACCCTTCCAGGAGGATTTGCCACATGTGGCATTCACTTTCCTGCCGAAGTTTAACACTTGAAAGAATAGTTAAAAACACTGTCACTAAATGGGTTGGTGTTCTTGTTCTTAGGATGGGGGTTCCTTGGATCAAGTCCTGAAGAAAGCTGGAAGAATTCCTGAACAAATTTTAGGAAAAGTTAGCATTGCTGTGAGTATATTGTATAATTTTTCTTCCAAATTCCCTCATTGATAAGTTAATGAGTTGGCAGGAAATGGACAAGGGAGGAAGATAGTAAGTTAGCTAAGGGAAGTTTGTAAGGAAAGTGGGGTTTTCTCACTAGAATTTTCTCTGTCTAAATCCTAGATACAACATACTCTCTCCCTCTGTCTGTCTCTGTCTCCAGAACTAGAAAAGCGACTTCCTTTATCTTAAAATCTGTATCTGGAGAAATAGATGGGATATCCAAAAGAATTCCCATTTGTGGCAGGAGAAGGCCTCTTTTTATATTTGTAGCTTTAGAAAAAAAACGAATCCAAGCACAAGTTTTCTTTTTTCTTTTTCTTTTCTCTTTTTCTTTCCTCTTTTTCTTTTCCTTTTTCTTCTTTCTTTGTTTCTCTTCCTTCCTTCCTTCCTTCCTTCCTATATAAGTTTATTTACTTTGAGAGTATGCACGTGAGCGAGAGGGACAGGGGCAGAGAGAGAGAGAGAGAGAGAGAGAATCCCAAGCAGTCTGTGTGCACTGTCAGCACAGTCTGACACGGGCTCAATCTCATGAACCGTGAGATCATGACCTGAGCCAAAATCAAGAGTCAGATGCTCAGTCGACTGAACCATCCAGGAGCCCCAAGCACAGGGGTTTGTAAAGTTGTATAAACTTGCAATAATCAACATTGCTTAAAAATAACTATATATCATCTAAAAAGATGCTTTCTTGATATGACAGGCTGGAAATCAAATAAAAAATAAGGGAAGAGGGCAATTTTGCGATGTTAGTTGAAATATTTTCTATATCATTTTAAAATAGAGAGGCCGACTGTATTTTAACCACCCCCACTTCAGTTTCCCATCTTGTTACATTGTCTTTCCTCCAGGTAATAAAAGGTCTGACATACCTGAGGGAGAAGCACAAGATTATGCACAGAGGTAAGAAATTACTTGCTAGTTAGTATGCTTTGAATTTGAGCTGAAATCAAAAGTTGTTGCATCCTCTTTTGTGTTTGTTTTGGTGTAAAAGCCATTGAATAGTATTTTTAATTTTTATTAACAAGTCTTTGACTATTTATTTATTTTTAATTTTTTTTTTTAACGTTTATTTATTTTTGAGACAGAGAGAGACAGAGCATGAACGGGGGAGGGGCAGAGAGAGAGGGAGACACAGAATCCGAAACAGGCTCCAGGCTCTGAGCTGTCAGCACAGAGCCCAATGCGGGGCTCGAACTCACGGACTGCGAGATCATGACCTGAGCCCAAGTCGGTCGCCCAACCGACTGAGCCACCCAGGCGCCCCGACTATTAGATATTTTTGAAGTAATCTTTACATCTAAGGTGGGGCTTGAACTCGTGACCCTGAGATCAAGAGTCCCATACTGTACTAACTGAGCCAGTCAGGCGCACCAGGTCTTTGACTAGTGAGTTTGATGGCTAGGGCAGCAAGTTCCCCCTCTTGTTTTGGCCTGGCCTGTTACAGGTTACACCTGTTAGCTGAGGCTGTGACAGCCATGGTCACCCAGTAAGCCCAGGCCGGAGCCCCAATGGGAGCTTAGTTACCCAATCGCCAGTGTCACCATCCTCCCACTGGACTAGACAGTGCATAGACCCAAAGCCATGACTGACTGGATGTGAGCTTGACTATAAAAGAAACTGATTTTTTTTTTTTAAAGAAAGGTACATACACACTTACTGTATGATAATACACTCTTAGATATGTATCCAAGATAAATGAAACACGTATGTCCATACAGATTCCTGTACACATGTTGAAAGCAGCTGTATACATGGTAGAAAAAACCAAAATGTTCTTCAATCAGCAAAGAGAGAAATTACAGTATATTCCTGTAACAGTATACTATTCACCGGTGAAAAGGAACAGGCTTCTGATGCTAAATCTCAAAATAACATTTATGCTGCATGAAAGAAGCCTGATACACAACAGTACAAACTGTTTCCGTTTATATAAAATTATGGAGAAAACAACAACGGATCTATAGTGACAGAAAGTCCAGGGAGAAATGAACATCAAAAGCATGAGGGTACTTTTGGGGGGTGGTTGGAAACGTTCTATCTTGAGGTGGTAGATGGCTGGATTTATCCAACATCAAACCTTCGGCTACAGTGGCTGTGACCACTTGCACCACTTCGCATATAAATTACATATAAATTATACCTCAATAAAGCTTGTTAGGAAAAAGAAAAAGATGAAGAAGCCAGAGGACAGAAGAATGGAAGGCACAGTGCTGTGGATCGCGTTGCAGTGTGTTAAGGGTGTCAAGTTCAAGGAGGGGGAGGGCTGAGGAGGAGCGGGGTGGGCTGGTGGAATCAGCCCGCCGGCTTAGGAGCAATGGTAGATTAGGTGAAAAATCCTGAGATTGGAATTGCTTTTAAAAAAAAAACTGTAAAATATACGTAACATAAAATTTACTGTCTTAATGATTTTTAAGCATACACTTCCGGCAGTAAATACGTTCATATTGTTACGCAACCACCCCCACTGTCAGGATTGGTAAGGCATCAGTTTTGCTTTAATTGATGTGTAGATAGAAGGCCATCCCATTGAAAATCTCAGTAACCTATTTGTAGAATTGACCAATTGTGTCTGAAATGTGTGTGCAAATGCAAAGGACCTAGAATAGCCAAAACAGCTCTGAAGAACAACAACAAAGTTGGGGCACTTAGACTACCTGATTTCCAGATTTATTATAAAGCTGTGATAATCAATAGTGTTCTGTTGGTGTGAAGCTAAGCAGATCAAATAGAACAGAAGGACGAATTCAGAAATAGACACGTACATGTAGTCAGTTGGGTTTTGACAAAGATTCCAAGGTAGTTCAGTAGTGGAAGGATAATCTTGTCGACAAATGACTCTGGAACAGCTGTATATCCGTTTGCACAAAAATGAACCCCCTCTATTACCTCACACCGTAAACAAAGATGAACTCTCAGTGGATCTTAGATCTAACTGTACGAGTTAAAACTATAAGACTTTCGAAAGAAAACAAACTATCTTAGTGACCTCTGTTTGAACATGAGTTTTTAAGTAGGTCACAAAAGGCACAAACTGTAAAGGAAAAGTCAAGAAATTGAAGTTCATCTAAATGAAAACATTTGCTGTTCAAAAGATACTGACAAAAATGAAAAGTCAAGCCACATGAAGAGAAGATATTGACAAAACCTTTGTCTGTCAAGTGACATTGTCTAAAATACATAAAGACCTCTCACAGTGTGAAAATAAAAACATCACCCGGTTGGAAAAAACGGGTAAACGTTTGAACAGACACTTTACTAATGAAGATAGATGAGTGGCTTATAAGCACATGAAAAGATAATTGAATATCATTAGTCATGAGGGAGATGTAAATTCAGATCACAGTGAGCTCTGCTTCCACACCCACTGGAATGTCTGGAACGTCTGCAGAGTCTGCCCATGTGTTACTGTGGATGCACAGCAACTGGAACTCGCAGACATTGCAGGCCGAAATGTGAAATGGTGCAAAGCATGTTGAAAAGCAGCTTATCCGTTTCCTAAAATATTAAGCATGTGCCTACTCTGCGTGCAGCCATTTCACTCTTAGGATTTTCCCTGAAGAAATGAAGGCATATGTCCGTTCGAGCCCATGAATGTTCAGAGCAGTTTTATTTGTATAAGCCCAAAACTAGAAATAACCCAAACGTCCATCAGTAGTTGAATGGATAAACAAATTGTGGTACATCCAAACGCTAGGATATTACTCAGCAATAAAAAGAAGAAACCATTGATACGTGAAAAAGTAAAACAGACAAAAAAAGAGCACATACTGTGTGATTCCATTTATATAATTCTAGAAATTGCAAACTGATCTGCAGTGATGAAATGCAAATCTGTGGTTGCCTGGGGAGTGAGGGAAGGGGAGGAAGGGAAGAATTACAAAGGAGCACAAGGAGACTTGTGGGGGCGATACATTTATAATCTTAATTGTGGTGACGATCACATATATAGATTCATCAAATGATTCACTTTAAGTGTTGGGGTTTATTATATGAAAATTATATACCAATAACGCTGTAAAAAAAAAAAAAAAACCAAAGCAAACAAAAACAGTGATGTTGCTGAAAACTAGTGATAAAGCAAGTTTCTTAAAAGCAGCCAGGAAAAGGGACAACCACTTTGAAAGAGAGTTTGGTGGTTTCTTTTAAAATTAAACCATACAATCAATCCATCAACCCTACTTCTCCATATTAAGAGAAATGAATACGTTTGTCCACACAAAGACTTGTGAACAAATGTTCATGCCATCTTCATTTACAATAGTCCCATACTAGAAACAGCCAAAATACTCATCACCAGACGATTGAAATAAACACATTTTGATATATTCAAACAACGGAATGCAGCTCAACAATAAAAACGAACAAACGGTTGATAACAGTTTGGATGAATCTCAAAAACACCATGCTGAGTAAAAATAAGCTCTACACAATAGAATATATACTGTATGATTCCATTTATATGAGTATCTACAACAGACGTAATGAGTCCACAGTAACTTTGTATTTAGGTTAGTGGTTGCCTGAGGGTTATGGGGGCTGGAGTGGGGATTGCCTTCAAAGGAATACGAGGGAACTTTCTGGAGTAATCACAATAGTAAATCTTGATTTTGGTGGTGGGTTCACAGGTGTATATGCGTCAAACTCTAATCTTCAAATGGAAAACTGTAGAAAGCCTTCTACTTTCTAACTGCACTAGCTACCATGTCCTTTTTCTAATGGCCATTAAGAAACATATCAATAAGGAGGTGTGGTATGACTTGTGTGGGGAACGCTTTTCCGGCGGTATGTGGACCTTATTCTTTTTTTTTTAAGACCTCTGAGTTCCAGGATAGAATATTTTTGTTTGTATATTAATTTCTAGGAAATAGGAGTAACTGAAAGGAGAGGAGAAACGAACATGTTTTGAGCATGGGGCTGGGTTCGAGGGCTGCGAATGACCTCTCAATCTCACTCGGAGGGGCCATTTGTGTTGTAAAGAGCTCTGGTGGCGTAAAGCCATCGTATCATGTATAAAATTGAATCCTCCTGCCCACTCCTAGGTTATCGTGAGGATTAAGGAAATGACATACGGAAAGCAACTTGCAACAGGGTTTGCGTAAAGAAGGGCCTGACAAAGGCTAATTGCCTCCCTTATGCCTTCGTGTAGTTTGTGAAGAACTTGAGAGCCAGTGACATTTCATTCCTTTTTCGAGCTGTACCTTGTGTGTTCTCACCGTGCTCATATTATTACTTGCCTTTCCTGGGAACCTTACTTCCCTAGCCCGCCCCATCCCTCACACTCCTATCTTTTCTAGACTAAGTCTGCTCAACTTTTTAAGTATAGCACCAAGGCTTGGGGATCTGCCAGTTCAAGTTCAAATCTTAAGTCTTTTACATACAGGATATGTAAACTCTTGAGTTATTTATTCATCTGTAAAATGAGGATCCTTCATGCCAAAGAGCAGTAATTGCAAATTACACACTTATTTCCTATGCTTGTGAGAATTAAAAGGGCTTCGTCAGTAAGCTATTAATAAATAACGTTACTGTTTAGCTTAGTTATATTGTTACCATGGTAATAATGTTACCGTTTAGCTCAGACATGTCTTTCAAGAAGCGTTCCGGGAACCAGCCTCTTCCCAAAGTGGATTAAGTGCTCCTTCTCTGTATTCCTTTGGTGCAGTGTCCATCCCTTTCTCACTATAATAAATAATGAGTTTATTGAGGATCTGTTATGTACCAGGTGCTGTATTATGTGCCTTAGTGACTTTTCTCATTTACTGTTGACAGCAGCCTTGTCTCTTGCCCATTTTTCAGTTGTGGAAACCGCAGCTCAGAGTTTGTTTTTCTCTGTCTAGTCTGAGTTTCCTCAAGTCAGGGGACATGTCTCCCTCATCTCCGTATCCCCAGTCTCTAACGTAACAGCAGAGGATAGCTTGCCCTTGAAGGGTTGTTAAATGGGTGGATGTGTGATTAACCTGTGCCAGAAACACACAGGAATCAACAGGGAAACTGGGCCAAGAACTCGTGTCTTCTACTTTTAACGCAGTCCTTAATCTAGTCCTGTGTTTCTCTCTTCCCACCGCCTTCCATGTACCATGCTCTGGGTCCTTGATGGAGAGTTCTAACTTGATGTCTGTTCCGAAGACAGGAAAGTTTCAGCCCATTCCTGGAATAAGCGACTTGCTTTTCCCCTTCTGCCCAGTACTGCCCCCACTTTCTCAGGAATTTCTTTTCCGGCTCCACCAATTACTGTTCTTTGGCATGAAGAGTGGCTTTGTGAGCCAGACGACTCTCTGGACAGATATCTGTGCTGGAGAGTTCATTACTTGCCCAGCTAAGGAGGGGAAGTCACTAGGACTTCTGCTCCAATGAGCAGTGTGTACAGGCAGCCTGGCCTGACTGCTCTACTCTTCAGACTCCTGCTGTTGGCGTCTTCTCCAGAAGTCCTGTAAGAATTCCCTGTAAGGCCTGGGCTGTGGAATGGTATTCTTACACAACATGATTGCTGGGCGAGAACAGTGAGTGGAGGATTCCTGGAAACCTGAGTGAGGGTGACACTGAGACAGTGAATCTCCCTGCCTCTGTCTTTAGGCTTCCTTGCTGCCAGGAAGTTCTTCCTCTGGTCTAAATATGTTCTTTCCTGATGAAATTTAAAGTCGGTTACTTCTCATTATGTCCTTGAGGGAAAACGGGGAAGAATGAAGAGGCTTTTTCTCTGCTTCGCATTTTTATTTGTTCCTACTTGTTGATAGTGGTTTACTGGTGATAACTTCGAGATTATTTCGGGTAGCTTTCGCTGGGTAATAAACCAGCCCAACACTTAGTAGTTTAAAAACAACAGTTTATTACTTCCTCTGAGTTTGTGAGCTGGTTGGTTGGACCTCTCCTCGTGTTTTCGCTCATCCTCCGAGAGGCTAACGCCCTGGCTTCTTCCTATGATGGTCTTGGGGTTTCAGTGATAAGAGTGGGGTAACCCACAGTGCTCAACACCATTGAAACCTGTGAGTACATCAGGTGTGTTCATGTCCTGTTGGTGAAAGCGAGTCATGTGATCAAGTCAGGACTAAGAAAGTAGAGGGATGGACTCTTACCTCGTCGGAAGGAGCTACAAAGGATTACGGCCAGTTTTTCCACTCGATCACCGTGACAAAACGCAGGGTTTGCATTCTGATGGGGCTACTTAAAATGTGTAACCTTGGGCACGTCATTTAACTTCTCCAAACCTCAGGGAAATGGAGAAAATAGTCTACCTGCAAGCTTGTGAGGACTGAGATAATGCCTACAACAAAGCCTTTAACATTTTTTTTTTTTTTAACGTTTTATTTATTTTTGAGACAGGGAGAGACAGAGCATGAATGGGGGAGGGTCAGAGAGAGAGGGAGACACAGAATCGGAAGCAGGCTCCAGGCTCCGAGCCGTCAGCCCAGAGCCCGACGCGGGGCTCGAACTCACGGACCGCGAGATCGTGACCTGAGCCGAAGTCGGCCGCCCAACCGACTGAGCCACCCAGGCGCCCCCTACAAAGCCTTTAAAATCGTGCTGACCAACATGGTGGGCCATGTGTGCACGCTGCTTAGCCAGCTGGATGAGAAGTTTTTTATGATGGCCAGCAACGGAAAAACCAATCTGCTTTGGTTTAAGCATCTCGAAACTTCCTCATTAGAAGGATCCTGGGAAAGGTCAGAGAACGTTTTGAAAAGTGGAACCCACACACTTGAGTCGGGCAGAGACCAGGGCTCCTCTGGTTGGGAGCCTGGGTGGTGGAAGCAGAAAAGCAGCTGCCCAGAGTCCACAGCGAGCAGCCGCGGGGTTGCGTCTGCCGGGCCAGTTAGGCCTTTTTAGCCTCACGTGTGGGAATGTGTCGGTGATCTAGAGCCAGGCACACCTGTGCTTAGACATTTTTCCGTGCGAGGAAGTGAAGTAATGGTAGTTGGGGAGAGACGGGCTGTTTTCAGGTGCCATTTAGGTACTGTTTTTTCAGCCACTTAGTAGTCCCTTGAAAGTGTTTCATTTATTTCGAGTCGACTGGTGAGTTGAAGGACCTTTGGTCCTAGTGAGATACCCTGCCTTGTGTGTGCATGTGGCCAGCCGAGAGGAATTTCAGTGAGGCCAACACCAGAAAGACCGCAGACTAGCGTCCCTAAGGTGCTGAAAATACTTGCAGGTTTATATAAGGAAACCGGGGGACAAAGGCCGCTGGGTACGGGCAGGTGGGCCGTACAGGTCAGGTCCGTCATTGTCCTGGGGTCTGTCACGCTGGCTTGGGGCAGTCCCTATTGCTTGAGGGGGTGGTTTCGGTTCCCATCACAGGATGCTTTGCCCTCCAGGCCTTTTGCCTGAGTTAGAAGATGCGCTGGAAAGAAGCAACTTAGAGAGACCAGACTGAATCACTGTGCCGTCACAAGAGAGAAGAAGAAAAAAAAGAACGACCAGGGAGTGGGTGTTAGGTCAGTGAGCCCCCTGGGGGTGGAAGTCTTCTCTAGAATCTCTGGGTAACATTCTGGTGGATGGTCATGGGTGGGTACGTGCACATGTTCCTCCATGTTTATTTGCCCTTCTCGCAGTAGCTCCCCCCATCCGAGTAAAGTAATACCTGTATTAATATTCACAGAATACCTACCAAGTGCAGGGTACTGAGTAAATCACTACAGGCATAAAGATGGCTCGGAAATGAATTGTGTTCTCTGGGAGCTTAGAGTCCAACAGGGGAAAAGTGACTAAATACATGGCAGGACACAGCCAGTGTCATTTTTTTTTTAATGCACAAATCGCTGTCCTGCCAGCTTGCAAATAGAATTTGATGTGATCTCATTCATCCAGATTCTTTGGTTGTGTCAGAAATCCAGTGCGAGATTACTTAATCCAAAGAGGGACTGTATTGCCGTGGGTTACCTGTTGGAAAGCTCGGATGAATACGGGGTTGAAATGACAGTGTCAGGAGCCTGCTCCCTCTCGGTTTGGTTTTTCTCGTCCTGGTGTGGGCTTCCTTTCCAGTCTGAGTCTTCTCACTGGGGGCAGCATGGACCTCACTAGCCCCAGTCCTTAGTGCTATCTTCCAGAGAAAGAATTCGGCCCGTTCTCCTCTAGGCTAGAATCACTGATTGGAGTGCCTGCCCACTTCTGGGCCAATCATAGGTTCCAGGATGGTCTGATCGACCCTCCCTGGTGATAAGCCCACCCCCGGGGCAGGATAGATGGGGCTTTCTGGTTGACACCGTCTCAGAAACACTTGCTGTTGGGAGGAGCATATCCCAGATGAAAAGAGGGGTTTTATTACTAGAAGGGGGGGAGGCGGAACACATGCTGAAAGCTAGCAAGTTAGGAAAAAAATGACTTGTCACTACAAATAGGAGTAAGCCCTGGGTCAGCAAGACAAAAGACTGCTAGCAGATCAAAACCATAATTAAACATTAAAGCAGGGTTGGACATACTGGTGGCCCACAGGCTACATATGGTCTCCTGCCTATTTTTGTAGGGCTTGCAAGCTAAGAATCGTTTTTCAGAATTTTGTGACACGTGATAATTGTGTGAAGTTCAGATTTCACTGTCTATAATGAAGTTTTGTTGGAACACGGCTTGCTTATTTAAGTGTTTTCTGTGACTGCTTTTGTGCTATAATGGCAAAGGTGAGTAGTTGCTTGTGAAAGAGACCGTATGGCTTTCAAAGCCTAAAATATTTGTTCTGTAGTCCCTTTGCAGAAAAAGCTTCCTGACTACTGAGTTTTTGTTGTTGTTGTTGTTGTTTGTTTTGTTTTTTTTGTTTTTGTTTAGAGAGTGCAAGCAGGGGAGAGGGGCAGAGGGAGAGAGAGAAAGAGAAAGCCTTACGCAGGTTCCGTGCCGAGCGAGGAGCCCCGGCAGGGCTCAGTCTCACGACCCTGGGATCACGACCTGAGCTGAAATCAAGAGTCGGATGGATGCTCAACTGACTGAGCGAGCCAGGTGCCCCTCCTCCGAGGGAACTTTAGAATTTAAGCACAAGGCCCAGCTCTGACGTTTTCAGCTTTCAGATCTTGATGAAAACGTGGTGGGTGGCACAGGTAGGGGAGGGTTTTTTTTCCCTGATCCTGAAGCTCTGAAAGGAATTAACCACAAAGGTTTTGAGGCGATCTGTGGCAGGGGGTCCTAGGTCTGGTGCGTCCAGAGCTGACCAAGTGGCGGGGTGGGAGGGGGGTCCTAGCAAGCGGCTGTGCTACATGATTATAGCCGGGATTTGCACTCTGCCAGCTCATCCTTCTTCACCCACTGTAGTTATCAAGGGCTGATTTTGATCCAGACCCTGAAGAAACATTATATAAGTTAATGATCAGGAGTTCGTACAACTTGGCCCATCAATTATTTCTGCCTTGGAGTTGCTGGCCGATGAAATCAATAAATGCCAAGAGTAGTTTTAAGTTATGCCTCGGGTCGTTTTTCTCTTCCGTCAGCTGGGGCGGTGTGTAACCTGCCTGATGCTTATGTGTGGTGTTGGACTGGTAGTCCAGGCCTGCAGTGCACCGGAAAGCTGGCCTAGATTTCTGAGGGGCCGCACGGCCGATGGCTATCTTCGGAGCTCGAGTAGCTTGTACGCGGGCCATCCTGCTAGGAGTCTGCTCCAGGGCGGCCTTATTGCCCAGGGAGCCGTTGGTTGGAATGAGAGTTAGGGCTTCTGCCTAGATTCTGGAAGTGTTCTGGGATCTCGGTCCTGGGGGACATCTGGGGGTCTCCATAGCACCTCTGGGGTGTGCTGGCAACAGCCACCACAGGAACTGGGTCCTCAGCCACGGTCAGGGTCTAGGCTCCTGAGGGCTTCCTCTCTTCAGTCTGACTTACTGTTGGCACCGATAGACAAGATTGGAAGTGGCCCAAGTGTGTTTTTGTGTTGTTGTTTTATAAGCTGTTTGTGGCAGACTCAGATGTGATGAGTTTTTTTTTAATTATTATTTTTTAAAACGTCTATTCATTTTTGAAAGAGACAGAGTGTGAGCCGGGATGGAGAGAGAGAGGGAAACAGAATCTGAAACAGGCTCCAGGCTCCAGGCTCTGAGCTGTCAGCACAGAGCCCGATGTGGGGCTTGAACCCGTGAACTGTGAGATCATGACCTGAGCCGAAGTTGGACGCTTAACAGACTGAGCCACCCAGGCACCCCAACTGATGAGTTTCTGAGTGGCTTCTTCTGTGCACTGGCCTACCTGCCATGCCTTTTCTGGTGTCCTGCCAGGCTTCCTTGAGCAGAAAGTCAGGGTGGCCTCTGAGGCTGCACGCAGGGTTCTGTCCTGACTACAGTCCCTGTCTGGGTGGCAAGGGAGTGTCCCCTGTGCTTCCATCTGTGGGCTGCCCACGGTGTCCAGGAGGTGGCCCAGCTGCACCCCTGCTTCCTTTGCCCACCGGTCTCAGCTGCCAACCAATGGTGATCATCTCAAGGGGGCAGTGAATTTACAGGGAAAAACCAATTCCTTTGAACTGTGTCCAGACTGTTCCACCTTACAGATGGAGAGAAACAGAGAGTGGCTAATTAGTAGCTAGAATCCAGTATGCTGATCTCTTGGTGAGAACTGTGAGTCACGTTCTCTCTAGAATTACCTCAGCTGCTAGACCCACGGCGATGGATTATGGTTCCAGATGAGTGTGCCTCTTAGCTCTTCAGGCGAGGCAGATGGGCCACTGGAGGAGGGAGAGTGCTTCCTCAATCCCATCAGGGAAGCATCGTGGAGGAGGTGGTGTTTGCGCTGAGCTGTGCAGCACAGGCAGAAGTTACACAGGTGGCAGCACCAGGAAAGGCGTCTCGGGTAGAGGCGAACACCTGAATCATGGCACAGAGTCGGAAGACACAGGTACGTCCTTCCAGGAAAGAACAAGTCGTTTGGGTGGGCGGTCTGGGTTCCCGATGGCGAGTGGTGGAGTTCGGTAAGGACTGCTTGAGGCCCTGGGTGGGGGGGTCTTCACTGTCCTGCTCAGGGGCTGGATGTTATCACAGGCAGCAGGGAGCAAAGGAGGGCTCCTGTACATGGAAGTAAGGTGAGCTGTCCTTTGAGGACGAGGGCTCTGGCTGCTGTGGTAAGAGGAGCTGGAAGGGGGGAGAGGTCGGTTAGGAGGCTGTTGCCCTGGTCCAGTAAGAGCTGACGGGGGTCCGAGTCAGGATAGTAGCTGAGTTGGGGGAGGGGAGGCAGGTGGGAGAGAGGTGGTCAGGGTTTCTTCTGGTCAGCCCCTGGAGAGCAAAGGGCAGGTGCCGGCCAGATGGGGAGGGGAAGGGAGTCGGAAGGCTTGCGCTGTGACCCTTCCCAAGGCGGCTTGTACAAGTGGTACAAGGGAGTGTGAGGCCCAAGCTTGTGCCTCCAGGCCGTACCGGCTCCCTTTAGGAAAGGCCTGTTAGCCCAGGCTGAGCGGTGATCCTGGGAGATGTGTATCCTGTTCCCTCTCACATCACACAGCCTGCTTGCTTCTTTCTTTTTCTTTTTCTTTCTTTCTTTCTTTCTTTCTTTCTTTCTTTCTTTCTTTCTCTCTCTCTCTCTCTGTCTCTGTCTCTCTTTCTTTCTAAGTTTATTTTTGAGAGAGAGAGAGAGACAGCATGAGCAGGGGAGGGGCAGAGAGAGAGGGGACAGAATTTCCATATCTGGCTCTGCTGCTGACAGCAGAGAGCCTGATGCAGGGCTTATACTCACGAACCACGAGATCATGACCTGAGCTGAAGTCAGACACTTAACCGACTGAGCCTCCCAGGAGCCCGCACAGCTTCATTTCTTTTTTCTTTTTTTTTTTTTTAATTAAAAAAAAATTTTTTTTTTAACGTTTATTTATTTTTGGGACAGAGAGAGACAGAGCATGAACGGGGGAGGGGCAGAGAGAGAGGAAGACACAGAATCGGAAGCAGGCTCCAGGCTCTGAGACATCAGCCCAGAGCCTGACGCAGGGCTCGAACTCACGGACCGCGAGATCATGACCTGAGCCGAAGTCGGACGCTTAACCGACTGAGCCACCCAGGCGCCCCCCTTTTTTTTTTTTTTTTTTTAATTTTTTTTTTTAACGTTTATTTATTTTTGGGACAGAGACAGCTTCATTTCTAAGGGAAACGTGGGGTTGGGACTGCCACTGTCCTCAGTTACTGGTAACTTCCCGAGGAGGACCATGGACCCAGGAGAGCATGTCTGGTGAGCGAGCAAAGAGAAGATGTCATTAACCATCACCTGAGACAGCCCAGCTTTGGATGCGCATCGCCACAGAGTGACAGTGTAATCTAGCGGGTGCATCTCAGTGTGAGGATGGGAAACAGTGTTCAGCTTGGTAGCACCAGATTCATGAGAAACTGATGTGGTGGGGTTTTCTGTTTCCACGTGGAAACCACACATTTCAAAGTTTATAGTTAGAAGTAAGTGTCTCCTGCCTGTGAAGTGTGTGCAGTGCTGTCATTGGGTGGCAGTGCCAGGCGCTCAGTCCCCAGAAAGCTGCCACCCACCGGGTGGCCTCAGAGCCCCCTGCCTCCCTATGTCATCCTGGCTGCCCACAGAACCTTATAGAAAGTTCTGTCCAACTCAGCCATTGGCTCCCTGATTGATCAGCTCCCTGACCGATCCTATCAGAGTCATCGTCTCTGAGCCTCATCTTCCTCCTTCCTTTAGGGGTAATCTCTTCTCCATCTTCTGGAACTGTCCACAGGTTCGGATGAAACTGTAGGGGCATGTGTGTATAACAGCCTCAAGGTCGTGGCATTTAAAGTTTTTTTTTTTTTTTTTTTTTTTTAAGTTTATTTTGAGAGAGATAGAGCAAGAGGGGGAGAGAGAGCACAAGCACTGGAGAGGGACAGAGAGAGGAGGAGAGAGAGAGAGGGTCTCAATTTCACGAACCGGGAGATCATGGCCTGAGCTGAAATCAAGAGTCAGACACTTAACTGACTGAGCCACCCAGGTGCCCTAATGTTGTGGCATTTAAAAGCCCACTGAACATATAATATTCAATAAACTAGAAACTCCTAAGAAGCTTCTAGGCCTGCTTGGAGCTAGCTAGTGAGTAGTAGAGCTAGAATTCAAACCCAGATCTGCCTGACTGCAAAGTTGGGGACGCCATTTCCATACAACACTATATGCCTACTTAAAATGTAATTTTCGATGTCGCTTAATAAAAACCAATGGATATTAGGATTCCTGGCTGTTTGTGCACACTAATTAGCTCAAACAAAGGGACCAAACCCCAGGAAGCTAAGAATGCAGCCGTCCTGAGCATAACGGTGTCCGGGGCCTCAACCGCCATTAGGTGTTAGACTTCACTTAAAATGTACGTATAAAAAGACTCTCTTAGAGTGCTCTCATTTGTTGCTCTTTGTAAATTTTTCTTTTTCTTTCTTTTTTTTTTTTTAATGTTTATTTTTGAGAGAGAGAGCACAAGCGGGGCAGGGGCAGAGAGGAGAGGGAGACACAGAATCTGAAGCAGGCTCCAGGCTCTGAGCTGTCAGCACAGATCCCAACGTGGGGCTCGAACCCACACACCATGAAATCATGACCTGAGCTGAAGTCGGATGCTTAACCAGCTGAGCCACCCGGGCGCACCCCTCATTTGTTTCTCTTTGATCGTGGCGTTATCCTGTCTGGCTGGCCGACTCTGCGTTGTGAAAGCATCGTCTCTGGCTTTAGTCTGATTAGGGAGGGAAGAGCCCCCCACCTTCTGTTATAAAATCCTGGGGAAGGACTGATTGGACTGATATGGATCATGTGCCCAGACCTGCTGGGATCACCGTAATGGGGATAGGGGGCAGTGAGTGGCCTGGCGTGTTAGGGCCCGGGGTCATCGTTCTCTGCGGTGTTCACCCAGAGCGGTGATAGCTCAGAGGGGGGAGCATTTCTCCCAAAGAGGAGTGTGTGGTGTGGGGAGGGCCCTGCTCAGTACACTCCATGAGGACCGTCCGGTCCATCTGGCTCACATTTGTCCTTAGATCGGTAAACACACTCGGCTAAGTGCTTTTGTTTGGAGGCCTGTCCCAAGCTAAGCTAGAAATGACTGATGAGTGGCCTCTTGACCTCCTTTTCCAAACTTCTCTGCTGCGTGATGCAGACTGTGACCCAGGCACAAGCGGTCATGCCTTACTTGCTTTGGTGGAGCTTGGACCACCATAAATTCAGTGGTGTTATTAGAAATTCTCACTTTATGTTTAAAAATGAGCAGATCTCTGGCTATCACTATGTGTCTTTTTTCCATCGTCTTTTTTCCCCAGTCTCCTGTGGAGCAAAATTAGCCTTCAGTGGGCCAAAAGAGTTTTTGTTTTTGTTTTTGTTTTTAGTTAATTGCCCTTTCTTGAATTGTGGCTGAGAAGTATCCAAGTTAGCCAGCATTGTCTTCCTGCCTGCGGGTGGGTGATTGGCTTTGAGATAGATGGCCGATCTGTCCTCTGAATTAGCTGGGAGCCTGCAGGGGGAAATGTGTGCTTTAAGGCAGTTTCTTTTAATGGAAAAGCTACTTTGTGATCTTTGGCAAGGGGCATCTATCTCCTTAAGCCTTGATTTCCACGTCTGTAAAATGGGGCTGCTCTGCCAAATATTAGGGGGTCATTGAAAATGAGAGACCACAACTCCGGGACCCGTGTTTCCCTTGAATACCCCTTTTCCTTGCTCTTTCTTTCTCTCCCTCCCTCCCTCCCTCCCTCGCTCCCTCCCTCTCCCTTTCCCCTCTCTTTTTGGTATAACCTCTATACCTTTTGCCATGGCTTTTGTTAACATCCTGTTTTAAAAATGTTGACCATTTCTTGGAATGGAGTGTACTAATGAAAACCAAATTCTGAAAAAGAAAAGAAAAATGGATTCTGAACGCCTCCAGTATTACCTAGCTTAATTGTCAGCCTTTGTGTGCCTTTTGGGTCAGGAAGGAAGTGGGAAGCAGCCTGTCCTTCCCTCTGTCAGCTCGTCCTGCAAGCGGGACAGGGGGCTGGCTGCAGTTGAGAGGGAAGCATGCATTCACTCCCAGCAGAGAAAGTTTTTCTCTCACAAGCAGACCCAAGTCAGATCCTGTTCCCAGATGAAGCTTGTTATGTCTGTAACGTGGGTGGCCCTCTTCCCTAACCACAACTTATATTTTTATTTTTTATTATTTTAAAAAATATTTAGTTTGAGAGAGAGCGTGTGCTGGGGGTGGGGGCACGGAGAGAGAGGGAGAGAGAAAACTCCCAAGCACGCTCCACACTCAGCACAGAGTCCAACACAGGGCTCAATCCCACAACCCTGGGATCATGACCCGAGCCGAAATGAGGAGCCCCCCCAGCATAACTTTAAAAAAAAACTGAGATAAGATTGACACATCACATTGTGTTAGTTGCAGGTGTACAACGTGCTGATTTGCCAGATGTAGCTATTGGGAAATGATCACCACAGTAAGTTTCGTTAACATCCATCACCACACAACATTTTTTTTCTTGGGATGAGAATTTTTAAGATGTACTCCTAGGGGTGCCTGGCTAGCTTGGTTGGTAGAGCATACGGCTCTTGATCTCCGGGTCGTGAGTTCAAGCACCATGTTGGGTATAGAGATTACTTCAAAAAAAAAAAAAAAAAAAAAAGGAAAGAAATATATATATATATATATGTATATATATTTAAAGTAATCTCTGTATATACATATATATACGTATAAATACATATATACGTATATATATGTATGTATATATGTGTGTGTGTATACACACACACACACTCTTCTAGCAACTTTCAAATGTATGATTCAGTATTGTTAACTGTAGTCACCACATTGTATGTCACATACCGGGAATCTTAAAACTGGAAATTTGTACCTTTTGACCCGCTGTTGCCCGCAACTGAATAACGGCTTTTCTGAAACTTCAGAGTACAGCTCAGCATTTGCCGTGTCATCTAGAGCCCAATTATCTAGGCTCTGGGTAATCTGTTGTAGCATCAAGTAGCCATTAGCTCCCTATGCAGTCTTGCCAGACGTCTCCCTGACTCTCAGCCTCCGTGTCTCCCATCTGTACACAGGAGCGTATAGCTTGCTTCTCATTGGTGCTCTGAGTGTTCGAGAAGACTCGGTATTTAAAAGGCCTGGCATAGTAAGGCCTCGGTGACCCCGAGCTCGTGTGGTGTCTTCCCGGGTCGGCTGGGCTCCCCTGCCCCCCCACCCCAACCTTGTCTTTCAGCTGTGTCCGTTCTCCACAGGTGGGGGCTAGGCAGCTAGGGGAGAAAGCTGTGCTTCTGGGGAAGGTTGGGTGGGAAAAAGAGCTTAGGGTTCATGGCTAATTGAAGTGTTTGGCATTTTCTCTGAATGTTACTATCTTTGCTATTTAATTAGCTCCCTGAGGTCATGGATGAGTTAACCCGGAGGTGGCTCTGTGGAGACTGTTATTTGACCTACCAGGGTCAGCCACCTTTCCCTTCTGACTCTTCACCTTTAAGAAGGGTTATTAAGGATCTACTGGGGTTGCTAAGAAGAGGTCCTTTGAGGCCTGAAGTCACCATTTAAAAATCTCACTTGTCTTTGTCTCTTTAACCTTTAACTCACTATCCAAAGTCATCCCACTTTGGGTTTAGCCTTTGTCACAGATGAGCCAGAGTCTGGTTTGCTTGCTGCTCTGGGGCCCTCATTTCTTTTCTTCTTGTTTCTCTTGTGCCTCTGCTTCCCTCCCCTGCTCCCCTGCCCTTCTGTTCCTTCGTGCCCATTTTCTTCCATCTTGTCCCCCCCCCGCCCCACCCCGTAGTGAATGCAACTTCCTGTAAGATGTTCTGCCAAACAAAATGAGATTATAGTACCCTTTGGGAGGCTGACACCTCGCTTCCTCTGCCTGAGAGGGACCTTGCCCCACTCGTCAGCCTAGCACGGAGCCTGGCCGATTGGAAGAATTCAGAATATCTGTGCACAGTGCCCTGACCATCTCTCTGTCTTTGCCGTTAGCATCATACACATGCACACATGTTCTTGTATTTTATGTTCTGTCTCCCCTAGTGGTGATGGCCTTCAGGACAGGGAGAGGAACTGTGTTCTTTTTACTCATAGCTCAGTTGTAACTGTTCATAGAATAAACAAATGACCCACTGAATTATTTAATCCAAACCTCTTGTTTTAGAGTGGTAGGAAACACTGAGAAATTAAGTTGAAATCATGCACTCTTGGGGGAAAAAAATCAAAAGGCTTTGAACACTGGTTATTTCTGGGGCAGAAAATATGAGAGAAGAAAATATTTCTTCCACTTAGTTTTTGCATAAAATCCCCTTATTTGTTTTTGAAGAAAGAGGGCTTACCCACCCTCACTGTTGCGGGGGGCTGAGCAGAATGGGGGTAACAAACCTTAGCCTCTCATCTGTTTCCTGAAGAAGCTCGTCAGCCTGGGGGTCTCATGGGTGCTGGATGCTTCCTCAAGAAGGCAGCCTGGCCCACCAGGTCCTGGGTCTCCCCGCAGCCTTGCCTTCTTGATATTGGAGGGTGAGAAAGGGAACCCAAGGCCTGGAGAAGGCCGTGAGTAGAGAGGGCCTGGGCCCCTGATTTGAACAGCGGTCGAGGTTGCTGCTAGGAAGGATGTGAGAAGAAGCCCGATGAAATCTCCCCGGTTTCAGCCCTCCCAGGAGCAGGGCGGTTTCCCAAGTGGCAGAGGG
This sequence comes from Panthera onca, assembly GCF_046562875.1. NCBI lineage: Eukaryota > Metazoa > Chordata > Mammalia > Carnivora > Felidae > Panthera > Panthera onca. The sequence continues at coordinate 38,655,502 of NC_138344.1, read as the reverse complement.
GACCCAGAAGAACTTGCGCCTCGAAATCGCTGTGAGGGTGAGTGGGAAAGAAGCATGTTTCACATGCAGAGGCCAGCACAGAGTGGCAGGCCTGAGCCTGGGCAGGGGGACATGGGGCTGTGTCACAGCGCAAAGCTGGGTAGAGGTGAGGCGGGAGCAGTGGCGGGTTTGGAAAGCCAGGCTGAGAGACCTGCACCTGACTGCGAGGCTCGGTGCAGGGGCTGTCCCACCGGAGCAAGCGGTGCTCTGCTCTGCAGGACCAAGTGAGGACGCAGATGCTGGGGGCAGGGGCAGAGGAGGGAGGGCAGCAATCGTGGAGACCAAAGAGGGGGTGCTGCCAGTTGGAGGAAACCGTCTCTCCGGCCTTGTCTGACGCGTACCTCTTTCGCCCCCAGAGGAGAGCCCCATTTGGCCGGGGCTGCCAAGGAGAGGCACGTCCCGGCATGGTGGCTCAGCCACGTGTTTTGGACTTGAGTGATGGAGAGTGATTTGCAGGTCTGCAAGCTGCTTCGTGTCCCACCTCCCGGGTCACCGGGAGGGGCTGTGTGCCGTGCGTGTGGCCCCTCAGGGTTTCCCTCCGCTCCTCTGACTCCATCCCCCATGGTCTCTGCAGCCTCCCAGCCGGTGTTGTTCCCTGGCGTGGGGGAAGCCAGAGCTGACAGCCAGGGATTGGGGAGAGTGGTGTTACATAAGTTCGGAGGAAAAGAGGCTTGCTTGCCATGTGAATGGAAATCAGGTCCAAGTGGTTACAGAGGCCGTGCAGCCACTCCTCAGCAGCCTGGAGAGAAGCAGAGCGAGGGAGGAAGCCAGCAGAGGAAGGAAAACCCGGGTGGCCGGGGGGGGGGCGGGGGGGGGGCGGGGGGCGGGGGCGCTCTCTGTTGGGGAGGGCGGAAGCAGAGCTCTGGTGCCGTAGGCTGCTCATCTTGCAGGGCGGCCTGTGGAAGAATCCTCTGTCCCTGTGGTGTGGCGTGCCGTGTAAATGCCCACACTGCATTAGGTTGGTCCTGGTCGCCACCTGGCAGGGTCACAAGAGCTCTGATTGTCATCACTGCATCGCTGACAGGTGGCCGGTGCTAGAGAAGCAGGGGGATTGGCTCAAGGCTCCTGTTGGAGTGGGCGGCAGGGCGGGGATTTGAACACAGGTCTCTTGAGTCATGGCCGCCCTTTTGCTTGAAAATTGGGCCTAACCTGCCTTGGGCACATTTGGGAGGTGAGGGAGCCCTGGCTTGGTGGCCCAGGTACCGGGGTGAAGGGCTGGGGCATTTAGTGGCAAGTGTGAGGAGAGGCTCCTGTTGGAGGGCCTCCTGCGCGTTCTCCCCATGGCACCCCCAGGAGTGCTATTTCCTCGCGGCCCTCCCCAGCTCTGGCTGGCCGCTCAGCGTCCCTGCTGTACCCCCACACTAACCTCTGGGGTCAGGCATCTGTCCTCTGTTCGAGGAGGGCCACAATCCTGTGTAAGTGAGGACCAGAGGCTCCTTGGCTGGCAGTGTTTGTCGGAGCCTGCCCTAATACTAGGTGTGGGCAAGAAACAGAAGAAAAGTTAGTCCCTGTGCTTGAAGTCGTTCCCCAGGAGGATGTATGACTCCACCTGGGTCATTGCTCAAGGGTCATTCCTGCACAGAGGTGCCCACCCCCCCACCCCCCCGCCAAGGTGTGTGTTCTTACCTGGTTTTATCATTTTTATTCTCTTCATGGCACTTGAGACCACCTGACGTTGTGCATTTGTCGGGTTTTGTCTGTGCTCACACTACAACGTAAGCTTCATGACAGTAGGAGCTCGATCGGTTCTCTCGCCGTTGTCTCCCCGTGTCTGCATGGGCCCTGGCACAGCGTAGGGCTCGGCGAACATAAGTGGGTGGGTGGAACAGAGTTGCGTCATATGGCGGTGGGCTGGGTGGGAAGAGGACAAGCTAGGTGTCAGAGAAGGTCCGAGTTCTGGGTCCAGCTTCACCCAGTTTTTGCAGTGTGACCTTGGACAAGTTCCTAGACCGTTTTGGGCCTTCAGCTGAAGGGGAGGAACCAGACTCCCTCTAAGGCTACTTCTGATGCCTGCATTCTAGAGGTCTGTATGTAGGAGACACAAGGAGCGTGACAAGGAGTTTGGAAAGATCTCGTGTCCTGTGCCATGATGAAGGCTAGGTCTTGGGAAGACACACCAGTGGCTCGGAGTGTTTGCGTATGTACCCGGTGAGTTCAGAGCCGGTCATTCACGAGTATTTAGGAGCACCTACTGTGTGCCAGTTACTGTCCTGGCTTGGGGGTTACGGTGGTGGGGCAGGCAGCCAGCAGCCCTCCCCTGGTGGAGCTGGTGATGGGTACAGAGAAGCTTGAGCTGGCTGAACACAGTTTATGACCTGATCCAGCCTTGGAAATGCGGGGGGGTGGGAGGCAAGGGAAGGACTTACTGGGATGCGAGAGGGTGAGTTTTTTTTTCACTTTACCCTTGGAAAGATACTTACATAGACTGTTCGAGTCTGTTTAAGGATAAATACAGGCATATATCATCTTATTATGCTTTGCAGGTGCTGCATTGTTTACATATTGACAGTTTGTGTCAGTCCTGCGTCAAGCAAGACTATGCCATTTTCCAACAGCATTTGTGCACTTTATATCTCTGGGTCATGTTTGGTAGTTCTTTTTTTTTTTAAATTTTTTTTTAACGTTTATTTTATTTTTGAGACAGAGAGAGACAGAGCATGAACAGGGGAGGGTCAGAGAGAGGGAGACACAGAATCTGAAACAGGCTCCAGGCTCTGAGCTGTCAGCACAGAGCCCGACGTGGGGCTCGAACTCACGGACCGCGAGATCATGACCTGAGCCGAAGTCGGCCGCTTAACCGACTGAGCCACCCAGGCGCCCCCATGTTTGGTAGTTCTTAAATTGCTCAAATTTTCATTATTTGTTATGGTGATCTGTGATTATGACCAGCTAAAATGGTTAGCAGTTTTAAAAAAAAAAAGATGTTTATTTTATTTTGAGAGAGAGGGCATGAGTAGGGGAAAGACAGAGAAAGAGAGGGACTCCCAAGCAGGTTCTGCACTGCAGAGCCTGATGTGGGGCTCGAACTCACAAGCCACGAGATCGTGACCTGAGGCACAATCAAGAGTTGGACACTTAATAACCGACTGAGCCACCCAGGCGCCCACAGTTAGCATTTTTTAGCAATAAAGTATTTTTAAATTCAGGTGTGTACATCATTTTTTTAGACACGATGCTGTATATTTAACAGACTATAGCCTAATGTAAACATAACTTTTGTATGTACCTGGAAAGCAAAACATTCATTCGACTCTCTTCATTGCGATATTCACTTTATTGCAGAGGCAGAGAGCCAAAGCTGCCACATCTCCGAGATGTGCACGTAAATGCATTCATCTGAGGGTACCGAGGGAAAAAATAATAAAGTGGGAATAGTAGTTCTAATAGGTTTGAATTATGGGGACTTGGTTTGTTCCTCTAATTCTCCAGGTGCTCTATATGGTGTCTCTGTTACTTCGTCAGAGATCGATTGCCTGTCCCGGTTTATGTTTTTGCCCCGGGGTATGGACTGCTCTTGATGGGTCTCATTGCTGATGTTGTGCCCACAAAACCCTGGCCTGGGGACTTTTACCAAGTTCCAGCGTCGTTTTCTCACCTGTAAGTGAGAACACTTGACCCCGCTCTGCCCACTCTGTAGGGCAGTTGTTTGAATCAGGGAAGGTGGCGGAAGAAGAACATTGGGAAGTTTACCTCCCTCTGCAAAGGGAAGGGTCAGTGGACTAGTAGTGATGTGGCAGCTGGGTGGGAAGTGGGTAGGGCCCGAGTGCGGGGAAGGGGTTGGGGCTGGTTCCGTGGCACTGCCCTGACTGGACCCCACAGGGCAGCGAGGGACTGTCCTTGACTGACAGCTGGCTGCAGCTGTGGAGGCTGTTTGGGAAATGACGTCACTGAAAATGATTAAGTCAGCTTCCAACCCCTGCCACAGCTGTATGCTTGGTATCTAGGTCAAATAGAGGAATTCCTGTCCCCATCCCACCTCTAGTCTTTGGTCTGAGCCTCAGCAGGCAAATAGGTCTTATTATTTGTTTTTTTTCTTCCTGCCTTATGATCCAACCACAGATACTGTATCTTGCCAAGAAGGGTGATTGAAACAACAAACTTGGAAATCTTGATTATTCCTGATAATGGAGTCTTTCCTGTGGGTCATGTGTTTAGGTCTGGATTCTGAAAGAGTGAAAATCCACTGACTTTCTGTCCTACTTGTACAACAGGTTGTTATTTCCTCTCCTGACAGTCTTTTCTCGAACCCTGAACTAGGGGGAATGAGGGACCTTGGTGTCCAGTGTTTGCGAGCCAAGGGCTGGTTTAGTGATGGCAGCCGTCGTTGGACTCACGGTTGGGGCTGGTCTGTCTATAGAGTGCTGACCCTCCTCCCTCTCCCTGATCTACCTGTGTCAACTCCCTCCTTTTCTTTGTTCCCTCCCCTGCAGATGTCAAGCCTTCCAACATCCTAGTGAACTCCCGTGGGGAGATCAAGCTCTGTGACTTTGGGGTCAGCGGGCAGCTCATCGACTCCATGGCCAACTCCTTCGTGGGCACAAGGTCCTACATGTCGGTATGAGCAGTGGGTTCCATTTCTCACACGTCTTGCATGGTCAGGGATAGGAGCCAAGTGGGTGGCTTCCCCTGTAGAGCCAGAACCTGTCCTGGGTGGTAGAGGTGGGGGAGAAAGAATGAAGGATGAGGCATCATGGTCCCTCCCCAAGGAGGTGGCAGCCATGTTCTCTTCTCTCCCCGATGCCATGAGCTCCGGGAGGACAAGAATAGGGCCATAGGTGTCTCAGTTGTCCCTAGGGTCTGGCTCGGGGCCTGGCATGTGGTAGATGCCCAGGGAGCGCTTGGTGAGTAAATGGCTAGTGTGCTCCAGAGAACGATTCAGAAAGGGGGGAGTGTGACACTGGGTGAGTGCTGGCGTGGGGCAGATAGAGGAGTGTTAGGGTGAGTGGGGATCTGCACGGAGGGGGCAGTGAGTGTAGGCATGGGTTAATCGGAGGGGCAGGCACAGAGGCTGGGGCATCCCGGCACATCGTGTTTTCTGTGTTCTCGTCTGTCTGGTGGCCCTGTGAAAGTGAAGATATCGCTCCCATTTTAGAGATGAGGAAATCCAGATGCAGAGCCTGGACCGAAAGCCAGGTCTCCTCGCCAGTTAGTCCTCACTCAGTCTAAGAACTGAGCAGCTAGCATTCTGGACCACTCAACTGCCAACCGCAAAGTTCGAAATCAGTCAACACACTGCGGGACCTATTGATCCAGGGTTAGTGGTTTGGGTCTTTGTGGTTACATGGTCAGTTCCAAAATAGTCCAGTATTCGAGTTAGTGAAAAAATCCCTTGGGAGACATTAATGATGTCTAAAAAAAAGTATAATTGTCAGAATAAAGATTTTTTGTAGAGTTCTTGAAATATATGTGCTATTTCAATTAACACTGAATAAAAATAATGCTTTGTATAGCACCATATATTTTTTTCCTGACTCTTCCGACTCAACCCATACTTGGGTAGCATTTTGCAGCATCGAACATACATTTTCGTTTGGTTTGACCTTCTTGGTAACCCTAGTAAGGAGAGCAGGTATTTTGTTATGTCGTTATGGATGTTAACACCGGGTTCATCAGCTCCACTTTATAGATGAGGGAACTGAGGCTCAGGATCACACAGTTCACAAGTTGCAGAGTTGGAGCGTGAACTCGAGTCTCCTGACCCCAGATCCTTTGCCTTTTCTCCCGCTCCATGTTGTTTAGGAACAGTCAGTGAGTCAGTGGTGGAGCTGGTCTTAGAGCTCAGCTCTCCTGACTCTCAAGGCTGGTGTTTTGTTTTTGTTTTTGTTTTTTTAATGTTTATTATTTTGAGGGAAAGACAGGATGTGGGTGGGGGAGGGGCAGAGAGCTAGAGGGAGACACAGAAGCCCAAGCAGGCTCCAGGCTCTGAGCTCTTGGCACAGGGCCTGATGCAGGGCTCGAACCCATGAGCCGCGAGATCGTGACCTCAGCTGAAGCTGGATGCTTAACTGACTGAGCCACCCTGGCGCTCCTCAAGGCCGGTGTTCTTTCTACCCTGTGCACACTTCATTCGTGACCCATGTTCCAGAAGCCTCATGTTTCAGATGAAGGTGACAAGATGAACCTCGCAGCTGGGCTTTGGACAAGCTGTGCTGCACATGCAAGACAGTGACCAGACTGGGCAAAGCTGGAGCCCCAGCTGAAGTGGCAGCCAGGGTCCAGCCAGGCCAGGGGCTGTTAGCTGAGGGCAGGTTACGGGGAGATGGCAGTGAGGAGGCGTGGGTCAGAGCCACAGGAACCACCGAGGGTTTGAACGCAGTAGCTGGGGGCGGGTCAGAAACCAAGTGAAAGCAGTTAGTGGAAGTTCCAAAGAAGACAAAACGCATCAGCAGATTTAGGGCCGGGGCCAGGACCGGGACTCGGACCGAGCAGGACAGGCCACTCCCTGTGGTGCAGGCAAGCCTCAGAGGGGCAGGGAGTCTTGAGATCTCCCTGGAGCCTCCGTGGAGACTCGCCTGTCCCTCTTCTGTGTGGGCCTGGATGAGCTCACAGGTGATCATAACTGTGTCCACTTCTCCTGCAGCCAGAAAGACTCCAGGGGACTCATTACTCCGTGCAGTCGGACATCTGGAGCATGGGGCTATCTCTGGTTGAGATGGCAGTCGGGAGGTATCCCATCCCTCCTCCCGATGCCAAGGAGCTGGAGCTGATGTTTGGGTGCCAAGTGGAGGGAGATGCGGCTGAGACGCCACCCAGGCCGAGGACCCCTGGAAGGCCCCTCAGCTGTGAGTGGCCCCAGCTTGGACTGCCCTTGCTGCTGTGGTTTCTGGGGGGCTGATTCTCCGAACACTGTCCCAAGACTGATTGCCTGTCTCTGGATGCCAGGCTGGGGGAAGGGGGGGAGAAGCAGAGCAGGGGTCTCCAGGTGGGTGTTAAATTGTTTCCGTGGACAGCTTGCCACGCTTTGTTGAGTGCCTACTGTGTTCCCGGCACTGCATTTAGTACTTTTATATGCGTTACCTAATTTTTAAAAATCCTGACTGGTTTTTAGGTAGATTTTCTTTGAGATAAAGTTCACATAACATAAAATGCACATTTTAAAGTGGACGGTTCAGTGGTTTTTAGTATATTCTCCCATGTTGTGTAATCATCACCACTGTGTAATTGCAGAATATTTCTGTCACCCCAAAAAGAAACCTCACCTCTGTGAGCAATCACTCCCAACTCCTCCCACCCCCACCCCCTGGCAACCACTCATCTACTTTCTGTCTCCATGGATTTGTCCAGTATTGTCTAATTTTAATAGCAATCATGTGTGAGCACTGTTATACTCTCTTAAATGTGAGGAAACTGAGGCACCAAGTGCCTGACTTGTCGAGACTACATATGTCATTGTCCACGCCTGAGTCCTAGGTGCCGAGTGCTGTGCTGCACCGCTTGCCTCTCTGATCACGAATACTGGGAAGTAAACCTGGTGCTGGGAAGGTGCTGGCCGAGCCACCATCTTCTGATGTAATTCCTGCCGGGACATTGCTTTGTGACCAGGAAGGCCTGTCCCTGAGGCCCTCATGGAAGAGGGTGTATGTGAAGGGAGAAACAGAGGGCAGGGGTCGCTGATGGTGGGTCCCGGGAGGGGCTCGTGGCTGTGGCCCCTGAGGCTGGCTGGGGACTCTGGAGTTTAGTAAAAGGAAGAAACCCAAGTTCAGGGAGAATGAACAGTTAAGTCCTCAAGCTCCTGAGTTATCGCCTCATTTGCTCCTCTCTCAGTACAAGGAAGGGAAGAAGGGCGAACATAGTGACCCATCTCCCCTTCACCAAACTCCAAACTAAGCTCAGCAGCCCATGGATTTGCCTGAGGTTGCAAACCTTGCAGGTGGCAGAGCCCAGACTCCTACCCGGCTGGCCGACTCTGTGGCCTTTGCTGTCCCCTCTGTCCTCGGCCTTATCTGAGGCTCGTGTCTCTGCTTGTTGTCCACCACCCTGTTCTGGTCCCCAGGACCCATGCCCCCGGTCCCTAGCCTCAGACTGGCAAATAACCTCCTGTCTGTTTTTCTGAGAAGCATTTTCTTTTTTCTCGTTATAAAATCTGTAGCATATGGAATGGACAGCCGACCTCCCATGGCAATTTTTGAGTTGTTGGATTACATAGTCAACGAGGTAAGTACCGCGCAGCTTCCTTGACCTCGTATCTGCTTCTATTAAGAAAAGACTCCGTTGATTTGGGAAGCCTGTGCATTGTTCCCACAGTGGGGCTGCTTGTAGGGCATCACGCTCTTGGAACTGAGCGGCTGGTTTAGAGGCCGCGGGTGCCCCTTCCCCAGGGAGCATATTTGGGTAGCTCTGAGTTTCTCGTCCTTTCTCAGATTCAGGAGCCTCCAGTGTGGCCATTACACTCCTTCATTCACCACGTATTTCTTGTGCACTTACTGTGGGCTACGTGTGCACTGTGGGGTCGTGCTACACACGAGGTGGGGGGGCCACAGACGGGAAAACAAAAGTCCCTCGTCGTGAAGACCATTAGGTTATTAATATGGGAGGCAAGGCAAGTCCACACATACCTGCAAATTAGGGTTTCCGATTGTAAGTGCCATTAAAAGCAATAGATGTAAAAAAATGACAATGTAGAAACAGGTATGGAAAATATTCCCTGTAAATTGTGTGGAAAACATTACAAAGTAGTATGTGTACTGTGATCAGTTCTTTAACAAATCTGTATGCACATACGTACATACAAAATCTGAAAAGCAGTAGGAAATGGTGGTTCTCTCTGGATGGTGGAAATTTCTTTTGGCTTATTGCTGCTGGCTGGCTTTAATGCAGAGAACACACATTATTTGTGTAACGCACCTATACCAGTATGTCTAAATGAAAAAAGGATCAAGGAAGGGAGAGACTGCCCAGCATTCATCAAATCCTGGCTTGAGGGGGCAGGGAGCGGTGGCACAGAGGGGCTGGGGGAGGGCTCCCAGAGGAGCGGGGCTTTGCTGCGGCAGGATTTCCAGAGGTAAGGCCAGCACCCCCGGCCTCAGGTGTGGCGTGGGGAGTGGAGGAGGGGCGAGGTCTGTTAGCTTGGGGAGGCAGCTGGAGGCCCCACTCAGCTGGGGAACATGGTAAGAGGCATGGCTCTGTTCTCTTCAAGAGACTAGCGGGGTAACTTTTCATACTTCCTTACTGCTCTCTAAAACCAGACCCCAAAAGGCTCAAAATGGTCCCCGTGTCCATTACGAGCCAAACAGGGAAAATCCTGCTTCACCCCATTAGTTATGAAATCCCTAGGGAGGTTCACTTGCCCGTCCTTGCTGTCTGCACAGCTTTATGCTAAGCAATGAGACATGGGACGAAGTGCAGCATGTGATCTCGGCTGCTTACGGACTGAAGGAAGGCACAGCGCCTTGCATTTGTGGTAGTGCGGAGAGCCATCCTCTGTTGCTGGGACCTGAGCTGGGTGGTGCTGGGTGGGAACCGCAGGGAAGAGAGAGCCTGAGTAAATCAGCAGCCACCGGTCTGGTCTCCTAGTGTGCCCGCTGCCAGCCTCTGGCGGCCCGGCTGGTTTCATCCTCCTCTTCATACAGGTAAGGAAACTCAGGCTCTGAGATGAAAAGTAGCTAAGTTCCTTCCCCCCTAGTGTACTTCCTTACCACCCACTCCTCCCAGCTCCCCTCCCTACCCTCCCAGGAGGCTGGGCCGCTAGGTCAGGTGTGGGCACCTCACAGCCCCTCTTTTGCCCGGCCCCCATCCTACTTGGGACTCTGGAGGCCAGGCAGTCAGTCCCTTCTTTGAATGTTCCCTTCATCCCCCTCAGCAGCAGCGACCATCTGCAGGGTGGGCCTGAGAGCTGGGTTTTTAGTCCCTGGCCCCCAGATCAGTCTCATTTGCCTGGTGTCATGGTAAGTCCTTCAGGGCAAGAGGGTGAGGCAAGGCTTTGTTGGTAGTGTGTTTAATTGTCAGTCTCTGATCACCTGTTGGTCGGGGCTACACATCAAGGCAGTGACATCCGGGCACTGTGGGAGTCCACTCACAGGGAGGCTAACACTCCACCCCGGCACAGGTCACAGGAGGGTGGGTCCCATTTCCTGGGTCTGCGTGGAACACACGAGCCAGGTGCTCCAGGAGCCCTGTCCTGTGTCGCCCTGCGTGACCTCCACTGTGTGCCCTGGGAACACGAGAGCTGTTGCCAGTATCCTAGCATCGATGCCCGCAAACAGCCTCCTTCCTGAAGTGTGCAGGGAACATTCTTCCAGACCCAGCCCTCTCAGCTGATGTTATGTTAATCTTTCTCTGCTGCTTCTTCGGGGTATAGCGGAAAAGGTATATACATTTTACGATTCAGCCTTCCGTGTCTTCCACGGGTGCTGTCTGGGCTGGGTTATGCCTGGTGGTTAGCACCCCCCCCCCCCCCTCCCGCCCCAGCTCCTAGTTCCAGGACACACTGCAGGGTTTACAGTCGGATCAGCTAGAAGGGGTCCCAGAGAGAACGAGGTCCTCCTCACGTCACAGAAGGATAAACTAAGAGAGAGAAACTGATTTGTCACTGGCTCCAATTCCAGCTGTGGCTTGAGACAGTGGTTCCACCTGGGTGGCCCAGCAAGCAGCCACTGGCTTCTAACCCTGGTCTTCCCTTGGTTGGTTAAGGGCAGCACTGTCCTGAGGCCTGGGAGAGGGGGGGTTTGTGGGGAATATGGCTGGAGAAGGAAGCCAGGCATTTCTTAGGTCTTAACCTGTATTTACAGCCTCCTCCAAAGCTGCCCAGTGGAGTATTCAGTCTGGAATTTCAAGATTTTGTGAATAGATGGTAAGTCAGCTCCTCGCTCTCTGGAGATATGCTGGTTTTGTCGGCCTCCCCACCTGGTCTTGGGGAACGGAACTTTGCCCTTTCCCCCACGCCTCCAGAATGCTAGGACTTCAGTCACTGGGCTGACCACAGCACTGGGTAAAAGCTGCCCCTCACCTGCCCTACAGGGATTGGCACATTGCCTTCTGATCTCAGGTTAATTCAGCACTTATGAACCTGCAGGCATGCCACAGTGCTAGAACGGGAAGGTGAATACAGGGTGTGGGGAGGATGGGCATGTAAACGTGAAGTAACTTGAGTTGGAGCCAGTGCCAGGAAATCTCTCCGACATTATCTTTGTTTCTTTCAGCCTCATAAAAAACCCAGCAGAGAGAGCAGATCTGAAACAACTCATGGTAAGTCCATTTATTTCCAATTTGTACACGACCCGCTTATTCGTTTGTTCTCGGTCGGTCATCCGTCCAGTCCTCCTACAGCCCATTCCCCGCTGCCTTGACCAGTATGGTCCCATTGACCCCGGGGCTGCAGGATCCCAAACAAAAGGCTCCCGTGTCCACCCGTGAGCGTAAAGGACGAGCTGAGGGAAGGAGCGGGCCAGCCCACTCCTTCGTGGGGACGGGGCCTTTTCCACCACTGACGGGCTCACCTTGTGTTCAGTATCCTCCGCAGCCCCTTGGAAGAGTGGGGCAGTAATACCGGAGGACATCTGAACTTGCAGAGCCCATGCAGTATCACACACACTCTGAAGTCCACCCGTTCATTATTTTGTTGCTTCACCCTGTGGGGCGCTGAGGGCAGAGCTACTACCCCCAGTTCGCAGTGGAAGAGCGCAGGCCCAGGGAAGTGAGCAGCTGAGGCCTCCTGGCAGAGAGTGGGCTCTTGGGGCGGGGCGGCAGCCGGCCCCCTTCCTGGCCCCCTACTGCCGCCCAATGGCAGGCAGGCTCCGGGATTGCAAGACTGGTCCCAAGTCTAGACTCTTGAACTTTCCTTTTACTCTCTGTTTCCTCGCACACAGGTTCATGCCTTTATCAAGAGATCTGATGGTGAGGAAGTGGATTTTGCAGGTTGGCTCTGCTCCACCATCGGCCTTAACCAGCCCAGTACACCGACCCACGCGGCCGGCGTCTAAGTATCTGGGAAGCAGCAACGAGCGAGTCCCCTGCCCAGTGGTGTGCCATTGTCGCTTTCAGGCCTCTTTGCCATGCCTGTCTCCGTTCAGACGTGCATTTCGCCTACGACAAAGGATGAAGAACACAGCATGTGCCAAAATTCTATTTGTGTCTTTTTTAACATTACTGTCATTTATTCTGTTATTTCCCTAAGTGGATTGGCTTTGTGCTTGGGGCTATTTTTGTGTATGTTGATCCAAACATGCGCAGCGTTCAGTTCCAGTGAAACCTTGGTGACTGTGGGTAGTCATTCTTACTGAAAATTGCACTGCTCTTCCCCCACCGTGACTGGCTAGCTGCCTGTAGTTTTGGGATTCTTTTGACACTTGGTGGTACTGCATTCTTGCCGGGCGCACCTTCCTTCTGTTGGGGTAGGAGCCTTGTAAGATCCTTCACAGGCACTGCATGTGAAGCATGCTTTGCTGCTATGAAAAAGAACATCAGAAAGTATAGATCTTGTTATTTTATTATATTTTTGCTTTTGGTGTAGAATGAAGCAATTTCTGTCAAAATCTAGCCAGAGCCCTTCACTGCCACGATAGCTGGGGCTTCACCAGTCTGTCTACTGTGATGATTTGTAGACTTCTGGTTGTATTTCTATATTTATTTTAAGATATATTATGTGGGATATTTAGTGGTATGTGTCTCTTTAAGTTTGAATTAGTGTTCCTAAAATGATGGTTACTTTGAATGTTACAAATGGATCAAGGCATTAAAATGTATGAGATTTATCTTTCCCCAAATCCAAGTACCGATGCTATCGTAAACAACAGTGTGTATAGTGCCTAAGAATTGTATGAAAATCCTTTTAACCATTTCAACCCAGATGTTTAACAAATCTAATCTCTTATTCTAATAAATATACTATCAAGTTAAAAGGATGAAAAAACAGGTCTACTTTTGTGGTAGGATTTGAGAAATCAAATGGTGTCGTCAAGCCTTCCTGTGAGGGCAAAGGGTAAAGACAAGGAGGAGGCTGCAAGGCAGAAATGCCACACTGGGGACGAGTCCAGTGCTCTGGACCAATGGGCCTTCCTGTAATTCCAAGTTGGACTTTGTCCAAGTCTTCTCAGCCATCAAACACTTAGGTGTGAGCCTTCCAACTACCCTTCCGTGCACCTGGGAGCAACAGATCCCCTCTCTTCCTGCCGTTTCTACCCAGGGAAAAGCAGGCAGGGTGGGGTCAGGGGGTAACCAGCCTGCTCACGGGAGCACGCTGCTCTTGGCCGTGCCCAGCTGGTGTGGGAGCCTCTACCCAGGACACCCAGCCCCGTGCTGTTTGGCTCCACTGAGCAATGGTTTCCTCTCTTCATTCCACTTTCCTGGAGGGGAATGGGCCTGCGCTGCCTTTGTCCTGCCTGTGAGGTAGCAGTGAAGTCACAGAAAACAAACTGACCACCGATGCCTTTTTTTGACCAGTGACTTTCAGAACTTGAGGTTCGTGTGGTGACGCCTGGTCAGCACCTCTTCCCCCGTTTTCTTCCAGAGGGCAGGTTACAGAAAACCAATAAATACGTATTTAAAAACACAAGGCCTATTTTGTTTTCAAACTAAAAACAACGTGGTTCAATCTCCTGAGTAGGTAGTTCCACTCTAGATGGACAGGAGCTTAGAATACAGCCAGGGTTTAAAAAACTGCTTCGTGTTACGTATACTGCCTAGGCCGGTCCAGCATTTTTTCTCGCTGTAAGGCTAACATCTGTTCTGAGTGTCCTAAATTCTCTATTCTATACAAAAGTGTTACATTTTTGGGACTCCAAGGGTTTTTCCCTAGTAGTTTTTACCAGGAATGATCTTGTTTTCAAGAATAGTGTTCCCTGCATCGGTCTTGCTGTTTTGAGTTCCCCATGTCCAATTCCTTCCTTAGACTCCCTCTCGCTGAGACACCAACAGTAGCTAGAGTTTTACATGATGCCTCACGAGCACCCCATAACCCCATGCCAGAGTGCTGGAGCAGGTGCGCACCCTGTCATTTTACACGCGGGAAACCGAGAGCTGCCAAGAGTTAAATAAGGCAAGTGCCCAGTTAGTGGTAGAGCTAGAATTCAGAGCCAACTTTTCTAGCTCTCGAAAACCCACACTCATAAATTAGATTCCCCAAACGTAAAGTTTGGTTGCTTTTGTTGCAAAACAATTTTCACACTGTGTTTTCCAAGAAATACGCTCATTTAAACTTTTGGCTATTTCCTGTAAGAGTAGCTGAAAATCACTGGAATGAAATGTTGATTAATACATACACCCATCCATGTTCTTTGCTGGAGCAGTTACAGCAGAAGTTCTGCTTGAGGAGGTTCTGTATGTTTGGTTTGGCTTTTCTATTGCTTGGGCAGGGTAAGTTACTTTAATAAAATTCAGGACTTAACTGTATTTCACTGAAAAAGGGGCAGTATACAAATTTTAGCAACTGTTATTTTGTAACAGTCATTATTACAAAAGCCTAATCTCCCAAGCATGTTGTCGGCAGCGTGCTGTGATGTCACCCGAGAGGTGGCAGCAGCCTGTGTTCCCAAGTGGCTCTCTGTACTCCTCACTTGTCATCTTTCTCCCCTAGACTGTGGCCTTGCTGCTCACAATGGTTCAATGGCATGCAGATGGCCTTTAATTGGCTTTCTTAAAAGAGGCATTGTTGACTGGAAAGGCTGGCTTGTATTTAAACTCTGCCCTTTTGGCAAATGCCAGACTTTCTCAATAGCACTGGAGAGGAAGCGTTCTGTTTCGAGCATAATTACTGAATCTGACCAGAATACAGACGCAGCACCGCCCACAATGCTCAAGGCTAAGATACCACATCTGTGCTTTTCCAGGTCACTGAAACGTCAGTTATGGATGGAACTGTGTTTAGAACTACACATCATCCTAAAGTTCTTGCTTCCTTTTAAAGCGGGCCAGAGGGCCCACTTTGAAAGAATATTTGTTTGAGGAGACAAAGTTCCTGAGATGTAGGAACTTAATTCATAGGACAAACCTTGGCTCTTTCCCGCCTTCAAGAATCTGATTCCTCCTCCTCCTCCTCCTCCTCCTCCGGCACATGGCTCCTTGTGCTCAACTCCAGTGCAGTTTGGTTGATTGATGCTTCATTGTCTACGTGTACCAACATCTGCTTTAGGCAAGGACATTATGGATTAGTAGGAAAGACATGGTCACCAAACCAGCAAATTCTGAAATGTGTTTTAAAATCAAATCTCGGGGCGCCTGGGTGGCTCAGTCTGGTAAGTGTCTGACTTTGGTACAGGTCATGGTCTCGCGGTTCGTGAGGTCGAGCCCTGTGCTGGACTCTGCTGACAGCTCAGAGCCTGGAGCCTGCTTTGGATGCTGTGTCTCCCTCTCTCTCTGCCCCTCCCCCACTTGTGCTCTTTCTCTAATGTTTAATTTAAACATTACATTTTTTTTAAATTGCAACCGCACATTCATCCCCAATATTTAATCACCAGGAGGTAAGGCCACTTCCTATTCCGATCCTCCTACCCTCTATTGCCACAATGGGAGGGAGTAAACCCCCTAGTATTTGATAGAATGTTACCTGATTTACAAACATGGTTCATGCCTAAAAATTATGCTGGCCTAGATGTGCTGCTCTCATATGGTTTTACATGGTTTGACACGCATCTGGGAGAAAAAAATGCTCAAATATGGTGTATTTAGAAAGAAGAACATTGCACTGTTTTACCTAAGGGCATTGGTAAGAGAAGGATACGATGAGGACTGGAACCCACTTTTTAGCACTATGTTTTTGTTTTTTTTTAACGTTTATTTTTGAGACAGAGAGAGACAGAGCATGAACAGGGGAGGGGCAGAGAGAGAAGGAGACAAAATCGGAAGCAGGCTCCAGGCTCTGGGCCATCAGCCCAGAGCCCGACGCGGGGCTCGAACTCACGGACCGCGAGATTGTGACCTGGGCTGAAGTTGGACGCTCAACCGACTGAGCCACCCAGGCGCCCCTAGCACTATGTTTTGTAGTCAAAGCTACACTCTTGTTCTCACATCCCAGGCTTACTTATAAAGCAGCATAAGTTTTGACATATGCCTGCAAAGATCTCCAATTCTCCCTCGGCTCGCTGGAGTAACTAGAGGGGACGGATAACTAGGATGCTGCAGGCAATATAACGACACATGAATAATAAAGAGTACCTAGCTGCTAGAGAGGCAGGCTGTTCCTTGCCTAACAAGAGTCTTATGTAGTAGCCAGCGTATTAAATCAGAATAACTTAATTCCCTGAGTTCTTTGGGCTTGATCATGTAATTTACAAAAACTTTTGGCCTCCAAGCAGCCTGAGAGCAGGATGGACTTTGCATTCTTTCCCCAGGCCCACACTTGATTAAACTTACATCATGTGGCTGTTCAGATGCAGGCTGAGAAGGGAGCACTTCATCCCCTCTTCTAGAACTAATCATTGATTGGAGGGCTAGTTCTTCAACCTAGAAAAGAGGAGTCGAGGACACTCTGCTTACTATTTCACCGGGCTACTGACCTGGGTAAAATTTACGGATCACTCTGTCAAAGGCTCAAAGGCTGGCGTACTGAGAAGTGAAAACAGTGCAGCTCTGTGCAGCTCTAGAGCAAAAGATGGGGCCCTTAATATTTCCCCATATTTTACCAAAGGAGCCCAAAACCCTCCAGCCCCTTGCCCCCTGGGGTGTACAGGTGTTTTCAGTTGAGCCAAGACTTTCATTCCCCTAGGTACAGCAGATCTGGGTAGAAAACACAAGTGTGCTATTTAAAAAAAAAGCCAGATGTCTTCTGATTCCACAGGGGGCCGATTCGCTAGCCTGTAGCTTTCTACCCAGGATTGAGAAAGGGAAGGCAGGAAGGATGGGAAGTGGAAGTATTTCCTGGAGCATAAAGGAACCTAGGCTTAGAGGTCATCATCCTCATACACAACACCGACCTACTGGATACTTGTATAGGTACTAGTGATAGGAGAACATAAATGAGCACTGGCCAGCAACCGTCCCGAGGAAAAGCGTATTATTGTAATGTCACAGGTGTACAATGCTTTTCAGTTCACAAAAGGCTTTCATAACCCGCATCTCGTCTGGACGTAAAGATCCTGAAGAAGGGTGCAAAGCAGCGCTTATCAGGATCAATCTCACTGGGGCTAACGAGGATGGATTGGTGGGAAATGTGGGAAATGGCCCTGGTGCGCCTAAATCTCGTCCAGGCTGTGGAGTCACTAAGAGCTGCCAGAAGAAAAGCTACTGGGAACTCTGGGACAAGTCTCTTCTCTCCGGGCCTCGCTCTCTTTCTTTGCACAACGGATCCACCCATCTCTTCTAGCTTAACGATACCAGCGCTGTTTAGAGCGTCAACAGAAACTAGTAAATGGTGGCTAGCACAGCTGTAGGGGGTCGGGGGGAAGGGGTCCGGGGGCAGGGAGAACCTAGGCGAGCCTTAGGGAGGTCTCACTTCCTCAGCGCGTGTGCGGTCCACCTGCGTTTACGGGTGCGGCGGTGGTCTTGCCGCACGTACAGATCTCTGGGCCTCAGCGTAGACTCGCAGGACCTAGATTCTAAGAGGAGTGGGCCTGCAACCTCAGTCCCGCCCCCCGGGTACTTGTCAACCAAAGTGGGCGCCGCCCACGCCTGGGGTTCGCGGGGCGGCCCGGCTCGAGGGGCGTCGCGGGGTCACCTTGAGCCGGTTCAGCTGGTCGTGCAGGGCCGCCTTCAACCGGAGCAGCGTCTCCTCCTCCTTGCGCAGCTCCTGGAGCCGGCTCAGCATGGCGCCTCCTCCCGCCGGCCGACAGGCCCGGCGCCCGGTAATGACGTCAGCGACCTCGTTCCCGGAAACCAAACAGCAGGCTGGGCGGGGCTGGCAGCACGCGGGCAGCGACGCTTCCGGCCCGTCTCTGAACTCTCGCTGGCTCCTCGGCGGGAGCGTGCTTTTCCTGGGAGAGACCCCTTTTGTCTTTCCTTTTATTATATATATATATTAATATTTATTTATTCTGAGATAGCGACAGCGAGCAAGCAAGGTAGAGGCAGAGAGAGAAAAGAACCCCAGGCAGGCTCCGTGTGGGGCTGGAACCCACAAACTGAGTTGACGACCGGAGTTGAAACCAAGAGACGCTCAACCGACTTGAGCCACCCAGGCGTCCCCCTGCATCGCACTTTCAATGTGCTGCAGCAAGTGGCTATTTTAGCGCCACAAGACCTGCAGACGCATTTGAGGGCAGAGACCAAAACCACAGTATCTAGCACACAGGTGCACAAGCCCTGTTATTTTTGCAGGCAAGGATTCCTCCTCATGTGAAAGTGGTTCCTAGGAGGGTGTGCAAATTGGAACAGGAAGATAGAGCAGGGCTATCATTCTGTTGGGACGTGGTGCCTTTGTATGCTAAGGGCTAGATTGCCCTGAATCTGCCAAGTGGAAGATCCATCACCTTGATGTGGATTTTTAAGTAGGTTGCCAATGGAAACAAACCTGTTGCAAACAAGATCCCGACAGGAGACAAAAATAGAACAATTTAACTCTTAAGGTGGGAAGTCATGCTGGGACAGAACAGGGTAGGAAAACAACCAACGTTCTTTGGCGCAGACTTCTCTGCGTTTTTTTTTTTTTTTTTTAGAGCAGAGCATGTGAGCAGGAAAGGGGCAGAGTTAAAACGCTAAGCAGGGTGCAAGCTCGGCGTGGAACACAACACAGGGCTTCATTCCGCGACCCTGGGATCATGACCGCAGCTTGAAACAAGCCAGATGCTCTGGGTTTAAGGATGGGACTTTGGGGGCGCCTGGGTGGCTCAGTCGGTTGAGCGCCGACTTCGGCTCAGGTCACGATCTTGCGATCGGTGAGTTCCAGCCCCGCATCGGGCCCCTGTGCTGACAGCTCAGAGCCCGGAGCCTGTTTCGGATTCTTTGTCTCCCTCTCTCTGACCCTCCCCCATTCATGCTCTGTCTCTGTCTCAAAAATAAATAAACGTTAAAAAAATAAAAATAAAAAAAAAAGGATGGGACTTTGGCTCTGGCCATGAACTCATGCTTCAGGAGTTGGGAGCACCAACACAAGGTTCTGCATTGACAGTGCAGAACCTGCGTGTTTGTTTTTTTTACTTATTTTTGATAGAGACCGAGCACAAGTGCAGAGGGGCACAGAGACACAGAATCCGAAGCAGGCTCCAGGTTCCGAGCTGTCAACACAGAGCCCGATGTAGGGCCCGAACCCACAAACCGCAAAACCATAACCTGAGCGCATAACCAACTGAGCCACCCAGGCGCCCCTCTATTAAAGTCAGTTTCAACTAAGCCACCCAGGTGCTCCTCTGTTCATCCCTTAGTAAAACTGCAAGTATCAAGTAGTTCTGAGAAACGCTTTGGACACCTTCATAACATAGGTCAATTTATTGGGGGTAGCATCTCCTGCAATAACTATACTCTAACGCAGCAGGTTCTAACAGGAACCTCTGGAAGAACCATCAATTTCTTAACGCAGTACCCCTAAATGTATATATATTCTGCCCTCTTGTGGTACTGTAAAAGCCAAACCTTTATGGAATTTTACCTATTTTTGAAGGTGTAGTTTTTTTTTTGAGGAAGGATTGCTAAATCCTAATAGCTTCATATCTGAGACCAGTCTTTTAGCTATCTGCTTATGCAGCGTTGTTTCCATTCACCTGCATGGATTTACAATGCAAAGTCCAGTTTTATACCAGACCCAAAAAAAAAAAAAAAAAAAAAGGAAGCAAAAGACAGGAATTATGGGCAACAAAATAAAATTCTAACCAAGATTCACAAACACATCCAACAAGTCAGGTTTCTCACGGTCTTTGATTAGGCCTTTATTCATAATTAGCTGTCCAAAATGATTTAACTTTTATGGAATAAACAAATCTAAGTTTTATGCAGGTTTCTTTTCTTCCGTGGTGGGTTTCTTCTCTGCAGGCTTCTTCTCAGCTACTGGTTTCTTGGTCGCTGCAGGCTTTTTTCCTGCCAAGGGTTTTTTCTGCTTCTTAACACCAACAGCCTTCTTTCCTTTCTTCCCTACCACAGGCTTCTTGCCTGGAACACCCTTCTCCTCGGATTTGGCTTCTAAGGCTGCTGCGGCCTTATCCATCCGGAGTTTGTGCTGCAACAAATTAAGAAGAAAACCTAAGAATCAAACCTTTCTAAAAACTTAACATGTCAGCAAAAACCAAATTATCACTTACATTCTTGGCCTGGCGAAGAATGGTGTTCCGGCGCATTGTCTTTGCATACGGGTTCAGCTTCAACATGATTCTCAGGTTTTTCAGTGGATTCTTCTTGAGGACTCTGCGATGAATCTTCTTGCTGTAGAATAGACGTTACAATATTAAGAACTTCATTCACATTATTCATGTTTCTCAAATAACGAATAGTAAGAGATTGGAATGAGACGAAGTATCACAAGTTTACCGTGGTGCTCGGAGGGCTCTCTGGATCTCAGGGCTCTTCAAGATTCTGCTAAGGTCTGTATTAAGCATCTTATGCATGGGAAGGCTGAGAAAAAAAAAAATGCTGACAATAAGATGCTCAATTCCCAATTCTCACTGACAATCGAAGCTCTCCTGAGTTAATTTCAACTACACTATCAACTTCTCAGAGTATCTCACCATTTTGGCATATCCTATCTGTACATGAGGGCGCATGGCAAAACCACATTCATTATTCACAAAACATGCAAACCAATAGCAAATGTAAGTATGCACAGCATCAACACCTGTGTTTGATACATGAAGGCCAACAATACTCACTTGTAGTTACTCTTGAGGGAGGCAGCCTTACGCCAAGTGCCATACAGATCATCCAACTTGCGGAAAGCACTTTCAGTCCAGATGCAGAAACGTCCCACATGCCCACCAGGAGCAAGTTTCAAAATGTTCAGTTTGCTTACATTAAGCAAAGTAATTCCTTTTAAAGGAAAAAGAAAATTAGGGAGCCTGTATCTCAACACAAAAACACAAATCTCCTGTACTACTTTTGTGCTATGTAAGGTACCTGAGATCTATGTTACTAATCAGGCAGTTCCAACTTTCACTGGCGTACTCATTCAGCTGAGAATCAGAAGTTCCACCAAATCATGTGTTTCAGAAACACGGACCATACAGTGGAATCTCATCATAGCAAAAGCTGAGTAAACTTGCATAGTACGGACAAGCAAAACATGCGTAAGCAGTACAATTACCGGGGATGTTTCTGAAGGCCTTGATGATACCATTGTCCTCATTATAGATGATGCAGGGTCCCCTGCGCTGGATACGACGACGGTTTCTCATTTTGCCCTTGCCAGCTCTCATTCGTTGAGAGGCATAGACCTAAAAAGCGAGAACATTTATTACTCTCATTAAAATATGACCTTAGTAATTCATCTTCAAACGTGATTTCAAGTAATTAGTCTCCACTGTAAAGAAAGGAGCCACGATGAATTGCCCAACATTCACACGCAACCGTAAATGCCAGGCAAGATTCAAACCTAAGTTTTATAAGGTTTTAGAGTCCTCGTTCTCATAGCCCCTCAAGTTACACTGTCCTCCAGTCATCTTTTGAAATTTAAAATCTGATGAAGTTAAGGACCACCAAACGGGAAATTTGTTCATTAAACCTACCTTTTTGATATCATTCCAGGCTTTAAGTTTCTTAAGAAGCAAAACAGCCTCCTTGGTCTTCTTGTAGCCTTCAACTTTATCTTCAACCACCAAAGGAAGTTCCGGAACTTCCTCAATACGATGACCTGACAGAGCCAATTAACAAAAGCCTAGTTACCCCGAACCTTTTGAAAAATTGAGAAACATTTCATATAATCCACAAAAGCAAAATGGAACACAATGTGCCAAGTCAGAATATCCACAAATATCATGTGTTTCAGAAACACGGACCAATTAAGTGGAATCTCATCATTTTGACAGTTAGAGTAGGGAACGTGATGAACTGAGTGGAAAAGTTTGCCAATATATGAAATCCCTGTATTTCTATTAGTTTCCCAGTTACATAGTCTTCACAGATGACTTACTATCGACCTAAGTGGTCAGAACTATTATTTAGAAGAGAGAAATCTAGTCAGGCTCTCTGGGATGAACAGAATTGACACAGATCATTAGCATGATTGAAATGGTTGGGGGGGGGGGAGGGTACTTTGTACCAGTCCTGTAAAACAAAATCTACAAACCTTTAGACATGACCAGTGCTGGTAAGGCTGAGGCAGCCAGGGCAGAGCAGATGGCATATCGCTTCTGTGTTGTGTTCACTCTGCGGTGCCAACGGCGCCAGGTTTTGGTTGGTGCGAACATGCGGCCCCCACGACACATCTATTTTCCCAGTTAAGAATCTCATTTCTCAAAATTTTGGCAATTAAAAAAAAAAGATCATGTCTTGCTCAGTAAGAATTTTCGTCACCCTTCTGAACCAGCTTACTGACAGCAGGCAACTGTCGCCGAGAACAGAGTAAGATGCAAATTACGACATCATTGCAAGCAAAATTTCCTAATGCCAAGCCCCTGTCTGCCTAGAACAATATTTAACCTGGACACTATCAGTATGTTTGAAATATTTTCAACTATGTACAAGCCAGGTTCAATTTGATAAATTCCCGAAGAGCTGACCCATCTACATAGTGGAACAAAGGATACATTTCCAAAAGCACCCTGGCCAGAACGATGAGTTCCACCACCTCGAACTCTGGGAATTCGAGCCACAGCTCTGCCAGTACCCCAAGACTCAGCACTGGTTTGATGACCTGAAATTAGGAAGAAATACAAGTTTTAGCTACCCAATCATACTAATATAGGACTATTATGCATGGTAACAACAGCATCAGAACATCCAGGAAAATCATGTGCTTCAGAAACACGGACCAATGGAGTGTTATTTCATCACTGCTGTTAAGCAGGTCTTAAAACATCAATCCTCGAAAAATCCATACCTGCTAATTCACTGACAGCATATGGCTGTCTATTGTTTTTGCGCAAGTTGGTGTGAACAAAGTTCACGATATCTGGTCGAATGGGAGCCTTGAATACAGCAGGCAGGGTAACATTTTTGCCAGATGACTCCCCCTTTTCGGAGTACACGGATATCAATGGACGAGCACACGCCTGGGAAAAAGGAAAAGATACTCATATTGACAAAGCCAAAGGCACTATGGTCACGCATCAACAATACCATTAAAACCTCAATTACAGGAGACTGGAGTTTGGGGAGGTAGACAACACTCAGAGCTGAAACAGAGGCTATTACCAACACATTACGTTTATTAATTTCAAAACATTCTTACACTGTAACATTTAGAATCTCAAGTTCAAGCACAAAATTGATCATTAACTTTTCAAACCAGGCCTTACACAGCAAAAACGATTCAAGGCATACTGTGAGATTCGAAAATGCTATTTAATACTACCATCTAGATAAACTCTTCAACCCCAAATGTCAGCGTAACTTGTCTCCTACAGTTGTCCTTCCAATTTCTGCCCTTGGCCCCCTTCATCTCAAACACGTTATCACACAACTTACCAGTACAAGCCATGTTTCTTTTTGCTCAACCTTCTCCAAAGGCTTACACCTGAAAGCAAAACTAAATTTCTGAGGATAGCCTACAGAATCTGTTGGATTTCATCTCCCACACTTTTCCAGATGCTACTGTCTGTACCTACACCCAGGGGCATACCCCTTCTCCCTCAGAGGTAAGTCTTCATCTTAAAAACAATCTGCATGCTTCCTCACCCTCCTTCAGATCACCTTCTCTGAAATTTCTCTTATTACTTTAAAGCCCAACTACTGCCTCGTCTTCCATTCCCCATGTCCACAACACTACCATCGAACATTCTAGTGCTATTTTGTCCAAATTATCATCCAAGCATCACAAGTATAGGGTCTTTTTTTTTTCCACTTAACTACACCTGGCTAAAAAATTCACAGATTTAGAGAACACCAAATAGAGCAACTTTTAAGTTAAGGAGATGACGAAGTTTTTGTAGAGGCACGTGTTAAGATGAACACCTAGGAGTATTCAGAAAAATGTGGATATGCGGGTCTTTAATAAAATCTGCCTCGGCAAAAATGAAAATGTTCCTTCCTGAACAACACCTGAAAATACAAAGCCCAAAACTGAGTATGGCCCCGATTCAGTCTTAGGCCCCAAGAGCTTCCCTATTTTCGGTAGAACTCACGCCTTCTACGATGCAAGGAAACTAGAATCCCAAAGATTCCTCCGCACCTGAGAGCGATCGTGTCGCCCATTGCTGGGACGCCCACGTTGCCTCTAAAATGGCTGCCGTAAATTAGCCGCACTACCCAGCTCCAACCCCCAAACAGATAATGCCTCTGATCTCATCCCCTTTATCCTCGCTTTCTCCCCTACAGCTCTTGGGTCCTAAACCCCTAATACATTTCTGCCGGTACCCGAGCGCAAGAAAGAGTTCGCCAGAAAGGACCTCCACTCACCATCGCGGGGAGAGGAGAGGGCCACGCTCCTCTCAACCCGGTGGCTCCTATAGGAAAAGGAAGTGCCTAGCACTTCCGCTCTATTTGTAGCGTTCAACTCGTCCGCCAACCTTCCCCGCCTCGGAACCAATCCAGAAACATAAAATATCTCTCTACCACTCTATAAAAATAACAAATAGCGTATTATTTTTTCACATGCGTCAAATTATGGTATCTACCCACTTTCAAAGCCAACAATATCGCTTAGAAATAAGGGACTCCTTTCCGCGGAATAATCCATAAAGAGGCGTGGCAACTCTCGCGAGACGAAGTGTCTTTTTTTTTTTTTTTTTTTTTTTTTTTTTCCCCTCTCAGCCGCTGCAACTTATTTTAACTTTTTCTTTCAGGAATGGAAAATTGTTGGTAGAGGAAAAACTGCGGTGTGCTCGAAAACAAAAGATTAACTTGGTGGACAAACGGGGCCTGTCGGGAGTGGGTGGGGTGTAAAAGTAGTCCCGGCGATGGGGTCATGACCCAGGACGTCAGCGTCCGGCGCGCAGTTCAGTTTGGCGGTTTCGGATCAGCAGTCGAATTGGGGCGTGATGTGGTCCCGAATGAACCGAGCCGCTGAGGAGTTTTACTCTCGTCTACTGCAGTGAGTTGTAGCCTTTGCTGTTGCCTTGGGTGCGAGGACAGCACTTGTCCCTGGGCGTCATTTTCGACTCCTCCCCAATTCTCTTGCCCCTGCTTTAGGATAAGCGCTCTGTCGCTTCTCAGTGGCGCCTACGTTACAGACTAAGGCAGCTTTCCTGGGATCTTGGAGTTGGGGAATGGCCGGTTGGTTATCTGCTCGAGTGTGGGGTTGACCCTGTGGGGGCTTGCTTGTAGTCTCGTATAGGCGAAAACAAGTGTACGTTATCAATGGAGGTGGAAGGTGACAAGTTTTTCAAGAGGCCCTTTATTCGTTCTAATGCACAGAACTTAGGATATGTTAGAGGCACTTCTCAGAATACGGAAAACTAGATGTTGGCATCCTTCATCGGTTTAAAGCCTTTCTGGTGTGAAATGTATTTGTTCCGGTGCGTTACACGAGCTACAGTTATAATAACGTAATAGTGTGTTTTTGTTACATACCGTTATTTCACTGTGCTCTGAGACTTTATTATAGTGAATTGCTAGTACAAAAGGAGAGTCCATCTAGTTCTGCATCCAACTTTAAAGTCGAATCCGTAGTTCTCAAACTTGAACTTGCTTCAGAATCACCTGGAGATTTGTCAAAACACAGATGGCTGGGCCCCACCTCCAGGGTTTCTGATTTAGTAAATCTGGGTGGCGCCAAAGAATTTTCCTTTCTATCAAATCCCGGGTGAAACATGCTGCTGGCCTGACACCACAACTTGGAGAACCACTGATGTAATCTAACCTCCTATTTTCTAAATGCCATACTTTTTCATTATTCTGTAAAAAAAAATTTTGGCTTTTTAAAAAAAAGTTTATGTATTTATTTATTTTGAGAGTGAGAGAGAACGAGTGAAGGGCAGAGAGAGGAGGAGAGAGAATCCCAAGCAGGCTCTGCACCATCAGCACAGAGCCTGATGCTGGACTGTATCTCACAAACCTTGAGATACGAACTTGACATGACTTGAGCTGAAACCAAGAGTTGGACACCCAGGCGCTCCTCATTATTTATCTTTATCGCTTTTCTTCTTCTTGCAAAAGTAGTAATGCTTGCCAATTTTTTGAACATTATAGAAAGAGCTCTAGGCTTTTTTTTTTTTAACTAATAATGTCTTGAATGGTTTCCAGTATGACACCCTATAGATCTAGCTCATTGTTTTTAACTGCTGTATAATATTTCATTCTGTGCCTGTGTAATGCTTATTTAACCAGTCCCCCATTGATACTGTTTTATTTAGACCCTTTATAGTTCCCAATTATTTCATGGATGTTAGTCTTTTTTTCTACTTGTAAGCACAATATGCCTCTGTATCCAGTTGCCTACTGGAAATTTCCATGAGAACCTCAAACTCCATATTTGCAAAACTGAATTCATCTTTTCCCCACAACCTGACTTTTTTGCTCCTGAATTCTTGAATTCTTGAATTAATTAATTCTTGAATTAAGCCTATGAATTAAGAGCTCCTCAGATCCAAGATCGTCACTTCTCTTTTCCACCACCCTCCACCCCCATCCTGTCTAGTCAGTCACTTGGAGCACTTTGCCCTCTGTCTCTATTGCTTCTGTTCAGGCCATCGTCACTTCTTATTCGCAGCTGTTTTCCTGGCCTCCAAGTTTATACCCTCCATGTCATGGTCAGAAAGGTGTTTCCCATTTAAAATCTTGTAGTGAGTTCCTCTTGGCTTTCAGGATAAAGTTCTAGTGTTAGCAAAATGTCTTCCATTGTGCTACCACAGCACCCTGCATTCACCTCTGTCGGAGCACCCAGCACCCTGTGTTGTAACTGTTGGTTTACTCTTTAGACTTCAGTCAAGAGTATGAACCAGGGACTATGTTTTTTGTTTTTATATCCTGGACGTCTAAGAAGAGTTCTTGCCAAGATATACATGATTGTTGAATAATCAAATAACATCTCTCAGTGATACATAAAAGACAAAATATCTTTAAGAATAAATCAAAATCTCGTCCAAAATGGCAAAAGCCAATCATTCACAGGGCTGGTTCTCCTGTTTTTATTTCAGTAAGAGTAGATCAAATAATAAATGGTATCCTGAAACAATTCCAATGGGTTCTTTTAGGACTCCAAAGATTTATTCTCTTTCAGGGTATAGATCAGACTGATAGACGTTTTGGTATATTTAATGGTTTATAGTTAACATGCTTCGGGATGACTATTTTAAAACTTTCTTGAATGAAACCATAATTATTAAATGATATCTGAGAGTTCTGTGTTTACATTTTTATAGGGAATTGTTTAACATGAAATTTACTAAGTTTTTAGTGACAGCTCATAAAGAGAGGGAGAATAGATGTTTCTGTTTTAGCCATAGAAATCTAGGGCTGGGAACCTTAAGTAACTTTTCTGTGGTTACCCACTGATTCAGTGGCAGATCAGAATCCAGTGATTTTTTTTACTTCTTAAGTCAGGCTGTAAATTACATTTGAATAGTAACTGAGTATGTGTTTCAGAAGATAGGAGAGTAGAGCTGGGTAACCTGATCCTGCTGCCTCTGAGAAGGAGTTGTGAATAGTAGTCTATTAATCTCTACCACATTTCCTTTTTCTGTTCCTAACTTATACTCTTTTTCTGCTTTTTTCCCTCTTCCCAATCATGCATTAAGGCTGGTTTGTGTTTACTTTTCTCACTGGTGTCATGCAGAGATAAAGTGATGACAACTTCTGAATTTAAATGTCAGAATACTGTAGCTCTATTTTTTACATGTGGTTCTGCATTTCAGGGAGTTTGATGAAGAAAAGAAAGGAATCCATAAAGACCCATTTATCTATGAGGTATGAACAATTTATTTCGTCTTTAAACACAACTCATTAATCCTAACATTCTGTTTTCAAAAGTTGGGTTCATTGAAGGGAGGTTAGAGTAAATTCCACCCTCTTAGAGTACAGTTCTATGAGCTTTTACAAATGCATTCAGTCATATGGCCACTGACATAATCAATATCTAGAATATTTCTGTCACCTCCAAAAATCTCATGTCCCTTTGTCGTCATCCCTTTGTCTCTGGCCTTTTCCAGAGTGTCATATAAATAAGATCATACACTATGTAGTCTTTTTTATTTATTTATTTTTTTAGCGTTGTTTAGTTTTTATTTCATGATCATAAACTTTACTCTGCAATCCAGCTAGACTTGGAGGGGAGTAAGGAAAACGTGGAGCCCGTAGAACTGCAAGGAGAGCACAAAGATTATAGGAGATTTCGAGCAGATGGAGGTGAGGGGGTCCTCTCCCAAGCTACAAAAACAATGGTCTGGTAGTTAACATAAAACACAGGTGAGATTCATTAGATTCGTCCACGGTCAGCAGTGGTGGTCTTCTTGCTGGTCTTGCCATTCCTGGACCCAAAGCGCTCTGTGGCTTCCACAATATTCATTCCCTCCTTCGCTTTGCCAAAGACCATGTGCTTGCCATCCAGCTACTCCATCTTGCCAGTGCAGATGAAAAGTTGGAAACCATTTGTGTTGGTCCAACATTTGCCATGGACAAGATGCCAGGACCTGTGAGTTTCAGGATGAAATTCTCATCATCAATTTCTCCCCATAGATGGACTTGCCACTAGTGCCGTCATGGCATGTGAAGTCACCACCCTGGCACGTAAATCCTGGAATAATTCTGTGAAAGCAGGAACCTTTATAACCAAATCCTTTCTCCCCAGTGCTCAGAGCATGAAAGTTTTCTGCCATTTTTGAAACTTTGCAAACAGCTGGAAGGAGATGCGGTCCAAGGACTCGTTGTCCATGGTGATGTCGAAGAAAACGGTGGAGTTGACCGTGGGTGGGCAGTGTGGTCAGCCCCGGGGTGGCAGCCTCTGTAAGGCCTATACACTGTGTAGTCTTCTGGGTCTGGTTTCTGTCAGTGAGTGGATGCATTTGAGATTCATCTTTGTTTTGTGTGTATCAGTAGTTCATTCCTTTTTATTGTTAAATACCACCTCACTGAGTGTGTGACAGTTACCCACTTACCAGTTGATAGACACTTGGATTGTTTCCAGTTTTTGATAGTTATAAATAAAGCTGCTATAAATATTCATGGATTTATTAAGCATCTAACATATGCCAAGTGTTCCTTAGGTAAAGTCCCCATAAAGTTTGATCCATAAAATAATTAGCGAATTAAAATTAATTGTATGCTAAAAGACAAATAAGCTGGAGATAGTCCTATAAGATAAAGGTTATTTACTCATATATATATGAAATACATAAAAAACTCATAAAAATCAACAAGAAAAATGACAATCATGACAGAAGAATAGGCAAAGAACAAAAATAAGTAATTCCAGAAAGAAAAATACAAATAGCGTTGTTTCTTACTGTTTGAATTTTCATTAACCAAACCCAGGAACTAAGTATATCCGGGTAAATGTATTAATCCCACCTATCTGAGTTCTTGCTTGATGTGTGTGGTAGTTTCCTAGGGCTGCTGTAACCACAAATTGGTTTGCTTAAAACAGAAATTTATTCTATCGCAGTTCTGGAGACTACGACTCTGAAGTGGAGGTGTCAGAAGGGCCATGCTCCTACTGAAGGCTCCAGGAAGGGATCCTTTCTTGGCTCCTTCTGGTTTCTGGTGGTTTCCAACAGTCCTTGGAGTTTCTTGGCTTCTAGACACATTACTCTAATTTCTGCCTCTGTTAATACATAGTATTCCTGTGTGTGTCTATGTGTCTAAATCTTTCACGCCTTACAAGTACATCAGTCATTGGATTTAGGGCCCCCTAATCCAAATTAATCCTCAACTTGATTACATTTGCAGAAACTTTTTTTAAAATGTTTATTTATTTTTGAGACACACAGACACACGCACGTGCGGCGTGAGTTGGGGAGGGACAGAAGAGAGGGAGACAGAATCCGAAGCAGGCTGCAGGCTCTGAGCTGTCAGCACAGAGCTCTACATGGGGCTGGAACCCATGAACTGCGAGATCATGACCTGAGCCAAAGTTGCATGCATAACCAACTGAGCTACTCAGGTGCCTCATTAAAGACCCTCTTTCTAAAGAAGGTCACATTCAGGGGCGCCTGGGTGGCGTAGTCGGTTAAGCGTCCGACTTCAGCCAGGTCACGATCTCGCGGTCCGTGAGTTCGAGCCCCGCGTCGGGCTCTGGGCTGATGGCTCAGAGCCTGGAGCCTGTTTCCAATTCTGTGTCTCCCTCTCTCTCTGCCCCTCCCCCGTTCATGCTCTGTCTCTCTCTGTCCCAAAAATAAATTAAAAAAAAAAAAACAAACGTTGAAAAAAAAAAAAAAAATTAAAAAAAAAAAAAAAAAAAAGAAGGTCACATTCAGAGGAACCAAGGGTTAGGACTTCCCCATGTCATTTGGGGTATATTCAATCCACAATGGGACTTGAAACTCAAGAACCTAGTAGATTAGAATAAACACATCATCCTTTGCTCTTTGAACTTGGTATCTAAATGCTTTCAGTATCCAAACTGAGAAATTAAACAGATTCAAATAATGAGACATATTTGTCATTAATAAGCATATGAAAGTTTTTGCTGTGAGATGTGGTAAGCGATTGGAATGCGAGTATGTGGGCATGGCATATTTGCAAGGCAATTTGAAAATATTGGTGTGATTCTGGTTACTTATCCTAAGAGAGGAATTCAAGGATGTTGATTATTAGCTGTTTATTATAGCACATAACTTAAAACTATCCAAATGTTGAAGAAAATGGAATTAGTTATATGATGGTAGAGCCAAAGAACGTTTAGTGGCACGACAAGAAGCTTATGATTTAGTCTGTTGTATTTTTTTAAGCAAAAGCCTATGTAGATATTTAAATACTGAATACATTTCTACTTTAGATTAATTTATGTGTCTGCAAAAAGTTCTGGCAAGATATAGGCCAACCAGGCTAATTACAGTGATGATCGTTTTAGCTAGTAGAATTATATGTGAGTTTTAAAAAATCTGTTAGCTTTTTTCAGATTTTTCTGCAATAAACATGTTTGCAATAGGAATGGAAAAATAAGCAGTTCCTATAAATTGATAAAAGTTCTAAACTCCAGGGGCGCCTGGGTGGCTCAGTCGGTTAAGCGGCCAACTTCAGCTCAGGTCATGATCTTGCGGTCCGTGAGTTCGAGCCCCGTGTTGGGCTCTGTACTGACAGCTCGGAGCCTGGAGCCTACTTGGGATTCTGTGTCTCCCTTTCTCTGACCCTCCCCTGTTCATGCTCTGTCTCTCCCTGTCTCAAAAATAAATAAAACGTTAAAAAAAAAAAAAAGTTCTAAACTCCATAGTACAATCAGAAGAAAAGAGCATATTTAGTAAAGTACTAATTATATGGGACATGATTGTAAATATATTATGAGTGGAGGGAAAGAATGTCCATGTGATCCTAATCAAAAGAAGGCTCGACAAGGCAGGGTGCACTTTAGGTGAGACTTCAAGCATTTGTAGACGTGAACATAAGAGCTAGATTTATCTAAGCATGAAAAAACAACCTGGCAAAGAATAAATGAAATCTTATCTTTAGAACATTATGTTTTGTTCAAATTTTCTTTTTCAGTCACTTGTCTACAACTGGTCTTTACGTGTTTAAATTATTTGTACTAATATATGTGTGTATATATAACATTGCCTGACAACTTTTTTTAACAGACTGACGTTCAAGGGCAGTTGATCGGGAAAGGCCAACCAAACCCTTTGAAAAATATTCTAAATGAAAATGATATGATATTCATTGTAGAGAAATTGGTAAGTAGTGTTTAGGCTTTGTGCTTGTTTAATTCTTTTTTTTATTTTATTTTTAATAAATTTATTTAATAAATTAATTTTATTTTTAATAAGATTAAAAATTCGAGTGGGGCTCAAACTTACAACCCTGAGATCAAGAGTCACATGCTCCATCAACTGAGCCAGCCAGGAGCCCCTGTGCTAGTTGATAACTAACAGCCAAATTCAGTTTATTGGGAATAATCTCAGATGTGCCCATTTTTTTATCAGCATATTAGTGAAAGCAGATTCTAATTCTTTTAGGAATAGAATTTCTAAATTTCTCCTTTAGAAATACAATGAGAATTGCATAGGTAATTTAAAATTTTGTAGTAGCCTGATTTTTAAACAGTGAAATAGGGCCACCTAAGGGGCTCAGTTGCTTAAGTGTCTGACTTTGGCTCACGTCATGATCCCACAGTTTGTGGTTGGAGCCCCGCATCAGTGTGCTGCTAGCACAGAGACGACCTCAGAGCCTCTGTCCCCCTCTCGCTCTGCTCCTTCCCTGCTGGGTCTATCTCAAAATAAATAAACTAAAAAAAAGTGAAATTATCATATATTGTAAAATTGACCTTTTTTCTCTTTTGTCCACTTCTGTAAGTTTTAGCACATGTACAGATAGATTCTGGTAATTACCACCACAATCGGGGCACAAAATAGTTCCATCACCCTAAACAACTCTCACACTAACCCTTTAAAATCCTACTTTTTTCTAACCTCTACCCCCTGGCAACTGCTGATCTCTTTTCCCTTGGTGTAGTTTTGTCTTCTGTCACGAATGGAATCATACAGTTTGTAACATTTTGAGTTTGGCTTCTTTCACTCTGTATGCCTTTGAGATTAATCCAAGTTGTAAGTATATCAGTGGTTCATTTCTTGTAATTGCTGAGTATATTCCGTGGCTGTCCCCCTGTTTATTTACCGAGTCACCTTTGAAGGACGTTTGGGCTGTTTTCAGTCCTCAGTGATCATGGATAGAGCTGCTATAATCATTTTTGTACAGCTTTTTGTGTGAGCATAAGTTTTTTCTTGATGCTAAATACTGAAGTGTGGAATTGTCTGAAATTAAGTTTAATAATGCTTTTTATTTACTCCTGTATATTTAATAATATTTCAATGCCTAGTTAAGATAAAAATCTTTGAGATATTTTGAGTTTTTTTTTTAATGTTTATTTATTTTTGAGAGAGTCGGAGCATGAGCAGGGGAGGGGCAGAGAGAGAGAGAGAGAGACAGAGCACAAACAGGGGAGGGGTAGAGAGAGACGGAGACACAGAATCTGAAGCAGGCTTCATGCTCTGAGCTGTCAGCACAGAGCCCGACTTGGGGCTCGAACCCATGAACTGTGAGATTATGACCTGAGCTGAAGTTGGACGCTTAACCGACTGAGCCACCCAGGCTTCCTGAGTTGTTTGTTTGTTTGTTTGTTTTTTCCATACTGCATCTTCAAAACCTGGTGTGTATTTTACACTTATATCTTCATTTGGTCTGGCCGTGTTGCCATTACTCAATAGCCACATGTGGCTAGTGGCTGTCGTACTGAACAGCACAGTGTATGTAGGTATTACTCACGAAGTTCTACTTTAATTTTTGTTTATTAAATGTAACAGAGAAAACTTCTTATCTTTCGCATCACTTTATAATTCCAACCTTAAACCTTTGTGTTTTAGTTACGGTAATTATTTTGGCAGAGCAGTTATAGTAATTTTTATTAAGTGGTGATAATGTTGTCATGCTACACAGTTGCTTTGGGGCCAGAACCCATTCCTTTGACTACATGGTTTTCTGAAGCGGATTGGAACAGACTCTAATGGGGGAAGGTGGAAGTACTTTTTTTTTTTCTTTTTAAAAATTTTTTTTTAAGTTTAGTTTTTGAGAAAGAGTACGCACAAGCGGGGCAGGGGCAGAGAGAGAGGGAGAGAGGGAATCCCAAGCAGGCTCCACATTGTCAGTGCAGAGCCTGACGTGGGGCTCAAACCCACAAACCGTGAGATCATGACTTGAGCCGAAACCATGAGTCAGACACTTAACTGACTGAGCCACCCAGCTGCCCCAAAAAGTGGATGTACTTTCAGAAGGAACACCTCTGCTCTAGGACCCTCATGTTGTCTGGATGGGCATTATGGCAAATGAACAGGGAGCTTTTTATTTTAATGCATACAAAAACTCCTTTTGAAGAGGGGGGTAACTTATTTGTCTGTTATATTAATAAAATGGTGTCATTACTGCTTATCTATGGTAGACAGATGTTTGGAAAATAATTATAGGTGGATTAAATGGTTGAGTTTAGACTTTTGCTCTGGGGAGAAGGGAAAATGTATATAGAGCAAAAGTGGAATAAACAAAGACGGTCAGATGAAGGTGAGTTACCTAGGAAAAGATAAGGATGAGCCAAGGGGGATGTGGAGATCTGGGTTAGGAGACTAGTGGGGATGCAGCTTGCAGTTGGGAGAAGGTTCCTGGAATTCATTGGGACCCTGGCATTTTTGGATGAGGAACAATTAAAAAGACTATTGTCTCTGCAAAGATCGGTAGTGCTTAAGGCACAAATTTTAAGTAGATGAGTATTAGAAAAAAAAATAATATTTTGGGTACCACCAGTTCTAGGAACTATTTAGAGAGCTGGGCCTGGAAGGGAAAGAGGTCTGCAGTCTGGCAAAAGAAGTTCAAAGTCGAGGAAATACTCAGATCTGATACCTGTTAAGTGGGCAGAGGATTTACTGCCCAAAGAGCTTCAGGGATAAGAACCTGAGTTTTGAAGTCAGACTGCCTAGATTCAAAGGTTGCCTTTGCCACTCACTGGCTGTTATTTTAGGTGAGTTATTTAGCCATTTGCTACCTCAGTTTTCCCATCTAAAAACAGGGTTGTTAATAAGTATCTATTTCAGGGTTTTTATGAAAAGTAAAAGAAAACTGAGAACAGTAGTTGGTATATTGTAATGCTCAGGAAATGTTAACTCTTGTGCTTATTGTTTTTATTGGCAAGGCTGAGCTGTTTACTTAAATGTGTAGATATTAGAAACATAGATTTATTTCAGAACCCTGTAACACAAATGAGAGCTGCTAATCCTAAGAGGAGCAGATTTGAGGAGTAAGGGCTGTGGACCTTTGAGTTTGGGGAGTGTGAAATTGAGTCTCCCATGGGTTTCCCCATGGGGTGCTTTGTCTTTCATTCATCTTTTTATATGTGTCCGAGCACTTCCTTTTCTAATGGCATCAGATGCTTCTGCTGTCAGTAGCAACTTACATCATTATCTTTTTATAGAGCAGTTGAAATGCTTGTAATGGCAAAATTTATTGCTACCAGACTGCTTTGTAGCTATGCTTCTTGGCATAACCCAATCATTTGTGCTTAAGGGTTTAGAAACCAGTACGTTGTGTTCTAGCATAGTAAAGAACTGACTGGTGAGTGTTCTTTTACCTGGCTAAATAATTAAAAAAATATTTCTAAAGCCTTTAGAGAAGGAAGAAACAAGTCATGTTGAAGAACTACAGTCTGAAGAAACTGCTATTTCTGATTTCTCTACTGGGGAGAATGTTGGACCACTTGCTTTACCAGTTGGGAGAGCAAGGTAAGTTTTTCTTAGTGTCAGCTGGGAGGAGGGCTGGAGGCTGGGATTTAAAGTGTTCTTACAAACATTGCAGAAAAAAAAAGTCTATATCTAATCCAGATCCCTCCTCCTCCCTCTCCCTCTCCCTCTCCCTCTCCCTCTCCCTCTCCCTCTCCCTCTCCCTCTCCCTCTCCCTCCCCTCTCCCTCTCCCTCTCCCTCTCCCTCTCCCTCTCCCTCTCCCTCTCCCTCTCCCTCTCCCTCTCCCTCTCCCTCTCCCTCTCCCTCTCCCTCTCCCTCTCCCTCTCCCTCTCCCTCTCCCTCTCCCTCTCCCTCTCCCTCTCCCTCTCCCTCTCCCTCTCCCTCTCCCTCTCCCTCTCCCTCTCCCTCTCCCTCTCCCTCTCCCTCTCCCTCTCCCTCTCCCTCTCCCTCTCCCTCTCCCTCTCCCTCTCCCTCTCCCTCTCCCTCTCCCTCTCCCTCTCCCTCTCCCTCTCCCTCTCCCTCTCCCTCTCCCTCTCCCTCTCCCTCTCCCTCTCCCTCTCCCTCTCCCTCTCCCTCTCCCTCTCCCTCTCCCTCTCCCTCTCCCTCTCCCTCTCCCTCTCCCTCTCCCTCTCCCTCTCCCTCTCCCTCTCCCTCTCCCTCTCCCTCTCCCTCTCCCTCTCCCTCTCCCTCTCCCTCTCCCTCTCCCTCTCCCTCTCCCTCTCCCTCTCCCTCTCCCTCTCCCTCTCCCTCTCCCTCTCCCTCTCCCTCTCCCTCTCCCTCTCCCTCTCCCTCTCCCTCTCCCTCTCCCTCTCCCTCTCCCTCTCCCTCTCCCTCTCCCTCTCCCTCTCCCTCTCCCTCTCCCTCTCCCTCTCCCTCTCCCTCTCCCTCTCCCTCTCCCTCTCCCTCTCCCTCTCCCTCTCCCTCTCCCTCTCCCTCTCCCTCTCCCTCTCCCTCTCCCTCTCCCTCTCCCTCTCCCTCTCCCTCTCCCTCTCCCTCTCCCTCTCCCTCTCCCTCTCCCTCTCCCTCTCCCTCTCCCTCTCCCTCTCCCTCTCCCTCTCCCTCTCCCTCTCCCTCTCCCTCTCCCTCTCCCTCTCCCTCTCCCTCTCCCTCTCCCTCTCCCTCTCCCTCTCCCTCTCCCTCTCCCTCTCCCTCTCCCTCTCCCTCTCCCTCTCCCTCTCCCTCTCCCTCTCCCTCTCCCTCTCCCTCTCCCTCTCCCTCTCCCTCTCCCTCTCCCTCTCCCTCTCCCTCTCCCTCTCCCTCTCCCTCTCCCTCTCCCTCTCCCTCTCCCTCTCCCTCTCCCTCTCCCTCTCCCTCTCCCTCTCCCTCTCGACGTGTGTACCCAACTCTGCATGGATAGCTTTAGTTGAGTATCTCATAGGTATCCCAAGCGTGACCAAGAAGACTGTGTTGTCATCCACTTCTTCACTCCCATATACCGTTTATTGTTGTTGTTTCTCAATTTCTTTGTATTTGGTACCCCTACAGTCTTTTTTCCTTGCTGCTGCCAGAGTGATTTTTTTTTTTAATTCTTTTTGATGTTTATTTTTTTTTGAGAGAGGCAGAGTGTGAGCGGGGCGGGGGGGGGGGGGGGTGGGCAGAGAAAGAGAGGGAGACACAGAATTTGAAACAGGCTCCAGGCTCTGAGCTGTCAGACATGGGTCCTGAACCCACGGACCGTGAGATTGTGACCTGAGCCGAAGCTGGACGCTTAATCGACTGAGCCACCCAGGCGCCCCCAGAGTGATCTCTATAAATCCCTGAAGGCCTGATCATGTTGTTTCCTAGCTTAAAAATCCTTCAGTGGTTCTCCTTGCCTCATGATGAGATCCAGATTTCTTATGAATAGAAGCCTTCATTGTCTAGTCCGGTGGCCCTCTTCCCGGCTGCCATATTCAGTGGGCATTTGGAAATATGCAGGGGCACTTTTTGGTTGTTACAGTGACTAAGGCGAGCAATTGGCCTGGGCAATGTTCAGTAAACGTCCTGCAGTGCATGGGGTTCTCCTGCATAAGGAGGAATCCTCCCACCCAGATGCCAGTAGTACCCCTGCTACCCCTGTCTGCCTTGCCAGCCTCACTTTCTGCCTCCCCACTGTGCAGCTCTCCCTGGCTGGCCTCTCTCACCTCCAGAACCAAAGTGTTTGCCAGGAAGGAGTTCTGGAGGATAGAGTCATGTAAATAATAACATTAGACAGTAAGGACTATAACAATATTCACAAAGTGACTCTTTTTCATGGTGGTTTTTTGTTTTGCTATGTTAAAGCTTTTAACATTTTTATGTGGTTAAATCGATCAGTCCTTTATGGCTTCTGGATTTTAAGTCATATTTGGCCTTTTTTCTCTTCTCCCCCCTACAACTTAAACATTATTTATTTGTATTGTTTTTGTTTATCCGGTGTTTGTTTGGATTTATCCATATGCTTATCATTGCTTTGCTTTGCATTACAGACCTTCCTTTTGGAATTACTGTATTTGCTTTTTGAAGTACAGTCCCTTAGAAATTCCATTGTTGAACATCTGTTGGTAATAAATTAAGCTTTCATCTCTTTGAAAATTTTAAGCCATGTTTTTTGGTACCTTTTAATTTTGATACACTTTCAAATTTAGAGAAATGTTGAAAGAGTAGCGCAGGAGCTTCTCTATACCCTTAACTCCGATTCACCAGTTATTTACACTTTGCTGCATCCGCTTTGTCTTTCTCTCTCTTATCCACCTCCTATTCTTCCCCCACTCTGCCACCTTTACAAGGTACTCATATCACCCACACACATTTTTAAAAACGTTTATTTTGAGAGAGAGAGAGCGTGTGCCTGCATCAGCGGGGGAGGAGCAGAGAGAAGGGGAGAGAGAATCCCGCACTGTCAGCACAGAGCCAGACTTGGACTCGATCTCACGAAACTGTGAGCTCATGACCTGAGCCAGAATCAAAAGTCAGACGCTTGACTGACTGAGCCACCCAGGCACCCCTATCTATAGTGAAGTATTTAGAGGTAAAGGAACACTGTCTCCAACATACTGTCGATATTTCATTAAAAAATGTGTGTGGGGGCGCCTGGGTGGCTCAGTCAGTTAAGTGTCTGTCTCTTGATTTTGGCTCAGATCGTGATCTCATGAGTTGGTGAGATTGAGTCCCGAGTCAGGTTCTATGGGATTCTCTCTCCCTCTCTCTGCCCCTCCCCTGCTTGTGCATGTGTTTCTTCTTTCTCTTTCTCTCTCTCTCAAAATAAACTTTTAAATAAATAAATACTTCACTAGGTATTTGCTAACAACAATTATATTCTCTTATGTAACCACAGAACAATGATCAAAATCTGGAAGTTTAACACTGTTAGGGTGCTGTTACCTAATTCACAGTCTATTCAATTTTCCTTAAGTGTTCAGTGACCAATGATCTCAAGCATCTTTTCATGTGCTGATTGACTCCTAAAGCCCCAGCTTTATTGAGGTGTAATTAACATAGCCTACCTATTTCGTCTATTTCTTTTGTTTAATCTCACAGCCTGCTTTCACTCCTACTGAACCTCTACCCTTACCAAATTGGATTCCCCATTGGTAGAAGTTATGATCCTGTCACATTCTTGTCACTTCCTGCTGTGTGCATCTTGATCTGCCTGGTGTGCCCTTCTCCCACTTTTTCACTGGGTGAATTATGTATTTTGCCACTTAATTTCCGGGTTTTTGTTTCTGGGATACTGGGGTATTGGAATTTATAATCAGAAACATATCTGGTCTTTGTCCACGGTTCCTGGCAAGGAGTCCCTAAAGCCCTTGTAATTTCTTAAGTGGGGAGAAAGAGAGGTGTCTTCTGTGATGTTAATGAGATGGCTTTTGGAAAGTCCCTAAGTAACTGGTTTGGGGGTTGCTAGGGGAACCAACCCAGTGATTTTGAGGGTTAGAACATTTAGCCCCACCCCTACCTTCAGGGAAGGGAGAAAGGCTGGAGGTTGAGTTCAGTCACCAGTGGCTGGTGATTGATTAGTTCATGTCTGTATGATGAAGGCTCCATAAAAACCCAAAAGGAGAGTGTGTGGTGAGCCTCTGGGTTGGTGAACAGGTAGAGATTTGGGGAGAGTGGCTCACTGAGAGAGGGCATGGGCTCTCCACACCTTTCCGCATACCTTGCCCTGTGCCTCTCCCATCTGTCTGCTCCTGAGCTCTATCCTTTTATAATAAACCAGTGATCTAGCAAGTAAAATGTTTTTCTGAGTTCTGTGAGCTGCTCTAGCAAATTAATCGAGCCCAAAGAGGAGGTTGTTAGAACGTCTGGTTCACAGCTGGCCCTTCAGAAGCACAGGTGTCAACCTGGACTTGCATTTGGCATCTAAAAGTAGGGGGTGGAGCCAGTCTTGTAGAACTGAGCCTTAATCTGTGGGATCTGATGCTGTCTCTGGGTAGATAGTGTCAGAATTGAGTTGAATTGTAGGATACCTGGCTGGTGTTAGAATTACTTGGTATGAGGAAAACTCCCACATAATACAGTTGTTGCAGAATCCTGGTGATCAGAAGTAGGATCAGTGTCACAATTGTAGATACCCTTCGTAGTATCTTTGAAAAAGAAAAGTTGACTGGTTGGCAGTCACTATTTATAATTTATTCTTTGTACTCTTGTTTTCAAGGCAGTTAATTGGACTTTACACTATGGCTCACAATCCTA
Organism: Panthera onca; assembly: GCF_046562875.1. Classification (NCBI taxonomy): domain Eukaryota; kingdom Metazoa; phylum Chordata; class Mammalia; order Carnivora; family Felidae; genus Panthera; species Panthera onca. The sequence goes on along the minus strand of NC_138344.1, from coordinate 38,615,557 downwards.
ATATGACCCACTTGAAGACTAATCATCCAGTTACTGCCCTTCCTGCCCTGTGGGTGAGGTGTGACAGTTCAGATCCTGAAGGGACCTGTTGGCTGGGAGCTGAGCTTGTCACCACAAATGACAACATTACAGGAATTGTCTTATATACGGTCAGTTGTAAAGGTGAGAGCTCACTCTTCTTACTTTTGTGGAGGTGTGAGTATTTATTTGTGTCCTTATTGTGCTGTGATTTGTACTGAAAACTGAAATTGTTAAGAGGGGAAGTGCACACGATGGAACTTGTCAACCACCATGGACCTACTCTGGTGTGTAACTTGGGGCATACAGGAGATACTCCAGAAACAGATCTCCAAAACTCTGAACAGAAGTTTATGGTTTTGTTTACTAGTTTTATTTGGGTTTCATTTGATTTATATGTGTGTATTTTTGGGAATTTTCATTGGAAGATAAAAAATTGAATGTAATGACAATATAATTCCGATCTCATAGTAGATGTTTAATTATACTTTTGGTAGAAGCATTGTTACTGAACCCTAAAATCAGATTTGTGTGTTCACTCTGCAGTAAACCTAATCCCTGAGTCACTGGGTTTGAGGCTGAGAAAGTTTTATTCTCAGAAGGGCAGCCCATTGAGAGGGCTGGGGAGTAATCCCCAAACTGCCTTCCTGACTGAGATTAGAGCAAGTTTTTTATAATCATAGGAGTTGAGATCGCATACTTACTGAGGAAAAGGATGGGGGAAGCTTGTGACTATGCTTGGGGAAAGATGGAGCGTGCACATTGAGCAAACGTATGTAATGTCTATCCCACGTTCCCTTTGGAGTGGAGATTAACCCCAGAACAAGGCATGATTCAGTCACTGATGCCAGGAGGTTATCTTAGGACAAGGAGAAGAAGCTATGGGTATGCTTCAAGAGCCTGTACAAATTGGATAATGGCGTCTGGGGCTCGTTACCTTGGGTAAGGGGTGCAGAGCCTTGCTTTTTCATTGGCTGGAGCCGTTTCCGTTGACCCCGAGTCCAGGTTTCTAAAGAGACATCTAGTAGATTTATTAGTGGGATCTGAAAAGACACAATAGCTGATTAGAGAGAAACAGGTCTCTGAAAAACAAGCTTTAAATTTTCTGCTGTTTCAACTTCATTTACTGTATGGGGCATGGTTTCAGTATTGGCCTTTACTCCACTTTTCTTCCCCCTCCCTTTTTTTAAATATTTATTTATTTATTTAGAGAGAGAAGATCGTGCGCACAAGTGGGGGACAGGTGGGCAGAGAGAGAGGGAGAGAGAATCCCAAGCAGGCTTCCTGCTGTCAGCATAGAGCCCAACTTGACTCGGGGCTCCATTTCACGAACTGGACCATGAGATCATGACCTGAGCCAAAATCGAGTTGGATGCTTAACCGACAGAGCCACGCAGGCACCCCCCCCCCCCGCCCCCCCCATCGCCGGCAACTTTCCTCCTTCTGTCAACATTTCATCTGAGGATTTATTTAATTTTAACAATTACTAGTGTTAGGTTGTGGTGCCCTTAGAATTTGAGGGATCCTAGTTTTTTTTAGCTCTAACCATAGAATTTTGAATTGTACCTTTAAAATGATGTTTCCTTTTATGTCTTATAGCTGATAAAAATTATTCTGTAAATCTTGAAGACCTAAAAAGTTCACATAAGAAAAGACATCACTTGTCTACTGTAAGTATTTCTCTTCTGCTCACGTTATTTTCTTCAAACTGTTATGGATGTGCCTCCCTTGTTTAATGCTTTTTTCACTCCTAATAGGACTAGATGTGTTTTTTTTTATAGTATCAAAATGTTTGTGTTTATTTTCATATTGGCTAGTGACTAAAAGTAGATGCCTTCTTGCTTTTTAGCCAGTCTCTGTGATGAAAAAGAATGGTTTTATTTTTCCATTTGGGATAAAATTGTAGTGCTTTTTCTTTTGCTGGGAAAAGAACCAAGGTAGTTTTGATAATGGGCCTCTGGCCATGTGAAAGCGTGGCTAACAGTGGGTTGGGTTGGCTGGATATGCTTTTTTCAGGTAACAGCCAGGGGCTTTGCCCAGTATGAGCTGTTTAAGTCCACGGCCTTGGACGACACACTTGCCGCATCACAGACTACGATCACTTTGGATATTTCCTGGAGTCCCGTGGATGAGATTCTTCAAACCCCTCCGCTTTCCTCAACCGCAACCCTGGTAGGAGCAAACTTTATTTTATGTTGAGTTTATTCAGTGTGGATTTACTCTTTGCTTGCTTGTTGCTGGTGCTGCATGCTGCCAGTGCCAGCCCTAGCCCTCGCCGGACATCTCTGAGGCCCAGCTCACCCCTGAGGTCTCACCAGGGCAGTGGGTGGAGGTTTTGCCGGGCGATCTGATCTGTCAGTTGCCCACAGTGCTGCAGTTATGTAACTTAAGAATTTTCTAGTGATTAATAAAGTCTCTTGAGTTGGGACCCAAGTGAAATGATCAAAATGACTTATCTCTCCTGTTCTTAAAAGATTGCAGATACTGGCAATACAGTAACTTGCATTAAATTTTGTATTTTCATAAAAGTGTTTGCTAGTATCATTATTGTTTAGTTTGTGTTCAAAATTTGTTCCAGTTGTTATGTATCCATTAGATACGCTTAGCAATTTGGGCTGTTAGGCCTTTTCGCTTTGTATTTATATTTCCAGGCATCTGACTTAAGAAGTGAATCGGAATTGCTGGCAAAAAATTTATGTACAAAGATAGTTTCATATCGTGATAATAACCGTGTTTCTAAAATATTAAAAACAAACCTGAATGTTCAATAGGGAAATGATTAAAGTAGATTTCCCTAATGAAATATTGTATATTCTTTAAAAATCATGATGTAAAATGTCTTTAATAATAACAGGAAATTCTTATTAAGCAGAAAAAAGGAAGATGTACAAAACAGTGTATACAGTAGGATCTCGACTATGTTTTAAAAAACTGTGTACACGGAAGCCTGGACGGGGTTAATTGTTATTCCCCCAGGGTGGCGGGATTATGGATAATTACGTTCTTAATGCTTTTCTCTTCTGGCTAAGACAGCACACTGTTGGTTTAGTTAGGAATCTACTGAACATATTTATTAGGGGGCCGTTACTTTTGGTACGTGGAAATGAATGCTAAGTTTGTCATTGGGTCTTAAGATGTATTTGTTTACATTTCTCCCATGTGTCTTTTGGAAATTCAGTGGGAAAGGGCAGGAGAGCAGATGTTCCACATAGGTAGGATGGCGGAGTCGAGAGTGGGTGGTGGCATGAGTTTAGGTTACTGTATCGGGATGGACAGGATCTATGGTGTCTCTGGGTATGATACTCTAAGTGCAGTATTACCCTACTTACGTTCATTAGTGCTTTAGGAAATACATGTTTTAATGTGTGGGGAATTTGAAACGCAAGTAACTGTGACCCTTATGCAGAAAAGATGGGATTTCCAGTGAAAACTGACTTTGGGAACTTTTTAGAATATTAAAGTGGAATCGGGAGAGCCCAGAGGTCCTTTGAATCATCTCCAGAGAGAAGTGAAATTTCTCCTTGTGAGTATCCTACTGGAATTCGTAACTTGCATTAAATTTTACATTTTCATAAAAGTATTTGCTAGTATCATTATTATTTAGTTTGTGTTCAAAATTTCTTGCAGTTGTTATGTATTCATTAGATATGCTCGGCAATTTAGGCTGTCTGATTTTACTGTGTGGTAGTTGTCCTTTATCGGTATCCTTTGTTAGTTTATAGCTGCTCTTCTTCAACCTTTTTACGAGAGTATTTGGTTTCTATTCTTACAATGGATTCCCCTCTTTTAGGTGGATCAGCTGCCAATTTATGCCAAATGCGTGTATAATCTGCTTGTTAATAACTGGGATTTTGATTCATGCTAAAGATTAACGAGCATGTGTTTCAAGAACTTGATGTTTTGTTGAGTTTTACTCCATTCTACAAATTGAATCTCAAGAAGGTGTCCTGCCTACTTCTTTTCTTTTTAAGCTTTATTGAGATATAAGTTATATCCCATAAAATCCACTTGTTTTAAGTATACAATTCAGTGGTTTTTAGTATACTTACAGAGTTGTACAACCGTGGCCATATATAATTTTAGAGCATTTTTATTACCCTAAAAAGAAACCCTTTGCTGATTAGCAGTCACCTCCCACCCTCACCAGCCCCTAGCAGCCAGTAATCAACTCCTTTGTAGTACTCTGTTCTTTTCATTGCCAAATAGCATTCTATTATATAGATATACCACATTTTGTTAATCCATTCATCAGCTGATAGGCATTTCGATTGTTGTTACTTTTTGACTATTACGAATACTGCCATGAGCAGTCTAGAGCAAGTTTTATGGGACATATGTTTTCATATCTTCTGAATGGAGTTGCCGGGTCATTGTGGTAACTATGTTTAAGCTTTGGAGGAGCTGTCAAACCACAACCGTTTTCCAAAGTGGCTGTACAGTGTTACATTCCTACCGGCAGCGTCCGTTCCAGTTTTTCCGTATCCTTGCCAATGCTTCGTGTGGTCTTATCATTATCAGAGCCATCCTAGTGGGGATGAAATGGTATCTCATTATGGTTTTGATTTGCATTTCCCTGATGGCTACTGGCTTTGAAGAATCTTTTCCTGTTCTTTTTGGCTCTTTTTTAGTTTAACCTCACACCCTACTTTTCCCACTGACCACCCCCCCCCCCACCCCCCAACCCTGGCCCGTTTACAGTACCTTGGTCCTGTCACTCTGTCACTTTGAGGTGAGCGTGTCTTGACCTGTGTAGTGTGCCCTTCTCCCACCCGTGTGCCGGGTGAGCTGTCTGTGACATCGTCACCAGGATGATCGCACTGCTCCCTCAGAATGGCGTGTGTTGCCTCTGCTTTGTGCTGCCAGAGCACTTCACACACACCGCTTGTCGGGTGTTTATCAACCCCGGTAGTCTGTTTACTTCTCTGTCTCCCCTCCTACACTTGAGTGCCAGGTACTCTGTGTCCTCGACATCTGGCGTGGTACCAAGCATTTCTAATACCTTTACCTCTGATTATTATTTCCCTTTTTGTACAAAACTTGGTACCTTTCTTTCTGGAAAGAATCCTTTCTCAGCATCCTTCCTGTGACCTTCCATCATATTTCTCTCCACATGTCTCTGCCCTCCTCTCCCCACACACTGGCAGAGAGCTCGTCCATTCACTGGTTTGATAATACCTTTATGAGGGAACTCCAGACTCTCTTTTTGTTTTTCAATTATTTTTTTTAACGTTTATTTATTTTTGAGAGGCAAAGAGAGCACAAGCGGGGAAGGAGCAGAGGGAGAGGGAGCCCGAGAATTCGAATCAGGCTGTCAGTACAGAGCCCGACGCAGGGCTCGAACCCATAAGCCGTGAGATCATGACCTGAGCTGAAGTCGGACGCTTAACTGACTGAGCCACCCAGATGCCCCCAGACTCTCTTCTTTAAGCTGATACTGGTCTGCTGCTGTTGCTCTCAAACTCAGTATTTCCAAAAGGAAACTTGAGATCTTCTCCAGACTAGATCTCCCTCAGAGAACCCCCCATTTCTGGCTGTGGTTCTACCATTCCTTCAATTTTCCAGGCTAGAAACCTTATATTTTAGTTTAGTGAGAGCTATTTTTACTGCTACCGCTTAACTACCACAATTAGAAGCTGCCACTGTGTGCCATCCAGGTGGTGCTAGATGGTTCAGTTACTTTGCTTGAGACATCAGTAGTTGGTTTGTGAAAGACCTGATTCAAAGACATGTCTGTCTGTCTGTCTGACTTGCAAGTCCATGTTTTGTTATAACCTCCCTTATAACTTCGCAGGATCTTAGATGTGCACATGACCGCAGTCTCTCCAAGTTCAATGCCTTGTATTTTTGTAAATAGATAGGATTTTTTCTTTTATTTTTTCCTCATCTCCTTCCCTCTCTCCCTCCCTCCCTCTCTAATAAACTGTTCTTTTTTCGCCTTTAAGCTTTTTGTCACTGCCCATCTTAGTTAAGGCCCTTATCACCTCCTTCCTGGACCAGTCTAAAGGTCATTCATTGTTTCTCAACAGGGACACTGGTGGTGTTTTAGGCAGAATCATTCTTCGTGGTTTGGGAACACAAGGATGCTAACAACCTTGGCCCCTACCAGACTAAATGCTCAAAGTGCCCCGGTACCTCCAGTCACTGTGACACCAAAAATTATCTGCAAATTTTTCCAAAGATCCCCTGGGGGTGGAAAATGATATCACTTCGGTTGAGAAACCTTGTACTTCCTTTTTTCTTTAGAATCCATCTTGGGTATTTCTGACATGAATTCTTAACTACTTGGTCATGTCATTTTCCTACCAAACAATCAACAATGGCTGTTGTCTTTCATATGAAATAAATCTTTTTATGTTTTTGTTTCCTTTTTTTAAAGATTTTATTTTTAAGTAATCTCTGTAACCAATGTGGGGCTTGAACTCAAGACCCTGAGATCAAGGGTCACATGTTCTTCTGGCTGAGCCAGACAGGTGCCCCCAAAAATCTTTCCAGGTTTTAAGATCTGTATTTCTGTATAGCCCCTGTTCCTTCTGATCTCATTTCCCACCGTTCCCTGCATGTTTTCTCCACCACAACCGGACTCCACCCCACCCTCTTCATCTTCTTCCGTGCTCCTTCCCTTCTCTACAGCTCACAGTTCCCACATTTGAGTTCAGCTGATGTTTCATATTGTTCCCGTGGTGATTCCAGCCTATGTTGACCCCCTTTCCTTTGGTTTAGATAATGTATGTATAGGCATATACATTTATATTATTTTTATATAAACTTCCATTCAGTTTCACATTTGTTGTTCCCTGATTATTGCACCAGGATTATCGGTCCTTTTTTTTTTTTTTTTTTTTTTTAATGTTTATTTTTGAGACAGAGAGAGAGCAAGCGAGGGAGGGGCAGAGAGAGAGGGAGACCCAGAATCCGAGGCAGGCTCCAGCCCCTGAGCTGTCAGCACAGAGCCTGACGCAGGGCTCAAACTCACGAACCGTGAAATCACGACCTGAACCTAAGTCGGACACTTAACCGACTGAGCCACCCAGGTGCCCTGTTGGTCCTTCTTAATCAAAGTTAAAAGCATCTTCAGGGTAGGCTCATTACTCTGGAATCCTCAGCACCTATGCACGTGGCATCATCGTTAGAACACCGTGTTTGGTATCGGATTACTGGGTGTATGTCCTTGCACTGTCAGTAATGTGTGACCTTGAGCAAGTTACTTCACCTCTGGTCTCAGGAAAAGGGATGATGGTAATATCTGCCTGATGGGATTTTTGTGAGGATTACGTACCATACTACATATAAAACACTTAGAACTATTCCTGGCTTGTGGTTAGTCATTCAAAAAATTTTATGATGACCAATATTATGAAATATATTCCCACTGATTAAATTATGTTTTTTGCTAAAAAATTTTGGGTTTCTTTTTTTTTTTTTAATCTCCCATAGGTCTTGGCTGATGGTTTGAGGACGGGTGTAAGCGAATGGCCTGAGCCTCTGGAAGTAAAGTCTGCTGTTGATCTTGTGCAGGAATTTCTGAATGGTCTTTGTTTTCCTAACTCATGCTCTCTTTATACTGTTTATTTTTCTTAGTTGCGAATTTATACTTTCTAAATTCAAAAATAAGTTGTCTTTTTAGGCGTGGTATTCCTTTTGGTTGGGATATATATGAAGCTGTGAGGTCTGTCATGGTCAGAGGGACAGATTTGTTCTGAATTACTAGTAGTAGAGGTCTAAGTAATTTTAAGAAGTAATATTGAATTGAAATTTTATATATCGCAGCTGTATTCGAGATTGTAGGAAAAGAGGGATGGAAGAGAAACCTTTGAGCACCTACCATATGCCCAGCAATGTGTGTCAGGGGCTTTCACTGTGTCTCAGAACATCCCCACACCCCTACCAGTTGGGTATCTATCATAACCTCCATTAGAGAGTTAAGTAATTTGCTAAAATCCCTGGTTGTATTTCTGCTGTCCTCATTTACCATTTGAAAGTAGGATTAGGATGGAAATAATTTGGAAAGCAGAAAGATAAAATCTAGAGTTAATAAGCTTTTGCTACTTTTCTAGACTTAAATAAGCTGGATGGATTTGGTGATTCTACAAAAAAAGACACAGAGGTAAGCAATCCTTATCAGTTAGCAACATACACTGAAACAGCTTTTACGATTTGGTTGTACTGTTACCCTTCATGTCCTACCATTTCAAATGGATCTGGTACAGCAAAGGCAGTGTTTTGAGGGTAGTTTTTTTCTTGGTCTTTAAAGTCAGCACTGGTGATTGTTTTCCTTAAGAACTAATAAAAGCTTTTGATGAGAACTAATAAGTACATATTATTAGTTGATCAACTGCAGAGAAGCAGAAATGACTCTATGTTAATATGCTATAAGATGGTAATGCCTTTCTTGGTATCATTAAGTTAAATAGGTTGTCATTTGATGAACAGGAAAATGGAGACAAATTCATTTAATTAAGTATTTTTGCATAGAAGGAAAGTTGAATGCTTGCTTTAGGCATCACACTTTTAAAACAATTTAAGGGTCCAGTTTTTCACGGTCAGTTGATTTGTATCTCCTCATTAGTGAATGAAGTTCTAGAAAATTCACTCACATCTGTGGATCCACATTTTCTCAGAGCATGATTTAAAAGGTCGCTGTCCTTAAACTATTTTTCTTTTTGTTTCTTTTTTTTTTTTTTTTTTTTTTTAAGTGTATTTATTTATTTTGAGTTGGGGGATAGAGAGAATTTCAAGCAGGCTCCATGCTGTCAGCACAGGTCCCGACTCGGGCTTTGATCCCACAAACCATGAGATCATGACCTGAGCTGACATCAAGACTTGGACGCTTAACCAACTGAACCACCCAGGCGCCCCTCTTTTCTTTTTTAATAAACTGAGTCTTCTCTAATGCTTCTTTCTCAGACAGTGAAGCATGACAGTGCTGCAGTTGACCGTACCATCGAGTGTCTTTTCACAGTGCGGGGCGATCTCGATTTTGCTGAGCAGCTGTGGTTCAAAATGAGCAGTAGTACGTGTCTACCATGATTGTAAAATAAAACGTTTCCTGTTATTTGTTAGGCTTACTTTTTAAGTCTTTGAAAATCATACAATGTGTACTATTAGTCTTGTGTGGAAGTCTGGTTCCTATTTTATCAGATTCATTTCTAATAATGTATTGGCACATTCTACTCAAGAATTGTACTAAGACAAGGTAATTTATAGAGTCCATTTTTCTCCTGCCTTGAGCATAAGACGTAGGTGGTTTTAATGTTATGTTTATATGAACCAAAACATACACCTTAGTGGAATTATAATTATTAGAAAAAGGAAAAGATGTTCCTTAATGTTTCACTGTGTTATTTTGTGACACTGAGTTTACTTTAGAAATGTGTTAAATCTTCCTGTTATTCTTTATTTTCTTTCCCTTTCCCCCATCCATAAAGTACAGATACTTGTCCTCTACTTACTTGCGTATCCTTAAGATTAATGATATATTTGATCTGCAGAAATACCATGAAAGTAATGTTGGACTGACTTGTTTTCCAAGGTGTGATTTCTTATCAAGACTTGGTGAAATGTTTCACGCTGATCATCCAGAGTCTACAACGTGGTGATATACAACCATGGGTAGGTTTAGTAGTGTGCGTTAGAACCCTTTTTCAGCAGCTGAGCATGAAGGTTAAGGCATAGGCTTGGGAACAGACTGCCTGAGTTTAATTCCAGCCCTGCTGCTTTCTTAGCTGTGTAAACTTGGGCAGGTGTCTTTAGGTCTCTGTGCCCCAGTTTCCTCATCTGTAAAGTAGGAGGAGGAAGAGTATCTACCTCGTGGTGTTGTTTTAGGGTTAAATATTCTCCAAATGTATCATGCACGCCCTTTAAATCATTAATTTTTTTCTTCGGATCCACCCTGAGCTCTACACAGGAATATGTATCAAGATTTTATGTATTAGAATAGTTATCACAACCTCATTTCTGGTAGCAAAAAATTATAAATGACATAAACTTCTCATTAATGGACCATAAGTAAAGAATGATACAGCCACATCTTTGCTAAAAATGGTGCTGACAGATGATCGGTGGAGAAACGCTTACAATCTGCAGACAAAAGAAAGGATTATACACTATTGCATTAAAAAAGTAAATTTTGAAGGGAAAAACCTGGATACAAATAAATCAAAATGTTAACAGCAGTCACCTCTGGTGCTAGGGTTACAAATGAGGTTTTCCAACTGCATTATACATTTCTATACTTTATGGATTTTCCACAATGAACTCGTGCTTTTACAATCAAGAGAAAGCTAAGTAAAAAACTAGAAACATTCCTCATTTTGTAGGAATTCTTTGAAATAGTGTATCTGCCAGTTCACGACTCTAAAACTTAGAAACTTCCATGGGTGGGAACAAAGATCAACTGCAAAGCAAAGGCATGTGAGCTCTGCCCCTAACTGGGCAGTGGTGGCTGTAGGTGTTTTAACCATGGCCATAGAGTTTCTCTCATCCGAGTCTCTGTGTGAGGCGTTTGCAAGTATATCCCTGCCCTGTGCAGTGAGTGCAAACAACACGAAAATCGTTTTTATTAAACAAAGGGAAATGCAAAAGGTGATGATGAAGATTAGAGATAATAGATATTAGTGACAAAATGGCCAATATTTCAGGTATCTCTAAAACAAAGTGCTTAACATTTGGAACATCTGTTAGGTCTGTAAGTTCACACATCTTAATTTGCAAATGATCTAGTTAGGATGTCAGAATCTGTAGCCAGGGAGTTCCTCCTGACCAGTGAATAGACCACCGAGGGAGGGAGTTTTCCCACCGCAGCAGGTTTTCCGTGCAGATGAAGACGTTCAGTTTAGGAAAGACACCCAGGAGCACTTAATCAGCTAGGAGAAAAGAATTGCTGGTTGCAGAGCTTCAGAGAACCAACTCTGTCTTCTCTTTGGTGGAACCGTATCTGGGGGTGATAAGTTGAAACTCTTCATAGTTGCTTTGGACTCAAGCGAATCGTATAGGAATGACCCTTCAGGAGCTGACACGTTTGAAAATCAGGGTTTTTTATTCACACTATTTATAGTATCAGGAGACTAAAAATACAAGCTTATACATTCTTAGCTCGTAGCTCATGCAGTTTGTTTTTCTTTTGTTTATTGATATGTTTATATTTTTATTTATGGTTTTATAAATTTGTTTTGATTTCTAGCTCCATAGTGGGAGTAACAGTTTACTAAGTAAGCTTATTCATCAGTCTTATCACGGAACCATGGATACAATTTCTCTCAGTGGGACTGTTCCAGTTAAGATGCTTTTGGAAATTGGTCTGGACAAACTAAAAAAAGATTATATCAGTTTTTTCATAGGTGAGTCCCTTTCCCTGCTCAAAAAATGAAAAAGCGTGTCACAATCATCAGCCATAAGTATTCTCAGATTTTATCTTTCTACTTGGCCCTAGTCATTTATAGCCCTGGCTTCACCCCTGGTTCTCTGTGAGAACAGCACTTCTCTTCGCTGGGACTTACTTTCCTCCTTGATAAAGAGATTAAATTTAACTCTAGTTTTGGTTTGTGTTTTTAGTTCAAACATTTTGAGATTCTGTGACTTTAGTGTATTAAATAAAAAGAAACCTTTCTGTGAGATGCTGTTTTAATACCCAACACTTGGTTGTTTTTATTAGAGGCAAGCTGTGATCACTTTTAGAATAGTATTAATATATATTCATGGTGTAATGTGCCAGAAAATTTGGCTATTTCTGGGGAACTATTTGGCTGGAGCATCTCTTTTATATAGGAGCTCTGCAAAATTTTACTAAGGTTCCTTAACAAGTAATAGGCGATACCTAAAGCTTATTTGTATTATCTGTGTGTTTTCTTACTAGGTCAGGAACTTGCATCTTTGAATCATTTGGTGAGTTTGTCCTTTTATTCTTTTTTTTTTTAATGTTTATTTTTGAGAGAGAGAGAGAGACCGAGCGCAAGTGGGGAAGAGGCATAGAGAGAGAGGGAGACACAGAATCTAAAACAGGCTCCAGGCTCTGAGCTGTCAGCACAGAGCCTGATGAGGGGCTCAAACTCGGGAATGGCAAGATCATGACCTGAGCCAAAGTCTTAGGTTGAAGCTGAGTAAGGTGGAGGTAACTCAACCAACTGATCCACCCAGGTGCCCCTGTTTTGTTTTGTTGTTTTTTTTTTTTTTAAATGCTTATTTAGTTTTGAGAGAGAGAGAGTGTGTGCAAGCAGGGGAGGGGCATACAGAGGGGGACAGGGATCCGAAGCCAGCTCTGTGCTGACAGCAGCGAACCTGATGTGAGTCTCCAACCCACGAACCACTATATCATGACCTGAGCCGAAGTTGGACACTCGACCGACTGACTGTTGAATGCCCCTGTTCTTTTATTGTAAAGTTGGCTTTTCTTTTAATTCAGTCATCCTACCTGCAGATACTAAATACCTGTTCTGTGCCAGCCCTTGTCCTAGGACCTAGGAAACATAGATAGACAGACAAATATATAACAGAGAAAAGGTATTCTTTATTTTCATGCATTCCCCACCCCCCCACCCCCCACCCCAGTCATTTCATATGCCTGTTTTTTTCTTTTAATATGGTTTGACTCCAGGCTTTTGACACAATAGTCCTTAAATTTGGAGAACCTCCTAGAAGGCTAGTTGAATTGCTAATTCCTGGGCCCCAGTGACTCTGTAGGCCTAAGGCACAGGAAGATGTCTTTTAAAACAAGTCATCTCCTACTTCAAATAATTCAAATGCTTTTCCCTTAGTGTTAGTTTCCTGTTACAACATAACAAATTATAGTAGTTCCCATCTCTGGGGGGTATATTCCAAGACCCCCAGTAGACGCTTGAAAGTATGGTAGTACTGAATCCTGTGTATACTATGTCTTTCCCTATACACACTTACCTATCATAAAGTTATGCACAGAGATTATAAGTTAGGCACAGAGATTAACAGCAGTAACTAAAAATAGAACAATTATAATAAACTATAATAAAAGTTATGTGGATGTGGTCTCTGTCTTAAAATCTTACTGTATTGTACTCACCCTTGTGATATTACAAGATGATAAAATGCCAGTGAGATCAAGTGAGGTGAAAGATGTAAGTGTTGTGACCTAGCGTTTGGCTACTGTTGACCTTCCAAGAGGTCTGAAACCATGGAAGGTGAAACCTTGGATAAAGGGGGGACCACCGTACTACAAACTTAAAAGCCTAAATGAACACAGACTTACTGCCTCACAGTTTCCTGGGTTTGGGAATTGGGCACATTTTAGCTGGGTAGTCTGCTAAGAGTTTCACAAGGCTGAAATCAAGGTGTCTGCCATCTGCTTGACTAGGGAAAGATCTACTTCTAAGTTCCCCCATTTGTTGTTGGCAGAATTCATTTCCTTGTGGCCTTATGACCAAAGTTCCCATTTCCTTGCTAGTTTTTTGGTCCAGGGCCGGTCTCAGATCTTAGGGATTGTTTTTGGGTCCTTGCCATGTGGCCTTCTCCACAGCGCGGGCAGTTTGTTTTTTCAGAGTCAGGAGGAGAGCATCTCTAATGCTTCACCTTATTTTAAAAGGCTCACCTGATTAGGTAGGTCATAGTGACAGTCTCCCTTTTGATCAGTTCAAAGTCAGTCACTTAGTAACCTAATCATGGAAGCACCATCTGTCAAGTTCTGGCCTATGAAGGAGAAGGGATTATTACAAGATGTGTATTTCAGGTGGTGGGAATCTTGGGGGCCATCATAGAATTCTGCCTACCGTTATTTACCATGGATTATTTCCTTTGGATGTTTTGTCAGAAATAGGATGAGGTCTGAGTATTTTATGATGCTTGACATACATTGCCAAATTTCTTTTTTCAAAGGGTGGTACCTATTTACCAGTTTCAGATGTGACTGGAAGCTTATCAATACACTTGATTAATTTCTTGGTACTTGTTACCTGTTTTTAGAGGTGGACACTCCCATCAACCTGGCAAGGGTATTGAAGTTAAGAATTATCTTGTGGATTTGCCAGTCATTCCATCTGGAGAGCTTGGTGGGTAGTATTAGTTACCCACTTGGGCCTCCTTGGTGAGGCAGTTCTCGAATTTGTGTTAACCAGATAATGTAACAGTTTGCTGAGCATGTTCTCAGCGACAATTTTGCTTATAGTTTAGTTTGAGCAGTAGTATTGAAAGGTGGTAAATTCTGTCTGGCTGCCTCCATTTTTTACCCCCCTATTAATTAAGCATAGTTTAGGCTTAGCAAGCATAGCCATATTCTTCCTAAAGATTGCTTTTCTTCTTCTTCTTTTTTTTTTTTTTTAATGTTTATTTATTTTTAAGACAGAGAGTGTGAGCAGGGGAGGGGCAGAGAGGGAGGGAGACAGAATCCCAAGCAGGCTCCGTACTGTCACTGCAGGGCTAGAACCCAGGAGTGTGAGACAATGACCTGAGCCGAAACCAAGAGTTGGACACTTAACTGACTGAGCCACCCAAGTGCCCCAAGATTGCTCGTGCTCTTTAACTCCTTATTTTGCTGTTTTCTGTTCCAGGAATATTTCATAACTCCATCAGTAGATATACAAGAACAGGTGTGTCGTGTTCAAAAACTCCACCATATTCTAGAAATATTAGTCAGTTGCATGCTTTTCATTAAACCCCAACATGAGCTCCTCTTTGCTTTAACACAGTAAGTGTTGCTCTTGTTCCTTCCACATAAAAATGTAGTCTCTTATGAAATAGGCGGGGCCAAAATGTGTGCAGTTTTTATTATCAGTTTGGGTAGAATCTGTACACCCTGTCTTCACAGTAGCAGAATGGTTCTGAGCCCCTGTCAGAGGAAGGAAAGGCTTTGGATACAGAAGGACTCAGGTTTGATACTTGGCTCTAGCATTTTGGGACTTTCTGAGGAAGTTTCCTTTCGCTGCATCTTATTTTCTTATCTGTAAACAGGAACTAATAACTTGAAGTGTTTGTCGTCAGGATGAAATGATGTAATGTGTCTAAAGTACCTGACACCTAATGGGTGCTTCATGAATATTTCCTTCTTCTTTTCTTTATAGCCTTATACATTTGGGCCAAAGTAATCATTGCTAGACCTCCAGTGGTAATTGAACAAAACCAAATATTATTATCCGACTTCTGCCAATAGCACTGCTGTAATTTTAGAGATTCTGCCGATCAGTTTGGCTAGAAACAGTTTGGAATGAGCCTCCTACATGGGTTGCCGGTGTCTTATGTGTATTTGAAGCCTCACGGTCGAAATGAGTGAGCCATCCAGTGGAAGGACTGGGTTTCTTTTTCCCTGTGGAAGGAAATGTACCATTGCCTTTCCCGAATTTAGAATTTGCCTCAGTTGTAAAGGGAAATATTTGAAATTATTATTGTTTACAGAATGTAACATTTATTTTCATTAAAGATGAATAGTGTAAATGAGTTAACTCTTTAATTCCCCAGAATCTGAAAACCATGGAGGCTGTATCTTTGTCTCTCTTTTGATTCTTACTGGTTTTCTTTTTCTGATATCACTTCCCCCCCCACTTAGTTAGGCCTTTACTTTGGCTTAACTTAATAGACCTTCTATTAATTTTTACAAATTGAAAAAAAAATTGAGATATCCTTTCAAAATAAAAAACAACCTAACTTTTTTGTTGGGGGGGGGGAGGAGGCATTGTTTTTTTGTTTACTGTTGTGGCCCTGAAATTATTCTTCTGCTGTTGTTTTGGTTAGTGGTACTGGGTGAAATGTTTCTCTTATGAGCTTTAGATTACCAGAAAGCCTTTATCTCCAAGGGACATTTTTTTTCCCAGAAGAAGTTCTTTTTTTGTTGTTTTCTGTTTGTTTTAGATCCTGCATAAAATACTACAAACAAAATCCTCTTGATGAGCAACACATTTTTCAGCTGCCAGTCAGACCAACTGCTGTAAAAAGCTTATATCAAAGGTCAGCAACTTAATAATTAAATTATACTTTAAGTCTGGCCATAATTCCTGGGCAACTCCTCTGTCCTTTCCCTGGGGGTCTCGTGACCAAGAGCTGTGCTCCACCTCTGAAACCTTAATCATCTCTGTCCTGCTCTTTGACTACCATCTGGTAGAGTTCACCCTCTCTCCTCTCCCAGACCTTTTGTCTTCTCTTTTTCTACCACTGGGCCTCTAGTCTTTCATTTTTCTCTCCACTTGTAATTCCTTCACAGTATAGGGCAGAAAGTGTAGGCAGAAGGGAAATGACAGATTGGGAAGAAAGTGATCGGGGTAATGACGACAAGTCGAGGATATGCCTGTGAGGAATGAGAGGGTTTGGGATTGGGGAGGTATGGGACTATGAGGCTAAGGTGACAGATTGGCCATCCACATGGACTCAGGCTGTGTCAAATGATAGGTTCCTCGGCTCTTCCCTCAACAGGTAATGTGCTTGAAATTTCTCTCATACCGAAGCCACTCTGTTTTTACCCTCCCTCTATTTTGTTCCCTCGTAGCCAAACCCTGTCATTCCTTGAAACTGCTCCGGCCGAGATCACTGGTGGCCTTCTAATTACCAAATCCAGTGGACAACTTGCCAGTAAAAGAGTGTGCTTTAACCCCTGGTGTAATCAGCTGGCCCCCCAATTCTTTCTCCTGATGAGTAGGCACTTAGAAGGCTCTTTGGCATTTAACACTATTCCTTTCTTGGATCTCTGTCCCTTTTCTTCATTTCTGTGACACAGCGTTCTGTGTTAATGTTAATTCCACCTCTCTGGTCCTCCTCCAAGGCCGAGAGGAGTTCTCTCTTCAGGGTCTTCCTCTGCCTGCTTCTTGTGTGGCTTTTCACCAGAACTCCACCTTCTGCCTTCTTTTCTTCTTGCTTTCCGTCTTCCCTGGGTGATTGGACTCACACTCAAAGCCTCAATTCCTCTGGGCTAATGAGAATTCATAACTCCCATCGCTAGCTTCTCCTGAGCTTCAGATTCATGTTTCTAAATTAGGTGTAAATCCCCAACTTCAGTGTCCTGTAGGTAGTTCAGACTCAAACCCCGAAATTTAGAGTTGCGACCTGTTCATCTCTTCTTTCTCAGTGCCTCTCACGTGAGGACTTCGCTAATTATGAGTATAAAAGGAAGGAAGGGAATAACTGGGGCTTTTTTTTTCCCTTTGATGTTTCTTCTTTCCTTAGTGAGAAGCCACAGAAATGGAAAGTGGAAATCAGTGGTGGTCAGAAGAAGGTGAAAACGGTTTGGCAGCTGAGTGACAGTGCACCTGTAGACCATCTGAGTTTCCACAAACCTGGTAAAGATGGTTTGTAATCTATTCAGATAAATTCCAGTAGAAAATAAACTGAATCTTTACTGGCACATTATGGTAGCTCTTGTGCCCAGTTTTAAATAATTTTCCTGAACTCTAGGTGTAAAACGTATTTTTTCTGGGGGAAAAAATCACGGGAGAGTGCTGTTTCTCATCCTGGATAGAGGAACCTTTATTAAAAGAGGTCAAGCAATAGGGATACAAGGAGCAAAAATAGATTAGAAGGTTGAAATGCTAGCTCATACTTCACACTTCTGTGCACTCTTTCAGTGATGATATTTCTACCCTGATGTCTTTTCCGGGAGTGCTGGGAAAAGGTTGAGATTTTTTTGTTTATTTATTTATTTTTGAGAGAGAGCACAAGCAGGGGAGGGGCAGAGAGAGAGAATCCCAAGCAGGCTCTGTGCTGCCAGTGCAGAGCCCCGGCGCGAGGCTCGAACTCGTGAAACCATGAGATCAGATCTCAGTCAAAACCAAGAGTTGAACGTTTAACTGACTGAGCTACCCAGGTGCCCTGAGATTTTTTTTTTTTAATGTGTATTTATTTCTGAGAGGGGGGCAAGCACGTGTGAGCATGGGAGGGGCAGAGACAGAGAGAGAGAGAGAATCTCAAGCAGGCTCCGTGAGGTCAGCGCAGTGCCAGATGCAGGGCTCCATCTCGCGAGCTGTGAGATCATGACCTGTGCCGAAATCCAGAGTCGGATACTTAACTGACTGAGCCACCTAGGTTCCTAGGCGCCCCGAGCTTTCTAATGTTCTGTCACAGATGGTCCACATCAGTCAGAGAATGCGTTTGAGCCCTTGGTGTAATAAGCCAGCTCCAAGTATTCCTCCTTTAGTAAGCACCTGTAAAACTTTTATTTTCAAGTATGTGGATTGCAAGATTCTGTCCTCTCTTTGTGTAGATTTAAAAGGCTTCATTCAGATATTGCAGTGATTATCTAAAATCATATCTAATCGTTTTTTTTGTTTTTTTTTTTTTTTTAATTTTTTAAATGTTT
The DNA here is from genome assembly GCF_046562875.1 of Panthera onca. Lineage (NCBI taxonomy): Eukaryota > Metazoa > Chordata > Mammalia > Carnivora > Felidae > Panthera > Panthera onca. The sequence continues at coordinate 38,597,301 of NC_138344.1, read as the reverse complement.
ATTTATTTTTGAGACAGAGGTAGAGAATGAGCAGGGGAGGGGCAGAGAGAGAGGGAGACACAGAATCTGAAATAGGCTCCAGGCTCTGAGCTGTCAGCACAGAGCCCGACGCGGGGCTCGAACTCACAGACTGTGAGATCGTGACCTGAGCTGAAGTCGGACGCTTAACCGACTGAGCCACCCAGGCGCTCCTCATAGCTAATAGTTTTAAGACCATCTGAAAAGATTTCAGAAGCCTGTAGTCAACCAGTGCTGGTTATTGAACTACAGAACTCTACAAATAGTTCTAGATTGATACCTTGCAAAATTGTTTGCATGAAAGGTTTATTCTCCCCCAAATATTTTTTGATTCAAGCATGATGGAAACTTCTCTATTCATATGGCTGAATAGTAAAAGCCCTAAAGAAATGGAAAAATTTTCCTGAGAACCATCAGTTAAGATCATCCTGTCTTTTCTAAGTGTGATATGAAACCTGGAGGGTATAAAGCTTGAAAAATCAACCATATAAAATTAGAAAAGTTGCAGCATGACAAAAAAATACCAGAGGCAAAACAAATGATAAACAAGGAAGAGTAATTTGCAGCTCATGTTCGGAAAAGAGGCTACATTGCCTACTACATAAAGAACTTGCAAATCAGTAAGAAAAATATGTTAATAACTCAATAGAAAAATGCAAGTAAGATGAACAGTTTGCCAAAGAGGAAATTCAGATGTCATCTTGAGAATGAAAGCTGCCCAGGCCCACTTATGATAAGAGAAATGCATATTTATATTATAGAGATACCATCTTTTGCCTGTCAGATAAGCAAAGGTCAAAAAATTTGTTATCACGGTACTGGCGAGGATGTGAACAGGCAGGCGGTCAACCTCACACGTTACCGATTGAAGTATAAGTTTGCATAGCTTCTGTGGAGGGCGATATCCACCGATATTTTAAAATACAATTTTTGGCCCAGCAGTTTTTTTAGTAGGGATTTATTCCATACATAAAACCAGACATGTGCAAGAAGACCTATGCACAAGCTTATTAAGTGTGGTATTGTTTACAGTATTAAAAGCCTGGAAAAAATATGGAGACAGAGGCATAAGAAAAGGTCTGGAAGGATACAATAAAATTTTAACCCTGAGGTGTGGCATGGTGAGGGCAGGGGTGGTTCCTAGCTTTAGGTGAACATTAAAATCACTTAAGGAGCTTTTAAAGTCTTAATAACAAGACCAAGTAAGTCAGAATCTTTGGAGCTACCGCCTGGACAGCAGTGACTTGTTAAAAAATTCTCCGGGTGATTCCATTGTGCAACTAGTTTGAGAACCACCAATGGAAGCATTTTGTTTTAACTGCAAATGTTGTTTAAAAAGATCTATATTTTATGATTAAAAAGAAAGTTTTAAAGCTGTGAACATATGTGATACGTTTTGGAAAATGCTGTTTTAAATAAATTTTATTACATAAAGATTAAACGTGTTTTATGAGGAAATTCATGCAAGATTAAACACCTTTTTTCAATGATGCTGGATAAGTGCAGTAGAGTGAACGTATCTTCTAGAGTCTTTCTGATGCAGATTACTTCAAAAAGGAGTGAAAGTTATTTTGAATGTTTGAGTTAAAACAATTTATGAATAAATACTTGGTCCAGTGACTCCTATGAAAATAAAGAATTCTTATGAAATCCTATATTTGCGTGCTTGGAAAACCACTCACATACTCCATTTTGGCTAGAATTTTATAACCTCTTCTACCCATCGTATATTCCTGATGTGTTTGTCTAGAAATTATTCTGTCACCTCCAGCCCAAAGCAAGACCCACTGGTGAAGGACGCCCTCATTTGTAAGTCATGGGCTATTCCTACAAAGCCCCAGTTGTAAATGTTAAAGCTCAGTCATGATTTATTTTTTGCCAAAGATTATATGCATTTAAGAGGTTAGGCTTTCTGCTTCATTGGACTGAACTGAGCACTTAGGTCCAATACTAGCTTTTCAAGATATCTAATATTGTGATACTGTTGTAAAACATTGAGATCAAAATCAGGAAGACCTAAGAGAGAAGAAATGTCGGGAAGAAAATAATGATTTGGGGTGAACGGGAGCGAACAACAGCGTCTGGGAGAGTGCTGCTCGCCCTGTGGGTACTCTGCAGGTGATTGTTGATCATGGTGGGAATATGGAAACCAAAATGTTGACCCACAAGAAAGTGAACATAAGCTCATCTAAATGTTAATTGCATTTGTTTTTGAAATACAGCAGTCTTCAGCAGAGAAAAAAAGTGCATATTTGCCTAGCCCTAAGACTAGAAATCTCAAGTAGAAATTGTTTTCCAAAATATATGTTAAGATTGGAAAAAAGAGTTGAACTATAGTGGATGAGGCACAAAAATAGAGCAGTATGTTCCCCAATTAAAAAGAGAATTAAGCTTTGTGAAGTGGCAGTATCGTAGCCAGTGAGATTTATCTGAGGCGCTATTATTGCTAATTGAAAAATATAGAATTAAAACAAATCTGCTTTGTATTTTCTTTAGTCATGTTTTCAATGCATCAAAGTTTACCATTTAAAAGAATTGTCCACGCTGGTTTTTGTCCCCTAAATTCAAAATAGAAGACACATGCCATTCATATTACCTCTTGACTATTATAAAAGTCAGCAGTGTATGTGGTAGAAAAGCCAGCAGGCTGGTAAGCAATTCTGATCTCTATCTGGTTACAGATGTTTCTGAATTAACGTTAAACGGTAGCCTGGAAGAAAGGATGTTCTATACTAACATGGTCACCTGCAGCCAGGTGCATTTCAAGTGAAGTGTGCCGATGGAGTCCTCTGTAAGGTAGTATGTCCGCTTTTTGTTCTCCAGATACTTTGTAGTGTATTAAGTATCTTATGTTCTAGTGTTTTCTACAACAGAAGTATTGATTTAATACATTTGGAATATGGATAATTTTTCAGTAATCATGTAAAAGGCTTATCAGATGTTATTGAGCAATGCACGTCTTTAATTTCCTTTTTACCTTCTGTAGTCAGTAAGCCAGATTAATCTTGAAGCCAGAGAAACGAAAACATATTTTTGAGTGGTAATGTCTTTGCATTTTAAATCTCTATGTGTAGTAGAGAGTTTGATTTCAAAAACATTGATGTGAGAGAAAAACCCCGAAGGAGCCTATCGATTGATGTTGAAAGCAGAGTTCTATTAAAAACAAATCTACCCCAGCCCAGTTGTAGGACTAAGCCCCAGATGTAAACACCCTTTTAAAATGTTTAAGATAATATTAACCAAGAAAATTAATGCAATAGCAGTTTCTGCTGTCTTACTGTTTTTGTGTTTTAGAAACAATAGAATCAGGTAATGAATAAAATGTCTCTTATTCTTTAAGTCATGTTTTGTCTCCAAATAAATAGATATTGTTTAATTCTATCAATTTAGCATAGTTAAGAGTAAAATGGACCTTTATTAAAAAAAACAAAACAAAACAGAGTATCTAGGCACAGAGAAGATATTAGACATATTTCTTTAAGGTACTTTAATGAAGTTAATTACGTTTAGTGGAAGAAAGTTTATCTCAGAAAAGTGTACGTGCTCATTTACTTGGTACCCACCTAATGCGTTTCCCTGGTTGCTTGATAGAATTTAGAACCTGAAGGGATTGTTATTATGTGCAGATGATTGACTGTCCATCCTGTCCATCCTGTGTAGGACAGTGCTAAGATGGCAGTTATTTCCACATGAAAGTAATATTACTGGACAGATTTTTAAAAGGAAAAAAAGTAACAAAATAATTTGTGCACTGTGATTCCTTTTTTGTAAAGTGAAAGTAGATGCATAATAGCAAAATATTAACATTGACTCTGACAGGTGATTTTTACTTCATTCATGCTTATTTTTATTTTCTAATTTTTAAATCGTAGCACAAGCCAAAACAAACAAAACAACAACAAAAAAAACCCATTATCACAGAGCCTGAAACCAGAAATGTATATAAACCTTCAAGGCAGAAAAAGGAGGAATGTCCAGAGGATTCTTTACGAAAGATGGATCTATAAAATGGGTAACCCGGTCTCAGCTCTGGCTCTGAAGGAGGAGCATCAGGAGAACTGCGGAGATTAGTATGCAAAGCGTGCAGACTGTAGGTACCACGATCTCTGTCACCATCTGCATGTGACTTAGTAACGGCTCTGAAACGGGAGAGAGAACACCACAAATGAGAGTGTCGTCATTTTAGTGAATATAGCTTCATCTGGAAAGATTCCCCTGCATTGGGGAAAACTTGGAAAATGGCATCATCCAGCTTTGTAATTAATCTCACTTGCTATAAAAGAGAACGTGGTTCTCTTAACATTATAAAATGTTATTTAAAAACAATTATGTGAGGGCTTTGTAATATCCTTCAGAAAATATGGAATAAAGATTGCCTATATTTGGTTCTTCCGTAGGTACTGGAATAAAGTCTAAATGCGTGTTATACTTGCACTTACCATAAATTAATGTGAGAATATTGACAGCCATGTTCCCTGGTTTCTGTAATTTTCACTGGGGGGATTTATGAAAGGAAAATCCTTGGCAAACGTCTCCCAACCTTTCAAAGATGTTATTCAAAGATGTATCTTAAGAGGTGGAGGAGTTGCCATATTTTTGTGGGAATTCTTGCATTGTTAAGTAAGTATCTTGAAGAGTTGAATAATAAGTGTATTTCACATACGTAATTATACTAATGAACATGTATGTAATTCCTACTGCAGGTTTTGTGCCAGGCACCCTGGCTACGGAGATAAATAAGGCACAGACCCTGCTCCCACAGATTTCATAGGCTCAGCAGTAAATTCTACATCATATGTCTAGGTGATTAAATAAGTTTATTTTGGTTTAAAGGAATATACATCCTTAATATTACCTGGTTATTCAGATGGGAGCAGGGCACAGTGGTATAAAACAGCTATGAAAATAGCTGAATTGGTAGGATTTGTTTGGTCTAGCACTTTCCACCTCCGATACCACATTAAAGATGGGTTTGTTAAAACAGGAAGTATATTTCTCTGATTGCCCTCATAGAGAAAGACCGAATTCAAAGAAACAAATGATCTGTGCTGGCCTTGTTGATGTGTAGATGCGTCTTTGTTATTCCACATCTCTGAACCTTGGGAACCGTGCCTTCCATGAAGTCAGGGACCTTGTTTTATTTATTGCTGTATTCTAGTTACAACACCCCCTAGCTAGTAGTGAGTGCTTACTAATTACTTGCTGAATGAGTGAATATAAAATCTGGAGTGTTCTTTGACTTTTCGATGTTTATTCTATTTGAATATGGTTCCATTTTTCCCTCCTTCCACAAAGCCCACTATAACAAAAATAAGTTTATAAGTTGACAGTATGATTCAGAAAAATAAAACTAGAGTGGATACAATATTTCTCTTTTCTGGTAGATTTTTAAAATATTTGAAATTATTATAAAATAGAAATTTGACATTGCTTCAAAGTGAAGGAAAAAATTCATTTTTAATTGTGTGTTTTGGAAAGATTGACTTCACGTAGATCCACATTTTGAGGTTTTGGTAACATCATTATATGTATAATTATGTGCCTTAGTTGTCAAAGGGAAGGATTAAAATACACTCACCTGCAGCAAGCATCTGATTGTTGATTGCACAAGTTTCCAAGGCTTTGAGATACCAACTTTCCACCTAATAAAAATCCACTAGATAAGTAATGTCATCTTAGACTAATTTTTTGCAGTTTGAAATCTTGTTTTTGTTTTTGTTTTTTTTTTTTTTTTGAGAGAGAGCCCATGAATGAGGGAGGAGCAGAGGGAGAGGGAGAGAATCTTAAGCAGGCTTCGTGCCCAGCCGAAGATCCCAACGTGGGCTCCATCTCAAGACCATGAGATCTTGACCTGAGCTGAAATTAAGAGTCAGACACTTAACTGACTGGGCCACCCATATGCCCCTGAAATCAGTTTTAAAATAATGTAGGATTAAGACAAATTTAAATCTGCCTGAAGTTTAGTTAATATTTATTGAATACCTATGTGCATCTTTGTGAGGGAGTTTAAAAAAAAGAAGTCTTTATTCTTGAGGAGCTTACAATCTAGTGCTTTTCTAGAAACGCCAGACTAGTGAATGCCTATCAGTCACTGCTTCTTTATGGTGCCAGGGGGCTCACCCTAAAAGTATGTTGGTAAACAAGTGAGATTTCTTTTTAGAAATTTTCTTTATGAAGACATTCTAAATTACAATTTTAATTGCCTGTCATCGATAGCAACTTAGCTGGTAGAAACATTTGTAGGTTACTGAAAATGTTTGGTAGGTTTTAAAGGATTATTAATATTAAGATGAATTATTTTTAATCTCACTTTGGAACTAGTGGGAAAAGAAGTGAAAGTTGTGTGGTCATTATACATTTATTTTACTGTTATTTACTGTAACTGTTTTCACATATGTTGAAGAGTAAATAGGCAGTATTTATTTGCATTAAAATATAACATTTAGAACATTTAACTAGAAGTCTCTACTGACTGTCATAACCTAAAACATTCAGGATTCGTACATAACTAGTTTGCCCTTCACGCTCTGTGAGTTAGGACTGAATTTTAAAAGTTAGGATTTGGGGTGTCTGGGTGGCTCAGTCAGTTGGGTGTCCAACTTCAGCTCAGGTCATGATCTCGTACTCTGTGAGTTCAAGTCCCGCATGGGGCTCAGAACCTGGAGCCTGCTTCGGATTCTGTGTCTCCCTCTCTCTCTCTGCCCCTTCCCCGCTCATGCTCTGTCTCTCTCACAAAAATGAATAAATGTTACAAAAACAAATTTTAAAGTTAGGATTTAATTTTAAGGCAGGTTTACTCCATTCTAAGCAAATGAGCAAAGAGGTGGCACAAGTTAGGGGAAGAGACAAAGGCCCACAAAACCCTGTTCTCCATGGAGAAGGGAGGAGGGAGTCTCACCACCCTCCTCACCCAAGCTGCTTAGCTCTTTCAAAATCTAGAACAAGTGAGGGGCACCTGGCTGGCTCAGTCGGAAGAGCCTCCGACTCATGATCTTGGGGTTGTGAGTTTGAACCCCACCCTGGCTGTAGAGATTATTTAAAAATGCAGTCTAGAACAAGCAACCTCAATAATTTGTCCTACCTCTCTTCGATTGGGAAACCCATTGGCGGTGATAATCTTCTTGTAATATTGAACTGACGCCTTTGGATAGCGTGGCTTATTTCTGTTGTTAAATTCGACATAGTAGAATCCGTATCTGTCTGAATATCCTTTCTCCCATTCAAACTTATCCAACAAAGACCAGGAAGTATACCCTTTGATATTAACACCATCTTTTATAGCTGCAAAGACATTTTGTTCCATTTTTAATATATTTCATTTACTTGGAAACATAATACTGTGAAGATAATTTTAAATGCATTCATTTATGAGATTCAGAAACAAGCTTCAGCCAGTCACGTGTGTTATCAAATTCTGTCCAAGTTAAACAAAATTTGTGAAGACAGTGTTGGTCTATAGCTCACCTTTTAGCATTTCGTTTATGTAGCCTTTAAGGTACTGAATTCTCCACTCGTCACATAATTGAGTACAGTGTAGTTTTTGAGATGCTCCATTTTCTGTCACATAGATGGGAGGGTTGCCGTATTGAGTCTGAAAGTGAGTCATAGTAAGGAATATCTTAAAAATTCCGACCTCCAATTGGGTTTCCGAGTCTGAGGCACATGCGAGCACTGAGTCAAGCCTGCTCTATTCTAATCGAGTGTGTTTAGCATTTAGTGGATGCCAGTTTACACATTTACCTGGAGGTGAGTGTAGACAGGACAAAGTTCATATGAAAGACTACATTTCTCAGTCAATCAGCATCATTGTAGAGAAAATCTACCTCAGGCTGTGTTCTTTCTCACATATTTCAAGTGAGAAGAGCAAAATAAACGTGGGATGAGAATTTGTAGCCACAGGTACATACGTTGAAGCGGTTCCTCATAGCGTTGGCCTGTAAAGCCCGTATCTGGTGGCCTCTGAAGAACAACTAACCGAGCTTGTTTTATTAACTTGAAGATGTAGGCACTCTGACTGATTGGAATTCAAATAAAAACTTAAACTAAAATGTAGGCCCCTGGGCCTAAGCTGTAAGATCATGAATTGGGGTAAAAAGTGCCCGTGAAATAGCCGAATGTGATAATCACCTGAGCGAAGTGGAGAAGCCTCCTAAACCCCCACGGCACAGACACTGGCCACGTCGACCCCAGGTCAGGCCAGTTCGGGTCAACCAGCTCTACTAAGTCACGGTCATTGTGGTAGCTGGGCCCCTGGCGGGAGGGGTAGTTCCTTTCTGTGATGTACCGAGTGGTAAAGTGACCTAATCCCAAGAAATCAGATGTGCCTTTGATGTAGCTCTTCTCCTGGAGCGAGAACACCGGTAGCCTTGACATGTCCAGGCCTTGCTCTGCACTCTTTTTCCCTATTGAGAGAGAAAAATAGAATTTCACCAAGTTTTACTTTCTTACGATTCTTTTGCTGTTCCTACCGTGATCATAGTGGCACGTTGACATAAAAGCTGCCGTCCAGATCCCGGCCTTTGGGATTCGTTTGTATGGAAAATATAACCTTAGCCTTTTAAGCTGGAATTTTAACATTTGAATACTATTCAAAATTTTTAAAGGTTATATTGCGCAAAAGCTATATTTTCAGGGGCGCCTGGGTGGCTCAGTTGGTTAAGCGTCTGACTCTTGATTTTGGCTCATGATCTCAGTTTGTGGGTTAGAGCCCCGCGTCTGCACTGTGTCAGCACAGAGCTCGCTTGGAATTCTCTCCCTCTGCCCCTCCCTCATTCATGGTTTCTCTTTCTCTCTCTCTCAAAATAAATTAAAAAAAATTTAAAGTGATATGTTCCATAGATTACTCAGTAAGTGGTATGCAGGCAACATTGTGGCTATATGGAAAAATGTGGCCTTAGATGCCTATATTCTTAAATACAAAATTGGTAATTTTGCTTGCCTCTGGGAAGAGATGTGGAAGGTCATTGGTGGTGCGGGCCATGGGTGGGGACATACGGTCACATTCACGTACTGTTGTAGTGTAGGCTGGTACGACCTCTGTGTCGGGAAATTTTGTCCTAGCATTTAAAACTGTAAAAGGAGGGGCGCCTGGGTGGCTCAGTCGGTTAAACGTCTGACTTTGGTTCAGGTCATGATCTCGCAGTTCATGAGTTCAAGCCCTGCATTGGGCCTTGTGCTGACAGCTCAGAGCCTGGAGCCTGCTTCGGATTCTCTGTCTCCCTGTCTCTCCGCCTCTCAAAAAATGAATAAGTGTTAAAAAAAATTTTTTTTTTTTAATTGGAGAAAGATAGGTCCTTTCCCTGATCATTTCCATATCTGTTCATCCTACCTTTTACTTGCACGTGTAAAAGGATGTATACAGGGATCTTCATTGTAGATTGAGTAGCAAAAGATTGCAAACAAATGTCTCTCGAGAGACTGTTTAAATAGATCTGTATGTCCGTACAGCTCTGTGAAGTCATCAGAATGATGACTATATACCAGCACTATTGCCAACATGGAAAGAATGCCAGGACACATGTTTTAAGTGGAAGATGCAAAGAATTGCGTTTAACAACTACACACAAGGAGCAGCAGTGTTTTTGCCCACATGGGCACAATCCATCTCTGGAAGTATGCTTCCTCCCAGGGGCTGGAAGCAATGAGGAGAGGGAGGGAGGGAAGCTTGACTTCTCACTTTTTACTCTCTGTCTCTCTCTCTCTTTTTTTTTTTTTTTTTTTAGGTGATAGAAGTTTATCGAATACACTGGAAGGGAGTGGTGGGCAGGACAGCAGAGGAGAGGCTGTCTGCCTGTACTCTCTTGTACTTTAAAAAATTTGAAACCTGCGTGTCTTTGTAGAACGTATGCAAAAAAAAGAAAGAAAGGGGTTTTAAATGAATAAAGAAGACTAACATTGGTATGAGTTGTAAAATAGAAGCATAAAAATGTTTCCAAAGAGGCTATTGGTTTTTAAATGGGTGAAAAGCTTGTATTATCAAATACCTTTATGATCTTAGCGTGTTTTTTTCAGTTACATTCAGTAACTTGAGAAAAACCACCAGGCATTGTCTCTGGACCGTCTAATACAGTAGCCACTGGCTACATGTGGCCATTGGACTATGGCCAGTGTGACTGTATCTCTGGGTCAGTCACACTGAAGGACCACGTTTTTAATTTTTAAAAAACTTAAATTTAAATAGACACAAATGACTCCAGACTCTCATATCAGAAGTCACAGATACAGAACTTCTCTCCATCATCACTGGAAGTTCTGTTGGACAGCACGGGCCTAGAAGTACTTTTGTTCACATATTTATTGTGCTTATAAGATGCCTGGAAGTAATTTGTGTACAAGATTTCTGGCAGAATGCTTTCACTAAAGAAAACATGAACTGCTCAGAGAATCCTTCCGTACACATCATATAAGGAAAAACTCAGCCCGGTTTCCATTAGAGTTACCACAAAATTGGAGTGGACGGAGTCTGGAATTACTGGCCTTAAGCCCAAGAACTGTCCTATGAGCAATAATTCAGCTCCTTTAGTGCCATCCTGCTGTGGCTCCCGCTACGGCCTCCAAGGGTCCCGAAAGTGAATGTGCCGTGTGAATGACGGGCTGTGCCTGCAGAGCGGGGTGCCTGACCCGTCCTGAGGGCTTTTCCTTGTGCACCTTGAGGAAATCCTTCTCGGGATTTTGAACACATGTGCATAGATAGATGTGTCACGGACCTAGTTATTGCCAAGGGATTTTTAGAGATTATTTGTGTAATCCTTCCTTTTCAGATGATAAAAATGACAGCCGAAGAGGTGAGACACCGTGCCCAGAACCGCTCACCGGTTAGCGGCAGAGTCAGAAGATTCCAGGTAAGTCTGATAAGTGGTGCCTTAGAAAGAGACAATTTTGAAATGTCGACAGTTCTTGGTCAAACATCCAAAATAGCCTTGCCGTGTGAGATTGTAACCTATTTACAATCTTAACCTTGTCTCTTTTTTTAGGGGCACGCAGACCGATACCTCTAAATAAACAGAGATAATACTTTTAGATTCGTGTGGCCAGACACGATTGGCTGCCCCCCAAGTCAGTAGCGCCAGGCCTGTCTTCTTTCTTATCCTCTTCCACATCCTCTTCCAAGGGGCCATATCCTTGATGAGAGTCCTGGCTTCCCCAGCCTCTGAGGTCCTGGTGGTCTAAGGCATTTTCTGGGGCATGTGACAGTTCCATCTCTTGAGGACATCCCTTGTAGGGAAGTTGGTTGTGAGTGGAGGTTTTCTGGGGAGATTTTCCTTGTTCTTAAAAAATGGGTATGCTGGAGCTCTTTCCGTTTTTCTGGAAAGATGTGATGTGGGAAGACATGATGCCTGGAGCTTCTGCAGCCATTTTGTGGCTGATAGGAGCGTTGATGGGCTGGCTAAGGTGCCAGAGTCAAAGATGGAATGAGCCTTGGTCCACAAAGACATCCCTGAAGGCTGGATTACCCGGCCCTGGATCACCTCTTCTGGACTCAGTACCTGGGATGATAAATCCCCTACTTTTCAAGCCATTTTAGTTGGCATTTTCTGTTATATGGCACTTAAAAGCACCCAACTTGATTCAGCCTTGGGAGCTCTATGTGTCTTTATTCTCTTCTCGGACACTGTGGAAACCAGAGCTTGGAAAGCATTCCTCAAGTAATAGAACCAACGATAGAACTGACACGCCCGTGACTGCGTCTTTGACCTCTCTCTCTTACTTCACTTAAAATGAGATGGAGTGGAGTGGGGAGAAAGAGGCAGGACGGCAGAACGCAAAAGAAAGCAGTCCAGAAAATTGCTGTGTTTCCCCCTGGGTTCTGAAACTCCCAATCTCCACGTCTGGGGATGTGTCCTTCCTCCCCTCGCCCCAACTCAAAAAACCAGTTCTCAGTTCCTTGGGGGCTGGGCTATCCCTTGAGTGCCTCACCCAAGCCCAGCGTGTTCCTCCACCCCTGTCTCCCGCCTCTCCACCCCTTCACCTGGGCTCAGTACTGTTGCTGTGGTGCCTGGAACTAAAGTGTGACGTGGCTCACCGATCCGGTCCTTCATGACTTGGGGGTAGTCGCCGGCATAGATGGGGTTGGCAAACCAGCCCAGGCAGAACTGTAGGTATCTCTCGGCAGCTTCTATGTCCTTGGGGCTACTGATGTCCATGGGCTCCCCCCAATCACAGTTTAATGAGATCCCCACCAGACCTTAAAAGAAAAGACAGGGGAGGGGCGCCTGGGTGGCTCAGTTTGTTGAGCTTCCGACCCTTCGATTTTGGCTCAGGTCATTGTCCCGGGGTTGTGGGATCGAGCCTCACGTTGTGCTCCGCACTGGGAATATGGAGCCTGTTTAAGACACTCTCTCTCTCTTTCTCTCTCTCTCTCTCTCTCTCCCTATGCCCCTCTCCCTCACTCTCTCGCTCTCTCAAAAAAAAAAAAAAAAAGGGCAGGTGGTGGCAGGGGTGAAGGGTATCAGCCCGCCGGGGGTATGTTCCTAGCATGTGGGTGGTGAGGCTCACCTCGCTGCTTGCCACGCCACGTGCTGTTGTAGGAATGCCAGGCTTGGGCGTGGGCCTGAAAACAGAGGGGTGCATCAGAGGTGCCTGGCTGGCGCACGTCTCCCTCTGTCCTGACCAGGGATCTGATTTGACTGAGAGTCCCAGGTTTTCCCTGGGTCCAGCCTTGATTATCCCAATCCCTTTTCTCCCTTCTTACGACCTCCAGACGCACGTGTTTCCTGTGTTCTGTAGAGAAACTCGGTCTCACTCTGGCACAAACACACAAACCACCTCTTTGTGATATTTCTTGTTTCTAAGATTTTTGCTAAGGCTCCTTGTGTTGTTCCTACTCGTTCTCTAGGTGGTTAACTAGGCAATACCTTTCCCAGAGTTGCTCAGGAAGTTAGGAAAATACCAAGCATCTGGAACAGTCTTAAGACTAGAATTGAAAATGTGCTGACATGCCTTCTCTCCATACTCTCTTGCCGGTGACCCACTGATGCCTTCAGAGCTCTGCCCTTCGAGTATCCACAGTTTAAGGACTCCTATGCCAAGCGTAGAAGGAATGAGAAAGTTCTCTCCCTGACAGGAATTTGAGAGTCTAGTATGTCACTGAGGGGCCCCTTGGCTTCCTGCTTGATCAGATTGTCCCCTTCCACTGAGAGTCCACTGGGACCATCCTGTCATGCCTCACATCCCTGTTCCCTAGGCGACATCGCCTGTACCCTCCTATGTGTCCTGCAGTGTGACCCAGTCCCTCCCCCTTCTAAAGCCTCTCCAGCAGCCTTGTAATACCTGAGTCACCCCAGCATCTCCTCTGTCTCCTTCACTCCCGTGCCCTTACTGAGCTTGGCTGCCCCAAAGAACATCCCCAACACAGCTCTTCCAAGAAGACGCCAGCTTTCCCCTCACACCTCGCATACCTTAGGGTAGTGTCTGCCTTGCTCCTTCCTGCTGCTTCCAAACTATTTCTCCTTCCAAAATCCCAGGTCCTTTGAAGTCCATGCTCTGAGACAAACACTCCTAACTCCTTACCGTTGTCCTTCAACCTCCAGTTACTGCCGCTCATTCATTGAAGACTTTAGCCCCTGGTTCACTGGTGTCCCGCCCCTTCTTCCTGTCACCAGTCCTCACAAGGCTGTTTAGACATGCAGGTGACAAGTTTTCACATGCATGCGATTGTAAGCTCTAGGGAGCAGCCACTCTATTGTCTCGGCAAGTGCCCAGCACTGGATGACCGGGCACTCCCTCCATAAATCCTCGTGGGATGCAAGTGAGTGGTGCGAAAGTGTGGTGGAATATGCTGGAACCGCAGATGACGAAGCTCAGGCTCAGACCCCTGGGGAAGGCTGAGCCGACACTGAGGGTTGTTCCTCTGCCTTGAACCCCACCTTCACTCCCACAGGGACCCACCTCACCTTAATGATATGGTGTGCCGCCTTGTACAGGCCCGTGCCGTGGAGTTGCAAGCCAGGAGCGTGGTGGCCCGTCTCATAGCCTTTTTCTGCCATCGTCTACAGGGGTGGCAAGCGGGGCCCACAGGGCCTGTGAGAAGGAGCAGGAGCGCCGTGGTCCGGGAAGGGGGGGCTTCCCCCCTGGAGAAGGGCCCTGCTTACCCGAGGGTCACTGAAAGTGATCCAGTGCTTCACCCGGTCCCCAAAGGCCTCAAAGCACAGATCGGCATAATCACGGAAGTAGTTGGCCATGCTCACATTCTGCCACCCGCCGTACTTGACCTGGAGCAGCTGGTGGAGAGAGAAGCAGGTGCCCCAAGGATCTGTCTCCGGAAAAGACTTTTGGAGTCGATAGGCCACGCTCGTGGGAGAAACAAGGGTGATAACAACCACAGAGGCTGTTTAGAGCAACGGAGAGCAAAGATGGGGGGCCTTGGATGTGACAACTTGAGGATGGTGGCCAGCAATGAACCATGAGGCAACATCAGTGTGGGGACATGTCACACCTTATACAAACAAGAGGGAAGGGACAGAGAAGCTGTGAGACTCTCCCGCTTGGAAGGAACGTGATAGATTGAATATTTAAGGACACTGGCTGAGGGGGAGAGGTCTGATCCCGGGAAAAGAACCTCGAATACACATTCAGAAGAAATAAGAGATGATGCAGGACATGGAACCTCTGATTAGGATTTTGAGGGCCATGCGGATGTCAGGAACCTCAGAAGCTCTATTGTGAGGGGGGGGCTCTGCCTTCTTCAGTGGAGGACTCTCTTCCAACCAAAGGCATCTGCTTGTGAAGGTGGGATTTTCCCAAGATGCATCATTCCACTGAGATTGCCTGGTGGGTTTGAGGGGATGCTAAAGGGCTAGGTTAGTGAAAGCAGGGGAAGAAGCTGGCATGAGGCTTCCGGTTTGTCTCCCTGAAGTCTGCTCCATGGCCCCAGTCCCAGCATAGAGGTCTCCGGTGGCTCCCCTTCCTGCAGAATGATCCCAGTCGCCTTAGCTCGGCAGTCAAGGCCTCCGGGGCCTGGTCCCAAGCTACGCCTCCAAACCTCCATCCCTCCTCCTCCTGCTTGCTCCCCAAACTCTTAACCCCATCACTTGCCAAGCCCCCTCAAACCAGAGCACCCCTTCCACCCCACGCCCAACACTTTGAAGCAGTGATGGGACCCCTGCCTCTTTCCAACATTCAAGATGTGACCCTGAGGCCACATCTCTGTTCTCTGACCTCCTATGACCTGTGTCACAGAGAGTGACACACACGGCTCCTCTCCCAGGGGGCCTTGTGGAATGAAGGAAAGAATTGCTTGAAGAGTGAGGTCTGGCAGTGAGGTTGAGACTCAACAGAAATGGCTTGGGGGTCTGTACTCCTATGATACCAGCTCAGACAAGTACATTAATTATGCCACATCATCAAATCTTACTCAAAAGAGGTTTCTTTTTAGTTTGGTTTGTTGTTTCTAGGCCAAATGTTTTTGGAAAACATCGAAATCTGCCCTCATCGCCTGTTACAAACATCAGTTAAACCAGCCTGACGTCCTCCATGGGCGGGTCAGACTTCTTCACTCCTTCCCATCTCCCAGTCCAGACCCCAGCCTCTGCCCCCGCCTTGCCAACCCCAGTCCCCAAATCAGGCTCCTCGTGCTGAGCGGAGCCCCCAGGGCCTCCGTCTGGGGTGCATTAGCCTCACCTGCGGGAGATCCCAGTGGTGCAAGGTCACGACGGGGGTGATGTTGCTCTTGAGGAGGGCGTCGATGAAGTCGCTGTAAAACTTGATTCCCCTCTTGTTCACCTTGTCAGCTGAAGGTGAAATAAGGGGGCGTTGGCCTTCTGAAGCACAGTGCTCCTGGGCCCTGTGGCCTTTCTTGGGCCCGAAATCACCCCCAGCCGGCCCGATTCCGGGTCTGATACGACACGGGAGCCCAGCTGCCTGCAGAACCTGTAATGGCTGCTGCCAGAGGAGCCATGTTCCAGGCTGCTCTCCCTCCCCAGCACTCTATAGTGTCCCTTCAAAGCCGACATGGCCAAAAGGACCCGCACTTGGGCTTGGGAGGGGCTGCCCTGTCTCACCTCGGATGCCTGTGGGCAGGAGCCGAGGCCAAGACAGGGAGAATCGATAGTGGTTCACATGCAGCTCCCTCAGCAGAACGACGTCCTCCTGTGCAGACAGGGGTGCCAGGTGGGGAGTGGTCACCTAGGACTCTGGGGTGGGGCTCACGCTGTCCCCCTCCCCCCCATGCTCACTCCTCCTCATTCATACAATGGGTGTGAAAGCACCTGCCCCCTTTCTCCTGGGGATATGCCAAGAGTCAACTAAATGCAGGATATGGGGATGCTGTGAGATGTCAATTGGGGTGTTCCTAATAAACTTGGGTGATGAGTCACCCAAGAAGTCGGCCCAGAGAGGAAAAGTGGGTCCTGAGCAGAGGGACCCCCTCCACGGGGCCAATTCACAAGCAGAGACCAAGGGCTCAGGCTACTGTGGCCTGTAGACCCCAGGGTCATGGCATCAGCCTTTCAGCTGTCCATCACTTGGACTAAGGCCCTGGCTCAGGTGGGGCCCTGCTATCCTTTCCTCCAACATCTACCCTCCCACCTCTTGCACATCCCCTGCCCCCCAATCCCCAGCCACCAACAGCCCCACCTCTTTTTCCTGCAGTGGACTAGGGGGTGTTTAGCAGAACACTAGATTGACATTGTCCTCCGGGCTCCCCAGTGTGTCACTGTCCACCTCTCAGGTGCGTACTCACCTGCACACACACTCATCACTCACCTGCACTTTGTAGTAACCATCACAAGCCACATCTGCTGTCTCATCCCCAAGCACCTTTCCCTTCCCACTGTGAGTGAAGGCATCCCAAATGCTGGGCCCTTTCCCATCCTGGTCCCAGGCTCCCTCTGTCTGGAAGGCAGAACTGCCCGCGCCCCACGAGAAGCCTGCAAGTAGAGACCTCACACTGGGCCCTGGGCCCCTTCCCACTCCCCACCCAGCACCTGGACTCTGGGCTGTTTGTCCTCAGCCACGGGGCAGGCCCCCTCCCCAGCTGCCTGCCCCCGGCTCCCTATGAGTGGGAACCTATGGGTCCGGGTGAGGGTAGACATAATACATTTAAAACACTTGATTTGCACAGTTTTAGCTGTGATTAACGTTAACTGCCTGTATAGTAAGCTTAAAGAAATCTGTTCGGAGATTCATTTATTTTAATTTTTTTTTTTTCAACGTTTTTTATTTATTTTTGGGACAGAGAGAGACAGAGCATGAACGGGGGAGGGTCAGAGAGAGAGGGAGACACAGAATCGGAAACAGGCTCCAGGCTCCGAGCCATCAGCCCAGAGCCTGACGCGGGGCTCGAACTCACGGACCGCGAGATCGTGACCTGGCTGAAGTCGGACGCCTAACCGACTGCGCCACCCAGGTGCCCCGAGATTCATTTATTTTAGAACAGTACGGAGTTACTTTTCCCATCCTACCTGTCTGGAAACGAAAACACCAAACTCTCTGGCAAGCCAGCCCAAGGTGGGCAAGCTGACAGACAGACGGACAGACCAACAGAGGAATGGACATACCAAGTGGGAAGGTTCCATAGTAGAAGGAGGCCTCTTCTGGGGATCCCTTCCTTGTGGCCCCCAGCCTGGACACCAGCAGTAGCACCCACCAAAGTGGGACAGCCCGCACTGGCTTCATGGCACCCGGCCCTCCCCCATTCCTGAAAAAGCAGCCAGGGCTGGGGGGGGGGCAGGTCCCAGCTTGGGGGGGCAAAGGTCAGGAGGGGAGGAAGATGGGACGAGGCGGGGCTGCTCTATCTAGAGAGGTGTTGGCTCTCTCTAGAGAGCTGGGCCCTTGCCCTGCTGGGAGCCACCAGCAGAGGCTGAGGCTGAACACCAGGTCTGATAAAGGAGGAGATGGACACTGGGCTTGGGGGGCTCCGGGTGTGATGCGCAAGGCTCCAAACCACCCCTGCTCCCCGTCTGATGGGGGATACCCAGCCCATACCCTGTGAGAGGCCCTGATTGCATGGGAAGACCACTGCTGCCTTAGGGAAGCTCCACTCGGTGGGGGAGGCGAGACAGCCCCCAGAGCCCCTGCAGCACCCCCACCTATATACCGTGGCGTGTGCAGAGGCACAGACCTCTCCCCAAGCTGGGGATCACGAGCAGGTTGCCGTCCCAGGGCCTCCAGTCCTGAGGATCAGGACGATGCCCACCCACTGGGATCCCCGCTCTGGTGCAGCCCGGCCAGGTTACCTGGGATTGTCGTGGGTGCCAGACACCCCCAGAGTAGCAGCGGCAGCCAGAGTGCTCTCGGACTGAACCCAGGGCCTGTGTTGCCCCTGAGAGCAGAGCCCAGAGCATAGCGAAGGCTCTGGTTGGGGGTGTGGTCAGTGGCCTCACCTCCCTCTACAAAGAGCTTCAATAGCCCCATTCAGTGGGGAGGGCAGGAATGCTGAGCTGGCCAGTGGGGCCTGAGTCAGCAGCAGGGGCAGCTTGGCCCTGGGGCAGCGAGTCAGCCCCCTCTCAGGGCAGAGGGGCAGAGACCCGTGCCCTCTGGCCCCTTCTGGGCCTGATGCGCCACGTTCCACACACCTTTCGCCTGTGAAGCTCCCGGTGGGGGTGACGTGGTGGGAATCAGCATTTGCAGGCATCTGTGTCCACCTCTCCCTGCTGCCAGAGAGAATTCATGGCAGAAGGTGAAGTTGGTTTTTCTACCTCGCCTCCTCTGTCTGGAACCTTCACTCCCTCGCTCACTCAACCAGAACTGTTGCTGGAAAACCCTGGAGGCCCAGCCCCTGTGGCTTCCCATCCCTGCTGCCCAGGTCCCCCAGTGTGATTCCCTTCACCTCATTCACTTCCAGCTCCCCCGACTTTAACTGAGCCTCTGTGGGGCTCTCTCAGCTGGCTGCCTCGTAGCCCTCTGTGGTTGATGAACCTCTTTCTGGCTGAGTGGCACAGGACTTGGCCTGTGCCCTCCACGGGCTCCATGTCTGGGGAGAAAGGCCGAGAAGGAGAGGGAAAGTGAGGTGGTTCTAAATACTGTACTGAGGGCTCAGGGCTCTGATGGAAGGATAGGACACTGTGGAGGCTCACGGAGGTGGGGCTGGCTTCACAGGAGAGGGGACATTGGACATGACACTTGAAGGCTGCAGAGGTGTTGGCTAGGTGGCATGGAACAGGGAAGGCACGGGAACGGACAGAGAGAACAGCCTGAGCGAAGGCCCCGAGGTGTGTTTGGGGAACTGGGAGTTTGATATCTTCTCTTGCATCTGTCGTGCAGTGCCCAGGTAGGGCCATGTCCTCGGGGTGAGCAGGCCGCGTGGACAGCCACCGGAGCGGCCCTCTCTGCTGGGCGTGGATTGCTGTGGTGTCTGAGGTCAGTGCTTTGCTGTTTGCACCAGGGCTGGTGCCTGCCTCAGCAAGCTGGGGGCTCTGGGGACTCTGCTCTCTGGGCTGAGGTAGGTAAGAAACGTGAAACGTTAAGAGCTGATGTCATCTCTGAAAAATGCCCCCTTCCTGCAGAGCCAGGGGCCCAGTGTTTGTGTTGGAGGGGATGGTCAACTTGGCATGGCCAGAGCTGCTTGGGGCCGTCTGTCTCCACTGTCCCATTCCTGTTCTCCTTTCCACGAGCTCCAAGCCTGGCTCTGGCTGGAAGGACCTGGGTCTCATGGCAGGGTGATTGACCTTTCTACTACTTCTCCCCCTCAGTCCAGGGGCTGCTTGGGTCCAGCCTGAGGCCTGCAGCAACGAGGGCAGACCCTTCCTTTGAGGAGGGGGTGGGTCTGAAGTCCCTGGGGGGCCAGGCCTGGCTGAAGAGCAGGTGTGTTGTGAGGGACCGGAGTTTTAGGCCCTTGTAGCTCCTCCTCTCCCCTCCCTGCAAGGGGCCTCAGAGTTGGGGACCCCTCTTCCAGTAGCCCCTGTTGGACCCAGCACATAACCCAAGCCCTGTGACTTTTAGGAAGTGACTTGGTAAAGGCAGAAGTCCGGGGAGCGCTGGTGGGTGCCAGGTATTTGGGTATGGATATGGGAGGGGCTTAGCTCTGCCTGCTCTGTGGCTCAGGACCCTTCAGAGCCACCTGAAGGGCTGGAGTGGGAAAGCCACTTAGGATTCAGGAAAACAGATTCCTGCCTCCATGTAGCCAAGTAGCTGTGGGATCCAGTGACGGTGGCTTTCTCTCTGTGGGACTGAGACTCCCTATCTGTAAAATGAGAGCGGCTCTCTCCGGGTCCCGGGGCCCAGTGATTCTTTAGCCCTAGGCGCTAGTCTCTTTTGCTCCAGGGGGTTCTCTAGGCTCCATCCACCGCTACCCCCAGCCCTGCAACCCAACTCGGCCTTGTCCAGACCTGAGCTAAGGGGACAAGTCCCAGGAGACAAAGTTTAATCTTGGCATGCTGTGTGACATTGGGCTACCCATTGCCCCCCTCTGGGCCTTTGTTTCCTCCTCTGTAAGAAAATAGGAGGCTGGCTACCAGCTGTCTGGTCTTCCTGAGCTCTGGGGTTCCATGAAAGAGGCAATAGGCTGTTTTCAGGTTGTTGTGGTTTTGAGCAGCACTGAAGATGCTGGGGGGAAGGTAGGGGGTTTGCTGGGGTGACAGTGGGGCTGCATCACAGGAGCTGGTCAGGAAGTTGTGGTGTGTGTGTGTGTGTGTGTGTGTGTGTGTGTGTGTGTGTGTCTCCAGGGAGTGTTGGGGAAAGGAGCCCATTCTGGGGTGCAGAGTCGTCCTGGGGAGCAGGAACACAAGGACAGGAGTGGGTTGCTTGGTTTATAAGGAGCACTCTGGGCCCAAGTTAGACTTCCTTCCTTCCTTCCTTCCTTGCTTCCTTCCTTCCTTCCTTCCTTTCAGTTAATTTATTTAATTTGAAAGAGAGGGAGCAAGCAAGCGGGCGGGGGAGGGGCAGAGAGAGAGGGAGAGAGAGAATCCCACGCAGGCTCTGCACTGTCATCACAGAGCCCAACGTGGGGCCCGATCTCACAAACCATGAGATCATGACCTGAGCCGAAATCAAGAGTCGGGCGCTCAACCGATTGAGCCACCCAGGTGCCCCCTGAGTCAGACTTTCTTCTGACGATGGAGCAGAGACAAGTTGTCTGTGACAGGCCTTTGGGAGAGGGGGTGGGGGTGGGGTGGAAGGGATGGGGTGGGTGGCAGGTGGAGCAGGAAGGGGCAGTGGTTAGGATCGAAGGGTCTGGAGTCAAATATAACTTTGCATCCCAGCTCAGCATCTGCCAGCTGAGTGTTACATCCAAGTTCCTGAACTTCTCTGAACCGTTTCTCATGCATAAATGGGGCTGACAAGAGGCACCTGGGTGGCTCGGTCGGTTCAGCATCCGACTTCGGCTCAGGTCATGATTTCGCGGTTTGTGAGTTCGAGCCCCATGTCGGGCTCTGTGCTGACAGCTCAGAGCCTGGAGCCTGTTTCAGATTCTGTGTCTCCCTCTCTCTCTGCCCCTCTCCTGCTTGTGCTCTCTCTCTCTCTCTCTCTCAAAAATAAATAAACATTAAAAGTTTTTTAATAAATGGGGCTGACAATCATATACCCACTCCCTGGGGTCATGTAAACATTAAATGACACGATAGGTATAAACGCTTACTGCAGTGCCCGGCAGAGAGAAAGTCCCCAGTAAATGATCCCTGTCATCAATGCCATCATATTGTCACGGCTGAAACCCACTTCTCGGGGTGCTCTGGGTGAGGCACAGGGCCTGCGAGGGTAGGTGCTCCCTCATGGTCTGATGAAGGGTTTCCATGATCTGAGAGCTTTGTTTGGGGGATACCCAAATCCCGCCACGCTGTGGGCTCTGCCCCCAGGAGCCAGGCCTCTCTGTCCCTGCTGAAGCAGAGCTCTGCGTCCTAGAACCCCTGTCACTGCCTGTGGGCAAGGCGCCCAGGGGTTCAGTGGATTTGGAGGGCTGCTGCCGGCTCTGGCCGTGTGCACAAACGTAGGGTCTTAGCCTTCCGGGTGTGGATGGTAACTTCCATAGTCCGCTTGGTTTCTGAGTGCCCCACCTCTTCTTATAAAAATAGTCAGGGCACCTGGGTGGCTCAGTTGGTTAAGTGTCTGGCTTCTGGTTTGGGCTCAGGTCATGATCTTGCGGCTGGTGACTTTGAGCCCCGCACCGGGCTCTGTGCTAACGGTTCGGAGCCTGCCTGGGATTCTCTGTCTCCCTCTCTCCCTGCCCCTCCCCCACTCGCCCTCTCTCTCCAAATAAACAAATAAACTCTCCAATAAAACTCTCTCCAAATAAACTCTCGTATCTCTCTCCAAATAAACAAATAAACTTTAAAAAATGAAACAAGAAAATAAAAAGAATCATCAAACACACAGGAAAGTTGAAAGAGTCGCATAGTCCGGACCATGTGTCCACCGTATGTCCGCTGAGACTGTATTTTCCTGGACCTGCTTTATCACGCATCAATGACCCTCCTCTCGCCAGCCAGCTGTTCATCTTTTTCCATGCGTTTCATGCCAGTGCCGGTCCCCTGCACCCCTAAACACTTCGCAGGCGTATCAGTAACTAGATCTGTTGACGGTTCTTTTCTTTTCAAGGTGAGATTGGCTGACAGCGAAATGCACACATCTCAAGTGCCCTCTTCTGCGAGATTTGACAAAAGAAGTCACGTAGAAGCAAACCAGCACATAGATATAGAATATGAGCTTGTTCTTTCCTGACTCTGGGTCACACTGCATCCTTCTGAGAGCTTTGGGGGCAAATTCCTGCAGGTCTGAAGAGCAGGAATCCATGTCTCGTTTCTGGGGGGGCTCTGACCGCTTGGAAATGGTGGCTCCATCTGTGGCCCCTGTCCAGCGTGTGCCCAGGACTTGACTTCTCACTCTCCGTCCCCCCTGATTGCCCTGCCTCTTGTTTTCTTTCTTTTACTTTTTCATTTTTTTTTTTTAACTTTTGAGAGAGAGAGAGAGAGAGAGAGCGAGCGAGCACAGGGAGGGGCAGAGGGAGAGGGAGAGAGAGAATCCCAAGCAGGTTCCGAGCTGTCAGCGCAGAGCCCAACACGGGGATCAGTCTCACAAACCATGAGATCGTGACCTGAGCTGAAATCAAGAGTCGGACGCTTAACCAACAGAGTCACCCAGGCGTCCCGACCTGCCTGTTATTTTTCGATCCTGAAGTATATACAGCTCTACAAGCTGGTTCTCAAATCCTTTTTTTGGAACAAGACCAAAGGAGTGCTGCATAAATAATCATGTTGGAGTCTTCAGGATATTTCAATGGTTTGTGGTGTCCAAATATGTGAAATTGGGGCTGTTCCAGTACATCTGGAATGAGTTGACACCTTATCCACAGAGCACAGACCTATGTGTATGGTGTGCATCTGTACACACACACACACACACACACACACACACACACACACACACACAAGAATGCTTTTCTTGGTCCAGACACTGGCACGAGCTGTGAACCCATCAATGCTAAACCCAAAGAGCCCACTCAGCAGTGACCTTGCAGCCCAGGCCCCTTGCCGGACAGAAGTTGGGGAGGGGATGGCCTTGGATGGCTGGTGGCCAGCGCCCACGACCAGCACCGATGATGGCGACTGTCCTGGAATCAGCCTGCCCCGGTGGCCAGCGCTTCCCCACTGGAGCTCTTTGGTCCGAGCTCATCTGCTGGTCACTTCCAGGGTCCTGACTTGCATTTTCTCTTTCATCTCCACTGGTGAGAAGCACTCCCAGGTCAGCCGCTGAAGACCCCAGCCAAGCAGGTTCCAGTTCATGGAGGGTGGGAAAGGCGAGGACCGGGGTGGGGAGAGGCGAAGGCTCTCAGTGAAAATGGGAGAAAAGCCTCCCTAACTTTTCTTTCTTCTGAACGTTGTCTGGGTCTGTCTTCCAGAGCATCCGTGACAGGTCCCATCTCATGTTTACTTAGGAGGCTATTTGATTAGAGTCTCTCTTCACTGGACTCCAATCTCATCTGTTTTTTTTTTTTTTAATTTTTTTTTTTTTTTAATTTTTTTTTATTTTTGGGACAGAGAGAGACAGAGCATGAACGGGGGAGGGGCAGAGAGAGAGGGAGACACAGAATCGGAAACAGGCTCCAGGCTCCGAGCCATCAGCCCAGAGCCTGACGCGGGGCTCGAACTCACGGACCGCGAGATCGTGACCTGGCTGAAGTCGGACGCTTAACCGACTGCGCCACCCAGGCGCCCCAATCTCATCTGTTTTTATTCACGACTGAATACTGTTTGTTTAAGGAGTAAATGCAAGAAGGTTTCGTTTGGTTTTTGCCTTCCTCCCTGCACAGAGGGTGTGAGAACAAGCTCAAGGGATCACCCCTGGGCTGGGGCTAGGCCCGGGGTGGGGGCTGGTGTCCTCGTCAGACCGACCTCAGGGCTGCATAGAGTGCCTCATTACTGGGAAGAGGTGCCACCTTGGAAGAGGGAGCCTGGGTCCTTCTGCAGAGAGGATTTCAAGGAACCATGCTGATGACTCCGTCCTAAGGGGCCATGAGGCCCAATGATGATCTCAGAAAGTCTCAGAAACGATAGCCAGGGATCCAAAATTTTAAAGATAGTGAAAGATTCTAAGTCATATGTGTGTGTGTTTATAGGTGTATATATAGTATAAAAATTGTATGTAAAAAAAAAAATATATGTAAATTTTAAGTTTAAAAAATTACACAGGGGCACCTGAACGGCTCAGTTTAGCGTCCGACTCTTGATCTCTGCTCCTGTCATGATCTCACAGTTCCTGGGTTCAAGCCCCGCATTGAACTCTGTGCTGACAGTGTGGAGCCTGCTTGGGAGTCTCTCTCTCCCTCTCTCTCTGCCCCTGCGCATGCTCTCTCTTTCTCAAAACAAATAAACTTAAAAAAATTACACAGAAAATACATGGATGTATTCCATGTATAATAATATACAACGGTATATAAAGCAACGGTAACCATCCCTGAAGTAAATGAAACAAAAAGGGGTAAGTTCCCTTCTCTTTGTCCCCTTCTCCCACCTTCCCTCCCTGAGGTGACCACTTTGGACAATGACCCACATCCCTCCCTGAATTTCCTCTGTGTTTTCATAAAAATTAGGTACATATAGGTAGTTTTGATTTTTTATGTCAGTGGAGGTAGATAGGTAATATTGTTAGGCAACTTGCTCTTTTTCTTTTTCTAGCATATGTTGGAGATCAATGCACCCAAAGCCACCTCATTTGTTTTAATGCCTTCACAGCGTTCCATTGGATGGATGTTCCATAACTGATCTAACCAGTCCCCTGTGGTTGGGCGTTTTTTCCCACAGTGCTTTGCTCTCACGCAGAACACCGCAGCGAAGATGCCCGTACGTGTAATTTCATCCCTGTATGTGCACATCTGTTCCTAAAAGTGGAGTTGCTGAGTCCGTTGTGATTTTGATGGATGTTACCAAATCATCCTTCGTGAGAGGTAACCTCATTCTTTTTAACCAAAGCATATTCGGTGTCAACATTTAACCATTGCAACTGGAGAGAGATAAGAAAGAGGGAGCCAACGAGGCCTGAGGCTGGAGGCTGGGGAAGGGCTTGGCCCCTGTGGGGAGCTCAGAGGCAAGACAGAGGTGTATTTGCTCTCATCCCTGAAGAAACCATCACTGCTCCAGGGCTTTACGGTTTATAGAGTGTATTTCTGTGTGTGATCAACCTCTCGTAAGCCTATGGAGTGAGGAAGGGCAGTATTACCTATATTCGTACCACTCTGTGGATGAGGAAACTGAGGCTTGAAAGAATCGCACTCAAATGACCAACATGCTCAGGGCCTGAGACTCCAACTTGCAGATATTTTCCCACTGTGTCCAGCTGCTCTCCCCTTTCTCTCTGGGTCACTTTCTGTGTCTCTCTACTCCTCCCCACCCCCTCCACACCAAATCCTCCCCAAATAATCTGCTCTTAGGATGACCCCCCAAGCCAGCTCCTCAGGCCGCAGTAAACCCAGGAATATGTCATGAGATTAGAGGTGGTCAGGATTTGCCTGAAATACCCCCCGCCCTGAGGCTGTCCCAGTGTGGGAATTTATAGATTCTTATTGCTGGGACAGGCTCAAGGACAGATGGTAGAAACAAGACTCCTTCTACCCAGCCCCTTCACCCCCAATGCCAGAAATGTTGTTACTTAAGTTTGAAGAATAAATAATTGGGGTGGGGGGGGGAGGTGCATAAATTAACACATGTGTAGAAAAGCAAAAAACCCAACTTATTTTTAAATAATTTTTCTAAGTTTATTTCTTAATTTTGAGAGAGACTGAGAGAGCTCAAGCAGAGGAGGGGCAGAGAGAGAGAGAGAGAGAGGGAATCCTAAGCAGGCTCTGTAGGGTCAGTGCAGAGCCTGATGTGGGGCTCGAACTCACAAAACTATGAGATCGTGACCTGAGCCAAAACCAAGAGTCGGATGCTTAATAGACTGAGCCACCAGGCGCCTCAAGCAAAAGACCTAATTTATTCATTGAAAAAAAATTTTAAATGTTTATTTACTTGTGAGAAAGAGACAGCGTGAGTGGGGGAGGGGCAAAGATAGAGGGAGAGACAGAATCCAAAGCAGGCTCCAGCCTCTGAGCTGTCAGCACAGAGCCCAATGTGGGACTCGAACCCACGATCTGTGAAATCATGACCTTAGCCAAAGTCCGACGCTTAACCAACTGAGCCACCCAGGTTCTTCATAAGAGACCTAACTTCTAAAGGTACTTTATCAAGCAGACCCCATTTGTTTTTTTTGGTGCATACAGCTGACCCATGAACAGCGTGAGGGTTAGGGACACTGACCCTCCCTCCCCAACAGTTGAATATCCATGTATAACTTTTGACTCAACCAAAACTTAATAGCCTACTGTTGACTGGAAGCCTTACCAATAACATAAATAGTCAATCAACCCGTATCTTGTATGTTACATGTATTATATATACTCCATGCTTACAATAAAATAAGCTAGAGGGAAAAAAGTTATTAGGAAAATCATACGGAAGAGAAAATACATTTAAGCGCTGTACTGTACTTACTGATACTGTAAATTAATGTCATTTGTTTACCAGATGAATCAGTAGCCACATCAACACTGTCTTACATGATACAAAGCACTGTAGATGTTCCACATGTTAATAACACTAGGCGTTAAAAGTGAAAAGATAGGGGCTGAGTGGCTTAGTTGGTGAAGCGTCCGACTTTAGCTCAGGTCACAATCTCAACTTTTGTGAGTTCAAACCCCACGTCGGGCTCTGTGCTGACAGCTCAGAGCCTGGAGCCTGCTTCAGATTCTGTGTCTCCCTCTCTCTCTGCCTTTCTCCTGCTCATGCTCTGTCTCTTTCTCTCAAAAACAAACATTAAAAATTTTTTTTTAATTAAGAAAAAATGTAAAGATAATGTATGATCTATGTTTGTGTGTAAGTTTTAATAAATCTTAACTTCGTAACAGATTTATGTGCATTCTATTGTGGACTAGCACCCACATCTGCTTTATGCATTCAGGACATACCTAATTTTTCTTAATTTTTTTGTTATTTCTAGGCTACCCGGTTCATCTGGGTTTTTCTCAAATTGCCACAAACCTCCGAAAACTTGCCAACATATTTAATTGAAAAAAAAGCTGTGTAAAAGTGCACCCACGCAGTTCAAACCCATGTTGTTCAAGGGTCAGCTGTAAATGTGTTTTTAACAAATTTCTTCCCATCCTTTTTCCCTGTTGTACTCTCACTCAGATGTGTTGGCGTCGTGCATCCGGTTTCGAATTCTGTTGTCTTCATTTCACTTGAGATCATAAACATGTCACATAGGCTCTGTGGTAGGCAGCTTCCAAGATGGCACCCAGTGATCTTGATGGGGTTCTGAACATGATAGCCCAAAATATGGCACCTTGGCATATTGAATATTTTAAGCTGAAAGAGTCTGCGGAAATAGGAGAAGCAGGAAGGTCACTCTGACCTTTCCTCTGCCTTTCTCTCCTGAAACAAGTCATAAACCCTCATGAGAGAGGTACTTTTCCTGTCCTGGCAGAAAGGACTACCAACTATCCCTGAAGAGAGACACCAAGAAGAATCTGAACAAACAGACCTTGCTACGTTTCCCCCCGTTTCCTACACCTACCTCACGTTCTCGGACCTGTCGTATTTTCACACGACTGCCCACTCTTCATCAAACTTAGCATAGAAATACTCAGGTCTGTTTTTCCTGGTTTTCGTTTTCTTGGGAAGGCTCCCGTGTCACGCAAAACTTATATTAAATAAATTTATATGCTTTTCTTCTGTTAATCTTTGCCGGTTTAATATTCAGACCCAGTCAAGGACCCTGAGGGTCGAGGAAAACTTTTCCCTTCCCTACAGTCCCTATCTCCTGGAATTCACATGCCAGTGTAACCTTCTCTCCTTGAAATTAGACTAGACCTAGAGATTCATTCTTTTTTTTTTAAGTTTCTTTGTTTGTTTGTTTGTTTATTTAGAGACGTGGGAGGTGTGGGGAGAGGGAGAATCCCAAGCAGACTCCACACTGTCAGCACAGAGCCTGAAGCGGGACTTGAACCCATGAACTGTGAGATCGTGACCTGAGCTGAAACCAAGAGTTGGACACTTAACCGACTGAGCCGCCCAGGTGCCCTGAGACTCATTTCTAATAAATAGAATACAGCAGAAATGACAGGAGTTCACTTCCAAGATCACGTTACAGAGGACCGTGCCTTCTGGGTCGCTCACTTGCTCTAGGGGAAGCCAGCTGCCATATTGTGAGCTGTCCTACGGAGGGGCTGATGTCTTAAGAGCCAACAAGGACCTGAGTGCCAACAGCCATGTGAGTGACCTTGGAAGTGGATCCTCTTCTAGTCAAGCTTTGAGGTGACTACCTCCTCCTGAGACACCTTGACCCAGAGGCTCCCAGCCAAGCCATGCCTGGATTCTTGAGCCAAAGAAACCCAGAGATAATAAATGTCTGTTAGTTAAGCCACTAAGTTTGAGGGTAATTTGTTACTCAGAAATAGGTAACTGGTACCCATTCTACGGTCTACATTTTCCTATTGCTGGATGTCTGGGCTGTTTAACTTCTCATTAATATAAAATTTATTAATATAAAATTCACTTTAGTGAATATTTTCCCGTCCAACAAGCCTGTTCTGCATGTAAGATTATTTCCAGAGGGCGACTCCATCAGGGAGATGATGAAGGTCCAGATTAAGACATGTAAAATTTTTCATCAACATCCCCAAATTGCTGTCCTCCAAGGAAAGGGGGACCAAGTTGGGTCATCAGGAGCGTCCACGTCGCCATTTCCACATGGCCCTGGCCAGCACCTTTCTTAGTCTTCCTGTTGATCAATGTTTCCAACAGCGATCAGGTAACAATGGTACCTTCCCTGCCTACCTCTCAGGGTTACTGTCCAACATGCACACGGAACCATAGGTCTCTCCCGCAGCCCCTCAGGACCCAGAAAATCCATACATTTCGAGAAAAGCTGGCCCCAAATCCTTCCTCCCTTTACTGACCTGGTTATCGAACAAACCACCCTCATTTGCACCCACTGAGTCCAGTAACTGCCCCTTGTGGCTCTGCCCGGCTCACTTCTCCTGCCTCTCAAGGCAGACTGGCCCCTCAGCTCTAGCCTCCTCCTCTCTCCAGGCCCCTCTCTTAGGCCATGAACCCCAGCCCGGTGTTTCCATCCCCCTCTCGTTGTGGCCAAGAAAACAGGAAGCGTCTGAGTCACCCGTTGTCCCCTGGGCTTTGGTTATCTGGGCCCGAGTTCTGGAGTCAGGGAAGGACAAGGAGGGAAGAAGCTGGCTTCACGGAAGCCTGCTGTCTTGTAGAGCCCACGTTTCCAGCACTGCCTTCCAGCTTGGGGGACCCTAAATAGCAAGTGTGCCTGGATCCTCCCCAGTTCTCTTGGGATAAAGAAACAGCATTACCTCAAGATCTGGAATTTTAGAGTTGGCTCTGCTCCCCACTGGCCCTGGGCCCTTGGGCTTGTCCAGTGGTTCTCAGTCTTGATTATTTATTAAAATCACCTGGAGTGCTTTAAAAACTACCGTCCCCTGGGTTCCACCCCCAGAGATTCGGGTTTAATTTTTAAAAGCTCCCCCGATGATCCCAAAGTGCAGCCAGGCTTGGGAACCGCTCCCTAAGCCTCAGTTTCTCGCCCATCAGGGCTAATGATGCCGACTTTCCACAGCTGCCGAGGAGCAAGATCTCCCGGGTGCGTTCGGGCACATGGAAAATGTAAACACTGGTGTGATAAGTCTTCATGTGTCTGCCTGTGGGAGGGCTTAGGCAGAGGTGGGGTACCCCGAGGGTTCCCTTGGCCTTTAGAACCCAGGTCAAGATGACAGCGTCAGGACATTGACAAGTGTGCTAAAGAACATAAGCAACCCTGTCTCCTGTCCCTCTGTGATCGTGCTCCCAAGTGCCAATCACCTGAGCGGAGGAAATTTAAGGGGAAAACAGCAGGTATCACTCCTGGCCCGGGCCCTAATGAGTTCTTGGTCCAGTGGAGGAGAAAAGCAGGAATGCAATGGCCCAAAATACAAGGCAGAGGGATAAAAGGGTTCCAAGAGAGGAAGGTAAAAGCGGAGAATGAGATGCGTTCTCACTGGAGGGAGTAAGGAAGGCTTCCTGTAGGAGATGCCCTCTACCCCAGGGGGCTCCAGTAGGGTCTGGGAACTCCAGACTGAGTTCCTGAAAAGCAGGAACAAAGGCAGAAAGGTAGGAGGGAAAGTGCATTCAAGACTTCCCATGGCCGCCTGGGGGTCAGAGTGAGCATGGAGGGGACAGGACAGGCAGGAGGCCAGCTCTTCCCCCTTGGGAACATACAAGTATATACTGTGGGACTCCATGTATGAACAAAACATGCACATTTGTTTTACACTGGGATCTCATCACTCCATATATCAAGGATTTGTTTTTGATGTCTTTTGTTTCAGCTGGTCTGTGACTATGTTGTCACCTGTGTGCCTGGTTACCTATCTATCTATCTATCTATCTATCGTTTATTTATAAATTTCCCCAAGTTTTTGTGCCTGGTTATCTTTGATTATAGGTTGAACATTTCTTTAGAACATTACCTTTGGAAATTACTTGATGCCTAAAGTGATGTCATCTGCCTTCAGCTGGGATTCCTTCAGGCATCTGGGGCACTAGCAATCTTGGATCATGGTAGTTAGGTGTTCGGGCTTAAGACTTTGCGGGTTCCCCCGGGGAATTCAAAGCCAGCGTATAGAACTTGCAAGGGCCAGTTTCCTTCTGGGTCGCCTTTAAGAGTGCAATCCAGGGGCGCCTGGGTGGCGCAGTCGGTTAAGCGTCCGACTTCAGCCAGGTCACGATCTCACGGTCTGTGAGTTCGAGCCCCGCGTCAGGCTCTGGGCTGATGGCTCGGAGCCTGGAGCCTGTTTCCAATTCTGTGTGTCTCCCTCTCTCTCTGCCCCTCCCCCGTTCATGCTCTGTCTCTCTCTGTCCCAAAAATAAATAAAAAACGTTGAAAAAAAAAATTAAAAAAAAAAAAAAAAAAGAGTGCAATCCTTTGGATTTCCCAGTCCTACATGGGGTCTAGTTCCCAGTTCTCTGCCCTAAGTTCTGTTCCTTGACCCCCTCCTGGCTCTCAGGGGCTTTACCCCACTTCCTGGCCGCCTCTTCCAGATCGGCAGACTCCACTGTGGCAGAAATGTCTCCCGATGCTGGACTCGCTGGCCAGGCGATTTCTGATAGCTTGCTAGCTCTTTGATGCTTTTACGATTATTTAAACTTAGGGTCGCCTGGGTGGCTTAATCAGTTGAGTGTCTGACTTCAGCCCAGGTCATGATCTCACGGTCTGTGAGTTTGAGCGCTGCATCGGGCTCTCTGCTGTCAGTGCAGAGCCCGCTTCAGATCCTCTGTCTCCCTCTCTCTCCACCTCTCTCCAGTTCATGCATACGCATGCTCTCTCAAAAACAAAGAAATGTTAAAAAAATAAAAATAAAAAAGATTATTTCAACTATTGCAGCCAGTTTTTCTAAGTTGTCTTCAGTAGCAAGGTTGGTCCAGACATCTAAATCTGCCTTTGCTGAAAATAATGGTCCTCTCCAATGTGATTCTACAGTGAGAGGGTTCCTACTTAATTTTTTAATCCTATAATTGTACCTCTTTGTCTTTTAAATCGAGAAGATTGATAGCCAATTAAATATACTTATTTGCTATTTCTCACAATATGAAAACATGTTCAAGGCAATAATACCAATACGAATAAAAACACGCAGTGAGAGATTTGTCTCCGGTCTATGCAGTTCTTTGGGATCTCACTCCAGCTGTTCCTCAGGCTGCTGGGGCCGCCCTAGGCTACATTCTCCCTATCTAGGCTGTTGCTTCCAGGAGAAATAAAACTGGGGATACCCTTCTGGACTTTAAATTCAGCTTGCAAATCCTATTATTCTATTTATGAAAATCAACTTTTAACAATCTCCTTTGAGAAGTCTTTGAATAATGTTTGGCCCAGTTTATAAACTTAGTTAATCAAATATCTGGGGCACCTGGGTCGCTCAGTCGGTTAAGTGTCCGACTTCAGTTCAGGTTATGATGTCACGGTTCACGGGTTCGAGCCCCGCAATGGGCTCCGTGTTGACAGCTCGCAGCCTGGAGCCTGCTTCAGATTCTGTGTCTCCCTCTCTCTCTGCTCCTTCCTTGCTCACACTCTGTCTTTCTCTCTCTCAAAAATAAACATTAAAAAAAAAAAAAAACAAGACAAACGCATGAGAGAAACAAGAGAATAAATTTAAAAAATTATTCAGTTATATACATTCAATTAATAGTTATAAGGCTGTTGCTCTAAAAGACCACATTACCTTACACATTACAAACATTAGAGTAACAAATACACACCGTTGACCTCAACACAAAAATATCAATGCCATGGTCAAGTAGCTCACATCCGTAGAGTCAAACGTTCTACAGACTTCCCAGATCTTCTGGTGCAGTTTCCTCCCAGACCGATTGGATTTTGCATTTGACCCTTAAACTAGGTGTGACAGGCAGAATAAGATCCCTCCTCCCCAAGGTAGCCACAGCCTTATCCCCCAAACCTGCGAATATGGTACCTTACACGGCCCAAAGGACTTCGCAGATGTGATTGTGTTAAGGATCCTGAGATGGGAGATTAGCCTGCATTATCCAGGCAGGCCCAATGTAATCACAAGGGTCCTTAAAAGGGAAGAGGAGGCAGGAGAATCAGACAGACAGGTGATAACCAAAGGAGAGGTTGGAGTGAGGCGATTTCTGGCTGAAAGGGAGCCAGAAGCCAAGAAATGAGAGCCAATTCAAGAAGCTGAATAAAGGTGACGGAGCAGATTCTCTTCTAGAGCCTCTGGCAGGAATACAGTGCTGCCAACACCTGACTTTAGCCCAGGGAGACTTCCGATGTCCAGAGCTGTAAGAGAGTATATATATATTCTCTCTGTCTCTCTCTCAAAAGAAATAAATAATTTATTTATTAATTAATGAATTAAATAAATTATATATTATATTATATATAATATTATAATATAAAATATTATATATAATATTATAATATAAAATATTATATATAATATTATAATATAAAATATTATATATAATATTATAATATAAAATATTATATATAATATTACAATATAAAACATTATATATAATATTACAATATAAAATATTATATATAATATTACAATATAAAACATTATATATAATATTATATATAAAATATTATATATAATATTACAATATAAAATATTATATATAATATTACAATATAAAATATTATATATAATATTACAATATAAAATATTATATATAATATTATAATATAAAATATTATATATAATATTATAATATAAAATATTATATAGTATATTATAATATAAAATATTATATAGTATATTATAATATAAAATATTATATATAATATATTATATAGTATATTATAATAAAATATATTATATATTATTATATAATATATTATAATAAAATATATTATATATTATTATATAATATATTATAATAAAATATTATAGTATTTTATAATAATAAAATATATTAAAATTTATAATAATATTTATTATAAATAGATAATAAATAAATTATTTATTTCTTTTGAGAGAGAGACAGAGTGCACGTGTGCAAGCGGGGCGGGGCCAGAGAGAGAGAGAGAGAGAGAGAGTCCCAAGCAGGCTCCGTGCCATCCGTGCAGAGCCCGACATGGGGCTCAGTCCCATGAACCATGAGGTCATGACCTGAGCTGAAATCAAGAGTCAGACGCTTAACTGACTGAGCCACCCAGGCGCCCCTTGTTTTAAACCACTAAGTTTATGGTAATTTGTTACAGCAGCAATAGGAAAGTAATACACTATATAAGTATAATTTTTCTTTCTTTTTTTTCTTTTTTTTTTAACGTTTTTTTATTTTTTTATTTTTGAGACAGAGAGAGACAGAGCATGAACGGGGGAGGGTCAGAGAGAGGGAGACACAGAATCTGAAACAGGCTCCAGGCACTGAGCAGTCAGCACAGAGCCCGACACAGGGCTCGAACTCACGGACCGCGAGATTGTGACCTGAGCCGAAGTCGGACGCTTAACCGACTGAGACACCCAGGCGCCCCTAAGTATAATTTTTCAAGTAACCCTAAGATGCCTGAATTCAGTATGATCCTAAGATACATAAATATACGTTCTATTGAATTTTAAGGACTTTTAAATGATCGCAGCAATAAAATTACTGGAAAAAATGGAAGCTCAAGGTTTTTTTTTTTTTTACACAATTGTGTTTGCCCAGCACACCCCACTGAAGAGGTGAAGTTCTGCTCCTTAGAACCCGCCCTTACTGAATGTGATTGTTTGGGTTTGTTTCTGATCAGACAGGGTTCACATTCTACAGCGGACCGTCCTCCATTCTTGGAATGTGGTTTCCGCAGCTACTGAGTTTCTCATGCTTTTCAGGCACCCGAGGGCAGTTGTAGAAGTCAGTTCTATCAGCGACTCTAGGAGACAGGTCCCCAAAACACTGGTAGTGGCAGCCACAGAGAGCAATCATGATGTGGTGTGGTAAGTACAGGGACAGCCAGCTGTGTAGAACATCTTTCCATCATAGAGGAGGGAGAGAGAGCGGGAGGGGGCGGTCAGGGCGATCCGGGACACATGGGCCGAGAAGGGGCAGCACACAGACTGAAACCACCCAGCCAGGCTGGGAAATATGAACGAAGGGTTGCCATGCCTGGGGGCCCTTGGTGGGGAAGTGAGGAGACCCAGGCTGGAGCTGGGAGGGATCCCTCTGGAGCCTAGTCCTTCCGTCAGCTTGGTTTTAGTCCCAGCCCTGTCTTGTCCCTCAGTTTCTTCATCTGAACAGTGTTATTCATGCTAGAACCTTCCTCTCCACAGGGAGGCAGGAGGCCACTAGGAGGGCAGGCAGGAAGATAAGTCCAGGAAGCTTCCATCCAAGAAGATAAGTCTGGCTCCAGCCGGTGCAGCCACTGGGAATCTGAGCCCACCTACCTTGGAGGGAATCTCTTGCCTGCTCCCCGCTCCGCCAAGCCATGCCCAGGCCTTCACTTGCACTGATGATAAAATTGGCAACAGACCCAGTAAGGGGTGTGTGAGACTCCAGACTACATCGAATGCACCAGAACCTAGAGGGGGTGTGGGTTGCAGTTCTGGGAATCTGATCACCAGGGGACCCTGGAGTGTCACTCGAATTTAGAACCGCTGGGTCCAGGCTCAGGACTAAAGTCTGGGTCTACACGGACTGCCCCTGACCCACCCCCTTTCACTGACAGGCTCACGCCTCAGGCCTGGCATGCTTATATTATAGTGACATTCTCTAGGTCCACCTTCCCACGGTGTCTTTGGGGTTTGTGCAGAATGCCCAGTTAAATTTTAATTCCAGACGAGCAACTTATACTTTTTTTTGGTAAAAGTATGTTCAAAGATGTGCATGGGACATACTTATACTAAACACATTACTTGTGGTTATTCTGAAGTCTAAATGACCCAGGCATCCTATAGGTCACCTGATAACCCTGCCGTCTAGGCCTGAGGCATCTTCCTAGTTGTTTAGACATACTCATGCCCCCGGTGGACACGCTGATGCTGTAAGCTCTGTGAATTGGGCCTCTCCGCCTCTACCCAGGAGATTTCCCACCTGGGCCCGGCATCGCTGGCTGAAGTATCCAGGGAAGTCTTCCAAGAGGTGACCGCCTTGAGGATCGACTGGTCAAATGAAGCCTGGAAGGTGTCCCCATAAAGGGGACCAGGCTGAGAGAGGTTTGCTTCTAGGCTCTGACTCCCTTTAGGCCCCCAAGGAAGGGGGAGAGGGTACGTTCCACCCCTGCCCCCCCGCCCCCGCCACTTCCCTACCCCTCTACCCAGGTGCCCAGGATGGTGGGAGGGCTCAGAATCAGTGGCGGTGAATCTAGATGGAGTTCTGGAAACAGACGTGGCAAGATAAGGATCCCTTCAGATGGCTCTGTCTTTGACTGGATCATCTAATTCGGGGCTTCCTTTGGGCCTGTTTCCTGGGGAGGGGGGCTGATGGCCTACAGAGGGCACCCGCCCCCACAGGTCCCACAGGTCCCCATCTTCCCCTTGGTGCTGGCGGTGGTGGAGAGTGACGAGAGGAGTTTGGGAGACAGGTCAGACAGATGAGGAGGGAACTCACCCAGGTCAGAGGTTCCTAATCTGTCAGAGCCCCCACTTCCTATATAAAATATTGAGGACGCCCTTTTCACCATCCTGCAATGAAATTCACAGATATTATAGCCAATCCAGAGACACAAATGAACAACAAATGTACAGCTTTGATTGTAATAGAAAGGAGAAATAAAAAGAAAGCAATTGAGAATCAAATAAAATGTATTTCGGTCTGTAAATGTTTAAGCATCACTACACTAGGGAGGACTTCAATGTTTAATTACCTCTGGCTTTTAGCTGTAAACAGAAGCCCTGAATGTGACAGTAAAATGTAGGTACTTACAGGGCAGTTGTTCTGGTGGGTCAAATACCTGCCGTGATTTTCTGAAAAGGGAATATTTCTTTTTTTAAAAAAAGTTTATGTATTTAATTAATTTTTTTATTTGAGAGAGAGAGAGAGAGAGAGCGTGCACGTGCCAGGGAGAGGGGCAGAAAGAAAGAGAGAGAATCCCAAGCAGGCTCCATGCTCAGTGCTGAGCCCAACTTGGGGCTTGAGCCCACGATCCCGGGATCATGACCTGAGCTGAAAACAAGTAGGATGCTCAACCGACTGAGCCACCCTGGTGCCCCTATTTATTTATTTTTAAGTAATCTCTACACCCAACATAGAGCTCAAACTCACAACCCCGAGATCAAGAATTGCATGTTCTGGGGCGCCTGGGTGGCTCAGTCAGTTGAATGTCTGACTTCAGCTCAGGTCATGATCTCGCGGTCCGTGAGTTCGAGCCCCGCGTCGGGCTCTGTGCTGACAGCTCGGAGCCTGGAGCCTGCTTCGGATTCTGTGTTTCCCTTTCTCTCTGCCCCTCCCCCGCTCGTGCTCTGTCTCTGTCTCAAAAAATAAAACATTAAACAAAAAGAGAGAGATTCAGTATGAGGGCCTGGTTCATGCGCTTGTGGAGACCGTACAGTCCCATGGTCTGCTGTCGGCAAGATGGAGGCCCAGGAAAGCCGGTGGCAGAGCTCCAGTCTGCACCCAAGGGCCCGAGAAGCAGGAGCACAGTAGCATCAGCACTGGCCTGAGTCTGAAGGCCCAAGGGCCAGGCGTGCTGACGTCCAAGGACAGGAGCAGATGGATGTCCCAGCTCGAGCAGAGAGCACATTCGCCTTCCCTCTGCCATTTTGTTCTATTCAGACCCTCGGACTGGAGGACGCCCACCCACAGTGGTGAGGGCGATCTTCTTCGCTCCACCTACAGATTCAAATGCCAATCTCTTCTGGAAATGCCCTCATAATCACCCTGAAATACTGTTTCCCCAGCTATCTGGACACCCTTTAGCTCAATCAAGTCCATGCATAAAATTAACCATCTCACCCCTCCTGGAGGAGGTGGGATTTGAGCCGTTTTGAAGGACAGGTAGGACTCTAAGAATCTGAGATTGGGGGGCACCCGGCTGGCTCAGTCGGTTAAGTGTCTGACTTTGGCTCAGGTCATGATCTCATGGGTCATGAGTTTGAGCCCCACCTCGGGCTCTGTACCGACAGTGTGGGGCCTGTTTGAGATTCTCTCTTTCTCTCTCTCTCTCTGCCTTGCCCCTCACTTACACGTCCTCTCTCTCAAAATAAATAAACTTAAAAAAAAAAAAAAGAATCTGAGATTGGAAGACAAGAAGGGCATTTCAGTGGATCACTCTCAACATCATAGCTGATGATGTGGCCCTTGTGGTGGGAACACATTCCACAGAAACAGGGAGGCCTGTGGGGAGGAATGGTGAGGCGTGGGGCACCTCTGAGGCTCTGAGGGGCTCTGATGGGAGAGAAGGCTGGATTGAATGGGAACGTAGGCTTTATCTGGAAGGCAAAGGGTAGCTTCAGAACAGGGAGGGTCGCTGCAGGGTCGGCATTTTCAGAAAGGTCTCTGTGGTACAAACCCACGTTGCATGGAGAGTTTGAGGCTTTTGCTGAGGTCTGAGTGAGATCCCGCGGGTCCTGCCCAGAGCAGTGGCCGTGGGGATGCACGTAGGAGGTGGCTGAGTGAGGGGTGAAGGATGGCCCCCAGGCCGGCCCCAGCCCAGAGCTGAGCATGTGAAGGATGGTCACTGGGCAGATGTGGGTGGCTGCAGGGGACTCTATAGCTTTCCTCAGTCTGGGGAAGAGGTGAGATCTCCCCTGTCCGGGGTCTGCTGGGGACCCATCAGACGTGATGGGTTGGCCTGAGGGGGAGGGCCAGGAGAACAGGGGCTGGTATATCATGGTAACACTAGCTAATGGAACACAGAACACCTGTACTCCCAACACACGCACACGCGTTTCAGTGCCTTAACCCAATACGGTGTTCACCCTCATAACACCCTAATGCAGGTGTTCCTGGTTGGCAGGTGACTCTTCTTCATGGTGACCAAGGCTCTCTACCTTGTGCCTCTATGAGGGCCTTAGTGTGCCCTGTACCGTAGTCAACATCCATGAGAACGTATACAATGGCCCCCGTGCAGAAGAAGATTCCGTCGAGCCAATAGAGAGCAGTGATTCCGTTAGGGATAGTGAAAGTCGTCCTAGACAATAACCCTCCTCTCGTCTCCCTCACACCACCCACGAAGGTTTTCAAAGGCAAGTGCAGATCAATTTGTTTATTTTTTTTTTTGTATTTTGTATTTTCTTTATTATTTTTATTATATTACAATATCATAGTCATTTTTATATGATTATTTTTGGGTTGGGGAACAAATCATCCGAGCTTCCATTATTTTTGATGGGGAAATTCGCTTTGATACACAGTGCTTTGGATTAGAAGCATGTTTCCAGAATGAATTATGCTCGCAAACCGAGGTTTTACTGTATTTTAGTTTTCTGTTGCTGCGCAGCAAACGATCACGCATTTAGCAGCTTAGAGCAACGTGCGTTGATTAACTCCAAGTCCAGGTGGGGATGGTTGGGTTCTTTCCTTAGAGGCCTCAAGGCCCAAATTGAGGTGTGGCTGGGCTGCGCTCGTATCTGGAGGCTCCACGGAGGGTGTGCTCACTGAGGTTGTTGGCAGAATTCAGTTCCTTGCAATTGTAGGACCGAGTGCCTGTTTCCTTGCTGGCCGTCGGCTGGGGGTTGCTCTCAGCTCTAGAAACCACTTCCTGGTCCATGCGTGTGGCCCCTCCACTTGCAAAGCCAGCAACGATGTGTCGAATCAGAGCTCTCCGATGTCCCCTTTTGCCACCAGCTGAAGAAAACTCGGCTTTTAAAGGGCTCATGTGAGTAGACTAAGCCCACCCAGATAATCTCCCCTTTGTCTCATACCACAACCACAGGAGTGAGATTTCACCGGGTTTGTAAGTACCACGCACACTCGAGGGGAGGGGATCCTACAAGGCCAAGGGTCAGTGGGGATCATTCTTAGAATTCTGCCTCCCACAAGGGCTGGGGCTGGGTGACTTTGATCCTAGTTCCCTCCTCTACAAAGTGCAGATCATTTCATCACGTGGGAATTAAAATTATTAATCCATATACATTAGCAAACGTTTGCCAAGCACCTTCTCTGTGCTGGGGGCAGCTCCGGGCACCAGGGCTACAGCTGCAAGCGTGATAGGCCAAGGTGAGGTGCGTGGAGGGTCAGCAGGACCACTGCCACTCAGCCTGTGCTTGGGTGGCGGTCCCAGAGTCGCTGGCTGTGGGCTGACATTTCGGGCCTTCGTCTCCCTTGGTCTCCTGGCCTCCCCCATCCCTCTCCCCCTGCAGCCTGGAACTCCTTGTGCCCTCCCCAGGCCCAGGAACAGACATGTCCCTGTCTCTGGGAGGACAAACCACCTCCCCTGAGCTCAGGCATGTAGAGCGGTGGCCTCGGCAACATCTCTGTCCATCAGCTCCACCCAAGTATCCAGAGAATTCGTCCAAACGTCTCCTGGGACATTTGAGGTGACTAAGATAGGGCGCCTGGGTGGCTCAGTCCGTTGAGTGTCTGACTCTTGATTTTGGCTCAGGTCATGATCTCGCGGTTCGTGGGTTCGAGCCCCACATCGGGCTCTGTGCTGACAGTGCAGAGCCTGCTTGGGATTCTCCCTCTCTGTCCCTCCCCCACTTGTATGCTCTCTCTCTGTCTCAAAATAAATAAATAAACATTAAAAAAAAATAAAACGATTAAGACAAATACCTAATGACTGCTTCCTCCAGGCTGCCCTCCTGGACTGCCCATAGCAGGGCATGTTCCCTCTTGGGCGACCGTAGTCCAGCCTGCTCCTCTCCTGCGGTACTGTGAGCCATTGTCCCACTCCACTGGGGGTCCATATCTTACCTCCATTCCCGGTCTCTGGCTGGAGGGCTGCCAAAGAAAGTTGTCTGAGGAGGCAACTGACTGAAGTCCTGTAAATTCCAGCCTGGGCTTCTGTACCCCCAGCTCTAGAGAAAACAGAGGCCCAAATAGAGGCTCTTGCTTTTGAGTGGCGGCTCTAAAGGCCTAAGCTCTTACCTTCCTCTCCTTACAAGTCCCAGTTAAAGGACTCCTTCCTGTACATCTGCCTCCCTCCCCTCAGGTCTCCTTCTTGCCTGAATCTTCAATTCCAATCCTGTCTCACTGCCGGCTGTCACCCAAACTCGAAGACACTCACCATTTCCCCGGTCCTAAAAAGTCCTCCCTCCACCCTGCCTCACAGATGTTTGATGAGTGAATAATTGATGGTGGCTGATGAGCAGAGTGGGAAGAGGGCCGCCTTCAATCTTGGCTCTTCCTCAGGGATTTGTTGGGGAAGGCTCTGTTCATCATGGTGGGTGCCCCCCGAGTGATCTGGTGCTGTATTGTGGCTCAGACACTCTGGAGTGGAGAGCTGGGTGGGGGGCACCGGGGGTTACTGGCATAGGCATCAGAGTACAGAGAAGGCTCCTGGACAGCAGTCAGGCTGAGCGATGTGGCCTAGGACAAACTTGGCTCTCAGAAAGGGGGGGTCACCTAGGCACAATGGGGTTGTGTTGGGTTGTCCCTGGGGAAGGGGATTTCTTGGTTCTGACCAAGAGGGGCCATGGCGGAAGAACATTTTTTAGAAGGGCGGAAAACTCCTGCTTATTACCTATTCTTTCCTGTGAGATCATGAGCTATGCTTTGGGAGCCTTAAAACGTAGGAGAACTTGGCAGGGGATTTTACAGGTGGTCTTGGCAGGTGGGGACCACAGCCTGGGAAACGCGGCTGGGCTGGTTGTGCACAGATCCGAGCTCTGAATGACATGGCGCAGGCCTCCTTTCCCGAGAGCGGGGGCTGCGTCTAGCCCGTAGAGGACACGCACGGTCATAGATACATAGATGTACATGATGTACGGCAGGTGAGTGCTAGTCGTCTTTCTGGAGGCTCTCTGCCGCTTTTCCTTCAGTCCAGGTAGCAGAGAGCTGGGCTCAGTGGAATGGACCATTGAGAAGGTGCGGGTTCCCTGTGATGGCCCAGAGCGAGAGGCTGCTGACCTCAGGGGGGAGGAATGCAGGCTGTCTGAAGCATGGTGATGATGGACAGAAGGGAGAAGGCTGCATTCTTTCCTAGCAGAGATCTGCCAGGCGTGAGCACACGTGTGTGTGTGTGTGTGTGTGTGTGTGTGTGTGTGTGTAACAGGAACCCCGGAGCATGCCATTTCAACGGCTGAGC
Source organism: Panthera onca (assembly GCF_046562875.1). Lineage (NCBI taxonomy): Eukaryota > Metazoa > Chordata > Mammalia > Carnivora > Felidae > Panthera > Panthera onca. Next base: position 38,555,190 of record NC_138344.1, on the reverse strand, counting down.
TCCAAGCCAGCTCCCAGGAAAATTTCAAATTAAAAGACACTTCTTGGTCTTGCTTCCTGCTGTGTGCCCAGTGCCCTCAGGAATGGCTGGCTGGCTCTCAGGGGCCGACGCTAGGCGGGCAGTGCTGCTGGTGTGCCCAGCCAGGGCTTCCTGTTTGAGGTGTCCCTGCCAGGTGTCCCGTTCTCTGCCCAGAGGTCTCCCGAGGCTCCCCGAGAGCGGGGGCTGCGTCTAGCCCTGTGGTTCTGCCATCTTCAATGCCCAGCTCCATCCCGAGGTCTACACTGAGTGTTTGCCGTGTCCCAGCGGTCAGAAGGGTAGACGGGGGGTGGAAGGTGTGCTCTGATTCAAGGGCAGACAGAAACCGGGCCTGTTACCAGGGCTCGTGCCCAGGAAGCCAGAGCGCAGTCACAGGCCCCCACCTAGCCACAAGCAGGCTGGCGACGGTGTCCGGCTACAATGCTATTAAAGAAAGGGGTTCTGCTATTAAAGGAAGAAGGCGGGGGGGCGGGTGTATTGGAGAACAGTTAGCATTTTGTCCCCAAAGCAAGAGATATGGAGAGTGTGGAGGCAGGGAGACCAGGTAAGAGGCTATCGTAGTAATCTGAGAAGTTATGGTGGCCTGGACTAGCAGGTGGCAGCTGGGGTAAGACACGTGGAAGGGTTCGAGAAATAGGAGGCAGAAGCAACAGCATTTGGTATTAATTAAACATTGAGGGTGAAGGAGTAGCAGGGGTCAGGGACAATTTCTGTATGTCTGGCATGAAACTTGAGCACATGTATTCAGCAAACATTTACGGACTCAATCCCACATGGCAGATACCATGCTTGGAGATGAGTGGCATTATGTCTGTCCTCATGGGGCATTGGAGGAGAGAGAATAACCCCCTGGAAACAGTGGGGGAAGCTGTCAGATGCTTGGAAACCAGTCAGGATGGACAGGGGGTGAACAGGATTTCAGGGGAAGCAGAATTTACCTGAAGGCGTTAGGGGTATTCGGTGGGACTGAGCTCTCCTAGAGAAGAGGCAGGCATTCCAGAGTAAGCAGGAGGACCCAAGACTTGGAAGTAGCCCAGATGATCAGAAAAGAACTTTCTAGTGATGGTAGCAATCACCATGGTGCAGAATTGAGCCCTGGCTTTGGAACCATAATGGACGCGAATTCAAATCCTGCCTCTGTGCTCACGTGTTGCTGGTGGAATGATAAACTGGATTGATCTCTATTGTAGACTGTTTGCCATTATCTATAGAAACTGCGAACACACATATCTCTCAGCCTAGCAATCTACCTCTCCCTCTCTCTCAAAATAAAGAAATAAACTTAAAAAACCATCTGCCAACCCCAAAGTTACTGATTGTGAGGACCTGCTGTAGATCTGGGTCCCGGGTTCTGATCAGACCTGGGTTGGAATCCAGCCCCCCAGGAATTTATCCTCCAGCTAAAACCCAAGCGTGTGTGAAGCAACACATATATACAAAGCTATTTATTGTAGCGTTATTTTTGTGATTGCAGTAAGATTAGAAATAACCCAAATGCCCATCAATATAGGATTGGGTACATAAATTATCTATTTATGCCCTGGAATATTCTGTGAAAAAGAATCAAGTTACTCTCTATGCACTAATAGGGAAAGTTCTCTAAGGTACATCGCGAGTGATAAAAACAAGGGACAGGGGCACCTGGGTGGCTCAGTGGGTTGAACATCTTGATTTTGGCTCTTGATTTTGGCTCAGGTCATGATCTCACAGTTCATGAAATCGAGCCTCACATTGGGCTCCGAGCTGACAGGGCAGAGCCCGCTTGGGATTCTCTCTCTATCTCCCTCTCTCTGCCCCTCCCCTGTTTGTGTGCTCTCTCTCTCTCAAAATAAATAAACACGTTTAAAAAAGCAAGGCACAGATCAGTGTGTATAGTTCACTATCATCTGGGTAAAGAAAAAAGTGGGGAGGGATGTTCGTGTATTTTTTTAATTATTTGCTTGTATATACATGGCATATCTTTGGAAGGGGCACACAAAGTCAGTTGCTTTCTGGACAGAGAACTAAGTGGCTGGGAGGCCCGGTTAGCAGGCAGACTTTTTACTGCACTCTTTTGCATGTTTGGAATTTCAAATTATGTGAATGTGTTATATATATCCCAGCCCTGCCGTTTGATCGCTGTGTGACTTTAGGCAAGTTGCCTGGCTTCTCTGAGCCCTGGTTTTCTCTTCTGTGAAATGTTGATAACACCATCGGCCTTGTAAGGATCATCAGGGTCGCCTGGCAAAAGGGCAATGCCACACACACCCCTCCCTCCTTCATCCTTCACCATCCAGTTGCTAAGCCTTGTTGGCTCAACCTACTGCCAGGTATGAGCCACCCCAGGCCTAGCAGTGTTTGGGAATCAGGGTGAGCTATGGTTGACAACTCTTCCTTTGAATCCCCAATCAACCAAGATGGGGGGCTCAGGAGAAGGAGCAGGTTTGGGGGTGCAAAGCGTGAGTCCAGTTCTGGTCAGGCCGGGGGCGGCATATTCTGGTAGAGCTCGACATCTGGGCTGGCGATAGGGATTTGAGTGTCTTCAAACCCTTCCACTTAAAGGGAATAATAATTATAAGAACAATAATTGCTAACATGTATCGGGCACGTATGAGCACCAGCTCGCTTAAATCTCTTAGTGATGCTTCAAGGTGAATGCTGTTATTATCTCCAAAGTAACACAGTTATGAAATGGGGGGCTGGATTCCAACCCAGGTCCGATCAAAACCTGGGACCCAGATCTATAGCACGTCCTCAAAATCGGTAACTTTGGGGTTAGCAGATTTTTTTTAAGTTTATTTATTTCTTTTGAGAGAGAGAGAGAGAGAGAGCGAGAGCGGGCACACCAGCAGGGGAGGGGCAGAGAGAGAGGGAGAGAGAATCCCAAGCAGGCTCCGCACTGTCTGTGTAGAGCCCAAATATCTGCCCTTCACTGTCTGGATGCTTGTCTCCAGAATAGAGGAGGAAGAGGCAGGGCCTGGGCCCTTCTCTGATCAGTCCTGGCCCTCTGAAGACCTGGTTTGTTTTTGAATGAGAAACAGGCCTTCTGAAGGGCCTGACCTTTCCAAGTCAGTCGGTTGAGCGTCCGACTTCAGCTCAGGTCACGATCTCTCGGTCCGTGAGTTCGAGCCCCGCGTCGGGCTCTGGGCTGATGGCTCAGAGCCTGGAGCCTGCTTCCGATTCTGTGTCTCCCTCTCTCTCTGCCCCTCCCCCATTCATGCTCTGTCTCTCTCTGTCTCAAAAATAAATAAATGTTAAAAAAAAAAAAATCAAAGGAACTTCCTTCAATGATAGCTACTCTTTTCTCCTCTCTGTTCCCAAATTTTGCCTGGTCCCCTCTTCCCAGCCCTCTTCTTCCTCTTCACTCTTGACCCCTCTTTGTTCCCTTCGCCCTGGCCCCTCCCAACATGGCCTGAGGACTGCTGCTGAGCCTGTGGCCAGACAGCTCCTTCCTCCTGGGAGTCCCCCTCTCCCACCGGGAGGTACTTTCCTTTCAGATAGATGTCAGCTGTGCGGCTGGGAACATATCATCCTGGGTGACAGTTGGCCATCCGGGAGCCACAGCCCAGGTTCAATGCTCCCAGTGTTCAGAGGGCAACTCCAGACACCCCCGCTTGACGTGCGAGGCCTTTCATGATTTGTCTCAGGCTTTGCTCCCACCCCCGCTGCCCTTACAGCCTGATAGAAGAGGGAATATACTAACCCATTGCCGTGCAATAGAAATACAATGTGAGCCACAAGTGTAATTTTAATTGTTTTAGTAGTCACATTAAAAGAGTAAAAAGAGGGGTGCCTGGGTGGCTCAGTCCGACTTCGGCTCAGGTCACGATCTCACCGTTCGTGGGTTCGAGTCCTGCATCGGGCTCTGTGCTGACAGCTTAGAGCCTGGAGCCTGCTTTGGATTCTGTGTCTCCTCCTCTCTCTGCTCATCCCCTGCTTTCATTCTGTCTGTTGTCTCTCTCTCAAAAATAAATAAACATTAAAAAAAAAGTAAAAAGAAACGGGTGCAATTAATAATATGTTTTATTTAACCCATCACATCTAAAACGTTATCATTTCGGGGCGCCTGGGCGGCTCAGTTGGTTGAGCATCCGACCTCGGCTCAGGTCATGATCTCGAGGTCTGTGAGTTCGAGCCCCGAGTCGGGCTCTGTGCTGACAGCTCAGAGCCTGGAGCCTGTTTCAGATTCTGTGTCTCCCTCTCTCTCTGCCCTTCCCCTGCTCATGCTCTGTCTCTCTCTCTGTCAAAAAAATAAATAAACATCAAAAAAAATTAAAAAAAATAAAATGTTATCATTTCAACATGTAATCAATATAATAAGTATTGAGATGCTCTATTGTTTTAAATGTTTATTTGAGAGAGAGAGAGAGAGAGAGAGAGAGTATGTGAGCAGGAGAGGGGCAGAGAGCGGGGGAGAGAGAGAATCCCAAGCACGCTCTGTGCAGATCCTGGTGCGGGGCTTGAACCCGCGAACTGTGAGATCATGACCTGAGCTAAAATCAAGAGTTGGATGCTTAATCGACTGAACTACCCAGGTGCCCCAAGATACTTCATATTCTTTTTTGTCTACCGAATCTTTGAGTGTTCGTGCGCACTTTATGCTAACAGTGCCTCCCAGCTCAGACTGGTCACATTTCAGGTTCTCTGTGGCCACATGCGGCAGGTGGTTCCCAGATTGGACAGCTCAGGTCTAACCTAGACTCACCCCCTAAAAACTGCATGAGTAACTACCATGTAAGTACAAGGCCCCGCTGGAGATTACACTTGGAGTTTTCTTTTTGTTTTGACTTCTCAGGAAAAGGTAAGTGGGGCCTTGGCCAAGGGACATCACACCTGTTGGAAACTCCATAGGGGACGTCGGAGTCTGGCCCAGGAAGCGGGAAATGGGCTGCCCCTTTTGTGTGAGTCAAAAAGGAGACGCTGGGGGCGCCTGGGTGGCTCAGTCCGTTGGGCGGCTGATTTCGGCTCAGGTCATGATCTCGCAGTCCGTGAGTTCGAGCCCCGTGTTGGGCTCTGTGCTGACAGCTCGGAGCCTGGAGCCTGTTTCCGATTCTGTGTCTCCCTCTCTCTGACCCTCCCCCGTTCATGCTCTGTCTCTCTCTGTCTCAAAAATAAATAAACATTAAAAAAAAAATTAAAAACAAAACAAAACAAAAAGGAGACGCTGTGATGGGGACAGGAAAGCGGGTGGGTGCCCTGAGGGTGCGGGGCGGTTGCCGTGGGCGTCGATCCTCAGGAGGACAGGGCAGTGGGCTCTGGTCCGAGGCAAGCTTTGAACCAAGGTCTGCAACTGCGCGCAGAGTCCCGGCTGGGGGCAGCCACTTCCTGTTACGGGCAGCAGGGAATGTCGCCAGAGGAGGGCTGTATCTGAGCCCCTCTTCTTTTGGTATCTCGGTCCATCTTTCTCTCTCATGCCCCCTTCCTCTCCCTGCCCTAGAGCTAATGAGCTGAGCGCCCCCACTGAACAGGCCCCCACTGAACAGAAATCTACCGGTTTCTCCCTTGAACGCCCAGGCTCCAGTCGACTCCAGGGGAGCATTCTGGGAGAGGTGGCCAGCAGATGCCGGATCCTGGCCACCTGGAGGCCTGATCACACCAGCAGGCGGCCCCTCCCCCACCTATGCCCGGCCCAGCTGTCTGTGGCTTCAAACACTAGCCCCTTCCGCTCAGACTCCTTCATAAGTTACGTGTGAGTATCCGAAGGAGACTCGGGGCTGAGGGAGGGGTAGGGCTGTCCGGGCGCAGGGTGGGCGGCCAGGGTCTCAGGCACTGGTCTGGTATAAAGGGACATTCATTCCTGACAGGTGTGTGCTGGGCCTAGGCCTGGCCAGGGCCACCCGGAGCTTTCAGCAGGATGTAATCAGGGCTGAGACGAGCCCCTCCCTCCTGAGACCTGGAGTCAGGCTCTGGCAGAAGGTCATTGTTTCATGCCGGAACCCTATGTGGGGAGCGGAAAGCCCGCCTGAGCCAACTGACCGAAGAGCTGGGTCACCTGGGTGACCAGCTGGTGCAGCCTGCTCATGGTACAGATGGACAAACTGAGGTCCCAGGTGCAACGAAGGAATGAATACCGATGCACGCCCATGGGGCTTATATCCCTATTTTACAGATGGAAAAATCAAGGTTCGGAAGCTCTATGAGCCTGGAAGAGGCTCATGGCAGGTAAGTGGCAGAGCACGCGTTCCAGCCCCAGCACAGTGACACAACTGTGCCTTTTGTCGGGGATTCTCTTTCCCTCGGCTTCTCTAGCCTTCCTTTGGGGCTTTGCCTGACTGAGTTTTGGGACAGGGAGGGGGATTTCAGGGAGTGAACTGAGCAGTGTAGCAGGTGTGTCTCAGACCAGCAATTGAGATGAGCAAGAAATAAACATTTATTTTTCTGTTCTCTTTACTGTCCATTTCAAGCCCCCTTTGGGGAGTGGGAGAGCAGAAGGGGGTCGTGGTGTAAACGTAACCTCAGGCAGTATGGGTTCTTCCCCAAGGGGTGGTTTCAACTTGACCAGCAGGCAGCTTGCGTCTGACTTCAGGGCCACCGTCGGGGGCCTGAGAATCATTCTGTGGTTCTGAGGCCTTGCTGGGACCCAGAAGCCTCTGAGAGGTGCTGACAGAACTTTCTGTCTAGACATGCTCCCCTAGAAATTCCCCTTCTTTAAAAAAAATTGTTTTTTAGTTTATTTATTTATTTTGAGGGAGACAGAGAGAGAGCAAGCATGTGCCAGGGGGGCGGGGGGTACAGAGAGGAGGGAGAGAGAGAATCCCAAGCAGGCTCCCCTCTATCAGTGCAGAGCCTGACATGGGGCTTGAGTTCATGAACCGAGAGAGCCAAAATCAAGAGTTGGATGCTTAACCAACAGAGCCACCCAGGCGCCCCCAGGAATTCCTCTTCTAAGGGGGGGCTCCCCTTCATGCCAGGAACCTCAGATGTGGCCCAGGGCTTCCTGGGATAGCTCAGATTTCATCAATGGGTTCCATCATCTCTCTTCCCTGCAGCCCAGGGGCTTGGTGGGCAGTGAGGGATGTGGAGACGTTGTCCTCTGCACTCCTGGGGACTGACCACTAGGGCGTGCTGCTTGGCCGATGGCAGCCAGGTAATGTGTTCTGAAGGTCCCTTAGGGTGGAGGTGGCCTTCCACTCTCTTTCTCGGGAGCGTGTCACATCATTATTCAACCGTGAGTCCCCGGGGCGGTGGGGGCTATCATGGCCCAGCTGGGTTTTGGTTTCCTTGATCAAGCCCAAGGACCAGGGGCGGGCTAGCTTCCCCGAAGGAGAGGGGTGGTCTTGGTTTGCCAAGAATTGGGGAGGGGGTGTCCCCAGGATGAAAGACTTTCAGTTCTAAAACTAGGCTAGTCCCAGGCAAACCAAGATGAGCTGACACCCTGCCTTTTTCCCTCCCTCTCTTGTTCTCCCTCCTTCAGCCAAGTGTGGCTGGACTGGGGAGGGGTGGACTGGATTGGGCAGGGTCCAGGGACCTTCATTTCTGTATTCTATGCTTGGGACAGGTTTCCAGGCAGACGGGCAGGGGGGTGGGTGGGGAATAGGACTCCTTGTTGAGTCTGGCCCCAGCCCTCCCCACTGGCCCCAGTCCCAATAAAGGAGTAAGGTTTGTTTCTGGTGGTCTCTGTCCTCCTGTTGAAGGTGGTCCTAGGGACTTATGGATCCATAGGGCCGGGAAGCAGAGCCCCTGGGCCCATCCTGCCTCACTCTGTGACCTTGGGCAGGTCTCCCTAGCTGTGAAATGGAGGGTTGGATTTAGAAGGTCTGTTGAGCCCCCTGTAGTGTTGTTTTGAGGCCACACAGAGGAGAACCCTGACTCTGCTCCCCCTATTTAACCCTGGAAAAATCTAGCAGGAGGCCAACAGCTTGTGCTGTTAGGCTTTGGGAAGACCAGGCCAAGGACGAAGTCCTGGGGGTCTGGACAAAGGAAGTAAATTAGTCCTGCGCCAAGAGGCCAGTGGTTAGAGCTAGGGCCCCCTAGGACTTTGACTCATCCAGTGAGCCCAGCCCTCCTCCCTGCTGGAAGCAAACTGAGGTCCAGAGAGGGAAACCAAATCGCCCAAAGAAATACAGCAAGCGGGTCATCAAGTAGGTGCTAGATGCCCGGTCTCCTGGCTCCTCCCCAGGGCTGCCTTGGCCCCTTCTCAGGACCGCTAATATTAAGAAGTATGCCCCCCACGGAGCGTCCCCTCCTGCAGGCACACCCATGCCTCAGTCTCCTAAACCTGAGGCACTCAGACCCTCAGCTCTGGCAGGACCCCACGTTCCTGGAACACTTGGCTGGGCTGCCTCCAGGGGGCACTCACGCCCCGTCTGGGCGGCCGGTCTGGCCGGAGATCCTCCCGACGCGTGCAGGCTCCTCGAGTAGAGATTCTCAGGAGGGTCAGGAGATTCTCTGCAGAAGTAGGGCAGCAAACTTTCAGCTCCATGGTATGGCTCCTCTCCTCATTAGGAGGGGCTCCCCCAGAGAGGGGCAATGATGGGCTTCAGGGAATCTGTGGGCAAAATGATGTGAAGGGGACCCGTGGGGTCTTTCTAGGGAGGGAATCTGAGGTTTTCATTTCACGAAAGGCTGATATACCCATGGTGGGGAACTCTGCTCTGTGTCCCAGCAGCCCAGGACAGGGGTGCTAACCATGGCTGGTCACTTTGGCATCACCCCGGCAGGGCAGGCAGTGTTAACTTCTCTAAGCACCCAGAGAAAAAACCGACAGAGCCCCCCCCCCCAACTGTCCTCTCCAAAAGGGGGACCCTTGCAGAAAACTCCCTACCCATCCTGCCCCAGCTTGAGCCGCGCGCCTGAGGGCAGGAGGAAGCCTCGTGGGTTCACCGTCTGGGTCTTAGTTTCCACCCGTGTAAAATGGGGAAATGAATACCTGCTTCGTAGGGTGTTCTCAGAGTCAAAGCTAATTCTCACGGGCTGGGGTCCGTTACCCCTGCAGAGCTGGGTATTGGGGAACTTCTAGACCATTCTTGGCTGATGCTCCTTTTCCAGAGTCCAGGCCCTCTGTCCTGAAGAGCAGAGACATGAGCAGAGCGATTTTTTGCTGGCCAGGCCTTCTCGGTGGCAACAGGAAACACGCGTAGCATGCACCCCTCTTAACAGGCAGATGGTGTCATTAAGCTAGAATGTAAGCTCCCCTAGGTAGCAGTCAGTCTGTTTTGTTCTCTGCTGTGTCCTCTGGGCCTAGAACATTACCCAACACAGAGAGGGGTGCTCAACAAGTATTTGTTGAATAACGGATGGGGCCATGGGGGAGGGGTAGCCAGACCTAGCCAGAAAAGTAGGGGGGGGGGGCGGGGAGGGGCTGTGACATTTTTGTGTCCAAAGGCCCAGGTTTCTGGGTGACCGTGGGCATCCTTCTCCTCTCCGGGCCTGTTTTCCGGTCTATAAAATGAAGGGATTGTCCCAGGGGGTCTCCAGGCTCTATCCAGGCCCTGAGCGTTGGTGGGAAACACAGCCACACTGTCTTGAGAGCATGATTTGATAGAGGGAAGAGGGGAAGGCATGAGAGGTCCAGGTGGTCTGAGGGGACAGGGCAGGTGGGAACACTGTGGTGAGACCCAGACCCCGAACTTGGCAGCTGGGGACTGCGGCAGCTTTCTGCTGCCACCCACAGAAGTGTTCCCTCCCTGGCCCCCCCGCCCTTCACCTGCTCAGCAGAGGGCGCTACCAGGTGCAAGCTCCTGCATTTGCACTTTGCAAATCAAGCAAATGCCAACATCTGTCCCGCTGGAAGCCCCGAGGAAAGGAGGTCCTGTCTCTACCTGGGACCCTGCTCCACCCTCGGACCTGGGTTGAAATGGCCTTCACAGCTCCCCGGACCCCGGGGAGACGGCGTTAACGTGGTAGAAGCTTCCGTTCACTTTGTGCTATTTTTTAAGCCCCGCTGCTCTCCTTTCTCTGTCTTCTTCTGAGTTACTTCTGGGACTGAGCAGACAAACACTTGCATCCTACAATCTGCTATAAAAGCCCACCTGGGAGGGGAGCTTGGGTGGCTCAGTGTGTTAAGCATTCGATTTTGGCTCAGGTCATGATCTCATGGTTCGTGAGTTTGAGCCCTGTGTGGGCTCTGTGCTGACAGTTCGGAGCCTGGAGACTGCTTCAGATTCTCTTCTCTCTCTCTCTCTCTCTCTCGAATATAAATAAACATAAAACATTTTTTTTAAAGCCTATCTGGGAATATAATTAGACCTATTTTGCTGTTTAATTTAAACAATGGATTTCATCAGCAATAGAGCATGTATTTCATAGTACCAGTGACCCACGACTATTGAAATGAAATTTCCATCAGTCCTTCTGAGAAAGTTCTAGCATGTGACCCACTCCCCACCCCAACCAGCACTGTCTCTACCAACCACTGAAATAGTGGTAAATACAACCCAATTGCATTAAAAATTACTTATAGCAAAAGTAGTAGGTGTTTTGGGGTGAACATGGCAGAATTAGATGAGATTTTTTAAAAAATGAAAACTCTCCCTTCCCCTCCATCTAATATGAACAGTTTAGTGTATCATGCCAGAAGTTTCCATGCACATATGAACTATGCACACACTTATGTAATTTTGTACAAACAAAATCGTACGTTACGTGTTCTTCTACAATGTATATACCGTTCAAGTCTGAACATGTGAATCTCCCCTGTTGTTTGCATGACCTCATTAATGGACATTTGGGTTGTTTCCAGCTTTCCGTTATTGCAAAAGGTGCTGATATGACACTTTGTACCTAACCTTCGGGCACTTGTATGAATTTATCTGCAAGACAACTTTCTAGAAGAGGAATTACTGAGTCCAAGAATATATCAATTTCAAATCTTCATAGAGGGGCGCCTAGCTGGCTCAGTCAGTGGACCGTATGCCTCTTGATCTCAGGGTTGTGAGTTTGAGGCCCACGCTGAGTGTGGAGATTACTTAAAAATAAAATCTTAAAAAAAAAAAAAATTCATAGCTCTCACCAAACTGCCAAAATCAAAGTTTTGTTTATTTATATGTGGATAGCGTGCCGTTGTCTTAATTCACCACATCATGACCAGGCCATCTTTCCGATCTTTATCTGATGGGTGAAGGTTATATCCCAGTGTTTTAATTTGCATGTCTTTAACTGAAAGTAAAATGGAACACTTCTTATATTTATAATTTTCCTGATATCTGTTGCCCCACTTTTAAGTGGTCTGTTTCTTATTGATTATAAAAGCACATTACATATGAAGGACATTGTCAAATTAATCTTTGGCTTGTCATAATTACTGGCAAATATTTTTTCTGAATTTGTTTTATTGATTTATGTTTCATTCCCCAGATCTATGTAGTAACGGCTATCAGAATTTTCTTTACGAAGTCCTGGCTTCTTTGCTGAGTTGCATTTTTAATACTACCACCCCCTGTGACTGGGATGGTCCTCAGTCCACACACTGAGATTGAGGGGAGGAAGCGTTTTGCCATTTGCAGCTGAAAAGCGAGCGGTGCAGAGGGCCTGCAGGTATCTGGGGCAGCCAAGAGACGGCATGGTGTGGTGGAGAAAAGTCTAGACCTTAGTGCTCCTCCCGCCTGCCCTGTCCCCCTTTGGTGCTAGTTTTTCCAAATGCAAAGTGACGGGGATAAGAGGATTGAGCTCCAAACTCACTTCCTGTGTTAGCATTCAATGAGTCTGTTCACACAGGGTGTGCCCTCGCACAGGTTGCTTCCCACCTTGGGCACTATTTCTTGTCCTCCATAAAAGGTGGACGTAGAACCGGGTGAAGGTCAGGTCCTTTCCAGCTCTGATATGACTCCACAGCTGAGTTTCCCAGCATTCCTGTCTCAGAGGCAACCGGGGAGCAGTGAAGAATACCAATACCTGGTCTCCGCCCCCCTCCCCCTTCCAGAACAATTAGATTGGAGCCTCTGGAGGTTGGCTCTCAGTAGGTCTTAATGCTCTCAGCTCACTGATGCTCCCCGTGTCTGGGGTGAGCCTGACCAGCAAGCTCCAGGAGACCCTGATGCCGATGCTGCAGGTTCAGGACCGCACTTACAGTAGGAGGTTGGCAACACCAGCATCCCTGGGCAGCTCCTGAGAAACGTCGTCTCACGTCGACCCCCCAGTCTGGCTTCCACCGTGCTTCTGTGCTGCTTGGGTAAACATACTTACCTTCCGATGCAGGGCTTTGGAAATTACACTGTTGTATTTGCTTTCTGACAATCTGTCAAGTCGTGCACTGATGATCTTGCCAGGGAGAAAGGGTCAGGTTACCCTAGACCCCGGAAAGGATGGGGAGTCCTGATTCAAGTGCACTTTGTGGTACAGGCCAGGCACACAGGGGCGGTGTTTGGGAGTCTGGGGGATGATGACGGTGCGTGCTTTTTTGTTCTATCTCTAACACAGAAGGGAGAAGGGAGTGAAGGGATCCAGCTCAGCTACCAAAGAGTTCCCTGGACTTATGCATATTTGAAATGGATCTTGGGTGAGCCTCAGTTTCCTCATCTGTACAGTGGGGCTAGTGATGCCTCCTCCTCTAAGCTATTCAGTTTTGGGTTGAATAACATTCAAGCAAAGCAGCTAACCTAGCACATCGTAGGCGCTCAAATCAGTCCAGTCCAGCCTTCGGTGGGGGCTTACCGTGAAACAGGTTATGGCCGGCTCTTGGTGCTGGGGACACGCGTTGTGCCTGGTGAGGTCAGACAGACCTGGCTTCCCCTCGCCAGCGATCATTTCATCCCCGTGCACCTCAGCCGGCTTGTGTGTTCAACGCGGAGAGTCCAACCACTTTGGCAGCGTTATCATAAGGATTAAATGGGGCCACGTGTGTGAAGTGTGGAGGCCAGCGCCAGGCCCAGAGCCAGCAGCTCTGTCTACCCTGGGGGGAGGCCTGGCTTCAGAGAACAGAGTCCCCTTTGACTCTGCTGGCCACCGCGGTCATTCCTGCACAATCACCGAGCGCTGGAGAGCAAATATCCTCGCCCCACCTTTTCCTTGGCTGCAGCCCCTCCGGCCAGCCAGGTTTGGGTTGGCGGGCAGGGCGAGTGGCTCAGCTTTGATGTGAGCCGTGTTGAAGCTGGGAAGTGGAGGTGCGGGGCTCCCGGCCTGCCTCGGTAGCTCAGGGCCAGCTCCTGCTCTTAACCCCCAGAGCCTGGCACGGCCCCGCTGCCTTGGGCCGGTGGAGGGAGGTGACTTGGCACAGCAGTTCCTCATACCATCCCTAAGACATGGGCATGGTTGTTATTCCCATTTTATAGACGAGGAAACTGGGAGGATTGCTCCCCAGCTCTGGGGACCACCAAGGCGCACAGGAAGGCAAAAGTGCCTCCTGATTTGTCGTGAGTCTGAAAGTCCAAAGCATTCTCTGGAAGGCACTTTGTCTCCGGAAGCCCGTGATTTAAATGGGCACATCAGACCCCAGAAGGGCTAACACATGCCCGCACAGGTGTCCCCGGCAGCTGGCCCTACACCCATGCCAAGGGAGCAGGGAGGATGAATCAGACAAAGCCTCTGCATGGGCATGGGTTCAAATCCCAGCTCTGCCTCTGGCTGGCTACAGGGACAGTTCCTCTGGACCTCAGTTTCCCCATCTGTCAAACGGGATGTAGGGAAAGTTAAATAAAGTATTGTGTGTGAAAGTGATTTTTAAAACTGTACTTGGCTTATGCCAGTGAGGCATTATTAACACTCCCAGCTAAAATCCAAGTCTCTGTCACTGAAGCATTAAAAGCACAGGAGAGAGTGCGAGAGGGGCTTTGGCGACTCACACAGGAGCCGACATGGGATGGGACGGGGAGGATGTACTTCTAGTCAGAAGGCTGGTTGTCTTGCCTCTCCTGCTGATTTTTCAGAGGAGGATAAAGAAGACCAGAGCGGGGTTCTGCCCAAAGTGTGGAGAAGCAGGAACCTCCCTGGCTCTCTGCAGGACTCCTGTACAACCTGGGAAGCTGCTTTAACCTCTCTGAGCCTCAGTTTCTCCTTCTGTCGGTCACACAGGGACCTGCCAGACGTGTTTCTGAGGCACGAGTACATCTCATGGAATGAATGACCCAAGGGTCCATCAAGGTGGCCCCCCAGAACCAGGCTTAGACTGAATCAGACCACCAAAGAAGGGGTCAAGTTGGGGAGCCCCTCCCGGTGGGGTCCTAGGAACTTGTAAGGGAGGAGATGGCCTTGGAGAGGATAATGGCTTTGTCTCCTCTGATTCTGCGGTGCACAAGGTGGTCCTGAGTCCTGAGGAGGCGAGGAGGGAGGTGAGAATGCCGGGAGACCCACCGGCGTTCCAATCGCAGGGTGGGACCTGATTCTAGGACAGAAGTCGGCCTGGGGGGCCAGGCCTGGGGGCCAGAGGGGAGGACGAAGAGGAGGAGGCAGGAGACTGTTGCCAGCCAGGAAATGTCTGCTGGCTGGCGTCAGGCATTCGTGAGCTCGCATGCTTCCTGTAAGCAGGGCACGCGAGCCCGGTGACCTCACCCCTCAGACATTCCGGGACAGCCCCCCATTCCAAATAGGCCGTCCCGTTGTCCCCTGGGACCACAAAGGGGCGGCAGTGCGGACCTTTCAGCATTTAAACAACACCCATTCATCCAGCACTGTTTACCCAGCACCCACTTTGCGCGGGCACCATGCCAGGCACCAGCTCGCAGAAGGAAACTTTGGAGCTCGGGGGCTGATGGGTCTACCTTCTTCCAGCCAGTCCCCTACACCTGGAACTGGCGCGAATCTCCTGTGTGCTCTTGTGGTTGGGACAGTGAGGTCATCACTGTTGGGGAAGATTCCCTAGAACGGGTAAGCCCAGAGAGGCGGGTTTAGGGATGGCCGGCGAACATGGATTTGGCCCCATTCGTGCCAAGTGCTGCGTTGGGGGTCTGCATCTCTTGTCTCGTTTAAGTCCCCAACAACCAATAGGGCGTCATCATCCTCATTTATACAGACACAGTCTCAGGTGAGCGAACTCGCTCCTGGTCACACGGTTTGTGCGAGTCTGTGCCGGGACACGGACCTGGGTCTTTTCCGACTACGAAGACCTCAGATACTGAAACCAGTACAACCGAGCCCCCGGCCCCCCCACCTACTAGCCTCAGTTTTCTCATCTGTCAACTGGGGCTCGTGGTTTCTCATCCATAGGATTGCTGTGAAGGTTGAGTGGGTGTAAAATGGATTAAAAAAAATGCCTGGCCCCAGGCTGAGGCAAGAGGCCTCAGGAGACCTCGTTCAGAGGGTTCCACCTCCCAGAATTCCCTGGCCACACGGGACTTGGAGAAGTCCCGAGCCTGTCTCTCCACCTCCGGGTCTAACCAGGTTATTGGCAAGATTTGGCAGAGTATACGCCATCTTGCTAGGCATCTGGGCAGGGCCAGATGAAGAAATGAGGGGAGAGGAAGGTACACCTTAAGAGCAAGACTCCGTACCCTGTCACCCTCCCGCTCCTCCTTCAGGTACTGGACAATGTTGGGTGTGAGTAAGGCCCATCCCATGCGAAATAAGGAGACCAAGGCAGACCGCCATAATGACCACCTCTTTGATTCACACTTTGCTTCACGAAGATACTATCCGCCTTAGCTCATTTCATCCCAAAGACAGCTCTGTGAATTGCTAACATTATCCTTATTTTGCAGATGAGCAGATGAGGAAAATAACCCTTGGACAGATCTACCTGAGGCCCCTGAGCTAATGAGCGTGTGGGATTTAAGTCTTTGGCTCCCCCGGGGAGGCTTCCAGAACCAGGCAGTGGAGGGGGCAGGTTCCCACTAGAGAAAAGGAGAAAAGGCCTCGCTTTTGACAGCTGTGCAGAAGTCTTGCAAAAGCTTGAAGGCGGGTGAAATGGAAGTCATTGCAATAAAACACCCTTCAGAAGTTTCCTCTCTCCTGCGCCCTCCATTTTAAGAAATTTCTGTATCACGTTTACCCTAAAACCCTACGGCTGCAGTTTCCACAGGCTTGCCTGGGCTGACAGCCTGCCTTTCCCATGGGACTACACCAACCTCAGGCTGTCTAGACGGTGCTGGGGACCTGGTAGGGGTTCTGGCTGCCATGGCAACGTCCTCAAGCTTCAGTTTTGCCATCTGTTCAGTGGGGATATTGGTAAACGGAGTGACGGGAAGCTTGTATGGGGCACAGCCTGGAACGGTTGGCCCAGCAAGTTTTCAAACTGACTTCCACTCTTCCCTCCTCCAAGCTCTCCCCCTGCCTGTTTGCAGATGGTACCAGAGAAAGGGGAGGCCATTCAACTCCGTGTGAAGAATTTTGGGCATGGGCTGCAGAGAGCTGAGCTCAAAATCCAACTCTCTCTCGTACCAGCCTTGATCAAATCTGTCACTTCCCTGACCTGCGGTTTTCTCATTTATAAAACGAATGCCCACCCCCAGAATGGACTGCCTCCATTCAGCTTCAGACGCTAGCTACCCCCCCCAGAGGGGAGATTCACGGT
This sequence comes from Panthera onca, assembly GCF_046562875.1. NCBI lineage: Eukaryota > Metazoa > Chordata > Mammalia > Carnivora > Felidae > Panthera > Panthera onca. Next base: position 38,538,794 of record NC_138344.1, on the reverse strand, counting down.
CAGTATGGAGAGGGTAATGTTCAACCCAGAGGAATGCCTCAACGTTGGTGACATCTCAGGGCAGTGGGGAAAAGGCTTCAGGGCGAAGTTGTGGGGAGGGTTTCCAGCACCTCCTAAAAATCAAATCACCTACATTATTAGTTACTCAGATAAGAACCTGGCTCAGTTATTCCTAAAGGCAAACCAAGTTGATCCAGGAAGGGACATAGCTCCTGGGAGACAGAATACCCAGGATGGAGACAGAGGCCCTGAGTGGGAGTAGGCCGGACCCCGGGCTCCTTCTGTTGGCCCGCTGCAGTTGAATCCAGGCCAACGCAACAGAAACTTTTCGAGCTTTTACTGTGTGCGGGTATCATGCCAGGCGCTTTGTAGGATCAGGTGAATTGTGGATCAGACATTAACTCTGCCCTTAAGAAGCTTACAGTTGAGGGGCGCCTGGGTGGCGCAGTCGGTTGAGCGTCCGACTTCAGCCAGGTCACGATCTCGCGGTCCGTGAGTTCGAGCCCCGCGTCGGGCTCTGGGCTGATGGCTCGGAGCCTGGAGCCTGTTTCCGATTCTGTGTCTCCCTCTCTCTCTGCCCCTCCCCCTTTCATGCTCTGTCTCTCTCTGTCCCAAAAATAAATAAAAAAACATTGAAAAAAAAAAAAAAAAAAAAAAAGAAGCTTACAGTTGAGCGAAAATAATTAATGATAACATGAATAGGATCTCCCTATGCACCCCTGCCTCAAAGGCACTTAGCACAGAACCCGGTACATAATAGGTGCTCAGTATATTTTGACTGAACGTCACCTACGAACTGGAATAAGAGGCAGACCCGGGGTGGGTCATTTATAGAGGGCTTTGACGGCTGCTTACGAGCCCTCTGCTCTTCCATTTGTCCGCTGATTCTTCGTCCAGACTGACGAAGACCGTAGTAGGGCAAAACCCCAGCTTCTCCGCACTCCTGCCCCCAGCCCTCATCTGAACTCTGAGGAGTCTCCGGATGTGAGGAGGAAGTGGCCAGGCTGAGGAAGGCAGGCTCATTTCCAGTGCGGGGCCGGACCGCCAGCCCCGGGTCCTGTTTACACCGCAAGGCGGACGGGCCGACAGGACTTGGCGGCAAAAGTGCTTCTGCCTCTGAGAACAGAAGAGGCTGGCAGAGCCCGGCCAGGCCCGGCGCGGGAGGCCTGTGCCAAGGGGAAAGTCAAATGTAAAGAGTGTTTCCTCCCGGCCAGGCAGCCCCAGACTTTTGTCTCCAGTCTGCGGGCAGTTCCTCCAATGATTCATAATCAGCAGGAACTTATAAATAAACCCCACCTCGGCCTCACACCACAGCCTGGCCCGGGCCTGGGGGGGGGGGGTGCCTGGGAAACAGGCTGAGGAGAGGCCCTGAGAAGGCTTGGGGCACCTGGGGGTGGTTGGCTGCTGGGGCAGGGGCCCCTCTGGCTCGGCTCAGGCGTTGTAGGGCCGTTAGCCAGCCGTCCCGTTTTCCACTAGAGGACTTGGAAATTAGGCCGCTGGTCTGGGGCAAGGAACTCTGCAAGGCCTGGGTTTTCATCTGCTTCCCTGGAATGTGGTGGATGAAACCAGGTAGAGTTTTGAAATAGCCAGATTTTAGATGTATTTTGGATATAATTTCGAATTGATGGAAAAAGTTGCAAAAAACATAGAACAGAGAACCCCTGCATAGCCTGTAACCAGAAGCATCAATTGTTTACAGTCTGTCCTATGTTCCTCCTTCATCTTCTTTCTCTCCAGAACCACCTGGAAGTAGGCTTCCAGCATCGCGCCTCTATGGCCCCTATGCCTTCAGTGTGCTTTTCTTGAAACAGCCAGGGCTCGAATTCCTGACTGACCACTTAGTAAGTATAGTCCAGGGCAAGCTGTTCAAGTCCCACATCCCCCTCTGTGAAGTGGTGCTATGAGGGCCCCTCACTGTGGAGAGCATGAGAAGTCACTGGAAACATCTGCTGAAATAATAATAATAAGCACAGCTCATTATCATGTGCAAAGCAACTTGCACATATTATGTCATTCGGCCCACACAATATCCCTCCTTTTCTAATGAAGAAACAGCCTCAGAGATGGTGTATAATTTGTCACACAGCCAGCTAGGCTTTTCTGCCATGAACACTGAATCCTGGGCCTATCTATCTATCTATCTATCTATACGCGATTTATTGCAACCAAGGCCTGGGTTTCTAGTGCCTCAGTCTCCCTGTTGTGCTATGGACACAGGGATCTCTGGGGTAGGATGTGAGATGCTTCTGCAGCAACCTAGCACTCCCGACCCCTGGAGACCAGGTAGGAAGGAGCCCTTCCTGTGTCGGGGCCGGAGTGGAAGCTTCCTCTGAATTCTTCTGGCCTCCTTGTGATCGGGGCTCAAAACTCTCTTGCAGATTGTCTCTGGAAACTCTGGGAAATCTGACCAGAAGACCCTGAGCCTTCCGGCCTCTGCAGAGGTCCTGCAGTGATGAGGGCTGGCCACCAGATGGCCCTACACAGGCCACAGAGCTCTTGAGGAAGAGGAGACCGTCCCCTGTCCAGTGTCTTAGAGCGGCCGCTCTCCTCCAGGTATGTTCACACTGCCATCCCGTTAGCCTCTGGTGCAGCCAAGGAAACTGAGGCCACAAGGGGCAGTGACCTGCCTTACTTGCCTCACACGTTGTGCTTCCCAGGGGTCGTCACCTTGGTTGAGCAAGGCCCCAGGGACTCTGACAGAGCTGCTGGATTTCTCTGGACCTCAGTTTCCACATGTGCAGAAAAGTAGGAGTCATTTCTGCCTGGCTTTCTTCAAGGGTCCTGGATGTCAGGTCAAACACCGAGCCTCAGTTTCCTTGTCTGTGAAACTGGTATAATGGTAGAGGCTGTTATGGGTCGCAGTGGGTCTGAATAGCTGCCCACATCTGAAGTGCTCTGAGGCTTTAAGCCTGCAGGCCAGAGTCTAGCCACCTACAGGTGAGATCTGCACCTGCCTTCAGCTCGCTCCCAGAGCAACCTCATTTATAAACGGCAGTACAGGACTTTAGAGTGTGAGGGCGCCCTGGGGCTCGTGTTGCGGGTACCTTCCATCCCGCAGTTTGAGGAACGTCCAGAGGGGGCCAGTGATTTGCTCAAGGTCTCACAGGCCCTCCTGACCACGCCACAACGCAGATCCACTAACCCTGGGGACAGCTGTTATTAACTCTTCTCTCTGCCTAGAGAGAGACCCAGCAAAGAAGTCCATGTCGGGGAGGGCTGGTACAGCTGGGGCAGGAATGCGCATTTAGGGGGCCACCCGGAGGCCAGGCTGCAAAAGGGCTCAGCTCAGAGCCCTCCCTTACCCCAAAGTCTTCCATGGAAAACCCCCTCGGGGCTCACCTGTCCAGACCCCGGGGGGTGGGGGTGGGGAGAGTTTTTAAAGTTTAAACACTCTCCAGGAACATGCTACATTTCTGTGCATACAGTGTATCTATGATTTTATTTATGAAATAAGGCTTCTGTTCTCTGTTAATTAGCGGGCTCATGCGGACCCTCTCCTCTAGCTCAGGATGTGGGGCACAGGGGGAAAACCAATAAAAATATAAAAATATGGAATTCCAGATGCACTGGGCAGGACCAGCCTTCCTGCCTGGGGAGAGGGAGGGGCACATTACCCCAAATTAGTAACTGTCCAGAACCCCAGGCCGATAACATGCCTATTTGGGGAAGAACATGCTAGTAACTTGAACTCATTCATACTTAATTGTAACTGACTGATGGAGCGGTTTTTCCTTGAACAAGTTTGGATGGGGGAGGAGAGAGAGAGAGCAGGACCCTGAGAGCCCAGGAGTGGGACGGGGAGGAGCAGGCCAGAGGGTTGGGGGTATGGGCAGAGAACAGAAGCAGAGGGCCCTAGACATTGCCAGTACTGCCCACATATCAGAAGGAAATGGGAGATCTGTTTTCAGGGGAGGCTTGCCTGGGTTGCAGAAGGCACAGATAACTCAGGAGTCAGCGTTTGTAACCTGGGGGAGAAAACCTGTGACCTAGAATTTCCCGGTCAGGAGGGATTGGCCAATAGATGCAACCTTATCCATCTCTCTGCAGAACACTCCACCCCCCCACACCCCCCAACTGGCCTGGGAAGCAGGAACTGCCATCTCCACTTCTCTCCCAGTAGGCGGAGGCCCAGAGAAAGAGAGGGATTTGCCCAATAGTGGTGACATCGAGTTAGTGTCAGCACGCCTTAGAAGAAAATCAAGGTGTCCTACTCAGTTGCTTTTTACTCACATTCGGCCTGAATATGGAGTTAGGCCGAACCGATTTCTGGCTCTGTGACCCTGGACAAGTTAATGAACCTCTCCAAGCTCAGTTTTCCACATCCATAAAATGGGAGTGTTATCTCCTATCTCCCGCTGTTGTTGACGGGATTTGATACGGTATGAAAGGGCCTAGCACACAGCAGGCTGCAAGGAACAGTTTTTAGGGCAGCTTAATGCATCAATCAATCAATCAATCAATCTCCTTGAAAATCCTTTGCAAAGGTACCATGAAGACTTAAATTCTTTTGGAGGGTTAGGTAGGGGAGAAAGAGGAAGGCTTTAGGGTTGCCCAGGGGCCGGGAGGGTGAGGGAGGCATTGTGGCAGGCGAAGTGTATCCAGTGGAAGGGGTGTTCTGGAGGCCTGGGGGGTCCAGGAGGGTAGTGTCAGGATGGGCATGGCCTTGAACGCTGGGTGAAGAAGTCGGGCGGCTTGCTGTGGTCTGGAGATGTTTGATTTGGGCCAACGGGGTGATTAAAGGGAGGGTGTGCGTGTGTGCGTGAGTGAATTTCCATCCACTCCCAAAGTTGTTTCTCTGTCGGAGAGCCGCCCGGTTATGGCTCCTGGCTGCCCCGTGTGCGGCCTCCCCCAGCCTCCTCCTCCCTGGCTGTCTGGCAGCCAGCTGAATTTTCTGTGGGGAATTTGTGGAATTTGAAAAGGCAGAATGCAAATGCCACTGGTGGGGATTTCCTCGTCAGCCTCCAAGGGGGAAAAGCCCCTGTTGGGGGGGCAGTGGAAGACAAGTGCGCAGCTCTGGGTCCCGGGCCCTGCGTGCCCCACGCGCAGGTGGCCGGGGCAAGTTCCGCAGGCCCCCATCTGCGAAAGGGGGGCCGCGTCACCACCGCTCTCGAGCTGTCGGAGAGCCAGGCTCGGAACGGAGAGCCGGCCTTGCGCCCTAAGAGCCTGTCACACGCCCCGCATGGCAGGTTGCTAAGGATTCCTCGGTGCCCTCGGCTCACCGGGGAGGGAACGAAGTCCAAGGGAAGAGTTCTGTCTGGGGCCACGGGGGCAGACCTGGGCCGGGGCCAGGAGCCCAGCGCGGCTGGGGGTGGGGGGCGGCCCCGAACCCCGCGCCGCCCCGGGCCCCTCGGGGCCGCCCCGCCGCCCCGCCGCCCCCGGGCCGATCCGCTGCGGGCGCCAGAGCCGGGAGCCGGGAGCCGCGCCCGGCCGGGGCGCCTCTATCTCCCGCGGCCGCGGCGTCTCCGAGTCTCGGCCGCCCGAGCGCCGGGCGTTATCTGCTCTCGCCCGGCCGGGCCCCTTCCCGCCTTCCCGCCGCGCCGCTCCCGCCTTATCGGCCGCCCCCGCGAGCGAGCAGGGGCCCGCGGGCGCCGGGGATGCGCAGAGCCGGGGGTAGGAGGGTGGGGGCTCCCCCCGCCCTCACCCAGCCCGCCCCTCCCCAGGCCGCCCCTGCCCGACGCGCCCCCTCCCCAGGATGCCCCCTCCTTGACAAGTGCCCTCTGCGATATGCGCCCTCCCCAAGGTGCTCCTTCTGTGACTCGTCCTCTCGGCCTCTGGCAGAATGCCCCCTCCCAGACATTCGCTTCCCCGACAGGCCCCCTCCCCGACCAGCCTCCTCCCCAAGATTTCCCCTCCCCGACTTGACTTGCCTCCTCCCCAAGTTGTCCTCTTCCAGACATGCCCCCTTCCCAACAATCCTACTCGGGCGTACCCCCTCCCAGACATGCCTCTTCCCTGCCTGCTTTGCCCCCTCTCTAACAAGCCTCTCTTCCCAAGGTGCCTCCTCTAGGCCAAGCTGCTGGGAGTCCTTTCCCCAAGGGGCGCTGCATCAGAAAAGTTTTCTGGTTTTTTGTTTTTTGATTTTTGTCAAATGTGGCCTTCCCTTAAAAGTCAAGCCTAACTATGCTTAATCCCATGTTAGTCACGTTTTAAAGGATTTCACAAAAGAGACAAAGTTATGCAGAACAAAACAAAACACAGAAGCACCCAACTTCTAAACCCACTAGACACGAGGGCTGTCCGGGGAAAGGGGAGTGCTTATCTACCAGATCTTTCTAAAATGCTTTCGCTCAGGGCTCATTGTGTTAAACGGGGCACCCCTTGGAAGCTTAGTTTGCCCACCGGAATGTTTGATACTGTAGCACATGAAGCTCCCCATGGTGCCGGTGCAGAGAATGTGGGTGCAGACCTTTGTAATAACAATTTGGCAGTAGAGATGGAAAGCCATAAAAGTATTCATACCCTTTGACTCAGTAATCTCTTTCTGGGAACGTATCCCAAGGAAACAGTTCAGCAGCAGCAAAAGAAAAAAAAAAAAAGCTATGGGTTCATCAATGTGTTATTTGTAAAGCTGGTAAGCATATCTTCCTAAGTGAAAATACAAGTCGCTTGGAACTGGGTTGGAACCCACCATGGTCACCCACAAACCTTAAGCGAATGTCCTAACCTCACTGCAGTTCCGTTTTGTGCCCCGAAAGTGGATAATCCCACCACTCAGAGGACTTTTGTAAGAATTCCAGGAGACAACCTGTGAAACATCTAGTTCAGGGTCTGGGTAGAGGAAGAAAAGAAAACATGTTTATTTTCCTCCTTTCTCCATCCTTAACAGAAGTGAAGGTCAGGGATATTTCAAGTCACATTTGTAAATACTGAAGAACAGGCATCTGGTGGTTAAGAGTTTGGGATTTTTGAGTCCTTTGGTATTGGATTAGGTCAGAATCCTAGCTTCCCCACTTATTTCCTAGCTGTGTGATCTTGATAAGAGAATGAAAGATACAGCAGAACAGTCCTACCCCATAACTGTTGTGAGAGTTAAAGGACGTAATATATTAACGTGTTTATGTCTGAGCCTGGCATGTAATAAGCACTCAATAACTGATAGCTATTATTATTATTATTATTATTATTATTATTATTATTAAATAGTCTTTAAAACTGGAAATAACTTCAATACCCTAAATACCACAAGTTAAATAAGCCAGTGAATCATTCAGTGGAATATGATGCAGTTTATTTAAAAGGAGTAAGATAGGGGTGCCTGGGTGGCTCAGTTGGTTAAGCGTCCGACTTTGGCTCAGGTCATGATCTCACGTTTCGTGAGTTCAAGCCCCACGTCAGGCTCTGTGCTGACAGCTCAGAGCCTGGAGCCTGCTTCCAATTCTGTCTCTCTGTTTCTCTCTCTCTCTCTGCCCCTCCCCTGCTCGCACTCTGTCTCTCTGTCCCTCAGAATAAATAAACATTAAAAAAATTAAACAATAATAAAAAGAGTAAAATAATCAGTATAAACTAATGAGGAAGGATGCACAGGAAAATGCAGAAAGAACTTTGCATCCTTATGGATAAATGACCTAAATATGAAAAATCAGAAGTAAAACTATGAGATGAATGTTCTAGGAAAAGTCTTGTATAATCTGGGGGGTAGGGAGAATCTTCTCAAGAAGCCGGGAGCCCATGAGCATGTAGGAAAAGACAGATTAGACCAGATAAGATGTTTATTTTTTTTTTTAATTTTTTTTAACGTTTATTTTTTATTTTTGAGACAGAGAGAGACAGAGCATGAACGGAGGAGGGTCAGAGAGAGGGAGACACAGAATCTGAAACAGGCTCCAGGCTATGAGCTGTCAGCACAGAGCCCGACGTGGGGCTCGAACTCACGGACCGTGAGATCATGACCTGAGCCGAAGTCGGCCGCTTAACCGACTGAGCCGCCCAGGCGCCCCAAGATGTTTAAATGTCTACATGGTAAGAGACTCCACAAACAAGTCTAGAGACAGTAGTAGATGGGGAGAAATATTTGGTGTGTATAAAATGGATAAAGGGTTCGTGTCCTTCGTATCCCTTTTGATCCCTCATATGGAATCCCTACAAATTAATTGGAAGAAGTCAAACAATAGAAAAGTGTACAACATCACTTCCCAGAAGAGGAAACGCAAACATGAGAAAGGCAGACAACCCTCCCAGTTGCTGGGGAAATGCAAATAAAAATATAAACTAAATACCACTTTTCACCAAGCACTAACTGTTAAAGTACAAGTGGGCATGCCTTTTGCCCCACCAATCCCACTTTCAGAACGTTACCCATGTTATCTATCCATAAATAAAATATTTTTACTATAGTGTTCTTTATAGCGATAGTCTCAGTGTCTGCCTCTAGGGCATCGGTGGATGAATTTGGTTATATCCAAATGGGGGAACACTGTGGACTGGGAACGAGCTCGTTGAAGAAACAAGTGTTGGCGAGGATGTGGAGGAAAAGGCGCTCTCGTGCATGGTTGATGGGAATGCAAACTGGTGCAGCCACTGTGGGAGACAGTATGGAGGTTCTTCAAACAATTAAAAATAGAATTACCATATGATCCAGTAATTCCGCTACTAGGTATTTACCCCCAAAACACAAAAACCCTGGGGCACCTCAATTGGTTAAGCATCTCTGTCTCTCTCTTTTTTAAATGTTTATTTATTTTTGAGAGAGAGAAAGAGAGAGAGAGGAGGGGCAGAGAGAGAGAGAGGGAGACATGGAATCTGAAGCAGGATCCGAGCTCTGAGCTGTCAGTACAGAGCCCGATGCAGGGCTCCAACTCATGAGCCGTGAGATCATGAGTTGGAGCCAAAGTTGGACGCTTAACTGACTGAGCCACCTGGGCACCCCAAGCATCTGATTCTTGATATCGGTGTAGGTCATGATCTCACCGTTCGTGGGTTTGAACCCCACATCGGGCTCTGTGCTGACAGTGCGGAGCCTGCTTGGGATTCCCTCTCTCTCCCTCTCTCTCTCTCTCCCTCCCTCCCTCTCTCTTTCCCCCGCTCATGCTCTCTCTCTCTCTCACTCAAAATAAATAAATATTTGTAAATATTTTTGTAAAACATATTTTGTAAAAAAATAAATAAATATTTGTAAAGTTTTTGTAAAAAAAAGAATACAAAAACTCTAATCCAAAAAGATAAATGCACCCCTATGTTTATGGCAGCATTATTTACAATAGCTAAAATATGGCGACAACCCGTGTCCACTGATAGATGAATGGATAAAGAAGATGCGGTACACACACACACACACACACACACACACACACACACCCACAGTGGACTAGTACACAGCCATAAAAAATGTAATCTAGCCATTTGCAACAACATGGAAAGATCTAGAGAGTGTGATGCTAAGTGAAATTAGTCAGAGGAAGACAATTACCATGTGATTTCACTCATGTGGAATCTAAGAAACAAAACAAATGAACAAAGGAAAAAAGAGACAAGCCCCAAAACAGACTCTTAACTCTAGAGAACACACTGATGGTTACCAGAGAGGAGGCAGGTGGAGGGATGGGTGAAAAAGGTGAAGGGGATTAAGAGGACACTTAACATGATGAGCAGTGAGTCATGTAGAGAACTGGTGAATCACAATATTGTACACCTGAAGCTAATAGAACACCATGTGAAATAGACTGGAATTTTTAAAAAAGGAATAAGTTTGTTGAATCCATAGGCAGTGACTTGCTGGGTTGTCTGTGATACTGTTAGGCAAGAAAGGGCAATTGTGCAGTAGTATGTAAAGTATGATCCCATTTTGTGTTTTAAAAAAAAGTGTGTGGGGGTAGGCGCCTGGGTGGCTCAGTCGGTGAAGCGTCCAACTTCAGCTCAGGTCATGATCTCACAGTTTGCGAGTTCGAGCCCCGTGTTGGGCTCTATCTGACAGCTCACAGCTTGAAGCCTGTTTAGGATTCTGTGTCTGCCTCTCTCTCTGCCCCTCCGCTGCTTGTGCTCTGTCTCTCTCAAAAATAAATAAACTTTAAAAAAAAAGTGTGTGTGTGTGCATGTGTGAGACAGGAACAAGCTTCCAAGCCTTGACCAGGGTAAATATTTGGTTATGTTTGAGCCTAAGGAAAAATGTGAAAGAAAGCAGTAAGTGGTTTTGCCCATTTTTCTTTTTTTTCCCCAGTTTTGTTGAGATATAATTGACATATTGTATGTTTCAGGTGTACAACATAGTGAATTGGTGTGTGTGTGTGTATGTATATATATACATATACATATATGTATACACACACACACACACGTATATATGATCACCACTATAACTTTAACCACAATAAGTTAACAGACAGTTGAACAGCTGTCACTTCACATAGTTACAATTTTTTTTTCTTGCCAGAACTTTTAAGATCTACTCTCATAGCAACTTTGAAGTATACAATACAGTGTTGCTTAGAGTCACCATGCTTAGAGTCACAGCATAGAGTCACCATGCTGTACATTGGATCCCCAGGACTTATCTTATAGCTGGAAGTTTGTGCCTTTTGACCCCCATCACTCTTCTCCCCCACCTGCCTCTGGTAACTACCGGTCTGTTTGCCCATTTTTCTATGGTTTGCCATTTCCATTTCATTTGTAGGAATTCTGCATATGAGGGATATGAACCCTTCCTCTCCTGTATATGAGTCTGAGGAAAGATTCCTGCTAGCCTATTCTGGATTGTTCTGTAAAGATGTGGCATTTCCTTGGTCTCTGTCTGCGACTTTAGGCTTGTGGCAGCAGCATGTGCTATCGTAGTTTGGAAAATTTGCAGTTAAACACATTTGATCACACAACTAAAGAGGTGGCAAGGCAGCGTGTACCCTGTGGTTCAGTTTTTGTGAAAAGGACCAGCCTGTGTTTGTAACTATGTAGCAGAAGGGCTGGAAAGTGACATGGCTGACTGTCGAAGATCACTTCTGAGCAGTGGGGTGTACAGAAGGGTTTTTTTAGTTTTGCACATCTATGCCATGAGCGTTGTTACTTTTGCAGTAATAAAACAATAGTGTGTTTCCCCCCCTGAAGTATAGAGTGGTATTTGTGTATTGTGATGGCAAGTAGGAAATGTGAACAAGAACCAGAAATTGGGGGCACCTGGGTGGCTCTTCGGCTCAGGTCATGATCTCGCGGTCTGAGTTGGAGCCCCGCATTGGGCTCTGTGCTGACAGCTTAGAGGCTGGAGCCTGCTTCGGATTCTGTGTCTCCCTCTCTCTCTATACCTCCCCCACTCACTCTCTCTCTCTCTCTCTCTCTCTCTCAAAATAAATAAATAAGAAAATTAAAATTTTTAAAAAGGTAGAATAATGCAGGATTTGTCTTTTTGCTAGGGACTTATTTCACTTTGCATAATGTCCTAAGGGTTTATCCATGGTGTAATGTATGACAAGATTGCCTTCTGTTTTCTGAGGCTGAATAACATTCTGTTGTATGTACAGACTGCATTTTGTTTTGTCCTTCTATAGACACCTAGGCTGCTTCCATTTTTTGGCTACTGTGAATAATGCTGCGGTAAACATCAATACGCGGGGCACCTGGGTAGCCCAGTCGGTTAAGCGTCTGACTCTTGACTTCCGCTCAGGTCATGATCTCACAGTCTGTGAGTTCAAGCCCCAGATTGGCCTTTGCGCTCACAGCATCGAGACTGCTTGCGATTCTCTTTCTCCCTCTCTCTCTCTGCCATGCCCCCACTTGCTCTCTCTCTCTCTCTCATCATAAATTTAAGAAAATCTTTAAATTAAAAAAGAACATGAATATGCAAATGTTTCTTTGAGATACTATTTTCAATTCTTTTGGATATATACTGCTACGGGCTGAAGGTTTGTGCTCTCCCAAATTCATATGTTGAAACCCTAATCCTAATGTGATGGTATTTGGAGATGGGGCCTTCGGGTGGTGATTAGGCCATGACAGTGGATTGGGATTCCTGTCCTTATAAGAAGAGGGCAGAACCCTAGCTAACTCTCCACTCTTTGCTGTGTGACCATATGAGAAGTTGGCAGTGTGTAACCCAGAAGAGGGGCCTCAACAGAACCTGACCGTGCTGGCACCCTGATTTTTTCTCCCCCCTTATTTATTTATTTATTTATTTATTTATAATTTATTGTCAACTTGGCTCACATACAGCATATACAGTGTGCTCTTGGTTTTGGAGGTGGATTCCAGGGATTCACTGCTTACGTACAACACCCAGTGCTCATCCCAACAAGTGCCCTCCTCGATGCCCATCACCCATTTTCCCTTCTCCCCCCATCATCCATCCCTCAGTCTGTTCTCTGTATTTCAGAGTCTCTTAGGTTTGCTTCCCTCCTCTCTGTTTGTAACTGTTTTTTCCCTCTTCCCCTCCCCCATGGTCTTCTGTTACGTTTCTCAAGTTCCGCATAGGAGTGAAAACATATGATATGTGTCTTTCTCTGCCTGACTTATTTCACGTAGCATCATACCCTCCAGTTCCATCCATGTTGCTGCAAATGGCCAGATTGCATTCTTTCTCATTGCCACATAGTATTCCGTTGTGTATATAAACCACAATTTCTTTATCCATTTGTCATTTGATGGACATGTAGGCTCTTTCCACAATTTGGCTATTGTTGAGAGTGCGGCTATAAACATTGGGGTACAAGTGCCTCTATGCATCAGTACTCCTGTATCCCTTGGGCAAATTCCTAGCAGTGCTGTTGCTGGGTCATAGGGTAGATCCATTTTTAACTTTTTGAGGAACCTCCACCCTGTTTTCCAGAGCAACTGCACCAGTTGCGTTTCGACCAACAGACTGGCACCCTAATCTTGAACCCCAGACTCCAGAATTGTGAGGAATAAATCTCTGTTGTTTATAAGACACGTAATCTATGGTATTTTGTTACAGCAGCCCAAATGGACTAAGATATATACCAAGAGTTGCTGGAACATTATAGTAAATCAATTTTTACATTTTTGAGGAATTGCCATATTGTTTTCCAAGTGGTGTATCATTTTATAGTTCTGCCAACAGTGCACAAAAGTTCCAACTTCTCCACATCCTTGCCAGCACTTGTTACTTGCTGGGGTTATTTTGTGTGTGTGTGTGTGTGTGTGTGTGTGTGTGTGTGTGTATGTGTGTGTGTAGGATAGTGACCATCCTAATGAGTGTGAGGTGATACTTGCTTTGCGTTTCTCTGATGATGAATGATGTTGAGCATCTTTTCATGTGCTTGCTGGCCATTTGTATGTCTTTTTTTTTTTTTTGGAGAAATGTCTATTCAAATGCTTTGCCCATTTTTATTTTTATTTATTTACGTATTTATTTTTGAATTTTTATGTTTATTCATTTTTGAGAGAGACAGAGACAGAGCACAAGCAGGAGAGGGGCAGAGAGAGAGGGAGACACAGAATCCGAAGCAGGCTCCAGGCTCCGAGCTGTCAGCACAGAGCCTGACGCGGGGCTCGAACTCACGGACCGTGAGATCATGCCCTGAGCCACCCAGGTGCCCCTCCTTTGCCCATTTTTAAATTGGGTTATTTGGGTTGTTTTTTGTTTGTTTGTTTGTTTTGCTATGGAGTTACAGGAGTTATTTATATATTCTGGATATTAACCCCTTATCATGTATATGATTTGCAAATATTTTCTTGCCTTTGATAGGTGGCCTTTTTGCTGTGTCGATTGTTTCCGCTCTAGTCTGGTGTATTCCCATGGGTCTGTTTTTGTTTTGCGGCCTGTGCTTTTGTGCCCTAAGAAACACTGCCAACTCCAGTGTTATAAAGCTCCTGCCCCACGTTTTCTCCTGGCAATTTTGTAGTTTCAGGTCTTACACTTAGGTCTTTGATCCACTTTGAGTTGATTTAAAAAAATTTTTTTTTAATTAATTTTTGAGGTGGGGCACCTGGGTGGCTCAGGTGGTTGGGCGTCCGACTTCGGCTCAGGTCATGATCTCACAGGTTGTGGGTTCGAGCCCCGTGTCGGGCTCTGTGCTGACAGCTCAGAGCCTGGAGCCTGCTTCTGATTCTGTCTCTCTCTCTCTCTCTCTCTCTCTCTCTCTGCCCCTCCCCTGCTCACTCTGTCTCTGTCTCTCAAAAATAAATAAATGTAAAAAAAAAAAAAGTAAAAATTAATTTTTGAGAGAGAGAGAGTGAGTGAGCGAGCATAAGCTGGGGGTGGGAGCAGAGAGAGAGGGAGACACAGAATCCGAAGCAGGCTCCAGGCTCTGAGCTGTCAGCACAGAGCCCAACAGATGCCTCAGACCCATGACTGTGAGATCATGACCTGAGCCGAAGTTGGAAGCTCAACAGACTGAGCCACCCAGGCGCCCTGAGTTGATTTTTATATATAGAGTAAGATAAGGATCTAACTTAGTTTTTTTTTTGTTTTTTTTTTTTTTTTTTTTTTTTTTGCACGTGGATGTCCAGCTTTCCCAGGACCATTTGTTGAAGAGATTAGCCTTTCCCCATTATATAGCCTTGGCATTCTTGTTGGAGATCATTTGACCATATACAGGAGGGTTTGTTTCTGGGCTCTCTATTTGGCTCCATTGGTCTGTATGTCTGTTTTTTATGCCAGTGCCATATTGTTTGAGTATCATAGCTTTGTAATATGTTTTAAGATCAGGAAGTGTGAGGCTTCCAATTTTGTTCAACTTTCTCCCCTATATTTTAGTGTGGCTGATGTCTATCAAGTAAATTTTGAACTGTTATCCCTGAGAAGGCTAAGAAGATCCAGAGAATTGGATTCCCACCTGGGGAAGCTACTGTTTGTGCCGGCTCTTAGCGCATGACTTTGGGTGCCCACCCAGCCCTCCGCCATTCTCTCTCTTGGTCTGCTCAGCCTGCAACAGTCCCACGTTGGCTGGCTGGCGGTGGTGATGTTACTTTCTCTGTTTCTTCTTTCGCTTCCTCCTTTTCTTCCCGTCTCCCTCCCTGCTCCCCCCTCCCATCCTTCTTTCTCTCTTTCTTCTTCCTTCCTTCTTTCTTTCCCTCTCTCCTCCCTTTCCCCTTCTAGCCTAGCTGCACTGGGTGACCTGCCTGAAGTAACCTAGGAGTGACGCAAGGCCCAGTCCTCCTGACCTTCGTCCCTCTCCTCAGGGAAGAGAGGAAGGGACATAGGGAAGTGACATGTCTCTTGCCCACCATTGTCCAGGCTCCAGGCTAAGGACGTTGCTCTAAATTTAGGTTTTCTGCCTCCACTTCCTTATCTATAGGTCTACAGATGAGGAAACTGATGCTTAGCAGCTAGGTCGAGGGCTGAGATTACACCTGCTGCAAAGTCCTAGGGAAGTGTCTCACGTGGATTCTCTAAATGTCTCTTCCCAGCAGCACTCTGAGGACAGTGACTGTTCCCCCATTTTCCAGATAAGAGGAGGCTCCGAGCCCTGGGTCACACAGTTAGCTCATAAAGGAGCTGGGGTCCAAACCCAGACCATCAGGCTTGGAGCTTCTGCCCCTAATCGCCACACACTGCCCCCGGCCCTGGTCAGCCCCGTCCCCAACAAACCTCCGGTCAGAAACCACTCCGGTCTCCCAATGGCCTTTTTATTGTAACTGATCAGGTTACGTTTTGATAGTGTTACTTGTCATCCTCTTACAAATGATAGATGGAGGCGATAGCTTCCAAGGTGCAGAGTGTCCCCTGATCTCAGACAGGTGTGAGTCCCAGGGGCAGGAAAGCCTTGATGGGTGTCAGATTTGTGGGGAAGGGCACTGTAGGAAGATGGAACAACATCAGCCAACCCTTACCTAACGATTGCTCTGCATCGCGACTCTTCTGTTAATTCACTGAATTCACAAATAGACTTTGAGGTGGGTACTATTATGTCCACTCACAGACGAGGAAAGAGGCTCAGAGAGCCTCAGGACACACAGCTAGAGTGAGGAGGGGCTGAGCCAGGGCTGAGGTCCCAAGATGGCATGTTGGAGGGAAGCTGTGTGTTTAGGAAAGGCTTTTTTTAATTTTTAAAGCCAGAGCTGGGTGGGGGTGGGAGGGGGCTCTCCTCTGTTGAAGGGACAGCTACGTAGAGTGCTTAGGCCTACAGAAGCTAGGTCATTAATCTTCTGTAAGCACCCCTGTGTAATGGGACCAGGATTATCTCTCCTCGCATTTCCCTTTCCAAGCCCGCTCTGCCAACAGGAGAGAGAATTCTCAACTTTGCAGCAAAACTCTGGGGCCCCGGGGCCCTGTTCCCAAAAGGGCTCCCACTCCAGCAGTGCTGGGGCTAAAGCGGGTCTCTCCTCGGGCCCCCGCCGCCCTGTGTCCCTGGCTGTCCTGCAGGGCTGTGGGGGCCCCGGGGGCTTCTTCCTGCCCCGCTCTGCCTCTGGAGACCCAGGAACAGCCGTGCACCCAGAATGTCCTGGATAAAGACCCTTGAATCCTGGCTCCACCCACCTTCTCTGTGTGACCTTGGGCAAGTGTCTTAACATCCTGGGGCTTTCAGTGGGTTGCTGTGAAACTCAGAGGAGTTTCTGCGTGTGGGAGGCCCAGAATACCGCCTGGCACAGAGCGATAACTACGTAAGTGGTGCTTTTATTTTCATGATTCAGCAAGTACTTAGGGAGCCACTGAGGGCCAGGCACTGGGCTGGGAGACTGGGATGGATGGGGCAGAACCCTCCAGGCCCTCAGTGTCTGCTAGGGTGACCAGCTGTTCTGATTTGCCTGGGGTGAGGGCTTTCCCGGGACCTGGGCTTATCAGTGCCCAAACTGGGAACATCTGTGGCAAACTGGGACCGGTTGGTCACCGGACAGTCTAGTGGGTGCACAGATCATGACACAGGTCATCCCAGATAGTCCTGGTAAAGAAGTTGGCCACTGGGCAGGGGAGGGCTGAAGCCTGGAGATCAGGGAGGGCTTCCAGAGGGAGGGCGCTTAAACTGAGGCCTGGAGAATGAAGAAGAATGCGCAAACAAGGAAAGGAGGGTGTGTGTGTGTGGGGGGGGGGTGGTGCGAAGGGAATGGCCTGTGGGCACAGCTGGGGGTCCTGGTGGGAATGTGGCACATGCAGACAAAGGTGTGCCCAGAAACGCAGGCACATGCACCCAGGAAACCCCCGCACCCCCGCACCCGGGTGCTAGGGGAAGGGAGCCCAGGGCAGTTTGTAAGCCCGCACATCTTACAATAGTGGCTGCCTTTGGGGACAGTCCTGGGGGAGCAGATGCTGTAGATAAGGATAGAAACCCTATGGAGCTTTTGAACTGAGAGAATATAATACCTACACCAAAGATAAAATAATTGAAACCAACAACCGTGCAAACGTGCGGCTGCTCACCTACGCCCAGCTCATTCCAGCCAGGGGCCTGGAGGCAGTAGCTGCAAGACCCCCCTGGCAAGGGCCTTCTCAGCCTTGGGGGACCAAGCTGGCCCAGGAAGGGGAAGAGGCCGCAGCCATACTGTCTGCCTCCGGGGCCTCCCCCCAGGCCTGAAGCAGACAGAACTAAACAGGCCGGCTTATCAGCTGTCGCCACTGTGTGTCCCACCCAGCTGAGCTGGGCTCCCTGCTGGGAAAGCAGCCCCCAGCCTTTTGCCAGGGATAGCACTGGCCCAGGGTGGGGAACCAGTGGGGCTGTTGTCCCAGGGGTCAGTCCGGGGAAGGGGTGTCTGGTGAGTGTGTATGAGCCAGGCCTGGAACCTGGGAGTTGGTCTGCGGCAGATTGGCTCGTGGGGGTTTAAAGAATGGCTCCGGGATATTATTTGAAAATTCTACAAATGATCTCCAAACGTGTCCTCCTTATAAAATAGGTGATCCTTCGGCATGTGAATCAATTCCCTCTCTCTGGAAACAGGCCTGTTGGGTGCTGTACTTGGTGACATACTTGCTCTCGTTCAGTCCTCGCAGCCCACGGGGAGGCAGACACCGAGCCCGACTGGGGTGGAGGTTGTCCTAGACCCCAGGGCAGGGGGGGCAGCAGAGGTGTCTCTGAGACACCTTCCTCCTTTCTTCCGGGAGCCCCTCAGCTGCTCCTCCCTGAGAGGTGGAGACAGTGATGTCAGAGGGGAGCATGATCAGAAAAGCGTCATCTGGCCTCTCTGGGCCTCAGTGTTCTCATCTCAGCGATGGGTCAGAGATTTCAGCCCTGCTTTTAGGGTGGGCGTGAGGGTGGGCCAGGCACTGTGTGTGCCTGCGTGCTCAGGGATAAAGGGGAGAGGAGTTCCTCCCAGGTCCACCTCTGTTCTCTGTATCCCAGGGGTCCTAGCCGGGGGTGATGGGGGCGTTGCCTCCAACCACTGCCTTTGTCACACAAGGTCTGTCGACCCCCCCGAGTCTGGTCCCCAGACACAACACACCTGGCGTCCCCTGACTGCCCCCTGGCTTCTTGTTCAGGGAGACCTGACTCTGGCCGTCTAGCCTGCCTGGGCCAAACCTGCATCTCTGGGGGTGAGGAGCAGAGCTGGGAGGGGGAAGGAAGGAGAGAGGGAGGAGGGAGCTTCAAAGCCCCTGTGGCTACGGGACAGTTTGGACAGACTGATGGGGGCTGGAGGTAGGAGGTGGGGGATAGAGACGGGGCAGGGGTGAGGGCTGGGGCTGGGCCCCAGTACTGCAGGGGGTCACACACCTGACTCACCACCGCTCCCCCAACCTGCCCCAGCTTGTGGGGACTGGAGGGTGTACCATCTACCGGGACTCAGGCTGGAATCTGGGTGTCCTGCTGGCTCCTTAACTCCCCAGGGACTGCCAGTTACCGAGTTCTAGGGCACTGGCTTCCTCAGTGTCTCCCTAGCCTGGGCCCGCTCACCCCACCCCTGTGGGGCTCAGGCCTCTTTTCCTCCTATCAGGACCTTGACTCTGGTTCCCCAATAGGCCTCCTGTGCCTCAGCCTTGCCCATGTCCACCATCCCTACATACAGAGTCTCTCTCACTTAGACACACAGTCTACTTCTCTCCAGAACTCCCCAAGTTCCAGCTCCAAAATGCAAATCTGACCCCTTTACAATCCTGCTTATAACCCTTTAATGGCTCCCCAGTGCCTGGAGAGATGGTCTAAATGTTTTAGCATGGCTTTGAGATGCCCCTGTCCACCCCGCTCCCAGCCCTGCTCTCTGACCTCAGGGTGCCCCTTCAGACCCCTCGCCTTTGCCTCTGCTGTCCCCTCCCCTGGGGCCCCTCCTTTCCCCCCTTGTCTCCCTCCCAGGCATTGGTTGCTCCCCTGTGGCTCTGACACATACGCTTATGTCACCAGGCATCGAGGAGGGCTCTGACCGAAAGGAAAATGTCTCCACCACGGGGCTGGGTGTTCCTTGAGGGCAGGCCCAGGTCTCTCGCCTTCTATTCCCAGCATCCAGCTCATGCTTGGGCAAGAGCCAGGAGCTCAGTAAATGTCTGTGGAATGGGTGGACAAGAGCGAGGATGGACAGACAGAGCCAGGTGCTGAGGACAGGGAAGGTGGGGGCACGGGGGTCCTCTCTTCAGGGAGCTCCCAGTGGTCTGGGTCCGGGAGCATCTGTTCTGGTAGAGAAGGCAGGAATATGTTCCTAGAGAGGCCTCGGCAAACCCCAGCCCAGAGCACCTCTCAGGGCGGGCCCAGCCAGGACCTTCTCTACCAGGCAGCACTCCTGGCCTCTATCGCCTGTCCCTGGGTGACATCACCTTCCTGAAGCTGTTCCCAGTTACTCCCACGGGGTGCCCCCCTGGCTTGTCCCTCCCCGGCATTTCGCAGCCTACAGCAGGAGGTCGCTCGCTGTGGCCAGCCCCCCAGGCCTCCCCAAGCCCCTGTCTCAGCCCTGGCTTCCTCTACTCCTCGGCTCACAGCCCGGACTCCGACCACCAACCCACAGAGAAGGACTTAGCTGCTCTCCGGGAGCACCCTGCTTCTTCCCAGCCTTGGTTTGTCCTATAAGCTCTGCCTGAGGTTTCTCCCCACTCCTCCTCCTCCTTCACCCTCCAAGCCTTGCCCCCATCCAGGCCCCAAATGTAACCTCCTCAGGGCCACTTCCCGGATCCCTTTGCTTGCTGACCACAGCTCTTATCTTCCTCTGTCTGATATTGGAGTTATTTTTTCTGGTCTCATGTCTCCGTGAGCCTGGAAGAAACTCCTTGACCCCAATCTTGGCACCTGAACTTTCTCTGCTTTTTCTGTAGACTGGGGACATAGCCCCACTCTACCCAGGTGGTATCCCCATCACTGCTGCAGAAGCCCGTCGTCCCCTCCCAGGCTCAGAGTTGGTCAGCGCCGAGTCTGAATGTGACCCACTTGCTCCTGGCTGTGAGGCCTTGGACAACCACCTTGGACTCTCTGAGCGTTGATTCCCCCTTCTGGAGATAATGGCTGAATCCAACTGTGGTAGTTCCTTGGATCTGGCACTTGCTCTGGACAAGTCCCTCTTGAGTGAGTAGCCCAAAAGGCCAGAAGGAAGTGCCCACCTGGAGCCTACACACCCCCTTTCTTCTCGACTATGGGGAAGGCTGGGGTGGGGGCCCCCAGTTCCAGGGAGGGACTCTGAGGTATGGAGAAATCTAAGTGTGTGGGGCGCCTGGGTGGCTCAGTTGGTTAAGTGGCTGACTCTTGATTTCGGCTCAGGTCATGATCTCATGGTTCATGAGTTTAAGCCCCGTATCAGGCTCTGTGCTGACAGTGTGGAACCTGCTTGTGATTCTCTCTCTCTCTCTCTCTCTCTCTCTCTCTCTCTCTCCCCCTCTCTCTGCCCCTTCCATGCACTCTCTCAAAATAAATAAGTAAACTTAAAAAAAAAAAAATCTGAACGTGAGCCTGTCCTTCCCAGGGATTCTGAAGGTAGCTTTGCTAACGTGTCAAGCCTGGTGGGTGGGACATTTAACTGATTATTGATTTGACTTATAACTTAAATATTTAGACATAGGGTGAGGGGGCCTGGGGCACTGCAAGTGTTAGGGGGCCTGGACACCTGGAAAAGAGTTGGAGGGGCCAAAGGAAATGGTTCCTGCCTGCTTCCGGGAAGACCACATGCGCAGGTAAAGCTAGTTACTATCACTGAAGACAGAAAAGACTGAACAGGAGTCGGGGGTGGGGAGCGTGGCTGCCTTTGGACGAGGCACAGGGAGGAGCGGGGCGGCCCCTGCCTTTGGAGCTCTCTGGCTGAACTCCCTACCGTGTTCAGGGGGCGCACCCTGGCTCAGGCTTGCTCCGCGGCTACTGGTGGCACGGCCCCCTGTCTCCTTTCTCTGTGAGCTCTCAGCTCCGTGGGTCATCAGGGGGGCCTCACTGAGGACGTGACGTCTGCACTGGCCCAGGAGAGACCTGGCCATGTCGCAGTGGGGCCATTCACGGTGAGAGAGAAGAACTTTGTGCCCTGGAGTAAGACTCAAAGCTAGTGAGTACTTCCATTGATTTTAGACCTTTGAAAACTCAGTAGTATTATTTTTTGCCACACAGCAATATACAGCCAAGTCGTCGTCACAATGGTAGCATGTAGAGAAGCGAAACAAACAAAAAACCCACCACACCCAACACTGGCTGTCCTCCACAGCTACCAAGCCACCATGAACATTTTACTGGGGTTTCCTTACAGCCAATGGACTGAGCCTATACATTTATTTATTCATTCATTCATTCATTCATTCATTTATAGAGTGTGTGTGCGAGCAGCAAAGAGGGAGAGAGAGAGAGAAAACCCAAGCAGGCTCCATGCCCAGTCTGGAGACCCACGCGGGGCTCGATCCCACGACCCCAGGATCATGACCTGACCTGATATCAAGAGAGGGACGCTCAACCAACTGAGTCACCAAGGCGCCCCATGAACCTCTACTGCTCTGACGAAGCTCTCTGTGCTGGGATGGCAAAGCTGAATTCTAGCAAACTGTATCCCTTGGCCTGTCCTCCCCCTGTCCTCCAGGATACCCTTGACCCCGCATCCCGGTCTACTCTGCCCTCCCTGGCCAGCCTCCCCTTTTGCCTGAATCGCCTGACTTAGTCCAGCACCCAAAACTTTGCTGAGGAAGTGAGTCAAAGGATCAGGCCGGGCGATCATCTGAGCTGACCCTGTTTTTTTGAGGGGAATTTTCTTGCCCAAGAACACGTGGCAACTTGGTGACACAGCCGGGTCAAGAGCTCAAATCTTCTGACTCTCATTCTGGTGCCTTTCTCTGTGAACACCATTTGTGACTGTCCTCTGCTTGCCCTCTGTGGGTCTGGCTCTGCCCCATCCATCAAACCTTCTGCCTCCTCTAGGGAGCCTCCCTGATTGCTACCCAGGAAGCCTTCTCCCCCTCCCACAGCTTGCTGATAGGAACTAAGAGAGTGAGCATTTTCTGTGTGCTAGGTACAATCCTAAAAACCACAGAATAAGCCCATTATCCCATTTTACAGAAAAGGAGCCTGAGACTTTGAGACATGAAGTGAATTCCCCAAGGGAACCAATAACTGGCAGTGGGAGCCCCAGTCCAGGCCACTGGCTTTAGAGCCCTTGTCCTTGGCCGTCTCTCCTCTGTTCTACCTCTTCCTGGGACAGTAAGTCTTTTTTTTTTTTTTTTAGTTTGTTTATTTATTTATTTATTTATTTAGAGAGAACGTGTGAGCAGGGGAGGGACAGAGAGAGAGAGGGAGAGAGAGAATCCCGAGCAGCCTCCACACTGTCAGCACAGAGCCTAGCTTCGGGCTCGAACTCACAAACCATGAGATCATGACCTGAGCTGAAATCAAGAGTCAAACGCTTGACTGAGCCACCCAGGCGTGCCCCTAGGATGGTAAGTCTTGACTGCAAAGTCCTTCTAGGCAGGTGGGCACAGCAGAAAGGGCACTGGACTTAGGGTCTAAGTCAAATGACTTCAGGTTCCAGCTCTGGGGCCACTGCCCAGCTGTGGAAGTTTGGGGAGCTCCATCCGGTCCTCTGAAAACTGGCATCGCCCTGTCTGTCCTGCCCCCTCCACAGGCCCGTGTGAATACCAGTGGGCAGGGGAAGGTCAGACTGATGGAAGAGTTTGTTCCCCAAATGTGAGATACCCCTGAACTCCCAATGGCACTCCACACACAGCTCTGCACAGAAAAGGGGCTCAATCCATAGAGGTGGGGGAGGGGGTTCTGTTTGCTGAGGGACCTTTTTAAAGACTGAAAAGAAGGGAAAGAGGGCCTGTTCTTCCCCCAGAGTGGGGTGGGGAGAGGGCCTATCCTGCGAGTCAGGAGAACCGGGCCCCCCATCTAGCCCTAAAGAGTACGTGGCCTTGACCTCTCTTTTCTCTGGCTTCCAGGTGAGGAAGGGTCTGGGTTGTGGTTCTGCTCCCACATACTGTGTTCCAGGTTCTGAGCCCAGCCCTTTGAATGGGCCCATCCCTCCCACTTGTAGGAGGCTGGTCTTGAACACTGGGGCTTGGGCTCTGCCCTCTGGAGGGATTTTTCTGTGTGGTTTGGGAAGGACAAAGAACGCCTTTTGTCAATAGGGCAGAAATTACACGGTGGGTATTCCTGGCAGGCACATGGGAGCGTGATTCTAGCCCTAGGTCTGGTGTGGGCACCCCAGAGCCATGGAAATGTGCTTCTAATTACAGTGTGCATGTGGCCGGCTGGACCCAAGCATTTTACAGGGTCGTAGTGCAAAGAACACTAACCAGTTTCTCCCGTGGGGGTTGGTCAGGGCCACACTGGGAGATCAGTCCGGGAGAGGACGGTGAGAGACACAAGGTGGTGATGTGATGTGGGGTGATGTGATGTGGAGGACAGGAGGAGAGGGAGCCACCTCGGGGAGAGCCCTGCTGTGGGAGGCAGGTGACTTCTCAGCTCATGAACTTGGGCAGGTCCCTTAGCCTTGCAGCTTCTCAGCCTCATCTTCAGAACTAAGACGATGGTCTCTTTCTTGCAGGGATATTGTGAAGGCCATAGATGATGTGTGTAAAAGTGTTTGGCATAAAGCCTTTACACGGGAGGTGTAAAGAAAGAAAACCTTTGTGCCTTGGGGGTAAGAATCAAAGCTTGGACTTCTGTGAAGTTTATAATTTTGAAAATTATTTTTTGTGCCGTGAAGAAATATATATGATCATTGTCAAATTATTAGTATATAGATGGCCCCCGACTTACCATGGTTGGACTTAGGGTTTTTCGACTTTATAATGGCATGAGAGGGGTACATGGTCAATAGAAACTGTACTTCGAATTATGAATTTGGATCTTTTCCCCGGCTAGCGATGTGTGGTGCGATCCTTTCTGGTGACACCGGGCAGGGGCAGGGCCCGCAGCTCCCAGGCAGCCACGCCATCATGAGGGTAAACCACCAGTGCATTTACAACCATCCCATACTCGGACATCCATTCTAGACCTTTCACTTTCAGGACAGGATTCAACAAGTTACATGAGGTACTCAGCACTTTCTTGTAAAATAGGCTTTGTGTTACAGGATTCCGCCTAAGTATATAGGCTAATGTAAGTGTTCTGAGCAAGTGTAAGGCAGGCTAGGCTGAGCTCTGATGTCCGATAGGTTAGGTATATTGAATGCATTTTCAACTTATTATATACATATATATATATATATATATATATATATATATATACACACACACACATATATATATATACATATATACACACATACATACATATATGTATATACATACATATGTATATATATACATATATATATACACATGTATATGTATATATATACATATACACATATATATAATAAGTTGAAAATGTGTATATGTATATACATATATGTATATATATACATATATGTATATGTATATATATATATATATATATATAAAAGTACGACTCTTTTCAAAACGTTTTTAAAATGTTTATTTATTTATTTTGAGAGAGAGCGCAAACAGGAGAGGAACAGAGAGAGGGAGAGAGTGAGAATCCCAAGCATGCTCTGCCACGCCAGCACAGAGCCCCATGTGGGGCTCGAACCCACAAACTGCGAGAACATGACCTGAGCCAAAACCAAGAGTCGGCTGGTTAACCAACCGAGCCACCCAGGTGCTCCTCGACTTGGGATATTTTTTACCTCATGATGAGTTTATCAGGCGTTTATTTTATATATATATATATATATATATATATATATATATATATATATATAATATGTAATATATATATATATATATATAATATGTATAATTATATATTGATTTATATATATTGATTGATTGATTTATATATATATTGATTGATTATATATATTGATTGATTATTATATATTGATTTATATATATTGATTTATAATTATATTATATATATATATATATATATATATATATATATATATATATATATATAAAATAAACTCCACCACAAATGAGGAAGATCTGTTAGAGGTAAGGAAAAGAAAGCCATTGGTAATATCTTCACCAATTATCATGTATTATTTTATTTATTATTAATTATTAAGCGTCAATGGTGGGATTTAGGGCATAGGAGGTGGGCTGATGGCCTAATATTCAGAGTGCCTCAAATTATTCTGCTTAGGCTGAATGCCCAAAGGAGGGCAGCCTTGGGGGGTGACTGACCCTTGGTTTGGTAGGAAAGGAGGCACCTGGGTGGCTCAGTCATTGAGCGTCTGACTTTTGTGTGTGTGTCTGATTCTTGATTTCGGCTCAAGTCATGATCTCACAGTTCATGAGATCAAGCCTCATATTGGGCTCTGTACTGACAGTGCAGAGCCTGCTTGGGATTCTCTCTCCCTCTCTCTCTGCCCCTCCTGGGCTCTCTCTCCAAAATCAATAAATAGATTTTTTTAAAACATTTAAAAAATATAAAGGAAAGTATAAGGATGAAACTACCCAGAGGCGGCTGTGGTTAACTCTAGGGAGCATCCTTCCATTGTGTCTCTGGGTGGACAGATGTGGGCATCCAAATGATGGATGTCGTGTGAACGGTGTGTCACTGGCCTAATTCAGCCTTGCAAAGCCACCTGTAGAACGGTCAAGTGGAAACAGCATCGCTGCATCAGGGGACCATTGCGGGGGTCAACAGTGGGGTGCTGCTCTCGTGTTCCTAACGCGTCTCCTCCCCATCCCGCTACCCCGTCTGTTGTGTTCCCGTCAACGTGTGCAGGGAGGGAAGGAGCGGCAGGAAGCCTCGCAGCTGAGACAGGGATGGCAGGTCTCACGTATTCTGGACGCTTCTGGGAGGCAGTGCAACCCAGTGGTGGTTAAGGAGAGTCAATGCTGGTGCCAGGCTGCCTGGGGTCAAGTACCCACTCTGCCACTTGCTAGCTCCCTCGCCTTGGGTGTGTTACTTGATCTCCCTGTGCCTCGGTTCCCTCATCTGCAAGCCAGGGGCTAGTAATAGAACCTCCCTCCCAGACTTGCCTGAAGTTTAAATGAGTTAATTCAAATAAAGCACTGACCGATCCCGGCACGAGGTGAGTCCTTCGTAAATGCTGGTTGTTACTGATGCCATCGTTATTATTCAGCGGCCACAATGCTCAGTCTGTGGAGCCAGAGGTCAGCTCCACGGGAGCCGAACCGGCCTGCCCCTCCGTCCTTGAAGCTTGTCCTCTTTGGATCCGGTTCACCGGAAGCACCTACTCTTGAGCAAGATCTTGAGAAGCGGTGATCACATTGGGTATTTGGGAATACGGTATCGTCTGTCAAGTCTTGGGCCCATATCAGCCCGCTGTTGTCCTTGGCTGCTGCTGGCTTTCCACCCACCCATCCCCCAGGCCAGAAGTAGAGCCCGAGGAACTGTTGTGCTTGTAGTGGTTGTTTTTATAAAAACAGGCCGTGTGGAGTCCTCTCAGCTGCCCTGCCATCGTACACGGAGGAAACCCAAGGCCCAGAGAAGTAAATACCATCCTCTCCTGTTAAGTGGCAAGCTGTGCCTCCAAGTGCAGACCACGAGATCTTTTCCGGACACTGGGCAGCGATCAGCCCGAGACCGGCGCCCGTGTCTACAGGACAGCCTCACTGCTGCTGGGACTCTCCTGGGTGTCTCAGCATAGTTCTGTGCTCACTTCATGCTTGTTCTTCAAGGACCATAGGGACACATCCTCCACCCTCTTGTTACGCAGAGGAGGAAGCTGAGGCCCGGAGAGCTTCCTGGGGTGCTCTGGGCCACACGGGGCGCCGGGACGTGGGGCCCGGAGCCCAACCCTCCTGGTGCCTGGGCCCACGCTGTGCCCACACCTCTTCCACCATTCCTGCCAGTCGGTGCCCTTGCTGAGGCCGCCATGAAGCAGCCAGGAGCCAGAGGGGAGTGTGTGGGACCAAAAGAGGGCAAGGGAGGATGGCACGCAGGGCCAGGCCTGAGGCATAGGGCACAGAACAGGATGTGGCTCAGGCCCAGACTGCTTTCCAGGAGGGAGTCCCTCCATCGGTCCGTTCACCTTAGGATGGAGGGGTGGAGGGGTAAAGGCCAGCCTTGTTCCTCCTGCATTTGAGGAACTGCTTGTTCTTGTGCAGTTGGGGAAACTGAGGCAGAGAGCTTCAGGGCAAGATAGTGATTCACTTGGGTCCAGAAGAGTCCAAACCAAAGGCTTCTGCTCTCAGCCCTTGACTTCCAAAGCTCTGGTGCAGGTACCCTAAGTCCGTGAGAGCACCCCCAGACCCAAGAGATCTAGAGGCAGGGGAGAAGCCCACTCTGCCTCGCACTTGCAAGATGACCCAAACAGGTCGTAGCCCTTCTCTGGGCCTCATTTCCTCCTGCACAAGGCATTAAAGGCAGTCACTGGCCTCCCTCATCCCCTGAGGACTGATATAATGGATCTGATGTTTCTTGGAAAATTACAGAGCGAAGGGCATGTGTGAGGTTTATGAAGAGAACTCAGAAACGGTAGAAGGCTAGACTTGGGGGGCATGTTACAGTCGCCCCAGGAGAGAGGCTATTAGGGGAGGTATCCAAACTCTGTATGTGTTTAACATGACTCCATTTTTCATATTTGCTTATGATTAGTCTTTTTATGGCTCTCAAAACAGACTATACCTCAAGTGTAAGGAAACAGAAGCAGAAAAAAAAGGAAAGAAGGAAGGAAGGAAGGGAGGAAGGAAGGAAGGAAGGAAGGGAGGAAGGGAGGAAGGAAGGGAGGAAGGAAGGAAGGAAAGAAGGAAGGAAAGATGGAAGGAAGGAAGGGAGGGAGGAAGGAAGGAAGAGAGAAGGAAGGAAGGAGAGAAGGAAGGAAGAAAGGAGGAAGGAAGGAAGGAAGGAAGGAAGGAAGGAAGGAACTCCACGGTGTCAACTTCCAGGGAAGCCACTGTTAATATTTTGGCTGAGCTCCTTTTTTTTTTTATGCCTGTGTATTAAAATATCTTTATGTATATATACATTCAAGACTATAGAATAATATTCTACATATTGTTACATTTTTTCACTTACCAATATTTCAGTAACATTTCACCTTGTCAGCAAATGCCTAGCTACAGCACCCTACAGCTGTGGACATTCGTGGCTGGGTAACTGTGGTTTGGTGAGCCAGCCACTACGGGTCCAAGTGGTTTAAGTGACAGACCCTGTAACATCCCGAGGTTCCTCCCTCCAGGCCTCTGCCCTGGGGTGGGGGTGGGGGGTGAGGCTGGGAGTGGAGGAGGTGGAGGAGGCCTTCCAGAGGGGAGGTCTGTCCCCTGGGGGCTCTGGCAGGGAGGGGACTAGGGCAGTGGCTTGGGAGGGAGAAGGGTCACGTTCCCAGGAGCCAGGCACAGATCTGCCCGCACCCACGCCCGCCTCTGCCTGCTTGTGGGGCCTCCTGTAGAGCTGGGATGGCTTCCCCAAAATAGACTTTACTACTTTTGCTTAGCTAGCAAGTGCGGCCCCTCCAGCCAGCGCCGCCCCAGTGTGGGCAGGGCAGCAGCAGGGCACATGTGGCCCAGGGCTTGCTTCCTTCCCTGCTCCGCCCTCCAGACCCTGGCTCCCCGGGAGGCGACTCTGTTCCGTGGCACTGAGGCCAGAGACTGTTCTTTTGGACCCGTGGAAGGCTTTGCAAAGGCAAGGGACAGGGGGAGCTCGGACTGGACTCGAAGGTCATCTGATCTCACCTGTCCTATGGCAGGTGGAGACACTGAGGTCCAAGGCCCCCACAGCAAATGATGGACAAAGCCTGGCCAGTCTGGGCTTGGTCCATGGTAGCTCATGTGCAGTAAAGCATTGCTGACGAGATCACGGTCCTTGGAGCCAGTGTCTCTGGGATTGAATCCTGGCACCTCCACGCACACTCCTGTCGTCAGATGAGTGACAACGGGCAAGTCATTTAACTCCTCTGTGCCCATTTCCCCTTTCCTAAAGTGGTTGTAAGAATTGTCACAGGGGCACTGGGTGGCTCAGTCGGTTAAGTGTCCGACGCTCGGTTTCGGTTTGGGTCATGATGTCACAACTCATGGGTTCGAGCCCCGCGTCAGGCTCTGTGCTGAGAGTGGGGAGCCTGCTTGGGATTCTCTCTCTCCCCCTCTCTCTGCCCCTCCCTTGCTTGCACCGTCTCTGCTTCTCACAAAACAAATAGAGAAAACTTAAAACAAGAATTGTCACATACATCATAGGATTGCTGTGAGGCTTAAGTAGGTTAATACAGGCACAGTGTTTTTGAACAGGGCCCCCACGTGGTAAGTGCTCAGTAACGCTAGCTGTTTTCTGGCTGGCGCTCAGAAAACAGTGTAAGCCGACTTGAGTCCCCCTCGCTGCCCTCACTGGGGTCTTCAATCCCAAAGTTTTCTGAGCTGGCAGAACACAGACATGAGGCCTCAGCTGAGGGGCTCAAGATGGTCCTCTTTGTACCGTCTGCACTCTGGATTCCGGGAGCCTGGAGTCAATGGATCTTTTGTTGTGTCATCTGGGATAATCACCCGCCCTCTCTTGAAAACCAGGAATTGGACTTCAGGATGGTTCTAGCTCCTTCCAGTGCCAAAGAGGAGGATTCTGGGTTGGAGCCCCAAACGGGGCTGCTTGGCAGATGGGGACTTGGTGGGTGCCATGGGCTCAATTGTGTCCCTCCAGAATGTATAGGTTGAAGCCCTAACCCTCAGTACCTCAGGATGTGACTGGATTTGGAGATAAGGTCTTTAAAGGGGTCCTTAGGGGGACACCTGGGGGGCTCAGTCGGTTAAGCATCCGACTTCGGCTCAGGTCATGATGTCACAGTTCGTGAGTTCAAGCCCCACATAGGACTCTATGCTGACAGTTCGGAGCCTGGAACCTGCTTTGGATTCTGTCTCTCCGTCTCTCTGTCTCTCTCTCAAGAATAAATAGACCTTTTTAAAAAATAAAGAGGTACTTAGGTTAAAATGAGGGCATTAGGGTGGGCCCTAATCCAATATGACTGGTGTCCTTATGAGGAGAGGAGATCAGGACAGACTCACATGGAGGGAAAACTAGGTGAAGACAGAGGAAAGGGCCATCTGCACGCCAAGGAGAGAAGCCTCAGAAGCAACCAACCCTACTGGCCCCTTGGTTCTGGACTCCTAGACTGCAGAATTGTGAGAACATATATTTCTGTTAAGTCACTTAGTCTGTGGTTCTTTGTTATGGGAGCCTCGTAAACGAACAGGTTAGAGGTTGTCTTGTCCCATAAGGACTGTCTTTGGTTTACCAGGCTGCCAGAACCCGTTGAGGACAAAGAACCGGTGTGGCCTGATGCTTCCAGAAGAGGAAAGAGTCCTTCATCATTGGGCCTGTGGACCCTGGGGTCTCTAGGATGATAAAAATTAGCCCTGCAACATACCCGGCCCCAGCCATTCCTGTCCCCCTTAGTCATCGATACAGGTTGAGGTAGGGATTCTTAGTCATGTTTTTCAAAGGCAGAAACAAGGCTCAGAAAGTCACCTGGCCAAGGATTCCATCAAGCCTTGGTCTGCCTGGCCCTCACCTGTGCCCTTTCCTTCATACCCTGGTGCCCTCCAAGAAGAAGGCCTCCCAGAGTGCCCCGGTGGGCCTGGGCCCTGTTGCCGTGTAGCAGAGGGAGCCGTGGCACTCCAGCATCCTGGGGTTAAGGGGAATCCGAGGCTCTGGGCAGGAGCGCCCTCCCCCAGCCTTCTTCAGCTCTTTTTCTGTTGTTTCTTTGCTCAGCCGGGCCCTGTTATCTTCCGCTGAGTCTGACGCCTAGTTCTTCCTGTTTAAAATTCAGACTCTAGACTTTTCCTTTGGAGGCAGTTATGTGTTTGTTTTGTGTTTTGGATCCTCCACCCCCAAGGCCCCCACCACAGCCCCTGTCTCTGGCATTTAGGCCCCTCAGGCTCAGCACTAACCCTGTGTTTAGTACCTCAGTGCCCCCGTGAGTGAGGGGCCCGCTGCCCCATGCCCTGCCTGGGGGCACTTTGGTAGCGGGAGAGCAGGGACGAGTCCGTCGCTTCGTCCCTGGTGTAATGTCCAGGCTCTGTTAGCCCTGCCCTGCTGCCTCCTTGTCACCCCCGGCCCCTCCACTCCCCCAGCCCAAGCTGAGGGTCTCTAGGCTCCGGGGAGCACTCTGCTTTGAGCCCAGAACACTCCAGGAAGGAGATTCAGCCATAGAGCAAGAAAAAATGGTTTGGGATGAGTCCTCTGGTGAGCTCTACTCTTGAGAGTGGAGACGGGGCCCTAGAGAACCTAGCTAGGGCTCCCTGCATGGGAGAGCACTAGACCCGAAGCCAGGAGACCTGGGCTCCCAGCTTGGCTTTCCACCCTGTGCTGTGTGAGCTTGGGCACATCACACCCGTCTCTAGGCCTCCGCTCTGTCACCGGAGGGTGGCTGAGGAGTTGAGCCAGCCGCCTCCTGAGGGCCTTCTAGCCTGAGGAGCTGTCGTTTAAAATGACCTAAAGGTCTTTCATGAGATGCTCTTGGGGACTCCAGGTAGGGTGACTGTGGGAAGACACAGGGCACAGAGCAGGCAGGGGCGAGGGGGGGAGTTGCACGTGGCCTCTGAGAGGCAGACCTAGCCTCCCTTCTCTCTGGCCCTCCATGCTTCCTGCCCCCATAACAAACACCGGGAAGGCCGCAGGCTTGAAGAGAGACTTTGGCAAAGTTCTTAAGCCTTTCTGAGCCTCAGTGTGCTCCGCCATCAGATGGAGGTAACATCCATCTTACAGGGCTGCTGACGGCGCCTCATGACAGGAGGTGCTGAGTGCATGTGGTTCTGGTTGTCATTATCTCCTGGTGGGAGAACTTCTGTGAGGGCTCCTCACTTGCTAAAGGGCAGGTGTTGGGTCTGGCCCATCTTTGGGCACCGCTGGCCCAGGGAACGTTGATTGAGAAGGGGCGGACGCCTCAGTGGGACACAGTGTCGGGCACCTCTGGACCCCCACCTCATACCCTCGTGGCTCACCTTTGTACCCCAGCTCTTGTCAAGGCAGCTAGCTCTGCACGGGTGTAGAGTGATGGCCCCTTGCCTCACCACCCGGCTCATGCTTACTTCCTGCCCCAGGCGATCAGAACCAGTGGGTTATGTCCCCTTCCAACCTGCAGGGCACTGACTCTGAGCCCATTCTATGCAGTTCCTCCGAGGGTCCCAGCGGGATGCACTCCCAGTTGCCCACAGCGGTGACCAGCCCACTCACACCCCTCAGACTGGCTCTCCTTCCTCCCCTATTTCACTCATCCCAGCCCCTCACTTCTGCCTTTGGGGGGCATCCGAAGTAGAGGGTCCCCAGGGATTGCGGTCAGTGTGTGAGCTGCATCCTTGTGCCTGAACCCCTCCAGGCTGAGCCCATGGAGAGGCTGGAGGCTCAAGATGGAGCCCAACCCTGTGGACAGCCTCTGCCTAGATTCTCCCTGCTCCTCTCTCAGGCCCGGTGAGTTGGGGATGCTTTGCCCTGTCTTGTGGATGGAACACCTGGACAGAAGTGGTAGACCTGGGCACTGAACGGTCACCTGCCGATTCCCAGTCCACACAGGTGCCATTTGTCCCACGGGGGCCCCAGGAAAGGGCCAGACCCCAACCAGGCTTCACTCTCCCCCCCCCCCCCCCGCCCCCGTAGGTTTCAGAATGTCTCTGCTGGTTACTGATATTAGAAAAATAGTCTAACTGTTTTTCCCCATCCCTTGGCCCTTCCCCTTTGAGCCCTCAGGGAAGGCCCCATAGTTCGGGGACAGGGGCCCCAGAGGCCCCCCCCCACCTCCCCCAACTTCCATCAGGCTCCTCAGGCTTTGCAGACTTGTGAGGTATGGGGTGGGCGAGAGCTGGAGTTTGGGGCCGGAGAATGAGGTCCTAGCCTGGCTGTGCCAGTGACTTGCTGGGAGCCTTTGACCCAGAGGGTCCAAGACACCGCTTGTGCAATGAGGGTAATCGCGAGGAGGCTCCACTGAGACGGAGGGCTGGTGTGCTGGGGCCTGTCCCGGCTGGCCTGGTCCCAGTCCCCACCCCAGCCAGCTTGGGCATTAGGACAGGCAGGCACCGTGATCACGGGCAGCCGGCTCCCAGCCTCCTGCCGCCAGCTCCCCAGGCCGCCGTCTGCACGTCCTGCCCTGCCCAGCCCGCCAGGGTGGCTGAGGGCTTGGAGCCGATGGAATCAGCGTGCCCTTCCCTCCTTTGTCTGCTGGTGCTTCCTTCCCTTCTCAGCGTGCTTTCTTTTTTCTGGTTTATCAGGCCCTGGGGAAAGCGAGAGGGCCAGCCAGACTCCCAGCCGAGCACCCCTGGGAGGCCGCCAGCCGGGAGCAGACGTCTGCATCTCTGGGGCCAGAGGCTTAGCATCCCCTCCCTCCACCTGACCCCGGCAGCTCCAGCCTGGCGACAGGGTTCTCTCCCAGCATGGGGGAGGCCACCCAGTGTCCCTGGGACCCAAAGCCTCCTTTCAGAGCCTCAAAGCCTAGGGGAAGATACACCGAGGCTCTTTTCCTCACTTTGGGAGAAGAGAAACTGAGGCCCAGAAGCGGGAATTTCCTGGAAGGGTTGGAGTCTCAGCTTAGGGCTCCTGCCCTAACAGCATGCAGCTGCCCGTTGTCTCCCTCAAGGTGACTGGCAAGTCAAGGGATCTGTGTTCTGAAAGTCCCTCCTATGCACCCTAGCCCCGTCACCCACCAGCTGGGCAAGTTCACCCCGTGCCTCAGTATCCAAGTCTGAACGATGGGGACATTGGTGCCTGCCTCACAAGCTGGGTGGAAGGCTAGAGGAGATGATGTGCATGGCTGTCCACTCTGGAGCAAGCATTCTCGGGGGGGGGGGCAATATTGCCTCCCCCCTCCTCCACAGGAGGCAGAAATTGGTTCTGAGAGGAGGTAGGAGAAAATCTAGAAGGTCTTCAATCATGGATAAACATATGGTGCTTAAACAGCTATACAGTA
The DNA here is from genome assembly GCF_046562875.1 of Panthera onca. Classification (NCBI taxonomy): domain Eukaryota; kingdom Metazoa; phylum Chordata; class Mammalia; order Carnivora; family Felidae; genus Panthera; species Panthera onca. The sequence continues at coordinate 38,504,747 of NC_138344.1, read as the reverse complement.
TAGCTGGGGTATTAGAATGTCGTAGTGCGGAGCGATTAAAAAAAAGTGTCTCTGAAGTCTCTTTGGCGGAGGGGATGAGAGAAGGGTTGAAAATCACTGCCGTTGAGTTAGAGCTCAGTTCTTCTGTCTGCACAGCCTTCTCTCTGCTCTGGCTGGTCCCACCCAGCACAGCCTTTACAGTAAGATCAGGAACCAGGTTACGCTCATCTTTTCAAAAACTCATCGGGACACCTGATTGGCTCCGTCGGTTAAATGTCCAACTTCAGTTCAGGTCATGACCTCACAGTTTGTGAGTTTGAGCCCCGTGTCGGGCTCTGTGCTGGCGGCTCAGAGCCTGGAGCCTGCTTCAAATTCTATGTCTCCCTCTCTCTCTGCTCCTCCCCCACTCATGCTCTGTCTCTCTCTCCTTCAAAAATAAATAAAAACATTAAAAAAAATTTTTTTAAACTCATGAGAATGGGCAGGGGGACATTGAAAAACTCACCCATTTGTTCATTCATCCATTTGACATTTGCCCAAGGTCACAAACCTACTGTGCAAGGTGGGCAAAGACAGCCCTGGTCCCAGCTCTCTCATAAATAGCCAGGACAGATGGTGGAGAAAGGTGATAAGTCTGTACCGGGGATGAGACCAAAGCCCTGTGGGCAGGCTTGGTGTGCTGGCAAGTTTGTCCAGCTCAGAGAAGAGGGGACATTTGGGATGGGCTTTGATGGATGGGTAGGAGTTTCTCAGGTGGAAAAGAGCAGAAGGAAGTGCTGGGCAGGGGAAAGAACCCGAGCAAAGATACAAAGGCATGCTTGGGGGTCATGAGTGGGACAGGAGGTGGGGGTGGGCGTGGGGAACCACTGCACCTAGTTAGACTCCAGGGGGCAGCCTTGTTCATAAATCTTCTTTGGTCCTCTTTCTCCCATATTATTTCACATCCTTTTTATATACAGCAAATGTGTGTCCTTTGTAGAAAGGTTGGAAAGCCTTGAGGGATGAGCAGAAGCTCCAATCTTTTGGAGGCAAGTTTTGTAGGAGTTTCTGTCTTTTTTTTTTTAATTTTATTTTTTTAAGTTTATTTTTATTTATTTTTGAGAGAGAGATAGAGAGCAAGCGGGGGAGGAACAGAGAAAGCGGGAGACAGAATCCCAAGCAGGCTCTGTGCTGACAGCACGGAGCCCAATGTGGGGCTCGAACTCACAAAGCATGACATCATGACCTGAGTCGAAGTCAAGAGTGGGACACTTAAGCGACTGAGCCACCCAGTTGCCCCAGGAGTTTCTGTCTTTTTTCTATGTGTCTTTTCACTATCTCTGATGAACCTGCTTTTTAGGGGGAGGGAAGGATACACACACATATCCTCTGCCTCTCTCTGCCCAGCACTGGTGCTTTACATGCATTAATCAATTTCCTGCCGCACCCTGTGGGAAGAGTGGCCTTTCCCTCCTTTCCACACTGGGTAAACTGGAGCCCAGAGCAACTCGAGGTCACGCAGCTGGTGAATGGTAGGACCTGCATCAGAACTTAGGCCTGGCAGTCCTCTGAGCCTCTCATCACCACACCAGGGTCCATAGACGGCCTCGGGGGCTCCAGGAACCGCCGAAGCTGTGCATGGAATCTAGACAGGTGGAGAGTTCTTCTGGGGGCAGGTTCAAGTCTTTATGAGACTCCCAGATGGCTCCCTGTCCCAGACCAGAACCGCTGTGGGTTTCGCCCCCAGAGCTTAGGGCCCTTCTCATGAGAATCAAAGACACACAGGTCCTTTGGGGTTACTGGGTGGGCACGACTGTGGGATGGGAGAGGGAACTCAGAGCAGAGAGAGAACTAGGTCCTGTGGGGTCTCTTTTTTGGCCTTAGTTCCTATGCCTGGCTTGGTCCACCCTCAGAAAGTTCTTCCTCACATCTACCCTAGTGCTCTTCTGCAGAAGCTAAAGCAGACTTAATCCTGCCGTTTGTGCTACCTAAAAGTAGGAATACCTCCAGGGAGTAGAAAAAGCCCCAAGTTCCTGCGTGCTTATACTAGTAAAGATAAATAACCAAATAAAGGTGGGCAATAAATACACACCCACATCTGCAACACCCCCCACCCGACTCCTTTAGACGCCTGAGCCTGGTGACTCACGTCGTCTGTAGCAAAGTTTTCAGGTCCGTCTGCCAACTGCACGTGGGTTCTGCCCAGGCCCCCATCCCTCCATCTGTAACACGAGGAGGGGGGACAGCTTGATCTACTGGCTTTTCCAGTACTCACTCCGTGATTTCAATGATCGGTCACCAGTCACAGCCTTTGTTCGTGCTGTACTCTCTGCCAGGGATGTCTTACCTCTCTTTTCTGTCTGACCTGCTCCTACCCCACTCTTCAAGGCCTGCTTCAAAGGCCACTGCCTCTGGGAAGTCTTCCCTAATTTTGCAAACAGGAAGTGGCTCTTGCTTTATTCTGGATCTCACCTCACAGTGCTTGTAGCTTGACGGGACCTCTGGGAATTATGTCATTGCCAGCCCGGGAACAACCTGAAAGCTGAGGCTGTTTTGTTCAGTCTGATTCCCCAGCACCAGAGCACAATGCCTGACGTGTAGACAATGCTCGATGAGTTTATTGAATGAATGAACCAATGAATGGGTTGAGTGAGTGCGTCAACGAGGGGATGAATCTCTATGCACCTCCTGCCCCAGCCCCTAAGGGTCAGTGGCCTGGAAAACCTCCTTACGGCCTATGTCTCAGCATTTTGGTGTCATTGGCCTACAGTTGGTATTTCATGTGGCTCAGCTGGGAAAGCTGGGTAAGGTGCATGTACCCATTTATTTGTCTTGGCCGGCCTGCCATGGTGGACAAGGCGGCCTTAGTCTGGAGGGGCTCACAGGGGCCCTGGGGAAGTGGAGGGGAAAGGCTTGGGATGGTCTAGAGATTCTGTCGGCACCCAGCTGCCCAGGTCACCAGGCCCTCGGGCCAGCCTCCTGGCCATCTGGCACATCTCCAGGGGTCAGGGTGCAGAAATGGTTTGGCTGGTTCTGGAGCCCACCAGGCCTGGTCAACAGCCAGAAATGACTCCTGAGAGCAACTGCTGCAAGTCTGGGCCAGGAATAGTCAGGGAAACTGAGGCCTGCAGGCAAGAAGTTTGCTGCCCCAGAACCCATCATCAATGTGCTATATCATCAATGTGCTAGAATCATAGAAACTGAGTGGGGTGGAAACTAACAGTTACTTGGTCCAATTCTATGAATTCTTCTTCTCTACATTTTTCTTGAAAAATGGGGGATGGTGTCTGAAAGGCCACACCCCATTTGGTAAATGTCACCAGAACTGCCTTTTGTCTTGTGGCTGTTGCATGTCAGACATGAAGCTACGTGCTCCACTTCTAGAATAGTGTCCATTTATAAAGGAGAGAACTGGCTCAGAGAAGTTAAGCAAGCTGCTGAAGGTCACACAGCTGCTAAGTGATACAGGCAAGACTGAGCTCAGGTCTCAGCAGATACTTGGGCTTGCACTCCTGACCCCCTGGTAGTGATGCCCCTTTGTCAGTTGTGGGGGACTGCAGATGGATCAGATTGCTTGGTTTTTGTTTATCTGTATTCTCTCATTTTTCGCCAATGACCATGGAATACTTACTTGTATTATAAAATCAGCTAAATGGAAACAGCCGTTGTATATGAGTCTGTGTGTGTAAGTGTCTGTTTTAGTGATTTTAAACTAGGACGGGGGGATCTCTGAAGCTCTAAGTGTCTCTAGGCATCTCTGTACTCCCACCTCTGAGCTGTGTCATTCTTTTTTTTTTTTTTTATTTTTTAATGTTTATTTATTTTTGAGAGAACAAGAGAGACAGACAGACAGGCAGAGCGTGAGCAGGGGAGGGGCAGAGAGAGAGGGAGACACAGAATCCCAAGCAGGCTCCAGGCTCTGAGCTGTCAGCACAGAGCCGGAGGCGGGGCTCGAACTCACAAACAGTGAGATCATGACCTGAGCCAAAGTTGGATGCTTACCCGACTGAGCCACCCAGGTGCCCCAGCCATGTCATTCTTTAAACAGCAGCCTCCCCCCCAACCAAATTATTAAAGAGAGGCCCCTCAATCTAACCTCCCCACAACTTAACCAGCTGCAAAGTCACTGGTGGCTTTCGAAAACACAGCCCCCACTTAATTTGCAATATTTCCATGCCCAGATGCCAAGGCAACTGGGAGACTACACTGGCCTGGGAATCTGGGAGCCTGAGTTCTGGCCTGGTGCCCTGCTCTCTAGCCCGGTGCACACCCCTGCCCCAAATCTAGGCCTCAGTTTCCCCATCTGCCAATGAAGGTTGCACTGGGTGAGTTCTGAGGAGCTGTCCTGCCCTCATGGCCCTGCTTGTGGAGTATTCTGTCAACTGCAGGGCTGTGGTAGCGTGAGGGTGCCTCGGATTATCTCAGGTCTCTATGATAGTCTGAATTGCAAATAACTTTACCCACCAAGCTATCGGCAGGGCAAAGCAGGCCACCCTCTCTGGTTAACAGCCCTCTGGGTAATCCCTCCAATGTGTGTTTGTGAACACAGAGTTCATGGGTTCCTGCTCTGTGTACGCAGAATATTGAAATGTAAATAGCCCCCTGCAATACAGCCCTAGACTGCCGGCCGGCTTATCGGGCTTGGGTGCTACATGTTGGGGGTTGATGCCTAAGGGGGAGTCTAGCACAAAGTGGCTGTTCAACATCTATATCCTTTCTTGGAGAGTTTGCAACTGATCAGGGAAGATGGGGAGACAGTGCTTATCAGAAAGGAGTAGGCATCTAAGATTTTCAGGATGGGAGATGGGCAGTGCGAGAGGTCTTCCGGAGGCCTCTGGCAGCACCTCCATGTAAGCCGGTCCAGCTGGCATGAATGGCTCTGGGCCAGCGGGGATGTCCCCGTTTTTAAACAGGCCCCCGCTGCAATCATCCTTCTGGTCCAACCTGGAGCCTTGCTACTTACTCTCTGTCCATCCCTGATGCCCCATCTGTCTGTGGCCGTGACTCCCTGGAGCCGGGTCCGTTTGGCCAGACCCCATCCCCGTGGTAGTCCTGACTTCCCCATCCGTTACCAGCACCTTCAGAGAAATACAGGGAGCAGGCAGAGCCAGGAGTCTGGGGAGGCTTCCTGGAGCAAGCAAGGTGTCTCTGGGCAGAGTCTGCAGATCACCAGGCAGAAGAAATAGCTGGTGGGAAATTGTGTCTAGAGAATGGCAGGTGATGAGAGTGGAAATCTTGGACTGTGGGAGGCCACGGATGCTGTGCCATGGAACCTGGGCTTCGGTTCTGAGGCTGATGTGGAACCAGAGAACCAGCATGGAGAGGGGCAATGGGGACGGATCTATGTTTTAGAAGAGCGGTTTCTGAGGGGAGGGAGAGCAGTTGAGGAGTCTGAGATATGAGGGACAATGGGGGGAAGGGGGTGGTGTGGGGGGGTCAGGGAGAGTCAGATGTGGGTGAGAGAGAGAGTGGGAGGGGTCAAGGAGGACTCAAGGTTTCTGGCTGGGGAAATGCAAAGGAACCTAAATGTCCTTTGGAGCAGGATGCTTTGAGGGATCCCCAGGATAGCCAGGTGGGGTGTCCGGTTGGACAAAGGCATCTTGAGTCGGGGGCGGAGCAGGTGTTTGAGAGTCATCTGTGTCCAGGTGGTAGTTGAATCTGTAAGCATGGGTGAAGCTCTCTTGAGAGAGTGGGGAGAGGGGAGGTGAGCCTGAAGCTGGCGTGTCCCAACATTAGGGGTGGGGTGGAGGGACAGGATCCCCTTCAGGAGCCTGAGCAGAAGCAGTTAGAAGGGGAGGGGGCAGGGGAGTGGAGGGCACCGGCCCTAGAACGCCACAGACAGGGGCGGTTCTGGGAGAGCGTAGCCAGTAGGTCCCCAAAGCACAGAGGGGTCACGTGGATGTGGCTCCACGCAGAAGTCACCAATGCACCTGTCAAAAGCTGTTCAGTGGAGGGGTGAGGCAGAAGCCAGATGGTCCGACTGAGGCTAAGCCCCTGCTATCTCTTTCTTGGGCACCCGCCACAGCCTCCTGCCTGTCCCTCTGCTCTGTCCTCACCCCTGGAGTCCATTCACCACACAGTGGCCAGAGGACTCCTAAAGTTATCCCCAGGTCAAGGTGCTCCCGCGTTCCTAACGCTCTCTGCCTTCCCACCACCATTCTTACCGTGGACCACCCTGACCAGTCTGGAAGCTTTCTGCCCCTGCCTCTTCCCCATTTGTCTTTTGGAGTTCCTCTCTGAACAAGGGGCCTGCTTCCAGCTTCACCCTGCAGGACTCCCCACCGGCGTCAGCACCTCCACACAGGGGACCCCCAAGGCCCACACCCTTGCTCCCCTTCCCCTGGGTCTACCCAGCAGTCAGATCTCTGCCTTCCTTCTAAAGGAAGCATCGCTGAACCGCCACCCCCCGCCCCCCCACCACCACTCCAAAGTAAGGCCTTCTGTTGGAGCGCGTCTTTCTCTTTAGAATGTGAGGTGCTGTGAGGGGCAGGGGCCGGTTCTGCTGAAGTTGTTCAATCTACTTCCTTTTATCCTTTTGTACTTGTGTTTTCCTTTAATCCTTGTGTATCCGTGTTTTCATTCATTAATACTCAGTTGTAGGAGGGACTGAGATCCTTGGAGGGGCGGCGGGAGAGGGGGGTGGGGGGAGGGGGGCCCTGGGCCAAGCCGGGGCAGTCTCTCGGTCTTTCCATTTTTAAAGGGCAGTAATGATCCTAGCTGTTGGGCACACACAGTATGCGGTGGGTAACGAGGCGGGCACTGTCACCTGGGGATGACAATCCCCCAGGACAGGAGGAGCCGCCCCCCCCCCCCCCCACCGTGGGACTGCTCCCTGGGACCCAGCACCCCCAGCTGAGGAGAGCCTGCGGGCAGTGGGGCCTAGGAGCTCTGCGCGCCTCAGTTCCCGGGCCCCACGGCCCCCAAGCGTGAGACCCCCAAGCGTGAGACCCGGGCGGGGGTGGGGGGCGCGGGGAACCCTCGTCCAGCCCTGCCCGAGCAGGGGGGCAGCAGCGCGGCCCCAGCCCCAGCCCCCGGGCAGGAGGGAGCCCCGTACCCCCGCCCGCCGCCCTCCCCGCGCCGCCGGATGTTTGAGGGCGGCTTTTGTCATCCCGCCGGTCGGGGAGGGGCAGCCCGCGGGCCGCCGCCTTATCGCGCCCTGTCTCCGCGCTGTCTCCCGCCGCCCGGCCTCCAGGCTGGTCGGCCTCTCCCCCCTCCTCCCGGCTCCACGCTGGCGGGCTGCTCCCCGCGGGCTCCCCGGGGGCGACGCCGAGGTGGGGGCGGCCCGCCGCGCAGGGCCCCCGGGGCCTGGGAGAGTGTGCGCCAGGGCAGGGGGGAGGCGGGGCTGCCTGCGGTGGCGCCCCGAAGGCCCTCGCCACCCCCCTTGGCAGCCGCTGTGGGAGGAACTGGCCAACTTGGAGCCCGGAGGGCCTTTTTGGGAGACTGCCCCATCCCCATTTTATAGAAGAGACACCGGGGCCCCCGGAAGCACACGACTGGCCAAAGCCACCCCCGCTCCCACCCCACCCAAGATCGTCCTCATCCTGGGCCTAGAAAAGCTTTCCTTTCCCAGTGCCTGGGTGCCAGGGGCGGAGGGGCAGGGCCAGCGGGGCCCCAGAATGTGCCAGCTTCCAGCGAGGCCTGTGGGGGCCCAGGCCCTGACACAGCAAAAATGGTGGCGTTCCTTCAGCAGTGGGGATGGAGGCAGACGGCCGAGTCCCCCTTTCCTCACAGGGTCTCTCTGTTCTCCCACATGGGCCACCTTTGCCCTGTTTGCTCCCTCTGCTTAGAATGTCCTCAGCTTGAAGGAATCTTCCCCTCTAAGGTGCCACCCAAATACCACCTTCAGCCCCGGAGTGATGGGGGCGGGGCTAGAACCTCAGGCAGGAGCCAAGGACTGCATGGCACCTGTCTGCCCCCCATCCCCCTGCTGCAGGCAGTCAGAAGTAACCCAGGACATCGCAGGTGAACACACTTGGCATGGAGGGAGGTGGCCTAACCCGTTTTCTGAGACTCTAAGGGAGGTAGGTCGGCCCTGCAGGGGATACCTGCCCAGACTTCACGCAGCCACTCAACAGCCCCCTTGTCCGCTGTCATTGACACACATCAGCCCCGGGGGATGCTGAGCTGAGGGGCAGCGAGGAGCTGGGGCAGGGAAGGGGCAGGCATTGTGGAGGCCTGGCGAGAAGCCAGGGAACACTGGGGTAGGGATGTTTGAGCTGGTCTGGGGTAGTTAAAGGGAAGAAGGTTGAGAGGAGGAAGGCAGAGAGCCCAGCTCAGGCAAAGGCCTGGAGGCCCATGTGAGGCATCTGGGGAGAGGGCAGAAAGGTGTAGGGGTGGCCGGAGAGGTGGAGATGAAAAGGTAAACGGGGGCCGGATTAAAAAGGCTCTTACACCCCAAGGTAAGAAGAAAAGAGCAGGTTTCCTATCATATGACCGTTGCTTTACCACATTTTTAAATTGATCAATAATTATAATAAGTGTTATACCCATCTTACAGACAAGCCAACCTTGGCTCAGGCAAAGGCAGTGGCCAAGATACTGGCATTCAAACCCAGATCGTGCTGAGCAAAAGCCCAGGCTGCTGCCTCCCTGTCACAGCCTCTAGGGAATGAAATTGTGGAGAGGCCTTTGGCTGCATTTGCTCCACTTTCCTCCCACCCAATTTTGTTTTGTTTTGAGAGAGAGAGAGCATGAGCAGGGGAGGGGCAGAGACAGAGAAGCCTGAGCAGGCTCTATGCCCAGCACAGAGCCTGATGCGGGGCTGGATCTCACGACCCCTGAGATCCTGACCTGAGCCAAGATCAAGAGTCAGACGCTTAACAGACTGAGCCTCCCAGGCGCCCTGTCCTCCCACCCTATTTTTCGGGATGAAGATACCCAGGGCCCAAGCGGGCCAGGCAGGCATGGCCCCATTTTCCTTCTTCCCAACTGGACATCCCTGTTATCCTCCTGGTGTTCGCAGGCCAGGAGCTGGTTAACAACAGAGATTTTCATCCCCTTGTTTAGCCTCCTGCCCTCCCACTTACGAGTTCAGGGCAGGGCCTGGGAATCTGTATTTTTGGCAAGCATTTGGTGATTCTGGGTCTGCCCCTTGTCCTCAGGCATTTGGGACCCATAAACTTTTCCTGCAAACCTCTCACTGAGCCTCCTCTCTGCTGGCTTCCTCCTTCCCCTTCAGCTTGCCCCCCAAGGGCACACATTCTCCCCATTCCCCTCCACTCGTGTGCACCCCAGGCCCTTTCTCTTCAGGCTCCCCTCTCTCAGAAAAGTGAAAACACATGGTTTCCTAGGCAACCGCATCCCTCCTTCCAGCTTGCCCTGAGACCTCCCAGCGTCTCTCAACCGTTCAGAAGAATATTTCAAATACCAGCCTCATCAGGCGGGGCCTGACAAAGGCTGAGTTCTCCTCAAAGCCTTCTCTTTGACGGGCAAGAGCTCTGCTCCCCTCTAACCTGGAGGCCTCAGGGGCAAGTTCCGGGCCATCGCCTTGGTTACCACCTAGGCCCACTCTGCTCACCAGCTCTCAGTCAAGAGCTATTTGGCCTTAGAGATCCCTTGAATGGGGAGGCCAGAGCCTACAGAGGGAAGAGACTTTCCAAGATCACCCATCAAAACTGTGATCTCAGTAAGGGACTGGGGGGAGAAGGAGGTAGCATGGCGAGTACCTGCTACCTGCCAGGCACACTGCTTGATGCTCCAGAGACATTAACATGTTACCCCCCACCCCCAGCCTTGTGAGGTCAAATTCATTCCCATTTTATAGTTGAGAACACTGAGGCTCAGAGACATGAAGTACCGTGCTGTAGGTCCTGCAGCAAGTGAATGACAGAGACGAGTTTCAGGAAGCCTGATCTGTATTCCCAATAAGGCCATGGTCTTTGCACTTAGACTGTGCTGTTCTCAAGGCTGGGCGGTGGTTGGGGGAATTATGGGGCTCTGTGAATTCCTTCCTGATTATTATTTTTACATTTCCTCATTAGAAGATTTGGCTGAAGTTCTTTGGGGGCTGGGCTCCAGATGAGTTCCTCTCTCTCCCTTTCTCTCAGCTCTGACCTTCCCCCCCCCCACCCCCCGCCGTCAATATTTCTCATCCCAAGATGCCATTAATTGGGTGAGTAAGGATACAGAGGTGCCCATCTGTGCAATTCACACCTTCTCTCTGGGCCTCAGTTTCCCCACTGGTATTGCCCGGGGGGTTGGAATGGAAGACTTTGAAGATCTGTCCTAGCTCAGATATCCTTGGATTCTCACATCAAGTGTATGTGTGTGCGATTGTGTGTGCAATTGAAGGCAGTTAGGTGTGTGTATGATTGGGCGTGTGATTGTATGTGTGGGCTGGTGAGTATGTGGGTGTAATTGTGGGGGGGGGGAGCACATGCGTGTGGACTATGTGTGGGTGGTAGAATGTGTGTGTGTGATTGTATATGTGTATGGAGAAGGGGGACTATGCATGTATCTATGTGTGTTTGGGTGAGTGTGAGTATGTGTACAATTGTGTGTGTGTGTATGTGGGTTGTGTTATGTGAGTCTCGTGCAGTATGGGCAGTCTGTGAGTACGTTAGTATGAGAGATTACGTGTGTGTGCGTGTGTAGGGGGTGGCGATTTGGAGTGACTGTGTGTATGTGTGTCATTGCGTGTTGGAGGGCCATGAAGCCCCTTCTCAGCCTGCTTGATCGGGACCTGGCATGGGCAGGCCAGGCAGAGGAGGGGACCCCAGCCGCCCATGATGCCAGCAGGGCAGCGAAGCATATCCCTTTGGTAATCAGCTCCAGACACAGCTGCGTCGCCTCCCTCTGACAGGAGGATGCTGGAAACGCGTTCTGGCCCCAGCCAGGTCTCTTTGGGGGAAAAAATTAAAGGGGGAGGAAAAATTCCCAAAGGGCAGATCGTTATTGAAGCATTTCGTGACACGCACACCAACTAATTGATTTCCTTATTAGTAGCAGATTTTTCTCCCGGCCTTTTCTCCTGCCCGAACTTATAAAAATGAAGGGTGGAGAGCCAGCTCGGTACAGACCCTGGGCCAAGTTTCTCCGGGATCCTCCCATGGCCAGGGAGACAGCAAAGGCACGATGTTTGTTTGCTTTTCCAGGTCTGACTACAGGTAGAGAGGGCCTGGGCACCTGTGGGATCAGGTTTCAAGAGCCTGGGGAAGCCCCCTTGCCATCCCTCCATTTTTCCTTCCACCCCCTTTGGCCTGAAATCCCATTTACTGGGCTTTCTTTGGGTCAAAATGCAAATGCGCATGGGCAGGAGCTCTGGGGAACCTTAATCATTTCTAGGTAGTTCATGCTGTGGGACTCTTGGAGCCTCTGTTTTCTCATCTGTGCAATGGGAGGCTCCTGTTGCTGATGTAACAGGATGCTTGTGAAAATTAAGATGAGGCTTATGACTCCCAAAGCCCTTTGTAAATGTAAGTTGTTCCCGTTATGATGACAGTGAATGGCACAATTCAAGGCCTGGGCGTTCACAAGGGGGGGTGGGTGGATGCGCCTTCCATTTAACAGAGTAGGGATGTGTTGTGCAGTGGCCAAGTTCAGGTGTGGCCTCTCAGGAGATCCTTCACTCTACAGCCAGAAAGCCAAGGCTGCCTCTGTGTCTGGGCCTGTGGCAGGAGTGGCTCAAGCTTTATCCAAGGGTTAGTGAAAAGAGAGGGAAAGACACTTCACCCAGATGCTTCAGGCCACCATCGTTAACCCCACTTGTGGGAGGAGGAAACCGAGGCAGAAGGCGATTTACAAACATCCCAAAGAGCATGTAACTATGAGAGGAGAGGCAGGGATTTGAATCCGGGCCTGAGTGGCTCTGAACCTACATGATGCTTTTTATTCATTAAAAAAAATAAAAAATGTGGCCCCTTCCATGGAGGTAGAGATAGAAAAGACACTCTGAGCCTTTCTCCCCAGAAGCTCTCAAGGGACAGACAGATAAGGGAATGGGTATTGGGGATCATGGTGTGACAAGTGCTGTGATGGGAGTAAGCATGGCCACTAGAAAGGGTACCAATACTGAGTGGTAGGATCAGGGAGGGCTTCTGGGAAGGGGTGACACCTGACTGGGCAGAGGAGCCTGAGCCTGCCTGGCTGGCTGACCTCCAGCTGGCATGCACGGGCCTGTTGGTACCAGTGGTTAAAATATTGACGCACTTAGATATGGGCTGTAAATAACCGATGCCGATGTCCCCTCCCAGCTCTGATGCTCAGGCTCCCTGACCCCTTGCCCAGACCCCTGGACCTCTCCATATCCAGAACCTTTAATGACACATCCAGGTCCCTGCAAGAATAGTGAGTGAACATTCTGACTTATGAAGGTGCAGAAGGGGTCCCAAGGCCAGGATGATCTTGTTATCACCCCCTGGCAAGGAGAGCGAGGGACTGTGGCTGGGAGCTGGAATCTGGGCTGGGCAGATAGGCCTGCTGCTTGACGTGTCCCCTTCCATTCCACGTGAACTTCCTAGGAATGACTGGGGGCCTCTGTGCAGTTCCTGTTCCCAGCGGCTCGCCGTCGCCAGGCCCAGGGAGACAAAATGTCCCTGAATGTGGTGGGGCAGGGAACAATATGGGGCGGGTGGAGGAGGGCCACAGGAAGCACAGCGGGGACAGCCTGGGAGCTGGCCGCAGGGCTGGGGGTGACTCAGGAACTTGTGACTTGATAAGGTAAGATGACTCCAAAGGAAAACAGCCAGAGTCCAGGGGGTGGTGAAATGGCTGACAGGACGGGATTTCTGGCACCTGTTCAGACATTAGTTCTGGAGCCCTCACATGTCTCCACGCGGCAAAGGACCTTACACACTGTCCAACCAAACGTGTTCTAGTCATCGACCGTGTCGGGTAGGTAGGTACTACCACCCCAACTTCACAGAAGAAGAAACTGAGGTCAGGGAGGTGAGAGAGCCTGCCCAAGGTCACGCAGGAATGGCCGGGAGCCGAAGCACGTACAGACAGCTTGACTCCAGGGCTTACGTGCCAAACTAGGCTTCAAGACAGCACTACCCCTGGGAACCAGGCATGCCTGTATTTGACTGGGTCTTCACATCCCTGCCCGCAAAGCCAGGACCCCCCAAAAGAGTCCCAATAGGGCCACTTTGCCATTAGAACTCAGAGCTTAAAATCTTTGAAACTGGGACACTGCAAATGAAATGAATAAACGGTAAAAATCATATTCATTATAGGATCTGTGGGCTTAATACACCTCATATTGAGTAGGGCAGGATCTCCAAAATAAGAATGCTCAGGGCCGAGAAAGGGCTGACGATGGCCTTGCCAAGCACGGTCGTCCTGCCTGCGTGTGAGCAACACCCCCAGAGGCCCGCTAAGGCTGGGGGTGCCGTCTGCTACGACCCTTGGGGCGGCCATGTCACCTTGCTCCCTCCATCGTCCCTGGTAAATGGGACCATGAAAGCCAGCCCGCTCCAGGGCGATGGGAGGGTTAAATGCAGTCCTGTGTGCGGAGCCTGGCCCCATGGTCGGGCTCCGCTATTGTTCTTGCCTCCTCAGGCCCTGACCAATTTCAGGAAGTCTTTTTTGGCTGGAAACTTCTTAGGATGAAAGAATGTTGGAGAGAGAAGGCTGTTAGAGATAAGGCAGAGCCACCTCTCACGTGGGAGGGTGACTTTGGGAACTCTGAAGGCTCAAGCCTCCAGCCCTGTTCCCACCCTCCCTCTGGGCCTAAACTCTGCCCCTCCAGCTTCTCCCGTCCGGCCTCAGGCTCTGAGTAGGTCCTCCTCCTCCCCACAAGGGTTCTAGAAGCAGAGTCCAGGTCAGATTGATCTCTGGGTTTCTTTCTCTCGTGTTTAAAAACAGCTCTGTTGAGATGTGGTTGACATACAATAAATTGCACGTACTTACAGTGGACAATGTGATAAGCTTGGACATGTGTTTACATTCATGAAACCATCACCGTAATCAAGAAAATGAACATGTCCATCACTGCCAAAAGTTTCCTCATGCCACTTTATAATCCTTCCCTCTCTCCTTCTCTCCCCACCTCCCTCTCAGTCCCCAGGCCACCACTGAGCTGCTTAGGTTGCCATACGTTAGTTTGCATTTTCAAGAACTCGGTATAAATGGAGTCGGACAGCATATATGTTCTTGGGTGTAAGGCTTCTTTCACTCAGGGCAGTTATTTTGAGACTCATCCATACTGTGTATATATCAACCTTTTTTTTTTTTTAAGTTTATTTATTTTGAGAGGGAGGGAGAGAGAGAGAGAGAGAGCGAGAGCAGGGGAAGGGGCAGGGAGACAGGGAAAGAGAGAGAGAATTCCAAGCAGGTTGTCAGTGCAAAGCCAGACACGGTGCTCAAACTCATAAACTGTGAGATCGTGACCTGAGCTGAAATCCGGAGTCGGGGGTGCTCAACTGACTGAGCCACCCAGGTGCCCCTATACATCAACCTTTTATTCCTTTTTATTGTTGGGTGGCATGCCATTGAATGGATAATTTGTTTATCTATTCACCTGTTGATGGGCGTTTTGGGATGTTTCCAGTTTCTTCCTATTGTAAATAAAGCTGCTATGAAAATTCACATACAGGGGCACCTGGGTGGCTCAGTCGGTTGAATGTCTGACTCTTGCTTTTGGCTCAGGTCATGATCTGACCAGAGTCGTGGGATCCAGCCCGGCCTTGGGCTCCATGCTGAGTATGGAGGCTGCTTGGGATTCTCTCTCTCTCGTTCAAATAAAAATACTACTAATAAAAAAAGACAATTCACAGATAATCTTTGTATGAACATAAGCTTTCATTACTCTTGGGTAAATACCTAGCTAGGCATGGGACGCTGAGTCACACGGTCGATGTATGTTTAACTTTTTAAAGAAACTGCTAAACTGTACTCAACATGGTTGGATCATTTCATTTCAACCATCAGTAGAAAAAAAAAAATCCCAGTAGTTCCATATCAACACTTGACATAATTAGTCTTTTTCATTTGAATAGATTTTCTTAATGTTTATTTAATTTAATTTTATTTATTTGGGGGGGGGGCACAAGTGAGTGAGGGACAGAAAGAGAAAGAGAGGGGAGAGAGAGAGAAGTGGGGCTCACCTGAAGCAGGGCTTGAGCTCACCAGTGTGGGACTCAAAGTCACCAAACATGAGATCATGATCTGAAGTCAGACACTTAACGACCGAGCCACCCAGGCGCCCCAGTCTTTTTGATTTTAGACATTCTAACAGGTGTGTAGTGATATCTTATTGTGGTTTCATTTACATTTCTCTAATGACTAATGACATGGAGTGTTTTTTTCATGTGCTTAGTTGCCATCCGTGTATCTTCTTTGCTGAAGTGTCTGTTCAAGTCATTTGCCTGTTATCATTATAATTATTATCATTATTTTAATTTGCTCAGTTTTTTTATTAAATTTTTTTTTAATGTTTATTTATTTTTGGTGGAGAGGGAGGGAGAGAGAAGACAGAACGCAAGCAGGGGAGGGACAAAGAGAAAGGGAGACACAGAATCTGAAGCGGGCTCCACATTCTGAGCTGTCAGCACAGAGCCCGACAGGGGGCTCGAACCCACAAAATGGGGGATCCTGACCTGAGCCGAAGTCAGACGCTCAACCAACTGAGCCACCCAGGCACCCCTAATTTGCTCAGTTTTAAATGGGTCATTTATTTTCTCATTATTGGGTTTTGAGAGTTCTCTGTATGTCCTAGATACAAATCCTTTATCAGATATCTGATTTGCAAGTATTT
This sequence comes from Panthera onca, assembly GCF_046562875.1. Lineage (NCBI taxonomy): Eukaryota > Metazoa > Chordata > Mammalia > Carnivora > Felidae > Panthera > Panthera onca. Next base: position 38,489,095 of record NC_138344.1, on the reverse strand, counting down.
TCTTCCAGTCTGTGGCTTATCTGTTTATTCTCTTACCACTGCCTTTCAAAGAGCAGAAGTTCTTATGTTGCTCAAGTCCAATTTGTCATTTTTTTTCCTTGTATCAATCGTGTTTGGTGCCTATCTAAGAAATCTTTGCCTAACCCGAGGTCACAAAGATTTTCTCCTATGTTTTCTTCTAAGGCTTTATCATTTTAGGTTTTCCATTTAAGTCTATGATCCATTTTGAGTTAATTTTTATATTTGGTACAAAGTTTGGATAACAGGTTTTGTTTTGTGTTTTGTTTTGTTTGGCACGCAGATACCCAATTGTCCCGGCACCCACTTGTTGAAAAGACTCTTGTTCCTCCACTGAATTATCTTGGAACATTTGTCAAAAATCAATCGACTGTTTACACATGGGCCTATTTCTGGACTCTCTTCTGTTTTGCTATTTGCCTGTCTCGAGGGTGATGCCACACTGCCCTGGTTCCTGTAGCTTTATGGTGAGTCTTGAAAGCAGGAGGTAATGTTAAGTCCTCCAGCTTTTGCTTATTTGTTTGTGTTCCAAACCGTTTTGGCTGTTTTAGGTCCTTTGGACTTCCCTGGAGGTTTGAGAATCGACTTGTCCATTTCAACCAAAAATCGCCTGCTGGGGTTTCGGCTGGGATTACATTGGATCTATATGTCAGTTTGGACGGAACTGACATCTTAGCAATACTGAGTGTTTTGATACACAAAGATGGCATATCTTCCCATTTATTTACGTATGCTTTAATTTCCTCTTAGCACTATTTTGTAGTTTTCACTGTACAGCTCTTGCGTATCTTCTGTCGGGCTTATCTGCGTTGAATACTTTTAAAGACTTAAATTTTTTTCTGATTTATTTATGTACATAATCTCTACACCAACATTCATGACCTCAGAATCAAGAGTCACATGCTCTTCCAACAGAGCCGGCCAGGCGCCCCTGTATTTATTATTTTTAGATGCTATTTTAACTAGTACTTTTCTTGTTTTTGTTTTTGTTTTTTTATTTTTTACTACTAGTACTTTTTTTTTTTAAGTTTGTTTATTTATTGAGAGAGAGAATTGAGCGGGGGAGAGGCAGAGAGAGAGAGAGAGGGAGAGAGAGGATCCCCAGCAGGCTCTGCGCGAGCAGCACAGAGCCCGAGGCGGGGCTCGAACTCCAGAAACATGAGATCATGTCCTGAGCTGAAATCAAGAGTCGGACGCTTAACCAACTGAGCCACCCGGGCACCCCTTTTTTTGTTTTAAATGTCAAATTCTGATTACCGACACTTTCACTTTCAGGAGCAGGGACTGGATTTGCCTGGCCACCTGAAAACAAGGGAACAGTCAGGCAAGATACAAGAAACAATGTCAAGATGTTGGATATCAGGCAGTGGAGGACAGTACAGCAAACAAATGAGATGAGCTACGAATGCCCCGGATTGCTCCCTGGAGAGCATTTCCAGGCCACAGCAAAGGGACAGTGACCCAGGCAGAGCCCAGCAGTCACCTTGAGTTGAGAAGTTGGATCTGGAAGTCTAAGGAAGCCAAGGTAGCTAGAATTCACAGGGAAGGGACCAGAGAAGAGGGAGCCACACAAGGAAAGTCAGAGTTCCCTCTCGTGTTTAATTGAATATTGATCAGCACGTGTGTGTGAGACGACTGCCCGAGGCTGGGAAAGAGCCCCTAAAGACTAGAAAGAAAAGTACCTAGCTCTACAGGGCTCAAAATATGCCTGTGCCAAAACCAGGGTATAAAACATCCCAACTCATGGGGCATATGAAAGCTCTCGTCTCAGTAGCAGGGAGACTTATCCTACACCAAATGTGACTCTTGTCCTGCCTAATGAAGCTTCAAATCAAGACCTCAAACAATCAAAGTCTTTCCAAGTAACTTAACCATGTCCCAAAACTAATCTGAAGAATAATTTTAGGAATCCAAAAGGATTTTACCCAACAAGTCACAATGCTTAGCATCCAAGCAAAATGACCAGGCGTGCAAAGAAGGAAAATACAACACACAGTGAGGAGAGAGTCCATGCAGACTGAAGAAAGGGTATTAAGGCACCTACATTGTATTCCATAAGTTCAAGTAGCTAAAAGAAACACTGAACATGTTAAGTAGAGACATAAAACATAAAAAAGATCCAAATCAAACTAAAGATGAAAACCCCAGTGTCTGAGGGGGGCGCTTGGGTGGCTCAGTCAGTTGAGCGTCCAACTCTTGTTTTCAGCTCAGGTCATGATTTCACAGTTTGTGAGATCGAGCCCCGAGTCAGGTTCTGCACTGACAGCATGGATCCTGCTTGGGATTCTCTCTCTCTGCTCCTTTCCCCCTTACGTGTACACATGCAGGCGCTCTGTCTCTTTCTCAAAATAAACCTTAAAAAGTCAATGTAATTCACCTTATTGGCACCCTAAAAGTGAAAAACCGTATAATTATTTCGCTAAGTGCAAAAAAAGAACATTTGAAAAAATCTAACATTCATTCCTAATGAAAATGCTCAATAAATTAGGAAGAGAAAGGAACTTCTCAACCTGATTAAGGACATCTGTAAAAATCCACCGCTGGGGCACCTGGGTGGCCCCAGCGGTTGAACGTTTGACTCTTGTTTTAGGCTTGGGTCATGATCTCATGGTTTGTGGGCTTGAGCCCCACATCGGGCTCAGTGCTGACCACACAGAGCCTGCTTGGGATTCTCTGTCTCCCTCTCTCTCTGCCCCTCCCCTGCTTTCTCTCTTTCTTTCAAAAAAAACTTTAAAAAAAAAATTTTTTTTTAACTTTTTTTATTTATTTTTGAGACAGAGAGAGACAGAGCATGAACGGGGAGGAGCAGAGAGAGAGGGAGACACAGAATCGGAAGCAGGCTCCAGGCTCTGGGCCATCAGCCCAGAGCCCGACGCGGGGCTCGAACTCACGGACCGCGAGATTGTGACCTGAGCTGAAGTCGGATGCTTAACCGACTGAGCCACCCAGGTGCCCCCCCAAAATTTTTTTTTAATGCTTATTTATTTTTGAGAGAGAGAGAGAGAGAGAGAGAGAGACAGAGTGAGAGTGGGGGAGGAGCAGACAGAATCTGAAGTAGGCTCCAGGCTCTGAGCTGTCAGCCCAGAGCCTGACGCAGGGCTCGAACTCACAAACTGTGAGATCAGACCTGAGCTGAAGTCGGACCCCTAACCGACTGAGCCACCCAGGCGCCCCTCTTTTTCTCTCTTTCAAAATAAAAAAACTTAAAAAAAAAATTCCACAGCTAACATCTTAATGGTGAAAGACTGAAGGCTTTCCTCCCAAGATCAGAGACAGGACAAGGCTGTCCACTCTCACCATTGCTAGTCAACATCGTGCTAGAGTTTGTAGCTAGCGCAGTCAGGCAAGAAAAGGAAATAAAAACATCCAGACTGGAAAGGAAGAGTCCGGTCGGCTGCGCCTGGACCGCAGGCTTTTCTGAGCCTCTAGGGGGAATGTCAGTTTGTGTGCGCACACACATGCATATCTGTGCGTGCAGTATTGTATTGGTGCATGTGGCACCTTGTTCCTTGGAAATGTGCCTCGGAACTGGGGAACGGAGAAATATACCTCCACGATTTGGCAGACGTGACCCGTGCAACCCCTATGGTTTCTCCTAGGTCTCCGGGTTTCTCTTAAAGTTTCAGACGGTTTTTTGCACTTTATAATATTTGTGCTATTTTAATAAGGAAGCAGTATTTTAGGTGGCTTATGTCCAACCAGACATTACAGTGGGGGCAAGGAGGGTCACGTTTATCTGAATTCCAGGACCCCGGCCACCTGGATGGTGCAAATACCTTCTTGGGAGGCGCGGGCTTGCAGGGAGAATGAGCCCACAATTCACAGCACGTGCGCGTAGGCTACGAGCAAGCGAGCAAGCAAGACATTGGGCACTGACCTCATTTCTCCAATCCTCACTTTGCCGCCCTTTAAAGGAGGGATAAGAATCTCTTCGTGGCCTCCGGCTCAGGATTGGTGAGGTATTGGTAACAGGTGAAAGTGCTCTGAGGGTCCGCTTTCTTCTTGCCCAGAGGTGGACTGCGAGTCCTTGGCCGGCCCCCGTGTGTTCTGTTCCTTGCAGGTTGTGAGGGGCTTCTCTGAGGGAGGCCCGGGCCTCCTACCCGCCCCAGCACTGGAGGCCTCAAGGGCACTGAGGCCCAGGCTGTCCCACCATCAGGTCTTTGGAGATGCTCCAGTGATTCCACAGATATTTAGGGATGGCAGTTTTGAGGAACAATCTGAGAAACGTCTGTGCGGTAAGCGGAACCAAGCCGCCCCCCCTCCCCCAAACATCCGCGTCCTAATCCCCAGAACCTGTGAATTGTTAGCTTACGTGGAGGTAGGGAATTAAGGTTACTATCAGCTGATCTTAAGAGGGAAAGATTATTTTCAATTAGCTGGATGGGCCCAATGTGATCACAAGAGTCTTTAAACATGGGAGAGGGAGGCAGGAGCAGAGAGGGAGAGAGGTCTGAGGAAGGAAGCAGAGTCAGGGCGGAGCAGTCTAAGGACTTGATCTGCTGTTGTTGGCTTTGAAGACGCTGGAAGAGACCCCGAGCCAGGGAGTGCAGGCGCTAGCTGCTAGAAAAGGCAGGGAAATGAATTCTCCCCTAGGGTGCCCAGAAGGAATACCGCCTTGTTGACACCTTGAGTTTAGGGACCCAGGTCAGACTTCTGACCTCTGGAACTGCAGGTAAGACATCTGTGTTACTAAGTTTGTGGTCGTTTGCTACGGCAGCAGCAGGAAAACGAATATATTCCAGAAGCTACTGCCCTGCCAGCTCTCTGCCTGTACTGGAAACGCCAGCAGATTCATGGGCACGGACTCCATCTGTTGGGCTTCAAGTGCATCGATGCACTTGAGAGTGGCCCTGAGGCCCTGCGGGCCTGTGGGTAATCAGGAAGAGGTGCTGGCCGGCCTGCGAGGAGGCCAGACCTCCAGCCGGGTCCCAGACTCACCCGGAGCCCCAGGAGGGAGCAGGCCTGCCACCTGCGTGGGGAAAAGGGCACTGACTGGACGGCCTGAATCTAAACCCTGGATCTGCCCTTTGTTGGGTGTATGATTGTGGGCAAGATACTTAGCTTCCCTCTTTCTCTGTTTCCTTACCTGTGAAATGGGGATAACAGTACATACCTCACAATATTGTTAGATTAAGTGAGTTCGTGCAGAAAGTTTGGAACGATGCCTGACGCATAAAGCTCAAAAAAAAAAAATGTGTTAATTAGTGTTATTTGTATTAAGATGACATGAAAGGGCTGGTGTCTTTAGGTGATGAACGGTCTAGTGGGGAGACCGGAGCGGGATGGGGAGCACGAAGCAGGAGGGAGGGATTCTTTCTCTGGGGGTCGGGGGCTCAGGAAAGGATGGATAGAGGTCCACTGACGCTTGAGCTGAGCTTCCCCGTTGCACAGAAACATTTCTGTTCCTTTAGTCATTCAACAAACCTTGATTGAGCCCCTCCTTTGTGCCAGGCACTGCGCTGGGGGCTAGGAATACAGCTGTGAACCAGACAAAGTCCTGCCTGCATGGAGCTTACAGTGTGATGGACGGCTCTGGCGACAGGGACCAACAAAGAAATGCAAAAGATCAGGGGGCCCAAGTGCTCTGATGGAAACCACAGTGGGTAAGAGGGGCGAGGTGTGGGGGGGGGGGCACTTTATACTGGATGGTGGAGGGAGCAGTGAGCCATTCTAATGGGGTAAGAGTGAATCCCGGAGTTTCACATACCAGCACCGCCACCGCTGGGAGGCCTTGAACAAGTCACTTGTCTCTGTGCCTCAGTTTGCTCATCTGCAGCGTCAGGATCATAATAGTATCTACCTGCCACAACCGTAGGGTTGTGGAGCGGAGTAAATGAATTAATACAGGTGAAGTGCTTAGACAGTGCCTGGCACGTGGGTAAGTGCTACAAGTGTCTGCTTCTTCTGCTTCCAGTTTTCTAGCAAATGGAACAGCCAGGGTGAAAGTCACGAGGTGGGAAAGGGCTTAGAATGTTGGAGGAGGAACAAGAAGGTCAGGAGTGGACAAAGGGAGTGTGCGGAAGGAAGACGTTAGGAAGGCAGGGGTCTGGGTAGCTACCCCTCCATGGCTAGTCATTATCCAGGGTCAGCTAGGCCCTCTTACTGCTCAGAAGCCTGCCATGGCTCCCCACTGCCTAGTCATGGAATTTCCACCTCCCGGTGTGGTTTTCAAGGATCTCCATGTTTCAGCCTCTTCTCTCTCCTCCAGCGTGATTTGCCTGCCTCCCAATTTTCCATCTGCCCTGCTCACTTGGAGCCTCGGGTCTTCTTCTGGAAGTGCTTGGTGTCTGCTCGCCCAGGCTCTTCCTTTCACCAGGAAGCCTGGAGCCCAGAGAGGGGTATGACTAATCTAAGGCCACGCAGCAGAGTAGGGGCCAAGTCTGGAGCCCAGGTTTTCATAACGGAACCACAGTTGATAGTTTCCTGGGTGGGTCATTTTAACAGATGTTGTGTGTATCACAGTGTGATTTGAGTTGAGGAAAGGGCGAGAGGCAGGGAATGAGGAAGGTGGAATCCACTAATGGAAATTCTCCTCAAAAACATTTGTGTCTGGTCCCCTTTCATGCTCAGCACACTGTTCCTCAGAAACAGAAGCCATTTGTGAGGCTGGGACACAGGGAGTAGACCACATTGTCTGCCTTTGCTTGTATCTATCCATTCCTTCCCTGGGAGAGCCGGAGATCCCCATCTGCTAATGGGCTGTTGTCCAGGCTCCAGGGTCACGCTTAGGGAGCAATGGCAGAGCCTGTCACAGTGGCCTGAAGAGGAGTGAGATTTAGAAAGGGGGGACTTCTGGGCACCTGGGTGGCTCAGTCGGTTAAGCATCTGACTTCGGCTCGGGTCGTGATCTCTCAGTCTGCGAGTTCGAGCCCCACGTCGGGCTCTGTGTTGACAGCTCAGAGCCTGGAGCCTGCTTTAGATTCTGTGTCTCCCTCTCTCTCTGCCCCTCCCCTGCTCATGCTCTGTCTCTCTCTGTCTCAAAAATTAAAAAAAAAAAAATTAAAAAAGTACACTATAGAAAGGAGGGACTCCTCAAGGAAAACGCCACTAACCACTTGAAAATCTGCATTAGTCTATTGGGGCTGCCATAACAAAATACCACAGACTGGGGGCTTAAACAGTAGAAATTAATCTTCTCAAAGTTTGGGAGGCTGGAAGTCCAAGATCAAGGTGCCACAGGGTAGGGTTTCCTCTGTGGCACCTCTCCGTGGTTTGTAGATGGCCTCCCTCTTGCCGCCTCTCACATGGTCTTTTCTCGGTGGGCACACATCCCCTGTATCTCTTGGTATGTCCAAATTTCCTCTTTTGTAAGGATACCAATCAGATTGGATTAGGGACCACAGTGACCGCCTCATTTTAACGGAATCACTTATTAAAAGCCCTATCTTCAGGGCACCTGGCTGGCTCAGTCCGTAGAGCATGAGACTCTTGATCTCAGTGTCATAAGTTCGAGCCCCATGTTGGGCATGGAGCCTACTTAAAAAAAAAGAAAAGAAAAGAAAAGAAAAAGCCCTATTTTCAAATAGACTGACATTCTGAGGTACAGGGTGGGGGTTGGGATTCAACATGTAAGTTTTGGGGGGGACACAGTTTAGCCCATACCAAAACCAAACGCCAGTCAATACTCAACCCTGGGCAGGACTGCAAGGACTGAGGACTCCCAGGAGGGGGGCATCAAGAGTTGGGCATTCTGGGAAAGTTGCCTGGAAGAGAGAAACTTGAACTTTTGGTCAAAGGGAAGAAGGCATTAACCAGGGCCTGGAAACACATGCATGATGTGTCCCTGGGGTCTCGGGGCTGGTGGCTGTTCCAAGGGGTGAAAGCAAGGGGGAGTTAAGCTGTGAAGGGCCTGGGAGGGCAGGAGAAGGGCTTGGGCTTGATTGTATGGGGCCACTGATGATATTTGGAGCACAAGAAAGATGGTGGCTGTGCTTTAGGCCAGAATCAGGGAAATGACAGATTCATGGTTCTCAAACTTGAGCACGCATCAGAATCACCTGCAGGGCTGGTGAAACCAGGTTGCTAGACTCACCCTTCAGGGTTCCTGATTCAGTGGGTCTGGGATGGGGCTTGAGAATTTGCATTTCTGACAAGTTCTCAGGGGATCCTCTAGTGCTGTCTGTGTATCACCTTGTGAGGACCCCTGGGAGCTTTGCTAGAGGACAAGAGTGGCGGTGGGGAGTGGGCAGACAGGGGTATATTTCATCTTCCAAAGCGTCCGAGGCACAAGCAGTGGGAAGTCTCGCCCCCACCAACTGCCATGCTTCACCGACAGGGAAACTGAAGCCTCGAAGGTGATGGCTTTAGTACTGGGTATTCCTGGAACCTCGGGCGCCTCGAACCTGGCATCTGGCACCTCATGCAGGAGGGCTCACTGGGGCACCTGCTTCTGGGTGTACTGAGCTAGGGAAAACAGGTCCCAAAGAGCTGGGTTTCTCTGAGTGTGAGACAGACAGCTGGCTAGGGAGCCGGAGCAGAACTAGCAGAAGGCGGAGCTTTCCTGCAGCTCTGGGGGCCAGGCGCGCCGTGGTCCCGCCCCGCCCCTCCACAGACTCCGCCCAGTCTGGCCCCGCCCCTTGCACGGCCCCGCCTCCCCGCTGGGTAGTGTCCTCACCCCGGTGCGTTGAATGTGGCCGCCTGCCTGGCTCCGCTGGTCTGGCTGAGTCAGGCTCCGGCTGCCAGCATAGTGACCCCGGGACAGCTGAGAATGGAGACTGGCGACAGACAGGAGAGAGAGGAAGGGGTGTGGCCAGGTTGGGGAAGGAGTGCTGGACCAGGAGCCAACCGACCAGTCCCATGGGGGTGTCATCTTGAAGGACCGTATGACCTAAAAGAACTTGTTGAACCTCTCTGGGCTGCATTCACTCGATGAAAACACAGTAGACTCAGCGTGCGCCAGGTGCTGGGATGTGGTGGTGAACAGGACCCACGTGGTTTACAAGCTCTGGTTAAGGGTGTGACCACTGAATCCCAGCTTTCCACCCTACTGACTGGGCGACCTTGGGCAAGATAATCAACTTCTCTGTACTTCATTATCCCCTCATCTGTAATTTGGGAGTAATACCTACCTCCTAGGGCTGTGGGGGTTAAATAAATGTGCACTTGTAAAATCCTAGGAATAGTGTCTATTAAGCACTATTATTAAGTGCATAAGAATCTTCATTATTAGCTAATGCTATCTTCAGGCTCCCTCCTGGAGCTTGTATTCACTGACTTTAATTTAAAATTTCTGGGGGCACCTGGGTGGCTCAGTTGGTTGAGTGTCTGACTTCAGCTCAGGTCATGATCTCACGGTTCATGAGTTCGAGTCCCACACCGGGCTTGTTGCCGTCAGCCTGTCAGCACAGAGCCCACCTTGGATCCTCTGGCCCCCTCTCTCTCAAAAAAATAAATAAAACATTAACCTTTGCTAGGGAGCCTGGGTGGTTCAGTCAGTTAAGCATCCGGCTCTTGATTTTGGCTCAGGTTGTGATCTCACAGTTAGTGAGATTGAGCCCTGCACTGACAGTGTGGAGCCTGCTTGGAATTCTCTCTCTCTCCCTCTCTCTCTCTCTCTGCCTGTCCTCCCCCACTCTCGCTCTCTCAAAGTGAATAAACTTTAAAAATTATTAAAAATAAAATTTCTTTATCATTATGAACCTATAAAGAAAGAACATAAACACTATGTCCCCATCACCCTATTTTAGGAATTAAGCATTATAAATACATTCCTTCTACTCTAACTTTAGTCACACCTTCATATCCCTTGCCCCTGAAGCCTCTAGAATATCCTGCCTCCAACCCATCCTCTACAGGGCTCCTAGTCTGTGACAGATCCAGATAGGAACCAAATTGGACCCTGCCATGACTCTGCTTGAAAATTTCCACCTATAAGATAGAAAACCCCCCTTGACATCCAGACCCTTCACTTCTCATCCTCACTGACTCTTCCTGTTCGGTCTTTGCCACCCAAGACCAAAGTTCCTCTTTCCCTTCTTCTTCTTCTTTTTTTTTTTTTACTGGGGATTTATTTTTGAGTGAAAGAGAGTGCGAGCAGGGTAGGAGCAGAGAGAGGGAAACACAGAATCCGAAGCAGCCTCCAGGCTCCAGGCTCCGAGCCATCAGCACAGAGCCTGACGCGAGACTCGAACTTACAAACTGTGAGATCATGACCTGAGCCGAAGTCAGACGCTTAACCGACTGAGCCACCCAGGCGCCCTTCTCTTACCATTTCTTAAGCATCCCTGTTCATTGTATGTGTTGGCCCCTCTGCCTGGGGGTCCTGTGCATCCCTTCTCTCTCTTTCACTCATTCTAGGAGGAGCATCATCTTTTGATTCCCCACCCCCCCCCCCCAGGCTCCTGAGCAGGGTCCCCTTGGTGTGGGTGTGTGTCCGTGTGTCCATCCTCCCCTAGACTGTAAGCTCCTGGCAGCAGGCCCTCTGCTGACTCATTTTCATCTGCTCCTAGTAAAGGAAAGGCACGCACCACACTACATCGTTGGAGTTGACTGTATGGGGCACTGTGTGAGGGTATGGTAGGTGTGGTCACGCAGCGACTCCAATGCCATCATTTTCACGGGGAATTACAGTCCACCAGCAGTGAAACCGCTGAGGAAGAACACAGAGGTCATTAAATGGAGTCCCCGTTTTAAAGGCATGCCAGCACAGTGTGATTCCCCACCGTGCCCCGTCCCCGTCCCCAGCCCGTTCCTGCTCCATCCCTGTCTCCTCTCCCTGAGGACACTGGGTTCCTCATGATGAGTGGACATTCCCCAGGGACTAAGATGTAGGACGTGCAGTGACTTCGTGGCGGATCCAAGAGGCTTGTGGTTTTGTGGAAACCAAGTGGATGCCAAGCCTGGCCCCAGAAAGCCTAGGTTCTAGAAGCAAAGAAGAGATGCTTCCGGAGCAAGGGCTCCCAGCCTGTGTCCATCCTGTCAGCTATATTTGTGAAGCCAAACCTCTTCGCAGAAAGAGGGGAGCCTAAGTCCCCGTTTAAGTACATTGGAAATAGACCAGTAAGTGCCTCAGACTCCAGGGAGGGAGCTGGGCACCTGGGGGAGGAGGAGAGGGACACTTCTGTGCCTCTATGGCCATTTTGAGTTTTGTACTGTAGTCACATCTGATCTATTTAAAAAAAAAAAAAAATGAAAGGGGCGCCTGGGTGGCTCAGTCGGTTAGGCGGCCGACCTCGGCTCAGGTCATGATCTCGCCGTCCGTGAGTTCGAGCCCCGCGTCGGGCTCTGTGCTGACAGCTCAGAGCCTGGAGCCTGCTTCATATTCTGTGTCTCCCTCTCTCTGACCCTCTCCCGTTCATGCTCTGTCTCTCCATGTCTCAAAAATAAATAAACGTTAAAAAAAAAATTAAAAAAAAATAAAAAAAAATTAAAAAAATAAATGAAATCATATGTTGGCTGGTAATCCGAAGAGTCAGGTTCTAGTACTGCAAATACCAATTACTGGTCTGCTCACCTTGGTCTCTCTGAGCCTCACTTTAATAACCACCCAGTTCTCAGCTCAAAGAGTAGGCACAAGGAAGACCTTTGTAAACTCAGTGGGGCTGGGCGCACTTAATTATTATTTACTCTTCATACGGCTCGTCCCAGCTGACAATAACCGAGCCCTTCTCCTCTATGGCCACAGTGTATGGGTCTCTCCACACAAGTGTGGGTGTGTATGTCTGGGCCTGAGCGGGTAGGTCTGGGTGTGTGCACTTCCGGACATGTCAGGGTAGTGTGGGGGATGACTGTGACGTTGGCCATTAGGGGTCCCTGCCCCAAGGATGGCTCCTGATGCAGCAGGACAGGTGACCAAATGAACCACGTCCTCTAACGCTTTTCACCTCTGTGAAAATAGAGGGATGCAAAATGTGGGTGCACAGAGGAGGGGACATAAATTCCCCTCTGTGTGGGTGCACAGAGGAGGGGACATAAAGGGGGCTTTGCACTGGCTGTTCCTCCTGCTTGGAATGCTCTTCCCCCAGGACCCTCTAGGCCCACCCCCTTGCCTCCTTCAACTCTTTGAGGAGATGTAACCTTCTCAAGGAGGCCCACTTGACCACCCCATTTAAGTAGCAACTCCACCCAGCCCTCCCCGATCTCATCTCTGCTTTACGTTTAGCCAAAGCCCTTACTTCCAATAGCAAAGTTACTTACAATTAAACTAACTTAAAACACTGTATATTTCACTCGTTTTACTGGTCTATTTCCCTCCTTAGAATGAAAGCTCCATGACGGAAGGGACAATATCTGTTTTGCTCACTGCTGTGTACCACCCTCCCCCCCGCCCGGGCCTAGAATAGTACCTGGCATAGAGTAAGACAGTCTGTACATATTTGGGAATATGGTGGTGACAGGGTGGTGCTCAGGGGCGGATGGCAGAGAGGCCAGGGCCAAGCCTGGGGAGGTAGCACGAGGTCTGAGACTGCAGCAGGGGAATAAAGGAGCACCTGTGATGTGGGGATCTGATGGGGAGGTGGATGGTGGAGATGGGAACATTCCAGCGGACGCGGGGAGGAACACACGGCCTGGAGCGGGGTGCCTGGGTGGTTCAGTCGGTTAAGCATCTGACTCTTGATTTCGGCTCAGGATATGATCTCGCAGTTTGTGGAATCAAGCCCCGTGTTGGGCTCTGAGCTGGTGGCTCAGAACCTGCTTGGAATTCTCTTCCTTTCTCTCTGCCCCTCCCCCAGCTCATGCTCTCTCTCGCACTCTCTCTCTGTCTTTCAATAAAATAAACATAAACAAACAAAAAAGACATGGGCTGGAGAAAACCTGAGACATTTGGGGAGCTGTTCTCCAAATTCTAGCTCAGTGCCCATCCATTCCCTTTGGTACTATGAGAATCTAAAACTGTTAATTTGGGGGAGGAGAGATTCAGGGGCCCTTCTGGTTTGGGGAAGGTGATGGTGGACACATTTGCGAAGACCAAAGGCCACCAGCAGGTTCCTTGCCTATGAGAGAATACCTGGGGTGGGGGGGGGGGTTGGGGGTGGGAGTTGAGACATGTTTACAGGGGAGGAGGCACCAGGAGTCCCTGTGACGTTGGTGGCTGGATTATAGACTCGGGTGAGAGCAGAGATGTTTCTATGAACATGAAGAACAGAGCGCAAAGCCCAGGTAGAGGGCGCTCTTGGGACCAGAGGCCAGAGAAGAAATGGACCAGACACTGAAGCCAGGATGGGAAGGGCCTCACAGGGCAGGTCAAGGAGTCAGGAGAGAATCCTGGGGGTCCGGAGAACACAGGAGTACCTGGAACTGAGAGTAGGAGGTGGCAAACAAAGGAAGGAAGCTATATTTGGGAAGAATCGCTTCTCAGGGGTCTTTACCAGTCTTTACTGAAGGGGGGTGGGGTGGGGGGAAGCATGCTCTCTAAGGCTTATAGACAGAGGGGGGCAGAGTAGCCATTTCACTTTCGTGGCCCGTTCATTTACTTTATCACACACTTAATGTTTCTGGACTCTAGGCTGGGGTCTGGGGGATGCCATGAGGAATCAGTACTGAACTTTGACCCTATGCAAGAGAGCGGGTACCCTGGGAGAGATGTGACGGCTCCAGAGAGGCTGTGGTTACGCCCAGCTGGGCAACCAGGGAGGACTGCCTGGATAGGAGGCATCTGAGCTGGGCGCCGAATAATGGTCAGGGGTTTGAAAGTCGGCTGATCCGTAAGAGAGGCCATTTGACTCAGGCACTCCAAAGCCGGGGATTTTGATGTGCGGTATTTCATGTGATTCACCTAGCAACTCTCAGAAGAGGTTGATCTTGGGACCAAATCCAGAGAGGGTAAGTGCCCGGCCCTAGGTCACCAGCCTGAAAATAGCAGTTGATTGGAACCCAGGGCTGTTGGACTCCCGGCCAAGTGCTCACCCTGCGAGTCCACAGCCGCCCCTGGTTATTTGGAGTTCTTTTCACTGCTGCTTTCCAAGCTGCTACGGAGGAGTTGCCGGCTAATCTCCAACCCCCAGGATCTTGATCTGCCTCTGCCTGACCCCGGAGAGGATCCAGGACACAGGCCGATGACCCGATCTCGGCTCCTCAGTGGTTGGCCAAGGGCAGGTAGTGGCCAGGACGGAAAAAGTTTGTCAGACTTTGAGTCCGAGGGCTTGTGGCCGGTTCCGGCTGTGCCATTAATGTCCTGGCTGTACAGCCTTCAAAGCACTTGACCTATCTGGGCCCTTCAAGTCTCCTTCACTGTCAAATGGGGGCGCGGTTCACCCCAGTATCCCCCGCCTTCAGGGAGTCAAGAAACTGAGGACAGAGGGGGCACGGCCGTCCCAGAGAAGAGTTCACTGTTATTATTTGGAGGGACTGGGGGTTGCCTGCACCGCTAGAGTGATTAAGGGAATGTTACCAGACTGCCTCCTGCAAAGCCGACCTTCTCGGAGCCCTTACCAGGCTCGGAGCTAAGTGCTTTCCGCACCGTAATTCACTGAGTGGCGCATGGATTGGAAAACACTGGAAGGCGCGCTATCATCAATATGTATGGTCTGTGAAGATGATGATGATAAAGCCGTCTCGCAAAGCATTGTAATTAATGGACTCAGAAGTCTTTGAGAGCAACTGAGAGCTTTGCAGACTGTGTGTCCTAGCCCGTTGGCACAGCCCTGGTCCTTCCCTTCCTTCATCTGAGCGACCGACGTTCTCAGTGTAAAGGCAGCCAGCTCCCCACCCTCGGCCCCCCACCCCTGGATGAGGTATTTCGGCCCCAAGCCAGGCCAGCTCTGAGATTCCTATTCCCGGGCAGTGCGGCTACGGCCCCAGGAGGACAGCCAACAAGGGGCCCGGCAGCTTATCGCTCTGCGGAGACTCTCCAGCGGGCAGACTGTCTCCACTGCTGCTGAGCCAAGCTGATAATGAGGACAGACCCTTGTGTTTACTGTGGCTGGGAGAGTGGGGCCTCCTGGGGGCGGTCCCGGCTCCTCTGGGAACAGACTGTCTGTTTGCTGAGATACCATCGCATTCCTGCAGCCTTGGCCACCCCAGGATGGATGGGGCGGGGGTGGAGGGTGGGGGGGGGGGGTTGGGGTGGGGTGTGGAGATGGGAGAGGAGGAGGAAATATGACAGCTGCCGGCCCTCTGTCCCCCTGGGGCCCATGCTAGGGAGGCTGCCTTTGCACTGGATCCTCCAGGGGTCTATGGTTTTCTGGCCTGATCGTTAAGCCCTTCATACAGGTCATTAATAGCCAACACAGGCCCACTTCACTCTATAGTTTACAAAGTATTTTCTCAACAATGATCTATTTTGTTCTTCCAGGGAAACTTCCATGCAGGTAGTCTGGGGTGATGAAATGTCACGGAAGAGAGATGCCCAGCAAGGCCGGAGCAGAGGCCCACGGCACGGCCAGACACCGGGGTAGGCGTTGAATGAGCCCCAGCTGACCAGGCAAACCCACGAAAACACTAACACGGAGAGTGCTTTCTGTAGTAGTGACTGTCAAGAGATTTTAGTCCACTTAATCCTCATGACAGATCGTATGAGGTCGGTGCTGTCACTGTATCCATCTTACAGCTCAGGAAACTGAGGCAGACGCAGGCAGAAACCAGGAGGGCTGAGACTGGAACCCTGGCAGTATTTCTCCAGAATCTCCCATTTACCCACTGAGCTACCCACCCAGCCAGCGTAAAGCCAGCTAATGATAGACAGGGTCCTACCTGGCTTACGAAGGCAGCTGGCATTTACAAGTGCACGGGTGGCCTAGCGGAGGCAAGAACGGGCTTTGGAATTAGGCCTGGATTCCACTCCCCGCACTGACACCAATGAACCCTGAGGCTGACCCTCCCCGGAGTCTGCATTTCCTTCACTGGGAAGTGGAAGGAACACCTGCCTTAGCAGTGGGTGTGAGAAATGTTGGGTGAGAAGGTTCTGGCATATGGCAGATTTTCATTAAACGATTACTTTTATTACTTTGACAGATGAGCTGGGGAGGTGGCCTGCTCCAAACTGAGACTTGAGAAGGATCTCTCTTAAAAGAGAGGCCCAATCTTCCTCGGCTATGGGGGCGCAGAGGAGGGGTGACAGCTAGCTGAGGGGATCTGGTGGCTTCAGAGGACACAGCACGAGCAAGGGGTTGGGACTCTGGCTTCAGAGCTCAGCAGACTCGAGTTCAAGTTCCGGTATCCAGCACGTGCTCACTGGGTCTCCTTGGGGAGTCGCTTAACTTCTTGGAGTCTGTGAAATGAGGACGCTGAGAGTACCTTCCTCGTAGGGGTGAGAAGAATGGGTGGAATCATTCAGGGAAAGGAGTGCTGGGCACACCGGCTGGCACATAGTAAGTACTCAACAAAATGCTGCCATCAGTGGGAGTGGGGGTGGGGGTGGGGTGGTAGACAGAGGAATGGCCCCAGCAAAGGGGTCCATGTGCTCGAACCTGGAACCTGAGAATATGTTACATTACATGGAAAGGGGGATTGTGGATGCTGGTAGACTGGAGGTAGACCGCTGACCTTGAGCTGGGGAGATTATCCTGGCTTGTCAATGTGGACCCACTATAATCACCAGGGTCCTTACGAGTGGAAGCAGGAGGGAGAGAGAGAATTAGTGTCAGAGTGATATGAGGAGAAAGACTTCCCAGGCCATTCTTGGCGCTGAAGATGGGTGAAGGGGACGTGAGCCAAGGAACACGGGCTGCCTCTAGAAGCTGGAAAAGTTCCCTCCAGCCCCTGGAAAGGTGTGTGGCCCTTCCAACGCTCTGATTTTAGCCCAGTGACACCCGTTTTGGACTTCAGACTTCCCAAACCATAAGGCAATAAAATTTGAGTTGTCCTAAGCCACTAAGTTTGCGATCATTTGTTATAGCAGCAAAAGGAAACTAATACAGGCTGTGAGTTGGTCCTTGGAGACCGGCCAGATGGTAACAGGCAGAGGTGGGCCTCAGACACACAAGAAGAAGAAAGTGTGCCCTACGGCCGTTAGGCTAGAAAGCACAAAGCATCTTTGAGGCCCGGTGGGAAAAGTCTGTTGGCCTCCCTCTTTGCAAAAATGGACACAGTTCTCCATCCTTGCCCATATCCTCTTTGCAGTGTGACTAGGCAGCTCTCCTCATCAAGAGATGGAGTCTGCTTCCCCCATACCTCGAATCTGCACTTGGATCTATGGCTCGCATAGACAAGTTCTGAGCCTGGGCTTCAAGAGGTTTTATGTGCTTCTGCACGCCCTCTTGCGGTTTTTGAAACCCTGCCTCCAGTCTATGACCGAGGTCAGGTGTGCCAGGCAGCTCTAAAATGATTCCCAATGGGGCGCCTGGGTCGCTTGGTCGGTTAAGCGTCTGACTTCGGCTCAGGTCATGATCTCACGCTCCGTGAGTTCGAGCCCCGCGTCGGGCTCTGTGCTGACAGCTCGGAGCCTGGAGCCTGTTTCAGATTCTGTGTCTCCCTCTCTCTCTGCCCCTACCCTGTTCATGCTCTGTCTCTCTCGCTCTCAAAAATAAATAAACATTAAAAAAAAATTAAAAAAAAAATAAAATAAAATGGCTCCCCATAATCCCCACCTCCTGAGATTAATGCTCTGTGTCACCTGCTCCCATTGAGTGTTGGCTGGGCCTGGTGCCTCGCTTCTCACAAATAGAATGCCACAAAAGACATGAGTCGGCCCTTCTGAGATCAGCTTACACAAAGAAAGACTGGGTCGGTTCCATCTTGCTTTCCCTTTCTTGTTCTCTTGCTGGCTTGCTTTGAGGGAATCCGGCTTCTGTGCTGCAGGTGTCTATGGAGGACTCCACGTGGCAAGGAAATGATGCCTCTGGCCGAGGGCTAGCAAGGACCCGAGACCTGCCAAAATCCACGTGAGTACGTTTAAAAGCAGATCCACCACTGGAGCCTCGAGGTGACCAAAGCCCTAGTCGATGCCTTGACTCTAGCCCTGTGAGAGTCTTTGAGCCGAAGACACCCCCGAGGGGCATTAGGCTTCCTGATCCCCAGAGACCGTGTTTGTGGTTTTTAGTTGTGTAACTTGTTACGCAGCTATGGATAACTAATACACCATCAGATGAGTCTGCTGGATGATGAGTGACAGGTGGCCCGGTCACTTCCTTTCACCCAGCCAGACAACCGCTGGATGTGAGAGTGAGGCCATCCCAGACCAACTAGCCCTTAGTCAACCTGTCAGCTGCTTGCAGACGTGGGGTTGGGCCAAGCCAGGATCAGCTGTGCCTGGCCCAGAGCAGCAGAAGTCCTGCCTGAACTTGGACCCGGCTGCAATGATATACATTGTTGTCTTAAGCTACTAAGCCTTGGGATGATTTTGTACCCAGCAGTAGCTGACTGATACAGCCTGTGTAGCCGGGGCTGTGTGCACACAGTAGGAAATGGGGCTGGGAAGCTGTGCAGGGGCCTAATGTGGAGGCCTTTGCTGCCAGGTTAAGGCATCTGGAGTCTAATTTGCGGGCAGTCGGGGCAGGTTTTGAGCAGGAGAAGAAGGTCATGATCAGAGCTGTGGTTGAAGACATTTCTTGTGGCAGTGGCATGAATTGGAGGCAGCGGGATCATTTAGGGGGCTGCTGTGTCATGAGGCCGATGGGCAGTGACGGAGGCTTGAAATTAGGAAACGGTGAGGAATGGGAGAGAACAGTGGAGGTGGAATCAGTGAAAACCGTTCTGGACTGGGTTGGGGGCCTGGCATTGGGAGAGTGGAATCGACACCCAGGTTTTGTTCCTGGGAGCCTGAATGGTCGGTGGTGCTGTTGACAAAGACGGGGAGATCAGCACGGCGGATAGGGAGATGGGAGGGGCGATTTGGGGTGGACTGAGTGTTCAGTGCTAAAGAGGCCTGGGAAGAGGCTTAGGAGACAATGACTCAAGACTGCAAAGGGAGCTTTATCCCGTCTAGCGTACTGTCAGGTCTCAGATTGGGCAACTGAGAGAGCGTGAGCAAAGGCCTATTTACAAGGGTGTGCGAAGAGTTTGCGCATTGCACAGGGGCGGTGAGTTAGCCTGGGCTACCAATGGTGAATTAGCCTGGGGCTACCCATGGGCTACGAACAGCAGCTGTTATCACCCCCTAGGACTGAGAAGTCCCTAAGGACAGGAGCAGGAGCCAGAACCAGGAGGGGATGTGATATGGAGAGGGCTGCCTTCCAGGGGCTGTGGCCTTTGGTAGAAGATGCAGATGACCCATGGCAGCCCAGCAAGGAGAACACAGGGGAGTAAGTAGCCTGACCACTCCTTATTCCTGCCTGGGAGCACTTGGTGTCCCTCGTTGGCTGAGTCCACCCTGAAGGCAAGGGCAAGGTGGCCCATTGATGGAGTCCCTGCACAGCAGCCTCAAAGGATGCAGAGGGGCCAGAGTAGAGGAGGGTGAGTAGAAGGTACCTGGCCAGATGAAATTTCTGTAGCTTAAGTCAATCGGTGACCCCGGTTCTGGCAAAGGAGATTTGAGGGGATCTCTGCTAGAGAGGGTCTGGGAAAAGGTTCTCGACTGTTAGGAAGGAGACGGCAGAGGAGCTGTTCTTTGTTGTGTCTGATGTGATGGCTGGAACTGCGACAGCCCTCTTGCCACCGTGGGGGAAGCCAGCCGAAGTCAGAACCAACCCACTGAGGACAGAGAAGCAAAGCGATGGAAAGATGGGTCTTTGAGGAACTGCTCTGAGACCGTGTTCTGCCTCTGAGGTTCCTTTTTTTTCCCCCCATGAGATAATAAAGGTTCTTATTGTTAGAACCATTTTGAGCTGGGTTTCCCATTACGTGCAGCTCTAAGTTTCCTAATGGCCAGAGTTGCCATCCACCATCTCCAGGCCCATGGGCGAGCCCTCATGCCTCCCACAGCCTGCAGGCCAAGCTGCCCGCGGGGTTGCACTACAGGCTGCAGGAGATTCAGTGCAGAATCGCAAATGCTTTTTCGGTCTGTGACAAAAGAAAGAGTCAGAAGTGGGAGATAGGCTCTTATCTGCAAATACTACCCTGTAGCTACAGATGACTTCTGACCAGGAAGACAGATGTCCACAGAGGCCGGTGATACAGGGTGGTTGGGGGGCACAGACTGTCATGACCCTGCTGCCAGTCTACGTCTGCTGCCTTCCAACTCTGTGACTTTGGGGAAGTTAGTGAACCTCCCGGAGCCTTGGTTTTCTCCCTGGAGGTGGTGAGGGTTGCATCAGATAGAAGAAGGAAAAAACCAAGAGCTCTCACAGGAATCCCAGACCTGAGAGGCTGCCTTCAAAAGACTTCCTCCCCGCTCTCTCCCTCTTTCTTTCCATTGCTGGGTCGGATGTGAGGGAGGTTGGGAAGGGTCCAAAGGGATATGGGCAAGACAAACCACCCAGACAAAGGGAGGATGTGGGCTCCCAGATAACAGTGACTTGACTTACCGCCCACAAGGGCCCCCACGTGTCTGATGTACGAATGTACGAACGAGTGGAAGAATAAATGGGAAACAAAGAATAAGAAGGTTAGAAAGATGGGGAATTTCACCCACAGAAAGAAAGGTGGATGGAGGGCTTTGTAAAATTCTAACGACCAATACCCAGGATGCAGGTGGCGGATCAGTCAGGAGAGGCTGGGTAACGCGGTGGTAACAAACATTCCCGAATCCCAGTGGCTTTGTAACAACTATGTTTGTTTCCTGTTGAGGCACTGCATGGTGGGTTATTCGAAGTCACTCAGAGATTTAGCTGAGGGAACCTCCATGTTGACATGCTTCTATAATGACAGCAGCAGGGTACAAAGAATGTGGCAAAATCTCCACGCTGGAACTGAGATCACCTGCCCGGCAGTGTTTCACATCACACGTGCTCATACTTCATTGGCCAAAGCCAATCACATGGCCATACTTGAGTGAGTCGGTGGAGAAGCTCGATCCTACGTTCCCAGAAAAGAGAACTGGCAGTTTGTCAGCATTCCTAACCCCCACCATCCGTGGTACCGGTCAGAGGGGTGCTTGGGCTGAATGCAGCTCAGACCTGGCTGGTTTGGCCTGTTTGGTACTTTAATTTTTTTTTTATAATACTTTTTTTTTTTTAATAATTTAATGAAAAAAAATGTTTTCATGTTTACTTTTATTTTTGAGAGAGAGACAGAGTGCGAGCAGGGGAGGGGGAAAAGACAGAGGGAGACACAGAATCCGAAGCAGGCTCCAGGCTCTGAGCTGTCGGCACAGAGCCCGACGTGGGGCTCGAACCCACGAACCGTGAGATCATGACCTGAGCCGAAGTCGGACGTTTAACTGACTGAGCCACCCAGGTGCCCTTATACTTTAATATTTTTTATGGGGTTTCCAATATGTATGACATCAAGATATGTCATATACAAATCTGTATAAGCCTGGCTAAATTTGAAAAATTGGACTCTGTGGTAATAGTCCAGCTGTATTAATTAGGATTAAGTTGGATAGATTATAACAGAAAAACTCAAAATAACAGAAGCTTAAGTAGGATAGCTGTCTCTTATACGAAAGAAGACTGGAGATAAATAGGCAGCCCAGACTGCCTGGATTCAAGAATCATTAGGGTCTTAGGCTCCTTTTTAAGGGGCTCTATTACCTGCTCTGTTATCCTCAGTGTATAGCTCCCATTTGCAAAGATTGCTTCATGGTCCATGGTGGCATGTAGGGCTCCAGCCAGCCCATTCATACTCTGGGCCAGAGAAGGAAAGGTTGAAGGCAAAAAAAGGGTGCCTCCCAGTTGAGTTGGCTCTCTTCCTACTGCCTTCCCAGAATTCCTGCACAAAGCTTCCACTCACATCTTATTGGCCAGAAATAGTCATTTGACTATACCCAGTGCAAGGGAGGCTAGAGATAGTCATGGGACTATGCTCGGGCAGAGGTAGTTTCTTTCTCCAGGATACAATTTGCCCAGCTGAAACTAAATCCTTATTCTGCTATTCAAGAGGAAGAGGGAGAACTGAGGTTGCCGTAGGTACCTGAGTCTTGCCAGGGGGTTGCAGTCCTGATTGTCTGGAGCGGAATAACAGATGCTTCACTTGCACTGGGTCTGAGCTCACCAATTTGCCACAGACTCCACCACTCCCTACTGTCTCCCGACCACTCAGTGTCAGTTACGATTTATCGTCGGGCTTGTGCTGGCTTTGGCTTTCTTTGTGGAATTAATAGGAAAAAGAAATATTTCCCATGTCTCTGTTAAAAATCAGAAGAGTAAAAGACATACCAACAGAGACATGTGTTTCCAGAAAGACAAGCATGGAAGCATATTTCTTTGGGGAAGAGAAAAATATTCCTAGCCGTGTATCATGCAAACAAGGTGTATTGAAAAAAAAAATGCAATTGAACACACTATTATGAAACAGCCGAGTTGCTTTTACTCACCGCTCTGGCCTGGCAGGCATTTTACTGGTTGCACAGCTCCCTGGGAAGACAGTGGGCCTCAGATCTTCCTGGTTCTACACGGCTCACCCCTCTCCCGGGAGGAGAACAGCCCCATTTTGTCCAACCCCTCTCGCCCCTCATTTGGAATGATGTCGCCCTTCTTTGTATTCAGGGCTTATTTTGAGCAAGTTCAAAACCGTCTTGCAAAGTTCAAGATCATTATGGCAGGCAAAAATGCAGTGAAATAGCACACCACTGTCAGTTAATTACTAAAAATCCTTTAATAGCTGACATTATTATAAATTATATACCCATTATGACAGGGACAATTGGGCTCTCTGTTTTTCTTGCCCTGCATTGGAACCCCAAACAATGCCGTCTTGTTGGGGAGAATGACCTGGGTGCACTTGGAGGCAAGTTGGGAGTTTACACGGGCTACCTATGCTGACCACAGCAGCCTGTGGGCCTCTGAGGACACCCTGTCCCCGGGTAGGGGTGAGGCAGCTGCCTGACAAGACCTCAGAAACAACCCCGTCTCCATTCCTACCTGTCTCCCCCACTGCTGTGGTTACAAGAGTCTCTTCCCATGGCCTTCCCAACTCCCTCTGCCCTGTTCCCTGCTCCTCTCCACATGTAGGCCTAGCTCAAAGAACCCCTCCTCCAGGCAGCTTCCCCTGATTCCCCTTCCAAAGCTCAAGACATGTGGTTGGGTCTCTTTTGTTTTTGTTTTGAGTCAGGTGCACCTTAAGAGTCAACCTCAATGATTTTTCACAAATGTGTACGCTCTGTGGCCCCCTCCTGAATCAAGATGTAGAACTAACTCAAAAATGTTCATGTGCATGGATATCCCCTCGGAAGCATGTAAAAAATGCAGCTTCTGACCTAGACCCAAGATGCTGATTCGGTGGCCTGGAAGGGCTGGTTAATTGCACCAGATCTTCAGGTGGAAGGGGACCCACAGCCGACCCTTGGAGAAACCCACTCAGTGCTTGTTGGTGAAGTCCCTATTTCTTAGTTACTTTGCTGTTAGGCGGGAGGTATGCTCTGGGCCCTTCATGTCTGTGTGTCTGCCCAGCAAGGTTCTGGGCCAGGAGTGGCACCCACGGGGTGAATCCAGGCTGGGTGCAGTCTGAAGCTACATGATTTGGGGAGGCTATCCTTTTACTTTGAAGTGTTTATTATTTTTGTGAGAGAGAGAGAGGGAGCATGTGTGCACATGCTTGCAAGTAGGGGAGGGGCAGAGAGAGGGGGAGACAGATCTGCAATGACAGCAGGGAGCCCGACACGGGGCTTGAACTCATGAACTGTGAAATCATGACCTGAGTCGAAGTCGCATGCTTAGCCAACTGAGTCACTCAGGCGCCCCGGGGAGGCTATCTTTAGGATAAGCGCAGGGTCTTGGAAGGGCCCTCTACAAGGGACGTGTGCCCTACTTTGAATCTGCCTCTGGCAGCCACTAAGCGTTCATGGTCTTAGATGTCAGGGTGAGATGTCATCTACTGGGCAAATCAGAGCATCTCCCCTCACCCTGCTCACTCCTTCCATCTGCAGGAATATCTGTGTGATGCTCAGCCCTGACCCCTGTTAGAATCACCTAGGGGAGCTTGAAACAAAACCCAAGCCCTGACCTCACATCAGATATTTTGATTTAATTGCCCTGGGGTGGAAACCAGGTTCTAGTAGTTTTTTAAGCTCTCAGGTGATTCTAATGCGTCGTCAATGCTGAGAACCCCTGAGCAGGAGGCCTGACTTGGAATTTTAAGCTGTTTTTATCTGCTCCAGACTCATACAAAGAGAAGGTCCCCTGCCACCCTCTTCCTTTTGCCTCTCCCTCTGAAGGGGCCAGCCCCCCGGCTGTGGTCAGTGTCCTCGACGCCCACCTCCAGAGGTCTCCCTCTACTGGGGACAATCCACCGGTAATACTGGGCGATTATCCAGGGCCAACGTTATCCTTTGGGCTCAGCAGACGCACTGCCCAGGGCCCAAAATAATTTTAGGGAACCTATGAAATTTTTTTAAATTAATTAATTTATTTTGAGAGAGAGAGAGAGAGAGCACAAGCAGGGAGAGACCAGGAGAGAGAAAGAGAGAGAGAGAGAATCCCAAAGCAGCCTGACTTGGGGCTTGATCTCATAAACCGTAAGATCATGACCCAAAAGAAAAAAATGACTGACAATAAATAGATAACAACGAATCTAGCCCACAGAGCATGGCTAGTGCTAGCGGGACTGAGGCCAGAAATGCTTACCACACACAGCCTGCGTAGCCCTGGGGAGGAAACGAGAGCATAAAGGGTGTCCTGGTCGGGGTAGGAAGAGAAGATACACACACAGGAAACCAAGGGCGAGACGAGACGGGATGCTCTCTCTGACGGTAGTCAGGTCTTACTTGTATCTCTTCTTATTTTTGTCACTTCCTTCGTCACTGGGTCACGTCCTCTTTGCTTTGGTTATTGAATTGTTTCATGTATCAATTCTTCAACCAACTATTCTTTTGTTGATTTATTCCTTTCTTCAGCCAGGGGTTGCTATTTTAATAATTCAGCTGTTTTTCTAAAAAAAAAGAATATTCGTTGGATTTAATTATTTTTGAGTGGTAATTCTGCCCATGCTGCAAAGATTCAGAAGGTACCAAAGAGGGCAAGCCAAGAGGGCTGGAGGCAGGAGAAAGGGAGGCTTCTTTTGGGCTGAACCTTTGGCCTTGTTTAGATTTTGTACCGTGTGTGAGCATTACCTATTTAATAGAATGACATAATAGAATTTAATAAAATAACATAAGCAAGCCAGCACACAAAATAACCAGTTATTGGTTGAAAAATAATCTCCCTCTCAGCTGGCTTCCACCCCCAGACAACCTCTTGATCAGCTTACCCTGTGTCTTTCGAAAGACGTTTTACGAATATGGGAACATAGTTAAAAAAAAAAATTGTGCACATTGTAGCGTACTGCCGACATTGTTGTTAGTCATTTAATATCTTTTTTCATTAAAATTTATTTATTTATTTTGAGAGAGAGAGAGAGTATGTGTGTGTGTGAGCAGGGGAGAGGCAGAGAGAAAGGAGAGAGAGAGAATCCCAAGCAGGCTCTGCACTGTCAGCACAGAGCCCCATGTGGGGCTTGATCTCATGAACCGTGAGATCACGACCTGAGCCGAAATCAAGACTTGGACACTGGGGTGCCTGGGTGGCTCAGTTGGTGAAGCGTCTGACTCTTGGTTTCAGCTCAGGTCATGATCTCATGGTTTCATGAGCTCCAGCCCTGCATCAGACTCTCGCTGGCACCACGGAGCTTCCTTGGGATTCTCTCTCTCTCTCTCTCTCTATCCCTCCCCTACTTGTGCTGTCTCTGTCTCTCTCAAAATATATACATAAACTTAAAAAAAAAAAAAACAAAGTTGGGCACTTAACTGACTGAGTCCCCCAGGTGCCCCAGTCATTTAACATCTTGATCTTTTCATACTGAAAGTTGCCTTGCTCTTTTTCTTAAAAAAAATTTTTTTTAAGTTTATTTAATATTTTTCAGAGAGAGAGACAGAGTGTGAGCAGGGGAGGAGCAGAGAGAGAGGGAGACACAGAATCTGAAGCAGGCTCCAGGCTCTGAGATGTCAGCACAGAGCCTGACATGGGGCTCGAACTCTGGAACTGTGAGATCATGACCTGAGCCGAAGTCGGACGCTTAACCGACTGAGCCACGCAGGTGTCCCAAGCCTCTCTCGTTTTCAACCGCTGGATGATATGCCATCATTTATTTCATGAGACCCTCTGTTGACAAAGTTAAGATTGTTTACAATCTCTTTATAATAAAGTGACCTCGTAGAGCATAACCCCCCACTCTTTATGCATTATGTAACTACATGTGTACATCCTTTCACTCGTGTGCAAGCACATCTGAATGATGTTTGTATAAAGTGGAATCACTTTAGTCAACAGGCGCGGGCACTGCTACAGGGAGGGGAAGAGGGACAGCTTCTATGAGAGAGGCCAATTTGGCTGTATCTATCAAAAATGAAATCTCTAGGGGCGCCTGGGTGGCTCAGTCGGTTGAGCATTCGACTTCGGTTCAGGTCATGATCTCACGGTTCGTGAGTTTGAGCCCTGTGTCGGGCTCTGTGCTGACAGCTGGGAGCCTGGAGCCTGCTTTGGGTTCTGTGTCTCCTTCTCTTTCTGCCCCTCCCCTGCTCACGCTCTGTCTCTCTCTCTCTCTGTCAAAAATAAAATAAATATTAAAAAAAAATGAAATCCCTACTCTCCAATTTCTAGCACCCCCTGGTTCTAGGCTAAGGGTAGGGAGATGAACTCAGGCTGAGCTCTTGAGGGGCTCTCAGATGTGGACAAATTATTTCCAGCCCCGGGAAAGGAGGCACATAAGAATGCCAGGACAATGCAAGGAAAATAGCCTTGGGCCTGTCACTGGGGCGAGAGAGAAAATGTTTGTTCAGAGGAAGAGAAGGAAGGGCATTGCAGGCAGAAAGGTCAGCATGTGTGAAGACTGGATGTCAGAGAGTGGGACACAGGGGAGCTTTGGGGCATCCTGAGGAGCAGGCCTTCTCCTGTTCAGGGTCCACGTGGCGGGAGGGGACAGGAGGTAAGACCTGCCCCTGGTGGGGTTGGGAAGCTACTTTTGAATGCATGGGCCATGGGGACCCATTGAAGGTTCTCATTGTGGGAACCTCAGGGTCAGAGAGAAATGCTAGAAGGTTCTTTCTGGCCACGGTGGTATAGAGGAATGATTGAATACAGACATTTCTTCGGATAAACTCCCAGTCCCCGAGGGAGGGTTCCTTGCCCGAGTGCCTTTGGCCTCTAGCAAGTGTCCAGCAGAAACCTGTTGTTGAGACATAAAAGGGCCACATCCCTGGGCATTGTGTCTTCACTCGGGGTCCCCGTGAGGGCTGAAGGAGTGAACCTCCTCCAGGAGGCCCCCCGGGGTCAGCCTAGGGCGGGGTTCTCATGCTGTTCAAGCTGCCATTGTTTGCCAGTCTCCCTTCTCTGCCAGAAGCTCACAGGAACCTTGCATACTATTTCTTGATACATCTGGGTCAGCTTTATTTACTTATTGTTTAAGTTGATTTATTTTAAGAGAGAGAAGGTGCAAATAGGGGAGGAGCAAAGAGAGAGAGAGAGAGAGAGAGAGAGAGAGAGAGAGAGAGAGAAAGAATCCCAAGCAGGCTCTGCATGCTCAGTGCAGAGCCCGGCGTGGGGCTCAAACCCATGAACCATGAGATCATGACCTGAGCCAAAGTCAGACACTTAACCGACTGAGCCACCCAGGTGCCCCTGGGTTAGCTTTAATATTAAACATGGACTGTATTACGATATATAAAAATAAATTTCTCCACCATCCTCGAGTCAAGTGAAGTCTCCGGAAAAATTCTTTGAGCCCTCCCCGCCCTACCGCCCCTGCCCAGCCTGAGAAGGACGTGAGTTACGTAGGGGGTACAGGTAACCCAGCCGCACTGTGGCAAATCCACAGCCCTGACCTCTGTGCAACTGCTTCCAGCCCTCTTAACAATCATAAGATTCATTCATTCAATCATTCATTCACTCATTCCGTATTTCTGAAAGCTGGTAACGTGCAGGGCGCTGCCCTCTCCTGGGGCATCCACACAGAGCAGAATAAGAATAACAGCTCTAAATGCTTTGCATAATAATCCCAGTCAATAATCACAGTGACCCCAGGGAGGTAGGTACTATTACTACTAAGCCCATTTTCGGGAGGGGGAGCTGACCTTTAGCGAGGATAGGTGAAGTGACCAAGGCGACTCTGTTAGGGGTGGAACCAGAATGAGAACCCAAGCAGTGACCCCAGGGCCTGCCCTCCTACTTCCTGCACTGCATCCTCAGCGCACTTGGGGTGAGACGACCGAAGCACTGGGAAAAGGGGCAAGGAGCCCTGCGTGTCAGAAAAATGTCCACTTGATTCCTGGCTTCCTGCAATCAGGGTTGGCCCTGTGATCTTGGGCAAGTAACCCTCCTTACCTGGTACTACGTAATCTCCCCAGGCACCCCCACCCTGCCCCCTTCGGCTCTGCACTTGTGAAAGACTGTTTAGAGAGTGGAAAAACAGGTGCAGCCAAAGGGATGTGATCGGTAGCGCTGGAAAGGGAAGTTTCTTTTGGTCCTTTCCACAGCCAAACTTGCTTCTCCAGGCCACTTCTCACGGTGAGCTGCTGAGTCCTTCCGTGTGGTGGAACCTAACTCATCCCACTCCCACCTTGGGCAAGGAGGTCCAAGATGAGGAAACTGATGTCAGTTTTGACAACCCTGTTTACCCAGGCTGAACCTGGTAAAGACTGACTCCACGCTCATTTCACTAATAATAGCCACTATTTACTGAGCACTTACTAGGTGCCAGACACGGTGCTAAGCATTTTATTTTTATTTTTTATTTATTTAAAAAATTATTTTTAATGTTTATTTTTGCGAGAGGGAGAGACAACGCGAGCAGGGGAGGGGCAGAGAGAGAGGCAGAATCCGAAGCAGGCTCCAGGCTCCAAGCTGTCAGCACAGAGCCTGATGCGGGGCTCAAACTCACCAACTGCGAGATCCATGACCTGGGCTGAAGTCAGACGCTTGACTGACTGAGCCACCCAGGCGCCCATGTGCTAAGCATTTTAATCTTCAAACGATCTCCCAATATTATTATTAGCAGTTAAGTCTCAGGCTCCCCATCTGGAATCTATAACCTACAAGTAAGCTAGCACCTGGGGGGCACCTGGGGTGCTCAGTCGGTTAAGCGTCCGACTTTGGCTCAGGTCATGATTTCACGGTTTGTGAGTTCGAGCCCCACATCGGGTTCTGTGCTGACAGTTCGGAGCCTGGAGGCCACTTTGGATTCTGTGTCTCCCTCTCTCTGCCCCTTCCCCGCTCACACTCTCTCTCTCAAAAATAAATAAACGTTAAAAAAAAAAAAAAAAGATAGCACCTGGTTGTAGGAGTTATCATAGGAGGTAAAGGAAGTTGCCCAAGGCCACATAGCTAAGAGGTGGCTGAACAGCATTTGAACCCAGGTCTGCTGGATTTAACAAAGTAATGGTTAAGAACCACTCTCTGTACTGCCCAAGCAGAGGTTGCCTGGAGGGCCAAGAATAAAACCAGCATTCACTTCATAGGGGTTGTGGTAATGGGTCCCATAATCATAGACAGGACCAGGAAAAAAAAATCATTCTTTCTGGGAGAAAGTAGTAAGAAAACAATCAAATAAACAAACGAAAAAGCCTGAAAGTAGGTGAGATTAGCAACTGGTTAAATTAGTGTTCTCAGCACTGCATGTATCCAGGTGGTCCCGGGGCTAATTTTATTTGGTGATGTGCAAAACTATTTTATGTATTTGCTCTAAACTGATAAATATAACTAGCACATTTGTGACTCTGTGGATATTGTTGCTTATGACAAGGCTAAATAAGAGTGAACAGATTTTTTTGTTTTAAGTCCCAGTGTGGCTTGAACTCACAACCTTGAGCTCAAGAGTTACATGCTCCACTGACTGAGCCAGCCTGGTGCCCTAAGTGAATTGATGTTAAAAGTCAAGTAAATAACTGTTAATAACATGTGTACACTGTTCAGATGTTCTCTCACACTCCCAGATATGTGACAGCAAATCATGCTCTTTCTGTCTTCAAATGTGTCTAGGATCCAACCTCCTGTCCCCAAGCTAGGCATGGCCTTGCCTGGGCCTCTGCAACCATCCCCCACCAGGCCTCCGCTCCCAGCTCTGTCCCCTGGAGTCTATTCTCCACATGGCCGCTAGAGGGAGCCAGTTAAAACAAGGCAGAACTTAATCCCTCCTCTTCTAGAACCTCCAGGGGTGCTCAGCTCACCCAGAGGACAAGCCAAAGACCCCACAACAGCCTGTGTGACCCTTCAATCTGTCCCCCAGCATTTCTCACATAGCATCAACTCTTTGATGGTCCCGAAACGTGCCAGGCACGTTCCCACCTCTGGAACCTTGTACCTGCTCTTCTCAGTGCCTGGAACATTCTTTCGCCACTATCAGTGGTTCCCCCACCATCAAGACTTTGTTCCAGGTGGCTGGGTGGCTCAGTCTGTTAAGGGTCTGATTTCTGCTCAGGTCATGATCTCGCGGCTCGGCTCGTGAGTTAGAGCCCCGCATTGGGCTCTGTGCTGTCAGTGCAGAGCCTGCTTTGGTTCTTCTGTCTCCTCTCTCTGCCCCTCCCCAGCTCATTCTCTCACTCTCTTTGTCAAAATTGAAATAATATATATATATTTTTAAAAAGAACATGTTTTTTTTTTTTTTAAAGACTTTATTCAAATGACACCTTCCCAGGGAAGCGTTTCCTGCCACTTTCTCCGAACCATACCTACCCTCTCCTGGCATTCCTCTCTCCTCTTCGTTGCTCTATTTTTGACCTTGGCACCTTTACCTTCCAATATGCTATATACCTGATTATTTTGTTTCTGGTCTGTCCTCCCACTAGACTCCTTGAACTTAGGAATTTTTGTGTTTTGTTTACTGCAGGATCCCTAGCATTTATAACATGGCTCAGCACCCCATGGGAACTCAGTAGGTATGTGTTGAATGAATGAACACAAGGTCCCATTGATGCACGTGTGCATGTTTTCAAGAGACAGGGGGTACAAAGCATTCACCAAAACCTCAGAAGTGTTGTCTGCCACCTCTGGGGGCCCTGACTCCCCTATTTAGGGCCAACTAGATTTACCTTCCAAAAGGCCAGATGATACTACTTAGCCAGTTAGGCCTATAGTTGTGCTCTATGAGAGTTAATATGCGTGGCCTTGGTTTATCCATCAGGCTCCTGTGAACTGGGTTAGGATGAATCATTCACCTTGCCAATCCATCTGACGACAGCAAGATGTTGCCCAGACTTCTGTGGCACTTCTGTTTATAAGCAGGGGTCCCTAGAGATTGCCCGTTCCCACCACCAAGAAGGAAGTGCTCCCTTGTATGATTTCTGTTGTTTCATGCCCGTGTCTTCCCAGCTAATATGGAAACTCCCAAGGGCAAAGGACCATGTTTTCTTATCCAGGACCAGGTGTTGAGAAGTTAAGCCTCAGGGCAAGCAGCCCTGGGTTCAAGTCCCAACTCTGCCATCTGTTGGCAATGTGACCAGAGACAAATTACTTATGCTCTCTGTTTCCTTCTCTAGAAAACAGGTCTAGTAAGAATGTTAAATTCTTCATTGTGCTGATTTGGGGGGGTGGGGTGGATTTGATTAGGTAGTGCGTATAAATGTTTGATACAGGATGATGATGAGCACGAAGCTTGGTGAAGTGAGACATTTGAATTCAACCACCTCGAAGATACTGGGTGCCCATGACATGACAGGCGTTGTGCTAGGGACTGCAGAGAGGAATGGGCAACGTGGTCTCGTGTGATGGCACAGGGTGGTCTCCAATGGCCTGTTTCTGACTCTACTCCCTCAGTACTGCTGTGGGTGGCGGGGGGGTGGGGGAGGGGGGCTGATAGCTCACCATTTCTCCCCGTGTGGGGCTTACGTTCCAGAGGCAGAGGAGAATAGACATGGAATCGTACGGTTATGTATTGGGAGAAGCAGTGCAAAGAGAAAGCACCAGGTGCTTTGGGAAAATACTGGAATAATGGGGAGGGAGCAGTTTTGAATCTGAGGGGTTAGGATCACTTCTTTGTGAGTTACTTTGTGAGTAATGTGGCTGCGGGGGTCTGCGGAACATCAGCTGGCATAGCACTTTCCTCTTCTTCTATACCCCCAGGGAACTGGAGCTTGTTTTCTGGAGGGCAGTCCAGGAGGGTACCCTTAGGCTGTGGCTCCTAGGCCCTGCCCTGCTGGGCTCTCACACACCCTCTAGTGGTGGAAGTGCGGGCCAGTGCTGGGCTGGATGGGCCCTGAGAATCCAAGGACAGTGGACCGAACTATCAGTGCCCTTCCCTTCCTGATGCTATCTCCACTCAGAGGCATCTTCCTGTAATGAGGGATGACTTGGGTCCTCGTGTCATTTAATTTTGGTAACCGCCTGGAGCATGACCCCGATTCCCATTTTACAGATGAGAACCCAGAGGCTTTATAAAGCTGAGGGAAGTTTAGGAAGGTCACTACTGAACTTAGGCCTACCAGACTCTGGCTTCAGTGCTCCTCAGATGGCATCCAGCAGGCACCTAATGGCACCTCGCCCCTAATGTTGCATCTCTGCATGAATGAGAACAGAAGCCAAACTATGAGTTACTGCCCAGGGAAGAAGGTAACCCATCTCCAGCCTGCTGCCCCATGACATACCTTCATCCCTGCACCTACCCCGCTCAGCTGGCTGGGTTCAAATCCCACCTCTGCAACTAACTGAAAGCTAATGCAGGTTAAAGCCTCTGTGCCTCAGTGTCCTTATCTGTAAAATAGTGGTAACAACCATACCTACCCCCAAGTGTTTGGGGCCTCATCCCATAATACTTTGATTCAGCAGGTCCAATGGACCACATTTTGAAAATCACTGCCCTGGAAGGTATGCTCTGGAAACACAGACCCACACACCGTTAGCTTGTGGGGTGAGCATACATACTGGTTTATGCCTATCTGGTTTTAGCATTTTAGCACTCTCAACACTATCTGGTCAGTGGCGAATTAAATGGCAAGTTCCTGTGCCTCAGTTTCCTCATCTGTAAAGGGGAAATAATACTACCTATGAGGGTTGTTGGGAGAATTCAGTGACTGAATCCTTATGATGCCTGGAACGTGGCCTTGCCCGCAGTAAGGAGTCAATAAGCTCCGACTTATTTATTATTATTGCAATCCACAGCCAAAGCAGCGAATACCCCGATAAAAGAAAACACTTGACACTGAGTTATTCTTCGTATTCTTCCCCCAGGGGCGAGAAATGACCGAAAGGACCACGAGATGGGCTTCTGGGTGCTGGTTAGCTACATAAGTGTTGTATTCACTTGCGAAAATTCATCTCGCTGTTCACTTGCGATCTGTGCGCTTGAAATGCACCCTCTCCAAAGGATCCTCACGGTCCCGTGAGGAGCGCAGGGTAGGCACCGTCACCCTCGTTTTTCAAACAGGACACTGACAGCTATTTTGATTTGGCCAAAGCAGTAGTGGATGGGGGTGAGGAAGCTTCTCGGCCCGGACATCCTTCCGAAAGAAAAACCACGTCTCCCGGAGAGCGCGGCGCGAACAGTACCTGGCTCCAGGTACAGCTCAGCAAATGGCTCGGAGTCCTTCCTGAATACACCGCCCTTCCCCCAGCGCTCACAGAGACTCCGAGCCCCGCGGGGTACTCGCCCCGTCGCACACTCAAAGGGCCAGCCTCACACGTGGGCACCCCCGGGGGAGACCCGCGCGCCGGCGCCCCCGCGGCCCCCGCCGGGGAATGGCGCCCAGCCCCGGGCCAATGAGAGTAGCGGAATTTCTTTCATTCAGTGCGGGGCCAGGCTCCTGCCCGGAAAGGGGCGGGGTGCCGCGCCGGGGGCGGGGCCGCCGCGCGCCGCGGAGAGGGCGGTGCCCGCCCCGCGGCCCGGCCAATCGGCGCCGCGCCCGGGGGGGGAGGGGGGAACCAGGCCTTTTTTCCCTCCGCGCGGGACCAATCCCGACTTTACAAGCTTGAACTTTTGCCACCCTCGGACGAGCGAGCGCGCCCGAGGAGGTACCCCGCCGCGCCGGCTCCAGGGGCAGGAGCGGCCTTAACCCTTCCCGCGCCGGGCGGCCCGCTGCTGCCGCCGCGCCCCCTAGCCGGTCCCGGACCCAGTGGGCCGGGACCCTGCCCCCAACCCATCCCCATTTCCTTGGTGAAACGTCGCAGGGGAGAGCAAGACCCCTACCCACATCCCTCTCGGTGGTGCAGAGAATCACTTGGGGAAAGGGGAGGAGGAAGCACCCGGCCCCGAGGGGGCCCGGGACTGCTGGCCTCCCGCCTAGCTCCGAGGGAGAGCCGTGGCGACCGTGAGGAGCCGGAGAGGAGACACTCCCCGCCCCTACCCCACCCTCTGCAACTCGCTACCTCGGGCAAGCCTGGAGCCCCCTTGCGCCAAGCGTCCCAGGTCCCTCATTTGGCCCAGCAGAGAGACCCCTGACTGCGGCCGGGGGTGTGGAGACCTTGTGCCATCAAGATCCCGCTACCGTAACAAATCGGCCGCCCCCTGCTCCCAAGAGACTCAGGCCAGGAAGGCACACACGCACACCCATTTTTATTAGCCTTCCCTGGGATGGGGGTTTGGCCCAACTCTAAAGTGCAATGTGTGTTTGTAAGTTTGTGCACAAGCCAGGGAGAGGCAAAGCGCCCCGTTTGCATCCAAGTCTCAGTGTGTCCACCGCGCCTTCGCGCCGCTCGCGCGTGGTTTGTGTAACTCGCGTGTGTGTGCGCGCGCGCGAGGGGGTGTGCTCGCTCGCATCCGTGCCCGCGGCGCAACGCGGGCTTGAAAGCGGGCCGTGGGCGCTGTCAGGCTCGGGGCGGGGGTGCCGGGGCGAGCGTGGGGCGGGAGCCCGAGCTCGGCCCGCCCCGGGAGCCGGCCCTTCGGAGCCTCGGGCCCTGCAATGGGACGTGTTCTCCTTTAAGAGTTAAGAAACTTGAAACCTTGTTTGCGCAACAATCAGCGCCGCGGAGCCGCCAAAGTGTCTAGACTGGCATATGATGGGAGGCAGCCAATGACTCCGCGGCGCTCCTCCGGGGGCCCTCAGTGTGCGTTTGAGGAGAACAAAAAAGAGAGAGAGCCGAGCGGGGGAGCGAGCGAGGGAGCCGAGCCGAGAGAAAGAGCCGCCGGGCGCTGCCTCGCCAGACCTCGCAGGGACCGCGGGGCCACCGGGAGGCACTTTTTGTGGAGGGGGGAGGGGGACGACCTCTGCAGCCGCGGCGCCCCGGGCGTCCGAGCGCAGCGTGGGGCGGGCTGCGACCTCTGCCTCGGTGGATTGCATTTTTAATTAAGGATTCCCAACAGCTCTTTGGGATTTTTACAGTTTCCACTCATGTGTTGACACCCGCGTTCAGGAGAAACTCGCTCCAAGTGCATCTAGCGCCTGGGACCTGAGACGGAGTTGGCTTTCCGTGCATGCAATTCCAGGATTTTGGTTTTGTTTGGGCTTTCTTTTTTTTTCTTTCCTCCCCCCCCCCCCCCCTTCTTTTGCAGGGAGTAAGAAGGAAGCTGAAGGTATCAACAAGCCGGCCTTTCGGATCCTGCAGGAAAAGCCCATGTAGTTAAGCGTTTGGGTTTTAAAGGCAGGGCTGCCCGGACACATCTGGGGGGTTCGGCGGAGCGCTTTGTGCTCATGGACCAGTCGCGCAACTTTTGAAGGCTCGCCGGCCCATGCGGGGTCTTTCTGGCGGAGGGCAGCCTGCAGTCCCCCTCCAGCGCCGGGGCTGGAGTTGCTGAGTAGCCCGGCCGCCGGGGTCCATGTAGCCGCTGGCCCGGCGCGGACTGCGGCTCGGCGCGCGCGTGTTCCCCGCCGGCCCGGCCCGGCGAGCTCCCTCATGTTGCAGCCCTGCGGCGCCCCTTCGACGACAGGCTGTGCGCGACCTGCACGGCGCCCGGCGGCGGAGCTTCATGTGGGGCTGCGGCCCGCGCAGCCGGCGCCTCGCTGACGGAACGGACCCCCGGTAACCGGAGACTGCCTCCCCCCCACCCCCGGCGCCAAAGGATATCGTATGTTCAGGTCCAAACGCTCGGGGCTGGTGCGGCGACTTTGGCGAAGTCGTGTGGTCCCCGACCGGGAGGAAGGAGGCGGCGGCGGCGGCGGCGGCGGCGGCGACGAGGATGGGAGCTTGGGCAGCCGAGCTGAGCCGGCCCCGCGGGCACGAGAAGGCGGAGGCTGCGGCCGCTCCGAAGTCCGCCCGGTAGCCCCGCGGCGGCCCCGGGACGCGGTGGGACAGCGAGGCGCCCAGGGCGCGGGGAGGCGCCGGCGCGCAGGGGGCCCCCCGAGGCCCATGTCGGAGCTGGGGGCCGGCGCTGGGGGCTCCCCGCTGGACGTGGCGGAGCCGGGAGGTCCGGGCTGGCTGCCCGAAAGTGACTGCGAGACTGTGACTTGCTGTCTCTTCTCGGAGCGGGACGCCGCGGGCGCGCCGCGGGACGCCGGCGACCCCCTGGCCGGGGCGGCCCTGGAGGCGGCGGGCGGCGGGCGGAGTCGCGAAGCCCGCTCGCGGCTGCTGCTGCTCGAGCAGGAACTCAAGACGGTCACGTACTCGCTGCTGAAGCGGCTCAAGGAGCGTTCGCTGGACACGCTGCTGGAGGCGGTGGAGTCCCGCGGCGGCGTGCCGGGCGGCTGCGTGCTGGTGCCGCGCGCCGACCTCCGCCTGGGCGGCCAGCCTGCGCCGCCGCAGCTGCTGCTCGGCCGCCTCTTCCGCTGGCCCGACCTCCAGCACGCCGTGGAGCTGAAGCCCCTGTGCGGCTGCCACAGCTTCGCCGCCGCCGCCGACGGCCCCACCGTGTGCTGCAACCCCTACCACTTCAGCCGGCTCTGCGGGCCAGGTGAGCGCGCGCGCCGGCCGGGAGCGTTGGCGGGGGGGGGGGGGGGTTCCCCGGGGGGGGGTTCCCCGTTCCCCTCCCCGCCCCCTTGCGCGGCCCTTCGGTCCGCGACGCCGCGGGCTGGGGGAGCTGGGGCTGCAACCCCGGGTGCCCCTGGTGCGTGGGAGCCCGAGGTGGAAGCGCCTCACCCTGGCGGGACGGCCGGGAAGTGGGTATCGGGGCACACGTGTCAAATGGCACCTTCTTCTTACGGCTCCGGTAGACTTAAAAGGCTGTGCATTGGAGTTTTCTCAGTGCAGCCTCAGGGACCTAACTTAACGCTGTAGCTTCATAGACAGTGAAAGAGAAGGGCAGGCCTGACGGAAGCCCAACACAGAGTCGTTCGCCCCCCTCCCGGTTTATCCCAGTCTATTTATACCTAACGCGATACTTTCCTATATCCAGGTGGATACAAGTTGTGAAATGGGGTGTAGAGATCGTTCACGGCCAGAGTCACCGGTGTTCATAGATTGTCACACTTGTTCCTTTGTATACTCTGGAGCAAAGCTCCTCTCTCAAAGTGGAGACCACCTTCTTGCCTGACTGTTCCCAGCATCCCTTGGGTGTCAAATATCAGGGCCCGCCATGGTCATCATTGTCAATTCTATGTCCAGTTTTTCTAGAGGGTCCTGGAGGTGTCTGGAGGAGGAGGCGAGAAGGCCAGATATTTTATTTATCTCTGAGAACTGCCTCCCTTCTTTGTTCTCTCCCTGGGATTTCCCACACACACCCACCCCCAGCACTGCTTACCTGAGCAGGCCCTGGGTTCTGGAACAGAGGTGAGGACAGGTGGAGGCTTCTGGCAGGCCAGAAGCTTGCAGTTCCCCTGTTCTGACCTCTGCTCTGCAGGGCTTGCACATTTCGGCCTATAGCATCTTAGGGGTGTATGCATCTTAGGTGGCTTTGGGGGGCCTGTGGGGGTGAGACCTGCTGGAAGAATAAAGGCTCTTGGGCCTGGAAGGGCTCTGAGCTCCTCCAGTCTGTCCCCTCTGGAGAGTCTGCACCCAGCCTGGGGGCACATAGAGGGTCAGATCACAGATCTTCGGATACCTAGTGTGGAAGGGGAGGGTGGGCCCAGGATTTGTCCCAGATGTCTTGTTCGGTGCAGTGTAGTGCCTGGAGGGGAAAGGAATGTGCTTCAGTGGTGGTTCCTGAAGACAGCACTGATGGGGGGTAGGTGGGGAGAGGCAGTATTCATCTGGTTGCCCTGGTTCCCACACGGTCACTCCAGGCCTGATTCAAGGGCTTTGGGCAGTCCCTGACCTGTGACCTGTGGTAGGCTTTCTGTGTCCCTTGTTCCTCTTCCAGACAGCTTCTCCTGGAAGTGGCTTCCTCCCCTCTGCCACCCTGTCTCCTCCCTAACTCTGGGGCCCAGGTCCCCGTTTGTGGTTACCCTGTCCCTCATCATTTTTATTTAGTGGGAGATAATTGGTGGGGCTCACTGTGTGCTTTTTAGCAGGCTCTGGCAGGTATTTTCTCTCTTACCAGGTCAGTTTGCCAGTGACTATTTGTTGAGCACTTGCTCTGTGCCAGGCACCGTACTGGGTGCTAGAGTGGGGAAAGCGGAAATAGGAGTACGACCCATGCCCTTAAGAAACATAATCTGGGCAGGGAGATGGGGCAGAGATGGGGGAAGAAGGGCCAGGTCAGTGGGTCTGAACTATCAGAGCGCTGTGGGGTGTGCAGGTAACAGGATCCCCTCCAGGAGCTCCATAGCTCTGTTCGGAGACTACTTTGGAGGATGGGTTGGGGAGGTGGGCATGGAGGAGGAGGGGAGGGCCAGCCGAGAGTCAAGGTGCCAGGCAAGCTCAGGTGTGTGAGCCGGAAGGGATGGCATGGAAATGTTGGAGCAACAGACAGGCCTCCTCCCCCCACCGTTTCTACACCTTGGATTAGAAGTCACCTTAGGGGGTGGTTTGAGCCCCACAGACTGCCAGGTACAGGTTGGGGGGCAGTTTTTCCCCTGCAGTGGAAGTTCTTCACCACAGACCTGGTCCTAGGCTCTCTAGTAAGGATAGTTTGACCTTGGGTGAATAACCTCTCCTCACAGTCTCCTTGTGAGTGGAATGGGGGTGGCTCTAGAACACTCTCCACATCTCATTCTAGACTGAGCATTGTTGGCACTTGACTCCCTTTCTCCCTTTCTCCTCCCAAAAGGAGGCACTGGTGCAGGGGCTGTGTCTCCTGCCTGTTTGCCAGCCCTCCCCCTCCTTCCCCCATTCAAGCCACCCTGGGGGCAGTTGGGGGGACCCATGGTCTGGGAAGAGTGTTCAGTAGGCGCCAGGTTGACCCTGTTGCCTCATCCCCTGCCTGGTGGCTTGGGCCGCTGGGACCGAGAACTGGGGAGCCCTTTGCTGCCCACCCCACCCCTGCTGCCTGGCCGCCAGCCTGGCTCCTGAAGCTGGGCGGGTGCATAGCTGGAGCTCAGCCGTGCGCATCCTGATAAGGAGACTGCTCCTTCCAGGGCTCTGGGGGAAGAGGGCTGGGGCACTGGGGCAGACAAGACAGACACACTCATGGATAGCAGGCACATAGCTGGAGAGTATACCGGAATACCCAGCAGGCCAACTGAGGGCACCAGTGCCCACCTGATCCCCACAGGGAGCCCAAGTGACAGGAGGCCCCTTTCTGGGCAGTGCTGACCCCTGCTGCTCAGGGCAAACCCTGCTCCCATCCATCAACTTGTTTGGGACATTGGGGCCAGTTCCCCTTCCCATGGGTAAAGTGAGGAGGTGGACAGAATCCCTAGGGTCTGATATGGGCGGATTCCAGGTGACACAAGCCTGCCTCCCCTGCCCTGCCCTCTCCCCCATGCTTGTCTCAGAAAGTGGGGGTCTTTCCTCTGTGCCCGGCCCTACCCTGCACCTTCGACCCCTTGGGAGTCAGACCCCAGCTCTCCTTCCCTCTTGTGTGTCTTTCTGTCCCGGGAAAAGCCAGTTCGCTGAGCTCGGTGCCTATGTGGACGGAAATGTGGAGAAATACTTTAATCACAGTTTAACCTGTGTTTATACAGCTCCTTTCTCCTGAAAGTATCCATTAACTTTGGAATAAATCTCCTGCTCTTTGCTTCACTACTTTTTTTTTTTTTTTTCTGTAATTATATTCAGTAAATTACTATTATCCAAATTGCGCCAGGGAAAGAGACAGAGCGAGAGAGAACTTCTAAACGACTGGAGGAGGCCGCCTAGGAAAACACAGGGTTCCCAGGCCAGGACTATAGGAATTAGAATGGGCTAAAAAGTTTTCCTTTTATTTGGCCTGGCATTATCCCTTTGAAATGAGATCAATTTCAAGTTGGGCTTCCAAGCCCCTGCCCCGCCCCTCTGGCGGCCCCTCGGCCCGCCCGCCCTGCTCCTCGGAGCTCCTCCTTGGAGGTGAGGAAGGGGTGATAATGTGCAGTTTGCCTCTTGCTGGCGCCAGCCGGCCGCGCTGTTTATCTGGCTGCCGGGGGAATCTGGGCAATTAGGCTCAGCCGGCCTTAAAGCGCCAGGAGCTCCTTTTCTGAGGCTCCCGTCCCGGGCTTGAGGTTGAGCCTTCAGGTTCTGGGGGTGGAGGGGAGGGCACTCGGGAGGCCCCCTCCCCACCCACAGCCACCCCCTGCGGAAGGTGGCAACGGGGAGGCCCAGGGAGGCAAGTGGATCCTTTCCTAAGGGAGATGATGGGCTCAAAGGGGGGGGGGGGGTGGGGGTGGAAGGCATTATCCCAAACTGAAACCTTACCAGGCACTGGGAGAGGCTGGGAGCTCTTCTGGCTTTAGAATTAGGGTCCAGATCCCGAAAGGCTAAGTATCACCCCCTCCACCCACTAGGGGGCTAACCAGAGGCACGTTTGGGCCGAGCTGAGCTGAGCACTAACCTTCTGGTACACTTGGCCCCTGGCTGACTGCTCTTACTTCTGAAGGAAGTTGGAGGAGATTCCTGAAGTTGATGTCTGAGGGGGCTGGAGTGTCTGATGTCTGTCTGTCTGTCTGTCTCTCTCATGTCCATTGCTTTCAGAGGAGCCTGCAGGGCTCTGGGGGAGGCTCTCCCCTTCAAGTTTAAAGCATCTAAGTTTATTACCGAAAAATCAACACAACTTTGGCACTCACTCATCAGGTAGCTTCTCGGAGGGGAGCGGAGAGAGGGCCTGGAGGCAGCCCACACTTACTCTTCTGTCCTTTTGTCTCGCATACTGAGTAGGCCACCTGAGTTAATGACCTAGGGCTCCACTCTCCCAGATCCGTGGGGCCTGGAAGTGTGGGAGTGAAGCAGAGGGGCCGGTTAAAAGTTACCCAGTACTGTTCATAGCAGCATTATTCCTAAAAGTCAGAAAACAGAAAGAGCCCTAATGTCTATTAGCTGATGAATGGGTAACCAAATGTGGTATATCCATCCAACGGAGTATCATTCGGCCATAAAGAAGAATGCAGCTATTGAACGGATGAGCCTTAAAAGCATTATGCTGGGTGAAAGAAGCCCCCCACAAAGAGCCTCCTACAATGTGAGTCTGTGTGAAATGTCCAGAATAGGCAAACCCACGGGGACTGAGAGTAGATTTGTGGTTGCCCACGGGTTG
Source organism: Panthera onca (assembly GCF_046562875.1). Lineage (NCBI taxonomy): Eukaryota > Metazoa > Chordata > Mammalia > Carnivora > Felidae > Panthera > Panthera onca. Next base: position 38,447,851 of record NC_138344.1, on the reverse strand, counting down.
AGGGCATAGGGACGGACAGCTAACGGGACAGGGCTTCTTTGGGGTGATGAAAATGTCCAGTAATTGTATTGTGGTGGTGGTCTCACAACTCTGAATATACTAAAAAGCACTGAATTCAGCACTTTCAAAGAGTGAATCTTAGGGTAGGTGAGCAGAAGAACTCAGGTGTTCAAAAAAGGTAACCGGGTGTTGGTTCCCGCCTGGCCTGGCCCTTTGTTGAGCTGAAGTAAAATAACATCTTGTGCCTTCCTCTGTGGCCTACCTGGCCGGACCTCGGCTGCCCCATCCGTTGAAAGCAGCAGTTGACCTGGGTGACCGCCTGACATTATAAATCCCCGTGTCTCGTGGCGGAATCTGTGGGCCTTCATACTTTTGAACTTGCCCAGGATGGAATGTAGCGTTCAGCTTCCAACCTCTAAAGTTGTTAAACAGTTCTGTGCGAACTGTTCTGCTGGAGCACGTGGGGGCCTGGTCAGGTCCCTCCCCAAAGCTTTGCAGTGCTTCCCTCGCTGGTGAGATGGACGTTCCAAGTTTGTAGATTCGCTTTGTGCCTCATTCACATCAGGACACACCCAGCCTGCGTGTGGCCATGGGTGGCGGCTGTCTCAGGCAGCTCCTTCAAGAGGGGACTTCAGTAGCCCTTCTCCCCTGTATTTTCAGCTTTGGGTTCCAGGTAAGCAGCCCCTGGGTGAAATCCTGGGGTTGATTATAGTGGCTTGACTCCAGCCTCCATGGCCCATTGCTGGCAGGTTTCACTTTCGGGGGACAGATCTGGGAGGGCAGCTGTCCGGAGCACCCCCCCCTCCCCCACCTCCCCACCATGTGTGGCCTGAGCCTTAGCCGATCAGATTTTTGCAAAAGGAGCCCTGACCCAGGAATTGCAGGTCTTCTGCTAAGTGAGTGGGGTGGTGGGAAGGGCATGAGGCTGGGGATCAGGAGACCTGGCTTCTGGTCCTGACTTTGGCTCTACGACCAGTTCAGCGTGTGGCACTGAGGGAGCCGCTCCCACTGTCCAGGCCTCAGTGGTCACTGTACAGTGGGAGCGCCAGCCTCAACTGTCTTTCTTGGTTAAGCTCTAGCCCCGCTTGCGTACTGCTTCGTGTCCTGAAGCAAGGCTGGTCCTCGCTGAGTCTGGTCTCCAGCCCCTCCAAGGCCTGCGCCAGTGGGTGTGACGTGGGTCCTACTGAAGGCAGATAGTTCCCTTCCTCGAGTCTGGCTTGGCATCTCCTTGGGATCACCCCTTTGGCCTTCTAGGTCCTCTTTCTCCACACCTTTGTCTACACGGCCCGAACTTTGCCATTATCCTCGTCACCATCATGAGGATAATGACTTTAGATGTTTACTGAGCTCTTTCTGTGCCCGTGACGCACTGGACCTCGCTGGGGTGAGGCGGTGTGATACAGGGTGCCTCTTGTTGCTGCCTGTGTCATTGGGATGTAGAGCCAAGTCGGGCCCGGGCCCAAATTCCAGTTTCATCATGATTGGCTGGGAGACACTGGGCAAGTCAGTCTTCACATCTGTAAAATGGGAATAATAATGGCCATTGTATTTACTTTGGAGAAAGGACAAAATAAGAATAGGTACCCATGAGCATGATTAACCACTCTGTACCTAAGACCCAGAAGAATGAAAGACAATAAACGAAATAGAAAATGCCCTGCATGGAGGAAGAAACAGGGGAGGCATTCAGCGCATGTTTGCTTCTGTCCCCAGTGGCTATTCTGTGATTCACTTTTCCTTCTCTCAAACTCCTGTCCACAAAAGATTCCCTGTTTCTAGACCTCAGAGCCCTCACTTTGTTGAAGTAATTTCAGGCTGGAAATGCTGGGGTGGGGAAGAAGTCAAGCTGCATCGGGTGTACAGAGCAAAAAACAAATGCTCCTACAGCTAATTGTGCCTTATTATCATTGCGAAAAACACTTATTACCCCTTGTGTCATTACTGATACCTGCCTAATAATAGTTATTACCACTTTACTACCACCGAGAGTTTGTTTTAGTTTGCGATTTGATGGTGTTTAGTTTCATTTAGGGAAAATGAAGGGTCATTTCATTCATGCAAATTGTTACTTAGTTTAGCAAATTGTTACTTCCCCTAAAGCAAGAGGCTAAGGAATTCTTCTGAAGACAAAATATATGTTTTCAAGGAGGAGTATTTTGGGCAAATGAAAGGAAACCCAAAGAAAAATACCGTAGACGATAAGGAATCACAGAGGGTCTGAGATGGGAGGCCACGGAGAACTTGTGGGCCACCCCTTCTCTTTACAAAGGGGGAGACTGAGGCTGAGAGCTAGCTGGAAGTGACTGGCTTAAGGTCTCTCATCTAGGTAGCTGGGTTGACTTCCTGGGATCTAGCCAATCTTACCTTCCACCCTGCCCCCAAGAATGTCAGTTGTAATGCAGCTGATCTGGAAGGAGCTTCTGTGTCTCTCATGCTGATTAGAGTTGCCAAATTTAGCAAATAAAACTAAAGAATGCCTAGTTGAATTTGAGTTTCTGACAGACAGCACGTAATTTTTTTAGTGTAAGTATGTCCCAAGTCTTGCAAGGGATATACTTATGCTAAAAATACACCACGTATGTCCAAACTTCAAATTTAACAGAGCTTCCTGTGTTTTATCAGGGAACCGTAGCTCTGACTTGTTACAGTAACAGTTACTGTTTGTGCATGTATTTTTCCAGAATACCAAGAACTGTTTGACATAGTCTTCTTTTGCCCTCCTGGCACACCTGGAAGGTCTTTGTGATTATTGTCCCTGTTTTAGAGCTGAGGAAACAAGTTCAGAGAGGTGAAGCAACTTGCCTGAGGTCACACGGCCAAAGGTGGCAGAGGAGGGATTGAGTCCGGGTCTGTATGCCAAGCCTGTGGCCTCACCTGTTGGGCAGCAGAGGTGGTGGGAAAAGAGGAGTGTTTCCTGGGGGCTGGATTTATTATTTGAGGAAACCGATGATCAAAAGCAGGTCCACCCCCCCAGGTGTGAACTCCCCCCCCCCCACCCCAGCAGTGACATGTTGTCTCCTGTCTTTCAGAATCACCACCGCCCCCCTATTCTCGGCTGTCTCCTCACGACGAGTACAAGCCACTGGGTAAGTGTGTCCTCCTTCCCACTGGCTCCCTTTCAGTCCAGGGCCCAGCCTCAGTGCTCAGGGGTGTGGAGGGGAGGGGGGAAAGCAGGCCTGGTTGCCTTTGAGATGGGGCGAAGTTTTACAAACACACCTCCAGTCGGGCCAAAGCAGACCCAGGCTCTGCAGCCGGCTATTTACATCTTGAAATTCCTCGGCTCATCATTAACCTCTCTGTGACCTTTAAACATGGGCCTGTGGGAGATGAATGGGTTTTGACTTAAGCACCTCATTGGAGATGGGTTTGGTATTTCTCTCTTTTCCTCTCTCCCTCCCCCAGCCCTTGGTTGTTCTCCTTTGACTTGTGTTAATTAGCACTATGACAGATAGGTAGAGCATATGAAGTCCCCTTTGAGAGGGGTGGTGTTTTTCCCCCCATTTTAAGCCAGGAAGTTCACCTGGGCAGAAACAACCGTCGGACTGTGCAGAAAATCCGTGTATTGGTGCAGAAAGCCCCTGGCGTGGTCCGACCCCGGGGTGTGCTCCGTGGAGGTGGCAATGTCATTGTAGGCAGGTCCCACTCAGAGTCAGAAGTGTTCTCTGGAAACCCTTGGGGCTAGATGAGCAGCTCGTATTCTGGAGTAGCTGCATGTGGTTTTACAAGTAGCGGTGGCTTGTTTTCTGGCCCTGCTGGGTCCCCCAGAGGAGGATACCAGGGATGGGGTGAGTTCGTTTGGCTTTACTAAGTACCAAGAGAGAAACTTTGCGACCCAGGCAGTTCCCGTGGGAGTCAAGCTTCCAAAGTCCGATAGCACAGCAGTGATGCTCACACATTCCACCAAGTGACCACAAGAAGTGGGTTTTGTTTTGTTTTTGGTAAAGGCCTCTTCCCAGTAGCCTGTGTCAGCATCATCTGGGAGGTCACTTCTAAGTGTCACAGACTCTCAGGCATCCAGGCCAGTTTTCTTTCCAGGCCGCCCCCTACCCCCACCCCGCCTGGTGCAGTCAGAAATGCCCACTGGGTCCCTTCAGGAGTTTGACCTCTTCAGCCTAGGAGGACAGAGCCTGTCCCATGACGGTGTGTGAGTCAGTGGTTTAATGATGGCAACTTCCTCATTGTTTTTCCCCACGGATGGTCATCCCGTGCATGGAGGAGCTTTATTTAGTTTTCTGGGGGAACCGAAGAGGTCATCTGGTGGGACCCTGTCACTTCATAGATGAGGAATCTGGCTGAGGGCTGGAGCAGGCCCTGTAGCTAATGAGCAGCAGGGCTGAGGCAGAAACCCCATTCAGCTCGGCGGTTCCCCATCCCTTCCTCACAGGCCTGTCTCAGCATTTCCCAAGTCAACATAATTGCACTGGTTGCTTAGAAGATCTGTAGATCCATTAGAGGGGGGGAAAACCCTCAAAGGTTCTTAGTAAATGTAGCCCCTCAGTTCGAATGTCGAGGATCATTGCCCCGAGGAATTGCAGGTCAGCCTGTGATAAAGCAGCAAAAATCAGGACACCGCCTGGCCCTGCAGAATGACCATTTGGAAATCAACAGGTGTCCCGGTTATTTTACAAATGGGACAACTGAGGCCCGGAAAAGAGGAAATGACATTTGCTGGTGGTCACATAGCTCAGGAATCTGTAGACTATGGCCTGCCATCTGTTTTTTGTATGTTTCGTGAGCTAAGGATGTTTTGTACTTTTCTTGATGGTTAAAAAAAAAAAAAACATCGAAAGAGTAATATTTCCCGACATGTGAAAATTACATGAAATTCAAAGTTTAGCATCCGTGAAAAAAAATCCCGCTGGAATATCACCGTGTTTGCCTGTTTCCATGTTGTCTGTAGCTGCTTCTATGCTATAGTGACACAGTTGAGTAGCTGTAACAGAGATCGTGTGGCTCACAAGGCTTGAAAATGCTATTCGCTCTGGGGCCTTTTGCAGAAGAAGTTGGTGAGCCCTGACTTTTATGACTGATGGTGGAGGTTGGACTCAAACCTGGGGCTCCAGCTTCAAAGCAGGGTCCCTCTCTGGGGCTTGAGCAGTGATCAAGGTTGGGAGTGTTCTTTTTCTCCATCAGCCACTGCAGGGTATCAGATGTCAGGGCCTCTCTAGAAGCAATAAATGGGAGGGTTTGGAAGGATGCAGGATAGGGACTTACTAGCTGTGAAAGGTGGGAACCGTTCCCATGCCTGGGACCCTCACAGAGCTGCCCACGTTGGCTCTACAGCGGCTCCCGCAAGGAATAGGGTCCAGCCTGCGATGTAGCACTTTGGGAACATTAGATCCGAAAAGCAAAACGCTTTTAAGAAGTTCCCACTTGGGCATTGGGGTTATTATTTTTGTTTCCAAGAGATTTTCCATGTGTCCGTAGTTTCCTCCTAACACATTTTAGCAGCAGATAACTTTTTCGTGTCCTGATAAATAGTCCGGGCTATTTTTTGTATTATTTTCTTTTCCTTGCATTGTTGCTTTTTCATAAACAAAAAGTCAGTTCACTTCTAAGCCTCTGTGATCACATGAGACCAAAAAGCAAAATAAAACCCAGAACACCCAGTCAGCATCTGGCAATTGGGAAACAACAACAAAAAAACCCCAAACCACCCCCCCTCCCTAGAATTGGTTAATGTTTCATCTTCCCGTTCCCCAAACCATGTGGTAAAAGGGAAAAAAAAATCCTACAGGATCGAATGGAATTCTAGCTAGCCAGGGCCTTGGCTAACGGTTTTGGTCCCAGGAATCCCCAGGTTGGTCAGGTGGGACCCACTGAGCCAGACCTGGGTTGAGCTGGGTAAGAAGGTGATGAGCTGTCAACCTCACAGAACGTACCTTTTGACGCCTTCACATGGACAACGCCCCATAGCTGGTCGCAGAGGAAAAAATTTGCCAGTCTGCCTGCCCCCAAAAGGCATCGGCTTGTCAAGGTGGTAGCTTAGTGTCCAAGAGAAAACGTGCCAAAGATTTTCCTTTCCTCGTCTCACCGCACTGCAGACAGGGAAAAACAAATAATGCATGCCATACGAAGTACTTAAAACTACTTAAAAAAAAAAAAAAAAAGAATGCCTTAAAAAAACCAGTCCAGGCATTGAAAGTTGCTCCGTGAGCAGGTTTGGATGTTAAAGAGTGGAGGAGGGAAGAGCGAGAAAAAAAGTTAATCTGGGAGCAAATGCTTGAGCCCTTAATTAGAGGGGTGTAAGCGGGACAGAGTGAGGATGGCTGGTAACTTGTTAAAACAGAGCTTCCCGAGCTCCAGCGGGAGGAAGGAAGGAAGCAAGGAAGGAAGGAAGCAAGAAGGAACAACTTTAAGAATTTTAATGGTTGTAATTAAGCACAGCAACTATGAATTGTTTAGGGGCTTAATTTAACCTTACCCACAGAGGCTCCAAGTTGCTACTTGCTCAGTCCCCTGAACTTGGGTTATTTCTGTGGTCAGGGCAGTTGAAACTTTTTCAGGTGTGAGGGCTGCAGCAGTCAGCATTTTCCAGGGAAGTTCCAGGGCCGGCTGGCCTGGTCTCGCGTGATCGCGGGACGAAGTTACAGAGTGGCATCAGGAAGCTGAGAGGGACACGTCGCCCTTTGCAAGCACTTGCGTGTGCACATGCACACGTACACACACAGATGCGTGAGAAGAAAAGAGAGGAGCGCCCCGCAGCCAACTAAGTTGTCTTTTTGTTTCTTCCGTAGATCTATCTGATTCCACATTGTCTTACACTGAAACGGAGGCCACCAACTCCCTCATCACCGCCCCGGGTGAATTCTCAGGTTGGCATTTCTGTCCTTGCACGTTGCTGTTGTGTTGAACTTCACAGAAAGGGGACAGGTTGGGGGCGGGGCTTGATGGAGGCCTTTTTGATTTCCTTCCTCCTTTTCTTTTCCCCTTTCCTCCCACCTCTTGGATAGGAAGACTGTCCCTGTCTTTATCCTTGGCGTCCTTGGGGTTAACGACAATCTGTACGAATGAGCTCTAAAGACGGTCACTTTGAAAGTGCCTGTTGGTCCACATGTTCATCAGTGGACTCCACCTTGTCTCATGGAAACAGGGAAAGCCTAGCACAACCCTCTATCCCTCATTTTAGCAGGGGAACCTCTTTTCTCAGCTGCCAAGAGGCCCCAGAGTGGATGTGTTTGTATATATTTATCTTTGTGGGTTTCTCCTCCTGTCCACACCTCTGGGGAAGGACAGATGTGGAGGGTCAGAAGAGTGGAGGTCGTGTGGGTAGAACAAGCTTGGACAGAGGGTCTGGCAAATGAGGAGTTTGCCAAAGGTGGGTAGCTTCCATGTCTCTCCCTGAGCAGTGGATGCTGGGCTAGGAAGCAGAGAGAACCCCAGTTTGGATTCTCCCAATCCCCTGCAATTAAGAGTTGGCCACAGGGAGCCTCACATTCCTGGGCCTACCTAAACCAACCCTTCCTTAGGAGATCAGAGGTTGGTGGTGCACCGGGGGCATCGAGGGCCAGGAGGGACTCTGGTCCTGAGGTCTGTGGGACCCTTTGAGAACATGATGGATGGGTGTGCCGTGAAGACAGCTGGGGCTTGTGGCCTGGATCTGTGCTGTGTGGTGTGACAGCCACTCAGGCTGGAGCTGCCTCCCGAGTGGGCATGGCTGGGTCTCCACATGAAGGCCTCTGTCTGTCTGCATCTTCCCTTCCCCTGCCCCACGCCCATGTCATGATAGCAATAGCCGCGACCATAGCTGTTTAGTGTTTCCTCTGCACGGGCCCCTTTTTCATGCATCAGCTCAGAACAGCAGTAAAGGACTCGCTCAGGGTCACATAGTAGCAGAACCACTCGCCACTGTGCTTATAACCACTGCTCTGTCCCCCCTTTCCTGCAAGGGCTGACTGTATCCCCAATGCCTCCATTCCTTCACGTGAAGATCTGTCTTTCTTGCCACCCCCTCCCCATGACTCTAAGGGTGACACGATGCTGGCTGTGCATGGCTGCCTGGCCTTTTCCCGTGTCTGAGCCCCTCTTCATTCATTCCGTATTCCATCACAACCATGGAGGTCGCAAGAGTATGTCTGTTTCAAAGATAGGAAAACTAGAAGCTGAAGCAAGAAGTGACTTGCCCCGGGGTCACATAGTGGGGCTTAGCTGGTACTGAGGTCCAGGGCTTCGGGGTCCTCCCTGCCTTCTGGTCTCTGGTGGCCCCCTCTAATCGGGGGTTTCCTCTGTGCCTTTTGGCCCCTCCTTGGTTGCAGTGTTTTTCCCTGAAAGACCTTACTGGACGAATGTAAGAAGTTAATATTTCACTCCATTCTTTTTTCTCCTTTGCCTATGTAGAAGGAAGCCACATATAATTTTGAAGCAAGAGGCTTAACGGTATTTCTGAATGCATGATTCTGTGCCTTTGCCAGCCCTCAGGATGTGTTTAATTTAGGTGATTGCATTGGGGTAGGTTGGATGGATGGTAATTTTTCGACATCCCCCCCAACCCCCATCCCCCCAGTTAATGGTGGAAATTCTCATTTGCGGGGGTGCTGTAGAGTTCTGCAGTACGTTTGCAGATATAGTCTCTCTTTTTAAAAAAAAAATTTTAACGTTTATTTAGTTTTGAGAGAGAGAGAGAGAAAAAAAATGAATGAGTGGGGGAGGGGCAGAGAGCGAGGGAGACATAGAATCCGAAGCAGGCTCCAGGCTCTGAGCTGTCAGCACAGAGCCCGATGCGGGACTTAAGCCCATGAGCCGTGAGGTCATGACCTGAGCTGAAGTCGGAAGCTCAACCTACTGAGCCACCCAGGCGCCCCAGTCTCTTTTGATCTCTATCATCCCGGTGCTGATCTGGTGTGTGGCTCAGGCAGGAGGGAGCAGACCCCAGAGCACTTAGGGAAACCAGGAGAGAGCGCCCTCTAGAGGGACGTCTCTGGGAACCCTGGGGTCGATAGGTTTGGCTGCCTCTAGGGCCCAGGGGCCCTGTGTTTGGGATTACTGCCCAGTCATCCCAGAGCGGTGTGTGGTAATGGCCAGTGAGGAGGCCCCTGCTGTTCTTAACTGTGGACGAGGACTACTTGGTTCTCATGAGAAAATCGGGGGGCAGGGGCATCCAGTGACTTGGAATTCTGAAGGGCTAGGGGAGCTGGGGAGGAAGTTTGGGATTGGCACTGAGGGGATCAAATGGGATCTGGCGGGCTTTGGTCTGAGATCTGGGTTGTCTCAGTAGGCAAGTGGAACCTTCCCCACGTGGTCACCCAGGCCCCTTCCAGGGACTTAATGCATCTCCTCCCACACCGGGGGCTCCCTGTTCAGCTTTTCCAGCTTACTCGTGCTCTGGGAATCTGAGGACCAACGGGCAGTACGTTGGCACTGCCCCTGCCTCCTGGGAGCTCATAGGCTTGGGGCTGGAGTAGCTGTCACACTGGAGGACAGGCTCCGGGAGGGAGGCCCCGCAGGGTGAGGAGAAGGCCCAGAGGGGTGACAGGTCTCAGTGGATGAAGGTAGGAGTCGTCCATCTGGCTAGGATGTAATGCAGGGTTGTGCCTGGCAGGGTGGGAAGTGAGGTCAGAAAGATGATGGGCAGAATGTGTTGGGCCAGGCCAGGGTGTTTGATGGTCAAGGACAGATAATCATGCTGCCGCTGTTGTTGTCAACAGTTGACAGTTCTTGGCACTCACTACTGAGCACTTTGCGAAGAGCTGGTCATTCTCCATCTCGTTGACTCCTTACCACGAGCCAGTGAGACAGATGTGATTCCCCCTGTTTTATGGGTGAGGAAACTGAGGCTCATTGCTTGGGCAGGCTGCCCAAATTCCTGAATTGTGAGTGGCAGGCTTGGACTGGGACTGCCCAGCCCTCCAGCCCCGAGGGTCCTGCCTGGCATTCCGCAGCTATCGTTCCTATCCCCTTCCCTGAGGCACACCCTGGTGGGGCCTGGGGACAGGGTAGAGCCTTGGGACAGTCCATCCCTGTTTAAGAACTGAGGATGGGGGTGCGGGGCTGGCGAGAGGTGTAGGGCTTTGTGCTTATCTTTGTCATCACTGGGCAAACCCTGCAGACCACCCAGAGGCCACACCGGCCAGCCGCCTCAGCCCCCTCTGCCTCCCGGAGTCCTGAGGGGCAGCTGTTCCTGAGAGCCTGGCCCCTTTCTCGAGCAGGGTCTGCAGCCCTGCTTGTCGGCCTTGTTCAGTGTCAATCCCAGCGCCTGGCTTGGAGCGTTCTATTTTGATCCAGCTCCAAGGTCTCGGCTTCACTTTCCTGTTCTGTGGTTGAGGCCACTTTAGGGGGATGGTGGGCATTTTGAGGCGCAGTCATAGCCGGGGAAGGCGAGGGCATGTGGGTGGCCGGGCGGGGGCGCGGGCAGCAGGACAGGAGGCTGTCTTGTGTCAGCTCTCTGCTGAGTGGTTGACAGGACACCCTCATCTGATCTGTTTATCAGCTCCACATTTAGATGCATGATCCCTGCTACACAGATGAGAACCCTGAAGCTCAGGAGGGACAGTGACTCCACCAAGATTACTCAGTGAGGGGCAGAATGCACAGCTTCCACTAGATCTAAAGACCCTGACACCCAGAGTCTTGACAACCTAGGAGTTCCTTTTGGGGTGCCTTCAAAAGCTTGATGCTCTGGATTCCTTCCCTAACTCAGGGCCTGGGACGCTGTCCCCTGACTATCTAAAGCCCCCTCAGGCCATCCTTTTCCCCTCCATGACACCTCTACCTTTCTCCCATTCCCTTGATTTCAGTTTAGTTTAGGGAGCAAAACAAGATTAGCTAGTTAAATTCACACTAAAGTGTGAGTGGCTGGTAGGCAACCCTTCTTGGCAACTTGAAAGTAGAATATGCTATAATTCAAAGAATTGTAGGATGAAGGGCCACATAGGCATGGTCATTCTGAGGAGGGATGAGTGAGGAGGGCAGGATTCTCTTAGCTCTTGGCAGCCCTAGGCTAGAAGAACAGAAAGAGCATACATAACACAAGGAGCATTATGCCCTGGGTGGGAAAGAGCAGCCAGACCAGGCTCCGTGCTGGGTGCGGAGTGAGCTTTGGGCCAAACGTTTAATGAGGGCCTGAAGTGCTGTGTTGCTTTAGAAGCCAGGCCTGCCCCATTCCAATGCTGTGGTGCTGGGGGGTGCAGCCCTGGGCCAGCTTCAGGAACCAGTGACTCCCCTCTGGTAGCCTATTCTAGTGCCTATCAGATAGCTATTCTAGTGCCTTTAGTAAGTACCTATGGTATACAAGGTGTGGTATAAGCTGCCAGTCACAGGGCTGTCCCATTTCCCGACTTTGGATGTGTGTACGGTCAGTCCTCAGAGCATGCTGTTTCTTTAGAGCTGTGCCGGTGAGGGCGAGCCCCTCACTTTAAAGAGGGAAAAGCCCAGGGAAGGAAGGGAGCTACACAGGACCACGTGGGGGGGGTGGGGGGGGGGGCGGGATGGGAGCTCAGCTGCATGTATCTTTCCTCCATCAACCAGACTGTAAGCTTCTCGAGGGCACAATTCATTCTCTAGGATTCTTGCATTCTGTAGATTGACAGAGTTTGGGAACAGAGGCTCAGAGAGGTTAGGAGAGTGGCTGAGGGCCACACAGCGAGCATAAGCAAGTAGAGCCAGGTTACAACCTAGGGGGATCCATGCTGCCCAAACACCTGCCTCCTTTCCTCTCAGTGGTCTCTGAAGAGGTACCCTCTGGGGTTGGCGCTGTCTGATGTTCATCATCGGTGGCTCCGGAAGCTGGGAGAGGAGCATGTTGGTGCGGTATTGTTTCCTGCTGCTTTCTGATTCTAGGTTCCAAGATGCTGTCCTCAGACACCCCCATCCACCACAGACCCTAGAGCCCCTTGTTCTCCAGGGTGCTCAGTTCAGTTCACTCCATGTGTGCTGAGCTTCTCTAGCAAAGTGGCTGAAGAGCACGGGCTGTGCACCGTTGGACCCTGGGTTCCAGTCCCAGCTGTGCCCTTTCCTAGTTGTGGGGCTTTGGGACAGCCACTTAGCCACTATGAGATGATGCCCGTGAATCAGCCAAGGCTTGGCACACGGCATATGGTAGGTGTGGCCATTACAGCATGGCAGGCACTGTGATTAAGGCTGGGAGCTCAGAAGATAAAAATTACATTATCTCTTTCCTCATGGTACTCACAGTCAGGGGAAGACGCAGTAATAATGAGGAGGGGTGTAACAGGCCGTCCAGAGGAAGAAGAGATTAGGGATGGACGCTTGGTGTGGTGAGAAGGCAGCCCAGGAAGACTTCCTGGAAGAGGTGATGTCCAAGTTGGGTTTTATGGGATGAATAGGAGCCTACAAAAGAGACAAGTTTCGGGGGGTGGGTAGATGCGTTCCAGGTAGAAGACATAGCAGGTGCCAAGGTCTGGAGGTGAGAAAACAGCCTGATGCTGAAAAAGCATAGGGATTTAGAGGGGCTAGCAAGCAAAGCACCTGGTGTTGGCAGGAGATGAGGCAGGGGGAAGCCAAGTCCTGTTAAAAACTTTTTACTATAATACACAGAGTGCACAGGTAAGTGTCCGGCCCAGCCAGTTTTTATAAACCGATCGCACCCGGGTGACAGGCAGAGCCCGGAAAACATTGCAGGCACATGACAGTGTTCGTTGCCTGTAGGTCTAGGTGCTGTGTGCCGAGTGGTTTAGGAGGAAGCACTGGAGGGCAGAGGGGTAAAGTTTTAGCTGCAAGAGGGCTTTCGCTTGGCTTTGGAGAGCAGGAAGGAAGTCTTACCTGGAGTTCAAGGCAGACGGTGCCGTGACACATTTAGACTTGAACCCAGATTGGTGCCCACAAGTTAAGAGCTGGCTTTTGGGGGTGGTCCACCCTTGCTCTGTCCATCCCCCTGGGTCAGGCTCTGGCCTGGTGGTGGTGGACCTGGATGGATGCTGGGTTCCTGGGCCAGGACCAGCTTGTCATCTCCAATTCAAGACAGCCCCAGACTCCTTGACTTCTCTCAGGGCAGCAGTTGAGGAGAAGGACCAGTTGCCTCTGGTTCCAACATTGGCAGCATTTGGAACTTGCATCAAGCATGTTTGACTGTTTTTTTCAGTTTTGACCAACCAGAGCGGGGGAAAAGCCTTTTTCTCTCCTTAAAAACTCCTGGGATGTCACAAAAGGACCCATTCTTCCTAGGCTGGTTGTCTGAGGCTGGAATGGAGATAGTGAGGGGTGAAAGGCAGCAGTGACAGAGGTGTCTGTTCACCAAGAAGACAACAGGGTATAGACAGCATCCTGGGAGGACCAGGTGTTTGTGGAGGGGTCTGGTCATCCTGGCTTGGCAGGAAGCACTGTAGGATGGAGGGCAGCACACTGGAGTGGCTTCCGGGCTTGGTTTTGGCCTTTACCCTGTGGCATGACTTCAGGCAAGCACTTTACCTCTCCAGTCTCAGTTTGTTCAGCTGTATATTGGGCCATTAGGCCACTGATCTCAGGGCCTCCTCAGTAATGGTGTGTTCCAGGCAGAGGGTACCAGATCCTGGGCCTCGAGGGGTTGTGCAGGGAGCTGGGGCTTCTGGCCTGGTAGGATCTTAGCTCTCATCATTGTCCCAAAGCAAAACTATGCCTGGGACAAAGCCATGCAGAGGGAGGGGATCAGTGTCCTGTATCCCTCACCCCCTGGAGCACTAAAGCTTGGAGTGGGGGTACCCTTGACTGATGAAGAATCCAAGGCCCAGAGAAGGCAACTGAGTCACCGGAAATCACACAGCTTTTATACTCATTGGGGTCCCTGACAAAGGACCCCAGGGCCGGTGTGTTTCCTGATGGTAGGCTTTGGGATGACGTCAATGTTTTGAACATTTATTAGGAACCTACTGCATGCCAGTGGCAGGTGATATAAAGTGAAGAAAGCCTGGCCCTTCCCCTTTAGGAGCAATTGGTCTAGAAGGAGAGATGGACCGCAAGCAAAGAATGGTGAATGATTGCTGGTGCTCAGTGCTGGGGAAATATGGGCAAGGCTTAGCACCAGCACAGAGACAAGAGCTGGGGACTCTGTTGGGGTGGGAATGGGGTATGCAGGGAAAGCTTCAAGGAGAGAGTGATTCTGGGTTGGGTTTTGTAGGATGACTAGGAGTTCACCAAGAAGACAACAGGGTATAGACAGAATGTTGGAAACGAGGGACGGCTTGTGCAGGAGCAGGGAGGTATATAATAGCACCATGTGTTCTGAATTTGTTTGTGGCCAGAAGGTTAATATGTGTGAGATGGGGGAATAGGGAAAGATGAATCCATCGAGATTGTCCTGAATCTGGAGGAACGGATTAGAGCAGAAGGCTTGTGGTCACTGGGGCCAGAGGACTCTGGAATATACTTGGTCCCAAAGGGGCTCTGGACCTTGTCTGGCATCCAGCACAGGGACTAGCCCATAGCTGGAGGTCGCTGTGGGATGGATGAAGGGATGAATGAATGATTTTTTCTTGCCCAGGACCAAGAGACCCAGAGTGAGAGAGAACACATAAGATCGTAGCACATATTCAAGAATCACGGGTAATCCCGAGGTCTGTGCCAGGCACCTTGTAAGTGCCATGCATGTATTCACTCATGGAATCCTCCCGACAGCTCTGTGAGGTAGTTACTTTTATTAGCCAGAAATAACTGAGGCTCAGAGAGGTTAAGAAACCTACCCAAGGTCACCCAGCTAGAAAACTAGAACTGGGATTAGAACCCAGGCAGTCTGGCCCCTGTCGGGTTCCCCAGTCTCTGGCACAGGGCCCTTCCTGCCCCCTGAAAGATACAGGACTGACATGGTTGTTCCTCTGGCGCTTCTGTGGCCCTGGGTACCCCCCAGATTTGACAGGAACAACTGTCACCAGGCCCCAGAGAGGAGCTCTGCTCATCAGATGGTTGCTGGATGAGTAAATGAACGACCACTGGGATGGCAGGTGGGCAGGTTTCCGAGGGGAGGTTGCTGGGCCCAGGGGGCGTCCTGTTCCTGCCCAGGGTGCTTTGGCTCGAGAAGGAGGCAGCTACTGCCTACCCTTCACTACACCTCAGGCAGCCCACATCTCCGGGAGAACCAGCAGGTTTTCCGAGGAGACCTGAAATTCCAGAAAATGCCGTTGGTTGCTTCCAGCCTAATCACAACCATCTGTCTGCCGGGCTCGGTGGCTCGCCCTCCTCCTGTCCTCGCTGGCACGCGTTCCCTGGGTGTCTGTAACAATCGGGAGCCGCACTCGAAAGTTTCCTTGTCAGGGTAGAGCGGCTGTTGCCAAGAGCTCCTTCTTTGATGCAGAAAATATATCCTGAAGGTACTTTGTCAGATGTTTTTATATTAAACATTCTCCCTCCGTGCCCCTTGGCCGCCAAGGGAAGCAGAGATACATCACTTTTCCAGTTGCCCTTTGTGGAAAGAATTCCTGGTGTTTATGGGCCCTTTCCCCTCGCCACCCCTGGCAGGGCCGGGCACCCCTCGGCCAGAGAGGGGAAGGCCTTGGGGGGTGGCACCCCTGCAAAGCAGGGGTGCCCTGGCCTGAGGGAGGGACACTACCCTTACCCTGTGGTAGAAGCTTCTGGGTTGGGAAAAACAGAGGTCTCATGTCTGGAGCAGACATCAAAGCCACTGCCCCAGACTGCAAGGTGAATCATTGCCAGGACTTCAATTGATCTTTAAAAAGAGAGGTAGGAGCTCAGAGATAGGAGCCTGAAAACCATTTTAATCACTCCGAGTTGTCCAGGGTTGTGCCAGCACGGGACAGAGCTGGGAGAAACTGGGCTGTTAGGCCTTCTGTGCCAGGTGGGGGAGAAGGTGGGGAGGCAGGCTCCGGCACCCAGCCTAGAATGGGGGGTGTGGGCAGCGAGGGGCAGAGTGCACCTTCTGGCTCTGGCCCCCTCCTCTCGGGCTGAATGGGCTGAAATATGGCACCAGAGGCACCTCTGGAGACAGGCTGGCTGCATCTGCCCATCAGGATGTGTGTGCCCCGGGAAGTCCCAGGCTATGTCTCTCCCCACCCCTCTGCCTGTCTCTGCTCCCCTCCCTGGGTCCTCTCATCCTCTGCCTTATATCCGACACTGAGGGGATATGCTCCCCAGGTGACCTGTGGGCTCCCAGCCTTGCACTTGGCAGCTGTGTGGTCTTCTGCAAACCACACATTCTCTCTGGGCCTCGGGTCCTGGCCTGCTGGGCTGAGGGATGGGGGGAACGGGTCATGGGTCACTCCCACCTGCCGCCACAGCTGCAGGAGAAGAGAGGACACTTTACAAAACAAGGACTCCAGGCTGCTCTCAGGGGGCATATGCTGGGAATGGGGTTTGTGGGGCAGGGCCTGGGTCTTCCCGACCTAGTGCCCAGCTCAGGGCCCAGAGTGCAGTAGATACTGGCATGGTGTCTGTGATTCACAGAAGGCCCCCCCGCCCCCCCTCCAGAGGGCTTAAAACAGAGCAGCTTTCACAGGGATGCCATGCCCTCTCCACACCCCTGGACTCTCTCAGCTCGTGTGGTCTGTCTCAGGCTCAAGGAAACCCTGGTATGGACTGGGGGAGCCCTGCCTCTGGAGCCTCCATTGCTGTTTGACCAGAGAGAGGAACCAAGAATGGCAGAGAGGGCCCATCTCCTCCTACCTGGCTGCCCAGCTGTGTCTTAGCTGCCTGCCCTCTTCCTCACAGGACAAAGGCCAGAGAGAGCCCCAAGGGCTTCCTTGGAGTCTAACAGTAGTGCTGAACCTGGCCTGGGGGCCAGGAGACCCGGGTCCCGGTTCTGGCTTTGTCCCACCTGTCTTGGTCTCAAACTGCTTCCATTCAGCCTCTCCCTCTGTAAAATGGGCCAGTAGGTCTAACCCATTGGTTCTCAGTTCTCTTTGCACATTAGACTTCCCTCTTCCCTGAAGAGTTTTTAAAAAGCTCAGACCCCATTCCAGAAATGGTTGGGGAGGGACTGGGCATCAGGATTTTTAAAAATTCCCCAGGCGATTCTAATATGCAGCCAGGGCTAAGAACCCAGATCTGGCCATCTCCTCCTCAAGGCGGAGCGTTTTCTATAGTGGGGCCCCCAGCCTGTGCTTGATCACTTCTGGGGATTGAGTGCACATGGCATCTCAAAACTGCCTTAAAACAGGTGTCATAACTTCCAGTGTTCAAGGGAGAAAACTGAGTGTGGGAGGTGGTTAAACTTGACTTGCTCAAAGCCACTCAGCTAAAGGTGAGCGTCTGATCAGCAATTCCGTGAGGCTGGTGTAGTTTTCATATTCTGCAGCGAGGTGGGTTCTCTGATGGCTCAAGAAAGTCGCTGCCCTCCTTGTTGCCCAGACGCCTCCCTTGATCTAAATAGCCTTACCAAAAAGTGAAATGAGCCGGTCACCTCTGCCCAGGCCTGCTTCTGGACCTTGAGGTATGGTGTGGAGTGAGGCGTATAGATGACCGGATGCTCAGGGACCCAGCAGGGCAGGGGTGGAAAGCCCAGGCTTGGGGGCCAGACAGACCTCCCTCTTGCAGCCTTACTTCACTTCTGACAAGTGGGTTTGGCAACATCTCATGGATGCCCTGGAGATGCCATACGTATGGTGCCTGGTGTGCATTTGATTTTCTGTGAATGTGAGGAAGTGAATTGGTGACCAAGTATTAGCATGCTGGGTGGGATTGCATGAAGGAGAAGGTACCCAAGGCAGGGCCTTCTCAGGAAACTTAGAATCTAATTAGAAAGATTGGGGGGAAAAATCACTTCCTAGAGAAGCAGGGTAAATGCTGTTTCCCAAGGAAAGAGTGTGGGCTGGGAGACAGCAGCTACCCATGGAGGCTGCAGGGGATGCGGGGAGCAGAGCTGGGGCCAAGGTCAGATGGAGGGTTTCACCAGGCCACAGGGGAAAGGGCACCCCAGGCCCTGGTTGCTGCTGGGCAAAGGCAAGGCGATGTGAAGATGCTTCTCTGAGAATGGGCATATAATCCTGGCAGGGCAGAAGGAAGTGAGGTCCATGGGAAGGCCTTGAATGCCACTTCAGGGACGGCCGGACTTTGCTCTGTGGCGGGCCATCGCTGGGTGCCCCAGAAATACTTTTGACTGATGGACGGATCAACCGTATCCTTAGAGGATGGGTTTGTATGGCTCAAGAGAGTAGGGTTTTGTTTGTTTAATGTAATCTTTTTATTGCTGTGTACTATGTGTGTAGAAAAAGCACACATATCCCAAGTGAACGGTTTTTCCAAACTGAGCGTATTTGTTATTTGTGTTACTGTTGCCCCGATCAAGAAACATAATGTGACCTCAAAAGCTCTCTCTCGTGTGCGTTTCCCACCGCCTCCCGCCCCCCTCTCTGCATGGGTAGCTGAGCTCTGTTCTGACTTGGGATACCGGAGGCTAGTTTTCCTGTTTCTGAAGCTGGCACAAATGGAAAACCTATACCGTGGGCTCTTCTCTTTTTCTTTTCTTTTTTTTTTTTTTTAAATGGAGATACAGTTGACATGCAATCTTGTATTCGTTTTAGGTGTACAGCATAATGATTTGACGTATGTATAGATTACAAAACTAGTGCTGCCTAAGTTCAGTAAATGTTCGTAACCACATAGTGACATTTTGTTTTTTCTCGTGATGGTTACTTTTAAGGTCTATTCCCTTAGCAACTCTCAAATGTGCAAGATAGCCCTGTTAACAGTAGTCACCCCGTTACACATTACACCCCCAGGAATGTTTATCTCATGACTGGAATTTTGTTCTTTTTGACCACCAGTCACCCATTTCCTCCACCAGTCCTGTGGGCTCTCTAATGCCGCAGAATGTTCAGGAGGCTCACCTGTCCTGTTGTGAACACCTGTGATGGCTCACTCACTGCTGGAGAGGATTCCATGGGTACACACCATGGTTCCCCTAGGCTAACGTACCCATCTGACTACTGATGGCCACTTGGGCACAGCTCCCAGTTGGGGGCTCCTACCTGTGAGGTGACAGTAAGTATTCTTGGATAGGCCTTTCTGTGGACGTAAGGACATCTAGCCGGGAGTTGAGTCACTGGGCCGCGCATTAAATGTGTGGTCAGCTTTATTCCAGGCCCTGCCAGGCTCTTGTCCTGAGACCACGGTGTTCAGTCAGAAATGCTTCTGGGATGAACTCTTGGTTCATCCCACCCATTTTACAGATGAGACCGGAGGAGGGCAGTGCCCGTCCTTGGCCCCACGGCTCCCCAGTGGTCACCCAGCCCGCCTCCCCGCTTCACCCCCGAGGTAGGATTTTAGCCCCATGTCCTTTCCGAAGGCCCTGGGCAGTGCACGCTGGGAAAAACAAAAAGGAGAAAAGAGCGAAAGGAAACCAAACATTGGAAAAGAAGTGTGTTTCCAATAAACTGGGCCTTTCACCGGTAGCCAAACTATTACATTCCTGTACCCTGGGAGCAGCCGACCGGGTTTGCCGCTTTGGGCTGTAAATCTTGCCGGGCGTTGCGTTGGGACTCTCGAGTCGCTCCCGGGGACACACAGACAGGCAGTGTCCTTCGGGGCCTTGTATCCGAGGACGCCGGGGTGACATGTGGTTGTTTGGGCGGGCTGGCTCTGCCCCAGTGGGGCCCCTGACAACAGGGCAGCCTGGCCCTTCTGAGGGAGCAGTGTGTGAGTTACGGTAAGAGATTTTCTCTGCCCGCCCGCCCCCTCCCTTTCTTGGGTGCTTTGATGGGTTTGAGGTGTTTATAGGCTTGATTCATGACCGAGTTACCAGGGTTTTCCACGGAAATAACTTATTAAAGGGGCCGTGCACACAGCGACATTGAAGTCTGGAGAGGGGCGCGCATCAAAGGCGGCCCTGGAGAGCCAGGCAGTTTCACTGGCCGCTGCTCAGACGCGGCCCAGGAGGGGCGGGAGGGGGCGGGCCTGGGCTGCAGGAAAAACACTTGGGCTTAAGAAAACACTCCCCAGACAAACCCAAATTCAGGTCCACGGAAAAAAAAAAAAAAAAAAGAGGAGAAAGTGAAAGCCTAGCATTCGGGGCCAGCCCTCCGCCGGACCCTCCTGCCCAGATGCGGGGACACATGTGGGTACCCGGCTGACGCATGGTGCCCGGACATTCTGCTGTCATGCCTGCACCTCCCCTTGGCCCAAAGCTGTTGCTTAGAAGGCAGTGCCTAGGCTGCGGGCTGCCTGCTGCTTTTTGCCAGGGATGGGTGGGGGAGACGTTAGGGGTGGAGGGATTTTTTGGTTCGCCCCTTCCTGAGAGCTCCTTTCCTTTGATTGAATTACATCTGGTTTGTCTTTTGAGGCCTTCCTTTTCCAGGAAGCCTTCAGGGATTGGGCAGCCCATAGCGGCTTCTCTTCTCTCCCCCAACTTTCAGTGGTTTTCACCTCCACGCTGTTCCCTTGCAGTGAGTTGACTTTGCTTTGAGTTTAACCCCTGTCCCCAACCAGACTATGAATGCCTTCTGGGCAGGACCTGGGTCTGCCTCTGTCCCTCAGGGATGTAACCGGGAAACTGGGGGTGCTGCTGCCTGGCATAGCCCACCTCGTGCAGGAAGACATGGTTTGGAGTCATTCCCTGACACTCAGTCCTGGCTCTTGCACAAAAATAACAATTGCAGTAGAAGTAGTACTAATAATGGCCAAAATTTGAGGACAAAACATGTGGCAGACACTGCACATGTTTCTTGCTCCTTAACCCCTTTCAGGTAAGGTGGGTTCTATTACTACGTATCCCAGTTTATTTTACTTCACTGGGGAGAAGTAATTTGCCCAGAGGCAACACGCGGATTAGTGGCAGAGGTGGGGTTTGAACCCAGAGCTGCCTGACTCCAAAGCTTGTGTCCTTGGACAAGGCACTACACCCCTCTGGGCTGCAACCTCGTTCTGTCGGTGAGTTCACAGACTGGTCGGAGAAGCAAGACAGGCCCTCATGAGGCTGCACAGGATTTGTTGTTGGCTTTGGTTTATTAAGGTACGCTCTGTATACGGTAAAACTTCATGGAAGTGTACTGTGAATTTTGACAGTTATGTAACTACTGTCACACGGTTAAGATAGAACATTTCCATCACTCCAAAAAGTTCCTTGGTGTCCCCTTGTGGCCAGCCCTTACCCCACCCCCAGCTGCTGGAAACCCCTGATCTGATTTCTCTCTCTGTAGTTTTGCCTTTTCCAGAATATTCTACAAATTTAATAATACGGCGAGTAGCCTTTTGTATCTTTTCCTTTAACCCAGAAAAATGCTCTGAGATTCATCCATGTTGCCTCATGGATGGATGGACATTTGGGTTATTTCCAGTGTTTTTGTCTATAAACATGTGTGTTCAGGGTTTTGTGTGAACATAAGCTTTCAGTTAACGTGGGTAAATACCCAGGAGTAGGATTACTGGGTGTATATTTAAAGGAGTATTTGCTACACTGTTTTCCTAAGTGGTTGTACCTTTTTGCCATTTCACTAGCAGGGTATGAATGTTTCAGTTCCTCTGTGTCCTCACCGGTGCTTTGTATGCTCAGTTGATTTTTGTGTGAGTTATTCTGATAGAAGTGTAAGTGATATCCTGCTGCCGTATTAATTCACATTTTTCTAATGACTAAATGATGTTGAACATCTTTCCATGTACTTTATTTAAAAAGTTTTTTTTTTAATGTGTGTTTGTTTTTGAGAGAGAGAGGGAGACAGAGCATGAGTGGGGGAGAGGCAGAGAGAGAGGGAGACACAGAATCTGAAGCAGGCTCCAGGCTCTGGACTGTCAGCATAGAGCCTGATGCAGGGCTCGAACTCACGGGCTGTGAGATCATGACCTGAGCCGAAGTTGGACGCCCAACCGACTGAGCCACCCAGGCGCCCCTCATGTATTCATTTTCAATCTTTGTATCTTTGGTGCAGTGTCTGTTCAGACGTTTGAACATTTTTTTCTATCGGCTTGATTGCTTTCTTATTGAGTTTTCAGAGTTCTTTATATATTCTGCTATCAGAATATATAAGATAGGTGTTTTGTAAGTATTTTCTCCTAGTCTGTGGCTTGTCTTTCATTTCATAATGGTGGCTTTTGAAGAACAGAAGTTTTTCATTGTTCTGAAGTCCAATTTATTAATCGTTTCTTTTCGTGCTTTTTGTGTTGTATAAAGAACTCTGCCAAACCTGAGGTCACAAAGATTTTCTCCTCTGTTTTCTTCTAGAAGCTTTATGGTTTTAAGTTTTATATTTACGTTTATAATCTATGTCAAGTTAATTTTTATATAAGGTGTGAGATAAGAATCTGTGTTCTTTTGAGGTGTGAGATAAGAATCTGTGTGTGTGTGTGTGTGTTTGTGTGTGTAAATCCGTTTGTTCTCTTTGTATTTGTTGAAAAGACTACACTTTCTCTTTTGAGTTATGTTGGCCCCTTTGTCAAAAATCAGTTGATCTTATGTGTGTTCCCTTTCTGGACCCTGTTGTGTTTCATTGTCTACGTGTCTTTCACCAAAATCACACTGTCTTGATTACTGTGGCTTCATAGTAAGTTTTGAAATCGGGTAGCGTGAGTCCTCTTGACTTCATTCTTTTTCCGGGTTGTTTTGTCTAGTCTAAGCATTCACATTTTTATATTAATTGTACAATCAGCTGTTGATTTCTACAAAAAGGCCTGCTGGGATTTTGATTGGGATTGCATTGAATCTGTAAATCAGTTTGGGCAGAATCGACATCTTGACAATGTTGAGCCTTCCTATCAATGTATATGGTATACTTCTCCATATATTTAGGTCTTTGATTTCTCTCATCAGAGAATAGAGATCTTGGACGTTACTGTTAAATTTTTACCAATGTAGTTCACGTTTCTTGGTACTATTGTAAATTGTAAAACATTTTCCAGTTACTACTAATACATAGAAAGACAGTTATTTTTTAATTTTTTATCTTAATGCTTGTTTGTTTCTGAGAGGGAGCGAGAGTGAGCACACGAAGGAAGGGCAGAGAGAGAGGGAGACAGACGATCTGAGGCAGGCTTCGTGCCGACAACAGAGCGTCCGATATGGGGCTCGAACTCACGAACAAACAAGATCAAGACATGAGCCGAAGTCAGGTGCTTAACCGACTGTGCCACCCAGGCACCCTGACAATTAGTTTTTAAATAGTGATTACGTAAGCATAGGATTTTAATGGCTTGGGTGCTTGGTATTGGGTGTTATGTTTCAGAGGAAGAGTTGCAGAATGGAGATTTTTTTCTTGTTGGACTCTCAAGAATATCACCTCTGCCCCATGACATTCCCTAAGATGGTCAAGTATGAATGTCTTCTACTGAGACAGATGTGGCATCTTGGGTGAGTTGCCTCAGCCTTTGGGTGTCAGTTTCCTGCCTGAAGCGGAAAGCAGTGGACAGAACTGGATCAGATGACCCGGTGAGGGCTCTTCTAGCCCGGAGTTTGATGTTCACACAGGCCGCAGGGTGGGAGCTTCGGAAGGGCCCTGCGTCCTGGTCTTAAGGAACCCTCTCCTTATTTCACAGAATAGAGAGGGGAGGGCATTTGCCCCGGGTCGCACAGTGGCTGACAGTGAAGAGAAGACAGGTCTCTTGTTCCCCAATCCAGCCCCTCACCCCTGATTCGATGGGGAAAGACAGCCCAGCGGGAGGTGACTCCACAGCTGGGAGGGAGAGACTGGGGAGGCGGCCATCGGTGCTGGCAGCCACGAGGCTGGCTGCCGGGAGCTGTGACCCTCAGAAGTGGCCAGTTCACGTTTGGGCTGTTTTCAAAGTATAAAAGCACCATGCTTGGAAATGCGGGTTTTGGCTGACCTCACCCCGAGTGTGGAGTTTAAAGGCCTTTGTAACTCTTTGGTTTGGAACCGGGTCTGGGCATGGCTGGGGAAAACACTGGAACCCATTAGTGCGCGTTCCAATTGCTCTGCCTCTGGGAGAGGGAAGCAGCCTCCTCTCCCCTTAGTCACCGCAGACAGCCCAGGAACCTGAAGGGTACGAGCAGGGAGGAGAGGGCAGGGGAGAGGAGGTGAGTCCTTGGCCACAGAGGCCCCAGCCTGGCCTTTGGTTGATGGTGCCAGGAGCACCCCAGCATTTCATGCCTATTTGCTTTGATTTTCATGGCACCTCTCTGAGTTACCCCATTTCACAGATAAGAAACTGAGGCTCAGAGAGGTTTCACTTCCTTGCCAGAGCCACACAGGGAGCAAGTGAAGGAGATTTGACTGGGACCCACGTTTTCTCTGAAGTCAGAAGCTGTTGGGATGGGGACAAGCTGCCGATGGGCACAGGGTTTCCGTTGGGGTGAGAAAAATGTCCTGGAATTAGATAGTGATGGTGGCCGCACATCGTTGTGTACGTACTCAGTGTCACTGAACTGTATGTTTAAAAATGGCTAAATGGTTAATGTCATATCACGTGTGTTTTACCACAATTAAAAAAAAAAAAAAGCTGGTGTGCCCTTTTGCCCGTCAGTGCTGCCTCCCTCCACAGCAGGCTCCTTGGCATGGGGGAGTATGGGCCGTGGCACCTGGCCCTCCTGGTCGGTGGAGCTGCCCAGGGTCCAGGCAGAAGGGCGGGCAGGGGCTTTGGCCAACGGATAGCCACAGCCAGGTTGGCTTTTGCACGCCATTCCCCTCTTTAAGGATAGAGAGAAACTTAGACCCTGGCAGCATCCCCAAGAGGATGCTGGGACACTGTCCCAGAGCTCTTGATCCACACAAAAGAGGTGGGACCTCGGGTGACCATGGCCTGCTGGCCACCAAAGCCATGCCATAGTCCAGGGCTGGGCTGGAGCCAGAGTGGCTGCCCTGGTGCCCGCCCGGTTGGCCTCTGGTCTCTGTCCCTTGGTACTGCTGGACGTGAAGACTCTTCCCCCACCAGAGCCTTCCCCTTTGGGAGGGAAATCAGGGAAGGAAGTCAAAACCTAATTGCCCGTATTTTTTAGAGATGCATAATGAAGGATGCGGGGGAAATGAAATGAGGGACTTGAGCCAAAACAAACAAGCAAATAACTAAATAAAAGGGACGTAAATGAAGCAATCTTGATAACTGTTGAATCTGAGTGAGCGTTAGCTCAGGTTGGGTTCTTAGAAGCAGAACCCAAGGTGGGGATGTGGACAGACGCGGCTTACCCGGGGGCACATTCTCAGGAGAAGGGGTTGAGGGAGGCGGGATGGGGCAGGGAGGATGTGGTCTCAGCTGGAGTTCAGCCTCAGCCTGACCCTTCGGGGAGCTCTCCCCGGAGCAGGAATTGCAACTCAGAGCTGGTTACACCTCACACCGGGAGGCAAGGGATTAGCCTTTGTTCCCTGTCAGTTAGTCACTGGCTGTCAGCGTATGCGTGTGTGTAAACACACACACACACACACACACACACACACACACACACACACACACACACGTTGGGGGGGGGGGGGGGCTATAAACACCTGACCAGGACGATTCTCCCAATAAGGGGCATCTGTGAGCCATTAGCAGCCCCGACGTCCCAGTAGCCGGGCATACAGGGGACTTGGGTGGGGTATGTAACAGCACCCACTACATGGATATATGGGAGTCTCTTGTTACTGTTCTTTCTACTTTTGGTGTCTGGTTGAACACTTCCTTAATGAGAAACAAGACATCTCTGCTGAAACAGGGTTCTGAGAAGGAAGGAAGAAAAAGGGAACTCCCGCCCCTTGAGTGCTGGCTTTGTGCCAAAGCACCTCACCGTCCTCTTTCACCTGGGTTCTTTCCCTGACACGAATGGGGTATTTGAGACTCAGAGAAGTTAAGAAATCAGTCCTACGTCTACAGTTGCCAGATTCAGCCAATACAGGATATCCAGTTATATTTGAATTTCAGATGAACGGCAGCACCGGATTTTATTTTTATTATTTTTTTAATGTTTATTATTTTTGAGAGAGAGAGAGAGAGACAGAGACAGAGGCAGAGACCAAGCAGGGAAGGGGCAGAGAGAGAGAGAGGGAGGCACAGAATCTGCAGTAGGCTCCAGGCTCTGAGCCGTCAGCACAGAACCCAGTGTGGGGCTCGAACTCACAGACTGTGAGATCATGACCTGAGCCGCAGTCGGCCGCCCAACCAACTGAGCCACCCAGGTGCCCCAGCAACAACAGATCTTAGTATAAGTATGTCCCCCCATAGTTTTTGCGGCAAACGTATACTGAAAAGTTATTTGGTGTGTACTTGAAATTCACATTCTCACTGGGCATCTTGCCTTTGACCTGAGAGCCCTGTCTAGGCCACGTATCTTATAAGGGGTGGAGCTAAGAGTTACACTCCAGTGGGCTGATGCTAAAGCTTATGTTTTTCAACCCTGTCGGGTTTAGCACTAACAAAAGGCTTTTGGAGGCAGTATCTTGCCAGGGCCTCATAAGGCCTGAAAGCAGAGCCCATTGGAATCACGTGGTCAGCTTTGAAAAATTCTGATGCCTGGGCCCCACTCCAGACCAACACAGTTAGTCTCTTTTGGACACCTCCACCTCCAGTACTTTTTTAAAGCACCACTGGTGAATGAATCTAGCATGCAGTCAGGGCCAAGAATCACTGGCCAGGGCCCCCAGCTCTCCATGTTCATGAACGTGGAAAGGAATATACCAGAGACCAAGAGGGGGCCCTCTGGTGCCCGGAAAATACCCCAGAGTCCCTGCGCCGTTTCATGGGCCCAGGAATGTGTTTGGGAGAGGCAGGGAGCCTGGCCCTGTTTGTTCGTCATCTTCCCTAATTCAGCATCCTCCCACGGCCCGCTGCCACCAGCAGGCGGAAGTGCAGCCTGGCACACAGGCCCTGCCCCAAACTGCCGGCACGCTGGGCTCTCTCATGGCCCCCTAGCTTTGTTGTTCCCTCTACTTGGAATGCCCTGCCGGTCTGCTTTTGTCCACCTGGCCCGCTCCTCCTGTTCCTTCCAAAGGGCCAGCTCACAGGTCACCTCCTCTCTGGAGCCTGCCCCGGTCCCCACAGCAGAGCCGGTCACCCCCATCCTCTCTTCCAGCAACTCATGGCAAAGACTCCGCGATGGCAGTTCGCTCCTTTGTGGGGATGAGCAAGGCGTCTGCTTGCTCCTCTCACTGCCGGCTTGGTATTGGTCCGTGTCTGATGGTGGCACTTGCTACGGCAAGGCCTTTGGTAAATGGGTATGGAATTAGAGGGAGAAGGAAGGATTTGGTTGAGGGAGTGGGGTCCCGTCTTCCCACGCCATCGTCGCCAGAAAGGTCCCCTCTTTCCTGCTGCTCCTCTTTTTGACTAACACTTAAGATCATTTGCCTGGAGTCTAGGCCCCGTGCAGCCCAAAGGTAAATAGGTTTATAATGACTTGAGGGAAAAAAAGAAGCAAGTGAGCCAGGAAGTCGGGCATTGCCAGCTGTGGGCCTGGGGAGGTGGAAAAAGGCCCCTGTGGCAAGCCCTGAGCCTTGGAGCTGGGCCTCAGTGGCCTGGGCTGAGCCTCTGCTTCCCAGAAATCCTCTGGATAAACACGGAAGGAAGTGAGGGGTGCAGTCTCCCCCCCACCTTTGAAACGGGCCGTGGCCCAGAAGGAGGCTGAGTGGCTGGGGAAGGGGGGGCGGCCAGGACCCCACTTCGGAGAGGCCTAGGACGCCTGCTCTTCTGGTGTTAAAAGAATGACTTAAAAAAAACTGTGGTAAAATACACATAACACAAAACTTACCGTTTTAACCATTTTTAGGTAAATAGTTCAGCGCCATCAAGTGCATTCACATTGTTGTGCAACCATCACCACCTTCCCTCCACAGAACTCTCTTCTTCTTGCAAAGGGAGGATGGATGCCTTTTTCAAGCCTCGTATTAGATTCTGTTGAAAATACAACTGAGGGGCTATTTGTACATCACTGGCTGGGGGCATGGATAAATAAAGCAGCTCCCTGCCCTTAGGGAGTTCTCATTTTTGTCCATCAGGTAGGTCCAAGGAGCCGGGGGGAGTTAGATAAGAGAGACTGGCAAAGACACAGCTGAACTTGGGCAGCAGGGGGACCTGGCCGGTCTCAGGCTCCAAGCAGGGCACCGGGTGATGGGACACAGGCCACTCATATAAATATATCTGTTTGTGTAATCCCCATGAAAATTGGCGGGTGGTGGTGCACGGAACGAGTATCACAATAAGCCAGGCAGTTCAGAAATAGAAACACACCTGCCCATTACACAGCCACCTTGCTCAGCTTCCTCTCTGGCCTTGAGTGTCTTGTCTTGTATGGGTGTTTTCACACCATTGTGATGCGGTGGCAGAGAAGGTAACATTTTCTTTGCTGTCTTCCTCAAGTAACGTCATATTAGAATCGCTTTTTCATGTTGCACCCCCACGCTTCCAGATGTTTCCCAACAGCCCTGCCTTGCCCAGGGAGAGGTTCTGCCTTTAACCCTGCTAGGGGGTGAGGTGGGTGTGGGGCTTTGGCTGCATGTGGGGCTGGAGGACAGGTAATGTCCCCTGATAAGGGGCTGAAATGTGGAAGGAGCAGGCCCTTCCTTTTGAGCAGGGTCATGGATGGTGGCTGCCGGGCACGTTTATGTGGCATCTTTGAGGCCATGCAGGTGCGTCCCCGGGCACGCCTCTTGTGGTCCTGTGTCACCTGTGGGGAGCTAAGACTCTCACTTGGCTACAGATGGAACCCAAGTGTGGGTCACTCAACCTGGCGGCCTTGAGGACCCTAGAGGTGGCTCGTGAACGTCTGGCATTGGGTGTCCATCTTTCTAGGGCCTCAGATTGCCCCTTGCGGGGCCTCCTGCAGAGCGAGCCTCACCCAGACTATCTGGTGGACCTCAGGAGGCAGGTGGGGCTGTGCAGGGACGCCAGTGTGCGGGGCCTCGAGGGCCCTTGGTGAGGGAGGGGGCCGGGGAAGGCTGCCAGCGGCGGCATTTTGGTTAGCTTAAAACACACCTCGTGGCTTTTGTTTTCCAGAGAAACATATGGCCCATTATGGAAAATTTGGAAAGTGTAGAAAAGTGCAAAGAGATGCAGGGAAGGGACCACAGTCCTACCCTCCAGAGATAACCACTGTTAACATTTGGCTTGTTCTGTTTAAATTGTTTTTTTCTGTTAGAAAATACAATTTTGTATCCTGCCTTTCCCCCTTAGCATTATATAAATATTTTCCCGTGTCATTAACTCTTCGTAAACATTGTTTTTCACGGCTGCGTTTTATTCCAGCCTAGGGATCCACTAGCGCTGATTTAGCAGCTGGTAAGTCGGACACCTGGCCCCCCCAGGTGGGAAGATGAGCCCCAGCTGTGAGGAGGGCCCTGCCGTGGGGGTGGGTGCTGTGGCTCTTGTTCCTTGCGTTCTCTCTGGCCACTCCTCCGGGCTGCGTTGCTCCCTGCCCGGGCCTGGCCCCAGGGAGGTGGACGTCCTGCGTGGGTGGCATTAATCATCGTCTCCTTTGAGTTCCAGAAGCCCTGGGCAGGGATGGTGTGGCTCTTCCAGGAAGGCTTCTCTGGTCTCCCCAGCCTGGGGTGGCAAGTTTGCGCTTCTCCCTGAACTCCCAGTAAGCAGGAGCCTTTGCACACACTGCCCCGATTGTGTGGGTTTACAGGGTGAGCGTCGCCCCTGCCATACTCGGCCTCTTCTTGCCTCACAGAGCACTGGCTTTAGAGCAGGCCTTGCCATTCCCTGACTGTGTGACTTTGGGCCAGTTCCATAACCTCTCTGAGTTCTTGCTTGGATTCTTTGTCTGCAAAGCGGGCGTGATATTGCCCTGTTTGCTTGGTTGTTGTATAAATGAAAAGAGATCATGTATCCCAGGTGCCTGGCACTGTCTGAGGGAACACGGCGGGTGCCTGGTAAGGGGTGAGGGTTATTCTGTGTGTGAACGGCAAGATTGTACTGTCTTGTCGTCTCCCCTGTTCACCCGCAGGAATGAGCGGCCCTGTGGGGAATGGCTGACCTGAACTGCATTTGACTTAGCTAGAGTTGAATGAACTATCTTTGCTCCCTTTTCTTCTGCCCACACTTTGGTTGGGGAAACTGAGGCCACCCTGAAGTTCCGCCTACACTCCGTGACTCTTGGCAGATCCCTTGAGGGTGGCTTAGGAAAGGTCTGTGGGGATTCAGGAACACACTGGATACATCAGTTGGTGAGCCAGGGAAATTAGCAGTAACGAGCTCATTTCGATAGCAATGAGCTGAGTCTCCCTCCAGCTGCCAGACATTTATGAGGCTGGCTGGGTGCCGGCGGCCGGAGGCCTCCAGTGGCCCTCATCCCTCTGCCTTCCGGCTGGAAATAATTCGTATTTAAAAAATAACAATAATAAAAAAAAATCTCCATCTCCTCTGGCTTTCTGAGTCCTTCAGGCCCAGGTGGGGAGGTGGTGGATGTCTTTGCTCTGTGAACTCTGTGTGGAGCAGTCGGACAGGAAAGGTCCCCCAGCTTCCCCTCCCTCATCTGCCAAAAGGTCCGGCCGCTGCACCCTTTTGAGCAGACTTGCCAGGGGACTTTGCCTCACAGGGCCCCTCTGCAGCAGACCCCGCTCTTGGCGAGGGGAGGGTGGTTAGGATTTCAGTAGGATCCTGCAAGAGCTTTGGGTCTTTTTTCCTGCTCAGGGCCTCAGTTTCCCCATTTGTAAAGTGAAGGAAGAGATAGGAAGCACGCTGTTTAAGTTTCAGATCCAGAATTCTATGGAAAATGGGGGTCCTGGGGTTGAGAGTTTCCAGTCCTGTCCGGGAACCAGAATTACCTGTGGCATGTGTTAGATGCAGCTTCCCAGGCCTGCTGAGTCAGAATCTCCAGGGTAGGGCCCAGCAGTGTACATTTCTGGGGCAATTTTTAAAATTGATACTAAATTCAATTAATCTAACGCACAATTCACCATGTTCAAGCGTGCCATTCATTGGTTCTTGGTATATTTTCAGTGTTAGGCATCATTGCCACTGTGGAAGGGAATGTACATTTTGCATAAGTGCCCCAAGAGATGCTGATGCCACCCATCCCTCTGGGGACCTCTGCCAGCGAGTGTCCCTGAGGTGTTGATTTGGACCCTTCGGTACCAGGCAGTGAGGCCGCTCCTTGCTCTAGTTCCCTGCGGAAGGAATCCGGTGTCCGGGATCTCTGTGAAGTGAGATGAGGGGTATCCTGGAAGAGAAGGCCAGGTTGCGGGAGAGGGAGTCCTGTTTCCTCACAACTTTTGAGGGGAGCAGAGGCTCCTCCCCCATCACTGTCCAGGGCACCCCATACCTTACAAGCCAGTGAGCACTCACTCACTCGGATCTGATGACCCTTTAAACTCCCAGCTTGGGATTCTGAGGGTGGCCTGGGCTGCTTTGGGCTCACAGCCAGGATGTTTGCACAGTGGTGGCCCACGAGGCTCCTTCCACCCCCAGGGACACCCTTCTCCTCTTTCTCAGCCCACCTCTGCGGGTGTCGGCATCCCTTTACTGCCCTGACCACGCACCCCAGCTCCAGGCACTAGGGGCTGAGGCATTGGTCCTTGTGAACCACGCATGCCACATCCTCTGTGAATTCTCCTCCAAGCAGTTTGGGGCATTTGGGAACTTCGCCCCCCAGCAGACAGGCCTTTGAGAGGGTCCCAGAGTCTGGGGCGGGGGTGGGGGGTGGGGGGGTGGGGCGGGTGGGGAGGGGCAAGTGACCGTAATACCCACCTTGTCAGTGAAGGGGACAAGTTCTCTCCCTGTGTGCCCTTGGCTTCCTGTCCATAGCCGGAAGCATCTGCCCTGAGGGTGTGTCTGGCAGACTTGGGCAGGCCACGCCCCCTCAGGCAGTGAGACCCTGCACAAGGTCCTCTGCGGCCCTGTTATTTGTGGCCTTGAGGCTCCATGGGGTGTCCAGCTGAGACAACAATTGGTATTCCCAAGAATGGGACTCAGCCCATAGCACTCTTGCTCGTTGACCCTTCCTCTGGGAAAGGGGTGGCTGGACGGCTCTGTGTCCCCTGCCTGATGCAGCTCCTGGCTCTCAGGGTCACCATTGGTATTTCTGACCCTGTCCACAGTCAGCACCTCCTCCTGAGCCCCCAGCCTTACTTAAGGAAGCCCCGTGGATCAGTAGACACGGCTTTTGCCTCTGACTGACCGCTGGGCTCTTTGGCCTGAGACCTGGCTTTGCTTCTGGGCTTGAGTGCTTTTACTGAGTTCTTGCCTAAATCGTCTGTTCTGAAATTCTTTTCTTTGGAGCTCTGGCGGGTCTGGCAGTCCCGAGTGGCTGCCCCTCCATGGTTAGCATGTGGTGGGCCACCCTCCTGTGTGACCTTTCCCTCAGTGCGCCTCAGTTTCTACATAGGACATAACTGTTCCTTTCTAGCCCTGCCCTGCCATGAGTCACCCCTGCCCTGGATGTGGCAGCTACCCAGGGAAGGCTGAGTGAATGGATGGATGCACTCGCCAGCCAGAGACCCTGCCGTGCCTTATTCCTGTGGGATTCTGAGAGTCCCCTGCAGTTTGCAGTGAGAACGTAGCAGCTGAGAGTTCACTTTCTTAGAAGGGTTGGTGGCTCTGTAGTGGGGCAGTTTTTTCCAAGGTCCCACCCAACGCCCCACTCCCAGCCAAGCCCACAAGGTTGACTTGGGTGGCATTCTCTTGGGGTGGCTGATGGTAGGGCTTGGATGGTGAGCAGAGGCTTCTGGGCTGGCACGGAGTCAGTTTCTGCATCTGACAGTGGGTATCTACCTGCAAGGGCTTTTGTGAGCGTGAAACGAGATGATGTTGCTACCACCTGAGCAGATATTATCTTCCTAGCCATCCATGTCACCGGTGTCCTTGTTAAGCAGATGAGCGAAGAGGAGGCTCCCAAAGATGTCCAGTGGCTTGGTCATACAGCTGGTTAGTGAAGGGACCAGGCACAAGTTCTGCCCAATGCAAAGCACATCCTCTTTCTTGCCTTTTTTTTTTTTTTTTTTAAAGTAACACATAATTAACGCAGAACGTTTAGAAAACAAGAAAAGCACAAAGGAAAAACAAATTACCCTTAACTCTACCACCCTGAAAGGAAATTATTACTATTTTTTAATTAGCTTGGAATATTATTTTTCTTGTGGTTCTCTTTCTTAACAAAAATAAGGGGCAGCGGAAATCTGCCATGTACGTATTTACTGCCAAATGAGAGGAAGATAGCTACACAGACTATATCTAGTAACATTGAGAACATTTCCTTAGTTCAGCAAATATTCTGTGTGATTAAAAAACATTTTTTTAAATGTTTATTTGTTTTTGAGAGACAGAGAGCTAGCAAGCATAAGCCAGGGAAGGGCAGAGAGAGAGGGGGAGACACAATCCGAAGCAGGCTGCAGGCTCTCAGCTGTCAGCACAGAGCCCGATGCGGGGCTTGAACTCATGAACCGTGAGATCATGACCTGAGCCGAAGTTGGATGCTTAACTAATTAAGCCACCCAGATGCCCCTCCCCCTTAAATAATTTTTTTAAATGTTTATTTACTTATTCTGTGTGATTTTTAATGGGTGCTTAATATTCCAGCTCATGGATGTGCTGTATTTTCTCACCAATACCCCGGGCCTAGACATGTAGGTTGTTGCTGCATTGTTTCTTTTTTTTTTTTTTCTTCTAACTATCATAAATACTGCAGCTTGATGAGCATCCTTTTGCATATATCTTTATGTGCATCGCTGGTTACTTCCTTAGGATAATTCCTAGAAGTGGGACTGCTAGGTCAAAGGCGACGCACATTTAAGGTCAGAGTGCCCTCCGGAAAGGCCGTATCCGTTTTCTCCCCCAGCAGCCGTGGAAGAGAGGGCCCGGATCTTGTAACTCACAACCTTTTGCTATTTCCAAACTGTGAGCCCAGAAAGAGTTGGAAAAAAAAAAAAAAAAAAAAAAAAAACCCACTGCGCTGGGAGCGACTTCCTGCCAGAGGAAGGGAGGCATTTGGTAAATAGTCCACTCCCAGTTTTTGAGTGGATGCTCTGCGGCCTGCCTTCAGGCCAGGCCACTTGGGAACATACAGAAAAGCGGAGACCTGGTCCGGGTCCCATCCACCGGGATGGGAAAGATGATGACCACCTGAAAGGCCACAGGAGTGAACCCCAGGACGGAGGACAAGTTCCTGCTAAGGGCAGGGCCATGGTCGCCTGGGCCACCTCCATCCCTAGCATCTGGTTCAGTGCTCGGAAGGACTAGGCGTGTGGTGAATATTTGTCAAATAACAAAAAGCAGCTTGTTACCAACAGAAGCTGCTGTGAGCTCTTTGAAGTAGCATTTGAGTCTTGTTCACAGCTGGCTGCACCCCGAGCCTAGAACAGTGTCCGTTCTCCATAAATACTGTCTGGGGGAACGAAGGCTTCATGGGACAAACAACTGCAAGAAAAGGATGAAGGGGCGGTCCACATTCCGGAAGAAAATGGAATGAGCCGCTCACACCCCCCCTGCCTCCCTTTGTCGGTGCTAGAGAGCACTGGCTGGGAGTCTGGGTGCTGATTTTGTGCCCCTGCTTCTGTGTGACCAGGGGAGTTGCCCCACTGTCTGAGACTTAGTTTTCTTAAGGGATTGGACTTTGTTCTCAGGGCCCCCTCTGGCTCTCAGGCCAAGAATCTGACAGGATGGAAGGGAAGGGTGTTAGTTGGCCAGACTTTAGCCCCATACATTCAGTAAGATGGGGGCCCCACAGGTGACCCCTGGCCCACGAGCAGCTGCTGCCCAAGCCTGGTCCTTGCCACTGTCCCCCATCGCCAGCCCTCAGCAGGGCTCTCTCAGGTGGCTGGTGGCTGTCCCCGAAGGCGGGGATATGGAAATGAGGTGATCCAGCCGTTCCCCAGCCTCGTCCTTCTGTTTTGAATAAGGTTGTAGATTGTTTGTTTGAGAGAGGAGAGGCCCCAGCTAAACATCCTGCTTGTAAAGTCCTGAGCGCCAGCCGCTCCACCCCCCACCCAGGAGGCTCCTCTGGCAGCCCCAGGGCTGGCATCCCTCTGCCTCTCAGCTTGACTCCCCCACTGCTACCCTACCCAACTCCCATCCTGGACCCCACGATAAAACTGCTCTTGGTGGCCCCTTCTGCCTTCTGTTCCCCTCCACTTCATTCCCTACACTTCCCCTCTGCTTAGGCTAAGAGAAGCTCTTCCTACTGGAGGAAGGCTCTTTTACTTGGGCAAAGTGCTTTGCCATCTTGGACTTGTAGCCTCAAGATCTGAG
Source organism: Panthera onca (assembly GCF_046562875.1). NCBI lineage: Eukaryota > Metazoa > Chordata > Mammalia > Carnivora > Felidae > Panthera > Panthera onca. The sequence continues at coordinate 38,412,946 of NC_138344.1, read as the reverse complement.
TGCTGAGTCCATTTCGTTGGTGAGGACACTAAGTGCCAGAAAAGCGAAATTTCTTGCTCAGAGTCCATGGTGCAGCAGTGGCCAAGCACAGGACAGAGAATCAGCCTGGGGAAAGCTGGGGCTCCAGCCCAGCCTCTGCCTCCAGCTGGCTGGGTGACCTTGGACAAGTCCCATTCCCTCTCTGGGCCTCAGCTTGCTCATCCACAGAGTGAGCGGGTGCGTGGTACATGATCTCTTGAGCTCCTTTCCACCTCTGCTGCTCTGTCTCGAGGTGAGGATCATGCGGCATCAGGTGGGAGGCCCCTTGCAGTGTCCCTGGGCCCGGTGGCACCCCACCCCTCCCTTGCGCCCCACTTCCTGCAGCCAGTTTGGAGCCAGAGACAAAGGCCTGCCCTGGGTGGAAGGTGCGGCCGGTGGGGATGTGTGCTGGTGCCTGGCTGGCGGGTCCTGATAAGAGGCTGGGGCTCCCCGTGAATCAGCGGGAGGTGCTGCGAGCGAGCGAGGGGAAGATGGGGTGCCCTGGCGCCTGTCTCACCAGCCTCTGCCCACCTGCTCAGGGACCTCCCCCAGCCCCCTCGCCCAGTGAGAGGTTTCATGGCAAATGCTGGACCCGCAGAGAGAAAGGGACACGGCAGCTGTGCAGCTTTGGTGACGTCTGTGCTATTACGTGTTGGCAAGGCCGGGGGCCTTCTGGCCCCAGCAAACCTGACATTCAAAAGGCCACGTGATCCTGGGGTTCTCTCCTGGCTCGTGGGACAATGTGTAGGATGGGACGTGTGTGCTTTCTGGAAGTTAAAGTTCACCCTTCCCGGCGACCTGTTTGTTCCACATCCTCAAGGACCCTGACTTCACCCTATTGTTCGTGCTGCTGACACAGAGGTTCCGAGCTCCTCTCTGAGTTTGCGCTGGGATGGGGGGTTCCCGCTGGTGGCAGTGGGGGGCTGGGGGTTGGGATCCGCGCGTGCCTGCTTGTGAAAAGGGATCCGCTCATTCAGGGAAGATGTCGTGTCGGGACACCCACGGGCTGCCCAGGGAGGCTGAGATAGCTACCGCCCGGGCTTTTGTATCTTGAGTTTTGTCAAACTGAGGCCCAGCCATTTCTGGCTGTGGCTGACTTCCTGCCCTTGGTGGTTATGGTGATGAAACTGCTCAGGTGGCCCGTCAAGGATGGGCTTCATTCTCACAGTAGGCGATGGAGGACGTGCCGAGGGACCTTGCCTCCGGACGTGAACCATTATGATGACCCCACTGGTGAATCCAGTGTCTCCTCACTGAGGATTCATGAGACAGTTGAGTCAGAGTTAAGTGTAAAGAATTGGATTCCTTGGAGTCGGCGGGGCGATCCCAGAATTTGAAGGCCCTGGCTCTGAAGGGGTTAATCTGGTTTCCTAAATAAGGGAAGAGTATAGTCAAGCTACTTTCTGGGAGATGCAAATGCATTTGGACGTTTGGTACGTCAGTCACTGTTTTGACAGTAATAATACGCAAAATTCCTCTGGCCTGATTTTCAGTTTACAGAGAACAATTCAATGACCCAGTTGATCTTCTACAAGAGGATCCGGCCAGGAAGACAAAATTCTTAGCTCCACTCAGCAAGTGGGGCGACTGAGGCTTGGCAGAGGGTACATGGTTTGCTGAGGTCGTACAGCCAGCCAGTGGGGTGTGGGTGGGCCTTGGGCCTCTGGTTTCCAAGGCCTGGCCCCTTGCTGCCACAACTGTCCTTACCAGAGAGCCTCATCAGCCCCCTTGGTCAGCAGGAAGCTCTGACCAGACTCCTTAGCAACCCCGTGGAGAGCCCAGCCTGCCCATCCCAGCTGGTCTTTGAGGGTCCCTGGGGTATTGCCCAGCAGGTGGAGGGACTTCAGGGCCAGGGGGCTGGAGATGCGGTTTACAGAGCCCACTGGGCCACTGGCAACCTACCCATCTGTCTACTAGCATTGCTTTTTCACCTGAAGATTATTCACAGAAGGTTCTTAATTCCACATGCCCCTGGTTTCCCCTTTAGTCATATATACTTGTTAAAAAGTTGAAAAGTGAGTGGCGTAAATGTGATAGAGGCTGAACAAAACACCCCACCTTGCAATGGCAGGGCAAGTGCAGGTGACCTGAGGATCATTAGACGGGGGTGGGGTGGGGGTGGTTATCCCTGGTGGTCACTTCTGCTCCAGCCACCATTTCCTCAGAGGGTTGACTGCAGCCATCTGTCACCATTTTCACCCCAGCAGACACGGCCTGAAGTTTTCCCCAAGAGCCTTTTGGATTCCCCCCTCACATTTGTCCCAGCATTAGGCTGCGTTTGGAGGGCACACACAGCCACCCCCATATCCTAACTTGCTCCACTGCATCCAGACCCCTCTCCAAATCATGAATCCTGCCTGGGCTCCATAAATCACCCTAAGAGCACATTCCTTGGGGGATTTGTAAAATAATCAAAATATTTGGGGAAAAGACCTTAAGATTACTTATGGCTATTAGTGGGATCCATATATGTTGGCACCAAGCATAGCTTAATTGAAAAAATATGTGTGCTCGGTGATTTCTTTCTTTCCTTTGTTTTTTTATTTTTTTATTTTTTTATAAGGAGTAAGCCCAGAGAGAAGGGTGGTTAGGAAAAAAAAACGAGGGAGGAATTGAATATCAAAAGGGTTTGTGTCGAGGAGCTGTTTACAGAATTGTGGAAAATATAATGCTAAATGGAAAGTAAGCCCTGCCTATATAGTCCGGGATTATTAATAGAACTGAATTACCACGCACATAATGAACCTTTTAAGAGACCTGGGACAGCTTTCCCCGTTGCAAAACTAGTTTCCTTCGAATAGCACCATTCACGCCGCTAAGGGCATTGGGTTACAACAATAAATAAAAATGAACAGTGCCCTGAGAAATTGAAGGAATGCACAAACGCTTCAGTGATTTAGGATGAGAAAACACTACTTAAAACATTTAATTGAAACGCGTACTTTCATCTTTAAAACATGAGCGTTTGAACTGCCACCTGAATCTTTCTCTTCGCTTCATTAGATTGCCAGGCTCCTGGGGGGGGGGGGGCGGGGGAGGGGTCGAGCTCCTGTCCCTCCCCAGGTTTTTCCCCTTCTGCTCTGCGTCCAAACTCATTTTTTTTGCCCGAGATCATCAGGAAAAGGAGGCTGGACAGGGAGTTTCCTTGCAAAGCTGTAGAGAGAGGCCTGTTAGGAGACAGGCTTTTCCAAATGCCATGACTCGGTGTTAGCTTTGGAAGCCTGGGTCAGTCACCGCCCCTCCCTGAGACTCAGTTTCTCCTCTATTAAAGGAGGGGCTTGGATTGGAGCCTCTGGATCTCTGTCACAGGACACAAGCCTGGTGCCAAGGTTCCCCATGTGCCAGTGTACCTTCCTGGTTAAAAATGATTGGAGTAGGAGGACCTGGAGGCCTTCCTGGGTCTAGGTAACTGGAGGGCAGGGACACAGCGACCACCGGGCGTCTCCTGTGGCTGGGCCGTGTGCTTAGTGCTTGCTACAAGTTGCCTCCTTGAATCCCCTTGGGTCTAGGGACTTCATGATTCTAATCCCAGGAGGTGCCCTGGGCTGATACCTGCCGAAGGAGGTATGCCATGACCCCGGGTCGAGTCTGTGCGTATACACAGTGGTTCCAAGTTGCCTGGACAGTGGAGCAGGCAAGCTCCACTGAGGTTGGGCTCAGCATCTAAGAGAGAAAGCGAAGATCATGAGTCTGCAGCACATGTTTCAAACTTGGCTAGGTGCTGTCCTTTGAGGTTAATGTGTACAAATGAGAAGCATGCATAAGCTCTCCCTTGAATGCTCACTGCACCCGGGGCTGCGGGTATTTCCTCAAAGATTAACCAGAGGCCCTTACTGAGTGCCTGCCACATCTGGGGCACGCTATGAGCTGCGGTGGGGGACACAGAGAGGCTCTGCTCAACCCTGTCCCTGAGAAGCTTCTTGTACACAATAAGACAGGAGAGCTGTGTGACCTTGGGCAAATCATCTCTCAGTAAGACTCCTAACATTTATCTAGACACCTGGGAAACCACTTGGTATGAAATACCTATTTTATTGTGAGTATCTTCATGAACTGTCTATGTCTTATCTCCCAGCTAGAGTGGGGGTTCCTCAGGACAAGGATGAATGTTCCATGTGGCCATTGACTGGTCAGTTGAATGAGCCATTTCGCGTTCATTTCGTTCTATTTATGGGCACCACTCAGGAGCCCGGCCTGTGCCTGGTCCAGGGGTGCAGAGCAGAGAAGACACGGCCCCTGTTCTCGTGGTCCTTTCTGTCTGTGTAGGAGCTTCGGCTTGGAAACGGCTAGTGCAAGCTACGATTTGGTGCCGAGGCAAGGTCTTCTTAACTTGGCTCTTCCCAGAAGCAGACCCTGAGACAAAAATTCGATTGCACAGTTCATTGGAGCAAGGGGTTGACCCAGGAAACAGCAGTGGGAGAGTGGGGAGGGGCAGGGGAGAAGGCCAGTGCATGGAGCATTAGGAAGCCGGGTATGTCTGTGGGCACTCAGAGCTGAATCCCGTTGGGAACTCGGCAGACAGTATCCAGCTCACCTCAGCGTGTGATCCCCGCCCCCCCCCCCCCCCCCCCCCCCCCCCGCCAGGGGCGAGAGAGCTGGGGCATGAATCCTTCAGTCCCGAGGCAGTCATTTCTAGCACTTCCCAGCGGTCAGGCAGAGCAGGCCCCCAGGGTCTAGGGAGTGTCTTTGGACAGAAGCAAAGCCATGCACTGACTCGGTGAGGGCTGAGGGGATATGGGCCGAGCCCCAACAGAAGCTCAGCTCATTCAACCAGTGTTTATTGAGCACAGGCTATGTGGTGGCATATGAGATGGGGTCTGTCACTGCCTTTCACGAGAGGACACTGAAGTTCTTAGAAACTAAGGTTGAAACCAGGTCTCCCAAGGCCCTGGGCCACACTGCCTTCCTGACATGACAGCTGTGTATCAAGGTCAAAGCAGATTGCAAAGCCAGCCTGGGGGCGGGGGAGAAGGGGAAGGTCTACCAGGTGGAGATGGGCGGGCCATATTCTCTGGCTGTGACATTCACCTGTCTAGGCAGGTGGCCGCACCAAGATACTTAGCATGCTCAGGGTCTCCTGCACTAAACTCGAGCTCCTGATTTGTGCACTCTGTATCTTCAGTGCCTAGTCCACGCTGGTCATGGAGCGGGAGAGCAGTGCTGGAGGGGCTTTGGCCGCCAGCCAGCCCAAACCTTTGTTTTGGTGAGAAGAGGAAACGGTCCCAGAGACACCAGTGACTTCCCCCAAGTCACACAGTGACTTATTGACAACAAGAAGTGCAGCCAGGCCCTGGATGGCCAGCTTGCTTTTCTTCCTACTCCTTCCGTAGGAAGCTGCTATGTAAAGTATGTTTTATTATAGTTGATCATAAACAATAAAAATTTCTTACATTTAATGGTGCCTTTTTTTTTTTTTTTTTTTTTGGTGCCTTTTTTAAAAAGCAGTTTATAACCCAGCTTTTCACTTGCTCCTTAGGAAAACTTGAGGGGCAAACCAGCTGTGCCATTTTCAAGCTGGAGTCATTGAGGCCCAGGAAGCTTGCCTGGGTCTTGGGACCTCCAGGGCAGTGATCTGTCTGCCATACATGGGACTGGAGTGGGTTAGGTTGGCCAGGGTCGTTGCCAGAAGCCTTTTCCGGGAGGTGCCCTCCCTGCTTTGGGACAGACCACAGACATTGTTACACAGAGGGTTCTGGGGGAAAGCCCTGGGCCGGTGGTCAGAACACGGGGGATCAAGGCTGCTGCTGGCCCCGGCTTGTGGTGTCACTATCGGGAGTCACATCACCTCTGTGCCTTGAGTTCTTTCCCTAGGATAGATGGCCTCCGACCACTCCCTTTTCCCTGCCGTGGTTCTAGCTTCTTCTCACAAAATGCTCACAGTTAACGGAAACAGATACCTAGTTAAAAATTGCGTACAGAAATCTGTAATAAAGACCTGAACAGATTGCTGTGGGATCCCAGCCGGGATTGCCTAGGCGAGGGTGGGAGGGCTTCATGGAAGAGGTGACGTTTAGCCCTGGGCAGGGGGCAAGTGAGGAGCAGTCCAGGGAAAAGGTACAGGGAGAGGACAGTCGCATTTGCCAAACATGTAGCACATGTGCTGTGCATGACGTATGTTGTCTTACAGAATTCCCTACAACAGAAAACCCTGGGAAGTGTGTTCAATTATTCCCGTCTTGCAGATGAGGTCAGTGGGCCCCAGAGAGGGGAGATAGCTGGTGTCCACAGTCTCACGGACCAGGTTCTAAAGCCCCCTTGTCTCCTTCGTACCTCTCCTCAGCCTACCAGGCCACTGCCACAAAGGCCCCGGGGCCTGATCAGACTTCCTGGCACTTTTAGGATCTGAGATCTACAAGAGGTGCTGGGGCTGCTTGAGGTCCTCCAAGAGGGCATGCCCACGGTGGGAAGGGATGGTCACAGTGCCCACCTCGGTACCAGCCACCTCGTCCCCCAGCCTGACCTGTGTCATCCCAGCCGTGGGATCTGGACAGAGTTGGGCCTTCTGTGAGTCGGGCGTCTCCAAGGAGCCCCAGGGGCTCCTTCTCGCTCCCGGAACCCTCAGCACCGCCACTCGGGTACCATCCTTCTGCCTTCCCTACTCCTCCTTCCTTGGCTCCCTTGGGAACCGCTGACGTAAGCCAGGGGCAAGCAGGTGTGGCCAGGGTGGCCTGGGCATGCCCATTCCTCTCCCAAATCCCTGGGCAGCCTTTTCTAAGGGTCTTGCTTCATGGGTCTGTTAGCTCAGACATCACTCCACTCAAGATTTCATTCCACAGATGGGGTACCTGAGGCCCAAAAGGGGACGTGACTTGTCCAGAGTCCCACTGTATTAGGGACTGGGCTGGAACTCCCGGTGCTCCCTGGCCTGGAGCGACCATGGTGGACCTCCAGCTCCCCGCCGTGGTAGGATGGTTAGTGGGATTCGGTACTTGCCCCCCGCTTTGCACAGCTCAGACACCCCCACCCCAGAGGTCCTCACAGACTCGGGGAGGAAACTTTCAAAAATGCTTTTCTCCTCTTCCTGCAAGGGCTTCATCACTCTTTTGGAGATCTATGGGGAAGGGGTTTTGCTGAGGGAAAGAGCCCCCGCTGGGTGATGCAAGGCTTCAACTCCTTGCCCAGCTTCCTAGCACTGCCTGCCTTCATCAACAGGGGTCCCAAAAGGCAGCATGTGGGGTTCCTGGGAGCTCATGCTCTGGGGTCAGATGTCAGCCTCGCCACTCCCCATGGTGGAGGGGGGAGTCACAGGCTCATTTGTTCTCCTATAAAGTAGGGATAATGGTAGTCTGACCTCAGGGGAACGAGTTAATACACACATGTACAGTAAATGCTCCATAAAATGGGTGGTATTGTTGTCTGGTCCCCGGAGACACCCTCGTCTCTCTCCATCTGTCTCTGTTGTGTCCTCCGGACTCCCTCAGCCACTGCCACTCTTACTGAGGGGGCTGGTCTCTTGCTTGTGCAATCCTAAAATGAAAGGCAGGGGTGGAGCTTAAACTCATACTTGCAAGAAGGTCAGAGTTTGCTAGGCTCCCGGTGACACTACCTGGGGAATGGCAGGCACTCGCTGCTCTGCACAAAGACTTAGCTGCAGCTTGCAATAGATGGGGGTTCACGCTTACTTCTTCCCTGACCACCTTGCGCGCGCGCACACACACACACACACACACACGGACACACACATACAGTGCACCCGGATTCCTCATGTGAAGTATATCCAGTGGAACTTGGTAGGAGCTCAGCAAATGCATGTGCCCACTTTATTTTCTGTCCCTCAGCCATGATGTTACCAGGTGGGTGCCTTCTGTGCCAGGCATTGTAGGGTTATGCAGAGTAAGGGTCTACTAGCTATTTAGCACAGAGTTGGACATTTTATGTAGGGTGTCTCCCTTAATCCTTACAACCATGGGTTGGGGGGAAGGAGTGGAGTTTATTATAATCCCCATTTTATAGGTGAGTTCACTGAGGTTCAGAGAAAAGGCACACGTCCACTTGAGGTAACAGTGCAAGGGTTAAATAAAGGTCTGTATAAGACAACAGTGCAGAGGACAGGATGGGGCCCTGAAGAGGCAGCAGTGAAGAGCTGGGGTGGTTTGGGGGTACAGAGGTAAGACTTGGGGCTAGGGATGGGCTGCTTTGTTCTTATCCCTAATCCCCCCTCCCCTTTACCACTCAACATGCTGTGTGACCTCAGGCAAGCCCCTTTCCCTTTCTGGGCCTACAAGGATTACATACTCATTAAGTCCATCTTTGGATTTTCTGAAAATTCCAGCAGCTGATGGATTGTGCACAGGAAAGAACTCTTTATTGGCTCCAGGGCTGTCCTTACTCTTCAAAAGCTCCTTAGGGGTGTGGGGGTCATGGCCCAGCTCTGAGGGTCACTTTCATGTTGAGCAGTCACCACCATCAGGCTGGGAATCCGGCAGAAATTCCTGTTTGCTCACAGGGAGGGGCCAGGCAGGCCCTCATGGATTCCCAGGCTCTGTCAGCATGAGTGCAGGGCCACGCCTGCCCTGAAACCAACAAACCACGGTCATTCTCCATTGCTAGGCCTCGGTTTCCCCTTTCACACCAGGAGAGGAGAGGTGACAACCTGGATCTGTGGTTTTCAAGCGTGTGAGTGCTGCTACAAAGTGTGAGGGGTGGGGTAGCTGTACTTTTTTTTTTTTTTTTTTTTTTTACCTACCTTAGGTCCTGGGCTTAGCAGGGAGGTTCTGTACGGGGGAGAAGGGGTGGGCAGTATTCCGCTGCTAAGTAAGAAAACACATTTGAAGAACTGAGTAGATCATCCATCCCTTCCCGAGCCAGCCTCTTTCATGATAAGGATAGTATTTTGCTAAGGTCATCCTTGGATGACTCCCCGGGAAACCCTAGAGCAGGAAGATGGGGTGCTGGGTGGAGGACGTAGGGCAGGAGTCCGAGTGTCACAGGCTGTATCCCCGATTGCGTGCCAGTCTGTGAGATGGCCACGGCAGCCATCTGCCAACCTGCAGAAGTGGCCCTCGGGGCTCCAGGTGGGGGAGCCCATGGCTCATCCCTGGGCTTTACGGCTGCTCCGCGTTTCATCAGCTGCTCACCACTGACCTTCCAGCACCGGCCTGGGCCAGGAGCCACTGTTCCCCCCACCCGCCCTTTTAGGGATGAGGAACTGAGGCCCAGGGGCAGGAGGAGCCCTGCCCCAGGTGAGGGGCTGGGTGGGTGGCAGGGCAATGGCAGCGCAGGAGGGGAAACCCCTCCTCCCTGGGTACGCCGGGCTCGGCCCCCACCTCCGTATGGGGCTTCAAGCCAAGGGAACCCACAGTGGGGTTAAACAGAAAGGCCTCCTGGAGGAAGGAAAAGATTCCCAGAGTTCTGTGCTTCAAGCCATTTTGGTAAAAAAAAAACCTAATTAGAGGTGACAATGGTGACTTTGTCTGTGTGCTCACTTTTTCCTCCCTCTTCCCTACACCTCCCCCTCCTCTCTGTCCCTCATTTGTTACATCCATGGGAAAACTAGGTAACGTTATAATTACTGAAAATATTGTGGGTCCGTGGAAGCTAGGGGGAGGGGTGTGCCTGGGAGTGCAGGAGGCCCTTTTTTTAAAAAAAAAAAAAATTTTTTTTTTAGGTTTTATTTTATTTTTTTCCTTTTGTTTGGAAACGGAGCCCTTTGCAGTCATGCTGTCACAGTTAAAATAAGGTTTAAATTACAGGCCAGCCCGTGGCTTTTCCCCTTTCTTTCAGAATTTTTGCCAACTTGCAATTTACTTAATGAAATCCTGCTATTCCGTTTAACGGGGATATTTTTTGCAGATGTTGATTTAACTTAGCTTTGCAAAATATGTGAACTGTACCGTTTCTTTTCCTATTTTTAACGGTTTCAGGATTCTAGTTCAGCAACTCCATGGGCCCTGCCATGCCAACAGCGGTGTTTACTCCCATCCCTTGAAAATATTTGTTTTCCATTGCTCTGTCTGCCCTCCCCTCCGGCCCACATATCCACAAAGGGGAGGGGTCCCATACCATGGCAGAATCTTCCAGTGGAGACTCAATCACGTTTAGGAATGGGTGGAATTGGAGTGATGGAGCTGGAATGAACATCAGAGTATCTCATAGTCCAAACCTCTTGTTGTGAGGAAATGGACACTCAGAGTGGGGAAGTGACTTGCCTAAAGTCACACAGCAAATTAGGAGCAGAGCGGCTTGAGGCATGAACCGGCTCCTCTGGACAGAGGTGAGAGTGGGGGGCTGGGAGTTCTTGCCTTGTGGTTATTTTGGCTGTTTCTTCTCCCTGGGGAATGACTTTTCTCCTTCTCCAGGGGGGCGCTTTGAGCCTGACCCTCTTGTGTTGGGAGGGAAGTTCTATTTCATGTCTATCGAGGCAGCTATGTGTAGTGGAAAAATCCCCCACCAAGAGTCCTGAGACTCTTGGGGGGTTTGGGGCAGGGCTTCGGCTGTCAACTAGCTTCTGTGACCTGGAAAAATTGTTTAATCTCTCCGAGCTTCGTTTTCCCCATCTGTACAGTGTGGGTGATATAGTCCTTGTCTCCCAGACTGTTGAGATAATCTAATGGAGGAGGAGCCTGTGAGAAGTTCCCCCATAAAGCACAGCAGGTGTCTAGGGAAAGCTTCTAAAAAATCCTCACCAACTGCCAACTTCGATGCTCAGAGAAGGACACGGGAGGAGAGGTGTCTTTGGGTGCCCAGCATCTAGCATCTGTGTCAGACATGGCAGGAAACGCCCCTTCCCCTTCCATTGGGGACCTCCTCCAGCCACCCTTTCCTTAATGAGGAGGCCCCAGAGGGACAGGGGCCCACGTGGAGTCAGGAGAGACTGGACACATTGTTTCGCATCATGGGGCAGAGGTCCAGAGAAGGCCCAGTGTGAACCCAGGGCATCCCTCCTGATGGCTCCTTACGGTGGGTCTTAGGAGGGGGCTGCCCCTGATGCCGGGCTGGGGGCCGGTCCATCTTGAGTCTGACCCCTCTCGGGGCCTCGCCCACAGTCTCCTGGAGGCCTTGCGTGGCCCCTGCTTCTGGAGGTGGGGCTGGCAGGAGAGCAGGGGCCGCAGTTCAGAGCTGGGGGCGCCGGGCTGGGCCTGCCCTGAGCACGCATTCCGCACACACGCCCTGGATGCCGGAATGTCCGCTGAGCTGAAGGAAGTGCTGGCAAGACAACAGAGCCGCAGGGAGCGCAGTGGGCCGGGCACCGGGGACCGGGCCCTCTGGAAACGTGGAGATGGCCTGGCCGGGGCCAGCGGGGGAGGGAGGGACGGCCGCCTCGGCCGCGTGTGACCTCAGGGAGCAGTTTCCCAGTTTCTGGTCAGTCTGACGGAGAGGGCCGGGACCCTCCCTGAAGCAAACTGCGCATTATATAAACTCCATTTATATAAAGTTGTTGTTGTCTTTGTGTCTGCGGGTGGAGGCGGTGGGAAGGAAAGTGTGACTGGAACTCTTGTTGACTGAAGAATTCATCATCCGGATCCTTGTGTGTTCATGACTCTTGGTTCCCTCAAACCCCTTTTTGTTATTAAATATAATGGGGGCGCCCGGGTGGCTCAGTCGGGCGAGCATCCGACTCTTGCTTTCGGTTCAGGTCGCGACCCCAGAGTCGTAGGATCGAGCCCTGCATTGGGCTCCATGCTGAGCATGGAGCCTGCTTGAGGTTCTCTCTCTCTCCCTCTCTGCCCCTCTCCCTGCTCATGTACTCTCTCTCCTCTCTCTCTCTCTCAAATAAAATAAGATAAAAAATAAAATGATGTGTTACTGCACAAGTAATAAAGTTATATTCTCTTTCTATAAAATTCAAAATACACTGATAGCAGAAGTCTTCCTTTCTTCCCTGCGCCCCCCCCCGCCCCAACTTTCCTCCTGGGAGTTAACTACTCTAAACAACAAAACATGATAGATTTAAAAAGAACAAAAACAAAAAAAAACCCCAATCACTCCAGATAATAATATGGCAAGTCCAAACACTAGTGACAACAAATGTGACAAAAGCTCCCAGCTATATGCTGGGTTTCCAGAAGGGACACACCTCAACAAAACTATAGGGGAAGGTTGCAACTACCAGAATGGAAAAGAAAAGGTACACACAAAGAAACACGAAGAAAGCAAGTGTAACAATATTAGTATGAGATGATAGGATTCTAGGTAAGGAGCATTAAAAGGAACAAAAGGCAACATTTTGTAAGGATCCAGGGTTGGCAGACTTTTCTGTAAAGGACCAGATCATAAACATTTTCAGCTTTGCAGGCTACGCAGTGCCCCGCTGCTCCACTCTGCCATCGTGACTTCCACAGACAGCACACAAAGCAACGAGCGTGGCTGTGTTCCAGTAGAACTTTTTTTTAATCAGGACGAGTGGTAGGCCAAATTTAGTTTTTTGCTGGTCCCTGACTTAGATCAAAGCTAAAATGGTCAGTACCCTATATAATAATCAAGAACCTTTATACACCTAACAGCATAGTTTTGAAATATCTAAATCGAAGATAGAAATTAAAAGAGAATATGACAAAACCCTCAGAAGAAGAGGACTTTATGAAACAAGTGCTTTCGGAAGTTGACAGATCCAGTGGATAGAGACCCAGAGAATTATGAACAACACTGTACACTTGTTGATATGTACACACACACACACACACACACACACACACATACACACACGTGTATAGACATACATACATATACATACATACACACATGTGTATATATACACATATACAGACATGCATACATACGTGTAAGTAAACATATATACAGACACACACATATACACACACATATATACATAGATACATATATACACACATGTACACATATATACACACATACGCATGCATACATATGTACGTGCATAAATATATATACAAACACACACATATATACATACATACGTATATATATATACACATGTACGTACATATATACACACATATATATGCATGCATAAATGTATATAGACACACACACACAACAGATGCTTGTCCCATTGTGCTATATTAGGTCTTCACTCACCCCTTAGATTTTTAAAACCAGAGTAGTCTCTAAACAGGCTTGACAAAGACCAGGGAAAAAAGCTCTATATTTTCAGCGCTGGGGGCTTTGTACAGTCCTAGAATTCCCACTTATGAAGTCTACCTGTCTCCTCTTATTAATTGCACCCAGTTGTAGCCAAGGTTCCTGCTCTTGATGAGCTAGTGGTCTTTTGAGGTGCGGGGTGTGCACCCATGAAACAGCGCGGAACCGTCAGGGCCCTGACCCTCCTTGCCCACCACCTTTCCGTGGCTCCCTCTGTCCACACCACAAGTGCTCAGTTGGATTTTCAAGGTCTTGTGTGGTCTGGCCCTAGCCAACCTCTGTATGCTGGGGTGTTTTTGTTTGTGTGTTTTGTTTTTTCCTCCACACGCCCTTCCGTGTTGTGTGATCTGGCCGCAGGAGACTGTTTGTGGCCTTGTCTTCTTCTGCCTGAGTGCCGTGGCCCCAGCTGTACCTCGCCCCTGGAGCAGCGCTTTCTTTCCCCATCCCTGACACCCCCTCCCACTCGGCCGTCATTCTCCCCTAGATGGATTTCGGAGTCCGCCCTTCTTTGCCTCATGCCCCTCATTTATGAATGAGCATTACAGTGCCCTTTTGTAGCCGTGTTCTCTCTTCCCTGGACGCGGAGCTCTGAGGGCAGAGGTGCGTCTGGTCTCCTGACACCCCAGGAGTCAGCGTAGGTTCCAGGCAGTGCCTGTGGGAGGTGTCTGTGGAGAGCTTCTCCGCCTGCCGCACACCCACTGGGAGCAGAGCGGTGGGAATGAATATTTATGAATCCCGGCATCCCCTTGGATTGGCTAGGAGGCCTCAGTTTCTTCCTTGTCTGTAAAATGGGGCACTTCCTCACATCACCTCCTAGGGTTGTTACGGGAACTGGGTGTGCCTGGTACATGGTGAGCTTGCAGGACATGTCAGCTATTAGTGCGGAAGTCTCCATCCAACGACTGTCTGTTGTGGGTGCTCTTGATCCCATTTCACAGATGGGGAACCCGAGGCCTAGAGAGGCTAAGGCCATTCGTTGCACACAGCTAGGTAGTGACAGAGCTGGGATTTTGAACCGACGTCCTTGATTCCAAGTCTCACGTGGAGGTGCACACTGACCCGAGGCTATGTCCTCAAACACACCCAGACGCACTGAGTCAGGGCCATCCGCGGTGGCTCCAGAGTGTCGCCTTCCCTGACGGTCCCCCGGCCTGGCGCTGGGACTGCCACGTCCATCTAATGCTAGGAAGTCCATTCGGTTTGGTCTCCTTCCTGTCCCTGTCATTCCTCCCTCAGAGAAGCCAGCTCTCTCCCTACCATGCCAGGCTGTTGAGCCCTCCACTCGTGGGATCATAACCTATCAGCCAGAAAGGGGGCCTCTTAAATCTTGTTAAAAACATAGATTCCCTGGGGCTCCACCCAGGACCCATGAATCAGAATCTCCAGGGGCGGGGCCTGGGAATCTGGACACAAGGGCCCAAAGTAAGAGAAACGCTTTTAACCCTTTTAGTTTTCAGGTTAGGAAGCTGGGCCTCAGAGTGGGGTCTGCACTGCAGGGAGGTCCAGGGAGCCTGGGCGACTGGGAAGCCGCTTCTCTCTGGACCCTTACCTGGCAGTGACTCCTACCCCTTCCCAGCCCTGTCCCCACGCCTCCTCCCCCATCTCCCAGACTCGAATCTCTAGAAACCGTGTACAATGGAAGTGGTTGCGAATGGGTGTGCAGAGACCTTTCTGGAAACGCAGGCTCTGCTCACAGACTTCCTGTGTCTTACAATGTTATCTTCAGAATAGGAAACTTTGCCCCATTTTTGCAACGCACATCCTTTGCCTGAGAGTCTGTGGTGGTGCCGGCCAGCCGGGGCAGGTCGCTTTTCAGGCAGAGGCGGGGGTTGCTCTGACAGCAGAGCGAGGAAGGACTCTCTCCCCGTTACCCACAAGAACAAACAAACAGACCCCTTTGCAAAAATAATTCGTGTTGGCCAGACGCGTCAGGATTATTTGTTCCTTGAGCCCCGGTCGTATTGAGGACCAAGTCTTTCCTCAGAGACAGGGAGCCCTCACTGTGAGGCCTGGCCCTGCTGCCTCACTTCTGGCAAGTGATTTCTGTTCTCTCAGCCCCAGTTTCCCCTTCTGTAGAGGGAAGGTGTTGGGCTGAATGGGCTGTAGCAGTGACATTTAGCAGTGCCCCAAGAAGTCTTTGATTTCCCCTAACTTCCTCCAAGTTGCTCTTTGAAATAGCATGATGTTGCTGTTAGCATGTTCCATGGCACTCTAATTTTCAGAGTTTCTACCGATCCAAGAGTGGCATACCCCCCTCCCCCCCATCAACTTCCAGACCCGTTCACAGGACCCGTTCGTTCGGGTGGTGGGTGGCTTCCCCAGGTGAGAGGATCCATTTGAATGGGGGAGCAGGGACTCGACCCTCAGAACTCACAGTGGGTGGGGCTTTGCACAGGCTTGCAGTTAGTTACAGGCCCAGGCTGGTGCGCTCCTCCTATAGGCCAGCTGCAAAGAATGTTTGTGCTGTTTCTTTTACTCCCCTCAGACTGGAAGTCTTAGGGAGGGCTATTTTGGTTTGAGGGAAAAAAATATGTGTGTAGAGCCCACTAAATAACTTGGAACTGACCAGAAGGAATGATGTTTACAAAAACAAGAGTCTCTCTGATTTCCTTTGACATCTCCGTCATTTGCTCCCCACTTGGACCTCCAGCACTTGCCTCGCCCCAGAAGGACCGGTTCCTCCAGGGAGCCCGTGTTGTTGCGCCCTCGCACACAGTAGGCGTTCAGTGAGCGCCAGGGAGAAACCCAGCCTCCTCAGCAAGGGCGCTTCTCGCATCTCCGTGGTACTTCTGTTGGCTGGACCCCAAAGCCACAATGAGTGGTTCCTGAAAACATCCGACCCACTCTTTCCCCTCAGGGAATTTGCTTTCAGGGTTGCAGGGTGGAGCTCCACATGTTGTGGGGGGGGCCTGGGCAGGGCAGCTCTGGTGGCTGGGTGGGAGCAGTCCGGAGGGGGGGGGGCGCGTTGGGAAGGTAAGAGATGCTCAGGCTGGCAGGAATGACCTGCTGGGATGTGGTTCTTGGTGAGTCTTTGGAAGTAAGTGGGTCCACCTGCTGGTTTGACGGTAAAAGCCAAGAGGAAGGCAAGGGTTGAACCAAGTCATGCTGAGATTCCAAATGTATGCATGGAGATCCTTCTGAACAAACTGTGGGTCGGTTACAGAGCCCATGGCGTCCGTGGCAGAATGTCCTTCTGGTGGCAGGATGCATGCATGTGTAAGCCTCTTGCCTCAGTGTTTTCGTTGGTCTTAACTGATAGCAACTGCTGAAGCCCAGGAGGGAGGTGTGGAGGAGTTGGAACATCAGAGAAAAAGCATCCACCAGTATGCCTGGCTTCCCTGCCCCACGGGACACAGCAGAGAGGCCCCCGCTAGCCTCGGGAGCCCCTCTGAGGCTGGTTCCATCACCCGGTGGATGCTGTCAGGGTCTTGGTGATCCAGGAGGTGTCTGAAATGCTTATAAGGCCAGTAGCAGCAGGCCCCACATGGGCAGTGGTCTCAGGGGCTCGGCTGGGCCCCCCCTCCAGAGCTAGGAGACAGAAGGTGGGGAGAGAAGAAAAATCTTCTGGCCTGGAGGCTGGTTCTGGCCTGGAGGCTGGGCCTGACTCCCTGCCCAAGGTCAGTGCCACTCGGAGGGGCTCCACATTCCTCAGGGGTCCTTAGGCTGGCGGGCCGCAGGGTAGCGTCAGGACAGAGGCACCCCAGGGAGACTGGCGGCTCTGGGTCTCCCTGGCACGGCTCTAGCCCCCACGTGCCCGGAGACACAGGCGGTTGCTCCTGACTCGGTGGCCTTGGGGACCCGCCCGGCCGGAACCTGCCATTCCCCCGTCAGTGCCGCCTCCCCGACTTGGCAGGGCCGTCTGCTTGAGCTGGAGCAGCCCTCGGTATTTCCAGCTTGGCCCACTGCCCGCCTCTCTGGGGCCTTGCAGTCTGGCCCTCGCGGGCCAGGACCAACACACCCTCTCAGCTTGACGGCTCCCCAACCTCGCCCGGGGCCTCTTCCTGCCACCCCATGCTCCCTGTGCTTATCTGCGGGCCCCTCACCTTGCCTGCTCCCCAGAAAACAGTATTGATGCCCTGGAGTTGAGAATGCAGCTGCCTCCCAGAGAGAGAAAACATGGAGCCTGGCTTATTCGTAAATCACCCAGGAGGCCGTGACCGGCCTCGGTTCACCTACTGTAGTTGACGCCTGAGGGGTTTCTACATGGGGCGGGGCCCCTCCTCACCTGCTCTCACGTGCAAATGCCCCAGTTGGCTGGGTCCCCTGGCCCAACGCCCTAGGAAGCGCTGCTGCTTTAAGATGGGTATGGAGATAACTGGGTGGCAAGTTGGCGTGCCAGAGCCGAGGACTACGTTGCCTCCTGGGTGGCTGCTGGAGGACCCTGGGGTCCTGTGGGGGTTCAGCCGTCCAAGTGGCTTCTTTCCAGATACACAGAAAGGGAACAGTGACAACTCAGGGACTCCTCACCAATGCAGGCAGATTGGGTGGTGGGTGATTGGAAAGGCTAAGAAACCGAGTTTTGTGATTTTCAAATACCACGGACTGTGATGCTAACCGGGTAATGTTTCCTATTGGAGGTCATTTGGAGATGTGCTTGAGTGAACAGATAAGAGCGATTTGTAATTGGTATGCTAGTTGTTTATATAGTCCTAGTAGGATAAACAGTTCTCCTGAACCTTATTTATATTTTGCATTTGTTTATCAAAACTTTTTTTTTTTTTTTTTAACTTCAACCCAGCTGCTTTCGGAATTATTACAAACTCTGGATTTATGAGTCCTAATTAATGGTACTTTATTGTATGTGCACAATAATTTATCTTGGCAGCATGCATGCTTTATCCAAAAGCCTCAGTGCTTAGGGTAAGGGAAGCCAAAAGTGTCCCTTCCTCCCCAGAGTGTCAACGCTATGTGAAGACTCCGGGGGAAAAAAATCATTTGTCTTATCAGATCAAAAGCAGACAAGTTATGGAGTAGATAAAGCATGAGATTCCAGAGGTCTTTCCTAGGCTGTACCCGCTGGTGTTGTCCCCAGAGCTTGACTGGCCTGTGGACACTCTGGGTAAAGTTGACAGATTGTGGGGTGTGGATGGGGCCAGTGGAGGAAGGAGAAGAGGAGGAAAATGACCAAGGGATGCTTGATGACAGTTTCCGGCAACAACAAATATGTGTTTATCCTTTTTTATCATCTGAAGTGTGTTCCCTCTACCATTTTTGTCCTTCACTGGTCTCACCGCCAGCCAGCACTGGCATGAGTCTTTCAGCATTACTTCTAATTAGGAATTAAAGATCCTACTTGGGGGCGCCTGGGTGGCTCAGCCGGTTAAGCGTCTGACTCTTGATTTTGGCTCAGGTCATGATCTCACAGTTCGTGAGTTTGAGCCCTGCATCGGGCTCTGCGCTATCCGTTAAGCAAGGAGACTGCTTGGGATTCTCTCTCTCCTTTTCTCTCTCTCTCTCTCTTCTCTCAAAAACAAATAAATAAACATTAAAAAAAAAAAAAAAAAAAAAGATCCTACTTGGTCCAAGGATGCAGCATTGATCTTAGGAGACCTGTACTCTGATTTCCCGGCTGGATCCCACTATCACAGGGGGCTATACCTTCACACCAAGGGTGGTCACCTTGTTCTGCTGACCCTCAGATTTCTGGGGGTGTTTGCTCATGCAAAGACCTCCCAAAGACTTGACCCAAAGAGGGGCCCACCCTCTTCGTCCCCATCTCTGCAGGCGCCTGAATGACTAATAAACCTGAGCTCTATGTCTCCTGCCTGTCACTTGCCTTAATCCAGTCAGGATAAAGCAAGATGGAATTAGAGGCAGCACCCTGCCCAGCCCAGCCTCAGATGGCCTCTCAGCTCTAAGTCTTGGTGTCTCCCTTTCTGGCTCGTGAGAATTTTCAGGGGAGGGCTCACCAGTTACCCCTTTCTGCACATGCGCACACAGACAGTAAGTAGCCTTGTGTGTCGGGGGAACGTCTCCCCATTGCACAGACAAGAAACCGAGGGATGGCATGGTATTATGGTGATGGTGGCACCCAGCTGGGGGTGGAGCTGGAAAAGGAGACTTCTGTGTGTTTGGGTTTTCTGCTGTTATTTTTAACTCTGGTTTTAAGCGTCTGTTCTTGCAGCTACGGCCACAAGATAGGGCTGGGATGTTGTGCGACGCGTGATACAACTAAAGGGGCCTGGCCTGCGAGCTCCCCTACCGACGGAGGAGGAAGTGGTTAGGTGTCCAGGAATGCAACCTGCGCCTCCCAGATTAATTAATAATTGAGGGCTGGCCCCCAGCCAGGCGGAGGCCCCCAGCCACTGCAGAGATACAGTGAACAAAGAGTGGTTAACTGCAGTGGGGGAAGGAAAAGTTTGACTTTGCCTGTGGCTAAAAGGGAAATTCACAATGGCCATGATTTATGGGCCGAATTACTTGGGATCCTCCTTAGTGGGCCCAACTTGGGCATGTGCTCCAGGAATGCAGACGCTGGCGGCCTGCAGGGCCATTTGTGCCCCCTGGAAGGGGGGAGGTTGGGGGGGGGGGTGCAGCGTGGCCGGCGCCAGCCCCGGTGGAGGAGGTACGAGTCACAACCCGTGGGAGATGGCAGGGAGGGGGACCGCCCCGACCGCCCGGTGGAGCTGGGTCTAGGCTAGAAGCCGAGTGCCCACTGGGACACACTCTTTGAGGAGGAATGGAAGGAACAGTGGGTGTGGAGTCTGGCTGCCCTGGGTTCAGATTCACACCAATTGGCTGTGTGACTCCGGGCAGGGGGCTTAAACTTCCCTGAGCCTCCATTTGCTCCTCTGTAAGACTACACCTGGGATTGTTCTCGGGGTTAAATGAGATGCTGCATGTTAGACAGTAGGTGCTTAGTAGCGGCTGGACCCCCCCTGGGGTGACTGGAGACGAGGCCTCAGGAACAACCCAGCGATGGCAAAGGGTGCAGGCAGCAACTGTAAGCAGGGTCGTTGCTTAGCAAAGCTCTGCCGGTGTGTGCTAGGCCCACACGTGCCAGGCGTGAGTAGACTGCTGCTAGAGTAGACACAGTTATTCAGGCTCCTTCCCCAAGAGCCCCCTTCGTGCCTGCCCATGATTCAGGAAAGGCACTCCTTTCTCCCACTATCACTCAGGTCCCTATGGCTGCAAACAGCCCTCCGTAGGGGGAGGCAGTTCTAGAAGGCACTTGGGCACCGCCATCAGTGGGGTCCAGCCCAGATGTCTCCCTGGGCTTCTCGTCTTTTCTAGAAGAAATCAAGGGTTATGCACTGGATCCTGGAAAACAAGCCATGTGCCCCTCTCTTAGCTGAAAAGTTGGCCATGGGAGACCAGGTGGAATCACAGCTGACCGTTGTGACCATCACTCTCATGTTATTGATGCATTACCGACTGGAGTCCTGCGGCATGTGCCCGTGTGTATTCAGACACAGGCTGAGGAATTATGTTAAGAAATACAAAACTGTTACTGAGGTGATGTCTCACCTTCCCAAGGTGCCTGGTGGGAGGCAGTGACAGAAGACAGGGACAAGCCCTGATCCTGCGTCCTTGTTAACCCTTGAGGACCACAGGACAGTCACCCCACCTCTCTGAGCTTCAGAATCCGTAACCTAAAACGGGGTCACTTACGAATGAATGGGCTTGGAGAATTGGAAAACCCTCCATGGTTAAAAACAGCATCCCACCATCACCACTGATGGGGGGACAGAGCCACCTTCTTGGCTTGGGCTGTAGGGGCCGCGGGAACCAAGCCTGGCCTCCTGCTGCTGCGGGAACCACTGTTGGACTTAGGGTTGAAGCATGGGGCCAGGTCTTGTGGGACTGTGTCCACCTGCTAGCCTGACGGGATGCACAGACTGACTGGCTCCCTCCCCTGCACCTCCTGCCCCAGATCAAACAAGCCAGCCCTTTACAGGCAGCTTGGAGTTTGGGCAGGGACACACCGAGAAGCTTCAACTGCTTTAAGCTGCACAGTAGCCCAGCCACAAATAGGAGACCTGGTCGCAAGGGTGAGCTTTTGCCAAGCCGGTGGGTCATTTTGCAACGTTTTTGCAGGGAACATTTAAATCTCATGTTACTGCATTCTTTACAGCAAATATTAGTATTTAATTGTGGCTTAATGATCTCTCCAGTCAATATTAGTCTTTTGCCTATTACAAAGCACTCCTGTTTGTTCTAGAAATATACAAGAATGATTCAGGCAACCCTCACTTTAAGAAAACCCAGTAGTTGGATTCTGCATTCACTCAAGAGGCATGGATTATGCACTTTGTGTTACAAAAAGATATTTTAAAGAAAAGGATTTAATGGGAGGATTATTTCTGAGCCGAATGCCCCTGCCCCTGGTGCTTTAATTTTGGGGTGTTTATCCTAAACAAATGAGGCAAGTGTGTTTGACCTGCAAAGGTCAAACTGTCTTGTTGGTAAACATTAACAGGCTGGTGTTAGACGAGGCTTATTTTTGAGAGCTCTGCAAATAAGAAAACCAGCCTCCCACCCTGTTCTTTGGCTCTTCCGTACAGAGCCATGCCCTCTGCTCCCTTCACCCTGGTAGACTCAGCAAGCCAGAGAAGCTAAATCCACCCCCGCTGCCAGACAGATGACTGTAGGCTGTAGGAGATTTTTTTTTTTTTTTAGCCGCTGAAACAGCTTGCACCTAGTGAGCTCATCTGGGATTCCATTGGCCAGGCTGCATCATGAGGATCAGCAGGTGGGAGCGACGCCCCTTCCTCCCTGCCTGGGGTCCTGGCTTCCGAGCATGGAGCATCGGAGGAGCATCGGTGTTATCACCTGTTAGATGGGAAGGATTCTGCTGCTCACCTTTTTCAAACCCAGGGAGAACCCATAGATTTCCCAACTGCCCTCTCAGCTCTAGGATGTTAAATCCATTAGGCACCCCATTGTTGAGAGCACCCCGTCAGGTTCACAGTGCCAAGTCCCAGGGGAGGAGGGGTCTCAGGGAAGCCTGCACGCAGGTGCGCAGGGCGGAGACACATGCCCCCTTGACAGCATCAGATAGAATGTGGTCACACCCCGGGACTGAGGAAGGCTTTCCATAGGAGGTGACATCGGGGTCTTGACGGTTGAGCAGGAGGCTGACCAGCGGCGGGGATGGGGGGAGGACACTGTTGTTAGGCCCTTCACTAACTCCCTTGGAGCGAGGTACTCTGCAAGGAGAAACCAGCACTCCAGCAGGGCCACCTTGTTGGTGTGTGACTTGTGCCTCACTCAGGACCCGCGCTCAGAAGGGGCCTCTGCTCACTTTAATGCTCTACCTTCACCACTGAAACTCTGAATACTTTTTGAACAAGGAATCCTGCATTTTCATTTGGTATTGAGTTCCCAAATCGTGTAGCTCTCAGGTCCTGGCACTGAGAGATGGAGACACCCGGATGGAGCTGCCTGGATTTGCAATAGTTCACCTTGCCACGGCCTGTGGTGTCGGGAGCCTGCCAGATCAGGCTAGAGTAGGGTGCACAAAGTACACATGGAGTGGGGTGTTCGAGGGACAGGGAGCTAAGAGACCTCCATGGCAGGAGATGGTGAGTCCAGGGATTCAAGGGGGTGAGGCTGTGGGGGCCTCTCCTGATGATCCCTTGGGATGTTTCTGTACCAGGATGGGTTCCTGCCCCTGAGAGCGGAGACAGGCTGATTGAGGGCAGTTTTGAGGTACTTTGCTTTCATGGCTTTACACTGGGTCCAAGTAGAAGTCTGGGGCAGGAGGCTTGCCAGCAAAACTCCAGTTGTATTTGGGAAATAAAAGAAAAGTAGAGGTGCCCCCAGTTGTCCCAGCTCTGGAGGCTGCAGGGCAGGAATGTGCCTAGAGATGGGCTTCCCCAAAGCACACCGCCATCCGCCACGAGCCAGCATCCCTGCCCCTCTGCCGCATGCCCAGGCTGTCCCCATCCGCACCTCCAACTGGCCGATTTTGTTCTCTGTCAAGGGAAGTCAAGGTTGGAGTGAGTCAGTGAATGTTGGCACCTTAAGATGAAAACCCAGGCTCAGCCAACCAAGAACCCTGAAGGCCAGTGAGGGGCCTGGTTTGGGTGTGAATTTGGGGATTTGGCCATCAGCAGTGGCTACCTGCAGGCAGGGAGGATTTGGGGGCTCCTTCCCTTCTCAAAACTGCCACCTCTTTCCTGGGGACCGAGGTACCCAGCTTTATTATCTTGCATAAATAGTGTTCTTTTAGAATCTTTCCAGGGGCAACATGAAAAGCAAGGCTTTCCCACCCTGGCAGGTCTCTGGGTAAGAAAACAAACAAACGTATTCCGAGTCTGACTTTGTGATAAGACAAAAGGGGACTTGGAATGGGAGCAAAGTTCAGAGGCTTTTGTTGCAGAAACTGGTTCCCTCTCGAAAATGTGGGCTGGTTTTATAAGCCGCTTATCGCTCTCTCTGCCCCGGTGCGGGACACTTGTCCACAGAACTCTCCCACCCGGACTCGGGCCCCCCCCTGCTCCCTTGGGGTCTTCATCTCTGGTTTAAGCGGTCGGGTTTCCTGTAGGAGGGCCAGGCTGGTCCAGGCGGGTACACCAGTGTTACTGGTGCAGAGCCTGGTCCCCCAGTCTGATGGCAGCCTTGGGGTGCCTCTCAGAGCCTAGAGCTGCCCGCAGAGTGTTTGTAAGAAGAGCACTGAGGCCCAGGGAGAAAAGCCACTGTTCCCTGAGTGCAGGGAGCCCAGAACAGCCTTGTTGGGGCGGCAGGGCCAGATGGATCTGCTGGCAGTGGGGCCCCGGGTGTCCTCCTCTGTCTCCCCTGAGGCCATAGGTCCTGGGGAGACCGGAGGGGACGCCGAGCAGGCGTGGGTATCAGGGCCCGGGTGGGAGCTTGCTTTCTGTCGGGGGGGGGGGGGGGGCACTCGGAGTTCGCTTTGCAGGACTTGTTTGGAAACCGCACAAGATGAAAGGAGTGGAAACCTTACCCACCTCAACCCAGGCCGCCACTTTGTTCCACTGGAGATGTGGGGCCGAGCAGACCAGGGTCAGGGCGCATTCTGCAGGACCCTGCAGGCCTCTCCCTAGAGAAGGCCGGTTACGGCCCATGGCCGCTGACTGTCCTTACACCCCCCATCCCTCCTCAACCCATCCAGGGCGGGCGCTCCGAGAACCACCCCAAAGAGCAGAGGGAGCAGACGAGGCAGCATGAAGGGCCAGCAGAGAGTGTTGTCAGGCCAGCCAGACAGGATTCCCACGCTGCAGTGCTGTGTGGCTCCTCCACCTTGGGGTCTGTTCACCCCCAGGAGGGGATGATTCTACCTCCTGGACTCAGGGGTTTCTAAAGACAGAATGGATGCAGGGCCCAGAGCGCCCAGCTCCTCCCCACACCTCCAGGGTCCCAGCCAGGGTTAGCAGCCCTTTCCCAAGATCACCCACCATTTCTTACTGCAGCATGTAAAAAATGCTCACAGAGGGGTGGGGGCACGCCTGGGTGGCTCAGTAGGTTAGGTGTCCGACTTCAGCCTAGGTCATGATCGCATCGTTCCGGAGTTCGAGCCCCGCGTCGGGCTCTGTGCTGACAGCTCGGAGCCTGGAGCCTGCTTCAGATTTTGTGTCTCCCTCTCTCTCTCTGCCCCTCCTCCACTCACACTCTGTCTTTCTCTCTCAAAAATAAATAAACATTAAAAAGAGTTAAAAAAAAAAAAAAGAAGAAATGCTCACCGGCTTTTGGAGGGGTGGTATGGGAGAAACTATCCTTGGAAACCAAGCAAGTGTATGAGTTTGCGGGACTTCGTGGGGGGCCATCAGTAGCTGTGATAAGGCACGCTCTCTGAAAACGCCACTGCCCTCCTGGTAATGGTAAGGTGGGCAGCAGGTGGTGGGGAGGTGGCCCCCACATTGCCACATCCAAGGACCCCTTTTACCGTCCAGTCTTTATAAAGCCTTCTTGCGCCAGCTTGGAGTGGACCTGGCTGGGCTGTTGTAGCACAGGGCCTGTGCCATCACCCTGCAGACCTCCTCCCCGTCTCTAAGCCTAGATAGTCGTGAAGCTCAAGTCCCAGCTTTGTCACTTCCTAGCTCAGGGTGGTGGACACGTTAACCTGACCTTTGGACCTCGGTTCCTTCATCTTAAAATGGGAATGACTGAGGATCAACAGTATGTGGAAATAGTGCATTTAAAGTGCTTCATATTCTGCCTGACTCTTGGTCATTAAATGTTGGCTGGTATATTATTAATTATTACTATTATTGGCTGGCTTATTTTATTACTGCTATTACTACTACAACTACCGCTGTTTCCCCTTGATTCTTAACTCCCTTGGCATATCTTATCTTTGTAGATATTATTACCTAATGTGAACACCTTTATGAATTATATAGCCGACTCAATCCATTACACAATTTCTATAAATGATATAGAGGGGATAAGACTGTACGGTGGTAATATTAGTAGAAATAATAATAGCTATTATTTATGGACTATTTTGATTTTCTTTTTTTTATTTTATTTTTTTAATGTTTATTTTGAGAGAGAGAGAAACAGAGGGGCGAGTAGGGGAGGGGCAGAGAGCAAGGGAGACACAGAATCTGAAGCAGGCTCCAGGCTCCCAGCTGACAGCACAGGGCCCGATGTGGGGTTGGAACTCACGGACCGTGAGATCGTGACCTGAGCTGCAGTCAGGCACTTAACCGACTGAGCCACCCAGGCGCCCCTGAAGTGCTTATTTTGAACCAGGCATTATTTGATGCTCTTGAAACGAATCCCAACAGCCTGATGAAGTAAGCAATGATTGCATCCCCATTTTACAGCTTAGGAAGCTGAGGTCCAGGGAGGTAAAGTCACTTGCCCAGGATTTCACAGCTGATGAGTGGCAAAAGCTGATAGTCACATGCAGGAAGCTGTGCTCCTGAGCCTGTATTCTTAACGCAGCCCCGTGCAGGAGACCTGATGGGACCTTGCTGTATGGCTGATTTCCACTGTGACCTTGGGCAGTCACTTTACTTGTTTGGGACTCAGTTTTTCCACCTGCAAAATCATGAATTTTGGACTGTGTGTTTCGTTGCCTCCCTCTCTCCCTGCTGTCATTCCCCCCTGGCTCTCCCATCTCATCCCTGTCTTGGGGGTAAAAATCCGCAACCCAGCAGAGCAGCTGGCTGGCCTGCTGTCTGAAGGTGGCGGTAAGCGCGGTCCTCAGCCCCAGAGACCAGCAGCTGAAAGGCCCCTGAGGTGGACCCTGTGCAGGCGGCAGTGGTGGCCAGACCGCCCGTGATGTAATGACCGATTAGGAACTTCCTCTTGGAAGCCTGGCTTCCTCTAGGAGCCAAAGGTGCTGGAGCTGAGGTGGGGGGTGGGGAGGGGCGAGTGGGAGCGAATAAGAGGAAACTCCTGTCAGCTGGGCCCTGCTTTTGGAAAGAGTTCAGCAGAGAGGCTCGTTCTAAGCTGTTGACCATTAACATGGCCCCGTGCACATTCCTTCTCTGCTTTTACTGCCAGAGCCCAGTGGATAAAGGACGGGTCTCCCCCCTCCCTTAACAAAGGAAAAAAAAAAAAAAAAAAAGAGCCTCTAATTAATGCCGCATCTCTGGATTCGCTGCAAAACCTGAAGCCATTTCTGCAGCTTAAAATGACAAAGGAAGGTTAAGTGGAAACTCCTTTTCCCCCCTTAAGTTTGATAACAAAAACTACTTATCTAATGGGCAAACAAGGCTTTTAAAGGGGTGTTAGGTTAACCAGATGCAGGGCCACGTAATTACTCCCAGGCCTGGGAGCTGTGGATGAAAAAGCTGCCGGTTGGATGGGAACTTGAAGCCACAGGCATGACATGGGACAGAAGAAAGGAGCTTTCCAGGAGGGCAGGAGGCCCCAGAGTGGCCCG
The DNA here is from genome assembly GCF_046562875.1 of Panthera onca. Taxonomy (NCBI): domain Eukaryota; kingdom Metazoa; phylum Chordata; class Mammalia; order Carnivora; family Felidae; genus Panthera; species Panthera onca. The sequence goes on along the minus strand of NC_138344.1, from coordinate 38,386,071 downwards.
TGACAAGGGGATTGGAAAAACCAGCCTCTGGGCTCTTCTCCGGCTCTGCCACCAACTTACTGGGTGACCCTGGGCGAGTCACTTCACCTCTCTGGGACTCTGAGTCTCCCTTCCCGGCTCTCAGTGGGGTCTGGGTCTGTCTGCCCTTGCTTTGCGCTCGTTTGAGGTGTGGCTGCGTCTGTCCTTTCTGTCCAGCCCCGGGAGAGGCAGCGAGGCTGCTGTGGCCCCACGCGGGTGTGAAGCAGTAGCAGTGGCTTTGAACATGGAGGAGAATGGGCGGCCCAGCCAGGCCTCTGGAGACCACGAGGGACTTGGGGCCCAGCCTGCACATGCTCTGAGCCTTCCCCGTCTAGCTCTCTTCGAGTCTAAGGGACCAGAGACTTGAATCTGGGCACATCTCTGGTTCCCTTCACAGGATGGCTAGGTCCAAGGCAGTTTGGCCAAAGGGAAGGGGGGGATCACGAGGAAAACAAGCTGCACTGCGTGTGCTCAGGCTCTTGGACCGCGCAGCCCACGGGGGAGCACACAGGAACGCTTCTGCCCTGTGTTTTGACAGAATACTGCTGATTCGAAGAAGCTAAAGGCTTTTCTTGGGATTGCAGCTCTCCCCGCCTCCCCCCAGGCTGCAGTCGGCGCTCCTGGTGCCCCAGCACCCCCACAAAATTACACGTTGGGCTCGCAGCACACTCACGGGGCAGAGAGGCCAAGGAGAAGGAATGCCAACCATTGGAGGGACTGGCTCCTGCGCAGGGGAGAGGGCCTGTGGCTGGCCGGCTCCTCCTGCCCACCACAGGCGGCCACCACCCTCTGGTGGCAGGAATGTAGGCACCGCTGAGGCTGGGCCGCCCCTGCCCGGTCTGGAAACACAGGGGCTGTCCCCTGGGCCACCACAGAGCCCTGCTGAGGCCGCTCCAGGACAGCCACAGAGAGCTGGCTGAGCAGCGCATTGCCACTCCCTGCCTTTTCTTTCAAGGCGTCATACCTACCACGAAATGCACAACTCTTCAGTGTACAGGCGATGACTTTTGACAGTGAGTACAGCCGAGTTCCCGTTGGACCGATCGAGATATGAAACATTTCCGTCATCCCAGAATGTTCCCCCGTGCCCCTTCCCTGTCCTGGAGGTAAATCCCTGTTCTGATTTCTATCACCGGAGGTTAGTTGTCTACTCGAGAATGTTATATAAATAGAAACAAACAGCAGATCTTCTGTGTCTGGCTTCTCTCACTTAGCACAATACACTTGAGATCCATCCACGGTGTTGTATGTTTCAGTAGTTGGTTCCTTTTGATTGGTGAGTCGTGTTCCATTGTATGGGTATACCTTACTTTTGTGTATCCCTTATCCTAGCCTGTTTGGGCTGCTGTAACAAATCCCACAGCCTGAGTGGCTTGAACCACACACGTGTATTTTTTACGGGTCCTGAGGCCGGGGAGTCCAAGGTCAAGGCACTGGTAGTTTTGGAGTCTACTGAGGGCCCAAGTCCTGGTTCACAGATGGACGTGTTCTCGCTGTGTCCTCAGAAGGGCAAAAGGGGTGAGGGAGCTCTCCTGGGTCTCTCTTGTAAGGGCACTAATCCCATTTATTCATGAGGGCTCTACCCTCATGACCTAATCGCCCCCCAAAGGCCCCGCCTTCAAACACCATCACACCGGGGGTTAGGATTTCAATACATGAATTTGGGGGTTCACAAATACTCAGTCCATGACATCCATTCCCCTGTTGATGGACAACTGAGCTATTTGCCAAGTTTGGATGACTGCAAGTGGAATTGCTGTGAACATTCACTAAATTGCAGCCATTTTCGTCGAGCTCATCATTCAGATGGGAGGCCTGAGGCCAGGAGAAGGAAGATGAGCTGCCTGATACAGGCCTGAAGCCTGGACCCTGACACGCTCCCCCCACAGCCTGGGGCCACTCTGCCAGGTCTGCCCCAGACATAGCGCCAGACCCAGACCGCGTCCCTCCTCTCCTCCTCCCCTGAGAGCCCTCCCAGCCGGGACCCAGAGTCTGGCTGGGAACTAGGCCAGGCCCCGAGCAGGGGGTAGCAAGCAGGAGTTTCGGTCAGAGCGTGGTCATCTTTGATGTTGTTCACTCGGGTCTGACTCCCTGGTATTTATTTGCAATTAAGGAGCTGGTTCCTAATTAGGTTGATGGCGGGACCACAGCCTTGGAGCCACGAGAAGAAAAAGATCTTCTGCAAAAGACTGTCCCCTTGCGCCCTGAGTGGCAGCCCTACGGAGGATGAGAAGCGTGGCGGTGGGGTGGGGCCCCATCACTGTGGGAAGGGCAGAGGTTTGGGGGGCCTGGCGTCTTGCTGGCAGAGATCACGTCAGCTCGTGTCGGTCCCGCTGCATTAGACCCGAATCCGTGTGTGTGTGTGTGTGTGTGTGTGTGTGTGTGTACACAGAGCCATAGCGGCACTCGCCTTTGTTCTAGACATTTAGTCATTCCTTGCTCCATTTGTCATTCCTCTGCATATGAGGCACCTCTCTTTACCCTTGGGTTCTAGGCTGGGAGCTAAACCTTCGCACCAGTACAGTGCTCTACACTCTGTGAGGGGCATTGCCATCTGCTCTCCTATCGTAACCTCCCGTGGTGGTGACCCGGGGTCATGACCCCTGGCACCCCTAAGGAGCCCTGGCCTTTGAAGGGTTAGCACCAGTGCTGGGGCCAATAAACAGACAGCTACTTCTTTCTGCACCCAATTGATCTGCTGCTGGAGTTTCCAGAAAAGTCCAAAGATGGACTTATGGGTTATGAAGAAGCCCATTTTACAAGTGGGGAGACTGAGGCTTGGACACAGCAGCTTGTCCATGGCCACAGTCAGTGGTAAGAGCCTTAGGTCTGTCTCACTTTGAAACCCTTTGGCTCATGGGACAAGCATTAGATTAGAATTCTGGAGTCTCAGATTTGGGTCCCAGTTCTGCTACCTGCTGCTGTGTGTGTGTGTGTGGGCGAGTCACCCTGTACCCCCCGGGGTGCCATCTTTGGGGCACAAGGACATTCAGTTCAATTAGTGGCTCCCAGAAGCCAGTCTTAGGACTACATTTTCATTGGTCCATGATGAAAGAAATAAGAAAATTTCTTATACTCTAATCATATTAACTTTTACATTTCTGATTTAGGTCCTATCTATTTTATCAGTATCAAATTATACTTTTTTTTGTGCTAGTGATAGTAGATGGTCTTGGGGTAAGTTTATTTATTTATTTTGAGAGAGACATAGACAGCACGAGTAGGGGAGGGGCAAAAAAGAGAGGGAGAGAGAGAATCCCAAGTGGACACCACAGTGTCAGCACAGAGCCTGATGTGGGGCTCGAACTCACAAAATCGTGAGGTCATGACCTGAGCCGAAACCAAGAGTCGGACACTTAGCTGACTGAGCCACCCAGCTACCCTAGTCTTGGGGTTTTTAATAAGTCTGCACATGACAAAATAAAACAGTAGGAACCCCGTACATTCACAATCCCTCTGTTAAGCAATGTATCGACTCGTGAAAGTCTAGACCAGCCAGGGGCCCTGACCAACAGCACAGACACCTGCTCAGGCATAGGGAGTGGCGGCATTGAAGACTGTAGGTACATGGGAGGGAGAGATCAGAGAGGGCTTCTTGGAGGCAACAGTCCATCTCCTGGAACTTGGAAAACTTGGCCAGGAGGCCAGGTGTGATAAGTGTTACCCAGACTGCACAACAAGAGAGACTGCCGGAGGTGAGGCCTGACTCAGGCACTGTCCCTGAGCCAGACGGTTGGGGCAGGCCAGGGCCTAGGGCAGCTCTGTGGGGTTCATCCCCCAAGCACAGGATCCTATCCCCCTGAGGAGTGCTGGAGCAAGGCTGGGTATTAATGAGGTGGGGGTAAATGATGAGGGGCATTTGGCTTAGCTGGGGTGGGAGGAGCTGAGAAAGGGGGCAGGAAATGCTCCCCCCACCCAGTTCCATTACTCTCAATCTCCCCCCCTCAACATACACACACACACACACACACACACACACACACACACACACACATTCTGACTGCTCCCTTGCCTTTTACAATGGAGTGGCTACACCCTGGGGCAGAGCCGCCACTTTATGACTGGGTGGCCTCTGAGCCTTATCTGTAAAGGTGGGGGGGAAAGCAGTAACCCTCACTCAGTGAGGTGTTTCATTTGTGGGCCAGGGAGTGACTCACCAGCTAAACACCTCCAAGACTCAGACCATGAGAGCAGCCTGGTTACAAACAGGGAAACTAAGGCTTAGAAAAGGGAAGGGACTTGTTTAGTGCATGGGTTTCAGTGGGGAGTCTGCCCGGAGCGTGGCCTGGCACGGATGCTGGCTCTGGCACTCACTTGTGTGTATCCTTGACCAGTTAACGGCACCTCTCTGGGCCTCAGTTTCCTCGCCTGTGAAATGGGGTGGGACCAGGAGTGAACCGAGGCTGTTGTGAAGAGGGCGCCTAGCTCATGAAAGGCCTTTGGTGATGTGTGTTGCTCGTCCTGTCACCCAACAGTCCCCAGGCACAGAGCCTTTGCTCCCCCACCTCTGTGTCCAGTGCTCCCCAGGCGCTGTCGTTGGTCGTGAGAAGCCCGGTGCTGGGGTTTCGTGGCCAGGCTGGGACAGCACTGCTTTCCTGGCTCTTGGGAACTCCCCAGACCTGTGCCAGATGGATGGGCGGAGAGATGGTCCGTGGCTTGGAGTGTTCCTGACTGTCCACCTGCTGGGACTGACCTAGTGCCTGCCCTGTGGCACCACAGGCTAGAGCTGTTTCTCTACCTGCTGGCCAAGGGGTAAGTCACTTGAGGGCAAGGATCAGGGTCTCTTCTCCCCCCACCCCACCTCCCATCAGCCTGCAAAAACCAAGAAGGGCCTGGATGGAGACTATGAGGCAAATCAATACATTCTCAGGGAGTGGCCTGGGGACCCATGTCTGGGACCTTAACACCAGGCAGAGGGTGAGGGGCACGCCCTTTGGGGCTCTGCCCAGCTCACGGCCTCAGCAGAGTTGGCAGCCTGCAGGAGGCCTCTCGGGTAGACAGCTTCCTGCTAGGTGGCTAGGCGGGCCTCCCAGCGCATAAGAGGTTGTGAGGGGCCCTGTCACCCTGCTGCTCTGGGGCTTCTAGGCGGGGCTGAGCTGAAGGCAGACAGAGCTGACCTCACCCCGGCTCCTGAATGAAGTTGTTAGCAGTGTTTTCTTCCTCGGCTTTGGTTGGACTTTGATCAGTTTCTCGTGGAGGAGCCATGCCATAAAGCACCTTGCTGCGTTCCCGTCACATTCTCAGGAGAACTTTCTCCCCTCTGTGCATAAGCCCTATCCAAGGGGTATGTGGGAACATGTCACATCACGGGGCAGTCATGGATGCCCACCTGCTACTCAGAGCTCTGAGCTCAAAGGAAAGACCAGATGTCAAAAGACTTCGGAATCTGAGAAGCTGGCCACACGCAGCAGCAAAGACGGGGCTGCCCTTCAAGACGGGCCCTGGCCTCTGGGTGGTCTTAGGTCTGGTATCAGGAAATTGCTCATCCAGACATGCAGAAATGCTTCAAGCTGCAGGGGAAAGGGATCCCAGTCATCCAGGCCACCCCTTTGCTGTCCATGGGGAAACTGAGGCCCAGAGAGGAGCAGCACACACCTTCAAGAGCTGGCGAACTCTGGAGCCCTTGTGGGGCAATTTTCTTTAATACTTAGAGACCTCAGCTTCTCTTTCTCACAGAAGGGGCTGCAGTTCTGGTGAAAATCTGCACTTCCTGCCAAGAGAGCCACCTCGAGGGGTGGGGGATAGGAGTGACTGGGAGACTAGGCATCATGCTCCAGACCAAGGCTGGGAACATTCTGGGGGTTGGAAGGGATTCTGGGGCCCCACTCCCCTACCCCATCGTGCCTTGCTATGCCTGAGTCCCCTTCAAATGGGGAAATGTCCCCTGACGACTTAACCCCACTCTTTTCAGGTTGAGGCTTACACTGGCCGGGTTCAGATCCTGGCTGGGCCACTCACTAGCTCTGTGGCCTTTGGGCAGACAGCTGGTGTCTTGGATCCTCATCCGTAAAATGAGGAGAAGGTGGTCTCGTCACAGAGTGATTAGGACCCAGTGGGGTCAGACAGGGTCAGAAATGCAGCACCTGGAACATTGTAGATGCTCCGTGTTCAGCCCTTCCTTTGGGTGTGGGAGGACTGTCCGGTCTCCTGCCAGCTGGAGCTTGGAAAAGTCTACAGGGCAGGGACCGAGTGTGGTTCATGTTTGTGTAGCCTTAGCACCGAGCACACAGTAGGCGCCTTGCCTTCTGCGTAGGCTCGTAACCTTTGTTTTCCCCCTTTGCGCCTGTAGGGGGCCGTTCTGCTGTGAGTTACGTTTCTTGAGGACAAGCTGGCAGGCGGTCGGTGCCCGCATGTCTGTTGAATGCTGCAAACCTCCCCTCCCCCCCCCCCACTCCGGACCCCCACGGTCCAGGCAGCAGTGCTGCGTCCCCCTCCCCCCTCCTTAACGCTCCCCCTGCCCTGTGCTTGCCCCGCAGACGCCAGCATGTCTCCGGATGCCACCAAGCCCAGCCACTGGTGTAGCGTGGCCTACTGGGAGCACCGGACGCGTGTGGGCCGCCTCTACGCGGTGTACGACCAGGCCGTGAGCATCTTCTACGACCTACCTCAGGGCAGCGGCTTCTGCCTGGGCCAGCTCAACCTGGAGCAGCGCAGCGAGTCGGTGCGGCGGACGCGCAGCAAGATCGGCTTCGGCATCCTGCTCAGCAAGGAGCCCGACGGCGTGTGGGCCTACAACCGCGGCGAGCACCCCATCTTCGTCAACTCCCCCACGCTCGACGCGCCCGGCGGCCGCGCCCTCGTGGTGCGCAAGGTGCCGCCCGGCTACTCCATCAAGGTGTTCGACTTCGAGCGCTCGGGCCTGCTCCAGCAGGGGCCCGAGCCCGACGCCGCCGACGGCCCCTACGACCCCAACAGCGTCCGCATCAGCTTCGCCAAGGGCTGGGGGCCCTGCTACTCGCGGCAGTTCATCACCTCCTGCCCCTGCTGGCTGGAGGTCCTCCTCAACAACCACAGATAGCGGCGGCCGCCTGCCCCGCCGCCCAGAGACACAACCGCCCCCCCTACAGCCGACCACGGACGAGACCCCCCCCCCCCATATCATCTACCTAGATTTAATATAAAGTTTTATATATTATATGGAAATATATATTATACTTGTAATTATGGAGTCATTTTTACAATGTAATTATTTATGTATGGTGCAATGTGTGTATATGGACAAAACAAGAAAGACGCACTTTGGCTTATAATTCTTTCAATACAAATATATTTTCTTTCTTTCCTCCTTCCTCCTCTTCTTTATTATTTTATTTTATTTTATTTTTTAAGAAAATGATACAGCAGAGCTAGGTGGAGAAGCCTGGGTTTGGCGTATGGTTTTTGAAATATTAATGCCCAGACAAAAAGCTAATACCAGTCACTCGTTGATAATAAAGTATTCACATTATAGTTTTTTTTTTTTTTTTTTTTAATGTTTTCTTTCTAACAGCGAGGGACATGCAGGGCTTCGGTGGGTTTCTGGCCCATCGAGCGCACTGAAACTTGATTTCAGTCTTTTACCAGATAAAGAGTAGAGGGGCTAAATTGACAAGGGAGGAGGGGCATATGCTTACTGTTAAGGCCAGAGAAGGTTCTGGTGTTCCCTCCTGCCCGTGGCTTCGGTGTGTCCACAGGATGGGGGGAAGGGAGGGTACATGGCCGTCCATCCTGGATAAACTCTCCCAGTCTGATGGAGGAGGCTCAGGTCCATGCCTCCCATCTCTGAACTGTGCACAAGCCAGAAGACACTGATTCTCAGCACTGTGGGGAAGTGGCCTGAGGAAGAAAGACAGACAGTGGGCCTCAGGCCCACCTACCACCTTGGGAAACCCACCTGAGCCCCAGGGTGAAGCTCCTTTTAGGACCTCCCACCCCTCACCAAAGAGCTCAGAGCTAGGTCATCTGGGGTTGTATTTATGATTTATGCAAAGGCAGGTTGTTTCTCTCTGCTCTATAAAAGGGAAAAGTTGAGGTTCGGGAAGGGCAAATGACTAGCTCATGACAGATCAGGGTTAAAAGTCACATTTAATTGTAGGACCAGAGCCATATTAAATCCGTTTTCTCTCTTGAGAAAACTCAAGGAAAGAAGGCTTCCTTGGCCAGATAACTAAGGGGAATGTTACATTGTATATCTTCTTTCTTGGAGATTTACATTAGCATATTAAATGCTCTGAGAAGTCGTGTGTATTATCCATTGCTGCGTAATAAATTATCCTAAAACGTAGCAGCTTGAAACTAACGTTTCTTATCTCTCGCAGTTTCTGTGTTTCAGGAATGCAGGAGCGACTCAGCTGGGTGGTTCTGGTTCAGGGTCCCGTGAGGTTGTAGTCCAGCTGTCGGCCAGGGCTGCAGTCATCTGAGGCTTGTCTGGAGCGGGCCGACCCACTTCCAAGCTCACTCACGTGGCTGTTGGCTGCAGGCCTCTGTTCCTCACCACACAGGCCTCTCCACCGGGCTACTCGTGACGTGGCTTCCCCCATAGCGAAGGATCCAGATGAGGGAGAGAACATGCGCGAAGCTCTCACCCTTGCTCACCTTATCTCGGAAGTGATCTGCAGTCACTTCGCCACGTTCTACGGATCACACGGACCGTTCTTGCTAACGACGTGGGAGGGAAGGCATGAGAATCTAGATGTCAGGAGGTGGGGATCATGGCCACCATATCCTCTAAGAAATAGACCATTCATTGTGCTTTGTTTCCCAAAGTTATTTACCAATGGACTCTCCCCACCCCTGCTAATCCTGTCCCTGTAGCAGGGCATACTGGCACCATTGTCAGGTGCTGGACACACCAGGGCACCCCACCCTGAAGATGCCCATCGGGATGCTGGTCTTACTGGGTATTGGTGTGGGGTCAGTGTGGGGGTCACTTTGGGCTCAGGCAGTTAGCAGAGTGCCAGATGGAATAAGGAGCCACTTTTGTGGGCATGTTATGGCTCTGGTCCTCACAGGCAAGCCACAGGCTAGGGGTGGCGGAGGGGACAGGAGCAAAGGGGAGACACCATGGGAGTGGCAGAAACCAAGAGGCATCTGTCGGATGGAACCCCTAGAAGTCAGCAGAAGGGTAATCTTCAGACCCTCGTGCTCTGCAGCCAGGGTGCCTGAGTTCAAATTCTGTGTCTGCCATTACAGGATACACCAGAGACTTCTCAATGTGCCCTGGTATTATTACCATAAGGTGGTATGAGATGGGGATAAAAATTGTTCCTACCTGAGAAGTAGGTTTGGGAGAAATCAGGACATCACACAGTTCCTGGTCCATCATCAGTGCATATCAGCTATTGGTAACACAGGGCCGGGACTGGAAAGGGAGGCTGGGGCCCTCAGATGTCAGGACGAGGAGCTGGGGTGACTTTTGGGGGGCGGGGGAAGGAGCTGGTTTCTGAGTGGGCCGGGGAGGTGATCAGTGCAGGCCTTCAGGAAGCTCTTTGTAGGGACTTCCCAGCGGGAGGAATGCGCAGGGTGCAGGCAGGAACGAGTGGGCCGAGCCCTGGCTCCCCAGCTCCTCATGTTCACCAAAGCCAGTCTCTCAAGAGGGGCTCTTTGCTCTCAGAGGAAGCAGCCAGTCACCCCGCAGTGCCTGGGGGTGGAAGTTATGATCACAGTCCCCCTTCATCAGGGAGCAGGAGGCACAGGCCCAGAGCAGGGAAGTGTTTACCTCAATCCTATATAACCATGGATGTTTGGATATGACCTGGGTCACCTCCTTCCCCCCACAGGGTGTATTGTGTGCGGACCGGCAAGGGACATCCTTTTGCCATCTTCCAGATTCTCGGGGTCCCCGCGGAAGCAGATGGCATCAATTCTGGAGTTAAGCCTCATAGGCTGTGCTTTCTCCTGGTCCCCCTCCAGCCCAGGTCCTTTCATTCCCTGTTGCCACTCTCGGGCCTGCGCCCACCTCCCCCTGCCGCCCTGTACCGTCCAGGCGTTGGTCCTCCTCTCGAGCATTTTCAAGCCAGTAACTGGTAGCAGTCACTGTTTGCCAGCCCTTGCTACACACAAAGAATTGTTTACACACCTCGAGTCCAGGAGAACCCCTGCAGCGATGGTCTCAATTGTTGCCCCTTTTCAGATGGAGAAACCAGGTTTATACCCGTGTGCCCCTTTGTCCGAGGTCCCTGGGGGAAGCAACAAGCCCTCTGTGTTGGATGCCAGCTGGGGGCTCCCCCTGGGTGCGGGTTGTGATTGGCTTTGTGAAGGTGGGCCTGTCCCTCGGGGATAGTCTGCCAGCATGAGGGGCTGAGTCCTGGGGCCCCGGGGCGTCAACCCTACAGCCGTCTTGCTCCCAGGCCTGCCCCCCTCCTGAGGTTCTTGGGTGGCTTCGAGTGTCAGGGAGAGGCCCTGTAGCGGCCATTCTTCATGGGGGTCTGAGACTCCCGTGCCAGCCCCTCGGTTCACAGGTGGGGAAACCGAGTCCCAGATAGAAGAGACTGAGTGGCCGAGGTCACGAAGTGGCAGCAGGACCTGCCACCCTCCCCCCTCTCCCAGTCACGGTACTCGGGACTTGCAATAACTCTGCGGTTTCCCCCAGACCACCCAGGGATCCAGTGACTCAGGCTCCAAAGGAGACACTTTCTAAACAAGGCCGGGTCTCTGGAGAGTGTGGTGGGAGCCTGGTCCCTGCAGGCCCTGGGAAACGAGGTGGGTGGGGCTCACTGCCTCCCAACCCAAGCTCAGGCCTGGAAGAGGGCGGGGGGGGGGGGGGGGGGTGGTGTGGATTTCCTGCAATGACTAGGCTTTTGGAGGAGGGTGGGTCCCTCCACTGCCCCCTCCCCCCATCTCCAGTCCCACCCCTGCCTTAGCCTCTAGGAGTGTCTGGGGATGTGAGAGAAGCAGGACTGGGAGAGAGCCGGTTTGGGGGGGGGGGGGGGGGGCAGGCCTGGAGATCTTGTTTCACGCTTCAGGTGACAAAACCCAAGGCCCAGAGAAGGGTGTGAGTAGTCTGAGGTCACACAGCAAATTCAGGGCAGAGCTGACCCTACACCTCCAGTTTCAGGACTCCTGGTCTAACTGCTCCCTCTGAGTTCAGGCAGATTCCGTCAACACTCTGGAGAGCATTGAGACACCTCTGCTCCCCTCCGAGAACTCGTGCCCTCTTACCCCTGTCCCGGGAGCTCCCGTTCCCTGCCCCCCACCCGCATAGTTCAGGAGGCTTAGTGGCTGTAGCTGTCTTGCTATAATCCTGACTCTGCCGCTTACCAGTTATGTGCGTTGAGGCAAGTTACTTAACCTCTCAGTGCCTCAGTTTCCCCATCTGAATACTAATGAGTATTGACCTCCTAGAGTCATTGGGAGGATATAGGAATGAGTGCATGTTGGGCACTCAGAACTGACGGGTATTAAGCTCTTGGCAGGTGTACTCACAAACTATACTCACTAGTATAATTTGCGGGCTGGAAGGTAGCTCAGGTTGGTAAGAAAAGCTTTGGTTGGGGACTGAGCAAGTGTTAAGAACTCAAATCCAGAGTCCTTAACTTGCTGTTGGCGTTGAGCAATCAGTCACCTGACCTGTGCGAACCTCTGTTTCTTCAGTGAGAAAGGAAATCCATGACCCTCTGGGACATTTGTAGTCGGGGCCACCAGGGTGTCCCCTGGCCAGCTGCTGTGGCCTCTTAACTGGGCCTCCAACCTACTCTCTACCCAGAGTGATGCTGCGCACCCGCATCTGTCAGTGCCCCGCCTCCGCAGGACGGTGACCCCTCTGATGACTCCCTGTACCCTCAGGACAGAGAATTCCCTCTTCGAGTGGCCTGGGAGGCCTTGAGGGAACCTGCCCTCCCCCCATCTCTACCTGGCCAGCCCCTTCAAACAGCACACTCCAGACCTCTCTCTTTCTCCTGGGCCTTCGCCCAAGCTGTCTCCTCCTCCTGACCATGACCCAGTCTGCCCAGTCCAAGCTCTGGCCACACGGCTGCCCCTTTTCTCTTTCCCGGAGTCTCCTGGAAGCCAGAGATGTCTCATTTCCCATTTGCCCCCATGGCCCTGAGTCAGCCCAATGCCGGGCACAGAGGACAGATGGACTCCCCGGGTGTTTGTGGAATAAAAGGGTCACAGAGGTAATGGATGTGGGCGTGTTTTATAAACTCCAAAGGACCAAGTGGGCATCCAGAGGGGTGTGCGTTTATTATTATCACGTGTCTCCATGACAACTCCAGCTGGCTTCTCCTTACAGGCCCCTGAGAACCCTCACTCCCTCCCTTATCCTGAGGCCCCAGGTTCTGGGGGCTAATGTCCTGCAGCCTTATTCTACCCTCTCAAGGGTGTGGTATAAAATTCCTGGTTTGGGGGCAACCCTTTGATGGCTTAGAATGTAGACTCAAAGAACATCTAAGCTGGAAAGGCCCTTCGAGTGCATCTAGTTCCATCACTATTACAGAATTGAGACCCAGAGAGGGGCAGGGCACTAACCAGGGTCACACCGCAAGACCGTGGCCGACGGGGGCCAAAACCCCTGACTTGGAGCTCCTTCCAGAGCTGGCCCCTCTGCGATGCTGCAGTTGAGAGGCAAGAACAGTAGAGGTACAGATCGGGGGTTTTGTTGTTGTTGTTGTTTTAAATTTTTTTTAATGTTTATTTATTTTTGAGAGAGAGACAGACAGAGTGCAAGCAGGGGAAGGGCAGAGAGAGAAGGAGACACAGAATCCGAAGCAGGCTCCAGGTTCCGAGCTGTCAGCCCAGAGCCCGACGCGGGGCTCGAAACCATGAACCATGAGATCATGACCTGAGCCGAAGTCAGACGCTTAACAGACCGAGCCACCCAGGCGCCCCGGGGTTTTATTTGTTTTTGATTGTGGAAAAATATAGATAGCATAAAACTGACTAGTTTAACCGTTTTTAAGTATACGGTTCAGTGGCATTAAGTACATTTGCATTATTGTACACTATCCCCACCATCCATTTCTAAAATGTTTTCATCTTCTCCATGCTCTTTTTTTAAGTTATTGTAGTAAAGTAAGCATAACGTAAAATTTGCCATCTTAATCATTTTTAAGCGTTCAGCGCTGCGGCATTGAGTGTATTCTCATTGAGGTGTTCCCTATGCTTTTTAATAAAAGGCAAATGAAGACTAAGATTTAAAATTCTCCACCCTGGGATTTCGAGGCCTTTGCTGACTTCTGGCAGACAGATTACCCAGAGGAAGCTGTGTATCACCTTGGCCCAGTCCGGGGAGTCTGCCGAAGGAAAGTGCTGGGGAAGGAGCTGTGCAGTCTAGGCTGACCGTCACCAGGGATATTGACTAGAATTGCCTCGCCAGCCTTGCTGACTGTTTCCAGAGCAGCTCATGGTGAAGTTAGCGGAGTGTAGATAAAAGGCTTAGAATTTCTGAATGTGAGACCAGGAGCCCATGGGCTAAGCGGAGGAGATAGATTTCTTTTTTAATTCTTTTTAATGTTTACTTATTTTTGAGAGAGACAGAGCGTGAGCAGAGGAGGGGCATAGAGAGAGGGAGACACAGAATCCGAAGCAGGCTCCAGTCTCTGAGCTGTCTGCACAGAGCCCGACGAGGGCTCGAACTCTCGAACCTGAGCCGAAGTCAGTCGCTTAACGGACTAAGCTACCCAGGTGTCCCAATAGATGTTTGGTTTTTTTTTAATTTTTATTTTTTTAACGTTTATTTATTTTTGAGACAGAGAGAGACAGAGCATGAATGGGGGAGGGTCAGAGAGAGAGGGAAACACAGAATCTGAAACAGGCTCCAGGCTCTGAGCGGTCAGCACAGAGCCCGATGCGGGGCTCGAACTCACGGACCGCGAGATCATGACCTGAGCTGAAGTCGGACACTTAACCGACTGAGCCACCCAGGCGCCCCCCAATAGATGGTTTTTAATGTGACCTCCCTGGACTGGAGGAGACCTGGCTGAGTGATACTGTGAGGGGGCCCCCTCTCTCTTTGGGCCTCAATTTCCCTTCGAAAAGCAAAGGTCTAAACTAGATGGCTTGATGGTGCTTCCAGAGAGCTCCTTCTGCTCAGCCCCCAAAATCTTATGTCCCAAGAGAGGCAGTTGGGGCGGACTTTCAGACTGGACCCGCTAAAAGGAGCGAGGACGGTCACTAGTAACAGAACACTTATTTTGTTTGGTAACAGTGACAATAATTTTATTATTTACCGAGGGATGTGCTGTGTACTATGCACTTTGTATCATCTCATCCAGTCCTTATCCTTATTTTATAGATGAGGCTCAGAGAAGTTAAGTAAGTTGCCCAAGGTCACACAGCTAGTAAGAATCAGAGCTAGGATTCCCACCTTGATCTCTCTGGTTCCCGAGCTGGTGTTCCTACCCCTGGCCCTGCTGGTGGCACAACTTCTGAACTTGACTTCCCACAGATGCAGGCTTTCAAGGCAACTGCTGGGGCTCCAGGCCGAGCTCTGCCTCCAGCTGAGTGACCTCGGGCAAGGCACTCAAAGTCTCTGAGCCTGTTTCTTCATTTCTTAGAATGGACCTAAGAATAGTACCCACCTTTCAGGTTAGGGAGATTGAAAAATAAGTTTATATTTGTGAAGCAGTTAGAACAGGGCCTGCTTGTCGTGGCATTTAGCATTTGTTGGATGTTTAAAACGTTACGTTTGTCGCCAGCTTTTTTTGTGTGTGTGTGTGTCAGTTTTGTCCGAACCAGCAAATTGGAAATGTTTATTTTTCAGGGTTTCGCTGTTTCTCATCATCAAGCAAGGAACAAGACGTAGCTTTAGGATTGCCTAGAAAACACACGTGTGAGCTCAACACTGCGTGTGTGCCCACAGCCCGATATGCACTTTCCTTATTGTTTTAGCAAAAACACGTCTATGCATGATCTTCTGTAGAGGAGAGAAAAAAAGGCTCTTCCATGGGTCGTTCAGTGTTGGCCAAGTTCCTTACATTGTCTCGAACGGGCAGGATTTGGGTGTTTTCTGAGTACGTGTATAGGACGTGGACCCTTTGGAAATGGTGACCCCACCTCACTCCTTGTTTCCTTTCCTTCTCTACCCATGGAGCCGGGACCGTTCCATTCCCGGCCCTAACAGCAGCTGTTTTGACTCGTTAAGAATCGTCTGCTTTGTGCTGCCCCAAACATAATGTCAGCTTACATCAAAAACCACATCAGATCCCCAGAAAGCCAAGCGACTCTGGGTCTGCCTTGGTGACAGGCCTTGGCTGGCTCCTAGGCTCTCCTCACTCTGGGGCTCTAGGGGGCTGAGGTCTGACCCCTGGGGCCACTTGGCCTCATCTGGGCCCAGAGTCCAGGATCTCTGCCATGTCCCAGCCATGCTAAAAAGTGTCCCTGCCATGGCTTGCAGGGAAGAAGAACCAGCTTGAGCCACACAGGGTTTTAAGTTGAGGACTTGTCAGCTCGCATATTTGGAATCCCATTCTGTCTGAGTCCGGGCCTGGAGAGTCCCAGGGGTGCTCCGCTAGGGGAGGGCTGTGGCTGGCCTGGCTCCAGTCCGAGCAGGCAGTGTCAGTAGACATCTTCTGACAGTTTCTAGGCCTTGGGGGTGGGCTCCCAAGTGAGCAGAAGAAGCCACAGGCCTTTGAAGTAAGGCTGCTCTTGAATTTGCCACGTTGGGGAAGGAGGAGAGGCTTGGGATCCGAGGCCCACAGAGCCACCGAAGACCGTCTTTAAACATAGACATTTCGCCACCTTCTCCATCAAGCCTTACGCCAGAGGTGCTGCTGTTGAGGATGGAGGGCCAGCTTTGGAGAGATGTGAAAGCCTCTTGGCAGAAGTTTGAATACGCTTCCACCATCCTCCAAGCTCTGTGAACTTGGGCGTTTCGCGTGTTTCCTCTGGGCTTTGGTTTTCTTATACGTGAAATGCAGACGGCATCCTCTACCACGTGGGGACCCAAACAGGAAGCGCGTAGTGTTGCGAGACAGTTCTCCGTGGGACTCTCCGGGAATCGTGCGCGCAAAGGCACCGACGGCCTTTGTTCTAGATTATCTCCTCAAGGACGTACGTTAGGCAACAGCCTTACAAGATGCCCCTTTGTGCAAAGGGCAGGTATGTTGACTGCCCACTGTAATACAAGTTCGGGGTTCCCGCAGCTCAGGGTTCCTCCCCATAAAGCACCCCACTGAGCTTGCGGGCGTCACCTTCTCTCTTTGCACAAGGAAACCAAGGCACGATGTGCCATGAGTAATAGCAGCCCGTAGTCTCTGACTCCGGAATCTTGGGTCCTCTGCCGGCATCCAGGAAATGGGGCAAGCCAACACGTTAGGTGGCGAAGAGGGTAAAATCTTAGATCCTCATGGTTCTTGACAGTGATGATGGGGTTGGGGGGTGCTGGAAGAGGAAAGATGGGGACTTCGCAAGACACTTCATGGGATTCTGAGACAAGTCCGTGAAAATCGCGAGCTAATACGTTGACCAGATTGCATGGCCAAGTGGGCAATAAATGACCCTCTATTTTACTGCCTTTTGATGAGGAGGAATTGGGGGCGTTTGCAGGCTGAGCACTGGGAAGAGGTGCAGAGAGTGGCCCAAACCGTGCCCTGGTTGCGGCCGACTCTTCTCCGGCTGGTGGGACTTCCTTACGAGTCACTGGCCAGTCTCACTTCCCCCCGTGGGAACAGCCAGGGTCGTTGGGGGTGGGGGGGTGGAGAGGAGCTGCTGTCTTTCAGATGGTGGTTACGGATGGGCACTCACACCGGGCGCAGGTGGGGGGACGTCCACGACGCCTGTGAGCAGAAACCACAGGGATTCTTAGAACTTTGGTTGGCTCACTTGGAGACAAGAGGGTGGGCACGTCACGCTGGCTAAGGGAACATGAGATTCGGCCCCTCCCGCGGTCCGTCGTGCCCACTGCAGATCCATTCAGACGACAACAAAAGGTCGTCCTGCTGCCGTAACGGGATTTTGACCTTGGGGAAATGGCCCCAAGACAAACGCCCAGAGGAAACCAAAGGTGAAGAATGGACTTGTATTAGGGCTCCGAGGCTGGGTTTGTCCAGGTGGGGTCCACTGTAGAACCTTGGTGCCAGCTCTGCAGAACGCAAAATGGGCACCGTCCCCCTGCCCAGTGGGCGGAAGTCAAGACGGTTCTCACAGCTCCAGCCCTGACAGGCTGGTAGATTGAAGACACCATCCGTGGGGTCACAAACCGTGGGAACAAGTTGAAGCTACTGATGGAGCCCTGTGGGTCACTCCCGTAGATGCCCACGGTGAGGGTGTGTTCTCTGCTGACACTGACCGCGTGCCTGCCCTGTCCAGACTGCCCCCCACTGCTGCCTGGACCGATCATCCTACAACGTGTGGCTAGACTCCTACCGCCCGAGACCTGTACAAGTAAGGGACTCTTTTTCCCTTTCTTTTTTAACTTTTGACTGTTCTATTATTTATTTTCGAGAGAGACAGAGTGCAAGCCGGGGAGGGTCAGAGAAAGAGGGAGACACAGAATCCGAAGCAGGCTCCAGGCTCCGAGCTGTCAGCACAGAGCCTGATGTGGGGCTCGAACTCACGAACCGTGAGATCACGATCTGAGCCGAAGTCAGACACTGAGCCACCCAGGCGCCCCACTCTGTGTTTCTACGCTGCACACCAAGCCTGGAACGCTTGCCAAAAGCTGACCAGACTGTCTCAGGACAGTCTGCTCGAGGCAGATTCCCTGCCTTGAACCTTTGACCCCGTCTTAGGGCTGTGGGTGGGCGTCTCCTTGCTGTTGACACTTGTCCAGGTTACGGTGGTGGTGTTCCAGTCTGATTGGTCAGCCAGTTCCAGCCACAACATTGTGGCCCTTGAAACCAATCGTGTCACATTTTCAGCTTTCTGGGCCCTTTACAGGGTGACAACAGTGTGCCTTCTACCCCAGCAGGCACGCCACAAAGTGCCGACAGACACGGTGCTCGATGACCTTTCCTGCTCCCTGCCATTCACAGGGACGGTCTTGGCGAGTCAAAGTTCCTAAGTCAATTTCCCTCACCTTCTCTTGGTCCAAACTCCTGACTCAAGCGGTTTGGTCATTGATGGTGGCCGTCCCCAGAAGGGGACCATCTACTCAGCCTCCTCCTGGGGAATGAGAAGGGTAGGGAGTTACAGAGAGACCTTTTCTGAGAATTTGCCATTCGGCCCAAGCCATTCTCGGGCATGCTACTTCTTACGCTCCCCGAGCGGCCACCTTACTTAACGCAGCCCGTGTTTGGTCGTCTGGCCAAAAGGGGATCTAAACTGAATTCTGGCTCAATTTTATAAAAATGCCCTGTCACTGTTGCACCGGGTCCTTCTGGGACAAAGGTCTGGGTACAAACAGGGATGACTGGGAACAGGTGGAGTGAAAACACTGGAGTAGAGCTCACTGGCCGTGGAGGAAGACCAACAAGCCAGCACCTGGGAAGGGAGCACCTTAGACATCAGGACCTTCCTCACAGGGGACGGGGCCCTGAGCAGGCCTCCCGCCCCCACCCCGGTGCCAGTGCATTCGGTTCACTGACTGCTGTGTTAGCCACACCCGGCCAGGCAGCTCTGACCGTGATCTGATAGACGTTTTTCTTAACCTTCCTCCCAAACCGAGAAGTTATGAGAAAACAGCGTAAGATGGTCCCAACTCCAGCTCCTCCAGGAGTCTGCCCCAGCCCACCCCTGTCACTCCGACATCCCATGGGGCTGATGAGTGCCACCTGGCACCCGGTGTTGACAGACAGGACACATCACGCTGACTAGCCTTGGGAGGTCGTCTCTCTAAAAGCAAGGTAATTAGTTACGCAGCAGTAAGTAACGAAGGCACCATCGCTTCTCTTGTTTCACGCTCACAGACATGGTTCGGCATCTGCGGGATGCTGCCTGCCTTGCGGATGAGAAGCAGAAGTGCAGAGAAGTCAAGCCATTGCCTAAGGTCACACAGCCAAGTGGTGGTTGTGACCAGGTCTGCGTGACCCTTATTCCCGTGCTTTCCAAGTTCCACCTCACTAGCTTTCCCTCATCTGAGGTGCCGGGGTTTTTTCCCCGTGCCTCACAGACCCTGGTCTGTAGAATTTCCTGCCCCTCGGCTTGTGTCCACGGACACCATGGTCGGGAGGTTTAGCAAGCTGGGGGAGTGGGCTCCCTACTACCGCCTCCCCATATGGGGGGGGGAGGCGGTCTCAGTTTCTTCATCTGTGAAACGGGTCTAAGATCTGCTTCAGCAGACTGGTTGCAAAGGAACAAATGAACTCAGGAGCAGGGCTCTGGGAAGTACTGATGTGAATATTGATGTGGTCTGAGACATGGCCCAGGAGGAGGGAATGAAGGGCTTGGTAGAAGGCCTGGGATGGAAAGAAAGCAGAAAGGGCCACTCAGACACAGGGCCTGGGCCAGGGTTCCCTTATGAGCTGTTGTTTGTCATCTCTGATGCTACCTACCTTCCTGTGCCTGAAATCCTGGGCATTCCTCCTCTGGGGTAAGCGGTGCCTTTTCTAAACTCTCCCTTTAACACACTCATTCCCTTTACAGCAGTGGTACGGTGCTTACATAGCCCGAGCCCCTCCCACGTGTGGGCAACTTGCATACATTATCTAAGGGAATACTCCCACTGCACGCTCGCTAACCCTCTTTACAGGTCTATCTGCCCCATTGTACAGATCCGGGAAAAATGGGACTCAGAGAAGCTCAGTAATTTGTCTAAGGTCTCATGGAGACTGAGCCAGGGTTTGGACTGAGATCGCTCTTGATTCAGAGTCTGGTTGCCTTTGGGCTCCTTGGTTTTTTTTATACTCTTGGCTTTCACCCCCAGAGAAGCCAAGCACTCTGAGACTGGGGCCTAGACGGAGGGGGGTCCAGAATCCTCCCCTGTGGGTGGGATCCCAAAGTGACTCGTGGCCAGGTGCCCGCGGGCTGAATTTATCTTAAAGGAGAGGCTGGACGGGGCAGTCCCAGACCACAACGGCCCTGGACACATCATAATCTTTCATCACCACAGCTGTCTCATGATGGGTCCCTCCACAGGTCTCCAGAAGCTCCTTCTGTTCCCCTCTAGACTGCAGCCAGACCGATCTTCTTAGCATACAGCCCCGGCCAAGTCATTCCCCTACGTAAAGCTGTCTGTTGACTATCCACAAAAGTCCAGCTCCTTATGGGACATTTAAGGCCCTCCTTGGTCTGCAGCCCCCCATTCCCTCTAGCCTGAACCTGTTCTCTAGATCAGAATGTTCCCTAAACAAGTTGGACCGATTTGTGACTCCAAGCCTTTGCTTATGCTGTTCCCTCTTCCTGGATGCCCTTCACCCACACCAGTACTTTAATTGTCAAACTCCTTTCTATTCATTTTAAGTAGTAACCCTTAGGAATTTTTCATGTTTTTATAGGAGTTACATGTCCGTGGTACAAAATGGCATAGAGTGAGAATTGTCTCCTCCCACCCAGGCCCCACCCGCCCGGAGCCCTTTGGATTACCTGTCTGTTGGGTGCCTTCGTACCCTTTAATATCTTCACCCCCTCCATGCTTCAGCTCACCTGTCCTTTCCTCTGGGACCCATCTCCTACCAGCTGTCCTCTCACCCAGCCCAGGTAAACCATGACAGCTGAGTCTCACACAGCACCCAGACTTCCCTCCCATTCAAGCCTTTTGCACATTTTATGGTGCTTGTCTATTGACTGGCTGTCTTGGTAGCTGCTTGAGGGTGGCAACTGTGTTGTGTCAGTTTCTGTGTCCCCAGTGGGAGGCAGAGGGCCCTGGTGCATGGGGAGTATAAGCCGAAGAAGGTATTGCACAAGCGTGTGTCTTCAGGGGGTGATGGTAGAATGCCTGAGGCTGCTGCCCTTTACAGGGTCCCCCAGAAAGGAAGGTTTGCTCAAATAAATGGTGCTGGGGAAACAGGAAATGGTGGGGGGTGGGGGCAGACTTCTTCACCTTGCACTATGGAGCAGAACAAATTCCAGACGGATGAGACCATAAAATGTGAAAACAATGAAACCATGAAACGACTAGAATAAAATGTTCATGATTTTGATCTCTGGACGGGATGGGCCTCTCTAAGCACAGCAGTAAAGAAGAAATTATCATGGAAAAGATGTATATATCCGCCTAACTTGAACTGGGAACTTCTGTACATCCAAACATATCATAAATAGAATGAAAATAAAAATGCATATGTAAAGAGCACTTGCAAATCAAAAAGAAAAAAACTTAAAAACCTCAATAGAAAAAACAATTAGGCAGTGGACCTGAAAAGAAAACTAACAAGAGGGAAAGTGTAAGTGACTAAGTTTATGTTTGTTTAAAAGTAAGTTACTAAGGGGGCGCCTGGCTGGCTCATTTGGTAGAGCATCTGACTTTTGATCTCAGGGTTGTGAGTTCAAGCCCCACACTGGGGGTGGAACCTACTTAAAAAAATATTTAAAAGTAGGTAACTAAGGGGGCACCTGGGTGGCTCAGTCGGTTAAGCGTCCAACTCTTGATTTCAGCTCAGGTCATGACCTTGGGGTTCATGAGTTTGAGCCCCACTCAGGATTCTCTCTCTCCCTCTCTCTCTGCCCCTCCCCCTCCCTCAAAATAAATAAACTTCTTTTTTTTTTAAGTAACTACGAATATGTGCGACCTCATTAGGAAACAAAAGATTCAGTTGAAATAGGGAGATGGTGTTTTTTACTTACCACTTTACCCCAACTATTTATATATAATACATAACGCTCGGTGGGGCTGAGATAACGTGAGATGGGCAAGACCACTGTTCTTCTGTGCAGATGACACTCTAAACAGGGCGGCTTTCAGGAAATCAGTTTCTCAATATGTATCAAAAGCCTTAAAAATGTTTATGCCCTTTGTTCCAGCAATTCTGCCTCTGGGGATCTTTCCTGAGAAATATTCTTTTTTTTATGTAACAGCAAGAACTCTAAAACAGTCTAAATATCCAATAACATGGAATTACAGAAATGATGGCACATCTATGTGACAAAATATTATGGAGCCTTTAAAATCCATGCTTAATGGGGCGCCTGGGTGACTCAGTCAGTTAAGCGTCTGACTTTGGCTCTGTCATGATCTCACGGTTCATGGGTTCGAACCCCACGTCGGGCTCTATGCTGACAGCTCAGAGCCTGGAACCTGCTTTGGGTTCTGTGTCTCCTTCTCTCTCTGCCCCTCCCCCGCTTGCAGTCTCTCTCTCTCTCTCTCTCTCTCTCTCAAAAAAAAACCAAAAAAAAAACAAACATTAAAAATAAATAAATAAATAAATAATAAAATCCATGCTTAACTGCTAATGGCAATTGCACCCGGGAGGATGGGAGGGGAGGTCAAGGTACAACTGAAGTTTGTTTTCCTTCCACTTTCTATTTTTCTGGACTGTTTACCTTACCATAAGTGTGCATTATTTTTATAAAGGAAAAGATCATGTTTGAGAATATTAATTTTTTTTTAAAGTTTATTTGTTTTTGAGAGAGAGAGTGCTTGAGTGTGGAGAAGGGGCAGAGAGAGAAGGAGAGAGAGAATCCCAAGCAGGCTCCGTGCATACGGGGCTCGAACTCACAAACTGTGAGATCATGACCTGAGCTGAAACCGAGAGTCGGACGCTTCACTGACTGAGCCTCCCAGGCGGCCCTAGAATATTTTTGGTTATTTGGGAAAGTTTTCATGTGATAAGGCCAAATGGAAAAAAAAGCAGGTGCTAACCCTACATATAGCTACTAAGATTCTTCATTTACTTATATACATGGATAGAGCAGAAAGCACTGAATTCAGTCCCTGGCACGTACAAAGCACTGAATGTCTGCACACATATTGTTCTTATGATATTGATGCAGAGATAGATAAGCTATAACTCTGACCACTTCCGGGTTGTGTCGTTAGGGGTGATTTTCACATCCTGTTTTATACTTGCCCGTATTTTTCAAATTTTCTACAATGAGTGTGTGTTAGCTTTATTATGTCACGTTCAACTTTGTTATAAATCATACAATCACACAAACACGTTCTCCACAGTAAATGTTGAACCAAAAGGGATTCGGGACTGAGTCTAAATTAAACATTTCTAGCTGCCAGTGTTCGGCTTAATTGAAATTGGACGGTGTGAAACGACAGTAAGTGGTCCCTCCCATGTGCGTCGTCTAACGGCGTGCTTCCACACATGACTGCCTCCCTTGGCCCTTGTGGCACCCTGCAAGGCACTGAGATTAAGGGAACTCAACAAAATACAATGGGAAAAAAACGTACGCGCACACACACACACACACACACACACACACACACTGGCTGGACCTTGAGCAAAGTCACGGTCCTGCAGCATTCCAATCCTTTCTACACCCCACGTTGTGGCTTTAGATGACCAGGACACAGCGTGGCTCCCTAACTGGGCTTCCTGGCCTCCCCGTGGCCCAGGAGGCAGCAGTGGGAGTTGGCAAGGCAGGAGGGGAGGAGAGGAGAATGGCCACTGTGCACAGGAAGTGATGGGGTGCCTCTCCCCCTCGTTTGGCTCTCAGAGAAGACCCCGCCCTGCCTGATGAGGCCCCTGCCCTTCCAGGTGCCCCACAGACCCACCTGTGTCCAGCCCAGTAATGGGTTTGGCAGACAGGTGACATTTTCTGGAAAGAACAGAAGATCATGCCCTGCGGATGCTTCTAGGGTAACTGCTTTCCATTCTTTCCATCTTTGGATTCATATGTGATTTGTTTTGGGGTTCTTGGGATACAGAGAATTCTCTGAGCCTCAGCACAGAAACTCCAGTTCACAGATAGACTAAGAAATCCTTGGAGGCCAGAGGAGAATAGCACTACGCTAGACAGGTTGGTCATATCCGCTGGCGGTCAGGCCATGGAATAGAGTTTAGAAAGAGAATAATAATGATGATAATAAATAATAAAGCAACTATCATTTATTGAGCACTTATTATACATGCCATCTATTATCTCATTACATTATCCCATCATCCTTGTGGAGTAGGTAGTGTTCTGCCCATTTTTTAGGTGGTGAGACTAAGGCTCAGGTGAAATAACCTGTCCAGATTCCCGCAAAGCAACTGGCAGAGCTGGGATTCAAATCCAGATGGTTCTCTCTCCCAAACTGATGTCCAGAACGTACCTGGCATATGGCATTCTCAGTGTGAGTTGTTCGAAACAGATGGATTTAATGAGCATCTACTGAGTGCCAAGCCCTGGCTTAAATGCTCTTGTATGGTATCTCACTTCCTCTCCAGAACAGCCTCTGCGGGGTATGTGTACTTATTGTCATTTTACAAATGGGAAAACTGGGACTCAGAGGTTTGCCCAACATTACTCTGAGCCAAATAAAGGCCTTTTAATGGCAGCTTCGTGGGGAGAATGAGTCAGGAGCAACCTGGTCCCAGGATCGGAGCCACCAGAGCAGGGCAAGATTGGGGGATGGGCAGGGCTGCTGGTGGGGCACCGTCTCCACCTACAGGAGGCAGCAGAAGGTCCAGGGGCAACTATGGCTTTGAACGAGCCACCACCCCCGGTCACGACTGCCTACCATATAGTGTTGTCGTGAGGGTTAAATGAGGTAATGCACAGGACATGCTTAGGGCGATGACCAGCCTCACAGGAGTCACCTGACAAATGTGAGGTCCCGCTACTCCCACCCACCTCTCTCCCCTACTGGTCTCTGTCAGTTGGTCAACGCTCCTGACGGGCTGTAAGACAGCCAGTCAAGCCGCTCCCTGGCTATTTGACCTTGTGCAGCTCACGGGCCCTCTCTGGGCCCGGGCTGGGGTCAGGGGGCGCTGGCTGGACTCTCTCTGGGAGCCTCACCATATCTGAGTGAGCCCCCCCCCCCACCGGCTCTCTCCCCCAGCCTGTACTTGCCTTCGTGCTGAGCCTGGCGACAGCCAGCCTTCACACAGAGGCTCTGGGGGCGAAGGCAGCCGCCCACTATCCCAGGGACTGCCCCTGAAGGCTTTTCCAGAGGGACACCCCCCAAACACATTCCAGGTGACATACCATTTTGCTTTCTCCCACAGCCCCTGGCAGGGGCCCGCCCACTCCAGCAGGGGACAGGAAAGTGACTCAGCTCCCCAGCCCCCTCCTCAGACTCACACACTCACAGCCTTGCTTTGGAAAAAGAGTGGTTTTCATTTCTTTCCTTTTTTTTTTTTTTTTTTTTTTTTTTTTTTTTTCCTTCAAGCACTCTTACTTGTCTCTTTCTCCCACGGGCCTCCCCGGTCTGGGCCAGGAGCCTGTGGCCAACCCTTCTCCATCCTCTCCTGGTGGAGGGTCCCGCCATCAGGGAGGGCGGTGTGGCCCTACTGTGCGTGGTGGGAAAGAGGGGGACTCTGGAGGCCCCAGTTGGCCCCCTATTATATTGGCTTCTATTAAATTGAAACACATAGCACATCTATTACACAATAAACCACAGCTATTTCATGGATCAAATTAAGTTTTATTTGGGCAAATTACAACCTTTCCTACAGTCGTGCCTTTGTGAGGCCATTCCTTTTTAATAAAAGCAAGCATTTCTGGGGCTGGCCCTGCTGGACCAAAGCTCCGTGGTGGGTTGGGGGCTCAGGCCAGGGCTGGCAAGAGGGTGGGAGTGTGCGTGTGTGTGTGTGTGTGTGCGTGTGAGACTCTGTGTGTGTGTGTGTGTGTGTGTGTGTGTGTGTGTAGGAGAGAAAGAGAGGGAACGAGAGAGAGAGAGAGATGGGAATTCTTGGGTCCCCTCTGGGGAATGGATTTGTCCATCTTTTCCCCTGCCTCCCCATCCTGAAGTTTCCATGGAAGTCTGCAGTGAAGTTCTCATTTAACAAGAAAAAGGCGGCAGCAGCAGGGAAGCATTTCCCGGAATCCAGGAGGAAGCATGAGTCACTGGCCTGCTAAGTGAGCCCTGCGTGGCCACTACGGCACCAGCCCAGGAGGCCTGGAGCACAGGGCCAGCCTCCAGGACCGCGCCAGGCTGCCCGCATAGACATGCCCACTGCCCGGGCTGACGCAGGCTCCGGGAATGCAAACAAAGGTGGGTGAAGGGGCCTTCTGAGGGCTGTGGCGCTGGGCCAGATGAGAGGGGGCAGGCTTGGAGGAGAGGCCTGCGGAAGGGCCTCCGGTCTCAGAAGAGCCCCTCGCTGGTGTCCCTGGAGCTCCTACCTCCTGGTGTGACCCGGCCTAGCCCTGCCAGCTCTGGCTTCCAGGCTCCTCCTCATCGGGCAGGGGCAGGCGTTCCCCCAGAGCAGTTCCCCCCAGTTCTCGACATCGGCCCCTGGAGCGACAGCATCGGCATCACCTGGGAACCGGTCATAAATGCAGGTTCTCAGGTCCCCCCTGAGACCTACTAAATCAGAAGTTCCGGGGGTAGGGTCCAGAGGCCCGTGTTTTAACAAACCCCACGGGCAATTCTGACGCACAGTCAAGTTTGTGGGCTACTGTGCTTAATGATCTGTAAGTGACCTTCAGACCCACCTCTGCTGGTTATTCGTTCGAAAAATTTAGAGGCTGCTCAAGTGGTGCTTACTGGGTGCCAGTTACCCGGCTGCCTTCTTTACACTGCCAACACATTCGATTCCCCCCGCCAGCTCTGTGAGGGCAGGTTCTGTGATCATGTCTCCATTCTACAGGTGACATAAGTGCTGCTTTGGAGCCAGAAGCCAGCGTTCTGGGATCTAGAGGTGATGGAAGGTGCTGGGCCCAACGTGCACGCTTGGCCCGTGCTGGGTAACTGGTTTATGTGGCTGACCCTTCCCCGGGTAGCTGGGTAGCTTTTCTGGAGTGCGCTTCAGAGGCTGCCCTGCCACCTAGGAAGTGGCATGGCGAGAACTCTCATTCCAGAGCCAGCGATACAGAAGGAACCAGGCAGGTGGAGTGGGAGAAGCAAGAAGCGACAGAAGGAAGCTGGGCTGGAGACATGTGGGGCTTCCAGAATCTTGTTTGTCCAAGGGTGGTCCTTAGACCAGCAGCGGCAACATCCCCCAGGAGGCTGTTAGGCATTCGGAATCTTGAGCCCCACCCCGAACCTACTAAATCCGAAGCTACATTTTAACAAGATCCTTGAGGGGGTTCCTGTGCTTATTCAAGCTTGAGAAGCAGCAGAAGCACAAGGAAAGCCCTGGGTGGGGCACAGGGGCACATCCCCAAGCCTCTTCCTGTCTCACAGGGTTGGCCCAGCTCCCTCGGGGCTCCCAATCCCCCATTAGCACTAACATCCCCTCAGTGAACCCTGGAGCCCGAAGGCCCTGGAGGAAGACTCGAGTCCTTAAACTACACAGCTAAACCCAGTATAGTGCGAGGGACTCGACCTCTGCCTAGCGTCCTCCTCCCAAGGTCAGGGATCTTTACTTCCTCTACCCTCTCTTCCCGGGTTCAAGCCCAGGCTCTGCCATTTACTGGCTATGATTCTTGCTGTGATTCTCGGTACTTCTACCGGTACCGGTAAAATAAGAATGCCGGTATTTCCTAGATCATACATTTTGCGTGTGTGTAGATCAAATCAGCGGATACACATCAAGTACTTAGAGCAGTACTTGGCATGTAACTCTGTGAACACTGTTACTTGCTTTCAGACTTCCTTCGTTCCATCCTCTGGGTAGCCCTTGGGCTGGGCGGGGGATGGCGGAAAGGCGGTGCCGACCGGGGAACACTCAGCGCCAAGGCAGGGCTACCGGACTGGCTTCCGGAGGTGACAGGGGCTCCTGGGGGGAAAGAAGGAAATGTGTTTGTGGGATACCTGTGATATGCCAGGCTCAGCGCCAAGCACTTCCGTCCTCTCCGCAGTTGGAAAGTACTGTTCCTTTCGAAGCGTACAAGGGATTGAAGCCGTAGAAGGTCAGTCGGTGAAAGGCGGAGCTTGTGCTTGGTGGGCCTGCCAGCCTGACCTCAGTCTCACACCCATTTCACATGACCCCTTGCTTCTACCTCTAGTATAGCCTGGTCTGGTCCCTGGAGGAGATAGAGGGATTCAGAAGGCTAGAGCCGGCAGAGGAATGGGGAGGCTGATGGGCCCTTGGGACATGGTTCATGGCTCTTTCCCTAGGGCCTCCGTTTCCCCAGGGTGGTGCCTCCTCCTTGCAGGGAGCAGGGCAGGTTTGCTGAGTGGACCGGTAGTGGGTTGAGCTGCTCCTGGATTTACTCTGCCAACATAGCCTGTCCCTCTGTCCCATGATGGGAGGGCAGGCCTTTGGCAGATGTGTTAAAATGCCAGCAAAGGGGGGTACTTGTGGTTTCATCTGGGATGCGTGAAGAGCTGGGAACCTGCCACTCCCATCCTCACCACAAGAGAAAGCTGAACAAGCTAAAAGTCAACACCTTTTATTTATTTATTTTTTAAAGTTTATTTTTAAGAGAGAGAGGAAGCATGAGGGGGGGAGGGCAGAGAGAGAGGGAAAGAGAGAGAACCCCCAGCGGGGAGCCCGACGCGGGGCTCAAACGCATGGACTGTGAGGTCATGACCTGGGCCGAAGTCGGACGCTTGACGCCACCCAGGTGCCCCAAAGTCCACAACTTTTAGGTCCAGCAGAGAAGGAGGGCCAATGGGCAAACTGCCAACCTGAAACCTGGAGAGAAGGGGGAATATGCAGAAGCACAACCCGGATCAGCTCATCGGGGGCAGAAGCCACCAGAACCAGTAACTCTTAGGATTACTTAGATGGTAATTTCTATACCCTCCCACCGCCCCCCGCCACCCCACGCCTGGTAGTCCTAAAAACACATTTTTAAGGTGTGATTGACATACAGTAAGCTGTAGATATTTAGCGTATATGACTTGACGAGCGTGTACCTAAGCGTGCATCTGTGAAACCATCAGCATCGACTACGCCGTGAACATCCCCGTTATCTCCAAAGGTTTTCTCCCATTCTCTTTATTAATGAATTATTATTATTGTGTTGTTGCTATGAGATGGTGATTGTGAGGACCTGATGGAAGCTGGGTGTGGACTGGATTGCAAGTTACAAACGTGGTCCCCTCCTAGGGACGCCCGTACTTTTATGGGCTTCACCCCCAGGAGCCCTACCCAGTTCATATGATGAAGATCAGAGAAAAACCCCTTCTGTTTGGAGCAGAAAAAATAAACACTTTGCAATATGCCCAGAGCTTTTTCCGTAACAAAGACCTGCCCTTCAGAAGAAACTGCTTTCCCAGAGACTTGCCTGGCTGGGGGAAGGACAGTTAGACACTTCTGACCCTTTCTAGCCTTCCCATGTCATTTAAGGGGAGCAAAAGAGGGCCGAGATGTGCTTCTGAAGGTCACAGCCCAGGGGGTCAGGCCAATGAAAAAATTGGAGATTTAATGATAAAAGAGTACAGGATGCTTTCCCTCCCCAACATCTTACCACCAGTGCAGCCGGTCTCCCGTATACTAAGGGTGGTTTACAACCCAAAGAGCTACAAGACTCAGACTCTCTTTCAGAAGGAGTTCTTAGGGAAACCCAAAGACAACAGGGCAGGAAGCAAACAAACAAGGAAATTCTAAAAATGAAACATAAGGAGATAAAGGAATGGGGGGAGAAAAGAAAAGAAACAGAATATCCAAGAACCGTGGGACAATCGCAACAGGTGTAACCTGTGTGTGTTGGGAACACCCCCGTCACCAAAATCAATGACATCTGCCACTGGTAGGCCCTCCTTCCAAGCAATGTTAAAAGAAGTTGTTTGGAGAGAAGGAAAATATGTGGGTCAGAAACTCGGATCTACACAAAGAAAGGAAGAGTATCAGAGAAGAGATAATGAAGATCAAATAAAATATTTTATTTTTCTTATTCTTAATCTAATGGATAACTGCTAGAAGCAAAAATAATAGCAAAAAAAAAAGTATTGGGTGATTATAGCCTTTGAATTAGTGAAATGAATGCTGGCAATGTCATGAGGGGTGGGAGGGAGGGACTGGGGTCACGCTGGTATTGGGTGCCATGAAGCTGTATCCTGCTGTTGAAGGTGAACCTTGATTCATTGTAAAGATATATTGCAAACACTAGGGCAACAACTAAAAAAAAGAAAAAAAAAATTAAAAAAAAAAAAATTTTTTTTTTTTCAACGTTTATTTATTTTTGGGACAGAGAGAGACAGAGCATGAACGGGGGAGGGACAGAGAGAGAGGGAGACACAGAATCGGAAACAGGCTCCAGGCTCTGAGCCATCAGCCCAGAGCCTGACGCGGGGCTCGAACTCACGGACCGTGAGATCGTGACCTGGCTGAAGTCGGACGCTTAACCGACTGCGCCACCCAGGAGCCCCCGAAAAAAAAAAAAAATTTTTTTAAGAGAGACAGAGCATGAGTGGAGGAGGGGCAGAGAGAGAGAGAAGGAGAGAGAGAATCCCAAGCAGACAGTACAAGGGCCCAACACAGGGCTCGAACCCACGAAACTGTGAAATCATGACCTGAGCTGAAATCAAGAGTCAGATGCTTAACCGACTGAGCCATCCCGGTGCCCCTAATTTTTTTTTTTTTAAGACATTTAACTGATATATTAAGAGGGGGGAGAAAATGGAAGCACATAAAACCAGGTAAGGCAGAAATAGATGGGAAGATTAAGAAAAGAAACACGTGCAGTAGGCAGAAAACAGTTATGAGCATGGTCAATATTAATCCCACTTTGTTAGTATCACCCGAAATATGAATGGTGTAAATACACCAGTTAAAAAACAGAGACTATCAGAGGGATAAAAAAAAACAAAACAAGACTCAACTATCTGTTGTCTACAAGAAGCCTGCTCTAAAAATAAAGACACAGATAAGTGAAAAGGAAGGGAATGGAAAAAGATACACCGTGCTAACACTGATCAGAGAGAGCTGGAACAGCTACAGTAATTCACACAAAGCAGGCTTCAAAACAAGAAAAACAATCAGGGATAAAATGGGCCTCGCATAATGATAAAGAGACGAATTCTTCAAGGAGATATAATAATCCTTAACGTGTACGCACCTAGGAAGGGAACATCACGAGGACAAACACTGAAAGAGCCGCGAGGAGAAATAGACAAACCACTGTTGTCGTTGGGGACTTCACACCCCTCCATCAGCAATGGGCAGATCCAGCGGGAAGGACATCAGTAAGGACACAGTTGGACTAAACAGCACCATCAATCAACTGGATTTCATGTGTAGAATATGTCATCCAACAACGGCAGGATACACATTCTTCTCAAGTTCGCACGGAACGTTCACCAAGATAGATCACGTACTGGGCCACATAACCGACCTTAAACGGAAAAGGACAACATCTGGGTAACGTCTAGGGGGTGGGCATTTGGTTCTCTTTCCTAAGACACCAAGTTATTGTTTAGGGAACAAGGCCTCTGGAGTCCGACAGGCATGGGGTGTGTTTCTGGCTCCATCATTCACCTTCCTTGTGACCTTGGGCCAGTCACTTCACCTCTCTGAGCCCCAGGTCCTTCATCTGTAGGGTGGGGATGATAACAATAACTACCTCATGGGTAGGACGTTACAAGGATGAAAGAAGACATTCCATGGAAGGTGATTTAAGCCTTCTTCAGCTCAAGGTAAGGCCTCAATAAATATTCCCTGATCCCTCATGGTGTTAGTAAGAAGGAACATGGTACCAGAGCCCTTGCTGTGCACTGCCCCCTGCTGGTCACCGGGGGACTCAGCCCTCAAACACGGGCTCCCCTCCAGGGCTCACACCTGCTCCCAGGACTTGAGTGTGAGGCAGGTGTAGCTCAGCTGAATTCGAGAGCAGAATGGGAAGGGTTTCCGACATGGAGCCTTTGAGGTAGCCTCCAAAACACGGGTGTCCGTTCCAAACTGAGAACACGGCCAGAGCAAGCGGAAGCAGGGTGTGTTCCAGAACGGGTGAGCAATCTGGTATGGATCGTGGACCCCAGAAAGGCTCGTGGCTGAAAAGTTCAGGGTACAGAGGTTACTTGGCCCAAATTTCTCATTTTGGAGATGAGGAAGCTGAGGCCCAGGGAGGGATGAAGAGACCCTCCAGTTGTTATGCTGCTAGATGTGTTTTCACCTGGGACCTTAGAGAATGAGAGTTTTGATTAGGGAGAAGGATAGTTTAGTGCTGACTGATATTTATGACAGATTAATATGTGTCGGGCACTATAGGAGGTATGGGATTTTACCCTCAAAAGTAACCCTGTAAGGCAGAAACTATTATTCCCATTTTATAGTTGAGGAAACCGAGGCACAGAGAGGGTAAGTAATGACTCCCCAGTGCGTTCGGGATTTTACCAGACAGTGCTGGATGCCTCTTCCACATCCACTCTTGAACTTGTCCCTTGCTGGCACAGCAGCAACGCTGTTCTCTGTCTCCTTTTTCCCCACAACTTGGAGCTCCCCAGGGGAGGCTCTTCATGGGTCTCAGCCAAGCATGGCGGTCCTCGCCTCTTTCGAGAAATGGGTGCAAGGGCAGGTGTGGGATGCCTGCTGGCCTGTCATAGGTGGAGGGAAGCTAGGGGAATTCTGGAAGGAATGTGATGGGTTGAGAGAGGGAAGGGGGGTGAGTGGGAGCGGCGTGGAGCCCCTCTGGACACTGTGGCGTCTGCGTGTGATGTTGGAACGAAGGCAGCCACCTTAGTGCGTGAGGGGACAAGTCTCAGGATAGTCTGACACACTGAAGGTGGCAGAGCGGAGGCAGGAATTGATGGGGTCCTTGAAGATGCGGTTGAGCTGCTTGGATGATCTAAACCCAGATGCCATTCCTCTCATCTCCTTGACACATGAGCTCTTATATCGCTTTTTTGCTAAGCCGGTTGCATCAGAGTGTTCTGCTCTTTGCCACTGAAAGCCTTCTTGTTGGTGTAAGGATGGGCCCCAGATCTTTCCCATGTCATGCCAGGCTCAGACCCCCGCAGCCGTGTTCCTTGTTAATATCCACTGTCCTAGTCAGAGTTGGAAACTTGCTGATCCCAGGACGGCCCATGTTCTCTGGGGCCTCCGGGCCTTTGCACGTGCTTTGTCCTCTGCCTGAAATGCCCTCCCAGGTGTCAGTTTTACACACACACCCTCTTCTTTTGTGAGCTGGCTGCTCCATCAACTTCTGTGCAGAGCCTCACAGCATCCATCTGTATGGCCGCCATCGCTGTCATCACCCGGGTTCTCACTTGCCGGTGTATTTATCTGCCCCCTTTCCCGGACTGAGCTCTGGACTGAGGACAAGACCTAGTCACGTTCATTTCTGTGCCCTTGTCACCCAGCATAGGGCCTGGCCTACAGCACACACTGTCTAAGTGGCTATGGAATGAATAAATGCGTGGGGGCCCTCTGGGTCCCCTGGCACTCAGGCGGCCTGGGGAGGCAGCCCCTAGCTCATCGGCAGTAGTAAGAGCAACCATCACAGAGCCACGCACTTACGGCCGGACGCTCCCCACACATTATCTCCTGTGCTCTGCACGGTAGCACTGATTGCCTCATTTTATAGATGAAGAAACCTGGGTGCAGGGGTCTGAAGTGGCTTGGCCAGAGCTGGGATTTAAATGCAGGTCTAGGGGCGCCTGGGTGGCTCAGTCGGTTAAGCGTCCGACTTCAGCTCAGGTCACGATCTCGTGGTCCGCGAGTTCGAGCCCCGAGTCCGGCTCTGGGCTGACGGCTCGGAGCCTGGAGCCTGCTTCTGGTTCTGTGTCTCCCTCTCTCTGCCCCTCCCCCATTCATGCTCTGTCTCTCTCTGTCTCAAAAATAAGTAAACGTTAAAAAAAAAATTGAAAAAAGAAAAAAGAAATGCAGGTCTATCGGGACACCTGGGTGGCTCAGTCAGTTAAACGTCTGACTTCGGCTCAGGCCATGAGCTCACGGTTCGTGAGTTCGAGCCCCACATTGGGCTTTCCGCTGTCGGCACGGAGCCCTCTTCGGACCCTCTATCCCTCTCTGTCTCCCTGCCCTCTGCATGCTCTCTCTCAAATTAAACAAGCATTAAAAGAACAAATAACAAATGCAGGCCTGTTGGTCTTTTATAAAGTGAAAAAAGGAATGTACTGAATTGTGTATATGCGTATGTATACGCTGGGGTGCACATATGTGTATATTTGCACTATGATGGCAGGAATATTGGCACTTTGCTAATTTTCTCGATATTTCTAGTTTCGTTTCAGAAATGTAATGGGGAAAAATTAAAAACTACGTAGCCAATGGTTTAGAGAATTAATGTTGGACCGGGCTCTGTGCCCTGAATCTTCACTTAAAGATTCTTTGGTGCAGCAGGGAGGCCACATGATTCTGTACTCCCAGGATGGAATCTGAAGGGCGCAATGTCGACATTTCCTGATACCCTTGTTTTCTAATCTGTGCTTTCCTGAGTTTGGAGACGTTTTCATTTTTATTCTCCTCCCTCCCTCCCCTCCCTTCCTCCTTTTTTCTTCCTTCCCTCTTTTCTTCCTCTCTCTCTCTCACTTTCTTTCTTCTCGCCAGACAGGATAAAGAGCGAGCATTGTTTACATTTTTCCAGCACTATTTAAACTTATTGTACTTAAAAAAAAGATTAAATCATTAGGCTGTTGGGGTGTGGATGGGGAGGTGTGAGAAAACTCAGCTCCAAAAACAGCCCCCCCCCCACCCCCCGTCTTTCTTACTTATATAAAACTTTGTTCTCAAGGCTTCTTCGGGGCCAAAGAACAAGCACACAAACAAAATCAGGTCGTAACCATCCTGCTCTCTGCCCCTTGCTCAGCTGGACCCTGGGTGGAGCCCCAGGACAAAGGTCTGGGGAGCACCCAGAACCAGAGCCAGCACACCCAGGAGGGGGGCCCACGTGCCCCAGCTCAGGCTCCCAAGTGGAGACAAGCAATTGGAGGGAGTGGCCAGACTCCTCCCACCCCAACATAGTGTCCGTGCTCAGAGAGGGGAGCCCCCAGTTCCCTCCTCTTTGAAATGGGGCCGCTGGGAGAACCCGCCGGGACACCCGTGGGCCCGGTGGGAGGGAGGACCGGGTTGGGCCAGGCGCTCCGGCAGTGCGGGCTGAACCCGGTCTGTGAAGATGGGCCTGGGGTGTGGGGAAGCTTTTGCAGGTCAAAAAGCATGTGTTTGGAGAAACCCTTGCTCTGTTCTTGGCTTGGGAGCCTCATGCCTTCTGCCTTCTGTGAATCACTTCTTCTTACAGCATTGCTGTTTTCCCCACCTCGTGTTGCAGTCATGTGAACCCCCCGTGCCAGTTTCTGCCTCCTCTTGGGCTGGCCGCCAACAGCCGCCTGCCCGTCCGTGCTGTTTTGAGGCAGTGTAAGGGACAGACACAGAGGCCGAGGGTCCCCCTCCGGGGACAAGGCCCTGCCCTGGACTTGCCAGGTTTCAGGCATCTGGCGTGAGGCGGTGGAAAGAGCTCTTGACTGGTGTCGGGAGCCCCGGATGCTCCACGGACCTGCCGCGAAACTGCCTGTGCCAACCCCGGATTCAGCTACCGCCCTGAGAAATGGGACATCTGGCCTGAATGTCACAAAGGGCCTTCTCGGCTTCGGGGTCCTAAGGGAAGGGCTGGAGCTGAGCTCTCTCCTGCCAGGCCCTCCCTCGTGGGCTCCCCCACATCCGGCCCTGCTCCCCGACAGGGTTCGAGGCACCGGCAGCTACTGGTTAACGCAGACCAGATGCAACCCTTTCCCGGGACATGCTCGGCGGCCTTCCTCCGCGGAGGCCTTGGGGATATTTGAAACGCCATGGAGTTTGGCTTTGGAGCCCAGGGTGGAAACCACAGCTCCATTACGCGAGCACATCTGATCTCCCTGGGAGGAGAGAGGCGACTGGCCTCAGAGAAAGAGAGACAAGTTGGAGGCCGCTGGCTCTCTGGGGAACAGTTTTGCTTCCCTGCTTATAGGATGGGGTCTGGGAGCCCCAGGGAGGGCAAGTCCGCCATGCTGATCTTGGAGATGCTGGGTTCCCTAATCCCCGAGGATGGCGGCAAAGGCCAGGGGCCTCTAGAGAGGAACTTGAGTCCCCTATGAGGACTGGACATCCACCCAGGAACCATTCTGCCTCGTGCCACCCCCGCCGTGAGAGCGCATATATTGAAAGCTTTCATGTTTGCCAGACCCCTCGTCAAAGAAGAAAAATTCCATGGAGAGGGAATGGCCACCTCTCCCTCCTCCTCCCTGGGACGGACCAAGCAACTGGATTTGCACAAACGAGTGGGAAATGATTCCAAAGTCACTGCCTGTTAAGACACCCCAGCTTCGATCACTGCCTAGTTGGGTCGCTTTGGGCCAATATCCTACTATCTCCAGCCCCAGATTCCCATTTGCCCTGTGGAAATAATAAGCCTCACCTTGGAGATGGGGGCTATAGGATGTGCATAAAGGAGCCTCACAGAGGCTCAGTGGAGGTGAGTCACTGTTACTCCCAAATGACCTGGATTAATCCTCCTCTCCTGTTTCTAAATATTCCAAGACCATCGTCACTGCCCATCAGCACTGTGGTTGGCAGAAGTAACAGAGACACCCCCAGGGGTGGCTGCGGTCGGAGCCGAGGTGGCCAGTCAGCTGGGCTTCATGAGGGTAGCATCTCCGGGCTGGAGTGCTGGGGCAGGCACTTTGAAACTGCCCACACGCGGCCCCATCGTGACTCTTAAGGGCAGGACCCGGGGCTGAGACCATCTCTGTCAGCCCTTCCAGCCTGAGGCTCTTTCTCCCCAGGAGTGAAGGTTCAGGCAGGGCAGTGGATCCTCGAGCTTCTGCTCAGTGCCCACTCACCTGGGTGCTCTGGGCTGCTTCCTTGGCCATTTCTGCGGGGCGCGGGACTGAATTGCTTGGTCACTCAGCAAGTGAAACGGGGACAGCAGCCAGCCATGTTAGCTCCCTGGTGTGTGTGTGGGGGGGACGATGTTATGAGGGTAGGGAGAGTGGTCAGTGGTTTAGTCATATGATCCTTCCTACTGTCGTGGGGAGAGACCTCAGGCTCAGGGCATCAACCAGGGGTGGGGGTCTAAGAGTGTGGGTGCAGCAGTTTCCCTGTAAACTTAAGATTTGTGGAAGGAAAGAGATTGCGCTTGGTAACAGACCTTGAAATCGGCATCACGAAGCCTTTTCTAGTCTTGCCAAACCCTCCAATGTGTCTCCATCCATGCCCCCCACCCTCCCTCTCATTCATTCACGCATTCGTGCAGCCACTCACTCCATGAATACTCCACGAGCACCCTCTTTGTTTCTGGCGCTGGGGATACCACTCTGAGTATAATGCCTGCCCTCATGGAGCTTTTGGTGTAGGTGGGGAGAAAGACCTTAAACAATGAGTCGTACACATCGGTACAAAATTCACACTTAACAGGTGCCGGGAAGGAAAAGAACGGGGTGTCGGGAGAGCACCTAACAAGGGCCCCCTCCTCCCAAAGGTCAGTCCTTGCTATGTGTCTGGCAGTGACCTAAGTCCTTGATGTGGACTCGCTAGATCCTTGCCACGTCCCCGTGTGCCACTGTCATCACCATCCTACGGGTGAGGAAACCGGGCGGACCCGAGATCTCAGTCGTTTATCCTAATTCCGTGCCGTGGGAGGGCAGCCCTCCCTCTTCCCTTTTTCACAACTGAAGAAACCAAGACTTTAGCTGAAGTCAAATGTTTTTCTCAAGGTCACAGAGCTGGAATGGCTGAGTTCCCTGGCTCATCTCCTCCAACCAACTTGGGACAGAATTTTTCCCCCAGTGGAGATAAATCAGCCACTTACAACTGGAAGCTCAATTGTATTTATGGCCTCACAATTTTTCACCCCTCCCTGTATTCACATGCTTTGCTCAGTAAATCTGCAGTGCTCTCTTACCCAGGGTAGAATGTTCTGCAGGCCCTGGCTCTGGGCTCAGTCCTGTGATTTGCTGTGGCTGATGGGATATTAGCAGACTTGTTGCAAGCCGAGGCTCCACAAAGCACTTGCGCATTTCCCCTCTTGCGTTTCTTCTCTGCCACTGTCGCGAGAACGTGCCGACTGGCTTGCCGAATGAGTAGGCCTGTGGCCCTGAACCAAGGTACCCCTGGCATCCCAGCCCAGGCCATTGTAGGTCAGACCTCCACGTGAGAGGCCCCAGCCAAGATCGGCTGGACCCCACACACTCGGGAGCTAAACGAATGTTTGCCCCTGGGGTCTGGCTCGTTTGTTACGCAGCATGATGGCAATTGTTGACGGATACTGATCTGTATGAAGCCAAAGTGACTATAGATTGCAGATGATGAGCAAAGCTGGAGGTCGCTACACAGCAGGGGAGGAAGGAAGAATTCTGAGCTGAGAGGTCAGGGAACGAGCCATCGAACAGTGACACGGAGCTGAATCTTGAAGGAGGAAAACACAGGTGTCCCAGCAGATGACACAGACACAGGCATGGAGGCGTGCACTTGCACTTGTCC
The DNA here is from genome assembly GCF_046562875.1 of Panthera onca. Classification (NCBI taxonomy): domain Eukaryota; kingdom Metazoa; phylum Chordata; class Mammalia; order Carnivora; family Felidae; genus Panthera; species Panthera onca. Next base: position 38,347,927 of record NC_138344.1, on the reverse strand, counting down.
AAGGAACGGCAGGTCACCCAGTAGGGCTGCTACATGGAGGCAATGTGGGAGTGAGACTGGACTACCTGAAAGGCAGCTGCCACCGATTTCTCCTTGCCTGAGCGTCTATGGTGCTCCTCCCAGAAAGAGGAGGGCCTGTGTCCCCTCCCCTTGAATCTCGACTGGCCTTGTGACTTTCTTTGATGAACAGAAAGGGCAGAAGTGACTCTGTGCCCGTTCCAGGCCTAGCCTTAAATGGCCCGGGGCCCTCTGTGTTCCCTCTCTCTTTTGGAAGTCGGCCGCCGTGGAAAGAAACTCGGGCCGACAAGACAGGGATGTGGAACCATGCATGCGGAAGGCAAGGTCACATGGAGGAGAGCTGAGAAACCCCAGCACAGGTGTGTGGAGGAGGCTTCTTGGACATTCTGGGCCAGCTGAGCCCCTGGCTGGACACAGCCGCGCCGATCCCACATGGAGCCCGGGATCTGCCCAGCTGACCTGCAGAGCTCTGAGCGGGGAGTAACCCAGTGTGATTTCAAGCACTGAGTGTGGGGTGTTTTGTTACCCAGCAGAGATCACTGAGACAGGTGGCCTGGCAGATGCTAGTTTCTGGGAGTCTCTGGGACGTCTAACCTCCGCGAGAGCCCTGAGCTCTGTTTGCAGACAACTGGAGCGGGCTTTTCTCCTGTTTCCTTCCTGCTAGGGAGGGTGAGGGGAGTTGTGCGGTTTCCCACGTCCCATTTTGAAGGCGCTCCTATGACAAGCTAATGGAACTCCTAGATAAGAATGACAAGCTATGAGCTTGGACTCTGGGGTCAGACTCCCGGGATTTAAGTCCCAGCTCTGCCAATTTCTAGCTGTGCGACTGACCTTGGGCAATCTACATAACCGCTCTGTGCCTCAGTTTCTTTATCTGTAAAATGAGGTATTAGATTCCTATGTGGATTAAATAAGGTAATATATCCAAGCTCTTAAAATAGTGCCTGACTCATCATAAGCCCTCGATAAATATCATCTACTGTTTTATTGCTACTATTGAGGCCGCTGCTACTAGTAATAGGAGGAGGAGGTTCCAGGGCTTCTGAGCTGGATATTTCAGTGTTCTTGACCTGAAGGAGCCCACAGTCTCACCGACTCCAAGTAGAGCTGACGCCTGAACAGGTAAGTTACAATACAAAGGGGTGGAAATAAAAACAAGAGAATGATTGAGTCTGGGAGTGGTTTATTGTACCTGGGAATTAAGAAGACTTCCTAAGGGAGGTAACTATTGAGCTGGGTTTTGACGACCGAACCCAGTTTCCTGGCTTTATCAGTTCAGTGTACGTTTGGCTCTGAGTCAAAGCGACCACCACTGCCGAACAAAAACGGAAACACAAAAATAACAGTAGCTTCAACAAGACAGAAGTTTCTGTCTGACTCCAGTAGAAATCTGGTGGCGGAAGGCCCAGGGCCCCTAGGGTGTCCATTGCTCTCCTCCTGGTGCAAGGTGGCTGCAAGAGCTCCGGCAGTCGGGCTCTTTAAGAACATTCCTGGATTTTGTACACCGCATTTACAAGCTGTTGGCAAGGCTTCATCCCACGGCCAACCTAATTGCAAGGGAGACTGAGAACATATTCTTTATTCTGGGTGGCCTGTGGCCAGCTGGCTAAGAACTGGGTACCCCGTTACTGAGGAGGACTTGGGGAGCAGACACTGGAGGTCTAGGTTCCCACTAGAAAGAATGGCACATGCAAAGGCCTGTGTACTTGGAGTACATGGCCGGTTCTGCCTTCACAGGGCCTTCAAGGATCCTCACTCCTTCTCTGCTGAGATGCTCTCTGGTTCATCACAGGCCGGCCTGTGGACTTGCACTTAGATTAGCGTCCTGCCAGCCAGGCACACCCACTCCCTGCTCTCCTGTTGCTCTGGAAGCTCCCTCCCACCCAGTGCATCATGGGAGACACCGAGATGCCCTTAAGGAGCTTGCGTTCACTGAGGAGACAGAACTGCTGAGTGGAGGGGCCGCAGAGAGAAGGGCCAGAGCCCCCATCAGACCTCTGACCTAGGCCTGGACAGCCAGACTAAGTGGCTGAGAGGGCCCCCTGGGCCAGGGGAATGCTGAAAAGAAAGGCCAGGAGGCAGCTCTTAGGGGTCCTAGGTGACCCTTGAGGAGAGCTGTCCTGCTAGTTCTGGAGGTCTGAGGCCTCAAAGGCCACCTGCTTGAGGGATGAGAGTCCTTGTCCCTACAGATGACATCACATGTATGCTGGTCGTGGCAGGTTGGGACCAGGGAGCCAGTGCTGTTGGAGAAGAAAGGGAGCCACAGAGGACGGCGTCTTGGAGCAAGCCCTAGGAAGCACAGTCCCCACTCGGGGCCAGGAGGCAGGAGAGCGGGAGATTCACGCGGCCAAGGTGTCGGCATGGAACTCCAGTTCTGCCTCGGACACGCTGGGTGACGTGAAGCCTCAATTTTCCCATCTGTAAAGTGGGGGCCCACTTAAGGGCATAATGAGGGCTCCAGATGATGGGTGGAAAAGGCCTTGGCAAGAGCTCACGTGCCCTGCAGACACACGTGTTAGTGCAGAGACCTCTGAAGGAAGGCCTCCCCCAGGGCAGCCTCTCTTCCACACCGTCACAGGCGCGGGGCTTTCAACAGACAGTACTGCCCGCCTACTGCCTACGAGGCCTGAGCTTCTCGGGGATCCACCCGCCCCACCCCGCACTTGCGCACCCCTTCCTCACCTCCCAGCCTCTCACATCCCCTCGGTCAGCACTCTGGGTGCAGCCAGCAGCCAGCAGCCCGGCCCCGGGGTGGCAGACCGGGATGCCATGCACCTGGGACAAAAGCAGAGGTGCCCTGGAGAGCCTGCGAGCCCAAGTGCCAGTCCTACTCAGGTAGGACTCCTGGCTCGCACGCCCACAGGGACCAGGCAGGCAGCCAGTGTGGAGAGCAGGTCAGAGGGTGGCGGCCTCCGGGCGCGCGGCCTGTACCAAGCCGGGAAGCATGTGCCCACCCGGTTCAAACGCAGGGTCTTTACACACGGTCCTCAACGCACCGCACTGGAAAGCAGAACCGCAAATCGGAGGCTTCGTGATGGGCTCTCCCGAGCACAGTGTCTGCTGTGTACGCGTTCGCGGGGAGGGGGGTCTGTTTTTCCCCCGAACCGGCGACATCAGTCGGTCTGGGAGAAGTGGCCGCCTGCTTTGCTTCTGGGGGTGGAAGGCGGGTGGGGGCCCAGGGTCTGATTGGGTGGATAGAACGTGGAGCCTACAAGACTTTCTTTCTTTCTTGTTTTCTTTTTCTTGGCCTGGTGTTGCCCCTTTGCTGGCACTGCTCCGCGTCATCATCAGCCACAAGTCTCCAGCGGGATTTGCCACGTTTCTTCGCCCCAGGTGGCGCGCACGTGACCCGCGCCGAGCCAATCGGCGTCTTCTGCAGGGGATTTGCAATCAGGACCCAAAGACTTCAGCTGAGGCCACCTGGCTTCACATCTCGAGGCCACGTCGAGCCGGGAGCTGTTGACAGCTATGTTTTCCACTACCGACCGGAGGCGTGAGCAGAGCCAGGGGACAGCGGCAAGGTAAGAGAGGGAGGGGGCCCTGCTGGGCACCCACGGGGCTCTCAGCCCCGACGGCACCCTTTCCCGACCCCGACTGGGTCTTGCTCCGGGATTCCAGGAGACACCCCCGGGGCTCCTTTCGGGAACTTCCCTGCCCCCCGCCCCCCCGTTTTCTTTTTCTTGCCATAGCTAGCTTAGGTGAGTTTCTGTTGCAATCAAAATAATCCTACCCGATATAAAGAAAAGCACAGTGCAATCTCCTTGCGTGTGACTCACTGAGCCCGCAGCTTCACTTGCATTATCTCGTTAATTCCTTATGATGACTGGGAGGCAGATGTTGTTCTTTCCATTTGACAGATGAGAACACTGAGGCTCAGAGAGACTAGGTGACGTGCCTAGAGTCACGCAGCTGACAGGCACTTGAGTCTGGGCTGGCTGATTCTAGGGGCCAAGTGGAACCCCTCCTGGGCACTTACGACCCACCCTGCTGTTAGGGGTTGTGTTTGAAAGTCACTGGCCTGGGAGTTGTGCTGGACCTCACACACACAGTCCATGATTCTTTGGGCTTATTTGACTCTGTTCTAGTAACTATATTTGTGCATCTCGAGAAAGAGCCATGCTGGTTAGGCTTTACGTTTTCAGTACTGGGCTGGGGGCCGCCTCCTTGGGGAGTCCGGGTAGAGCCCGGCCCAGCCCTAGACCAGGCTGGCTACTAGAGAAGGCTGATATCACATCCTGCCACAGCTCTGAGGCCTGCCTGTGAGTCATGGGCCTGGGCCGCCTGGGGCAGAAATGGTCCTCCCCCAGACCCCAAACCTAAGCCAGCCCCTCTGGGAAACCTTTCAGGGCCCAGGTGGTGTGACATTTTCTCCGTTCCCCCTCACACTCCGTTTGCCATGGTCCCACCTCAGGACTCAGGAGCCCTTGTTTGGGCTTTCCTGCTGAACCACCATGTAGGATAAAGCCGGCCTCTGTAATAGGCTTGGCTCCCCTCCTCCCCAGGGGTGAGTGGTTGCCCTTAGAGGGTCAGATAGAGAAGACCTAACATTGGCTGGGTCCTAGGAAGCGAGGGGTTCCTAGGAGAGGTAGCGGGAGACCTGGCCGCTCGGGAGGCTCTAGGTATAGGCCTAGCCGTGTGCAGACAGGTAGGCTCTCCAGAGACGGGACCAGCCATCCCTGCTCTTTGAAAATCTTTTAGAAGTTCACTTATTTGAATTCTATGAAAGTACAGTTTTCGAAAGAAGTGGAATCATGCTCTATGACATAAATAATTTGTTTTTTACCCCACTGAATAGATTACGCACATTCTTCCAAATGAACAGAGACCTGAGTTATTCTTGTTAGTAGTTGCTTGACAGTCTATAGACTGAACAGCTCAGGGAAAACTCAGGACTGGTTTCGTTGTGAATGTAGATCTAAGAATTCTAAGTAAAATATTAGCAAAAGGCGGGGGGCAGGGGTGCCTGGGTGGCTCAGTTGGTTAAGTGTCCAACTTCTGTTCAGGACATGATCTCATGGTTTTGAGTTCGAGCCCCATGTCAGGCTCTGTGCTGACGGCTCAGAGCCTGGAGCCCGCTTCAGATTGCGCGTCTCCTTCTCTCTCTGCCCCTCCTCCGCTTATGCCCTGTCCCTCTCTGTCTCTCAAAAATAAGTAAAAATGTTAAAAAAAAATTAAAAAGTCCAGAGCAGACAAGGCTCCAGGGTCCACCACAAGTGTTAGACCATGTTGTCCCAGCTAGAGACCCAGGGGCCCAAGGGCAGTGTTGGGGAGAAGCTGGTTCCCAGAGGCCTCCGGGGCAAGTCCACTCCCTGGAGGCCTCCTGCAAGTCTCTGTGCCCAGTTCTATATTCATAAGTTGGTGTTCTTTTTCTTACAAACAGTCCTTGAGTTGTACCAGCCTCAGGCCCCACACCTGGACCCTCCCCTGACTCTACTTCAGCATGTCCCCCCTGGATTGTAATCCTTGCGCCACCTTGACTCCCCAGCAGCCCGCCTGGCCGGGCATGCAGAACGGACCGTGAAGTGAAGGAATGAGGAAAGCAGAGGGACGTGACTTGTCCAAGGTTACTCTGCGATCATTGGCAGAGTCCAGACCAGAGCCCGCGTCTCTACCCACATCGTGTGGGGCCCTGCCCACTTCTCCAGGCAACCGCTTGGCCTGGTTTTTGCCCCCATGACATCCAGGAGGTGCTGAGAGCATAGAGGGTTGAGTTGCAACCTTGGGTAACTGGAGGGAGACCCAAATGCGGGAACATGTCCAGGCTGCCCGGTGTGTGGACCTGCCGGCTGTGGAGACGTAGAGAGGGCAGGCTTGGCACATGTGCCCCTGCCCCTCCACCTGCAGCCTCTTAGGGTCCCTGTCGCTAAGGGGTCTGGGAGCCACATCGGGGCAAGCCCACTGGCTCCAGCCCTCTCCTTGGCTCCTTCAAGAGCATGTTGAGTTTCTGGCACCTCTGGGGCAAGCTTGAACAGGCGGTGACAGGGAGAACAGGTGACAAACACGGCCCCGTGCCTCCCTCTCTTGGGCTGTATCGTATTAAATGAAAACAGCAGCTTGGACAACAAGATGGCCCCATTTTTATAAAAATAAACATGTACTCATATGTGTGTATTCTAATTTTCCCATAATGATTATGTATTACTTGTGGAAGGGCAGCACAGAGCAGTGTTTAAGAGCCAGAATGGGTTGGGGGGAGCGCCTGAGTGGCTCAGTCGGTTAAGCATGTGACTTCGGCTCAGGTCACGATCGCATTAGGTTAGTGGGTTCGAGCCTCACGTCAGGCTCTGTGCTGACAACTTGGAGGCTGAAGCCTGCTTCCAATTCTGTGTCTCCCTCTCTCTCTGCCCCTCTCCCCCCTCTCTCTCAAAAATAAACATTAAAAAAAAAATAAAAAGGGTCAGAACGGGGCTGGTCTTCCTTCATTCTAGCTGTGTGTGTGTGTGTGTGTGTGCGTGTGTGTGTGTGTGTGCGCGCGCGCGCGCGCGCAGGGGGGCAAGTCACGTCGTGACCTCTCTGAGCTTCAGGTTATTCATCTGCAAAATAAGGTGCAGGCTCCTTGTCGGACCCCACCCAGGGATCACATTTAATACCACTAGTTATGGGGCCAATTCACCTGAGAAGCATACAGCACCAGGGTTCCTGCTGAAAATATTGAGCCTGGATCTAGTCATGAGGAAACATCAGACAAATCAAATTGAGAGACACTCTGCAAAGCATCTGGCCTGGACTTTTCCAAAAGGCCAATGGCATGAAAAGACGAAACAAAGTGAATAAAGGTCTGGAGAATGATTCCGGATTAAAGGAGATGCCAAGGGTGGTCCTTGATCAGATCCTGGGTAGGACAGGGAAGCTATAAAGGACATTATTGAGACAACTGCATATTTGCATGCAGACAGGACATTAGATAAGAGTATGAGGATGTTAAGTTTCCTGAGTGCCATCACTATATAGGGATTATGGGAAAATGTCCTCATTCTTAAGAAATAGTTGCTGAAATACTTAGGGGAAAATACCATGATGTCTGCAACTACTTCTCCTCAATTAAATAAATATAAATAAAATATGTAAAATATAGATAAAGTAAATGCAGCAAAAATTAAGTTCAGTGAAATTAATTATTTTTTTAAAATCTGAATACAAGCTTCCTTTAAATTCTTTTTTTTTAAATTTTTTTTAACGTGTATTTATTTGTGAGACAGAGAGAGACAGAGCATGAACGGGGGAGGGGCAGAGAGAGAGGGAGACATGGAATCGGAAGCAGGCTCCAGGCTCTGAGCCTTCAGCCCAGAGCCCGACGTGGGGCTCGAACTCATGGACCACGAGATCCTGATCTGAGCCAAAGTCGGACGCTCAACCGACTGAGCCACCCAGGTGCCCCTCAGTTAAATTAATTAAATGCCCAGCACAGGGCAGATCTTGATAATCTATAATCGATAATCGCAAGCCACTGCTTCATCCAGCCTAGAGCGGCCTCTGCCCTGCCTCCTCCCTAAAAGGCCCCTTTTCTTTCCAATCCCCCCCACCCCCAACAGAGGCCCCTTTTCCAGAAGAGGTGGCCACCATGGAGACTCTGGGAGAATAGCAGGAATCAGCCCGTGGCCTTCCCCTGAAAGTCAAGTCTTCCCCAGACTCAGGCTCCAAATAGCCTCATTCCACCTCCATCCACAGGTCCTGGGTCCTCATTCATATGCCATGGGCTGTCCTCTCTCTTCTAATTTGCTCACACAGTCCTCTTGGCCTAGAATGCCATCCTTCCTTTTCCTAGCACCTACATCCAAATTACCCTTCAAAGAAAGCCCTCTGAAGTGTTCAGAGACCCACCCCTCTCCCAGCCCAACGAAGAAGCATCCTTTCCTGGAGTGACCCTTTTCCTGTTATTCCGCTCTGCAATGCCCTCGTCACTCTGTTGCCTTCATGAGCCTTGGAGGCTCCAATTTGCACAGCCCGGACTGCAACCCCCATTATCTCTAGGACACACTCAATCCCTGAGCCCTGGCAGATGCTTTACGTATGTTTGTTGACCAAAGTTTGGGTTGCCAGTACGAATCTGCTGCCGTTTTGGAGACTAAATACGTGCTGGTGTATTCATATAATAGAATACAATGCAGGCGTCAAAAGAATGACGTAGATTGGTATGGAGCAATCTGAGATATAATAATAAGTGAAAGCAAGGTGCACGGCCGTGAATGTAGTAAGCTACTATTTGCGTAAGAAGAAAAGTATATATGTGGTACTCGCGAAGGCTGTCCCAGGAAGGAGAAGGGGAGCTGGGGAGACAGAGAGGGAGTATGAAGTTTTACACCTGTGCCATGTGTATGTGAACGTTTGAGCATATTTTATGCTTTATTTTTTACAATTTATTCTTAGGGAGAGAATGAGGCGGCGAGGGGGAGAGAGAGGTGGGGAGAGAGAGAGAACCCCAAGCAGCCTCCACGCTGTCAGCGCAGAGCCTGAAGCCGGGCTCGAACCCACAAACTGTGAGATCACGACCTGAGCGAAAACCAAGAGTCAGACGCTCTACCGACTGAGCCGCCCAGGTGCCCCTAAAGAAAAGTTATTTTTGCCCCTAGCTAAAATGGTTAAAAGGGTAGGTAAGGAAGACTTTATTCAGGAACATTGGGAGGGGTAGGAAGACTACCACAGTAGGGGAGAGAGGTCGGGCTCCACCCTGAATACAGCGAAGACAGCTGGGGCTTTATAGACAAGGAGCAGGATGAGGGGGGCAATGGATGGAAAATCACGAAGAGTTGCCATCAAGGGTAGGGGCTTCTTACTAAACCGACTTAACAGGATTCTTGTTGAAGGCAGGAAAGGGGGATCGGATGTCAAGGGTGGGGCATCTTGCTAAACTGATTTAGCAGGATTCTTGCTAAAGCTGGGCTGGGCAGGCCAAAGACAAGGCCCAAGGATGAGGCCTGGTCAAAAAGAGGCCTCCAAGGAGCCTGTCTGAAATTTGGTCAAGGAAAGAGTCTTTGTCATGTGTTAGAGGATTTTGAGAAAATTCCCCTTTTTACAGGTAAGGAAATGGAAGCTCAGAGAAGTAGCCATTTGTCCAAGGCCTGCTTTCGTCCACCTCTTCCGAAGGCTCAGCGCCACGGCTCCTGCTGCGTTTCATTGGCCCCCTTGTCCACAAGTCACGGGTAAAAGGCCCCAGGCCCCAGCCCTGACACTGTCACTGACTCACTGCCATGTGACCCCGTTTAAGTCCGGCCCACCTCTGGGCCTCTCAATATGACCCAAGAACTAAGCTACTAGAGTCTTCTGGCTGAGCCATGGAAGCCTGGGGGGGCCGGGCAAGGCAATAATTAGCTGAGGGCTCTTCTGGAATGTTAAGTACCCGGCCCTGGAATGCAGCTCCCGCTGGCTACAAATATCAACCCCTCCCCATGGGACAGGCCCTGCAGGGAAGATAAAAATCAGGGTGTGCAGACACTGGGGACCCTGTCCTAGGAGTCCCTCTGCCGGGAAGCGCAGTCCTCTGACCTCTCCCAGGATCTTCCTCCGTCCACAGCTCCCTCCCACTTAGGGCTTTGCCCGGAGTGGTGGGGAGCCCAGTGGTCCTGCCTCCTGGATTTAATGCCCTTGTGTAATCCCCTGGTCGGTGTGGGCTAGACTTAGTGACTGCCTCTCGCAACAGAGTACAGCAGAAGTGATGGGTCGTCACTTCTGATATCAGGTTACCAGAAGACTTTCATTCTGGCTTTCATTCTGGGCACCCTTCTGCTCTCTCTGAATGAAGCCAGCTGCCATGTTGTAAGCTGCCCAGGAGAGAGGCCCAAACGGCAAGGACCTGAGTGGGGCCTCTGGCCAGCCGCCAGAGAGGCCAGCGAGGTTAGTGAGGAACCCAGGTCTGCAGTCCAGCAACCCACGAGGCCCCAAATCCTGCCAACAAGCATGTGAGTGAGCTTGGCCACAGATCCATCCCTGGTCGGGCCCAGATGACTGCGGTGCTGGCCGCCAGCTTGATTGTGGCCTATGAGAGACCGTGTGGCAAAGGGCCAGCTGGGCCATGCCGACTCCTGCCCCATGGACACTGTTAAGACAATAAATGTGTGTGGTTTTAAGTGGCTGACTTTTGGGGCAATTTGTTATGCAGCATTGGATAACTAATACAGCACACATCAATCAAGTGCTTGCAGTGTGCCTGGCCCCTTTCCCATCATTCTTTCCCCTGCCACCCCTGGGAGGCCAGCCCACTTCATAGACAGGAGGTTCTGTGACTTGCCCAAGGTCTTATGGCTGGAGAGCTATGAAGCCAGAATACAGTCCAAATCCAACTTCTCCAGCCATAACCCCCTTGGAAAATAGGGGCATCCTACCTTCAACTTGACAAGGGGTTTCACCTGTCTCGTTCTCCTTGAGTTTCATACTCAGGTAGGCATTATGACTCTATTTGCCAGGTGAGGAAACTGAGGCCCAGAGAGGAGACTGACTTGTTTCAAGTTATATGGAATATTAGTTGCAAAGCCACAGTTAGAACCCAGGGTCTTGAGTTAGGGTTCAGGATTTTTATATATCACACGCCAGGCTGCCTTCCTCCCCGCCTCCCCAGCAAGTCCTGCTCAGACAGAATCCTATGGAATGGGAATCGCAAGACAGACTTCAGTGATTCTCAGCCTGGTTTCCTCAGGGCTTGAGGTTAAGTACCCTTTGGGAGAGCAGCTTTGCCATCTAAGTTTGGGGCCTCTGGCCTTGAACCCGGGCCCAGACCCTACAGAAGCCTGAATAGTCTTGGGCTCAAGAGAGAGAGTTCATCCTCAGATCCTAGGGGGACACGGTCTGACTGTTCTCAGACATCCTACCTGGAGAAGCCAGGACAAGACTAGCAAAGGCTCTGCCCCATGTGGTGGGCCAGGACAAATTTGGTGCCCGGCTGTCTCCACCTCTAGGCGGGATCTGGGATGCCAGATTTGGGGGACTTGGGCCCAGGCAGAAAGATGGGCAACATGAACAACATACTAGAGCACTCATCAGATCCAGATCCACGCTGAGATCCACTGGGAACCTGTGTCCCGCTTCTCGCCTACAGAGAGCCGTGGTTGGGCAGGACTGCACGGTGTCCATTAGGGTGTCACCGCACGCCAGGACCCTCAAGGGAGACTGCCATGACTCTACTCCCTGTTACTAGAATGCTTTGGACCGAGACAATCTCCCTACAAAGGAAGCTTCCCTCCCTGCTTCAAGGCCCAGGCCCCACTCCCAGCAGTCGGGCTGGGACATCATGAACTGTCCGAGCCGGGAAGCACTTAAGAGCCATCTGGCTCGCCTCCAGCTCCCAGGACCAAGCTCACCAATAACACCTAAAGACTCAGAGGCCCGGGAAGGGAACTCCGTTTGCCTAAAGTCACAGAGCCTAGTCTTCCAGGGCCAGGATTAGGACCAAGGTTTTCTGACTCTCAGTGCAGTACACAGGGCCCTAGGCTAGTACCTCTCAAATGTATGCTTGTATCAGAATCTTCTGGAGGGCTTATGTAAACACAGATACATGGGCCCCACCCTCAGAGTTTCTCATTCTGCGGGCCTGGGTGGGGACTGAGATTCTGCACGGCTGACAAGTTCCAAGTGGTGCCGATGGTGCGGGGGGAGGATCACACTTTGAGACCCAGTGCTCTAGACCATCTGTCTCCCAAATGGCTCTCCTGATGGTGCCCCAAAGCTCGGACCAAGGGCAATTTGCAGAGTCCCCAAGTGCCTGTCTAGGCACCCTCTCCTTTGAGGGAGTGGGGTGTGGCTGAAAGAACCACAAAGGGCAGGGTCGTGTCTCGTTCATCTTTGCAACAATTTGCCAAGCAGCTTCCATATTTGCTGACCCCTGAAACCCACAGATATAAATGACACACCCCAATTTATAAGGAACCATTTTTGAAAAAAAAAAAAAAAGGAACTTCCTTTTGTGATAACCATACTTAAAGTATTTTACTTTGTTCAGGTCATCGGGTGTTATGTGCAAGAATATTTTAAAGAAAACTACCACCAGGACGTGAATAGGAGGTGAAACGATGGTCTTCATCACCGTGTTTTCTGTTTCTATGCTTCACCGGTAGAGGCGGTTCCACCCATCACTGGTGGATCTATCCACACAGACACAGATTTATATGTAGGTACAGATTTGGATACAGACGCAGGTGCAGGTTTAGATGAAGATGCAGAGGTGAGGCCCCTAAGGAGAAAGGACATGCTCCCTCCTGCTCCTCCCCAAAACGTGGGTGTGGTGAGGGGGCCAATTTGGACACACGATGGCAGACAACAAGGTAGAAGGGGCCTGGGTGCCCGGACAACCTCCTGGAGTAGGACCACTGCTCCAGTCCCGGACAGTCTACTCCTGGGTCATCACAGGAGAGAGAAGTAACCTCCACTCTGACATGGCTCGAGTAGATCACGCACACATGCCCCCCAGCAGGTGACAAGCTCCTTGAGGATAGGGACAAAGCCTCCGCCTTTCGTACCAGAGCTCCCAGAACGTAGCCTAGCAAGGTTCAGTGTTGGTTCTGCCCTTCACTGGCAGGTGTCCTGGGGCAAATGACCTTCCTGGCTGTTTCCTCTTCTATAAAATGGGACTGAGAAACGTTCTCACAAGATTGTCGTCAAGCTTAGTGAGATGCTATGTGTGACACACTTAGCCCTGTGCTGGCACATAATGGGAGCTAAATCGCTGGTGGTTATTATAAGCTATTAGTTTTCAGAAATCTGATCCTGTCCCCTCCCACCCTGTTTTATACCATTGTTCCCCATTTCCCGTGAGATAACGTCTAAATTCGCTACCATGACTCATAAGACCCTCTATGCACCAATTCTGCCCACCTCCCTGGTCTCATCACTTATACTTGGGACAATGCAGCCGGACAGAGCTGCTCTGGCCTCCCCTGGTCCTACTCTGGTCCAGGGAGCTGTCCTAAGGTCAGAGTGAAAGGCAAGCAATGTGCTAAGTCCAAATGACACTTGAAAATCTTTTAACCTGCCCAAAGGTACAGAGCCCAGTGCCTACCACCTCTCAGTAAATGCAGAACGGTTTCCCTCCAGTGCAGAAACAAGTGGCTGTATCTTCAGCTCAGCATCAGAGTAGCTGCCTCGTGTCTAGGGGCCTCACTGGACCAAAAATACGTGTCTGTAATCACTGAAGTCACATTCAGAACGAAACGTTCATGTGATGCTTCTTTACTGTACAGGCAGTCCTGTGATGTGCACTGTTCTACCTCTGAGCCTTCGCACATGCTGTTCCTTCCACTCCCAAATTCCTTTCCTGCTTCCTCCTCCACTTGGCCTGGCCAATCCTTATTCCTCTATGAGGTCTCCGTGCAGGTGCCACTTCCCGGAAGAAATATCCCTAACTACCTGCAGCCCCATGCCCCCCCCCCCCAAACTTAGTCCCCTAAGACTCCCCTGCCCTGTGCAGCAGGCCTCCCACTGTATATCAGTGCAGGCCGCCCATTGGATTTTACTACCAGTCCTTCCTTCTTTCTTATTCATAATGCTCAGTCGCCAGCGCCTACCACACACAGAACTAGGTGCACAGAAGTGCCCAGTCAATGCCTACGATGAATGGGCCCGCGAGTGAATGCTGGAAAAGGTCAGGAATGCCTCTGCTTCCATCATCTGGCATCCTGGGGAGGGCAGGAAGGGGACAGGGGCCACTGTGGGGGCCTCTCCTTCCCCATCGTCCTTCCAGACCCTTTCCCTGCCCAACAGGGCGCCACTGGCCTGTCCCACACCCTCTCTGCCGCCTGCCCAGTGACCTAATTATTGTTTTTTCTTCCAGCCCCGCGGAGGGGAAAACAGAAATTCCTGGTGGATGACACAGGCCCGGCGGCCGCCTGAGAGCCGAGCACGGGACCGGCTGGGCCGGCTTCGCCCGCCCTGAACCCGCCGCCCGCCCCGCCATTAGGGCCGCGGGAACCCGTCATCAGGCTAAGTACAGAGCGGGCGGCGGGGCGGGCGGCCGGGAAATTGCCGGTTCCCGCTGACCCGCGGGGCCTGCGGGCGCCCCGAGTCTGGGGGCTCCGGGCGGGCGGGCCGGGGGCTAGGGGAACCTGGGGGGTCACGAGCGGCCCGCGGCCCGTTCTCCTGTCATTACTCCGGGGCAGCCTTGCTGGGCAGGGGGCGGGGGGCGGGGGGCGGGGGGAAGGGTGGGGGGCGGCGCCAGGCGGGGGCGGGGGTGGGGCTGGAGGAAATCGGAGCGGCTCGGGCCCGGGGTGTGGCTTGTGAGGCTCCGGGCCAGAGCCTGGTGGCCACACCTCAGGACAACCCCCTGCGAGGGCTCTGGGGGCCGCAGGCATCCCTCCCCTTTTCTGGGCCCTGCCCCAACTCTTAGAAGGAGCACTGGGCTTGGAGACAGACCGCCAAGGGGTCAAAGGCCCCAGTCCTGATGGACTGCTTATTCTGCCACTCCCCCTTCCGGAGGGGTCTTTGATGCTGGAGGGAGCCCCAGTTCCCCCATCCATGAAATGGGTTAACAACAGCTATGGAAGAAATGAGATGTGGGCGGGTCAGTCCTGTCCCCCACGCCTTGCAGATAATAGATGCTCCATTTTCTTTCACTTATTAGGGGAAAAGGCACCCAATCACGCATGCCTTCCACGAGCGAATATTGATGGCACAGCTACTACGTGCCCTGCCCCGTGTTAGGCCTTCGGGTTATAGTGATAAGTAAGACAGATAAAATCTCACATTCTTAGGGGAGATAAGCAATAAAGAAATAAATAGACACAGCAGACAAGATAGTGCTTCAGAGGGTGATAGGTGTCATGGTGTAAAGGGAAGAGGCACGATGGGAGTTGGAGGGGTTGTTCTATTTTAGGCTCAGTGGTCCTAGAAAGAAAGTCTTCATGGTCAAATGCCCTTTGACCTGAGACCTGAGTGAAGTGTGGCAGTGAGCAAGGCAATTAATTATCTAGGGGAAGCCTCTTTGGATGAAACACACAGCAGGTGCAAAGGCCCTGGCTCCTCGCCCCCACCCCTTGCCAGCAGAAGGTAGTGTCTCAGGCTTCTGGGCTCCTGAAGGACAAGACTGCTCCTTTCCTGCACCAGTCGGCAGCTCTGGAGTCAGACAGACCTGAGTTTAAATTCTGGCCCTGTTACTCACTGGCTGTGTGAGCAACAGTCACCTTGCACGAGTCACTCGATCTTTCCGAGGGCTACATGTCATAAACCCAGAAGGCGTGGCCAAAAGAATGGTCTGTGGGATCCCTGAGAAGACCCCAGGGATGGGTGGATGGGTCTCCTTCTGAATTGGTGTGAAAAGCGGACTTACCCTTGCCCTGTCTTGGTGTCACGGGCAGACAAGTAGTAAGACAGTGAGCAGCTTGGACAGACTCTGGGCGATGGTTCCCAGCTAGCAGTCTGGTATTGGTAACCTGCATCTCAGAGCCCCGCGTATAGAAAGAGAAGCAGTGGAACACAGCTCCCCATCCACCTGCCTGGACGGCCCAAGCCTCAGCCCAGACAATCAGTGAGGCTCAGAGAGGAAACGTCCAGCAAGCCCCAGTCAGGGCAAAGCTGTAACATTGGCAAATTTCCTATTTCATGTTCTCTTATCTCTTCTCTCGGTTCTGTCTCCTTGCCTTCCTGGATAAATTTTCTCCTCCTTGGGAAAGGACAGGGGTCAGCCACTTTACTCACACCTTCAGTCCTCAGAGATACCTCTGACACGCTACCTCATTTGACACATGGGGAATCTGAAGCCCTGAGAGGGCAGAACTTGGCTAGAAACACACAGCAGTCCTGGGATATGAGAATTCATGGCAGCGACCTCTGATCGAGGGCTGTTTCTTCACTGTACTTCATGGCCAACTTCCGCCCATCTTATAGAAGGAAGAAACTGAGGCCCAGAGCCATAACGTGAATCAGCAAAGGCTTTCCAGGCCAGCAGGTAGCAGTGGGGAATGAAGAATGTCTTCTAGACAAGGGTTGTGGGGGAGATAGGGACCTTTCTGGATCCTTCGTATCATTCCCATCCCCACCTGTTTTAAAGATGATCCCTGTGGGGCGCCTGGGTGGCTCAGTAGGTTAAGCGGCTGACTTCAGCTCAGGTCACGATCTCGCGGTCCGTGAGTTCGAGCCCCGCGTCGGGCTCTGGGCTGATGGCTCGGAGCCTGGAGCCTGCTTCCGATTCTGTGTCTCCCTCTCTCTCTGACCCTCCCCCATTCATGCTCTGTCTCTCTCTGTCTCAAAAATAAAAAATAAAACGTTAAAAAAAAAAAGATGATCCCTGAGCCCCCACAATGAAAAAGGCATTTGAGGAGGTCCGTGGCCATTGGCACCTGCTCCTCACCCAAGGATCCTAAATTCCCCTTATCCTGCAGGGCCCTCCCAGAAGGTGCCCAGATACACACTGTTGTTGCCGTCGTCCGTCTGGCTCGCGTGAGAACTTGCTTTGACGGTTGGGCCATGGCAGTGTCTGGAGGTCACCATGATCGGACTGGGTTCTGCCTCACCCTGCTCAGGGGTTCTTGACCAATGCCCCGTTGGGAGCCTTATCTCAGAACTCGTACATCAGCCTCTGCGTCTGCACCCACAATACCCTCTCGGCCTGCGATTTTTGCCACTAGCTGCTTCACTAGTGGCTTCTCATTCATTCATTCATTCATTCATTCACTAAGTATTTCCAGAGAGCCTTTTGGGTGCCGGGACTGCTCAGCACATTGAAGGTAGAGCAGAAAACAAGGTGGTGAGGCCTGGCTCTCTCATAGAGCTCACATTCTACGATGGAAGGCAGGCCCAAAAAAGCAAATATACACAAGCTGTTAGGTCAGATGGGAGTTAAGGTAGAGTTTAAAAAAGGGGACAGCCTGCGATGGGGGCGCTCTCTTAGGTTGGGTGACTGAGCAGAGACCACAACCAAGGGGGGGATGTGCCATGTGGTCGTCCGGTTCTGAAAGAGGGAGCTGAGGTGGAAAGGCCGCGAAGCAGGGTATGCTTGGCATTCTCAGGGAAGAGCAAGGAATACCATGCGGCTGAGTGATGGGGAGGGAGAGGGAGGCAATGAGACTGGGGAGCAGAGGGGGTGGGCTGTGGCCGCCTTTGTGACTCCACAGTCGCCCCACTTATCCCGTGTCTGCCTCGGGGTGGAGCTGTGCCCTCCCACGGCAGCCTGGACATCCCCAGCAGCCATTTACAAAGTAGCCCATCAGAGTCACCCTTTTCTCTCCCCTTCTATTTGGTTCCCTCCACCCTGGCACCTCCTTTACCTGTTCTAGAAAGCAGAACTGGAAAGATTGGCAGGAACGGTGACCTCTCCTGAAAAAGAATTTGGAGTCAGGACAACCTCCGGATTCCAGACCAGTCCTCACTACTTGGTAATTGCACAAGCTTGGATCAGCTGCTTAAATTCTCTGAACCTCCGTCTCCCCATCTGTAAAATGGGACTCCATATACCTACCGTCTAAATAGCTGTGACAGCAAGTGTATGCCCACCCTCTGTGCCTAGCAGGCACACTCCTAGGTACATAGCCAAGGGAAATAAACGCGCGTGTCCTAAAGGCACTAGGAGTTCCTAGGGGTTGGTCACAATAGCCCCAAATGGAATCAGCCCCAAGGTCCCTCCGTAGAAGAGTGGCTGGAAAAGGTATGGTATCATTGTGCCCTGGCACATCCCACAACAACAATGTAAACCATCGATAGATGCCACAACGTGGACGAATCTGGCATTTCGTTGAGTGAAAGAAGCCAGGCGCAAAGAACGAGTACATGTTATTCCGTTAGTAAGTTCAGGAACAGGCGGAGCCAATCTTCAGTGAGAGAGGCTGGGATGGCAGTTACCCGTGCGGGACGCTGACTGCAAGGGAGCTTCAGGGAAACTTCTAGCATGGTGGAGGTGTTTTGCATCATGATCTGGTTGGTGTCACACAGGTTTATGCGTATGTAAAAGTTCATTGAACTCGGGTTCCATGAAGAATTTGAGGTCGATGTGCATGGTGCTATATGTATATTCTATTTCAATAAAAAGGTAAAAAGAAAAAAAGTCCTATACCGCCTGGAGAGCTGGTGAAGAGCAAGAGAGCAAGAATGTAGTCATGCCTATCTCAGGATAGGCGCCGGGGAACATTCCCTATTTCCCCAGTGCTTTCTGCAGGACAAGGAATGCCCTCTGGTGCCCAGCTCCCTGCCTCGTCTGTCCTACCAGGGACCAAACGTCCCTTAGGGCCGGATGATGCTGTGGGGGACAGCTGAGAAACAGAATGGGATTGCAATTCTTTTTGCTTTTTGCCTTTTCGTTTGTTTTTTTCTGTTGCTTTGCTTCACGACGAGAAAACGATAGTCTTTATCATTATGGAATGTGGCAACTAGCTGCAGGCCAGGTCCCCAGGTTTAGTGTGTGGTAGAGACTCGGAGTGAGAAATGCTCAGCTTTCCAGGCCCGGAGCCTGTGACACAGCATTGAGAGCTACCCCCTCCCTTTGACATGAGCAAGAGTCCCCAGAGCAGGGCATGAGGACCCCAGGGCCACCCGGCAGGGCCCCAGTCCCCTATATCCCATTCGCCCACGTCCAAGTGCCCCCAGGATCAACTGGCTGGGGACGGCTACCCCACTTCCACCCTTCCACCCTGCGCCAAGCCCAGAGAGGGCGGTCGACTTCCCCAAAGCCACACAGGAAGTCTGCAGCCGAGCCAGGCAAGCAGAGACAAGGACGGGAGGCTGAACGCCTGGGCCACCTGCACCACCAGGCAAGCTTCCCTCTCATGCTCATGGGGACCGGGCTCCTCCTGAGCAAAAGCTAAGAGTGGCCTCCTGTGTGGCCTCCTGCTCTGAAGAGGCAGGACTCTGTATTATTAATGGGGAAGTACTTTTGTTATCAGCTTGGCACGGAGTGGGTACTGTGAACCCCATCTGCCGGGTACTGTGCCGGGTACTGTGAACCCCATCACCTGATCCTCCCCAGGGCAGGGCCTCCATAGGACTGGAGACTCCTTGCTCATGGGCGCCTCGGGTCTCCACTCTCCTGCCCTTCAACATCGAGTCTCGCCTCAGGACCCCAATACCCCCAAGGCTGCCTAGGTGCCCCCTTTTACACCTCCTACTCCAGGCCAGGCTCCTTTGTAGGCCTGGGGTGCAGGCCCACGTCAGGACAGCGTGGGGTGGATCTTCCTGTACCCTCTTTCTGGAAGCTCCTATGGTCACGAGCCATGTCTTTACTCCTGTGCCCCCTACACCCATCATACAGCCTGTCATAGAGTGGACTTTTGTGACATGAAAGAGATGACCCAGGATGTCATTTGAAGGGCTCTAGGAAGAGATTCCAGTGCTCCCCCCCCCCCCACCCCATCCCCTCTATATCCCCAGGAGCCACAGTCTGGAATTCCATTGAGAGAGTCACATTCCTTGACATTCTCTTCATGGGAATAAATCAGAGGATTAATTTATTCTGTTCTTGGGCCCAGAGGCCTTAGGAACTTTCGAGAGTCAGACTGAAGATATGAGTGGGGAGGGGTCTGCCAGCCTGTTCCTCAGCCTCTGGCAGGAAGGCTGAGACCCCAGAGAGGGGCTGACCTCTGGAGACAGGCTTGGGCTACAGGGGCCCTTGGGGCCGGCGGGAACAGCGGGGCCTGTCTGGGAGGAAGCCTCTGACAGACGCTTTATCAGGCCCTGTCGCCTGCGTTATCTGCGGCTTCTCAGCAAAGAAGGAGCCACAGTCCTCAGCTGTGCTCAGACCACTCCAGGCCTGGAACAAAGCAGCCGAGTCAGCTGGCGGCCCCATGGCTCCACAGGCCTGGCGGCCCCATGGGCTCCACAGGCCTGCGGCCCACGTGGGGGGTTCAAGGGGGTGGCTGGCCCAGCCTGGCGACAGCTCGTCTGCTGGGACTCCCCCGCCGAGTGCCTGCCTCACAGGGACCACCTCCCTAGGGCCTTTCTGCAGAATGCGGATGGGGCACGGGGTCACCCCAGCCCCTCCAGGGCCCAGCTGAAATGTCAGCCACAAAGGACAGGACACAGAGGGGCCTGTCTGGGAACAAGGGCCAAGTGTTGGCGTGGGATGATGGCCGGGGCCGGGCTGGTCAAATGTTTACTTGGAATGGTTCAAGTGGGCACCCTCAGGCCACGGGGGCAGCTGGCGCCTGGCATGGGCCCCCTTTACCCACCCGCACGGGGTGCTGTGAGGATTCAGACCATCCCAGATGGGCCCAAATCCAAAAACACCCAGAGGGGCTGCCAGTCTAGACCTTGGCATGGTCACTCCCTCCCAGTCCCTGCCCACTGCTGGGGAGAGGAGAAGCTGGGAGGGTGGGTTCAGCCTCTGTCGTTCCAGAAGCACAGCACCTGCCTCTCTGGCCTCTGGTGAGACTGCCATGAACGGTTGGGCAGGTTGTACACTACAAAAGGACACTTTGCCACTGAAGAAAGCAGACCTGAAATCCTCACAACTGGCCAAGGGGCTGCATCAGCCCAGAGGGCGGTTTTTTAGTGACTGCTAGGAGGGTCACCTCCTTTTGTGTGCTGGGCATTGGGGATGTTGAGATGATGATATAGTTCTTCTGTAGGAGCTCATTGACTGTTAAGGATGGGTTGCCTGATCTAAAACAGGATGTCCAGTTAAGCTTCAGTTTCAGATAAACAACAAATAAATTGTTTTAAGTACAATTATGTGCCATGCAATATTATAAAGTTTCAGTATGGCGAGGGGTGGGTGAGGTCTGGTCAAGTCAGACCTCCCCCCTGACACTCCCAGCACATAGGGCCCTAAGGGTCATGGAGAAGACTGTGGGAGACTTGAAGACAGTCCACCACGGCTGGAGAAGAGCCTGAGAAGTAACACGGGGCAGATGGAGTGCCCAGTTGGGGGCTGGTACTTTGAGTGAGATGGGGCCACACTGGAGGGTTTGAGCTGGGGACTCTCACGGTGTGGCAGGCTCCCTCTGGTGGCCGTGTTGAGAATAGGCTGGAGGGGCACCGCGAAAAAGCGGGCTGACCTGTGAGGTTATCAGCCATCCAGGCCAGGGTACCAGGGCAGTGAGCGTCAAGTTGGAGAGAAATGGCTGATTCTGGACATCTGAACTTTTTGTTATGCAAAACGTCAAAAGTGTACAAAAGTAAAGAGAGTAGTACAAGGAACTCCCATGTCCCCATCACCCTCTTCAAGCATCATTAGCTCATGGCCCATTTTGTTTCATGAAAAACCTTTCAGCCCTACTGGCAAATGGATTATTTCCAACCAAATTCCAGATATCATATTATCTCACCCATAAATATGTCAGTGTCACTGAAAGGTATTTTGAAGCTGCAGCCACCAGGAATTTACCCAAAGACTTCAAGCAGCTCTTTTTTTGTTTGTTTTAATGTTTATTTTAGAGAGAGAGAGACAGAGCGCAAGTGGGGGAGGGCCAGAGAGAGAGAGAGAGACACAGAATCTGAAGCAGGCTCCAGGCTCTGAGCTGTCAGCACAGAGCCCAACGCGGGGCTCGAACTCACCAACTGTGAGATCATGACCTGAGCCGAAGTTGGACACTTAATTCGACTGAACCACCCAGGCGCCCCAAGCAGCTCTTTTAAGAGAGGAGGGCCCCTGACCCTATTGGACCCATTGCTATGCGGTCGGTTCCCTGATCTTAGGATGATTTCTCCTAAAGCTTTCTAGCTTTTCCTCCCCTGGGATGAGTCTTCTGAGGGTCTGTGCACTCTCCTAGCAGGATGCTCCTCAGGTTGGGGTCTTGGGACACTGGCCTTGACTTTCCATTAGAAGCTCCTGCTTTCTCCCAGACCTTGCCACAGCCTGAAGCTTCCCCTTTTTTTGTTCCCTTGATGACAGGACTGTCCGGTGTCTGGCATAAAGGCTCCCCAGGTCCTCAAAGACACTACTCCCTGGGAACTCAGGAAATGCAGGCGCTGTAGGTGAAGGTAAGGGAACCATACTGGAAGTCCTAGAATGAGGTTCAAGGACACGATGCAGACACCAAATCCCTAATAAGTGCAAGGATGCTCTTTGCTTTCCAGAATGCCACCCCCTCCAGGAAGCAGCCTGGCTCTGCCTCCAGTTTCCTGGGATACTTTGGTTAGGTCCCTTCCCCTCCCTGGCCTGGAGAAAGGAACTAATTCATTATGTAGGGCTTCCACCTTCTCCCCACTCTCAGATTCTGTACCCCCAAAGTCTCCCTGCGGTGGGAGGCACTGGGGGGGGGGGGAAAGCTGGACTTGGGGAGAGGCTGCTGGGGACATGCTAACTACTGACCCAGCTGCAGACACACATTGAACCCTGTGAGACAGGCATAGTATCCCCCACTTTATGGAAGAGGAAAGCGAGGTATAGAGAAGTAAAACCACTTGACTAGGGTCCCCTAGTTTGTAGGAAGCATAACCAGGCCAATGCCAAGCACTGGTTCCCATGGTTTTTGAGCACTGCCCCAACCCGGGGTTGAGGCCCAACTCTGCCAACATAATCCAGACTGTAGTCAGTCTGCTCTCTCAGAGTCCCCCCAAAGCCTGGAGCTCCTGGCAGCTTCCCCACCATGGGACCCAGAGGCCAGCTCACCTTCCTGTCCAGTTCTCTTTCTCTCACCGAGCCCTCCCAAGGCCTGTGCTTAGGGGGTATCAGACACATCAACAAATTTCTCTCCTTGAATCCTCAGCAACAGCGTGAGGTGCTGTGCCCATTTTGCAGATGTGGAAACTGATACTCGTGACCTACCCAAGGCCACACAGCCCTGCGGTAGTGCAGACAGAATTGAAATGAGAGTTCTCTGAACCCGAGTGCCCTTTCTTCTACATTGCAAGAGTGGGCTTAGCACAGAGACACGTCTAACGACCCACTGATATTTGGTTGTCCTGGCTTGTTTTTGGCACGTAACTCCTTTGTATTGCTTCATCTATGTGATCACGCTTTCTAATAACCACGGGAGGCAGGTATGGCCACCGTTTGGCTTTTACAGATGAAGTGCCATACATGTCTTTGGGAGACTTTCAGAACTTCCAAAATCTTCCCCGAGGCTTGAGTTGCTCTGTTGCTGCCACCCAGGGATGCTTATGTTCTTCTAGCGCCCCCTACAGTCGGTCAATGCCATTGAATCGCCCTGCTGGGTCATTGAGAAAGTTTTTCTTGAAAAATGTTTTCCCCCTTTGTAACCCCAAACCTCCGTCCATTTCCCCATCTGGGCCTTCCCCTCACAAGTTTGGACCCACCTTGTCTCTCCTTCCTCCACATAGTTAGCCATAGTTTAAACACATTTGCTTTTTGTGACTTTATCTTCAAGAAACGAGGACTTTAGAGAGGCTCAACCAGAACATTACAGAGGTGGTCAAGCTTAAGACCCACAAGAATGAGTCTGGGTTTCCACCACCAGGGAACTCTTTGGAGTGCGATTAGGTTAAAGGTTCTCCAGGGAAGGTTCTATGTCGTCCCCCCCCCCCATGTCCCCCCACACGCTGGGATCAGGACCCTCAGT
The DNA here is from genome assembly GCF_046562875.1 of Panthera onca. NCBI lineage: Eukaryota > Metazoa > Chordata > Mammalia > Carnivora > Felidae > Panthera > Panthera onca. The sequence continues at coordinate 38,324,543 of NC_138344.1, read as the reverse complement.
GCAGCGCCTCAGGCAATGGGGAGGGAGAGGCGGCTCTCGGCTCTGCCCAACACTGACCAAATGATATCTGAAGCAAATTCCAGATGTCTTACTGTTTTATTCACAATGTTCAACATTGTCTCTAAAAGATAAGGATTCTTTTTCTTTAAAGCCTAGATACCCTATCACACCTAACATCATCATACTTAATATCATCAAATATCTAGCCAGCGCACACATTGCCCCGATTTTGCCTTAAGAATGTCATAATTTTTAGGGGCGCCTGGGTGGCTCAGTCAGTTGAGCGTCCGACCTCGGCTCAGGTCATGATCTCACGGTTTGCGAGTTCGAGCCCCGCGTCGGGCTCTGTGCTGACCGCTCGGAGCCTGGAGCCTGTTTCGGATTCTGTGTCTCCCTCTCTCTCTGCCCCTCCCCTGCTCATGCTCTGTCTCTCTCTCTCTCAAAAATAAATAAACATCAAAAAAAAATTTTTTTTTAAAGAATGTCATATATATATTTTAATTGTTTTTTTTCCTTACATTGATGTCTACATGCGTATATCATACGTGTGTCTATACATATGTATTCACATCCCTCCCTCCTTTTCTCAGATGAATGTTAACACATTAACACACAGTCACACTTTCATCCACCTTGCTTCGTTCACGGTGCATCTCGCCCGCGATCTTGCCCGCGGGTGTCCGTTTGCATCGCCCTTGTGCTTCTTCACAGCCAGACTCCTCCACTGGGCTGATGACCACAGTCCTCCGCCGACGGACATCTTCCTCGCTTCCTGTCTTCTGCCGTTAGGAATAGAATCGCGGTAAACAGCCTTCTGCTTGCGTCTTTCAGGACACCTGCCAGAGTTGATTTACAGCCTTGGGATTCCTGAGTCACAGGCTCAATGCACGCAGTGTCGCTCGCTTTTGCCAAATGCCCCTGCAGAGGGATTACCCCCCCCACGGCAGGCTCCCACCAGCTGCGTGGGAGAGGAGTGGTTTCCCCGCAGCCTCCCCTGCAGAACGCGCTGCCAAACTTCTGGATTTTTGCCAATCTGATAGGTGGGACGTGGTATCTCGGAGTAGTTTCAATTTGCATTTCTTTTATGTGAGCATGTTAATCATGCTTCATGCGGTTCAGGGCCATTTGCGCTTTCTGTTCCCGTGAATTGTTGGGTAGTATTTTTAGCCTGTTTTTCTAAGAGGTCGTTGGCTCTCTCCTTTCCGCTTTCAGAAGTTCTTTATAAATTGGAGACATTAATCCCTTGTCTGTGATAAAGGCTCAGGTATTTCCTCAGTTGGTCATTCGTCTTTTTTGTTCATTCATTCATTCATTCATTCATTTATTCATCTCAGGCCCAGTGGCTCATTCATCTGAATGAGATCCAGCTGGAGATCCAGCTGTGACTAGAGTGTCCCTGACGGGGGCCCCACCATCCCGTGCTGCCCAAGCTAGAACCTGGTTCCGATCTTGGACGCTCCCTACCCCAACCCCTCCCTGTGCTGTCTTTCCTGCCCCCCCTGCCCCCTGTTCTGCTGCCCAGTGACCACCCTTCCCCTGTCTTGCCCCTCTCAGGCCATTCACATCTCCCAGTCTGAGCTCAGCGAGGCCCAGAAATGAGCCCGATTATCTTTGTATCTCTCCCCACGTGCCGAGCCCCAGATGGATGAGGAAGTGAAGAGTGAGGGAATGAATGAATCAATGAATCAATGAATCAATGAATCTTGTGAGGATAACCAAGTCAGAGAGGGGCTTGGAAAAGCACCTCCAGGATCAAAGTTTCTTTGTCCTTTGCCTTCTCTTCAGATCCAATTCAGGTCAGAAGTGCTAGTCTTTAAAGTGCTCTCAGGGGCGCCTGGGTGGCTCAGTCGGTTAAGCGGCCGACTTCGGCTCAGGTCATGATCTCGCCGTCCGTGAGTTCGAGCCCCGCGTCGGGCTCTGTGCTGACAGCTCAGAGCCCGGAGCCTGTTTCAGATTCTGTGTCTCCCTCTCTCTCTCTGCCCCTCCCCTGTTCATGCTCTGTCTCTCTCTGTCTCAAAAATAAATAAACGTTTAAAAAAAAAAATGTAAAGTGCTCTCAGACAATATATGATGCCTGTTTCATTTCATGATTTATTTTATTTTACTTTTTAAATGTTTATTTATTTACTTAGAGAGGAAGAGAGAATGCACACGCGTGAGTGGGGGAGGGGCAGAGAGCGAGGAAGGGAGAGAGAGAACCCCACGTAGGCTCCTCACGCTGTTAGCACAGAGCCCCATGCGGGCCTCGATCTCACCAACCAGGAGACCATGACCTGAGCTGAAATCAACAGTCGGACGCTCACCGTTGAGCCACCCGGGCGCCCCTCGTTTCACGATTTAAAAGAACGTCTGCTTATTGTAGAAAATGTGGAAATTGCAGGGAGATACGAAGAAGAAAACAGAAATAACCTGTGACCCAGAGGAAACCACTGTGAACGCTTTGGTGTCTTTCCATTCCCCTTTCTTCTTTAATTTACATTTTATTTTTATATATCTATTGTCTACATATCTATATGTGTATTTTTACATACATATACATGTGCCCCCCCCCCTTAACATTATAGCATACATATTTCCTCATGGCATTAAACCAACACATCGTCGTAATTTTAAATGATCACACAATATGCCGTGAAATGAATGTATCATGTCCTAGCTTCACTAAGCCTCTTCCTTTGTGTCCTCATCCGTAAAGCGGAGGAGTGGTGAAGTGCCCCCTGCCTACTTTGTAAGTTCCCTGTGAGGGTTCATTGTCGTTCTATGCGCGGCAAGCACTCAGTGAGTGTTAGACATCGTCATTATTGTTATTACCATTTCCTAGTTGTGGACATTTAAAACCTAATCTTATTCTATTGCAAATAACTCTACAGTAAACCTCTCCGCCCAGGGCAGTTTTGTGGGGGGGGGGGCCTCCGAGAGGTTGCTGCACCCCCACGCTCAAACTGAGCACAAGGGTGACAGAGTGAGCAAGGTGAACTGAGGACCCAAAAGTTAGTACAGCAGGTGTTGGCCACCGGAAGCCTGGGGAAAGGGGAGTCCACGCAGGGGGAACAGCACCTGCAAAGGCTCAGAGGCCTGAAAGAGCGTGGGAGTTCCTAATGTGCTGGGTGGGGCAGCAATCCTTGTCTCAATTTTACCAACGGGGTAATCGTGGCCCAGGAGAGGAAAGCGACTGGTCTGATGACAGGGGTGGGAACCAGCTTTGTACCTCCTGACTCCCAGGCCGGCACTCCATGTATGCCCTGGGCCGACCTGCCCTACCTAAGAACATCTGTTGCTTAAAGGGAGGGGAGGTGAAGATGAGCAGGAGGAGGAAGAATTTGGGGTTTGGGCAGCCAGCACGCCTGGGCATTCCCGCCTAGCTGTCCTGCAAGGCAGCCTAAAGAAGCCCCAGGAAGTTGAGACCAGACCCACTTCTGTTTGCCTCCATATCTTCTCCTTGAGGCCTCCCAGATGCTGACCCTCAGGCTGGTGACAGGCAGGTCTCCTGAGCACCATCCCCGCCCCCCCCCCCCCCCCCGCCACACACACACACACACACACACACACACACTCCTTAACCTAGCCCCTTGCAGACACAAACTGGAAAGTTCCAGGCCCATTCAAGTTTCCAGCCAGAGCACAGAATTCAGCAGCAGCCTGCCCTGTGTTTATTTATTAAAAGACGGTGACCACGACACTCAGTGCTTCTGCCAAGAGGGAGGAGCCCAGGAAGGTCCAGAAAGAGTTGGGGGCTTGGGTAACATGAATGTTCAGGGCTTTAAAGGCCAAGCCAGTCTGAGGCACAGATGCTGACAAGTGAAATTTGAGGACTCTTGCCTGTTACCATTCAAGGTCCACCATTAAAGCAGATTCTATAGCATCCCAAAGGCTTTCCAAGCATAGAAAAATTAGGAATCCTTGGAAAGGAACACCTCTACCCTTTGTGGTCTGAATTTGAGAGCATTGTCTGCACCAGCAGCCTCATTGCTGCACTAGTCCAAACACATGTGTGTAATTCTCTCTCCCACATACTGAGGAACTCCTGTCCCCTGCTGTTTATAGAAGATAGTCCAAGGAATGGGAATTGGCAGTCCCACAATGGTGGGAGGTCCACACTCTAGGCCTTGGAAATTTTCTGCCAGGAGGACCTGAAATTTCTCTGAAGGGCCACTGTAAGTTAAACCTTAGATTCACTCAGAACATATGAGTGTGAAGGGATCCGAGACGTGTCTAGGCCAATTCCTCTCGTGGGCAGAATGAGTGTAGGAGGACCTCAGAGATGGGGGTGAGGGTGGGATTTAACCATACCAGCTGGTGGCAGAGCAGCGACTAAAACAGGTCTCCTGATTTCAGGGGGACCATGCTGTCCCCCTCCATCAAAGAGCCGTGGGGAGAAGCAGCTGGCGGTGGGGGATCCGGGGAGGATCTGAGCGGGCACCGGGTGTGCCGATGAGGGACTCACAGTCCCGGCCCTTGAGGGGCTGCTAGAGGCTGAAACACGAGAACAGGGACACATCTGAATCGGGGTGGGTAGAGGCCTGGCAGAGGTGGGTCCCGAGAGCAATGGAGAAGAGGGTGGAGAGACATATGCAGGTTTCCAGCGGGAGCTACAGAAAAAGTTGAAGGGTGAATGGGATCTCATTACCAGGAGAGGTAGAGACGGGGTGGTCCAGAAATGGGGAGAAGCAAGGCAACATCCTGAGAGGGGGAGGTGGACCTTCCCACTCCTAGGTTGCAGTGGGTCCCCAGGGCTGCAGCCAGGACCCCAGGATCCAGTGCAGACCTCCCACTTCAGGGCCCAAGGATGCCATCTGTCACCCTTAGAGGGGCGTATACATTTATACAGAGATTGGCAGGACATGGGTATTTTAATCTAAAAGAGGGACCATCTAACGGTGGCCAGGCAGGCGTTGAGACAGGTGCTGAGGGAAACCCTTTCCGGATTAGTGGCGGTGAGAATCTGTGTGCGCTGGTGGGGGCAGGGGGTGCTTCTCTCTGTCTTAATTCTGTCGGCTTGCAAATTGCAGTTTAAGGGCCATCTGTTCACATCTAATTGTTGAGGTGGCTACTCTCTCCTCCTTTCACCTTGACTATGTCCCCGCCGCGCTGTCTGAGCCTCGGTTTTCCCACATGTAAAATGAGACAGGAGGACTTGTTGGTCTATAAGGCCCCTTCAGCCTGGGGCTGGTGAAGCCCAGTCTCAGGCTCTTTGCTGGGATGCCAGAGGCGCCCTCTGGTGGCCATCGTTGTCCATGCACTCGGGGAACAGGCTTGGCTCCCTGCCTGGCTCTCTGAAGAGTGCGTTTGTGTGGATGTCTGTGTGAGTGTGCCTGTGTGTTGGGAGTGGATCACAGAGCATGTGTGACAGGCTTGTGATACAGAGAATGCAGATCTTCCCTGACTCTCAGCCCCTGATAAAATCGCAGACAGGGAGGTGGGGCCATTTAAAACAAAGGTAAAGTCGGCCCAAACCTTCCTGGGCCTGCCTGGGACACCTGGGCCTGCAGAATTTCCTGGGCCACCCTTCTTGCTAATACATGTGGAGAGCACTACTCCTCTGCTCAAAATCTCATCCTGTGGCCCCTCTGTTAAACAGAGTAAATATCAAACTCCTGGCCAGGGCAGGGCATAAGGTCCCTGCTTGGTTGCTCATATGGCCTCAGTTTTTACTCTTTTCTTTCTTTCCTGTCCCACTCCAGGTGAACTATGTCATCCTTTCCCACGTCCTATCCTCTCCTTATGTCGGTTCTTTTCCCCAGAGTGTCCTACCCTCTCCTTTAGTCCCCAGTGCATCTTTCCAAAGTTGCCACATGCTACCTCCTCCAGGAAGAATTCCTGGATTTTTCCACTTGGGTCTGAGCTCTCCTTCCTCTGAACATCCTGGTAGCTTTGTCTACACCTGTGTCCTGGGATGTAGAGAGTTTACCCAGGTAACTCAGGTCAAAGATGTCCAGCTCTCTAGCCCTTCCCTGAGGACTGGCTCCATGTCTGCTTCCAACACTGAGCCCTCCCCGCTGGCAGCCAGGCTGTCCTCTGCAGTGCCCCGACTCCCACAAGGAGTCCACCTCCCTTGTGCCCTCGGCCTTAGCCAATGGGTCTGCTCTTGTGGAAGGAGGTCTGGTGGTAGGAGAGAAAGACGTGAGCCTTAAGTCAGACTCTTGTTGGGTCCTGACCTTCAGAAGGCACATGTCTACCCAGCACACAGGCTCCAGCTGCTGAGCTGTGTATGGGAGGCTGGTTTCTGCATGCCCCATATTGAGGGTTAGACCCCACTGGCCTGGCTCTTTCCTTCAAAGACAGAAGTAATAGGCTATGTGTAGAAGTCTGCTATTGTCAGTTTTTTGTGCTCTGTAACACGAAACTCTCGCACAACCCACTTATAGATGTAGAAACAAGGAACCAGAGATGCTAAGTAACTCATTCAAGGTCACACAGCTTTGAGTGGGAATGCTCAAATTCAGACCCTGCTTTCCAAGTGTCTCCAAATCCTGTGCAGTTTCTGGACCATTCTGTTGTCACTGTGCCTTGCACATAGTAGGTACTTGATAAACTTCTGGATAATAAAACATAGCCATAAACTAATACATAACTATCTCTTTCTGCTAGCCTTCCAGTCTGCCTCAGGCTTACACATTCACCTCTGCGTGAGGGAAGAGTCTCAGAACTGGGATTATCTGAGAGAGGACAGGCTTCAGGCGCTGAAGGGGGGAGGTGATGCCTGCATCCCAGGAGGGGTGAATGCTCCGAGTCTGGGTGTTAGGGGGTAATGGGTCCCGGGCATGGTGAGGACGGGCAGGCACCTGCTGGGCCACGGTCTCAGTCGGTGTGTGGCTCATGAATGTCTCATAACTTCAGGAGCCACAGCGTGACTGCAGGGTAAAGGACCTGGAATTAATCCAAATTCTCTGAGAAGCGGATGCCAAGGCAGGATTAGATGTGCAAGAGGTTTATTAGAGGACATATCAGTGAGGGGAAGGGCAGGGTGCTGGGGAGGCTGAGAGAGCGGGCTCAATGCTGATCATCCAGGGTGGGGGGATGGGGGGAGGAGGTAGGGAAGGAGCGAGGCAGGCTGAAAGGAAGTGTTTTTGACTGTAGGGCACTTGTAAGAAAGTTGGCAAGGCCAACGGGGAATCCTCCAGCCAGCGTGCCTGGCAGCGGGGCTCTGTCCCTCCCAGGACAGGGTCTCCTTTGTGGCCCTGCCTGCTCAGTCACCGCCTTGTGGGGAGCGCCGCCTCCGCAGACGCACGACTGGGCTGCGAGCCTGCAGTGGAGAGGCGGGCATCGCGGGCGAGGGTGACGGGAACCTTCTCTAGTGTTGGTGTGCATGCCGTGTGTGCGGAGGAAGGTTTGTGTGCGCGCACGCCTCTTTCTTAGTCGTAATTCTGTTGGCTTCCCGGTTCACATCCAACTGTGGAGGTGGCCACTTCCCCCTCCTCCTTCACCTTGACCGTGTCACCCACTCTGAGCCTCGGTTTCCCCACGTGTAACGTGAGGCAGGTGGACTTGCTGGTTTTTAAGGCCTAGAGTGCAGCTGCTGAAGCCGTTGGTTAGCTCTGTTCCCCAGAGAGCTGAGAGGTGTGTCCTCACGGTCCCCACAGGCCAGCCAGCCCCCTTTCACCAGCCTGGCCCGGGCGACCGCCACCAGCGCCTACGGCTCCCGGGAGCTAGACTTTGTGCTTCTGGAAACTCAGGAGAAAGGCTGATTGGCCCGGCGTGTGTCACGTGTCCAGCTCTGGTCCAATCAACGAAGACCAGAGGGTGGAGCCACTTGCGGCTGTTCCCTGAGCAGGGCTTTGCGCATGCTCTCTGAAGTAAAGGTGCTGACCTTTGGGCAGCGTTACTCCCGGGTCGAGTGAGGAAGTGCAAGGTGTAGGTGGCACTCTGGCTGGCCGTGTCCTCTCAGCGTGGCACACCCACTAGCTCCACAACGTCAGGAGCTGGACTATGGTTTTGCCCCAGTGCTGGGGCGTGCACACTGCCTGCACCCAAGGAGTGTCTTGGCGGGCGTGCCCTGCTGTTGCCGACCCTGAAAGGCTGACCTCTGCTGGCCAGGACAGGCACTACGCCTACCCGGTGGCCACCACCCCAGGACAGCAACGGAGGGATGTCTTTCCATTAGCCTAGAAGCCTCTGGTAAGTGGCGGTGTTGCAGTTACACAGCCCAGGCTCTAGTGCTGGGTTTGGGTGTGGCTCTTACACTAACTCGAGCCAGTTCCTTTCCTCCTTGGGGCTTTTCCCGTATCTGCCAACTGGGTCTCATCACCACCAACAGGTGCGGAAGGGGCCGTATGTTGTGCAGGTTTGGGGCTCAGCTTTTGAGCTGATTTTGAATCCAGCTTTTCGTTCCTTGCTGTATGACCTTGGGCAAGTTACTCAATCTCTTGAAGCCCCAATCTCCCCATCTATAAAATGGGAAGGAAGAAGAATTTCTCTTCTGTTCTCTAAAAGGTGATGTGAGGATTCAATATGAGAATGCATGGAAAAAAGCACTGAGCGTGACGTCTGACATCACATCATTGTGAGGTGGCCTTGCTATGTGGTATGCTGGGGGCACACTCATTCATCTCCTGTCCTTCACCTCTTCCCCAGCCCCATCTCTCAGAGCACCCTGGCTAGTGGGCCAAGGAGTGATCAGTATCTGGAGCACAGCGGGGACTCAACCGTGTACAAAGAGTGGGAATGCGCTGCAGACCTCCTGCCTGGGTGGTCTCAACCTCATCCAGCTTTTATCGAGTATTCCCCACCTAGCAGGTAAGTCTCTGCTCTGAGGGGCTCCCAGGGCATTTCTGTACAGGGCAGGATGCATTCTACTGTGTGAACACTCACTGCAGGCTTGGGAGGAGCCTGTCTTAGATGTCTGGACACCTGGATTTCAATTCATTTCATTTCAATTCATTCATTTCAATTCATTTCAAAGAGTGAGTCTTTGCTACTCACTCCCTATGTGCCTCTACCCCCAGCCCCTCCAAACTAAAGAAAGATTCCATGAGCTGGGGAGGGAGAAGACTCATAGGGGAGGTGAGAGAAGAGGATGGACCCCCTAGTTGGGTATGAGGATCTAAGTAGGCGAGGCCTTGGGCCCCTGGTGCAGCTAAGGAGGTGGGAGGAGCCTGGACTTCCTTGCACCACAACATTGGAGTGGAAATGGAAGTCGCCCGGTGGGCACATCCAGGCAGAGGGGCCTGATGTGGCCTCTCAGAAGTGCCAGGAGCAGCAGAAGGCTCCTGGGTGCCCAAGAGGGATTCCCATAGCCTGCAGCGGGGTGGACTCAGGAGTGTGTTTCTGATGTGCCCAAGAGTGTGGCACAGACAAGGCACAGAGGACAGGAGGACCTAGAGAGGCTGCAAGGGAGCCCAGAAGAAGGCCGTGCATAGTCAGTGGGCACCAGTGTCTGATGTTTAGACATCCTGGGGGAGAAGAGCAAGGCAGATGACCAAGAGCTGGGGCCTCCTGGTGTTCTTCCTCCCCCACCTCAATACTACATAATTCCCATCCCTACCCAAGAACTGAGATGGAGCCTTCACTAAGATTAGGTGTCCTCCATCCAAGTGAAATGATGGCTCAAAATATAAATGCAATTCAGTTAGATAAGGAAAGTTCTATTTCTCGTATGCTTCAGCTCCGAGATTACTACCTGCCACTGAAAGAGAAAGGGGACATTGTACAGGTTCATAGAGGTGAGATGAGGTGGCTTTCAAAGAGAATTAAGCTAACGTTAATCTTTAGATCTGCAATACTGGACAACAAAATATCCACACTCTGTTAGGGAAAAAGGTTTATGACCCAAGAGTCTTCATTCTAGTTAAGATACCATTAATTCTGTCAGGGCATTTTAGGGGCACATAAGGACTGAACAAAATACTCAAGGAGATACTCAAACCGATGGAATGTGGGTTAAAAGAGAGATCTTAAAATAGGGGATGAAAAAGAAAAAAGATAGGGGATGAAAGAGTGTATAGGAAACAGTAGGAAGGAATGGGTATGTTAGTTAAATCAGAATGAATAATGACGTTTTAAGTAGGGATTCTCGAAACAAAGGCCATGTGGTAAAGGAAAACCTGTTAAGAGTCAAAAATGAAGTATTGAAGTTTGCACTATCCAGTATGGTAGTCATGAGTTACATGTGGCTCCTTACATTTAAATTAATTAAAATTATATAAAACCAAATAATCAGTTCCTCAGTTGCGCTTGCCATTTTTCAAGCACTCAATGGCCACACATGTCTAGTGGCTACTGAATCAGACAGGGCAGATATAGAACATTTCCACCACTGCAGAAAGTTCTTTGGGATAGTGGTGATCTAAATTATCAGAAAATCCATGGAGGGGAAAGGATATTTTGGAGCACAGAGAAGAAAGGTAGTCTAAAAATCTTCTAAAAGGATACGAGAAGTGAACAGGCAAAACCAACAGCAAACTTGAAAAGCAGGGTGGAATTTCCAAACAGGCATGTGACTTAGTGGTGGTGGTGAAATAAGGAATAAAGAGAAATTTGGCCAATCCAGAAAAGGGGAAGAAGAAAGAGGGAGGAAAATATAATCAGTAATAAATGTGAAATTAGGTGGAAGAAATAAAACTAAGTTCATTAGCTATCAGAATAACTATGATCTGGACTTCTATCAGAAACCAAAGTTGCCATTTCTAGTATATATGTAGAGAAATATCCCCTGGGACAAATTTTATGCTGGATACATTTTTAATTTGTATTTATTTTTATTTTTTAAAGTTTTTTTTTTTTTTTTTTTAGAGAGAGAGCGAGAGAGTACGGGGCAGGGACAGAAAGAGAGGGAGAGAGAGAATCCCAAGCAGGCACCTGTTGTCAGCATAGAGCCTGACACAGGGCTCAACCCCGTGAACCATGAGATCATGACCTGAGCTGCAATCAAGAGTTGGACGCTTAACTGACTGAGCTGCCCAGGTGCCCCTGGATACATTTTTTAAAATATAGTTTTAAAAACATAGCTTAGATAACATAAAATAAGGGAAATGTCAGTGTTTAGGAGCATTAAGAAATCTTGATTCTGATGGGGTAAGTGCATTTTGGAGCTAGTGTTTGCCTACAGGATATCTGCCTATCCCTGGTGACCCAGAGTCTGAGTTTAATAGCTCATGGCACAGAGGATAATTCCCGGGAATTAGATGAGAATAGGTCAGAAGTCCTCTACATAAAGCTAGGATCCCAGAGGGCTATTAAACTAGGGGGGAAGAGTGTCCACAGAGACTTGTCTGCCTCTGTCCTCACTGGAGTTGGAGTGGAAGAAAGAAGGTTCTTTCCTGAGAATCTCTAGGATAAGCCCAGTTTCGAATGGGTGTGGCACCAGAATTTATACTGCCTAGTGCTCCCTGCACTCCCCTTCTCCAAACAAAACAAAACAAAACAAAACAAAATAAAACACACACAAAACAAAAACAAAAACAAAAACAAAACCCCCCAAAACAAAAAAAGCAAATAACAAAACTAAGTAAATATGCAATTTGAAGTATTCCCCAGATGCCTGATGAAGCAATTGCAAATACTCCCTGGAGAAACACAGTTTAAATCTAGGCTTCAAGGACTTCTCACAGATAAACTTCCAAGGAACAGGAGGTCATACTGGAAAAAAAAAATCATTAAACAGAAGAGGAAATAAGCTACATGAAATGAGAGTCAGCAGAAAACAACATTGCTGAATCAGACCGACGGCAACGCTGACTGAAGATATTGAAATTATCTGTTATAGAATATGAAATAATTATGTGTGGCTTGCCTAAAATAAAGAAGTGATTGCATGTATGACAAAAGAATTAGAGAGAGAGAGAATCAAAACTGACTAGATGAATCTGAAGAAGAACCACAGAGAATTTCTAGAAGTGACAAATATAATTGAAATTGAAGCCGAGTGGATGAAAGATTCGTTCCAGGAAAGATGGAGTGAACACCATCTACTTTGTCTCCTACTGAATGCAGTTATTCTCCCTGGACAGAGTGTGTGGACCATTGGAAAGTAAATTGTAGCCAATAGATTAGAGAGGGAAACAAGAATTTGAAGTACAACCGAATTGGGTTGAGTTTCTCATTTTTTCCCTCCAGTATTGGCTGACCTGGACTCAAAGGCAGCCTGAAATCTGGAAGGGTGCACCATGTACAGGCAGAAGGAGCTTCAAGAGAGCAAATAGAGTTTTCTTTCTGGCCTGAAGAGTAGAAAAAGGCCTCCTAAGGATCAGGGAGAAGGAAGCTTTTCTGTTTATTTTTTCTTTTTTCCATCCTCACTCATGCCAGCCCCCGGGCAGTCTTGCAGTGGTGGCAGTGGCAGTGGTGAGGACAGCATCTGTATGTAGGAACCTAAAATCCCAAGGGAAAGACAACCTTCTCTCTGTTAGAAGACCTGTGAACAGAAGAGCTTGAGCAAATTCTTGCTGTTTTTCTCTTTGTGTCCTTCCCCTGCGTAGTGTCAGACACAGATGCAGTCATAAGAAGGGCATAGCAGAGCCACGAAATGGCAGATATCTGGCCGGGGGACGGGCTAGGGAGGCCGCAGACAGCCAAAAAGTGTTGGGGTGCGTGTGGAGAGGAGTGAGCACCAGAGAGTGATTGTATAACTTCGTATGTAAACTTCTGGGATCACTCCCAAACTGTGCATGCATCAATCTCATCCTAAAGAGAATCTGAGAGGTTTTGAGAACTGAACTAGGGGGCAGACCACCACCCAGTTCTCAGACTGGTGTTGCATATGTAGGACACATTTGAACAGAACTACAAAAGGCTTTGAAAATTGAACTGATCTTAGAACCAGAGCCTATAAATAGTGGGTTGAAGCTTGTGGTTGAACCTCGCCTCAGTCAACTGTCTGCTAATTTGTTTTTAAAATCAACATTCTTCTTAATATGTAAACAAGACCAAGAGTTGCATAACATGATGTTCAAAATGTCCAGGATACGATCAAAAATGCCTTGGGATATGAAGAATTGGAAAAATCTCAACTTACAGCAAAAAAGACGATCAGTAGTTGTCAACCCCTGAGAAAACATAAAAATTGAAATTATCAGAACAAGACTTTAAAGCTACTACTGTAACTATAAGAAGTGAGTGTGAACACTTTTGAAATGAATGAAAAAATAGGACGTTTCAACAACAAAAAAAGAAGATATGAAGAAGAACTGAATGGAAAATATAGAACTGGAAAATATAATAACCAACATTTAACAATAACTGGATGGACTCAGTAGCAGAATGGAGATGACAGAGGAAAGAGTCCATGAACCTGAAGATAGATCAATAGAAATTGTTCAGACTTAACAATGGAGAGAAAAAATTGAAAGAAATTGAACAGAATATCAGGAACCTGTGGAACAATACTAAAATGTCAAACATTCATGTCATCAGAGTCCTTGAAGGAGTGGAGAAAGAGTGCAATTCAGGAAATAATAATACAAAAATAATGGTTGCAAACTTCCCACATTTGTAAATTCAAGAAACTCAGCAAACCTCACACAGGATCAACTCAAAAACATCACCTCCCAGGTATGTGATAATCAAATGGTTTTTAAATTAAAAATAAAGAAGAAAATCTGGAAAGTAGTCGGAGAAAAAAGTGCATCATCTATAGGAGAACATATATTTGAATGACTGTTGATATCTCACCAGAAACCATAGAGGCTAAAAGGAAATGAAACATTTTGGAAGTGCTGAAAGAAAAGAACTACCAATGCAGAGTTCTGTATCCAGTGAAATTATCCTTAGGAATAAAGGTGAAATAAAAATATCCTCAGATGAAAAAAACCTAAGAGACTTTGTTGTCAGCACACCCGTTGTAAAATAAATACTAAAAGAAATTCTTCAGATGAAAGAAAGATGATACCACAGGGAAACTTAGGACATCAGGAATGAGGGACAAACAACAGAAATGGTAACTATCTGGGTAAATGACTGTTAACCTTCTCTTGAGTTCTCTAAAATATGATTGACAGTTGAAAGCAAGAATTAGGACTCTTCTAGGATGACATTTTCAATGTAGGTCTAATATATAAGACAGCTATCGTATAAAGAAAGGAGGCTAAGGTGACTTATGGTAAAATTTCTACATTCTATTTAGGATAGTAAAGTATCTGTTCACAGTAGACAAATTAAGAGAAAAATTAAGTATGTAAGTTGCAATCACAAGAAAATTACCAAGGAGATATAGTAAAACATACAATATGATAAATTAAAATGGAATATTAAAAAATGTTCAGGGGCACCTTGGTCACTCAGTCAGTTAAGTGTCCGAATTCAGCTCAGGTCACGATCTAATGGTTTGTGAGTTCAAGCTCCATATCAGGTTCTGTGTTGATAGCTCAGAGCCTGGAGCATTCTTCAGATTCTGCGTCTCCCTCTCTCTCTGCCCCTCCCCCTCTCACACTCTGTCTCTCTCTTGTTCTCAAAAATAAACATTAAAAAAATTGAAAATGTTTAAATGACGCAAAGAAAGAAGAAAAGGGGAAACAGAGGAACAAAAAACAGAGCAAACAGAAAATAAATAATAAAATGACAGCCCTGAATTCAAACATATCAATAATCACATTAAATCTAAATGGACTAAACATACCAATTAAAAGACAGAAATGGCCAAAATGGATTAATAAAAACAAGGTACAACCATATGCTTCCTATAATTATGTTGATAAAATGATATAGATAGGTTAAAAGACTAAGACATATATCCAAAAAACCATTGAACAGTACTCTTCAAATAGGTGAATTTATGACATATGAATTATATCTCAGTAAGGCAATTCAAAGAAGATTAAGATACATCTTGCAAACACCAATCAAAAGAAAGCTGGAGTAGCTATATTAATATCAGACAAAGTAGACTTCAGAGCAAAGAAAATTACTAGGGATAAAGGGATACATTACATAACAATAAAAGGGCCAGTTCAACAAGAAGACATAATAATCCTAAGTGTGTATGCATCTAATAACAGGACTTCAAAATGCATGAAGCAAAATCTGATTAAACTCAAAGAAATGGAAAACTCCACAGTTATAGTTGAGGAGTTCACTATTCCTTGCTCAGTAATTAATAGAACAGGTAAATAGCACATACGAGAGCCGAGCCATAAGCCAACTGGAACTAACTGATGGTTATAGAACATTCAATCAAAAACCGGTAGAAAATAAATTCTTTCCAAGTGTGCAAAGAACCTACATTGAACCTACAATGAAGACCTCATTTTGAGTCATAAAAAAAGTCTTAACAATTTAAAAATAATTGAAATCATACAAAGTGTGCTATTTGATCACAATGAGATCAAACTAGAAATTTATAGCAGAGCAAAAACTGGAAAATCTCTAAACACTTTAAATTTTAAAAAAATACACTTTTAAGTAATTCATGGGTCAAAAAGAAAGTGTTATGGAAATTAGAAAATATTCTGAACTGAATAAAAAAAAATACCAAAATTGTGAGATGCAGCTTCAACAATGCTTACAAGGAAATTGATAGTGTTAAATGGTTATATTAGAAAAGAGGAAAGATCTCAAATCAACAATCTAAGCTTTCACCTTAAGAAACTAGAAAAAGAAGAGAAATATAAACCAAAAGCAAGCAGAAGGATGGAAATAATAAAGACAAAAGCAAAATTCAATGAAATTAAAATAAGAAAACAATAGAGAAAAATCAGTGAAACAAAAAGCTGTTTCCTTGAAAAAATGAATTGGTAAATTTCTAGGTTGACTAAGAAAAAAAGAAGATACATATTACCAATAACAGGAATGAGAACGGAATTATCACAACAGACTTCATACACATTACAAGACTAATAAGGGAATAATAATATAAACAACTTTACAAAATAAATGGACAATTTAGATAAAATGAACTACATCCTTGAAGGCCACAAACCACTAAACACTCATCCAAGAAGAAATAAATAACTCAAACAGTCATATATTTATTAAATAAATTGAATTTATAGTTAAAAGCCATTTGAAAAATAAAATGAAAAATAAAAATCAAAAGATTTCGCTGGCAAATTCTACCAAATGTCTAAAGAAGAAATGAAACCAATCTTTTGACATATAAATCTCTTCCAGGAAATAGAAGGGAATACTTCCTAATTCATTGTAATGAGTCTAATTTTATCCTGATGCCCAAACCAGACAGATTTAGGAAAAGATCAGTATCTCTCATGAACATAAATACAAAAGTCCATGACAAATATTAATAAATTGAATCCAGCAATATATAAAAAGTAACTGGGTCTCAGGAATGCAAGATATTGAAGATAAGTCAATGTCATCCACTCTATTAATAGTCCAAAGAAGAAAGACATATCATATCGATCAGTGCAGAAGAAACATTTGAAACCAACAGAGCCAGCTCCAGAGGCTTTGCTAGGGCAGAGTTGAGTGGAGACCCCCAAGAAAAAGAGGAGATTGCATCAAGTTCTGATGGTGGTAGAGCTTAGATAAAACCACCCCCCAAAAGTAAGAGTCTCACCCTGAGTGGGGAAGTACTGAAGAATCAGAGTGCTGTTTACTGAGGAATTGAATAAAGGGGCTTCAGAGTATGAGACCAAAGGTGGAAGTCTTATGAAGAGTCATTTTTGTGGGAAAGAGATGGCTTGAAGGGAGAGGAATCTTCCAAATGGTTGATGGTGAAGTAAAATAAGGAGCGAGTGGTAGAAATTAGGGTCCAAAGAAACAAAGGAAACCTACCCAAACCACTTCACTTTAATGTACTAACATAAGGCAACACTCTGGAACTAAGAAACTTAGAGAGCCTCTCAAGTGTTTACCCTTGTCTACATAGGACCACCTGTAAGTCCTGGTGGAGAAAAACATCATATTAAAAATAGACAGAAAATAGGGGTTCCTGGATGGCTCGGTTGGTTGAGCATCAGGCTTCAGCTCAGGTCATGATCTCATGGCTCATGAGTTCAGGCCCTGTGTCGGGCTCTCTGCTGACAGCTCAGAGCCTGGAGCCTGCTTTGGATTCTGTGTCTCTGCCTCTCTCTCCTTCTAGCTCTCAAAAGTAAATAAACATTTAAAAAATTTAAAAAAAAAATAGAAAGTAGAAGCCAACATCTACACAAACCTACTACAGAACAAAAAAATGAGAATCAAAATATTTTCAGCTGATAAAATTCTCTTTCCAAAACCAATGATGGAGAGCAAAACTGTTACAGAACACCCTGACTTGAATTAGATATCCTTAAACAAATATTTGCAGATATGAGGGAAAAACCCACCTCACATCACAAATTTGAAAGCTCAGAAAGGAAATGGACAAAGCAGAAATGATAGATGCAACATGAGTGTTTACTAAATTCAGGAAAGAAATAGAAAGGAAAATAATCTCAGAACTGACAAAAATTACAAGGTGCCCAAGGGAGAATAGATTTGATTGAATATATAATAGGAGAGGAATGAAAATAGCTAAGAATGCCAACATGAAATAATGAGATTTAATAATACCAAAGAAAAACTGTTGGCTAGAGAAGGCAGGTAGAGAAGTGTCAACATTTATATAATTAGAGTCCCTGAAGAAAGAAAGAAAGAAAAAAAGACAAACAGAACAAAAATTTAAAACTATAATACAATAACACTTTCTTTTTTTATTTTAATATATTAAAAAATTTTTTTTAATGTTTATTTATTTTTGAGAAAGACAGAGACACAGAGAGCAAGTAGGGGAGGGGCAGAGAGAGAGGGAGACACAGAATCTGAAACAGACTCCAGGCTCAGCTGTCAGCAAAGAGCCCAACGCAGGGCTCAAACCCACTGTGGGGCTCGAACCCACGAACTGTGAGATCGTTACCTGAGCTGAAGTCAGATGCTTAATTGACTGAGCCACCCAGGTGCTCCTAACAATAACATTTTCTGGAAATGAAATAAGATCTGAGTTCGTGTGTTCAAAGAGCTTACTCTGTACATGGGGAAATAGACCTGAAACAGTCTGCTCCAAGATATTAGACCTAGGGGTAAAGAAACAAATCCTCTGGGCCTTAAATTTACAAAGACCAATTCCTTACAATGGAAAGGAAATTAATTTGGCATCAGACTTCTTAATAGGAATACATGAAGAAGGACGACAATGGGACGTTTTCAAGAAACCCCAGGAGAAAAAGTATGAACCAAGGATTTTTAGATCCAGACAAACATGAAGACCATAGAATAGTTTTAAACATGCAGACTCAAAATACCACATTCACAAATCATTCCTGAGAAATCGGAACACCACTTTTATTCTTTTTAATAATGAGGAGGCCGGGGTTCCTGGGCCACTCTGTTGCAAGACGTTGAAAGGTTATTTCCTTTCTCTGGACTGGTGATCAGAGGTTTTTGAGATGTGCTGTAGCTTTAGCCATGTTGATTTTACTTGGTGTTCATAGAGGTCCTAGGACCACAGACTTGGTGAAACGGAGTAGAAAGAGCAGGGTCCTGTGGTCAGATGGACTTGGGCTGGAACACTTTCTCTGCCCCATCCATCACCCATCCATCAGCCAGCCAGCCACTCACCAAATTTTGGAGAACCCTCAAGGTGCTAGGCACCCCAGTAGGCTCTGTGGATACAGGTGAGCCAAGCAGATCCAGGCAGCTTACATTCTAGTGGGGGGAGGTAGACATTTAACTGATAGCCACACAAACGTATACTCACAGATTGTGGTAAGCGATGTTGAAAGTAGGCAGCATTCTCTGAGCGTGGATAGAGGATGGTAATGTAAGAGTCCAGAAAGGCTTCACTGAGAAGATGGTGCTTGGACTGAGGCTGGAATGATGGAGGGAGTCCTCCCAGGGGAAGGGGGTCGGGTAGGACATTCTGGGCAGAGGGGGCAGCACGGGTCGAGAGTACTGTGGTAAGAGGAAGCTCAAACCTTTGGGGATCAGGTGGCAGAAGCAAGTGGCCAAGTGATGGGAGCGAGCTAGGGGCCAGGTCCCAGAATGAGGATGAGGTCTGTCTGTGATAGCTTGGGGAATACAGTGAAACATTTGAAATGGGGAGGCAGGATTGGAATCATGTATTTAAATTTTTTTTTAACGTTTATTTATTTTTGAGACAGAGAGAGACAGAGCATGAACAGGGGAGGGTCACAGAGAGAGGGAGACACAGAATCCGAAACAGGCTCCAGGCTCCGAGCTGTCAGCACAGAGCCCGACGCGGGGCTCGAACCCACGGACCGTGAGATCATGACCTGAGCCGAAGTCGGACGCCTAACCAACCGAGCCACCCAGGCGCCCCAAGGAATCATGTATTTAAAAGATCGTTCTGACTGCACTGGGGAGAATGACTCTGTGGTGGGAGGAGCAGGGAAGGAGGGATGTGGGCAAGTCACGTCTTCGCTGTGTGGCTCTGGGCACATCACTGAACTTCTCTGAGCCTTAATCTGCTCGCTTGTAAAAGTGGAATAATAATGGTAACCTACAGGTTAAGATGAAATCGAGGGCGCTGAATGTCTGACACAGAAGAAAAAGTTCAACAACTCTGGTTCCGTGTTACTGTTTAATTAACCTTAGACAAAGGTGCAATCTCTAAAAACATTTTATGGTGTCCTCCTTTCCTGTCCTCTCCATCCCTGTCTGGGCCTTCTGTTCCCCCTGCTACTTTAGGAATGTCTAGGACAAGAATTGAATGTAACTTCAGTTTTAGTGGGCAAATCGCGCCCTGGATCAGAAATACATATGGGGAGTATGAGGACCCTTGAACCAGATAGGAGCAGGGTCCTCGGGATCTGTTTTCCCCCTCTCACCCCCTGCCAATGTTCTTGAAGCTCAGCACTGTCCAGATCTGTTAGAACAAGAATACAATCCTTCCTTGGAGGACGGTCATTTCCAAAGGAAGCACCAAAACTGAGAGGGATCTTCTTTCTCTTGCTGCTTTATCTCTCTGTCTCTGCCTCTGTCTCTCTCTCTACTACTACTTTCTATTTGCTTTATTTATTTTTATTTTTTTTATTAAAATTTTTTTTAACATTTATTCATTTTTGAGAGACAGACAGAGTGTGAGTGGGGAGGGGCAGCAAGAGAGGGAGACACAGAATCTGAAGCAGACTCTGGGCTCTGAGCTGTCAGCACAGAGCCCAATGCGGGGCCTGAACTCACGGACCGTGAGATCATGACCTCGAACTTATGGACTGTGAGATGATGACCTGAGCTGAAGTCCGGGTGCTTAAATGACTGAGCCACCCAGGTGCCCCTCTGTTTGCTTTAGAAATGTAAACTAGTTTGCATCTCCAACTCATTGAGCCCTGAGACACTTAGCATCCAGCTTTGCAAAAGCTTTGCAAAAGCTCCCCCATCTGCTCACACTGTGGAGAATGGCATTGGAGCAACCATTCATTGCATACATGTGGCCCTATGAAGGCTGGCCTCAGAAGTTAACATGCTGACCTCTTTTTCTTTTCTTTTCTTTTTTTTTTTTTTTTTTTTTTTAGTGAGGGTTAATATACATATGAAGAAGTGTGCCATGCGTTCCAATCTTACATGTACAGCTCAGTCACATTTTTACAAATTTAACTACTACCCTATCCAATACCTAGAACATTTCCAGCACCCTGGGAAGTCTCCTGTGTCCTCTTCCCAGATAGTACCACCCCTGCCCCCAGAGGTCACGATTCTTTTGACTTCTATCACCATTGGTTAGTTTTGCCTGTTCTTAAATATCACAGAAAGGGGATGTAGTCTTTCACTCAGTCTAGTGTCTGCAATATTGAATCATACTGTTGTATGCATCTGTATAGACTGTGTATTCTCATTGCTGTATAGCATCCATAATATGGATATACTACAATTTGTCTAACATCCTGTTGATATTTGGGTTGTTTCCAGTTTGGGGCTGTTGCGAATAGTCCTGCTATGAACACTCCCTAGCACAAGTGTTTAAATTTTTTTTTGACATTTATTTATTTTTGAGACACAGAGAGAGGCAGAGTATGAGCCGGGGAGGGGCAGAGAGAGAGGGAGACACAGAATCCAAAGCAGGCTCCAGGCTCTGAGCTGTCAACACAGAGCCCGACGTGGGGCCCGAACTCACAAACTGTGAGATCATGACCTGAGCTGAAGTCGGATGCTTGATCGACTGAGCCACCCAGACACCCCCCTAGCACAAGTGTTTAGGTGTCGACGGGCACTCATTTCTGTTGGGCATATGCCCAGGAGTAGAATTCCTGGGTCACAGAGTACGCATGTATTCAGCTTTCGTGGACACGACTGAACAGTTTTCCTAAGTGATTGAACCATACTGCATTCCCACCGGGAGCCAAGTGGTAGAAATCCACCTCAAGCTAGCTCAGTCAAAAAGCGTACCGGTTCCCACAACCAAACCATGGGTCGAGGGAGGGTGCCACTACTTCAGGGTAGAGGAGACCCTGCCAGGCTCTCTCTCTGTCTCTGGGCCTGTCAACACCTTTCTCTCTGACTCAAGACTGACTTCCTCCATGTGTCGACCTGGCCTTACACTTCACAGCCGCGCTGATTGGCCCGAGTTGGATTCTGTATCAACCCCTGGGGGCCTGTATTGGCAGCCCCCGTTGGATCCACAGGGGTGGAGGAGGGGAAGAGCAGTTCTCCCTAAAGATAGGCACGGTGTCCCCAGACTGCAAGGGAGCCATGTGCTGCAGGGACAGCGGGTCAGGTGCTGGATTCCATTCCCAGCTCTGCAGCATCTCCTCCTAGCCATATGACCCTGGGCAATTGCTGCAGACTGAATGTTAACGTCCTCCCAGGTATGCTGAAGCCTAATCCCCAATGTGATCGTATTTGGAGGTGGGGCTTTGGAGAGGTGATGATGCCATAAGGGCAGAATCTTCATGAATGGGGATAGTGCCTTATAAAAGAGACCCAGAGAACTTCCTCACCCCTTCCACCGTGGGAGGACACGGCGAGAAGGCCATCTGAACCAGGAAGCAGGCTCTCCCCAGAACCCAAATCAGCCGGTTCTTTGATCTGGGACTTTCCAGCCTCCAGAACTGTGAGAAATAAATTTCTGTTGTTTATAAGCCACTTAGTCTGTGATATTTTGTTGTAGTTGCCCAAATGCCCAAGGCAGCAATTCATTTAGTTTCTAAATGGATTAGGAAACCTGTTTCCTAATGGATAAAAAGGAACAAACACGTTCTTTACACGGTATTAAATAAGGCATCACAGCTGATGCCTCTTACCCATGATAGATGCTTAATAATGTCCCTTCCCTCCCTGTCCTCTCAGAGCAGGGTTGGGATGTGAATCCTCCTGTCTTGTAATTCCTAGAACTGTGTCCTGTATCTAAGGGCTGTTTCTTCTTGCTATTGGCTGAGAGAACACATGTCTGGGGGCAGGAGAGGGGTCATCACTCTGAGCTGTATATGTGCTTCCTGGTGGCTCTGTCAAATCAGCCTGCACTGGATTCAGTGGGAAAGGAGAGATTTGGATGCTGGCTCAGTGAGAGTGATGTTCTGGCAGATTCCCCAAACAGCAACTTAAACAAATTAGTTTCATTTCCTTCCTTTAAATCAAAGAAACATGGAGGCAGGCAACCCAGTGCTGGTACAGCCACTCCTTGATGCCGTCAGGGGCCCAGAATCTTTCCCGGTGGGACCATCCCCATTGCAGCGTCCCCAAGTTGAGCTAGTTTGAGAGGGTCTCTCCTCCTTGCAACCGAACATACTCCTTCAGCGGTTTTAAATCAGGGTCACCAAGTGCTTCATATAGAAATTCAGTTTATTTCAATAATGCAATCAAAGCAAGTTTTGGTAAGTTCATTCTGGCGAGGGTGAAGCATCTGACGTTGTAAATATTCTCGCACATTTGTTTACAGAGTTCAGCACTGAAGATAGAGTTACTTGTGCTTGCAAATGTGAGCGTATATTTCAGCAGAACACAGCAGCATGGCAAAAACAATATTCATATCCAATTAGGAAATTCATGGAGCAGAAATGAACTTGGAATCCGTGGTGGTGCACATATTTGAAAATAGGGATAGAATAGGCTGCCATGGTATATCAATTGAAATAGAAATTTCACTTATTTGTATGAACATGCACACATGAAGGGTAATTACACTACAATATTTTTGTGGCAAAGATGATATTTAATTTAAAACACAGTTCAATATGGCAGCAGGGCCAGGAGTAGGGGTGGAGAGAAGGCATCCACCTCTCATGAAAAATTCAAGGACCAAAAAATATAGTAGTCAAGATAAATAGTATTTTAATATAATATTTTATTTTATTTATTTTTATTCTTTAAAAAAAATTTTTTTAGTGTTCTTATTATTTATTTTTGAGACAGAGAGAGACAGAGCATGAGCAGGGAAGTGGCAGAGAGAAAGGGAGACACAGAATCGGAAGCAGGCTCCAGGCTCTAAGCTGTCCTCACAGACCCCGACGTGGGGCTTGAACTCACGGAGTGTGAGATCATGACCTGAGCTGAAGTTGGACGCTCAACCAACTGAGCCACCCAGGTGCCCCTATAATATTTTAAAAATACAAATTAATTCGAAAATCCTCATGGACAAAATATCAAAATTTTGAATAGACAGGATCAGTATTATTGATTTTTCCTTTTGCCTCCATCTTCCAATATGATTTGGGCACAGCACTGCATAGCAAGATGTATTTTGTTTTTGCTTTTGTTTTTATTTTTGCTGTCTGCCATCAGTCGAATTTTTTAAATGTTTGAGCCTTTGGAGAAATACTTTATAAATCACTTTAAGTGTTTATAATGGAATTGAACATTTTGTAAATGAGTCCTCTCAATTTTGTTCAAAAGAAACTGAAAATCTTTAATCACAGTGTTCCACGAGTGTGCCAAGATAAACTAACTTCTAAAACCTGTATCAGGGCTCCTGGGTGGCTCGGTTGGGTGTCCAACTTCGGCTCGGGTCATGGTCTTTCAGTTCGTGAGTTGGAGCCCTGTGCTGGGCTCTGTGCTAACAAACAGCTCAGAGCCTGGAGGCTGCTTCAGATTCTGTATCTCCCTCTCTCTCTCTCCCCCTCCCCTGCTCATGCTCTGTCTCTCTCTGTCTCTCAAAAATAAATAAATGTTAAACAAAAATTAAAAAATAAAACCCTATATCAAATTTTAGGTATTATAGACAAGGCAGTAAGCAAATTTCAGTGATTTTACACTGGAAAACATTTACATGATCCCTCAAAAGCAAAGAAGTCGCTGAATAAATTAGCTTAGGGGAGGTCAAATGATGGTCAAGATGTAATGTAGAAATTCTATAGTTTTTTTTTTTTTTTGACTTGTGGGAAGAATGTTTTGATGGAGTTCCTATGTTTAATTGGGCAGATTTATATTTTAAATTGGATTGAAGAGACAGAAGGCTGATGGTTTACGGCATCTACAATTGGCAAAATATTGAAAAGAATTACAAAGCCAAGTTATGTGGTGAGTTTTATCTTCTCATAATGGCTTGTTAAAGAAAGATATTCTAAATGGAATTTAAAAAGACACTACCCATGAAAATACTTGGGCTGAAATAGTTAACCATTCCTATCTAAAGAAATTAGAACTGAGAATATCTTCCATCTGTTAGGATTTTCTCAGAGCTTCCCAGGTATCTGCAGAGAAATGATACTCATGTTAAAAGTATTGTGCTCTGGGGCGCCTGGGTGGCTTGGTCGGTTGAGCGTCGGACTTCGGCTCAGGTCATGATCTCACGGTCGTGAGTTCGAGCCCCGCGTCGGGCTCTGTACTGACAGCTCAGAGCCTGGAGCCTGCTTCCGATTCTGTGTCTCCCTCTCTCTCTGACCCTCCCTTGCTCATGCTCTGTCTCTCTCTGTCTCAAAAATAAATAAACGTTAAAAAAAAAAAATTAAAAGTATTGTGCTCTACAGAGGAGAGTCAACAAAGGGTATCAACAATTTCCATTTTATTAATAATAACATATAACTTTGAAGATGATTATAGGCAGTTTTTTGAGGGGGGGGAAGAGACCACATTTTTAAAAAAAAACACACATTCTTTAGAAAAGGACCAGTGACATGATATTAGAAACAGATATGGCTAAGAAATTGATTAAAGTACATGAATGTATACCAAAATTATTATTATTTTTATGTTACTTTTAAAGCTCAAATAATAAATACTATGTTTTAAAATTTTTAATGTATAAAAATTTTTAATATGCTATTTTATTTTTTATTTTTTTAGTGTTTATTGATTTATTTTGAGAGCGAGCAAGAGTATGAGCAGGGGAGGGGCAGAGGGAGAGAGAGCGGGAAAGAGAGAATCCCAAGCAGGCTCCACACTGCCAGCACAGAGCCCATGCAGGGCTTGATCTCAAGAACTGCGAGATCATGATCTGAGCCAAAACCGAGATTTGGCCACTTAACTGACTGAGCCACCCAGGCGCCCCTTAATGTGTTATTTTCAAATAAACTGTTAATTTTAGAATAGCTTTTTATTTACAGAAAAATTGCAAAGATAGTACAGGGAACTTCCATGTACCTCCCCACCCAGCTTCCCCTCTTACTGACATCTTACCTTAGTATGGTACATTTGTTATTATTAATGAACCAATGCTGGTGCCTCTTATTAACTGAAGTCCCTACTTGATTCAGTTTTCCTTTGTTTTTACCTACCACCTTTTTTCTTGTCCAGGATCTCATCCAGGATGTCACACTGCGTTTGGTTGTCAAGTCTCCTTAGGCTCCTCTTGGGGGTGACCATCTTCAGACTCTTCTTGTTTTGGATGACCTTGACAGTTTTGAGTAGCACTGGTCAGGTACACTGCTCTCCTGGACTTTGTCTGCTGTTTTCCTCATGCCTAGAGCAGGGGTATGAGTTTTGGGGAGGAAGAACACAGAGATAAAGTGCCCTTCTCCTCATATTTACCAACATAACTTACACTCTTGAGGTTGGCCTTGATCGCATAGCGGAGGTAGTGTCTGTCTCCATAATAAGCTATTCTCTCCACTTCCCATACTGTGCTCTTTGGAAGGAAGTCACTGTGCACAACCCACACTTAAGGCTTGGGGTCTTATGTTCTTGTTCCTTGAGTGGTGAGCATGTGTGTGTGTGTGTGTGTGTGTGTGTGTGTATAAAATATTATTTGGGATTGTTTTGCACCAGGGTTTTGTCTTGTCTCTCTTATTTATTTATTCGATCATAAATTTATAGCACTATGGACTCATGGATATGTATTTTATACTTTGGGTTATAATCCGATAACTTTTAATTTTGTTGCTTAAATTGTCCTAGCTCTGCCTATTTGGAGCTCTTGCGGTTGGCTCCTGTGTCTTTTTGACATAACCCTCACTGTGAGGTTTTTGTGGGAGTATTTTTGTGGGAGTATTTGGATTGTGCATTTTAGGCAATTTGGCAATTATATTTCATATATTGATTTTTTTTTAAGTTTTATTTATTTTTGAGAGAGAGAGAGACAGGACGTAAGTGGGGGAGGGACAGAGAGAAAGGGAGACACGAATCTGAAGCAGCAGGCTCCAGGCTCGGAGCTGTCAGCACAGAGCCCGATGTGGGGCTCGAACCCATGAGCTGTGAGATCATGACCTGAGCCGAAGTTGGACACTTAACTGACTGAGCCACCCAGGCACCCCATTTCTTTGTGTTTAAGGAAGGGAAAGTAGGTATAAAAATCTCTAGCCTGAGATTTAGTCCATATCCTTGAAAGATGGCTGGAGACCACTCCCTCAGGCTAGTTCCCTCTCCAAGGCTTTGGGCCCATGGCCTGAAGGGGATGAAGCCTGTCAGCAAGAGATCTGGGGCTAACCTGACAAGAGGCACAGCCCCAGACCTGGGCCACTTTCCCGCCCCCGTCCCCAGGACATGGGGACATTTGGAGGAGAATTTCCAGGAGAGGCAGGCCTAAGCGAAGGAATGGGGCCCCAGGCATGCTCTTCCCAGAAACAAGGCAATGTGGATTACCTTTAGGGCTGCACTCAGACCCTAGCTCCCATGGTCACTTGCTTCAGGACCTTGGGCAAGTCACTTAATCTTTCTGAGCTTTGGATTCCTTCGCTCAGAAATGCCTCCCTTGTGCGTTCGGCACAGGGTTGAGGGGTATAATGTGTGTGAAGGGTTTAGCATGCTGACATGGAAGGTAGGCAGCACATAAATGAGAGCTTGCTGCTACTGTGTTTTGTAATCACTAATAAGGTGCCAAGGGGCACCTCAGTTTTGAAAATAAACGGCGCAGTTATGAAGGCAGATGGATTTGCAGTTTGTAAAACCCCCAAGCCCAGCCAAACCAGGATGGGGTCAGGGTGGTGCCCAGAAATGTGATCAAATGGCTCTGTCTGAATACAGATGATGAACCTGCCCTACATTTGCTGGGGGAGCTCATCAAAGAGCAGTTGAACAGAGTGATTGCTGAGAGTGGACCAGGGCCGTCTTCCCCACCCAGGCCTCCGTGTCTTCAGCAGGGGCCCTAGGCATGCCAGCACCACCCACCCCATCATGGGATCCCCAGCCCTCCCCTCTACCCTGGTCCCAGCTGGGAGGGAAGAGGTGACCTCACTGCAAAGAGAGGCTTT
The DNA here is from genome assembly GCF_046562875.1 of Panthera onca. NCBI lineage: Eukaryota > Metazoa > Chordata > Mammalia > Carnivora > Felidae > Panthera > Panthera onca. Next base: position 38,297,124 of record NC_138344.1, on the reverse strand, counting down.
GAGGGGACAGTGGCAGATTTCAGCTGCACGCTTGGCTGTGCTGGAAGGCTGTGAGCCAGGAGGAGCCTTAGTTCCCAAGTGCCCAGCCCTGCAGGTTCTGTACACCCTCCCCCCGCCACCCATACACATGTGCTTCTGGGCACGTGCATTCACACACCCTTATTCTCCCTGTATATGCTTCCACACCCTCACACTCACACATGTGGTAGGCAAAATAAAGGCCCAAACAGATACCCACATCCTAATTGCAGAATCTGTGAATATGTTACCTTACGTGGCAAAAGGGACTTTGCAGATGTGATTAAGGATTCTGACATAGGGAGAGTAGCCTGCCTTATCCACGTGGGCCAGTGTAACCGTAAGCATCCTTATAAAGGAAAGAGGGAGGCAGGAGAGAGAGATTCAATGTTGGCTTCGGAGATTGGAGATGAGGCCACAAGCTAAGGAGTGCAGGCAGCCTGTGGGAGCTGGAAAAGACAGGGAATCCTCTTTCCTTCTGACGTCCAGAAGGACACAGTCCTACGGACCTGTTTTGGACTTCTGACCTCCAGAATGATGAAATAATAAACTTGTTGTTGGTTTAAGCCATAGTGGCTTAAACTATTAACAGGTTTTTTTTTTTTTAATGTTTCTTTATTTATTTTGAGGGATGGGAGGGGCAGAGAGAGAAGGAGAGAGAGAATCCCAAGCAGGCTCCACACTGCGCAGAGCCCAACATGGGACTCGATCTCAGAAAACTGTGAGATCATGACCTGAGCCAAAATCAAGAGTCAGATACTTAACCGACTCAGCCACCCAGGAGCCCCAAACCATTAAAAGTTTTAATATACCTTTGTGTTTTTGGCATCGAGATCAAGAGACAGAATGTTGCCAGCCAGCACCCCTAAAACATCAGTCGTTCACGTATTACTTTCTTGGTTTTTGCTTCCTTCAGAAACCAGTAGAGGCCACCTTGGATTTTCCTTACACTTATTTATTTAACATTTTTCTTTAAATATTTATACCTGTACTTAATTGTATCTATTTGGAAAGAAAGTTTCTGTCCCTTTGTTGAAAGTTAAAAACTATTATCATGAGCCATTATTTATGGCCAGTATTCTGTTTGAAGGCAAGTATAAAGATAAGTGTTACTAAATTCCAGCTAGACCCTCCTACCTCCTAGAGGCTGCACACCTGAGGGTTTTTCTTTATTAAAAAGGGGGATTAGCAGGAGGATTTGGGACTCATTAAGGACTGACTTGCACCAGACCCAGGCTTTCACTTGTATCCAATCGTAAGGATTGAAAGATAAATGAAAAAGAACTTTAGATAATGCTATTTAATAGCAAGTTGGCCTCACTTTGCCCCCCACTGACACCCCACTGATGTCCCAGGCCACCAGCATGTACCCCACACCTCGTGAAAGAACCAGGTGGGGAGGTCACTTGTTTCTGCCTCCTCCCGGAATGGCCTGCAACTCGCTAGCTGTGGAAGCCCAGGTGGGTGACAACTTCTTCACCAGCAAAGGACAAAAATACTTGTTATTTGCCGTAGCCACGTTCTATAAAGCACGTGGGAGCATGGAATTAACAAATACTGAGCCATTCTCCTAGGGAAAATACAGGGTTTCCTGCCACCCGGTCAGTTTTCAGGTTGCATTTTCGTCAAGTGATCAATACATAACCTTGTTTTATGTTTCTGTGTAAACACCTTATTTAATAGAAATTATTGATTCACTGACAAAAGGAAGCTTAGCTAACACACCAGTTTTCTCTGTGAGGACACCACGGCCTTTTTGCACGTAGGACCACTAGACAGAACCTTAGCATTGCCTGTGGGGCCACCTGAAACAGTGAAATCACCAAAGAATAAAAGCACAAAAATGTGAAGAGCAGGGCACTAAGTAGACCACAGGCCAGTTGTTTGCAGCTCGAGCTGAGACAAGAAAGGCAGAGCGTCACTTTGTGGGACGTCGTCTGGGAACGTGTGAATAGGGCCACTCGAGTGTTTTGCCACTCTGCACATGTTTGCAAACGACCCTGGAAGCAGAAGAAGTATTGAATGGGAGTTAAATACATTTTATTGAGTCGGCAAATTCATAAATGTGGCGTCAGTGAACAATTGGGACCGACCTCCTGAAGGGGGGACCGACGCTCTGGGTTGTCGCAGGGGTTCACAAAGTAAGGGAGGGAAGCCCCACTATGAGGCTTGCCCCATAGTAGGTCCTCAGTCCGCGGTGGTCATCATTGCTGCCGTTCGGCTACGTGCTGGCTCTGTGACAGACTCGGGGGCAGTGAGGTGCTTTCAAAATGGGGTGCTGTGAGGCTGAGTGACAGGGTATATGCGGAGGGGCACAGCATCAAGCTGGTGCTCAGAGCCTTTGTTGAATCTGAGTTGAATTTCCTGTAGCACCTTTAGTTCAGTTCTGAGGAGCCCGCAGATATCCCCGCTCCTGTGCCAAGGGTGGTGGAGTATATGCGGGGAAAGTGGGGCAGGCTGGACCCTGAGAGTGAGGACATCTCTCCCCTCACCCTGTGCCAGCCTTGGCACCTACCTCAGAGGATTCTCTGGAGAGGCCGTTTGGGCCCTGGTGCTGGAGGAAAGCTGGGCACAAGCATGGGATTTCATGTTTAGGGTAGGAGGGAGCACTAGAGGTTTGTGGAGCAGGGCCATGTTCAGGATGGAGTGGGCGTTCAGAAGGCAGCTCTGGCGTTGGGGCGTCTAGCAACAAGGCTGAGGGGAGCCTGCCGGCTGGGTGGCAAAGGCCAAGGGGCGGTAGCTGCCGCCATGTCCCGGGTCTTTTGGAGGCCCCTCCTCCTTCCCGTGCGGTGGCTTCGGTTTACCCCAAGATCCCTGACACGGGAGCAGTGAGCGCTGTGGGCGCTGCTTCTCCCTCTGGGCCTTCATCTGCCAAAGCTGTCAAGCATGCAGGGCTCCCCAGTGCCAAACAACCATTCCTCCACTAACGAAATTTTTCATCAAGAAAAATGGTCACTTGGGGAGCCTGGGTGGTGCAGTCAGTTAAGCATCTGACTCTAGATTTCAGCTCAGGTCACGAGCTCACAGTTTGTGAGTTCGAACATCCACAGTCAGTGTAGAGCCTGCTTGGGATTCTCTCTCTCCGCTCCTCCCCCACTCTCACACTCTCTCTCTCAAAGTAAATAAATAAACTTAAAAAGAAGAAAGTAAGATGGCCACCAAAGAGCGGAAGCTGGGTAAAGTTTCACCAGCACTGCATGGGAGATGAAGCGTGAGGAAGTGTGACATTGCCTCCCTCTCCGGTCTCCCACGGGGGCAGTGCACTGACCCACACACGTGCACGTGTGTGTAACACCCCTGGGGACACACACAGGCGCGTGTGCACACCTATATCAACACTGTCACCGTAGTGTGTAACACACACAAGAATGCCATGTGCCACAGCCATGGCACAGTATAACCCAGGGCTTAGTAGTCAGGGGCTGCTTGAATCCAAACTGAAACTTACTAGGCAAGTTACTTCACCTTCCCATGCCTCAGTTTTCTCATCTGTAAAATGGGGGATGCTAATTAATAGAACCTCCCTCAGCTGTCTGTTTTGAAGGCTTAATGAGATGACCCATGTATAGTGCTCGGCGTGGGGCCTGGCACACGATAAACGCTCCATCGGTGTTAGCTACGTGAAAACTAATAAAGGAAAACTCACTAAAATGAAGTTCGGGGGTTGGGCACAGGGAGCTCTTAAGTCCTACCACACATTGCCAATTGAAAATCCTACAGGAAGACAGGGACCATGCAGGTGGATACTACCTTACTGCCCCAGCAGGACGGAGAAAGACTTTCCTGGGGCACCTGGGTGGCTCAGTCAGTTAAGCCTCTGACTTCAGCTCTCAGGTCATGATCTCACGATTCGTGAGTTCGAGCCCCATGCTGGGTGGGCTCTGTGCTGACAGCTCAGAGCCTGGAGCCTGTTTCTGTGTCTCCCCTCTCTTTCTGCCTCTCCCCTGCTCATGCTCTGTCTCTCTCTGTCTCTCAAAAATAAATAAACATTAAAAAAAAAAAAAAAAAGGCTTTCCTCCTACCCCATAGCCCAGCCAGTGAGAGACAGTGACAACTCAGCCAATGAAAAGCCACAATACTTCCAACTCCCAGTTTACTCCAAGGGACATTTTGTTTATAACAGCATTTCCAGTGTCCCCCCTTTCCTCTATAAGAGCACTCCTTCTCTTTGTTCTGTGGACTTGCCTATGATTTTGCTGCAGCCAGCCTGTCCAGATTGCAGGTCTCTGCTGTTCCCAAACAAACCCATCTTTTTCTGGTAAAATAACTGGCAGTTTGATCTTTTAAGGCTAAAGGCCATTATCATGTCTTGTTAGTGGTGGAAAGGACACACACCATATAGACCAGTCCAAAGGCATCCTCCTTCTCAAAGTCCTTAACTTCTGACTCCTCCCCTTTCATAACCTCTGTGTGGGGAAGGGCTTAAGGTGAGAGCCTCAAGCTTATCCAAGAAGCTTTTGATCGCTTTATTTTTTAAAGTTTATTTATTTATTTTGAGAGAGACAAAGACAGCATGAGTAGGGGAGGGGCAGAGACGAAAGAGAGAGACTCCCAAGCGGGTTCCATGCTGCCAGCGCAGAGCCTGGCACGGGGCTCGATCCCATGAACTGCGAGAGCATGACCTGAGCCTAAACCAAGAGTCAGACACTGAACGGGCTGAGCCACTCAGGCGCCCTGACCACTTACTTTAAAATCGTGCACAGCGGACCGTTTGTTTCTCACACTCGGTAATGTTATAGTTAACATTTTAGGGGCTAAGCAGAAACTTTCATGAGACAATTCTAATGGAGAGGAGAAAGAAGCAGGGATGAGAGAGGAAGGGGAAGTGTGGAGGGTGACCTGTTTCTGGTTTCAGCCCTTCCTGAGGCCAGCTGTATCTCCTTGGGCCCCTCCTAAAGCACATTCATGGCCTTCCAGAAATTTCCCCTTTTTGATTAAATAAATTTGGCTGGACTCTGTTACTTGCAGTCAAAACTAGTCCAGAGCCAGGTGAATGAGCTGCGGCCCCTCCCTTCCTAGAGCTCAGCCCAGTGCAGGGACAGGCAGGCAAACAGGCCACGATGGTCCCCTCTGGGAAGTGCCCAGGTGGGAGAGGGACACAGAGCCAAGGTCGGGTGGAGGGAAAGGTGTTTCTCCAAGGAAATAACCTCCGAGGTGAGGCGTGGAGGAGAAGCTGACAGCCCCAGCGGGGGATCATCAGACACCTCAAAGAGAGCCTGGCGTATTTGATCTGTCGGCATCTGTGTTTGTACCTTTATACCTATCACAAACGTTAGCAATCCCTGCTGCTGGCAGAGCTTCACAGCATTTCCCCTCTCGTGGTTGTGGTGGGGACTACTGTATTGCTTCCCCGTTCCCAAGGACAGAGACCAAGTCTCAGATGGCCCTACCTTTTCTGGCCAGCAGACCCAGGAAATACTCAGAACCTAGAGCCCAGGATGAGGTGGTGGTAGAATAGCCCTCGAGGGAAGAGAAGGAGGAAGCCCCTGTGTGCGGCATTGAGGACCAAGGAAACCAGGTTCTGGAGGCAGTGGGAAGGCTTCTTGAGTTGGGGGTGCTGACAGGAGGGTTGGGGGTTGGCAGAAGGGAACCGCCAGCCAGTGCCGGGCATAGGGCAGAGCTGGGACTGCAGGGCACGTGAGGGAGAGGCTTGGGCAGAGCCTCATGGGGCGCTGAGAGCCTCCGATCCACTACACTCCCTGGAGGTGCAAGGAAGGCACTGGGTACCCAGGGAGGGGGGCGGGGGGGTGGGGGCTTTGATAGCCCACTGCATTTACCTAGTGACACACTCCAGGTCCCTGCACCTGACCTGAATTTAAAAATATTTACATCTTGGGGCGCCTGGGTGAGCGTCTGATTCCAGCTCAGGTCACAATCTCATGGTTTGTGGGTTCAGGCCCCGTGTCAAGGCTCTGTACTGACAGCTCAGAGCCTGGAGCCTGCTTCAGATTCTGTGTCTCTCTCTCTCTCTCTCTCTCTCTCTCTCTAAAAAAATTAAGTAAACATGAAAAAACATATTCACATCTACATCTTAGAGAGGGGAGACCAGGAGGGAGAAAGTGAGTGCCAGGCACCGTACCAGGTGCACAGGCCCATCTCATTTCATTCTTTCAACCATCCTGTGAGGCAAGTGTTCTTATTCTCATTTCTCAGATGGAGTCAAAACTCAGATAGACGACGCCACATGCCCAAGGTCACACAGGTAGCAAGTGGCCACAGAGCCACCATGTTATGATAGAACCACTCCAGCCCAGCCTTCGTCTTGCCAGCAGACCTACTGTCTGAAACTCGGCCTGTGCTGCAGCAGGGAGCCGTGTGCCTGCAGGCAGCCCGCGGAGAGGTCGGGGAGCCTGTCAAATACAGCTCAACGTCCTGGCAGCAGCCCCATAGTAGGGGTGTCCTCGCTCTCGCCCGCCTTCCTTCCTAGCCCTCTCAGCACTTAGTCACTCTTGGTTTACACATACTTCTGACAAATGGCAGGGAGGGAAGAGCACTGGTCCTTCAGAAGTCATTAGCATCTCTGTGTCTCTTCCCTTATCTGGAAAACTGAGATGAAAAGAAGTGCTTCAGGACTGAGGGTTCCCTTCAGGTCAGAGAATCTTAAAGTCACGGCCTCCTTATAGAATGCTATGACATTCTGTCATGCTTAATTCCACGGTACAAGAGCATGTTTCTGGAAGAAAATATAGCTACGGATCGTGCCTGTAGGGTAGTGTATCTTTTTATAAAAACTGTAGGTAGACCTTAAAATCAAGAAAATGCCTCTGGTTGCATTTCTTTTTTCCTCTGAAAGTTGGGAAAGTCTTACTATTGGATGTTTCAGGTAGGGCGCCCGGGTCTAGCGCATCCCCAGGAGCCAGTTTGAGAAGCCCTGGGCCGGAGATGGGAGACCGGCCCCTGCCTGGCCATCATCTTGCCGTGTGACTTCGGACAGGTCACTCACCTGTTCTGGGCTTCTGTTCTCCCTGGACGCAGAGAAGGCGTGAGGACCAGAGATCATCTGAGGTGCTTTTTAGTGCCAGTCTTCAAGATGGACTTGATTCCTACATGTCAGTGTCATTTTCAGGATCCTCATGGGCCATGCTCAGATGCAAGGTCATCCTCCCCTCTGGTTACCAATCTGTGCCTCTCCTCCCACCCCATGGGAAACCATACATGGGAGCTCTTTGGGCCAAGGAAAGGCTGCTCCTTCCCCTCACCTGAGATCCCATCTCCCCAGCCTAGAGTCTTAAGCCCCTGAACAACTGTCTGGCGGGGATCAGGCTATTAAAGTAATTTACATAGTAATTAACAAGGTTCCATTAGCTGATTCCTGGGGCCAGAACACTCTGCCTCCATTTCCCTTTAGGGGTCCGCATCCCGGGCTGGGACTGGGGTTTGGCTGGTGGAGCAGCGAGGGGAGGAATTTTCCGTGCCCACGTGTTCCAGCTCCACACCCAGGGACGAGAAACAATGCCTGCGTGAGGGCCCCAGCTGGCTGGGTAATGAGGTCTGGGGCAAAGAGGCGCCTGGCGAGCATGCAGGGGCCTGAAGCCCCAAGAAAAAAAGGCAACCATGAGTCTTGCAGCCATGTGTCTGTTCTGTAGCCCAGGGCCTAGTGCCTCCAAGAGTGCCTGTTTCAAAATGACACAAGATTTCTCATGTCCTTCTGGGCCCCCTGACAACAAATTTTATGCTGACCGTAAGGTACAGAGCTACCCTGGTTATCAGCGTTGAGCCTCTCAGCATCCCTGTGAGGGAGACATTAACTTCTCCATCATGGGGGTGAGGAAATTGAGGCCTAGAGAGGTGAAGTGACTGGCCCAGGGTCACACAGCCTGCAAGTTGCAGAGTGGGACTAGAACCTAGGTCCTTGGACACAACCCAGCTCTTCTTACTTGGCCAGTGGCTTTGAAACAGCTCTATGGAGTCCCAGGGGATTCTCGAGTGGTTTGTCTCCAGGATAAGGGGTTGTCAAGAGGACTCTACCCCCACCTCCCCTTCCCTTTTAACCAGAGCAGTTATTGGACTTCTGGGGAGGATTTTGTTTGAACTCCATAGCTAGAAAAGCTTTTAAAACCACTGCACTTCTACAAAACTGTCCCTAGAAGGGACCTGTCACAGGGCCACCTCTTTGCTGGTCTCTAGCTATGAAGGGAAGCCTCTGGATCTATGCAGTGGTGGCAGAATTGATCGTCTGAGGCTCCAGTCTGCGGTGCCAAATCCCTGGCCTTTGGTCTCCCCATCGGGTTCCCTGTAGTGAGGAAATGGGGTCTCAACAAGCTTTGAGTAATTTTCCTACTCTTATTCACTCAGGTAACATTTATAGAGCTGTAAGAGCCAGCACCTGAGGATAAAAAGAAAACGAGCATGAGTCCTGCTCTCAGAGACCTTTGGGAAGAGGTAACACAGACTCACCAACAGTGGTTCCCCAGAGAGGACACTGGGTACGGTGCTGGAGGGTGTCCCAGACCCCATGGAAGGGCAGGAGGAGCAGGGGACGCCTGATGACCAGAAGAGGGCAGATGTTGGAGAAGGCTGCATAGACTTGGAGATGTCCGAACTGCTTTGAAGGAGGGGTTGGCTGGTGTGGAGGGAGGGAAGCGCGTTCTGGCTGAAGGGAATGGCAGGCCCAGGGTCGGGGAGAGCACAGGGGTGAGGGCACCAATGCAGGGCTTCTCCCAGGCCATAAATCCCCTGTTGACCCCCTACCCACAGCCTAAGCAGCCCCTCAGGGTTGCCCCTTAGGGCAGCCTAAGCAGCCCCTCAGCCTCCTGGCTGGAGGCTGCTTGCTTCTTTTTTAATTTTTTTTTTTAAACATTTATTTATTTTTGGGAGACAGAGAGAGAGAGAGCGCAAGCGGGGGAGGAGTAGAGAGAGAAATGGAGACCTAGAATCCACAGCAGGCTCCAGGCTCCAAGGTGGGGGCTCAGCACAGAGCCTGATGCAGGGCTGGAACCCACAAACGGTGAGATCATGACCCGAGCCGAAACCAAGAGTCGGACACTTAACCGACAGAGCCAGAAGGGATGTGGGAGGTGGAAGGACAGGAGAGAACACAGGGTGCTTGATGGGTGGAGTACCCCTGTGGGCAGCTGGGGCCCCTGCCACTAGGAAGCCCCGGGAGGGAGGCTGCTGTGAACATGCCCTTCAGAGTAGTCCTGTTCAAGGAGACAGGAAGGCCTGTCTTCATCCCCCAACTCCCATCAGTCTTTTGTTGATGGCTGCTCCTGGGGACATGAACCCCCCCATTTTTAGCCTGCCCCACCTTGGACGCAGCATCGTCCTGCAGCCAGAGAAGGTCTTCAGGCAGAGGATGGCGGCTTGCAGTAAGAAGCCACCGGCATGAGGGCAACGGTGTGTCACGAACAGTACCTCCAAAGGGAGGCTGGACACGCACGGGTGGTGTCCTCTTCAGAAATCAAGAGCCAAAGGGACTGAAGCGGCTCCCTGCGTCACACAGCACGTTAGCAACAGCCTGAACTGTGAGGCCGGGCCTCACGGCTTGTCACCCAGCACTCCGCCATCACATCCCTCCTGTCCCTCACCTCCATGTTGTCACATCTCCGAAGCATCTTCACCCCTCCTCCCACACATGGTGTAATAAGAAAACTTGGGTAGCAGATATAAATGTATCTTGAAAACACACACACACACACACACACACACACACTGGTCCTAATCTATAAGATTTTGAGCCCTTCACTGAAAAGGCCTTGTCATCTCCATCTTTGCAGCCCAGTCCTTGACCCAGTGCCCGGCACTTAGTAGGCCCTCAATACACAAAGGACGAACTGACGTTTTGGCCATCTGCTGTGTGGCGTGGGGCAATTCCAGTGCCTCTTTGGCTCTCGGTTTCCTTGTTTGAGAAGCGGGCATACGGTGCCCGCTCTGCTTCCTCGGGTCGTTGTGTTGGATGTTCAGCAGGATTCCTGGCACCTAGTAGGTCCTCCACAAATGTTTACACTGATGAAGAACGTTTGGGAAACTGCACGAGTCTCTACCCCACAGGGCAGGGGCAGTCACGGTGGTGAGCCGGCAAGAATGCGTTGGGAGTCAAAGGATCCGCGCAGACCCTTTGGTCTGTGGTCGGTTGCCTCTCACCTCCTCCCTCCTGCACATTCCCCCGTCCCCTGAAGCTCATGACTCAGGTTTTCCGCTTCCTGCCTCCTGCGAGTTCACTGCTCCCTGCCAGCCAAGCTGTTTTGCAGACCCAAGTTGGTAATGACAGATTCCTCTCTCCTGGCCCTCCACTGGCGAAACCGCGGAAAGTATTTGAAACACGCAGCCCGGGAATGTGCAAGCTTCCCTTCCCTGGGCTTGGCAGGGGCCAGCGATTTCTCAGCCAGCACTTTTGACTAAGACTTCTGTGGCTCGGGTTTCCCCTGAGCTTGTCGGCTCAGTTTTTCAGCAGTGTTTATACCTTTCTTTTTTCCTTCAAAAAATTAACCCCTCAAGTCGGTTCTGAATCCTACAATCCCTGGAAGCATGGCTTTCTGTCTGTTATAGGTGTTTGGATGCACCTGAGGAGAGCTGGCCTGGGTCTGGGAGGTGGAGGGAGGGGATCTGCCCATCAGAGCTCCTTGGGCCCGGGTGGCCTAAATCAGAGGATTCTCTGCTGAGAGAGAGACTCAGAGGTCTTCCTGATCTTCTGCCTCCAGGAAGATCTGGTTAACTGATTCCAGACCTTGACAACTTTGATTTTACAACATCCTCCCGTGGAGAGGAAGGGAGGGAGAGAGGATGGAAAGACCCTGGACTCTGGACCTAGGTACACGTAGATGTCAGTTGCACATCTGCTCCTGGCAGTAACAATGCCCCCTTCCAGGTTATCATGAAGTTTAAGTGCAGCACGTGAAAGCACCTAGGACAATTTCTGTGCACTGTTAGCACATAATAATTTCCTCTCTTCCCTATTTCTTCTTCTTTTTTTAAATTTTTTAATGTTTATTTTTGAGAGAGAGAGAGAGAGAGAAAGAGCAGAGGAGGGGCAGAGAGAGAGAGACAGAGGATCCAAAGCAGGCTCTGTGCTGACAGAAGAGAGCTGGATGCGGGGCTGGAATTCGCAAACCAAGAGATCCTGAGCCAAAGTCGGACGCTTAACCCACTGAGCCACCCAGGCACCCTCGTCTCTATTTCTGATTCACCGATTTTCTATCACATCACAAAGCTGTTTGGTGAATGAATGAATGAAGGCCTTGATACATCTAAACATTTGGTCTTGGTGATCCTTTCTCCTCCCGGGTCAGTGGTTCAAAGCCATGGGATAAGTTATTTCCTGAGCATCCACTGCAAAAAGCAGAGCTAGGCCTCAGGGAGACACTCTTGATGCCCGGCCCCAGCCCCTACTGGAAAGGATTTTCTGGTCTAGTGGGGGAGCAGGTGGCACAGGGTAAGTGACGGGACAGATGAAATACTGTCCGCTGGGGGAATGTTCAGAATGATTTTACTCACTTGCTTGTACGCATTCCCTCATTCCCATAATAAGCATTTACGGGCTGGCCACCCCTCAGCCCTGGTGGTTCTGGAGGCTTCTAGAGCAAGCCCTTTCCATGTCACATGGATGCTGCTATTTGCCATGAAGTGATGCTGGAAAGTGCCTGGGAAACGGAAGGACATGCTGTTCCTTCTGCCTGGAACCCCCTTCCCACCTCACCCACCTGGAGAATGCAGGACCCAGCCCAGGGAAGGTGGGCAGCCCTTCTCCAAGGTGCCCTCCCTGACCCCCTGAGGCATAGCTAGATTCTCCTTCTCTGAGCCCCCCAGCACATTCGTCATTACCCGGTACTGCCCCTGCTGTGCTGCCTTGTGGTGGGTTGTTTCCAAGTCTGTCTTTGAGGAAAATGGAGAGCCTGGGTCAGGCTACCTAAAAGCAGAGCCTGAGACGGAGATTTTGATGCATGTAGTTTATCAGGGGCAAGGGGCATGTTCTTGGGAGAAGTGGGTAAGGGAAGCAGGATGGGGCAGCAAGGATGTGGTCTTGGCCGGAGTCTGGCCTCAGCCTGACCCGTCCTGGTGGGAGCCGCACCTCAGAGCATGACCCCTGACAAAGGGGTCAGTCAAGGGGGCCAGCCTCTGTACCCCCAGAGTCACCTAGTCTGACATCAGAGGAGCAGGGAGGGATAACCCCCCAGGTGAGGTGGCTCCTCTTTGGCCAAAGACAGTTCTCTGAGGAAGAGGGTGGCTGTGAGCGGTGGCTGTCAACACTGCCAGGACGGGTGCCTCAGCCGTGTGAATAAGGGAGCTGGGTAGGGCACCCACAACATCACGGGGGGGGGGGGGGAGGGGCAAGGGAGGATCAGGAAAGAGCGTCAAGATCTCCGCCAGATCTTTTCCGAGACAGCTTACAGGTTCTGTGTATTTGTCCCTCCTCTTTTTTTTCTTTAAAAAAAAATTTTTTTTAATGTTTATTCATTTTCGAAAGGCAGAGACAAAGCACAAGCAGGGGTGGGGCAGAGACAGTGGAGGACACAGAATGTGAAGCAGGCCCAAGGCTCTGAGCTGTCAGGACAGAGCCCCATGCAGGGCTTGAACCCACGAACTGTAAGATCATGACCTGATCCGAAGTCGGATGCTCAATCAAGTGAGCCATCCAGGTGCCCCTCATCTCTCTTTCTTTTGCTAAAAGTCCTCACAGGCCGAACAGAGGAGTTCAGCAGAAGCTGCACGCGGGGCAGTGTCCTTGAGGGCCTTGGGGAGGGGCAGCAAGGAGAGGGAGACCCAGCTCTTCACCACTCACTGAGTAGTAGCCTGTCTTCCTTTATGCCCCGAAGGCCTGACCTTCTCTGCTTTAGCCAGGCCGGGGAGCCCTTCTGTCCTCTGAGCACCCTCCACACTTGACCACAGACCAAGCGGGCTGGGACGACTTGTTTTGCCTCGCTGAGCCCACGGTGAATTCTTATAAACAAGGGCTTCATCTTATTTTGATTTTCCAAGTGCCTCTCAGTGCCTTGCCCTTTAATAGGTGTCCACTAAACTGAGCAAATCAAATAATGGATTCCTTAATTTTTTCTGAGAGGTGGGAGGAAGGACCAATACCCGCTCTGATGTCACCAATTGCCAAGGGTGTACTCATGTTCAGGTTGGGCCTGGGCAGTCTTCCCATCCCGGCGCCCCAGCCCCAGCCAGCCCTGAACCTCCTGCTCGGCCCTCCGCGCATCCTGTGTGGCAGCCTCGGGCGAGGGTGGGCAGCGGGACACAGCAAGGACAGAGAGCCCCCGCTGGCCTGGTGCACTAGCTCCTCGGCCTTAATTTATGTGAAATGTGACTCCATCACTCAAAGCCTGTGCCTGGCCTTGGTCGGTGCAGGTAATGATGATATAGGCTCATTTATGCAAGATTATCCTTTTATCACATTTCCAGACTCATTTATGAGGCTCATGTTTCCCCCCGAGGGCGTCATCAAGCAAGTTAAGTTGTACTATTTCCCTCCCGCGGAGAACTGGCGGGAGCCTCCCCCGTTGACGGATGAGGCCCGCTGCCTTTGCCAAATAGGGTCGGCGTGATGGATCTTTTACTTGTGAATATTATAGCTGGAAATTAGCATGTTTATTGAGGTAGAATGTGTTTGTTTACATTCCACTACCCATGGCATTACCTCTTATGACCTGACTTATTTAGTTGAGGATAAGCACAAATGATCCGCGTTTTGGCACCCACGAAAAATTAATGAACTTCCAGATATAGAATCCAGCCTTAAGTAAACACACCAGTGAGGTGGGTGGGGGCAGAGGGGCCGGGAAGGGCTCTGGGGGGTTGCGTGGTAGGCGAGGTGGACGCCCTGGTACTCTGAGCCCGTCTGGAAGGGGCAGCAGGTTGGGAGGCAGAGGAAGGGCAGAGGGCGGTGGATGAGGTGTCCGTGCAGAGCATGCGGCCAGCACCCAGCCTATCAACTTTCCCTGACTTTCTGACAAGTGGGAGTCGGTAGAGGGGATGGAGAGAGACACGAGGAGAGCCCACGGCTCTCCTCCACATTCTCCTTCCATTCCTCCTCGCCATGTCCTGGTGCGGATCTCCAGGCTCCTCTCATGGAGGAAATCTCATCTGTGAAATGGGGCCAGCCTCACTCGTAACCTGAGAAATAAGCAGACTCACGTCGGACGTGTCTCTGCATCACCGGTGGCCGCGGTGTCAGGCGTGGAAAAGGGTGTTCACTGGGGGCCAGACGGTGGACAAATAGGACGCTAGAGATTAGCGTTCGGAGAACTTTGAAAAGGCCCAGGTGGAAAATATTTTGAGTTTTGTGAGCCACACAACCTCTATGCAACTACTCAACTCTGCCACCGTAGTGCAAAAGCAGCTAGAGACAAGATGTAAACATATGAGTGTGTCTGTGGTCCAAGAAGACTTTATTTTTAAAATCAGGTGTGGCTGGATTTGGCCATAGCCTCTCACCTCTATGTGGCGAGGCTGTGGAATGTTTTAGACTCAGACAGCTGGGCTTAAATCCCAGCACGTCCACTCTTTAGCTGTGTGGCCTTAGACAAGTTACTTAACCTCTCTGAACTCCCCTTTTCTCTCTGCAAAATGGAGGATAGTGGCTTGTACTTTTTTGGTATTCCTCTCACCATGCCTACAGGGTTGGGCTCAGAGAAGGAGCTCAGGAAATCTTGTGGATTGGCTTAAAAAATGTCTCTGATGATAATGACAGGTTCTGATGAGTACTACACTTTTTGATTTACAGTGCATCTCTCCCACATTTCGTTTTTACATCCTGTCCCCTACAGAATGGTATGGTATTATTCTGCCCACTTTATTTGGTGTTTTTTTTTTTTTAAACGTTTATGTATTTGTTTTTGAGAGACAGAGCATGAGCAGGGGGAGGGTCACAGAGAAGGAGAGAGAATCCCAAACAGGTTCTGCTCTGTCAGCACAGAGCCCAGTGTGGGCTTGATCCTGTGAACCATGAGATCATGACCTGAGCCGAAATCAAGAGTTGGACACTTAACTGACTGAGCTGCCCAGACGGCCCTATTCTGCTCACTTTATAAATGAGAAAACCAAGGTCCAGAAAGACTTAAGAGACTTTCCACAGGTCACTATCTTAGTGCATTTGGGCTGCTATAGCAAAATAGCCCAGGCTGTGTAGCTTAGAAACAACAGAAATTCATTTCTTACAGTGTTAGAGGCTGGGAAGTTCAAGCTCAAGGCACTGGTAGATTCGGTGTCTAGTGAGACCTGCTTCTCTGTACACGGCCGTCCTTTCACCGTAACCTCATGGGGCAGAGGCTGCAGGGAGCTCCCTTGGGCCTCTTTGATGAGGGCACTAATCCCATTCGTGAGGGCCCCACCCTCATGACCTCTCATCTCCTAAAGTCTCCACCTCCTAATCCCAACAGACTGGGCATTAGGTTTCAACATAGGAATTTTGGGGGGCACATTCAGTCTCTGGCGGTCACACAACCAGTAAGGGACAGAACAGGGATGAAAATCAGTTATTTCAGCAGTGAATCCTTGCATTTTCCAGTACACCAGAGCTGCAAGCTGTCCCAAGCTGTCTTACCCCTGCCATGGCAGTGAGCAAATGGGCTGGCCGTATAGGTGCTTGGAAAATAGGTAGATTGGGTACATGATCTCTCTGTGGGAAGAGGTTGCTTCTTACCTCCTCAAGTTTTGAGACTTATAGCCTAGGAATATGGGGATCTCGGCTGTGTAGTGAAGATCCTAAAGTGGGTGAGCAGATTGGGGCTGGAGCCGGGGTGGGGGTGAGGTAACATTGCTGCAGGCTGAGGGATCCCCCTGGTGCAGAAAGAGGACAGAAAGTTGTGACCAGCTCAGAGATCAAGCTTTACTCTTCTGATAGAGCAGGACACCCTGTATCCGTAAGGGATAGCATTCAGCAGCAAGTAATCGAGACCCAAAAAGGCTCAGGCTTAACAGAAACAAAAACAAAACACAAAAGGGCAGGTCAATTTTTCTCTCTCAGGTGCTGTGAAATCCAGGGTGGTCATGGCTGGGGCAACAACTCCAAGATGTCATCAGAGTCTCTGGCATCTTCTATCTCTCTGCTTGGCCAAGTGGCTCTGCAAGTAGCTTCCACCCTCAAGGTTACCTCTTGGTCATAAGATAGCTACTGGAGCTCCAACCATCAGGATCACATTCCAGGTGGGAGAAAGAAGGAAGGAGGGGAGGGTGGGAGGGGTGCTTGCCAGCTGAGTCAGCCCCTTTTAAAGGAGACTTCTTGGGAACCCCACCCTAGAAGGGAACATCTTTGACTTTCACTTCGTTGACCAGAATTCATGGGGCTGGCCCTATCTATAAGGGAGGTTGGGAACTATGGATGTTGTAGCTGGGCATTGCTGCCCCAGTCAGGGCTTTGCTAGTAAGGAAGAAGGGGAGAATGGATATAGCGTGGGCAAACCTCAGCCTCTGCCTCCTTCCCTTAATTGGCCAGAAAAGTAAACTGAGGCCCTGGAAAGGAAGCAACTTGCCCAATATTGCACAGTTAGGGGCGTACCTGAGACCAGACGGCAAGGTTTCTGACTCCAAGGCAGATGCTTCTTCTCCTGTCCATACTGCTTCACTCCGTAACCACACTCCCGGCCCCAAATAACAGTATTATTATTTATTAAGCATTAACCATGTGCCAGGTACTATGCTAAAATAAAGGCTTTCCAAGCTTGTTCCCCTGAACCTGGTACCAACCGTCTGAGGCAGGCAGTACTATTATTCTCATTTTATAGGGGAAGAAGCCAAGAGTCAAGTGAGTGAGGTGACTGCTCCAGGTCACAGAACCCCTAAGTACGGAATGGGCTTGAAACCCAGGCTCCTGACCCAGGCTGTGCGCAATCTAGTGCCTGGGGTTAAAATGATCCAGGGACGTCCCCGGTGGGCTTCTGAGCGGAGGCGCGTCTCTCAGTGAACTTGTACCCTCGGGAACGCCTTCAGACCGCCCCCACAGTCAGGCAGCACACGTTCCACAGACCAAGGGGGCTCCCTGCTCCCCACCTACCTGGCCAGCCTCCCTTTCTGCTGCTTCTCATTCCAGCCAATTACTCCTAATGGAGTGATATGAAATGTAACTAACTTGGGGAAATATCTGTATACTTTAATTAAATCAGTTCGCAATTAGCCATCTGAGTAATGAGGCTAAGGTGTTTTATCTCCCTGTGAGCCAGCGGGCCAGGGGAGCCAAAGGCAGAGGGATTTTGTGCGAATGGCATGGTCCTAGTGACAGACTCCTCAGGGGTATAGAGGCAGGTGCTGGAAACCCCAGGAGAGAATTTGGCCCAAATTTACTATGATTAAATAAATACAGCACCTCAGAGAAGCGCTACTAGGAGCTATTTGTAGGACTAAATTTTTAATGGCTGCAGCCTGTTTTTCTTATTAAAGAAATACCAGGGCCTTTAATCCAAACACCTCGTGGCAAAGTGCTAAAAATTGCCCATGTCCACTGTGTGACCCTGAAGTCCCCAGACAGGGCAAATGCCTGACTGCACAGATTGGCCACTGTCCAGCAACAGGCTCTCAAAGGCTCCTTAAAGCTGGCAGGGCAGGGTGAGGCCAGTCAGGGATTTGCACTGGGCGCAAAATAAAGGCCCCAAATACTCAGCGGTCAAATAGTAGTATTTTAACAGAATATATTTTGAAAACCAAACTTAATGCAAAATGTTGATGATAAGCAAAATTTCACAATTTTAAATTAAAGAGGGTCAGTAACGATGTCATGCCATTGCTGAACCATCTGGGAGTTGGAAGTAAAAGGAAAAATCAGTAATATTGATTTTCTTTATTAAAAATTTTGATATTTTGTTCAACATGGATTTTTTTTATATTAGCTTTGATTTAAAAAATATTGCATTACAGGGGCACCTGGGTGGCTGTCGGTTGAGCGTCCGACTTCGGCTCAGGTCACGATCTCACAGTTTGTGAGTTCGAGCCTCGCGTCGGGTTCTGTGCTGACAGCTCAGAGCCTGAGCCAGCTTCGGATTCTGCGTCTCCCTCTCTCTCTACCCCTCCCCTGCTCATGTTCTGTCTCTCTCTCTCAAAAATTAATAAGCATTAAAATTTTTTTAAAATATTGCATTACAATATTATGTATCTTAATTACTACCTTTTTGGCACCCACTTGTATTCCTATGGGCAAGTGCCTCACTTACCTAATCCTTGTCCTGGCCCTGCCAGCTGGGTTGCCTCTAAGAGCTGGTGTCTCTTTTGGTCAAATGGCCATTCTGTGGGCCCCTCTAGGACCCAGCTGAGTTCTCAGGGGCTCTGTGTGGTAGAATTTATGGTGGCAGAGACAAGGGCGGCTCTTGGAACCTTAGACTGTTAATGCAGAGAGCAGTCTCGTGATTGCTCCAGCAAGGCCCAGAGACTAGAAGCAGCTGGCCCAAGGTCACACAGCAAGTTTGTGGCAGAGCTTGAACTGGAGCTGGGTTTTCCTGATTCCCTACAGGGCTGTTACTCATCAGAGGAGAGCTGGGATTTTCAGATGACTCAGGGCGAAAGCCGTCAGAGAGTTGCCCTCCATGAAGGGAGGCCCTGAGAGAATGGCCCAGGGTCGATGGTGCTGATGGGTGGGCCTGGCTCCCACACACAGCCCCTCTCTCCCTTCCAGTGACTGGTGCAGAGGTGGCCATGTGACCCAGTCCTGGCCACGAGGACACAGCAGAAGTCATTGGCTGGAGCTAATGGGGACAGAATCAGCTGATATCCTTTTAGATCTTTTTGCCCATTCTCTTCCCCCTTCACATCTTGACTTATACTCTGTGCCTGGGAGTGAGCAGCTGCTTCATGGCCTTGAGGACAAAAGCCACAGGCTAAAAAGAAGAGAGGAACCTGGGTCGCAAGGCCCCTTGAACCCTCTGTCCCAGCCCTGGGCTGCCTACTGCATCTCTTATTCAGTGAGTTAAATTAATGTTCTCTGCTCAAGCCATGATTAGCTGCATTTTCTACAGCACTCACAGCTTGAATGCTATAGCAGCTCCGTCACCCATGGTACAAAGAGCAGCTTTTGGTGAAATGTATTTGGTATTCACATGGCTCACTCCCTGCTTCATTCAGGTCTTTGCTCCCTGTCACCTCCTCCGGGAAGCCTTCCCTGACCACCCTATCTAAATAGCAGCTCCCATCACTCTCCGTGCCTTTTCTCTGTGTTACTTTGTAACGGTTCTTGTCCATCTCTACCTGACAATGTGTGATGTGATTATTTGTTACTTGCCTCCTCCACGGGAGTTAGTTCCACAGGGGCAAGGCTCTTCTGTTGGCCTTTTATGACTGTATCCACAGTGCCTAGAACAACAGTTAGCACATAGTAGGTCCTCAATAAATATTGTTGAATGGATGGACATACTCTGGGCCAACTGGGTCCTGAGCCTTTGCTCCTGCCTCGGGCATCTGCCAGCTCTCCAAGACAGCAAGTTAACATGGTCCTTGAAATTAGAATTTCCACTTCCTCTCTGGTTTGAGCCCTCAGTACCCAATTGTGAATTCTTATTATTGACCCCTCTGCTCTCCTCTGATGGATACCACTGGACACCCCAGATCTTAACCAGCTTGCCTATGGGCTCTGCCTCTTCCAGCCTTGTCTCACCAGATGTCTACCCTGCCCATGCCCCATGATGCCCAGTGGCACCCTCTGCCTGCGACATCCTCCCCATCTTTTTCATCCCCAGCCTCAATGTCATTGTTCTTGTGGGATCCCAGGCGGTGACGACGCTGTGCGAGAACTCCCGACTCTCCTGTTGACAATACATCAAAAGCCATTACCTCCTGGTTCTGATTTCCAAGATGGGAGCCTGCCTCTAAGAAAACAAAACGAATGGGTTTGGTGTGCCAGAATCCATTAACTGGCTACCCGAACTAATCAACAGCAGGAATTCAAGGAAATTGCAAATTGAGAAGCCAGATTATTTGGGTCTCTTGATTGAGATCAGAAGAATAATTGTTTGAGGGTTCCATTTAATAAGCTTTGTTTACTAACCCCAGATCTTGTTTTGATATTTCAGCCTCAGTTATTGGGGGTATGCCCACACTATATAATTGTGCCATTGTTGCTGGTAGGGACCTCAGAGCTTCTCTACCCACATCCTTTCATTTTATAGTTAGAGAAAATGAGGCACAGAGAGGAAAAGCAACTTCCCCCAAGGTCTCCCAGGGATTGGAGACTCCCAGCTAAGGGACTTCTACTTCTGAGAAAACCAGCAAGAGGTTCCAGTGGCCTCAAAAGGAATCTTTCTCACATGGCCATTAATGCATCCTGAAAGAGTTAAAGAACCAAATCCCCTCACCATTTAAGGAAATACTTGGACAAATGTGATGGGAAGGGGCAGCGTGTCATTGTCCTGAATCTTCTTTGGAAGGTAAACATGGCTGCCCCCATAAATACCCGCTTCTTCCAAGGAGCTGTCTTTATCTGGTAGTTACTGAGAATGCCACGGAGCCAAAATATTACAGAGAATCGCCACACGTGAGGGATAGTCTGGAGAACCTTCCTTGAGGCCTGGAATTGCCCAGTTCTGTAACAGCCAGGGCTGGAAGCAGAAGAGACAAGGAAAATCATGGTTGGGGGATGTCAGGGAGGTTTCCCCTAGGAGAGACTCTGCACCTGAAGAGCAGGGTTTAGGGGACAGACGGGTGTTTATTATCAGTGGGAAACCAGTGGGTGATGAGATGTGTTCAGGGAAAACCCATCCATTCTACACGGTTTGTTGGAGCATCCTCCCCCCACCCCTTTTTAAAGTAGGTTCCACACCCCGTGTGGAACCCAATGCGAATTTGAACCCAGCAGTGGATGTCTCCTTCCACTACAGGATATGCAAATCACTTATAATTGGAATCCCAGGAGTGGGGCTGCCACACGTAGGGTTGTGGGTAGGCTCAGAGTACTGCAGACATCACAGTTGGGCCCTGGTTCCCTCTACTGTGAAAACCTTTCCAGTCTTTCAAGAAAGCCTCCCGTCCCCTCCAATCATTCATGTATCCATTCTTTTGACCAACAGGACCATCACCTTCTCTTCTTCCATAAGAGATACTGGGAATGTACGCAACGGGATGTGGTCCCTCCCCTCCAAGAGTCGTTGAGCAGAGACCAGATCTGTCCCTGTTTCTGCGGCTCAAGCATCATCAAATGACTACGTTATCCTGACCATCTAGGTCACTCAGCCCGGCGTGCTTAGCGGCTCGGGCACCACGACCCCCTTTTGCCACACGCTTGTGTTCATACCATTGCAGCTGGCACTAGTTCCTTTGAGCAGCTGGGCCCCATCTTTAGTTAGGAATCCATTTTTGGATTGCTGAAACTCCAGGGATTTTAAACAAGAACGTGCTGTTAAGTGTCCCCCATCCTATGCTCAGCCAATTGATTGTTTGAACTTAAATGGGAAACCACGTTTTTCTTTGTCTGTTGAACTTCACCTGCTTGCATCCAGCCTATTGTATATTTTTTTCTTTTGTAGCCCATTAAGGACTTTTCCAGCCCTAATTTTGCCACGCAACGGTTTCTGCAATGCCTGGAAACAGGGAACGTGTGCTTTGAGAGTCTCCCTTTAAGGCAGTAACAGGTAGAAATGAACAGAGATAAGGGTAGGCCTTACAACACTTCACCAGTGACTGCCTTCCAATCAGTTTCCCCTACTGTTTGTGTGGGGTTGACTAACCAGCCGTGAATCTGCATCTCTAAACTCTCATCTTGCCCCCTCCCTCCATTTTGTCTACAAGGCTAACAACAGAGACTTAAGAAATGCTTCCTAGCAATCAAAATGCATTATGTCTAAAAGCGTCCCGTCAGAGGGAAACCAGGTGAGTTGAGCATATGCCTTTTCTTGCTGAATTCCCACTAATTCTTTTTTTTTTTTTTTTTTTTTAATTTTTTTTTTAAGTTTTATTTATTTTTGAGACAGAGAGAAACAGAGCATGAATGGGGGAGGGTCAGAGAGAGGGAGACACAGAATCTGAAACAGGCTCCAGGCTCTGAGCTCTCAGCACAGAGCCCGATGCGGGGCTTGAACTCATGGACCGCGAGATCGTGACCTGAGCCGAAGTCGGCCGCTCAACCGACTGAGCCACCCAGGCGCCCCCCCACTAATTCTTAATAGTCATCATTTCTTTGTTCCCTGACTGCTTATAAACCAGGAGAATACGATTAGTCACAAAAGAAAGTTCTAGGAAGGGAGACAACAGGTTTACACAGGTCAGGGATGGCAGGATTCCACTGTAGCAGGAGCCCCAGCTTCCCCCACAGGCAGCAGGAGGAGGTGCAGGAAGGAACTAGCACAGGAAGCTGCATTTGGGAAGGTGGTTCCTTCTCGAGCAATCGGAAGGAGCTGTTCTCACCACAGGACGTTTTCCAGGAGAAAACTCTTTAAAAGCTGAAACTGGAAAACATAGCCAAAACAGAATGACATGGGACATATCATCTGACCTTAGGAGCTAGGCCCTGGGAGAGAGTGGTCCATCCAGTACTACGAGGGCTGAAGCATGCAGTCCTGTCCTAGAGGCAGGTTATACCCAAGACATAACCCAATAATGGTTCTTCTGGGAGCTAAGATATGAGAGGGAACATGAAAAGCAGCTGGAACTATGGGGCATCATCAGAGCCCTTATACTTGCAGTCATTGAAAGGTCTGGCTTTTTAATACCGATGTGCCCTCCTTCAAGTCCTGGTTAATCGCCACCTAGACACCATGCCTCCAAATCTCACAGGAGGACAGCCACCTGAGGTGGTATTTGCCATTAGTGATATAGGTTGGGTTTTCCAAATCATGCCACCTGGTGGTCATTAGGAGAATCGGTGTTCAGCATATGCATTGGTAAGGGGGTGCATCACATAAATCACTCAATTTGCAAGAAAGCACGCCAATTTGACTTAGCCACAGTAGCTATTAACAATTCCAGGTGGTGAGAAAAACACTTTGTGGGGGGGGGGGGGGGACAACAACAAAATAGGCCAGTGGACAGAAATGTAAGAGGAGTATTTGTATGCTGGGGATGGGTGGAGGGGGTTGTCCACACAAGATAGAAGACAAAAGGGAGAAGGACAAGAAGGAAATGAAAATGGACCAACTCAATGAGATTGGAGGGATTCCTGATCTGTGGCTTAGACCCTGGCTAATTGTATCACTCATAGGTGTCTCCCTCACTTTACCCCTTAGTTTAACTCAACTGGCTCATATTGAACACAGAAGTAAGTGCTTCGCTAGAGGTGAGCAGTCCCGAGCAGTCGGGAGGAACTGTTCTCACCTCTTCATGAAGCTGCCCGGACGGTTTGGCTCCTGAATTCGGTGGCCTGCATGGGGTCTTGAAGAGATGTTTTCCTACCTCATGCATTTTTTTTTTTTTAAATTATTAGTTGTGGTAAAATACACATAAGTTTACTACCTTCACCATTTTTACGTGTACAGCTCAGTAGCATGAAGTGCATTCACATTGTGGTGCAAATATACCATCATCCATCCCCAAAACTCTCCTCATCGTCCCAAACTCAAACTCAGTGGCTGTTAAATACCAACACCCCTGTCCTCCCTTCTTCCATCCCCTGGAAACTACCGGTGTGGTTTCTCTATGAATGTGGCTGTGTCAGGCACCTCACATAAGTGGAGTCATGCAGGGTTTGCCTTTTTGTGACCGATTGACTTCACGTAGCATAATGTCTTCAAGGTTCATCCTTATTGTCGCCTGTGTCCTCCCTTTGTAAGACTGAATAATATTCCCTCGTAGGTATATATGCCGTTTTGCTTACCCCTTCATCCCCTCGTGGGCCTTTGGGTTGTTTCCACACTGCGTCTGTTGTGAGTGATGCTGCCGTGAACACGGCTGAGCAAACATCTGAGTCCCCGCTTTCGCTTCTTTTAGGGAGGCGCCCGGAAGTGAGAGTGCTGGATCATATGGTAATTCTATCTTTAATTTTGGGGGGAAACCACCATACTGTTTCCATAGCAACCTCACGCATTCTTGTGAGGAAATGCCACCCCTACTTAAGCCAGACACAAAGTCCCCCAGGGAATGAGAACTGGAGCCTTCTGGAGATGGAACACCATCTCCGGGTGGAAAAGAAGGGCTTGTGTTTTTCGAGTTTCACCTCTTGCTTCTCTGTCTCCTAACTCCCACCCTGAACATGAATAGCATCCGTATATTTAAGCCAAATTTCAAACCCACCAAGGCTGGGGCAGAGAAGAGCCCGGACTCCCTTGGTGGGATTGGAGGAGGGTAGAGGCCCAGATAGTAAGTTGGGGTGCACAGCCCTCTGTCCCCGTAATAAACACATCGTGTGACCCTGGGGGGATTTGGCATCTGTACTGAGGACTCATCAGATACCCAAGGAGAATCAGGTTTACACGTTGAAGAAAAGTCCCCTTCAACCACTATCTCCTTCCACCCTCGCAGCCCCTACTTCGCTTGGAGAGAGGACAGCTCCTCTTGGAGCAAAGAGTAATTTAACCGATTCCTGCCATTACTTGATGCCATCTGCAGGGGGCAGCCTGGCACAGAGGAAAGTGAGGCTTTGGACTCCCAGAGACCTGGGTTTAAATCCTTCCTCCACTGCCTACTGTTCATGTGACTTTGGACATGTTCCTCAATTTCTTTGAGACTCATCTCAGAGTCCTTAAGACCAACGATGATCATGTTGACCTTTTCCCTGCTGTAAAGATGACATGCCATGGAGGACGTACAGTTCCAAGCCCAGCACCCAGAACCTAGGGATTCCATGGATATCCCTGCCTTCCTTCCTCTCCTGTCCTTCCTCAGTTGTTGACTTTGATCATGTTCTGCCAGAGTCCTCCTCTCCCCAGGCTTCCGTGGCCAGTCTTCAGAGGCCGTTTCTCACCAACAGTGGCTCCATTTTTTATTATTCCCGGATGGCCTCTTGGTCCCGGATTAGCTCAGACACATCTCTCTGGGGCCTCCCCATCCACCGGGTGACAGGGGCGGGGCGTGAAACCACCCCCACTGGAGCTAACCCCAAAGCCAGGCGGTGCTCTCTGCTCTGCCATCTCCTGCAGGCCTCGCAGATTGTGCGAGGAGAGGGCGGCCGGCCCAGGTGAACACAGCCTGCCCAGGCCCAGTTTCATTTGGCTTTTGTTAGATTGGGTTACAAGCTTAACGTTACTTAACTGAAGAGGACTTTGGGGTGTGTGTGCGTGTGTGTGTGTGCGTGTTTGCATGTGTGTGTGTGTGTGTGTGTTAATAGCAATTTGTGATAGATGCCTTTGGTGCCCACACATTCAATAACACCCACACTCACAAAAAAGAAGGGGGGAGGGGAGCCGTTTTATGGGAGATAACATAACTGCTTGCAATTTGGCTATTCATTGTATCTTTGGCATTTTATGTACTGCATTAGCGGAGGCAATTTCATGCATATGGATATAATGCATTAAGTGGAGGCATTTAAATATAGTGAAACTAATTTTATGATGATTAGTTGAAGGAAAACATTGCATTCGTATCATCTATATAGAAGCCAATTTGCATGAAAATGCCCAAAGTTGCTATGCCAACATTTTCTGTGCTGCTGGTCGGGGTCGTCTCCGAGTCAAGACTTTGTATTAAAAATCGGTCTCCAGTGCCCGTGTCTTTTAATTCATTGCAAGCTGTAGGCCATTTGCTCACAAAGCGCTCGCAGTAAAACAAATGAATAGCTAAAATACTCATTTGCATGATTCCCATTTGAAAACGATTCCCCTGAAATTAAAAAAGCGTGTTACTCGGTTGTGAAGATGGATGGGCCAGTGAGGCGGGCAATTAATATTTTCGGCGTTCTCTTTAAAGCCCTCCCAAGACTGAGAACAGCACATGCCAGACAAATTGGGCCCCACAACAGTTTCAGGGCCTCGGCGGCAGCAGCTTGCTTCCACTGTCTCCCCTTTATTGTCTCACTTACATTATGCAGTAATTAAAACTATTTACCATTCCTACTTATCCGCCATCTGCTACCACGGAAGGTTCCTCTTCTTTAGAAAGCCTTCTTAAAGAACCGCGGAGAGAGGGGAAGGCTTGGCACTGGCTGTGGAAAGTGGTTCCAGTGGTCTTCCCCCCTCCCCCTGCCACGTCCACCTGTCCCTCCGTGAAAGGAAAGACGCAGTGATGGAGGAGGTCGTGGGTGTGATACCGGTGCCTGAGCGAGCGGGTTGTGTCAGAAGGGGAGGAGGTGTTAGGGTACAGCTTCCTTCATCTTTGGGGGGAGAGTCTTGGTTTAGATCTGGGGTGATCCATAGGTGTAGGGGAAGCCTTGGCCTGCATCGTCAGGGCCTGGCGGCTTTGACCATGCAGTTGGGCTCTGGGGCAAAGCCACCAACTACAGTTGTCCAGGTTGTTCACTGCACAAGTGTGCCCAGCCCAGGGTGCTATAAAAGCTGAGGTCCGTCCTGGGATCCCTGCGCCAATCTGAGGTCCTGTGGGGCTGTGTCTGCCCTAAGATGGCTCCTTCTTCAAGTTCACACAAAGGCACTCTGTGACCTAGCTGTGGCCTTGTCTGAGAGAAGCCATTTTGAAAGCAACCAAGTCGCTGCCTCTTTTCTGTGGCAACTGCCACCCTCAGATTGGTTCAACCATGGGGCCTGGCCTTGCACAGGCTTGACATTTGTTTGCAGAGGTGGAGCTGGGATGTCCAAAGAGCAGCCTCCTCCACAAGCATTTTCATTTCCTCCTGGGCCCAGCTCCCTAAGCAGGGAGAAAGCAAATGCCTCGGGATATGAGGACGGATTCTCACCAGGACAACAGGCGGCCCAGAGCCTGCTCCAGGAGGACAAGGACTGCGTGGGGAGTGCTTTCCTCTCCTTTCCCGAGCGCGCCCCAGTGCTGGGCACACGGCACGTTTTCCAGAGAACTTGTTGAATGAAGTCCAGGGTGAAGCTTTTGGTTCTGACGTCACTACCCTGGGGTGAAGCCTCTTCTGGACTTCACCCAGCAGACTTAAGACTCACACCTCACCTTCCCATCTCAGTGGTCCTTTTCTGGAACTTAGCCAAAGGGTTCGCATTTGCCTAGAACTGAGCTTCCTGGCTGTGACTCTTCCGGCCCCCTTCCTCACTAGAGGCATCGAGGCCATGAACTCCACATCTGGCCTAGGCCTGAACACCCCTTCCATCTCATCTCCGGGAACCTCACCTCTGCCTCTCTACACTCCCAGCCCCAGAGACCGCTGTCTCTGCCTCCGCTAACTTATGTGGCTGAGACACCTCCATCTCCAGGTGGCTCTGGAGCCTCCTGGCACTGGTAGGTCAGAGAGGATGCCTGAACACTCAAAATGAAGTCATAATGCTTTCCTGAAGATGTTGCTTGCAGGTGCACCCAGGAAGGGTGAATTTCAAACGAGGGCTTTGTCCAACAATGGTGTGGATGTTAATGGCCTTGGAGGTGCTGAGTCCCACATCATTGTCCCTAAAGGTGTGGTGGCATCTGGGAGTCACACATCAGAATCTCCACCCCCAACCCAGAGGCCCCTCCCAGGCACTGGGAGCTCTCCTGTTTCTAGGCTAACTAGAAACTCATTCTCGCTAATAGGACACAGAAGGAATGGGACTGGATGGTGCAGGTTATATAATTAAAGCAAATACACACATGTGTGGGGGAAAAGGCAAGATTTAACCCAGGGACAATTCTTTCTAAGGCTCGGCCACAGCCAGGAAGGGAGCAAGGAGTGCCTTCTGGGGCCTCTCAAATGCTGTCACATCAGCGGATGCTTATACCACCAGCAGGAACTGCCTGCCCAAACCTTAGCCCCCATCTCCCTGGGCCCCTGCAGACTGGCCAGTGTGCCAGACACAACCAGTGTGCTGGAAAGGGCCCTGACCTTGGCCATAGCCATGGGTTGGAATCTCCCTCTGCCAGATTGTCTGACCCCAGGGCAGCCCTCAAAAGTCTCTGCTAGTCTCAGTTTTCTCATCCCCTGAATGGGGTTTCGTGCATGCCTGTCTTGAGACACTAGTTAATGCTTGCATCATATTTCAGTGCCCGGTCCGCGTCCCCAGAGCAAGACTGTGCTGTCCTGGAGTAGACGCAAGAAGGAAGCGTCTCGTACACCAAGTGTGGCAGGTGCAAGTGTTTGAGGCTGTCGGTTGCTCTTCCTGACACCTGCAGAGTCCATCGCTGCAATTCAGACCCAGGTGCTTGAAAAACCGGGCCGGGCCTTGCTGAGGACGGGCCGCGTGTTTACGCCCAGAGCACCCACTATGCGCCAAGCCCTGTGTCACGTGAGTGACCTCCCTCCGATTCTTTTTTTTTTTTTTTCCCTAGTTCATTTTTGAGAGAGAGAGAATGAGTCGGGGAGGGGCAGAGAGGGAGGGAGACGCAGATCTGAGGCAGGCTCTAGACTCCGAGCTGTCAGCACACAGCCTGACTCAGAGCTCGAACCCATGAACCGTGAGATCATGACCTGAGCCCAGGTCGGACCTAAGCGGCTGAGCCACCCAGGCGCCCCCCTCCCTCCAATTCTTGTGGTCCTCATTCAACTGATGGAAAAATTAGGTTGAGTCCCAGAGCCCAGTGCACTTCCTAACTTGCTGTGTAACATCAGGTAAGTCACTTGCTCTCTCTGAACCTCCATCTCCTGATTTCCACCTCACATCTGCTGCAGTCCCCCTCCCCACCATGCCTGTCAAATTCTCTGCTGGCTGCTAAGCTGCATCTCCCAGTAAATCATTGTAATTATTATTGTGAAGCTTTGTTGTTAAGACATGAGTGAGAGAGAGAAGCATTCCTAGTCACCAAAGAAGACATTAGTAAAAGTAACCCCCAAAGCGGGAATATGGAAGGGAGCGGGGAGAAAAGGGCAGAAAATGCAAAGTTAACCCCTCTGAAACCGCCTTGGAGGGATTGGCTGGAGGAAAAGAAGGGGGGAAAGCCTAATACCCACTTAGTAACCACCACTAAAGATCAATACTGGACCAAAATAGAATCCTACGTAGGAAATGATCTTGCTTCACAGCCCTGGGAAAAAAAAAAAAAAAATTAACATAGAGAAGCCATTTAAAGCAGAAAAAATATTTGTATGTAAAAGGAAATATTTTAGGTAGGAGTTGAATACCAAATGATTTTGGGTCTCTGTGGGGAGTAATGAGGCATAGCAAACACACAATTCTATATGCATGTAATATTATCATCGCACGCCTCGGAAAGCTTTTAAATCACAGAAATGCAGTTAGGGACCATTGTACAAAATAAACATCCCACTTGGTGTCTTGCCTGCCCTAAGTTCCTTGATCTAGAGCAGCACTGCCAGATTTTTACAGCCCCATAAATTAACGTGGTGCTGATTTGATTGAGCTAAATTAATAAGACTTGTGCTTTGTTGCAAAATAACTATTACAGTATGTTGTGGGGACGCACTGCCGATAAGGAAATTGCCGCCTTTAACAATCCCACTGAAGTTTCATGGAGGATTTCAAAACCGATTTTAATTAAAACAAAAGCCGATGTGTGGCAATAATGTGGGTGTTAAGGAGAGAAAATGCAAAATGTCTTTTTAAATCCATTTTAATATGTCTTAAGGACTGGATGATCGATGTGGTGAGAGCCAGCGGCTGACATCATGCTGGGATGCTGCCTGTGTTCCCTGCTTCCGCGACACTGGCACTTTGGGCCCGCCCTCGGGCCTCTGCGCTGGCTCATGACTTCCGGGGGAGGGGTCATCTCCTGAGTTGGGGCTCCAGCAGACAAGGAGCCTCAAAACTGGAGCCACTAGGGGCCTCGGGGTTGGAGGAGGCAGGAATCAGGGCCCACAGTGCCTCTGGTGCTGGGCAGGAGTGTGCGTTTGGTTGGTCCGCCGGCCAGAGCCACATTCAGTCTGAACTTCTACTCCTCCGTTCCGTTAGCTGTGAAATGGGAATAATGCTAGAATTCACCTCACAGAGCTGCTGTGAGGCTGGTGCCTGGTGCACCGATGCCTGAAAAGGTAACTTGTTGACCGAGGAAACCCCAGCAACACAAATGCTAGTTTCCTTTTTACTTGATTTAAATCCGAGATGGTTAGCCCTTACCCGAGGTCCGGCTGTACACAAACGATACACAAAGACCAGGTAGTGATGTTTGGAGGCCCTGTGATGTCCTGGGTGCTGTTCTGAGCAACTCGTTCGCATGTGCTGTCCCCCGTGAGGCTCAGAGGTGAAGGGAGGTGTCTGTATCACGCAGTGTAATAAGTGGTGAAGCTGGGATTTGAACTAGCCCCGAGTCACCCCAGCACCCTGCTCTGAACCACCAGTGGCCTTCAAACTTCTTTGAAAAATAATGCATTTTCCCATATGACCCAGTGTATACAGACACACACCCTTATAACTAAAGTAGAAGTTTCACAAACGTAATGTTTTTACATTACGTATGATGCATATAATGTTTTTATTATTCCATTTCTTTCGTAAAAGAAACTGTTCATGACTCACTTAATGCTTTTGCAACCTGTACTTGAGACGCAACCTTTGGTTTGGAAAATGCCACACGCACTTGTCACTATGTGGGAGGCTTTCTGTGTGTACTCATTCGACCAGCCCACCTGCCCAGGAGGTGGGTAGTGGTGTGTCCATTCTAGAAACGAGAAGCTGAGGCTCAGGAGGGAGGAGTGGCTTGGCCGCAGCTCTGACCTTGCACCTTGTGATGGTTGTTCGACCATTGCTACACTGTATGCTCCTTTGGGGAATTACCACATCTGCCTGGTTCTTTCCCAGTGTCTGTCCAGTGCCTGGCATGGAGCAGCCCCCCACCCCGGGGAACTGTTGAGTGAATGAATGAGTGGTGCGGCCAAGCACCAGTTCCCATGCTGGGCTTCCATAGTCCACCAGGCTCCATGCCAGAATTCTCTCTGGCTTCTCTCTGTACCCATCCTCCCTCCTTGGGGACAGGCCCTCCTTGTGTCTCCCAAAGGCAGGGCCAGCTTGGTCTGGCAGGCCTCTACCAGGTCACAGGTTATAGCTGACAGGACTAGAAAGACTTTCAGTAGGAGGGGAAGGGCTCTCTCGGGGACTCCAATAGGGACACCCTGCAGGTGACCGCCAGGGGAGCCCAGAAGGAGGAAGTTGGAACCATTCAGAGGAGGCAGAGGGGGGAGTTCATGGGAGCCGTGGAACTGAACTGATTCTCATCAGTAGGAGTCTGTGCGGAGGTGGAATCAGGTCCACATCCTGGTAGGGAGGCCGAAGTGTCCTCATTGGTTAATGAGGAGACATTTACAAGGCAGAACCAGCAGCCTTCTCCGGAAGTTTGCCTTAAACACAGACGGAACTTGGTTTGCCTGTCAACTCTGCTGGCCCAGGACTTGAGACCGAGCTGTGGGATCTTAACCATCCCAATGAGGGGGTCCTAAGGATCCTGACAGCGCTTGGGTCTGGTGGGAGGCCCAGCAAGAGGCTGGAGTGGGAGAGGGGCGCGGACGCAAGCTCCTAGGCATCCTGAGTACCTAGTGAAGGGCTAGGAGCTGTGGGGAGACCCTGGGAAGGAAGAAGGTGAGAAGAATGGACTGGAAGGGGGCAAGGCCCCTTAGGAGGCTCTCCAGTCTCCAGGCCCAAAGCTCCTTCCCCATAGGGAAATGTCCATCTCCCCTTGCCAGGGACACCAGTCCCTTGGCTATTTCTTCCTTGGGTTTTATACTGAAGTGGCTGCTCTGTTCTGTTCTAGAAGATTCCATGTGCTCCAGCAGCAACAAAGAGGAGACCCTAGCGGATGGATGAGCCAGCACTTTGAAGAGCTGGGTCCCGATGCCAACAATAAGGTAAGGTCACCTCATCCATGCCCTGGCCAAACTATGGCTGCCTCCTCCTGCAGGACACAAGAAAACCTCCTCTCTAAATCATACCTGTACCATTTGGGCTGTGGGGCCCACAGTTGCTCCCTCCCACTCACCACATAGCAGAACGATGAATCTCACCACTTTGGAGCCACCATTCCTGCATCTAAACCCCAGGTTGGCTTCTTCCTAGCTGGGTGATCTTGGGCAAGTTATTTCAGTGCTCTCAGCCTTAGTCTACCCATCTGTAAAATGGGCTACGAATTCTACTTATCTTATAGGGCTGTTATGAAGACTAAATGAACCCATTCAGATGAAGTGAGGGCATCTAGTAAGCACCAGCAGGAGGTAGAATTATCATTTTTATTATCTTCTTCCTCGTACATGCACTGAGCAGGGTCTTAGCAAGGTCTGTACAGGGGGCGGGAGCCTGGGATAAAGAGCTGCATAAGACAAGGGCCTGCCTTTAAGGAGCTGAGTGCCCAGGGAGACAGATGGGGAAAAGCTGAAGAAATGCTGCTCTGGGACCACGACTTCAGACTCCAAATTTAGTGCTTCCCCTAAGAAGCCACAAAACAAAGATCCTGTCTCCTGCTTGCTGCTGGCACCCATTCCCCTCCCAGAACTACCGGAACAGAAGGAACCCCACACATGTCAACTGGGCTTTTCTCTCTTTATAGCTGGGGAAACTGAGGTCTGGTCGGGAAGGGGCTGGCTCAAGCCTTTCAGGGATGAAGTCAGACCCCACTGGGACCCAGCTCTCTCTGCTCTCAGACTGGGGCTCCCCCCACTTCTCATAGGAACCCCCCAACTACATGCCCCCTCTTTTTGTTGTAGGAGGGGTTGAGAGGCAGAGAGAATAGGAGCCTTCTGGACGAGGCCCACTCATTCTCCCCAGGAGCTCTTAGACCTGACATTCACTGGATTTTTCCTTTTTGTTCCCTCATTTCATCTTTTTTTAAAAACAAAGTGTAATTAACATACAGTGTTATGTTCGTTTCAGGTGTACAATATAGTGACTTAACACTTCCATACATCACCCAGGGCTCATCCTGATAAGTGTCCTCTTAATCCCCTTCACCTACTTCACCCATCGCCCCCTCCTCCCCTCTGGTAGCCTTCTGTCTGTTCTCCGTATTTGGGTCTGTTGTAGTTTTGGTCTCTTGTTTTGTTTGTTTTGTTTCTTAAGGTCTACATTTGACTGAGATCATCTGCTGTTCATCTTCGTCTGGCTTATTTCACTTAGCATAATACACCCTAGCTCCATCCGTGTCGTGGCAAATGGCAACATTTCATTCTTTTTTGATGGCTGAGTAGTATTCCGGTGTGTATATTCACCACATCTTCTTTATCCATCCATCAGTCAGTGGACACTTGGGTTGCTTCCATATCCTGGCTGCTGTGGATAATGCTGCTTCAAAGACGGCGTGCATGTGCCTTTTGAACTTCATTTTACCTTTAAATCATCTTTTCTCTTCCTCTCATTTTAGGGTCTTACCATCTACCTCATTTTTTCTAATCCCGCATTACTATTTGGACTCCCTTTACCAATTCTCCCATTTTTTTGCACTTAAATAATTAATTTACTGTCACTTTGACTTTTAGAACTGGAGCCACTCTGCCGGTTGCTCCAAGCGAGTCCCTCTCACTTATACAGCTTTGTATCTCCCAGATTCTAATATTTTATTTTTTAAATCCCATTGAAACTCCCTATTTTCAACTCTTGAGTTCCTTTTTTTTTTTAAAGTTTTTTTTTTTAATGTTTATTTAGTTTTGAGACAGAGAGAGACAGAGCATGAACGGGGGAGGGGCAGAGAGAGAAGGAGACACAGAATCGGAAGCAGGCTCCAGGCTCCGAGCCATCAGCCCAGAGCCCGACGCGGGGCTCGAACTCACGGACCGTGAGATTGGGACCTGAGCTGAAGTCGGACGCTTAACTGACTGAGCCACCCAGGCGCCCCTTGAGTTCCCTTTAATATTTGTTTTTAAAAATTTCTATCATCTTATTCTCATTTTAATTTTGACCTTTTATAATTCTCTTATCCTACCTTTATTTTTAAAAAAACATTTATTCATTTTTGAGAGAGAGAGAGAGAATGGGGGAGGGGCAGAGAGAGAGGGGAACAGA
Source organism: Panthera onca (assembly GCF_046562875.1). Classification (NCBI taxonomy): domain Eukaryota; kingdom Metazoa; phylum Chordata; class Mammalia; order Carnivora; family Felidae; genus Panthera; species Panthera onca. The sequence continues at coordinate 38,263,345 of NC_138344.1, read as the reverse complement.
GGATCTGAACAGGGGAACAGAGCCATCTGTGCTGATAGTGCAGAGCCCATTGCGGGGCTCGAACTCATGAACTGTGAGATCATGACCCGAGCCGAAGTCAGATGCACAATTGACTGAGCCACCCAGGCGCCCCTCTTATCCTACTTTTTATTATTTCTCCATTCTTTATTTTCTCGTCCTCTTTGTAACCCTTTTTACCTGGGAGTGGCCATTTATGACAGACAGCAAGATGACTGGGTGCAAGGGAATCATAATGAAGAAGGGCCCTGTGCATACCTGGGGATGGGTGGATGCGTCAGCTTCCCACTGTTTTTGTGGTTGGCAATATGACGTGTCCATTTAAGGAAGGGGCATTGTATCCCTCAGTTAACTCAGTGTGGTCACAGGACTGGTTCTTTGGAATCAAGTTGCCTTCTGGCCATTCGTGTCAATTGAGACTTATGAAGAACCACAGGTCTTAAAACCCATAATCTTCACGGTGTCAAGGCCATGGATTTGGAACAGCCGTGCCAACAGCATGTTTCTTGTTGATGGCACCTCCTGATATCAATCAATTTTCCACTCCTTCCCCCCCCCCCCACCCCGACCCCAGTCCCAGCTGCCATCATCTCTCACCCTGTCCACTTCAACAGCCTTTGGACTGTCCATCTAAATTTGCACTGTCTCCAACTCCACACAGCAGCCACAACCTTTATCCTGGTGTGACATCTGACTGTGTCATCCTCCTGCTTAAAAGCCTCCAAGGACTGACAAAACAGTGGGAGGTTAGGAGAATCAGGACCATCCTTCCTGGAGAACACATACCAATTACTCAGGCGCATGAGCAGGGCTCACAGTTAGTGGGCTAGGAACCCCCACCGTCCTCAGCAGGACTTTTTGCCCAACAGCCACCGTCCATCACTGCCACTACCCACTGGATTGGGCCATCCTGCTTCCTGCTTTCGTTTCTCAAATTGAGAAAACATGCTAATCTAGTGTTGTGAAGAAAGCATAGAACACCCTCTGTTTCTAGCAATATGACAGTTCGGGTCATTTAGACTAACCCTCAGGGTAGAAACAACTATAAATGCTGAATACAATGAAAGATATCTTCTTACAAGCATTAAAGAGCTGACAAGAGAGTAAAAAGCTACATGGCCAAAACCTCATTGACAGCAGGGGCTCTGAGAATGCTGCAGCTACTTGTGCCTTAGGGCATTTGCCCAACCAGCAAACTTGAGCTTCAGTTTTGACATTGCCAAGGGTTCAGGGGAGAGAATATAAAACCCATCAGCAAAGATGGGGAGTCTAATAGGATGTTCTCCCTCATAAAGGTGGAACTCCAAAGGGAAACCCTCAGTGTATGTGTGAACCAAAAGAAAAATTGCCCAATCTCTCCCGCACCCAGGGACTGTGAGAAAAATTGCCTTGGTTCTGAGCAGAATAGAGAGTAAAAAGAGCCACCCATGAAAAATGGATTTGTAGCCCAAATCTATATCACCTGAATAGTCAAAATAACTGTAGCCATGAACCTATGTAGTCTTGGACTGGCAAGACTTTAAGGTACCTGGAAGAAGTAAACACAGATCTTTTCATCCCAGTTTCCAAAAAATTACCAAAGACAATTTCCCAAGGAAAATGAACAACTCAGACAAAAAATAACCAAGTACCGAAGGAAGCAAGGCACCGGGAATGAGAACCCGAAGAAACAGCAGAAGCAGATCTGCAAGATTTCAGATATTGGACTTATCAGATACAAAATATAAAACAACTATTTAAAAGGAGTAAAAAGATAAGGATGATAATATCTGCAGGGAACAGGAAAATGTTAAAACAAACAAAAAAAAACAGATATAGAGACTTAACAGATTGTAAAAAGAAGGAAATATCACATTTAGAAATGAAAAACATAATAATTGAACACTCTATGAATCTGTATAATAGTAGATTAGACATAGCTGAAGAGAGAATCCATGAACCGGATGAATGCAGCAAAGAGAAAAAGGAGATGGAGACTATCAAAGAGAAGTTAAGAAATATGGGAGATAAAATGATAAGATCTAATATATATCAAATCAGAGTTCCAGAAGGAGAAGCTTAAGAGAATGAGATGGAGGCAATGATTTAGGAAATAATGGCTAAGAATTTCCAGACCTGAAGAAAGATTTTGATCCATCATTTTGAGACACTTAATGAAACCCATAAAGTTTAAATAAATAAAATTCACACGTAGATTCCTCAGAGTGGAGCTTGGGAACACCAAGAACAAAGGAAAGATTTTTAAAGCTTCTGGAGAAGGAGGAAAACAGGTTACAATCTACTCAAAAGAAAAATGTAGATTAGCAGCTGACCTTCAGCAGCAGCTGTGGGAGCCAGAAGATAGTAGAATATTTTAGCATATTGTTGATTAAAAATAACCACCAACTTAGAATTCTGTAGTGAGTAAAAATGTCTTTCACGAATAAAATAAAATTAAGGCTATTCATATAAAAAGTAAGAAGAAAAAAATTTGCCATTCGCAGAGCCTTCACCAAAGACAATGCCAAAGGTTGTACGAAAGGGAGAAGGAAAGTTATTCCAGAATGAGGAACAAAGTGTATAGACAGATGAAGAGCATAGAAGCTGGGAAGTATATAGGTAGACAAAATAAATACTAACTGCTTTAAGCTGTAACAATAGTGTTATTTGAGATTTTAAAAAAGATAACATTTAAAAAATGAAAACACCAACATCTAGGTCAGGGATTGAATGGATTTTAAAGTATTTTAACATCCTTGTACAGTCCTGGAGGATGCACTGGTTAATGTAGTGCACTGGTAATGTAATGCACTGGTAAATGATAGTTTTTGAGTACAGGTTGTTGTAATTTCCGGGTGAACTTTTAAAAGAATAAAAACAGAGAACACACCCGTTGAACTAATTGGAGGGGCAATTCTGAATGGTCCAAAAATATTCCATTAATACAAAAATACAAGAAAGGAGAGTACAAGGAACACAGTAAGGTGGGGCAAATAGAAAGCACAAAATAATGTAGGAAAATATCTAAAGTACAAAGATCCATCCAAATGGATGGAAGAAAACCTCTCATGCAAGTATTGAAAAAAAGCTGATAGAGCTGTATCCATATCAAACAGCATAGTGTCTAAGGCAAAAAGAATCATTAAAGATAAGAAGGCTTTTGTACAACAAAAAGGATAAAATGCAGTTACATGCAAAAACATGGGTGAAACTCACACGTAGTGATGAGTGAAAGAAGCGAGACACCAAAGCATCATTACAGTACGATTCCATTGACATCAAGTTCAAAAAAACAAAAGCAGGAGAAACAACTAAACTGCATTGTTTAGTGACCCCACAATTGGTAGTAAAATTATAAAGAAAGGCAAGAAAATAAAAATCACCAAAGTCAGAATAGTGATTACATCTTGGGAGGAAAGCAGTTGTGATCCGAAGGGGGGCCACACAGGAGTTCTGGGGTGCCAGTGAAGTTCTAAGTCTAGTGGTCAGGGCTCATTTCATAATTATGCTTTACACTATATATATATAAAGTTAATGTATTTTTGCACAATTTATTTAACAACTGGAAAAAAATTGGACACTCTTGAGTTCTAGATCCTTTTCCAACATGTGGTGTCCATAAATTCTTTGATATTCCTCCTTTCAAGAGATGGAACCTAATTCTCCTCCCCTTGAATGTGGACTGGACTTAGTAGCTTGTTTCCTACAAATAGAATAATGTGGAAGTGATGATGGGTGATTTCAGAGACCAGGCCATAAAAGGTGCTGTAAATTCTTCATTGTTTTCTCTTCCATTGCTTGCTCTGGGGGAAGCCATGTTGTGAGAGCATCACGTGATGAGGAACTTGGACTGTTAGCCAACAGCTCAGTGAAAGAGCTTCCTGGGCAGCAGATCCTCCCGCCCTAGTCAATGCTTGGATGACAAGCTGCTGTCACCAACATCCTGACTGTGACCTCACAAGAGACCCTGGGCCACAACCACCCAGATAGGCTGCGCCCAAACTTGTGTCACACAGAGACTATGAGTCAATAAATGTTTGTTTTTTTTTAAGTTGCTGAGTTTGGGGATGATTTGTTACACACAAGAGATACGGAATTACACATCACTAATTTGTTGTTGACCATGGCTGCATTTCCTCTCTGGAAACGTCTTCCTCTGTTTTCTCGACTGTGCAGCAGAGAAGCTGGGCTGCGTTGTGAATGGCAAATACGTATCGCCTAGCCAAAGAAATGCCAATCAGTTAAGGATTCTGAGACTGCCCCTAACATCAGGGTGACAGTGCAGCAAGTGACTGGAGGGCAGCTTATTTACCATGCATACCTTCCCCAGACTAAAGGATCACTAAATCCACGGAGGGGGTGGTTATCTCAATTCCACACCCACCCACTCCCCCCTTACCAGGTATAGTTGTTTTGGAAGCCCAAGCTCCTTACCACAGCAGTGACAAAAGCATCTGGTCTCCTTGTCCTCCAAGACCGCGTGTCTGAAATCGTTCAACTAAGACGTATTGGCCAGAGCTCTGGCGCGGAACCCAGGTTCAAATTCGTCACTTAATATCTGTGTGACCTTCATCCACTTCATTTCTCAAAGCCTCAGCTTCCTCACCTGTAAGATGGAGATTTCTCTAAGGATGGAATGAAAGTCCGTGGCAACTGGTCGGTCGGTTCATCAGGAGTCCTTGTCTCCATCCACCATGAACCCATCCTTGAGCTCGGGGCGTTTCGGGGGATATAGTGAAATATGCTGGTGTCTCTTCCCTCCGGGAACTTGCTGCCTATGTGAGGAGACAGTGGCCATGTGCCGCTATCAGAGAACCTTTCAAGCTAGTACAAGTACAGTGCCTCATGGACTGGATGGACAGTATATGCTCTAGTACTTTTCCAAGTGTGGTCCCCGGACCAGCAGCATCCGTCAGCATCACCTGGGAACTCATTAGACACTGAGACCTAGGGGACCACCGAGGAAACCCAGCACGCTAAGGGTGGCGCCCAGTGATCTGTGCTGTAACAAGCCCTCTCCACGATTCTGAGCGCACTCAAGTCTGAAGACCATTGCTCTATGGGAATTCGGGAGCCAGGGGGACCCGGAGAGGCCTGATGGAGGATCTGGAATTGGAACTATAAAGAAGGACTAGAATATGAATAGGCAAAAGAAAGGGTGAATGTGGTTTTGGGTAAGGGCAACAGCATGAGCAGGGGCAAGGAGACAGGACAGCTTGGCGTGTACTGGGTCCGATGAGGGAACCAGCTGACGGAACAGGATGCAAATGCTGAGAACAGTGGGAGCTAGGGTCAGAGAGGTAAGGGCCTCAAGTGCCAAGAAGGAGGTTGGCCTTGACAGAGCAGGCCAAGGGAGCCATTGCAGGTTTTTGAGCAGGAGAGTGGTGACAGCCTGGTACCTCTTCCAGACCCACAGGCTAGAGCCCCTCCCTAGGTCTCACTAGGCTCAGAAGGCAGATGAATACCTACCTGCACCAGCATCCCCTGAAGCCAGGGATATTCTGCTATGAGGCGAGGAAACTGTAAGGGAGAAGGCAGGCCAGCAGCAGCCCCGCGGCCTCCCTCCCACAGAGGACCTCTGAGCCCCAGCCTCACATGGGCCTTGTGCAGGTATTGAATTATGAATGGAGATTGTCCAGAAATAATTGCAAACATTATTGCCCCCCCCCCCCACATGTGTGTCCTCTGCAGGGCTGCGGCAATAGATTTTGTTGCTTTAACTCTCCAGGGTAGTTGTAAATTAGAGCTCTCCCTTAACAGTGGGGCAGGGATCCTGAGGAGAGGGAATCCCTTTTGAAAGCCCTAAAAGGGACAGACCCCTCAACCATGTGCATTGGTTACCCTCAACTTTTCCTTTTGTTTGATCTATTCCACCCATCCCTATTAAATAACTAATTATTTAACATCTTTTAAAGCTTTGTTATATATTAGAACAGGCAGGACACAAATGAGTGCTTTTAATAATATAAAAGCCCATTAGCTTCATTTACTGTTAATGTTAAAATAAACATGAGGCAATTTAGATCTACTATTCCAATTTCACGGAAACTTTGATGTTTTTCTTCTCTAGTCACATAATTAAGGGAAAAACTACTAATGATATTAAGTTTGTACAGTGTTAATGACAGAAACAGGCACAAGCTGAAATTGCAGCCATTAATATGAAAAAATAAAATATTTAACAGGGGAGATAGATGAGTGCAATTTTAATAAACCAAAATGAAGAAAATTAATTTTAGAAAGTTCCACAGTCTTTCACATGCTACCATTACACAAGCTGTCTAATCTATTATTTTTGTGGTCTGGATTATTTATCGACGGTCCGGAGGAATGCCCTGGTTTTTGCGTATTGTTTTGTGGATGATGAAGATTTTGCCTTTCTTTGTTTAATTCTTTCCCTTTGCTGTACCGCCAGTCCCCAAACGGAAATGGCTTTATTTACAGTGTGTGCTTGGACAGAAGGACTTTACCAACAGCCTGTAGGTGAGACGGAAGGGGTGGTGTAATGTAACCTATGGAGAGATTCTAGTGTGACCACTGACTGCCAAAGCCTGAGTGGTTACAGTGGCTGAGGTTTGACTCACGCGTGACAGCTGGCTCCCGAAGAAGAACCCCCTGTGTCCAGTGGGTTCAGCCATTGCTCTAGCTTTAGCTTTCCTCTCTGGGTCTGGGCCTTGCCACTTATAGTGGGTTGAATAGCATGTCCCCCAAACTCACTGGAAATAGAGTCTTGCTTGGTAGATGTAATTAAGGTAAGGATTGAGATGAGATTGTACTGGATCAGGGTGGGCTCTAAATCGAATGAAGTGTCCTTATAGAGACAGAAAAGACAGAGACACAGAGAGAAGGCCGGGACGAGTCAGAGGTAGAGGCTGGAATGATGTCGCCGTAAACCAACAAATGACTGGAGTGAGCAGAGCTGGAAGAGATAAGGAAGGACTCTTTCCTATAGCCTTCAGAGGGAGTGTGGCCATGCTGACACCTGGATTTCAGACCTCTGGCCTCTAGAATACATTTCTGTTGTTTTAAGCCACCAAGCGTGTGGTTATTGGTTACAACAGCCCTAGGATGCGCTGGAGAATGACAGCATGGAAATGACCATCCCTGACCTGTCTCATGAAGGCCACGGAAGGTTCGGGAATGGGGGGAATGGCACAAGCTGCCCAGAAGGGAGTGGAATGTGGAAGCAGGAGCAGAAGGAAGGGAAGTCCAGGCTGCTAGGACACAGCCCCTATAGCCAACGTAGCATATGTGACAGAGCAGCGGCAACAGGAAAGCAGCAGGATGGACTGGCCCAGAGACACAGGGAGGAGTCCTGGGCCTTGGTGGTGGCTACTAGGCAGGTCATTGAGCCTGTGACCTGAGTCCAGGGAGGTAAGGCATGGAGCCTGGCACTCTACCTATGAGGTGCTGGGTGCTGGGGGAGCCAGTCCAAAGCCCGTTTGTCAGAACAGCAGCCTAAGAGCTGATGACCAGCAAGGACAGGTAATGGCATTTATGGTGTGTAAGGCGGGTAGACATCAGCCTCTCACCTTGCCTTCAGCGGGATCCAATGAGATAACTGTTCTTAACACCCCATTTCATAGATGAGAAAATGGAGGCCGGGAGAGCTGAAAACTGGCCTGAAATGGCATAATGAGTGAGGAACAGGGCTTCACCCCAGGAGTCCCTCCCCCCCCCCCCCCCAACTAGCTGCAAGAGAGGCTTCCATTTGACTTCATTTATGTTTCCAGACGTGCAGCCCTGCACGAGACCTGTGGGGGACAGAGCTGAATATGACCAGGCGTGGCAGTACCAACGCTGGGTCAGTGACAGGAAAGCCCACAGGAACGGGTTATGGGTGGGGACATTTACTTCCTCTGATTCCAGGAGAGCTGAAGTGGGGGCAGCTCCATGGTTTTTTACTTCAGTGGCTTAGCATGTCTTCCAGAATTTAGGCGCCCCCCATCTGTACCAGGGATCAGGGGCAAAGCCGCCCTCCTGCACTGGGCCTTGGGCCTGGGTCGCTGCAACCAGACCTTTCTGCGTGGCCCGCCGCTCCCTCAAAGTCGGCCAAGAGGGGGCGCTGGAGGGCAACCGGCGGCGGAGCAGGGGCTTCCCACTTCCTCCCGGAGGCTTCCAGCTCCTGCCTCGGGCCTTTCCTCCCGGCAGAGGCCAAGCCTCCAGCAGCCAGGCCCAGTGAGCTTGCTGTTTCTCCAACACGCGCAGATACAGCCTCACCGCACACTCCCTCAGAACCTGGACCAGGCCCCCAGCGCGCGTCCTCCGAGCTCGAGCTCGGAGACGTCAGCACCTGCCAGCAGCTTCCGCAGCTTTCGGCCCCCATGTCAGCTCCGCGGCCCTCTCCTCTAGATCAGCGCGAATGATTCTGCTTCCTGCAGTTGCTACCTCCCTTTTTACCTTTCAAGTGACCTAGTTAACATTCTTTTAAAAAAAAAAAAATCTTTAATGTTTTATTTATTTTTAAGACAGAGACAGAGCATGAGTGGGGATGGGGCAGAGAGAGAGGGAGACACAGAACCCAAAGCAGGCTCCAGGCTCTGAGCGGCAGCACAGAGCCCAACGCGGGGCTCCAACTCACAAACTGTGAGATCATGACCTGAGCTGAAGTCAGATGCTCAGCCAACTGAGCCCCAGGCACCCCAAGTTAATATTCTTTATACCTAGTTAACAATTAGTAATGTCTGCTGTTAACATAGCCGGTATGGTGTCCGACTCCTGCCTGGACCCTGCCTGATACCACTTCTTTCTGCCCTGATATGCCCAGTGTGTTGGTGATGTCGCTCCTCTAGTCACAGGGTGGCTGCAGCGATGCCAGTTGACAAATGTCAATGAGCAGGCCCAGAGGTGGAGAAGTACTTCTCTCTTCTTGTTCCCAACCGGAGCCGTTTTAGGAAAAGAAACATTCCTGCAGCCCCGCCCCCAATTTTCCTTCACATTCCTTTGGCCAGAATTAGGTCACAGGATCCCTTCCCAGAAGCAACACCTGGCAAGGGGAATGCGATGTAGTGATTAGTGTAGACTGAACAGGCCCCATCTCTCTGGGGCTGAGGCTGCCCTCACTCCCAGGGCCAGGCAGAAGTGGACCAGCTGAACAAAAGCCGGGCTCTGCAAGCAAGGTGGGAAGAAGGGGAAAGGTCCTGAACTGAGGTGAGTGTCCCATCATCCCTCCGGCCCTCCAGCTGGAGATGCCCGGGTTTACAGATCCCCGTGTTAGGTGCTGACTCTGGAAAGGCACAGCAGGGCACTGTGGGGCCCCGAGGGGCAAGCAGGAGCTCTGGAGAAGATCAGGGGAGGCCGTTGGGTGTGAACTGAGTGTGAAGGATGAGGTGACTTTACCAGGTAGCAGGTAAGGCTGGACTTCCCGGACAAAAGATGGCCTGAGCAAAGGTGCAGAGAGGTAGGGAGAATATGGCTCAACTAGAGACAAGGTGGCTGAGTGTTATTTGAGCACAGGAGGCACGGGGGAGTGGCAAGTGACATGGCCTTCCAGGCCTGCAGGGATCGAGCAGGGAAGGCCTGGTAGGGTATATGGTAGCCTGGGGTTTGCGCCTACAGTGCCTGCTTCTGGAAGATCGGCCTGCAGGAGATGTCTGCCATGGGGGCAGAGAGCTGCAGCGCCCTTCTCTGGTCCTAATGGGCCGCTGATCCTGAGACGCCCTCCCTTCCTCCTTCCCCGCCTCTCACCACACAGCCATTGCTTTTGTTAATATCACTGACCAGAAACCAAAGAAGTAAAAATTACAGGCCCAGCCCCAAGGAGCTCACAGCTTAGATTTAGTTTTCTCTTTTGGAAATTGAAATATAGTTGATATTTTTATCAACTCACATAAAATGTATCCTTGTAACCACTTTCAAGTGTACGAATCAATGGCATGGTCACATTGTGCAACCATTACCTTCATTTGTCTTCAGAAGTTTTTCATCTTCCCCATTACCACCATCTATTTTCAGAACTTTTGATCTTCCCAAACTGGACCTCTGTCCTCATTAAACACTAGGCCTCCATTCCCCCCTCTCCCAGCCCCTGATAACCAACATTGTACTTTCTGTGTCTGCGTATTTGATTATTCTAGGTACTTGATAGAAGTGGAATCTTAGAATATTTGTCCTTTTGTGTCTGGCTTATTCTGCTTAGCATAAATCTTCAGGGTCTATCCATGTTTAGCATGTGTCAGAATGCCATTCCTTTTTAAGGCTGAACAATATTCCATTGTATGGATATACCATATTTCGTTTATCCATCACCCAATGGGGGATATTCGGGTTGTTTCCACCTTATGGCTATTGTGAATGCTGCTACGAACATGGTGTTCTCAAATATCCATTTGAGACCCAGCTTTCACTTCTTTTGTGTATATACCAGAGGGGAAATTGTTGGATCAAATGGCAATTCTATGTGTAATTTGTTGGAAGGACTGCCATACTGTTTTCTACAGTGTCTTCACCATTTTATAGCCCCACCAGCCGTGCGCCAGGGTTCCCTGTCTCTCCACCTCCTCATTTGTTTTCTGGGTTTTTGATAATAGCCATCCTGATGGGGTGAGGTGGTACAGTTTAGCTTTTGAGCCAAGGCAAACGCATGTGAAAAGTAATCAGTAGAATAATAACACAGTAGAAACATCAACAACCATGAGGAAGTGGGGAGGGGGGACCATGCAGATAGTGGATAAGAGGATTGCGTGAGGTGTGAAGGATGCCTCAGACCCAGGAGGATGTGACATTCCGGGAGAAGGTGACATCTCGAGGCAGGGACCTTGGGGGTGGGGGAGTTGGCTTTGGTTACTGCCTGGGGGGAGGGAGGCTGGGGGCTGGGCGAGCAGGGGCAGGTCTTGGGGGTCGTGGGCCAGTGGGGAAGGCCATGAATTCATGGGTGGGGCCTGTCCCAGCTGGATAATATTCCCCCAACTGTACCCTCTCCACATGTCTTGCCATCCTTGGCCCCTCCCCACCCCACCTCTTTCTCCCTCTCTTGCAGTTGTATTTCCAGTGCCTGGTCCAGAGTCTGCACAGACCAGAACCTTAATGAGTGTTTGTCAAAGGAAGGAAGAGGGGGGTGAATGGAAGGATGGTTGTTAGCCCACAGATAAGGAAAACCGAAAGGCAGGCTAGACCTCGACCCATAGAATTGCAGCCGTGGCTGAGTTTTCACGATGCTCACTGCCCCAAACCACCCCACTGCCCCCCTTTGCCACTCCATCCATGGGCCATGCCAGCTCCTCAAAAGAAACTCCCCATGCAGAGACGAAGGACATCATGATTTTCCCCATGCCCAAGCCTTACAGGAAATAATTACAGGAATTAATTAATTAAGAGCAGGAAATAATTGGGTAAATTACTTTCGCTTGCATGTATGAAACTGCTTGTTTGGGGGGGGGGGACTGCTTGTATATGAGGGTGTGGGAGAGCTAGAGTGAGGCCCCCAGCAGCCCGTATGGTGGGCACAGAGTCATCTGTCTCCTCCTCTCTGCTGTTCATGAATCAAGTTCTTATCTGGAGAGAAGAACTTGACTGGTGTCACCAAGGCGTTTAAGCTGTAATGTATAACAAGGTGGCCACTGCATTGCTGACAGTCACTGATCCAGAAGCCAAAGGGAAATGCATTAACCAATTTAACTGTCTGGAAATCTAGCATAATGAACATCCCAAGGTGTCTTATTACTAGCTCACTGTTGCCTGCCTTGTTACCATTTAAATTTTTCTTAAATTTCTTGGGCGGGAAATGTTTCCATAAATGCAGGTCTGGGGAAAAGGACTCAGAGTCTTTCTGGCAGTGGAGGGCTCAAAGCCTCATAGATTTAAGCCATCTGGTGTTTTCCAAGACACCTTCACCTCTGCTACTGAAGTGTTCTTAGTAAACTGTGTCAGGGAGGCAGGGCTAGGATGATTCCAAGATGTGGCAACATGGGTGAAGAAAGAGGCCATGAGGGGTATGGGGGCAGAGTTGATGAGTCCAAAGACTGGCCTCTCTTTTCAGGCTGTTGCTGCCTTGCAATGTGACCCAGAGTGAGTCCCTTTACCTCCTTTGGGTCTCGGTTTCTATAGAGGACTCTCTCAGTGCCCCCAAGAGCATCCCCCAAAAGTACCGTGTCCCTGCGTGTCACTGTTCCCCCCACACCAAAAGTTCTCTACCTTGACACTATTGGTATTTGGGGCTAGAAAATCCTTTGTGTGGACGCTGTCCTTGGCCTCCAGATGCCAGCAGCCCTCTCTTACCCCATCCCCCCCAACACCACAGACGTGACAACCAAAAATGTCTCCAGACATGGCCCAATGTTCCTGGGGGCAAAGTCACCACCTAGAGAACATCTGATCTGTGCATAGCTGTGGGCTCTGGGTAGAGCCACTCATTCATTTCTCAGACATTGTGAAGCCCCTCTCTTATGCCAGGTCTTCGGGATACGATGCTACCTCTCTTTGTGGAGTTCACGGAGTCTCAGGGGAGGCAGGCCATCGGAGCATTGATAGTGGGAGAGCATGGGGTGCTCCAGGAGCTGAGGACAGTGGCCTGGAGGAAGATGATCCGAGCTGAGCCCTGGAGAGAGATACCTGCATGATGGGCTCCCATGCTAAAGCCTACCATGATGCCCAGCATGAGATCAGCTCCTTTGGTTTGAGGCACTCGAAGCCCCACTTAGAAGACAAGAGTGTGTTCTGGGAGGTATGGGCAATAGGTGTTTGTCAGCCATTAACATCTTGGCCTGGGTGGAATGACCCCTGCCACTTGCTGGCATCCTTCCAGGCCTAGCTGAATGGCTGCCTGATCCATGAATTTCCCTGGAGGGCTTAGCTAAAAGCAGTCCTTTCCTTCTCACCTCCTAGAGCCCAGAGGGAATGTGACTTGTAAGTTAGAAATAGAGAGTGGGAAGTGAGACCTTCAGCATCCCTAGTGCTTGGAAGGGGCAGGGCAGGTAGGGCAGTGTGTTGGGGGCTGAGTTCGAGGCAGCCGGGCAATGGAAGTCTGGCTGTGGGGATCCGGAGCCTGGAGTCTGATGAAGAGGAAAGAGGAGAGAAAGGTATCTAGCCTAAGCCCCATCTTCACGACAGTGTTATCTTTTGCTGATCCTGAGGGTACTCACAGACTTTGAGGGCACACTTGATGCAATTGTCATTCAAAGTGTGGCCTGTGGACCGGAGGCATCAGTGTCATCTGAGAACTGGTTAGAAATGCAGAGTTGGGGCCCCAATGCTGGACCTATTTAATCAGAATCTGCATGTTAATAAGATCCTAGAGGACTCATGTGTGCCATTTATGCGTCCCTCCCTGTGCTAGACATTGGAGAGGAAACAGAGTGGGCAGGCGCCTCTCCCCATGGTATTTCCTGCTGGCCAGGAGACAAGAGCCCCACAGCCACCTCCCCTCGTACATTATCTGAAGGGTGAAGTCTAATCTCCTTTGCCTATCGCCGAAAGCTCTTGGCAATCAAAACCACACATCCCTTTCCAGACCCGTCCTCCAGAATTCCCCTCCAGGTACCCTGGGCCCTTGCCAAGCTAAACAACGAGCAGTTTCTTAGCACACGCCCTGCCTTCCAGACTCCACAGCATTGTCCAAGTGGCCCCGTGGCTGTAAAGCACTCTCCTGAGTCTAAATCTTGCAGTGCTCACGCAAGGGTCACCTACTCCTAGAAGTCCATCTTGTACTGCCAAAGTGAGCTCTATCTCCTGTGACCCCTCCCCACCCACTGCTGGCCCTTCTCTCTCCCCTGCCCTTACCCGTATCTTCAGTCTAGATCCATGACAAGACTGAATCTGCCTGAGGGCAGGAGCCAAGTGCAATCATGCGCTCAACGCAGTGCCAGAGGAGAGCTCTGTGAGGGTCTCTTCACTGACTGACTGACTGGCTGACTGTGGACAGAGGCAGGGGGTATCAGACCCAAAGGGAGGCATAGGAAAGCGGAGAATGGAAACGGACACTTGCAGAGCGTTAACTGTGTGATAGACAGCTCCATCCTCGGAGTAACCTTTCGGGCCTCTGTTGGAGCCTTGTCTGCAGATAAGCGATGTAGGTTCAGAGATGTTAAGTCACTTATTCAACAGCGCAGAGACAGTGAGTTGCTAAGCTGGGATTCAGATATCTGTCCGCTGGCTCCGAAGTCCATGTTTGTTCACGACGCCATGAATTGGTCTCAGAAGACCCACAGTTCTGGTTGTGCTGTAGCAACCAATGGGAAGGCAAGATTTAGAGAGCTGAAGATCAGTTTGAGGTCACTTGGTCTAGCTACTCATTTTTACTGGCGGTAAATTGAGGCCGAAGGAGCAATGACTTGCTCAAGGATGTGGCAGAGCCGGGAACATACCATGGGTGACATCAAGGCCGTGTCCCTTTCCTCTGTGCCAGACTCAGGAGGAGTGAGTGGTCAGGGCTGGGGTGGTCAGGAAGCCATTCTAGAAGGGCAGAGCCATATCTGGGTAGGGAGAGGAAGGAAGTTTCACTGGCCATCCACTGCACATTAGACAGTAAACTTTTGCCATCTCATTTAATGCTTGCGACAGCCCTTTGGTCATCCCATTTTCCAAAGTAGAAAGAACTGTGCAAGTCTTTGGAATAAGCAAAAAGAGATTAGTGGTAGGCTCGAATAGTATGCCTTTTTGGGCAATCTGTTCGTTTTATATTGTCTGAGCGATTTTACAGCTAAGTTCCAGAGAACTGATAATAATGCAAATGATCTTGTCCATAGAGATGCAAATAAATTTTGTCTGTTGGGATGCAAATGACTATGACCCTGAGGATATTGACCATCTTTGCAACTATTTGTAAATCCATTTCAGATTGTCTAATATGTGTGCTCTCTAGATTCTCCTTTGAGCCAGTTTTTAATACCTTACTGGTCCCCTCATTAATTAGTGAGTTAAATAAAATCTTTGTTCATCTTTATATTTGTAATAAAGTACTTCTTTTACATTTTAAAAAGTGTCCTTGGGGCGCCTGGGTGGCTCAGTCAGGCGACTGACTTTGGCTCAGGTCATGATCTTGCGGTTAGTGAGTTCGAGCCCTTGTGTTGGGCTCTGTGCTGACAGCTCAGAGCCTGGAGCCTCCTTTGGATTCTCTGTCTCTCTCTCTCTCTGCCCCTCCTCTGCTTGCACTCTGTTTCAAAAATGAATAAACGTTAAAAAAAAATTTAAACAAGTGTCCTTTAACATAGAATTGCTAAAAACAAGACAACAGGCCCAATATGGAGTCACTTATGCTAAGCCCCTCATCACCAAACTGAGATTTACTTTAAAGTTTCAGCTCTCCCAGAAATGGAATCTTAAACCAATCAGGAATTACCTGATGGGCACTAGTGAGGTCATCTGCCTGATAGATAGACCCCTGCCATTTCCTAAAGGAAAGTGACCTTGCCACAACCAATCCATTTTTTGCTAGTATAACTTCCTTGTTCCTACCCCCTTCTGCCTGTAAAAGTCCTTTGTTCTGCCTGGCTCCCCAGAGCTCCTCTCTGTCTGCTAGATTGGATGCTGCGTGATTCACGAATCTTTTCATAAAGACCGGAAGATCTTCAAAATTTACTCAGTTGAATTTTGTTTTTTGTTTTTTGTTTTGTTTTTTTTTTTTCCAATGTTTTTTATTTATTTTTGGGACAGAGAGAGACAGAGCATGAACGGGGGAGGGTCAGAGAGAGAGGGAGACACAGAATCGGAAACAGGCTCCAGGCTCCGAGCCATCAGCCCAGAGCCTGACGCGGGGCTCGAACTCACGGACCGCGAGATCGTGACCTGGCTGAAGTCGGACGTTTAACCGACTGTGCCACCCAGGCGCCCCTTGTTTTTTGTTTTTAAAAAAAAAATTTTTTTTAACATTTATTTATTTTTGAGACAGAGAGAGACAGAGGATGAGCAGGGGAGGGTCAGAGAGAGAGGGAGACACAGAATCCGAAACAGGCTCCAGGCTCTGAGCTGTCAGCCCAGAGCCCGACGCGGGGCTCGAACTCACAGACCGCGAGATCGTGACCTGAGCCGAAGTCGGATGCCCAACTGACTGAGCCACCCAGGTGCCCCGAATTTTGTTTTTTAATATGACAGAACTTAGCACTTAAATACCTTGCCCAGGGTCACAGCATGTAAGAGCTACCGAACATTATATTCCAGACATCGTGTTCTTTGTGGGACACACCCCCTGCCCAACTTGACACTCCTTCTTCTAGCTCCTGGTTTGTGAGGGGTATAGCCTTGTGGCCACTTTCGCTTCTGGGAGCTTCAGTGTCCTCAGTTATGGGTTGAGGATCTCAAACCTTCCCTGCTTACATCAGTTAGTCAAATCGAGTCACTTATATGGAAGCCCTTTGGGAAAGACGAAAGCCCAGCTATAAGTAAGTGGATTATGATGAAGGTGGTCCGTGGGGCTGTGGACTTGGACTTGGATCTGAGGGAGCATTCTGGCTCTACCGCTTGGTAGCCCCGTGACCTTTTTCAAATCACAAAGTCTTATCTGGGACCCGCAGTCCCTGCAGCTCTCAGATGGGCTTGCCCTGCCTTCCTCACTGAGCTGTCGTAAGGATGGAGGGAAGGTAACAGATGTGTGAGTGTATTAGACTCTTAGGTGCCAGAGAGGGGTTAAGCTTCAGTGGGGTTGTGACAGCTGTTGTTACTGTCCTCACTCCGCTGCTCTAGAGGGCGTGGGGTGGATGAAGTTTGAATGCAGGAGCTCTTGGCCCTACTCCTGGCCTCCTCCTTCTCTGGGGACCAACGGGGCTGCTGGGAAGGCTAGTTCCTGCCTCTGGCTATCTGCCCTTGCCTTCCTCTGCATCCCTCAACCCAGCCAGCGGCAGATGTCAAGTCTGCCTTCATCTGGAGGCCCTTTCCCATCGAAAGCTGGGGAGGCATACGTTTTCCCAGTCCCTTTAGACACACTGTGGAGCCAGCGCTGGTGTTCCATGAGAAGGTCATTCACACAACCCTTGTATCAGCTCATAGGCACTTCCCCACTTGTTTATACCCACTTGATCCTGGAGCCCTGTCCCACCTGGATGTGTCTCCAAGATGACTTTTCAACAGGTGTGAGCAGGTGTGGAGGTCCTGCTTGGTGCCGGTGTGCAAAGCAGGAGGAAGGCTTGGTCCTCTCCCTCCTCCCTCCACTGGGAGAGCACATCACAGAGCCTCAGGGTCAAAGGCAGGCCGAGAATATCAAGTCCAGAGGGCGCTGCTGCTAGGTTATCAGAATCACCTGGGGAGGTTTTAAAAATCCGATTTGAGGACCCAGAGCCTCTAAATCAGAATCTGAGAGGGCAAGCCATGGCAAGCTATATTTTTAAAATCTCCCCAGGGACTTCTGGTGCCCAGCAGCCTATTTTGGAAACCCCTCTTCGAAAGCAGTCCTCCTTCTCTGAACAAGGAGGAGGCCATGACACAAAGGTGCTAAGTCAAGGGTCAAGGTCACTAAGGCTGCCCTGCATCCCCTTTTGGATCCATTGTTCCAAAAGGCCAGGTTCTTAAGGGGTTGGCATTTTCCTGGAGTGAAACTGTTTGCAGGAGCTGCTGCAGGGGGTAGAGGAATGGGGAAGGAGCTCTTTGCTTCATTCCAGAACAGATCTGGCTGTGAACAAACGAGAAAGAGCTTTAGCGTAAGCCCGGCTGAATGGACAATTAAACAGATAGCAAAATGGAATGTAGCTTCACACACCTCCTGGGAGCTGGCTGGGGGAGATAATATGCTTTCCTGTTGTCAGAAGGCACAGGAGGAAAAACAACTGGGCCTGGCCGTTGGCCATTTAACAATATTGCTTTTGTAAACAAGTTGAAAAATCCAATAACTGTAAAACTTATGGCATGTCCTTAAAAGCCTGTCGCTGTTTTTGCCATAAATGGATGAGTGTTTCCAATTGAAGGTGTTCTAATTAAACAGTCCACATCCCCGGGGTGGTGAGGTCATCCCTGCGAAGGAGGGTCTGATCCCTTCTGGTGGTCTCAGGACCAGGGGTAGGGGTGCAGCATGGCAATTTTTGGTTTTGTTAGTCATAGTGCTTGCTGTCTTACAGCTGAACAGCTTACTTCCAGCCTGTGGTCTACAGCTAGAGGTACCTCCAAAGAACATTCCAGCATAAACTTGAAGAAGCCAAGGCAGGGAGTGCCCACCAAGGGCACCCTTGGACTGGGAAGGAGGAAAGGCTGGTCAAAGAAACTCTTTGGTGGTGGAAGCAATTCAGTAGTAGAAAGTGGGGTTCTGCTTTGGGAGCTGGCGGTCTTCACGGAAGAATCACAGAAACTCAAGGCTGGTTGGGATTCCAAAAGCCAGTTGATCCACCAGCCAGCTCTCACTTTCAGCCTCCCCTTGCACCGTCTACCTGGAATTGGGCCAGACTTCGGAGGTCAAGGGCACAGTCCTTAACAAGGCTCTCACTCCAGACACCTGCTGTGAGGTCAAGGGTCCCTGGGGTCACCCTCACTCTGACCAGCTGGCTACAAGTTCAGGAGTTCCTATGACCCCCCTCAGGTTGACAGTTTGCTAGAAAGACTCGCAGAACTCAGGAAAGCATGATAATTTTGATTATAGTTTTTTTTTTTAATTGTGATAAAATATGCATAACGTAAAATCGACCATCTTAACCGTTTTGGGGTTACAGTCCAGTAGTGTTACGTACTTTCACACTGTTCTGCAGCCAGTCTCCAGAATTCCCCTGTTGCAAACCTAAACTCAATATCCATTAAACAACTCCCCATTTTTCTCTTCCCCCGGCTCCTGGCAGCCACCCTCTACTTTCTGTCCCTATGAATTTGACTATTCTTAGGTACCTCATATAAGTAGAATTATACAGTATTTGTCTTTTTGATGATTACGGTTTTATTTTAGCAGAAGTTTACAAAGCCGGGTTGGCCCAAGGGAAAGACGCCTGGGGCAAGGTCTGGGAGGGTTCTAAATGCAAAGCTTCTGTCATCCTCAGGGATGTGTCACCCTCCGCATCAAAGGGTGACAGACTCAAAGCATGTTGCCAACTGGAGCAGGTCACCCAAGCTTGGTGTCCAGAGTTTTTTTTCTTTTCTTTTTTTTTTTAAAGCTTATTTATTTATTTTGAGAGAGAGTGTGCATGAGTGGGGAGACAGAGAGGGGAGAGAATCCCAAGCAGACTCCGCACCATCAGCACAGAGCCCAGTGCACGGCTCAAAGTCACAAACCGTGAGATCATGACTTGAGCCGAAGTTGGATGCTCAACTGACTGAGCCACCCAGGCGCCCCCAGAGTTTTTCTTGAGGCTTCATTATGCAGATGTGATTGATTGGATCATTGGTCATGTGAATGAACTCAATCTCGAGCACCCCCTCCAAGGTCAGGCTGATATTACATGACTCAGAGCCCCAATCCTCAATCACATGGTTGGTCTTTCTGATATAGTTAGAAAGATTGTATCATCTTTCCTAATCTGAGTCATCTAGCATAAACTATGGAGAGGCCCACCATGAATGACCGCATTAGCATAAACAATCAGGCAAGCTCTGAGGGGGCCGTCATGAGAAATGAAGAGATACCAAGGGATTAGAAGTTACCTGCTAGGGAAAGGGGACAAAGGCCAGCCAGATTCTTTATTACACACCCTCCCAACTTTGTTGCCCTTAACCCGTCGCTCTCATAGCGCTTCCTAGAAGACCAGTGAGCCATCCACTGGCGGACATCATGGCGACTCGGGGCTGAGCCTGGTCTGGTCAGTTAGCGGTATGTGGCCTTCAGCGAATCACTTAACCTCCCTGCTACGTGTCCGCTCCAGAAGGGCAGGGATGTTGGTCTTGTTCATTGATGAACCCACCGGGGCTGGAACAGTGCCTAATGGGCACATAATAGATGCTCAAATATTTGTTGAATGGTTGAATGAATCTACTTCAGTCACTTTACCTGTACCAGGAGGGTTGCTGTGAGAGTCTGATGTGTGGGGGCCCAGGCAGAGCTCAGGCGCCAGGCAGAGCTGTGAGGGCCAATGACTCTCTCGTACCATAGCTGTGGTTGTGGCCAGGTTATTCCCTCCCTGGTAACAGGTGCAGCTTTCTCTGAGGAACTTTCTAGAGACTTCATGCTTTGGCTCAAGGGAGCAACTGGGAGAGGAAGGCTGGCCAAGTCCTTTGACTCTCACGGAAGATCTGAGAGTATTTTTCTAACACCTCACCAGGCCAGTTTCCCAAAAAAACCTGGTTCCCCAGACAGCAAAAGTCAACGTGCTTTTTCTCTCACAGGACAAGAAGCAATAAGAAAACATGTTGCCTCTTGATGTTTTTCCAGGTCTTTACGTATCAGCTCCTATTCAGGCCTCTATTTGGCAGATGAGGACACTGGAGCTTGGGGTCAACGTCTCACGGTAACAAGTGAGAGGCTGTGACTCCAGGCCCTGCCCCTCTAAGAGACTGGGTCGGCTTGGGGTGGACACAGTCTCTGTAGTGGGCTGAATAGCAGCCCCCAAAGATGTGTCTATGCCCAGGAGCCTGTGAACATGACCTTATTTGAGATGAAGGGTCTTTGCAGGTGTAATTCAAGGTCTTCGCAGGTCTTTACAGGATAAGGTCATCCTGCATTATTCGCTTGGGCTTGAAACCCAGTCACAAGTGTTCTTATAAGAGACACACAGGGGAGACACAGGGAGAAGGGGGGAAGGGCATGTGCCGATAGAAGTTAGACCTAAGAGGTTGCAGCCACAGGCCAAAGAACGCCTGGGGCCCCGGGAAGGTGGAAGAGCGTGGATGGACTCTCCTCTAGAGCTTTCAGAGGGAGTGTGGTTTGGCTTACACCTTGACTTTGGGCTTCTGGCTTCCAGAACCGTGAGAGACGACATTTCTGTTGTTTTAAGCCACCAAGTTTGTGGTAATTTGTTACAGCCGCCGTAAGAAGCAAACACGGAGACCCTAAACTGTACACCATGGCCTCTCCTCAGGATAGTTCTAAAGAGGGACCAGGAGGGAAACTGAGGCAGGAACCAGGTGGAAGGGACAGTGAGAGACTATGGCAGATGTGGGTGGCAGTTCAGCCCACAGACTTCTCCCTCTTCTTCCTGGTGGGAGCAGGCTCAGGGCCTCTGAGCCTCATCCGTGCAGCCAGTGGGTGAGGAAAGAGACCTCCCTCCTGGGTGGTCTAAGCCAGTCACAGTAAGTCTTGTCTCTTTTGCCAGTGATTGGTTAGAAGGCGGGCATGTGACCCTGTCCTGGCCAATGAGACATGAGAGAAACGGTTGCCACTTCTAAAAAGGGATGTAGGGGACCAAACAGGTTGCTCATTCTCTGCTGGACCTGTGAGGGTTAGATGGAGCCCTAGCAGCTGCCTTGTGACCATGAGGACAGTGAGCTGGCTAGCTGAGGACAGCTGAGAGCAAAAGGAGAAGGGAAAGGGCCTGAGGGTACTGCCTGGCAGCCGCCAAATTCCTTCTGGAACTTCTTGGGTCAGAGATCTCTGCGCTTGCAGCCAAAGAAGGTCCATTTAGTGGTTTTTTAAGATGTTTTAAAAATCAGATCTCATAGCGAAAACATTTTACATGTGAACCCAGTACACACAGTCATGTAGAGAACTGAAATAATTCACAAAATTGGATGTGTAACACATTCTGAAATTTTCTATTTTGCTTATTGAATTGCTGGTCACAATCCAATAAGCTGATATTATGACCCCCCTATGGTCCTGACACACAACTTGAAAAACACTAGCCTAAATATACAGAAATAGATGTCAGAGAGAGAGAATTAAATGAGGTAAGATCCCACAGACCCTGCCTCAGACCCTGAGATATTACAGACGTCACCGAGGTCGCTCGGGCACAAAAGACAGATGGAGAGGGAGAAGCAGGGAGAGAGATGGGTGGGAAGAATGAAACACAGAGCCAGCCACTCACCCACAGATGCTGACGTGACCTCCTGGGAAGGCAGAGAAGGAGACAGGTGTCAGCAAAAGGAAAACACAGAGGCCCAGGACAGGGAGTCAGAGATGCAGAGACGGGGCATTTAAAACAAGATGCAGGTTGGGGCGCCTGTGTGGCTCAGCTGCTTAAGCGTCTGACTTTGGCTCAGGTCATGATCTCACGGTTTGTGAGTTCAAGCCCCACATGGGGCTCCGTGCTTACAGTTCAGAGCCTGCAGCCTGCCTTGGATCCTGTGTCTCCCTCTGTCTACCCCTCCCCTGCTCACGCGCTCTCTCTCTCTCTTTCTCAAATAATAAATAAACATTAAAAAAAATTTTTTTTTTAAAACAAAATGCAGGGATGGAAACACAGGCCTGGGAATGAAGCGTCTAAGACTGAGCTGCAAAGAGACGCGTCCCAGGCAGAGGACCGGACGTGGGTGTGTACAAGAGCCAGGGTCTTAGAGAACAGAGGCCAGATCCCGGGCTGGGATTGGCCACTGATCAGCTGTGTGGCCTTGGCTGAGTCACATGGCCTCTCCCACCCTCTGCTTCCCTCTCTGGGAAATGGAGTGAATGATCTTTCACACGAGTGCGGGAGGAAGTCGCTACGGATGTACTAGGCCTTTCCGGTCTCTGAGGACCCGTCCTCACGGCCCTCGACCCGATGGAGACCCTTAACTGCCACCCACCCGAGGCGTCCCCAGTGTCCCTCCCCCAGCGGTCCCTTCCCCCACTCCTCTGCCCAAAGGAGGGAAACCCATTTCCCTGGGAACAGCTGTGTTTCCTCAACAAACAAATGTTCCCTTTAAACGGTTCTGAGGAGGAGCGGATGGTAATGAGCGAACATCTGGCCCGGCGGCACACTTTCGTTTTTTGGCAGCTCTGGAGCCCGCCAAGTGACTATTCCCTAATGTTCACCGCGTCCCAGCACCTGTTATTCCCAATCAGGCTTGTACCAGTACGCCTCAATTAAGAGCAGATGCGGGGCTGAGCGCGGGGAGAGAGAGAACCCCCTTCCCCAACATCCCTCTGCTCTGCTCCGGCTCCCGAGAGGTGGTCTGAAAGCAGCAAGGGCACCAGCCTCTGCCTTTGCCCTTCCTCCTCGCCCCTTCCCCGCCGCCTCCCTGCCTCCTTCCCGCTCTGCCTCCCTCCTGCCTGCCTCCTTCCTTTCTTCCTTCCACCCTTCCCTCTTGCCCTCCCTCCCTCTCTCCCCTTCCCTCCCTCCTTCCCTCCTTCCTTCCTTCCTTCCCTCCCTCCCCCCCCCCCCCCCCCGACTTTGCTTCCTTCTTTCCTTCCCTCCCCCAGCTACCTGTGTTGCCGCCTTTGGGGATGCAGATCTGGGTGACACATTCTTGCCCTCTAGTGACCCACAAGGTCCTAACCGACACGCGTCCTCCTTGCAACACGGGGGTCCGCCAACTTGTCTCTGAAGGGGGCCAGGTGATAGGGAGGGGGCTCTGCAGGCCGCACGGTCTCCGTCACAGCTGCCCAACTCGGTAGCTGTGGCACCAAAGCAGCCACGGACGATACGTGCGTGAATGAGCATAGCTGTGTTCTGATACCATCGTATTTCTGCAAGTGCTTGGCAGGCTGGATTTCGCCCTCAGGTCGGAATTCGCTGAGCCCTCCTCTGTTCCAACACCCTGAGTTGGGTGGTCACGTCTTGGAATATCTGCTGTAACTGTCCCTCCCACCCAGTGTAGCACTGAGCCCTACCTGCCTCCCTGCCAGCCACTGAGCAGTGACACCTGACCCGTGCTGGGCCACTCGGAGTCCTTCCCCCCACCTGGGAACTGGGCTGAAGGCTGATCTCCCCGCAGCTGCGTGTGCCATCCTCCTCCCGCCCTCTGGACAGAGAAGCAGAGGGGCAGCGCCCGAGGAGAGAGGCTGCCCGGAATCCCAGTGCCCTCTCAGACTCTGCCCCGTCCCTTCCTAAGCCCTGACTACCTCCTGGCCCTGTGTTCCCCCAAAGCCCCTGGGTCCTTATTAAGAAGTCTGCTTTTCTGTTTATGTTTGTTCGAGTTGGCACCTGCTTCAAGTAACGCATCCCGCACCACTTTCTGCCTCTGCACGCCTTTCGTGAGACTGTGGGACATTCGTGCCCGGGCTCGCCCTGTGGCAGGTGCAGGCACTAGTGGGCTATGTCCTTGCCCTCCAGCAGCTGGTGGGTAACACATGCGTAGTGGAGATGTACATCCCTGTTCCTCACTCCAACACAACCTGCCCTGTGCTGATAAGGGGTGGGGAGGAGGAAGTGGGGGAATCCGAAGGCTTTGGCAGGGGAGTGGGTCCCCTGCCCAGGAGGGGCCTTGGAGAGCGAGTTGACTTTTCACTGAAAACATTAGGGGACGCGGCATTCTCCAAGTCAGGTTCACAGAACACCAGTCCCGGGAGGGGTTGTACGGTATCCATTCTTCCTTAGCCCTAGACCTCCTATTCCATCCAGGTGACAATGTGCCCCTTAAAATTACTCACTCTTCCGGGCTCCCTTGCCGGAAGGGTGGTCACGTGACACACTTCTGACCAATGGGATGTAAGCGGAAGTCTGCTGGGTGGAGGGGTGCTTCCAAGGTATAAAGGTTCAGACTCACTTTTGCTCTTTGCCTTTCTCCTTCTTCCTGCCTGGAAAGCAGCTGTGGTGCCTGAAAGGGCTGTGCCAGTTTGCAACCACGGGGATGAAAGGATGGCAGAGTGGGAAGCTAGAAGGAGCTTGGGATCCCAGTGCCAAGTCAGAGCCACCACATTGGCCCTGGACTGCCTCTTTCTGTACTGGGTCCTGGCCAGTAAGGAGGCGGGGGGAGCGGGGATAGTTCTCCTGCAGCTCAACACATTCCTACACATTCCTAACCAATGCAGTGTTTTGTGATAAATGGGGGCTGTGGAAAAATTATGTTGGGTTTTACCAGTTTCCACCATCAGAGGGTCACAAAATAGGTTAGTCAAGTTCTGAGAAATCCTAATGTAAGTATAACGGTTGAACTCAACGTTTCCCAAGATCTTTGTCCACCAACAGCCGCCCCTGCCCCCATCACTTCCAGGACACCCACGGAACACACTCTGGGAAACAAACCGTAGAGGAAAGAGTCAAGGAAGATTGGGGTCGAATGCTGTGTGGCTTTGCGCCTGATGTTGAACCTCTCTGATCGTGAGATTCCTACTCCATAAAGTGAGAGAGGGTCATGTAGATAAAGGATAATCCAGATAAAGCACCCGGTCCTGTACCTCGTTCCTAGTCTGTCATCAGCACTTCTCATTAACGGTGCATCGTGTTTGGAAAGAATATGGCACTGGAGACGGAAGTCCTGGGCTGGAGTAATGGCCCCACCACTTGCTTCTGTGACCCTGGAGAAGGGACTCACTTCTCAGAGGCTGTGTGTTCTGAGCCGTGTGGCAGAGGTGACGATGTCCGTGTGGTGGAGAGGCCGTGTGTGAAGGTTCTGGCACAAGGGAGAGCCTCGCTCAATGTCGGAGGCGGTGTCTGAGCCCACCCCTGCCTCCAGCCCTTGCGGGCCAGCTCGGGCACCCTTCCATGCCCCGGAAGGCTACACAGCCAGCATTTAGCTTAGGAGTTCAGGCGTGATTGCTTTTGAGTTTTCATTTTGTCAGCTGTCCACTCTGCCTCCCAACCTACGTCCCACCTTCCTCGGGGATGACCACTGGGCCCATCTGGGGACCCCCCCACCCCACCCCACCCCACCCCGGGCAGCCCCTCTTCTCTAGCCCACTCTGTCGCCTCACCACCCATGCCCACCAAGCTAGCGCGGCACCCAGCCTCTCCCCGGGTGTTCTCCGGATCACGAGGTCCAGCGAGTGGTGGAGTCCTGGCGCGGCCATGTGGGGCCTTGGGGAATCACCTTCCCTCCGTGCCTCAGTTTCCTCCTCTGTGGGAGGAGGGGTTGGCAGTGAATGGTCTTGAAAGCGGAGAGGAGGACACAATAAGACTTGCTTCCCAGGGACGTGAGGAAGATTAAGTGAGAAAAAATGTGCAAGCGACAACACGACATTCACCGGTCACCACTGGTGGTCTTTTGTCTGCCCCGCTTCCCTCTGAGGCCTTTCGTGTCCTCAGGTACCCTCTCCCATCAGAGCCGAGAACTTCACTTTGTATGTAACACTCATCGCGTGCCAACCAGTGCCAGCTTCTTTCCCCAACAACTCTGGAATGTTCCCAGCCCCACGTGCTCACCAGGGGCTCCCTCCATGCCTTTCCTCGGTCTGGTCCCGGTCCCGGTCCCGGTCCCATCCGCTCAGAACGTGGTTGTGGGGCCACTGCACCCCAGTAATGCTCTGCTCCAGTCCTGCCCACAGGCTGGGGTGTGGTGGGGAGAGGGCAGGAGGCAGGTGCCATCTTGCTCATCCCAGGCACGAACTGATGTCCAAAGCTTAGAAAGAAATGCGCCCAAAGCTCACCGCCGCTCGGGTCCTTACCTCTTGCTTCTACCGCTTTCCACCCCGCTCAGGGCCTCTTGCTGGGCAGGGCCACTGCGGGAAAGGCCCTTCTCCCAACTGGCTAATTCCATGAGGGAAAGTTGGGAAGGTGTTTGGGGCAGGGAGGGGACTGGTGTCAGAGAGGCTGATGGTCTTGGGCATCTTTCTTCCCAGGAAGAGAAAGCTTAGGCCACAGGAGCAGACCCAGCTCTGAGAGAGCAGACCCCCCAAGGCAGGGCCAGCTCCAGTGGGCTCCCCCAGCTCTGTCCCCCTGGCCCCACTCACTCACACTAGGGTAGGGGCTGTGGGGAGAAGAGGCTCTGTGATCCTCTGTGTAGCATGGAGGGGGGACAGGTGGAAGGCGGGGGAGAAAGAATACGGGAAACCAGTGGGGGAAGGATGCTTGTCCAGTGTCCTAGAGCAAGTCTACTGGTTCCCCGCCTCCCTACCCCCTTTCCCTTCTGAATGTTGGAGCCAGGGGCTCCCTGAGGAAGCCTCTGTGGTGAGCCACATCCTCACTGCCACCTCCCCTCCGGGGCATCCGCTTTGGCTCCAGGCCCCGGGCAGGAGGGGACGCCAGGCTGCCCTGTGTCTGCGTTCATTGCGTGAAGGGGACAGGCAGTGGCACACGGAGAGCTGTCTGGCCAAAGACTCGTAGCTGCCAGCTACCTTCCCAACTTCGGTGCCCCCAAGAGGTGAGGCAAGGCCCTGGGGTTGCTGCACTGGGTTGGGCTCTCTACGTGGTGCCTCTGTCTCCCCATAAATCTCGGAACTGCCTTTCCCAGAATTCCCTTCTCTGCAGGGTTTCAGCTGGCAAGATTTGCAAAAGGGAGTCCAGAGCCCGGGGTCGGGCCAAACACACAGAGGTGCCCGGTGGGCCCAGCTTGTCATCGGTCCCCTCCTGTCCCAGCTTGGCTTCCTGCCTGTGGGCCTTGGTAGGCATCAGCGGTCCCCAGGCCACCACCATGCGCCTCCACAGGCCAGCAGGGCCACTGTGGGACCTGTCTCCACGGCCCCCTTCTCCAGTTTCCCCACAGGCTGCGGCCTGCCTACCACGCCACAGCCTGGATTCCGTGCACGCATGGGGGGTGAGTGGCATCACTGGAACATGGCTCTTCCCTGTGGGAGAGGCCGTGGGGTGTGGTGGCCAGAAAAATCCAGGCCTCAATGCTTGCCACCTGTGAGAGCTCAGAGTCACTGCCCCCCCCCCCCCCCCGCCCCACCACGGAGGTTCAATTTCCCCATCCAGAAAATTTGAATAATGGTACTTCTCCCCAGGGTGGTCGCGAGGGTTTCAGATCATGTCGCAAGCCCCTGGCCGCGGAAGGTTCCCCCAAAGGGTCAGTGGTACAATCACCTCTTATTATATGAACATTCATATTACTTCTAGAACATACGTCCCTTTCACAATGAATGTACTTAAGAAAAACATACCAGGAAAGAAAAATGGAACTTTAACACCAAGTGTCTGCCGTGCCCCAGCCCCAGAGCCTTGTCCTTCTTTGAGGAACTCCCTCGGTTTCTGTGACCGGTCTGAGAGCTCCTCTATACCTGGGTCTAAGAAATGTCACTGTTCTTTACTGTCCGAAATCAAGCTCAGCCTGAATCCACATGCCCTTACAGTTGGTTGTAAGGGCCAATTTCGTGTGTTTCTACAGCCTCCTATTTTTTCCCACTCCCTTCCCAGATCTTACAGGAAGTCTGACCACATGGCATCCCGGGACATAGGGCAGGGCCTGGCCTGAGTCCTGGCTGTGGCTGTTGACAGTGTCACTGCTTCTTCCTCTGCAGACGATTATGTGGGGCCTGGTCTCTTTCCTGTGTCCCCTGCTGTGTGTGGGGCTGGCCAAGTGCCCATCCATCTAAGATGGGCTTAGCTCCCAACTCAGAATGGGATTTGCTAAGAGGGATGCTAAAACGAGTTTGTACCCATTGCTCCTGCAGGTGTCACCTCTAAAGTGGAAGGGGTCGGAAGAAACCACAAAGGCTTCGAATCTTGAAGGCTTTCAGAAATCCATTAAGATGCAAGCCCCCCGGTGGCAAGTGGCCATGTGGTTTATCACCCACTTGATAGATGGTTTACCCTTAGTAGTGACCACATGATCTATCAGAGAGAAAGAGGGGTCATTAGTAATTATGCTGGGAAGCGAGTGTAAATCAGGCCTTTCCCAGGCAGCCTTGGGTGTGTGGTTACCCATTTATTGAGAAAGGGTATCTATTATTTGTATCTCATTAGCTCCTGTGGACGGCTGGGCAGGTTTCATGGTCTCTAAACTGCAAACGTACAGAAAAAAAGGAAGTGATGTTGAGAGTAGACAGGTGATGTGCCCAAGACCAGGCAGACAGTTAGAAGCAGCCTCTGGGCTTCTATCTGGGTTCCGTCCTCCGCAGCCCTTGTCTCTGGCCCAGCCCTTCATCAGGCTGGCTCATGGGTCCCCTCTCTGTCCAGAGAACCTCCAAGGGATCCAGTCCTCAGAGCTGTTCCCAGCATCAGGCCAGAAAGGGACACATCTAGAACTTTTAAGGCAGAGGCTACAGGCACAGGGATCTTTATGGTGTGGCTGAGGAGAAACCCTGGCCTGAAGTGGGGGACTGGATGAGATGACCTCTGAGGACATCCACCACTGGGAAGAGAAGCAACTCCTGGACTCCACCTGGATGCCGAGTGCTGCATTGTGCTGTGGACACCACAAGAGGGCGCCCTTGCACCAAAAAAGACAGCTATCTGCCTTCAAAAATTCTCCCAAAGCCACCAAGCCAAAAAAAAAAAAAAAAAAAAAAAAAAAAAGCCCTTTTCACTTTTTGTTACTTGTCTGATCAGTCTTCTTTTTCATTTTTTTTTTTTTTTTTCATTTTGAAACAATGTCATACAAAAATGAAAGTTGCAAGTGCAATACAGGTCATTTTTGCCCCGAACCATTAGGAGTAAGTTGCTGAAACGACTCCCCAGGTCCACCTAATTCTTTAGTGTGTGTTTCCTACAAACAAGGACGCACTTTTGCGGGAAATATACACTAAAGAATTTGGTGAACTTGGGGTATCATTCCAGCAACTTACTCTCAAGGATGTACTCTAACCAGGCAACAGCAGAGTAATGTCGAAACATCATTGCCACCTAATGTTTAGCCCCCATTCATGTTGTGTCAGTTTCCCCCAGGATGTTCTTTGTAGCAGAATGTCCAGATCAGAAACATTCCTGCACTTGTCAAGTCCCTTTAGCCTCCTTTGGTCTAGAACAGTTCCTTGGTATTTCTTTGACTTGTATGACCCCCACGCTGTTGAAGGAAGTCCCGTAATTTGGAGTTTTCTGATGTTCATGATTATATTCGGGTCCTACACCATCAGTGGGGATTCCACAGTGCTATTCTATGACGCTCTCTTCTCGTTACTTCTACCAGGTGGGGCTTCATTTCAGTTTGTCTTATTCCTGGTGATGTTCACTTTGATCACTTGATTTGGGTGCTATCTGCCAGACTTCTTCACTGCAACATTATTATTTTGTCCTCTGGAATTGATAAACATTTTGTGGGAAGTACTTTGACGGTGTGTAACTATCTTGTTCAATTTATTTATTTAGTTACGTGAGTATGGAGTCATGGTTTCTTATTTTATTCAGTAGATTATAATCTGTTACCAACATTATATAATTTGGTGCTCAAATTACCCCAGATTTGCCTAGTGGGAGCCCTTTCAGGGTGACACCTGTGTCCTTTGGACACATCCCCAGCATTCTTTGAGCATTTCCTTGCTTTCTGGAACCACAAGATGTCTTGGGCTCATCTTGTACTTCATCTGCCCCAATTTTGGAATTAGTCACCTCTCCAGGGAGCACTGGTTCTCCAAATAGGGAATGGTTTTTAGAAGCCAAGATCTGGGTGCTAGGTGTGCTTGCTGCTGTTGGGATGTTGCTGCTCCCAGGTGCTCACAGTGGTTAGAGCTAGGGAATACGTGTATATTTATACACCTGTTTACATGTTCATATCAATATGTACATGTTCGTATCTATCTATCTATCTCTGTTATTTATACACGTGTTTACATGTTCATATTAATACATACATGTTCGTATCTATCTCTCTCTCTATCCATCCATCCATCATCTATCTATCCATCTGGAAAACCATGAGTCTTACCTAGACTTTTAGTTCCAGCCTCCACCACTACCATTTGGTTCTCTCTCTTCCATGTTTGTAACTCACCTTTCTGACAGTGCGGAACCCACTGTCTTTAATAATTATCTCCCATTATCTTTAATAAATTTACATATCTAATCAATCCCCCACAGGTAGCCAAGCTCTCACAGCTGACAACACTCTCTCAAGATTCCCACCCCCCCCAACCCTGCCTCCGGCTCTGACACCCCTCCATGGGTCACTGCAACCACCTTCCTCCCCAGGGTTGCTGTCCTCCCCTGCTCACCAGGCTGTGCCCCGTGGGGGGCCCTCCTCGCACCATACAGGCTCCGACCCCGCTCTCTGGGTGGCCTCCTCTGAGGTTCTGGAGCCTCCAGTTCCTGAACCTTCTAAAAACTCTGCAACGTAAGCCTGGTTGGCTCTTGGCTTTCCCCACTATCGTGTTGGTATTCCATTGCCTTGGGTTCTGTCTTCCCGTATTTTGTTGCCATTGTTTCTTCTCTTGTTCTCCCAATCTTTGTACTTTTTAAAAAGCCACGCTCTCTGGGTTCTTGTCTATCTCACATGACGGATGGACTGTTTGGTTATCATCTATGTCATCCCAGCTCCCCAGCTGGACTGTGAGACTCTAGCTGGGCATCCGGGACAAACTCAGCACATCTTTGACAGACAGATATGTCTTCTCTGCAAAGGACATGGCCAAGAGTGGGTCTGTGACACGCTGCCATCCATCATTCCTTCAACACTGCACAAATTAAAGTGGCCCCACCAGGAATTTGACCCTGAGGGCCTACTGACCTCATCCTGTGCCCTGGAAATACTTCGATCAGCTCCAGTCAGCTCCTGGGCCCTGGGCAGCCCCTTGCAGGGGCCAGATGGTACCAGAGAATGGGCTGGGCTTTGCAGCAGTCATGAATGTATCAGCACAGTCCAGCTGCTCCCTTGCGTGCCCTTGGGTAGGCTTCCAACTGCTAGGTCCCCAAATGTAAGCTGGGGATGCTTATGCTCTTCTGTTTTCAGGTGTTTCTCCGCACCTGTGTGGTTGGGGCCATGTGACTAGTTCTGACTGATGACTTATGAGCGAAAGTGACATGCGTATTTTTGAGTTTGATCAGGTAATCACAGGACCCCCCCCCCCCCCTCAGAGCCTTCTTGGTCAGCAGTGTTTCACGTGGTGCCTGTTCTTTCATCCTGAGTCTTACCCCAGCCATCATGCAAGGTCATAAACGAGAGACAAACACAGGGTAGGCTATGGAAATGTGAGGGTTCTTTGTTACCGCAGCATAACCTAGCTTTCCTGACTGATGCACCCCACAGAGTTGTGAGGATTCAGTGGTGACATATGTGAGTGTGTGCGCTAGGCTCTCAGCAGGTACTCCACAAATGGGATCTCTTTGGGGGTTCAAGGAGACCGGAGAGAGAGGGTGTGACTCAGGCAGCCCGTTCCATATCAGACACAAGAGTGAAAGATCAGCAAGGGGACTGAGCTGGCCACTCTTAGGGGCAAATAAACCCACATTTTTTCAGCTCCCAACTCGGTGCTGGGCTCATTGATGTGCATCGAGCCCCTACTGTGTGACAGGCTGGTGTTCATGATATAGGGAGCCACCGTCTGTTTGGGGTCGCAGGCACAAGGGACCATCTCGTGTAATGCGGCAAGTGGCAGGGGCACGGAGCAGTGGGGTGCTGGGTCCCCCTGGAGACTTCGTTGAGAGCAGCAGGCCTCCTTTCTGAGAAGGCACATACAAGCATCTGTGCACACACCCACACATTTCTGCATACACTTTCAGGGGGTTCAGGCCCAGGTTAAAATGCCTGAGCCAGGGATGCCCAGAGGCCTGGGTAGCTGACACATACCTGGCCACATGTGGCCCTGGGAAATGTGGGAGGAGCCACCAAGGCTGGGTTCCTGTTCCCAGGAGCATATAGTCTAGGCATGGGGAAGGAAACCACCAGCCAGGTAAAGAGCAGTGGCCTCTGGGAACGGGGTCCTGGCTTGGGTTTGGGGGGGATTCAGAGATGATAGCCAAGCCGGGGTGGGGGGCAGGGGTGTGTACGGGCACAAATCACCTTGAACTTCACAGTCACTCCCTCCTGTCAGTCTGAGAAGCCCCCTGAGCCTCCACGTACTCACTGTGAGTCTGGGTGGGAGGGCACAGCAGCTGCCATCAACCCCGTCCCACAGGGGGAGAAACTGAGGCTCAGAGAGGGGAGCGATTTCCTCAGTTCAGCTCAATTGCACAAACCTTTCCTGGTGGCTCCTGTGCGTGGCAGGTGCTGAGTGTGGCAGGTGCTGGGTGTCCGCCCGCCACTGGAGACCAGTCGTGTAAGTGATAAATCAACAACAGGGACAGTTGTGGAGCTGAGGGTGATGGTGTTCTTGCCAGGGAGGGGAATGTTGACATGTTTTGGCCCCATATTCACCAGTTTAGTCCCTCTGGGAGGAAGGAAGTCTATCACAGAGTAGACAGAGAGACAAAGGGAAGTGTTTCTTTCTCTCTTTTTTTAATGTTTTATTTATCTTTGAGACAGAGAGAGACAGAGCATGAGCGGGAGAGGGGGAGAGAGAGAGAGAGAGAGGGAGACACAGAATGCGAAGCAGGCTCCAGGCTCTGAGCTGTCAGCACAGAGCCTGACGTGGGGCTCGAACTCACAAACTGTGAGATCATGACCTGAGTTGAAGTCAGATGCTTGACCAGCTGAGCCCCCCAGGCGCCCCTGGAGGGAAGTGTTTCTGGCAGGAGGACCAGTGGGCCAAGTGTGGGCAGCAGAGGGCATGTGAGGGCACAGGGTGCACTGTGGGGGCTGTGGGGTGGTGGAGGCTGGGCAGGGTCCCCACAGCAGGAGGGCAGCGGCCGGAGAGGCCTGGCTGTGTGACATTCTCCTTTCAGGAACCATGTGTCTCTCAGCACCTGGCCTGGAGCTCTCTGGCAGGGTGTCCCCACCACCCCCTCACCCGAAGGCCTGGACCAGGTGCCCTCATTTGATCCCATTCTGCATTTCTGTGGGCTGATAAGGCCTTTACCCGCCTGCGACGGCATCCTGGCATTGTTGTGAGCAGGAATGAGGCCCAGGCTCCGCCCCCAACTTGCCACGTGACTCTGGGCCTCTGTTTGCTCCTCTCTGAAATGGGGATAACTCAGACACTTGCCCTGAGTGCCCCACGGGAGCCTGGTGAGGCTCAAATATGGAAGTAGGGATTTAAAGGCCTTTCCGAACCTGCAAAGTCCTACAAGAATGGAAGTTCACTGAAGGGATAATTTCCAGCCTTCCCAGAGAGTTAGGCAGGACAGAGAATATTATCCCCATCTTACAGATGAGGACTCTGCCGCACAAAGATGTTAAGTGGCTTGCCCGAGGCCCCACAGGGAGTGAGCGACAGAGGCAGGATCACAACGCTGTGACTCCGGTCTAGTCTCCGTTTTGCCAATCGCTTCCGCACAAAATCCCCCACGGAAAGAATATCTCTGCGAATTCTCCGCAGCTGGAAATACTCCTCCAGCCCTCAGGGTCCACCGTCCTGGCAGCAAATGAGCAGGTCAGGGGGCGTCACCCAGAGGTGTAACCAGGAGGCTGTGCCTCTACTCATCCTGACACACTGGAGTTTGGGGACAGAGGTGGAGCCGGAATCTGACAAGATGTGGCCGATGTGGTTAACGTGGCTGCACATTCTAGCAGACTCAGGCCCTACTGATCATGAAAGGGGCCTTGCCCTCCATTCCTTGTGCCCGGGAGCTGGTGACTCATGGCACCCTTGGTCTGTGGTTGTGAAGTATGCCATCCGTCCATATGTGCCTCAAACACAGCCCCTGTGCAGCCACCTGTGACTAAGCCCGCCTCGGTCAACAAGCAAGGCAGCATGCTGGGGACAGTTGGTGGGTGAAAGCCGTCGAGGATATTGGGGGGCTGTGTGTTTTTTCTGGCACCAGGCTCAGGGTGACTAAGGGAGGCACACGTAACCATAAAAACAACCCCCCCCCCCTCCTTGCACCGTCTTAATAGTCTCCAAAACATTTTCCCACACTGATCTCGTTGGGCCCTGCAGCTCTATGTGGTAAGCTAGGGTGGGCAGAGCTATCCACTCTGGGGTGCCAGGGCAGGGACCGCCAAGGGCTGCGCTAGGCCACTCCTCGCCAGTCCCTTGCCTGTGGCAGACATCACTAATCGATCACATCGCTCTCCCTTTCCGGTCCAGAATCTTTCTCCACACAGCCCTTTGGGCAGCAGTTCATTGAGGACTGGCATCCCTGGGGCAGGGGACGGAGGTCAGTTACCTAAGCAGCTGGCTGACGTGGCCCGAGGCTTGTCAGTTTCCCATCTGAGACAGGAAGATGGACCAGAAGTCCTGTGTCTCTGGAATGCTCTGTTGACAAGTCCTGTCTCATGCTTCTCTGCTGCCTTCCACCCCACCGTAGCTCTGTCTTGTGACCGCTGAGGGACCCAGTGATGGTCTCCTCTCCGCCTCCAGTGAGTTGGGGGAGCTCATCAGCACGCCCTTCCTGGAGTTCTCTGCTCAAATGCTCCCAAAGGCTCTTCACAGCCTTCCCAAGAGAGCCCGGCTGCAGAGTGCCCAGGACCTTCAGCTCATCACCCAGTGCAACTCCCAGACTCCCCTTTACTCAGCCAAAGGGAACGTTTGACCCTGTGTGTGGCCTCCCCTGAGGGAGCAGCTGAGAAAGATTTTGGCACCCTCCCCTCTCCCCGCCCCCGATCCTGGCTGATTAGGTTCATGCTGAATTCTAGGGAGTGGAGCCAGGTGGCTGGGCTTCCCCACGGCTGCCCTCACACTGAAAGGCCTTGAGCTGTTCCACCTGGAACAGAGTAGGGACTGCTGGGATGGCTGGAGGAGGGACGGCTTGTGTTAGAGGGACTGCATGGGCCCATGGGGAAAGAGACTGTGAGTTCAAAGCCTGGCTGGGTCTCTGACTAGCTGGTGACAGCAGGTGAGTGGCTTAGTCTCTCTGAGGCTCAGTTTCCTTGCTTTAAAATGGAGCTAGTAATCACAAAAAGACAAGAACTGTAGGATTCCACTTACCTGAGTGCCTAGGGTGGCCGGACCCAGGGGGACAGAAAGTAGGCGGGGAGGATTGTTTTGGCGGTTTGCTTTGCAAGATGAAAGGGTTCTGGGCACACAACCATGTGACTATATCAACACTGCTGAGCGGTGCACTTAAAAATGGCTAGGACGGTGACTTATACTTCATGCGTATTTTACCACAAGGAATTATTTTTTAATCTAAAAAATGGAGCGAAAAAGAGCATTTATATCGTGGGGCGGTTGTAGGACTTAAATGAGATGACCCTCCCCCCCCATCACTCTGCATGTGTGCGGTGTGGAAAGGTCACGTGATGAATCCTGTCCCTTCAGGCTCTCTTCCTAAGAAGGGAGGTCGCTGCATGGAAGGGCTACCACGGAGGGTGGTGAGTTTCTCGGCAGAAGAGGTGTGCAAGTGGAGGCCAGGTGGCTGAGTGCTGCTGTGGGGGTGACCTTGGATTCTCTTCCAGCCCTGGATTTCGGGGGGGGGAGGGGTGGTTCTGAGCTGCACCCATCTTGTCCTGCCCCACCTCCATCTGCTTGTGCCTCTGTCCTGCCCCTGCACCCACCGCCCATCCATACCAGGTCCCCAGCACCTGCCTCCCTGACAACAGCCTGTCCAAGGGGCCACAGTGGGCTGTTTCCATCTCGACTCGGGCCCCCGCGAGCCTCAAGAGGGACAGTTGGTGGGGGAGAGCGGGGTCAAGGGCAAAGCGTGGGGGGTCAGAGAGAGGCGGACTCAAGCCTGCCCTCCCTTCTCTGCGTGCGGGCTGGATAACAACACCCCTTTCGTGGGGTCCTCGTGGTAGTAAATGACAGAATGCAGGAAAGTGCTTGGAACCCAGTGAACTCTCGACAAACTGTAATTTATATAAATTGTTAGTTTTTGAGTGTTGAGTGGTGTGTGTATAATTTGTTTCTGAGAGAGAAGGATGGGGGCAGGGGGGAGGAGGGGTTCCAGGCCCAACCACAGGAGCTGGGTCCTTCCTGGGGTGAGGGACCTTCCACACGCCAACCAAGACCCCTGTCAGAACAGGTCAAGAGGCCCAAATACCCCTGGGGAGTCCCCCAAAGACCCCATCCCCTCATCTAGTCCTCCCTCAGTGGACAGAGGCTTGGAGGGGGGCAGGGACACCCCAAGGAGCTAAATCTTCAGCTCAGGGCTCTGTCCTCGGCCCAAGGAGAGCCCCCTCTGAGCCCACTGTCCACACAGGGTTTGGGGGCTCTGGCCCAATGTGGCTTGAAAGCTGTCCCCATTTCCTCTGTCCCAGGGGAGTTCACTCAACCATTGGAAGTCTCAGTAAAAAAGAAACCCCTGACAGGTGTCAGAAAGCAATTTAGAAGTGACAGCTCCCAGGGACAGTGTTGGAAAACCCATCACAGGACAGCCTGGGTCTCACCTGGCAGGCGAGAGTGGGGAGCGCCCGTGGTAATCAGGTCTCTAACTTCCTATGAACCTTCTATGGGAGGAAGCCAGGAGGTCAGGGCCCAGCATGGTCAGGGTTCAAGTGAGACAGAACCTGGACCAGTCCCACTAGTTTCCCATATTTGCATGATGTAAATATTATGTAAATATTTGCCAGAGATCAATTAGTATAGTCACAACAAAATCATTATTTTTTATTTTTCTTTACTTAAAAAAATGTTAACGTTTATTTATTTTTGAGAGAGAAAGAGAGAGACAGCGTGAGCAGGGGAGGGGCAGAGAGAGAGAGAGGGAGACACAGAATCTGAAGCAGGCTCCAGCCTCCCAGCTGTCAGCACAGAGCCGGACATGGCACTCGAACTCACAAACCATGAGATCATGACCTGAGCCGAAGTCAGGTGCTCAACCGACTGAGCTATCCAGGTGTCCCCAAATCATAATTTTTAAAAAGAGCTAATATTTCTTGTGCTTGCTCTGGGTTATAACACTGCCCCGGGTGCTTCGACATAGATTGATTCTCTTTTCTCGATCTTCATCACAGCAGTGAAATAGACACGGATACTCTCCCCGTTTTCCAAGGGAGGAAATGGAGCTCAGAGCAGGGAAACCAAGGCACGAAGATGGCAAGTGAAGGGTTGGGATTGCGGACCCCACCTCTTAGCCCCTCTAAAAATCCGCTGGACACGGGATATGAGCCCCTGGCTCAGACACTTCTTGTGGGGGTCAAACCAGCGCGTGCAAAGTCGCTCAGGAAACTGTAAATGGAATTATTACTAAAACAACAAACTCCTTTAGATTTCCTCAGAACCAAACATAACCATCCCTCTTTTTCTGCAAGAGCGATCACTAGGGCCCAGAGGAGGCCAAGGAAGGGTTCAATGACCACTGTCTCAGAGTGGAAGGCACAGGCCATGTTGGAACCAGACTGGACTCCCTGAAACCAGTCAGCATTGCTTTGATCCGGGTAGAACTCGTTTGATCCAGTTAGATTTAGTCGGAATCTGTTTGACGAGTCCTGAAGGAGTGTGATCCAATCAGATCATGTTAGAACCAGGTTTTATCCTGACCTGGTTAGAATCAGAATGAGCCAGAACTAGCTTGGACTGGTTAGAAGTGGTCTGAGCCTGTTGTGAAACAGCCGAAACCTATCCGGAATGGCGATAAACCCCGGCTCTGGTTTCACAGGAGCAGCTCCGAGAACATCTCGGAGATCGGGGAGCAGTGGCGCACAATGGGGAAGTGTGGAGTAGGCCGGTGGGGGTAGCGAGAGCCAGGCCTGGCCCTGCCTGGGGAGGGCCTTGCATGCCACGCCGGAGCCTATGATGTCATAGCCGTACTCACACCACATATAACCCTCCGGAGTGTTGCGTAGGCCATGTGGCCGTAAATCAATTAGCCTCTTGCCCAGTGATTAATGGGAGGGAAGTTTTCATCACTTGTTCTGGGTAAATGATTACATATGGAAGCACATCTTTGATTGTATGAGTTCTTGCTGGAGCATGACGTTTCTTGGAGAGGGTTCCCTGTGCAATGTGGAGCCCCTGCAGCCCTCCCGTGCCCCCACCCCCCTGCAACGTACATCCCGCTCCCTGCATCCCCCTTGCTGTCTCCTCTTTCCCCCTCCCTCCCCAGCTTTGTCTCTCCAGGAGCCTCTGTGGTATCTTCCCAGGCCAAAGGGCTCACCCAGGGCCCAGGAGGAGGTGGTGTTGGCCAAACCCAGGGCCAGTTGTGCCTTGTGGACAAGTGTGACGGCACAGGACAGAGAACGACTTGCCACTGTTTGGGGCCAGAGGTGATCTACACAGTCCAGGCCCATCTACAGACAGGGAGCTGGGAGGAGAGAGGGGCTGGGGTACCCTGGGGGGTTCCCACAGAAGCAGGTCGACGAAGCCACCGGTGACTCCAGATATGAGTCCAAAGCAGAAACCCAGCTGGTCAGAAATTCTCTGCAGTGGCACCGGGGTGGCTCAGTCGGTTGAGCGTCCGACTTCAGCTCAAGTCACGATCTCACAGTTTGTGAGCTCGAGCCCCGCGTCGGGCTCTGTGCCGACAGCATGGAGCCTGGAGCCTGCTTTGAGTTCTGTGTCTCCCTTTCTCTCTGACCCTCCCCTACTTTCTCTCTCTCTCTCAAACATAAATAAACATTAAAAAAATTAAACAAAAAAGTTCTTGGGGGAAGATCCTTCAGAATGCACATAGGCCAGACCCTCCTCTTCCCAGAGGCCTTGAGCGGAAGGGGCTGGCTCTGGGCCACACAGCCAGGACAAAAAGAGCCTCCGGCCCCCAGACCAGAGCACTACCTCCCTCAGGAAGTGGGGCCTGTCTTTAGGGCTTTTCCATCCATCCTGCCCACAGCCGGAGCACCAGCCTGAGCCCTCTCGAAGCCCCCCTGAGGGCCTGGGAGCTCCGATCAGCCATGGTGTTTAAGAGCATGGGGTCCTGCGGGCCGTGGAGCCAGACAGACTTGGATCTGAGTCTGTGACCCTGCCTTACTAGCTGAGCAACCTTGGCTAAGAGTCTTCACCTCTCTGAGCCTCAGTTTACTCGTCCACAAAATGGGGATAATACTTGAAGTCAGCTCGTAGGATTGTTGGGAGTTTAAATGAACTGATATGCAAAGTTCACGCTACAGGGTCTAGCTGTTCACTTACTGGTGAATCAACAATACTGTTAACATTTATAATAGTGATTATTGTTATCACTGAGCCCTTGCTTTTTGTCACAGAGGCACTAGAAGATGACTGAGGACGCTGGTAGGGTACCTGTTCAGCACCGTCTTACTTGATGTGTGGCTTCAGTTTGCCCAGATATAAAGTGGGGTAAGTACCTCTGCTCTGCCTGCACCCCAAGGGGGTCGTAAGAATCCGGAATGTGAAAGTGCTGTGCAAATTGCCACTTCTGGGGAACACGGAGATGCCTGCCCACTTCTCTGTCCGGGATGCTGCCGGAAGTGTGGTCAGTGGTCACGTGGCCTCCAGCTGTCAGCCCCTGTAGCCAGGCTCAGCTGCAGATAGCCACCTCGCCCGAGGTCGTGCCCTCCCCAGGGCAGCCTGCAGCCGGGGGATGAGACAGCAGGGGGCACAAAGACCCAGCCATTTGGGTCCACAAGGGACACTGTCGGGCACTGGTTGAGCCTGTACCATCAGACCTGCATCGAGGTCTGTCTCTGCCCACTACCTCCTCCCCCCCCCTTTCCTCTCACACGTGTTGGCCCCTCGTAACACCTTGCACCCCAAACTTCACCCCCAACTGCTTTCGGGGGACCCCGCCTGCAAAAACTGTGTAAGAAGGTTGTGTTGCTAACACCACTATCCTCATTACACAGAGAAGGCAGCCCCTGGGGCCCAAACTACCCACCCCTGAAAAATAGGCCCTTTCACGCCGGCTCAGATTCCCAGAAATCCGGAAATGCAGTTCAGCTGGGAGGGAGGCTGTCCAAGTTGAGTTTTGTTAGAGTTGCAGGTGACGCTACAATGTGGGATAGAAGGTATGTGGAGCTCCATACCTAATACGCACCTCTTTCCAGAAGGCCCTACTCAGGAAGCCTGGGCAGTGAGTGTGTCCCACGGCAATGGCCAATCCTCGGTCCCTGGGCAAACCCCCACCTCTGCTGCTGCCAGTAGAGTCTTCACAGCTCGCGGCGAAGTGGGGAAAGTTGGACAGAGCGCTGGGTCTTAGGGGAGAGATTATGCTGGTCATAATTGTCTGCGGTTAGTATGACTACACAATGCTGAGAATAGAGGGTAGATTGTTATCTCTTTCGATCGCTTCACTTGGCCAAAGCGGCTCCACCCGGAAATCTAGGTCTGAGGGCCACTGACGGGTCCCAAATCACCTGAGTGGGCTTCCTGTCCTGCTGGCTGAGAGGTCTGACCGCAGGCAAGGATCAGCAGCCTGCTGACCTTGGCCTAGCAGACAAGGTGGGCACCTTGGCCGTGGTTGTGTC
Source organism: Panthera onca (assembly GCF_046562875.1). Taxonomy (NCBI): domain Eukaryota; kingdom Metazoa; phylum Chordata; class Mammalia; order Carnivora; family Felidae; genus Panthera; species Panthera onca. The sequence goes on along the minus strand of NC_138344.1, from coordinate 38,222,572 downwards.
CAGGACGGCCAATGGCTTGCCGATCATCCTTCTTGGGGCCTCAGCCCCCTCCAAAAATTGAGCTGCGGGTGGGGTGACCCCAGGTCCCTTCCTGCCTTTAAGGTGCCCACAGTGAGATCCTCAGAGAAGAATTCCAGAAGGAGGGGCCAGTAAGGACCGGCAGGCTGTGGGTGCCTGGCCCTCAGCCCCGTGCTTCAGGTCCCGCCAGAGAAGGAATGAGGGCCAGGTGGGTCAACAGCACCCCCGCGTGAGCGGTGAGCCCCCATCATCACTCCTGGACTAATTGCCACCCCACCCGCCCGCCAGGTGCCCGCCCGTGTGTCCCCAGCTCTGGGGCTGCTATTAACGACATGTTGCAGCAGCTTTACGAAGCGTGGCTCGGAACAATTTTACACCTCATTTGATTTATGTTCCCGGATTCGCTCCTCTCTCAGAGACTCCCTCCCTCCGGAGAGACAGCATGTGTCATCCACTCCGGCTCTCCTGCGTTCCCACAGAGCCAGTCTCTGTGTCAGGAAGGGCCGGCCTCAGACCCTAGGTCCTGAGCAAACAATCCCGTGACCTGGCTCTTCCTCCAGGGCTTTCTTCCAGATGTGTGTCCCTGAGCCGGGACACCTGTGACTGAGGCCTTCGGAGGTGGGCTTAGCCACAACAGAATCCCAGAGCAACGAAAGTCCTTGGGGATTGGTTGCCAGCACACCCGTATCTTACAGATGGGGAAACTGAGAGGTGGAAAGAGTCCTCGGTGTCTTCTAGACCCTTCTGAAGGTCACATGGCCAGTCTGTGGCAGACGCCTGCCTCCCCTCTCAGCAGTAAAGAGGGCTGGTCCTCACAGGGAGTCACCAGGTCAGCTGTGAGCCAGCCTTCCCGCCAGTAGGACCTGCTGGACTGGACTCTTTGTCCAGACAGTGTCCTTGACGTAGGCTGAAGAAATAGACGAGCAACAGGGCCATCTGGTCCACCTCCCTCATTGCAGAGGGAAGGCAAGGAGGATGGGAGAGGAAGAGTGATTCCCCGCAAAGCACACAGCCAGTAGGATGCAGGCTGGGCTAGAACGCTGGCTTCACGACCCTGGGATCTTATCCCCTTCTCCCTAAGAGGCAAGAACGTTCCTACAACCACCTCTTCTCATTCACTCACTTTTGAACGGATGCCTCTCAGGAACCAGGCTTGGTGGTAAGCTCAGAGGACGTGAGGATGGACCAGACAGAGAAGCACCCGGCTGTCCCAGCCCAGTGTAGTGAGGCCGCGAGGGAACGTGTGGGCCCCAGCAGCGGACCCCTCCCTCTGCTCAGCGAACTCCTGCCATGGGGAATGTTGCTTGCAGGGGAACCCGCTGCCCACCACAGAGGCCGGTAACCCGTAATCCCAGCCGCCCTTGAGATATGTGAACAAGGTTTGACACGTTAGATATACCCGTCCCAGGTTATACTCAAGCTGGTGACATGAAGAGAGAGGGGACAAGGATATTCTCTGTGGCCACAGGGCTGGGGCAGCTGCACTGAGATCGAGTGCCCAGAGGTAATACTGGTGACATGGGTGGTGCGGGCCACAGTGTCCCCGCAGCCAGTTCTGGCTCTTCGTGAGGGTGATAGTTCCCACTAGCATGATACCCCGACCCACCTGGAGGACAGGGGAGGCTCTCCGTATTCATCAGAGATAACTTCTGATTTCGGAAACTTTCAAATCTATACGAAAGCAGAATAGCACCAAGAACCCCCACATGTCCATTGCCAAGCTACGAGATTCACAAACATTCACGGTTCTTTTTTTTTTTTTTTAATTTTTTAAAATGTTTATTTTTGTGAGAGAGAGAGAGACAGAGTGTGAATGGGGGAGGGGCAGAGAGAGAGGGAGACGCAGAATCCGAAGCAGCCTCCAGGCTCCCAGCTGTCAGCACAGAGCCCGACGTGGGGCTCGAACTCACGAACTGTGAGCTCATGACCTGAGCTGATGTCAGCCGCTCAACTGACCGAGCCACCCAGAACGCCTCTAACATCCTGCCATTCTTGTTCGTCTTCCCTCCTGTAGAGTTTCCAAACACTTCTTTCCTCAAAACATTTTAATTAAGAGTTCACTTTTCGGCAGAGTTTTAGATTTACAGAAAATTTGAGCAGGTGGTGCCACGGATTCCCCTAAAGTCCATCCCATACCCAATTTCTCCTACTATTAACATCTTACGTTAGTATGGTACATTTGTTACAAGTAACAAACCAACGCTGATATGTTGTTATTAAATCGAGTCCATACATGATCAGACTGCCTTAGTTTTTCATCAGTGACCTTTGCCTGTTCAGGATCCCATGCAGGAGACCACATTATGCTTAGCTGTCAGGTTTTGGGAGCCCTTCTGGGTTGTGATAGTTTCACAGACTTTCCTTGATTCTGATGATCTTAAGGGTTTTGAGGAGTGGCTTATCAGGTATATTGTAGGTTTCCTGCTCTGGGGATTTGTCTACCGTTTTTCTCATGATTAGATTGGGGTTATGGGTTTGGGGAAGGAGGATCACAGAAATAAAGGGCTATTTTCATCATGCCGTATTAAGGGCACTGTATTGTGATAATGTGATATGATAAGATATATGTATTTGATCTTGTCCCTGGGTCCTGAAACCAAGCTCCTAAAACCCCCCCACTTTTCTGAGTGATAGGAGCACCTTCTGCTAAAATACTTAGTCTTTGTCCATGGTTCCTGACACAAGAGCTTTAAGACCCTTGGGACCTCCTGAGTGATGGGTGTCTTTGTATGCTAACCGGATGGCTGTGGTTGACAAATACGGTCTTTCTTGCCAGAAAGACCGAGGCAAGATGGGAAGGTAGCAGCTCTCAGTCCCACCCTACCCCCATCCTCTGGGGCAAGGAGAGGGGCTGGAGATTGACTTAAATAATTGGTAGTGCCTACCTGCTAAAGCTTCCATAAAAATCCCTAAACGGTGGAGTTCAGAGAGCTTCTAGGTCAGTAAACACATCCATGTCCTGGGATGTCCATATGGCAGGGAGCGATGTACCTTCGCTTCTGGACTCTTCTGGACTTCATCCTCTGGACCTCTTCAACTGGCTGTTCCTCTGTACCCTTTATAATATCCTTTATGATGCCACCAGTAGATGTGTTTTCCTAAGTGCTGTGAGTTGTTACAGCAAAGTATCAAATCTGAGGAGAAGAGAGTGGGAAACTTCAGTTTGCAGCCCAGTCACAGCGAAGTGTGGGTAACCTGAACACCCGCTCCTTGTGATTGGTGTCTGTGGTGGGGGAAGTTCTGTGGGGCTGAGCCCTTCACCTATGGCATCCGTGTCCACGCTGGGTCATCAGTATCAGAACTGAATTAAACCGAAGGACACTCAGTCGGTGTCTGTAGAAAATTGGCGAGTTGCTTGGTGTGGGAAATCCACATATCTGGTGTCAGAGGTGTTGTGAGTAGAGCAACAGTTTTTGCTCTTCGGACTCCCCATTGTTTTTGATGACCTTGACAGTTTTGAGAAGTACCGGCCAGCTATATTGTAAGATGCACCCCCCCCCCACCCCGTTGGAATTTGTCTACTGTGTATCTCATGATTAGACGGGGGTTATGGGTTTGGGGAAAAACCCCAGAGGTGAAGTGCCACTCCCATTACACTCTATTAAGTGTATGTGCCATCAACATGATTTATTATTGATGTTGGCCTCGATTGCCTGCTGAAGTGGTGATCGTGAGGTTTCTCCACTGTTGGGTTACCCGTATCCCCCCTTTCTGTACTGGACTCTTTGGAAGGAAGTCACTATGTGCAGCCCACAATTAGAAAACTAAGGACTTGTGATCGAACTCCTTTAAAGTGGACACCTAGGGGCGCCTGGGTGGCTTAGTCGGTTAAGCATCCGACTTCAGCTCAGGTCATGACCTCGCGGTCCGTGAGTTCAAGCCCTGCATCGGGCTCTTGTGCTGACAGCTCAGAGCCTGGAGCCTGCTTCAGATTCTGTGTCTCTCCCTCTCTCTGCCCCTCTCCTGCTCGCACTCTCTCTCTCTGAAAAATAAACATTAAAAAAAATAAAAAATAGTGGAGAACTTACATAATTTGAAGCAACTTCCAGACATCCTATCTTTTTACTCCTAAACACGTCAGTATGTATCTCTCACATATGGACTTAAAAACCACACATCCAGCTACATTACCACTATGCCACCCAACACCGCCAACAATGATATCATTTAATATCCAGACCATGCTCAATTTTCCCTGATTGTCCGGAAAAAAGCATTTCTATGGCTGGTTTATTCAAATCAGAATCCAAACAATATCCACCTGTTAGATTTGGCTAACATGCTCTTCAATGTCTTTGCGCTTATAAAAGTTTTCCTTCCTTTTTTTGGTTGTGTGCCTCTTATTTCCTGAGGAATTAGGGTCAGTTCTTTTAGAGAATTTTCTACCTCTGGTCTTGGCTGATGGCTGTCTCATAGTTTTGTTTAATAACTCCTCTGGCCTCTGCATTTCTTGGAAACTGGTGGTTACATCAGAGGCTTAATCAGATTCAGGTTCGTTATTTTGGCATCATATCAGGACATATGAATGTCCAGATGTCCCTCTTTTCATGGTGCTGAAATTGACCAAGGGTTGACATGTTGTCAACATTTCTGCTCATGAGCTTAGCAAGTGCTGCTCATTGATGCCTAGACTGATAGCCTCTTAATAAATCCCTTTCCTTCTTAAAGAGACGAGTTGATTTCTGTTGCTTGTAACTAAAAACTCTGCTGAATAAACGGATGTCCATTCTAGTGTGGTTTTTCTTAAGTTTATTTATATTGAGAGAGAGAGAGTGAGGAAGGGGCAAAGAGAAAAGGAGAGAGAGAATCCCAAGCAGGCTCCGTGCTATCAGCCCAGACCCCAGCACAGGGCTCGAATTCACGAACCATGAGATCATGACCTGAGCCGAAACCAAGAGTCAGACACTTAACCGACTGAGCCATCCAGGCGCCCCAATCTTATGTTTTTTCAACTCAACCTAGCAAATGTCTGATTAAGTGCCCACTCATGACGTGGGCATAGCATGGAAGGTCTCTGGAGCCAGAGCTGCCTGAGTTGAGATCCTACTTCTACCACTAACTAGTGTATGCTCTGGGCATCTTTCCTCAATTTCCTCACCTGAACAAATGAGGATGTTGCTAATGATAGCAATGCCCAGCTCGTAAGGTTATCATCAGAAATGAAGTAGTTAATATATGCAAAGCCCTTAGAATACTGCCTAGCACACAGCAAGCATATTCAATAATTCTTAACTGATATTACAGTAATACTACAAGTTATTTTATTTTATTTCATTTCAGAGTTCTCTTCCTACCTTTCCCACCCATCTTCTTGGGTAATTTCACCCATCCCTGGGGGTTGGCTATCATTTCCCCTAATACTTCAATGCCAAGAACTACCTTGACTGAAAGATACACCACTGATAGAATATCTTTGTTTTGGTTGGTATGGAGGTAGGGTGGCAGGGGTGGGGGGAGGCAGTTGCCAGTAAATGTAGACTTTGCCATAAGACCTACCCATTTCAGAATTGTTAAAGTCAGGGGTGGACTTTGCTATAAGACATACCCATTTCACAATTGTTAAAGTCAGGGGTGGGTGGAATTTGTGCTTAAAACTGAGAAAATCTGAAATATTCTGACAACTTCCTCAGTGATACCAACTAAAACAACCCGCTACCCTGAGGTTAGTGGAGTTTGGGTTGTGGCCTTGCCCTCTTCCAGTGCTAGATTTGTATCCATGCCTCCGTGCCCTAGGGAGAAAGACACGAGGAGGAACCTCGGCTCTGTGCTAAGTGCTCTGGGTATTGGGAATTGGACACGACCAGGACAGGGAGATAGATTTCTCCCTGCCACCTTTGGGGGAGCAGCCCGGATAGAAAAATAACTCACTCTTAGGTAAGGGGACCAGTTGACGTGGTCTGTGCCTACGGACCACCAGGACAAGACTGAGAAAGCAACCCGGTGCCTGGGTCCTTGAGTGGCTGTTCCAAATCAGAGAGATTTGGGCACTTTCTAGAAAAGATTTCTATAGCATTATAATTGTGGTTAGAGAGTTCATTAGGAATCCCGCCTTAAGGGCATGGCATGTGGAAAGAGAGATCCACGGGTGAGAGATGAGCGAACAGTGCTGAGACAACTGGTGGCAACTTGATAGCACCATGGCTTCACTCAGGGATGCCCCTGAAGGACAGTGGTGGAGAGAAGTCCTCCCAGGGCAAAAGCTTTGAGTACACTCCTTCATGGACATGGCTAATGGCTTAGTCAGAGACTTGGAAGAACACAATTAAAAATCGATAACAAGGAGGTCTGAGAAAGAGGTATTTGGGTGGACCTCTCCAAATGGTCTCAGAGGTGAAGGCAATTTGTGCCCTAGGTGAATCCTCATCAAAGAATCACATGGTCAACAAAATGGCCCATTCTGTGTATGTTAGTGGGATCATAAACCAAGCAGCCATGACAGCATGGACGTTGGTTTTGCATGGGCCCAGCAACATGGACTTCCACTCAACAAGACCGATCTGGCTACAGTCACTGGTGAATACCCAACCTACTTGCCAACAGCAGAAACCAACACAGAGCTCCCAATATGACACCACTCTCCAGAAAGGCCAGCTAAATATGTTGGTCTCTTAATGAATAGGTTGGTTACATTAGATGCCTATTGTCATAGGTGGGTATTCTGGATCTGGGTTAGTCTTTGCTGCCCACAATGCTTCTGCCCACATCACCATCCATGGACTTACACAATATCTTATTTACTGTCATGGCATTTCACACAGCATTGCTTCTGACCAGGGAACTCATTTCACAGCTAATGGAGTGCATCAGTGGGTTGTGTTCATGGAAGTAGCCGGCCCTACCATGTTCCCCATCATTCTAAAGCATCAACCTAATAGAACAAGGAGAATGGCCATTTGGAGATCTGGATTTGGAGCCAGACAAACCCGAGTATGAATTCTGCCACTGGCAAGCACAGTTACGTACATTGGGTAAGCTAGATCTGTTTCCAGATAAGGTGGAATGCACACTAAAAACATGGCAGCTATTACCATCACTTGTAACAAATAATTATAGGTGTGCCCAGAGACTTAGCCTCATGGATGTTCATCATAGTGTTGTTTATAGTAGTAAAAAATTGGATGCTACCTAATAGCCATTAATTGAGGATTGCCTTAAAAATTGTGATGCATCAGCCGAATAAAATACGACGTACTTGTTAATGTTTTAGAGAAGTATTTAATAAAATGGAGGGATATTCATGATAACACCACTAGGTGAAGAAAGCAAGCTACTTATTAAAAAGCAAGTCATTTATTGTTTTTAAAAACCACTAAATGGGAAATTGGGTGATTTTCACGTTCTCCTTCCACTTGTGCATATTTTCCAAATGTGTTTTAATGGCTACATATCACGTGTGTAGTATAAAAAAAGTAAGCTCTCCCCCACGCTCCAAATGATGTTTTTAATGTAGCAAGGCAGGGGGTGGGACTAAGTAGGCTCTGTGTGCTCTATCCCAGGCAGGCTTCTGCACCTGGGAGGATACTGCCATGCCATTTCTGTGACCTCCAAGTCACAGCCGTTCCTTGGCATAACTCCACCTCTACCCCAGAAGCCCCCAGGATGCTGAGCCTGTAATGGCAGGGAGAGAATCCCATAACCCTACCCACTGGTAGAATGGGAGAATGTCACAGGGGCCTCCTCCACGACCGCTACCAGATACACCATTTTCACAGCATCCATCAGGAACGTGGCTGCCTGGGAGAAATGGACGAGGCTCCCACTCCCCACCCCCCAGGCCTATAAGTACTGGCAGAGGTTCACAGAGACACTGGACTCAGTCTGGCGGATTGAAAATATTTTTCAGTGAAGCCCCAGTATTTGACTGGAGAAACAATAATATTCCTTCTCTGGATGTCAAACATCCGGGTAAATAGAAGCCTTTTTTCCCGCCTGCTCTCTTCCCTGAGTGTTACAAAGGATGCTCTGACATGGGTTTTTGGAAGGGACTCACCTCGCCGGGGGAGGGCTAACTGGAGCCACAGGGAGTGCTTATTTTTAAAAAGAGAGGGAAATATGTGGCCCATCACAGGTTTGCTCAAAGGGCCTGGTTTCCTCAGGAGAGAGGGTGTGGGCTGGTAGGACCTGCCTTCACGGGTCTTGGTGGTGGGTGTTGGGCAGGGCGGGGGGAGCCTGGCAGGGAGAATGTATCCCACCCAGAACTGGGATTGTGGGTGCAGCCAGAGTCAGGGAGCCGTGTAGGGGCAAGGAGAAGAGAGGGGGGTTGAGGGCAGACATTAATTGAAGAACTCCCATTATTTTCACTGAACTGGAACCCGAGGACTATCAGGCCACAGAAAGTCAATCTCACCCAACAGCTGGGCAAATCCAGTGGATTTGACTAACCCTGGAAATTAAGTGAAGGCATCTCTACCAAGTCTTCCCCCAAATTTAATTGGCATTTGGGGGATCCATTGGGGGAATTTATGGGGAAGAAGGCAGAGAAGAAAATAGTCCTAAACCTTTTTCAAGTTGGAAAATGAATCTCAAAAATCTTTCCAGTTACATGGATTCCATTGAGCGCCATCTTAACCCTGTCCCGCCAGTGACCCCTAGGCTGGGTTTTCTGTTCCCCTAACTCACTGTCTGTCTCCACATCGCGGGCACCACCTGCTACCTGACACATGGATGCTCTGCTTGGATATCTGGACCCCACTCCTCACCCCCCCCACCCCGAGGACCAGGGTATTTTTTTTTTAACCTCCTTCCAATATTTCATCCTGGTCTGATGCATCTTGATCCAACTGGCAACCCTGTGGGGCAGACCACTGACCTGCCTTTCCCCCTGATGGGACATGGTGGCCGTACCCAGCCCAGTGCCAGGCCTTTGCTCTGTAATGATCATACCTGCACAGTCAGAGCCAGCCCTCACTTGAGTATCTTTCTATCACCGACGCTCAAGATGAAAATTCATATGCTTTGACTTGAGGGGATAAACTTGAGTCTCTTCACCAGAAGTTCTTGGAAAGCCTAGGCAGGGTCTCCTGGTTCATACAGGTTGGACTGAGCCCAAGCCCCAGCAACGCATGGAAGTCTGACTCCTCTCCGAAGTCTCCATAAGTGAGCCCTGCTTGCCACCTTCACTTCCTGTCTCTGGTTCAAGCCCCTCCCACTCTCTTTGTTGGACTATTGCAATAGCCCCCTTCCCCTTTCCACTCTGGTCTCCAGCCAGTGCACTCAGCGTGCAGTGGTTCTGCTGCTTAAAACTCTTCCAGGGCTTGCCATAGCCCTCAGCACAACCCAGGTTCCTCACCCAGTGGCCCTGCCATCCTCCGTCACTTGTAGCCTATCTGCATCCACGATCCTCTGTGTCACAGCTTGCCGCACTGGTTTTCTCTCAGCTTCTTTCTGTGCCCACCACCTTCCCACCTCAGAGCCTACGCCACTACTGTTCCCACTGCCTGGAACACCTCACTTCACCAAGAAGCTGACTCTTTGTTATTCTTTTTTTTTATTCTTTGTCTATCAAGTCCAAGCTTCAGAGAAGCTTCTCCTGACCATCCAAGCCAAGAAAGCCCATCATGGCATTCTCCTCTTTCCCCTCATGGCACTTACCATACTTTAAAGTGGGCTTCTCACTGGGCATTCACTTATTTGCTATCTGTCTTGACCACCAGACCATGAGCTCCGTTAGGGCAAAAACTACGTCTGCCCCATTCATCCCTATGTGGCATCCCCCACAGAAGAGAAGTTCAGAAATATTTCCTAAGTGAGTGAGTAGGTAAAGGAAAGAAAGAGACTGGGATGCAATATTCAAAGGGCATCAGGCGGCAGTGTGATTTAATAACCCAAAGGTATACTCTGGGGTTGGACGGTCCCTGACTGGCACCTGGGCTCAATGTTACCTGTGTGACCTTGGGGGAAATTATTTAACCTCACTGAGCCTTAGTTTCCTTATCTATAAAATAATGATTAGAGGGGCGTCTGGGTGGCTCAGTCAGTTGAGCGTCCGACTTGGGCTCAGGTCATGATCTCACGGTTAGTGGGTTCGAGCCCCGCATCGGGCTCTGTGCCGACAGCTCGGAGCCTGGAGCCTGCTTCGGATTCCATGTCTCCCTCTCTCTCTGTCCCTCCCCTGCTCACGCTGTCTCACTCTGTCTCTCAAAAGTAAGTACATGTAAAAAAAATTTTTTTAAATAGGGATTAGAATAATTTTCCTTGCTAGGTGGTTTTGAAAATTAAAGATAATATATTTCAAGAATCTGGCCCAACACCTGGCACTAAACGAGTGTCCGAAGTATCCATGTATCCAAAAAGCACGTATTGAAAGTGTACAGAGAACTTGACCTGTGCTAGGGTCTCGGGGCTCCACAGACCCCAAGTTCAAGGACGATACCATTCAGAGGCTCTACAAATTGTAGCTATTCATAGTAATAGTACTATACTGCTACTACTAGTAATAATAAACAAATTGTTAGGAAATTCTCTAGCCAGAGTGAATGAACCAAGCCTGATGGAATCCTGCCCGGGAAAACCAGGAGATGAGAAGGGAACAGGGTGTGAAGGGAAAATACAGGAGCGAGTGTGTGTCGTTTACCATAAATTGTCCTTTGATCTTTCTTGCATGGCTGGCTTAGATTTTCCATTTAATTGAATTCAAGAATTCCCTGACCAAAGTATCCATTCACTGAATGGATCGGTATACGTAGGTTGCTTTCAGGAGGTGAATGTGGCATTGTCTTTGCCCTCAAGAGGCTTACAGGGGAACAAAATAACACACAAAAATCCTATCACCAAGCAGACTTCAAAGAGACACAGATGAGGGACCCTGGGAATTCCAAGACAAGAGCCGTAGGTTTCATGGCGAGGTAGCATTTGGATGGACAGAAGGACACAGGAGAGAGAGAAAAAGGGAGAGAACATGATGTAGGGAAAGAAGTTCGGGATGTGGAGCCAGATGACCTGCTTCCAAACCCTGGCTTACAATGTGCACCTAGAAAAACCACAGTGTCTCTGAGCCTCAGTTGTCTCACCTGGAAAATGGGGATAATAATACCTCTGCGTTATTGTGATTATTTTATGTGGTCATCTACACACACACACACACACACACACACACACACACACACACGTTTCCCAGGAAATGTTGGAGCCATGGCACTGAGAAACACCTCCATCTGGGGAGGTCACCAGAAGGCTTGTCCCCACTACTGTCCTCCCTGTGCAGAGAAAGACAGATTCCATAGGTCCAGGGGGCATGTGGTTGACGACGGTGCTTCGTGGCAGTGGTGAAGGCAGTGGTGCCACATCCTGCCGGGCTCACTGCTCCACACCCTTCCGCTGAATCCATCTGAGATAGAAATGGCACTTCCCAAAATCCCAAACCACTCCCATTTCCAGTCAGAGGAATTTCAGGAACCCTAGGCTGGGCCGAGCATCTGAGCCAAGGTGGGCCATGAGCCCAGCCTGCCAGAGATGCCAGTGGGTTGAAGTCGGGCATCTCACAGTCTGGCTAACTGTTCACCCGACATGCTTCTCCTTCCTGGGCTGACAGCTAGTCTCCATCCTTGTAGTTGGGGGAGGCCATGCGACATGGTGCTGATCAGTGAGAAGTGACAGACGTGTGTTCCTTCCAGGCCCGGCCAGTAAAAGCCTTCCAAGCTCTTTCTATTGGTCAGATGACAGCGGTCCCCCGGCATGATTCCAGAAGCCATTTTAAAGATGGCATGGTTGCCATCAGCCAAAGTCTCTGACTTCATGGAGAAGGATGCCCCCACCTTCACCACACCTGAGCCCCAGGCTAGAACCACCCTGCGCTGTCAGTCGAGGCATGACATAAACTTCCATTGTGTTCATCCATGATACATTTGGGTCTATTTTTCACAGCAGCCATACCTAACTAATACATCAGAGTCGGGGTATCTTACCTGAGGAGGTCCAAAGCAGGAGGGCCCAAAGAACAGATCTAAATCAGCACCCTTGGAGAATGCAAGATGTTGCAACCAAGGTGCCCAGATACCATTGCAAGGTCTGGGGGGGTGTCAGTGGAGCTGAGAGTGAGGAGCTGGGCAAAGTAAGATCAGAAATGGAGGGAGGTGGGTGATGGGGGGGCTGTTCAAGGCAGTGCAGTGGTTCCCAACTTGTTACCATGAGTTGAGCTGATCTGAAGGCTTCAGCCATTGCCCTTGTAGTTGTACCTGCCTCACGCTGGGCTTTTGCCCTCTGCCCTCGCCCCAGCCCCTGCCTCAGGCCCAAAGCCAAGTAACTGGGACTCCATATCATTTTCTTGGGCCCTGAGCCCTGAATATCTGCTCTGCAGCCTGATGGCCCAACCTGTTTTACAGATGAGGAAAAGCAGACCCAGAAAAATGAAGGGACTAATTCATAAAGCCCAAATTGATCTTTCCACCTGGTCTTGGCTACGGAGCACAGTTTCCAGCAAAATCCTGCCTTTTGAATGTCCTGGCCAGAGCCTTCCCCAAAGGACTGCTTCTCTGCCCCCTTCCCCTCTTCTGGCAAGCTGGATTTCCAAGCCTGGCCATTGAGAATTAAAAGGAGCTGGTTTCTTCTGGTCCCAAAGCAAAACAAGCTGGTCAGTTTTTTGTCGGTCCCGAGGCAGCTCCTCACTGCCCTGGAGCCAAGCAGACACTGGCCAGTCTGTGCTCAGGGCTGAGGCTGCAGCACCCACCGGGTGGTAATGACTTCTCGGAGGGAGCTGGCCTCAGCTCAGACCGCTTCGGGTGGGGGGAAAGGAAGCTGAAGACAAAACTGTGCTTCTCGTAAAGGTCTCATGCTAAAAATAAAGCCAGAGTTAGCCTAGTGAGTGTCTGTAGGGATGCTTGTCTGAGTAGAGGAGTGTATTACTTAGTCTGGGTTCTCTAAAGGAACAGGATTCGTAGGAAGTGTGTGTGTGTGTGTGTGTGTGTGTGTGTGTGTGTGTGTGTGTCTATATATGTGAATTAATAGGAGATCTATATGTGTGTGTACATACTTGTGAACCACAGGCAGCAAACTGGAGACCCAGGAGAGCCTATGGTATAGTTTCAGTGTGAGTCCAAAAGTCAAGGAACCAGGAGAGCCAATGATGTAAGCTCCAGTCTGTGTCCAAGTCTGAAGGCAGAAGACCAATCTCAGGCCTTCAGTGGATTGGATGAGATCCAATCACTTTGGGGAGCTGCCAGATGCTTTATTTGGCCTACCGATTCAAATGTTCATCTCATCTGGAAACACCCACACAGATACACCCAGAATAATGTTTCACCAAATATCTGGGCACCCCATGGTCCTGTCAAGTTGACAAAATTAACATCACGAGAAGGGATGGAGCCCTGTAGAAGTTCCTGAGTAGGGCGGCCAGACTAAGAAAAGGATGCAAAGCAAGCCTTCTCCTAACAAGATCTGCACCCCTAAAAGATCAAAACTTTCAGTTTTTGATAAACCAGTTAAGATGAGGAAGTTCCTAAAGATTGAAACTAGTCTCAAATCTAATTAAACAAAGACGGTTTATTGGTTTGTGTACCTGAAAATTTCAGAAGTGTGGGCTTCAGGCAAGGCTTGATTCAGTGGCTCAACTGTATCACCAAAAGTCCAGTTTCTTTCTGGTCTCTCTTTTCTGCCCTCCATGGAATCATTGGGTTGTCAGAATTAGCAGGAAAAAATTACAGGATGTCTAGTTGAGTTTCAGATTAACAATGAATACTTTCTTTTAGTATGTCTCATCCTAAGGCTAATTCTTACTGTCTCTCGCTCGCTCGCTCGCTTGCTTGTGTTCTCTCTCTCTCTGTTTGGTAGCTCCTAGATAAGAGAGTACAGTGCTTTTCCAGGGCCCCAAGAAAACACCTCTTTTTGTCTTCTTGGCTTGAAATGCCTATTCCTGAACCAGTTTCTGTGACTGGGGAATAAGATGAACTGATTGACTTGGGAAGGAAGCTACTGGCCTTTTAAGAAAGGAGAAGAGGGAGAATAGATGTTAGAGGGCACCCAGTAGATGTCTATCTACTACAGTGGACTTTCCAGTGTCAGTCACAGAATCCAAGCTCCTCAAAGTTGGGTGGAACCTTAACGATGACTTAGTCCAACCTGCCATGCCATGCCTGAATCCCCCTTACAATATCCCAGTCTTTATGTTCATATCGCTAGTGACAGGGAGCTTTTCTCTTCCAACGAGCCCCTTCCTTTGGACTCCTGACTGTTGTTGGAAAGTTGTAGCTGGAATCTTTTGTCGTGTATCTCCCACTCACTGGTTCCAGTGCCAACTAGAGGAAATGACAGGGCCGTTTTCTTTTTTTTTTTTTTTTTTTAAATTTTTTTTAACGTTTATTTATTTTTGAGACAGAGAGAGACAGAGCATGAACAGGGGAGGGGCAGAGAGAGAAGGAGACACAGAATCGGAAGCAGGCTCCAGGCTCTGAGCCATCAGCCCAGAGCCTGACGCGGGGCTCGAACCCACGGACCGCGAGATCGTGACCTGAGCTGAAGTCGGACGCTTAACCGACTGAGCCACCCAGGTGCCCCGGGCCGTTTTCTAAATCAACTCCGGATGAATGAGCGCCAACTCTACCCCAGGTGCTGGGCTATGTGCTCTTCCCTTGTTCATCTCGATTCATTCTCCCGGCGCCGTGGGAAGTAAGCCAGTCCCTTTTTCTGGATACAGAAACTTGGGAGTTAAACCACTTGCCCTGATTACCTGGTGACAGAGCTGGATTTGAGTACGTGTGATTCCTGATGTCCCACCCACCTGCCTTTCTGCCATGCTGAGAAACCAGCCATCTTTCAAATATCTGATGACAGTGTCCTAGTTCCCTTGCTGGCTATGGACCTTGCTTTTCAGTCCTTAAAGTTGGTGTCCCGCATGGAACATGCTGTTCAGATGTGGTTAAGGGTAAAAAATTTGTGGAGGAGAAGCGATGGATCCAGAGAGCTTCATACATAAACCACTCGTCAGTTGATTTCAGTCACTTCTCAATAGAAGTTGAGCACCTGGCATGCGCAGATGACATGTGAGGCATTGAGGATGAATCGGATGGAGAGGAGAGAGAATCTGTAGCTCATGGCCCAGAAGGGGAGACAGATGCAAAATAATTATAGCAAAATGTGATATAGATATATTTGAATATCACCATGAATAGAATGCTGTGAGTCTAGTGACGGGGAGGGGGAAAAGGGCACTCCAGGCAGGGGGAACAGCCTAAGTGAAGCACAGAGTGGTGAGTTCCCACCTTCAGACAAAGGGTTGAAGGAGCACCTAGATGTGAAGGTGCTTGGTTGAAAGACTGCCACACACATGTGCCAGTAGGATTTTATCGACAAGTGGGATATTTGCTTCCCAAGGCACCCCTGGCTGGGACCTTCCTTCCTGGAATGCCATACTGGTTCTACAGCCAACTCTCTCTCCATACATTTCAACAAATTGGTGCTTCAGTCCCACATAGGAAGCTGTTTTATGGCATTTGCAAACACCATATATGGGCAAAGGATGCAGGCAGTTCAAAAAGGAATTTGGTTAGTGAACAGACAGGAGGGAACACGGTCAACCTGGCTAATAGTCAAAGAAATGCAAATTAAAACGACTGAGGCGCACATTTCCACCCATTACATTAACAGCCATAACAAAAAGGGTTTAGATGAGTACAGTCGATTTCAGTGAGGTCTGGGGGAGAATAGCTCTGATATTGGTGGGAGCCGGACCAGCTATATGATCTGCAGGTCTGGTGCAAACTGAGAATGTGGGGTCTCTTGTTCAAAAATTATTAAGAATTTCAAGACAGCAGCAGCAGAGCATTAAATTAAATGCTGGACTCTTCTTTTTAAAAAAATATTTAAGTATTTATTTTTGAAAGAGAGCACAAGAGGGGGAGGGGCAGAGAGAGAGGGAGGCAGAGAATCCAAAACAGGTTCTGCATTGTCAGCACAAAGCCCGATGTGGGGCTCGAACCCACAAACTGTGAGATCATGACCTGAGCCAAATTCAGAAGCTCAACCGACTGAACCACCCAGGAGCCCTAACCTTGAGCTCTTCTAAGTCCTCCTGGGAGGTTGTATAAATGGACACAGCCCTGTTACAGGAAAGGAGGTGTTCCTTCTCCTACCCAAAGCCAGTCCCTTCACCAGTGTTTCGGACCTGATCTCCCGCCACCCCCCCCCCCCCTGCCCACCGCCCCACCTACTCAGGGATGGTGTTATCAATTGTCACTCCTCTCTTGACATTTACCCACTTGCTCTCAGCCCAAGTTTTCCCATCAGTAGTCAACATACACACAGTTCTTCCTTTCTGGAAAAAAGATACAAAAGCAAAAACCCTCCCTCGAGCTCTCCTCCACTTTCTCCAGCTGTCCTCCCACATCCCTGTCTCAGCCACACTTCTGGAGAGGGGCATAGGGACATGCCATTCCCTTGTCCTTATTTCCCTGTCATTTTTCCTTCCTGCTTGTCGCCATCATTAGAGGTCTTGCCCAGGTCACCGTTGGCCTAAATCCATTTTCTGGGACTGCCTGGCAGCACTCGACACTGGTGACCACTCTCTCCTTCCTGTAACACTCTTCCTTGGCTTCTGTGACATCGTGTCCTCCTGGTTTTCCTCCCATATCCCTTTCAGTCTTCTTGGCCCGCTGTCTTCCTCCATCTGGCCATGAAAACTGGGAATCCCTCACTCACCTGGTCTAGACTCCATCCACCCCCAGTCTTTCTCCTTAGGCAAGCTCATCCACGCCTGTGGCTTTAGTCCCTATGCATATACTGACACCTCATAAGTTCATGGCTTTAACCCAAACTCTGGTCTGACTTTTCAGACCCACAGTCCAACTACCAATTGACAACTCCTTTTGCCTGTCTCAAAGACACCTTGAACTCCTTACGTGTAGCTCCCCACCCCAGCTCTGGTCCACTTCCAGCTTTCCCCGTATCTGTGAACGACACCACATTTATCCTGTTTCCCACACCAGAAATCTAGCAGCTGTTCCTCAGTTTCCATCTCCTTCCTCTTCTCCCACAGGCCTTAACTCAGATCTACTACCAAGTTTTGTTAATCTTACCTCCTCAGTATTTTCTGCTTGTGTCCACTTCTCTCCATTTCTATTCCTACTCCCTTCATCTAAGCACCTATCATGTTTCATTTTGGGAGCTGCCCGTTGGTACCCCGTATCCCTTTCCAAACTCCCTCTCCTCACTTACTACAGCCAGTACTGAGTGTTTCAAAGCACATATCCGGCTCAAGAGGGTCCCACTGCTCTCAGAATAAAGACCAACACCCTTCTCATGACCCACAGGCCCTGCCTGGTTTTGCCCGTGGCTCCCCCCGCTTTTTGAGGTCCAGCTATTGTGGTCTTCTTAACTGTGCCAAAAGACATTTGTACACGCTGTTCCCTCTGTCCAGAATGCTATTCTTTCCTTCCCTTTGGTCTAATTAGCTCCTAGTCATCCCTAAGTCCTTAGCTCAATCACTTTTTCCTTAGGAAATCCTTCCATTAACCACCAGCCAAAGTAGGGTTCCACCATGAAATACTTTTATAGCCCCATGCCTCTCTCCTTAGTAATGCTGAGCATGGTTATAATTTTATCCATCTGTGTGATGACCTGATTGAGTCTGTCTCTCCAGCTAGAAGGTAGGGCCTATGAATGCAGACTGGATATTCTTCCTCACCATTGTAATCTTAATACTTAGTCAATGTCTGGCAAGAAGAAAGTGCTCAATACATATTTGGTGAATGAATGAATGGAAATCCATTTAGCAATTTATTTTGAGAGCTATGGAAATGTTCATATGTTTCGAACCAATAATCCCACTTCTAGGAATTTATCCCAAAGAAGTAATCCAAAAAAAAAAAAAAAAAAAAAGAAAGAAAGAAAGAAAAGAAAATGTTTTATACATGAAGATATTAACTACATTTTTTTCTAGTTGAACATTAAAAAAACAACAAAACAAAAAACTAGAGATGTCCAGCAATAGGGGAAATGTTAAAGACTGGTAGAAGCGCAAAGTAAACAACACGCTCATTTAAAAACCATTGTGAAGACTAACACAATATGGAAAATAGTTTACAATATTACAATTGTTTTTCAAAAGCTGAATGCAAAACTGGAGTTTTACAACTATGTAGGAATGTTTTATGCATGCAGACAAGGACCAGATGGGAACAAGGAAAAATAAATGAGTTGATTTGTCAGAAAAAAGTGGATCATGATTGAATTTTCCATTTCATTTTGATTTCTCTTAGTGTGGTTATATTGGTTTTGCTCAAATTATACTTTAATGTATTCTGTGCGTTTCAGCTAGCAATCATAGGTTGAAGAAAACAGCCATGTTAAGCTAAGGATCCATCACAGCACAAATGCCTAATAAATAATGTTATTTTAGAACGACCTCATTAACCACTTTCGAAATAGATTTCATGATAATTATACTCGATGTGTATAATATTTTATGAACATTCATGTACATGTCTTTTTGTGGATATGTTTTTTTCCTTTGGGTAAATACCTAGGAATGGAATGGCTGGGCTATATGGTAGGTGTATGTTTAATTTTTTCCCACACACTTCACTATGAACGAGTTTTATATATTTTAAAAATGATTTTCTTTTAATTTTTGTAGAACTTATTTATTTATTCCGAGAGAGAGAGAGCATGAGTGCACACCTGGGGAGGAGCAGAGAGAAGGAGAGAGAGAATCCCAAGCAGGCTCTGCACTGTCAGCACGGAGCCTTCATGGGGCTCAAACTCACGAACTGTGAGATCACAACCTGAGCCAAAACCAAGGGTTGGATGCTTAACCAACTGAGCCACCCAGGTACCCCAAAATATGTTGTAAAATAATGATTGTAGGGGTATCTGGGTGGCTCAGTCGACTGAACGTCCAACTTTGGCTCAGGTCATGATCTCATGGTTCATGGGTTCGAGCCCCACATAGGGCTCTGTGATGACAGCGTGGAGCCTTCTTCAGGTTCTGTCTCCCTCTCTCTGCCCCTCCCCCGCTCATGCTCTCCCTTTCAAAAATAAAGAAACATTAAAAATTTTAAAAAAATAATGATTGTATATAGTTAAGGCATACACCATGATGTTTATATGTATGTGTATGTGAATATACACACACACACACACACACACACACACACATACTTACACATGTATACATGCACTGATTACTACAGTCAAGATAATTCATATATCATCTCCTTACATAGGTGCCATTTTTATATGTGGTGAGAGACCTAAAATCTAGCAATATAGCATTCCAGTATTCAACACAGTATGATTAACTATAGTCACCATGCTATACATTAGATCTCTAGACTTATTCATCCTATGTAACTGCCACCTTGTACCCTATGACCAACATTCCCCCATTTGCCCATGGTAGCCACCCTTCTACCCTCCGCCTCTACGTATTTGACCTTTTTAGATTTCACATATAAATGGGAGTGTGCCGTATTTGTTTATCTGTGCCTGGCTTCTTTCATTCGGCATAATGTCCTCCAGGTTTATCCACGTTGTCGCAAATAACAAGATGTCCTTTTTTTAAAAGGCTGAATAATTTTCCATTGTGTATATATATAATATGTATACACATACTATATATTCATACATATCCATGTATATGCATATATACATATACATACATATACACACACATATAGATCTCCTCAAATAGTTACATTTATTTGTGGTGAGAGAAAAAATAGTACATATATGCCAAATCTACCTACACACCTCCTAGGATGCCTGCAGCAAAAAAGATGGGCAACAACAAGTGTTGGTGAGAAAGCGGAGAAGGCAGAACTCCCCTGCATCGCTGGTGGGAGTCTACAGTGGTGCAGCTTCTCTGGAAAACAGTCTGGCAGTGTCTCAGGAAGTTAGACACAGCGTTACCATACGACCCAGCAATTGCATTCCCAGGGATACCCCCAAGAGAAATGAAGACATACGTCCACACAACAATTTGTAACTGAATGTTCATAGCAGCATTATTCCCCAACACGTCCACCACCCAAATGTCCATCAGTGATTACAAAGATAAACTAAATGTGGTATATCCATGCAAGAGAAGATGACTGGGCAATACGAAAGGAATGAAGTACGCTCCAACATGGATGAAGCTTGAAAGCATTAAGTGAGAGAATTCAGTCACAAAAGACCACCTATCGTATGATTCCATTTATATCTAGTGTCCAGAGTAAACAAATCTATGGAAACAGACAACATATTAGTGGTTGCTTAGGGCTGGGCACTGAGTGGTGGTGGAAGAGAATGGGGAATGACAGCTAATAGGTATGGGATTTCTTTGGGGGGGAGGCGATGAGAATATTCTACAGCTAGATTGTGGCGATGTTTGCACACCGGTGACTATTCTAAAAACCAATGAGTTGTGTACTTTAAGTGGTGAATTATACGACAACTGAATTGTGTCTCAGTAAGAGGGTAAAAAACTCAATTGACCTATATATGTGCGTCTATTTCTGGACTCTTTATTCTGTTCTTTTTTTTTTTTTAACATTTATTTATTTTTGAGACAGGGAGAGACAGAGCATGAACGGGGGAGGGTCAGAGAGAGAGGGAGACACAGAATCTGAAGCAGGCTCCAGGCTCCGAGCGGTCAGCACAGAGACCGACGTGGGGCTCGAACTCACGGACCGCGAGATCATGACCTGAGCCGAAGTCGTTCGCTCAACTGACTGAGCCACCCAGGCGCCCCATCTTTATTCTGTTCTTGACTCCAATACCAAACTGTTTTGATGACTATGGTTTTATGGATTTGGAAATTGATTAGTATAATTTCAACATCTTTTTTCTTCATTTACAAATTGTTTGGGTTATTGTAGGTCTTTTTAAGAGTGAGCTTGCCATTTCCTACGGGGGAAAAAAAGCCAGCTATGGTTTGATTGGAATAGCATTGAATCTGTAGGTCAACTTTGGCAGAACTAGCACCTTGATAATATTGCCTCTTCTGATCCACAAGAATCTATATAAAATCATATATAATCTCCATTTATTTAGGTCGCCTTGAATTTCTCTCAGCAATGCTATCTAGTTTTCAATATGTAAGTCTTATACACCTTGTCAGATTGATCCTAAGTATTTCTTATTTTTGATGACACACAACATTTTAAAAGAATTATATCAGCAGAAATACTGTAAGTTTAGGCTGAAAGGACAGAGATACTACAAAATGAAAAGAGGAATCCTCCAATTCTCCTGGCAGGAAGCAGGCTGATAAAACTATTCGGCTGCAAATACATGCTTCTTTTCATTAAACTGTATTTTTTTTAAAAAAATTTTAATTCCCAATCACTCATTGCTAGTATATAAAAATACAACTGATTATCAAAGACATCAATCTTGTGAGAACTGTGAGTTTCCTAAATTCATTTATTCGTTCTAGCAGCTTTTTTGTAGATTACAATTTTCTACCCAAATGATTGTGTCACCTGCAAGTTAAGAGTTTTACTTCTTCCTTCCCAATCCGTGTGCATTTTATTTCTTTTTCTTGCCTTATCGTATCGGCTGGAACCTCTACTACAACGTTGAATAGAAGTAGTGAGCACACACGTCCGTGTCTTATTCTAGGTCTTAGGGAAATACATTCAGTGTTTTAGCATTATAAAGCCATTGGTAACTAGTTTCCAAGATAGTCCCATAGAATCACCTGTTTTTGGGGAAACCAGCTGCCATACCAAGCAACCCTACGGAAAAGCCCATGTGCCAAGGAACTATGTCTTATTGACCATAGGCGATGAGGGATTGAGACCTGAGTCAACAGCCGTATGAAAGATGCCGTATCAGGAGTGACTCCCCCATCTTCATGACTGCGAATTTTCTTGAGTGCGGCCCCAGAGAACAAATAGACTGCAGTCTCTTTGAATACCCTGAGCCAGAACCACCTAAATAAGCAACTCCAAACTCCAGACCCTCAGAAGTTACCTGAGATAAGAAGCGGGTTTTGTTTAAGCGGTTAAGTTTTGGGGTAACTTGTTACAAAGCAGTAGATGACTAATAATCATTTTGGTGTCTGGAAATGGGGCATTGCCATAAGACAAAAACTTAAAATTTGTGTTTTTGAATTTTTTTTAATGTTTGTTTCTTTTTGAGAGGGAGACAGAGTGCAAGCGGGGGAGGGGCAGAGAGAGAGGGAGACCCAGAATCCGAGGTCTGGACTCTGAGCTGGACTCTGAGAAGACTATTGGTGGGGGCTTAAGGGCAAGTGAGGAACTTGTTCTTGGAAACTGGAGAGGAAAAGAGGGGGTTCTTGATTTGCGGTTGGAGAGAGTTTAACAACACTACACCTGCAGTTATATGCAAATGAGGTGGGTAATTGGGCTGAGGAGATTTCCACCCACACTGCCTGCAGCACTGTGGAAGGCACTGTCTGGCTAGTAAAATGTCAGAGGAGAGACAGACGCTGAAGGAAAGATTGTTTAAAAAAAAAAAAAAAAAAAAAAAGGAGACAGGACTTGATGTTGGTGAAAATTCCCACGTCTCCAGATAGCGAACGATGCTACAATTAAAAAATGGCTGCTGAGTGAAGAGCAAACACAGGCCTCTCTCAGGACATCACGGTCTAAAGATGAAGCTGAAGGAGGGAAGGACGGTGGCGTCCTTTGTTAACGCTCCAGAAAGATCAAGGGCGGCGCCTGCGAGTGCTATCCTGCCACACTGTACCTCCAAAGATTTTAAGGGTGTGACTGGCTAGAAATGAGTCACCAAGTGGGACAAGATTCTGGAGCCAGACAGTTGGAAATCCTCAGCAGTAAGACTGGGATCATAGTACCTACTTTATGGAGGTGTTGTGAGGGTTCAATGGCTTAGTACCTGGGAGGACCTAGAACAGCACCTGTTACACAGACTGTGGTAAAGGAGTGATAGTCATCATTTTCATCTGGGACGGTGAAGTAAAAAAGCCTATATTTCCTTTTTTTTTTTTTTTAAGTTTACTTATTTATTTTGAGAGAGAGAGAGAGAGGGAGCTGGCGAGGGGCAGAGTAGAGGATCCCAACGCAGGGCTTGAACTCATCAACCGCGAAACCAAGAGCGGGACGCTTAACCGCAGGAGCCAGGCAGGTGCCCCGCCTATATTTCTTACAGTAAAGCTGGATGTGGCCTAAGCTATACTTTGGGCAACAAAAGGAACTGTAGCCTTAACATGTTGTCACAGGCCAGAGAGGCTACCTCAGGCTACCTAGACATGGCAGTAACCCAGGAGCAAACATGAGGCTAGGTCCTCGAGCTGTTCATTTGCAAGTGGCAAGCAGACAAAGCTCAGAACTGAAAGGGGGAGAGAGAGGTTGCTGTGCTCTGAGAACACTTAGACAATCAGAGGGGTGCCTGGGTGGCTCAGTCGGTTAAGCGTCCGACTTCGGCTCAGGTCATGATCTCGCTGTTCCTGAGTTGGAGCCCCGTGTCGGGCTCTGTGCTGACAGCTCGGAGCCTGGAGCCTGTTTCAGATTCTGTGGCTCCCTCTCTCTCTCTCTCTCTGACCCTCCCCCATTCATGCTCTGTCTCTCTCTGTCTCAAAAATAAATAAACGTTAAAAAAAAAAAAGGAATCAGACAATCAGAGCTAGAAGGAGTTTTATGAACTCGTCCAAATGTCATGACTTTTGTCAGAGGAAGAAGCTCGGAGGGGAAGGAACACAGCTAAGTAGGGCAGAGCCGGACCCAGCACTAAGGCACCCACAGTTTCCTGGTGCCTGCAGCCCAAAAGTGGGTCTCAGCACCACCTACCTTCTCTGTACCAGACCGGGCAAAGCCTGGCCAAAAACAGCTGTTTACTCACTGTCAGAGAGGGGCTGAAATAATCATAAATGTTAATATCATTTCTTTAATACTTCTAGCTAGCACGTATTAGGTACTTACTATGTGTTAGTCACAATTGTATTAGGATAAACCAGTTTAAGGACAATATAAGTGACAATGTCATATGGGTCAACCTAATACATTTCTTTAATCATGATAAAACCCAAAGAAGTATCCCCATTTTATAGATGAGGAGACTGAGGCACAGCACAGAGAGATTGGCTTACCCAAGTTTACACAGCTGGTAAATGATGGAGCCAGTTTATAAATTCACAGGGTCTGACTCCAGAGCCCAGGCTTGGGTGAACCCCTTCTCTAGACACTGACAGTCTTGGGGCTCCTGGGTGGCTCAGTCAGTTGGGCGTCTGACTTTGGCTCAGGTCATGATCTCACAGTTGGTGAGTTTGAGCCCCGCATTGGGCTCTGTGCTGACAGCTCGGATCCTGGAGCCCGCTTCGGATTCTGTGTCTCCCCCTCTCTCTGCCCCTCCCCTGTTCGTGCTCAGTCTCTCTCTCCCTCTCAATAATGAATAAACGTTAAAAAAAAATTTTTTTTTTTAGACACTGACAGTCTCGGGGGCTGGCTGTGGCACCTGACCCCCAGAGTGGTGGAGCCGGCTTCCCTCGGGGAATTAGATCAGCCTCAACCTCCTGGGGTCTTATCAGAAGCTAGACCAGCCCTGTGACCTCATACTGACGGGGCTTCAAGACAATGGGACAACCTGTGAGCACCAGGCATCGCCGTGGAGACAATGCACTTCTCCAAACAATAGCCACCGGAATAATAAACACCGTGGACTTCCACAGCCCCGAAGTCTAAATATTGAAATGGAGCATCCGTGCCTCGCCACGTGCAGTGGTATCTCAGTGGAAGAAGTCAGCCATTGCTATTGTCTAGATTCCCCAGAGAGAAGATCTAAGACTCTCTCTCTAGTTCTGAGAGACTTCCGTGACCTCTCTCAAGCCCCTCATCTGAAAGAGGGCTTGTTTGATGTGAGCCAGATGGAGGGACCCCCAAGATCCCACTGTGATCTTCGGTGGTCTGTAGCAAAACAAGGAGATAAGGACAAGGTGGAGAGTTTTCCCTAAAGCTAAAAGTATTCCATTTAAACCCTGTTTAGGATGCACAGCTTCCTTTTCATGGCTCCTGAGTGCTTGCGTAACTCCATACTCCATGCTCCTCTCTGTACTGACCCGCTTCCTCTGCGAAGGCACGCTGTGCATTTGCCCAAGACCCTAATAGCGGCTTCTCCATTACCAGCTCTGTTTCATGACTTTTCCGTCTCAGTTTCCACTGCTGGCTTCTTTCATTCTCTCACTATTTCTTTGCTCACATTCTCACAAGAGAATCTGATTGCCCTAACAATGCCTCTTTTACACCAGGCTGTATCATATGCTGCTGGCCAGCCGGTCAACCAGATGGCCACCCCTGGTTCAATCAGCTGGTGGGGCCCCCAACACAGTTGCCCTTTGAGCAGGTGGCAATAGTGGGCCAGTTCCCCTCAGAAGGGACTGACATGGCTGCATGAGAGTCCAATTTGGATTTGGATTGCTCAGCTTAGGAAGGTGTCTGGTCATGGCTTAGGGGGACCCACCTGAAACACACAAGGGGTGCCAGAGCAGGTCAGGCTCCAGGGAAAGCAGCCAAGGGGTGGACTCACACCAACTGGGCAGGATTCAGCCCAACAGGGTAGTTGCTGAGGCAGAGAGGAAGATACAGATTTAGCCATATTTGGAAGAAAACCAGTGAGGCTTGGTGAAATACTGGAAATAAGGAATGACCTAGAGGGAGGAAGGATAACGGCATCGTTCGCCAAGGAGGAACACAGAACAGGCCTGGGAGATGACGGAGAAATGGCCAGTTCATCTGACGTGTTAATGAGACCACAGCAAGTTGGTTGTTCAGGTGTGAAGTTTGGGAAGGAAGTCTGGGTTGGAAGGATAGATGCGAGGGGCATTGGTGGTTGAAGCCAG
The DNA here is from genome assembly GCF_046562875.1 of Panthera onca. Classification (NCBI taxonomy): domain Eukaryota; kingdom Metazoa; phylum Chordata; class Mammalia; order Carnivora; family Felidae; genus Panthera; species Panthera onca. The sequence goes on along the minus strand of NC_138344.1, from coordinate 38,196,822 downwards.
GGAGTAGATGATTTCACTTGGGAGAAGTAGAGTGCATAATCAACACTTGACAAATGTTTATGGGGTGGGTGAGTGAATGAATGGGAAAATGACCGAATGACCTGGCCAGGACTTGGGATTTGCTGGTGTTTCTCTCCTTCCCAAGTGACTCAGCCACGCGTTAAGACCCTGTGCTATGAAAAAACAAGATGGCAGATGGAAGGAATGTGGATTTGGGAGGCAACACTGAGTTCAACTGCAGGGTCTACAAGTTAGCAGACGTGTGCTTTCGGGCTTCACCCTTCACCTCTTGCAGCCTTAGCTTCTGCAGCCGAAAATGGGTGTAATGACATTTATCTCATCAGGCTATAGTGAATACTAACCAAGATAGCAAAAGTAGAGTTTCAGGCAGAGGATTTGGTATGTTTCGCAGGCACTCAGAGTCCTGCCTCCTCCTGAAACAAACTTGGAGATACTGGAGAGCATTTTGGGGAAGAACCTAAGAGAGATTCTGAGGGTGTCATCCCGTTAGCCCACAGCTTCTCAGAAGGACCCACTGACAGTGCAAATAATCTTATCTGGAGCTAATGTCAAGACTGTAGCTTCAAGGCCTGGACCAAACAGTTCTCCTGCTCTCTACCCCCACCCCCTGCACAGGCCCTCTGTGACAGTCATGTGGTCTCACTCCCCAGTGGGTGCCTCCCTCTTTCAGGACTCTCACAGGCCCCAAGGATGTGCTCATCCCCTGCCGCATCCCCCAGAGAACCTTTCTCCCACTGCCTGAGGCTGTCTAGCTGCCACGTTCCAACTTGAAGGCCCAGTTTCCAAGTCATGAAACCCTCCCCAGAGCCAAGAGCACCCATTCTGGCACATAGTGCTGCATAGAGAATGCACAGGATGTTGCCCTCATTGAACATCAAACATTAAATACTTGAACATTAGTTTACTTCAAGTCACAAGATTTCTTCAAAGAAGGTTCTAGAACCCTATTGAGAGAAATAAAGGAAGATGAAAATGAACAGACAGCCCACCCACTCCAGGCTAGAGGATTAGAGATAGTAAAGGCAACACTGCTCCTTGAATTCTGGATAGCTATAATGTACTACTGATTAAGGCTTCTAAGGGATACTTTGTAAGAACTTGGTAAATGAATACTGATGTTCAGTTACCACATTAAATAGTTAAAAAAACTACAGCTTCCTGTTAAAGTGTATGATAGTAAATTTAACCTACCAGATTGCATAACATATTACAAAGTGACAATTATCCAAACCATATGGTAACGATGGGGGAAAAAAAAACCAGTGGAAGCAATTAAATGATCCAAAATCAATTCAATATATAGTAAAACTATAAATGATCCAACAATGAGGAAAGGGATTACTATATAATAAATGTTTGGGAGAGAACCATAATTAATACAGAGCAGAGTTACACCTTATACTATTTTCTATCATAAATTACCAATGAGATTTTGTGCATGTCTGAAAAAGCATTAAAAAAAAAAAGAAGCAACCAAATCTGTAATTCCATGTTCATCACATTGGAAAAGGAGCCATCACCAGAGACAAAAAAAAGATTTTCAAATTAAAGAACAGAGGACTTTTGTTGAATAAAATACAGGAGAATCACAAGAGGAAAAATAACAGCCTGGTACAAAGAAACCACTGATACATTAAAAATATATTAATTTTTGCCTTTTCACAAAAAAGCTAAACTCAGTGCCCAGATTCTGCTCCGAAAGCAGCAAAAGAGATGAACAGACAGTTTATACGGGAAGTACAGATGGTAGGTCAAAATGTGAAACAGTACGTGACTCCATCAGAAACGAGAAAGCTGCAGACAAACCGGCTCTAAGGTATCAGCACACGCTTCTCAAACTAGTCAAAATAAAAGAGCAAAACACTGTGTTGGTCGAGCTGAGGGAAGCAGGCAGAAGAGTAGAGGGCGGTTCAGAGCAGGGACCTGGGAGCCAGCCGGCCGGATTAAATGCTGGCTCTCCCACGTGCCCCTTCTGAGACCTACAGCAGGTGACTTCATCTCTCTGTGCCTTAGTTTCCTTGTCTGTCCAAAGAGATTTAGCAGACAAGGGAACCAAGGCATATAGGTGTGTATGTGTGTGTATGCTACGTAAGTGTTAGCTATCATTACGGGGGGGGGGGTGGGGAAGTGACTGCCCCGTCGTTTTTTCTCAGCTGTAGTAGAAAGGGCATCCGCTTCGGAGCCAAAAGATCCTTCATTCAACAGGTATTTACCACAGGCCAGATCCAAGGTGCAAATCCCAGTTCTCTTAATTATTAGGGAGGTCATCTTGCGAAAATTGCTTAGCAATACTGCATCTCAGTGTTCTCCATCTGTGAAATGGAATAATAGCACAATCGATGGCTCAGTCTGGTTTGAGGTGTGATGCAATTCCGCACCACAAAGTCCCTGGGACGGGGCGTGCGGACATCCTAAATACACCTTAGATTCCTCCTCTCTGCGCCTAGAACTTCAGCCCAACCCAGTGCTCATCCTGTCTGTATCCCAGACTGTGACATTTGCTCTCAGCTGCCTGCCAGCTCCACCAGATTAAGATCCTTAGATGGCCTCAAGCCCTGACGCTCAGGATGCCACCTCCCTCCGAGATACGTAAATCAAAATAACATCACCAACCCACAAAACCCAAGTTGGTGTTTTGCTCTGCCACAAAACTCACTCGTATGCTGCAAATGTTATCGCTCCTTTCTGTATTTTCTCTCTCACCCTTGCTTTCTTGTTTTGGTCTCCCTGTTGCGACTGGCCTTTTTTGGGTGGCTTCGCCAGCCTGCTGCCATATTGTCCCCATGCCATGGGGGCCATAAGGACTTTAGATCTCTTCCTCTCCATGGGTATTTGCATTTTACGTTGTGGGGAACAAGAACTCCTGGGGGCTGTCCATTTTTTCAGTACCTCCATCCGCTGCCTTGATCATGGGCCGCACCTGGCTGAGTTGACTTCAGGAAGTTAGCTGGGCACGCGCGGAGCGCAGGTTGGCCCGCACACGGTGGCTGTCTTCAGTGCCCAGTGAGCCGCTGTGCCAAGGCGGGAATGTTCTCCCACCCAGCCCTCAGCGCTCCACTGGGAGCAGGGCAGGTGACTGAGTATTGGGGGGTTTTGTTTATTTCCTTTTCGCTCAGGTCTTTGTTGGAGGACCGTTCTTTCCCCCCTTTGCTCAGTATCCGAAAGGAGCTCAGAATTCAAGCACTGGGTTCAAGTCCTCCCACCCGATTCTAATTTGCTGAATCTCAGTGAACCCCTGTCATCCATTTTCTGGCTCTCAGTACCCACCCACCCACCCACCCCGGCCCCCATGGCAAAGGGATATGGGCACAATCGTGAGGAGAGGAGCGGCTGAGGCCAGAGACTGGAAAAGGGTTTTGGCAAGGCCCCGGCCACAGCCCTTCCCCGTCGTCCGCAGGGGAATCTCGCCCCACTGAGCTGGCCCCTGCGGCCTGGAGGGGAAGAGAGAGGAGACCTTCCGCCCAGCTGCTCCGTGCCCTCGGGAGCCCCTCTGCCGCTGGCCTGAGACCGATGACTTCACCGGCTGTGTGGTTGAAACCCGAGCCTCTCGCTAGGGGCTGAGCAGGAAGTTTTTTCCTGCGGTGGGAGCTTTTGTTCTGCAAGCCTTGATCGCTGGGCAGAGGAATTTCCAGCCGGCTGACGTCAGCCCCAACTGTGGCCAAGCCCAGAGACCTGCAGGGGGAGGGGCTGAGGGAGGGCTGCCTGAAGGTCAGAGGCACAGGGTTTCAGGGGCGACTGGGGGGGGGGGGTCTCCTCAGTCCTCCCCTGAGGAGGGGGAGGGGCGTTCCCCTGCATCCACTGGCGAGGAGACCCCCGAAGAAGTTCATTCACCCTGAAAGTATAAAGAAAGGTGGGTGGAAAGTGGATTCTAATTCCGATTACCCACTTACTATTGGCTGAATGCCCTGGGCTAGGCGCTTGACCTCACTGGGACTCAATGTCCTCATCTATAAAATGGACATAATAGTGCCTCAGACCTCCTGGTGGGGGGTATCAAATGTAGGGCATTAAAAACTGCCAGATACCTAGCAAATGCTCCCTAAAGATGAGCCATCCTTTTTATTCTTAGCATCTCTCCAGGGAAGAGGCAATGAGACGCCATGTGTCGAGGCATGCCGCAAAAAGTTGAGCTCAAAAACAGAAGCTCCCTTTGCTAAGAGAGGATACTCTTCTGCTGAAGGAATCTGGCTGTGATTTTCTCCGGAGGATCACGAGACTCCACAAAGATGATTGTATTGGTTTCCTAGTGGTTTAAACGGCAGAAATGTATTGTCCTGCAGTTCCGGAGGCTGGAAGTCCAAGGTCAAGGTGTCCTTCTGAGGGCCAGGAGGGAAAGGACTGTGCCAGGCCCCGCTCAGAGACGGCCGCCTCCTTCCTGTATCTCTTGACCTGGTCTTCCCTGTGTGTGCATCTCTGTGTCCAGATCTCTTCCGATCAGGACACCAGTCACATAGCATTAGCCGCCTTCCCCGTGACCTCATTTTAGCTTGATCACCTCTGTGAAGACCCTCATCTCCAAATAAGGTCACATTCTGAGGGACCGAGGGTCAGGACTTCAACATACGAATTTGGGGGTTACATATCCAGCCCATAATAAATGGCCTAGAGGAAAAGGCAGTTGCCTAAAGGGCAATGCTTCACTTCAAGGTGGATTTCACATTTTTTAACGCCAGAGTAGAAAAGGTAATTTGGAGCCAAAGGGCCTTCCTAAAGTCTGTTAAGGGGTGCCTGGGTGGCTTGGTCGGCCGAGCTTCTGACTCTTGATTTCAGCTCAGGTCACAGTCTCATGGTCCTGAGATGGAGCCCCACGTGTCAGGCTCCCAGCTGGGCATAGAACTTGCCGAAGATTCTTTCTCTCCATCTCCCTCTCCCTCTCCCCCTCCCCCTCCCCTTCCTGTGTTCCCTCTCTCTCTCTCTCTCTCTCTCAAAAACAAAACAAACAAACAAAAAAAGTCTGACAAATCCTCCCTGAAACGTGGCTGTTAATTCTAATAATAGTGTCAAGTCTCAAAAGCATCAGAACCTAGTTGTGGGGCCCAGAGAATTGAGTCACTTGTTTTCTACCCTAAACCTCCTGTAACCCACTTCTCAGTTCATCTGCCAGAGTCAAATGTGAAATCCAAGATCCTCCAATAAGGCTATGCCGTCCTTGATTCCCTGGGCAACAGAGTTGGGTAGGAGGAGTACTGGATAGAGTCCACGGACCCAGATTCTCATTTTTGCCCTTGCTGCATGACCTTGCGCATGTGACCTCCGCTCTCCGAGCCTCAGGCTCCTCAACTGTAAAATGTGTGTGCATGTGGGTGCAGATGTGGGGAGGGAGAGGCCGAGGGGTCAGACCCCTGCTTGACTGGAGCGCCATGGGACAAAGCAGGTACATCTTCCTTGAGGGTCAGTTTTACATGAAGGTAAGCAATTTAGAATGTAATTTTTAGAGTCTAGAATACACAAGCACCTCACAGGGTAGCAGGCAAAATTGCATGAATCTTGGGGTGCCTGGGTGGCTCAGTTGGTTAAACATCCGACTTCGGCTCAGGTCATGATCTTGCAGTTTGTTAGTTCGAGCCCCGCCTCGGGCTCTGTGCTGACAGCTCAGAGCCTGGAGCCTGTTTCTGATTCTGTGTCTCCTTCTCTGCCCCTCCCCTGCTTGTGCTCACTCTCTCTCTCTGTCTCTCAAAAATAAATAAACACTAGGTGTGCCTGGGTGGCTTGGTCGGTTAAGCGTCTGACTTCGGCTCAGGTCATGATCTCACGGTCCGTGAGTTCGAGCCCTGTGTCGGGCTCTGTGCTAACAGCTCAGAGCCTGGAGCCTGTTTCTGATTCTGTGTCTCCTTCTCTGCCCCTCCCCTGCTTGTGCTCACTCTCTCTCTCTCTCTCTCTCTCTCTGTCTCTCAAAAATAAATAAACACTAGGGGTGCCTGGGTGGCTTGGTCGGTTAAGCGTCTGACTTGATCTCGGTCCGTGAGTTCGAGCCCCGCGTCGGGCTCTGTGCTGACAGCTCAGAGCTTGGAGCCTGTTTCAGATTCTGTGTCTCCCTCTCTCTCTGGCCCTCCCCCGTTCATGCTCTGTCTCTCTCTGTCTCAAAAATAAATAAACGTTAAAAAAATTTTTTTAAATGAATAAACACTAAAAAAAAAAAAAAATTGCATGAATCTTGAAGCTAAAACATGAGTCTTTAGAGAAACACTGGGCTTGTGGTAGCTGCTCCGAACTCCGCTTTGACCCCTGACCCCGGGGGTCTGAGCTCTTCCCCATGTGTGCCAATAGGGATTCTTCACTGGAAAAATTTGAGACGCTTTGGACTGGGTGCTGGCAAAGAGTTCCAGTTCAGAGTCCACGGAGCTTTGAATCTGAACTCCCTGCAGCGCCCTGCGAACCCGGGGAGTCTTTCCCTGGCGGGCGGGCGGCGCCACGCTGGGTGACGGGGCTGTGCTGTGTCACAAACCCCCACCGGGGTGTGTGTGCAGCTACCAAGAGGAGGAAGCAGTCTCTGGCAGCTTTGTGGGGAAACATCTCGGGGCTTCCCCCATCTTCCAGTTCCCCTGATGGTCCAGATGCCAGGGATTTAAAAGTGAGAGTGTGCCTTCCCTCCAGCCCCAGCCCTCTCTCCTCCTTTTCACAGGGAAGCTTCTCAGAGGTGGGGTCTGTCCTCACCTCCCACTCACTTCTCCGCCCAACTGTATTCCAGTTTCTGCCCTGGGGAGGGGCGGGGGGCCCACCTAGACTTCTCAGCAGGGCCCGGAGCACACCCTTGTCCCTAGGGGCTGGTGGCCCTCCTCTGTCCTCGTGTCACCCGCCCTCCTGGCAGGACACGCTGGCTTTCCTCCTTTCTCTCCAGCTGCTCCTCCCTCCGCACACCCTCCCCGCGCCAGCTCCCCAGCTCCCGCAGCTCAAGCCCTGTCTTTACCGTGACCGCAAAACCGCCGGTCTCCATCTCAAGTTCGGAGTTCAGCCGGAGCTTCCGGCCCAGCCAGCTGGGCATCCCGTGGACCTTTCAAGTCAGCAGGGCTCCCGTGGGGTCATCGCCGTTTCCTGGACCCTGTCCTTCCACCTGTGCGGCAAAGCGCCCAAGCCAGGTTCAGATTAAAGCTCCGCAGACCCTGAACCAGAATGCCCTCCCGCCCTCCTTCCTCTGCTCGTTTCACCCGCAGAATACTGCTTAGCTTCTAGCTCGCCTCCCTAACCAGACTGGACTCTCCCTGAGGTGAGGGTTTGCGCCCCGCACCTCCCAGCGTGACCACTGGAGCCTGGCACAGTTGAGCGCACAGTAGGACCTCAACAAATACGTGTGCCTTGATCCTTAAAGGTCAGCTTCTGGGCTTTTCTTCAGTACTCTGAGAAGAACCACCAACAGGAGGTAGGAGAGGGGTGATCCCGAGACCTGGGATTTTTGCCCTTGTTTTCTTACCGATGATCTGTGCGCCTCTGGGAGGGCTATAGCCTGCCATGCAGCCTCAGTTTTCAAACAGTAAATGGAGGTCGAGCCAGCAGATTCCTTCCCACGGAGGGGAGGCCCACAGGGGGCACACGTTCCTCACAGGGTAGCGTGGGGCGGGAGGAACATACTAGGAGCAGGGGCAAACAGTCCTGCTCTGTCTGGGGCCAAAGCCACCGCCGGACTCACCTACCCTCACAAGGCAGAAAAAGGCGAGGCCCTTATCTTAGATTTCACAGACAAATACTAAGAAGCAGCCCGGACTGCTTCTGGGACTCAGGCCAGAATGCAGTAAAGAAATCTAGCCCCCCACCCTGCCCCGTCCACGCTCTCTGGTGCTCTACGCTTTGGTCGCCTGTCCGAGTGAAGGTCCTGCGTGGTCAGCCCCCTCGATAACCCGTCACCACCTCTGTCCCATCCGCAATACGTGAGCAAGAGCTCGCTTTGCCAAACCGGCAAACTGCATTGCGATGGGTGTGTTTCCGTGGGTCCAACTGATCCTGGACGACCGGACAAGCGGGATTTGTAAAATTAAAAGCTGAGGACCCTTGTGAAGACCCCTTTGGGAGACGTGATGTGAGCAGCCTCCTTGAGTCTCCCTCCTAGATGCCACATCTGGCACCATCCGGTTCGTGCCCATCAGGCAGGACTTAGCAGGGAATGGCTCTGGCCATAGCACAGCGGTTCCCACGGAGAAGGAGGACCTCTGGCAATGTCTGGAGACGCTCTCAACTGTCGCACCGGGGGTGGGGCTGGGGGCGCCACTGACCTCTAGTGAGTAGAGCCCAGGGATGCTGGTAAGCTTTCGATAGTGTGCCGGACAGCCCCCACAGCAAAGAATGATCTGGATGGTCTACCCTGACGACTCAAAAGAGCCAAGGTTGAGAAACCTTAACTATAAAGTCAGAGTGCTTGGCTTCCTAGCCCAGCTCCACCTGGAACAACCCGTCTGCCTCGGTTTTCTCAGCTTGAAAGCGGGCATGGTTTTTTATTTAAAAAAAATTTTTAAATAAAAATTTAAAAAATTAATAAATTTAAAAATTTAATAAAAAAAATTTTTTTAATCCTTATTTGAGAGAGAGAGAGAGAAGAGAGAGACAGAGCGTGAGCAGGGGAGGGGCAGAGAGAGAGGGAGGGAGACACAGTATCTGAAGCAGGCTCCAGGCTCTGAGTGGTCAGCACAGAGCCCGACGCGGGGCTCGAACTCACCAAGCACGAGATGGCAACCTGGGCCGAAGTCGGATGCTTGACCGGCTGAGCCAGCCGGGTGCCCGGGCGTGATGTTTTAAAAGAATAAATGAGGGGCGCCTGGGTGGTGCAGTCGGTTAAGCGTCCGACTTCAGCCAGGTCACGATCTCGCGGTCCGTGAGTTCGAGCCCCGCGTCAGGCTCTGGGCTGATGGCTCGGAGCCTGGAGCCTGTTTCCGATTCTGTGTCTCCCTCTCTCTCTGCCCCTCCCCCATTCATGCTCTGTCTCTCTCTGTCCCAAAAATAAAAAAAAAAAAAAAAAAAAAAAAGAATAAATGGTCTGGGGCGCCTAGGTGGCTCAGTCGGTTGAGCGTCCGACTTCGGCTCAGGTCACGATCTCGCGGTATGTGAGTTCGAGCCCCGCGTCCGGCTCTGTGCTGACAGCTCAGAGCCTGGAGCCAGTTTCGGATTCTGTGTCTCCCTCTCTCTCTGACCCTCCCCCGTTCATGCTCTGTCTCTCTCTGTCTCAAAAATAAATAAACGTTAAAAAAAATTAAAAAAAAAAAAGAATAAATGGTCTAACTTACGTGAAGCACTTGGAACCATGCGTGTTACTCAGTAAATCACTCAAGAGAGTATTCTTACTACCGTTATTGTTTGTGGGATGATACGGGCCTTCACCGTGCTGCTTTTCCAAGCAGCGTGGATACCAGTCCTTTCAGAGATATAGTAATAGTATATACATCTTGTATTCACAAGCGGCACCGGGGTCAGGAGGCCCCACGTCGTCACGGGGGCTCAGGCTCTGATGGACGTGCCGTCCTGTGTTCTGTTCGCTGATTCTAAGGTTGCTGAGCCGTGCTCTGAGACTCACACGGGCAAGGAGCGAGGGCCGCCCGCCTGAGTAGATTCGGTGGCTCACCTTCCTGGGCTTGCTACAGCCTCTCCAGGCTCAGATCCTGAAGCTGGTGGCCCCCTTCCTGGCAGATTCCCAGGCCGGCCCCACTCAGCTTTTGCTGGAGGACCAAGTCTGGGCTCTCTGCCCACTCCCCGGCTGGCACTCTGGCCTCAGCTCACCCCAGTATTGATGTTGGCTGCCTCAGGGGCCTCCGTTGGCTTTCTGTTCTGCAAGGGCACAGTAAACACTGGGGAGGGGGACATTTCTATTTTCCTAGTTTTCAGCTAAACCTGACCTATACCTGGACTCTTCAAAGCACCCAACAAAGGTAGCAGTGGTAGAAGTTTGTGAGAATAAAAAGAGAGCTGGGAGAAGCATTTTAAATTTCATGAATTATAAATACATCCAGCTTACCTTTTCCGTATATGAAAAAAAACCTTGCGATCAAGTATACGGGTTGCCAAAATATAATCACCTATAATGTCATACGATCGTTTGCAGAAAAGGAAACACAATGCTTTTGTGGGAGAATTAGCTAGCCTTTCCTTTTAAGGAAAAAAAGAGCCTGGTCTTCAAAAGGAAGAGATTAAAATGTGCTATCACTTAGGGAACAATGGGCTTTAAAAAGGATCCCGGAGGAACTCACTCCTGGGATTTGCGGTTGGAGGGGTCAACCGGGCATTCTCCCAATAGGCTGCAGCTCCAGAGCGCTTGGCAGTAAAGTTTAAGGAGCGAGACCCAGTTCCGCTCCAAACCTGTTCTTCCATTCGTTGGACAGACAGGCAGGACGGTGACGGGGCTTGCCATCCTGCTGGTTATAACAGACTGGCCTGTTTCTTGCAAACTGACTGTTCCTCTCTTTAGGAAATTGGGCGTTTGAAGAAGCTTCTCTCACCCCATTTGATTCTGATGACAGGCTAAGTGCCCATTTTCTCACTAGCAAGCCATTAGCACGACGTTCAAGGTGCAGTCATCCGCTACATGATGCATCGATGCTCTGTGTTATCAAAGCGGGTTTCAAGAGAGAGGAGAGGGTGCAGCTTTTCCCATGAGATCGTGGCTTCAAAGAGCCCCCGACCTTGGCCTTCGTGGGGCTAGGATGTTAAAACTGGGGCTGGCTCTTTGGCTCTGGGATAACAGTACCCCGGACCTCTTTGTTCACTTCTGGCTTCATTCATTCACGGACTGTTTATTGAGCATCTAATCGATGCCCCCAGGCATGATTCTGGGCACTGGGGTTACAGCAGAGAATGAAATGGAAAAAGTCCTGCCCTTGTGGAGCTAATATTTTAGTGGAGACAGGAGGCCATGTGTGTGGGGAAGAGGTGATGCCATTTTAGGGAGTTCTGGGAAGGCCTCACTGAAATGCTAATGTTTGAACAAAAACCTGGGAGCGGAGAGGGCACTAGGCAGATGCAGGGGAAAGTGCCCAGGAGGCAGCCAGTGCACGAGAGAGTCGCTCACGTGCACGCAGCACGAGCTGCCAAGCCTCTAAAGCCGACTCCTCTCCCTTCCAATCCAGGGCTCTTTCCACTCTCACGTGTAGTTTCCAAGCATGCTGCCCCCTGCCTCTGCCTGAGAGGGCTGGGGAAGGGGCAGACAGGGCTGGCTCATCTTCCATCGGATCGCCGGGCACCTGTTCTATAGCATCATCTGAGAGCATGTCCCGAAAGTGCTCTGGAAATGAGCAAGTGTTGCGCATCTGGCAGGTGTTACAGCAGCTTATTAAGAAGCTCCTGATGATTCCTCCTGAACCCAGGTCCCCGGGGCCCGACAGGCACCCCCGCCATTTGAACACCAGGTTGAGCCTCGCTGGTAGCCGTTATTCGTGTAGGAAGGAGCCCGTGCCACACAGCTCCTGTTTCCACCTTTCCTACCCCTCACCTGGGGATCTGCTGCTTAACCTACATGTCCAGCCTTGCCTTGGTTCACACACCGGTTGGCCTGTATAAGGAAGCACTTTTGCAGCGGGCCATCAGCTCACAAAAAGTGCTATACACCCCTGAGTTACCTTGAACGCTGGGCCTTGCCCTCCTGTGTGGCCCATGCTGCTGGGTCAACCTTCTCCTTCTGTGAGGGCTGGGGCGTGCTGGCCCCAGGGCTGCCCCGGCTGGAGGCCACTGGGTCCTGCCGTGCATAAAGAGCCAGCCGCGACAAATCCAGGAAACATGCCCATGTAAGGAGTGTGAAGTGCCCAGCCGCGGTCTGGGGAGCTGAAGGCCAATTCTGCCAGTTTCCCAGCAGGCCGGAGGTGGGGTGGGGACTCTTGGCAACTGGTCCGGTGGAGGGAAGCCCCCAACCATCCCGAAGACATTGTCCACCTCCCTTTGTAGCTCAGCTCCTGATAATATCATCACCAGAAGGGTTTTCCACCCTGGATTTCATAGAGGGTAGCTGGACTTACCGATACAGAGTGGCCAGAGTTTTAAAGGCCTTGAGTATCCCTAGCCCATCCCTTCAAAGAAAAAGAAAAAGACAGGGTGAAGCAAAATTAGAAGGAAAGAAAGAAAGACTGTAAAAGTTAAACAAAACCACCCACAAATAGCCTGGAAAAAAAAAAAAAAAAAAAAAGACTGTACCATATCATGGCAATTGTGGACAGTTTGGCAGCTGAGCCGGGGATGACTCATTCCTAGGCTCTGGTTGCATAATCTTCCCCAGCCCAGGGAGGAGGATGAAACTAGGAAACTAATGCAGTGACATTTAGTAGCAAAAAGGAAGCCCACACAACATTTGTGCAAGGCCCTCCGAAAATAGCGGGCTCCTCCATGCTTGGGTTTGGAAACTATGCATTTCACTCGAAATGCCTGAGTCGTGGCACGTTTGTCTTGGGCCACCCACACCCCCGATTCAGTTCATTTCGACTCAGCAAATATTTATGGCAGGCCTACTGTGTGCCGAGGTCCACGCTAAGGACTTGGGAGTGGGAAATCCAGGGATGCAGGAGGCACTACAGGGCAACGTGGAAGGAAGAATGAACGGGTTGTGGAGCCGGAAGGTGATGGCCTCAAACCCCAGCGTGGTCCCTTACCAGCTCCGGACCTGGGCTTCCTTGTCTGTGACGCTGGGCGGAGCCATGCCCACCTCTTTAAACCGTGGGAGGGTTGAATGGGAGAAGGTGCTTCCATCCCCAGCATGCTGATTTAGCACACAGTAGGTCTTCAGCATACGCGGCAGCTGCCCATGTGCGCTCTGGAAGAATTCCCAGCACGCGTGTATGCACATGTACATCACGGGACCAAAAGTGCCACCGGAGAAGCATAAAGCCCTAAGGGGACTTGGGCGGGGTGGCCGCGAGGTCCAGTGAGGAGGAAGAGGACTTTGCAATGAGTCTTGACTCCTTTCAGCTGAAGGGAACTGCCAGCCGGAACGGTGGCAGGTATTTCTTCAACGTTCACCGGGTGTCAGGTGTGTGGTCCCCGGCCACGAGAACGCAAGCACAAAGGAAAACCGACCCATCATCAATGAGTAACAGTCATAGCAATAAAAATAGAAATAACAATACAGGGGAGCAGTTTGGCATGACGGTCGTGGTGCCGGTTCTGAAAACAGATTCCCTTCGTGCGAATCCCAGCTCTTCGGCTGCCAGGTGTTGCGGCCCGAGCAAGTTATTTGGCCACTCTGTGACTTAGTTTCCGTCTCTCTAAAATAGGGGTGCATATAGCAACTTCCTTACAGGGTGGTCGTAAACATTAACTGCAGCATTTAAAGAAAAAGGTGGGGGGCGCCTGGGTGGCCCAGTGGGTTACGCGTCCCACTCTTGGTTTGGGCTCAGGTCATGATCTCGTGGTTTGTGAGTTCGAGCCCCTCATCGGGCTCTGCTCTAATGGTGTGGACCCTGCTTGATATTCTGTGTCTGTTGCTCTCTCAAAATAAATAAGCGAGCTGAAAAAAGGTAAGCTGCCAGGATCTTCATCACCACCACCATCTTCATCACTGCCCTGACCGTCACACATCACACAAGAGAGGGTGGTGCCGAGTTGTCCCGGAGTGGAGGAGAGCTGGGAGAGTCAGGGAATGCCAGGGAATGGAAGTGAGCTTTGAAGGACACGTAGGAGTTCGCCAGGACTCTGGAAGGAAGAAGTATTGCAGGCAGGGGGATGATATGAGAAAAAAGCCCGAATGCTCAGGAGATGAAATGTTCAGGAAACAGGAAGCAACTCGGGCAGAAAGCCAGGCTGAGAGGGTGAGCTGAACAGGGAGAGAGAGGGCAAGCGGAAAGGGGGTAAAGATCCTTCCTTTCTTGGCATTTTCCAAGGGCTTTCCTGGAGCGTGTCAGGTGGTGGGGAGGTCCTGGGCCAGGGTGGGACGTGAGCACTGGCTCTCTCTTAGAGCCCTTTGCTTGCTCTTGGCTTCTTTCCGGGAGATGTCAGACACAGGCTTACTGAGAAGGCAGCCACGGTTACTGTCACATTTTTATTGAGAATACTCTTATGCTGCTCTGAGCTCTCTGCATAAGGAAACCTCAAGATAAATCCATCTTGTAATTCAGCCAGGAAGAAACATTGATAATCACGATTTCTAACCTTTACTGGGAGTTACCAGTGTGTCAGGCTCTGTTCGAAGTGCTTTGCATGTATTAGCTCATTTAATCCGCACAACAACCGTAGGTAGAGGGCACCATTATTTGTCCCATTTTGTAAATAGAGGAGCTGAATCGCAAAGAGGGTAACTAATTTGCCAAAGCAACATAACTGATCCATGGCAGAGGCAGAACTCAAACCCTAAAGTTAGGCTTCAGAGCACATGCTTCTTTAATCCTTTGTAACACGTAAAGCTCTTTTCCGTGTTTCTCTTTTTGCCTTGGCTGCCGGGAAGCTCAGCTAAGTTTTCTGATGAGGTATTGTATCTTCCTTTAGCCCACACTTTCTGGCATAATTAATTTTTTCCTTTAAGGCCCTCTAGGCTCATGTGCCAAGCAACCCATCCAGGTTTTACGCCCACTATACCCCTCTTTGTAAAATGCATTCCCACTGCTCTGGATTCCCCACTTTTTCACTATGCATTGTCATCCCTCTGTGCCTTTGCTCACGCCAGTCCTCCCACCTGGGATGACTTCCTTTCTCTCCTTCTGTCTTTCTTTCTTTTAAGTTAATGACACGTACATTTTATAATGTAGTGAGTAGAAAAAGGACGTTCTAAAGCTACGTGTATAGAAATAGAATACGCTCCCATCTTTAGTAAATAACAACTGAGACACGTATATAAAAACAACTCCAGAGAGTTGCGCCTTAAAATAACATTATTTACGGCGGAATGGTGAAATCACAGATTATTTGACTTTTCTTTTCTTGAAGATCTCTAGTTCCTGAATGTTCTCAGGAAACACACATCCCTATAGTGAGTGGTTTGTAATAGACTGTAAGTTAATTTTTTTCTTTTTCACTACAAATTTGACATTAATCCCTCAATTAATTAGCATTTCAGCCATTTTTCAGCGAACAGTTCTGTGGTATTAAGCGCCTTCATATGGTTGTGCAACCATCTGGGATGACTTTCTAACCTCATTCTCAGCTTAGCCACACACATTATCTTTCCATGACCCGAGCGATTTTCACTTTCCATTTAAAGCTTTCCCCATCCCCCTCCCCCCCACTCCCCTCGCAGAAATGACAGCTCCTTCCTCTCCACTTCCTCATTACGGGGCCTCTGGCTGTTACTTGTACCGGTCTGTGGTATTGGTCAAGTGAGCAGGCTCTATGCTGTATTGAAATCTGGGGCAAGTCTCTTAACCTATCTGCCTTGGTGTCCTCGCCTTTAAAAATAGACACTGTTCGTCACGGATGAGGGACTCATTTTGCAAATGAGGAGATCAAAACGTGCAGAGTTTGAGAAGTTTGCCCATGATCCCAATGCCGGGAAGAGGTGCAACACACTTGAAGCAAGCTGTCTGAATTTCTGCCTAGGCACTTGATGTGATAACCCATCTCATCCTTACAACTAGCCCCAGGCGAAAGGTCACTGTTATCCCATTTTACAGATGCGGAAACTGAGGCTCAGAGAGGTGAAGTCACTTGCCTTAGTCCCTCGGCAGATCTGGGATTTGTTGGCTGTGAAGAAAGCCTTCTTTTTCACCATACTATTCAAAAAATGGTCCATTCGTAAAGTATATAACTAAGGACTAAGATGGCAAGTGCAGATTACTTAGGACAGAAAAGGGCAACACTGAGAGTTCAAAGAAAGGGCTCGGGTGAGGATTCGAGACTATGGAGGAGCTTTCACAGAAGAGGTGAGGCTGTGCTGAGTCCTGAAGACTGTTGGTGGAGAGGCTCTCCTGTCCTAGGCCGGAGGTGAGGCGGGGGGGGGAGCTCCATAACCAGCCATCTCCCAGTTAAGACCAGCAAGGCCAAAATGAAGTCTGGGCCTGGGTCTACTGCCCGGGAGAGGAGGCTGAACAGGCGGAGGGTGGGACGATCCCCAGGGGTCTCCTGTGGGGCCTCCCTCCCAGAGTCAACAAGGCTCCTCTCCCGAAAGCCACAGCCGCCACCCAGAAGGATGCCCTTCTGCTAGTCTTTATGACTCAGTTGACTTAGGTCTCCAACAAGGAGAGGTAAGGGAGTATTCCAGAAGCCAAAGGCTAAGAGGTGAGCAAGAGTCTAATGCACAGAGACTGACAGGTGGAGATGGAGATGATGAAAGAGGCAGAGAGTCTAGAACACGGAGAGGCATTTAGGCAGAGATGGTCTGGAGGTAGGGCCTTTCCAGAGACATGCTAGTGATTTGTTCTGGGTGGACCCCGGGGAGTGGTAGGAAATGTAGCTGGTGGACGTAGCAGGGACTTAGGGGTCCTTGTAAGAAATTTTGACTTTATTGTGACAAAGCAATAAGCAGCCACTGGAGGATTTCGAACAGGAGGACGATGAGGTCAGATTGAGTGTCTGAGTTGAGCGCTGTTCTCCTGACAGTCTGGGTGGCCCATGGAGCCCTGATGCTTGATCCTGAATGTGACCTTAGGCAAGTCACGTCCCTTCTCAGGACTCAGGTTTCCTCATCTATAAAAATGGAAGAGGGGCGCCTGGGTGGCGCAGTCGGTTAAGCGTCCGACTTCAGCCAGGTCACGATCTCGCGGTCCGTGAGTTCGAGCCCCGCGTCAGGCTCTGGGCTGATGGCTCGGAGCCTGGAGCCTGTTTCCGATTCTGTGTCTCCCTCTCTCTCTGCCCCTCCCCCGTTCATGCTCTGTCTCTCTCTGTCCCAAAAATCAATAAAAAACGTTGAAAAAAAATTAAAAAAAAAATGGAAGAGGTTGATCAGATGGCTGCTGGGCTCCTTTCCAGTTTTCACATTCTAAGAGGAAAAAATTGACCCCTCCGGGGGAGACAATGAGGTTCCCAGATCTCTTTCTGGCTCACTGGTCCATCTAGATGCTCTACAGACCAAGATTGCAGTTAGATACAAGAGTTTGGAGTTCAGGAGAGAGGTCAGGTTGAGGAGAGAACTTGGGGAACCCTTGGTATAGATGACAGTTGAGGCCATGGGACTGGATGAGATAGGCAGTGAGTGTTATCACTTCACCCTCCTTCTGAAGTGGGATAACGAGAACCTTCCTTATAGGATGGCTGTGGGGATAGAATGGGGTGGTGCAGGGGGTGGGGGGAAGGCACTAGATCTGTGGCCACGTCCCATAGGAGCATGCCAGGCAGGGAAACAGAAAGCTCCCGGGAGCCAGGAGCCAGGGAACCACCAGAATGTAGCTGGAGCAAAGTGGGACAGGCAAGCAGGTCCCGGGTTTGGTCTTGACAGGGCTGGGATGTCCACACCCCCCTCTAGCTGGGTGCTGGCTGCATGGAGTACTCATTGGTAAGACAGCCTGGATTAAAGAGCCAAGGTCCAGAGGGCACCTGGGGATCTGATCTCTGCAGAGAGGGTGACCCCACTCTCCGGGGGGGAGGGGGGGTTAAGTTCTACTATTAATAATCTATCTGCACCCCCTCCCAAGGCCTCTGCTCCTGTCCAGTCACCTTTCCTTCCTGACCTCCCCGTACCCATCTGTAATAACCAACTGTCAGGCTAGGCACCTACCACTCACCATCCCATTTCATACCCACAGCAGCCCCTTGAGGAAGGTTCTCTCGTTACCCCACTTCAGGGAACAGGGGTAAAGTGACAACATTCACACCTAGGTCCCATGGCTTTATGTATCATCTGTTTCTCCCAAGTTTCTCAAGCAATCAACCCTCCCTTCTGAACCCCAAGTTCATATATCCAACTGCCTTCTAAGAACTCCCCTGTTGGATGTCCAACAAAATACGCCCAGTAGGTAACTCCTGATCTTCACTGCCCCGACCCGTGTCACCCACCTCTTCGCCATCTCGGCGAATGGCAACTCCGTCCTTGTAGCTGACCAGGTAAACTGTGCAGGTACTACCCGTGGTCCCTCTGTAGCCCTCATACCCCATATCCAATCAACCTTCCTCTACTCGCTGTGGATGTGCTGAAGTCATGAGGTGGGGGCAGTCTTCCAGGAAGACCAGGAAGAGGTGGCTGTGAAGGGCTACTTCTCTTCCTCTCGGGCCACAGAAATCACTGACTCCCCAACGAAGAAGAAGGGCATTGTGGGGCAGGGGTGTCCTCTCCTCCGCCCAGTCCTCTCTCCGGGGGAAATCCATGCAGGGACCTCAGGCAGCAGAACCTGAATGGGGGGACCCAGGAACGAGGGAGAACCAGAGAAATGTAGAATCCTTTTCCGCAGAAGCACGCCCTGGGGGACAGGCAGCACTGGGCGAGGGTGCACAATGATTGGCCCTCCGCCGGGCATGCGCACCCCTCACCCGGCGCCGCCCGCACCTGCCCCAGCACCCACCTACGCCAGGCCTTGAGCGCCCTGGGCTTTGCGACCCCGCCTGGCTGGTCATGGAGCCACCCTGCAGATTCCATGACTCGGGGTCCCCCCTCTTGGCTGCAGTGTCAGGCCTGGCTGCACAGATGGCCTTGCTGAATGTGATAAAAGGCCATCTGCTGGCTGGGGACCTTGAGCTCTCTGTCCTCTTGGCAGGAGAGGGTGTCTCTGTCTCCTCAAGACTCAAAAGGGCCGAGTGCCTGCTGTTCTGTCCCCCTGGGGAGGAGTAGTAAATGCATGCAGAGCTGAGGAAAGGCTGCAGCTTAGAAGCTGGAACACCCAGATTCTGGTCTCACTGCTGTCTCTCACTGGCTGGGCGACCTTAGGCCAGTTACTGGCCATCTCAGATTTCCTAACTCTAAAGAGAGAGATGTAGATAAGAGGATCTCTACCATTCCTCCTGGACAGAGATTGTCTTTTATTTATGGTTTCCCATGGTCCCTGAAGCGAGAGGCAGGAGCATACATTCAGTTAGGAGTGACTGTCTCCACTGTAATGTATTCCTGTTGGTGAGTGTGTGTGTGTGTGTGTGTGTGTGTGTGTGTGTGTGTGATTTGAACCAGATGTTCTCATTCCATGTGCAAAGTTATAAATGGCCCCCATTGTCCTGCAGCTGGGGACACAGAGCAGAGATTTCACACAGATGCCAAATGTGTCTTAAGGTTCAGTTAAACCCCAAGCTCCAGGGACCAAATCGCAACCCTCTTGGCCAGAGTAAAGCTCCCTCCAAGTTGTACTTCCCGAAAACTTCCCTGCATCTCTGAGGAAGGATGAGGTCCCAGAAATGTGGACTGCCCCAAGCCCCTCATGAGAACGGATGAGCCTCAATGTCAAAGCCTAGGGGAGTGAGGAGAAGCTCTGTGGGTGTCAGGGTGGACTCCCGTGACACCCCAGTTCTATAGACAGGGTCTGCTGCTGGTGGGTGGGGTGGAAGGGGACAGGTTTTCAGAGCCTTTGAGGGAGGCCATCGAAAAACAGGGCACCGGGGCGCCTGGGTGGCTCAGTCGGTTAAACGTCCGACTTCGGCCCAGGTCATGATCTCACGGTCTGTGGGTTCGAGCCCCGCATCGGGCTCTGTGCTGACAGCTCAGAGCCTGGAGCCTGCTTCCAATTCTGTGTCTCCCTCTCTCTCTGCCCCTTCCCTGCTCATGCTCTGTCTCTCTCTGTCGCAAAAATAAATAAAAACATTAAAAAATAATAATTAAAAAAATAAATAAAAACAGTGCACCTCACAGCTTCAGGTGCATCTGGCATTTTTACATGTCAGACATTGTCCAGCGTAAGGGGGTGTTGTTAAGCTCGCTGCTGTGGGCAAAGGGGGTCACAGCTCAGCTGGAATCTCCCGAGAAGTATACAGAAGGCCTCCCAGGTTTGTCTGAAAATGAGGTTCAGAGAAGTTAAATAGCTTGCCCATGGTCACACAGCTGGTCAAGGAGTTGGTTCAGCAGCAATGAGAAAACCCTCTATGCCTTTCCTACCATACTATGGGCCAGCATCTTATGAGGGCTCTGACTTGCCGGGGGACTTGGGTGTATCACCTGACCCCTCCCTGGAGGTGGCTCGGTTTCTTATCTGGACAGGGGCAGGGATGTCCTAAGAACCCAGGCAGAGAAGTATCACAGCAAGTGTAACGACGTGAGCAGGGCAAAGCGTGAGGAGGGGATGGGTCCTATTGGGTACAGGGACTGCGGGTGGAAAGGGGACTTTGCCTTCAGGGACTCTCTGGGAGGCCAGGCTGCCCATCTCACTTCCCTTTCCCCACCCCAGGCCACTGGTCTTTCTGGGGCCCCTTCCCTCCAAATCTGCTCACATCAACAGCTGGTTTGCATCAAGAAGTTCCTGACTGCTGTGGGGAGCCTCTTACAGAGACTTACCTTTCCAAATCACATAGGACTTTACAGCTTTCCAAGTATTTTCGATCATGTTAAAAATTTTGATCTCCCCATGCCTCCTTGAGATCAACAGGAAAGGAATACGATCCCGCTTTTACAGCCGCAGGGATGGGACCCTGCACAGACCACAGCCCAGCCCCCTCACTTTATAGAGGAAGATAATGAGGCTAAGAGAGTAGAAGCCACTTGCCCAAGGCCACAAAGATAATGAAGAGCAGAGCCAGGACAAGAAGTGAACTCTTTCGGCTTACGGATGGCATTCTTGCTGATACGTGATTTGACCCATGGTGTCGAGACCCTTAGGACCCCCGTCATCCCAGAAGATGCCATTTAAAACTAATCCCCTTACCAATATTTCTCCCAACATCTTTCCTTTCCCTGTGAAACTCAGATAAACAGAAGGAAAGGAAAGAAAGATTGTGCCACGATCTGACCCTACTTTTTCCACTGATGTGCGTGATGGGAGGAGGCAGCGAGAGAGGGAGTGAGGGACGTGAGGGCAGGGGCCTTTGTTCCCATGGTGCCCTGTGGCCACGTGGTTGGGGGTGGCTGACCCATGTCCTTCTCCTTTCCATCTCCTTCTCTAGCCCCTGCCTGTGGTCACTGATGGCCACACTCCTCCTCTGTGGCCTCCAAGAAACCTCTTCAGCAAGGATCCATTTAATCACAAAGGGAGGACAGCATGAGCGGATTCAGACATTTTTTAATAACCAGAGCCACAAAGAAAACTAAAACAAATTGAGTTTTATCAGCAGGTTCCTCTATTGCCCAGAAATGGTCATTACCCTGCATACACCATGCCTCAAGCTTTCTGCTTAATAGAGTATGGACTGAAACACACATTTCCAAAGTCTGGTCTCTGAAGAATGGAGCAGGGGGGGGGGGGTGAGGAACCCCAAATAAGTCAGAAATACAGGACACCCTGCCGAAGTTTTACTCTCTGATGGATTTTGGAGGGTTGCTGGGGAAAAAAAAATTAACCAAGTGATAGGCTGAGGTCCAACTTGAAGCAAAAGTTTTGTGGACGAGCTGTATAAATGTTCAGTGTCTAAGGACTTGTCATGGAAGACCCAGCAGAATCTTGAATGGCAGCTCAGATGGGTGCTTCTGTGATTCCATGCTGTGTCCCACACCTGCATAGAAGCTGGGTCTTGGTGCCTACCTAGCAAGGAGAGTGTGTCCTTGCCGTCTGATCCAATTGAGAAATTCCTCTTCCACTTTGTCATCTGAAATCTTTAACACGCTCTCTTCTTTTCTCTCTCCCCTGTCCCTCACTGAAAAACTTAGCCATTTGTGTGAATGGACTTCATAACCCAACTCATCATAGCAGTTAATATCCCTACCAGAGAAATGAACCGCTGCCCTTTGGAGTAAGTAGGCAACCATCTTGAGCTCAGTTTTCTTCCCCAACATGATCCTGAGCATTCGCTGGCTCCCTATTGCCTTTAGGAAAAAGCTTAGACTTCTTTGCGTACATCTCAGGTCTCCCAAATCGGGACCGGGGTTGTCTTTCCAGCTTCGTCTCCAACAATGCTACGTCATATACCATCTGCCCCAGCCAAGCTACCTTGGCTTTGGTTTTGCTATGTTCCTACCAATTTATTCAAATTCTTCTCAAAACATATGAGGGCCAGAGGAAAAGATATTCAATCTCAGTGAAATCTTCCCTTTCCCTCCCCCAGCCACAGGGATACTTCCCTGCCCTGCCTGCGAACACTGATGCTCTGAGGCACTTTTTTTTGCCCTTGTGTGTTACAAGTGTGACCAATGTAATCCATCGTTTGCATTTATCCTTTTTCTTCAACCATAGAATACAAATAATGAATTTTCTGAGTGGAACAACGAATGACCTGACAATTAGCCCTTCACAAATGCTCCATGGCAAGGCAGACATAGAGTGATCTGTTGGAGGGGTCTGTAGTTTAATGTTCCAGACTCAGAGAGGCAAACCGGCATAACATGCTCTTCGTGGCCTAAAGGTTGGCTCATTTAACTGACCAGCTTCATTAGGGTTGTTAGCACATCAAAGCAGGGTTTATTGAACCTGGAAAAATGTCACATTGTGCTTAGATTCCTCAAACTTCTCCAGAGCCAGGTGATAACATCTGCTTTCTTTTCAAGAGAAAAAGAGTTTCCTTTCCCTGAACACACAATATCTTTGTTCCTTCTGTTGACTAAGATGTCAAGCTGCCTTGAGTTATTTAAAGAGACAGAAAATGTCTTTGTTCTTCCGTGATAGGTCCCCTGGATTCCTTTCCCTGACAATAAACAGCTTCACCATTATAAGATGTATTTGCTTGCTTTTAAAAGGCACCTCTCTATCCATCTACATTCCATTTTCTGGTTGCTATCTTTACGTGTAATTGCTCTGGCCCCCTTAAAGTCATTTCTGTGGTATCACAATGCTTTGATGTTGATTATGGAAAGACCCCAAGCATTATGTCCCTTTCCCTCAAGGGGTGGTGGTGGTGGGGGGGAACCCACCTCCTCCTTTTTTTAAGGGCTAATAACTCCATTTTGCAAACATGCCATTTAAGCCCCAGCAGTGGAAACCAAAGGATGTGGCCACTTTACTGAAATCAGATAAATGGGGTGGCTGTCCTGGTTACCACAGAGACAAAAGCACACTTTCCAGGATAATGAGGGTCACATCTGGGAGCCTCAGACCTTCACCTCTTCCCCCTTGCTGAGGCCTTTTGCTTTCTGTTCAAACAAGAAGGGAAGATGAATTTCTGCTGCTACCTTCTGACTTTGGGGCGCCTCAGTGGGTAAGCAGAGCAGAGGGAGGACTAATCTGAGACATGCCTTGTCTACTGGGTAGGGCACTGGACTGGGCAGGCCTAGACTTGCACCCTGACTCATGGTCAAAATATCTCCTCTCGGGCCTCAGTTTCCCCAGCTATAAAATGAAGGCGGTTCATTAATTGTTGTGATTTGGTTTCCCCAGAAGCCGGCCTTTAGTCAAAGATTCAAACGTAAGTAGTTCATTTGGGAGGCGATCCCTAGAAACCCAGGTCAAGGGGTATGGAAGTGAGACAGCGAAGGAAGCCAGCACAAGGTATGTTGTGGAGCGGGCCATCGCTGTGGGTGACTGGGGGCTCGATCCCTTTGGGGGACTGTGGGACCTCACAGTTCTCCTGCCTCAGTGGTGAGGAAGCTGGCGATTTAGCTGCCACGTCCTGATCCCTGACTAACAGAGGGCTGTTTCCAGAAGCATTCGCTCTTGGGCGCTTACCTACCATGCCCGTAGGGATGGGAGTGAGCAGCCTTCTGTGTGGGGGTGGGTGCTGAGGAGGTAGGGGGAGGGCATTGACAGAATCTGCTGTAATAACTATCTTTACATCCCCACCGACCCCGAAATGTTGCAAGTAGGCACTTGGGCAAGGGAGGTGGATTTAGGGCCTCGGTATGATATGCAGAGCAAAGGACCCCATCTTCTATAACCAATGGTAAGCCTCTGGCTCTTGCCCCAGATTCTAGACCTCTAGACTGTTCCCAGAGGCTGATGCCGGAACCCATCTCTCACTACTCAGAATGGCCGGTTCAACCACTGGCCAGAGGAGAAGGTGACGTTCTTACAGATTCCATCCTACCTTCCTTTCCCATTGAGACCGGGAGACTGACCCACGCTCCCCATCCCAGCTTCCAAAGCTTTTCGTAGTCTAGTTCCAAGAGACCTTATTGTCTTCTGTTTTCTGACCAAAATCCTCGCTGTTGTCAGGTTTTCTCCCTCCCCACCTCTGCAAAGGCCATTCCTATCAATAACCCTAGAGTGTCTTTCATCTAACTGATCTGTCAGCACTCAGGGCCCAACCCAAATTTCACCTCATCCGGAAAGCGCTTCATGACCACCTAAGGTTAGAAATATCCCTCTTCTCTGAGCATAGACTGCCCGTGACCTTCATCTAACCCTATCATGCAAGACTGGCATTTCTCAGAGACATACCCAGCCTCCCTCAAATGGAGGATACTCTTCTTTGTACCACTTGGCTGCCTATCTTCCAGAGCCTAGCAAGTGTCCTAAATCTAGGAAATGCTGACATAAAGAATGAGCCAATTAATTCCACTTAGCAAGTATCTATTGAGCACCTGAGGATACAGACACTGTGCGAGAAGAACAGGGTGACTCACACGTAAGTAAGATGCCATTGTGGCTATGCAGGATGTCAGAGTCAAATCTGTCCCGGGTAGAATTTGTAAGGCTGGCCCTTGGAGATCACCATTCCAAATCCCTTCCTTCACAGATGGGGGATCACAGAAGAAAACGGACTTGCCTGAGGTCACATGGCTAATGAGTAGGTTTACATATAGTTATTCACGATAGAAGGTCCTAGACTTTCTTATCATTCATGCAAGTTCAGAGACAATCTTCCCCTCCCCCCCCCCCCACCTTGGTCTTTTTTTCCCCTTGGAAGGAAAATGAGATTGAATAATGGCTTCTCATTCTGAAAAGAAGGGGCAAAGAATAAAAATATCAGTTACATAATAGTCATTTGCCTTAGTCATGCAGCCGGAGAGCCGTTGGAACAGAAAGATGATTAAGTTAAACACTGCATATTTATTCCCCTGCGGTCACCCTAATTGGTTCTGCCACTGTAATTGATTTGACAGGTTATTTTTACTCAGAATGAGCTGGGTTCCTCTGCTGGCTTGTGGATTTGCTATTGTTCCCAAAGTCCAGGGTGGCAATTGTCCAGATGCTCGGATGTGAGCTGGTTTCTACTTGAGAATCCGGGGGGGGGGGGGGGGTGGAGCCCCCCCAGCCTAACCTGGGGGGGAAGTGGGCCTGCGGTGTGCAAGCGTGGGTGTGTTCAGGGCGTGGGCAGGGGAGAAAAGGGTAGAGAGCTACAATGTAATGCTTCAAGGAATCAAATTGGGAAGGAGCTGGGGGAAAAAAATGTAACATGAGGTGAAACTATGTTAAGGACTTTATCTTGAGGGCAGAGGGAGTCTTGCGGTGGCTCAGAGCAAAGGAATGGGGGAGAACTGTTTGCCTCCGGGGCCTTCTGTAAGTTTTGTCTATTCCAAGAAGCCACCTCTTCCCACTCCTGCAAACTGCTCCCCAGAGTACAGAGTACGGAGAACCTAGAGCCAGCATCGTCTGGTAGCCTACAGCATTGGCCACCTACACATCCTTCTTCATCTCTGTACGTGGCTCAGTGCCTTTCCCTGTGTGTTGATCAATGCTCAGAAATCCACGGGAAGTCTGCAGAGGTGAGAGGCAGGACCCTTGAGGGAGCTGGCACCTTACGGGCCATGGGGTAGGGCCATGTTCATGACCGTATGTGACTTTGGACATCAGCTCAGCTTTGAAGCCGAGTCCTAATCATCGGCCCATACGGGGTAGCCATGGTCTGTGCCATCCGCTCACGAGCTTACAACAAATATAATCACAAGTAATAACTGAGCATGTGCGGCATCCGAGTCCCAGACGAAGTGGTCCCCACGCTCGAGCACATACCTCCTCACAAGGTGACGGAGAAGGTGTTAGCATTATTCTTAGTCCTTACAGGTAGAGACACTGAGGTTCAGAGAAGTTAAACAAGGCTCCTGTGGGTGCACAGCTCAAAAGCTGTGGAATGCAGGGAGGCTGACCCCAGCCCTTGCCTCTTAATACTGTAATAATACTCCGTTCAATATTCTATGCCAGAAAAAAAAATATATATATATATATATATTCGAATATATATATTTATATATATTCGAATATATATATTCAAATATATATTTTTTAATATATTCAAATATATATATTTTTATAAATTTTATATATTTTATAAATATATATATATATATATATATATATTTGAATATATACATATACATGTATTTGAAGCTGCTGGTTTTACCATGACGGTGAGGCATATCAGTGTGAGAATGTGACTGTATCCAGAGCAGTGTGATGCCGTGGAAAGAATACACGGGTGGGAAACACGGTCTCACCCCTTGCTAGTCTTCTAACTTCCGGGGCGTCCCTCCTTCTCATCTGTAGAATGGGCATGACAACATCCATCTCCCAGGGCTGTTCTCGGGAGTGTGAGGTCGCCCACGTAAAGCTCTCAGTACAGGGCCTGGTATACAGCAAGCGCTCACGTAAAGCGCTCTTTCCTCCCCTTTTGCTTACCCAGAAAGCCGAGCCACTAGAGCATCCACTCCCCCCACCTCTCCCAGAGTGGGGAATTTCCTGTGTGCATTTAACTTTGAACAAGGGCCCAGGCGCTGGACTCCCCACAGCAGGGAGTGAGCGACGGCGGGGGCCTGATCAAGCCCTGCTGGGTAGCGCACAGCGCTTCTGAGCCAGGCCCTCGCGGAGCCCGAGCCGCTGCCCTCCCTCCTGTCTGCCCTCCTGTCCGCCCAGCATCCGGCACGGCCGAGGAAGTGAGGTCATAGCCTCGGACAGCGGCTCGGAAGTCGTCGGGAGAGGCCTGCCAGCCCCTGCCACTCCGGGGCCTGCACAGAACAGTTGTTTCGTGCCTCGGCTGGAATCGCAGGCGGGAATGTTCAGCAGAGGGCAGCGGGGCAGGTGTGAATGGCGGAGGCCGCGGCAACATCTTGCAGGGGAGTCTCCCCATCCCCACCCCCCGTCCACCTCCAGCCTCGAGCGAGGGCTTCCCGGGAGCCGGAGGCACCATGTGGACTTGGAGCAGGGCCAAGATGGCCCGGGAAGCAGCTCCTCCCGTGGTCCAGGGAGACAGTCGGTGCACGCAGGGCGGGCCAGGCACTTTTACCCACTTTTACCCACCATTTTCTGGCTCCAGTTGGATTCAACGTGCACGCAAAAGTCAACTTTACCCTCCCCCGTTTTTTTCCTTGTCCTTTTTAGACTCCTGTCTTTCTTCCTACCCCTAAATAAAATCTCAGATAGGTCTTATAGCGTTTGGGGGCCCTTTTAGTCTTTTTATTTTTTTAATTTTTTAATGTTTATGTATTTTTGAGAGAGAGACAGAGACAGAGAGTGTGTGAGCAGAGAAGGGGCAGAGAGAGAGGGAGACACAGAATCCGAAGCAGGCTCCAGGCTCCGAGCTGTCAGCACAGAGCCCGACACGGGACTAGAACTCACGAACAGTGAGTTCATGACCTGAGCCAAAGTTGGCCGCTTAGCTGACTGAGCCACCCAGGCACCCCTGATCTTTAAGATATGAGTCGCTGTCCGCTTTGAGGTGTCATCTGCAGTGAAATCTGATCAGACGAGACCCAGTCAGGCTGCCCTTGACCCAACCACAGTGCGATGCTCCTTCCCAGAGCAGCCCCTCTCTCCCTGCTCCAGCATGTCTGACCAGCTTCCCACCTTTAGATCATGCAGGCATGTGTCAGACATCAGTCCCTGTGTCTCCAGAACTCTGGGGCCACATAACATCTCTCTATGTCCCCTCTTGAAGAGACTCTTCCCTTCTCCTACATATCCTGGGAACATAAGACATATTTTCTTTCTTTTTTTTTATTTTAAAGACTTTATTTTTTTTTTAAGTAATCTCTACACCTAACATGGGGCTCGAACTCACGACCCCAAGATCAAGAGTCTCCTGTTCCACTGACCAAGCCAACCAGGCGCCCCTTCATACTCTCGACTCTCTTCAAAGAATTTCTCACAACTGTTCTCTTCCAATTCCACTCCTTGTTACCATGGAGGTGCTGGCAGAATGTTCCATGCTCTCTTAGCTTGTCCCACACAGATGGCCCAGGCCCTTCTTGCGTTATGATGTGGGCCTTCTTGGCACCTACTGTATTATCTCAGGCCTCTGGGGCATCAGCTGAGATAAAGAGGGTAAGCACACCATGGTACATCTTGTTGGGAGAGTTCCCTAATGTAGCGGTCATGATGGGCGCACTGCTGGGTCTTGAGAACAGCAATGAACTATGCTATCTACAATAATCTTGTAGGCGAATCACATGGGTGAAATAAGCCAGATACAAAACCGAATATACTATAGACCGTTCATACAAAAGTCAAAAGCCAAAAAAACTAACCTAGGTGTTAGAGGTCAGGCTAGTGGTACTTTGGAGAGGTGTTGACAGTGAATAGGCATGAAGGAACTTTCTGGAGTCTTGGAAATGTTCCATATCTTGATCTAAATGGTGGTTACACAGGCATACTCATTTGTGAAATTCATCAAGCTATAGATGGTTAAGATTTATGCACTTAATGGAAAACAGTATGGAGGTTCCTGAAAAAATTACAGGTAGAACTACCCTGTGATCCAGTAATCACACTCCTGGGCATTTACCCCCAAAATACAAACACACAAATTCAAAGGGATACATGCACTCCTATGTTTATTGTGGCATTATTTACAATAGCCAAATTATGGCAGCAGCCCAAGTGTCCATCCATAGACGAATGGCTAGAGAAGATGTGGTATGCACACACACACACACACACACACACACACACAATGGAACATTACTCAGTCATAAAAAGAATAAAGTCTTGCCATTTACAATGACGCGGATGGAGCTAGAGAGTATAATGCAAAGTGTAGTAAGTCCATCAGAGAAAGACAAATACCATGTGATTTCACTCATAGGTGGAATTTAAGAAAAAAAAACCAATGAGCAAATGAAAAACCGAGATGCAAACCAAGAAACAGACTCTTACTTAATGATGGTTGCCAGCCAGGAGGTGGGTGAGGGATGGGGGAAATAGGGGGTGGAGATTAAAAGGCACACTTATCATGATGAAAAAAAAGATTTGTGCCCTTAATGCAAATGCCACACTAACAACTGACACAACAGAAAGACGTGTATGGGAATGAAAATGACTAAGTTCAGGGCAAGTACTACATTCAGAAGTGTTTTCTTATGTGGGGAGGGAGAAATCACCTCGAAATTTTCTTGGAGAAAGTAGGCTTTTAATTGGACCTTTAAAATACAGATGGGGACAGAGTCATTTCAAGGGTGCAGACTGGACAATGATTAAGCACAAGAGGGACTTAGCGAGCAGAGACAAAGAGGCTGTGGCTGGAGAAGAGGATGTGGGGCAGGGCAGAGGGGACCGGAACGGCTCTTGCATGGTGGAAAAAGGTAGGACTTGGGTCTAACCCCAGCTCCACTACAGACAAGCTCTGTGACTTTGAGGTTGGTCACTTCACCTCCGAGTCTCAACTCCTCCTCTTGTAAGATGGGAATTGCTGGGAAATAATGCATCCCAGCTGCCTAGGGTAGTGGTGATCCTGGTTAGTTCTTTTTTTTATTAAATTAATCAATTGTTTTAATTATTTTAATTTGAGAGAGAGAGCAAGAGCATGTGAGTGGGGAGAAGGGCAAAGGGACGGAGGGAGAGAGAGTCCCAGGCAGGTTCCAAGCTCAGCACAGA
Organism: Panthera onca; assembly: GCF_046562875.1. Taxonomy (NCBI): domain Eukaryota; kingdom Metazoa; phylum Chordata; class Mammalia; order Carnivora; family Felidae; genus Panthera; species Panthera onca. The sequence goes on along the minus strand of NC_138344.1, from coordinate 38,167,240 downwards.
GCCCTATGTGAGGCTCGATCCCACGACTCTGGGATCATGGCCTGAGCTGAAATCAAGAGTCAGATGCTCAACTGACTGAGCCACACCAGGCGCCCGCATGGTTAATTCCTTTCATATCTTGTTTAAGAAATCTTCACCTTTAGGGCGCCTGGGTGGCCCAGTCGGTTAAGTGTCCGACTTTGGCTCAGGTCATAATCTCACAGTTTGTGGGTTTGAGCCCTGTGTCAGGCTCTGTGCTGACAGCTCGGAGCCTGGATCCTGCTTTGGATTCTGTGTCTCCCTCTCTCTCAACCCCTCCCCCACTTGCACGCTGTCTCACTCTGTCTCTCAAAAATAAATAAATGTAATTTTTAAAAAAATTAAAAAAAGAAGTCTTTGCCTTTGTCATGAAGGTATTCTGCTATGTTTTTCTCTAGAAGCTTCATTATTTTCCACACACACCTTCATATTCTACACGTGATATATCTCTAAGCATACACAATGTTGCTTTGTATATTTTTAGGTGCTACGCCAATAATATATAATAACATATTAATAACAATAATATTACATAATAGCATATTCTGCTCCCCTTTTGTTGAGCCCAACAGTACCTTCATGAGATGCGTCTTGGTTGATATGGGGAGCTCCCATTCAGTTTCACTGGAGCAATGTTAATTACACAGTATACATATAATGCCATCTGTTTGCCCTTTCTCTTGTGGACGGACATCAAGGTTGTTTCCAGTGTTCGCCATCAGTAACAGCGCTTCATAAATACGTATCTGCGTGCCTCCTCGTGCAAGAGCATCTGTGTGTGCACACCTCACCCACGCGGCTGTGGCGGGAGAGCCGTTGAGGCTCGGCACGCAGAGTAGGAGCCTCCGGGCTGCTGAGGAGCAAGACTGGGGAAACAGACGGCTGGTGGGGTGGGGTGGGGGTGCGGGCTAGCCCTGCCTCCGAGCCCCGACCCGTTTCCGCCCGAGCAAATCTGCTTTCCTGCGTTATGACGTGCGGTTCTGTTGACCTCTTCCCTGGAAAGCTGGAATCTGCTGTTTCATGAAGTTGAAGAACAGGTAACGGAGTCAGGGCATTGCCCGCAAAGGGTTCCAGGTACCCTCAGGCTGTGTCAACCGGGCGGAGGTGAGGGCTGCCCCCTCCAGCCCAAGCCGGTCTGCCCCTCGGCTGCTGTGCGTGCTTCCTTTGCTCCGTTCGAGCAGGTGCCTTTTTCGTTTCTCCAGCTGGACTCCTCGCTCCCGGGCCCTCAGCGTCCAGCTCCCTAAGCACTGATTGACGGATTGACTGACAACCTATTGACCAACTTGGCACCGGTCTCCGGTTCACAATCCACTTTCACGTGTGTCTTTCTCTCCCAACCTGGCATGGCAGAGCCTTGCAGATTACCCAGGGAGGAATGACCATCCCCACTTTTCAGAGGAGAATACGGAGGCTCGGAAAGCTGAAGGAGGCTCGAGAGGTCCCATGACTGGTAGGTAGCAGATTCGGGACCTGGACATGTGCCTCCGCCACCCCGCGTGGTGCCCACAGGTGTGTGTGGCCGGAAAACACAGCCTTAAGCCAAACAATTCATTACTAAATAACCTGTGCATTGCCCTCCACAGTTTACAAGGTACTTTGTCTTACAGAGTCTCTTCACCTCCTCAACTGTTCTGTGGGGCAGATGCTTTATCATTACCCGCCCCCAACCCACCATTTTCAAAAAGGGGGAAACTCGGGGCGCCTGGGTGGCTCAGTCGGTTAAGTGGCTGACTTCGGCTCAGGTCATGATCTCGCTGTCCGTGAGTTCGAGCCCTGCGTCAGGCTCTGTGTTGACAGCTCAGAGCCTGGAGCCTGTTTCAGATTCTGTGTCTCCCTCTCTCTGACCCTCCCCCGTTCATGCTCTGTCTCTCTCTTTCTCAAAAATAAATAAATGTTAAAAAAAAAAAAAGGGGGGGGGGGAAACTCAGACACAGAGACTGGGGGTGTCTTACCCAGGGCCGCACAATTGCAGTGTCAGAGCTGACCCTACCCCACTCTCAGCTTTCCTGTCCATCACCCTCTGCTCCCTCCCTCCCCTTTACTCCCTGGGGCAGGACCCAGAGATGTCTGGGGGCAGGTGGGCTCTTCAGGAGCCCTTCCAGGGCCACTCCAGCAGCCCGAAGGCCTGGCCCTTCCAGGCAGGGCCCAGGAAACAGGGTTGGCTCTGCAGAGCCCTTCCCATGAGGCCTGGGGTTGTTTTTCTTATCTAAATAAACTCTGCACAAACATGGCCACATTACTCATGAGTAAGTTATTTGCCATAGCATAGCCCAGAGCTGGGGAAATTAATTCACACTGGAGCCATGTCTTAACCTGGTAAAGTGGATGGGGAAGTGGAGTTTTAGACCCAGGTCAAAGAAATCCAAAACCTGTTTTTCGCGGCACCCCGCTCTTCATCTCAGACCTGGGGGGGAGCACTTTGGAGGACTGGGAGAACCCACCTGTGCCTGGGGAGGAGGGGGAGTGAGCTGCAAGGACCAGGACTCCCTCATCCATGGCCCCCGTCTTTCTCTGCTGGGCCTTCTGAGGAAAGAGGAAGATACGCCCACGAAGGAGGGGAGCCCTGCTTTAGTCTCCAGCCTTTTGTAAAACCAGTGCTGAATCAACCCCTGATTCTTTTCCCCACATTTATCTGGATTTGTTCAACTTCTGGAGTTGGACCTTTCATAGGAAGGCCCTGGGGTCAGGGGAGGGGTTTAAGGAGCTGTTATGTAAACGAACCTAAGTGGCCATCGTCACTGGTCACTGTCACTGTCGAGGAGGCACGTAGTCAGGAGGGTGGGGCAGGGGGAAGAGCGTGATGCCAGAGCAGGTTATCTTGGCCCACCACCCTGTAGCTTTGCAAAGGCATTCACATCTACTCCCTCGGGTGTGTTTATTACCTCGTTTTATAGGTGAGCGCGTGACTCTCAGGGAAGCTCTTTGATGCTCTCGTGAATCATACACCACAGCAAGCAGGGTTTGCATTTAGAAAGGACCCTTGAGTGTAGGATCTCAGTGGAAATCCTGGCAGAGCTGGGAAAGGAGCCTTAGTCCTTGACTCCCGGATCAGCAGATTCTGGTTTTAGCAGAACGTTTCTAGGATGCCACCTCTAGTCCCTGGACATGATGGTGTTGGTCCCAGGGAACATGGGCACTCCCTATGGCTCCTGCCCAGGGCTTTGGAACTGTAGCGACCCGGCAGTGTGGTCACAGGGATCCCTCGCTCCTCCCACCAGCTTTAGAGCAGCAGAACGGGGCTTGGAGAGACTGTGGTAATTGCACTGTGTGGGCCTCGCGCTGGAGAACTTGTCTGGTCATGTCTGCATTCTCATAGACGCTGTCACTAGGACGGGGCTGGGCTAAGACCCCCCGGATGCCCTGGAGAGATCCATGTTTCTTGTATGAAATTCAAGCCAAAACAGTTCTAACTGTTCAGTTCTAACACAGAAAAAGTGCCACCCGTCCATGTGTGCTGAACTCAAAATAGATTCCTTCTAGAGATTCTGATTGCAAAATCCTGGATGAATACAAGGAAGCTGAAATTTTCTCTCGGGCCAGGAGTGGGTCAGGAAAGGGGAGCGGGTGGCTTGGCCATTGGCCGAAGGGGACACTGGCTCTGCCTCCTGGGTCACCCAGTCTGCCAAGGGGGGCCTCACGCATCGTGGGTCCTCAGCACACATCTTCTAGATGGGATGAGGTGTGAGCGCTTCCCAGAAGAGGACTAAATCCAAGCAGTACTGCGTGGACAGGCTCTGTGCCCAGTGCAGGTGCACACATACAGACACGGGCAACCTCACTGAGCTCCAGGTTGAAGGGACAGCAAGAGAAAAACACATTGTTCCCTTTCGTAATTGGTATCCGTGTTTGGAGTTTCCTCATCTGGCCGGGTGCGGACTGATTCCTGATGCTGACTGGCCCTGGTGGACAAGTTTCCCACAGAAGGATCAGCTCCTACCCCTGGACTAAAAGGCTGGAATGCTGGGCCTGGACCCCCCCCCCCCCAACTTTACAGAAGATGGGATTCCACAGAGAGACTGTAAGATCTCCCGATGCAGCCCCATTAGATGCATTGTCTGGGCAACTCATTCGTACAAAAACACTGGCCTGGCTCTGCTCACAAAATAACAACAATGGCCAAAATACACTTGATGAAGCTGTAACACACAAGGCCACAGAAAGCGGGGCTTGAATTTGAAGGGGAGTGTATGATTGTGTGTGTTTTAGACAGCGAGCTAAGGTAACGTGGCCTCACTTGAAAAAATCGAAAAGAGATGCGGGAGGAAACAATGAAAATAGGAGCCTGTGCTGGCTGGGAGCTCAACCCCACCCAGCTAAGGTTCAAGGGTGGAGAGTGTATCTCTGGTAGTGTGTATGTGTGTTCGTTTTTCATTCATTCATTCATTCATTCACTCACTCATTCAGATATTTGTTGAGAGACTACTTTGTGCCAGGTGCTGTCCCGGACACTCGGTGACACAATCCATTAATTAAATACACGAGTTCCCATTCTGTCTATTCAAGTCAGCGACCACAGAGCTCTTCCTTCCTGGCTCCCAAATTAAACTGCATGCCACCCAAGGGCAGGCAGCCAGGCTCTGCTCTTGTGCCATTTCTTCTGCAAAGTGCCCCGAACAAGGGTGCCCACAATGGATGCTCGGGCAGCAGGCCCAGTGTGCTCACGAACGAAAGTGGAATCGTGTGTCTGGCCGCCTCCGGTGGGTGCTGGGTTTCCTTTCCTTCTGCCACCTCCTCTCCTAGCTTCTCTTCCCCGGGGCCTCCTGGGTGGCCTTGGCAGGATCAGGCCCTGAGACTAGGTTGTGATTAGAGCTGACAAGAACGCGAGGTGTTACTCTCCCGCAGTCATTTGCATCCAGTTAGGGGATTCCCGAAGACCAGAGGAATGTGCCTGTTGTGGAATTCGAAGGGCAGAGCTAGAAGAGTCTCAAAGGCAAACCGGCTTCTTCAGCTGGAAGAATGACAGCTCCGAGCAGCTCCTAGGCAGGGCTCAAAGAAGGATCCCAGGGTGGGAAAGAACTCAGGAAATCCATTTGCAATGTCTGCCGTGGGGAATGCAAAGGAGTGTAGGTGGGCATGGTACCTACGGCCAGTCCAAACCCTTCCCTTCACAGATGAGGACACTGAAGATGGGGGTGTGACTGGCCTGCAGGTAGGGAGCGGGTCCACCCCCAGAACCACACCCCAGGCCAGCCGGCACTCTGGGCTGGCCATTCTGCCAGTCAGCTGAGCTCCCAGAGCTTCAGAGGAAACGCTGCCCCCCCTCACAGCCATCCCCTTCCTCTGTGAGTGAAGTCAGTCCCCATCCACAGCTCTGTATCATCCCGCACCCTGCCCCTATGTCTCTTTTGGCCTCTGTCATTTCCTGGCAATTATCCGAGGATGGTAAAATACAGTGCGGCCCAAGCTGAATCTGTACCAGCAACAGCAGGACTGTGGTTCACGTTGCCTGGATGTTAGCAATCGACACCTCAAACCAACCTTCACGGAAATCCTTGCAGGCATGTCCCGCAGAAGAGGCTTTCTGATGTCCCCTGACCCACTGGCCGAATGAGTGCTGGGCTGAGAGCCTGCAGTGTAACTCAGGATGCCACGTTTTTGTTATGAGACCATAAGCACATCACTTAATGTTTCTAGGCCTCAATTTTCTTTTCTTTTCTTTTTTTTAATTTTTAATGTTTTTATTTATATTTGAGAGAGAGAGAGAGAGAGCACGCTTGAGAGACAGAGTTTGAGCAGGGGAGAGGTCGAGAGAGGAAGACACAGACTCTGAAGCAGGCTCCAGGCTCTGAGCTGTCAGCACAGAGCCTAACGCGGGGCTCGATCTCACAAACTGTGAGATCATGACCTGAGCCGAAGTCAGATGCTTAACTGCCTGAGCCGCCCACGTGCCCCAGGGCCTCAGCTTTCTAATTATCAATTAATTCCTTCACCCCAGGCACAGGTGCTGGGGAAGGAAAAGCAAGACAGGATCCCTTGACCTTAAGGGGTTTAATATCTAGTATAATGGATCGGTTAAATAAACAGATAGATGGACTCCCAGGTTCTAGGTATTAGCACGAAGGTCTGAACAAGGTTGAGGGGGGCTTAGTTCTAGAAGTGAAGGCTTCATGAAGGGCTTGAACCTCATCTCAGATGAGGAGGAGGTGTTCATGCAGCTAGAGAGGTGGGATGTGGAGACGGCAGGAATGGAAAGGGCTCTGAAGGCATGAGCAAAGGCACAGAGGCGTGAAAGAACCGGGAATATCTGTGATTCCTGGAGAGAAGATGTGGTGTGGGGCACAATACCCGGGATAAAGCAGAGATGGGCTGGGTCACATCACTCAGTGCCTGGAACTCCATGTCAAGGACTAGGGACTCTTCTCTAGACAAGTGTTCTCCAACAGGGTAGCCAGCCACTGGCCACATGTGGCTATTGAGCACTTGAAATGCGGCCAGTCCAAATTGGGAGGTTAAGTGTAAAACACACAGCAGATTTCATAGGCGATGCAAAAAAGAACATAAAACAGAGATTTGTTTCTATTGATTACACGTTGAAATGATGATATACTGGATATGTTAGATTAAATAAATTATCAGACTTGACCTGTTCCGTTTTCCTTTTTTTTTTTTTTTTAACACGGCCTGGGGAAAGTGTAAAATGACTTGTCACTCTCCTATATTTCAGTAGACAGCACTGCTGTAGACAATAGGAGGTCACTAAAAAGCATCTTTTAGGAGCAGTGAGACATAGATGTGTGAGGTTAGATTTGTGTCCTAGAACGCTCACTCTGGCAGCAAGAGGAGGATGGAGGCAATGAGAAAATTACTGTGATAATCGGTGGTGAGCAGTGACAGGCCCCTGAATTACGATGGAGGCCAGAAGACAGGGAGGTGGATTCTACAGCGTTTGGTGACAGATTGGACATGGGGGTGAGAGAAGGGAGGTGTCTCTAGGTTGCTGGTGGGATGGCTGTGGACACTGGCGATCGCTCAGGAGGACGGAGGACTGAGAAGGAGGTTTACGGAGGCGCGGACGAGTTCAGAGACTCGAGATGACTGTGGGCCTTTCGTGTCCAGGTGACAGTTTGAGACTGAGTTCCTTAGAGCTGGGAGTTAGTGCATTCAGGTCAGGTAGGACTCCAGGGTGAATCAGATCACCCAGGGGAAGGATGTAAACGAAAGGAGGCAAGCACCTGGCTCTGGGATACACAAACACCTATGGGAGAGCAGGGGAAGAGGTCTGAAAAATGTATCTTTATACCGCCTGCCAACAGTGACAGCCTGGGATTCTTTACCTTTGCAGGAAGCCCCCGGCTCCGTGCCGAGAGGCGTTTCCTTCAGCAGACCCTTTTTCCTTGGTTGATTTCAGAAGAAACCGACAGCAACAACAAAAGTCACGGCTAGAAAGAAGCGTGGTCCCCTTGAGTGGAGTGATTGACACTGAGGGACACAGAAAGAAAAGAATGTGTTCAGGAGGGACCTCACTTCGTAAAGCTGATGTGGTCGGGGGCCCTTTGTTAAGGGCATCAAAAGTTCTAGTTCGCCTTCCAGGCACTTACTCTAAGTAAACAGAGACGTACACAAGGCAAGCGCCCCAAAATGTTTAAAGCCGCACTGTCCTTAATACCAAAAAAAATTGGGGGCAACCTAGATAGCCAATCTTGAGAGACCGGGGTCACAAATTATGACAGATCTGTGCGACAGAATCCTCCCCAGTCACTGGAAGGAATGTAGTCGGAGTATATTTGTTGACATAGAAGGATGTCCACAGTATATTCAATGAAAAAGCAGGTGACTGTGGCGTGGTTATTTTTAGTTAGTGGTTGTGGTTTGTTTTCACATGGTTAAGGCCAAGGGCCACCTAGCAGGGTGCTTGGATTGTCTAAGTGAGGCCACCTCATCCTGCCTCAGTGTCCTCTTCTGGGAAGCGGATGGTAACATCCTGCCAACTCCAGGCAGTTGTAAAAATGAGTTCATGTCATCCACGTGACATGTTTAGAATGGGGCCCAGCACTTGTAAGACCTTAGTAGCCCTTAGTGCTATTTTTAAAAGCATCTTTGCGGAGATAAAGCGCGCATATCGTACGATGCACCCATTTCAAAATGAACAATTCGCTGGTGTTCAGTATATTCCGAGACTTGTGCAACCATCACCTTGCTCGATTTTATTTTTTTTTTAATTTTTTTTAACGTTTATTTATTTTTGAGACAGAGAGAGACAGAGCATGAACGGGGGAGGGGCAGAGAGAGAGGGAGACACAGAATTGAAGGAAGGCTCCAGGCTCTGAGCCATCAGCCCAGAGCCTGATGTGGGGCTCGAACTCACGGACCGTGAGATCGTGACCTGAGCTGAAGTCGGATGCTTAACCGACTGAGCCACCCAGGCGCCCTGCACCTTGCTCGCATTTTAGACCACTTCCACTACCCTAGAAGGAAACTCTGGGCCCCTCCCCCACCGCCACCCCCTGGCAGCCAGTAATCCACTTCGTGTCTCTGCATATTGGCCTATTCTGGGCATTTCACAGAAAGGGAATCATGCAGCATGTGGCCTTTTGCAACTTGTTCTTTCACTTAGCATTATGTTTTCAAAGTCATCATGCCATAGCGTGGATCAGTAAGTACCTCACTGCTTTATTTCTTTTTTATTTCTTTTTATGTTTATTTGTTTTTGAAAGAGAGCGAGAGAGAAGAGGGGAGGGGCAGAGAGAGAGGGAGACACAGAATCTGAAGCAGGCTCCAGGCTCTGAGCTGTCAGCACAGAGCCCGATGCAGAACTCGAACCCACGAACCATGAGATCGTGACCTGAGCCGAAGTCAGACGCTTAACCGGCTCAGCCACCCAGGCGCCCCTCCCTGCTTTCTTTTTATTGCAGACAGCCTTCATTACTGATGTCATTACAAACTTTGAAAGATTTCCCTGCAATGAAAACATTTTGTTTCTGTAACAAAGCACACAACCAAATTCATCTATCCCTCCTTCCAGTGAGGGTGAATCTCTTGGGAGAGGGACAGCTTTTCCTTATTTCCTTCAGTTCTATTTCATTCCTTCAAAGTCTGAGTCAACCACAGGATGTTTGTTTTCAGATGCTGAGTTGTATACAAGATGCAGAGTACCCTAGGTGTGTGTGTTGTTTTGAGTGGTAAGGAGTCTGCTCCTCTCACATACCCAGGGCCTGACTACACAGAAGGAGTGACGGGCCCCCTGGAGCATGAGCAGCTGTCTCAGACCCGACAGGGAATCTGAAGCCCCACCTTCGGGTTCCTTTCCACTTTCCAGAACCTACGGTCGTCACACTGAAGACAGCTGACTCCACTTTCATCCTACACATCGTTTTCTTTCTCTCCTTTAAATCCTTTTAAGGGGCGCCTGGGTGGCTCAGTCTGTTGAGTGTCTGACTTTGGCTCAGGTCATGATCTCCCCGTTCGTGGGTTCAAGCCCCGCATCGGGGTCTGTGCTGACAGCTGAGCCTGGAACCTGCTTCAGAGTCTGTGTCTCCCTCTCTCTCTGCCTCCCCCATTCTCTTTCTCTCTCTCTCCAAAATAAATAAACATGAAAAAATTTATAAATCTTTTTACAAATTGAGGTATAACTGTGATATGGTATATTCTATTCATTTTTAATATAAAAATAGCATGCCGGGGTGCCTGGGTGGCTCAGTTGATTAAGTGTCCGACTTCGGCTCAGGTCACGATCTCACAGTTCATGAGTTCGAGCCCCACGTCAGGCTCCGTGCTGACAGCTTGGAGCCTGGAGCCTGTTTCTTATTCTGTGTCTCCCTCTCTCTGTGCCTCTCTCTCTCTCAAAAACAAATACACATTAAGAAAACAAAACTAAAAATAGCATGCCAATATATTAAGAATAATTTAAAGGGATATGATCTCATTGCCTTTGTAGAACTACATTTTCATTTTGGCATACCACTCTTTGGTGGCTCTCTGTATGTGTGTGTGCTTTTAAAAGTAAATGCAGTTAGGGGCGCCTGGGTGGTTCAGTCGGTTAGGCGTCTGACTTTGGCTCAGGTCATGTTCTCATGGTTCATGGGTTCGTGCCCCTTGTCAGGCTCTGTGCTGACAGCTCAGAGCCTGGAGCCTGCTTCAGATTCTTTGTCTCCCTCTCTCTGGCCCTCCCCTGCTCATGCTCTGTCTCACTCTCTCTCAAAAATAAACATTAAAAAGATTTAAAAAAAAATAAATAAATGCAATTATAATGAGCCAACAATTTTCTAACTAGCATTTTTTAGGTTCACATTATAAACTGAACCCTGGACTGGAGGAGAGCCTGGGCCTGAGCCAAGGCTCTGTTTGTGACTCTTATTATCCCAGAAAATAAGAAAGGGCAAACACAGTGACCTCTACAAACATACAGGCATGTAAGATGCAAACACAAAAACACATGGGCCTTGGGAGAAAACACACAAAACATATACCTGTTTCACTTACACATGTAAGGCTGGACTCTGTGAAATAATGTGATTCAAACCAGACAGATCTCAGAGGCATGGGCATAGACATCTCACACACGCACACACACACACACACACACGAGAATCTCAACAACACCTGCATATACAGACTGACCAACATATCAGCATATACACAACGGTCAAGCCACCCCCCCCCCAATACACACCCATGTGCCTATTGGGATTCTCTCTTAGCCCCCAACTCCTACAAGTTCTGAATGCTGGCAAGGAGCTCATGCAGATCTCAGAATAGCTCTGTGAACCCTGCCGTGGGCTCCTACCACCTGCCCGAAGACCCTTCCTCTCCCCCCGCCCCTGCAGTCCTGGACCCACACCTCGGTGTGCACACAGCTGCAGGTGGCCACACCTCACCCTAAGTCCAATGTCTTGTCCCCATAGCTCCCCAAGTCAGACCTGGTCCCTCTCAGTACCTTCCTTAGCGCCTATGCTCGAGCTCCTTTAGGGATAGTGTCCTCTCCCAGGGATGCTCTGTCCTCAACACCACCAGGAAGCCTGCTAGCGGGCTCCAGGGACAGAAGAACCCGTGCTGGGCTGGCAGTCTAGGGTTAGCTGTCCACTTTGGGTGACTGCAGCTGAATTCCCTGGGTTTCTGTGGTCCCTGCTCTAGGAAGTGGCCACAGTGACAACCATCTTGTGGCAACTGTGAGAACTTCAAACAAGACCCTATCCTTGAGGTCCGGGGCCCAGAGCCTGGCAAAGAGCAGACCCACAAATGGTATTAGTCCCCTGACCCTCAGTTCCCTAAGCTGTCAGATGGTGCAAAACTGGAGTCTTTGTGTTCCTACGGGGTTGCCATGAGGTGGGACATTTTGTTTTTTATTTTTGTGTGTGTTTATTTATTTTTGAGAGAGAGAGAGAGACAGAGCACAAGCGGGGGGGGGGGGGGTAGGGGGGTGGTGGTGCACAGAGAGAAGGAGACACAGAATCCGAAGCAGGCTCTAGGCTCTGGGCTGTAAGCACAGAGCCCGATGCGGGGCTCAAACCCACAAACTGTGAGATCATGACCTGAGCGGAATTCGGACACTTAACCGACAGAGCCACCCAGGTGCCGCAAAGTGGGACATTTTAAATATTTTTGGCTGGGTTCTCCCAATGTGAGATACGATCACTAGAGGCTGGAAGGTTCCGGAAACCAAAGGCTCTACCTTATGAGCAAACTAGAGAACAATGAATTAGTATATTGACTACCATGGATTGAGCACTGTATGACTTCAGCTCTGGAACAGAGGGTGAGGTTAATCACACTCCTCATTACCCCGCACTTCATCACTACAAATGCACAAATTCATAGATTTTCCCCTTTAGCCTCATCCCCCGTTCCCATATGTCCACCCTCAAAATGTTTCCCTGTATATGCCTTTTATTGTGGTAAAATGTACCTAACTAAAAATGACCATTTTTGCTATTTTCAAATGCGCGGTTTTGTGGCATGAAGCAGATTCACATTATTGTACGACCATCACCACCATCCATCTCCAGAACCCTCTCTCCATCTTCCCCATCTGATACTCTGTACCCGTAACACACGAGTCCCCTATTCTTCCTTCTCCCTAGCCCCTGGCAACCACCATCCTTTCTATCTCTATGAATTTGACTATTTCAGGTACCTTGTATAAATGGAATCGGACAGAGTTTGTCCTTTGGTGATTTGCTTATTTCACTTAGCACAATGTCTTCAAGATTCATCCACACAGTAGCATCGGACAGGATTTCCTTCCTTGCTCAGGCTGAATGATATTCTATTGCATGTATATGCCACGTTTTGTTTATCCCTTCTTCCATTAGTAGATACCAGAATTGCCTCCACCTTTTGGCTATCACGAATAGCGCTGCTATAAATGTGGGTGTACAAATACCTGAGTCCCTGATTTTTCTCCCTCTGAGTATAAACCCAGAAGTGAAAGTGCTTGATCAAGGGGTATTTCTTTGTTTAATTTTTTTTTTTTTTAAGGAACCACCATACCATTTACCACAGTGGCTGCATCATTCTGCATTCCCATCAGCCATGCACAAGGGCTACAATGTCTCATCTTCTCAGACACTTGTTATTTTGTGTATGTGTGTGCGGATGTTTTAAAATAATACCCATACTAATCAGTGTGAAGCGTTTCAATGTATATCATCTTGCTTAAGACACCTTTCACAATGCACACAGTTGTTTTGTGCATGTGTAATCTTTTACATAAGTAGCATTACTTACTTATGTAACACATTACTCTGTGTTACTATTTTCACTTGGAACTGTTTTTTTAAGAGTCCTCTGTTTGCTTTGTGTATGCAGAACTTACTGCTTCTAACTTCTGCATAGTAGGCTGTGGTAAGCATCAACCGTATCCATGTATATTGGGAACATACTATGTGCTTGTGACAAGCTCTCCACATGGGTTATTTGATTCCTTCCAGCAGCCCTAAGCGGCGGATATGATTATTATTTCCATTATATGGAAGAGGAAACTGACATACCGATAGTTAAGGGACTTGCCCACAATCACAGAGCTGGAAGTGGGAGAGCTAGAAATTTACCCCAGCTCTGTCTGGCGCCATGGGAGAGCTCACAGGTATAAGGTGCCGCCCACCGCTACAGACAGAGGCGCTCTCTCTCAGGTGAGGGCACTCCGAGGAGAGTTCTAGGCCTGCCTAGATCCTGACTTCTGTCCAGACTGCCAATCACCTCCCTTCACCACATGTCACTTGATGTCTGTGTGAAGTGAAAGCAGAACAATGTCAAAGCTCTTTCCAGATGTACCACTTGTGGATTAAACACTCTTTAGCTAATGGAAAAACAATCAGAATTGAAGTCATGCGTTTGTCTCTTTCCAGGGTTCCACCTGGGAGCCACTCCAAATAGATGAAAACCCTTTGGCAAGTCCATTGTGAGGCCATTCCTGATAGGACTGGCTATTCCCAGGGAAACAGCGTTGCTGCCTCCGGCCCCATCCCACCTCTCTTGAACTTTGCGCTTACGGTGATGAAAAATTAACTGGGCTAATGTTTCCCTTCCAAGGACAACCTCTGCAAAAGCTGGCCTGGCTGGGCCCCAGGAGACCAGGCGCCAGAACAGAGCTCCTATCCATCCGGAGCCGCCCACCCATTCACCGCCCAAAGTCAAAGGAGCGTGCAGGGTCCTCTTAAGCGGTGGGAAGCATCTATCACTCAGCTCTCCTCACTGCTCGGTTGAAACTGGGCTTAGCCCCTCAGTTCTTCTTGTGGAGAGACTAAGCCCAGAGGAGAGAGGACTAGCCCCAGAAACGGCACTTGCTGGCCTCACATGTGGGTCCCAGCACTGTTTTTCTGCACGCACAGCTGTCCCTGTCACACGGATGATGGCATGCGAAGGAAGGGCACGAAAGCATGGGTCAGCCACACTAGCTGCTGACTAGTCATTTCCTCCCCTTCGGGAAAATGGGAGGGCTGAAAGAGGGGTTTTTCCCATGCCGTGATGTTACAGGGCTAGGTACCCCCCAGGCCCTTCCACTTCATTTACTTCTCAGATCTCTGGCTCCTTGCTTCCGTGGTGCCCGTCGCCTCCCTCCACCAGACGTGGCTTCTGCTTGCGCAGAACAAGAGGCTTGCGTTGCAGGAGAGCTCTTTCTAGACTCATCGTGTTTGCAGAGTAACAGCTGTTTGCTCCATTCTTACAGCTGAGAGATGCTCAGCGAAGTGAAGGGAGGGAGGGAGCCAGGGTAAAAAGTCAGATCAAGTCACGGATGGACCTGGAGGTCCTCTATCTGCCCCTCCACAGTCCCAGCTGCATGAGTTGATGTTGAGGTTAAGATTAATGTTCTCCGAAGAGACGGTGACTGCAGGGGCCCTTTCTCCCAGGCACACACTTCCTTGCCTCGCTGCGTCTCTAGGCTGAGGATAGGGGCCTGTGGCTTCCTTTTCCGTCTGCCCAGAAATGAAGAGGAGGGCTGTAACACCGAGGAGCTGTTCTCGCTTAACCCGCACACCACCCTGCACCAGCAGGGCCCCAAGATGTGGATTCCATCCCCTCGCAGCACTTGACTGCTTGCAAAGCTTTTCATACTAGATTCCCGTGGCTACCGCCCGAGGTCCAGAGGAAAGCTGGTGGGAGCCCTGTTGAGTGCGCCAGCAAACATTCCTTGTCCTGCTACAATGGTGCACCTAGGTAAAGAACTTTTGTTTTGCAAAGAGCTCTATCAGGGATGTCATCTTTGTCTTCCAGGACCCTGCAAGGCAGTTAGCTGAACGCAAAGGCAAGAATGTGGACTTTGGCCTCACAGAGCCTGGGGTTCAAATTCCAGCGGGGCCGCCTGGAATCCTGAGTAAGTATTGTAAACGTCTCTGTGCCGCAGGCGCCGCATCCGGACGAGGGAGGCACGGGACAGCCACCTGGAAGGCCATTACGAGGATTAAATAAGAGGGCACCATTTGCGTTACCTGGCCTGAAGAAAGCCATCGATTGCTCTTTCCTTTGCTTTTTTGATGAGGGCTGGGGAAAAGGGAGTGCAACCGGATACTACAGTGGCTGCAGGTTACTCGAGGAGGACTAGGGGGAAAGGGAAAGCCCCAACTGGGGTTCAGGGGTTCTCAGCGGCGAGTGGCAGGGGAGTTAGGAGGCGAGTGTGAAGAGCACAGCCCTTTGCAGCAGCAGCTGACAGGCCTGTGGGAGGCCATTCTCTTCAACGGCAGGGACCCCTGCAGCTTCTGGGCCGATTTTGTGGATTGGGCCACACCTCACAGGGCTTTGTAACTCCCCACCCGCTAGCGGATAACGTCTTTCTCACCAGGGGGGTTTCCTGCTGTTAAAAACAAACAAAGAACTTAGACATCGGGCTAGAGGCCTGGCAGGGGAGGGGCAGCAGGATAAACACCCCGAGGGTCGAGGTGACTCCAGAAAGCAGCTGCCGGTGGTGGGGGCGGGTGTTGCGCTTGGAAGCCCCCGAATTCTGCCGGTGGCGAGAAAAGCCCCGGGCTCCCCCAGTATCCCGGTGTTTCTTTGCTTAACACAAACCTCCCGAGTACTCCCCCTTTTTGCGAGTTCACAGCTTTGTAAACAAAGCTCTGTCCCAGTTAGTTTTGGGGGCGTCGAATTTCGGATTTTTTTTTTTTTTTTTTTTTTGCATCATCAGATTGCAACCACGCAGTAATGTAATCTCCCCTCCCCCAGGATAAATTCTAAAGCGCCCCCATTCATTCCTTCCTGAACTCAACAGATGTCTTTGAGGCCCCTTTTCTGCCCGGAACCTGATTCACAAGGCCCAAGGGACCCCTGGCTCTGGCTGTTGTCCAGGGAGTCTTTGGGATCCCCAAATCTCCACTTCTGAGAGCACACCCCTCCCCCCTCCGCCCCAATCCCAAATCCCTCCTTCGCACGCACACAGGCTCGGGGCTCTCGGCCGGTGTGATCTCACCGATGAGAGAATTTTAAAAAAACAGCTCCCGGGTCGCCGGCGCCGCCAAGGCCCCTTCCCGGGATCAGCGCGCACGCGTCCAAGTGCGCGCCCCGACTTCCTGGGCCTCAACCTTCCGCGCGCCCTTCCTCCGACCGGGGTGCCCCCAGGGGTGCCCCGCCAGCCTCCGGCCGGCGCTCACTCGCTGCCAATCTAACCCCCTCCGGCCCGCCACTGCAGCCGCGCTTCCCGAGTGTGGGTGCCGAGAGTGGACGCCACGGCAGGAGCCCAGCCCTCCCCTCTCGCCGCTCCGTTCCCACGACTTCCTCCCGGCGCCCGCCGGACTTGAGGTCGGGGCCGCGCGGGGTCCCGCGCGCACCAGCCAGGGCCGCCGCCGGCCGCGGTCGCCCACGTGGGCGTGCTCTGCGCCGAGCGGGGGAAGGCCGGGCGCCCTCCCGGAGGCTGGGGGTGGGCAAGGCGCCCGGGGGAGGAGGCGGCGGGGCGCGGGGGAGGAGGCGGGGAGCCCCGGCGGCGGCGAGGGGGCGGTGACAGCGCTTGGAAAGGAGGCTGCACGCGGATTTGCATGAAACACAGACTGGGAGCGGGCGGGAGCGGGAGCGGGAGCGGGAGCGCGGCGCACGCCCCGGGCCGGCCCAGCGAGCGAGCGAGCGAGCCGGGAAGGAGGAGGGGAGCGGGGAGGCGAGGCTGCCGAGGCGGAGGGATCTGCGCATCAAAGCGAGCGAGGCGAGCAAAGTTTGGCTGGGGGTTGGACTTTCCTTCCTGGAGGCGGCACCCAAACAGCTACCCCGTGCGGAAACCCAAACTTTCTTCTGCCACTCCGAGTCTCGCGGCCGCCGCCTCCGCCCCGCGTTCGGGGCCTTCCCGACCCGGCGCCGCAGTCGTCCGCCCGCCCTCCCCGCCGCCCTTCTTCCCGCCGCGGGAGCCGCTCGGGGCGCAGGGCCGCGCGCCGAGCCCCGCTGGCTGCAGCGCCGCGGCCCGGCCCGGAGCGCGGGCAAGTTCGCCGAGAGTTGAGGCGAAGTTTGGGCGGCCGAGCTCCCCTCTGCGCCTCCGGAGCCCCGCCGCGCCCAGCCCCGCCGGGGGCGCCCCTCGCCGCCCGCGCGCCCTCCCCAGCCATGTCGTCCATCCTGCCCTTCACCCCCCCGATCGTGAAGCGCCTGCTGGGCTGGAAGAAGGGCGAGCAGAACGGGCAGGAGGAGAAGTGGTGCGAGAAGGCGGTCAAGAGTTTGGTCAAGAAGCTCAAGAAGACCGGGCAGCTGGACGAACTGGAGAAGGCCATCACCACGCAGAACGTCAACACCAAGTGCATCACCATCCCCAGGTGGGGGGCCCCAGCGACCCGGGGGGCGCGCCCGCCCAGCCCCCTGACGCGGCAGGGCCGGGTGGGGTTGGAGCGGGAGGGTGTGTGTGTGCGTGTATGTGGGTGTGTGTAAGGGGGGGGGGGCAGTGGGGATCGCGGTCCGGAAGAGGCTGGAGGGGACCCCAAACAAAACCTTCTCTGGATTTGCAAAAATTCAGAGCGTGGGGCTTCCGCGGGGCACTCTCACTTCCAGTCGCTTTTCACCTTCCGGAAAGGGGGTTGCTGCTGGAATTGGCCGCCCCCCACTCCCGGGAGCTCCGGGCTAGAAGTTGAGGCCCGCTTTGTTCAGCTCCGCGGGCCGGAGCCCCTCCTCCGCCGCCGCCTCCCGCCCCCGCGGCCCGCGCTCGTGGAGGTGGTGGTGTCTCTCCCTTTCTTTTCTTCAGTCCTGTCCCCCCACTTCTTTCCTCCGCAACAGGAATGCAGTCCGTACAGCTGGGGCTGTGGGTGAGGAGCGGGAGCCTCGTGATTGACAGATTCCTTCTTCGTTCTCTCTTTGCCTTCGGGATTAGCATTTTTATCGAGTATTTTTAGACTCGGTTGTGCCAGTCTCCCGCCCCCCTCTGCACACACGCACTTTCGTTGCAGCGCAGGGCTTTCAAATGAGAGACAAGTGGCAGAGGTTAGGGTCGTCTCTCCTCCCCCTCCTCCAAAGGATTATTTGCCCTGCTTTCAGCCCGAGATTGCGGGTTGATGTAGGAGAGAGGGAGCTTCGAGCTGATCAGATAACGAAACGCACCCCAAAGTGGGCCTCCTCAAATGGGCCCTCGCATTCCTGCAGAGCCCTCCTTCCCCAAGCGCTTTGCCATCTGGCCGGACCTCCTTTCTCCTCCGCAGCGCGCTAGCTAGGTCAGGCGAGAGCTCACAGATGGCTGATAGAAGGGGTCAGTGACTTCTCTCCACTCCCCAGGGCCCTCTCTTAGCTTAGCCGCCCCCGGCTGGGAATTCGGGTGTGTGGTGGGGAGGGGGGTGGGGGGGGGAAGCGGGGGTCACCTGAGCCTCCTGTCTGTCCCTCTAGGCTCCCTTTAAAGTCTGATTCTGCACCAAGGGAGTGTGTGTGCGTGGGGGCGGGATGTCCTTGGGGGTCCCAGGCTGCAGAGGAATGAGTAGAGGGTCCCCAGGGCTTGAGCCCCACAGAGATCGTTGTCCTTCCTCCTGGGCCACGAGTGGACTGCATCCTTGGCCACCTGCTTGGGGCAGCTGTACAAGGCCTGCCAGCCGTGTGAGGCAGGCACAAAGCCACATCTGTCCACAGGAGCCCAGAACGGGCCTCCTCTGGAAATAAATACCACATATGGTGGGAGTGCTGGCTTAAAAAGTAATATATATTTTTTTAACTGGGTGGATCCAGTCAATACAGGGGGAGGGAAGGCGGTGTGTTTTCTGGGAAGTGCGTTCTGGGTGTGTGATCAGGAGCCAGAATCCACTTCAGAGGAGTTGGTGTGACGGGATGGGGTCGTGGGCCTTGGGTTTTGGTCCCAGCTCTGGTTCCTAATTCTGCTTTATTCCTTCTGGTGTGTGTGTGGGGGGTGGGGGGGGGTGAATGAGTGTACTTCTCCTCCCCCCCCGGGGAGGGGTGAATGCAAAACCTGCCACCTTACCTGTCTGGGTGCATTGAGGACAAGTGCTTTATGCCTTGAAGCAGAAGGAAAAAAAAAAAAAGGCATCAGTTATAAAATGAGCAGCCGCGTGAAGTATTTTACAGTTTACAAAGCACTTTCACATGGTTTTAATGAGATCAAGAAAGAAAGAAACTCCTGGAAAATAGCAAGGGCAGTCAGACTTCAGGTTTACCTCCTTTTTAAAGTTGAGAAAACTTTGGAGGAGGGAGGGAGGGGAAGAGATTTGGCCCAGTGGACTTGGGACTCGGATCGAATGTGCTCCTTTTCCCATCAGGAGCTGCTCTGTACTTTGAAGGTTCTGAATACATTCTTTGCTGAATGCCAGAGCACTGTTAGGTTGGGGTGGGGGCGGCTGTGGATCTTTGTTGGTAAAGTTGCTAATGACTGGCGACTGGTTGGAGGATAGCCCTTGCTTCCCCTGGTTCACCCTCTGGGGAGGCATAGCTATGGCCTGCCTTTTCCTCTTCCAAAGTCCTCCACCGCCTGAGGCGAAGGAAAGCTCTGGATGTTTCTGAGAGTTAAAGCTGACTTGCCCCTGGCCTTCTCCTGACTCTCTTAGGAGCTGGGCATCTTCTACCTGCCTTGGCAAGGGCCTATACGAAGGTAGATTTTGTTTTTAGTCTCTTCTCAGGGAAACCCAGTTGGTTGGGCGGACCCAGACAAAATGGATTTTCATCCCTGGATTCTGTGCCCACGCCTCTGGGTCACCTTGTCTCCCTTGGCAACAGCTGCCACTGTTTTGGTCGTGGGCAGAAAACTAAAGGCCACGTCTTGGGGGAGGTGGCTAGCTGGCCTCCACGTCAGTGATATCAGCACGTCTGCTCAGCCCCAGAGAGTGTGGTGGTGTTTGTCGAATTGTCCACGCTCTCTATGCTACCTTTCATAACTAGGGCTTTGGAAAGTTGGCCAAGGGAAATGTTTAACCTCGTTATCCCATGATGTGTGTGTGTGGGGGGGTGGGTGTTGGGCAGTGGGCGCCTAAAGCTACCCTGGGGTTTCAGAAGACCTCAGTCTAAGGAGATTTGACGAGAGTGTTTTGGCTAATGTATAGTCACAATCAGCAACAGCAACCTTTGGCAATTACAGCTGTATCCTAGGATCTTCCAGACGGCATGCTTGCTTATGTTATTACGCCAGCTCTAACCTGTCTCAGTGGTCAGGAGAGCTGGAGCGACACAGGCTTACTGATACCAGGCGTGTAAAAGAGACCAGTGCCAAGGAAGTGGTAAGAGCTTGATTTAGATACATCAGCAGAGAGGCTATCAGGATACTCTGAGGTCTGGCAGGATGGGCAGAACTTAGACAAGTTGTGTAACAGCATCTTACTTGTCACCTGCTTGAGTCTCTGAGTAAAGCAGTAGGCATCTTCCTGGCAGATGATAAGAGTGGAGTCCTCGCATTTACCACCGCAAAGTAGAGAAGGTGTGTGCCTGTTATGTCAGTAATAAGGAGCCAGGCACACTTAAGAATGACTGCTCTCACCGATGGGATCTGTGCCTTGGTCCAGTTGCTGGGAGCTGGACCAAGCTTAAAGTCTGGTTCGTTTGGAAAGGAATTTAGGCTTTCTTATGTCAAAGCACTTTCTTGTGTCGATGTCCAGAGGAAAATGGGGGAATTGAACCCAACACCAGGTCTGACACATACCCGTCTCCCCTTTCTCTGTGAATCCGTTCTTCTAACATGGCCTCCTCCTGTTAGCCACCTGGACTTCACCAGGCTACTCTCACCCTAGGGAGAGAGGAAAAAGATAGTCATCTTTAAGGTTCCTTTCTCAGACGTCTGGGGACAGACCTTTACCAAGGCTGCAGGAGTGGCTTCTTGGTCTCCTGTCCACCCACCCCTCTCGCTGCTGCTCAGAGCACCATTCTGGTATCGCCTGTTGGAAGCAAGCCCACTTCTGGCTGCCAGGGAGGTGGTCCATCGGCTCTCCTTTCTCTCGTTAACCTTGATTAAGGGAATGACATACAGGGGCCGGGAAGAAGAGGGGCCCACAGACCGTGCGTAGCTGACTCTGGGGGCTGGCTCAGAGCTCCGGCTGAACCCAGGAGCCACTGGATGTTGCCTTGACGTTTGGAATCTTGGAACTTGCTGCTTGCACCCAGGAGTTAAATGTTTGGGCCAATTCATGTTACCGACAGCCCCTGGCTCCGAGTTCCTAATCAAATGTTACAGGGTTGGATTTTGTGGATTCATTGATAATGACTGGCCCCCTCCCAGGTCTGTGTCAATATTGCAGGCAATGGGAGAGGATGCAGAGATAAATTTGAGACGGCCCCTGCCTGTAAGCAGCTTCTATTTCAGTAAGGGAGACATTCATAAGGCATTATTTGCACGTCTAACCACTATCTCTTTTTTATTCCCACCGATCAGAAGAAAAAATGAGTTCTAGTATGGAGTGATTTCAGGGTGGAGGTGGGGACTATAATATGTCTTTTAAATACTGTTAGAAGTCACTGTCAGAAAACACAATAATGGCAGCCATCTGTGTTCGCCAGAAAGAGCACAAAATTCAAGTCCTGGACCTTGCCATTGTAATATCTGGACGGGTTTAGGAGTTCACTTTAATGTCTCAGATCCTTCACATCTACACCTGTAAAATCAGGATGATATAAGGCCTTCAGGGATGTTTTGTAAACCAGAGCGTTTGACAGATACAAGTATTATGTTTTAGCCTCCTGTGTCTATCATTTGTTCATTACTAAATTATTCACTCATTTATTAAATACCTTCTACACTGAGCAAGGCAGGGCACCGGTTCTCAAGGAGCTCCCTGTCTAGACTGGAAGATAGACTTGGCCAAAGATACAGGAAATGGACTGCAGCCTGGGGATGTACAAAGCGCCCAGAGACATGGGGACAGACTGTTAATTCTGTGGGAGGAGGTGGGGGAGAGGAGGGAGGGCTCCCTGTAAGGTGGAAAATCAAAACGAGGGCAGGAGTTATTATCCAAAGGAAGTTTCTGAACGACAGCGTGATCAGGTACATGGTGATACCTGCCTGCAAGAATCAGGACATCTTTATCTTCTGCCTTTTATTAAACGGAGTCCTGTTGTAAATATGGTACCTCGTAGCATGCACCGAAGGGCCAGGGACCTTTGTGCAGTATTTATTCCAGTGTACAGCTTTCTCCCTTTGAAGTAAAACATCATTTAGTATTGCAAACCTGAAATTCAGGTTTCCTCCGTGAGAACAGTGAGTGACTTTAGACATACTAGCTTAGAACATAACAGGGTCAATAAAAACTGGATAACTTGGAGATGATCGTGGATACTTGGAATTTCAGAATTTTGGTGGGACCTAGCGTTCTCTGTCTCTGGTTAACACTTGCTGAAATAAATCCTATACGCCCGGGTTTCTGCGTGGACGTAAGAGCTTTGAATAGCGTATTTTTAAAAGTCTTTGCAAGGACATCAAGTTTCAAATGACAATTTTAATAATGGAAAAAAGTCCGCAAATACAGTAGTCATTTCGTTCTAATGAGAAATGCCAGAAGCTGGTGAAAATGACAGAATGTGGCTCAAGCTTATCACATCAGGAACCCAATTAAAATGAGTTTTTGAAAAATAAATATTGGTTTAGTAATGTAAACTTGTAATTGCTGTATTATTTTAATGGAAATAAAATTAACATGATTTAATGGACTGAGCGACCATTAATTTTCACTTGTTAATTTATTAGGGGATTTTAATGCCATTGAATGCACAATACAGCCATTGTTTTGTGTGAGCTTCTCTATGAAATAAACAGGACCAAGCAGCGCTGGTTTTAAAAGTTGAAATGAGACTTTATTTCCACTACCTTGTTCTCCCACCTTCTTTATCCACTTCTCCCCCAGCTTCCTATATGTGCTGTTAAATTGTGTAACGTGGATGCAGCTTTCGCAATCAACAAGGCTCACGATTAGTCCTAATTAACTTTTGTCCTTGTCTCCTTTGGTGAATTGACCTGTTAAAAACATATATCAACTCCGCCCCCTTCCCCAAATCCACATCTGCTCGTATTAGTTGGCTGGGAAGACGAGTGCCCAGAAAGGTTGCTCCCGAAGGCAGCCTGGGACTGGGTGGTTTACCACCTTCTGCAGACAGGAATGGTTGCTGAGGTGTTAGATGGTCCTAGCTCCTCCCCAAGGAGGGTGGGGAATCATCTAGTAACCGCTGAGAGGTTCCTGGCCTTGGAGCCTTCAGTCTGTCCACTTTCAGGCACGGTGGTTCCTGGAAACAGTTGGAAATTGCCGTATTAACGCCACCCTACAGAAATTTGGTTTCTAATTTTACTCTATGCCAAGTTTTAGAACACAGATCCCCAGAGGACTTGTCCGGTTCATTTTTATGCTCTCCTTCCTTGTGCCTACCTGGGGCCAAATCCTGTGCTAGATGGCCGGGAGGAAATCGTGAATGAGACAGACACCACACCTGCCCTCTTACGTCTTCTAGTCCACTGGCTGCCAACATGGGTTCTCCGGAGTTGTAATAATGCTGTTAAGTGTTCCCAGGAGTTAAATTTGTAAAATACTGTTTTCTTGATGCCAGAGAGCCAAATCCCTCAAACTTTACAGTTTATTGAGTCTCGACAAGGGCAATTTGCGTGTGTGTGTGCGTGTGTGTGTGTGTGTGTGTGTGTGCATGCGCGTGTAACATTATTCTTTGTTTTGATTTAATTAACTATTTTAGAAATAACAAATCTGTAGCACAAGTCACACTCTCTGCTGTTGATTATCTGAGGCCTCTGCTGTAAACAGCAGCCTGCCACAGTGCATACTACTGCAGAATGTTTTGACAGAGAGACTCAGTTGAAAATGAAAACACCATAGAAGCCTATTAATTAAGAAGTTCGCCTAATTCTGGACTAGGCTGAAGTTTGTTGAGCAGGCTTTTTCTCCCCATGAATACTGTCAAAGAAAAATTTATTATAAACAAGGTTTTTGGGGTCATTTTGGACGCAGGAGTCAGCAGACCTGGGTAGGTTTCTAGACTTAGCTCTGTTTCTGATTAGCTGTGTGACCTGAGGCAAATCGCTTAACATCTCTGGGCCTCAGATGTTCTCTGTTGGAAAATAGGGGAGCTAAACCTTACTGGAGGGCCTTTCTAACTCTAAAATGCAAGCATTTTAGAAGCTCCTATTTGCATGCATTCAGTTGAACGATATATCATAGGTCTTTCTTAATTATTAATGTCCTAAGGCCCCATCAATCTAGTGCCAATTAATTTACATAAATGAAGGTAATAAAACTATAATCCAGTCTTTAATTTTAGTTATGTTACCCTTCTCTCCTCCCTGCCTCTCCCTTACCCTGTGAGTCTAAATCAGTGAAATTTAACTACAAAGGAATATAAAAATAGCTGAATTCTACGAGAAAGATGTGAAGGCTGTGTGTCTTGAGATGCCACGAGCAATTTTTCTTCTTTTGTTGCTATTTTTGGCTCTTCTCGGAGCAGGAAGTTTACTTAAACTAATGACCACAGACGCCTAAAAATGGTTAAATGTAAGAGGTAGGCATTATAAAGGATACCTGTGGAAAATGTTTGCTCATATGTCAGAGCTTACCCAGGAAGCTTCCTTTATTTATTTTCAAGCATCTATATAAAGAAAGACTATGCTGGATTTCGAAAGCTCGTGCCTTTTGTTTGGCAGCGTGGAGGTTATGAGTTTAACCCCCCAGCTAAGAGATGAAAAGGGAGTTTCTCCTGAAACAGTACTTTTTCTGTGTCACGTGGCTCTCCAGGCTTATAGGGGGCAAGTTTCTCCTCTAATGCTTTGCTGGGAGTTTGGGACTGGAGTACCGCTTTAAGAACCACTGTGTAAGGGTTTACCTTTGAAACCTACAGGGTTATAAATCTGGCTGCTTCTGCTGCTAAGTAAGTATTGCATCACCAACTGCTAAGCCAAGTTGTAGCGCTAAGGTGCCACCATTTTTTTTTTCTTTTTCCTTTAGACTGGACTCTTGAAAATAGTGATGCTTTTTGGGTGTGTGTTTTTTAAAGGTCTGTTTTTACGCTGTCACAGCTCAAAAATGCCAAAAGGCATTTTTTCCTTAAAAAATCACCTCTGGGCTTAGCCCAAATGTGGAGTAATGGATCCAGAAAGGACTTTTTGAGTAGTTGCAAGTGGCTGAAAGCAGGCACGGATGATGGAAATTGGGTTTTTCCTTTCACTTCAAATCTTTCCCGTTGTAAAGTCTCTCTTCCCCTTACTGGATTCAGACTCAAGGGGAGCCTTATTTCTCTGTGT
The DNA here is from genome assembly GCF_046562875.1 of Panthera onca. Taxonomy (NCBI): domain Eukaryota; kingdom Metazoa; phylum Chordata; class Mammalia; order Carnivora; family Felidae; genus Panthera; species Panthera onca. The sequence goes on along the minus strand of NC_138344.1, from coordinate 38,142,180 downwards.
GCCTGGGAGGGCAGGGTGAGTTAGCCTGCTCTGCTATCCGTTTAAGTTTTGTGTGTAACCATTTATTTCTAACCAAGCAGGTTCTTAAAATATTACCTGAGGAGCAGGGGGGAGGGTGTGGGTGGACAGGAAAAGCATGGTAATGAAGAAAGAGCAAAGGGCGCTGGAGTCTGACAAACTTGGATTGGAGTATGCCAGTTGCTAACTCTGCGGCAGCCTTGGGAACCTCTGCCTCAGTTTATTGAACCCGTTTCCTTATCCGTAAAGTGGGGTTGGGACTGCCATAAATCAACCCAAATGAGATAAGAGAGACCAAGCCCTTGGCCAATATTTGCAGCTCCCAGCACATAGTAGGTGCTCAGCAAACACTCCTTTTTCCCTTTTGAGGGGGCTATTTGACTGATGGCATCCATCAGTTCCAGCAGGGGACCTCCCCCCTCCCCTTCTTTATTGTCATTTAAAAAAATTGTTTCGCTGACTAAAAATAATAGTATTGAAAACATACTTTGATGAATCAGTGCTCCTGGGGCGGGGGATGGGTAAGCTCCTGAAGAAGAAGTGCTGTGACTCATGCACTTGTCACCGATAGCCTGCCCGTAAGTGCGTGGAAGTGCGTGGTGTTTATTGTTGCTGGTGTTTTTCTGAGCCCCGGTTGGGAAGCAGTTCCGGTTGGAAGCCCCACCTCACCAGTCAGCGTGGCCGTCAAGTAAGGATGGTCGGCACCAGAAACTCGTGGCTCTGAAACAACAGGGGTGTGGGTGGTGGCACCCTGGGCTGCCCTTGGATAGGCACAGGAGGACTCGTGCCTGCACGGCTGGGCTTTGACCCTCCTTCTGGGTGTACTTCTTCTCATGGGGCAGAGCCCCAGGGCCAAGGGATGGCCCATCTAGAGCTTGCACCTCCTCCTTCCAGACTGAGCCATGAGTCCCGACCTTCAGTTCCCTGCCCCAGTGGTCTCGAGACTGCTTTCAGGTTCTGTGTGGGCCTCTTCCAGGTCCATCTGCCCAGGAAAGGGTATACTGCATCTTCCATGGACGTGTGTGCCCCCATGGGCCTGAGGGCTGACAAGGCAGGGCAGGGGGATAGACAGGCTGGATGGAATTCACGCTCGTGGGTGTCTGTATGGGTGTGCATCGAGCCCCTCTGAGTGTGTGATGGCACCAGGTGGGGGGCGGGGGGCTGGCACTTGGGCCCAGTTCTCCCTGAATGTCTGCATCCCAATGTGAAACCAAGAGTCCAGAGAGCTCTAAATGCCCACCCGTCCTTCCACCTTGTGTTAAAGTGTTTGTCAAGGTAAGGAAGATAGAATATATTCCATTCATCAGTTGCACTGATTTCCATCTCTTGAACGTGACATACGGCATGTGGGCCTTCACATGTCCTCTGCTTGGGACCTACCAGGGGTGGAGCTAGCTTGTTTCTAGCCACCCCCTCTCTATTGTCAAGCCACGATGGAGGCCCCGCCTAGGTGCACCACTGTATGGACAAGACTGTGGAGACTTTCACAGGGATTGATTTCCCTCACCTTGAACCCGGATGGGAACAAATTACAGATCAGGGAGGAGGTGATAACGTGTTGCAGCTGCCCGTCTTACAAGTGGAGCTAGAGTTTGACACCTGCTAATGCATTTGTTGTTGGGTATGCTTACTGGGCACTGACTTTGTGTGGGGCCTCAGGGGATATAGAGATGTAGAGGTCAGGTGCCTCTGAACTGCGCAGAGGCAAAAAAGGGTCACAGCGACCACAGTTGTGGCGGGCTCAGGGGACAGACACTCTAGTAAAGGTCAAACAAGTGTTGATTTGGGAGCCCTGAGGAGGAGCAGCTCTCTTCCTCGGGAAGGCAGCAGGCTTCACAGAGGAGGTGGTGCTCCGGCGGGACCTTACGGATGGACAGAGCATGGGCGTGGGGCGAAGGCTGCCTGGAGCACTGGCCAGACGGAGCATGCAAGGACCTGGTGTCTGGGGCCGGCAGGACATTCCGGAGTGGCCAGGGCATGGAGGTGTCTGGGTCAGGCAGAACATTCCGGGGTGGCCAGGGCATGGAGGAAGGAGTGGCCGGAGAGGAACCAGGGAAGGCTTCGGTAGGCCAGGCGAGGCATTTGGACATTGCTCTTTGAGCGCCTCAGGGATTTTCAAGTAGGGGCATGGCGTGGCCAAAGCCACTGCGGGGTTCGGGCTCCATTTCCTCCCCCACCCCCATGGCCAGTAACAGCAGGTTTTCTGCCTGAGTTATCCAGGTCAGAGTCATAATCCCTTACACCACCATGTGGACAGCTTTAGGCTATGTCTGGACCAGGGTGAGAATAGTGTTTTGTTCACCGTCAGGAGAGAAGACTAGTTGTACAGCCAGGAGGGCTCTGGGAGCCCAAGTGTTCAGGTAATTAGCTGGTGAGTCATGCCCGCCTCTTGCCATGGATTCCTTGGGAAAGTGAGTGGAGTGATGCCTGGTCTCTCCAAGCGAAGGCCTCGAGACCAGATCTCGGCCTCCCCCTTGGCCTACCCTGTGCCTGGCGCACGGCCTTAGGTGGAATGTCTCCGGACAGTGTTTTTAATTTCTTCATTGATGATCATCTAGGCCAGCAAGCCTTCCACTCCCCGACCGCACTGCAGTCGGCAAGAATGCCTCAGTTCTGTCCTGCAGACTTACAGAATGTCCTGAGTGTATTAAAAACAGATTCTGTTCCTTAACAAGAGAGCAACATAGTTTATTTAAGTCAGTGTTGTTCATTTAGCACCCGGAGCAAGCAGATATCATGGCCATTTAGAGATTGGGTACAACTTCCCTTATCTGGTTAGAGTCGGCTTTTTGTTGCTGTTGTTGTCTGTTTAAGCTTACACATTTTCAGAAGATAAAGCTTTGAACTGTGGTTCTTGGGCCATTTTTGAGAACACTGCTAGAGACCTGCTTCTGAAGGGACAGTGCACGGCAGCGGAGAGCTCTGGATTTATGTTCAGGAGATCCACGTTCAAATCCCTGCTCCCCACCTGCTGCTTCAGTGACGTGGACAGGTCACCTAGCTTCTTTGATCCTTCTTTCCTCACCTGTAAAATGGGGACAATAATACCTCCCTTAGTAGGATTATTGAACTTATTTGGTTAAATGAGCTATGCATTTAGGGCTCCTGGGTGGCTCAGTCGGTTAAGCGTCTGACTCTTGATTTTTGGCTCAGGTCATGATCTTGCAGTCATGAGACGGAACCCTGCGTCGGGCTCCGCACTGAGTGTGGAGCCTGTTTGGAATTTTCTCTCTCCCTCTCTCTCTCTGCCCCTTCCCCTGCTCATGTACTCTCTCTCTCTCTCTCTCTCTCAATAAATAAACATTTGGATGAGCTATGCATTCAAAGCACTTTGCAGACTGGAAAATATTACAGTGTCACCTGCTATTTCTTTATGAAGCACAGCTCTGTAGTGTTGCTAAAAACCCTTTCTGACAGAGATGGATTAAGGCTTCTGAGTTTACACCCAGATTTTCACAAAGGCATTAGAGAAAAATTATACACGATGCTCAAAATTCAATAGGAATATGAACTCAGGGCGCGCATGCTCTGGGGCCTGGTACCAGAATCTTAGGCTCGCTGTGCCAGCTTGTCAGCTTTGTGGACCCGTGGCCGGTCACCTGAGCCCTCTCACCTGGGCGTGAGACAGCATGAAGTGAGTGCTGACTGTATACCAGACGCTAGCATGGGCCACTGATTGACTAGTTGGTTTTTGTTACCCATCTGTACTACTCTAAGAAGGTTGAGTTACTCATGTTCACAGAGGAGGAGCCTGAGGCTTTGAGGGGTCAGCGGCTGAACAGGAATCTGAACTCCAGTCTCTGGTTCCTGACCCTGGTTGCCTGCCCCAGGGCTCCCCGGAAGAGGCTATACCATTATTACCGTTTTCAGCCTCATAAGAAGGTCAGTGAAATTGTGTCAGTAATTTGCTCCAGGTCCCATGATGAGAGATGGACTCCTCTCTGGACTTGCCTTGGAGTCTCTAGCCCTTCTAGAACCTACGGTGATGCTCGAATTCATTGAACCGACCAGGACACTTCTAAGAGTGAAAAGGAGCAGTGCGATTATTAATTATGGCCAGAAGGTGAGCATAAGCCTGGAACGTCCAGCCAAACCTGGGCAAATAGTAACCCTAAGTCACCCTGCCTCCGTGCCAGTGGCTAATGATACCTGACTAGGTAACGGGAGGATTAGATCAGCCGGTTCGTATGTTACTGCTAAAGGGTCAGGGACTGAGCTATTTGCTCCTGGTCCAGGTGAAGTGACTTTGCCTGAGGTCAGGCAGCAAGTTGGCAACATGATATCCGAAAGCCGGATGAGGCCTCAGAAATAATCTAACACAGTGAAGTTAGCGCTAGAGCTTTCTTAACTGGAGCAGGAGTTAGGGAATGTTTGGCTGTGCGGATGGCTGCTCTCCAGCAACAGGAATAGAGGTTAGAGGTCAGAGCGGGGGTGGCTGCGAGGAGATGGTGAGGCATTCACCCGGCTCTAGAATGTCTGCATCCTCTCCCGGCTGTGTCCCTGCAAAACCCAGGAGATGCTCTCAGGCCCAGCGCAACCCAGACGACATTTAATGGCCAGGAGCAAGAGACTCCTCCTGTGAGCTGACCTTTCCTGCTCCCCTGTTCCGTTTTAGAGTCCCGGAGGATACCACTGGCTGGTTGTTGGTACAAGTTTAGTGGATAAACCCTCTGCTGAAGAATTTTGGAAGGCATTGAGGAAGGAATTAAAAATAACAGCAAGCATGCCTTTTCTTTCTCTCTGATTGTGGTCAATGCATGGAATGTGCCAGGGCCTCTGTGGAGCACGTGGCCCCAAATAACCCCTCTGCCAGTGGAATTCTGTAGAGAACACGGAAGGGCTAGGAGCCGTCTCACTGCCGCTTTGTGTTCTCAGGATTCGTTCCTGCGATCTTCTCTTGCCCCGAATAACTTGTTGGAAGTCTGGAGAGGGACTTGAGTCTTCTGTGTTCTCCAACCAGGCAGGCGGCTGTCATAGGGGAGGCCCTGTCTGATGAGCTCCAAGGAGAGCAGCTGGAGTGACAAAAGTGGACCGGTCACAGGCTGAGAAAAGGGAAGTGTAAATTCAAGCCAAACTTGGCAGCATTCGCTTTGGAGAACTTGAGCTGATACTATGGAGCTCTGGTCGTCATCCTTTGTGGCTATGCCGTGTCTTATAAATAGAACAAGATGCATTCTCATCCCCCCCCCCCCGCCCCCTTTCTCTACCCCACAGACACAAGGAGGCATGTGTGTGGGTGAGTATGGGCAGGGAGTATTAATTATTTATGTTCCAGTTCTTCAGAGAGACATCGTGGGAACTGGGCCCTGGGCTCCATGGAGATGACCAGGCCATGTCATGGGTAAGGCTGGAATCTCTTGCTGAGTTCCAGCAGTCCTGATCATGCAGCCCTCTCCTGCCTGGTAGTGCCCTGAGCCCGCTGGCCTTTCCCTCTGTGGTCCATCCTATATTCTGTATCGGGGCCAGACTCACTGCGTGAGGATACTTTTGGCTGCAGGTAACCTAAAACCCAACTAACACCTTCAACGGTGTGGAGGTTTATTATCTCCTCTACCGTGTTTGGAGGCAGGGAGGCTTCGGGCATCACCAAGGACTTGGGAGCCTTCCGTCTTTCTGCTCTGCCAGCTTCAGCCTGAGGGGTTTTGCCTTCAAGCTTGACTCCTCGTTGGTCCAGGGATGGCCACAGCTGCCGCAGGCATTACCCTCTTTATACATCCAGGGGACGGAAAGGGCTGCTTCTCCTTGGTGGGGGCGTGGGGGTGGGGTCTCTTTATCCAGGAAGAGCCTCCTGGAATCTCATTGGCCAATGTTGTGTCGCGTGCAGTCAGGGCAGCGATAATGGATTGCGATAAGCCTCTTGAGGTCAAGGATCCAGGCTATTTCTTTGACACATTACTATACTTAGTACCTGCTAGGCACTTGGTGAATTTCAATCAATACTTGATTACTGTTTACCTTCTTCTCTGAGTAGATTCCTGAGCGCTTACCTAATGTCTTGCTAATTCGGGAGTTGTGGTGGTAAACCATTCAGAGACCAGCTGCCCCCACGGAGTTTACAGTCAAGACAAGACCCAGAAACAATTATGTAACTGTGTTTGGAGCCTCTAGTGGGTGGATTGTTGGCAGTTGGCCAACATGGCAGCTTTGGAAGAGGTGTGAAATTGGGGTTCAGGGAGATAAGTGGATGGGTGATTCACAGGGGAGACCCTCGAGGCTTTTGAAGTCTATGCCTGAGGATGACATCTTGTGACCCAAGCCAGGTCTCTTTAAGCAGTTCAGATTTCGGTCTCCACCCCTCCAGTCTTGTTTTCCTGTTGACAAAATGAAGGTAGAAACTTGCCCTTGAGTCTGGAGTGGGGGAAGGGCAGAGAGCTGAGAGCTCATGCCCCCAGGGGAAATCTTCTACTGGTTCCTGTGGTATTCTACCTACAAAACCATGTGCAATTCAATGGCACGCTTAGTGTTGTTGTGAGTCTCACTGGCTTTGAATCTCCTAGAAACTTTCTCTGAAAGCATATAGATGAAGAAATGAAAACTCTATAGATGTTTAGTGGTTAAAAACAAAGTGCTGGCTGATTTACGTAATTTTTTTGTCGTTTTCTTTTTTTTTTTATTTAAAAAAAATTTTTTTTTTTTAATGTTTATTTTTTGAGACAGAGAGAGACAGAGTATGAATGGGGGAGGGTCAGAGAGAGGGAGACACAGAATCTGAAACAGGCTCCGGGCTCTGAGCTGTCAGCACAGGGGCCTGATGCGGGGCTCGAACTCACGGACCGCGAGATCGTGACCTGAGCCGAAGTCGGCGCTCAACCGACTGAGCCACCCAGGCGCCCCTTTTTGTCGTTTTCTGATGGAACTTTCTGCAGAGATAGAATACCCTGGAGTCTTCCTGCCACAGTCAGCTAATAACTGACTTCAGGTCTGCAAATATGCTTTCATTCCAATTCAGAAAAAACAAAACAAAACAAAAACAAAAAAACACAGCCTGTCCCAAGACCTCGTGTTTCATTTTCCTATTGATCTAGATGCTGGGAGAACTTGGGACCCCGGGGGAGCATCTAAAAGCTAATTAAAGATGTTTGCTTGAGGTTTGCCTGTTTTTCTTGCTTGGTTGAGAGAGTTGCAGTTTTTGCTTTTATTGTTAAAAAAAAAAAAAAAAAAGAGAAGCCATCGCCACTGCTGATCCAGGAGGTGGTGGCTGGGGGTGTTGCACCCTTCGGTAAACACGTGACATTGTCCTCCTTCCCTCTTCACTCGGTCCCCCACAGAGGCACCTTTGAGCATAGGCCTGGAACCAAAGCAGCTACTGCAGCTACTTGCCTTGAAAATTCCCGAGTTTCCAGGAGTAGTGGCCAGGTGAGCCTGGGTGTGAAACCCAACTAAGCTGTCCCAGCGTGAGGCTTCTGGTTCTGTTTGATCAGCTCTGGTTCTGAAGTTAATGGCCCGAGCTCCCCACTCACAGAGGGAGAGTCAGCATGTGGGGAGGCCAGGGGCCCGCCTGCCATCCCAGGGGTGCCCCCAACCCTTTGTTTAACCACGGCTGTGGACCAGTGGTCTCAGATGTTTACCATCGCCTGTTTATAAGAGGGAAGTGTGGTCATATTTCTATCTCTTTTGTGGGCTGCACGGTTGCCTTACTGGGGCTCATGTGGGAAGTGGTTACCGTTAGGAGGAGGGTAAAATAACAGTACTCACAAAGGGACTTTGATCCAAGAATCCTTTTGAATGTCATCTTTTGGCCACCGTGTTTTTATTTATTTATTTTTTTGCCTATCGGCCTTCACGTCAGTAATGAGAAAATCCAACCACATAAGTGGGCCTCATGCTCCCCAGTGGGGCTGGATCACAACTGCAGTGCAAACTTCTCCTCTCCCCGGGTTTCACTGTGGGGGTGACCCCCAGCTCTGTGTATCTGCCACAGCCGGAGACCCTCCCCTCCAGCTGCTCTCTGGACATCAGTACCTGAACGTCCCAGCAACACCTGGAATTGACCTTGTGCCTTTCCTTTCCGTCCTCCTCCCACAACCTACGTTGGTTTACATCTTCCTTCTTATTGAAGCCACAGGTTCAATGAAGTGTTCAATCCTTGAGTAAACAGTCAATTGCGCACACGGAGGAAATGCAGTCGCGGTGTCCCGTTTCTTCGGTGAGGCGGTGGGTCCCCGGCCACTGCCTGGCAGAGGTTGGCTTTATGAATTCTGGAAGGTCAGCTTGGCTTCTCTGGGGCCTTTGCAGCTACAACGTGACAAGCTTTGAGAGAATCCCGGGGCTCAAAATGAGCTGTAATATTTCATGACACCTCTCTGTCCTCTCCCCCTTGGCTTCTTGCCTTTTGCTGTTTTCTTGATGCACATGTTTTCCTAAGGGGACACATCTAAGTTTTCATCTGATGCTCTATCTTCAGAGGTGGCTCATTACTTAATGACCTTATTTAATTCAATCATAGGTGGTGTTGTTTAACGCCCCCCCCCCCCCCGATATTTACTGAGCATCTTTACTTGGTGGTGGACCAGACATCATGGCCCAGGAGTTGTGAATGCATTGTTGGTTTGGACAGCCATACATCCTTCTGCCTTCCTGAAGCTTCCAGGCTTGTGGTGGAATGAGGCCCACCTGATGAGAATCTAGCCCTTGTTCCCCCGCCAGGGGAAATCAATCTGCAGGCAAAGAGGAATTCTTATTTAGCCCGAAGCACACGCTTCCTGAGCTTCTAAGGCACCGGCTGCATTCCAGTCCTGGTGCCATAAAAATACAGGAAGGAAAGGAAACGTGTTCACAGGTTGGTTAGAGATTTTAAACCGACAATCAACTCTCTCTTGTCCACAAGAAACCAGAATCTGCCCCTGGCTTTCGGTCTCTCAGGCCTATAGCTCAACAGAGTGCCCTTTCAAAACTGGGGTAGATTCTCTTTGCTAATGGCTTTTTCCATGAACCTCAGCCAGCAAGCATATTCTTTGAGGATTACAGTTTGACCGGCACACTCAGGAAGCTGTAAAGAGAAGCATCATTTTGTCTTTAAGCTGTTTTAAGGCCACTGAGGCTTGGAGCCTTCCAGAGATTAATTGGAGAATGGCGTCTGAAAGCATACCATAAGTTGGCAACGACCATTCTTTTGACGTGCTGTCAGGAGAGGGAACGAGAGGCAGAAGGCCTGAGTCCTAGCCTGGTGAACCAGCTTTGTGACTTTGGGTGAGTCACTTTACTACCCCGGGCCCCTGGTTTCCTCCTTTACAGACCAAAGGCGTTGGCTTACCAGGATTTTAAAGTTTCTTCCACTGTAAAAATTCTAGTTCTTGAGCTTGCATTCAAAGAAATGACTGGCTCTGTTACTCATTCAGATAGTTTCGGGATCACTGTACAATCACCGTGGGGGCTAGGGGTTGGGGCCCCCAGAAAACAGAACGGAAAGTGCTTTGAGGTGCAAGGTGAGCTGTGGTGGCTGGGACTCCTGCTTCATAACGATTCACATCTGGTTGTCAGGCTCGCCATGGAAGGTTCTCAATCTTGGCTCTTGAGAAAAATTCTGGTGTCCGGACCACACCTCAGACCGATGAATTCAGCCTGTCTGCAGGTGGGGCCTGGGAATCTGCATTTTAAAGCTCTCCTGGCAATTGCGCCATTTAGCCAGGATGGAGAATGAAGCCCTGGATCTTATGTAAAGCTATGGTTCAGGGGCAACTGGCATGTGTTCTGGGGTGGGGTGGGGGTGGGGGCGGGGAGTGACAGTGGCTGCTTAAAAATAAATAAAGAGTGCGGGCGCTCAGACAGAGAAGTTCTAGATTCTAAAAGCACGTTGGTTTGGCGATCGCAGCTGCCCCCTGCCCTGAGGTTTAGAGCTCCAGGTCTCTCCTATCTCTGGGTCAGTGGTTTCTCCCCATCTCTCAAGCAGCGGAACCATCTGTAGTTGGTTATTTCTGCTCAGGAAACTCCGAGTACTAAGTGGGGGGTGGAGCCGGGTAGGTGTGGAGCAGGAATGGACTAAACAGGCCATTACCCACACCCACACCTTTTTTTTATTTTTATTTATTTTTTGAGAAACCGAGTCAGAAGCCTCAGCCAACGCTGGCGTACCTTTATGTCAGATCCTTCCAATGCCTTGGCGGACTGCAGGGGCCGTGGAAGCATCTATGCCCTTCCTGTGCTTTGGTGAACGTGGCCCTGCCCGTGGTCGAAAGCGTCTGCTGCTTCCTCAGCTGTAGCGTTTAAAACCTCCCCCTGTTTGTGCCCAGCTGGTGGTGGTTTCCTGCAGGGAATCCATCCCTACAGCTATGAAATCTGATGGGGCACAGTTGTCCGGGTTCTTTTTTAATGAAAAGGCCAGAATGGGGAAGGACAGCTGATTCGAATCTCTTTCAGGTGGTGGTTAAAGGAAGGCAAGGCTGAACGCTTCAGTTGGTGTAAAATAAGCTGCAGGAGAAAGGAGAACTTGTCAGTTCTGATCAAGTCCAAAGAGTTTCACAGACCAAGGGGGCGGGGGGTGCTGTTCCGGGAGCTTTTACAATGACAAGGTTTGGGATGCAGGTGTAGACACACATGCCAGACGTAGGGTGGTGTTTTTGAGATGAGTGAGGAAGGCATCAGTCAACAAATACTTACGGAGCTGAGCAAGACATCCAGAGAAATGGGAAATACGGCCCCTGTCTCCAAAGAGCATACACTCTCACTGGGGGCTTGATACATAAGCATGGGGTGTGGTAGTGAAGGCCTTCTCTGCTGTGGGCACATGGTGAGTACCTGGGGGTGCCGAGGGAGAGGCAATGGAAGGTGGGGTGGGACGGATGCATCAAAGAATGTGGGTCTGAGCTAGTGAAAGGGAGATACCCCACTATTGGGCAATGTCCTCCTTCCAACATGGTGTCGATGGTTTGCGGGGGGGGGGGGGGGGGGGGGGGGGGGGGGGCAGCCTTGGTGGGCACCCCATTGCTAGCAGGAATGACTATGTTCTTGCCCTCATCGACATTGCTTTCAGGAGTATGTTTTCCCTTAGTTTCCACGTACCCACCTGAATTTTTGGCATAGTTTCAGTTGGAAAGTCTTTTCTGCTGGGCCCAGAAATAACCGTGTAATAGGATTGTTCTTGGTTCCAGCAGCCCCCTGGCACCCTCTCAGTGGTGGCTGCATTTCGGGTGTGGATGGGAATGATTATTTGTGCATCAGGAAACTCAAGTTTGTCCTGGGAGCGAATTGTGTGATTGTCAGTAAACGCAGGACTGGCTTTGTTAAGCCCTGGCCGTGGCCAAGGCTGTTATTTCTCTGTGGGTAATTATTCCAGGCTTTCACGGTCACGAGCTGAGTGTAATCGGGGGCAGATAAGAAAGTTATATATAGAGCAAAGTACATATTTCTTAAGGTGGGTGGCGGAGGCATTATATATGTGTGTGTTTGTGTGTGTGTTTAAAAAAAGACCTATATTTTCTGGGCAGCAGAATTTAAGTTTCCAGTAAACATCTCCCTCCCTTGTTACTTCACCTTTTAATTTTGTGTTTATGGTCTCTGTGCTTTGAAATTGTTTGGCCGTGAGGGCAGCCTGAAACAGGCAGAACGGGCCAGGCCCTTTGGAAGCCATGGTTTAGGTCAGAGTTCTTAGAGTCACTCTTACCAGCTGACTGGCAGCTCAGATGTGATTACTAGAGCTCATCTGGAATAAAAATAGAAACCTTGAGCCTGGGAGGGGGTGGGGATATACATTTATGCATTTATTCCCCCATTACCACCTTTAATGCAGGAAGAATCCTCTGTGTGTGCTTCTGGGCTGGGGTTGGTTGTTTTTTGTTCTTTGTTTTTTGGTTTTTTCCCCTCTGTTCCCCCATTTGCCCATGGGGATGCCTCTGCTCTGGAAATGAGAAGCTTGCAGAGCCCCAAGCCTGGAACTAACCCTTGGCTGGACACACACGAGGTTCAGCGGCTGCGGAGTGGAAACCGCCTCTCCCGGGAGATTCGGTGGGGCGCAGCGTTGTTGTCGGCTGAGGAAGCACGGGGAAGAGAGGAAGGGGGGCAGGAGAAGCAGAGGAGAAACCCCCCCCCCCCCAAAAAAAAACAGCAGAGCTGGCCACGGCTGTGTGGTAGCAGAAGCGGCCGAGGAGACATGGTGGTATTTTGCTGCCTTTTCATACCACTTTCTGTTCGGTGCTGCTGGGAAGACCATTTCAGAAGTTCTCCCCCCCACCCCCCCCCCCACCCCAACGGAGGGAGCAGCTTCTGTGACATTCTGCACCTGTGAGCAGGTGGCGTGGCCAGGGCTGACCTCAGGCCTTTGTCAGCGCCACCTTGCTCTGGATGAAGAGAGCCCAGGGAACCGAGAAGGGAGGGCCCTTCCCTGGGGACCCTCAGCACCTGACCTGCACAGTTCCCAGGAGACCCCAAATAAAGCATTTGACCTAAAGCGAGCAGTGCTGGGTGTGAGTGCACCCAACAATTGTGCAAGGTGGGCTTTTTTTTTTTCTTGGCTGTGGGGGAGGTGGCTGCTTTCGCCTGTAGTTTTTTTTTTTTTTTAATGTTTTATTTTTGACAGAGTGCAAGTGGGGGAGGGGCCAAGAGAGAGGGAGACCAGAATCTGAAGCAGGCTCCAGTCTCTGAGCTGCCAGCACAGACCCCGATGTGGGGCTCCAGCTCATGAACCTTGAGATCGTGAGCTGAAGTCAGACGCTTAGCTGGCCAAGCCACCCAGGCGCCCCCTGGGTTGTAGTTGTGAAGAAGCCAGGCCACTAGAAGATCCTGGAGGGATGAGAGCTGCCCCAACAATCTGACCTTGCCTCCTCCCCTCCTCTCAGCTCTCTTCTGGATGATCATTGCTTGCCCCCCCCCCCCCCCCCCCCCGCCCCAATAAATAATCCTTTTGCCATTTTCTTTTCCCTCGGAGCTTCTTGGTGGTTTTGAATAGCAGGAAAACTAGCCAAGTTTTCTTCTGCCTGTGACATTCCTCATTGTCAACCTTATGGTGGGCTGACAGCATACTTTTATAGCTTGCCGGGCAACTTCTCATTGTTCCTTCTGGAAGCAGCCTGGGGTGGAGACAGGGCAGGTGGCCTTATCCCTATTTTGTAGGTGACCAGGGACAATTTCTTGGTTAGTGGACGAGCAGGGACTGAGGCTATTCCTCTCATCTTTGGCAGAGTAGCTCTTTGCACTCTGTCGCCTCAATGATAAAGGCACATGTATGTGTTCTCAGTAGGTCCCGCACAGGATAATGGATTCTTTTCCAGCTGCTGCCCCTAGGAGGGGGAAACCACCACCACGACCTGTCCTATGTACACTACGTTACAGTGTGCAAGGCATGTTCACGCACATGATTTCATTTCACCTCCGTGACAGTCCTAGAAAGTCAATGCTGGTGTAGATGAGCAAATGGAGACCCGGAGGTGCTAAGTGACTCGGCCCGGGGCACCAGCCAGCAAGCGGCCTGGTGTGGTAAGTGGTTGGCACCGGCTGAATGCCATGGAGGGGGAAGCGAGAGTCGAGTGGGTGGTATGTAACTAGAGATTGGAGGCCCTGGGTTTTGCTTTTCATGCCTCAGAAGCCGTGCAGGGTTCTGGTTCCTGAGAGTTATCTTCTCTGAGAGGGCCTGCCCGCATATGCCCTGCCCTGCGTGGGAGCCTAGACCCGCGTGTGAGGAAGAGGCACACCCAGGTCAAGTGAAGGGCCCCTGAAGGAGTGGTGACAGGCTGCGTGGATGCAGGTGGAATCGGGGTTCACCCTGCCCAGGGCAGGCCATTCCTGTTCCAGGAGGTGAACTTTGACAAGGCATGTCCAGGAATATGGCAGTTTGAATCATGGCGCCTCTCCTGGGGTGGCAGGAAGATCACGGGCTCTGGAGTCTGACAGATGGGTTGAAAATCCCAACTCTTCTTACTTCGTAGCCATGGGTTTTTAGGACAGTCACTTCAACACCTCGAACCTCAACTTGGGGATACTCTATATGTCCTTCAGAAGCTTGCGTACCTGGGGCATCTGGGTGGCTCAGTCGGTTAAGCGTCTGACTCTTGATTTCAGGTCATGATCTTCTGGTTCGTGAGATGGAGCCCCGCATCGGGCTTTGTGCTGACAGCATAGGGCCTGTTTGGGATATTCCCCCGATCTCTCTCTCTCTCTCTCTCTCTCTCTCTCTCAATAAACAAATATTAAAAAAAAAAAAAAAACCCAAAAACTTCATCTCTGCCATACTATGGGTCATATGGCAGTTATTCCCCTGGTCAGAAGTGACTTGACAGGTCCTCATTGACAGATGGGGAAACTGAGGCCCTGAATGGTGTGATGACTGGCCCAGGATCAGAGTCCATTAGTGACAAAGCCACAGCTAGGACCAGATTTCGTGATCCCAGACCCGGGTGTTTTGTTTGTTTGCTCCCTTGTGTTTTGCATGAATCTGGGGGGTAGTTTTCCTTAATAGTTTACACCCTGGCGAGTAGCCATCTCCCTGAGTAAGTTAGTTGTCTTCTGAGGTACAGTCTGTTAACACCCGTGAAAGAACGTGCGAGGCCTCTGAGGTCACCTTCTTGGGGGAGAGGAGCATGGGTGAGAGATGGGGGCACTTTCTTATGCTTGTCTGATGTGAACCATTGTCCACCGGATCCCAGTTTTCCACGTGTGCAGGATGGGAAGCACGGTTGAGACTCTGAGATGCTCCGCTCAGGGCTTTGGAGTAGACTTAGGTTTCTTTAAAGCCCTCGATGCTCCTCTCTACTGCATTCCCCACCCCAGTTCTCTAGGGCTTTAAATCCTCTTTGGCTTGGGGTTGGAAGTAGCTCATTATACTGGTAAGCCTCTGGTCCATTTTGTGCAGTGTTGTTAGGCTAAAATATTATAAACAGACCAAGAAACTGTGCTTCATCCAAGGCCAAGACCCTCTTTCCCCACTTGAGCGTTTGAGTTTCTGCTGCAGTGTTCAGTCTTGGGCTCAGTGAGGGAGACTGTTCGTTCCAGTGCAGGAATCCAGCATGGTTTCTTGTATTGTTGCCATCTGGTTTCATGGGGTCTATTGCTTTTGATTTTCCTCTCCCTCTTGGGAGCAAAACAACCTCCACGTGGTGTAAAAATTAGATCCCCCATCACCTCCCAAGTACCCCAGGTGCACACACACATTGCTGCCATGCTTCTAGGTGGATGTGGCTGAGCGGCATCCCCTTACTGTTTTGAACCTCCTCCTTTATTAGTCCTGTTCCCCTATTGGTCTCCGTAGGGGCCCCCGTCTCCTCTGAAGGGATTTCCCAGTGGGTTCCAGGCCAGAGCCTGACCTGGGATGGGAGCTGCCCCCACGGTGACAAGGACTGAATGTGTTTTGAGGTGTTACCCAGGGACCTGTCTTGGCACAGAGGCTGGTGATCAGTGTCGTGGTGCTACGGTATGTGACCTCTTCAACCAGCGAGTCAATTATTTACCTCCAGATAAACACCAGCACTTTCAGGGAGGAACTGCTGGTTTCATCATGGCTGTGGCTGTGGTTTCTCCAAATTAAGGTGTTTTTTTTTTTTTAAATTTTTTTTTCTTCATGTTTTTTATTTATTTTTGAGACTGAGAGCATGAGCAGAGAAGGGGCAGAGAGAGAGAGGGAGACAGAATCGGAAGCAGGCTCCAGGCTCCGAGCCATCAGCACAGAGCCCGATGCGGGGCTCGAACTCACAGACCGTGAGATCATGACCTGAGCCGAAGTCGGACGCTCAACTGACTGAGCCACCCAGGCGCCCCTAAATTAAGGTGTTTTTATACGTGAAAGTACAGGGATCAGTTTCCTTAGATTTGTTTGTCATGGATGCATAGCTCCCCACTTTTTCCTCCTTAAGACTCACCTGGTTTTCTCTTAAATTATATGCTTGGTACCAGCTTTATATATTAATAATAAATGACCAACACTCTGCTAATATTTTGGGGGGGAAAACCCTTTCATATTCTTCATTTTTTCATATTTTCTAGAATTGTCCATTTGTAGAAGTGTTTGTAGGTGGCTGTCATCAGAATGTATCAGTCCGTCAAACCAGGAAAGCAGAATTCCATCCAGTATTTACCACAGGGAATTTAATATGGGGCCTTGGTTACATAGGCGAGAAAGGAGCCGAGAAGCCAAACATGGGAAGGGGAGATGACCCAGAGCCTAGTGGCAGGAAGCCACTGCCACCTGTAGGCTGGAGGGACAAAGGGAGAAGGTAGTGTTCTCAAAGCCCAGGGTCAGGGTCACTGGTGGCTTACCTAGAGCAGATGTAGCCGCCTCTGGAAGTGCCTGCCCCAGATGGGGGGAGAGGGGAGAAATGTCCTGGCCTCTCCCCTCCTCCCGTCCTCCAGTCTCCCGAGTTCCTGCTGTTGTCCAGACCCTAACCAGTGCCCCTGATGTGGGGCCTGGAACTTCAGGGGTCAGCCCTGGAAGATACGGAGCAGAATACCAGAGGATGAGAAATGGATCAAAGGGCGGACAGGATCCAGACCAGCCCTGGGTACAAGCCGCCTCTTCTAATTTAATACGGTCAGAAGCCTTTTCCCATGTTTTCACATGGTCTTCATGATTATGCGTGTTAACTCAAGTGGATGTACCATTGTTAGCCTACCCATTCCCCGCTGTTGAGTGTTTAAAATCATGATAGATCAGCAGTTCTCAAACTGTGGGCCCCGACCAGTATCCGCATCACCAGGCAGCTTGCTAGAAATGCGATCTCAGGCCCCACCCCAGACCTCCTGAATCAGAAACTCTGTGGGTGGGCCCAGAAATCTGTGCTTTAAAAACCCTCAGGGGGATGCTGATGCCCATTATTAGCTTGAGAACCACTGTCACAGGTGGTACCACACCTCGTTGAAAGTGGGGACAGGATGCTGAGGGTGCTGGTGGTCGGATCTCTTTATCCAGAGCAATGTGGTGTAGCAGAAAAGGCACAAGACTCCAGAGCTGTGTACTTCTGGGGTCAAGCCTCACCTTTGCCCTTAACCTCCTTTTGGCTCTTTCCTCTTTTGTTCAACAGCTAAAAATATCAAACCATAGTAGTGGTGTGAGAATTAAATGAAATAACGGGCATGATGTTCCCTATAGGTTGGGTCTTCTGGAGCTTTGCAGGAGGAAGTGTGGCAATAGCCTCCAGCTTCTGCACCATAGAAAATTGGCCCTGGTACCAGTACTTGAGGTGTGTGGTCTGAAAGTCTGTGATAAACCCTTAGGAAGCTGATGAGCAAGCTTTAAGTCCACAGGCATCTTAGACTGAGACTTGCATGTTTGGAGTCAAGCTTCCCTCCCCCACCCCATTTTTATGTGTTCTAACCTGACCCTGTGCTTACCACTTCTTGTCATTCTTGTCTAGCCACTGGGTGGATTGGGAAGACCACAGACCAGGACCCCTGGCTTTCTGTGCTGGCTGTGTGTTCCTGGGCAGATCACTTAACCTTTCTTATCTGTAAAACGTCTACCTTGCCTCTCTGGATGACCATGGTGTAGACCAGGTGGGCCAACGGACATGAAGTCCGCCTTGAACCTTAGCGGGCCCTATGCATGGAGAGCCTCCAGGGTCTCCTCCCCTTCTAGTCCTGATGCCGGAAGTGCTAAATCTGAGTTTGTCAGTGAGAGCAGGCGTCTGGGCACCCCATTGCCCTGTAGTGACCTGTAGGCAGGCATGAGACCCGGGGTCTTCCTCCTATCTTTCTCTTGTACTCCTCCCCTAACCCTACCAAGTAGGGAGTCTCATGAGAAGTAACCAAACTCAGATAGCTTAAGCAGAAGGATGTGAGTGGACCCGTGAGGGGTCAGACAGAGGCCCACTCTGCCTCAAAGCCATCCATGGAATTGCTACTGCTAAGAAGGGAAAGAGGAACAGGGTGAGAGCTCCTGCTGATGTATGGTGATCCATTGGGTCCACAAGTACTGTGTGTGTGTGGGTGGAATAGACAAGCCAGTTGGAGCTTCCTGCCTCTGGTAGCACCCAAGAGAAGCCTCTTGGACCTGCAGGGGGACCAGCCACGATCCCACAGGCGGGTTTTGGTGTCTTCCTCATTTTTTTTTTTTTAATTTTTTTTTTTTTTTAACATTTTATTTATTTTTGAGACAGGGAGAGACAGAGCATGAACGGGGGAGGGGCAGAGAGAGAGGGAGACACAGACTGAAACAGGCTCCAGGCTCTGAGCTGTCAGCACAGAGCCCGACGCGGGGCTCGAACTCACGGACTGTGAGATCATGACCTGAGCCGAAGTCGGCCGCTTAACTGACTGAGCCACCCAGGCACCCCAGTGCCTTCCTCATTTAATGGCGAAGGAAGCTAAGGCTCAGAGGCCTCAAATGATTTACCTGAGGTTTAAAAAGGCAAGAAATTTGAGCCCAGATCATGTGGTTTCCGGTCCAGGGCTCTTTGCGTGACACCAGTGTGCTTCCAAGAGCTGGGCGTGGCCAGCACGTTTCCAAACCCTTTCCTACTCATTCTGTGGGAGGCCCTCCAGGCGGGCAGGAGGACAGAGTGGCTGGCGTGGGGGTGGGGGGTGGTCCTCGCTATGAAGGGCCCAGCAAAGTCAGCCTGAGCCCTGGGCAGGTCAGAAGATGTGCCACCCTCCAGGCAACAAATGTTCACCTACGGTGTGGACTGCAAAACTGGAAGTGACCTCGAGATGGGAAGTGAAGCCCCTGGGAGGAGAGCCTAGGTTGCTCCCATTCAGCCTGCATTTGCGGGGTGAGCAGGTGCCATCATCCCACCCGGCGGCTACCCCTCTCCCCTCCCAGGGCAGGACAGAGGGCATTTACCTGGCTGCCCTCTAAGGTAGACTCAGCACAAAACAATCTTATTGTTCAAGCCCTGCTCAAAATTGCTACCCTGCGGAGAAGGCTGCGGCAGGGCAGGGTGGGGCGTGATAACATGGAACTCTGGGCCTGCTGGGGCAGGTCTTAATGACTGTAAATAACTGTGGTGGAGGCCGGACCTGAGCTTTTTAACTCAATAAGTATACGTTATTTTTAATGTAGCCAGGGACGTTCTGAGAATCATAATTACCTGAGATCTGCTTTACAGGCACTTAGGGAAGGCACATGGGGCCTGTGCTAACGTAGGTAAGGATGTGGCCACATACGCCGAACAGGTGTCTCGAAGCCTTTGCGTTAATTCTTTATTTAAACCCTTGGCAGGCGGCTGCTGACTTGATATACCAGAGCTTGTTGGAATCAGAGTTGTTTTCTTTTTTTCTTTCCTTTCCTGGACTTAAATGCACTTGAGTTTTAAGCCACTTCTGCAAACCTCTGGGTAGCTGACAGGGCTGCGTTGGGGGCGGGGGGGCTGGGGGACGGTGTTTCAAAAACTCTTCTGTGTGTCCCTTCGACTCTCACAGCATACTTCACTCGTGATGCTTCTGGTTCCCGTGTGTGCCCGCACACGCAATTTCCCCACACTGAGCAATCCTCAGATTCGTTGGGAACCGGCTGAATGTCTTCCCTGCAGTTTAATTCTATCCAGACACTGTCTACCTGGGGGATAGCATCAGGTGCTGCCGGTGAACAGCTCAGTCCCAAAAGAGTGCCCCCGCCCCCACCCCGCCATTCAGATGTCCGTCTGAGTCCTGTTACAATGTATGGGCTATTGATCAGGGGTTCAATTAATTTGCCAGAGTGACTCAGAAAACTCAGGAAAACATCTTACTGGTTTATAAAAGGATACAAGTCAGGAACAGCCAGATGGAAGAGATGCCCAGGGCAAGATATGTGGGAGGGGGCTCTGAGCCTACGTGTTTTGTCAGTGCTCGCTGAACCCCATCCGTTCGGGATGTTGTGTTGACGTCATTATTTAGGCACGATGGATTAAGTCATTGGCCATCAGTGATTGAACTCCATCTTCAGCCCTTCTCCTGTTCCCAGAGGTGGGGGTGGAGGTGGGGAGCTGTGGCTGAAAGTTCCAACCTTCTAATCACATGGTTGGTTTCCCTGGTACCCAGGTGTCCCTCCTTAGGAACTTAAGTCCCCTCACTTACAGAAACCCAGTTGTGGTTGAAAGGGGCTCATTATGAGTAACAAAAGATACTCCTGTCACCTTCACTGCTCTGGAACTGTTTCAGAAATTATAACAAAAGATGCCCTTATGGCTCTCCTCTAGGAAATTACAAGGATTTCAGGAGCTCTGTGCCAGGAATGGTGGACAAAGACCAAATATATATTATAAATCACAATATCACAAGGAACCTCAGTGGGGTGGTGACAGGTCCAGAAAGGTTAGCCTGAGCCGAGTGGATGACAGGTCTTAGGCAAGTCCCCTCTCTTCTTTGAGTCTCAGTTTTTCCAGCAGTAAAAGGGTGATAATGATACCTGTCTCTCAGGGTTGTTAGGAGCTTGAGTTAATGCAGGTACAAAGCTTAGCTCAGCATTTGTCACCTTGCTAAGAGCTGGTAAATGGTCTCTTCTTTCCTTCCTTTGGTGTTGACCGGATAAAAACGTGGCTGGTTGCTCACCCAGCGTGCTGTGCCACGTTGACAAAGGAACTGCCACACAGTGTGGCAGCCCCAGAAAGGTGAAAAGCTGCCCGTGAAGTTTCTCAGCTCATCAGGTACTGAGGTAGATGAACATTTTAACCCAGACCACTTTTATCTTTCAGCATTGAAGCCCGGAACCAACACAGGGCCTCTGGATGTGGGGACTTGAGCTAATTTGGCTTTAGACCAAGCAGCCCGCCAAGAGCTGTGGGAGTGTCTTGAGCCTGTCCTTGACACAGGTGTGGCTGGCATCAGGGCCAGCTTCATGGGCACACTGAGTGTGCAGTCACACACAGTCCCACGCTCAGGAGGGCCCTGTGCTTGGTTCAGTATCTGTTGTCAGCATCTTAAATTCTTGTTTTTCTCTGAGCTAGGGTCTTGTAAGTGAAGTCCAGTGAGATGGTGGAGCATGAGCTTGAGTAGAAGAGCGATGCATGCACGTTGTTTCTTTTCTCTTTTTTTCTTTTCAAGATTATTTTTTGAGAGCAAGCACAAGCAGGGGAGGGGCAGAGAGAAAGAGAATCCCAAGCAGGCTCTACACTGTCAGCACAGAGCCTGATGTGATGCTTGAACCCATGAGCTGTGAGATGATGACCTGAGCCAAAACCGAGTTGGACGCTTAACCAACTGAGCCACCCAGTCGCCCCCATTGTTGCTTTCTGCCCTGACAGGCCTGATGTTTTCCCTTTGAACCAGAACTTGTTTAGATACAGAGAGAAGGCCATGTCATCCTAAGAAACATCAACGACCAAGAAATCCTATCTTCCACCTTCTTACTTGTGTTACTTCCCCATATCAGCCAACCACTCACACTGAAAATGATGACCTAGAAAGAAAAAGAAAGCTAAGGCCACCAGCCCACAGTGGCCATTCCTTTCAGCCCTTCCTTACTCATCGGTAAGCAGAAGGTAGAGTGTTGGTAGGATGTGTACATATCAAGAAGTAAAAACAGTTGAGTTAGTTTTATGCAGTGTTGCCATTGTTCTGGTAAAGTCACAGTGTATCTGTGTGTCCAAGCCATGAAATACAGATTGTGTAAGTTCAGTGATTTCACACCTTAGTTAAAATGCTCTTTCTTATGTCTGTATTTAAAACTGCATTGCATAGCATAAACATGAGTGGTAAAACTCATGTTAATAATTTAAACTTTAACTTTTTTTTAGAAGGATATTAAATAGCAAATTTGAAAAATGCCCTAACAAGCCAAGAGAGAGGCTCTGGAAGGAAACGAAAAAGTTTTCCATTTTGATACCATTATTGGTATCTTTTCCTTGCTTTTTGTCCAAGGGGCTCCACATTTTTATTTTGCCCTGGGCCCCACATATTCTGTAACCCACTCTGGCTGGCATCCTGGGGCTGGTGCTCTCAAGCTCGTCTTGCACACGCAGGCCCTTTGCTAGATCTTTGGTCCTATCATACTATCTTCTGGGTCACAGAGCCAAGAAACAACATACAGACAAGTGAGCATTGACCCTTGCTCTGAAGATTCTAGGCTGTTCAGGTTTTGGTGGGTCTGTTGATAGGGACCACAGTTGAGGAATTTCAGAGGCTACATGCACAGTCCTGTTGGTGGTACTTTGGGGCCTACTGTGCATTCACTCTTGGGAAATTTTGAGCTGCTAGGTGTTAGAGGCATGAACAAGAAGTGGGCTGAGAGAGGCTTCTGGTAGAATCCAGCTCTGGCTTGGTCTCCTTGGGCAGGTCATGTCTTCCTGGATCTGTTTCTTCACCAGGTGATTCTCCATTGTATTGTAGTTGTAAGAGTGTGAGCCTCTTGGAGGCTGGATTCTTGGGTCAAATCTTGTCTTCACTTCTTTAGTAGTTATTGGATCTTGGGCAGGCTGTTCAAGCCTTGGTTTCCCCATCTATAAAATGGGCATAATGGTAACCACCTCCTAGGGTATTAGAAGAGTGCAGGGGAGGGAATTAACATTGTGTCTGGCACATAATGTCAAATAAATGGTTGCAATGGTCATGATGGTGAAGGAGGAAGAAACCATCCCTAGAAGTGCTAGGATCAAAGTAGTAGTTTCCGGGGACCCCAGCATTTGAGGTCTAACTTGAAGATTCTATGAGTACAGATGCTTATGGAAACTTTGCCTCAGACTTCTAAGCAGCTCTTCCAACTGTGTGATTTAGAAGTTACTGGCATGAGGGGAGAATTAGAGTGTTTGGAGTTTGATCTGGGCCCTCCCCTTTCCCCCTTAATCATGAGACAAGTGACAACAGCCCCTTCTCCACCAGGCCTTGTTATACTCATCTGTAAAATGGATTGCCTGCCCTACAGCATGAGGCCCAGTGGAGGGCACACAGGCAGAGGGCTTTCATAAGCTTAAATTCAAGATGCCGTGTTAGGAAGAGCTCTATGGGGAATCCTCTGTTGATTTAAATCGTGCGCGCTCTGGCCAGAAGCAATGGAGAAGCCGTTGCTTTGCTTGGGCCTCAGTTCTTCATCTGCGAGATGAGAGGAACAGACTTGGATGTAGCATGAACTGCCCCCACGAGCAGGTTCTAAAAGAAGGAAAAGGGGACAGGGAGGGAAAGAGAGAAAGAAAAGCCGCGGAATTTGGAATTGTCCCCTGACTGAGACCACAATCGCGGGTTTCAGGGACTCAGGAAGGGGCACAACCCAGCCTTGTGGCTGACAGATGTCAGATGTTGGGAAGAGAAAGGCCTGTCTTACTGTAGCGGGGGTTTCTTACCACCCCTTGCCTCCCGAGCCCCGGTAGCTAGTTACTCCCTGGCTAACAGCTTGGCAGCACAGAGGCAAACCACAGAGTACATTTGAGGCCCAGATCTGCTCATTTCGAGGGTGGGGCCGCGTTTTTCTCCTGCCACAGCGAGCTAATTAAAGAAAACAAGCTTTGGGAGCTGGGAGAGAGCTGGCCACAGAGCACTTGGGGAGCGATTGCTTTGGTTGCGGAGGCCTCCGCGGTCCCCGGAAGGCAGGTGAAAGTGGGCATCCGGGTCCCACACACCCCAGTGGGGCCCTGGGGACCCATGGGGCTCAGCGGGGAGGCCCGGATGGAGACTAGGGGGCGGGGCCGTGGAGGCTCTCAGCGGGAGGGGAGATGATCTCGGTGTGGGAGGAGACCCGGATGGAGACTGGGGGGGCGGGGCCGTGGAGGCTAACCCGGTGGGGAGAGCATCTTGGTGTGTGAGGGGACCAGTGGGGAGGTTCGCGCTACCCGTAAAGACGGGTCGGTGGGTCGAAACGCTTCGCAGATGCGGACACGGTAGTCCTGGCTAATGATACGGCACACCTCCGCGGCACCGTGGATTCTCGCGCCGGCCTTCGGGAAAGCGGGCGCGCCTTCCGTGTTTTCCCGGAGAACAGACGGACCCTCACAGGTGGCTCTTGGTGTCCCAGGGCTCGGGGCTGGAACGTGAACTGCGGACCCCGGCCTTTCTGTCTCCGAGGCCGAACGGGCCCCTCACGTGGAGGGGGAAGCAAACATCCGTTGCCAAACGTTGAGTGTGTCCCCGGAATGAGGTCTTGGGCGTGACGGGAAACCCATCACGTGACAGGGCGGGGGTGGCCATTTGGAGCAAGGAAGAATTTACGCTACCTCCCCGACACTTTGCTAGCTTGGTCGACTTCCCGTGGCAAGACTGCGCCAAAGAGGAGGCCCGCTGGTGTTGCTCGCTTCCGGTTGTCCCTGCTTCCTCCTTGCGTGCTCAGAAGGGGTTCCCGCAGGCGGGAGAACCAGGGAAGGATCCGGCGTGTGTGCCGAATGTTGGGATTCACCTACTCCGAGAAGTTGGGACCTGGGGGTGGCCTCGGGGGGGTGGGGGGGTGTGGGGCGCACCCAGGCCGGTGAGTCCCGAGCCAGAGGAGGTGACACGCTACCGGTGAGGCGTGCTAGAGGAGTTTTTGTTGGGGTGGTGAAGACGAGGATGACGAAGCTAACGCTCGCTGAGCGCTCCCTGTGTTCCCACGACGTCCCGTACATTATCTCATTTAATGATTGCTCCCAATTAGTACCGAAGTCGGTGAAGGATTTGGGTAGTTCAGAGGCCTATTCCTCTATACAGTGAGATATTTTTTTTTCAGCCGAGAAAGGAAGCACGTGCCACGACGCAGGTGATGAAACCTCGAGAACACGACCCGGAGTGGAAGAAGCCAGGCCCGCAAGGCAGGCTGCCTGCCGTAGGGTTCCATTTAGGTGAAATATCCGGAGTCGGCACAGCCCGTAGAGCTAGAAGGCTGATGAATGGCTGCCAGAGGTCGAGGAGGGGAAATGGGGAGTGACTGTGTCGTGGGTGCAGGGTTTCCTTTTCGGGGTGATGAACATGTTCCGGAACTAGATAAACGTCACGGTTGCAGACACTGCACGAACTGAATGGCCGCTGAATTGGACGCCTTAAAATGGCACCTCTTTGTTAGGTGCGTTGAGTCACGACATGCAGTGTTTAAAAGTGTGTTCCTCTCCTGGTGTCCCCTCTCACCAGCTTGGGTTCTCCTGTGCTTGTGTTGGATGAGCGAGAAAGGGAAGGGGTCATTTGTGGACACGGGAGCCGAAGCCCGATTGGGGCTTTCTGATTCAGCCTCTACCTTTATGAGGAACCAGCGACCCAGAAAGGCCTAATGGCTTGCCCCAGGACACAGAGCAAGGTCCCGGGCTTAGGATTTGGATTCCCAGCCTTCTCACTTTCCATTAGGAAAACTGCAGTGGAAAAGTGGGTTTTTGTGGCCCCTTTACATCACGGGGTACGTTCGGGGCCACTGAGGTTCAGCCGTGTTCCACTTGGTGTTTTGTGCTTTCCTTGGATACTGGGGGAGCCTGTCCTATGCTGGGGGTGGGGGGACAGCACCTGGATTAGTTCAGCTGTCAGGAGGCCCCGGGCGCGGTTTCGTGGAAACCGCCAAAGACCTGGGCTGTGTCCCCGTGTGTGTGTCTAGAACAATTCCAGTTGTGCTACTCAATTTTGACATTTGGCAAAAGGAACTAATTATGTGTAAACACACGCATTTGGTGTTCGATGGGAGACTCACCATGTGACACCGCTTCTTCTTTTTGACTGTGAACATCTGACACGACAGGAAATAAGAAACTTTCCAGTACCTAATTTGTGCGCACTCTGCTTTCAAACCCTCTTGGCCCCGGCACAGGGTAAATGAAACTGTAGCTTATAGTAATATTTATGTATGGAAGTCAGTGAGCTGTTGAAATGCTTGGATGTCAGAAAAGGTTTCACATGTAGCAAAGGGTGTCCCCCCCTTCTGGTTATGTAGCCGATCGGCCTGCCTTACCTGTTAGGTCGGGCTCTGGCATATTGTCCTGATTGGTGGCCACGTAGTGTCGATGATGATGGCACTGCCATTTAGGAGGCTGAACAGTAGCTGACTTAAACGTGTGTTTAATCCTGAGGAGGAAGCAAATGAGGTTTCAGAGTCTTGGAAATTTAGTTTTCCTCATGGTAGGATCCATGGACAATGACAAGAGCCGCATCTTAACTTTGGTGATGTGACCCTAGCAAAGTGGCCTACAGAATGTCCTGGGGGGCGCCTGGGTGGCTCAGTTGGTTAAGCATCTGACGTCGGCTCAGGTCATGATCTCACGGTTGGTGGGTTCGAGCCCTGTGCTGACAGCTCAGAGCCTGGAGCCTGCTTTGGATTCTGTGTCTCCCTCTCTCTCTGCCCCTCCCCTGCTCATGCTTTGTCTCTCTCTGTCTCGAAAATAAATAAAAACGTTAAAAAAATTTTTTTAAAAAAGGAAAAGAGAAAGAATATCCTGGCCTCTCCCACATCACGGAGTCGGGGTGAGCACCCAAGCGAGGTGATGGACATTAATGTGCTTTGTTAGCAGAGGCTCTTCCTGAGGTGACTGAAGAAACCAAAGGGCGGGAGGGGCCAAAGGAACTCCTTGAAGGACTGATGCCCACCGGTCTACGTCTACAGTCATGGGGTGGCATTTGTCCCCCTTTCCAGGGGGCCTCTATCCTGGGCCGCCAGGCTCGAGTGCACGGGCATTTATTTGTGCCATCAAATGGGCTTGGGAGGCACCCGCCCTGAGGTGGTGTGGGGAAGCCCGGCCCTGTCCTCCCGAAGTTCCCAGTGTAATTGCGTTTTTTTCACGGGTCACCTGGAAGGCCACGCGTCGAGAGGGAGCGCAATTGACCCGATGAATCCTGCAGACCCCCAGGCCCACTGTGCCGTTCAGATTGGAGTCCTGGGGCGATGCCGTGAGAGTGAGAGAGAGAGAGAGAGCACCCGCTCAGAGAAAGGAGAAAGCCAGAGGAGTAGGATGAGTCAGACTTACCCACTGTTTTTTTCCCTTTTGAAATGCATTATGCTCACACATACAGCAGTCATGCACTTGCACAGAAACGTGTGAAAACCACTTAGAATGTGTGAAATGTGGCCCTTTTAAAAGGATGCCTCACACCCACATTGTCTTGAGCACAAAGGGATTTGTGAATGTTCAGCTGTTTTCCTGACCTGCAGAGATTTTGTGTTTGCCCAAGGTGCTAGCTGAGGGCCAGCCCAGGCTGACCTGTGCGTGGGATACAGGCATGTGGGCTGTGGGCCGTGGAACCAGGGCTCCGGCGAATTCTGTTAAACAGGTGGAACTCTGAGCTCCTTGGTCCTGGTTGGTCTGTAGCAGGCAGTGGTCTCGGATGGGGCTGGAAAGAACCCACCAACCACATTTCTGCAAGCAGGTTATGAGGTCCCCTTAGCCTGGTACTTAAAGTCCTCCAGAGCCGACCACTCTGGGTTTGCCTTCTCTGTGGGCCTCTATTCTTTCCAGATGAGACTCGTCACAGCGCCTCCCCAGCCTGCTGTATCCACACCCCACCACCTTGCTTTGGCTCGCCTGTATGTTTCTTGGGATGTATTCCTAGACTTCTCTGTACCCTTCTTTATTTAAAAAAAAAAAATTTTTTTTAACTTTTATGTTTGAGAGAGCATGAGCAGGGGAGGGACAGAGAAAGAGGGAGATACAGAATCTGAAGCAGGCTCCGGGCTCTGAGCCGTCAGCAGAGAGCCGGACGTGGGGCTTGAACCCACATACCATGAGATCACGACCTGAGCCAAAGTCAGACACTTAACTGACTGAGCCACCCTGGTGCCCCTGTACCTTTCTTTCTTTAAAGCCCAGAATGAGCCCCACCTCTTCTGTTGGATCTTCCTTAACTATTTATCCCAGCTCACTGTGACCACCTCCCTTTTCTCTAAATGGTCTACTGAATCACCTCCCGGGTCTGGCACATAGTACATGCTTCATAAATACTTTTGAATGTGTCAATCTGGCCCTCTCCATGATCAGTAACTTGACTGTGTGTCTGTCATTCATCTACCCAGATGGGAGTGCCAACTTTCCTGTACAGAAGCTGTGTCTTAGGCTCATTTTTTATAACCCCCCTCCCTCTTATAGAAGAGTAGTGGATAATATCCTCCAAGGCCTAGGTACTTGTCCCCGGTCCACATGGCTTCAAACAAGGGGCACCTTGGGACTCACTTTCCATCCTACAAAATGAGGATAGTAAGATCTATTCAGCCTCTATCAAAGGCTACCACAATGACCAGGAGAGAGTTTTGGAAAACCACAAAGAGATATGCAGATACGAGTTATTCATGGTCTTATGGGTAGGTTGTCAAGAACTGTGGCCTTGACATCAATGCTGGGTCCAGCAAGGGGCTTCAGGAGTAGCGGGGAGCTGGTGTATGCCACTGACCCAGAGTCCAGGACCCCTGATACGCACTCACCATCCTTGGGCCTCAGTTGCCTCCACTTGACTCCCCTTCCCAGCTCTGACACCGGTGGTCATAGAGCTGTGGGAAAGACGGGGCGGTGGCATGGGCTCCCCTCTCATGTGTAGCTGGCACTCAGCCAAAACCATCAGGAGAGTTCCCCCCCACCAACCGCTCACGCTTCTGGGTTGGCTATTGCAGCTTTGATGTCCCCTTAAGTGATTGTGCCGGACCTCTTGTTTTTGTGCCTAGCTTATTGCTAGATCTCCATAAACGCTCGCTTGAACTAACGGGAGAGGCTGTTTGCACCATTTAAGGTGGCAGAATTTTTGTCACCCTTTCCAGAGGTGTTGACATTTAAGGGTGGTTGAGGTGATGGTACAGAAGGGGAGGCAGGAAATCTGGAAGAAGGAAAGGGGGCAGGAGCTGAGCAGTGGGTAACAGGCCCCTATTTTCAAAAGTTCCTGCCTCTGCTGGTTGGTGGTGGTGGTGGTGTTCAAAGGCAGGAAAATAGATAAGATCGGATTTCAGGATTTTCACCCTCCCCACCCCATCCCTGCTTTTGCCAGCTGAGAGCTTTTGCAGAGGAGGCAGGGCAGGGCTTGGGTATTTCTCAACTTTCCTAAACCCTGTGTGGTACAGTGCCTGGTATTGCAGCATGCTCGATGAATGAATGAATGAATGAATGAATGAATGACTCCCAGTTCTCAGGACGGTGTCCACATAAACATGAAGTCATGGGTTAAGAACTACTAACCAACGTGTCTGATTATAGAAGATGGAGCTTCTAGGAAGAAAGGACTGCCCATTTGAGGCTGCCTCTCTGTCCTGTCCTTCTGCATTTTGTGATCACCCTTCCATATTCCAGAATTTAAGAGTATCTGTGCCTGGAAAGGAGTGTAGGCCCTCTCTTCCCTCAGTTCCCGGTAGGGACTCAGTGTTGTTCTGCACATACTAAGTGATAAAAAATATACCTGTGGGCATTGCCCTTTTTCCAGTTGATTTACCATTAGCCCCTTCTGTTCTGGCAGGTGCCATAGGCAGATAACGTTGGCAGGAGGCTTGGCACAAATGGCAAAGCTGACACCAGATCACTGTGTCCTGTGCTATCTTTCTTGTTATCTTGTTTCCTCAATGGTCATTGTCACATGAGAAAGTACTTCCTCTGTGGGCTTCCCTTCACAGAGACCTTTGGGCATAGATAAACTCATAAACCGTGTTGCATGAATGAAACCATTTCTGTTAAGAGCTGGGCTCTTGTGGAACGCTGCCTCTGAGGAGCACCTGATCCCCTCCCCATGTGCCTGGGAGCCTTTTATCAGTCTCCTGAGGCCTGATTCTTCCTTCTCTTTTAGCCCTGCTGCCTGCTTCTCATTGGAGAGTTGCTGGGGGAGGACAGATGGCATGGCATCCCACGTGCGGTCTTCTTTGAGAGTTTGATTTTTGTGGGATGTCCCAGTGACTGTTTATCGTGATCTGCTTGCTGGTCTCCCCCAGGGGTCTCTCTGGCAAGCTGCCCACAGTACCATCTCACCCACCCAAGCCCTTTGCTCAGGACCCCAGAGAGTAAGCCCTGGCCTGGAGTTTTTGTCTCAGCTCTGCTGTTGGACCTTGGGCAAAGCTACTTGGTTTCTTTGCTCCTCAGTTTGCTCTTCTGAAAACCAAAGGGTTGGCAGAGGTCCTTTGGAAATTCCTGCCATCCCTGTCCTTCCCCTGCTGTCTACAGGGAGGGAAGTACCACCTCTTTCCTGCAGTAGGACCTCAGGCTGGAGGCGCAGGCTGGGCAAGGTCACAGTGTCCCTCCATGCCACAGGGGAGACCCTGGACCCTGACCTGTAAGCTGTGAGTGCAGGGCACTGAGAAGCTTCTGGCATGTAAGGTAAGCAGAACCCCTTCGGGAAGCAAGGGGTATTATTCAGCCTTGTGGAATGCTGAGGCATGGCTGAGCTTGGGCAGGGCTCTTGAGAGGCTTGTGGCTGAATTTCATGGCCGTGAAGAATGGCTACTGTATATACCAGTGATAAATATTAGTCACCCTGGCAGCTGAAGGAGGTTCCTGTGCTGCATTTTTGACACTTCCAGAAAAGGGAAAGCCTTTCTCTCTGATGGGACACAAGAGGGAAAAACAGGAATGTGTCATCTGGGCTCAGGTGCCAAGAAATTCTCTTACCCTGATGGCCTGGCTGGAGAGCCCATGGGATTCTCAACCACCAGTGACCCATCTCTGCGTGAAGCTGCATACAGGGCCTGTTCATGCCCCTGTCGACATGTCTGCTGGGCCACCTCTCCAGGCCTTGCTTGGGCATGTCCCAAATCTAAGTGTTGATCTGCCCTGCTCATCCCTGCCATCTGCCCAGCCTCCACTTCCTCAGTGAAAGTCCCACCATCCACTGAGGTGCCTGAGCCAGATTTGGGGAGGTCCTCCCTGTCACTGTCTTCCCTCTCTGGCCAGCCATCCTGTCCATCACCAAGCCCTGGTGGTTCTACCTCCAGAATATCTATATCCGTTGGCTCCCCCATCTTGACTGTGGCTGCCTCATCCAAATCAGGGGATCTCTGGCCTCATTTCCTCCTAACTGGTCTCTCTGCCTATACTGGCAACCAGAGTGATCTCTATAAAATGTACATCCTATTATCTTGTACATCTGCTAAAAATCATTCAGGGACTTCCTGTTGTCTTGAGGGTAAGGATCTGAATCCCTAATGAGGCTGTGGGTCTGGCCTGACCTGCCTGTCCAGCTTCCACCTCTAGCTGGGCGTTCAGCCCCACTCTGGCCTTTTTACATTTCCTTCCTCAGGGCCTTTGCACATGCTGTTCCTGCTGCCTGGAATGCTCTTCTCCACAGTTTTCAGCTGATGTGAGTCAGGTCTCAGCTTAACTATTATCTCCTAAGAGAGCCCTCACTGTCCCCCTGCTGCCCCCATTTAAACTTTATCTCTTGATATACTCTCTTTTAGCACCCTATTCCTTTCCCTTGTAGATCTTATCCCAGCTTATGGTTCTAAATCTGTGTGGTTATCTGTCTACTGTCTGTCTTCTCCTGGAGGGCAGGGACCATCTCTTTTGTTCTCTACCATGCCCAGGGCCCAGGACTGAGGAGTACAGTAAATATTTGTAGGCATGAATTGTATGTGGAGGATGTGTCCGCTTGTGCTGCCATTGCTCAGGCACCTTGGTTCCCTCGGGGCCTGTCCCATACTCTCCAGGCCCCACTGAGTGGCCACTGAGCACCCTTTCTTCCTGGCATCACTCCTCTGGCATCAAAATATATCAGTCCCACATCTCCGTCTTTTGCAAGGTGACACTTCCTCTGATTACCTAATTCACACTTAGGTGTTAAAGGTGCTAATGACATAGTGTTTATAACCCCAGGGGATGCAAAATGATGGCATCGAAACCTATTCCCTGGTGGTTTAAGACTCTTCAGGAATATTCTGGTGAGCCCAAGCAGAGGCTAGTCTCCTTGGCCAGGTTTGTAAGGCTTTGTCTGTACAATTTGGCTTCCGTGCCTACTCCTCCAGCCTCCAGTGCCCAGGCCTTAGTCATCTTCCTCCCCCACCCGAGGACCAGGACAGGACCTGGTATGGGCAGGCCCTCTGTTAATGTTTACTACGTGGATTTGAAAGAAATAGATTTTAGTGACTCATGTGTCAAGGAAGCATTTGATGTAGTCCGACTTTGGGCCTTGGATGCCAGAGGAATGACAAATGGTGGGAACCTCAGGCACTGTGGCCATGGTAGTGCCAGGAGAGGGAGCTTTATTTGGGGAGAGGGGCGTGGCCACCCCATCACACCGCTTCAGCAACCTGCCCTCTGCCCGGCGTGAGATTGATCAGCTCTTGCTTTCCAAGGTGCCGCAGAGGAGAGTCTTGTCACTGATGCAGTTTGTGGTCACCTGTGGGTTGAGGCCAATGAAGCAGCAAAGGGCTGAAAATCATCCCTCTTGGAGAGCGCTTTCCCGGGTCCCCTCCCACCCCTGTCAAGGTCATGTGGTTTGCGCACCCCAATCATTGCCTGAGCAGCTGTGTTCAGTGCACTGCCGGGGGGCGAGGGGAGTGGTGTCTCCTCGGAACCTACGCTCCCACCCCCAACCCACTTCACATGTCCTGTGCCGTGTACCACCCAGACTCCCCTCACCTCCCCCATGTGGATGTGGCCTGAGAATGCAGGCAGAAAGGATGAGGCTTGGGTACAAAGAGGATGGTCATTGTTGAAAGTGAGTGGGTGATCTTGGCTTCGTTTTTGGAAGGGAGGATTATTGGGGGGCAAGAGGCTTCCAGGACACTGATGTCCGGTATGGAAAGTCACCTCCTCACCTGGATAACTGAGCCTCCCCTCCCACCCCCTTGGATCTGCTCTCCCCACGTGCCCAAGGTCATCGTGCTCTGGCACCTCCCTACTTAGAAACCATCCATAGCTGCAGGTGCCTCGGGGACAACTCGGCCTGTCCCCTGAGGTCTGTCCCCTGAGGTCATCTCCCATCTCTCCCTCAGCCTTGCCCTCGGGGGCTTTGTAAAGAGTTTTCCCAGCCTGGCAGTTGAAGATTGTTAGGTTGCATGTTTGATGCAAACGATCAGGGTCCATGTGGACACTAATATCATCTGTGGAGTAAATAATTTCAAGTACAGTATTGGGGGAGGGTTCTTTGAAAATCATTGGAATTAAAAATGATCACTCTTTGCCCAAAACAGTCAAGAATCCCTCTTCTGACTTGAGTCCTGTCTATACCTTCCTCTCCCTGCCCCAGGCCACTTCTTCCCTCTTTGCTTTGCCTCATGCTGAGCCTGGAAGATTCCCACAGTCGCGCGAGCACACTGAGTTCTCAGCGGGCAGCATGATGTATAAAAATTCTGTGTTTCTGGGTCTGTCTTTTCAGTCCTAGACAGTAAGCCTCTTGAGAGCAGGAGCTCTGTGGGGCCGATCTCTGGGTCAAAGGCTGGCAGGGTGCTGGCGCCCAGGTCGCTCACTGCATGTTGCTCATCTGGACCACAGGGTGGTCTCTGCCTTGTGTGAGCTCTGTTCTCTGGACTGCAGGGGTTCTAAACCGAGCTCGGGGCCCTCATGTATGCCCTGTGGATTATGACTTAATATACTGAAAACAGACCCTTGAGTTTCATTTTCCTTTGAGAAGAACTAAAACTAGTGGACATGTAGAGATTTCACTGATTGGAGATAAAGGTAAAATTATAAAGATCAAAGCGATATTATTGTAATGAATGTTCCATAAGTCAAGGCACATTTGAAATAGATTTATTTTCCATGGGCTGGTCTGTGTCTCATCCCTGGATTCTCCTTGAAGGCAGAGGGAGTGGTCCTTATTCACCTTCATGTCCTCTGAGCCTAGCATGGTGCCTGATAGAGCAGCCACTTAAATACTTTTCAAATGAACACAGGGGGTGAATATGCACTTTGGAACTTTTGGTGCTTGGCAATGAGTAAGTTCCCATGGCTTGTTAACTTGCAAGACACCATTTCCATTGTAAATTCTCTGTGTGCGGGAAAGCTTGCCTGGACTGAGACCGGCTTGTAGTGGAGCTTTTGAAAAGCTGAGTCATTTTGCTCTCTTTGGGGCTGGGGGACCTTGTGTAAGTCACTGCGGTGCTCTGGGCCTCGTGATTGTCATCTGTCAAATGGGTGCAAGGTTGGCGTGTGGACCACATGGCTTCTAAGAGTTTCTGTTCTCCTGCTGCTTCTCATTCTCAGATCCTCCTCCTTGACGATTGGATAGGGGCCTTGTCCCCAACATTCGCGCACAGAGCTGGAATTCTCCGTGGCCTCTTTGACTGCTTTCCAGTGGGTGGAATGCCTAGTTTCTCAGTAGCAGAGAGAAATGTTAATTTGGGGTTAGGAAAGCAAGCCAAGAGCCATCGAATAATTAAAACACACACGCACACAAAGAAAGAAAAGCGAGAGAGGGAGAAACACGCTTAATGGACAGGGGATGAGTAAAACCCAATGGCCTGAGAAAGCCCCAGTGCTGAACTTCACATGACCCTGCGTGCTGCCTGCAGTTGCGACACCCGCATGCCCCCTGCGTGCTGCCGGCCCCTCAGTGATGTCAGCGGGCCGTGGCCCCACAGGAAGCCGGGCTGCCATCTGCCTGGTGGAGCATGCAAAGCCAAGCCTGCTCTCGCTCCACGGCCCGGTTCCCTACCCACCCGTGTCTCTGGATAACAAGAAGCCCTAGCTCCCAGCCTAGTCGGAGTGGGAAAACCAACCCAGTGCTTCTCAGCAAACAAAACCCCACCCCACCGGTGATGTCCATGCCAGAAAGAGAGGACCAAGAGGGGTTTGGTGTTTTAGGGGCTCTCTGCCTGAAATCAGCAGATTTCCTCTAGGGATGATGCTACTGTGTGCCCTGGGAACTCGTCTAGGTCAGCAGTTAATGAATGGATTAGTTACCTCGTTCATTGCTTGGGTGTATATGTGTAAGACCCTGGAAGTAGAGGAATAAAGAAGATACTGTCACTACCCTTGGACTTCTGTTGGGGGATAAGACTCATAAACATGTGGAGGTCTAAGAGCTCAAATCAAGGGGTATGCAAGGATAAATGGAGCACTCGAGTTACCACCTCTGCCGGGGGAGGCAAGGTCAGGAAATGCCCGGCTAGGTTTCCCATGACCCCAGCCTACAGCAGGAAATGTCCGAAGATTTGGACTTACAGGTTGGTGAGTTGTGCAGAACAAAGGGTATATATATAAACAGAATGAGATGGGGTGTGGTGGGGAGGGGGAGAGGGAGGATGCTGTCTCTGGCTGTCTCTTTCCCTGGGTCACAGTGCTGTTCTGAGACTTGGGAGGGAAGAGGGCCGTGTTTGTTACTGTTAGTTCAGCCCTTCTGCCTGTGGTTCATTGAGCATCAGCGTTGTACACACCCTGGTGGACTGTCTTTGCCCTCGCACTGCTATGGTCCAGAAGGAAACTACACTACAGTCATGGAAGCCTGATTAAGTAATTCTGTAATTGTGAGCTCTACATGATCAGCTGTTTTTTTTAAAAAAAAATAAGTTTAATTTAGGAACAGTTGTAGAAAAATTGCAAATAACACCAAGTTCCCACGTACCCCTCACCCGGGTTTCCTTAATGTTAGGATCTCACATTACCATGGTACCTTTGTCAAAACTAAGAAACCAACATCAGTACGTTACTATGAACACAACTCCAGAGTTTGTTTAATCAAACTTCAAACTTTAAGAAAATGACCGCCTTTTTAGCAAATGGTTCATACTCCATAAAATTCACTTTTAAGATGTATAATTCAGTGGTTTTAGTGTGTTAAGCGTTGTACAACCGTCACTATGATTTGATTTTAGAATGTATTCATCACCCAGAAAGAAACTTCATACCCATCGTTAGCCACTGCCCATCTGCCTCCCCCAGCCCTGGAGACCTACATTCTATCTCTGTGGATTTGTCTCTTTTGGGCACTTCTTATAAATGGAGTCCTATGATCTGTGGACTTTCTTTTGTGACTGTAGTTTTTCACTTAAATAATGTTTTCAGGGTTCATTCGTGTTATAGCATGGATCAGTACTTCATTAATTTTCATGGCCAAATAACATTTCATTGTCTGGATGTACATTTGTTCATCCATTCACTTTTTTAAAAATGTTTTTATTTATTTTTGACAGAGACAGAGCACGAGTTGGGGAGGGCAGAGAGAGGGGGAGACAGAATCTGAAGCAGGCTCCGGGCTCTGAGCTGTCAGCACAGAGCCCGATGTGGGGCTAGAACCCATGAACCATGAGATCATGACCTGAGCGAAAGTCTGATGCTCAACGTACTGAGCCACCCAGGCGCCCCTCCATTCACTTTTTTTTTTTTTTCTTTAAGTTTATTTACTTATTTTGAGAGTGAGAGAGAGCAGGGGAGGGGTGGACAGAGGGAGAGAGAATCCCAAGCGGGCTCTGCGCTGTCAGTACAGAACTCAACACGGGGCTTGAACTCCTGAACCTGTAAGATCATGACCCGAGCCGAAATCAAGAGTCGGACGAATGCTTAACTGACTGAGCCACCCAGGCGCCCCTATCCATTCACTTCTTCAATTGATGGACATTGGGGTCCTTTCCACTTTTTGGCTGTTCTGAATAATGCTACTGTGAACATTTGTGTATAAGTTTTTGCGTGGTCACATGTTTTCATTAGATGGATAGTAAATATCTAAGCATAGAATTGCCGTATAGCAAGAATTGATAATCTTGTGTTTAACTCTTTGAGGAACTGCCAAATTCTCTTACAAAGTGGCTGCACCGTATCACAGTCCCACCAGCAATGTATGAGGGGACTGATTGCTCCAAAACTTGTTATAGTCTGTCTCTTATTTTGGCTACCCTTTGGGCGGGTGTGAAATAGTATCTCATTGTGGTCCTGATTTGCATTTCCCTAATGGCTAATGATACTGCGTATCTCTTCATGTTCTATACTGGCCATTGTGTCTTTTTGAGAGAGATACCTCTTCAGATCTTTTGCCCGTTTTTTAATTGGGTTGTCTTTCTGTTGTTGTTAGTGTCCACCCATATTCTGGGCACAAGTTTCCTCATCAGATGGTTAGCAAATATTTTCTCCCATTCTGTGGGTTGTCTTCTTGCTTCCATGATGGCATCCTTTGAAGCACAAAAGTTCTTAATTCTGATGGAGCTCAGTTTATGTTTTTGTGTTTGGTGTCCTTTCTAAGAAGCCATTATCTAACTCAAGGTCACAAAAATCAGCTCCCTTGCTTTCTTCTAAGATTTTTTTTTTTTTTATCATTTTAGCTCTTATATTTAGGTCTTTAATGCATTTTGATTTAGTTTTTTGCATGTGCTATGAGGTAGGGGTCCAACTTTATTCTTTTGCATATGGATATCCAGTTGCTCAAGCACTATTGGAAAAGACTGGTCTTTCCCCACTGAATTGTCTGGCACCTTTGTTGAGAATCAGTGAGGGTTTATTTCTGGACTCTCAGTGCTAGTCTGTTGATCGTTGATCCATGTGTCTGTCTTTAGGCCAGTCGTGATTACTGAAGTTTTGTACTATTAGTCAACTGTTTCAATGTATTTTTCACAACCTACCTTGTTCCAAAAAAGAATGGGAAGTAACTCTGAGAAGTACAGTGAATTTAGAGGGATGGAGATAGATCAGGAAATTGGGGGAGAAAGGAGAAAGGGATAGGAAAATAAGATGAGATAAAGGTAATGTTAGGACCCAGTATTGCATACTATAGTCTTGTGAGATGTTAGATGTGGCCTGCAAATTTGGCTCTGAGCTTCCTAATAGCTAAAAGAAAGACAGAAATGTGACCTCTGCCAAGAGTAACATAAGTGTCCGTTAAGAATTAAAAAAAAAAAAAGAAAAATTTCAGGGTGAAACCAAGTATTTTCAGCAACTGCCACACGAGAGAATTTCTCCTGTATGTCCTAGGAACAAGACCTTCTAAAGGACATAATTATTTCATTTGTGTTCGTTCTGCCCCTTTGGACTGATGGCTCCTTGAAGGTAAGAATTGCATCTTCTTTCCCTCACGCCTCCTCATAGTGCCTAGGACAGGACATGAAGGTGCTTTAAAAAAAGGTCTTGACTGAATTCTTTCTGAAATTCAGAATGTTTATTACATCCTTTGGTGACATCTCCCCCACCAGGTTGAGATTAGTTGGGACTCATTTGGAGGTAGAGAAGTGGCATTGGCTGGCTCCTGGCTGCATTTTAGAAGTTATTTCTTGCATTCTGCTCCTAGCAGTGGGTAAACTTTGGGTAAGGGAGATGGCAGTGACTTTGCAGAGAATGAAAGTGAGAAGACAACCCACAGAATGGGAGAAAATATTTGCTAACCAGGGAACTGCCAGCTCTGGTTATGCTTGGCACAGGGATGGCCCACCCAGACAGGCTCCCTCCCTGGGGGTGAGGAGTAAGCCACCTTTAACTGACTACATATGTTCTGTTGGATGGCTCTTGTAGGGTTCCTGGGGCGGGAATCCTAATGGGCAGTTTCTCCCCACAAACACCTTTACCGGTGTCTGAGAATCCAACTCAATTCTGATACTATGTGCCCAGAGACAGCATCAGATTCCACAGGTGAAGGGCTCAGTCCTACAAGGTTGCCTCCCTCCCCCCATTTCAGATGCCAGTCACAGGCCCCAGGATGTTGTTACCTGTGCTTCTGGCCAAGTGGCTATAGATTGGAGGTCCAAGGACCTCCTCCTTAGATTCTTTAATTTGCTAGAGTGGTTCACAGAACTCAGGGAAACACTTAGATTTACCAGTTTATTAAAGGATATGAATCAACAGCCAGATGAAGAGATATGTAGGGCGAGGTATAGGGACAGGACACGGAAGCTCCCCCACCCCCTCAGGCCCACCATTCTCCCTAGTTGGTGGGTTTTTTTTGTTTTTTTGGTTTTTTTGGTTTTTATGGAAGCTTCCTTGCACACTCATGATTGACTAAGTCATTGGCCATTGGCTGATCCTACCTCCAGCCCCTCTCCCCTTCAGGGAGCTGGCAGGGGTAAGGAATGAAAGTTCCAATCCTCTAATCATGAGTTTCGTCCCCCAGGCAAAGTGCCCTTGGGTGGGGCCCACAAGTCACCTTTGTTAACTTAACGAAAGATTCCCTCATTGCTCCTATCACAGAAAAATCCAAGGGTTTCAGAAGCTGTGAGGCCAGAACCCTGGACAAAGACCAAATACAGATGAGAAATACATTCACGGTATCGCAGTGGCCCTCTCCATCCCATTCCCACCAAAGGGCTTTACTATTTTTCCGTAGAATCTGGGTTTTTTTGTTTGTTTGCTTTTAATCTGAACGCAGCCTCTAGGGAGGTTATCCTTAGTTCCCAATTTACAGATGGGGAAATGGAGGCTCAGATTTCATAAGGCACCCGCCCTAAGTCCTGCAATGGCATGCAAAGATGTGGCTCCAGCCCAGGGAATCCTGACTTTGACTTTGTTCCCTCTTTGTCCTTTTCTACCTGCTGGCCCCCAGCTTGTATCTAACTTAGGAGGTGGAGAGGCCAGCATTCTTTCTGACAGGTAGATGCAGCTTCCTTTAAAGTTGCATTTGCCTCCATGGGGGAGGCTGTCAACCAGTAGCACCCCTCGTCCCCCCACCCCCACCAGGATCACCTTCTGCACCATCGGCCCTGGGCGAGGAGCAACCTTGTAATGATATAATAATATGGATGTCTGATTACTGCCTATAGCTTGCAAAGAACACTTCACACCTGCCGTCTCATTTGAGTCTGGCCACAGCTTTGTGAAGAAGGCAGGGTGGGTGCTGTTAGCCCTGCTCTGCCCATAGGGGCACTGAATTGCCCAGCGTCCCCAGATGGCCAGGGTCAGAGGTGGGCTTAGAAGCCAGGTCTCTGACTCCTGTTCCGTTGCTCGGCCCCAGCCCTTGAGCAAATGTGTATCGAGTTGCCCCAATAAGCTTAGAATTCCTAGAACTCTAGCTGCCCTAAGTGTCTCCAGGAACACCTTAGCTCTTCATTATCTGCCTGATGAGACAAGAAGGAAGTCGTCTTTTCTCCCCAGAGGTGAAGTCTCACCCATACCTTTCTTTGTATCCCTCTAGCACCCAGCTGTGTTCTCAGAACAGAGCAGGTAGAATAGAGCCAAATGCAAACAGATGTGGCCTTCCTCCAGAATCTGCTGTGATGGAAATGTGATGCTTAACACCACCACCTTTTTCGAGATCATTCCCTTGCTGTTTCCATGTACTACTTTGGCATCCAAATCTGCGTGCTCAGAGCTGGGCTAGTTGTCAAAGAATCCAACAAGAAAAAGCCATGGTCTCCTTTGGGGTACTTTGGCCACAGTCTTGACCTTGTCCCTGACCCCAGCTGACAGACATGTCCTCTGAGCCACTATGGCCTCCGCAGTGATGTGGGGGTGGTGATGATGTCTGGTTAGCCTCCCTCTTGGAGTGATAGACTGAAGTAAGATTTAATGGCATGAACTCCTTCATCCGTTCATTCAGCATATTTTATTGGCAGCTCACATTTTGCCAGACTCTGGATCCAGTGGTAAACAGAGGCACCATCTGCCTCTAGACAAGACACTTGTGGTCTGGGGAGTCCAGTGGTCACAAATGTCACATTGCAGACTTTGAATGAGGACAGGGAGCCTGAGAGAGACCGGATTCTGTTTGGGGAGGGAGTGGTGGATCGGGAAGGCAACCCAGAGGAAATGACATTTGAGCCGAAGCCCAAGGGGTGAGTAGGCATCCCCAGGAGAAGAGGTGGCTGATGAGCAGCCTGGAGAGAGGGAAAACAAATGGCGAAGCCCTGATGCGGGAGGAACAGTTAACAGAGGGAAGTCTACCTGGAGGATTATGGACACTGCTCTCTAGTATCTCCTATTGTTTATTTCAGCAGGTCTTTTTGGAGTAACTGCTAGGTACCAAGTTCATCGCCAGGTGCCTGCAGGCAGCTCCCAGGTAAATCAGGGCATGACGGTGGACGTGAGGGCCTCGAAGGCACAGCCCTGCTATGTGTACCTCCATATCCACAGTGCCTGGCACAGAGTGGGTGCAGATGTTGCCCTAGGATATAGATCTGTCCTGTGAGCCTTGCAAGGCAGCTTAGAAATCTTCCCTGCAGACTGTGTGGACTCAGGCAAGGGACCTAAGCTTTTGAATACTGGGTGGGTGACAGTAATACTACCTCCTGTGGGCATGTGGGCTTTGCTACAGTCATGACTGTGACATAGCCAGCAAGTGCCTGGCTGGAGAAGCACGTGGTAAAGGGGAGCTGATGTGGTTATTGTTGTTCTTCCTAACAGTCCCACGATTAGTCTTGAAAGTAAGTACCACGGGAAATCCGTGGAAGAGAGGTGGCTGGTGCTGGGAGCTGGATGGCCAGAGAGGAGGGGGGCTCTAGGTAGCGGCTCCTGAGCAGAATCAGGAGATCCCTGAGCAGCAGCAAATGAGGAAGACCTTTGATGACAAGGGTATCCATTGGGCATAGAGGAAATGGACACGTGTTCAGTGAGCTGGGCAGATGGCTTCACAACTCTGGGGAAACGACCCGGCCAGCTTTCTGCTTCATGGTCTTAGAAAAATCTTGTGACTGGAAATAATGGCATGTCCGATTTGGAAGGCAAAGGTCAGGAGGTGAGAAAGCACATAAATACGATGTTTATCTTGAAAAATGTTGTAAGTTGCTTGGAAATCCCCGTGCTTGCTTCTTCCGGGAGGCCTTCCTAGGGCATCCCACCCAGTTCTCCTGGGCCCTCCCACTCCACAGCACCTAAGCATGTACTGTGTGAATGTCTTTTCTCCCCTTTAGGAGGACGGTTGGTGCCTTGAGGTCTGGGGCCATGGCTGCTGTGTCTAGCAGAATAACCAGGAAGAGTAATAATCTGTTTTGAGCGCATACAGTTCATGGCAGTCTCACAGGCTGAACATTGCTGATAAGGATACAGGCTCAGACTTTTGGCCTCAAATCCGGATGCTTTCCCACCATACTGCTGACTCTGGGTTCTGCCCCCTAGGGACAGGGTGGCACAGCTTGGTTCGGTCAGACCTGGAAGGTGGGAGAGTGGCTGTCAGAACCAGGAGAGGCCTCAGACCTCCTAAGTCCAGTTCCTTCATTCTTAGAGGAGGAAGCCATATGCCCAAAGCAGAAATGGTGATGGTGAAGGGGGGCAGTCTTCATATCCAGGCCCCCCAAGTCCCTGCTTGGAGTGGATGTCCTCTTTTGATCATTAGGAAGCCACCTGGTCCCCAAGTGGAGTTTGGGCAGGTGGTGCCACGCATGAGACTCTGGTGGGTATGAGGATGTTGCCCTCCCTCCTGGGAACGCCCTGCCCCACAAGCTCATGTGAAAGAGATGTGGTTTCTCAAGCACTGATTTTCAGATTTTTAGAGAATTCTTGTTACCTTAGAAATGCCTGGGAATAGGATCAAATGGTAATGTTTTAGTGATACTATAGAAAGCAAATGATACTAAGTGCAACATGTAAATAATTTATAGTTAGAACTCCTTATTGAGAGGCTGAAATTCATTCTTTGAGCAGGCTTGTGGTGGGTGCTGAGCACAGGCCTGGCACAGGGCTGGGTGTCCTCTACACAATAGAGAGAGCCCAGCATGTACTGTCTTCCCGTGTGGGAATTACGGTGGGGGAACCCGGCGAGGAAGGGGTCTAGCCCAGCTGAGAGGGGACAGAGATATGCATGGAGCTTTCCACTTTAGAGCATTCCCTGCCAGGATTAGAATACAGCAAATCGAATGCATTTTCCACTAATAAGTGTCAGGTTTTTTTCACTTGATTTCCAGTGGTCTTCGATATTGCCAAGAAGGTAACACCCCGTCACTGAGTGAGGGTGGGACTGGGGCCGGCAAACTCAGGTCAAAAGGTAGGTCAGTTTTATACCAGGCTAGAATTTGGGGGGAAAAAAATCCATTTGTCACAAAAATGGCCCAGAAGAGCTCTGCTTAGAAAATGCAGGTCTCTAGGAGGTTTTTCTCCAACATAGGATGCAAAACCAGGTAAGGCTTTGTGCTCTCTCAACATGATGTGGGGGTGCTGAGTCCTGAATACCTCAGAGGATAAAAATGCTGGTTTCCCAGGCCGTCTTTCAAGACCCACCCCAAATGCTGGCTTGTCAACGGTGCCTTCCTGGGGAGCCCCAGCCAGGTGAGGTCTGCCCTTTTTCTGAGATTCCAAAGCATTTCATCACTGTGTTCCCTTTGAGCCCGGGGACGTGCGTGTCCTGTTGTGCCTAGAACAGAGCCCTGCACGAAGGGGTCCTTATCAGATGCTGTGTACAGCAACAGGCATTTATGGAGCACCTGTTATGTATGACATAAAGCAGGCAGCTGGGTGGATGGGTGTGGGGTTTCGAGGCAGAGGTCTGAGCCGAGATACACATTTGTGAGCCATCATGTAGATGAGGCCAGGCTGGGGCATGTGCATGAGAAACAGCCACATTGAGGGGATGGGGAGAGAGAAGAACACACGAGACGGTACACGGTGACACCGACGTGAACAGTGAATGTTGCTGAGAATCCAGGATGGTAAGGTGTGAAAAGCTCATGTTTTGGATTTTTAGCCCCGAGGGTGGTGGGCTGGGAACCGCAGCCTGAGGTGGAGTCCTGTAGTGAATGGGAGGTGAGCAGGTAGAAGCAGAAGGTCCGGGTCACCCATGTGAGTGGCTCATCCATGGAGGAAGGGAGCCGCAGAGGTGGGGGGCCTGAGTAAGAGATGACCTGGTGACAGGGGGAGCCTTCAATGCTTCGTGGGTCAGCTAGATGGAACTGTGCATGCAGCAGACACATAGAACCTGGCCGAGTTGTATCTGAGACTTGCCAAAGACGTCCATAAAATTCAAGCCAGCATGCTCTTGGGGGAATGGGGCAAATGGATTATTTTGTAAGAAGTTTATAGTCCAAAGGTAAAATTGCCCAGGAGAGGTTCTAAAAGTAAAAAGTCAAGGCGAGGTGGTATTATTAAAATGAAATAGCACAGGTCAGATTTTTCTAGTAATTTCAAAGGGCAAGACTTTGGATTTAGTAAGCCTCTTGCATCTCACTAGGAATTTTTTTTTTTTTTAACTTTGTTGCTAAGCAAACTTTTTGCTTAGCATTGTCCAAGAGCCCCTGGAATACACTGGGTGCCTCATGGGGGAAAGAAAAAGTGTGGGGCAGACTTTGCCATGAGCTTCTTCGTGTAGTGGTGAGGAATGGAGGTAGCGAGGGTCTTCGACGGCCCAGCCATGGAGGAGTTGGACAGGTTCCATCTCTCCGGATCAGTACCTGAATGATTATGGAAACTCCTCTATGTATCAAACTCACATTGAAGGTGTAAGGCGTGGCCTCTCTCCTGGTGACATTAGTAGCTAAGGGGAGGCCTGGCAGAAATGTTCATGTTTAGGATGCTTTCACATCACAGGGATAAGACTAGTATCTGCCACAGGGGGGTGTAGAGAGGGCAGAAGGG
Organism: Panthera onca; assembly: GCF_046562875.1. Lineage (NCBI taxonomy): Eukaryota > Metazoa > Chordata > Mammalia > Carnivora > Felidae > Panthera > Panthera onca. Next base: position 38,098,147 of record NC_138344.1, on the reverse strand, counting down.
CTGGGAAGGAAGCAGAATGGAGTTGTTCGGGAATCCAGCATGGAGAAGATGGGATTCCAGGGGTACCACTTGGTCTTATCGGAAGGAGTCAGGCTGGGAAAGTTTAAGTGGATCCGTTAGGCTTTGTAGCAGCTTTGGGACTTGAACTCAGACCTCCCTTTAGAAAAAGTGCATTTTGTTCTTGTCAGAGGGCCTTGAACCTCCACCTGATATGTTGGGCCTCCACCTGGCATGTTTTCAGGCAGGACGTGATGGTATCTGTACTGTAATCAATATTGTTGAAGAGCTTTCGTGCCTCAGTCTGTGCAGAGAGGCTGTGCTGTTTCCTGCAGCCCAGCCCCCCCCTCCGGGTCCTGGCCGAGGGGTGGGAGGGCAGCTCGCCGGCCAGCCCCACTGAGTCACTCTCTGGCCTGGAGCCCGGTGGGGATTTCCACGCGGCCCGTGTTGTCTTCTCCTCGTTTCCTGTCGGTCTGTGACGCAGGCTAGCTGCCAGCAAGTGCTGGGGGGCACTCCTGCCCCGGGCTGCTGCCAGCTGCCTTATGACCCTAATTAGGCTCCGGGGGCAACTTTCTCCCACTGTGAATGTGTCCCTGCCAGGGTGTGCCTGCTGTCTCCATTCTGCTCGGTGGGCAGCTCCCTGGAGGCCCTGGGGAGGCTAGAGCTGGGGGGAGGGGTAGCCACCCATTAGGATGGATGGTTTTGTTGAGGGGTGAAAGCTTGCTTATGGGGCAGTTTGTCCTGGGTGCTTAGGGTTATAAAAACCCAGCTTGGCCTAAAACGGCTCTCTCTTTTATCTGCTGACAACAATTTGTAAGTAAAATAGCAGACTTTTAGCCATTTAGTTTATGCACTTAAAGGAATGATTCCAATAGAATATCTGATCTCTTCAGGTCTAAAATGTCTATGTATCTGTCAGTTTCTAGTGCCCTCATGTCTTGATGCGAGGATATTCTGCTTAACCAAAAAATCCTCACCTCTTCATGCATTTTCCTCTGGGACTTACTGTGCAAAGCAGTTTATAAATGTTATCCTCCTAGTACTTATCACTACAGTAGAAGGCTATGTTAGGTAATACTGTGGCCCCTGCCCACACGTGGCTGTTTAAATTTCAGTTAAAATTAAAATGGACAATCCAGTTCCTCAGTCACAGCAGCCACACTTCAGATCCTCAGTAACCACGTGGTGTTAGTGGCTACCACATTAGCCAACATAGAAGAGGTCATTTTCATCATGACAGAAAATTCTAGCACTCGTCTAAGGTCTGAACTTTATAGATGAAGACGTGCAGTCCCACAGAGGTTAAATTGGCTTGTCCACTTATAGCCAGTAAATGGAGGAGTTAGAGTTGAAACCCAGATCTGCCTTATTCCAGAGTCCATCCATCCATTCATTCATTCATCTATTAAAGCACATTTGTGATTAATATTTCACTGGATTCATATAGCAGTCTTTTGTCTAATGACCAAATGAGAGCTTTTTCACTTTGCAAATAAACTAAAGGTTATGCTCTTTTTTTTTTTTTTTTTTTCTTTTTTCTTTCTTAGAAAAGAGAAATTGGTCTGTAGGCCTTAGGGGCTCTTCAAGTAGCCTGGAGGGTGCAGTTATGGGTCTGTTCTTCTGCCCTTTTCCCAGACCTCATCCAGTTGGGGGTGGCTGGTTTCTGTTGGTGTCCTCACCAGGGACTGAGAGTGAGTAAGCCAGCACTGCTTGCCTCACGGTAATCCTTTGGCCAATTTCCTGTTGGAGGATTTATGGATGTTGGTGATCTCTTAGGGTGAGGGGGTGCCTTTTGTTAAAGCCAAAAGGGGTCTCAGGAAATCTATACTAATTTTGTAGCCAGAAATACTGAGTTCCAGAGAAGGGAGGGGACTTTTGAGGGTCATGCAGGTAGCTAGGATTCTTGAACTTGTTTTCAAGCAGGATTTAGCTGATAATCTTAAGTAATCACTTCATGGGCAGGGAGAGTTTTTCATGGAGAGAAAAACACTGCAGTGATGTTTATGTGGCCTGAGACCATTCCATAGGGTGGAAAAGCACAGGGCTTTGGGGTTGTATAGACCAGCATTCAAATCCTGACCCCACCATTTGGAGATCATGGTACTCCAGCAAATACTTAAACTTCCTGAGTCTCCATTTCTTCATCTGTAAAATAGAGATGAAATAACTCACTGGATTTTTTTTAAGGTTAAATTGCAACATGTGTAAGAGGTTTACCCTTCCTGGCATCTTGTAAATGCTACTTAAATGGTAGCGATTAGCGTTATGATGGTACCATCTCCTCCTAGTATTCTAATCTTCTAGCTTGGTGTCCCACACATAAGGCACTCTGACCTATGGGACACCAAGAAGTTGGGAAACAGGAGAAACTTATTTTGAAATTGTCTTTTAATTATATTTCTCAATGATACGTTCAGTGTTTTTCTGCAGCCCTCAGATGTCTTTTCAGGTGGAGGACCTCAAAATTTAAAGTGATAGCTCCAACTGCTAATCTGGAAAATATAACCTATACTTCCCAGGGTATCCAGAAAGTCTAGAAACAAGGAAAATGGCGTATTCTGTTTACCAACTCTTTAGAGACCCTGCAGACTAAGACTGACACAAATCCCTGGAAAATAGGTTGATTTTATTTTAAGGCTTTTGTTCCTTTGGAAGAAGAAATTGCTGGTGGCTGTCCTGGGGTGTCTCGGCAACCCAGCTGACCATCCACCTCTGCGGCTCACACAGCTTGCTGACCTCCACCGTGAGAATTCCCTTCATAATCTGGGCCTGAGGGGCTGGTGGGATCCTTTTTTTTCTTTAGAAGAAGAATCTACTATCTTTGGAGAAATGGACTTGAGAGAGGAAAGTAGACAAATACTCCCTGGAAATATTATCATAGGCAATTAGAAAAAGAAGAGCATGTTTCTAATTCTCTTTGGATAATGGGAATATTCATAAATCAGAGTGCCTCATCAGTCGGTATCACAGTTGATCAGGGCTTTACTTGTGACCGTGTTTGAATGGAAATTAAACATGGCTGTAGGTGAAGTTTCAGCTTTTATTAAAAAAATTTTTTAATGTTTATTCAGGTTTGAGAGCAAGAGAGAGATAGAGCATGAGTGGGGGAGGGGCAGAGAGAGGGAAACACAGAATCCAAAGCAGGCTCCAGGCTCCAAGCTGTCAGCAGAGCAATGACGTGGGGTTCGATCTCACGAACCGCAAGATCATGACCTTAGCCGAAGTCGGATGCCCAACCGACTGAGCCATCCAGGCTCCCTGAAGTTTCAGCTTTTACTTTTAGCTTTCAAAGGTATTTTTCTAGGTTGTGGCCTTAGAGCCCCTTGAAAAACCTCCCAGTGGGGTGCCCAAGTGCAGATGGAAGGAAAGATGTGACATGGGGTCAGACAGGGGGAGGCTGGTAGCCAGAAGATGGCCCTGATTGTGCTGAATTTACCTGGGAGCTGGGCCTGCCCTTTCTGATTCAGAAACCTTACTTTGTCAGGCCTGGAGTCAGACCTGCTGGCTCCCACTAACCTGTAAGAAGCTGAAGCACAAATCAAGCCACTAGTTTATTTGTTGAAAAGTATAACCACTGTGGGGTTATAACCAGGGCGTGTTCTCCTTGTGGGCACCCCACCCAGGAAGCCAAGTGGTCAGAGGCGTGGGTGGATCAGGATTGGGATTGGGGGTGGGGAGAGCCCTGGGAAGCAAGTGCCGGGGGCCCTACTGGCCAGGCAATGCCTGCGTGCAGGGCAGGGCCTGTTCCTGCTGGACAGGCTCGTTTGGCCATGCTTGGGGCTGCCCCTGCACCTCCCAGCCTTGTGCTTTCTGACCATCTGCCTTCTTTAGGGATTGAGACCTGCTGAGGTCAGGTACAGAGAGCCTCTCTGGGGGGATGTTGCTCATCTCTGCTTAGATCCATGCTGGTTTCTAGTGGGATTACCCTGCAAGGCATTTGCTTTTCATTTTCCGCAGTCCCAATGAATGCATGAACCCCTGCCCTCACTGTGACTGCCCAAGCCAGAAATCAGCCCTGTGACCTGGCCTCTTGTAGCCCAGCATAGATTAAGGCCACAGGGACAGGATGATCTGAATTAACCGCTTTTTCGTCTTCCTGGGGCCTTTGCACAACAGAGACATCTGTGATGGCATGCATCCAGAGTGCGTGGTATTTATTTTTGATTTGAAATATGAAAAGCATTTTTTTTTTTTTTTTTTTTTTTTAAGACAACTGACTCTCTGAGTCATGCCCAGGGGAGCAAACAGCCTGAAATGTGAGCTGGTGCTTGCTGGATAACAGGAGAGGCTGCTGCTGACTTAACTAGCACTGGGGTTAGGTCACTGCTGGATGAAGTGCACTGACCAAAAGAGCAACATGTGGGCTAGAGCCGCGGGCCGTGGGGTAATTTCTCGCAGCCGCTCGCCTAACCAGGAACCCCACACGCTGGGTTCCCACAGGATGGGCCGGCTGCTTGGAAACCCACACGCGGGCCCATGTTGAGCAATCGCGCTTGAGTAAGAGTTATCTTATTTGGCTCAGAGGGTTATGTGTGGGGGTGTTTGTCGCTGAGCAGCTGTACATTTGACAGGAGCCCCTGGGCCTCCTAGGGGGTTGCTTGGCGGTGGTCTCCTGCGTCCTCTCTTACCAGTAGTATGATTTAAGAATACACGTAACTCCCACGTGTGCGGCCCTTTACAGTTTGCCTTCCCAGCTGCCTTTGTTTCTCAGTGCCATCCTGCCAGGTGGTCCGCACCAATGTTATGATACCCTTTTAAGATCAAGGCATGCGTTGCCGTTCCTGTCCTCTGTGGCTCCATGTGGCAGATCAAGGCCAGAGCCCTGTGCCTAGACCCAAGGCTGTCGGGGCTCCAGGGCCACCCCTTCTCCCAGCCCTCTATTAAAGATGTGGGTTTCCTGGCTTCTCCCTCCACTGCTAATGGAACCCCTGGTGTACCTTATGGGAATATGTATTTTAAACGTGATTTGGGGCGCCTGGGTGGCTCAGTTAGGTGTCCGACTCTTGGTTTCAGCTCAGGTCCTGACCTCCCGGTTTGTGAATTTGAGCCCCATGTTGGGCTCCACACTGTGGAGCCTGCTTGGGATTCTCTGTCTCTGTCTCTGTCTCTCTCTGCCTCTGTCTCTCTCTCTCTCTCTCTGCCTCTGACTCTCAAAAAAAAAAAAAAAGTACTTCAAGGTGATTCTTAAGGACCTTCATGCTAACGTGGCCCAGTGATTGACACTGCTTAAACCTCCTAACTCCGGCATTAAATGTGTATGACCTCCTAGAATTTTCTTAAATTTTATGTTGTGTGTTTAGGGACAGTCTCCTTGTATGGAATGCCCACTCCCCAAGGACAGGGACCTTCCCTGTCCTGTCTATGGCTGTATCCCCATGTCCTCTGTCCCGGTGCCCGGTGCCTGGGACAGAGCCTGGCACACAGTAGGCCCTCAGTAAATACTTGGTGGGCGAATGAGTATTTTCCTCAGCTTCATGGTTTGTATGGGAGAGTGGACAATGGAATCTCGCGGGGCTGGGTCAACTCTCCTCCTGGCTAGGGTTGTGCCATTTGTACGGCTTTGCTGAGGGTCCGTTAGCTCATCTGAGGAATGGGGGGCAGTGTGCCTCCTTTCCCGCTTCGTGGTGAGGGGGAGATGAACACTGCCCACACAGGTGCACATGCTCAGGGTGTCCCCGCACAGGGTAGCGGGGGCAGGAGCAGGAGCAGACCGAGGGCTGCAACTCCCTGGTGTCTTGGCAGGAGCAGCAGGGTCATCCCGGTGGTCAGTTTTTCCACTGCCATCAAACAAGATCCATTTAGCTCGCAGACAGACAAGGTGTAGGGCTGGACTCTGTGCCCTGGGCTGAACGCTGGCCACCTCGGGCCTTCAAATCAAGACCAGACACCAGCATAAACCCAGGTGGCTCCAACTTAAAGCCAGGCTCATGAATGCATGAGTAAATATTTACCCTGTCTGAGGTCGAATGTGAACTGTCTACCAGGCGTTTTGTTTTTCTCTTTCTCCTCCCTCTCTGCCTGCTGTCCCCCCATCCCCCGCCCCCTTTTTAAAAAAAGGAAGCCGAGAGGTTGAGAGGTTAAGTGACTGGCTTGACACAGCCATCCATCGGAATGTCTTGTCTGAACCCTGCTCCTCATGCAGGTGCGTCCTCCTCCTTGAAGCCTTCCCAGATTCACTGGCCCACGCTGGCCTTTCCCTTTGCCAAGCTCGACCAGCACACAACATTCTCACTGTGATGGCACAGGTTAGCCAAAAGAAAGGACTGTTCAAGTCGGTACTTGTTTGGTGGGTAGTTGTGTGTAGATCTTGCACAGCCCTCTTATTTTTCCTGTCCTTTGTACACCCTCTTGGGAGTTCCTCAAGACATACGCTGTCTGTGTGTTCTTTTCCTTTATGGGTTCGAGTGCATATGCCCATCTCCTCACCCGCTCATCCAGCAACACATCCTGACGGTCAGCCTGTCTGGTGTCTGGCTCAGGGCCTTTCCCCACAGGCTAAAGAAGCCTGTGCGTAGTCCCGAGTGGACATCCAGAGCCCAGAGGACCGTGTGGGCTGGAGGTGGCAGGGAGGTGGTTTTAATGGGGTCGGGAGGAGTTGAGTTTCTGCACCTCAGGAATACTCAGTGTTACTAACGAGTTCCTCTGAGGAAAAAAACAAAACAAACAAACAAAACAACCTTATCAGGCCCTTTGCTGTTCACCGGTTCGTTATGTCCGCAGGTTCCCACCTGTACCCTGGCCAGGAAGTTCCCAGGCAGGTAACAAAACAGAATCACCTTCCCTACCACTCGGCCTTTTTAAAAATGTGACTAATTCTGAGCTAACCGAGCCTCGGCCAGACATGGACATGGTTATACACGGACTCCATTGGGTGGTGTGTCATTTCTGACTTGCTGGGAAATCCTTTGGCGGTGGGGTGGGGATGGGAAGCAGGGAGCCACTGGACTGGAGTTCTTCTGGGATGTGTATGGTTTTGAGGCCTCACACGGACAAGGAGTGTGGATTATGTGCTTGTCTCATGGACAACAGAGAAGAGCCTGGACTTAGGGTTCAGCTCCCAACTGACCCTGACCTTTCAGTGGCCTGGGGCAAATCACTCAACCTTTCTGAGCCTCTGTTTCCTTCCCTGTAAAATATGGAGAGTAAAGCTTACTGCATGGGTTCTCAGAAGAATGAAATGAGCCAATATGTTTTTTCATACATGGACGTGGTTCCTGGTGCATAGTGGCCACGTGGTCATTTCTAAAATCTTACAGATCCCCGAGAGTATTTCAGTGTGCACTGTATATTAGGTACTGTGAGGGAAAAAAGGAGCTACCAGGGGTCCTTTCTCTAGAGGGAATCAGTCTTTGTGGGGAGAGAAGAACATCTATAACAATAACTATTGATTATTGCCCTAGATGAGTGCCGTGTTATAGAAATATTAATCATGCTACATAAGCAATTTGAAATCTTATAGCTATGTTAAAATGTAAAAAGAAAAAGGTTAAATTAATTTTCAATTGTATTTTAACACAGTATATGAAAAATCCTTCACTCGGCATGTACTTGATATAAAATTTGTTTTATATAAAACAAATATATATAAAAATATACTACTTTATATATTTTAAATATATAGATATAAAAAATATTAGATATAAAAAATATTAGATATAAAAAATAAACTACTTTATTTTTTTTTTTTTTTAGGTTAAAAAAAATTTTTTTTAATGTTTGTTTATTTTTGAGAGATACAGAGCATGAGTAGGAGAGGAGCAGAGAGAGAGGGAGACACAGGCTCCAGGCTCTGAGCTGTCAGCACAGAGCCCGACGTGGGGCTTGAACCCACAAGCTGTGAGATCATGACCTGAGCCAAAGTCAGACGCTTAACCCGACTGAGCCACCCAGGTGCCCCCTACCTCATGTTCTTTTTTAAAGCCATACTAAGTCTTTGACATTAATGTGTTCTCCACACTTGGTGCACATCTCATTTTGGACTGTCCATATTTCAAGTGTTCAGTAGCCACATGTGGCTGACAGCTGCCCTAATGGATGGCACAGCTCTAGGGTTTGTTAGGTCAGCTAATGTCACCTGCACTTTGGAGGAAAAAGGTGCACTCACAGCAGCTGTGACTTGATTGGTTCCACAGCCAGTGAGGGAGCAGAGGGGGGCTGTAGCTCAGGTCTTCTCTCCACTGAGGACCAGGGGGCCTTGCATTGGCTGAGTGTCTGCTGTGTCCCAGGTCCCGTGCTGGACACGCTACCTTTGTTATGCCATTTAAACCTCACAGCAGCCTTGGGAGGTAGGTATCAGAAACGTTTTACAAACAAGGAAACAGGCGCAGACGGGCCAAGCAACTTCCCCAAGGTCACAGTCAGAGGCGGAGCTGGAATTTGGGCCTGCTGACTTAAGAGCCTTCCACTCACCTAGCCTCTTTTCCCTGCACAGAGAACGGAGAACTTGCACACTGCGTAGCATTGGGGATGAGTACTCCAGGGCACAAGAGGGTCCCTGGCACATGAGCGCCAGGGCACAAGAGGGGCCCCGTGGCTGGCCTGTTCCAACAGGGGCTTCGGGATGTCCATTCACAAGGCCTGGGCCTGCTTTGCTTGAGGTGATATGCGTGTGTCAAAGCAGCGTTCTGTCTAATACAGGTTCCATCGGAAAGGCACCCTATGCAGACATTGGGAGGCGGGGCTGGTGATAGCTAGTGGGTGTGTGTGGTGGGTGTGGGGAGCTGGTGATGGGCAGCCATGGCAGAGGCCTGGGAGCCGGGGCCCTGCTCCCCCTACCAGCTGGAAATGCCACGCATTTCAAGAGCCTTGAAGCAGCTGAGAGTTTCTGCTTGGGGAGCTCCCAAGAATTCAGGGAGGCTGGTGTTGAGCAAGTTCTTGAATGCGTGTATGACCTGCAGTTACACACTCGCTCATTTAGGAAATACTGACTGAGTACGTGCTTTAAGCAAGAATTATTGGGTGTTATCTTGACCCTGCATACGATACTCTGTGTATCTCTGAGGATGGTTGTCAGAATGGTGAGGCCTCGCCGCAGCCCTTGGAGGTACTCACGCTACCCCCCACTCCAGTGTAGGAGGCTGAGGCTTGGAGTGAAGGTCTCTATCAAGAGGTTGAATGGCTGCTGAATGGAAGATCTAAGCCCTCAGAACTAAGGGGTTTTGATTCACTTGTCCATCTGTCTGTCTATCTAGCCAGCAGTCCGTCGTTGAGCTCTTTCTATTTGCCAGGCATTGAGCTACGGTCTCCAATTTTTGGTTTTTTAATGTACTTGTTTTATTTTCAAGTGCAGTCACAGCGACTGGATGTTGAATAGTGCTGATGTCTGTTGGGTGCCGGGCACTGGGGATTCCTCCCAAGTCTGTGATAAAGAGGGGGGAACCAAGGCACAGAGACCTGTTGCTCTCTGAGGTCCCACAACTCTGGCAGAGCTGGGGTTTCAGTCCTGGCCTCTGTGGCACCCTGCTGTAGCCCCTGTACCTCACTGCTTCTCGATCACTGGGGTCCAGTACTGGTCCTCACCGGTACCTTCTTGTGAAGCCCGGTCTGATCTTCAGTTTTACCAACCATAAGGTGGGGGCAGGGTCAGCCATTCCACCCTCCTCAGAAACCAGCCTTCCCAGGAGATCATGCTTCTTTGGGATACTACCTAAGACTGATGTAGTAGTGTGAGAGAGGTAAAGTGTGTGTGCCCCATCAGGGTATCTCTCTGTTCCTCTGACCTGCTTCTTTTCACTCATTATACAAGGCATGCATAGGGTATGATCTTCCCTAGACTGGGAGCACTTAGGGCCATCATCTTCCATGGAACCAATAGCCTGCAGAGAACCCAGCCCATAGTGATGGCCACCTGAGAGGTCCTATGCTTTAGAGACATGGGACTCCATCTCATGGAGAATGACCAGCAAACTGTTGACTTCCTAGAGGGAGATACTGAGTCTTAAAGAGGTCAGCCATATGGACCTTGCCGTGTAGGTACATGACAGTGCATCTCCTCGCTCTGTGAGAATGGCAGGTTCCCATGCCGGGAACCTCAGCCTGACCCTCACCATACTTTATAGCACGTGGGCACTGAGAATTTAGCACTTGTTGGGTGAATGGCTCTGTCGCCACCACCTGTGCCGGGGGTGTGGCGTGGCTTTGAGAGGAACAGTCTCACTGTTTGCCCTTGTCTGCGATGGAAAATCAAAGGGCATGCACACTGCATGGTGTTTGGTCCCCTTAGGAATCCCTTCCTAGGCAGGATGGAGCTAGACCAGGGTGGATGCCTTGTGCCTCCTGTAGGGGACTGCTGATGGGACAGGACCCCCAAGCCCAGCCTTCTGATCCAAGGATCAGGGGTTCTGAGGCTCTGGAATAGGAGGAATTCGAAGGGAAGAGCATTGCATAGGAGGTCTGGGTTCGGTTCCCTGCACCTGCACTTATTAGCTGCTTGACTAGAAGCGTGGCCCCAACCCTCTGAGTTCCCATTTCCATATTGAGGAAGATGTACTTTTGAGTAGGTTTTTGTTGTTGGCTTTGGAGAAGTGGTACACGCGTCGAATGAGGGGCCGTGCTTCACAGTACTGAATTCCGGGGAAGCATGACTTGAATGTAAGATGGCTTATCATCTGCAAGCTGCTGACACCCTCCACTTGTCATCCTAAGGCAGCGCTGTTGTACTTTCTCTCCTTCTAATAAACTCAAGTTGAGCAGAAATCTGCTTCCCTGTAACTTCCCCACCCTTTAGGCCAGCCCACCATTAAGTCTTCTATCCTTTCGGACAATCTACCCTGTCTGCTCAGATTTCTCTCCTCCCTACAAAGCATCATCTGCTTCCTCATCTCCTCTGACCCATGTCCTGTGCCTCTTCACCCTCCCGGTCACTCCCTTAGAACGCTTGTCCGATTTGGTGATGGCCTATCTGTGTCGCATACAGGACACGATACAGTAGTCTCGCCAAAGCGGCAGAGACCAGGTCTTCCCCGGTGTGGGGTCTGTGCCTCCTCTCTGGGCAGGTTGCTGTGACCATCTGTTTGGAAGGGTGAACTTGACGGCATTTGCCGAGATGCTGGCAGCAATGGGAAGAGCCCTCCTGGACCTGGAATCCGTGTTCTTGCCCAAGGAAAACCATGTTCCCTTCGGCCCGTGTGCGTACTTCCTGGCTTACAGCTGTAATCTTCCACACTGTAACATAAGTTTGCCCCAAATGCCACTATTATATTGCTGCTTTTTCAGAAAAGCTTAATTGGAATTTTTAATGTATTTTTGGGGGGTGGGCTGAGTTGCCATTTGCCTCTAAAAACAATGAGAAGGAAAACAGAGTATGATCTTCTTGCCAGAAATTATGGAGCCAAATCTGAAATTAATTTACAGAGTCATTAGTATTTTCCATTTGTAAACCCAAAAATGAATATAAGTGCAGTTCCTTGTAATTAACTACAAATTAGAACAGGGTTGGGAGGACTTTTCAGGGACCGACAGGAACTCTAGCAGAAGCAGATGGGTGTTGGGGGGGCACCCAAGAGTTGCTTTGGTTTTCACTCAAGTCTGTGATTTTGGGAAAGTAAGACAGACTCAAATATTCTCCCAGAAAAACGCACTTTTCCAACAATCTGAAAACTGGCAGGGACTTCATACTGATCTGTTGTAACCTTCTCATTTTCTGAGTAGGGCAGCTGAGAGATTCAGGGAGCGTAAGTGACTTGCCCAAAGTCACATAGCACAGAACCCATGCTCTGACACTCCGGGCACCACTGCCCCTGCTTCCCAGGTGCTAATCAGCTTGAGCCTTTCATGTTTCGCATTGAGATGTACTCCTGCCCAGAGTGGTGCTCCCTATTGGACTAGAAGTGATCCGGTCAGAGTCCCCCTCGGCCGTGCACTCAGGGTACAGGTGTAAAATCCTGTGTGTCGCACTTTAAGGAGCCTGGTGAATCCCCAGGCTCACCCCAAGCCAAGCCCCAGCACTGCACACTTAAAATGTGCTGTCGTGTCAGTGAGATCGGCCTGTGGTTAGTTAGCAGGGAATGTGTGTCAGTGTTGAGCTGTTTGCAGCAGGAGCTCTTCCTGGGGCTCCCTAAGCCAGATGAACTGGGTCTTTAAGATGCCATTGAGCCATCAGAGGCCTTTTGAAATGCTGTTCTCACTGACCCACTGGAGGTGAAGCCCTGTGACGTCATCTCCCCCAGTTGTGTGTGTATGCGCGTGTGCGTGTGTTACACAGAGACTTCAAATTGGCAGAACACTGTGAAAAGCCACTTCTGGGAGTCCCTGGCCGCCCTCCATCACTTTTCTTACTAATAGGATGTCTTACTTACTAAAGGCATGATCCCCTTCTTGAAAAGTCTGAAGTCTAGGTATTGGGAAAAATCGTATGCCCATGGGGTTGCTAAGAACCATTATATCAATGGTAAATATTTGCATGTGACTGTGCCGGGCTCTGTTCTAAGAGCACCTAATACAAAGACGTGTGAGACACAGTGGTGCCTCCGTTCTTCTACAGATGAGGAAACTGAGGTCTGTAGAGGTGAAGTTTAATGTGGTTGTGAGGCAGAGGAGGACACTGGCACCCATGCCCTCAGCCCTTCAGACCCTCCCAGTGTCCTGAGGGGGGGTGGGGGGGAATGCATCCCAGGTGGCCCTGTCTAGGGAAAGCTGCATGGGGAAACTTAAGGAGGTGCAAGGGACAGAGCTGGCCTGATTTTGGAATGGCAGAGACAAGAGAGGAGGGCCTGTGTTTTGGAAGGCTCCTTGTCTGTTGCAGTGGTTTGCCATCTGGGTTCTGGCCAACCCATGGGATACTGTGAAGGGTGGCAGGTGGGTTAGCAGAGGAGAGAGGGTGGCCCCAGTGAGTCCCTCTTACTTGGAGGCCCCCTCCCTGTGCCAGAAGTTCAGGGAGGCAGCCCTGGGCCAGCTTGCTTCTCTCTCAGCCGTTGCTGCTTTCATAACCTTGGGCCAGTGGCTTCACCCTTTGGAAGCTCAGCTCCCTCCTTTGGGAAAATAAGGGGTCACAACACCCTTCTTGACTGTTAAGATTAGATGAGCTGATACCCAGAACTTCTTGCAAAGCATCTGGTGCCAAGTAGGCCCTCTTTAAAGAAGAGTTTTCTTTTTTCCCTTCCACTCATTTGTTTGTTTTTTTTTTAAATAAATTTTCCCCCCATGATAACAAAAATTATAGAAGACAGAGACAAGTTAATATGTTGTTGTCTATACTCTCAGGCCAAGAATTTCCTAAGTGTTTACATACCAAAGGGCTGTGAACTTGGATTTTCTCTGCTGGGTCTGTGCTGGTTCATACACCCTTTCGACAACATCAGGAGCCTGGCCTTGGTCTATTGTTGTTGGGGTTTTGTGCAGGTACTTTCGTTGGAGCATACAGATGTGAAACATGCACGTTACAGGTAAATTATAACTTGCCCACTTTCCATCAGATTTAACGAATGTTAATGTTTTTCCAGTATTCATTTCAGATATCTGTAATGTCTTCTTTATTAAGAAAAATTAAAAGACTGCTGAAGGCCTCCTGTTACTCCTGCCTTCTTCCTATTCATCTTCCTCCCTCCTCACAGGTGTTTACTCTCCTGGAATTGGTGTGTGTTTTTCCCAGCTGGGATTTTGTAGCCTATTGTTTATGAAGTCAAATTGCCCCCACTGGAATGTGTCTGAACCACCAAAGCAAATGATCAGCATTCGGGAAGAAGCAGCCTGCACACTCAAGGCCAGGGGAGTGTGACTTCAGAAAAAGAATAAACCCACTTGTTCCCAAATGGAAATTCCAAAATTATAAATCCCTTGCCTTTGACTTAAAACTTGACCCCACCCCACTGAGTAATTGCAAATTTGAGCTTGTGCGGTCCTGAGCTCCCAGGGTCATCTGGGCCTTTCATGTGAGTAAATACATTCCGGAGTTGATTATTGTTAGAGCAGGTGTTTTGGCTTTTTTTTTGGTAATGCCTCCCCACCCCTCCCCACTGCCTTGATCACAACTGTGACATGTTACTGCTCTAGAGAACTTGGAACATACAAAGAAGTAACCCTTAAAATTGTTCACTGCCCTCCTACCCTGACCTCCACCCCAACAGTGGTATCCCCACCCCCTGCCCGCTCTACCCTCCCCACAGTGTGAGGAACCGGAGGTCACTGGGCCTTCCAAGTGGGGCCAGCCCCATGGCTTCTTAGGGTTTCCTAGCAAGCAAGCCTAAACCTGTGTGTGGTCCCCGGAAGAGAGAGGTAGCCACCTGACTAAGGTCAGGTCAGTGACACTGCTAGAACCAGAAGGCCATCTCCTGGTGGCCGAAGGCGTTTTTCCCACCATGTCTACTCTTCATGGTGCCTGGCCCTGGTCTAGGCACGGTGATAGATGCCCAACGGAGGGGAGGGAGGGGGTCCTGCTTCCTCTTAAGGGAAGTTGGGAGGCGTTCTCCTGGGCTTGACCTTTGACCTAGCTTTACTGAAAATGTCTAGGACATTTTTCATTTTATCATTTTCAACTGACTGCAAGTCAATTTAATACGTCAGCCATTTTCTGCGTACCCACAGTGAAACTATTCTGGAGTTCTTTGTTTTTTTTTAACTGAAATTATTTTCGTTAGCATCAGCTCTTTCACATGTACATTTACAACAAAACTTCTGTTTTGTTTGCTTTCTTGTTGTCGGTACTGATTTTAACTTCTGTCATTTTGAGCTTTTCAACTTTTTTTTTTTTTTTTTTTTTTTTTTTTGCCACTGAGCCCAATTCTCCTGGGTAAAACTTTGCATTATGTGAGTTACTGGATTTTTTTTTCCATCAGGTTTTAGTCCATGACTTTCATTGCCTGCTGTTTTAGCTACTTTCACTTTTATGTTGAGCTTTTTTATCTTTGAGATTTAATTTGTACTTGGGTGGATTTTGCAGTTATTCCTGGTTGCCAAGAAGATAGGATTCTTGGATCCACTGTTTATCGTCAACAAATGTTTCGGGTGTGTGATGTCAGCCATTACCAGTTTTGTTTGGGGTTCGGTCTCTCCAGTACCCTTTTTCTTTCCTGTGGGGGACCGGAATGACAGGTCGAAATGTCTTGTTTTTTTCAAGAGTCGAGAACAAGCTTGTGAGGTATTCTCCCCTCGGATTTCTCCTTTGGGGGGTGTTTGTGCTTTCTTCTTCGTGATAGAGAAAACGGGAGCCCTTAGACGTCAGGCCTCTCCTAGGAAGGGCTGTGTTGTCTGTCTTCAGCTTCCCCTCCTCCTGCCCTGTGACCTTCCAAGTTCACACTCCGTGCCCGCACCCTGGGCAAACGTCCGAAGGGGCAGCTCCAGGCCGGTGTACCGGGAAGCCCAGTGGATGGGGACAAGTGCTCTCTCCTCTGCGGGCTGGTCTCCCTGTTGGTCCACAAGCTTGCTGGCCAGAGAGCTGTTAAAGGCCTTCCGGCTTTATCCCTCTCCGGGTGGGGATGTGCATGCTTGGGGGTGTCAGGAAGCCGCTGTTCCCATAGGAAACCCCCTGCGTGAGTGAAGCAGAGGCGTTACTCATGGCCCTCTGCTGGGTTCCGGTGTCCGGGACTCTGCTCCCCCACATGACATCAGGGCCCGGCCTGCCTCTGGAGCTGAATGCGCAGGGAGGGCCTGCTGGCAAAGGTTGCTGTTCCTTCTTTCCAGTCATGGCTGCGCTGGGTGGCTTCCCTGGGACAATTGCACCCAAGGGAAGCGAACTCCTCTGTGTAAGTAAACATCCACCTCCCCTCAAAGGAAAGGCCCCTGCTCAGCTTCTCCAGGCAGCCAGAATGGTGCTCTGTGGGTCAGGGCGGTTTTTTTGTTGTTGTTGTTGCTGTTGTTCCTCCGTTTGTCCATCCTTTGATTTTTTTTTTTTTTTTTTTCTGTCTCCTTCAATTAGGCCTGTGACTGTTTTCAGACGGCTATTTGTGTATACAAGTCATGTCAGCCATCATAATTTGTGTTTGTCTAGATCAATAAAAGCGGCCCTGGCCAAAGCCAGCTGAGAATTTATAAATACCCTTCAACTCCTCCCCTCCCTGAGAGATGGCAAGCCTCCATCCCGTTAACCCTCCAAACCATCGCTGTTGGTTGACTTGATCAGGAAAGATGTGAAATATAATGTCTTTTGATGTGTCTTCTCTTTCGCCTTTTTGTGGGGTTTTATTCAATGTTTCAACAACAGTAGCTGATTGCCCACTTCAGAGCAAAAGCCCTTCCCTGTGCCTGTTTACGGAGTTAACTGAGAGATCAAAGTGTCGGGAACCCATTTAGACACAGATTGTGTCTTCTCTTAGCTCTCCTGCTGCCCAATAAAGTGGGCTTGGGCTTATCTGAGATAGCTACCAAAGGAAGCTCACACACAGATTCTTGTGATATGCTCACTTAGGAAGAAAAGGTGAGGAATTTAAATTCACGTGTATCTTAAGGATTTTTAAGAACCAGCTTTTCTGTGTGGATGGAACTAGAGTGTATTCTGCAAAATAAGTCAGAGAAAGACAAATACATGATTTCACTTGTGTGGAAATTAAGAAACAAAACAGATAAAAATAGGGGAAAGGAAGGAAAAAATAAGATAGGGAGACAAAGCGTAAGAGACTCTTAAATACAGGGAATAAAACTGAGGGTTACTGGAGGGGAGGTGGGCAGGGGGATGGGCTAAATGGGTGATGGGCATTAAGGAGGGCACTTTTGGGATGAGCACTGGGTGTTATATGTAAGTGATGAATCACTAAATTCTATTCCTGAAATCATTATTACACTATATGTTAACTTAGTTCTTTTTTTTTTTTTTTTTTAATTTAAATCCAGGTTTTCTTCTGTTTGCTCACATGTGGGAGAAAAATAAGCCTCAGATGCCCTATGATATCTAGTTACATTGGGTTTTTCTATAAAATGTCAAGACAGCAGCACACAGTTTTCTGCCCTGCCTTCCCCTCTGCACAGTCTGTTCTTGCCAGAAGTTTTATGATGGGGAGGGTGCCATTTCTGCTCTCCTCCTCCCTCAGTGAAATCATTCTGTCCCTGGTCTTTAACCCTTAAAAGACTGGGAACGGAAGGCTTTGATGTTAGGGTTAAAATATAAAGCCTCTGCATTGGCCTAGGCTGGAATTCAGGTGTGTTAGGAAGCCTTTAAGAATGCAGCAGCCCCGGGGGTGCCTGGGTGGCTCAGTTGGTTAAGCACCCAACTTCAGCTCAAGTCATGATCTCATGGTCCATGAGTTTGAGCCCTGCATCAGGCTCTGCGCTGATAGCTCAGAGCCTGGAGCCTGTTTCCGATTCTGTGTCTCCCTCGTTCTCTGCCCCTCCCCTGCTCATGCTCTGTCTCAAAAATAAATAAACATTAAGAATGCAGCAGCCCCAGTAGGTTCTGGAGTTGGCTGGGTGTTTCAGTTTGCAATGAAAAACAGCTCACGTTGCCTGCTTTTCCTGCCCTTGTGACTTTGTCAAGCATCCCTCCTAAAGCAAGGTACTTCCTGGCTACACTAAAAGGCCCCCAAGATGTTGGGTGACTAGATTCTTTCTTTCTTTTAACTCTGACCCAACTTCACTCAGTTAAAGGTTTGGTAAGTCTGTCTGCAGACATCGGTGTAGACTGACCCCGGCCCCGACAAGTCAATAGGTTTGATCCAGGATGGTGCAAGGTTCTGGAGGAGACAGTAAATCCAAATAGATGACTTATCTCATCATAAAAGCCATCATCCTCTCTTCTAGTCCCCACTGAAAGCAAGGGTGAAGGGGGCAGTGGCCTTAGTTCTCCTTTGACTTCAGGCAAGAGAAACGGTTTCCAGAGGTAGAATTGGTAATCACACTCCTTTCTTCTCCCTAACACTTGCTTGACCTCTGCCCACACCACGTGCACAGTGTAGTCCTGGCCATCCCTCCACAGCCTCCCCCTGGCACTCAATGCTGCAGGCTGTCAGGGGCTGGCCACTGACGCAGCCTGGAGATAGCCATCAGGAAGCGTCCCATGAGCCCTGCCGCGTGTTTGAAGGCATTGTTTGTGGAGCAAACTCCACCAGAAGCTTGCAGTCCTCACAGTAGGAAACTGTGTAGAGAGCAAGTGGCCCTCCTTCTGAGATCTCTGGGTACAGAATCCTCGAGGTGAGGCAGACTGGTCTAGAGCTGGTAGGGGCCCAGGGCGACCAGACAGCTTGTTACCCAAGCCTGGTCTCTGGAAGTAAAGGGGAGTGTCCTTACCGATGACACCAGGACAGTAGGTATGAGTGGGGCTGTCCCAAATAAACGGGCACGTGGTTGCCCTACCAAGGCCAGTCCCTGTCCTTTCAGGTTCCATTTTGTTTGACAAGGAGTGATGTTTCAGATGCTCACGGGGACAGGCAGAGTGCAGGAAGCGGTGCCTGGTGGGTGAAGACCCAGCAGGGCCGAGCATTCATTTCCAGGCAGAAGGGGCTTTGGGGCATCAGCCAGTGGTCAAGTGTTACCAGATCTTCTGATTTTTTATTTTCCAGAGATGCCCCAGATCTAGATTTACATGTGAAACCTCCCAGCTTTTAAAAGATGGCAACTAATTAAAAAATCTTAAAAACACTGTGCAGGCCAAGTACAACATCTGTAGGCTACTGCCTGTTTTCAACCTCCGGCCCAGACCAATTAATTGGTGGCTGTCTTCTGTGTGTTTGAATTCCGGCAACGGGAAGTTTCTTACGGAAGTTGCCCAGATTGACCACAAGCGAGGTGGGGAAGAGGAGAGGGGAGCTTAACTTGGCTTCCCTTGAGCATTCATTTGCACAATAAATATTTATTGAGCACCTGTTAATGTTCAAAGCACTCTCTCTGTTATGCCGTATTTTGTTTAATGTTTTGGGGTGAGCTGTGTCTTACTCACACTCTGTATCACAGGCTGTTGTGATTCCGTGCCCCTCCTCTGAGATTCTGACCAGGATGAATGCAAGCTTAACACAGCAGAAGTCCCCAGGAGAGGATCCTCATCTAAAGAAAAACCTGGGGATGTAGAAGCTGGAGCAGAGAAATCCCAGCCAGGGACACTTGTTCTGCGTAGTCTTTGAAGGTCCTACGAGGACCAGGAGGAAGAAGTCACTGAGGAGCAGACTGCGTTCAGCTTTGTATATAGCCGAACTTTGCATTCTGTGCTTAGGGGGTTAGATGACCTCTCAGCTGGTCTTTCATTACCAGAAAGTCTTGAGGCTATCTACTGTATACCTACTAGACTCCGCAGCCTCATACCCTTTCTAGTCTGTGGCTCTTATGTCTGATGGACCCCTAGCAGGTCCTCACTTATTTGTATCTTCTGGCAGCTGAATTTGTAGCCAGAAGCCCCCAGGAAAGCCAATTGAGCTCTGACTAAAGACTCTGTTCCCCTGGGGGGTGGGGTGGGATGGGGTGAGGATAGCAGCTCTTGGAGAGACTGCCCTTGATGCTGTGAAATGTCACTCACATTTCCCGGTCTCCTGCACCATGAATTTCAAATTGGGGATAACATCTACTCCTCGGATAATTTGAGGCAACCAAGACGCAGAGAGCTTAAGTAATCTGCACCAGGCCACACAGCTGGGCAATGAGAGGTCAGGTCCTAGTTGGCTTTGACTGCTCTCTTGCCCACTATGCTAACCTGTTCGGTTTCATGTCCTTTTGTGTGTTCATTCTTCCATGTGTCTTTTTTCCCTGTTTCGGGACTATCGGCGTTCAAATGTTTAATAGCTAGGGTTTGTTTGTTTGTTTGTTTTTTGTCCTGTGTACTTGGCCAGAAGTAGGAATTCATCACCATCTGTGAACGTTTACTGAGCCTCCATGGTTTGTGTGGAATTGCACTAGAAACACTCGACCCCGGGGCTGGGTTGGCAATAAACTAGGTCTTTCTGCAGAACTTTTGAGGACAAATCACCAACGGGTTGGAAAGAATTTCCTTCAGGAATGGTGACACTCTATTTTTCACCTTGTTAATGCTGCCCCCCACCTTTGCTTCTCTCCCCCCCCAGTGTCAGTCTTAACTGTGTTAAGTGCTTTTTCTGCTCAGTGTCCTAGATAAGAGGTTTCTAAGTGATGTTCCTGATATGCACCCCACCTACCCCCAAATCTCGGGCTTCTTGATGGATAGAGAATTAGACATCTGGTTTGTTTTGGAATAGGAGGCTGGGATAGGGGAGTCCAGAGGCCTGAGTTAATGTAGAGGCTGCTGGCCTCTGAAGACCTTTTGAAAACCACTGTGCTAAATGACAGCAAAGCTGTAGTGACCTCAAATTGTCAAGGAGATTTTGCAAAAGCCCACAAAATAGCCTTGTGATGCTCTTGAAAGGGCCCATGTGGTTCATCAGGTGGGCCCACCATGTTGCTCTGGAACACGGGGACATGTACACATGTGCAGGAAAGAGCTCAGCATCCAGCAAACCCAGAAGTTTCCTCCTGAGTTTGAACAACCTACTCATTTTCCCTGGCACGTCCCTTTACTCAATGGATCATTCCCAGTCAGACCGAAACTCCAGGCAGAACAGCCAGATCTCTGTGCTCCAGTCCTCGCTCCCCTGCAGGAAGGGTCGGGGGGTTGGGGGGGTGGGGGGAGGTCTCTGCGTACGATCTCTTCTCTACTGCCAACTTGAAGTTTATTGACCCACTTTGGGTTGCCTTGCCCTCCAGGGCTTTTCCCTGGTGAACTGTTGTTAGGATCAGTGTCAGCCCAGAGTAGTACTTCCCTTCCCCCTCCACCTCCCCACCCCCCCCATCCCCCCCATCAAGTAATGGGATCTGCATACGTTTTCACGTGAATTACTAAGTAGGTAAGGCATTAAGGTAGCAGACCGGCCATAACTACTTTTTCAGGGAGATCTTTAGCGTGTATGCCTGTCACCCTCTTTTGGAACATAACATGGCACATTCATGTTTCAATATTGGCTCCTTGCAGAGTTTGTCATGCGCCTAGCAGAGCAAGACATTTTTGACAGTCTGTTGGAACAATGTATGTCTGGGCGCCCTGCTTCTTTGCTGCATTTTAAAATCAGGTTTTCTGATAACTTTCCCATCAGGGTTTCGGGAATTTTTTTTTAGACATTTGTATTGAGGTATAAGGGACCTAAATCCATACTGAAAGTACATACTGAACGTGTACAATTTGATGTGTTTGACATGTGTGCACCCATGGAACTATCACCACAATCAAGATAATGAACATGTCTGTCACCCCCAAAGTCTCCTCCTGCCCCTTTGTAATTTCACCAGGCCCCAGGCAATCACTGATCTGCTTTCTGTCACTGTACATTAGTTTTAATTTTCTAAAATCTTACACTAATGGAATCATAGAGGATGTAATCTTTTCTTGGGGGAGGGGTCAGCTTTCTTTCCCATAGCATAATTATTTTCAGATTCTTCTGTGTTCTTGCCTGTTGCAATCGTGAATTCCTTTTCACGGCTGGGTGATCCTTCATTGTACAGATGTAAACAGGAGTTTTGATCTTAATGGTTAAATAAGCAAAGAATTTCAGCTAAGGACATCAGAAGTAAGCCATCTACATAAAATGCGTCGAGGGGGAACTTGTATGTTGGGGTTTTGTTTTATTTTTGTTTTTAAAGTTTCGTATGGAGGAGTATCTTATTAAGTATGCTTTGGAAGAGCAAATATTTGTATAGAACTCCTTTGGCCCTGAATTTTCACTTCATTAAATCGGTAAGTATTTGCAAGTAGTCCTTGCCGAACACAAAGGACTTCAGGTCACAGCCAGGAGCTGATTTGCTCACGAGGTTCGATCAGCGGTTAGTGGCACCACGTCCCACATGTGGTAGGGCTGTCGTGTGCGTCGAGACAAAAAACTGGGCCATCCTTGCAACATTGTTGAAGCCTTGCCTCCCACAGTCTTCTCGGGGCCTGACCTCGTTTTCCAGCTCTTTAGAACTGGATGAGTTCCCTGCCTTCCCTGCTCTTGGTTCTTCTGTGGTCTGGCATTTGTAGTTTCTGCCGTCCTGTGATTCCTGCCCAGAGCACTGTGTGATGGGGGTGGTGTGCAGGCAGGAGGTTAGCCTCACGGATTCCCTCAGCCTCACAAAGCCACGCACACGAGGTAGGGGCGGGAGTTCACCATGGCGGTTTTGTTTCCAGCATTTGGGCAGCCCCTAACAGGTGCCCAACACCGTGCTTCTGGGGAATTTGAAGTATGCTTTCTTTTTCATTTCTCTCAGGAGAGGGTCACTAAACAGTCTCTTATTTGTGCAAAAAGCCAGTGAGCCTCTAGCAGTCACAGATTGTCAGAGAAGGGACCTCAGACATCCCTCATCCGACCTGTCCATTTTACAGATGAGTGCTGAGGCTCAGAGAGTGGGAATAACTGACACAGAGTCACTAATAGCAGACCTGGGACTTGGGGGACCCAGGCAACTGCCTAAGATCTTAATCTATGAGGGTAGGAACTTCAGGAGCACCTGGAAAAATTTTGGAGGCTTGGGAAAGAAGTTGTTCATCTTTCAGCCTTGGCTGAAAGCTGCTTGTACTATTAAAAAGAAAAACAAACAAAAAACATAAATTGTCCCCAGATGTTTCTAGAGTATTCTCATGGCTCACAGTCTCCTGAGCTTGTCACCAACTTATCCCAGGAGTGAGTTGAAAATTCAGGGGTGAATGATCTGTCTTGTTGGGCAGTATTTTTGGGCACATGAATGAAAGGTGATAGCATTTAGTGTATGAAAGATTGGCGTTTGTAGCCTCTCGTGTGAGCCCCTTGACAGCCTTCCTAGATAGCACTATTGTCCCAGTGAGGGAATCAGCCCTGGAAGACAGGGCGTCTTACCTGAGGTCACCCAGGTGGCAGAGAGGAGCCAGAGTTGGGATCCATGTCCTGGTGCCCAGTCTCCTCTTGTTTCTACTTGACCCCCTTCAAGGCAAGTGGCTGTGCAGGGCAATAGCATGACACAGTGGGAAGACCTGGGCTTTCATGTTTGGAGTTGAAGATTGATTGTGTTCTCTTGCTTGCTGTGTGACCTCGTGGTAGAATCTTAACCTCTCTGAACTTCATTGTCTTTTGGGAAGTAGGATTAGAGGCTCTTCATATAAAGTACTTAGCAAAGAACTTGCTTATAGAAGATGACTGGTCAGTGTTGTTTTAATGAAGGTGAGGCAGGTGTGGGGAAAAGCAAGATGAAGTGAAGAAAACATGCCTATCAGGCAACAATGAGGGCAGATTTGCACAAACCATGGGGTGCCCTTGCCCCTGCTCTTGCACCCAGATGCTTAAATGTGTTCTAGTTTGGTCCATGAGTCCTTGATCCTTTTCACAGTTAAGAAAGCTTTCTTGCACATACTAGGGCCTTGCCCATACCAGGCCCTCCGTTAACATAGACCTGCTGATCAAGCCCTCTCCCTGTGGCTGCTCAGAGCAGCCGTGTGTACGTCTACACTCTGTGCAGATGCTATTAGGACAGAATCCTGGCATAGGTAGACTTGCAAGGTGCTGTTCGGGCCCGGGGCAGGTGGTCCGTCTGTGGAGGTGGGACCTGGACGTGAGAGATGGTGCTGGGGCTGGTTGTGCCATGGCACCAGGGCTGAGTGGGAGTTAGTGCCGACATGGGGGTGGGAGGCAGGAGAAGACATTTCTCTCGGTCAGTTAGATGCAGTCTGAAGTCCTGCTCAGCTCTTTGCGTGCATGTGCGTGTGTGTGTGTGTGTGTGTGTGTGTGTGTGTGTGTGTGTGTGTGTAGAACATCCCTATTTAACTAATGGATGCTCTGAGCCCAGCCCATTCCCCCTGCTGGGAGAGCCTGCAGCCACCCAGTCTCAGGTTTGGACTTTTTTAAAGGGTGTGGGGATAAAGTTGAAAGTTGGGTCAGCATTATTTGGACGACCAGCTTAACCCCCTCTTCCTGCCTGATGGAGGGGACAGAGAACCTCGGATACCTCAAGAGGTGGCAGGGGTGATTCAGGACTTTGATCTTGCCTGACGCATGAAGCAGCTCCCTGGTGACAGGCCGAGGTTTGAGGCACCCTATTGTGGGGCAAGAGAACTCCCGGGAACCTTCCCTCTCGCTCCACTCGGCCCTGTGAGTGGCCCAGGCTCCTGCAGCCCTTCCTGCTGCCCTGTTCCTTCCAAGGAGCCTGTTTGAGAAGTCTGTGATTCACTTCCCGTCTTCAGCCCTTGTTTAATATTCCCTCCATTGTTACCAAACAATCCAGGCCCCGTGGCGTGGTGTTCTGCTGCTCTGGCCAAGGAAGGAGGAGAAAGAGCTGTTTAAACGCTCTAGCCAAGGAAGGAAGAGAAAGAGCTGTTTAAACGGCCCAGGGAGATGGGCCCCTGGCTTACTTGAAATACAGGCCTTGATAGCACTGGGGCCCCAACAGCTGGAGGAGTACTGGGTGCAAGAATGCAGTCCTGCACAGCAACGGCTGGCTCTGGCCTTCCTTCTCTTGCTGGGCGCCCCTGCCCTTTGTTGTGGTATTTGCTGCTTTGCTAGCCGACAGCTGTGATTTCCATTTTGGGTCCCAGATAGTTTGGGATCATGGATTCACACCAGCGTCGGCTCAGAAGGACCCTTGGGTAGATACTGTGCCCTCCTGAGCCCCAGTGTCTTCATGTGTAGGGGAAAAGCCGGGGGGGTGGCTATGAAATGGCTGCCCTTTAGAGCCCTCCCCACCTCCTACCCCTCCACGCCGCAGTCGTGTGGTTCCTGAGCCTGGATGATAGTACGAGAGGTCATCTGTGTGCCCTCCGGTGTCCGGACGGATTTCCGCCAAAGCCGCCCCAGGTGTGAGCACGTCTGTGGGCCATCACACTCCCTGTGCGACCTCTGACTTCGGAGGTCAGCGGTTCCACAGCCTCCCCCACCGTTCTCATTTGAAGCCACCTTCTCTGTCAGCAAGTTGTTTGATATCCACATAATTCCTTCAGATCACGTCCTAGCCGTGACTGCCGCAGGTTTGCTGGCATTGGGGGGGGGGGGGGGGTTGTTTGTTTCCCTTCTCACTCACAGAAAGTCAAAGCCTGATGTTTTCTCTCACCCTCTCCACTGTTGTCCCATTTCTGGTAGAGAAGAAGGGAATGTTGGTGGCAGTCCTCCATCTTGATCACGTATTTGCTCTGCTTCCATCGACGATTCAGCTTTGGTCCATCCGAGGCTTGCGTGCCTAGTGGCAGTAAAGGAACGTGGCCCTACTTTCGGCTGCGAGCGTGCCCCCGTAGGTATGTGGGATGTCAGCGCTTAGAAGGCAGCGAGCCACTGCAGGTGGATTGACCCCATCGTTTTATAGCAGCATACTACACTCGGCCCGGGGGTCTGTGTGCCTTCAACTCTGCTGACTCGAAGGCTGATACAATTTACATTCAACAGACATTTGTTTAGCAGATTTATTGCAAGGCCTCCTAACTAATGACTGCCCATAGTCTTAGCCACCGATGACTTCGTGTGCCTGTCTGTCTGTCTCTGGTGTGGCAGGGGAAGTGGGAGGAACTTCCTTTCTCCAAAGCATTTTAACTCCCGCACTTCCCCACTGGCGGCTTCAGCGCCGCAGGTGGGCTGTTTTGACCCGCATCTCTCAAGGCCAGCTGTTGGCAGGGGGCTGCCTGTGTGGCTCAGTCGGTTCTGCTCAGGCCACGATCTCCTGGTTTGCGAGTTCGAGCCCTGCCTCGGGCTCTGTGCTGACCATGGGGAGCCTGCCTAGGATTCTCTCTCTCTCTTCCATTCTCTCTGCCCCTCCCCCGACCCTTGTGTGCACACTCTCTCAAAATAACCTTGAAAAAAAAAAAAAAGCTGCTGGTTTACAGAATGTTTCTGATACTAGGTCTCTGGCAGGAATGTGAGGCTGTGGATCCCTCTGCTACGGGGCTTGATGTCTTGATTGGGTTCATAAGGCTGGGGTGCAGCCGAGGTTTTTGTTTCCTGCATCTTCTGATGGTTGATGCCCAGAGGAATAATTCCATTATCATGACCTGCTTGTGAGCAAATGTAACATGTAAGCCAGTGCTCCATCCGGGGTACCGGGAAAGCTAAGTTGGGTCTCCTTGCCCTCGAGGGGCTCCTGTCTTCATTGGGAAGAGAAGCCAGAAACGCATGGAAGTTACTTAACCGCACCAGGCCCTGGGTGCTAAGTGCTGAGGTAGGTGAGTACGGGACGGTAGAGATTGAGACTTTGAGGAAGGAGGACCCATAGAGGGCATTCTGCAGAAGGAGCCACAGAATGGGATAAGTTTTGATCTAGAGGCATAGTGAGGCCTGTCAGAGGGCTGAAGAGGGTCTCTGGACCCACGTGTCTTATTGGCATGCTGCCACGGGCTGCAGATCTCTGGCTCCGGGACACAGAAGCCCCGTGTTCAGATGCTGTGGCTGCAGCATGTTACCTCTGCTGCTTGGGCGGGTTAAGCACTGAATTTCTGGGCCTATAGATCAGGCCTTGACACATCTGTCTGCTGTCTGCGAACTGGGGGTCTGATGAGGGGGTGAGTGGGTGGGTCCCAGTGCGAATCTTGGCTGGGACTGGGTGGGCTGATCATGGAGAGGGTGGTAAATGCCCAGGACTTCGTCACCTGGAAGTCTTTCTGTGCTCCTGCCTTGAGAGGCAACTTTCAGCCAAGAGCCATTCAGTGGCAGGCTTTTGCCACTCTGGCATTTTAAGTGCTTGCCTGGCTCTCTAAAGTCCTTCCTTGTTGGCTTGGAATTCTTATCTTCCTGCCCATAGGGGTTCTTTGCTGCCTTAGGTGAAATTGCCCCCAATGAACCCGAACCTTTTGTTAAGGTACAATAGGAAGTCTGTCCCCTTAGACAGAAAGGAATGCTAATTGGTTGATTATCTGTCCTCAAGATCGGGATGCCCAGAATATACAGACACCCATTCTTTGTTACAGGTTAGATGCAAAGTGCTTCTGTGAGCTGGTAAAGCTTTCATCCAGATAGGAGGAGAGAGTTTGTGGAAGGTCAGAGATTGGTGGCCTGCAAATGCTGTATTTTCTATGTACAGAGGTAGCCATTTAACTTCATGGTCCTTAAACTGACTTTTTCTAGACCTGTGATCATTTTCCACCCCTCCCTCGCTTCCAGCTCCCCCACAGTGGCTGGCCTGAAAGGTTGGAGGATTCTAAAGGCTTTGGGGCCTTTCTTAAAAACAGGGCAAGAGTTATAAATGTGGTTAAGACTGAAACACGGGGAAGTTCCTTTTCGAGCCCTTATTGTATGGTATCTTGCTAGGAATTGTAACATTGGAGTTGGAGCCAGCACTGCCTCTCCCATGGAATGTCCCCCCGCATTGCCCTGTTTACCCTTCACATGTTCTCCAACATTAGTGACATTGTTTTATCTCCCTGGCCAGTGACTCATAATTAAGGAAGTCAAAACCGTGCAATTAACACAAAACCTCCTTACTTGCCCTCTTCACCTCTGCCCACCCCCCCCCCCCACACACAAATGCCTTAGACACGAACACCAGCCCGATGTTTTCTAGAAGTCTTTGGAAACTTTCATGTGTTTTGATAGAATGAGGCAGCCGGTTATTATCACCATCACCTGGTTCCACTTGTTTAACCCCAAATGTCTGTGAGAATCTTCTCAAAAAAAAGAAAAATGAAAGAAGAAAGACAATCCCACCCCTAAACGTGCAGTCTGCCCACAGGAAGTGATTCACGGGGCTCTATTCATGCAAACCTGATGGGGCAGGAGGTGGGAGGCTGGGAACTGGGTCTGGGAAAAGACGGCCAGGAGAGGATACTCAGACCTTAATGGTTTCTGCTTTGTGGAAGAAAGTGAAAAACAGAATGACTAAGAGTCCTGTAATACGAATTGTTTGTTTAGTGAAGTGAGCTAATATTGAAGTTCACTGGCAGATAAGACAGGGGAAATAGCAGTTGTCAGGGGAGGTGACTTTCTGGTGCCCTGCCCTTTTTATTTTTTAAGGAGCAAAGATCTTTCTCAGTCTTAAGGCATTTATTAGTGGAAGGTCAAGATCTGTACTTGAGCACCCCCCCTCCTGCCCCCATCCTGCTCCTTCTTACCCACCTCCCCCACATCGTACCCTTTGCAGAGACAAGGGTCTAAGCCAAGGTAATTATCTAATAGTCTTTTTCTTTTCTTTTTGCCTTTTCCCCCAAAGTTAGATTTTGGAGGCTAGTAAAGATCTTTCTTTCCCTAACTGGCCATTTTTGTTTCCCCACCTGGAACATCACATTGTCCTAGAGACCAGGAATCCTTTCTGTTCTGGTTGTTTCTGTCCTGTAGATAGAGCTTGGCATTTTATTTTTATTTTGTCTTTTCCTGAATTGAAATACAAATCCATCCATTTCCCAAAAGCAATTTGGGAACAGAGCCTACAAGTGTTGGTCATGTGAACAGCCCTGCTGTAGGACAGGGCTGTAGGAGGGCCCAAGGCCCGAAGCACCCAAGAGAGTAGGAAGAGGTTTCTAAACACACCTGGATTTATGATTCTGTTTCAAGCTCCCTGTATTTTATGAGGTGAGTTTTGGGGGTGGGGGTTGTAACAAAAGTTGGGCTGAAATGGGCTTTTTGTCTTAAGCCCATCAGAACATTTCCAAGGGCTGTGAGTGTCCGGAAAGGTCTGTGAGTGATCTCTTTAAAAACAAACAAATGATCTTTAGGCTTAATTCCACTCTGAGTGAATGTTAACTGGCAGGGTGAAATGGTGATCCAGAAAGTTCTGTGAATCCTGGGAACTACTCTTTTCCCTTCTTCCAGTAACCAGAGACCAACCCAGATCTCTAGCCTCTTCCAATTGTGACCTAAAGTCTCTGGGATCCTGCTGATCCCCAAGAAAAAGCACCCCTACCCCGTCAAGCTGGTGCTTGGAGAAAAAAAAAAAAAAAGCTTTCGAAAACCAAGGGTGTTAAATAGATTTCCAAAGAAACCTCCTCCTCCCCTAAGACTTAACTACTTTCTTTGTGTGGAGGAAGAGAGGGAACAAGGACAGCTGTCTCATCAGAGCCCATGGAGAATCTGATCATCCTAACAGGGTGCACATTGTGTTTTGAGATCATAGGAAGCTGGGTTTGGGGTGTAACACCCAGATTCAATGCCAGGCACTGCTGCTTGCCTCTCTAGGTAACTTTAGGCACATCCCCCAACATCACAAGAACCTTTTACCTGTAAAGTGAGAGGATACCCACCACGCAGGAGGGAGAAGTGCCAGGTAGACACCTGCCACCTGCTCTGAGCTGTGAATTGTTTCTGTCCCCCACCCCAACCAATGCCAGAGCATTTCTGTAACCCACAAGTTCTCAAGGGACCCAGAAGAGTGAATTTGCCCCCAGGGGGGACATCGGGCAATATGTGGGGACACTTTTGGTTATCACAGCTGGGGCTGGGAGCGGCATCTAGTGGGTAGAGACCAGGAATGCTGCTAAACATGCTACAGTACACATAATAGTCCCCACCCCACCCCCCCACCCCCAAAGAATCATCTGGCCCCAAACGTCGGCAGATCTGAGGTTGATAAACAGTAGGGCTCGCCTTCCAGCCGCATGTTGAAAAGGTCTTGGTGTACGTGTGCTTTACAGATGATCATAATTAAGCTGAGCTCTTTCCATAAATCAGCCTTTCTGTTTTCCCCAGGAAGTGCACATTCTGTGCCCACCCTTGGCCCCTGGGGAGGAAGGAAGCCCTGAGGTCCTGATGATCTCCATGTGTTTCCCATAGGGTCTGGCCCCTCACAGAGGGCAGGCGAGGTGTTCCTCCTTTGAGAGTCTGCCCAGGGTGCTCTTTGAACCTCTGGGGCCCACATGGAGGGCTCCTCTGCAAGGGGTACTCATCACAGACCTGAGCAGACTGCCTTGGAAGACTGGCAGGGAGAGGGGTGCCCTAGATACAGTGCAGAGAAGTGGAGAAAAGGGTGGCTTCTGCTCTGGGGCAAAGCACTGGGGGGCTTCAGCCTGGCGTTTTATTGGGTGTTCACTGAATTTGGCAGCCCGAGGCATCGGATATTATCCATTTGCAAGTTCAGATGGAAATTGAGTTGTTCTTGGTGGAAGTGGTTCAGTGACTGGTGTCAAGGGTTGTGAAATCCCGGTTGGAACTCCTCGTACGCCAGTCTAACCTGGAACATTAAAAAACATGCTTCTACTTTCAGAACCTACCGAGAACGCTTCCGAAACTGGGCGAGAGCGTGTGGTCCCTGTGGCAGAGCTCATAACGAAACCTCAGTTATCCAGAACCTACCCTACCACAGCCTTCGTCTAGCCGGGGTCCTTCTTTACGGCACCGAGTGACGACGACAGGCTGGTGTTGGGAATGTTTTTTATTTAAACTCCAACCACCAAAGAAAACGCTGCAAGTGTCTGGGAATAGTATATTCCATGTATGGCTCAATTTTTGGTTTGTTTGTCACTTTTTGTGTTAATATAATTTCAAGCCTCAGAAAGTTGTCGTGGTAGGACAGGAAGTACGGTCTTCTCCCTTCACCAGAGTCGTCAATTGTGCTGTCCTGCTTTTGGACATTAGTCCTGACGAGTGAGACCTTCAGGCCGCTTAAGATGCAGTTGCAACAAGGAAAGAGTGACGTTTGATTGCACTCGACTTCCCGGGGTGGGAAAGTGGACTCATACACATTACAGACTTCATCAGTGGGGAGGCTGGCTCCGGTGAAATGAAGGTTGGGAAGCCATCTTCTCACTCTGTGTTCATTTGCTGGGTGACCTGGAGGTGCTTACTCCATCATTCTGTTTCCTCAGCCATGAGAGGAAGGGAATAGACAAGACCCTCTCAAGGCTCCTCAGGTCCCAGCTATGTGTAGTTCTCCACGGTGGGTTTTCAGGCAGACATCGACTTAGCCAGAACTTCAGCTGACCAGGACGCTTTGTTCCCTGAGTGTTAGGACTCTGTGGTTTGTCACCCGCAGCCAGGAGACTCAGCACAAAACTCCCGGCAGAAGTTCTGCCCAGAACAAAGGATGCTTTGGTGTTAGCTATGTTTACCAAAGGGAATGGATCCTGGGTGAACCCCCAAATCAGATAACCCTCTCAGCAGGAGTGTTTTCTGGGCTTTCTCACTTACTACTCTGTCAGATCGTTGTCCTGGGTTGTCCACGGCACGGAAGAAGGAAGGGCATGTTCTGATGGTTGCGTGCTAAGAAGCAGCAGAGAGGGAGAGCTCTCAGGCCAAATGGAACCAATGAAAGGGGACTTTTAAAATCTCCACAATTTTTTTTTGCCTTCTGAGGTAGGTGGTCTGTTTCTTAGGCAGTCTGCTGAGTGAGCATATAACCCAAACTTGAAGTCACTCAAACCTTGCTTTTATTTCGCACCAGAAAAACAAAACAAAAAAAAAGAAAACCCACATATAACGCAAAGCTCAAGGAGAGTATAGTATAGGGGCCCCTGGGTGGCTCAGTCACTTGAGCATCTGACTCTTGATTTGGGCTCAGGTCATGATCTCATGGTTGGTGAGATGATACCCCAAGTTGGGATTCTCTCTCTCCCTCTCTCTCTGCCTCTCCCCCTCTTTCTCTCCCTCTTTGTTTCCCTCTCACTCTGTCTCAAAATAAGTAAGTAAACTTTAAAAAAAAATATTTTATTGCAAGTGAGTAGACACATGGCTTGATTGTTGTCAGAAGGAGGTAGGAGAGGCCTCATCCCACTGGGGCGGGAGGGGAATGCCTCAAACGTTCAGCTGCAGCACCCATGTTCAGGGGAGTAATGGGCATGGGTGTATGTTTGTGGTATAACTAGCAACCCCAAGATGGGAAATAACCCCTTTTTCTTACACTAAGACATAGCAAATATTAGGGGAACAATGTCAAAGTACAGAATAAATTGAGTTGAAAAGGATACCAAAGGTTTGGTTTTGGGGGTTACTGTGCTAGTTGAGTCACTTCAAAAAGTTAACATTTGGTTTAGTAATTGGGGTAAGTCCACATGTAATGCAAATGGATTCTAAAAGTCTGTAGGTAGGTGGTTCTCCATAAACAAAACCAGTCCTTCTGAAATGGTTACCTCTTCTCTTGGTGTCGTATTCAAGGTCAGGAAATGGTCCTTATGCCCCTTTTATAGTCAAGAAAAGAAGTGTCACATAGTGTGTCCTCATTTTATATTAAACCTTGGGCCTAGGCAAAGTTGGGAAAGCTTGCAAGCACTCTGTCTCTCCATCAGGATGTGATGATAATGATACCTACAAGTTTATCTCAGTCAGCTAGCGTTGAGTAACAAATGCTCCAAAAGTTCAGGAGCTTAAACCAACCATTGTTTGTGCTGACTCGTGCTTCTGTTCCTCGCATGGGCTTGGTGCCTTGTGCAGGTCTGGTCCTGTCTGTCCCCCCTGTGTTAGATCCTGGGCCCGGGTGGAGGGGGAGCTCTGCTTGAGGTGAGGTGTGAGAAGAGACCAGCAGAATCACATGATGGCTTTGATCTCCTTTGCTCCTGTTCCGTGGGCCAAAGCTGGTCCATAGCCTGGCCCGAGGTCAAGGGCTGAGGAAATACACTACACCCACGGTTAGGAGGAGCGGCAGAGCCATCCAGCAAAGGGCAGGGATACAGGCAAGGTGACTAGTTCAATCTGCAGTGGTCATCGAGGGACCAGCATGGTGCCTGGCAAATAGTAGTAGTAATAACTTCTGTCACTATTGTTGTTATTACTACTTAATGGGCAAGTCCAAAAAGAAAGGTTACCTCTGAAAGAATCCAGAAAGGTTAGTATTGTGCATGTTAAATAAAATTGGTTTCAACTGGAATAGGATGAGGTCAGTGAATTTGCTTTCCGTTCACTTCTTTGGCTCATGCCTGGAAATGTGACACATGTGGTCGTGTTCAGTCAGTATCTGCTGAGTGGTAAGAGGTCAGTTTCCCTGATTGGCATGCGGTGTGGGACAGCAGAAAAGGCACTGTTTGCCCTCCCTCTCCTCTGGTTCTCAGCACCGGCCTGGGTTTGAATCTTGGCAGTTCTATGACTTGAGGCAAGCCCCGTAAATTCTCTGAGCTTGGTGAAGGCGGGGTATACTGGCGCGTTGCCATTTTTGCATTCTCACGTAATAGCAGTGTGCCTGGCACATGGTTCATGCTGAATAGATCTTGGTGTGCTTCTGGAACCTGTGTGCTCTGTTCCCAGTCTTCTCCTGGACCCCCGTGTCCAAATCCTCTGATGTTACATGCTGTCCCCAGATGGCTATGGGTAGCAGATCACTGGCAGCAGGGGATGTGAACGGCATGTGGCAGGAGGTGGGCCCGGCCCCACCCTGTCCCCCGGGAATGCTCTGGCCGTCTCTACCTTACCGTCGGCTCTGGGCTCTGGCATGACCACATCCTTGGCTATGGCTCCCGCCACCATTTTGGGATATTTCACGGGTCCCACTTGGAGCCAATGGGAGGAAACCTAATTTCCTGCCACAGGAAATAGTTCGGCTGGTGAAGAATATATTTAAGGATTAAAACCTCTGTCAGACGAGCTGGAAAGGGTTGCTGGAGAAAGACGTGGAGGTCTCTCATCAGGAAGCCACTGGGTGTGGGAAGAGATCTCCATCCTAAACGGGGAGGAGGCCCAAAGGCCAGTTCCTGGGACTGTGCTCTTAGCCTCAGCAAGTAAGTGGTTTTGGGCTACAAGGAAGGGCTGGGTCAGGGAACAGAGCGGGTCATAAATAGATGATCTTCTGCAGCGGAGCATGTTCATGGTAACATCAGCTCAGAATTAAGACCTATTTATTGGATTTACTTAACATGGGCCCGCTGCCCTGTGAGCTTGGGAGGGTGTATACTGGACACATCAGCTAAATTAGATCCAGCAGCTGAAACTCCCAGTTTGCTATTATGACTCGGGTAAACATTGGTGAGGATTTTGAGTGGGACAGAGGGAGAGAGGCTGCCAGGGCTGGCTCTGGGCGGCCCAGACCCTGAACTAAGAGGAGTAGCTACAGATGCCTAAGGAGAAGTGAACGAGATGCCCTCCCCGTTGTACGTTTGGGAGTCGTATGGCCCAGAAGCAGGGGCATGGGCCAGATGATTTCTGGAAAATACTGCCAAGCCAGACTGGTGGTCACATGCTCGTGAGCTGGAGACAGGGACGGTCTCCCTGCCATCAGGGCCCAGCCTGGCAGCCAGAGCTGCTGGTCTTTCACAGAAGCCCGATGGCAGACTGCTGTGTGATCCCAGGAGAGGAACCTTACATCTCAGACACACCGATACACAGTCACTATGAGCCTTGCCTTATAACCCGCACCGCACTGTGTACGGGCTGTGCTGAGAGTCAAAGAGCACAGAAGCCTTGAGGAAATGAGAAGCACCAGGCCAACTGAAGCCTGTCCGGGGACAGCCAGGCTGTGCACCCACTTGTCAGAGCAGGGGAAGGGGCTGGTGTTTTTGAGTTCCCTACCGTGTACCTTACTTTTGCCTTATTAGAAACAATAATGACCGTAGATGGCTGCTGGTTACCGTGTTCTGACTCCATGCTGAAGGCTTTCTGCACCAAGTAGCACTTAGTCTTTCCAGCAATTGAATGGAGGGGCTTACATTTCAGATGATAAAAAAAATTAAGACCAAGACCTTAAGCAGTTTGTTTAAGTTGATACGGTTATCGAGCACGGCCAGTCTTTGAATCCAGGTTTATCCAAGTCCAAATCCCCAAAGCTCTTGCCTTTTATTACTATTTTTTTTAATAATGGGTAACCTACAACAAACTGCACGTATCTTAAAGTGTACGATTTGATAAACGTTGACATCTGTGTGTACCTGTGAAACCACTGCTATGGGGATAGTCAACATAGCCTTTAACCCCTAATAAGCCCCCACTCCCATCCCTTCACCCCAACCCCAGGCAACCACTGGTCTGCTTTCTGTCACCCTGGAGAAGTTTGCATTTTTCCTTTAAGTTACTCTGTAATTTGACATAAACAGAATCACGTCTGGCTTCTTTCACTGGGCATGAGCGTTTTTAAATTCATCCGCGTTGTCGCGTGTATCAACAGTCCGTTCGTTTTCATGAAGCGGTGGGTGGTGTTGCTTTGTGTGGATACGTCCCAGTTTATCCATTCACCTGCTGATGATAAAGGTTGGGTAGTTTTCAGTTTGGGGCTATTGCTGGCGAAGCTGCTGTGGACATTTGTACACAGGTCGTCCGATGGACAGATGTTTTCACTTCTTTTGGGGAAGCACTTAGTGGAATGGGTGGGTCATATGATAGGCTTATGTTTTGGACTTTTTAAGACACTTGCAAACTGTTTTCCAAAGTAGTTACACCATTTTACATGCCCACCCAACAACGTCTGAAGTTTTAGTCTCTCCGTGCTTTCACCAGCACGTGGCATGGCCTTTAATTGTAGCCATTCATTCGAACAATTACGAAGTGGTGTTTTGCCATGGTTTAAATTTGCCCTTCTCTAATGAAGGGTGATGTCGGGTATCATTTCATGTGCTCACTGACCATCTTTATACCTTTTTGTGGAGTGTCTGTTCAAATCATTTACCTGTTGTTGTTGTTTGGTTTTTTTGTTTTTTACAGTTGGGTTGTTTGTTTTCTTTTTCTTTTTCTTAATTTTTTTTTTAACATT
This sequence comes from Panthera onca, assembly GCF_046562875.1. Lineage (NCBI taxonomy): Eukaryota > Metazoa > Chordata > Mammalia > Carnivora > Felidae > Panthera > Panthera onca. The sequence continues at coordinate 38,062,783 of NC_138344.1, read as the reverse complement.
TATTCATTTTTGAGAGAGAGAGAGAGACAGCATGAGCAGGAGAGGGGTAGAGAGAGAGGGAGACACAGAATCTGAAGCAGGATCCAGGCTCTGAGCTGTCAGCACAGAGCCCGACGTGGGACTGGAACTCACAAACTGTGAGATCATGACCCAAGCTGAAGTCAGATGCTCAACCCATTGAGCCACCCAGGCACCCTTGTTGGTTTTCTCAATATTGAATTTTCAGAGTTCTTTATTCTGGAAACAGGCCCTTTATCAGATGTAGGCTTTGCAAATAGTTTCCCCTAACTTAGGATTTTTTATTCTCCAAACAATGCCATTCAAAGACCAGGAGCTTACATTATGATGAAGTCCAACTTGTCAACTTTCTTTTTTAGTGGGATGTGCTTCTGATGTGGTATCTGAGCAATGTGTGTCTACCCCAAGGTCACAGAGATTCCTCATGTATTCCTTGTGTATTCTCCTGAAAGTTGTGGTTTCAGGCTTTATCTCAGGACCCATTTCAATTAATTTTTGCACAGGGTGCAAGCTGTAGGTTGAAGTTCATTTGTCTCCCATATGGACGTCCCATTGTTCCAGCACCATTTGTCGAACAGACGGTCCTCTGTCTACTAAATGGTCTTTGGACCTTTGTTGAAAATCAGCTGCCCATATATACGTAACCGTTTCTGGACTCTGTTAGGCTCCACTGACGTGTTTATCAGTCGTTTGCCATTACCGCACTGACTTGGTTACTGGGCTTCCCTTGATTTTTAAAAACTCATTGATAAATAGTTTGTGTATACAGTTGACAACTTGAAGAAGTCTTTCCTCAATTTTTAACTCCCATTAATTTTTATTTCCAAAAGTTTTTTTCATAGTTTGTAAATGTTCCTGTTTTAGGATTGTAATATTTTCTCTTCCTGAGAGTAGTTTTTGTTTCATTTTGTTTGAAGGTTTTTCTGCTCCCTGTATTGTCTGAGACTTCCTCCTCACCCCCGCCCCCCCCCCCCCCGCCCCCTTATTTCTGTCTCTGTGCCTTGTGTTAGAGGCGTTCTCTAAATGGCTGAGGGTTCTGGCTGTGCATTCATATTTAAGAGTGAAGCGGTAGAAAGCAGATTGAATGCTCTGTTATGTGTTGGCAGGTAAGCTCCCCTATATATATAGTGAGCTGGCAGGAACCGGGCTGTTTTGTTGAGGGTTCCCCAAATGTCAGTATTGCATGTCTTAAGGGCTGAGCTGTTTAATTTCTCCACAGGTAGGGGTCAGGGGCACGGACCTGCCCGTCACAGTCCTGGGTGCCGAGTGACGTCAGTCACGACATCCTGTTTCCAGCCCCCGTCTGACCTTCACCCCTAGCTGTGCCCTGGTGGCCCCATCCAGAGCCCTGCTCTCTGGTTCATTTTCTGCAGAGAGCAAACCTGTCTCTCGCCGGATTGGGGGGGGTCCTGTTTGCAGGGGCTCAGGGTGGAGAGCTGATCTGGCTGCCTTTTCCATAGACTTTAAACCCATCCTCCTGTTGGGTCCTCCTCTTGAGAAGTGTATGGTGCCTCCAATTCCTGAGTCTTTCCCAGGTTCTGAGGCACGAATGGAATCACTTTTGTTGGCTTCCTCTGACAGGTGCTTGGTTTCAGCTCACTCCACTCTGACGTCTGTTCCCCTATGGCCACGTTTCCATGTCTACACTCTTCTTGTTATCTTGGGCACAACAGAGATAGACACATCCTTTCAGGTTGTTGTATTTAATGGAAGGACATTTCTTACCCTCTCCCTCCCTCCTCCCCTCCCTCCCCCTGACCATCCATTCCTCACCCCTCCCTTTCTCCTCTCTTCCTTCCCTCTACCAGCCTCTTCTGCCCCCCCCCCCCCCCGTAGCCCCTCCCCTTTGACCTCTTTCCTCTTTTTTTCCCCCCTCTTCCTTCTTCTTTGCCTGGAGCCTCCTATGCCAGAATTCTTCAGGGAGACAGCCAAGCATTGTATCCTCAAGAGAAAACAGCCCATGAAATGCAGGCAGGATCGGATGTGGAATTGGCAAACTGAAGTTTTCGACCTACAGAGGCAATAAACCTGTCGTCCTCCTTGATGCTCCTTCCCGTCCCTCAACTGCAAAAAACCTATAGAGACCGTATCACAGCCCGCCCCACACCCCGACCTTGGCCCTAGTGACCCGTATTGTGTCAGAGTTGCACGTTTACAAGGCGGTCCCATTTCTACCTACTCCACGCCCTTTCACCCCTTGCAGGCCCCTGAGCAGGTGTGAGTTCCTGGGTCTACTCCAGTCTCTGTCGAGTGAGGTGTCCTGGTTCTGGGGGTTTCAGATGTTAGGGCTGTGTGTGAGGGTCTTGCCTCATCAGGAGTGCTCAGAGTATCCTGTCCCCTCTACCTCCCCTTCCTAAAGGCTCAAACTGGGGTACAGAGTTGTCAGGAACTTGGCCTTATGCTCACTGTCCCGGGCTGTCGGCTGCATGGAAGCTGAGACCTTTCTCTTGTGTTGTCCTCCACTGCCCCTGCTCTTACCCTGTATTATTATTTTTAAAACCAGAGGGTCACCCCCTTGGATCAACCAGGTGGGAAGGGGAGGGGCTCCCTCCATAGCCCCGGTCCTCCCTCACTGCCCACCTGAGCCTTTCTCCAGGGCCTCCCCCTGAAGAGGCTGCTACCGTGTCCAGCTGGCTCTTAGCTGGGGCTTTTGTCAAACACCAAAGAGTGAATGTGGCCACTTTCCTCACCTGCGGGCACTTAATTGGCTTTGCTAGAGGATGGGAGCAGCTGAATAACTCTGTCTCCTCTCATCACTTCCCACTCTCCCTTTCTCTCCCCCCCAGCCCTCGAACTCACCCCGTTTATCTAGGGCTGCTGTCATGTGGAATAATAATGCTCACTGACCTCCAGTGGAGACTGAGCTGTGGGTAGTGGGTGGGGGGAATGTTTGCATTTTACAGATGAAGTAGCTGAGGGTCCCAGAGACCTCATGACTTGCCCAGTGTTGTCTCCCAGCTGGGAGAGGGGAACCCCATCTTGACCCCAGGCCACATGACTCCATATCCGGTAGTGTTCCTTCTCTACCTCGGGGGCGAGTCCAGGCTGTTCTCTCTTGTTCTGCCTGGTAATTACCGGTTTTTGGCCGGAGGGGTTCCTTGGTCCAGGGCCCCATGGGAGGGAGGTAATTACATCCTTTGAGATGCCCTTCGTCAGCAGCTCCCCGTCAGTCCCTGTGACCAAGGCTTGTGCTGACCTTTGTCCCTTCCCCGTTCCCAGGCCAGTGGCTTAGAGTTTGATTGGATTCCTATTTCTTTCTCTTCAGTTGGTGCATCCGGTTGCATCTGGCTAGGCCTTCCCTCGCGGAGTGCCCGTAAATTGTTTATTCAGGCAGATGGGTGCCCTCGGCCCTGGAGTGGGGGGAGGGAGAGCTTGCAAATGATTCTCTACTGCCTCCCACCCCCAGCTATTAAGAAAAGTCATACCCACTGACCAGTGAGGTCCTAGCATGGGCCTTCTTGTAGGGAGAGTAGTCCTCTGTTGTGTACCTCTTTATTCACATGCACGCGTCTCCCCCCACTCACTCTCCACCCCCATGGCCCCTAATCTTGTCCGCGCTGCCAGGATTTCATGCACACACACTCAGCTTAAACATCTCAGGGACTTGCTGCGGCTTTTAGGAAAAAGGCAGAACCTTTTGTCATTGCTCCCGAGGCGCTGCAGAGTTAGCCTGCCTGCTCCCCTGCCTCATCTTATGCCCAGTCCTCTCCCTCTGTCCTCCCCAGTCGCTCTGGCCCTTCTCCTGTTCCCTCCCTTTACCATATTCTCCACCCTTTTCAGGGCCTTCGCACATGTTCATCCCCCTACTTGGAATGCCCTCCTCCCATGTCCCTTTGCCCAGTTCTTCCCTGTCCTTTAGACTTTCAGGCCAACCATCACCTCCTCAGAAATGCCCCCTCCGGCCCTTCAGCAAAGCAAGGTCCCCAGGGTCGCATACTCTTGTAGTTCCCTGCGCTTTTCCTTCAGAACACTCACATAGTTTGTCATCGTAGCTGTGTATGATTATTTGATTAATACTGGTCCATTGGACTGGAAGCTCCACAGGAGCAGGGAGCACTCTGGTCTGTTTCACGGTGACCTCTTATCCCTCACCGCCGTGTCTCTAGCGCCACACAATAGTAGGACCTCATAAAAATATTTGTGAGATAAAGGATGGTGTGAATGGGATCGCCTCGCCTGCCTGCTACCGGAGGTCACCTTCAGGAGCCTTCTACCTCCCTACCTCACCCTTGTCTGACAGTGCATTCCTGGGCTCCCAGCTGTGCTGTCCTGTCACCTTGCTTCATCTTTCTTTTCATACAGATCACCTGGAGGTTTTATAAAGAGGAAGATTTGGATTTAGCAGGTTGGGGAAGCCTGTGAGATTCTTCCTTTTTAACAAACTTCTGTGGACCCGTGCTACTTGTCCAGGGGCAACACTTTGGCCTGGCCTGAGAGGTGGGGGCACCAGGTCACAGCTGCTCCAAGGCCACGTCACCACAGAAGACCTTGTTTGAGCTGGGACAGGGTGCTGTTGTTAGTGGTGTTCGGCCCGGCCAGGCTGGGGGCAGTTGCAGGACTGGGCCCGGTGTGGGGCTGCAGGCTCCATTCCTGCTGAGCGTATGCACCACCCCTCAGGCCTGGGCTCTGAACTAGGAGAGCACTGTGGATGGTGACAGCCAGGTGACACCTCCCAATGGCCCTCAAACTGAAAGCGATTCCCGAGAAGTTGGCAGTTTAGAGTCTTGCAACTTAAAATTCCCTTTAATTTCTCTCCCTCCCTCCCTGCCTCATCACAAATGCCAACTAAAAGGGAGAGGGACTCTTCTTGCTTTCTGACACGTGGGGGATTTGCTGTGTGAGTGTTGGGAGGGGTTAGCCGTGGCCTAACTCGGTCACTTAACAGCATCCCTGTGGCTCATGCACGCATGGACCTAAAGAGCCCCAGTGATCTTGCTCAGCCCTGGCCCCGTCTGCACACCTCGGTCTGGCCCGTGGGCCTTTGCAAGTGCCATTCCCTTCACATGGGGGGGTTGAGGGCTGGAGGACTCATCCCGGGGCCTGGTATAGTCGAGGTGCCCCCTGCCAAGCCAGGAAGGCCTCTGGCCTTCCTTGGTGGACGTCTGTGTTTCCCTCCTGGGATTGCTGCCAGCCCTGACAGAGACTCTCTGTCATGGATCTCTGGCCCATGAGGCTGAGAGAGATGAGGGCAGAGGAGAGAGCCCTGAGGCTCTGCAGACCAATCTCGAACTCGGGGAGAAGGCACGCCCAATCCACTTCACTGTTGCTCTTCACCTTTCCCCATCCCGGCAGGTCCCTGGATGGCCGACTGCAGGTGTCCCATCGGAAGGGGCTCCCCCATGTCATCTACTGCCGCCTGTGGCGATGGCCTGACCTCCACAGCCACCACGAGCTGCGGGCCATGGAGCTATGCGAGTTCGCCTTCAACATGAAGAAGGACGAGGTCTGCGTGAATCCCTACCACTATCAGAGGGTAGAGACCCCAGGTAGGCACCGCCTCACCCTCTCCCTGGGTCTGCAGCGACCTGCGTGTCCTCTCCATCCCCTCCCCGCCTCGTCTCCCCTTTCCCTGTCCAGGTGGGGGGAGAGGAGGGTGTGGCACTTGGAGGGCTTTGGTGCCACCCTGGCCTTGACGCCGATCTGCCTCTGCTCTTCTGGACAGTTCTACCTCCTGTGCTGGTGCCACGCCACACAGAGATCCCGGCCGAGTTCCCCCCGCTGGACGACTACAGCCATTCCATCCCCGAGAACACTAACTTCCCCGCGGGCATCGAGCCCCAGAGCAATATTCCAGGTAGGCACAGGGGTGCGCAGGGGCACGCAGGGGCGCCGGCAGTCCTCACGCCGGTCCCCCTGCAGCTCTCTTGGCTGTCCTGGGCTGCCCTGTCCCCCCTCCGCACACAGCGCTGGCCGGAGGGCCCCTGACTCAGAACCGCACACCCATTGGGAGAGGACCCGTGGCCTTGGCTCCCCGCTCAGTAATGATGCTTTTCTTGGCACGGAGGAGCGGCGGCGTGACCCTTCCGCCCGGCCTCGGTGCCGTCATTTATTTTGGAAGCGGAAATAGCAATGCTGTGTTTCTCTCACCGCCCTCGCGGCCGGGGCTGGAGTTTGGGCAGGATCCCCGACGACGGGCTGGGGGCCTGCAGAGCAGTGGGGGAGCCGAGGGCCGGGCAGCTGGTGTGGAGAATGGCCCTTCAGTAAGTAAGCCTGGTGGGGGTTTCAGCCTGGGTGGGGGCTGAGGCCCAAGCGGGAGTTTTGACTGACTGCACGGAGAGAAGCCGGCTCAGCTGTCAGAGTGCAGATGTTTTTAGAAGCCCTTCATTTACATGCAAATAATGTGTGAATCACCAGCACGCAGGGCGTCCAGGAAAACTGCTTGGCTGAGCTTGGGCTGGTCACAGCGGCAGGAATCCTGCCTGCCTTTCAGAGCGCTCTGACTTGGACAAGCCTCTCACCCTGAGTGAGTTCACTGTGCTGAGGTTGACTGTAGGCCTGTGCATGGGGCAGAGCCTACAGAGAGACCCCTTTACAGGCCCAGCCTCTTCCAGGTCCTTCACAGGGGGCGCTGGCTCCTAGGGGTAGGTCACCGTGTTCACTGCGCAAACGTTAGAGAGCTAAGTCACCGTCTGGGGTCATTCAGAGAAACAGATCATGGTCGCTGCTGCCATTGAACTTGAAGCCCACTGGGGAAGCCAAGATGTCCAATAGAGGAGTGACAATGAACAGGGTACCTGTGCAGGAGTAGATTAGCAGAGCCAAAGGGCAGCGTGAGGCAACTGCCCTTCAGAGGACAGAGGTGGGTGAGGCTCAGGCAAGTCCCCCGCCTCCCTGGAGGGGTGGGCTTACACTTGACCTTCTAGGGTGGGAAGAAGCTAGCCTGGCAGTGGCTCTAGGAACAGGTGTTTCGGTCTTGGGCGTCAGGATGGCATGAACAAAGGTGGTCACAATCCAGCCGAGGAGACGGGGGTCGAAGGGCATGAGGCCAGCTGGATTGAGGAGCTGGTGCCCTTGCTCAGAGGCCTGCAGTGCCTCCAGCACCTGCTGCTGGCTGGCAGAGTGGTGTGGACGTGTGACGGGTTTGCAGCAGGTGTCTCCGAGCTGAACCGTGCAGGCCCCGTAATGAACCACCTTCCTTCTGATTCCCAGAAACCCCACCCCCTGGCTACCTGAGTGAAGATGGAGAGACCAGTGACCACCAGATGAACCACAGCATGGATGCAGGTCAGAGTCTTGATCCTCGCTGAGTGCCTGCCCTCCCCCTGTCCCTCTACCCGGCATTTATGAAGCAACAACTAGGTGCCAGATGCCATCCCAGGCACTGGGGAGAGAGGAGCCTGAGCTGCTCAGTTTGTGAGGACGACGACCAGCAGTCACTGTGCCGTCTCATATATGCCCTGATGGAGGACGCCATGTGGCAGTGGGCACAGGGGAGGGCCACCTACCCCAGCCTGGGGAGGAGGTGTTGGGAGCAGAACAGTACCTCACAGGGTAGGTTTTTCTTGAGTCAAGTCTTGGGGATGGGTAGGTGTTGACCAGGCCGTCAGGCAGAGAGGATATGCTAGGTAAGGTTATGGGCATGGGCAGGATAGCCTGGTGCGTTCTGGTGACAGTGAGAGCTCTGTGTGGCTGGGGAGTGGCAAGAGACAGGAGGAGTGTCCCTCAAGGTTTCACTGTGGCCAAGAGCCACTGCAGGCTTTAAGCAGAATCTCCGCCTTGGTGAGAGCTTGGCAGCGGGGTGATGGGTGGGCTTGATCACCTGACACAGCTCGGGAGGAAAGGCTGAATGGAGGCGGGCAGGGTCTCTGCCAGTGGAGGCCCCGAAACGTCTATTTTTGTGTAGTGACCAAACGTCATCTATGTATTCCCGCCGCGAGGGACCCAGCCCAGTTGTCTCCAGCCACGTCTCCAGATGTTCCCGCATCATTTGTTACGGGACCAAATTGGCTCCAAAACCGGTGGCTCCTTGAAAGGAACCCCAGCTGCCACATAGAATGTGCGCGGCGCTGTGTGTGGTTGTGTGAGGAGGAGGAGGGGGCCGAGCAGATGGTCCGTCCCGGAGATCACGGGCATGCCTCGTCCACACGGAGCCCACCCGCCCTTGCACACGGCCCAAAAGAGAGTGTGCGGGTCCTGAAAGAGGCACACGAGGGAGACTTGCATGTTCGTTGTAAGCGTGGCTGCTTGATACCCGGCGTGGGCGTCGTGGTGCTTTGGGGTGTGGCACACACCCCCGGGAGTGGCTGACGACGCGCCCCGGGCTGCGGTGTGTCACAGGCCTTCCCGCACTCCGTGCCAAGCGACGGCTGCAAGCCTGCAGCTCTGGGATGTGGCACGGGAAGCAGGCCAGCTAAGCAGCATCTTTCCAGATGCTGCATTGCTTCTAACTCCTTTTCTCTTCCCTCCCTGCTCTTCTTTCTGTGTGTAGAATGATTAGCACTGTCAAAGCAGGGCCCAAGGAGAGGGTCCGAGTACAGAACGAGCAGCCAGCCACCCTTCTACCACCCTCAGCGCGCACTTCTTCCCCCCTCCCTGCCTTCCTTTCTGTCCCGCCCTCTCTGTCATCTCTTTTTTCTTCCTCTCCTCCTGTCAGTGTACCTGCAGGGCCCTGCTGTGGACGTCTGTGATGTGTCAAAAGTAGACGTTGGGCTCTGTGGACCCCCAGTCTCTTGGGGGGGGGGTGTCGTCTTTGCTCCTTGGCTTTCCACTCAAAGTTGTCCATTTGGAAACAAGTCCAGCTGCTTCTCTGCCAGCTGAGATGTGATAGTGTCTCAGTTGGGGTCCGAGGATGCCCTTGTCCGGCCCTGGGTCTCCCCCAACACACATGCGTGCCCTTCCAGACCAGTGAGATGGTCCCACAGCCTTCCTGGGCCTTCTTGATTTGGGCTGCCACAAAACAGGAAACCAGCATTTATTGAGTGCCTGCTGTGTACCAGTCATGGTACAGCCATTTGTCTATGCATGATCACGCTTCATTTCTACAAATCACACAATAGATGGCATTATCCCCATTTTACACCTGAAGGGAAATAAAAACCAAGGCTCGAGGAGGTTAGACCACTTTGCTGAAATCCCATCGCTGATACGCTGGTGACACGCCTGGACTCTGTGGCCAGGTTGGAAGCTGTCTTCCACGGCTCTTCCACATCCCCTGATGTGCTGGGTTCTGGGGGAGGAAGAGAAGCCTGTGGCTCATCCCTCACCCTCAAGGAGGTTACAGCTGAGTTGGGGAGCAGGAACAGACCCTCATAAACAAGGCACATATGCGCCCATCCTGTAGGGCTGTTACTACAGAAATAGCTGCAGCCCTCTTGGGTCCAGGGACAAAGGGATGAGCCAACTTGCTCTGTGGAACGGCACTGTTTGGTTTTTTTTTTTGTTTTTTTTTTTTGTTTTTTTGTTTTTTTTTTTGAAAGCAGATGCCATGTGGTTTTCTTTTTCTCCTGAGAGGGAGGGCTGGAGAGAAGGTAGCCGGGCAGGAAGAATTGGGTAGGTTTGGACACCTCCCCATGAGCAGCCTCATGTATTGCCTCAAACGTCAGTCTGGTTGCAGTCTGGTTGCAGAGTTGTAGGGTTTCTGAGGCAGCTGGGTGAGTTTCCTGAGACCTGGGGAAAGGGCTAGATTGCTATTTGAAGGGGCCTTCTGGGGAGCTGTGGCCCTACCTGTGTGGGAGGGAGGGCCTTCGTCGCCTGGGCCTTCCCTGTCCGCCTCGTTTTCCTGGGGCCATAGCTTCCAAGGAGCTCTGCGGCCTGTGCTGTGGGTTTGGTCCGGATCCTCACACCATCAAGTTGTGGGAGAGACCCCTGGGGTTAGCCGCTCATCTGTTTGTTCCACAGGTGAAGACTGGGGCCCAGGGAGAGAAAGCAGGGCAGGGACACGGGATCAGACCTCCTCCTGGGCTTTGGAGGCTCAGCCCAGGGTTTTCTGCCTGCTGTGTCGAGCTGCCCCATCTTGATGCATGTGTTCAGTAATTTGGTTCTCTAAGCCAAGAATGTTCTGCTTGTTCTCACGACTCTGTCTCACCTCACAGGTTCTCCAAACCTATCCCCGAATCCGATGTCCCCAGCACACAACAATTTGGGTAAGTATCTCTTCATCTGTAGGACTGTAACCCCCTCTAGCTGCAGCCCTGGCTGGTGGCCGGTGGGGGGATGAGGCCCTGAAGGTGAGGCTCTCCCCGCCCCTCACCATCAGCTCAGCCCAGCCCGTCAGGTTTCTGGTTACAGTGATTCTGGGGTCACCCACAGAATGGGGAAACCCGAGAAGAGCGGTGGCAGGAAAAGCAATGCACCGGGTTTGTATGTCCCCTGGGTGGCAGTCAGACGTGAGTGAATGAAAATCCCCCAAACCTTGTGCTCAGGAGATGAGACTCTGTGGTCAGCCGAGCATATGTGTGTGGTTTGACACAAAGCCACGGGCGAGCAGTGCAGACTCCGGCCCTGACTTCTGCCGGTTTGTTGCACGATACGCTTCTTTGGATTTTATCTGAGTATTTCATCTAATAATCATGTACTTTTAATTTAAAACAGCAAGATACAAGGGAATTGTGGGGGTGGGGAGCAAAATTGCCCATAATTCCCCACCCACGCACACGGGTGTTCTTTTGTCACGGTCCTCCTGATGTTTGTGGATCAGGCATATATATTTGTGCCTTGCCAATGGAGACTACAGTGTCCATCCGTGTTTCTCATTCTTCTCCTTGTTGTTTTGTAAGTGCATTTCCATATTTAGATGCCTCCTTTATCATCTCGCATTGTCTCACGATGTTTTAGAGCAGCTGGCCCATCATTTCCATGACCATCCCTCAGTTGTTGGATTTCTGGGCGGGTTGTTCTGAGATTCGCTTCTCTACTCCAGGAACACGCTTGGGCTCCAGCGTGGGGCCCGCTGAAGTGCTGTGAACAATTGAAATATCCATTTCGTTTTTATTGAGGGGAATTTTTTACGTGCTGGTCTGGTAGTCTTAGAAAAATGTGAGTTTGATTTTGTTTTGGCCTTTACTGCTGGGGTTCAATTTGTGGCTCAGGAAGAGAAAGCGTTAATATCCAAGCTTGGCGAATCAGAGGCGGTTGGCCTGGCTTTTGTTCCCAGTTGCTTCCAGTCCTTGACTGATAGCATCAGATGAAGAAAATCATTTGGAACGTTGGGAGATGCCTGAAAACCCTTTAATACAGGCTGACAAGTGGGCAGTGTGAGATGTGACTTCGGGGGAATCTGTTTTAACATCTTTGTAAGATAATATCACTGTGAGTCTTGGGCTGTGCAGAGGGAAGGTCAAATTCCTGATGTGAGAGGACCAATTGAGTTATTAAAAACAAACTCTGAAGGCTAGAAGCTGTGTTAACACTTGAAAAATTAAAGGCCAGGACTGTGAACTTGACTCTGGGTTTCCAGCTTTTGAGGCTGGCTGGTTTAGATTTAATTTCTGAGCTGTTTTCCCAACCGTGGCCAAGGCAGCATCATCAGTCGACAGACTCTGGGGCAGGCCTTTGCCTTTGAAGCCACACTGCCTGACTCCATGGTTCAGAATGAAAGTTGGCCCAAGTGGTGGCTTGCTGTGAATTCCTTTCTAGATTGTGTGAACCAGGATGACAGGATGGTTTTTGATCTTGGACTTGAGGCAGAGGTGTCCCATTGACCCAATTCTTCCTCCCTGCTGTGTCCCCTTCCTCAGGCCCCTTGTCTGAGGGTTGAGGATTCTTAGGTCATTTCTTCCAAAGGAAGGAACAGCCCTCAAGCCTGGCAGGCAGAGAGTGGGTGCCGGTCTGCTGGGAGCACGTGAGTGGGGCAACAAGTCAGCTGACGAGTCAGTGTTGGGACTCACGCTGAGACACCAGTGTTTCTCCTCTGCTTGCCCAGGCCCCTGGTACCTGCCTCTTACCCCCACCTTCACCCATTCAAAACTGCTGGCTTCATCCTGGCCCCCAAAATCTTACAGGCTCCTGGCATCCTAGCTGGAAGGAGACAGATGATGGCAAACATCTCTTGAGAACTTACTATTTCCTGAGTATTGTGTAGAGTGTTTCCTGCGTGAGAACTCAGTCTTCATAACAAGTGTGTAAGGTAGCAGCGTTGGAATTTTTCGCTTTCCCGACTAGGAAGCCAAGAAACAGACTGGTTACCTAACTCATGCCGAGTCCCACAGTTAGTAGACGGAGAGGCTTTGAACTCAGACCTTCGGGCCCCAGAGCATGTGCGCTCATCTGTGGCAGGACCTGCTCCCCTATCACCATGTCCTGCCCAGAAGAATGAAGCTTCGGAAGGGTACTTGTTAACTTGTAGTTGAGGGCACTTGTCAGGTTGAGGACCCCCAAGTAGGAGCCCTGCCTGCCTGCCTGTCTCTTTCTTCCTCATTGATTCCCCAGGCACTTCCTACCGGTCATCTGAGTACCAGTCCAGGTGGGGGGATTTGAAGAGGAATCATGGGTCCTGCCATCAAGATGCTTATGGCCTTGTGGGGAGAAATAAGGCAGGCATCAGTGTAATTCTAAAACAAGTAGGTGCAGACTGAGGGTTCAAAGGAGGCATTGATGGCATTCCAGTGGGGACATGCCTCCAGGCTTGCCAGCATCCGCTGTGTAATTAATTCATGCAAGCAGCTTTTCTGAGTTCCTAGCAAGTACAGATGCTGGGGGTCTGGAGCTGGGGAGGACACGTGGGCACACACGGTCTGATGGAGTGGCTGGAAGGGTCTACGTCCACCTGTGATGCAGTGTGCCACGTGCCAAGAGAGCACGCACAGGAGAGGAACTGTGTATAGGCCAACGAGGAAAGTGCTGGATGGGGTAGGACTTTAGAGTTGCGGTCGTGTGTGAGTGGGGCCTGGAAGGACAGGTGGGATACTGTGAGGATGAGAAGGAGGGAAGGACATTGCAGATAGAGGGAAAGGCATGCAAGGGCAGGGAGAGCTCAGAGGATGGCTGGTGTTGTGGTTGGTTGGGATGAGGGGGGCAGATGAGGCCGAGAAGACTCCTGGGGGCACTGAGAAAAGAGCCCTGAATGCCACACTTATTGATTCCTTTCTTGCCTACAGAATGAAGGCTTTGGGGGAAGAGTGGTTGGTTATCTGATGACTGTTTCAAAAAGATTAATCTAGCCACTGTATGGAATTTAAAGTCTAAGGGAAATGGCTGGTGTCCAAAGGAAAAAAAAACAACCCAAAACTAAAAACAAAACAAAATAAAAAACCACCCCTTAGGAAGCTGTTAAACCAAAGGAGGCTGCCATGAACCCTTGGGAGAAATGGTGGTGGGGCTGGGAGGGGCATTGAGAGGGAGCCATGGGCCTGAATGAGCAGGTGCTTATCAACTAGCTTTAACTGGCAAGAGACTGGATACCTAGGAGATGGGATGGACTTGGGCTGGAAGAGGACAGTGAGTTTGCCTATGCTTAACTGTGTCCAGGAGGCAGCTGGGCAGTCAGGAGAGAGGTCGGGGCCGGACGTGCAGATTTGGAAGCCATTAGCCTGTGTGAGAGCCCTTTGCAAAGCAGAGTTGGAGAGGCAGGGTTTGTCATCACAGGAGTTTGGAAAGCCTGCGCTGTAGACCCCTGGGGCCTCTGGGGCGCCCACATGGTAAGGCCTCTGAGCAGTCCTGCAGAAAGGAGGCCTGTTGGGTTGAACATTTTGCCCACAGATCCAACCGCTGTCAGAACTCTGCTCTTCTGACCTGTCGGCCATCTCTGTAGGTTGGCCCCCTGGAAACACTGGCAAAGGTTCGGCTGAAGTCCTGGCAGTGGATGCACCAGGAGAGGGAAAGCCAACTCAAGAAGGAAAGAAGGCCAGAGAGGGGTTGAGGGGGACCCCCCATGAGGGAGGAAGGAGGGGAAGAGGCTGAGGTTCACGTTGGAGGGCTGGGCCCAGCCAGAAGCCAGAAGGAGGCCAGCGGGCAGGCCATAAGGAGAGGCCTTGAAGTGACACACAGAGTTAAGAGGAGTATGTGGGGGGGGGGGGGGTGCTGAGGTTGGTCAGAGGTGGGTGTGGGGAAAATAAAAGGCGAGATGACCACAGAGAAGGATGGGGGACATCTCAGGACATCTGATTATTTCCTGCAAAGAAATTACGCAGGAAGAGAGCAGAGGACATCTGGCTCGTTCTTATTCCCTCCCCACATCCAGGCAAGAGATTGTGCCTCCCTCCGCTGTGAGACCGCTGCTGGCCTTACAGGGAGGGGCCCAGAGGAGTGACTGACTGCGAGCCAGCTCAGCTTCTCGTCAGAGGCAGGCTCTGGGAAGACCCAGCGGCTCTGGCTTGCAGGGAAGGGACGTGAGCAGGTGATGTTCCTGTCACTACACATCATGCTAGCTGAGTCACCTGGGATTTCCTAAGCATTTAAGTCCAGGATTGGGCCAAATGGAGGGGAAGGAGGAGGGAAGCATAAAGAGGAAAAAGATAATGAGCTGGACCCTGAGGGTGAGTAAGTCGTTCTTGCTTTAAAGTGAACATTTGGGGAGGGGCCTTGACCAAGGGGAAAGAGGTACCAGGCAATGCCCTGGGGCAGTGGCTGGACTGGAGATTGAGGAGGTGATGGTTTCCAGAGTGCCTCTTGTAGAAGGTATCTTCCTCTCCTGCTAGGAGCGAGGGGCAGGGTGGTGGGGGCAGTGGGGAGACGCCTCAGCCTCCTGGGGCACCTGGGGAAAATAAACATTGAAAAAGGTTTTTTAAAACAAAATTTTTAATGTTTATTTTAGAGAGAGAGCTAGAGCATGAGTGCGGGTGCAGAGAGAGACAGAATCTGAAGCAGGCTTCAGGCTCTGAGCTGTCAGCACAGAGCCTGACGTGGGGCTTGAACCCACAAACCTCAAGGTCATGACTTGAACCGAAGTTGGATGCTCAACAAACTGAGCCACCCAGGTGTCCCTAAAAAATTTTATTTAAGAAATCACAGCATCCTAATGGCAGGAAGTCAGCTTCCAGCCAGAAGATGTGACCCTTAGACTTTGCCACTGCTCTTGGCTGCAGTGAACTGATCCAAGGCTGAAAGAGCGGTGGCTGCTTTCTGTGCTGTGCATACCTCATTTTGTCGTTCTCCTCCTTAACGAGCTAGGTCGAAATTGGGGTCCCGGGTGCCAGGACCCAGCCATCTTGGGCCCACAGGAACTAACCCTCAGAAACCCCAACTAATAAGGGCCGACTGTGTACAGAGGGGCAAGTGAAGTCTTGACGGCCACATAAGCTGGGGCTGAAAGGTTGAGCCTGGGCTGGTGAGGATCAGGCAGCCCAGGCAGAGGGAACAGTGAGGACTGGGGATGGGAGTGTGGCACCTCTGGGACAGGAGCTCAGGCTCCTTCCACAGGTGAGGGCCCAGACGAAGGCAGTGCATTCACGTTTTGACCTTTAGCCTTGTGGCTTTGGCGCCCCAGCCTTTGCCTGCTCCCTGCTTTTCATAGTAGAAAGCTAATTCCTGCCCCCTTCATCTGTCCCCCGCCCCCCTCCTTTTCCTTTACCGGATTTGGATCTCTTGCACATGTTTTTAATAGGCATCCTTTAATCCAAGTGTTGCCTTCTGGGTTTTATTCTGTTTTCTTTTCCTTAAACAAAACAGAAAGTCCATGCCAGCTTGGAATAGGGCTTAAAACCGAAGCCAGTCAGTGCCGTTAGTCTGGCAGGGGGCCAGTCGTGAATTAAGTACCCCATGCCACTCGAGAAGTCTGGCCGATCCCACACTGGTGGGGGCAGGGGGCCGAGAATGCCAGGAGCAGGAGGTTTCCAACACCTCTGCTGCGGGAAGAGTGATCAGCATAGACTCAGTCTGGCTGGGAGCAGGGCTATTTGAAGGGAAGGCCTTGGACATTGTTGTCTGCCACTCCGGGTGTGCTGAGTCTTGGGCCTGGAGAAACGAAACCACTGTCGTGGAGGCAAATCCCTTTATCCCTTGGAGTCATCCTCCCAGAGGAGTCTTTGAGTGGCAATATCTTCGGGTCCTTTTCAAGAAGCAGCCTTATGCAAAATTGCTTCTGCATCTGTTGGAAAACTCTTCAAATTAAGGCTGGCTGGCTTGATGGATGTGGGAGGAGAGGTTGCCACCTGGCAGATTTTTGTTCAAGATTTAGTGCCAGGAGAAGCTTTGATTCCCTTGCAGAACTGGTAAGCATTGTCTGTGCATAACCAGAGCCATACAGCATATTCTCCCTTTTTGCCTTGTCTGCTAGGAAGCTCAGAGCCAAGTTGAGTGCTCTCTGGGTCCTGTATATAATGTTATCTTTTCCAGGCTCCTTTTTATTTCTCTTGTACTTAATCATGGTGTGGCTAAGTCATTTAGTGGGGGGAAAAAAGAGGGCATACGTTTAAAAAGAGTTTGCCACTCAAGGCAGAACCCAGAAGTGGTGACCATACATTTTGGTCTGTAGCTCTTCTTGCAGAAGTGCCTTGAGGAAGCAGCTGAGAGGTGACAGGAGGGACAGAGGTGAAAGGCAGAGCTAGATTTTTGTTGTCTGCAGAGAAGAGTAAATGCCTAGCCGGGGTGCTGCTCCAGGTCAGTCCTGCTCCTGAACATAGGCCAGCTCGGCCGAACAGCACTCTGTAAAATGGCACCCTTCAGACTTTGCCTTGGCCTGACTGCACTGCTCCCCCACTAAACTAGCATCTTCTTAATTATGTGTCAGGCTTCTGAGTCCAGTGTTTTCCACCACACTGTCCAGTGTGTTTCTGCAAGCTACAGGGATGTTTGGATAAGGGCTCAGATCTGCTTGGGGGGCCCTCTTGGGTGAGGACCCCCAACCCCCTCTCTGATTCCGAGATGCCTCAAAGCCCACATTTCTCCACAGTGGTCCTGGCACCATGTTACCCAGTGGGTGGCCTGTGGCTTTTCTTCTTTTGATGGGTAGGCTGTGCCAGTGTTCCTGGGAGCCAAGCTCGCTCTCTTCCGTCTGGACTAAGCCAGAGGGTGCTGGACAAGGCTTTATAATTTGGGGTGAGGTCTCTTCTGTACTTCGCTGGGGAAGCCAGGGCCAGCCCAGACCAGCCACAGCTGCCTCTTTAGGCTGACCCATGCCAGACGCACAGTGACCTAGAGTGTCTGCACCAGACGTCTCCCAGTAAAGCTGAAGGCACTGTCCAGACCGGGGAGGTTGGCACAGCGAGGTCAGCCGAACCTGCCCCCGGGCAGTGGTGGTCAGCAGCCCTTCCTCAGTACCTCTTGGCCTTGTCACAGGACCCAACCCCTTGGAGTGCTTGGATTGCACTTGGATTTCCTAGGCATTTTTTTTCTCTTTTTTTTTTTAGGTTTCCAAAGCAACATAGCTCACATTTTAGTGACCACATTGTTTAGAATATAGCTTATCTCGCTGGAATGTCGAAGCATCGAGCGCAGCCAGAGCCGGATGTGACCGCTGTGGCTCAACCCATCCTCGGGGGCACAGGCCACAAGCCATGGTCGCTCTTGCTCCGGTCACTCCTCCGTCCCCCGTTAAAAGTAGCTTAGATCCCCTGCCTTCCTTGCTTCCTTCCCTCTATCCTGGGAAGAGAGGAAAGGGGCGAGGACACTTTGCCTTCCCTGCAGTGGAGGTCGGGACAGGAGCAGGATGTTCTCAGGTTCATGTACACAATCAGTTCGATGTTGGCAGCACCATTTATCGAGTGCTTGACGTGGGCCCAGCACCTCATGTGACTTCTCCCAATCTGTTTGCAGACAGCACCCAGTGGTAAAGAGGTTTCTCCACCTGGTGGCTGCAGGGGGAGATGTGGAGGCTGAAACTTAGAGCTGGACTGGTTCGCTGATAGTCACACGGCTGGTCCACACCAGAGCAGAGAGTGAGTTCTGGTCTGCCTGGCATCAAAGCTGGAGCTCCATGACCTGGTTAAACATCTAAGGCGGTGGTTTTCAACCAGGGGCTCCTTTGCCCCTTCAAAGACAGCTGGCAATGCCTGGGGCCATTTGTTACTGTCACAGCTTGGGAGGGGGAGATGTGTGTGTGCTACCGACCAGGGAGGCTACCGAACATCTTGTGACCTACAACGCTCCCCTCCCTCATCCCAGTCGAAGAATTATTTGGCCCACACTTTCTGGATGTGTGTTGAATGCAGGGATGGTACGGGTCTGCACCTCCTCCCACGTGTGGTAGGCGTTCTCTTTACCTTAGAAAAGGGGTCACAGGCATTGACCCCACAAGTAGATCTGGGCCCTTTGCCCTGCAGGGGGCTCCCAGGCCCCTCCCAGAACAGCTTCTGAGTTTTGTCTCTTGTCCTTCCCACACTTCTAAAGGTCTGGTGAGCAGAGATCCCAGTGGGTTCTCACTCCAGGAAGCGGCTCGGCAGGCAGTGAGCTGGGGTCCCTGGCCAGTGCTGAGACCTGGCACAGTGAGCCCTTCCTGTCTGTCCCTCACACCAGCTCCCACAGACGCACCCTGAGTAACCACGTGCCCCCAAATATGAGAGCCAGAGCGAGTGATGTGGCTAGAGGTCCAAGGGGAGGAGTGAGAAGGGACAGGAGACTCACCAGTTCTCCGACAAGGGGGTGGATTCAAGTAGGCAGCGAGAGAGCTATGGTACGATGCTCCAGCCCACGTGGTGGAGCAGCGCGGTGCAGGGGGGTGGCCGGAAGAGGCTGGACAGGAGTGCCGGGGAGTCCTGTTAGGATGCCGTGGCACTGACGCCAGGGAGGAAGGACGGGGGCCTGGCCCAGGGCTAAGCACGGACTTGCTGAGGGATGCAGGGGGAGGACAGGGTGCCTGGGCAGGTGTCGACCAGAGTGGCCACAGGTGACAGGAGGGCTAGGGAGTCACAGGAAAGGTGATGCGGGATCATGTGAGGGGGAACCTCTAAAGAGAACCAACTCCTCTCAAGATGGCAGTTTTGCTCTGAGGAGCCCTTGGTTGCGACCACAGACTGACAGCTAGGACAAATTGAGAATTTCTCTTAGGCGAGCCTGGGTCTTAGCCACCCCTCCAGACAGCATCTGGGTACGTGCGGAAGATCGTTTCTGTAATAAGAGACGCAGACCCGGTTCGCCGTGCAGACAGCACCTGGTGTCTGTGTGGTCACACCTGGCACCCGTGGAACCCCCTTGGCTGCCCCAGCCTTTTCCTTTCATGGGCTTGGATCCTGACTTGCTGCCCCACAGGCTAGGAGTGTCCAAGACTGGGCAGAGCCGAGAGCCCTTCTGGAGGCAGAGATCACTGTGGGTTGCTTCAGAAGAAAGGCTGGGAGGTGGCCGGGTAGGTGATGTGGCACGCCGGGCCTGCCCGGTGGGCTTTCCCAGGTGTGGGTTGATGCCTGGCCCTTTTGGGGTTTGTCCAGCGCCTCCTTGGAGACTGTTCCACCCAAGGCCAGCCAGGCAGGACAGGACCTTTATGAGCTCAAAACTAAATGAAAGTGGCATGTTTTTCCAAACACTGGAGGATTTTTTTTTATCCCACTGGATTCTGCAAGTTTAATATCCTACAAGGCACAAGGGCAGAGGATTGTAACACGCTCTGAGAGGCAGAGAAACAGTCTTACGGAGCACCCAGGGGACCTCGTTGAGGAGTATGCGACCCGGGGGCCCCTGACCCAGTCGCCTGATGTGTCTTCCCAGACCTGCAGCCTGTCACCTACTGCGAGCCAGCCTTCTGGTGCTCCATTTCCTACTACGAGCTGAACCAGCGCGTCGGGGAGACCTTCCACGCCTCCCAGCCCTCCATGACCGTGGACGGCTTCACCGACCCCTCCAACTCGGAGCGCTTCTGCCTGGGGCTGCTCTCCAATGTCAACAGGAACGCGGCTGTGGAGCTCACACGGAGGCATATCGGTAAGGATGCCATGTTTCCCCGCCGACCCCCGCCATGGCCCCAGCAGCCACAGTGCAGAAGCCACCAACCGGCACTGTGCCGCACCTCCGGGGAGCCTGGAGAGGATGCGATCCCCCAGCCCGCCCCCAAACTCTCTATGGCTTTGTTTAGGGGCCAGACGGGAAGAGTTCCTGGTGTTTGGTCATTCCCATTCAAACACACAGATTATGTCTGAAAATGTGAAAGCCACAGAGGAAAGCATTCACTTAAGGGAGGGGGCAAGAATGGGGAATCTATGAGAAGGGCGCATCTGCAACCCTCTTCATAAACGTACCTCGTGATCGTTGGATAGGTAGATGGGGTCAGTCTTGATGGGAGTGAGCTTTTCTTTGTTCATTTCCCATATGATTATTCTGGGCTACCAGAACAACACTGGTGCCGATATTCTGCCTTCGAACACCCAGAACATAATAAAAGATGGTTTCTAGAGGAAGAAGGCGGGTGTATGCCCCTTGGTTTGCTCATAAAATTATCATGCTAAGGATATTTGTAATTCTGTGACCCCGAGTCACTCACAAGTCCATGGAGATGGTATAGTAGGGTATTCTCAGTCCAGAGCCCCCGGGGTTGGCAGACAGGCTCCAGGGCTAGGGTAGAGTGGCAGGGGGTCTGGTCCTAAGTGAACCAGAGCACCCTTGATCTTGTCTGTATTATATCTTGGGCTTTCACAGAAGATTTCATTTGAAGAGAGGATTTTATGGTTAAGAAAAGTTTGGAAGCCATAGGTGTGGGCCCATGTGCTCATTTTCCAGGCAATAACCTGATGCCCAAGGAAGAGCAGAGCCTTGCAGAGGCTACACAGTGAGTGTGACACAGCCAGTGACAAACAGTCCCCTGCCACTGAGCCCACATCCTTCCCAGACAGCCTCCCCATGTGTTTTACTTTGAAAAAGATACTCATCCTGGGAGGCATACATCATTGTTTACTTATTCTCTTTATACTTTTCTCTATTTAAAAAAAAAATAACATCTTATTTTTGAGAGAGAGAATGTGTGTGAGTGGGGAAGAGGCAGAGAGAGAGGGAGACACACAATCTGAAGCAGGTTCCAGGCTCTAAGCTGTCTGCCCAGAGCCCGATGCGGGGCTTGAACCCACAAACCGTGAGATGGTGACCTGAGCCAAAGTCGGATGCTTAACTGACTGAGCCACCCAGGCGCCCCTACTTTTCTGTATTTTTAAAACTAATATTTCAAAAATTTGCCAAAACAAAACACATTTCCGTTGTTTTGGTCGGGGTCTCCCCATCTCTGCCCGTGACCTTGACTGACCTAACACCGTGGCCCCTCCTTATGGACTCTGACTCGGCCAGCACCCCGCATATTTGCGACACCAAGTCTTGCAGCACCAAACCAAGAAGAAATGGGGGTGCGGCAGTAGTGGGAGGAGGAGGTGGGGAGAACACCCAGTGGCCCCCTGGTTTCTATCCCACTTGACGTCGTGCCCGTAAACCCTGGCTCCGTTTTCCAGCCCTCTGGGCCTCTTCCCCAGAAGCAGCAACAGAGGCCTTCCCGTGCAGCAGAGGAGAACATCCCTGGCTGAGAGGAGAGCTCATTGTCAGAGCATTTACGTAACTGCTTGCTCGAATTGCAGAGGCAATTTAAAAATAATTCCTGTCCATCTGGAATGGATTTAAGAGATGAAGGAAAAGTGAATGATATAAACCTATGGTATGTTTCAGAAAAATGCACTGGGGAGGGAAAGGTACAGGAGGGGGCACGAAGCCATCCCTGTAAAGCAGGGCGCCTGTGAGGTCTGCTGCCTCAGGAGGAGCTCTGCAGGTCTGCTCAGTGAATTTGTGTAGCAGTAGCCGTAGTAACAGCTCGTACTTAGCGGGCGCTTGGTGTGGGTGGCACAACAGCCCTGGGAGGTAGGTATTACTGTTACCCCATCTTTCAGATGAAGAAACTGAGGCTCAGAGCGTGAGTAACTGGATGGAGGCCCATGGCTAGTCCGTGGCAGAGGCCGTCGTTGAGACTTACCCCTGCCCTCGCCCCTGGTCATCTCCGTCCTCTAGCTTGAGGAACCCTTGTTTTCCCGTGTGTGGGTTTAGGCTTGGGCTCTGGGTCCTGTTTGTCTGGTGAGGCTGGCGGAGAGGCAGCCCCTCCGAGCATCGGCTCAGCTCTGCCTCCTCGGCTGGCCTCAGCTGGCCCTGGGGCCAGACGCTGGGCCGGCCTGACCCACATCTCTGTAGGGCGAGGCGTGCGGCTGTACTACATCGGAGGGGAGGTCTTCGCCGAGTGCCTCAGTGACAGCGCCATTTTTGTCCAGTCTCCCAACTGTAACCAGCGCTACGGCTGGCACCCAGCCACCGTCTGCAAGATCCCGCCAGGTAAGAGCTCTCACCCCTGCCCCGCCCCGATGCATCTCTCTAGCCCCGGTGCGTGCCTGGGAGAGGTTTCTGCTTTCTTACCTTGTCTCCTCCTCGCTTTTTGCGTTGCCAGCCCGGAGGTGCCTCGCTGGGGTGTTCTCTGTGGCTTCTGATCTTGCTGTGCTCTCCTTGACCCTCCAAGGAGCAGACGCAGCATCTGACGGATCTGCCTCTGATCTGTGGGTACCTGCTTGTTGCCTCGTGCGCACAGATGCTCGGGCATTATGCTTTCTTCTTTCATTGCACAAACTCACACAGCATGTGGGCACGGTGCCAGGTGCTTGGGGGAGACGGAGGGGTGCAGGAGGCCCTGCTGCTGTCCCCACAGACCTTAAAAGACCAGCTGAGTATGTAAGACAAAGACACAAATGAGTTTAATACAAGGAAGGGTGCTAAGAACCAAAGCAGCAGCTCAGATAAGGTGCTCCTGGATCCCGGGGGTCAGTGGGGGGGGGGGGGTACTCATTTAAATTTTTTTTTTTAATGTTTATTTTTGAGAGAGAGAGAGACAGAATGGGAGCAGGGGAGGGACAGAGAGAGAGGGAGACACAGAATCTGAAGCAGGCTCCAGGCTCTGTCAGCACAGTGCCAGGCACGGACCCACGGACTGTGAGATCATGACCTGAGCCTATGTCAGACGCTGAACCGACTGACCCACCCAGGCGCCCCACGGCAGAAACTCATTTAACTGCTGAGATGGACTGGGGAGAGCTTCATGGAGAAGGCATTCAGGCGTTGAAGGCTGAGTAGACAAAGGGGTGGTGGGGACCGTGAGGGCATTCCAGGCAGAGGGAACAAAAGCCCAGAGGCAACGGAGAGTAAGGCACATATGGATGGTACCCTGGCTGGAGGAGAGGCCACATAAGAGACAGGAAATGTTTAGAAAGTATGATGGGACCAGACCACAGAAGGCGGTCATGACAAAGTTTTACTTTTATTCTCTGGAACGCTTGAGGGTTTTCTGAGTGGGGCTGAAAACCCCGCTGACAGGGCCGGGGGGGGGGGTGTTGACGACTCCCACCTATGCTCCAAGAAAGGCGGCACCCCAGGGGATGGCTTGCGAGGGGCCGTGGCTGTGCAGCAACACCCGAGGAAGATCGACCCATCAGGGCTTCTTGAGTTAGGAAACCGAGGCTGAGCGTCCCGGCCAGAGGGCCCTGCTCACAGGCACGCAGTCCCTGGGCTTGCTGCTGGCAGAAGGCAGACTGTGACTGGCTAGTCCCGTGTATGGCACATATGTGGCATATGTCTTCCTGTCTGCAAGGCAGCAGATGATAGCGGAGCAATGGGTTTTGGGCAATGTCCGCTTAAGAATGCCAGGAGGTCTGGGGCACCAGAGGACTGGGTGGCTCAGTCGGTTAAGTGTCTGACTCTTGATTTCGGCTCAGGCCGCGATCTCACAGTTTCATGGCTTTGAGCCCCATGCCAGGCTCTGTGCTGACAGGGCAGAGCCTGCTTCAGATCCTCTGTCTCCCTCTTTCTTTGCCCCTCCCCCACTTTGCTCAAAACAAACCTAAAAAAAAAGAAAAAAAAGAATGCAGGTCTGAAATAACAGTACTCTACATTTCCAGGGCATTGTGTGGTTGTGTTCCCAGAATACATTTATATCTTTGCTCTTAGTCCTTTCTAATCATTCTGGCTCCTTAGGAGACAAGTTCAGAGAGGTCAAGCCACCTGACCAAAGGCACAGCTCGTAAGTGGCTGAGCCAGGATGAGGCTAGAACTGTGTGACTCCCGAGCCTGGTGCTCCTCTGCTTCTTGGCTCAGCTGGGAGCCAAAACCCACTTTCTGCCCTGTGTCCCCACACATCTCCTTGGAGAAAAAACGAGAACAGAAAGGTCTGTCATGTTCTTGGCATTGTGGTCATTCCTTTCCCCAACCCTCCTCCCATCTTTTTGGTGAGGGCTGAGTTGGCTGTGGTGGGGTTTGCTGGCTCATGGAGGACCTCCGTGGCCAGCGTCTCAGAGACACGGGCTTATGACAAGAAAGTGACCAGCCCAGAGTCATACAGCAAAATTAGGTGCCCAGTGTTGCCCTGCTAATAAATGTCACCTTAGCTCACCTTTTGGGCTTTTCTAGCATGTTGCTGTTGTCTTTATTTTTCTGACACGTTCCAGGCACTCAGGTGGCAGGACCTCCGGAGATTTATTATAAACTTCATTTGTGCCTGTCTCTGGTTTTACTGCCTGGAGGGTTAGACACACATCCTCGCTTCGCTGCAGATGTCACTCTGACCCAGCCATGTGCCCCAAGGCCAAAATGCGGCCCGGATCTCTTGTTCCTTCCACTAGGGAAGCCTGGGTGGAACCTGGGCCCCTCTGTTGGCGGCCTTTCATCTGGCCCACACTCCTGTCACGGCCTCCCCTTCCCCGGGTGCTCAGCCGTGCCCCACGCAGCCATGGATATTCTGGCTTGGGTCCCTTGTGTCTCTGGTCCCTGGCTTCCTGCCTTGGCCCTTTTGCCCAGGGCGAGGCCCACCTCTACTAGGCCATCTCTCTCGTTCTTGGTGGCCTGCTTTACGGTCTTCCTCAGTGTTCCGTGGCTCTCGGAGCTGGAGCCTACAGGCCAGGGTTTCACCCACCCCCACGGGTCAGCTGCACCTCCCCACTGAGGTGGGGATGGCTTCAAGGCCAAGGACCAAGTCGGCCTATCCCTAGCACGGTGTGGAGTGTGCGGCTGGCGCATGGAATGGCCGCCCTGTCACACGTCGGCCGTGTGAGTTCCTCTGTCTGGATGACCCGGGGGGTGGCTTTAGCCAGGTGTGGGGGGCACGGGACATGGATGTGCTCCGTCCCCACGAGCACTGTTTTCCCTCTCTCGGCAGGATGCAACCTGAAGATCTTCAACAACCAGGAGTTTGCCGCCCTCCTGGCTCAGTCTGTCAACCAGGGCTTCGAGGCGGTCTACCAGCTGACCCGGATGTGCACCATCCGCATGAGCTTCGTCAAAGGCTGGGGAGCAGAGTACAGGTCAGGTCGGGGGCACGTGTCACGGGGACCCGGCTGCGGGAGACTCAGACGGCAGAGCTAGGCCAGCCCTTGCCCCAGAGACCAGAGACCAAGGATGAGGAGGAGCTGGGCACTGTTCGCCCGGTGCTGCGACTACACGTTCCGTTTCCTCCTCGCCACAACCCTGGGTGGGGATGCTGGCATCACCCCCGGCGCACGGATGAGGGGACGAAGGCCTAGGCAGGGAAAGTGACTTGCCTGAGGTCACATTGTTAGTGGGAAGGCGGAGCCCAGAGCCGGGCCTCGTGGCTTCTTCCTCATTGTGCGTTTGGGGCAGACGGTTTTAGGACCACCCTTTCCAGGGAGTTAAGTCGTCCTCCCCTCCTTCCCTCCTCTGGGGCTCCGTCTTTGACTCGAGGGACCCTGAGGATCTAGGGTATTAAAATTTGAGAAGCAGATAGGAGAAGAGATGTGGGAAGTCAGAAAGGAACATAGTTAGTTTACTTGTTCAGAAAAGAAATGATTTTTTTTTTCTTTCAGAATTTCAGATATTGCTTTAAACATGGCACTGGTCGGTTCTACCTGATCTGCTCTATTGAATCTGTCACACCATCCTGGCTTGGGTTTAGAGAATCCTATCCCTTTTCTTGCTCCGCCTAGACGGGAGGTGTGCGCCGGGGCTGTGTGCCCCTCCTGCCCTGCGCTGCCCCTGCCCAGCCCCCGGCTTCCCCGGCAGACGCAGAGGTGCCCACACGTCAGCTGGGGCCAGTGCCTTGCAAGTGACTCCCCCCTTCTCTTCATTTTTCCAGATGTTTGGAATCCATTTTGTTTTGTAGTCATTGTGCACCCCGGCCAAACCCATTTCAATATTGGCTCTGTGCCACCGTTTATAATGAAATCCAGATGAGCATGACTTATGGAAAGTCAGATCCTCGTTAGAGGATGGCGGTCCGTAAAATCTTCTTCCATTTACCGTATTTTAGCTGCTGTTGCCTGTGTCTGCCCCATAGTGCCAGGGAGCACAGCACCTTGGTCCGTGGGGTCTCTGTGAAACCCAGGATGAGTGACCAATTGAGCAACCCAAGTGGTCGGGCCTCTCAGCAGAACTTACGGCCCGGTTATGACAGCCTAAGGAGACTAGCCAAGGCCCGAAGACCCAGCCCGAAGAGAGATTTTAGCCCACCTTTTAGCCCTGGCTGAAACCATTTACGGAACAAGGATGAAGGGTTATAAAAGGAATATTTTTTTAGTGGGGGAGGGAGATACTTAGATGGCTGCCAGTGGGAGAGAGCCCACAGGAGGTGCTTTCACTCCCTCCTACACGCACACGTGCGTCCAAAGGACCACGCTCAGGCACCGTAGGTCAGACAGGCACCTCAGCATCCACAGGCCCATCTCTCCACCTCTACTCAGGTGAAGCGTCGGCCAGGCAAGGAGGGTGGTGGCCTTAGGCTAGCAGCTGTCTGCCTAGCACGGCACTATGGCTCCCCCACCCCGAGTGCGGGGAAGAGGCCCCTTGGTGGCGGAGGAAGCCATTCCCGGGGGACACTGTGTCACCAGGCGAGACGTACTGCCAGCACACCCGGTCCTGTGCGGCCCTCCGCGTCACTGCCACCTGGCAGCCTTGAGGAGCAGCCTAACAGGCGGGTGCGGCCCCTTCCCAGAACGGTCTTGCCCTCCTCCTGCCTCTCGGGCCAAAGAGTAAGATTTCATCCATCCTGTAAGATGACCAAAAGCAGGGAGGGCCCAGGGCCCAGGCCTCTCACCTCCAGCTGGCACCCGCACCTCTGGCCTCAGCAAGATAGCCTTTGCTCACTGGAGGCTGTTGGGAGCTCGCCTGCGGGCTGCGTCATCAACCAGCCTGAATTTAGACAAAGTGCTTTGGGGAAACGAAACGTGTGGTGTGCCTTGGTTTTTTCCAGTAATTGTTCCATGGCTCGCTCTGCTCGTAAGATTTTCCAAAATAAGTCCATAGATGGGAATTATATCAGCACATTGGGAACTGATGGCCTGTGGACTCTGTCGGCGCCTTGCGAAAAACACCCCTCGATCAGACAGACACGCGTCATCATGGCCTGCTGGGGCCCAGGGGTGCCCGTTCGGGACAGATGGGACCGAGGGAGACCTTTGCTCAGGCTGGAAGTTCTTCACCGGGCGGCCGGGGGGCTGACACAGGCAGAGGTGGGCAAGTGCGATACCCTAAAATTTGCCTTACACGTTTAACCCTTGAAGGGCTACCTCCTTTCCCAGCAAGAGAACCTGATTTACTCAAGGCTCTTCCTGGCTGGAGGAGTATGGCTTGGCTGTCTCCAATAACAGTTAGTGGGATCTCCTCTAGGGCAGGGGCTAGCAAGGTGCCTTGGATAGGTCTCTGGCTTTGGGAGGAAGACTCTCATGAAAGCAGGCAGAGGTGTTTTGACTTGTATGTGTGTCTTTCCGGACAATTTTGACATCTCCCACCCCACCCCTTTCTCTGTGTCTTGCAGGAGACAGACAGTGACCAGCACCCCCTGCTGGATTGAGCTGCACCTGAATGGGCCGTTGCAGTGGCTTGACAAGGTCCTCACCCAGATGGGCTCCCCAAGCATCCGCTGTTCCAGTGTGTCTTAGAGACATTGGGTGTGAAGGGGGAGGGTGGGAAGGGACGGGCTTGGGGGAAGAAGGCCGTGTAGGACGTGGAGAAAATTGGAACTCAACTCACTATTGTCAATGAAGAAGTTTTTCTCCCTCAATCAAGGCGGCACCAGCCTGTTTTCCAAAACACAAAAGCAAACCCAGAGATGGATCTTAGGAACAGCTGTGTCTGCTGAACACATTTGCCCTTTGGCCCCAGTTTGGAGGGCAAGAAATGGCTTCTGCTCTGGTGGCTTGAGCAAACAGGTAGTATTTCACCACCTGCCCCCTCCTCCCAGCCTCCTTCTGTTTCAATGACCGCAATCTAGGATGTCACTGTCCAACGGGAAATGGCCCTCGTTTCCGGACTGGAGTGGGAAACTCACCTTGGGTGTTCTAGGTAGAGTAGAGCCTGCAGGGCCACGAGCAAACCTCATGCCTGGCCCTCTGGCACTTTTAACAAAGGCTTCAACTGAGCCTTCCTGAGCTCCAGCACTCTGGCAGACCCCGCACCGCGGGAGCTGGACTGACTTGTGGCGGGGAGGGGGCTTGTCTGTCTCCTCTCCTCTCCGAGCGAACGGATACGTGTGAGCCCGTGTGTTCAGAGCATGCACACAGGCAAAGTGGGGAAAGCTGGTGAGACACCTCCTCTCTCAAATTTGCCCTTTCTCACTTTGAACGGGTGGGAGATCTGCCGGGGCTTCTGCAATGTATAGAACATCTTCTCGCGTTGATCTCAAGAGATGTGAATTACACAAAGTGCTCACACAAAGCAGGAGGCAGCGGTCGCATCGCAGTGTTTGAGCGTGGGTCTCCAGTCATCTGTAAGAGCTCGCTTGCTATCCTTATGCATCAGGCTCTCTCGGTTTACGTAGTCAGTTGCGCTAATTAAATGAGCTTTATCGTAGGCTCGTTTAAATGTTTATTTTATATTAAAAAAGAAAAAATCCTGGTTGGCACACTGACTGGGAAAGCAGCGTGGGGCCCAGCAACCTCTCTCTCAAGGTGAAGCTGTTCCAGGTTTTGTTGAGAAGACACCTGCCAGCAGCACTTTTGGAAACTGAAATTAACAGAAGCAAATTCACCAGAAGGGAAAAAATCTCAGGCCAACACAGGCAAATGAAAAGGGCTATTAAAATTGTTTTTTCTTTTTTCTTCTTTTTGTTTTACACCTTTGAAAACTGCAGGCTTGGTGCACCGAGGCCTGCCATCCTCCCCCTGGGATGTAAGATTATCTAGCTCACAGTAGAGGATCATCAGTGACGACTATAGCAGCTATATTGTATAATAAGTACTGTTCCCAGTGGCAATTAGTGAGAAAATGGTTATAAATTATTGCAACTGGAAAAAAAAAAACAACTCTCCTTTTTTACTGGCCTTTTGCAAAATCCAGCAGACAGAATTGCCACGTGCAATTGGTACTTTATTCCTTGTTGCTGTTTTTGTATGAAATGACTTATCCCGTATTTTTGCATGGATTTCTACCAGGAAAAGTGAAGGGATTTCCTATGGAAGTCCTGTCTTCTTCCAGGTGAAGGGGAGAAAGTGTATACTTCTGGCAGGTAAAAACCTCAAATGTGATGACATTTCTGATGCCTTACGGAGATGTTGGGGGCTTCCTGGTGCCTCCCCGGCAGGATCCTAATGCCTCTGCAGCTCTAGCCTTATGGTTTCCAGGTAGGAGAGCTGCTGTCCAAGCTCCCTGAGGACACAGGAAGAGATGGGAGGAGCACCTTGCCAGACCTACGCTTGGCTTTTCCCGGGGCTTGTTGACACAGAACCCAGAGACCACACAAAACCCCTGTCGACCTGAGAGGGTCAAATACTGCAGGTCGGAAGTTTGCCTGCTGTGCAATGATCTGTGGACTGCTTCTTCCAGGAAGCTCTGAACCTCCTGGATGTGCATTCACGCTCCGGGTCAGGTCTGAGACTCGTGGTGTGGAATATCCCATTTTGGCCTCTGCTGGTGCAATCGTGGCCTTCCTAAGAGCCAGGGCGGCGGTTCCCGAGGGCCTGAGTTCTCCACCTGCTCCATGACCCTCTGAGGACTTCCTATGGCACACAGCTGTCCTCCAGTTACTCGGGAACTAGCTTCAGGTACAGCACAACCTTGGCGACCCAGTGGCTGTGCATGGATGGGGTCTTACAACCCATGATGTTCAGAGCTGAAGGCTACTTTTAGGAGGCATGAAGTTTTAGTTTTGTGTTTCTCCAAAAGCTCACTCGGCCCCTCTTCTTTATAGACTGCTCCTTGGAGGAGGATGTGAGAGGAAAATGTAGGTAAGTCCCCCTCTGGACGAAATTCAGTCCTACCCAGAGGTGAAGACCCTTCCCATCACAGAGGCTGCCTAGGTGCTTTGGGCTTGTGTAATATTAGCGTCCTTCCTTTAAGTCACAAAGCTTGTTTTCTGAATTTGAAAAACCCGTTGTCTGAATGGCCTTTACATGTTAAAATCTTTTTAAAGGACAGTTGAAGGGGGGCAAGAGAAAACAGAGCAGTCTAGTGGGGGTGGAGGGCAGGTTTAAGCGTAGGTGTCTGGGCTCCCCTCCAAGTTGTCTTCACCTTGTGGCTTGTGCTGCCGCTAACCCAAGCCACCAGCACCGGGGTGGAGATCCTCGGCTGCACCCCAGACCCCCCGAGCCAACGTCTGTTCTCTTCCCTTTCCTCCCCCACCCCCGTTTCTAACTTTATTTAGTAACTTTGGTCCTTCCAGCACAAGCAAACAGTAGGTAGCTGCCCCAGCAGGTTCGGGTTACAGGCCTGTGCTGGAACATCATCTCAGTTGGCCACTTTCCTGGCAGGCTGTAGACGATCTGACATTTTGAGACGAGCCTAGAGTCAGGAGCAGGGACTTTGACTCTTAGGAAGCACACACGAGGGCAAGGCTGCTGGCAGACTTTCCCGTCATCCTGATGTTGTCTTTTTTTTTTTTTTTTTTTGACCGTGGTGATAATTTTTTTTAAATCGTTAACGTATTGGAATGAGCTGTAGCACGTTACCTTGTGCTTAGTTTTTTTTCTCCATCTTCCTTTGGCTTCCTAGTGCTTGGACATATTCCAGGGCTAAGTGCTTTTACTCAGAGCGCAGGAAAAGGGTTTCTTTAGGTAGTATGTGCATGCATGTACGTAGTCTGGGCAGAAGGCAGATAGGGTTTCATCCTTAGCCCCAAGCTGCCCTTTCTGACGCTCCGGGAAGGTCTCCGTAGGGCCAGGTCTCGCCTCAGGCCACTCTCTGAAGTCCTTAAAAGGAGAGGGAGGAAAAGGAATCAGGGGACTGTTTCCAAGGGGGTTACTGGTACCAAGAGCGGGCATGAGTTGAGTTCTGGACTCTCTGGGACTTTAAGTGGCAGAGTGGGGAGTTTTCCCCCAAATCTGTGTCTGTCCTCGCTTTACTAGAAGAAAACCTCAACACAGCTGCGGCGTACCATTTTTCTTTTTGTGTCATGAATGTTCCCTTCTAGATCATCCTTTTGAGGAATATCAGCTACTTCTCAAGAGGGTGGGAAAGCAAAAGCAAAAAAGACACAAGAGGATATGGTTCCCACATGACAAGGAGGCATCTCTGGTGGAGGGGTGGCAGTCAGTGGGGAAAGAACTTTTCAGAAACACAGCTATCACGTAAACTCGCCTATTGTGTAAACTGGATTGAGCAATGCTCTCAGTGATTCTGTAACTTTTTGTTATGCTGAAGTATAATGTACACTCTAGCATTCTGGTGTTTTTATATTTATGTGATAATTTCTTAAAACCATTCAAGACCGAGAACTATTTAATTTTTTGAAATAAGTTGGAAAGGTCTCTCCTCCCAAGGACTGACTGTGGCTGGGAAGAGTCGGGGGCCCAGCGGCTCAGCCTCCCGAACCGACCGTCTCCCCCCCCCCCCCCCCCCCCCCCCCGGGCAGGCCACAGGCAAGGCAGCGATCCTGATCCCTGGGTCCCCTCCAGGCCCTTTGGGGTGGTGAGAACTTGACGCAGAGGGTTAGAGCCAGAGCCCCCTCCCTGCTGCTGTGTCGAGGCGGTCCTGGACTCTGGTGGGGTGTGTCAGGGTGGGGGCACAGAGCGGGGAGGCTGTGATTACCTTCACTTCTCAGCCAGCCTGACCTTTTAATACCTTTGTAAAAAGCATGTATGTATTTATAGTGTTTTAGATTTTTCTAACTTTTGTATCTTAAGAGCAGAGCACCTGTTTAAGCATTGTACCCCTCTTGTTAAAGATCTGTGTCCTCTCTTTCCCCTGTAAGTACCCTTCTAATAAACTTTTCATCGAAAAGCTCCCATGCCAGGAGCTCTGTCTCATTCTTGCAGGGTGGGGAAAAGATTTGAAAGCGAGCCCTCCAACGTCAACAATGGCTCCAGCCCCCCTTCTTTCTGCCAAAGCCTCTCGTGCTCCCTGGTGGCCCTCCTCCACTCACCGAGGGTGACGTAGGTGCAGGGCCAGCAGGAGCCCCGGGGTTGGCCCAGCCGGGGCCTCTCCCTCGCTTCCCACACTTAAGGAACATACGGTCCGATCGCTGCCTTGGTACCTGGCCCTCATTTCCTCTGTACTCGGAAGGCCTAGATGCCACCAGATGAATCCTCCCCCAGGCATGGAGGTAGTTTTAGGTTCATAAAGGTTTTCACCCCTTCCAGCTCTGAGGACTCGGTCAGCGCCTGCGTAAATGCATTTTAAATTCGAAACTCCCAAGGACGGAAAGACTCGGTTGACTCTTAACACGGGCCCCGAATGACGTGGATTAAGAAATAGGATTAAAATGAACAGTTTGGGCGGGGAGGCGATGGCATGGGGCTTGAGTAATCCTTTAGCCGGCCGCTTCTACAGCTTCTAAGGAACTCCCCAAACACCTCCCCTACCAGGAGACAGGCCAGTTTCACAGGTGCGGCCCCTCCACGAACCACATCAACTCCTACCTTCAAAATTACTAGTTCTGCCCTCCTGCCCCTGTCTTCCCCGTGGTTTTAGCCTCTCTTTCTCGGCAGATGACTCCAATCCCACCTCTAACCCAAACTGTTCCTTCAGACCCACAACTTTAAATTCCAGCTGCCTCGCAAGTGGGCTCCGAACAACGGCCCCAACCCAAATCCTCTTCCGGCGCCCTCCGCACACCCCCAGTTTTTAGCAGCAGCCTCTCCCGGGTCCCTCTCCCCCATCCTTCCGAGTCCTGAACGGCTTGATGCAGCTCTCCCCTGTGCTCTCCACCCCCTGCTGACCAAGCCTCCCTTTTGTAAAGGCCCTACTGCCCGGACGTCCTGGCTCTCCTCGGCCCTCACACCATGTCCTCTTTTTCTTGGGCCTGCGCCTACTTCTTCCGGGTTGGTGTTCCCAGACCACTGGATGCACTCTCGACATTCCTTCCTGAGTGACCTCATCTCCCCACATGATTGCAAGCCACATTAACGCTAATGACTCCCAAATCAGTATTTCTAGCCCAGACGTCAATCCCAGGCTTCGGACTTGCGTCCAACAGCCTGCTGGCTACTGGTGCTCGGGGGTGCCACAAGTACCTCACCCTTGCAACTGGAAACATGGAATTCTCACCGCCCTCATTACACGGCCTCCCTCCCCTCTGGCCTCCAGCCCCAGAAGTCACCAACACCCCGCACGCCCTAGCAGCCCTGTTTGGCCGTGCCCAGTACGTGAGGTCCTTAGCACCCGGAGAGCAGCACTAGCTTCCCAACGGCTCCTGGCCTCTTGCCTGCTTTCCCGGAAACGCATCTTCCACGCGCGGTCCTGTGACCCACGTGACTTGAGCCCTCCAGTCCACCGCGTAAACTCCAAAGCCTTTATCACGGGCCACCGGACTCTTGTCACTCGACCCCTACCTAGCTGTCACGGCTCGCTGGTACAGCCGGCAGCCCAGGGACAAACAGGTGGTGTTCCTTACACAGCACACTCCTCTCCATGATGACAAGCCCTCTTCCCAAGTCTGCGCTCCCTGCCCCTGTGCCTAACACACCTGCAGGTCTCCTCGAGAACTTTCACGAATGCTGAGACTCAGGTCAGACACCTCCTCCGGGAAGCCATTCGCAAATCTATCACCAGACTTCCCAACTGAGTGGTAATTGTGTTTGTCCTCCCCTCGAGGCTCTGAGTTCCTTGAGGGCAGCATTTACATCTTATTCTTGTATCCCTGGCTTCGTTGGGCCACCGATTTTTGCTGAATAAATTAGTGCCCACAGCTAGCAGATTCTACCTCGGCAATCCTTTCCATCTACTTCCACCGTGCCCTAAGTCCTTACATATGGTTGAAGGAATGCCACCAAAATGCAGTTCGTAATTGCCTTTTCTCATAGCTCTTCTAACATCCTCCTGACCTGTGCCCCCCTCGTCCGGAGATGGAGGGTAGACGGCAGAATTACCACCCTTCTATTTCTCCATCCACAGCAAAAACCACTAAACACCATGCTGGGTCCACTCTCGGCCTCGGAATCCTTCGCAACACAGCCCTCCAGGCAGGTAGCGCGACTCGATTCGTTTTGGCCAAGACTGCTGCCATTTCCCAGGAATGCAGTTGTGGTTACCTGTCTTTTCCGTGCTAAACCCCTTGGGCTCCTTGATTACCTCCCAAGTAGGCACTGGTCCCACCAAGTAGTAGTTCAAGGTCTTCTCCAAATTCACTCCATCCTTGTGCGCCCCGTTCCTCTCACTGGACCGTGTGGGTTTTCCCGACGTAACCCCTTGCTTTCTCTCCCCGTACCTCTGGTTCGTGCTGCAGCTCCCCCTAAGAATCTGCCGCCTCCCCTCACGCTTTGGCTCCAGTTCCACCCTAGCCCCTCGCTCCGTCTGAGCACCACTTCCTCCAGTCCGTGGGTCTCCCAAGTGTGGGCCTGGCCGGCAGCATCAGTACTGCACGGGACAGTCGAAACGCCTTCCCCCAGACCCCGCTGGGGACCTGCTGAACCGAAACTCTGGGCCGGCGCCCTGCGGGGAACTCGCTGTGGGCTCACGTCCGAGAAAGACTGCTCTGAGACGTACCATAGGCTCTCCCCAGCTCACGCTGCGCTCGCCTTCCCACAGCAGTGGAGGCTGGTCCCGACGCTTCACATGCTGCCCGGCACTCTAGCTTTCCTGGCATCCATGCGCTTGCCCCCCGGCCCCCACCCCGCCCCCATCACCTGGGCTGGATGATGAGCTCCCAGAGAGAACCCACACCCTTACCCAAGTCTGCGGCCTCTGCCACGCCTGCAGAGCCTGGTACCGAGAAGGTGCGCCATCAGGGCCGGACCCTGAATCCTGTTTCAGCGCTTACCTGGGTAAAGGAACAGGTGACGGCTGCTCTTCCTCAACTCTGACTCTGAAGCCTTCTAACTTCACCACTGGAGACATCCTGAGAGTTCCCCAGAGCGGCTGGATTGGCACAGACCGTGTCCTTGGGCTTCAGATGAAGAGAAGGTTCTCTCTCCCAAACTGAACTGTTTCTACAAAGTTCCTACCCCGGGCCTCACTTAGTCCACATTTTTGTAGCACTAAAGCCACCTGGTTGATCAGAGAAAAGGGAGAGGCAAAGACGAAAAGCTTTATGTGACCTGTCACTGCCTCCCAGATTTGTGCTTGTGGGGAGAGAAGGTTTGAACCCATCAACAGATAGACACAGATATAAAAGGGTTTTGGAGGAAAATATCTTTTTCCTCCCAGACCTGTGTTCCAAAGATGCAGTAATGGTCACTGGCTCCAGGTTCTGAATCCATACTTTTCCAACAGGAAACACGGTAGAACCAGAAATCATTAAAAGCTGGAACGGGGCTCAGGAGTGTTCCAACAAAAGGCCCACGTTTGTTGCCGTTCCCTCTTGTTAATTCCTCGCTCTGCATGCACGTCAGAGAAACACCTCAGAACAGAGCAAGACTCTTCCTATTCTAGAAGCACTTGGCTTTAGTGCTACAAACACACAAACTCAGAATAAAGACATCTACACTAAGAGCAAGACTCGTGATGTTTATGACATAGGTGGTGCCAAAGGTAAGAAACTGAGCATTTCTACGACCTTCTCTGCAACAGCTTCAATGCCAGAGGCGCAAAGATGGATCGCTACCCTAAACCCTGAGTGGAATCTAAATCAAAACGTGAACTTTGCACACTCAGCCTGCTGCTTTTACAGGGCCTACCGATTCTGGGAGAGTTGACCGTCTGGGTGTTTTCTAACCGGTCCTGCAGGAAGGTGGTACGCTTGACCAGACTTTTCACTTTCTCTGCCTAGAGTCCTCCGGTAAGATGTGGTCTTTAATGACAGAATGCCATACCTAAATTGCCTGACTGCTTTAAAATCTGGGGTGGGGGTGAAGGACGACTTGCACTCGTTACAGAATTCTCTGCAACTCTGTCTCCGTCAATCAGGACGTTCGATGAATCAGAACCTCTGACCACGCTAGACACATGTTTGCTAAATTTAGCTTTGCATCAGCAGGCGCTCAGAATAGCTCTTGGAGCTCTCATGTTACCCTTAGACAGTGATTCTTTTAAGGCTGCTCCTCCATGGCAGGCCGGCGCAGAGCAAGGGGCACTCCACGTGCTCTCTCGATGGCCATTGTTAAGAAACTGGCCTAAGGTAAGGGAATCCGGTCAGCCACAGCGAAGATGTTCACTCCCACCTCTCCGCCGCGGGAGCAGGAAGTTAGCCATAGATCACCTTTCACGCGTTACGAGGAGTTTGCAGTTAACGGCCTGACACGCTCAATGGTCCTTGAACCACATCCCATATTACTCAGCCGTCCAAGTCTAGCGTCCCTGAATCTCTAGCTTCTCTGAATTAGATGTGGCCAAGTTCTATAAATAGAGAGAAAGCAAACTGGTTCTGTCAATCTTCTCATACTCTGGCAGGATAACATATTTTAAAATTATAAAAATATCTATGTCTTCATCGCTCTAAAATTATTACATAACACATGATTTTTGCAGGGGGGAAAAAAAAGTTTACTTCTGTCTCTCCCTACCTTCCAACCCTCATGGACCTTCAAATGTTGTGATCATATTCAGCAAACTAGCAAACGCGAATCCAAACCAAAATTAAAGGCCTACTATGGGCCCAACTCTGTGTTACACAAATAGAGAAATGTTGGAGGTAAAAAAAAAAGCCGAGTCTCTCACTTTAATTCCCGGACAGACAGTCCATAGTAACTGGTGTTGGCACATTCACAGCTCATGTCAGGTTGACTGCAACTTTCACTGCACTATTAGCTTATGATCACTTTTTTTTTTTTTTTTTTAAATGCTTACTTTTGAGGGAGAGAGAATGTGAGCAGGGGAGGGGCAGAGAGAGGGAGACACAGAATCCAAAGCAGGCTCCAGGCTCTGAACTGTCAGCACAGAGCCCGACGCGGGGCTCGAATCCACAAACTGCAAGATCATGACCTGAGCCAAAGTCGGACGTTTAACCAACTAAGCCACCCAGGTGCCCCAGTTCGTGATCACTCTTAACGTGAGCCTTTAGAAACCACTGGATACTTTTATTCCCGTGTGCCCTGGAAGGGGCCAACAGCCCCAGAAAGCTGAGGTCTTGAAAAGGTGAGTTGATATTATACATACACGAGGTAGATTCCACGTATTATGAGTTTGGCAGACTCTCCACTTATTCACTATTTATGCCCAATCTGAAGTAAGGCTTCCCCCAACATATGGCCTACTAAAAAACAACAAAATCATAATACACATTGGCAGACTTTATAAATAAATGATATTTTAATCACCTGGCTTTGTTTAATCCACAAAATCACATTCACGGCTTTTTCTAGTCTGTCTTCCCTAACCACGTGACCTGATGTATTTTCTGGAACCCTTCACGTTTTAAGAAAACCATTCTGCCTTTCATTTTGCAACCCCAGAGCCAACTTCCCTTCCATTCTTAGTAGCTAATGCAGTCACATCAAAGAAACATTGATGGAATGGTGATCAATTAGAGTCTCAGAGACCTTCAGAATAGTTAAAAAAAAAAAAAAAAAAAAAAAAGTCACCAAGCAAGAAAACTGCCAGTGTTGCCCGTGATGGCTCTTCCTTGACCGCTCCTGTCACTGAAACCTTCCCCTCTGTGGCTGCTCTGGCCCAGAACCTGGAGCATTTCACTCCTTCCGCCACTCCTCCTGCAGCGCTTACAAGGCGGTGCACAGAGGGGTCTGAAACTTGTTTCTGCTGGTGACCTAAGGAGTTCACAGTCCACACTAGGCCAGAAGCAGTTCTCGGCCTCTGTGTCGGCAGCGGCCAGCCACGCGCCAGTCTAGAACCGTGGCGGTCACCGCCGCGGTGAAGGTTAGTGGCATGCATTTACAAAGTGTCTACAAAAACAGAAATGGGAATATTTGCTGTACTTCCCCCTCTTCCTTGGAGAGGTTGGTTCCCTTTGGTGAGCAACTCCCCTAGGGTTGACCCCCTCAGCCCAGGAAGTAACACAAGGTACTCGGGTATTCGTTGCCTGACCTTTCACATCCCTTCCCGTCTTGCCCATCCTCACTGTTACTCTTTGGGCAGCGACCTGTTTGGCTCGCAGAGAAGAAGAGGGGGAGCCACCTCGTTTTGAGGGTATAAAGTGTGACGACACAGCTCTGACATCTCAAGCGCTCTAAGGAAGAAGAGTTTCTTCATGGTTATACTAATGTGAAGGCCTCCATATGCATTCACATGCTGTTTCGATGGCCCAGATAGGGAATTCCTTAACTTTCTTTCTCAGTCTCACCACCCCCCACCCCGCCCGCCTCCCCCCCACAACTTGGTAGATGAGATTGTTTTGCCTCATCTAGTATAATCTAAGAATTCACCCTGGTTTTTTCCATTGTTTCTAGCACGAGCTGAGACACTGTATTTCCAATGAAGTGCCCAGAAGCAGTTTTCAGCTAGAGACTAACCTGAGGGCCGCGGACTCTGGCTCCACCTACACTATGGCACAAATCAAGTCTGTGGCAGCTTCCTCGCCTCCCATCAAAAGCAACAAAGCTTGGAGCAGGAAGCTCCCCGAAAGCAGAAAATCCGGAAGCTTGAGGAAAAGTGGCACCAGCTCCTGACCTGTAGTAATCGAGTGTGGCCACAGAGGACACCACATAAAAGGTGGACTGGGAATGGCGTGGTGGCCTCCTTCTTCAACCGGGGCAAATCACACAGGCCCCTGAGCCTCGTTTCGCTCCCGTTCCTAGAAAAAGTGTATTTGAAAAAAACTCCCTCCTTGCTGTCATGATACTCCTCACTCCCTTAAGATATACTGAGAGAGAAAACCCCTACTATCCCCTAGTAAGAACTAAAATTAAGGGGACCCTAGAACTAAATCAGGTGGCCATCACGATGATGGGAAGTTCGGCAGAAGAGAACTGGGTGGAGCAGGGAAGGATCTCAGGCAGTCAAACCCTAGCACAAATAATTTAGTGTTCTTCATCTGATGAAAGGCCTTCAATTTCATCTCTGTCTCCCCCAATTGCCATCCAGAAGGCCTTGGCCACCTGTGGAGAGAAGCGTGCAACACATTTTAGGCAACAGCTGCATTTCAGCTTGTTTCATGTGTCAGTCAATATGCTGAACTGATCAAGACCTAAAATGCTATCCTTGCCCTCCAGCCTTCCAGCAACATATATCAAAACCCTTGAATACCCTGACCCAGGACTTCGACTTCTAGAAATGCATACTGAGTCTAAAATCAGAGTTACGTACAAAGGTGATGGATGTGTAAGGTTATGCACAGCTTCACTATTTCTAGAAGCAAGAAATGCACATGGCCTACGCGTCCAAAAGGGAAATGGATAAATTAGGACACATTCATACAATGAAATACCATAAACCACATACATTTCCTGCCAAGAGCATGTGTTGCATTGGTAATAAAACAAAACAAAACAACTGGGAGTTTTCCATCCTGAGTCTCAATG
Source organism: Panthera onca (assembly GCF_046562875.1). Classification (NCBI taxonomy): domain Eukaryota; kingdom Metazoa; phylum Chordata; class Mammalia; order Carnivora; family Felidae; genus Panthera; species Panthera onca. The sequence continues at coordinate 38,023,232 of NC_138344.1, read as the reverse complement.
AAAGTTCCATGTCAGTCAACATACATTTGAAAAATCTTGGTTTGACTACAGCAATTATATTACTACAGTGTAAACATTCAATTCGTTCCAAGTTAATATCCAAAGAAAAGTTCACACTAAGACACTTACAGAAATCAACAAGTGTGACATATAATAACAGTAACAGACCTTTTGTAGACACTCAGTAAATACCTGACTGATCGTCTCACCTTTTCTGCATGCAACTTTCTTTGCTCGTGAGGAAGCGTCGCGGCCTTGTCTAGGGGGAAAATATATCTTAAGAGATTCATCTAATAGCACAGGAGAGTCTGGAGTGTGTGGATGTTGTAATGCTAGAAGATGGGAGATGGGTTTCAAAGACAAATGCTTATGGTGTAGTCATTAGAGGTGTTAGGGAGTTTAAGTCTTCCCGATTTTCCAGATGGGGATGATGTGAGTCAACTGGCAGGGGTCTTACTGATTCCAGGTTAATGAGACACACTGAAAGAAACTGAGAGAGGCAAGAGAAGAAGGGCAAGTAAGAGGGAAGAGAGTGGAGAAACAGGAAAATTTTCCCCGGGGAATTTCTACCAACAGAAGATGGCACGGTCCCCCCGGAGCCAAGGTTCTCCAGACAGCTGACACCAGAGCATGGAATCCAATCAGCGGTGACCAAACCAAATCCTACCACGTAGAACAGAGGAGCACCAGGATGGGAATGTGTCAGACGCAATGGATCCAATTACCTTTCATTTCCTTTAACTTGGAAAACAGTCTTTCAAAATTCTCCAAATCTCCTCCGCCGGTAGTAAGACTGGCCAATTCTTGAATATCCAGATCTAACATGGGATCTGAAAAAAGGATTTGTCACATTAGTTGCCACACATCACTTACCTATGCGCTAAATACGCATACAAGGCAATCAGTGCCAGCTCTGACGGGGTCATCACTGGACGAGAACTCCATGTGCACCGTCTTCACTGCTCACAGTGCTTTTGCCTGCCTGGCTGCTGGCGGGCCTTCGTGAATGAAAAGTAGCATATTCTAGCCTTACAGCATTATGCTGAGGCAAAGAATATGGCTTCGTTTTAGAGATGAGAAAACTAGAGCTCTGGGTGGAAGTGACTGGCTGGCTCCAGGTCACAGGTCACAGCTAGTGTGAGCTCGGATTCTGACTCCGGTGTTTCCAACTCTAAAGGCCACACTCTCCGCTGAGGTGCACTGATCAACAGTAAGCGTCTGGAATTTATGCCGTATCTTCCCGTACAACAAATATTTTCGCACCTATTACTGACAACCACCATATAAGGTGGTTAGGACAGACCTCAATGTCTGCAATTTATACGCGGAGAAAGCTGGGTTTAAAAACGAATTCATCTAAAATTGCAGTTTTTCGGAAGTAGAGCCGAATCCTAACTATTACTACAAAGCCTTTATTATTTCTACCGCAACCTATTACCTCTTCATCAAAATTTGTTTTTAATCAGAATTCTTCCTCATTCTCCACTCCATACCGACCACCTCTATGATGTCTTCCCTAGGCATCCCAGATCACAAGCCTCCTTCCCTAGATTTCATTCCATACTTAGCGTTTCTAGAACTGTCTTGGCCCTGGCACATGCTACTTTGCATTCTGACACCTCCCCATGTTACTGAAATACCACTACAGTACGAGAGAGTTCATCTTTGTGTCTATGTCACCGAGTGCTTTCACGTATGTAATTCCTTTTCATTTTTGCAACAGCATTGTTAGGAAGAATTTTCTTCTACATAAGGGGAAACTAAGGCCCACGGAGGCTAAACAACTTACTCGGGGTCATCTCACCACTAGTGGCAGAGCCATGATTGGAACCCAGTTGTCCAGGACCCCAAACCCACGACTTTAAGCATTATATCGCAAGGCCTGTCTCCACATTTTGAGGCTGTAAGCTGCTTGAAGACAAGGACAACTTCTAATTCTCTGCATCTACTACAATGCCATACAGAGAATTTGGTGTTAAAAATGCGTTTTGGTTAATAAATTTGCTTTGGACAAATTTATTTCACGTAGGCAGTTGACATACGGGGCTGGAGATAAAAATTTGTGATTTATCTGTGTATAGATGGTAACTGAACATAGAAGCACTTCATGCTTAGATATAGATTTGGCAGAGGAGGGTGGATGGAGTGCTGAGGGACGGCAATATGTGAAGGCTGGGTAAAGGAGGGTCATCTATCAAAGAAAGAGAAGGAATAACCAGAGAGGTAGGAAGAAAACCAGGGCATGTGCTGGGTGAGCCAAAGAAAATGCTTCCAAAAGGAACCGATCCACAATGTTGAATGCTGTCAAGAGGTTAAGACAAGGACTGGAAAATGTCTACGAAATTTAGTGGCATGGAGGTCACTGGTGAGCTGTTTCAGTGGCAAATGGGACAAAAGCTAAAGAGTAATAGTGGGTGAGGGACGGAAAGAAGTTCAGTAGAGAGGAGGGAGCTGCGGGGTTGACAGATGCTTTACCTTTGTTGGTTTGGTTTTGCCTTTTTTTCTTTAATTTTGACATAATTTCGGTACTATCAAAAAGTTACGAAAATAGTAAGTTCCGCCTTCCTCCCCTGGCATTAACATCTTATGTAACTAAAGGACAATTATGGATGTCAAGAAGTTCAAAATGGTAAAGTGCTATTAACTAAACTACAGACTTCATTCAGACCTCACCAGTTTTCCCACTAATATCCTATTCCAGGATCTTACACAGAATTCAGCCGTCAGATCTCTTTAGTCTTCTTCAAGGTGTGATAGTTCCTTAGACTTCTGTCATCCTTCATGACTTTGACACTTTTGAAGAGCACTCGTCAGTTATTTTGTATCATGTCCCTCCAACTGGGTTTGTCTGATGGTTTCTTATTGGACTGAGGCTATGCCCCTTTGGCATGAAGACCACAAAGGCCCTTTCAGTGCCTCCTGTCAGGGGACAGGTGATGTCAGTGTGTCTTACTACCAGTGATGTTAAAACTGGTGCCCGCCGGGTGTCTCCAGTGTAAAGTTACTATTATCCTCTCTGTACTAAATAAATATCTTGGGAAAGATACTGTGGAACATACAAGCATTGTGTCTCTTCTCAAAATTTCATCTCCTAAGTTTCATGTTCATCGGTGGATCTTGGCCACAACAATTATTACTGTGGTGTGTGGCTAATGATGATTTTTCTTTCCCTCATTCCTTCTACCTTTACCAGAATTCTTCCATAAAGAAGAACTTCCCTTTTTTCCCTGGTTGTTTTTTTACTCAGTTATTTCTTATGCTAGTATGGATTCATAGATATTTTAGTTTATTCTGTGGATTACAGCCCAATACTAAATTCGTTTTTTAATGTTTATTTATTGAGAGAGAGAGAGAGAGAGAGAGAGAGAAAGAGGGAGGGAGAGGGGCAGACACAGAATCGGAAGCAGGCTCCAGGCTCTGAGCTGTCAACACAGAGCCCAACGCGGGACCCGAACCCATGATTCATGACATCATGATCTGAGCTGAAGTCGGACGCTTAACCGACTGAGCCACCCAGAGCCCCTACTAAATTCATTTTTGCTGGTCAAATTGTTCCAGCATGAGCCACAGGAAGCTCTTTCAAGTTGGTTCCGGTGCCCTTTCAACATGCTCTCCCCCCCCCCCTTTTTTTTTTCTTCACGTTCTGGCCCCACAGGGTAACTCTAGGCTCATCCTGCATTTTTCCGGTCTCTAGCCTTGGAATCAATCACTTCTCCAAGTGACCCTGGATCCTTTTATTGGAGGATGGTATTTAAAAATCAAGATCTAGGGGCGCCTGGGTGGCTCAGTCGGTTAAGCGTCCGACTTCGGCTCGGGTCATGATCTCACAGTTCGTGAGTTCAAGCCCCGCGTCAGGCTCTGTGCTGACAGCTCGGAGCCTGGAGTCTGCTTCAGATTCTGTGTCTCCCTCTCTGTCTGCCCCTTCCCTGCTCATGCTCTGTCTCTGTCTCAAAAATAAATAAACATTTTTTAAAAAATTTAAAAAAAATAAAAATTAAAAAAAATTAAAAAAACCAAGATCTAAATGCTAAGGGTGGTGGGGTGCCTGGGTGGCTCCGTCAGCTCGACGTCCGACTTTGGCTCAGGTTGCGACCTTGCGTTTTGTGACTTCAAGCCCCATGTCGGGCTCCGTGCTGACAGCTGGGAGCCTGAAGCCTGCTTCGGATTCTGTGTCTCCCTTTCCCTCTGCCCCTCCCCCACTCGCTCTCTATCTCTGTCTCTCAAAAATAAATAAATATTTAAAAAAAAAAAAAAAAAAGAGTTTGAACGCTAAAGGTGCCAACTGCTATTGGAGTATGGTGCTTCCAGGCCCTCTCAGTGGAAAGTGGTAGGACGCATACGCACGTCTCTCTCTATTGCTCTAGCGCAGAAGTATGCTGTCACACGCTAACACCTTCAGTTCCAGCCCAGTACCAAACGGTGCGTCCCGCCTTCTTCTTTCCTTATGTGACTTCTTTCTCGGACAGTGAGAAACCTAGCTCTCATTATCTATATTTTTTTAATTTTTTCAACCCTGATACATCTACAATATATATGGTGTCAGAATTTCTAAACCATACTCCTGTGAGAATCTAATGCATTAGGCAGAGTTCACCATTTCTGTTCAGTTCTGTTTTTAGCCTCATGGTATTTAGTCAGATGCTGTTTCCCCATGTTATTCAGGCCAGTTCTTGTCTTCGCTACCTCTTCAGTGTGGTTACTGTTGTTCGTTTTTGTTTTTGTTTTCCCATGACAGAGACTTTAGCACGTCTAAAACCAATAGGAGAAGGGCACCTGGGTGGCTCGGTTGGTTAAGCGTCTGACTTCAGCCGAGGTCATGATCTCGCTGTTCCTGAGTTGGAGCCCCGTGTCGGGCTCTGTGCTGACAGCTCAGAGCCTGGACCCTGCTTCAGATTCTGTGTCTCCCTCTCTCTCTCTCTGCCCCTCCCCCACTCATGCTCTGTCTCTCTCTCAAAAATAAACACATTAAAAAAAATTTTTTTAAACCAATAGGAGGGACCCAACTAGAAGACAAGGTTGAATATATGAAAGAGAAAAGAGATTATATGTAATTTTTCCTTCTTTTTATGTTTCTATTTCCAAACACTTAAGTTTTCTACTGGATTATCTTCTAATCAGAAAGTGTTTTAAAAGCTGCACATGGGCCCTCCGTGGTGGCATCGCGAGAATGCAGAACTGTCCGCAGTTCCACAACAAGAGAACGTTTACAGTTATTATCAACCACATCCCGTGGCTTTTGGACATCTGAGTGGATTCGAGTTTCGGTTCCAGGACCCTCTTGTTAGATGCCCTTGGACAAGTTATTAAACTGCTCTGGGCCTCAGCGTCATCTCCATAAAATAACTTTTCTGCTGAACTTCATTACCCAACACAGGAAAGCAGATATAAAAGAACTTTAAAAGGATGTGAAAGGGCTTATAAAGTTGTATTATTCTTGTTGCCATCAATTCTGCCAACTGTTAAATACTATGAAAAAAAAACCGGAATATGGAGATATAAAGCTGTTTCACCACCTGGTTCTGTCTGTCTCAGCTAAGATGATCTGGATCAGGATCCTGCTGAGAGAATCCGAGAGAAAATGGTACCCGCAGATTGCTTATACAGCGATTCTCCCTCCCTTGCTGATAGCCATCCGCCAGGCTCACGTTCATTGGGGTACACCATCCATTTTCTTCCCTTGTTCATCCTCAAAGTCAATTTCCCCCTCGATGATGTATGTCCCACACCTATTCCAAGTTCCACAGAGCTGTCTCCTGGCAGCCAAAGGAGGAACTTACCCACGATGCTATCTGCCTGGGCATCTGTTGTGTTAGATGCACCGCCCCGATGATCCAAGAGAGATTCAGTCCTAGCTGCTGCTGGCAAACGGGGCTGCTGTTGAGGGAAATACACACAAGCAGTAATTTAATTGCAGGCTATTTCAGAACTGAAGCCAAAAAGGCTCACACTTCCACTCCCCAGTTGGCTCTAGAGAAGCAATAATGGGAGCTAGAGACAAAGAGAGATGGAAGAAGGGTTGATGTCACAGAAAAAAAAAAAAAAAAAAAAAAAAAATCAGAGGCTAAAAATTCACTAACTCGGGAGTATTTTCCCTCAAGGAAAAACTAGAAAGTGTTATGATTCTGCTACTGCCTATTAAAACGTGGTTTTTTGTTTGCTTTAAGAGCCATGTTTTATTCAAAATGCAAAAATCAACGTAAGTATATCTCCAAGAGCTCAAGACTGATGAAAAAGTTGCCTGGAAAGACCACATGGCACTGTGTCATTTGCTCTTGGTTCCAGCAAGCTGACCAAGGCACACTTGGACCAAAGACCTTGAGGACACAGGGTTGAAGTCAGACTAGGAACTTCACTGAGGACAGGGACCCTGCCTCTGGTTTGTACAGGGCCTCGTACATGGGAAGTATTGAGAAAGAACCATCAATTTTATTTCACAAAGATCTGGAGGCAACTTTATGTCTCAAGGAAATCCTAGCACGCTTTTTAAAGTACGCTAGCCCAAAAAACCCCATGGGGGAGCCTAAATTGTGATCATCTTGAAGGGGCTTACTGCTTTAATGCTGAACCAGCCTTCTCTCAACAGGCACCAGGCACAAGAGGACTGTTTTAGATTCTCTTTTTATCCTCGTTTTAACTATTTTCTGCTGCCTCTTAAATGGAAAGGAAAAAATGACAAATGGTATAGTCATAATGACAAGGAGAAATTAAAACCAAAGGATCCAGGAAAAATCTTTACCTCTGAGTGACGCATCTCTGCTGACCCAATGCTATGGTTGGCTCCAGCCAATGAGCTGAGAAGGCTAAAGCCTTGGTTCCTATCTGAAAAGAAAACAATCCAGTCACGGACATTTGTTATTTACGTTTTAAAGTGTTAAAATGACCGTGATGAAAACACAGTGGCTATTTCCTCATTATAAAAGTTCTAACTATAAAAACTGTTACTCTGGGACATTAGGAATTTATAGATCTTTTATAAAAAAAATTTTTTTTTAACGTTTATTTTTGAGACAGAGAGAGACAGAGCATGAACGGGGGAGGGTCAGAGAGAGAGGGAGACACAGAATCCGAAGCAGGCTCCAGGCTCTGAGCCATCAGCCCAGAGCCCGACGCGGGGCTCGAACTCACGGACCGCGAGATCGTGACCTGAGCTGACGTCGGCCGCTTAACCGACTGAGCCACCCAGGCGCCCCAGGAATTTATAGATCTTAATGCATGGACTCGTGCTTGCATTTTCTTCATACTTGTTATTTGAAAATATGAATTTTTTTGGAATAGAAACTTCTTAGGAAAATAGTCACCAACAATCACCATACTCTCTCAATTCTGAATAATTTTTAAAACTCACAGACACAGGTCCAGGCCAAATATAATGGCAGGTCCACCACAACAAACAAGACCACTCAGTGGTTCTTTTGCAAAGGCTAACTATTAAAACACTCATGTTTTAATAGTCACTATGAACCAATATGGCAGTGTTTCAAACGGTGTTTCAAATGTTCAGAAACGTTTACAAAAAAGCAACACAGGTGCATTATCATCAGGTGAAAAGGAGCATGCATGCTTTTTAAAATAAAGCTTTCATTTTGTAAGGGATAAGGACTCCCTATACTCTTAATGTTTGTATTTACAATGGAGGACAAATCTGGAGCAGAACATCTAGAAATGACGACAGCCCTAGCGCCGATCACAGCTTCCTCAGAATCACCTGGAACACCTATTAAAACTAGCCTGGTATTCAAGGACCCTATCTCAGACTCACTGAAGCAGAATCTCTGGGGCAGACACCAAGGAAGCTGAACTTCCATTTCTCGAAGTTTACTTATTTATTTACTTTTAGTGATCGCTACGCCCACCGTGAGGCTCAAACTCATGAGCCCAAGATCAAGAGTCGCACGCTCTTCCAACTGAGCCAGCCAGGTGCCCCGAAAGCTGAACTTCTCACACATACTCCAGGAGAATCTTTGAAGGACAGGGATCAGGGAAGTCGGAAGGACAAAAAGAAAAGAAAATCACTACTTTAGAGTAGAAGGCGACACCCACAATCCAGGAGTCTAAAGGTACAGTTGTCAAAAAGCTATCTTCCTTCCCCTTGCCTTTCCTCTATCTGTCCCTTCCCTGGACCCATCCTCAGCTCTTCCTAGGTCCTACTCCCGTCGTGTGAAATCTGTTGCCAGACAGTCACACAGAGGTGCTGACAACAGAGAGACACCTGCCGTCTCCGTCCTTCGACACCAGAACGACCGCACATGCTAGGCGGAGGCCCGCAGCTTTTTCCAGCTCGGCCTCTCACCCCGCGGGTACCCTGCCCGCTGCAGGACCTGTGTGGGCGCTGGGCAGCACCAGGGGCCTGTTGATTTTCTCACACCGTACCCCAGCATCCACGTACCCCTGGAGCCCCTTTTACCTCCTCATCCAACTCGGTCACTCTGCCAGGAACATGCCAGGCCACGTGCTCGGGTGCGTCTCACGCAAGGACCAAGCGCTAAGGTGTCACCAAGGAAGGCAGAGGAGACCCAGAGGCTGAGAGAAGTGGATCCATGTGGTGTCTCACGCTGATGGCTTCAGAGAGCCTGGGATATTTGGTCCAATGTGCTATAGATTTTATTTTATTTTTTTTTAATTTTTTTTTTAACGTTTATTTATTTTTGAGACAGAGAGAGACAGAGCATGAACGGGGGAGGGGCAGAGAGAGAGGGAGACACAGAATCCGAAGCAGCCTTCAGGCTCTGAGCCATCAGCCCAGAGCCTGACGCGGGGCTCGAACTCACGGACCGTGAGATCGTGACCTGAGCTGAAGTCGGACGCTTAACCGACTGAGCCACCCAGGCGCCCCAGGATTTTAAAGCAGTTGTACACAGTTCAGTGCTCTGACAGGGATTCTCCATGTCATGGAGCTCTTAGAGTAGACTTGAGGCTCTTTGTACAAAAGTCAGTACCTGAGTAATAGGGTACTGCTGTAAGAGAGTCCTCACCTCTGTTACTGGAAATACAGTGGGCTTGGGGTAATCTTCAAATCCAATTCACAAATCCCTGCCTATTCTAATTCCACGGCTTATGTTTTTCCTCTGTTGGGCATCACCTAAACTTGGCAGGCCAGGCTGCAATCCACGAAGACTAAGGCAATGTTGTGTCAACTTAGGTGTATTGTTTGATCAAAACAGTCTGTTTAAAGTCCCTCATTCTTTTTTTTTTTTAATATTTTTAATGTTTTTATTTATTTTTGAGAGAGAAAGAGAGACAGAGACAGAGACAGAGAGAGAGAGAGAGAGAGAGAGAGAATATGAATCTGAAGCAGGCTGCAGGCTCCAAGCTGTCAGCACAGGGCTGGACTCGGGGCTCGAACTCACGAACCGCGAAATCATGACCTAAGCCGGAGTCGGACACTTAGCTGACTGAGCCACCCAGGCACCCCAAAGTCCCTCATTCTTTATAGTGGCTGCCTCCGAGGAGGGGGTCTGGGAGGGACAGGAGTTAGAAGAGCCAGACTCAATGTAGATCACGACAAAGTCTGAATAGTGGGAAGAGAACTGGGCTCCAGGTCAGAAAGCTTGGATTTCATTCCTGGCTCTGCCTCCCAATGTGATCACGGGCAAATTAATGAATCTTTCTGTGTCTCAATTTTTTGATCCGTCAAATAAGAGGAGTGCTATATTCATGGTTGTTAAGGTCCTTTCTGCCCTAGGTGTCTGTGATTTTATGAAGAGGTACTCTTTAGCCTCTCTTACAGTAGCTCTGAATTAGCTGGGCTTTTTAAAAAAATTACTAAACAGAGAAACAAGAACCTTAAGTTTCCTAATCCTTTTAAGGTTCACAGATGACTACGAGTTTATAATCAGGTTTTGGACTAATTATAATAAGCTGGAAGGACTTTCGCTCAGGATTTTCTTATAAACAACGGAGAAATGTAGTCAACTGACAAGAGAGTTCACGATGTTCCCCTGCTTATATTTTAAGGAGATCAGAAACATAGCAATTGTCATGATTAGAAAAGCAATTCATTCTTGTTTATACAAAGCGGATCGCTCGCACATTAATGTTGCTCAAAAAAACTTGGATGATATTTTATCCACCTACGGCTTTAAACAAACTCAGTCCTGCCTAGTTCAAAACGTGTTTAGCAAAATTCTGCCCGTGTGCACCCACTGTAAAACCATTCTCATAGGAAAGGATTACATGAATCTTTTCTTGTTTGCCAGATTTTTCTCCCCAGGACTCAGGGCATGGAAATATCATCCCTATTAAGAAGAATTTATTTCTTTAGCAGGTAGTTGTTGAAATTGGCTTTTGCCCCTCTCGTTTTATCGATGCCACAAAACACTACACTAGGAAGGAATAAATTAATCCACTTACTGAACGGATTCTTCTGGAGCTTCAGAGCTAGAGAAAAGGGAAGTTGTTAACGGTGGAAAATAAATTCTTCTGGAAGGCACAGTAAGTATATTAAACTCTGGTCCTAAAAACATCTAATTCCGTTTCAGACTACTCAGTTGGCACGTGTGGAATACTAGATTTTAAAAAGGATAGTCATGAAAAACTCTAGTGGTGCTGGTCATTAGCACAGATTTCTTACACAAGTGTCAGAAACAGAGCTACGGCCTCTAGAATAAAGATTTCATGTGCCTTGGGGAGGAGCTTCTATTTATATATTTATTTTTTTAATAAGTTTCCAGAAAATTTCATATAGATGACAGTGTTTGGGTATCTCTTCATAAATCTAAAAGCACAGGACTTTGGGGATGCTTGGGTGGCTCAGTCGGTTGAGCGACCAACTTCGGCTCAGGTCATGATCTCACAGTTTGTGGGTTTGAGACCCGCATCGGGCTCTGTGCCGACAGCTTAGGAGCCTGGAGCCTCCTTTGGATTCTGTGTCTCCCATTCTCTCTCTGCCCCTCCCCCACCCATGCTCTGTCTCTCTCTCTCTCAAAAATAAAATAGAAACATTAAAAAAAATAAAATAAAAGTCCGGGATTTTTGTAGAAACGTAACATGCACTTCACACAGCAACTGTGACTTCCATTCCCTGAGACACTTACAGAACTGAAAACTTGGGCCCAGAGGGAAATCTTAGCAGAAAGTTAAACGTACGAAGGAGGCTGGGATATCCGCTGACGGCCTGATAGGCCTCAGGCTGCACTGTGTTACCCAGAGAGGTTTTCACTTCAAATTTCTACACAACACAGCCACAGTATTAAGGATTTCCACGACCACACACCCAAAACGTCTTAGATGACCTGTTATGTATGTTCTGTGTCCATATTCAGCTTTTATTTCTTTAAAGCGGCAATTAGTTGGCACCATCTGTAGAAGTTCAAGTTTTCTTTACATCCCCTTTCTCTCCCCACAAAATATTTTGTTTTCTACCCAGTGATACACGTGACCCCACTTACACCACAGCTAAGATTTTCGACTTCCATAGAGACGCTGGGCCTATTTTTTCTTATTTTTAAATCACACCATGAAAACTTATTTTAAGCAAGTACTCCATCAAAAATGATTTCACTAGTATTTGGGAAATAAGCCTACACATCTTTTTCACATTCCACTTCTTTAAAAAAAAAAGTTGTTTTTTTTTTTTTTAATGTTGATTTTTGAGAAAGGAGAGAGACAGAGTGTGAGTGGGAGAGGAGCACAGAGAGGAGGAGACAGAATCCGAAGCAGGCTCCGGGCTCTGAGCCGTCAGCACACAGCCCGATGCGGGGCTGGAACTCACAAACCGTGAGATCATGACCTGAGCAGAAGTCAGACACTTAACCCACTGAGCCACCCAGGCGCCCCTATCACATTCCACTTCTGCTTGACATAATGAAATGAATGATTCTGAAATCACAGAAGAATTAGAAAAACTGATTTATTCTCTTTCAATGAACGATCCATTGCTTGGAAAGACAAAACTCTGATGCACCGTGGCCGGCAGTATGTGAATCCGTGCTCTCCCACACCGGGGCACCTGCTCCCAAGTCTAGAAGTGTTTCTGCCAATACCTGAAGATACAATGAACATAACCAGAAAGTAACCAGACTATGCTTTTTCCCTTTATCCTGACTACAAACGAAATGTTCACCATAGAAAATTCGGAAAGGAGAGAACAGTATAAAGAAGAAAATGAAACCATAAAAGATGCCAATCAATGCTTTGGTATATGTCCTCCTGCTCCTTTTCTCTATGCACGCATACGCACAATTTCTTAACAAACTGCACTAAACATCAGAATGAGTACTGTCTTTTCCAAAGTTGTAAAGGAAAGCTTTACACTAATTTCTTTTTAATTTTTTAAATCTTTATTTATTTTTGAGAGAGAGAGAGACAGAGGGTGAGCAGGGGAGGAACAGAGAGAAGGAGACACAGAACCCGAAGCAGGCTCCGGGCTCTGAGGCATCAGCAAAGAGCCTGACGCGGGGCTCAAACCCACAAACTGCGAGATCGTGACCTGAGCTGAAGTCGGACGCCCAACCTACTGAGCCACCCAGGCGCCCCTACACTAATTTCAATCATGACTCCACCATAGGGTCATATCTCCAGAGCCTGAAGCACACTCTTGAAAATCCTCAGAGGAATGTTTAGAATCAAGTGAAAAGTCATTCAGAACCAAGTGTGGGGAACCATAAGATGTTACCATAAAGAAAAAGAGGACTTTTCTTATGTAGTTCATAACCAGTTCTAGAAAGAATACCAAAGGAAAACTACCAAAAATGTTCTGCATGGTGGCCACAGGCGGGGGGCCTGCCTTACCTCCAGGGTGACTAGCCTGAAGGGATCTCCCACCATTCATTTGCTTATGGACAATTTGGGGGGCGATTTTTTTTAAACCATAGTCTCATCATTTGACTCATTTACTCCATCTTCTCTAATTGTTCACAATGCCCTCTTCCCCTTGTTCTCTTACCACAAACCTCTTCCACCAAGTTATGCCTTCAGTACGTGCGCGCACACACACACACATGCACACACACACACACACACGCACACACACAGGGATCTATTTATTTTATTTTTGACCACAACATTCACAGTTAGAGGAGTGTTAAGAGATCATTCAAATCATTCCTTCAAAAGTTCCACAATATTAGGCATGGGATAAAAAGAGGAGCGACTCACTCTGATTCAAGGAATGTGAGTCCACAGAATGTAATGTTGGTATAATTCTACCCTATCCTAGAGATGAGGAAACTGGGGTCCAGAGACATGATGCCATTTTCCCAAGATGACCAAGGCAGAGACAGACCCTCTAGAACCCTCTTTGTTTACCACTCTCTCTCTCATTAATTTGATGTTGTTTTATTTCCCGATAACATTAAATTTAATGATTAAATTTTTATTCAATCATTTTTTACCCTCTCTTTTAAAAAAATATATATATATACTAAGGGCATTAGCCATCTACTTTCTCAAGAGAGTAGGCTAGGTATCAGGTAACCAGACAGACCTTGTGTTTTTGGTACTTATTTCTTGCCACTGCTCCACACCCCAGTTGTAAATGGTTCCTTAAACTGGAATCTGGGATTTCTACTTCAGCGTCTTGTTACCAAGTAAATTCGGGGGGAGCATACATTAATAAATGATTATTTCTTTTTATTTAAACAAAAATTTTTTTAATATTTATTTTTGACAGAGAGAGAGCGAGCAGGGGAGGGGCAGAGAGAGAATGGAGACACGTTATCGAAGCAGGCTCCAGGCTCTGAGCTGTCAGCACAGAGCCAGATGCGGGGCTCAAACTCATGAACCGCGAGATCATAACCTGAGCCGAAGTCGGATGCTCAACCGACTGAGCCACCCAGGTGCCCCTAATTCTTCCCGTTTATAATGGGAACACAGAAAACTATCAAATGAAAGAATTGCTGTTTCCACTATTAAAATTCCGCTTAATCCTTACCCACCTGCATCACTAGAAACTAGATTACAATGAAGACAGTGGAATCTGGGCATTTCCTCTGAGGAAGAGTTTAGAATATATCCTTCAGCTCACTGTTTCTCAACCATTTTCATCATGGCCCCTAAAGGAAAAACTGCTGTTTCCTTCTCTACTCATAACCAACACTTCTGACACCAGATGTGTGGGTTTTTCCACACCGTACGACTCTCCAATTCTCGTATAATGTCAATTGGATGTCCTACAATTGACGATTCTGATACTAACTGCCTACAGTTAGCCCAGACCCCCCAGGCTAAGGGCGCAATCCCACAAGGCTGCCCTCGTTTCCCCGCCAACTTCAGACACCAAATACAAGTCTCAGTGGTCACCTGAACTTCCAACTGGCTATAAATTGAGAGCTCCCAAGACCCCTCCCATGGTTCCATACTCTGCTAGGATGGCTCACAGAACTCAAGTCAGTTAACTTACTAAACTTACCAATTTAAAATGAAAGAATGTAACTTGGGAACAGCCAAATGGAAGAGATGCACAGGGCAACGTATCAGAGTGTGCTACCTTCCCAGCGCCTCAGTGTGTTCACCAACCTGGAAGGTTGCTTAGGGTTTCTAGGGAGGGTCCCTTACATAGGCACGATTGACTAAATCTTGGACCCTCGGTGCCTAACTCAACCATCAGCCCTAACTCAACCAGTCAGGGGGTGGGGCTAAAGGTTGCAACCCTCTACTCACGTGGCTGGTTCCCCTGACAACCAGCCCCCCACGTTTAGGGGCTTTCCAAAGTTAACATAACTCAGGTGTGGTTGAAAAGGGGCTTGTTAGTGAATAATAAAAGATGCTCCCTTCACCTTTATAGATCTGGAGCTGTTTCAGGATCGGGACACAAACCAATTACTAATTTATAATATTACCTTAGAAGCTCTGTGCCAGGTACCAGGGTTAAGTACAACTCCACTCGGCCTTTTTAGACGTTTATTCCTAATCATGCATGATACACCCTCCCCACGGAAATATTATCACAAACATACTGTATGTATGTTTACATAGTATATGTATATCTGTGCTTCATATATAAAATGAATAATTTTTTTTACCCCCCCCCCCAGAATCAATTTTCACCCCTTTGGGGGCGATGATGCCCCATTAAGAATGTTTATGAAACAAGACACTGGTAGCACCAAGAATATAAAACCAGGTTATTATAAGTTAACCCAAAAGTTACGTCTTATGTTAGAAGATTTTTAAATCTCTTTCTAGACTAATAATATGCCTACAACTTTAGTACTACAATTTTACCTGTTTGCTTTTACAATATGAAATTAAGTGACAAAAACACTTTAACTGAGCACCTGTGTACATAAGAGTTTTACCTCAAACTGAAGAGAATAATTCCTTGTGACTCTAAATGATTTAAAATAAACTATCTTACACTCACAAGTAATGTATAAGTATTTATTACATTAACTATCTAGAGCTTTATCTGTACTTAGGATTAAGTGTAGAACAATAGAATAGACCCACCATTTCAGACAGCCTTTTAAAAAGGATTTATTTTAAATCCAACAAGAGAATATCACGATTGCAAATATCTATGCACCCAACAATGGAGCATCTAAATACATAAGGCGAATATCAGCAGACATACAGGGAGAAACTGACAATAATATAATAATAATGGGGAACTTCAGCACCCCGGTTACATCCAGGCAGAAAATCAATAATGAAACGGTGTCTTTGAATGGCACGTTAGACCAAATGGACTTAACAGCTATCTAGAGAACACTCCATCCAAAAATGACAGAATACACATTCTTTTCAAGTACACATGGAACATCCTCTAGGATACATCATATGTTAGGTCACAAAACAAGTCTCAATAAACTTAAGATTGAAATCATATGATGTATATTTTCTGAGCACAACAATATGAAACTAGAAATCAATTACAAGAAAAAAAACTGGGAAAAAAACACAAACGTGGTGGATAAAAAAAAACAAAAACAAAAATATGCTACTAAACAGCCACAGGGTCAGGGAAGAAATCAAAGAGGAAATTAAAAAGTACCTGGAGACAAATGAAAATGAAAACATCATGGTCCAAAATCTTTGAGATACAGCAAAAGCATCCCTCTAAACAAAATTTCCCTTAGAGAAATTTATAGCAATACAGAAAACAAAGAAAAATCTCAAACAATTCAACCTTACACCTAAAGGAACTAGGGAAAAAAAAGAACAAACCAAGCCCAAAATTAGGAGAAGGAAGAAAATAATAAAGATCAATGCAGAAACAAATGAATTATCAGACCATAAAAACAATAGGAAAAAAGAATCCATGAAACTGAGAGCTGGTTCTTTGAAAAGATAAAAAATATTGATAAGTCAGACTTACCAAGAAAAAAAGAGAGAAGACCTATGTAAAATAAATAAATAAAAATAAATCAGAAATGAAAGGGGAAATAATAACTAACACCACAGAAATACAAATGATTAAGACTCTACAAAAAATTATATGCTGACAAATTAGACAACCTAGAAAAAATGGATAAATTCCTAGAATCATACAATCCTCCAAAACTTAATCAGAAATAGAAAATCTGAACAAACCAATTACTGGTAATGAAATTGAATCAGTAATCAAAAAAACTCCCAACAAACAAAAGTTTACGACCAGATGGATTAACAGGTGAATTCTACCAAACATTTAAAGAAGAGTTAATACCTATTTTCCTCAAACTATTCCAAAAAACAGAAGGGGAAGGAAAGCTTCCAAATGCATTCCACGAGGCTAGCGTTACCCTGATACCAAAACCAGACAAAGACACTACAAAACAAGAAAACTACAGGCCACTATCCCTGACGAACATATATGCAAAAAATCCTCAACAAAATATTAGCAAACTGAATTCAATAATACATTAAAAGAATCATTTATCACGATCAAGTGAGATTTATCCCAGGGATACAAGGATAGTTCAATATTTGCAAATCAATGTGATTGATATATACCACGTTAACAAAATGAAAAATAAAAATCGTGTGATCTCAATATACGCAGAAAAAGCATGTGACAAAATTCAACAACCATTCATGATAAAAAACCTCAACAAAGCGGATTTAGAGGCTACATACCTTGACATAATAAAGGCTGTGTGTGAAAAACCCACAGCTAACATCACACTCAGTGGTGAAAAATAGAGCTTTTCCTCTAAGATCAGGAAAAAGACAAGGATGTCCAAATACACCACTTTTATTCGACACAGTACTAGAAGTCCTAACCACAGCAAACAGACAAAAGAAGAAATAAAGGGCATCCAATCAGCAAGAAAGAGGTTAAACCATCATTATTTGAGGATGATATGATGCTATACATCATATAAAATAGGGATAAAAATCCCTAAAGACTCCACCAAAGAACTATCAGAAATAACAGATGAATCCAGTAAAGTTGCAGGATACAAAATTAATACACGGAAGTTGGTTGCATGACTAGACACTAATAATAAAGTAGCAGAAACAGAAATTAAGAAAACAATTCTATTTACAATTGCACCAAAAATATCAAATACTTAGGAATAAACTTAACCAAGGAAGTGAGAGGCTTGTACTCTGAAAACTGTAAAACACTGATCAAAGAAATTGACGACAACACAAAGAAATGGAAAGCTACTCCACGCCCATGGATTGGAAGAGTTAGTATTGTTAAAATGTCCACACAAGCCAAAACAACCTACAGATTCAATGTAATCCCTATCAAACTACCATCAACACTTTTCCCAGAACTAAAACCAAATTAATCCTAAAATTTTTATGGAACCACAAAAGATCCCAAACAGCCAAAGCAATCTTGAGAAAGAACAAAGCTGTAGGTATCACGATCCCAGATTTCAAGATACACTACAAAGCTGCAGCAATCCCAACAATATGGTACTGGCACAAAAATAGACACATAGATCAGCAGAACAGAGAGCCCAGAAATAAATCCAGGCCAATTAATCTGCAACAAAGGAGGCAAGAATATACAATGGGGAACAGACAATCTCTTCAATAAATGGTGTTGAGAAAACTGGACAGCTACATAAAAAGGAATGAAACTGGACCATTTTTTTTCAACCATACACAAAAATAAACTCAAAACGGATTAATGATCTACACCTGAGACCTGAAACCATAAGACTCCTAGAAGAAAACATAGGCAGTTATCTCTTTGACATTAGCCTTTTTCTAGAAAGGTCTCCTCAGGCAAGGGAAACAAAAACAAAAATAAACTATTGGGACTACACCAAGATAAAAAGCTTTGGCACAGTGAAGGAAACGAACAAAAAACCAAAATGGCAATCTACCAACTGGCAAACGATACTTGCAAATGATGTATCTGGTAAGGACTTAATATCCAAAATATATAAAAAATGTATACAACTCAACACCAAAAAACCAAATAATCGGGTTAAAAATGGACACACATTTTTCTAAGCCAACAGACACATGAAAAGATGCTCAATATCACTGTGAACCATCAGAGAAATGCAAATCAAAACCACAATGAGATATCACCTTACACCTGTCAGAACAGCTAGAATCAAAAAGATAAGAAACAGCAAGTATTGGCGAGGAAGTGGAGAAAAGGGAACCCTTGCGCACAGCTGGTGGGAGTGTAAATTGGTATAGTCAGGTGGAAAACAATAGCAGGTTCCTCAAAAAATTAAAAATAGAAAAAACGTATGATCCAGTAATTCCGTTACTGGGTGTTTACCCAAAGAAAACAGAAGCACGCATTCAAAAAGGTACACGCACCCCTGTGCGTCCTGCAGTATTTACAGCAGCCGAGATATGGAAGTAACCCATGTGTCCACGGACAGATGAATGAATAAAGATGTGACATATGTACACAATGGAATATTTCTCGGCCATAAAAAAGAATGAAATCTTGCCATTTGTGACAACACGAATGAAGCTAGAGGGTATTACGCTAAGTGAAATGAGTCAGGAGGAGAGACACATATCGTATGATTTCACTTAGATGCGAAATCTGAAAAACCAAACAAACGAGAAGCAGAAATAGACTCCTAAGTACAGAGAACAAACTGATGGTCGTGAGGGTGTGGAGGATGGGCAAAATGGGCGAAAAGTAGTAGGCGGGACAGGTTTCCAGTTCTGGAATGAATAATCAAGGGGATATTAGGCACAGCATATAGAGAATACAGTCAGTGATCCTGAAATGGCGTTGCCAGGTGACACGTGGTAGCTCCTCTGTGGCGAGCAGGGCATAAAGTACAGACTCATTGAATCACCATGTTGTACACCTAAAACTAGTAACACTGTATGCCAGCTGTACTTCAATTACACAATATATAAAATAAAACTCTAAAATTAAAAGGTTTTATTTTTATTTACTTTTTAAATAAGTAATGTTTGTTTACTTTTGAGAGAGACAGAGACCGAGTGTGAGCAGGGGAGGGGCAGAGAGAGACAGAGACACAGAATCCGAAGCAGGCTCCAGGCTCTACGCTGTCAGCCCAGAGCCGGATGTGGGGCTCGACCTCAGGAACAGCAAGATCATGACCTGAGCTGAAGCTGGACGCTTAACCCACTGAGCCACCCAGGCGCCTCTAAAAGGATTTATTTTAAGCGCAATAAGCAAAAACGTCCAAATCTCAGCTATGATCACTACTTCCAGTCTGTCTCGTTAAACTCTCACTCATGCCAGAATACCTAGGCTGAGGGAATGAACTCATCTGGCTCTGCCAGTAATATCCCAGGCAGCCTGGGTAAATTATTTAACCGCTCTGCGTTCATTTCTCTAACCGGCCAATAACGTAAGCCAACATGCTGTAATGGAAAAACAAACAACAATCCTGGTCGGAAACCTGCCATCTGGTCTTACCTTAGCTACTGAGTCACTCTGTGAGAATGGGTGAGTCACCTCCCCTCCCTGATGCCTCACTCACCCGCCCCACCCCCCATCTGTAAAAGGAAGACGCACGCACGGAAAGTCTCCGTTTTACAGGCCTTCACCTGGCCAATCCACACACACTCTCGTAACAAAGAAGACAATGCCCTTTACTAAATGCTACAAAATTCAAGAACATGAGTCAACCCACCCAGTACAAGACTTGATAGAAAAAATACTGCATCAAAAATGCTGGGAAGAAAAGCGTGATTGCTCTCCAAGATAACAGTCTTAAAATTTCAGGTAAAGTACTTTTCTCCACTTGAATTAGGAACAACTATCATTCATGAGAATTCATTGCAGCCCCTTTTGGAACCATATCTATTTTCTGCTTGGATCATCTCTTAGTGTAATGTGCTCCATAAACTACCTCCTGCTATGTTCAATAATGCTTTCATTTTATTTGTAATTGGTAAACCATTTTAAGCTTTAGGAAATGTCCCTAAGTTATAGTAGTCTGGGATTTGGGAAATCAAGTCCGTATCTACCCTATATATACTACAGATTCCAATTAAATCCCTTCTCAGCTTTGGTTTTTCCAAACTTACTACTTGAGACAATCTCCATTCTTCCCCTCCCCTTGATTACTTCAGTAGCCCTGAGCTACATTTTTTCCAGTGCCGTTGGACCATTCTTCACCTCCTAGAAAGACTAGGAAGAAGAGTGATCAAAATGAAAGCCAGTAACAGGGAGAAGCAGAGACAATACATCATTCAGAGAGAACATTTTCACCACTCCATGACAAAGTAAAGCAAATGTCCTTTTCCCAAACTACCAGCGTAAAAAAATATTCTATCTGCTAAGTAATAACACAGTTCTTTGATTTCTCTATGAAATTAATTGCTTCTAGAACTATTTCACAAAGTACTGAAGGACCTGTTATTTGAAGCACTCAGCCAAAAAGGACGGATGGTCATCTGGCCATAGAAGCCATTCCTGTACTGGATAGAAGAGACTAGCTCAAAAGTTCCTAACAGCTTCGGAGAGGGCATGTGTGCACGAGCAGGGGAGGGGCAGAGAGAGGGGGGAACAGAGGATGCAAAGTGGGCCCTGTGCTGTAAGCACATAGTGGGGCTTGAACTCACGAACCGTGAGATCATGACCTGAGCCAAAGGCAGACGCTTAACTGACTGAGCCACTCAGGTGCCCCTCCTAACCGTTTTCTAATCCAATGTAGCTGAGAGACTCATCATCCTATTAACCAACTGGTAATGCTGGCTTGCTAGTTAAAGTAATTGTTACTGGGAACCGGGCAAGGATCTCCAGACGGCGTGTGTAGCATGCGATATGCACTCCCATAACTCCAGTGGGTCTCAGTGGAGAATCAGTGGATTAAATTACTCCTAAAATCTCCCCCAAATATAAAAGCCTAATGATATTTCCACAAAGACAATCTTTATTTGAAGGCAAGTGTCTAAGGACTTCACTACCATCATCCAACAGCTCCCCCCCCCCCACCATTCTCCCCTCATTTCTTCACAATTTTAATTGGTGGCCCAATGTCATTGTCTCCAATACTACTGCCTGAATTCCTAGCAAGTTCAGTAGACATACAGTAGATCCTTCCAACAATCTCTGTCCTTTACCGATGCTGTCCTCTATCCAACTTCAGCCATGTGCTCCCAGTCATGCCTAAGACCTTATCACTACCAATAGCAACAACCCCCCCATAATTTCAATTTCATGCCTCCCACTCTCTGACCACCACCCACCTTTCCACCCACTCCGTCCCAACAGGGCTTCAATCCCACTATTTCTCAACTCCACTGGCACCTCCAAACTATCACCTTTTCACTGACCCTATCCCCACCAATTCTTTCTCCCTTTCTTTTAAATTCCGCAACCATCATAGTTACTCTCTTATATACACTAATTCCTTCCATCTCTCTTGTGGTGATACCCTTGCTCGGTAAAAGCACAACTGATTACTCTGTTCATGCACCCATACAGCTTAAGGTAGCTGGGGAACACACACACACACACACACACACACACACACACACACACACACACGTTGCCTGACTTCACTTTAAATTTATCATACCACATTTCTAGTGAGCCTCTTCATGCCGGCTGGCAATCTTACTTTATTTACATCACTAGGTTCACATTCTCTCTTTTCTAGAGGACTTCCGTATTTCCTTCTCCCTCCTCAAACCCTAATGCTACCTCCTTCTGGCCTCTCAGCTGAGAACCTGCCTTGCTACTTCACTGAGAGAATTGAAGCAATCAGAAGAAACTTCCACAGATTTCCACACCATATCTCCCCACCCAGCAATATATTCCCTTCCTGCCTCTTTCCACAGATCCATTCTCCTCCTCCTGTCCAAAGCCGATCCCTCGGCTTATCCGCTGGAGCT
The DNA here is from genome assembly GCF_046562875.1 of Panthera onca. Classification (NCBI taxonomy): domain Eukaryota; kingdom Metazoa; phylum Chordata; class Mammalia; order Carnivora; family Felidae; genus Panthera; species Panthera onca. The sequence continues at coordinate 38,001,059 of NC_138344.1, read as the reverse complement.
GGCCCCTCACCTACTCTAGGACATCACTCCAACAACCTTCCTTTCTCCCTCCTACATCATCAGTTTTCCATTCTTTACTGGCTCTTTCCCTTCAGCCCAGGAACATGCTGCTCTTGCTCTGATCTTAAAAACATAATAAAACCTGGGACGCCTGGGTGGCTCAGTCGGTTAAGCGTCCGATTTCCGCTCGGGTCATGATCACAGAGTCGTGAGCTCCAGCCTCCCATCGGGCTCTGGGCTGACAGCTCAGAGCCTGGATGGAGCCTGCTTCAGATTCTGTGTCTCCCTCGCTCTCTGCCCTCTCCCCCCAATAGTGCTCTCTCTCAAAAATAAACATTAAAAAAATTATTTTAAAAAATTAAAAAAAATAAAATAAAACTCAGCCACACTCTTCTCAGTAGCTCCCACCTATTTCTTTGCTCCTTTTCTCTGCAAAATTTTCAAGAGAGGTTTATAGTCACTGTCTCCAATTTCTCTCCTTCCAATATCTCTTATACCTACTTTCCCAAAACTATTCTATTCAAGGTCACTAGTGGTCCCCATATTGCTAAATCCAGAGGTCGATGCTCAGTTCTCACCTGACCTGACCTGTGAGCAGCATTTGGCACAGCTGACCGTTCCCTCCACCTGAAGCGCACTCCACTTTTGCTTCTAGGACTCTACTCTCTTGATTTTCCTACCTCATAGGTCATTCTTTCTCAGTCTCCTTTGCTGGTTCCTTCTCTTCTCCTGATCTTGGAATGTCCCTGGGCTAAGTCCTTGGTCCACTTTATTTACGTTTACTCCCTTGGTGAGCTCTTCCAGGCCATGCATCTGCCTCTCTTCTGAAACTCCACACATCCATCCAACTGGCTACTTGACATCTCCACTGGGAAGTCTAGTAGCCGTGTCAGAGTTAACATGTCCAAAGCTGAATTACTCATATGTCACCCTGGCCCTCACAGTCGGCCCCGTCTGTAGTTTCCTCATTGTAGTTGACAGCAATCTATCCTTCAAATTGCTCGGGCCCAGATCCTGCAGTCCTTGGCTGCTCTCTTTCTCTCATATCGCACCTCAAACCATCAGGAAATCAGGCTAGCTCTACCTGAAGATACATCCAGAATTTGACCTGTTCTTACATCTTCCATTGCTACAGCTCTGATCCCGGCCACCACCGTCTCTTACCTGCAGGACTGCAATGGCCCCCTAAGAGACCTTATTGCTTCCTCCTCACCTCCATCACCTTTTCTCCGCACAGCAGCTACGGTGGTCCTTTTACACCTAAAGCTGGACCACATCACCCTTCTACTCAATGACCTGCAGCAGCTCCCAGCTGACTTTGAGTAGGTGTGAAAGTTTCACTGATGGCCTACAAGGCCTCGAATAACCTGATCCTCCGCCCCCTCTGACCTTCTCCCCTCAGCCACTGTGTGTTCCTTGATATTCTTCAAACACATCAGGCGTGCTTTCACCAGAGGGCCTCTTGCTGTACCTACTCCCTATGCCTGCTGCGTTCTGCTCCCAGATAGCCACCTGGTGCAGCATCTCATCTCCTTCCTCAAATCTCAAGCGCTCAAGGAGACCAACCTTGACCACCCAATTTAATACTGCAGTCTATCTGGCAACCTCAATCCCCAGCCCTGCTTCATTATTTTTTCCATATGGCTTATCACCTCCTTAACCTGCCATGCAATTTACTAATCGTGTTGTCTATTGGTTACTGCCCCCCACCTGAATGAAAACTCCACAAGGACACAAATTTGTGTTTTGTTCACTGATGTATTCCAAGTGCACGAAACAATAACTGGCACACGAGACACAATAAATACCTAAAAAAAATTTTTTTTAGCATTTATTCATTTTTAAGAGACAGAGCATGAGCAGGGGAAGGGCAGAGAGAGAGAGAGAGAGGGAGACACAGAATCGGAAGCAGGCTCCAGGCTCCGAGCTGTCAGCACAGGGCCAGATGGTGGGGCTCAAACCCATAGACCGCGAGATCATGACCCGAGCTGAAGCCGGACACTTAACCGACTGAGCCACCCAGGTGCACCAATAAATATTTTTTTTAATGCATGAATGAACTTGAAATTGGATTTAAATTATGGACCAGAGAGAGATTTGAGGTTGACAGAAGAAAAACTCAAATGGTTCAGGTACACCTTGGATCTCACTTATGCTCCTAGACGATTGGCTACTTACAAAGGCTATTCTTTCTTTTGGATCTCAAGGAGGCTTATGCAATACGAACACTGGTGACTTTGTCCTAACACTAGCCCCTCCTAGAAACAGGTACCAAGGAAGTATGGAAGGCAGTGCCCACTATTTTTGCCTTTGCCTCTAGGTGACTCTACGCTGGGCAAGCCTGTCTTTTCCCTCTGGCTTTGTATGTCAGAGGACTGACTTGCAAATACGCCACGATTTAGGAATGGGAGAAAGCAAGTCAGTCCGGGCTAATGCTGCTGTCAGAATGCCTAATTTACTCCTGTGGATGGAGCACACTAGAGGACTATCCTGGATGTCAGTGGTTGTCAGCCAGGGCCGCATATTTTAATTCCTGAGGCACTTAAAATATATACTGTAGCTGCCCCTCCCTTCTGAAATAAATGGTTTGCCTGAGCCACAGCTTGTAAAAGAGTCTCAGGTGATTCAAATGTGCAGCCAGAGCTGGGAGCCATGCATGGGGATCAACCTCATTTTCCAGATTAAAAATAAAGCCCAGAAAAAAAAATGAGATCTAAGGTCACATAACTGAGTGGCAGTGTTAGGACTGGAAACTGCTACTTGATTCTTTAGAGAAACAGCAGTAAAGGAGAGATTTCATTACAATATAATAATGCATGAGGCTATGTATTAGTTAAGTGCTAATATTTTCGTTAAAATCATGGCATCTATGTTCACAAACGAGAAAGTTTCTTTACCGGCAACGATCTTTAGAGGTTTGGATCAGGGTGTGTTTAGCTAGCCTTGGAAGGAATTCGGCACACTACCTCTCTTACTATACTCTAAAATCTTGTGTAAACATTTCTTCCTTCATTAAAATAACTGAAGTCCCAGTAAAAAAAAAAAAAGAAGAAGAAGAAGATGATGACCACGACAAAGACCTCTAACGTCTTTCTCTGTCAACCAACTTTGCAACTTAAAATTTTTTTGGTTTAAAAAACTTTGAGGAGTGCCTTGGTGGCTCAGTTAAGCATCCGACTTTGGCTCAGGTCATGATCTCGTGGTTCGGGAGTTCGAGCCCCCTTTGGGCGCTCTGCTGTCAGCACAGAGCCTGCTTCAGATCCTGTCTCCCTCTCTCTCTCTCTCTGCCCCTCCCCTGCTCTCTCTCTTTCTCAAAAACAAACAAACAAACAAAAACTTTGAGTGGGAATGGCTGCATAACAACGAGAATATAAGTAATGCCTCTGAACTGTATACATAAAAACGGTTAACGTGGTAAATTTTATGCTTCGTTTATTAACCGTAATTTTTTTAAGAGAGAAACAGAAGAAGAAAAAGAGAAAGGAGGGGAGTGAAAGAAATCTAGAGGAGGAGGTCCCCAAAAGACAAATTAACCAGTCTGAGCACCTGCTAGCAGACATTCAAGAAAAGCCTGCTGGGAGGAAGGAGCAGCTCCCCGGGCAGGGAGACCGCCAGCAAAGCGAGGCTCTGCAAAGAGCACAGGAAGTAGGTCACTCTGGAAGAGTTAGAGGTCCCACCCCACAACCACACAGAGCTCAGTCTCTAATCTAAGATGTGGCGCTACGCAAAGGGTGACCTTCACGCTTCCTAAGACCTGGGTTGCGTCCAAATGTCACTGCATTTCCATATCTAGGGCTCCTCCTAGAGAGAAGACAGTTAAGTTTCCTTCATACCACATAGTTCAGGATCCTCTTAATCTTGGAATTAAGCTGATGGCAATAGTTTGGTTTTTTGTTAATGGCAAATCAGCGTACCAACACTGAGGAGAAAAGAAGAATGCAGACACACTCAGAGCAAAGAGCCATGAAATACCAGTGGCATGCCTCTTTGCTCTGCACTTCTCCAAAGAATATCGTTTAGGGTCTAAAACAACCTGAGCCGAAGTTGGACGCTTAACCCTGAGCCACCCAGGCACCCCGGGCCTTATTTTGACTGCTACTGAAAAAGAATAAAATCTACGTTGCAATTCAATGCAAGAGACACTTTAGGATCCCCCCTAGGAAGAATAAAGTGAGGAAGAGGAAGGACAGAAGGGAAGAAAAGGGGAAGGAGTAGCTTACTATACCACAAGGAGTTTCGCTGATGATGACGTGGGTCAGGTCATATCTCAGGCAAGCTAAAGGGCCCCGATCTCACTTAACACTCAAGTGCTGGGGCGCCTGGGTGGCTCAGTCGGTTAAGTGGCCGACTTCGGCTCAGGTCATGATCTTGCAGTTTGTGTGTTCGAGCCCCGCGTCGGGCTCCGTGCTGACAGCTCAGAGCCTGGAGCCTGCTTCGGATTCTGTGTCTCCCTCTCTCTCTGCCCCTCCCATGTTCATGCTCTGTCTCTGTCTCTCAATAATAAATAACTGTTAAAAAAATTTTCTTTAAAAAACAAACACTCAAGTGTCAACCAAAACTAGAGATGAAATATTTTACTTCTATAAAACTGATCTTGGGGCACCTGTGTGGCTCAGTCAGTTGGGCGTCCGACTTTGGCTTGGGTCATGATCTCACAGCTCATGAGTTTGAGCCCCGAGTCGGGTTCTGTGCTGTCAGCAAAGAGCCTGGAGCCTGCTTCCGATTCTGTCTCCCTCTCTCTCTGCCCCTCCCCCACTCATGCTCGCTCGCTCTCTCTCTCTCTCTCTCTCCTTCAAAAATAAATAAACATTAAAAAAAACTTTTTAAAACTGATCTTCCACTTGACTCTTGTATCTCAGGGTGGATGGGGTGAGCTCAGTGTAAATGGGGTTTTTCTCATCGCTTTCTGTAGTGTTTCACCTCCCACAGCATACTTGCTGAGACAGCCAGGTGCTACAAGACAGAAACACACAATCAGCAATTCCTAAAGGACTGAGTTATGGGTTGAACTGTATTCCTCACCAAATTCACATGCTGAAGTTCTAACTCCTAACACCTCCGCATGTGACCCTATTTGCAGTATTAATTAGTTAAGATGACGTCACACTGAAGTAGGGTGTGCCATTAACACAATATGACTATCGTCCTTACACAAAAAAGAAATCTGCACACAGACAGGCACACAGGGAGACGGTCACAAGCCCAAAAACCGCGAGAAGGGAGAAGCGAAAAGATCCTTCCCTAGCATGGCCCCGCTGACTCCTTGGTTTCACACACCTGGCATCTAAAGCTGTGAGACCATAAACACCTGTCGTCCTAAGCTTCCCGCTTGCCGTACTTTGTTACCGCAGCCTGAGCAAACTAATACACACAGTAAGAGGGTAACGCGCACCAAGCAGCCTACCCCCCCTTCACACTGTATTTCGGGTCCAGCTTCCCGCCCCACGGCCAGGCCCCACCTCCTCACTCTGGCTCTGCCTCCACCGGCTTCAACCGCCATCGCATTACCCTTTGAAAGATGCCAACTTCTCTGTGTCACTCTGGTTACAATACCTCTAGTGACTCACCAATTCCTATAGGAAAAAGTCCAGATTCTCCAGATTCTCCTGACTAGCAGTCAGGTGTCTCTCTCCCAAGCTAGCTCCAACTGCTAAGTGACCCTGGAACATACAACCATTACTCTTGATGCCATGCTTCCTCCCTTTTTGTCACTCTCCCCTTCAATAACCCAAATCTGGACCATCCCAAGAACACCACTGCCGAGACCTGCGTTCACCGTGAAGATCTATATACTCGTGCCCACCGCAAAGACCACATCTATGACCTCCGTGTGTTTACTGCTTGTATGAGTCGTTCTGCACTCATCAAAGACTGCCTCGCCTGATTACCCAGCATGTTAAAAGTGCACACTTTGATCCCACAGCCGGACTATGAGCTTCTTAGGGATAGGGTTCATGTTTTCTAATTTTGGGGGTATTTCTCAAAGCCAAAGACAATGCTAGGCATATTTTAAGCAAGCTCTAGGTTCTTAAATCCTCACTGAATTAACTATTAAACATATATCATAAAAAAAAGGCGGGGCGCCTGGGTGCCTCAGTCGGCTGAGCGTCCGACTTCAGCTCAGGTCATGATCTCCCAGTTCGTGAGTTCGAGCCCCGCGTCAGGCTCTGTGACGACAGCACAGAGCCTCGAGCCTGCTTCGGGTTCTGTGTCTCCCCTTCTCTCTGCCCCTCCCCTGCTCATGCTCTGTTTCTCAATAATAAACAAATGCTCAAAAAAAATTAAAAATAAACAAACATATATTATAAATTCTTATTTTGGCTCTTCCTTCAACTGGGGGCTTAAAATTGAACAAATCTACAAATTTCATGTAATCCTCATGGTCCCACATATATCCAAATAATTTAAAACCTACAAGGAACAAGAGGAAAAAAACTCCTTAGGACTTTTAGTACCAAGTTACTTACCATTCTTCATCACTACATTGGACCAGACGTTTGCATTCAAGGCTTGAATGATTCGCTTTACTCCTGTAGATTCTGGGAAGTCATCTAATCAGGAAGGGGAAATAGATACATTTATACAAACATTTATACACACATACATAAATACGTGTGTATGTATGTATATATATGTGTGTGTACGTATATGTGTGTGTGGGTGTGTGTGGGTGTATCCCCCAAGGAAGTGTAACTGTGGATTATCTTATTATCTTGCTTATTTAGTTGGTATTTCACACAGTAAGTTATGTAATAAAGAAAAAATAAATGCAGAGCTCAGAGCTCCTAATAGGAATATCCGTGAAACTAAATCAATGAAATAAATGCACAATATAAAAGGTTTATACGATAAAGTCATCTCTATCACCTCACAATGGAATCCACTCATATCCTCCTAAAAATGTTAGTTCCTGTTAATTACACAATCCTGGCATACCACTAGAAATACCAATTTTGGTTACTTATAGAGAATGAGTTTCCTGAAGGCAGGAAAGGTCCTCTTGGTAATGCCATAAAATCCTGTAAATGCCCTATCTTCTTCTGGGAACCACAGAATACAATCACTGTTTATAACAGGTTTTGGAGAACAATTTCCTTATCAGAGAGACACAGTTTAAGGGTGAGAAGTAAATTTACTGTAAGTGTAGGAGACAGGCAAGGGTCATTAAAAATAAAAACCAACAACTCAGTTTTGCCGGTTTAGTATTCGTACTATCTTGCTTCTGGAATTTAACTGATACTACTCAAAATAATAGGGCAATAATCCCGGTTAGCATACTAAGAAGATGACATTCTTGGCTTGCAGATTTGTGTACAATGGAAATTGAACATGAAAGACTGTATGGAAAATAATGGCAGAAAAAGTTTTCATGTGGTTGGAAGACAAAGTCTCCTAAGAGCTTACAGGGCACCATCCATGTAGAACCTGTGTCCAGTGGCCTGACCTGGCACAGAATTAGAAGTCAGACGATCTGAATTTGAACTCAGGCTCTGTAACTTGTTAGCTATTTGATCAAGGGCAAATCACATATGCCATTCTCAAAGAAAAGTGGGGCTGACACCACTCTGCATAGCCGCCCCCCCCCCTCCCCCCCAACAAAGGCTGGCGGGAACCACCAGCTAATGTGGTGCCTGAAGGACACCAGGCACTCAGTAACTACTGATGGATGGATGAATCATTTAAAAGATACCAACCTACAAACCCAACAAATACGGTGAGGCTTAAACTGAAAATACAAAGATGAATTTTATTGCCATCGTGTCTAAATGAGGAAATAAAAAGGCAGGTTTATCTTCACTATGAATAATTCTGTTCTTAAAAGAAGAATACCTCAGATGACAGAACCAGAATCCATAAAAAGGGTCTGAAATAAAGAGCTAGAACCAGGAAGATGAAAGTTAATCCAAACAAGCATGAATTCTCATACCTGGGGTTAGAACACACGCATACAAAGCATACAGTTTGTTTTTAAAACTTCTAGGGAGGACTTCATCACTTCACCTAAAGATGATATGTTAAAAGTTTATTTTAATATTAAGCTAAATTAATGCAAGAGCATTGTTCAGACAAGGAGCAAGGAGATGTGTGGTGGTATAAGGGAGAAGAAATTACAAAATAAAAACAGATTTAAATAAATGACTCAAATGTTGACTCTCAGGGGCAACACTAAGATGAGAAAATTCTAGTGCCAGAAATAAGCAATTATGTACATGTTCATATACACAAAACAAGGCACAAGTTTTAGCGGACCTGGAAAGATGTGAGAAGAGAAACTGTACTTGTTCATTTTTAGTTATTATTAAAAACGTACAGGGAGAAAAATCAGCCTTTTTATTTCATTTTTGTCCTCTTCTTCTCTGGCACGGTTTTATTTCCAAAGGTAACATTTTGGAAAAATTCTAAATAAGCCAGAATATAAAAAGATATTTCTTAATTCCTTTCAAAAAAATTAGGTAGGTTTCATGTAATGATTACTTCTATCCTATCTATGTGCTTTAATCCATATTGGTTGTGCCTTAAAATATCTTTTGTAACAACTGGCATCTTCTCGATGCTACACCCCAACTGGTTCCCTAACTACAAGCCCAGCACCTTTTCCATTTCTTCCCCGTGGAACAAGTGAGAGGTCAGAGTTCATGATGCCAACACAGTCTTCACATTTCTAAACGGAAATGATCTCTCCCATCTCTGAAATACCACAGCACCAATATATATTTTTTTAAATATTTATGATATTCCACTTGGTAATTCAATTGTTCATATATGTTTATCTCTTGTACTAGATTATGAGGTTTTGGTGGGCCAAAACCTGTCTTATCTTGGTAGGTCCCACAGCAGGGAGCACAAGTATATTTGGAAGCAGAGAAGGTAAGAAGAGGAATGAATGGGGGGAAGAGAGATGTGGGAAGAAACAAAAGGTCCAGAGTATAGTGGAAGGCAGTTAAGTGAAAAGCTGCCCCGGGGGGAAAGGAGTGGGGATTCTGGGTCTATTTGTGGTTTCAAATGTCCAAAAGACATAAAAATAGGGCTGACATGCCCTTCCTAAGGTCCCTGGAAATTCAGCCTTAGGATATTAAGAATTCAAAATAAGGAACATTAACTATTTATGAATATAGGTCAAACCCTCTTTTTTTTTTTTTTTTTTTTTTTTTGGGCAGTGGAGAAAGTATAAGAGATTGGAGAAATGACTGAGATTTAAGGTAGAAATCCTGTCTTCATCCGTAAGAAAAACACGAACAGTATTTCAAAAGTCCTAACATGCATGGTGAAGACAAATAAATGGATTATTTGATTACCAGTAAGACCACATCAATGGGTTTTGCACAAATCTTTTCAAACAGCTGAGGAAAAAATATTTTTTTAATTTCACTTCAATTCTTCTTCCCCAAATTAAAATGCTCCCTCATCTCCGAATCCAAACGCCATGTTTCTCCCGATCCATAAATACTTACCATCCTCCTCCGGCAGCTCTTCCGGACTAAGCTCTACCAATTCAAAGCCATGTCTGATACACCATTCTTGAGCTTTTTGTCGGTTTACACCTAACATGCAAAAGAATCTTCATAAGTAAAAAAACTTTTCAAACAGAATATTGCTGCAATACTCTCCACAAATCTCAGTGCTGCCCTTAATGTCAAGGTTATTCTAAAGGCACCCAAAATAAAGTAATGTAAAGAAGATGATTTCTCGGGGTGCCTGGGTAGCTTAGTCGGTTAAGTATCTGACTTCGGCTAAGGTCATGATCTCACGGTTCGTGGGTTCAAAGCTTGACAGCTTGCAGCCTGGGGCCTGCTTCAGATTCTGTGTCTCCCTCTCTCTCTGCCCTTCCCCCACTCGCACTCTGTGTGTGTCTCTGTCTCTCTCTCTTTCAAAAATAAACATTTAAAACAAAAAAGATGGTATCTCAAACCCCAAGTGTCCGTTCATAAAAAATAAAATGTAAATATTACAAGATTCCAAAGAGAAATAGCTGAAAATAGTTCTATACAGTAATAAAATCACAGGAGATATACTAAGTTAAGAGAACAAAAGTACTCTGCTTCCCAAGGCACAGCAACTGTATGTACCAACCGTAGCCCCGTTGGCACGCCTTACCATTTTCACACACTCTGTCACAGACCAAGATCATGACCTCAGGTAGCCATGCTTCTGCCAGTGGAAGCCAGGAGGAAACACTATCAAGACCAGATTTCTGGAGGGAGGAAAAACAAACAAACCAACCAACCCAGAAAAAGAGACAGTAAGAGACCTCATGGAAAAGGTGGGGGGGGGGGGGGGGAGCACAAAATAATTTCCTCCTCAAGGTCCCTGGAAAACCAAAGCTTACTTGCGTGCTGTCAAAGTAAACCACCAACGCTTGGACAGACTCCGCCACCTCGGCAGTGACGAGACATTTGTTTGGCACCACGCACAGATTGATGTCTGCCGAATAGTATTTGTTATCAATGGTCCAGGGGTAAAACCTCACGGCATCATCGGCAGTCACTTCCACGAGAAGATCTTCTGCTCCAAGGATATCTGAACAAAAGGACACAACGTTAGCATGGAAAGTGCACAAACTGATACACACTGGTCAAGTTTCACGGTAAAGTATCAGACTAACGGGGTACTCTGGCTGCTTCTCTTTCGGTAAAGATTTCAAAAAGCCCCCCATTTATCAGGGTATTTCCTTCTCTATCATTTGATTGTAAAAGTAATGGTGGCATAATCGAACTCATGGGCTCTTTTAAGAACACAAGAACGATTGTGATTAGGTCAGACAGCAGGCAACAAAAGAGCTATTTAGCCAAACACCCAGAAAAAAGCAAGCAGAAAAGAAAGAACAGCTTACGTTTATTTTATTGCCTACATACTTCTTGTGAGAGGCAGAATTACAAGAATCTTCAGGAATCTGGAACTATTGTGTACTTACCGCAAGCTGAAAGGAAGACAGCAGTAAGGCTAAACCATTAATAAAATAAAAGCTACACATATTCCTTGGGCCAAATGCTTACACATTAATTCAACTAAAGATAGAAAAGAATGGATTCTGATAAATGACCCCAATTCCATTTATATTCAGCCTTGTTCAGATTCTTCGAAAGCCAACTCAAATTTTTGTTCGATAAAGACACTTTTGGCATCATTTAAAGACATAACAGCCAAGCAAATTTATTTAGGATGTAACTAAATCTTTCAGAAACCCATGTGCAGTGCGGCTATAACTAATGAAATTCTTACAGTAAAAGCCAAATCAACGATGAACAAATATAGATGAGGACATGGAACCACTGAGCAGTTTGCTTCCGTAATGCCGTAACGTATTCAGAAGTGGAAAACATTAGAAACTGTCCTACCCTAACCTCCCATCTCTCACATCCATACCCACAACCTATGTTTTATGTGGAAAGTAAGTTTAAAGAGGTAAAATAACATGCCACTAAAATTGGGTTCTTATAAGAAGGTATGGCGGGTGTCTGGGTGGCTCAGTCGGTTAAGTGCCTGACTCTTGATTTGAGCTCAGGTCATGATCTCACAGTTCATGAGATCAAGTCCCAGCAGGGCTCCACACTAACAGCACAGAGCCTGCTTGGGATTCTCTTTCTTTCTCTGCCCCTCCCCCCACTCTCCCTCGTGCCCTCCCTCTCTCTCTCACTCTCTCTCAAAATAAACTTTAAAAAAGAGTGACTTTAGGGGTGCCTGGGTGGCTCAGTCGGTTGGGCATCCAACTTCGACTCAGGTCATGATCTCACGGTTCAGGAGTTTGAGCCCCACGTCAGGCTCTGTGCTGACAGCTCAGAACCTGGAGCCTGCTTCGGATTCTGTGTCTCCCTCTCTCTCTGCCCCTCCTCCACTCATGCTCTGTCTCTCTTTCAAAAATAAATAAACATTTTAAAAAAGTGACTTTGTTTTTTAAAAAAAGAGAATATATGGCAAAATGGCCACAAACTCCTTTTCAATGCAAAGTAAGATGAATGTTATTTTATAAAATATTCCTCAAACTCACAGTTAGCAGGACATAGAAAACTAGAAGCTAAATTTTCAGTTCCAGAGCTAAGATTATGTATTTGAAACACTGCCATAGTTTTTGCTCAAACAAAAAGATCTGGGGAAATTATGTAGTCCAAAAGACTGCTAGGATTAATGTATAGTAACTTACAAAGCATGTACGTGCATATATGCATGCTTTTCACTGGTAAACTATCTTCGTGTGGTTATTAGGAGGAAACGGTCTGAAAATAAAACGCCTCCTTTTTTAAAAAAAAATTAAAATAACTAAACTTAAAATAAATTTAAGACTACATTTGACATATGGCACACACTGTGAAACTAACTTTCTAAAATTTTTCACTGCAACCAGAATTGTTACTTGTAAATTACCATAGGTCTATGCCAATATTTGAAAATCTGAATTTGTCTTGTCTGTTCAAGAAATCGACATTTCTTGCTGCTTAATTTCTACATAAAGTAATCGTTCATGAATTATCAAGCAATTCCTTAGCAGCCAGCTGCAAGTCCTCCATGGAGCATTATGACAAGTTCAGGTAGGAAATGAGCAGGAAGAACAGATAAAGTGTAAAAATCAAAGATTCTGTTTTCATGTAAGTGTCTCACAGAAAAAGAAAAAAAAAAAAAAACACCAAACCTCCTAGATCAAAGTCTATGTTGCATTCAAAGCTAATCTTCCTAACTCCAAGCAGGTGGTCCGGCAATATGCCGATAAAAGCACATATGGAAGAAAGCAAACTAAACCAAGGGGAGTAGCAAAAATTGTATAAACTGATTTTTTAAGGGTAGGAGGAGCTACCATATGGAATCTGTTTTCTTCATTCATGGGCATTTTTTTTTAAATAACGAACAAATTAACTTTTTTTTTTTTTTTTAAGTAGGGAATACAGAGAGTAAAATACTGTTTCCACGTGTTATGGGGCAAAGGACAAAGAGTGGGACCAGAACTCCTGCTGTCACCACAAGCGGTTCTTGAGATTTCCTACACCGCTTGTCTTGTTAAAAACTGGAATAAAATTTCAGCTATGGGCTTTTGAAATCACAGTCTTCAACTAACCTGGAAAAATAAAATCAATTAAGGGGTCACCTCCTTACTGACTGCAATTTAGGACATTGGGATCCATTAAGCGTGGTTCGTTTTATTAATCGATGCATAGAGCACAAGACAACAGACCCATGTGCTTCTCAGAGCTCTTAAAATTTTAGGTTTTTTTTTTTTTTTTTTTTTAAACGTTTATTTATTTCTGAGACAGAGAGAGACAGAGATGAACAGGGGAGGGGCAGAGAGAGAGAGGGACACAGAATCTGAAACAGGCTCCAGGTTCTGAGCTGTCAGCACAGAGCCCGACGCGGGGCTCGAACTCACGGACCGTGAGATCATGACCTGAGCCGAAGTCGGACGCTCAACCGACCAAGCCACCCAGGCGCCCCTTAAAATTTTAGTTTTGTCTCTTCTCTGATTTGCAAGTGATTAAGATATTTACCGAACACACAGAAAGAAGCAATTTCTCTTTTCTCTACACCTGGATGAGAACAGAACCGATAGGCTGGGAAAATGAATTTCACCTGTCAGTGTTTTCCTAGCTGGGTGTGTGTGTTTCCTTATTCCTTGTGCTCCCTGGAATAACTTGATGGCTCAATCCACTTATCAGATTCTTTCATTTGTAACATTTTATGTCCAATCAGATACTTTCAGAGAGGCTGAATATGGACTTTATCATCATACCTGTGCCATCTCACAACTAGAGAAAAGTGAACGGTCTCATTCTTTTTGTCATCAATCTCATAATGTACACTTTAATTTTAAAAATGTAAATGTCTACACTAAATATGGCTTTTCTCACTTACTTGTCTTTTCTATTTGGTTTCAAACGTCTAACAAGTTTATTCTTTTCCACATTAAAACAAGAATTGCTCAAATGCTTATGCACATGACTAAGAGTTTCTGGAGATGAGCCAGTACCGTTTACTCATTTCACAGATGGGAAAACTGAGGACCAAAAAAAAGGGAGGGGGAGGGGGAGGGGGAGGGGGAGGGGGAGGGGGAGGGGGAGGAGGAGCCACTTGCCTAAGGGAGAAGAGCCTAAAACGAAACTCAGGTCACCAGCACTTTTCCCTACTACACTGTGATGCAATACTGGTGATATTCAGGATCTGAGCTAGATCACACTCACGTGTCTAATGGTCACAAGCCCAAACTAACCTATGGGCTTACAGTATCTCCCACTTTTTTATGAAAACCAAAAATAATAGCCAGAACAAAGGCATCAGAATATACGAGCCTGAAGCACAATTCACCCATCCGAAAACTGTCTATGGGTTTTGGGTATTTATATGTTATAAGTGAGTTACAGTGATTGTGTTTTGGTTTTTGTTGCTGTTTGGCTTTTTGCCAGACTTCCTAGAGAAACCCACAATGTTGTGTTTTTTTTTTTTTTCCCCTTCTTTGCCCTTCACTAAAATGAATTTTGATGTAGTCAAAACAATGCACAAATGAAGTCAAGAGCAGTTCTCCCTCTGCCTGGTGGATGCTGGCCTGTCTCCTTCCCGCTGTTGGCAGCCACCTGGTGGAGCTGCAGTACATCATTGTTTAAGAGACAAACACGAGATGATGAATTGCCAGTCTGTTGCCACAAACTTGGTCTCACAGCTTAAAATAGTAATCTGTAGTGTTTTCGGACGAGAAGTTAAACGTCAACCCAGTTCCAGGAGCAAGTACGAACCTTTCCCCCGGCTTTAAGTGCACGTATAAATCTCTTGCCCTGTTTGAGAAACGGGTACACATAGCCACCAATTCTCCTGCCACTCCGATTTACTTCTTGCTTCTTTCGCGAACTTCTTTCCCCGACAGTCCCACACGGCAAGTCAGGGACAAGATTCAAGAGAACGGAAGAAAGGCGTATGCCAAGGAAGCATGTCAGCTCCGCAACCCAATGACTGCTTCGTCCCCACACCCGCTCTGTACTTCTGTCTGTCCTAATGTCGCTTCCCTCAGAGAGTGTAAATTTGGTAAGCAGTCAAATCAGAGGAGGCATGCACACAGCTATCCTTAGTTCAGCATCGGTAAGAGGTGATACTCTAGCATGAATTAGGAAGCAAACTGGAGTTCCAAGGTGAATTCTACCAACACCAAAAGTACACATTTGCAATCCCTCCTCCCTCTCTCTCTCACCCCCACACATACTAACCCTTACCTTACCCCCTCATCTATCCACTCCAGCCAAAAAAAGACAAAACAAGTCCATTCTAACTTAAATGCATTGATACTGCTTTAGATTAACCCTATCTTCTTCAGTAGAATTCAGGACACTTTTGACACCAGTAGAATTAATGTCCCCTTAATGAATCGCGACATTCTTTGTGAAGAGAAGCTGTCCAGTGGTTAAGTCATATTTTCTATGCCCAGAGGGAAATGATAGCTGCCACTCCAAATCAAGATGATCCTTCCAGAAATCAGCCCTCTTCTGAGAATGCAGCTGATTTTCTACTTTCTCCGAGAACTGAAGCTGCCTTTTCTGCAAGGTATCATAACCTCCCACCCCTGGTATCCACTCCTCCGGGGACCCAAGGTTCCTCTCCCTCCCCTCTGCACTGACAGTACTAACCAGAATAGAAAAGGCCATAAAACAGAAAACATGAATAGACACTTCTCTAAAGAAGACATCCGGATGGCCAACAGGCACATGAAAAGATGCTCAACGTCGCTCCTCATCAGGGAAATACAAATCAAAACCACACTCAGATATCACCTCACGCCAGTCAGAGAGGCCAAAATGAACAAATCAGGAGACTATAGATGCTGGAGAGGATGTGGAGAAACGGGAACCCTCTTGCACTGTTGGTGGGAATGCAAATTGGTGCAGCCACTCTGGAAAACAGTGTGGAGGCTCCTCAAAAAATTAAAAATAGACCTACCCTATGACCCAGCAGTAGCACTGCTAGGAATTTACCCAAGGGATACAGGAGTACTGATGCATAGGGGCACTTGTACCCCAACGTTTATAGCAGCACTCTCAACAATAGCCAAATTATGGAAAGAGCCTAAATGTCCATCAACTGATGAATGGATAAAGAAATTGTGGTTTATATACACAATGGAGTACTACATGGCAATGAGAAAGAATGAAATATGGCCCTTTGTAGCAACGTGGATGGAACTGGAGAGTGTGATGCTAAGTGAAATAAGCCATACAGAGAAAGACAGATACCATACGTTTTCACTCTTATGTGGATCCTGAGAAACTTAACAGAAACCCATGGGGGAGGGGAAGGGAAAAAAAAAAAAAGAGGTTAGAGTGGGAGAGAGCCAAAGCATAAGAGACTCTTAAAAACTGGGAACAAACTGAGGGTTGGTGGGGGGTGGGAGGGAGGGGAGGGTGGGTGATGGGTATTGAGGAGGGCACCTTTTGGGATGAGCACTGCGTGTTGTATGGAAACCAATTTGACAATCAATTTCATATATTGAAAAAAAAAAAAAAAAAAAAGAAGGAAAGAAAAAAAAGAAAAGGCCATAAAATAGAGACAGCACAGACCTGGGGTCAGACAGACCTACATTTGAATGCTGATCCTCTGTGAGAACAAAAAATTGACCTCTCTGTGTCTCATTTCCTCACCAGCAAAGGGACAAACACACTTCTGAAATGGCTTCTTGCAGATTAAACGCAACGATGCGTGAGAAGGTGCAGGCAGGCACTGGGCACTGAGTTGCCCCCAGTAAGTGTTCATTTCCCTCCTCCCGGGCTCAGGCGTCTGCCCACGTGCTGCACTCTGGACAAGAGGCTGGGCCAGAGATGCACGGGCAGAGGCGGTAAGCAAAAGTGCAACTGGGAAACGACCGCGTCCTCGAGCTGCTCTGGCCCCTCCCTTCCCAAAATATGCCTTCTCAAATGTTTCTTTTCCATTGTTAAGGCACAGACTGAGACAGAAGAGAAAGCAATTAGGAAAATTATAGGAGGCAGCAGAGTCTGACGTCAGTTGAAGGGGAAAGTAGCCATTATGAAAGAAAAGAATTGAGTAAAATGTGCTTTAGGAAAAACTATGAAGGCCAGACTTCTCATTAGCCAGCAAGGAAAGGCGAAGAGAGACCTTTAAAAATCATCAAGGCTCCATATTGTTGCAACTAGTTACAATCTCACAGTGCCATTTCCTGAAAGGTCCTAGAAAGGGGCCTGCTGTCACACACTTTGTAGCAGTTATGAACAGATTATTCCCCAAGTACAAGGGGCCATCTCCACCGGTGTGGTACTTAACGCTTAGAACTGTGCAGGCCTAGGGCCAGGCCTCTGTAAGGACCAGTGTGGGGAAATCCTCGTCCGTGATTCTCTGAGCCATCACCCTGCCGCCTCCCCGTGCGAGCGCAGGCAGCGC
This sequence comes from Panthera onca, assembly GCF_046562875.1. Taxonomy (NCBI): domain Eukaryota; kingdom Metazoa; phylum Chordata; class Mammalia; order Carnivora; family Felidae; genus Panthera; species Panthera onca. The sequence goes on along the minus strand of NC_138344.1, from coordinate 37,983,704 downwards.
TTGGTTCAGTCTAAAGGACAGACGGCCGGTTGGGGCAGTACTAGGTTGCCGAGGGAAGAATAACTGGCTTAGGGCAACGTACCGCTGCTTGAACAAGAGGACAGCAATTCTGGTTTGCTTACAACACTTCATTACCTTTTCCTCACACACTCCTCCTCTGGTCACCCTCGAAATTCACATTTCCACATGCTCTGGGGCGACTTTTTATATCACCAAGTGTGAAAGTTGAAGCAGAGGAAATCCAACTCAGTCCTCCTCCCTCTCCTCCTCCTCCTCCTCCTCCTCCTCCTCCTCCTCCTCCTCCTCCTCCTCCTCCTCCTCCTCCCCTAGTTTACTTTCTCCCAGTAGCCATCCGGAATTGGTCACCACAGCTTCATCTTAAAATAACTGGGGGGGGGGGGGGGGGGGGGAGAATGGGGGGGGGAATGCAGGGAGAACACATGGTCTGTGCCTGCCCCCAGAAGACCCCATGATGCAGTAAGACACATCTGCACAAAAGAACAGGAAGAAGCTGGCAGCAAGGGGAGACAGAACATGGAAAAGTGTTTTATGAAGGCCAAGGAGGAACCCCCAGCTTGTATGTTCTACGGGCTGAACGCAAAGACCACTTTATCAATCCCAGCGGCACAGCCCGTGAACCATTCCCCCCCATATGGGGGGAGAGGGACTTCTTTGAATTCCATTACTATTACTTATTTATTCAAAACCACAGTTCTAGATCTACATTTAAGCCAGGGTTCTCTATAGGGAGGTGATTTTGGCGCTCCTGGGGACACGCCAACACCTGGAGACATTTTTGGTTGTACCAGGTGATTGGCCAGGAACATTGTGGAACATCCTACAGTGCACACGACAGCACGTGTACAACAAAGGATTACCCGGCTGAAAATGTCAACAGTGTGAAGGCTCAGAAACCCTGATCTAAACGGAACTTGTGGAATGGACCTGGCTGTGTTTATGAAACAAAACGCAAGTTCTGGAATGCAAAGTTGGTTTTATTCTTTCTTCCAGAACGGAAACTCGCCATTACAGCCAGGCATCACATGAAATCTATCTCTGATAAAATCGATCTCAAACAGCTTAGTTATTTCAACCATAAGAATTTTTTGGTCATTAACCTTAGATGTTTTGAAAATTATTTATGAATGGTGGTTTTCTGGGAAAAAAAGAAGACATAAGCCTCGACAGGCCAATTAGGAGAGTACTTGTCACATTCAAGTAATAATTTTTCATTAACAAATTAGCATCAAGTCAATGTAACACATCCAATGTCCCAGGACTTAAAAGGTCCTTCAGGAAGGGTAAGACCATGACTGGGCAACCCCTGGTCAAAGGACCACAGAAAAAGAACACTATAACACTGTGGACTTCATCAAAATTAAAAATTTTTGCATTTCAAAAGATACCATCAAGAAAACCCAAAGACAAGCCACAAAACAGGAGAAGAAACATGTGAATGATATGTGTGACCACTTCCAGAATATTTAAAGGACTCTTACAACTCAATAATAAGATGAAAAAAAAAACAACTTAAAAATGGGAAGAAGAGAGGCACCTGGGTGGCTCAGTCGGTTAAACGTCCAACTTTGGCTCAGGTCATCACCTCACGGTTTGTGGTTTCGAGCCCCGCGTCAGGCTCTGGGCTGACAGCTCAGAGTCGGGAGCCTGCTTCAGATTCTCCGTCTCCCTCTCTCTCTGCCCTTCCCCTGCTTGTGCTCTGTCTTTGTCTCTCAAAAATAAATAAATGTGAAAGAAAAAAATGGGAAGAAGAACTGAATGGACCTTTCACCAAAGAAGACATAGGAATGGACTATATGCACCTGGAAAGAATCTCAGCATCATTAGCCATTAGGGAAAGGCAAATCAAAACCACAGTGAAATACCACCTCACACCCACTAGAATGGCTATAACGGAAAATACAGGCAATGACAAGCGTTGCCGAAGAGGAGGAGAAACTGGAATCCACATACATTGCTGATGGGAACACAAAATGGTGCCATCACTCTGGAAAACAGTTTGGCAGTTTCTTCACATAGCACAGTAGCTTCTTTGAATGTGCATAAGTGCACTACTCATAGTAGCCCCAAAGTGGAAACAACCCAAATGTCCATCAACTGATGAATGGTTAAAGTGTGGTATGCCCATACAATGGAATATGAAGTACATGCTATAGTATAGATGCATCTCGAAAACATTAAGCTGAGTAAAAGAAGGCCAATACAAGAGAGTATATACTATAGGATTCCTCTGAAATAAAATGTCCGCATAAGGCAAATCTATAAAGACAAAGTACATTAGTGGTTGCCTAGAGCTGGGGGCGAGAACGGGGAGTGACTGCAAATAGTCACAAGCTTTCCTTCTAGGGGATAGAAATGTTTTCCACCAAAAGTAAGTGGATCTTATATTTAAACTATACCCAAATGAAGCTGCTAAAAAACCAAAAAAATCATGGAAGCTGGAAGATAATGTCCTCATTTTACAGATGAGGTAAGTGACTGAGGCACATGATGTTTCAGAGACTTAGAACGATGATGGCACAGGTAGAGAGACTGAATATTTGTAGGAGGAAAATTAACTTGCTTCAAGTCAAAACAGCCAGGAAAAGGCAGACCTCAGTGCTCAATTCGCAAAAAGTTTTCCCCCACGAAACCCATGAATGACCCCAGGAGAATGCAGACAGAAAGGTAATTTTCTTGGTTTATTACCAGTTGATCACATGTTCCTGCTGTGAGCATCCAGATTTTGATCCAAGGACAGTAACATGTTTCCCCATCTCTGTGTAGAACCAGCCTTCAGGTCAGTGTGGAAAATGAAACCCTGAAGAGGGTATTTGCTACTGAACCTAGAACATCACACAGGCTCTTTAAGAGTCTGACAACTGTCCTCTTTGTCTTAACCTACGTCAATCCTGCTTTTTGGATAAGTAATTATTAGAGATGTGTCTGTGGTATCTGTGTGCGTTGGCTCCAACACAGATACAATGTCACGTCCAGATTATCATTCTCGCCAGACACACTCAAAACAATTTTTATACCTTAACCTTTTGAAAAATGGGTCTATATCAGATTTCATTATTATGAAGTGTCACTATTTGTTGAGGAATTATAGAGGGCAAGCTTAAACCAAATGACCACTACGTAGTTTCTAGATGTTTTTACTTTTGTGCACAAAAACAAGCAGCTGGATGGCCCAGAAATAAGGGTCTGAGTCTAGATACTCTTAGAATCGTCCAGGATGTTACAATGCTCTCTGCATCATAAATGGTTCTGTGCAACATGGGTTAATGCACAATATTTTTCCACTGGTGCTTCTCCTCATACTCTCCACCCTCTTTCCAGGAATGCCATTTATTGGGAAGGCAAACACCTTACAATCATTTCATCATCAACAATAACCTTACACAAAAAGTCAAATTCCCGACTCCACTAGGAAACGAACTGAACACCAATAAAAATGTCTTCATTTAATCATTTAACCTGTCACAGTTCATCTACTAACGCTCTAAACTACCACGAAAGAAAAGTGTACACTTAATTTGAACCATAAAAGTTCTCATCTTTGTAGAAAAATCTTTCACTGTCATTTTTCCTATCCCTACCTCCACCTTGAATACACACAGTTCTGCCTGCCAAGAAATTCATCATGTTTCATGTATATAGAAGAATTAGAACTGAATCTTGGCTCTCCAACATACAAGGCTGAACAACCTTAGAAGATCACAACTTCTTTGAGCTTGCATTTCCCTCTCTCTCTCTCACTCACACACATACACACACGCACGCGCGCGCTCATACTAGAAGATAACATGGGCATGTTTTGTAAGTTCCTTTGGGTCTGGAGGAAATATGAACTTGTATTTAATCTTTCTTCCTCCTTAGGTTGATGACTTAACATCCCTCTTTTAATAACAATAAAAATCCTAAGCCCTCTATTAATGTCAATTGAACATTTAAAAATATATTAAGAATCATAGCTAAAAACACTCCTCTACCCCCATTACCAGTAAAAATCACTGCTTAGGCTGACCACCTACTGAATCACTCTGATGACAACCTTAGCCCGTTGGTGGAAGATCTTGTTAGTCCAATCTTTCCTCCTTTGAAGAAAATAAAGCCTTGGAAATACACAAAGGCAGAGCTGTCCTACCACAAAAAAACAAGCGACATTGCTTAAGCAAAAATTATTATTTATTCCCAGAGTGAAAAAAAAAAAAAAAAAAGGTTCCACTCAGAATAACAAAGCAGCTATAGAAAAAAATGCAAATTAAAAGACCCAAGCTCTTATCCTCTTCTGTTGCTGGACAATATTAGCTAAGCTGTATAATAAGCCCCTACCTTTGAAATAACGTCTCCTTAGTAAACTACTTTAGGATCCTTTTGTAACTATTGGGGTCTAAGAGACCTAGACACAAACTCCCAGTCTTGAAGGAGAGTGAATGTTTCCCAAAGAAGCAATGTCATAAATGATGGCTGGCTTTGCCTGTGTAATTCCCCAAAGCCTAGTTTACCCATCATATAGTTGAGCTAACTGGTTCTTCAGCTTTAGAAACCTTTAGAAACCTAGGGGCTGGAGCACTGTTTCCATGGGTAAGTTTGGAATCTGAATTCCAAACACAAAAAGTTCAAAAGTGGAGTGTCTACTGCAACCTTAAAAATGCAACATGGATGGACCTAGAAGGAAGGCATCATGCTAAGAGAAATAAGTCCGAGAAAGACAAATACCTTACGATTTCACTTCTACGAGGAATCTAAAAAATAAAACAGACAACAAAAACTCATATATATGAGAACAATTTGGTGGTTGCCAGAGGGGAGGGTGTTGAGGGCATGGGCGAAATAGGGGAAGGAGATTAAGAAGTACACACTTCTGGCTATAAAAGTAAATCATGGGGATAGAAAGTACAGCAGAGGGAACATAGTCAGTGATATGGTAATCATTTTTTATGGTGACAGATGGTAACTACACTATCGTGGTGAGAATTTCGTAATGTTTATAACTGCCAAATCACTATGTCATACACCTGAAACTAATACATGTCAACTATACTTCAATTAAAAAAAACAAAACAAAAACAAAAAAACCTCAATCCTGGGGAAATTAGGATAGCTGACTGCCCTAAAGGGAAACCCAAATCTTCTCAGCTGGGCATAAGTCTTCCCATCGATGAGGAAAAAAATGTATTTTGTTTAAAAGCTACCATTTCACCTCCCCCTGGCCCAGGGAGGTTTCTCTAGGAAGGAGGGCCCTCCTTATCTGCAAGTCCCTGGAAGACAGCAAAACACAACAATGGCTGTGCTCATTTTCCATTTCCCCGGGGAGCTGTGGAAACCAGGTGACCAGGACCTGGGGCCCCGGCCTTAGTTAAATCCTGGAAGAATGTACAAAGGTCCTGTGTGGAATTGCTAAATTCAAATTAGTGAGAACTTTTAGCTCTGTTTCAAGCATTGTTCTCCTACAAAAGCAAATGACCACGGGCTAAATCCTATTATCCCTTCAGCCTTTCAAAGAGAACCCCCATAGCTCAGCTGCTGCCTCTCTGGTGCCTTTGCTGTTTTGAGTTCCCCTATCTTGAGTTAATTGCGAGCAGGCCTGGTTAAGAGGCTGCTCCTAGAGCCAGACTGCCTCTGTTCAAAACCTGGCTCAGCTATTTGGCCTGGAGCAAATTACTTAATTTCTCCGTGTTGCAATTTCTTTGCAAAATGAGAATAATGATGGGAACAATAGCACAAAAATGTTGTAATAGTTAAGCAGATTAGTATGCGGTGAGTGCTCAGAATACAGGTTGTCAAACTTTTTCAATAAAGGACCGGAGAGTAAATATTTTAGGCTGGGGGCCATACTGTCTGTGGTGCGACTGTTCAACTCTGGAAAGTATTTATAGACAAAATGTAAACAAATGGTCACGGCTGTGTGCCAATAAAACTTTATACAAAAACAGGTCCAGGGACCAAAGACTGGAACCAGCCCAGATGTGCTTCCATAGCTAAACAGTTAAACTGTGGCACATCCTTATCATGGAATGCTGTTCAGCAATAAAAAGGTATGAATTATTGACACTCTAGATGACTCTCTAGGGAATTCTGTTGAGCAGAAAAAAAAATCTCCAAAAGTAATCTACTATAGATCTCCAATTGTATTTTTGAAATGACAACATTTTAGAAATGGAAGACGGGTTAGTGGTTTTCAGGGGTTAGGGATGAAGACTGGGGGCATAACCTGGGAGAGAGGTGGGTGCGGTTATAAAAGGGCAACACATTGGATCCCTGCGGTGTTGAAACTATTCAGTATCTTGATTGCAGTAGATACACAAACCACAGGTGATAAAGTTGTACAGAATACATACACAAGCACAAACGCATAAAAGTCAAACTGGGGAAATCTGAGTAAGATTGGTGGATTGTATTAATGTCAATAAACTGAATATGATATTATAGCACAAGATACATGGGGCAGTTTTCCAAAACACGCACACACACACAAATTAAGAATGCAGAAGTAAGAAGCACCGTATAATCTAACATAAAAATAAGTAACATGGTAACACAGAATTTTACATCTAGAGGAATGGTAGAAATGATCTCAAACCATTTCCTATTTTTAATGTTCATCCTACATAGGAGTGACTAGTAAATAATATGCCTCTATTTTGAGTTCACTCAACTGAGCAAATAAAAATTCAGACACCGTTCAAACTATCGGGCATACATAATGTTTGGGTTTTTTTGTTTCGTTCTTTTTTTTTTTTTTGAGAGAGAGTGCAAGTGCAGGAGGGGTAGAGAGAGGGGGACAGAGGATCCAACATGGGCTCTGTCCTGACAGGCTGACAGCAACCAGGCCTTTGCGGGGCTCATATGACCTGACACTCAACTGACTGAGCCACTCTGGTGCCCCCATAATGCTCTTTTTAAATATAGGTCCTCCAGACAAAGATATTTTTCTAATCACTCAGAATTAAGACTTCAACCCTCCTAAATGGAAATCCAAAGATATTTTAAAATGTTCTTTTAGGAGTTAATCTTCTCTATCGTTTCTTATACCAATGCCACCACCTTGAATAGTTCTGATTGCTAAGGAATTCCAACACATTTCATTCACATGTTCCATGCATAAAAGTCCGGAATGTGATCGTATGCACCCACACTTAGTACTTGAGCGCTTTGGGCAAGCCAGCTAGTATTTTTTCTAAGCCACAATTTCTGCATTTATAAAATGGGGATAACCTGAATTCATGACTTCGCAGATACAAGAACCAAATTAAAAGGTGTGAAAACGCATTTGAGAAGAGTTCTGAGGGGCACCTGGGTGGCTCTGTCAGTTGGGCATCTGACTTCCGCCAGGGTCATGATCTCACGGTTCATGGGTTCAAGTCCCACATTGGGCTCTGTGCTGGCAGCTCAGAGCCTGGAGCCTGCTTCGGATTTTGGGTCTCCCTCTCTCTCTGCCCCTCCCCTGCTCATGCTCTGTCTCTCTCTCTCCTTCAAAAATAAATAAACATTAAAAAAAAAATTTTTTTTTTTTAAAGAGAAGAGTTCTGATACACATTCAAATGCTTATTATGATTGTAAGATCTCCAAATTCCCACACTTCACTAAAAGTAAGAATTCTGTTCCGAGTGTTCAGATGTAGAACCTGAATGGCTTACAGTTGCTGAGTTGGCCTTACACACTTCAAAAAAAAAAAAAAAAAAAAAAAAAAAAATCAAACAAGTCTCTGGAGACTTTTCTACCTAAAGCTCCTTCTAGGAGTGGAAAAAAGTATTAAGGTTCGTCAAAAAATTAAAAATAGAATTACCATAAAATCCAGTAATTCCACTACTGGATATTTACCCAAAGAAAACAAAAACACTAATCCAAAAGGACGTATGTACCCCTAGGTTTATTGTAGCATTAACAATAGCCAAACCACGGAAGCAGCCTAAGTGCCCCTCAACTGATGAATGGATAAAGAAGATGTGTGAATATATATACAATGGAATGAAAAAAAAGAATGAAAATAAAAAGAATGAAAAAAAAAGAATGAAATAAAAAAAGAATGAAATCTTGCCATTTGCGACAATATGGATGAATCTAGAGGGTATAATGCTAAGTAAAGTAAGTCAAAGAAAGAAAGTCCATATGATTTCACTCACAGGTGGAATTTAAGAAAACAAGAACTAAGAAAAAAAAAGGCAAACCGAAAAACAGACTCCTATATCAAGAACAGATGCTTGCAGAGGGGAGGCAGATGGGGGGCGGGGGGGGGGGGGGGCGGGGAATGGGTGAAACAGGTGAAGGGGATTAAGAGTACACTTACCATGATGAGCACAGTGTGATGTACAGAAGTGCTGAATCACTATATTGTACACCTGGAACTAATATAACACTGTATGTTAACTGTCCTGGAGTTAAAAACTAAAGTTCCTTCTAAGAACGTAGAGTAAAATGTTAAAACTTCGGTCTCTACATTTTAATATTTTCACAAGTGGAACACACACTTTCACTGCATCCCTCTTGAGAGCAGGAACAGTACCTTAATTGTCATTTTAGCTACAGTAACTGGTACAAAAGAGGCGAGCTGTGCTTCGTATCAGGCTATACTTTTCCAGAATGAAAGTAAAATCTTCATATAAATATATATGAGGTGGAAAGAGGTCTGGCCCTGGAGTACAGACACTGGCTCTCACAGCACATACAGCCTTGCCTTCAAGCATCCTGAGACTTCATTTCCCTTTAAAGGTCTACAATGTGGGGTGCCTGGGTGGCTCAGTTGGTTGAATGTCCAACCTCAGCTCAGGTCATGATCCCGCTGCTTGGGGATTTGGGGGTTCGAGCCCCCATGTGGGGCTCTGTGCTGACAGCTCAGAGCCTGGAGCCTGCTTTGGGTTCTGTGTCTCCCTCCCTCTCCGCTCCTCCCCTGGTGGTGCTCAGTCTCTCTCCCTCTCTCTCTCTCTCTCTCTCTCAAAAATAAACAAACATTAAAAAAGAATTTTTTTTTTTAAAGTCTACAATGTAAGTCTGTAATGCCCTTTTATCTGATATCAGACACCCACCCAGAATACTGAAAATAAGGCCTTTGAGTGACAAAATGAAAAAAAGTTTTCCACAAAATCCATGCATGCACTTTATCCATAGCAGACGCCTACTGATTTTTATTTCATGTGTATTTATAACAAACTTGGTTATCTGGTTATGAAATATTTCCCATTGTCGGTTAAAAGCAGTAAAAGACATCAGATGTTGAAAGAAAGACAAACTGGAGAAACCCTAAAGGTTCTTCTTCCTGATGGATGAAACGAAACCAAACCTTCCCCAAAAAGATCAGATTCAATCCAAAATCATTCTATGGCCTAATATCACTGAACACTTGACAAACATCATTCATTGTGGTTGTCTCTCTTATACCAAAATTAGCCTCAATTCATGATTAATTTAATTCAATCTTATAATAAAACAGAAGGAATGCTCGGCAAATACCGCAGGCTAGTGGTACCCACCATTTCCCTATCAATAACCTGAGAAGAAATGATAAAGCCCTTTTATAGTTCACTTTGCCTTACAAGTAATGTCTTCACTGGCAGTCTTATTTTTTTCTCTACAGAATATTAACGGAATCACAAAGGCTATCTAATTTTAATCAACACAAAAGTTGGCTTTGAGTTACCTAAGAGGAATTTGACATATAGAAACAAAGTGGATTATTTTACAGAATTCATTTTACCCCCAAGAATGCTACCATACTTTAAAGTACTATAGAGTTACTATTTGCCAATTATAGGTAATCAACTCCTTCAAGAAGTGACTGTGTCTGCCAATTCTGATCCTTAAAGCACACAGAGTACCACAGTCATCAGAATATTCACCAAATATTTCAGAGACTGGCTTTGAAATGACTTTTATATATATCAGTAATGGAAATCCAAACGCACGTGATTATTTTGTAAAGTTAAATACATCAAGAATTTTAAGAATCTTGAGCAAATTCTATGTTCACTAGAGGCAATATATGATAGAAAGTAATTTATGATGTGATGTTAAATGAAAAGATCAGGATAACATTTATATTAAAATATTATATGTAAAATATAAATAATATACATTTTATATATTGAATGTATTAATTTTATGTGCATATACAATCCCAGACTTCAAGCTATACTACAAAGCTGTAATCATCAAGACAATATGGTACTGGCACAAGAACAGACACTCAGATCAATGGAACAGAATACACAACCCAGAAATGGACCCCCAAACGTATGGCCAACTAATCTTTGACAAAGCAGGAAAGAATATCCAATAGAATAAAGACAGTCTCTTCAGCAAGTGGTGCTGGGAAAACTGGACAGCGACATACAGAAGAATGAACCTGGACCACTTTCTTACACCATACACAAAAATAAACTCAAAATGGATGAAAGACCTCAATATAAGACAGGAAGCCATCAAAATCCTCGAGGAGAAAGCAAGCAAAAACCTCTTTGATCTTGGCCGCAGCAACTTCTTACTCAACACGTCTCCGGAGGCAAGGGAAACAAGCAAAAATGAACTACTGGGACCCCATCAAAATAAAAAGCTTCTGCACAGCGAAGGAAGCAATCAGCAAAACTAAAAGGCAGCCAAAGGAATGGGAGAAGATATTTGCAAACAACATACCAGATAAAGGGTTAGTATCCAAAATCTGTAAAGAACTTATCAAACTCAACACCCAAAAAACAATCCAGTGAAGAAATGGGCAAAAGACATGAAGAGACACTTCTCCAAAGAAGACATCCAGATGGCCAACCGACACATGAAAAAATGCTCCACATCACTCATCATCAGGGAAATACAAATCAAAACCACAAGGAGATACCACCTCACACCTATCAGAATGGCTAACATGAATAACTCAGGCAACAACAGATGTTGGCGAGGATGCGGAGAAAGAGGATCTCTTTTGCACTGTTGGTGGGAATGCAAGCTGGTGCAGCCACTCTGGAAGACAGGATGGAGGTTCCTCAAAAAACTAAAAATAGAACTACCCTAAGACCCAGCAATTGCACTACTAGGCATTTATCCACGGGATACAGGTGTGCTGTTTCAAAGGGACACATGCACCCCCATGTTAGCACTATCAACAACAGCCATAGTATGGAAAGAGCCCAAATGTCCATCGATGGATGAATGGATAAAGGTCCTTTTATCCTCTTACCAGAAGATGTGGTATTTGTATACAAAGGAGTATTACTCGGCAATCAAAAAGAATGAAATCTTGCCATTTGCAACTACGTGAATGGAACTGGAGGGTATTATGCTAAGTGAAATTAGTCAGAGAAAGACAAAAATCATAGGACTTCACTCCTATAAGGACTTCAAGAGACAAAACAGATGAACATAAGGGAAGGGAAACAAAAATAACATAAAAACAGGGAGGGGGAAGAAACAGAAGAGACTCATAAATATGGAGAACAAACTGAGGGTTGCTGGAGGGGTTGTGGGAGGGGGGAATGGGCTAAATGGGTAAGGGGCACTAAGGAATCGACTCCTGAAATCATTGTTGCACTGTATGCTAATTTGGATGTAAATTTCTAAAAATTAAAAAAAAAAAGAAAAAATACCAGGATAAAATTTATATTAAAAATATTATATGTAAAATATAAACAAATTATATACATTTTATATATTGCATATATTAATTGTATGTGCATATATTTAATTTTATTTAAATATTTTTAACATTTAATTTACACATATTTAAATTTTTATATACAAAATATGAAAATGTAAATTATGTATAAAACATAAAAATTATATATAAAATATCAGGAATTGTATCAGGAATTATAAATATCAGGAATAAAATTATATGTGAAATATAATTACCATTTTTCTTTTTAAACGTAAGTATTGGAAAAAAGACTGGAAGGAAATACACAGAAATGTTAACAGTACTTGTGTCTGGCTGATGAGACCATGGATGACATTCTCTTTTCTCCATATGCTAAATCTTACTTAATGAGTATGCACTAAAGAAAAAGAAGTATGTGCTATTTTTACAATGAAACAATTTTTTAAAAAGAAAAGAAAGGGAATAAATGGAAGGAGCACTGTTAAGGGGCAAGGAAACGGCATAGAGTATAACAGTAAGTGTTATAATTAAACTTTTACCCTGGCAAAGAACTTTTTAAGTGGTCACAAACGGCAACTAAGTTATAGAATATTTGTTGTTGGAGGGGCATCCTGCCTAATTCTGTCATTTGACAGGTACAGAAAAAATATATATACAATTGTGTGATGCTTCACAATTGACACAGTGCTTTCAAAATGGCACCTGTCCTTCAAATAATCCTGTGAGATAGGCTCATATGCACCATTTGTAGGCCCAGGAAACTGAGGGTTCCCAAGATAATGTGCTTCGATAATAATGACTGCCATTATCTAACGTTTACCAAATGCCAACCTCTGGGGTAAGCACAATTCTGCGAAAATCATCACCATTTTACAGATTCGAAGACTGAAGGGTGAAGGTTAAGTGTTAAGGTTAAGCCATCACACAGCTGAGATCCACTCATTTAAAATAGGAGTCTTGGTTACAATCAACTTCACAGAATCATTTACTCAAAATGCTGAGCCTCTGACCCAGTCCCGTGCTCTTTCTACTACACTGGTCTCGCCTAAGGTTTCTTTTAAGTCGTTCAGTCTGACAGCCACTGTGAAGCTCCAGAGGCAAAGAAACTAGGCCAGTAACACCCCAAAGCCAATGTTGTATGACAACCTACAGTAAATAACTAGGGTGGAGGAGACAAGGCCAACTCACATACAACAAGGAGGAGCCAAAAGGAAACCTACTCTCTACCTCAGGAGCAGGGATAGCAACAGACATCCCAATTCCTGCACCTTACACCCGCGTGAGTAGGTACAATTTCCAGAGCGCCTTGCGGTTCATCTCAAAGGTTCCCGCAACAATCCGTGGACTGGGCGGGGCAGGGATGAGTCCCACTTTGCTGAAAAAGCTGGAAGAAATGCAATAGCGCGCCGGGCGGGCAGAAAAGCAATGAGTGTGAGAGCCAAGGGAAGACACCTGCGGGGCCTGGGCACCCGGACCGGGTCTGAGCTGCACCCGTGGAGCCTCTGGCCACCGCCGAGTGGAGAAGAGCTCAGGGCCCGCGGCGGCGACAAAGGCACAGAGGGAGACCGCGATTCCAAGGCTGCCGCCCGCCGAGGCTCGGAGAACTTGAAGGTCGGCCCGGGAGCCTCGCTACTCACGTTGGACCAGCCGGTCTCCGGTGAAGGTGGAAGAGCAGCTGGTGACAAGCGCACAGGGGACGCCCGCAGCCATAGCTGCACTAGCAAGTCAGTTCCGTCCCGGAGCCGCTTCCGCCTTGGGCTGCACCACGGCTACCGGTGCGCGGGGGAGACACGCAAGGAAGGGCGCGTTCTCGGCAGGAACCCGCTACCCTGGCTCCTCCCACACCCCTCTTCCGCTCCCGGCGTAGAACAGGCCGGGCTGCGCTTGGGGTTGCCATGGGGACGAGCACTAGCCGCTCCTGGCTTGGGCGCCTGGAGACCGCGCCTTCTCCAGGAGGTACCGCTCCCCGGCCCTAGCCATGGCACAAGAGACTGAAAACTACGACCCCATCGGATCGATCCTAATCCAGGTGGGAAACGGGCCTTTCCTGACCCTGCCCAGCTAAGATACGTACGAGCGAGGCGCAGCAGCGCAGATCCACTCGCGCCCAGCCTTTTGGAGCGCCGCCCCTAGACTGCCTCCAGCATGCGAGAGGCACTGCCCCTTCGAGAACTCCCAAATATGCCAACCCGGACCTCTGCCGAGAGCCTAACACGCCTCCCGTGCCGTACCCTGCAGGTTGCGCTTCAGAAGCTCGACCGTCCGTTCTGCCTCTGGTAAAACTCTCGAGACCATACACCTCACCCCCAGAACCTTTACTTCCAAAAAGTCAATCTTACACCGAGGCACCATTTTAAAATGTTATATTCTGAAAAATCTGAACCCATGATATGGGGGAGGGGGAATACAAATCAGCCACTTTGGGGAGATGGTAAGAAATTTGGGGAGAAGTTGAAATATGTTAACTACTTTTCTTACGCACCTAAATTTTGTGTATCTAAAAGGATCTTGAAAATAAGTTTGGCCCCTGGGGATGTAATGTATAGCGTGGTGACTATAGTTAATACTGTACTGTTATATTTGAAAGTTGCTAAGAGAATACATGTTAAAAGTTCTCATTATAAGAAAAAATTGTAACTATGTGTGGTTATGGATGTTAACTTACTCTGACATTTTGCAGTAAATATAAATATCGAATCAGTATGTCGTACACCTGAAATAAAACGTTGTATTTCAATTATATCTCAAATAAATAAATGAATTAAATAAAAGCTTGGGAACACACACAGGAAAATACAGTAAAGATAACTTGGATTGCCCATCAAGTTTAAGTCTTGAATAGAAATGTGACAAATTTTAAAAACTCCAGGAAATAACTTTTTCTAACCTGAGTGGGGGGAAATATCAAGAAAGTCTTAACTTCTCCAGGATAAGTCAGTTTGTGACAATTACACTCAGATTTTTCCCAAATGGTAAAAGCATTTTGTTTTTTCACATTTACATATGGTAGCTTTAAAAACATCTCTACATAAATCATCACTTTTAACTTATATTTAGCTCCATTTGTCTAAGGCTTGAAGTAATTTGCCTAAATTCATTCCATTCTGACTCATACTCAGATCTGCAATGGATTTTCCCGCCAGGATATTGGTCTCTTACCTCCCACCTAGGAGAGAGTTCTTTAAATTCACCTTTTCCAAATTACAAACCCCTAAACTCGCCAACTTCATAGAGATACCCGTTACGAATAATACCCAAATCTTTTTACCTCACCTTTTATCATCCTCTGTCACCAGCATCCTAGATGACTTTAGCCAAACTACAAAGTCTGAGGGACCAGTCCCCACAAAACTGCTCCCTCTTCTACATGGGCCTAAGTTCAGAAGTCCCCAGAATCAACATCACGTAAGGCCGGCTATCGACAAATTTGGGGGCCCTGACCACCTTCATACTGGCTAATTTGCTAAAGCAACAGAATTCAGGAAAGTGCTATCCTTACCATTACAGTATTGTAACACCAAAAGGATACAAATTAAAGTCAGCCAAGGAAAGACATACATAGGGCAGAGTCATCCTACCCCCTTAGAGTCATGCACGGCTTTACCTCCTACAAGCTGTGATGTGTGACAGTATATGGGAGTACTGACAACTAGGGAAGCTCACCTAGGACTTTGATGTCCAGAGTTTTTCCTGGGACTCAATTACACACTGCCCGTGTTCTGACCTTTTATCTTCAGCCTGTCCCAGAGGTCACACTAATGCCTTTAGTCTCCGGTTCCTCTAGAGTTTGGAACGGATACTGTGTGACCCAAGGCCCCCATCAAAAATACATTGTTAGGCTGTCTGGTAACCAAAGACGCGAAGCAAAGACACTTATCAAGCAGGACACTTGAGGGGCCTAGAGATCACCTCTCAGTATCCAAGGGCAAAGGCCAGACCTCTTGCTGGGTAAAGCTGATTCTTTACTACACATACCCCTTCTAAATCCGGGGCCCATTTTACAGACTCCAACAGGAACGCTCGTGGAGATTCCTACCCTGCAACAGCCAGTTTCGCCTACAGTATACTTCATGTTGACTACAGGGACGGTTCTGTTACTCTTTAGTTTTCTGTATTTCTCCAGACCTGGAACATCTCTAAAAAAGAGACCAGAATCTGGGGAGAATTCTCACACCTAATTTCATACTTTCCCTTGAGACAATTCTCTTTCCCAGGGCTGCCCCCCTTGTGGTTTGGAACAGTGTAGAATAGGGTATTGCCTGAAAAGCTAGAAGCCTTTTCACTTCAGAGGGGGACCCAGAGGTAGCTATTTCATCAACATAGGCTATAACATCATAATATTGATATCTTTTATCATTGGATTGTAAAATGGAGCAGGAGAGCTCAGAACAGTCATATCCAGGCTGCTCTCTAGACACAGATAAAATTCTCCCTGGTGATGTGTAGAAAATGTATATAACAAAGAAATGAGGAAGACCTCCCCTACTTTCTCACCACGTCTGAAGTATTTATGAGCATACAGCCCTACTCTCAGACACGCAGCGTGGATTCCACTTCTGCCTGGGGCTTACATCCTTTAAACAGGTTACTATTCAACAGTACCTCTAGTGGAAAGCACTATGTTGGGAGTCAGAACACTGAGGTCTGACCCTGGCAATGACATTCTTCCAGGTGGGTAACTTTAGGCTAATCATTTCACCTCTTTGGGCCTCAGTTTTCTCTTCTGTAGGAGACATAGCTTGAATAAGATCCACTTCTGACTCTAAACTGACCTATTTGTCCAAAGCTACATAATTTCTTAAAAAAGAAAAAAAAAAGCTACATAATTTCTTTTAATCATAAAGTGGACCTCCTTTATTATCAGCCTAGGCATTCAAATTCTTTCTATAATTATATAAAAATTATTATATAACTATATATAAATATATTATAAATTTTAAGGTACTTTATATGATATATATACATACACAGTTGCCAGAAAAGCAGAGGTACTTCAAATCTCCACTTGCTTCACCCTAAACAGATCTGTGTCTCAATCAGAAACATTAAGCAACCCCTTAGGCCAGTGATTCTCAAAGAGCAATCCCAGGACCAGCATCTTCAGCACCAGCTGAGAACTTAGGAGAAACACAAATTCTCAGTCCCCATTCCAGACCCACTAAACCAGGAGTTCTGGGCGTAGAGCAACCCAGCGATCTGTTCTTATAACAGATAACTCTAGGGGCACCTGGGTGGTTCAGTTGGTTAAGTGTCTGACTTCAACTCAGGTCATGATCTCATGGTTCCTGGGTTTGAGCCCCACGCCGGGCTCTGTGCTGACAGCTCAGAGCCTGGAGCCTGCTTAGGATTCTCTGTCTCTTTCTCTCTCTGCCCCTCCCCCCCCCACCTTTCAAAAATAAATAAATGTAAAAAAAAAAATTTAACATAACTACGGCACACTCAATTCTGAGAACTTCTACTTTAGATAGTATTCTAAAATGTAAACTGTAATATGATTTCAAAGAAAAATCACAGTAATCAAAGCTACATAGTATTTGTCGGGTATTGTGCATGGTTCTAAATGCTATATGTGTTTTAACTCCTTTAAGCCTTAAAACAAAGCTATCCATTAAGGACTGTTATTATTTCACATTATGGAAAAGAAACTGACCAAAGATGTGTATTGTGGGTAGACCCATATACATAGAAAATGCAAGCAATCTTCTCAAACCCTTTCAATCTGTCAATCCTGGTATAAGATAAAGTCTTCCCGGGGCACCTGGGTGGTTCAGCTGGTTAAGTGTCCAACTCTTGATTTCCGCTCCAGTCATAATCTCGAGGTTCGTGAGTTCAAGCCCTGCTTCAGGCTCTGTGCTGACAGATCAGAGCTCACAGCTCTGGATTCTGAGTCTTCCTCTCTCTCTGTTCCTCCCCCACTCATGCTCACTCACTCTCTCTCCCTCTCTCAAAAATAAACATTAAAAAAAAATTTTTTAATAAAGTCTTCCTTGCCCCTTTTTACTCCTCTAGATACTTAAATCCTGCCTTTTCCACTGAATTTTCACCAGTCTTTAACTTTGTATATTTATAAATACACATTTGTATATTTGTAGATATAATGCATGTACTGGTTAATGGTTAGGCATGAAGGTTCTGGATTCACACTGCCTGGATTTGAGTAGTTCCATCAAATAACCGGCTGTGTTACCATGCACAAGTTACTTAAGGACTTTACACGTCAGTTTCCCTCAAGTATAAAATAAAGATAATAATATGAACTCTGTCTTAGGAGTCTTATAAGAATTAAAATATAAAATAACATATAATGTATAACACTCAATAGATGTGGGTTTATATTAGATAGGGTCTCTTGCTTTTTAATATCACTTAGTTTTCTGTTCATTCTGTGTCTTTTTTTTTTTCAACGTTTTTTTTTTTGTTGTTGTTGTTTTTTTTTTTTTTTTTATTTTTGGGACAGAGAAAGACATAGCATGAACGGGGGAGGGGCAGAGAGAGAGGGAGACACAGAATCGGAAACAGGCTCCAGGCTCCGAGCCATCAGCCCAGAGCCTGACGCGGGGCTCGAACTCACGGACCGCGAGATCGTGACCTGGCTGAAGTCGGACGCTTAACCGACTGCGCCACCCAGGCGCCCCTCATTCTGTGTCTTTTTAAGATTAGCCTGATTTTACTGGAAGAAAAGGAAAAATTAATTTCAGCCTGTCTTTTTAACCAGGACTACTCCATTCTTAAACTTTTTTTTTTTTAATGTTTATTTTTGAGAGAGAGAGAGAGAGAGAGAACAAGCAGAGGAGAGGCAGAGAGAGGGGGAAACACAGAATCTGAAGCAGGCTCCAGGCTCTGAGCTGTCAGCACAGAGCCCGATGCGGGGCTCGAATGCACCAACTGCAAGATCCTGACCTGAGCCAAAGTTGGATGCTTAACCGACTGAGCCACCCAGGCACCCCTGGGACTTCTCCATTCTTTTTTTTTTTTTTTTTTTTTTTAATTTTTTTTTAACGTTTATTTATTTTTGAGACAGAGAGAGAGACAGAGCATGAACGGGGGAGGAGCAAAGAGAGAGGGAGACACAGAATCGGAAGCAAGCTCCAGGCTCCGAGCCATCAGCCCAGAGCCTGACGCGGGGCTTGAACTCACGGACTGTGAGATCGCGAGATCGTGACCTGAGCTGAAGTCGGACACTTAACCGACTGAGCCACCCAGGCGCCCCAAGGGACTTCTCCATTCTTAACTAAAACTTTATGGGTGATGCTATAGGGCAAATAAGTTATGTCTTGTTTCCCTGTTACAGATGGATTTTTGGGATATCCCATTTTACCCAGCACAGGATTGGGTCCATTGATCCTGGATGACTGGATAATGATCTAGTCATTAATTCAGTCTCCAATAATGTATGTTCTTTTCAAAAATGAAGCAAGCTGGGGGAGCCTGGGTGGCTCAGTCGGTTGAGCGTCCGACTTCAGCTCAGGTCACGATCTCACGGTTCGTGAGTTCGAGCCCCGCATCAGGCTCTGGGCTGATGGCTCAGAGCCTGGAGCCTGCTTCCAATTCTGTGTCTCCCTCTCTCTCTGCCCCTCCCCCATTCATGCTCTGTCTCTCTCTGTCTCAAAAATAAATAAACATTAAAAAAAATTAAAAAAAAAATGAAGCGAGCTGGACTAACATGTACTATTATCTGGAAAATACAATAGATGATGCAAACTAATAATAAAATATTTTGATAAAATATCTAAAATACTTGAGAAAAAAATCTTTAAATACGCATAATCAATGTTCTAGTTATAAGCTCTTTTTGTGTGACTTATTATGAAAACACAAGCCTTATATGTTTGGATTTCTCAGGACAGTTCTGATTGTGAATATTCTGTCCCCTTGTCGGATCATGTACCAAAACCACAACCCACATTCTTACTTTTGGTTCAGGACATAGGGTTACCATCTCCACACAGAGCTCTACGAGGCAGCCTGTAATTAACTACTTCTTGCACTTTTAAGTCTCTAATTCAGGCTTTTTACAGTGTCAGCTGCATCTTTCCTCAACTGATCAGAACAGTGAGGCTGAAACTGTAGTAATAATCATCATCATTATAATTAAGAGAGTTGTCAACCTTACTGACAGCTTCACACTGTACTGAGAGCTTTAGATTATCTCAAGCCCTAGTGACAACTCTATTAGGCAGGTATCATGTTTAGCACCAGTTGACAGAAGAAGAAACTGAAGTACGAAGAGCTAAAGTAACTTGCCCAAGGGGATAGATCCCACGCGCGTTGATCCTGAAACAGGTTACGGCAGGTTCGTGAAACAGTCTTGGAGAAGTGGGGTGCTGAGTCCGGGAGGCCTCCTGCATGCTTTCTTTTATTAATAACTCTTGCAAGCTTTGTTTTTATACTTTACTAATGATCATCTGATGTCTTTTTAAAACATCTTTATAAATGTTTTCTTGACTCGGGGCACCTGGGTTGCTCAGTCAGCTGAGCATCCGACTCTTGATTTTGGCTCCGGTCATGATCTCAGGGTCATGGGATTGAGCCCCCACATTGGACTCCATGCGGAACATGGACCCTGCTTGAGGTTTTCTCTCTCTCCCTTCTGTCCCTCCCCTGCTCACGCTCCCTCTTTCAACAAACAAACAAACAAACAAAAACACCAACCTTGGAAATACTGGAACTAATTGATATCATCACTGTCTTTCTTATCACCTGGTTTGCCAGGAACAAACAACATAAAATGAAGGGACAAGTGGGCAAGCATGATGAGAATGACTCAGCCAAACCCTATGTTTAGCAGAGATACATAAAATGCAGTTATGGAACTGCTTTTGACAACATGGAATCCAGTTGTGTGGCCAGATTTCTAAATGCTAGAGCGAATCTTCACTGCATTACATCTCTCAAGGGCTTCTTATTAAGCAGCTCTGTCCCCAAACTGTCAAAATAATAATCTTCCTCCTTCTGTGAGTTCGAGCCCTGCGTCAGGCTCTGTGCTGACAGCTCAGAGCCTGGAGCCTGCTTCAGATTCTGGGTCCCCCTCTTTCTGTCCTTCCCCTGCTCACACTCTGTCTCTAAGTGACAAATAAAACGTTAAAAAAAATTTTAGAAGAAAAAAAACTTCCTCCTAGTAGGAAATATACGGAAAGCAATGCATTTGATGACCACAGAAATGATGGGGGACACGTAAAATTTCAATATGGTAGATTGGATCCATTTGAAGAAAGAACAGAGATTTAGAACATAATTTTTTTCTTCCTACCCAAGTCTGGTTGACACATTTCCTACAATATTTGTCTCTATTGCAACTACTATACAAACAGATGTGTGGTTATTGAAAGGGGAGAAAAAAAATATCTAGCAAGAAAATTAAAAAAAAAAAAAAAACTCTTGAGGAAGATGAAGAGAGCAATTCAAATCAAGGAACATTTACTACATGCCAGTTACGTCAAGGAACTTCACTAGGTTTTACCATGCAGGAGCGGAGGATTAACATTTGTTCAGGGCCGTCCTATGTGGCTGGCCGTGCACAAAGCACTCTACATGCTTTAACTCATTTTATTCTTGCCACTCTTCCAACAGGTAGCCAATGATCCCCATTTTATAGATGAAAGCATCAAGGCTCTCAAAAACTATGTAAATTTGTCCAGCTCAGGAAAGGAGGAAATAGGATTCTGGTTTCTATCTGCCTGCTTCCAAAACCTACATTCATTCAATTTCACACACATTGCCTTAGTTTTATTCCACAGTTCTATGAAGCAGAGTAATTCTTTTTTTTTTTCCCCCTTGGTAAAGAAACCAGGGGAAATGTGATGGTGTGCATGGACGTCACGTGACTGGTGATGGAGCAAGGAATTATGTTCACTTGCCCTTACTATGTACTAGAGCCGTTACATATTATCGCATGACTCTGGAAAGAAGTGTAACTGTCCACACAGGGGAGACTGAAACAGACAAACAAACAAAAGAGCCCTTTGGTTCCATGATAAATAACCCAGGGCAGTTTCATTCCCCACCAGCTTCAAAAGACATTACAGAATGATATGTGAAGCTACAAATAATACTACAAACACTAGAGCTACAAGAAGGAAATTCAGGGCATTCAAAGGATGAACCAAGAAATGCGGGCCTGGACGCGAGGCTCGCCCTTGAGCTGCTTCTTTGTACTTTCCAAATGCCTTTAGACAATCGACGGTAAACCAGCTTGCAGCCGTAATTTGGACAAAACAATTGAAAGAAGTACACCGTCATCCTTAGTGCCTACGAGCAAACGGTAGGTGTGTTCTGATTTCAATCTGTGAGCCCTCAAGGCTTTCCATGACAATTTGTGCAGAGTACAAATGACCAGATGTGTCTACCAGACTGTGATGCCCATCAGTGAAAAGATGCAAATGCTGATCTTTTGAGTCCTTGGCTCCATGGGAATATTCCAAAGTAATCGATACCACAGGCTGGGATCACCCTGTATGTCCAGTTAGACTACCAGAGAAAAGGTAAGGGCTGCAAAATGCCTTCAGCAACCCAGTCTGCAGATTGTTATTGGTGTCACTATTGCTGAAACAGGTGTTGGGTTCATAAATTTGCATAACAAAATGCTTTTCTTGTGGCAGCAGCCCACACGATAATTAGTGCCATCTGTATTTATGTATTGAAGTTTGGTTTCTAATACGAATTCGGAGAACCTGGGGATGCCTAATCTCACAGCACCCATTTTATCGCGAGGGTGGCGGACCTCAGAGAGGTGTTCATCGTTTCCGAGGAAAATACAGATTGAAGGAGAACGTTGAAGTGGTAACGTATGCCACTTTTTCTTCACGGATCATTTTCAATTCTGACTACGTAAGACAGAGTCAAGGCCACACGCCGAAAGAGCCGCTTCTGCAGAGCAGTAAACGGGGAAGATCCAGCCAGAACGGAAAACCAGCGGGCCCTGTTGACCTATTTACAATTCCCTTTTGAAAAGCTCTACTTTCACTAAAACCTCTCTTTGCCAGAACTTTTCTGTTTTCTTACCTCTTGGCCAATTAGTAGGAATCCGAGTTTGGTGCAAATTTCATATGAGTCGTGAACTCAACTGTTTTGCCAGGTGAGAAGCAGAAGCCATTCGAGTGGTAGTTTTACCCTTGGGTTTGTTTCTAATGGGGGAAGGAAAAATAGAACATTGTATGGAAGCTTAGTTTTTTTTAAATCTGAAAGACAACAGTGAAACATTCTAATAAAGACTATCTTAGAACCATCAAGACCGCTCTTTCCAAGGAACATCATAAAATCTCCCTGATTATCCCCAGCAATTCAAGAAAATTGAAAATCTTTAAAAATAAATAATTTTATTTAAAAGAAATCTTTAAAGTAAATAACTGCAGGGGCGTGTGGGTGGCTCAGTCAGTTCAGCTTCCGACTTCAGCTCAGGTCATGGTCTCGCGGTTCATGAGTTCGAGCCTGGTGTCGGGCTCTGTGCTGACAACTCAGAACCTGGAGCCTGCTTCCGATTCGGTGTCTCCCTGTCTCTCTGCCCCTCCCCTGCTCACGCTGTGTCTCTCTCTTTCTCAAAAATAAACATTAAAACTTTTTTAATAATAAAATAAATAATTGGGGGTACCTGGGTGGCTCAGTTGGTTAAGTGTCCGACTTTGGCTCAGGTCATGATCTCATGGTTCGTGAGTTCAAGCCCCACATCGGGCTCTCTGCTGTCAGCACGGAGCCTGCTTCAGATCTGCTGTCTCCGTCTGTCTCTGCCCCTCCCCTGCTCGCGCACATGTGTGCTCACTCTCTCTCAAAAATAAACATTTAAAAAAAATGAATGTTTTAGGTGAACTCTGTATGTATTCTCTCAATATTTTATATTATTTAAACCTATAGGTCCATGAAGACCTTTATCAGTTAAAGGAGAAATTAACAAATTTCCCGCTTGAGGAAAAGGGAGAGACTCTAGACATTCGGAATCTTGAAACCGCAATCAAAAGGACTGAAATGGGGTTAAAAGTAAGTAGAGCTTTAGATATTAAATAAAGCGCTGGAAGGAGATTCCTCTAGGAGAAAAGAACTGTGGTTCTCACAGGACCCTGTGTAATTCTGTAACAGAGGTGGATTTAGACTGGTCATCAGCTTTCTTATTCTGTTCCTGTCATTAAAATGATGATTAACTGATTGTGAAATGTGCCAGGATGCAAATCAAAGTAGTTAAAGTGTTGGGAATGTAAGATCATGCAGTGACAATCCCTAACACGTGATTTGATAAAAAGAATTAAGAATTTTAAAAATAACTATTAGTCGTCCAACAACATGCCAGACAAAAAAGAATTCATACCGATGCCTGCAGAGAGTTTCTATCAGATTCACTGAGATTCTAAAGAACAAGAGTGTATTTTTCCCTGCTAGCTTAAGTATTTTGAGATTAGTCATTTTTGTGATATTGTAAGCCAGTCGGTAAAACTAAAGAGATGTACCACTGTTGGAACAGAAATACAGTACATTGGGACTTCATCATTATACATGGGTTGAAGGGCAGAGGAGAACCCAAGTTTCAGACCAGGATAATAATCATTGATAAAACAAAAATCTCTTAGCACATGCGCCCAAATAAGGACCATCTCCATCTTTGAGACCTCTAACTGTCATTGTCCCTGCTCTGGTCTCAGCCTTTCACTCTAACGAGCTGTCAGCTTCACAGCTCAGCTCCAGAGGCTGTGGGAGATGTGGTGTGTTTTTGTTGCCTCATCAAACTGGCACACCATTGTCCTATATGACCTGATGGTGACAGGGCTGTACCCAGCTGGAGTTTTCGGGTTGGCCATTTTAAATGATCTGTAACCTAAGGGCCAAATTCTTTCTTCAGCTGCTGGCTTGAAGTCCCTATAAGGGAAAGATTACTCGGTGTCTGTCTTGCCTCGTAAGCTTACCTGGCTTAGCGATTTACTGGCTATCGTGCATGGTTTAATTTGTGAAGAGCACTACAGGTCACTCAGGCTTTGAGTCTCAATTGTTTATTATGCTTTTTGGGACAGTTAAAGTCATTTAGCCCTGAGATGCCCAATGATACCTTAGGCATGTAATAAACACATAGCGTGTTGTGTCTTTTGGCTTAATCACACAATTCAGAGTGTTACCCTAATGAAGTAAATTAGCTGAGTATCTTAAGTCCAGTCTCATAGCCTAAACTTTCACTTTTCTGTAACAGATTCACATCGAGAAGTATTTAAATGTTGTAAACCATCATGTGTTAACGACTCCTATTAATGATGATAATTTATATTCTCCTCATGCTTCCAGATGGTAAGTAAAATACCCATTGGCGGGGGGGACAAAATAAGTACAATTTAAAAAAAATCTTTCGGGGCACCTGGGTGGCTCAGTCGGTTAAGCGTCCGACTTCGGCTCAGGTCATGATTTCGCGGTCCGTGAGTTCGAGCCCCGCGTCGGGCTCTGTGCTGACAGCTCAGAGCCTGGAGCCCGTTTCAGATTCTGTGTCTCCCTCTCTCTCTGCCCCTCCCCTGTTCACGCTCTGTCTCTCTCTGTCTCAAAAATAAATAAACGTTAAAAAAAAAAAAAATTAAAAAAAAAAAACAAACTTTCCCACTCAGGTCAGGTGACCATAAAGACAAAATCTTCTTGGCTTTGTTCATATCCATTCTACTTTCAATAGTTTTGCGTAAGAAGTTAATGGCAGAATTTGGGCTTGGTTTATTCTGCGTGACTTTTATTACCTTCTAATGCTTAACACCATGACAATTGTTTCAGGGTCCTAGTTTTGGCTGTTTTCTTTAGTAAAAGGTATCCAAAATTCAACTCCTAAAGGAGGTATTTTAATGCAAGTCTGTTTTTACACTATTAAGGTCACATTGCACTTTCTTCACAGTTTTTAGCATGTAATAGGTACTTTATTGTAAAGGTGATTTTGGTATCCAGGGTAAATAAAACAAAAATAATGAAACTTGCTTGAAATATTCATAATGTAATACATCCTAAGAGATGATTTATTAAAATTAGACTTGAGTTAAATTGCCTTGCCTCACTTTGGACCCTCTTACAGGTAGGGCTCCTGAATTTGAGTGTATATAGAAGAAGGTTTTGTGCTAAGCTTAAAAACCTTGTGGCCCTATTTGCATCGTAAACACGTACCAAGCATCGTAGGGTCCAGTTTCAGAAATACAGTACAACGTTGGATCACAAGTAACTTGTTCTATGAGTGTTCCACAAGACAAGCAAACATTTCTAATAAATTTTAACTTGATAAATGAGTGATGGCTTGCAATACGAGTGGTATGTGACGCCGAATGTCACATGATCGCAACTGACCTTATGGTTCTTCTCTCTCTCTCTCTCTCTCTCTCTCTGTGGGACTGTGGGTGATCGTCTCCCATGCTCGGATGCTTGGTCTCACACTGCAGTGTTTGGCAGAAATCAGTGATTTTTCAGAACACTTGAAGGCGCCCACAACAGGCACTAGTGTATTTTTTTGTCACTTCAAAGCACCTATGGACAGTCCTTTGCTTTTCCATACAAGAGTAAGCTTAGAAATGCTTTGCTTCATTCTAGGTCAGGCTGCCTGCAGATATAAACCCTTTCATCTGCTGCCTTATTGCCAGTTACATTAAATACAGTATCAGACAGGAGTTTATTAATACTATACTGTAGTCAACATCCATGTGAGCATATACAATGGCCCCTTGCAGAAAAAGGTTGGAAAGAAAGGCGGTAAGAAGGAGATGATTACAGTGGAAGTTAAGAAGGAAATCATTGAGAAATACGAATAAGATATGTGAGTGGCCGAAACTGCAAGATTTTATGAGAAGTCTACGTCTTCATCCTGTCTGCAAAGGAAGAGGAGAAAAAGGCCGAGGAACCCCTCACTTCAAATGAGATTAGGGAGATGTGTAAAATGTGGGAAACAGTGCAGTTTTGTGAAAAGCACCACCTGAATAAGGCTATTAATGCGAGCAATGAATCTGTTTAATGACAATGCAATGTCACATTTCCACAAAATCCTCAAAAAGAGGCAAAAGCAAGGGTCATTGGATAGGTTCCTTGTTAATGTTGCGTGCGCGCACACACACACACACACACACACACACACACACACACAAGATTCCATTGAGTCAATAGATAGCAGTGATTCCATTAGTGATAGTGAAAGTTGTCCTACACAATAACTCTCCTCTCTCGTCTCCCTCATACCAGCCACGAAGGTTTCCAAAGGTAAGCGCAGGTTAATTTGTTTATTTTTCTTTATATTTTGTGTTTTCTTTATTATTTTGTATTATATTAGGGTATTGTAAACATTTTTATATGAATAGTTTTGTGGGTTTTAAAATATTTATTTTAGAAAGAGAGAATGAGGAGAGGGGCAGAGACAGAAAGAGAGAGAGAGACAGAACCCAAAGCAGGCTACAGGCTCTAAGCCGTCAGCACAGAGTCCAATGTGGGACTCAAACTGAGAGATCATGACCTGAACCGAAGTCACATGCTTAACTGACTGAGCCACTCAGGTGCCCCTTTATGAATATTTTTGGGTTGTGGAACGAATCATCCAAGTTTCCATGGTTCTTTATGGGGAAATTCGCTTTGATATATAAGTGCTTTGGATTACAAGCATGTTTCCGGAACACATTATACTCGCAAACCAAGGTTTCACTGTAGTTCACAAGGAAACGTGGAAATCTACAGACGTAACCAAGTTCCAGCATTCAGTAGTGGGGAGCAGAGCTTTGGGGTACCACTGTATCAGTCTCCCTTTCCTGCACATGGAATGCCACAGGCATCCATCATTCCTTGTAGACGCAACTGTCCCTCATCTGTCTAGTTTTTAGTCATTTTATTGCTTTGATTTTTAAATTAGGGAATAAAAAAATGACTTGAAAATAGGTTTATATAAATCTTCTAAAACAAGGAATCTGTAAGGAAGGAACATAATAGAAGGGGTTCCTGGAGAAGAAAATATTGGAGGTCAGTTTCCCAACTTATATTGACGCTTAGTTGGAAATCAAAGGAGCCCTACAAGGTCAAGTGGGAGGCCTTTGTAGATGGCAGCCAACAGACAGCAGGCTGTGGCCAAAGATTATGCATACAGACATCAAGTAAGAAAGCCTCATAATGGAGGGGGTGGGGAGTAAACAGGAAAAGAGGTCTGTCACCAACTCCAATGAAGTTCTCCCATCCTGTATCCAGCTTTCTCTTGGTTCTTCTGTCCTGACAAAGAACAGAGAGTCTGGGCTATATGCAAGTTAAGATGGCTGAAAAGAGCAAACTGTGTAGCAATTATACCCACAGAGAATCAAGCAGAAACATTTGGGCAGAGACCTTTCTTCTACAGTTCTTCTCCCTTGCCAAGGAGTGTCCTTGCCCCTTACTAGGGTCTGGAAGAGGGAAGGAAGCCTTCACCCTTAATTGGGGCATGGAGTTGGCTCCCAGAAGTAGTCCTTGGATCCTTTCTCTCCTATTCAATACAATAATATAATCACTGGCCCTCCTGGCAGGAAGATGGGAGCCTGGCAATTTTGTATGAGCCTCGCAAGCCTGGGGGAGTATATCCATCGTAGCTGTGGCGCTGAAGTAGCGTGCAATTTGAAAATGAAATGCAAGGAACCAGGTCAAAAACTGGAGAAAAATCCAGATTGGCTCTTTAAAGTAAGCAGGCCTGGGGCAGGTCCTGGGAGTCCAAGTGTGAGTCACAGGGAGTGGCTCAGGGAGGAAAAGAAGTAGCAACGGTAGACGGAAATGGAAAACAGGAGACCCCGGGCAGTCAGGAACTGTTGCCTATGACGGGAGTGTTCCCTGGTAGATAGTCACACCAGATTCTGCACTTGCAGGCGTGTCCCCCGAGACCATCGTGAATAGATGTGGCTTCAGAGTTCATATCCTGCTAGGAGTTTTCTATGCAAAGCAGTTTGTAGAACCCAGGATTCCTTCAGGTGCTCACGCCCGGGGGGGGAGTGGGACTGGCCAATTCACTCCGTTTTTCTTCTGAGGTTCCATGACAAAGTTCTTGTAACACCCAAGTAAGAAGGTGTTTTTTCATGATGGATGGCATGACTCACTGAGAGACAGGTTACTTATCTCAACACTGATCAGGAGGTCAGAGAAGAAGACAGTTTATTACAGTTTCGAGCTGGAACAAGCTGAACCTGGCCTTTTATCCCCCATGACCATCAGTTTAAAAATTCGGGCATGCATCTATAATATGTATTTATTTATAAATTGTATACTTATCATATGGCGTGAATACACTATAAAATACACCGACAAATATTTAAATGAGACAAAGATTAAACAGTTTAAAATACTTTACTATATTAACAGTACAAAACTTCTTTTGCTAAAAAAGGCTACTAATTAGAATATTCTGGTTGTTTTATCTTGTTAATCACGATGGCTTTATACTGGCTGTAGCTAATAACCCGAAACATATTCTATGCTTAGTGGAGATTCATCAGAGATGCTGGTTGAATGGAAGTCCGTATTTCAGTTAGTCTTCTGGATAACTTTTAAGTTTTCGGGCGGGGGGGGGGGGGGGGGGATGGATTTGGCTGACTTGTCATAAATTTGATTGGTTTACCATCATTTGCACTCTCTAGCGTGGCTGAAGAAAAGCTCACCCCACGAGTACGTGTCGATTCTGGCATTTTCTTATTTTTCACTGATGCTCCTTATCATTATCTTCAAGATACAGGGTGGTTTTTTTTGCAGGAATCTTTTTAAGACACTGGTCCATTTTTTCAGGCTTGAGTGAAAACTACGTAATAGAACCCATAAACCCATTTCATGAGTAAACTACAGTGTATTCTAACGCTGTGAAAAAATGTGTACCAGTGCAGACCCCGCCGTTCGTGCCTTTGTGGTTTGGAGTCCCCGCTCCCAGAAGGCCTCCAGAACCACAGGTGACATGACCACATGAGGGATCCAGGGACAAGCTGAATATTAAATAGCAGCACACAGTAATTTCTTATTTTCTATATTTCTTATTTGATGTAAAAAAAAAAAAGTTCTTATGTTCTCATCACACAACCAATGGCATTATTTTATGGATTGCCTGGGATGTGGACATCCTGTGTGAGAGGCCACAGGACTAGAATGATGGTTCTTAAACTTTGGTTTCACTGGCTCCCAGATGGTCCTGGAATTTGCATTTTAACAAACACCCTTGGCATCCCGAATGCAGATTAATTTGTGCTTGGAATCCCAGGACAAGCATAGCTCCCTGGAATCAGTATTCCTTGGCCACTGAGAGGGCCTGCCTCTATCTGGTCAAGGGCCTAGTCCTGGAAATTCAGCTACCCCATTGCTCTGGAGGGTTGGAGTAAGCCTCTTGCACTAGGAATGAGCCCAGCGTGGCACCTGGGAGTCATGCTGGTAGGACTGTCACTGTTCACTTAAACTGTGAGTCTGGTGGAGTGTCAGAGGCCAGGAGTCCAGACCAGCAACTCCTTCTGAAAGGGGTGCCATTTAATCAGAACTGTGCATCTCTGTTGCTCCTTGGACGGCAAGCACGGTTGCTATGAGTAACTGGGAATCAACATTGTTCCGATATTTGGGGCTTCATGTTAACTATGGAAACCAAGGAAACTGGGAGAGTTTATTCCAAATGACTATTGTCCCTGGACATACCTTAAAAATGACTTAGAACAGACCAGATACAATAGCCATCATCTTCATTTTCATTATCAGTGTGGATTTCATCTTGTCACAATTTTCCTAACACTTGACAGTTTGCAGAGGACTTTGTTTTACCCCATGAGGCAGATATTTACCCTTTCCTTTTAAAAATGTGCATGCTGAGGATCACAGCCATCCCAGGTCACATTGGTCGTTGATGGTGAGGCCCAGACTTGAGTCTGGTCACATGTGTGCAATGGAGCATTCTCCCACGCCGTGGCTTCCTGGAAACCAAGAAGCCTAATTTTCACAAAAGATGGTTTACATTTTAGCAAGAAGGGAAAATCTGGTCATTGTGTCCGGTAGAAACAAAAACCGGTAGGGACACAGAGTGCTAACAATGGGTGCCCCCCAAATGCAAGATTTTCTTAGCAGTCATTCAGAAAACAATGATGAGGACATTATCCAAAGTGGCATATTTTCTCCAAAGAGCTAAAAAAAGCTTCTGTATTGTTTTCCGAATATGTTTCACCACTGTCCCCACTTTGGCCGTGATTCGTCTGTGTCAAAGTGTGGTTCTTCCTCTCACATGATTGGCTTTCGTGGATTTTATTGCTCGTAATATCTGCTCACACTGCTCTTAACGACCTCGCTTTGCTCATTGACACTGGGAGGTTGACTACCATCTGTACCAACACTCTCAGAACCGCACAGAGATCTTCATTTTATATTCTGTTGTGCCAGTGTTTGAGAAGGGGAGACAAGAACAAAGCAAATAGATGATGGTGAGAAGCAGTGAGAGAGAAAGAAGAGGTTTGCATTACACGGCCAGCGTACATTAGAAGGTAGATTTCCCTCAGTAAATGAAGCATCCTGGAGCCCATCCATTCTGGGTTGTTACACGGCAGTACACAAATCCCACTTGTATAGACTAGGACTACATCCTGGTCATACAGAGGTGAAGCACAGGGAGCAAGATGGTAACACTTGGTAATCTACATGAAAGGTATTTGGATGCTAACTGCTCTTTCCATTTCTCTGTGGGTCAAACATTTTTTTAAACGGGCAGCTGGGTGGCTCAGCCAGTTGAGCATCCAACTTCAGCTCAGGTCATGATCTCACGGTTCGTGGGTTCGAGCCCCATATCTGGCTCTGTGCTGGAGACAGCTCAGAGCCCGGAGCCTGCTTCGGATTCTGTGTCTCCCTGTCTCTCTCTGCCCCTCTCCTGCTTGTGCGCTCTGTCTCTCAAAAATAAATTTAAAAACTTAAAAAAAATTTTTAGTAAAAAATAAATTTTTTTAAAAAGCATCAGAAAATGAAAAAATAACAAACCAGAAAAACGTTTGCAACAGCCATGACACAAAAATTGCTAACATTCTTTTTAAAAATTTTTAAAAAGTATTCATGCCAATACAAAAAAAAAAAAAAGTTGACAGAGGACAACAAACTACTCACAGAGATAGAAATGCAAATAACCAGTAAACGTGAAAAATGTTCAATCTCACTGGTAAGCCAGAGAAATGCAAATTAAACAATATATTACTGTTTTTTCCTTACAAATTAGCACAACAAATCATTTAAACCATTCTAATAATCAGTGCTGATGAGGTAGCAGTAGGACGGGCATACTTTTGTTTTACCACTAAAGGTGTAAGTTGGCACGAAGTTCTAAAAGGCAGCTTCTCAACATGTGCGAGAAGCTTTTTAATTCATTTTTTTTAATTTAGTGGTTGTACTTCTAGGAATTTGTCCTAGGAAATGAAAAGAGAGAGACATGAATCTGTGTATGTTTGTTAATTTCAGTGTTCTATTTAATACCAATAAATGTGGAAATAACCTTAAATGTTAATAGTAAAAGCATGATTAAATCTATAACACATCTGGGGCTCCCAGGTGGCTCAATTTGTTAAGTGACCGACTTTGGCTCAGGTCATGATCTCACAGTTCGTGGGTTCGAGCCCCATATCAGCCTCTGTGCTGGAGACAGCTCAGAGCCTGGAGCCTGCTTTGGATTCTGTGTCTCCCTGTCTCTCGCTGCCCCTCCCCCGCTCCCACTCTGTGTCTGTCTCTCAAAAATAAATGGACATTAAGTTTTTTTAAAAAAATCGATAACACATCTATGTGTGTATTACATAGCTATTAAAACTGATATTATCCAAGAAATTTAATGACATGGAAAAATTCTCACAGTATATGTTGAGGAGGAAGAAAGCAGGATGCAAAATTATATCTCAATTCAAATTCACTTCTAAATACATAATAAACAGAGGTAAAAAGATAAGAAATACACAAATAGAGGGGCACCTGGGTGGCTCAGGCAGTTAAGCGTCAGACCCTTGGTTTTGATTCGGGTCCTGATCTCACGATTTTTGGATTTGAGCCCCACATTGGTCTCTGTGCTGACAGTGTGGAGCCTGCTTGGGATTCTCTTCTCTCCCTCTCTCTGCACCTTCCCTACTCACCGGTTCTCTCTCTCTCAAAATAAACATTAAAAAATATTTTTTTAAGGAAATCCATGAAGAGAGTTTCACTTCTAAGAAGATGGTGTAGACATACTTCTCCCTATTCCTTCTGATAAATACAGCTAAAAATCCTAGACGTTATCTATAAAACAAGTTTATGAAGACTTAGAAAGAAATCAGACCAGTTAGGGGGCCCTGGGACCCAAGGAAGGACATATGGTGAGGCCCCTGGATTTTCTTCCTGCTTTACGTATCCTGTTATCCAACCTGTATCATTTTCCTTCTCTCTGAAGAGCTTCTGGTGACATTTCTTGCAAGACTCTGGTGACGAATTCCCTTAGTGTTCATCTATCTGAGGAGATCTTTATTTCCCCTTTGTTTTTGAAGGATAATTTTACTTAGATACAGAATTCCAGGTTGGTGTGTTTTATCTTTCCACACTTCAAATATTTCACTCTGCTTTCTTGCTTGCATGGCTTATGAAGGGACGTCTGATACAATTTATACCTCTCTTCTATAGGTTAAGTTGGGATTTTTTTTCTTTGTCTTCTTTCGAGATTTTCTGTTTGCTCTTAGTTTTTCATAGTTTGAATAGGATATGCCTAGGTATAGTTTTTCAGGATTTATCCTAGCTTGGTATTCTCTGAACTCTCTGGATCTGTGGTTTAGTGTCTGTCATTAATTTTGGAAAATTCTCAGCCACCATTACTCAAATATGTCTTCCGCTCCTTTCTTCTTTCTTTTTCTGATATTCTCATTATATATATGTATGTTACACCTTTTATAATCGTGTCCCAGTTCCTGGACATTCTGTTCTGTTTTGTTCAGTCCTTTTTCTCTTTCCATTTCAGTTTGGGTAACTTCTATTGACATTTTTTCAAGCTCATGGATTCTTTCTTTGGCTGTGTCCTATTAATAAACCCGTCAAAAGTATTCTCCATTTCTTATGGTGTTTTGATTTCTAGCATTTTCTTTATATTCTTTGAGTTTCAAGGTTTCTGCTTACATTAAACATCTGTTCTTGCATGCTGTCTATTTAGAGCCCTTAGCTTATTAATCACAGTGATTTTAAATTCCTGGTCTGATACTTCCAAAATCTGTTATATCTGATTCTGATGTTGGCTTTGTCTCTTCAAACCTTTTTTTTTTCTTGCCTTTTAGCATGCCTTGTCATGTTTTCTTTTTTTTTTTTTTGAAAGCTGGACATGATGTATAGGTAACAGGAAGTGAGGTAAATGAGTCTTTATCTGGCTACAAATTGTGCTGTATACTGTTTGCTGTAACTGTAGGTGTCTGAGGCTTCCATTTCTTCAATCGTCTTTGTTTTTGTCTCCCCTGGGGTCTTTGATTTTTCCTAGAAACTTCTTCCTAAATAGGCCTGAGCCCGAAGTCCTCTCATCTGTAATCCTCTGTAGATTTAAGTGTGTTGAGGGGAAGCATTCAATACTCCTTGATCAGGCCTCCGTCTTTCAGTGGGTCTGTGCCTCTGAACTGTTACCTTCACTACTTTTTCTTGGAATTTCCCCCTTTTAGGTGAGACAGGAAGACTGGAAGGGCCTGGAGTTAGCTACTTGCCCTTCCTCGGGTCAGATAATAATTTTCCTTGAGAGCTGGCCTTCATTACAGAGAACAGAACAAATAACAGAACTCTCTGGGAGTAGTTGGAAGTGGTTTCTTTTCCCTTCCCCCTGCCAGAAACAGGAGGTGATTTTTCTGTGTCTTCCGGTGGGAATACAGTGAGGCCCCTGAAGGTAGTCATGAAAGTTTTACCCCGCCCCCAAGCTTTGGCCCCACT
Source organism: Panthera onca (assembly GCF_046562875.1). Classification (NCBI taxonomy): domain Eukaryota; kingdom Metazoa; phylum Chordata; class Mammalia; order Carnivora; family Felidae; genus Panthera; species Panthera onca. The sequence continues at coordinate 37,949,284 of NC_138344.1, read as the reverse complement.
GAGGCTTTTTGTTTTTGTTTTTTTAATTTTTTTTTTAACGTTTATTTATTTTTGAGAGTGACAGAGTGTAAGAGGGGGAGGGGCAGAGAGAGAGGGAGACACAGAATCCGAAGCAGGCTCCAGGCTCTGAGCTGTCAGCACAGAGCCCCACGTGGGGCTCGAACTCACGGGCCTGGCCCGTGAGATCGTGACCCGAGCTGAAGACAGACGACCAACTGACTGAGCCACCCAGGCGCTCCGGCCCCACTGAGTTTTTACAGCTCAAGTTAATACACATTGAGCCTCTGGCCATTTGTTAAGTGGAATTTAACTCTTCTTGCCAATACCAGCTCCAGCAGCAGGCTTCCATTCTGGAGCTTTAGCAGGGTCTGTCTGTCTCAGTCTCTCTCCAGTTTTCAAGGCAGTAGTTTTCCCTGTGATCTGGATTCTCTGACAGATCAAAAAAGAATTGCTTTTCAGTGTGTTGAGGTTCTTCTTATCACTCCCATCCTCACAATAACTTCCAAGCTCTTTACGCGTTGGAACAAAACCAAACGTCCATAAATTGCTTTCTAATGAAAATTTTACAAAAGTGGGCATCACAGTAGAGTCAAGAGATTGGGTCATTATGGTTGAGTTTAATTGATCCTAATTATGTTGACCAATTTAAAAAAGTGGAATCTACTTTCAAATGAAAAGTTTTAGTTTGTTATAGAGCATGTGCTCACGAGAGAGGGGGGTGGGGGGGGAGAGAGAGAGAGAGAGAGTGCGCGACAGAGCAAGAGAGGGAGAATCTTAGGCAGGCTCCATGCCCAGCAGAGTTCAAACTCATGAAATGTGATATCATGATGAGCCGAAATCAAGGGTCTGGCGCTCAGCCAACTGAGTAACCCAGGTGCCCCTCAAATGAAAAGTTTTAAGACATACATTACACACACAGTCATTCTTATAACTTTGTTTTTACATTGCCCACCCCCACCCCCGCCATGGAACTGCCCACTGCTTAGTAAGAAAGACCTTCAACCACCTTTGATCCTTAAGTCTTTACAGTTATATAAAATAGCAGACATTTAAAGAATGTAAGTGTCAACTGCTTAGGGACAAGCATTTTGAATGTATTTAACATTGGCTATTCTGTGATTTGGTTTTACAAAACAATACAACATGCTATATTTTCTCTACCAAGAAATATTTTATAGTATAGTAATTCTGTCCGACGTGGGTCATATAAACTCAGCCAGAGATAGAGCTTTTTATTCATGCTATAGTGGTCATTATCAGACTCAGAAGTTCATATGCTTAGTAAACAAGTACAGTTTCATAGTAGTAAAAATGCTCAAGTTGGTCTAGTTTATTGTAATTACCAATAGAATATTTCCTATAAAATCTAATTGAACTAGGAAGCATTGTTTCAAAATTACAATTTGTGAAGCTGTTGAGATTTGACTTAAAATTTTCTTTTTCTTTTTTAAACTTAGGTTGCTTCCAGCTGTAATTGATCAGAAATCATTTATTTTCCCTCTAGAATCTGAGGGTAAACTTTGGCAACCCCAAAGACAGCACAGTACATTTCCACAAGCCTTTCCAAGAAAAAAGGTAGGCATAGAGATACCCATAAAGACAAAAAGGGGATTAGTGGTTGTGGAAGCTAGGGGGAGGGAAGAATGGGGAGGGACGTCTAATGGATATCAAGTATCTTTTGGGGATGATGAAAATGTTCTGGAATTCAATAGTGGAGGTGGTTGCACAACACTGTGAATCTACTGAACACTGCTGAATTATGCACTTTTTTTTTTAGCATTTTAGTTTTTATTTTGTTTAATGTTTTATTATTTATTTTTGAGACAGAGAGAGAGAGAGAGAGCGAGCAGAGGGGAAGAGGGGCAGGGAGAGAGGGAGACACAGAATCTGAAGCAGGCTCCAGGCTCTGAGTGATCAGCATAGAGCCTGACGCAGGGCTTGAACTCACAAACCGTGAGATCATGACCTGAGCCAAAGTTGGACGCTTAACCAACTGAGCCACCGAGGTGCCTTGAATTGTACACTTTAAAGGGATAAATTTAAGGTATATGAGTTATAGCTCAATAAAGTTGTTAGAAAAAACTTTTTAAGAGCAAAGGTAGGAAATTTGCTTTGTGTTCTAAATGAGAAAACATGCCTATTGTTTCAATTATGTTCGTGGTAGGGTGAGTTCCTACCACAAGACAGCTTTCTTCAGAAAGCAAATATATCACAACAGAATGCCTTCCAATGCCTTCCAAAAAATGGCTGCCAATTTTTTAAATTGGCAATAATCACACCTCAGATAAACCAATGGCTATAATACTGCCACTGTGCAAAGCCAGAATTTTGGAACAGAGCCCTAGAAGGCAAGTTTCCAAGTGGCAAGGGATTGAGTTCAAGAGGTTACTGATTTTGCCTGTTGAGTGTTCTTGCTCTTTAATTCCTGTTCCCTCCCAACCCCCCAAAAGTGATAATAGCTCACCTCCTGTCAGTGCTTTTGGAACATTAACTTGTTTAACCTTCAGAACGATTCTAGAAAGACGTGCTATTATTGTCTTCATTTTATTGATGAAAAAACCAAGATTCAGAAATGTTAAAGAAATTGCCCAAGAGAACACAGCTAGTAAGTGTCAGGGCCAGGATGATGAACCCAGAAATGTAGGCATAACCACCGTGGTACCCCTTTGTAGGCAATAACTTTGTTGAGGTATAATTAATATACCATAAAATTCACCCTTTTTAAGTGTTCAGTCAGTGGTTTTTAGTATCTTCCCCAAGCTGTGAAGCCATCATGCAGTACCCTTTTTATAATGGCATTATCCGTATTTTTCCTTTACCACACTTGGCAAAATTTCTAACTAGATTTTTTTTTAAGTGTCAGCTTCTCTCACTAGAATGGAAGTTGAATGAGCGCAGAAGCCATGTCAGTTTGTTCACTGCTGTATATTGCCAGGGGATTCTCCATAAATGCTTGTGGAATGAAGAAAGGACATCATAGGGACCCCTAAGGGGGTGCCCACCCCCATGTAAAACCAGTCCAGGCTCCACTATACTTGCAAAACAGCCAACTCTGACCATGGTCATGGCACTTCTTACACGGAGTTCATTTGGCCACTATCTGTGTGCCAAGAATTGGCAGAGGCACACTGTGATCAATGATGCCAGGTCCCTGCTCTCAGAGCTTACATTCTAGTCAGGGGAGACAGACCATCGATCAGAAAATACCACATCATAATAAAGGCTGTTCTGAAAAGAAAAGGGAGTGCTATGATAAAGGGAGCTTAAACTTCTCACCTCCCTTACTAGTAAGTCTCTGCTTCAGCTCAATTTTCCCCCTCTCCCCCAAGAATCTCAGGAGGGTCACTGGTGGCCCACAAGTAGAAGATTGGGGCTCTTTGGAAACAAAATATCTGAATCTAGGACTCTCTCGAATGTATAGCTGCTATTATGATTCCAGAAAAAAATAAAACCACAGCCAGAACGTATTTTCCCAGAAGAGTTTTGAATCCTGGAGAATGATCATAAAGATAGGGAATCTTATGTGCAGTGTGTAAGCCTAGAGTTCTTTTAAAGACTGTGAGCATGGGTGAGCTTCATTTAAAAGGGGCATGGACAGTTTCCTACCCTGACTTTACCTCGAGGGCCTAGATCCCTATTGTTGTTTTATTTCTAATATCAGTGACATCTGCTTAAAAATGCATAACCGCTGGCATACAAGATAGCCCTAATTTTGCATTGTAAACTCAATGACAAACAGTGCTGTTTTGCCAGCTGTTCCCGCAAGCCTACTACACCAACTTAAAAGCTTATATTATTAAGTAGCAGGGAAATCCAACTGGGATATTACCACCTTTAATTGCCCACTGCCAACCTGTTCGACTAGGTAAACCCCGGTTGCTTCTTTAAGCTTCCTTTCTCCAAAGTAGATAACGATCTTTGGAGTTCCATTTAACACCAAAAACTTGCATGACAAACAATTAGGAGTTGCTCAATTATAATTACACTCATAATCAAGAATGGTTTATGAGGACAGCTACATGCCAAAGAATGAAACTGGACCATTTTCTCACACCATACGCAAAAATAAACTCAAAATGAATTAATGACCTAAATGGGAGACCTGAAACCATGAAATTCCTAGAAGAAAACAGACAGTAATCTCTTATACATCAGACTTAGCAACATTTTTCTAGAAGGTCTCCTCAGGCAAGGGAAACAAAAGCAAAAATAAGTTATGTGGACTACACCAAAATGAAAAGCTTTTACACAGCAAAGGAAACCATCAGCAAAAAAGAAAAACAAAAAACAAAAAAACCAAAACACGAAAGAAACAAGGCAACCTACTGAATGGGAGCAGATGTTCTCAAATGATATTTTCAATAAGAGGTTATACAACTAATAAATATGTCAAGAACTATAAATATAAACACTAAAAAAACCCAATCTGATTAAGAAAATGGGCAGGGCATCCGGAATAGACATTTTTGCAGAAAAGGCATAGAGATGACCAATAAACACATGAAAAAATGATCAACATCACCGATCACCAGGGAAATGCAACTCAAAACCGCAATGAACTATCACTTTCCACCTGTCAAAATGGCTAGACTCGAAAAGGTAAGAAACAGCACGTGTTGGAGAGCACGTGGAGAAAAGGGAACCCACGTGCACGGTTGGTAGGAATGTAAACTGGTGCAACCACTGCGAAGAGCAGTACGGAGCTTCCTCAAAAAATTAAAAAATGGAACTACCACATGATCCAGCAACTCCACTATTGGGTATTTACCTAAGAAAATGAAAACATTCATTCAAAAAGATGCAGGCACCCCTATGTTTATTGCAGCATCATGTACAACAGCCAGGATATGGAAGCAACACAAGTGTCCATCGATAGATGGATGAACAAAGAAGATGTGGTACATATACACAATGGGATATTGCTCAGCCATAAAAACGAATGCGATCTTGCCATTTGTGACAACACGGGTGGACCTCGAGGGTATTATGCTAAGTGAAATAAGTCAGACACAGAAAGGCAGATACTATATGATTTCACTTACATATGGCATCTTAAAAACACAAAAACAAACAAACAAAAAACAAATGAAGCAACAAATACCAGACTCTTAAATACAGGGAACAAACTGGTAGTTACCAGAGGAGAGGTGGATGGGGGATGGGCAAAATGGATAAAGGGGATTAAGAGGTACAAACTTGCAGTTATAAAGTAAGTCACAGGGATGAAAAGCATAGGGAATATGGTCAGTAATATTGTGAGGGCAAAGAAACATTTGCTTATTGATCTTCTTTTTCTTTCGAAAAAGCCGTATTGTGATGACTTTTCTTCACAGTGTATCTTTGCTCCTCATCAACACCAGCTCAGCCCCTCTTTGGGGCACCTCAGGCTACAGGGTTTGAAATAAAAACAACAAAGGAGAAGATGGAGGGAAGAAGAGAAGGAGAAAAAGTTTAGGGGCCACGAGAGCATTTGATTTTCTTGTAGTATCTGGTGAGCAAACCCCTACACTGTTCAGATCAAAGGACCTCCTTACAAGCACGATACGGGCTGTGGAGCAGGGAAAATAAACGCATCCCATTGCTTGAAAAGGATTCCATCTCTTAATTCCATACAATGGATGCTTTCTCAGTCGAACAGACATAAAAAATACACTGTGATCCACTATGATGCAACAATGTGCAGGGTCAGGGTCTGAGATGGGAAGGATCCAACTTTGTGGATTTGGATCGAATTGAGAACATGATTTTCAAACTTTGCTCTGAAACTGAAGTTTTGAAGATTTTGGACATCATGAAGAATAATATGGTGGGAGATGAAAGAAGGAAAACGAGCAGGTAAGCATGGCTTCCCAGACTGTCGCTGAGAGTTCTGCCTCACTTGGCGTTGGGTGGAAAGTTTTGCAGATGAGACGGCAATTGCATTTCACAGACCAGAGCGCGCACAGAAGACAAGGCCCCCAGTGAGCCAACCACTGTGACCTCCATCTTCTCACAAGAAGCTAGGCTCCATGAAGGCAGTGACTTTTAAAAAATGTCTGCTCCTTTTCCCCGGGTTTTTAAAAACCCTTTTATTATGGAGATATCCAAAGAGGAAACAGTCCAGGAATGACCATTTGTCCTTCACCTAGATTTAATAACAATTAAACTTTGCCATTTTTGTGTCATCACTTTTTATTGAAGTGTTTTAAAATATAGACCTAAGGACATTTCATCCCTTCATGCTTTAACATGCAGCTTTAAAAATGAGCATGTTCCTATGGGTGAGTCGGTTAAGCGTCCGACTCCCGCTCAGGTCATGATCTCACGGCTCATGGGTTCGAGCCCCGCATCGGGCTCTGTGCCGACAGCTCAGAGCCTAGAGCCTACTTTTAATTCTTTGTCTCCCTCTCCCTCTGTCCCTCCCCCGCTCACACTCTGTCTCTGTCTCTCAAAAATAAATAAAAAATGTTAAAAAAATTTTTTTAAAATGAGCATATTCCTACATACCCACAGCACCATTATCATACCTAAAAAATGAACAATAATTCATGAATATAATAAATACTCAGGTCATACTCAGATTCCCCCAATTAATCCTGAGATGGCTTTTACCAATCCTCTGTCCAAACCTGGATCTGCCAAGATATATCCTTTGCATTTGATCATTTCTCAAAGCTCTATTAATCCAAAGCAGAGACACTCTGTTTCATTCATTGCTATAATCTGTGCCCAGACAGTGCCAAGCCCGGAGTAGGCTCTCACTAGATGACAACAACATCGTGGTTAGAAGTATGGGTTCACATCCTGGGTCCACCACTTCCTACCTGTTCCTTGGCAAGTCACTTAACCTCTCTGTGCCTCAGTTCCTCATCTGCAAAATGGACGTAAGAATAGCCCCTACCTACTGTTAAAAACTGAGAACAAACTGAGGGTTGGTGGGGGGTGGGAGGGAGGGCAGGGTGGGTGATGGGTATTGAGGAGGGCACCTTTTGGGATGAGCACTGGCTGTTGTATGGAAACCAATTTGACAATAAATTTCATATACTGAAAAAAAAAAGAATAGCCCCTACCTCATAGAGCTGCTGTAAGGATAAAGGAGCTAATATTTGTAAATGTTTATAAGAGCACACCATACGTGGGTGACTGTTATACAAGTGTTAGTTCTTATTATATGCTGATGAATACTGGTCAATCTCAATTATGTGCCTAATACGTCCCAGATACTATTTAGGCATCAGCCAAACATCTCTGCTCTCATGGAGCTTACATTCTAGTTGGGGTGGGAAACCCCAGTCATTAGGAAAACAAAAAATGATGCGCAAAGTAATTATATAGTATGTTAGTTGGTGAGAGAAAAGCTGGGGAAGGAGCCTAGGGGCGTTGGATGGTCTCACTTGAGCAGGAACCTGATGGATGAGAGGGAACGAGTCTTTGGCTATTTGGAGGCAGAGCATTCCAGGCAAAGGAATTGGAGCATGCAAAGACCCTGAATTAGGAGTATGAACAGCAAGGAAGCTACAGGGGAATGTGCAGGGGCAGAGGAGTAGGAAAAGTGGTAGGGGGCCGGATCTCAAGGACCGTTGTGAGGACTTTGGATCACTGTGATGGGAAGCCACTGGGGTCTTGTCCTTCAAGGATGTAAAAGAACAAGGGCAGAAGCAGGGGGACCACTTAGGAGCCGGTGTGGGCCATGACAATGAACTTGTAGCTCATCCTCACAACATTCTGAGGGAAGGAATTATTATTATCCCCATTTTGCAGATATGGGACTGGAAGATGGGAGATGATTCTAATCTAAACCTAAGCAATAACAGAACTGGGATTCAAATGCAGGTCTGTTTGACCTCAAAGTTCTGGCCATTTCTCACCATTGTGAGAAAATACAAAAACTGGGGCTACCTGGGTGGCTCAGTCGGTTGAGCATTCAACTTTGGCTCAGGGACAGCTCACGGTTTGTGAGTTCGAGCCCCCCATCAGGCTTGCTGCTGTCAGCGCAGAGCCTGCTTTGTATTCTCTGTCCCCCTCTCTCTGTCCCTCCCCTGCTCGCACTCCCTCAAAAATAAACAAACATTGAAAAAAAAAAAAAAACAAAAACTTGAGTCCCCTTCCTGTGTTTGCCACAGGGAAATTTACAACTGAAAAACAAACAAACAAACAAAAAACCACAGCAACATAAAGCCCTGATTCGGTTCACAAATGGCCCTAACTATAGCCAGAATTATCCTCAGGTATGTCCCTCCACACTTTCCCAGAGAAACTTCTCAATCAACACACCTGCTCAAGGTGAACTTTTTTACTTTCTGATTTGTTGCAGTACAACTAATGTAGCAATTATGAAGCCATGCTAGAATTATTCATAATACATTATGATACTGTATCATGTATGATACCGTTTTGCTATAACTGGTTACTATTCACTTGGCTTACCTATACACTTTCAAGAGGTTCACAAGCTATAGCTTATGGAACAGATGACTAAGTGTGAGCTTTGGGGCTATTTCTATAAAAACTAGGCATCGAAAATAGGCCATTAGGACTATACCTCCTAATAATATTGTTTCTATAGAAGATTCACTTAGCTACATATTTATGACTCATGACACCTTTCCCAGAAACAGAAGTAACTTTACTACCTACAAGTGCAAGGCCCACCTGAATTTCATGAGATGGTATTCGATGGTTCAGTAACATTTTGAAGGTGGCATCCCAAATTTCTCATGCCTTGCTCTGTACCTTCCCAGGAAATACTAACTTCTGGACACGCAGGAGAGCCGTCGTTCTCTGGCTTCCCTACTCAGCAGGGTAGTTAGTAGCAGAGGGAGGTGGGTCATAGAATTAGTGATTGGCCCATGTGCCATAAAAATTGGACAGAATGTCACCTTTGGCCCACACCACGGCCGTCCACTGATGATTGTGTCATGGTGGCACATTGTAATGATAGCATAAACATAGTGAAACTAAAAAAAAAAAAAAAAAAATGTCTTTCATCCCCGGTGTGCTATTTCCTCAACTGTTTTACTTTTAATGGTACTATGTGTGATGTAGAAGATCTGTGTGTGTCTGTGCCGTAAGGGGTTCAAAGTTTGTAGACGGGCATCCTACGGCGTTGGCAACGCCATAACACAGGTTTAGGAAAAATGCTCCTGTAGGGCTAGCGGGGTGTGCCAACTCCCTGGGCTTTGTTATGACCAGGAAGTACATCAGCTCTAAAATCTGTTTCAAGCACAACAGCTTCTGACCACCATGTCCTTGTCTGCCAGCTCCCGTAGTATGTTCTCCTGGCAATTCTTCAACACTCTAAGAATCTTTACCGACCTCTCAGTATTTCACTCTTTATCACTTTTGCCTTATTGTCCTTTTCCTCCTTAGCTAAGTTAGGTTGCATGCTTGTGGCAGAAACCGTTGCTTCCCTAGCCGATACCCAGCCCCCTTTCTGCATTACTGACAGCCGTGATTTGGCTCAGGACGACATCACGCGCGAGGATGATCCCTCATTTCTGAGCCCTCCTTGCCGTTAAGCACGACCATGTGTCGCAGTTCTGTCCAGTGAGTACTGAGTGGCTGATTTTTAGCCAGAGATATGGCTGCTCAATAAAGACTACATTTCCCAGCCTCCCTTGCAGCCGGACACAGGACCAAGTACTGGCCAATGAAGTGTAAGGGGAGGTATCGTGGGCGGTTGTCTGGAAACTTCCTTAAAAGATGGCTGGCTTGCATCCTTTGACCCTCTTCCTGCCTTCATTTATCCTGCTGCCTGGAAGGAAGCTATGATGGCTAGGACTCCAGTAGCAAACGTAGACCCACAGGAGGAAGCCTATACACTAGGGATGACAGGGAGCAACTTCATGAACTTCCAAACCAAGCCTGAAGAGCCCAGCCCCGCACTTCGTATACACGAGAGGAATCCATTCTGTCTTATTTAAGTAATACTCTTCCAGTTTTCAGTCAGAGACAAATGTAGTCCTGGCCTTCCCATTACCAAATTAATTTTTTCTATGTGTGGATTTATATTTTAGGTCTTCTCCTTTGTCATCATGCAAGTGTCTCTCCTCCCGTCAAGGTATCTTCTTAAGGCCTTCGGTTTTGCATTTATCGCTTCTCATTAGCCATCAATTTCTTACTCCTCAACCACCCCCAGATCTTTGTATGACTAGCTCAGTTTTTTCATTCAGGTCTCAATACAACTGTCATCTCATCAGAGAGGCTGTCCTTGACCACCGTATCTAAGGGAGCCTCCCATTATTCTCTATCCCACTTATGGCCATCTGAAATTAATTATACATCTGTTTACATGGTTATTATAATTCCTTACATCCCTTCAAGAATATCAGATCATGTGGGCAGGGACTTTTTCTTGTTCACCCACACCTAGCAGGCTTTTTTTTTTTTTTTTTAACCTTTTATCTATTTTTTTTTTAAACATTTATTTATTTTTGAGACAGAGAGAGACAGAGCATGAACAGGGGAGGGTCAGAGAGAGAAGGAGACACAGAATCTGAAACAGGCTCCAGGCTCTGAGCTGTCAGCACAGAGCCTGACGCGGGGCTCGAACTCACAGACCACGAGATCATGACCTGAGCTGAAGTCGGCCGCTTAACCGACTGAGCCACTCAGGCGCCCCAAAACATGAAGGGGGGGTGGTCAGAGAGAGGGAGACACAGAATCTGAAACAGGCTTCAGGCTCTGAGCTGTCAGCACAGAGCCCGATGTGGGGCTCAAACTCACAGACCCCGAGATCATGACCTGGGCTGAAGTCGGCCGCTTAACCGACTGAGCCACCCAGGCGCCCCGCTTTATCTATTTTAAATGTTTATTTATTTTGAGGCAGGGGGAGGGACAGAGAGAGAGGGAAAGAGAATCCCAAGCAGGCTCTGCACTGTCAGCGCAGAGCCTAATGTGGGGCTCAGTCTCATGAGCCGTGAGATCATGACCTGAGCTGAAACCAAGAGGCAGATGCGTAACCGACTGAGCCACCCAGGCACCCCCACCTAGCAGGCTCTTAAATGCTGGAATGAATGAATGAATACATTTTGTTGTGAGTAGAGAAAGAGAGATAGAGGTTAGGGGAGGTCTCCCAGAGGACATTGTGCCTGATCTGAGGTCAAGTTTGGGAGTAAGAGTATGTCCAGAAGACACCAGAGAGAGAAGAGGACATTTGCCAAAGAGGGAACAGCATGCTCACTCACAGAGGTGGAGAGGACATGTTGTATGTGGCCACAGGCTGGCTGCTCTATGAGCAGTCACGATAGAATGTAGCAGAAGGGGCTGGACGGTACGAAGGGGCCAGATTATGCCACCCTAAGGGAAACTTTTGGGGGATGTTGAAGAGGTAAGAGACGTATTTTAATTAGTGATCAGAGACTCAGTCCTTCCAGAGTTTATGCAGAGGATGGACTGGCAGTAAGGAGACCACCACACTGGCCATTGGAGAGGTGTATTTAACAATCAAGGAGGGCCCGGACCAAAGCAAGGCCCATGAGGATTAGAGTGAGAGTAAAGGACTTAGTAGGTAGGAAGTTGCATCAGGAGTGTATCAACTAACATTTCTTTACAACGTGGCAGCATGTTACGATGGAAAGAGGTGTTAAAGTCAGAGACGTAAATCAAATCCTACCTCCTCACTAGTGGGCCCTTGAGAAGTCACTTAACCAATTATAGTCATTGGTAAAGGAGTGATAATACCACATACTCCCTCTGGTCCTTTTTTTAAATAATTTTTTAAGGCTTATTTATTTTTGAGAGAAAGAGAGACAGAGTATGAGAGGCAGAGGGACAGAGAGAGAGGGAGACACAGAATTCAAAGCAGGCTCCAGGCTCTGAGCTGTCAGCACAGGGCCGGATATGGAACTCAAACTCACAAACCGTGAAATCATGACTCGCGCTGAAGTCGGACGCTTAACCGACTGAGCCACCCGGCCATCCGTCTCTTGTCCTTTTAAAGACTAAAGTGAGTCAGTTGGATTAGGACAATACCCACCTGTTATGGTGCCCAGCACATGATGGGAGCTGAGTAAATGCTTGCTCTCTCCCCCAACCTTTCTCATAGTCTACAACTCAACTCCTACAGGAATCAGAAAACAGGAGGGCCCATCTGACTAGTAGTTAAGTCTTAAGGTTTTGTGAACCTGAGGCAGTTAGGCAGCAGCTGGGTAATTTAGAAGCAGCTTGGAGTTAAGTGATGCTGTGATTGTTGGTCCCTCCAGCCCCGGCAGAGAGGTAGAGGGGCTGTCGTACATCAGAGAGTGATAGAGTTGAAACAATAGTAAATTCGTGAATAGTTTGATTTTAATTACCCTTTAATTTTAAGTAGGCCTTTTTACTAAAGAAATTATTTTTTGAATAGACACAAAAATACAGAATGAAATCCATGTAACCCACAACAGCTTTAACATTTGCATAACGTTACCATTCTTATTTCATCTATTCCCTCCACATTTTTTGAAGTCTTATAATATATTATATTACTTATTGAGAGAGATGGGGGAGGGGGGGAGAGAGAGAGAGAGCACACGCAAGAGCTGGGGAGCAGCAGAGAAAAAGGGAGACAAAGAATCCCAAGCAGGTTCCACATTGTCTGCATAGAACCCGACATGGGGCTTGAACCCACAAACTGTGAGATCATGACTTGAGCCGAGATCTAGAGTCGGACACTTAACTGACTGAGCCACCCATGGCCCCCGGTGAAGTCTTTTAAAGCAAATCCCAGCCATCATATTATCTTACCCTTAAGCACGTCAGATAAGGACTTAAAAAAAAAAAAAAATAACTGGGGCACCTGGGTGGCTCAGTTAAGCGTCTGACTTCGGCTCAGGTCATGATCTTACAGCTCGTGAGTTCGAGCCCCATGTCGGTCTCTGTGCTGACAGCTCAGAGCCTGGAGCCTGCTTCAGATTCTGTGTCTCCCTCTCTTCTGCCCCTTCCCCACTCACACTCTGTCTCTCTTTCTCCTTCAAAAATAAATAACATTAAAAAATTAAAAAAAAAAAACAGAAAAACCATAACTATTATCACATCTAACAAATTTTTTTTTTAATTTTTTTTTAACATTTATTTATTTTTGAGACACAGAGAGACAGAGCATGAACAGGGGAGGGTCAGAGAGAGGGAGACACAGAATCTGAAACAGGCTCCAGGCTCTGTCAGCACAGAGCCCGACGTGGGGCTCGAACTCACAGCCCTCACAGACCGCGAGATCATGACCTGAGCTGAAGTCGGCCGCTTAACCGACTGAGCCACCCAGGCGCCCCACATCTAACAAATTTAACAATGTGTTAATACCATATAACTTCCAGTCATTGTTCCGTTTTCCCCAATTATCTTGAAATTTTTTAAAATTATTTTAATGTTTATTTTTGATAGAGACACAATGACGAGACAGAGCATGAGCGGGGGAGGGGCAGAGACACAGACTCTGAAGCAGGCTCCAGGCTCTGAGCTGTCAGCACAGACCTGAGCTGAAGTCGGATACTTAACCGACTGAGCTAACCAGCGCCCCAGGTCTTTTCTTTTCTTCCTTTTTTTTTTTTAAGTTTATTTATTTATTTGAGAGTGACAGAGACAGTGTGAGTGGGGGAGGGAGAGGGGGAAGGAGAAGGAGAGAGAGACAGAGAGAGAGAGACAGAGAGAGAGAGACAGAGAGAGAGAGACAGAGAGAGAGAGACAGAGAGAGAGAGACAGAGAGAGAGAGACAGAGAGAATCCCAAGCAAACTTTGTACTGCCAGCACAGAGCCTGACTTGGGGCTTGAACTCACGAAACTGTGAGATCATGACCTGAGCCAAAGCCAAGAGTCACTTGCCTTTCCAACTGAGCCACCCAGGTGCCCCTACCTCAGCTCAGGTCCTGAGCTCAGGGTTATGAGTAGAAGCCCTGTGTTGGGCTTCATGCTGAGCATGAAGTCTACTTTTAAAAAATTATATAAAGTAATATATAATATATATGTGCATAAAGAATTCATGGGTTTTTATATATTTATAATATATAATTATATATATATATACACACACACACACATACACACACACACACATATGTGTATGTATATAAGGAACTCATGGGTTTTTATATATTTGAAGTGTTCTGATCCATAGCAGTCATTTTTTGGCCAGTAGGCTCCTGAGTAGGGCTTTATCATTTCAAGATACTTAACGTACATTAATCATCTCAACCTCACAAACAACCCTGTGAGGGTAGGTATTATTACCCAGTTTTACAAATGAGAAATCTAGAGCACGTGGCTTGAACCACGATTTGATGTCTATTGTTCTTTCCATTAAATATAATAATGGTTGAAAGAATCAGAGTATTAAAGGCGACTGGATTCTTTTTTCTTTTTTCTGGTTTTGAGATTAAACAGCAGAAGTCTTTAACCAGTGGGAATATAATATTAGGCGATATCCACTTTAGAAGGCATTACTTGCAGCAAACACTGTTGAGAATAATGTTATGCTGATAATACTGTAACTTAGTAAATAGCCTGTCTCAACTTTGTTTGTGAAGCATTTCAATTTTGATTATTCTGTGCGGGATCTACCACTCGGATGTATGTCATTTTATGGTCTGCCCATGTCTGGGGAGCTGGTATTACACGCTGCCTAGTGTTTTTAATTCAGAACTTCTTCGAAAAGAAACCTTAGCCTCTTATGTTTAAACCCTAGTTTTAATAGCATAAGCTATTTCCTTCTTATATAGCTTTGTGGGCATAGTAATAAAATAAATACCACAAAATCACTGATGAGATGAAAATTGAGCTCCCTGCTTCTGTGCAGCCATGTAGGTAAAACAGTAATTGGCTCTGATAATAACTTTTGTTCTTACAAACCAAAGTCTAAATGAGAGTCACATTTGATATATCTGCTTGTAATTACTATCAAAAGGAGAGAATTCTAAGTTGAGATTGTTTAGTGACTCAAGATAGATTAAATAAATTACTGCCTTTTCTTGATCAATTTAAGACAAATTTCTGAAATTATTTTTGATATTTTATCTTACTGTCAGGAAAAATGATCTTCCCGAGTTTGCTCTTCAGCATAATGGAAGGATGAATTTTGTTTTTCTTTTTTAAATTGACAACTGTTTTTCTTAAAAAAAAAATCTTATTAGTAGATCTGATAATGCAGCTAATGCTTGTAAGTATTTTCCTATATATCTCGATAGGTGGTTTGTGAGACAAATTTAGGTGATGAATGTATTTGTAGTGATTTACAGTGAAACCATTTGGTATGTTAATGTTATTTAAATGCGGGCTCTTTTAATATGTTTTTAAAAGGGAAATTTAACCATGTGTTATAATATATTACTTTGGCATACCCATGCTTTGGTGCCAACAGAGTAAATATTAGAATATTAATAATTTTAAAGGACCTCTCCCATAGCTTTAGAAAACGACTGATAAATAATTGATATTACAACCTGTCATTTCTTTTGGATTTCTATTTACATTTGGATTTCTTTCCATAAGGAGCTATGTCTAATGCCACAGAAACATACATATGGGCAGAAAACCACCAGATTTTAATGCCACTTTTAACAATGGCTCTGTATTTGGTCATTTCCTCCCTACACCGGTACGACAGCCACACAAAGTTGATGGAGCATAAGAAAACTAAGAAAACTGCTATGGTCCACCGAGCCAATGATCCCAGAATTAAAAAGTTCTAACAAAGCTTAGACATGATAGATGAAGCTATTACCGTCAATTGTATCCAGAGTTCACATTTTAAAAACACCCTAATTACAGAAACTACATCCAGTCAATATAATACATATTAGCAATTTCCCAATCCTTGCTGGATGGGAAATTATTCTGAAAGTTTAATTAAGAAGGAAAAAATTATGTTCAGGTATTAATTTCAATAAAAGAGGCATTCAGCTTCCACGCAAAAGCCCCGGAGTAGTGCTGGGAGTGTGGGTTACCCACAGAAGGAAAGCCATTTATAATTAGGCACAACATTGTTTTCACAACCACATGTACTTCAAGGAGAAGGAAACAGAAATGCCTTACATGCAACCTGTATCCCTGCATGGGTTAAATGAAGTGGACAGCTGAGCACAGTTATTTAAAGATTTGGTTTAAAAACTGCTATTTAAACAAATAAAAGGAAGATTTGGAGCCTGTGCTAAGAAATAACTTATCAGGACAGCACGCATTCCATAGATATTTCTGTAATGTTCCCCTTCACCTTGACCTCAGGCACAGCCCACTTATGAATGTTGGTGACCAAACAGCCGGGTCATGAACTAATCTTCCTTGTTTCTACAACCATTTTTTTTTTTATTTATTTTTTTTATTTTTTATTTTTTAACGTTTATTTTTGAGACAGAGAGAGACAGAGCATGAATGGGGAAGGGCCAGAGAGAGAGAGGGAGACACAGAATCTGAAACAGGCTCCAGGCTCTGAGCTGTCAGCACAGAGCCCGACGCGGGGCTCGAACTCACGGACCGTGAGATCATGACCTGAGCCGAAGTCGGACGCTTAACCGACTGAGCCACCCAGGCGCCCCTACAACCATTTTAACAATTGCATCAGATCACCCCCAGAACTAAGACACTCAATTGAAAGGAAAAAAATTTTTAATTGCTCACAACACTTCCTTTTGAAAAAGTCACAAGGGACCCATCTTTTAGGATTCCATTTACATGAAATGCCCAGAATGTCTAAGAGACAGAAAGTAGACTAGTAGTTGCCAGGGGCTGGAAGGAGGTGGAGGGAATGGGGAGTGACTGTTAATGGGTAGGAGGTTTCTTTTGGGGTGATGAAAATGTTCTGAAATTAGGGGTGATGGCTGCACAGCTTTGTGACTATGCTGAAAAATCACTGAAGAGTATATATACTTTTAAAGGTGTGAATTTTATAGTATGTGAATTATATATCACAATAAAATGTCACAAGACTTCAGAAACTGTCAGTAATGTCATATTCCTTAAGTGTCAACTTACCTTTTAGCATCAAATCATAGAAAGCCAAAGCTGGGGAGGATGGTGGGGGGGAGGCAGGAGGGGTAGGGGTGGAGGTTGGAAGGTGGGGGTGAGGTGAAGAGTTCTCCAAGAGACCTTCAAGTCTAACTGCTGCGTTTTGCAAATAAAGAAACCGATTTTCAAAGAAGGAAAGTAACTTACCCAAGGTTACATGCAGGCAGTCGGGGGGCAGGAGGGAGCAAGATTGGAACTTAGGTCTCTGCACACCTACCCCGTGCCCCTTTCCACCACCACGGTGCTGTCTTCTCTGGTGGTTTATAGTTAGGCATCGCAGCCGTAGCTAATTTGAATTATTTAAAATGAGGAACACGTGGTTCAAACAAGATGCCTTTTTTTTTCCTAATGAAAGCACACGTGTATCCCATAGATAGCAAAATCTCTGTGAAGGAGTCACTAAATTTGTTGCGGTAAATTCACCAAGTCCCCACTGAGATTTACCTGTAAATGTCCCTTGAGGAAAGTGGCCACATTAACAGACCAAGGGAGCCCTCTACCTGTGTATTTGTAGTATAGATTTCATTGGCAAAAATCCTTGACCTGGAAAGCTAAAAATAAACCGAGACCAGGTATCCCGGTCTTTTGTCCACCTTGGTTGGCTTCTAACATTATTTTTGAGGAAATGAATGGCGTCCAAGGTTGTGTCTGTATGAGCGATAGGATACGTGGAGGAAAATCTGCAGAAAGTTCCTTTTCTGTAAATAAAAGAGACCAATTCGCAGCCTAAATAAGAAACCCAAATATATATGTATATATATATATATTTTTTTTTTGCAATAAGAATTACATTAAAATAATTATTTTCAAAGAACTTCATACTCCTTTGAGGATATAAAATGTTAGTAAGCATTTTTGTTCATTCAGCATGAAAGTTTCATTGTTTCTTTGTTCCAGCGAAAGATAGGGTTGAATGTAAAAATCATGCACGATCCTGAAAACATCCACCACAGAAGTGCTATAAATTCGACCTATGGAATCAGTTTGCCATACATTAATCAGAGAAAAGCATGTGTAAGTAACGAGTTGTTTTCATGAGCTCTTAATTTCTTCAAGAATCAAAAGTCATATATTTTGTAAGATACAATGTCGATTTTAAGTAAAGATTTTGATCCTTTTGTCCTTAGAATTTGGGGGAGATGAGGTGGAGTGGCTTTCATTTGGTTTATAATTACAAATGATGAAAAATGTGTAAACCTACTTTTAGAGGCTCTCTTTGTAGCCCATTCAATTTTGTCTATTTTACCTGCCGTTCCTAAATAATCTGGCATCGTAATTTTAACAAGGATGAGATAATTTAACAACAACGAAAATGAATAGAGGAATTTTAAATATTTTATTTCTTTGATAGCAGGCTCACCGCTAGAAAAAGCAAAAGGAAACAGCAGTGTATCATTGGCTTCCATGGCATATGATCATATAGTACACACAATTTAAGAATATTATTCTAAATCTGAAGCAATCATGAATTAATTCTTTATGTCAGCAAAAGGAAGAGAGGGAAGAATAATCAAATGCAGATTGGCATTAAATGATCCCAGAGTCTGTGCCTCTATTTGGCTGCTAGGTGTCCCAAAGCCAGGACTGTACTTTCTGTGTTGTGGGGTTTTCTTAGGAGATTTCAAAGAAATGCTTCATTTTCATTGAGATATCATTTGATTTGAGATTATTTCTAAACCTGAAAAACAGTTACTGAGATGACATCTATAAATTTTTAAATACACTTTTAACCTCGAAAGCTCTTAAATGCATGCTTTGGTGAAATCAAGACTAAAACCAAGATTAATTTTAGAATTCAATTGCAAAACCATTTCTAACCAGAAGAGTCTCTTAGATTAATCTTCTGAATTTCCTACGCAGACATTTTCATCTGCCTGCTTCATTCATGTAACCCTGAACTGTATTTTTAGTTTCTTTATATGTGCCTTATGTTATTTTATCAGCTTTGGCTTGAGAGCACTTTATCATAGAAATACTTCTATCGCCTAAGAAATAACCGGAAAGTTTGATATTTTTATTCCTGCTGAAACTTTATTTAAAATGTCACTGTGAATAATGTGAAAAGGTTTTTATCTGCCTCCCATGAGCCCAAAGCCCTTGAAATAAAAATATTATTTCTCTGGCTGCACAGACAGAGGCAGATTTCTCTTTTGTTGCTGTTGGTTTTCCCCTTCCATCTAGAATTAATATTGGCTTCGCTGGTGGAGTGCTGAGGCTTTGTAGCCCAAGGCAACCATCGCGTTTCAAGCAAACTTTTTCTCACATCAAAGTTTAAAAAGGCATACCTCTAGATTTACAGAGGATTATGTTTTACTTTCATGAATGTGAGTGAAGATTCAGAAATAAATAGGAATTCAGAACTCTACCCAAAATTGGGGGCAGAAACTTAGTCATTTGTTATATTCTTTTTTCTAACTCCCAATAGGATGAGTGCTTTGGGGATTGTGCCCAAGTACTTTGAACACACAGGGTTTGGGAAAGTACTTTGCCTCACACAACACATAGATAATATACACTCATCTATTATACTGATGA